>NC_053491.1:146438057-149265557 GCF_905171775.1 Rana temporaria | reverse complement strand
TTCATCTCAATAGTCTTGAAAGATGCTTATTTTCACGTTCCTATGGCAGAGGATTTCCGCTAATACCTTTGGTTCCAAGTCGGGCAAAAACATATGCAGTTCACCTGCCTCCCCCTTTTGAGCTGACAACTTCACCTTGGGTATTCTCAAAAGTTCTTCTGGCTTTGGTGGCCCTCATATGACGAAGGGATACTCTTGTACCACTACCTTGGCAATCTTGGGGTGTTATCCCTAGTAAAGAGCAGATGCTGGTTCTCAAAGAGCAGGTTATCTCCATATTGGTAGAATTCAGGTGGCTTCCAAACCAAGAGAAACCAGTCCTATACTTAAGGGCTCAGTTCAACACGGTGGAGAACACCATCTCTCTTCCAGTAGGGAGATCCTGGTCATCCTAGAGAGAAATTCTCTGGCTCTGAGCACCTCACGCCTGAAGAAATCACAATGCCTGAGAATTATTGGCATGCTGGTCTCTACGAACCCCATGGTCAAGTGGGCCCTATGGTAGTTGCACCCTCTTCAGTCAGGGCCTCTACAACAATGAATTCAAGGGACGTCAAGTAGTCAATTTATATAACTTCATTGGTGAGAAACAGCCTCTTCTGGTGGCTTCAAAGCATGGCTCCCGTCTCCTGAGTCTCAGTCACAGCCAATGCCAGTGGTGCTGGTTGGGGGGGGCCCTCTGCAGGGCAGAACTTGCACAAGGCAAATGGGGTGTCCGTCGTCACAATCCAACCTCGAATGTTCGGGACCTTCGGGTAGCCTGGTGTGTCCTTCAGTCCTTCACTCACCTCCTAAAAGGGGAGTAAGTATTATTGATGGACAACTCCACAGCAGTCTCCTACGGTAGAGACAAGGTATTCGGGGCTCCACCCTGCTCCAAGTGGTCAAGCCCACCGTGTCTTGGGTCCAGAAATATCTGACCAACTTTTCAGCAGGCTTCATCCCGACAAAGGGGGGTCCCTCGAGTGTATTCTGTCACTGGGAGTCAATCCTGAGGTAGTGCGATTCGCTTCCCCTGCAATTCCAAGGTGAAAAAGTATTTCAATCAGGGCTGTTGCAGCCAGGTGCTCGAGGAGGCTTCAAGCAGAAGTGGTAAAGGGGTGATGGCAGCTCCTTACTGGTCGATCAGGCCTTGGTTTCCTCTCCTGATCCAACTCTACGGCTGGGACCCGGTGCCTCTTGAGAGGGAAGAACTGGAATCTCTCGGGTACCCCTCAAAAGTGATTTTCACCCTTTTGAGCTTGAGGAAGTAGAGCTAGATCAAAGTTATGGGTGAATAAAAAAAAGTAAATAATAAAAAAGTCTGTCGAGTTCCCATCTTTCAGGGGCAGGTCATGTAGAAATACGAAAGCTCAGGGTAGCCTCAGTTTTTTTTCATACCAGCCTACAGTAGATCTGTGTCTGTCCATCAGCTCTCTTAGAGTCCAAGTCTCAACCTTGTCGGCCTTATCTGGTACATCATGGGCTGTTCACCCTTTAATCCTTCAGTTCTTCCATGGGGCATCAAGTCTCAGGCCCCAAAGGAGTCCAACGTTCCCCAAATGGGATCTTCCCATTGTTCTCAACTCACTGTCTGAACTCAGCATTACGGGGTCCTCCCCGCTTTCTGTGTTCGGACATTTTTTCTCCGGATCGGGTGGTCCTTATTTCTATGCTCGGCTCTAATCCAAAAAGTTACCTAAAAAATACACTAAAATCATTATTAGTGGATACAAACACATAGATTACAAAATCCCTGCTAAATTTCAATTAAATCTAAAAGATAAAACTGTATTAACCGCTTTCCTATTGGGCACTTAAACCCCCTTCCTGCCCAGGCCAATTTTTAGCTTTCAGTGCTGTCACACTTTAAATGATAATTAGGTGGTCATGCAACACTGTACCTAAACAAAATTGTTATAATTTTTTTGAGACAGATTTCGTTCTTTTTTTGGTACTTAATCGACACTGGGTTGTGAACGCTAAACAAATGAAAAAAAGCCTGAAAATTCAGAAAAACAAGTTTCTTTTAGTTTCTGTTATAACATTTTATAAGTATTTTTTCCTTCACTGATGTGCAACCAGGAGGCTGCACTGCTGGGCACTTATAGGCTGCACTGATGGGCATGGATGAGGAGGCACCGATGCTCACTGATGAGGAAGCACTGATGAACACTGATGAGGAGGCACTGATGAGGCTGCACTAATAAGTGGCACTGATAGGCACTGATAGGTGGCACTGATAGGCGACAATCGTAGTCACTGATCGGTTGCAATTATAGGCATCGCTGATAAACAAAGACAGAAACGGCCATTCCGCTCCAGGTGATTTGCTCAATAAGCTGAATGAGCAGGTGCTGGTCCAGTCCGTGAACTGGATAACATGAAGTAAAGTGTGAGAGAGATGACTGCACTCCAGTCCACAGAAACTTCAAATGCTTTATTGGGTAAAATCCATGTATAACATCAGAAATCCAAGATACATCAGGAAAATGGCAGCTACAGTAGGTTACCATGTTTCACAAACATGAACCGCTTAATCATAACTCTCAAAGCATCTGTATAATTGACTCCTAAATACCCAGTAACAGCTGAGTCTTATCAGTGCTGAAAGTAAGCTGCTATAAGACAAATAAAGTCAATATAGAAAACATATGAAAAACAACTACATATAATGGCCCGGATTCACAAAGCACTTGCACCAACGTATCTCCAGGGACGCCGCATAAGTGCAAATAAGCACCGTTGTATCTGTGCGCCGGACTCACAAACTAAGATACGCCTAAAAACAGGCTTCATCCCACCGACGTAACTTGCCTACGCCGGTGTAGAGTGGGCGCATATTTATGCTGGACACATGTGGCGTTCCCATTGATTTTCTATTCAAATATGCAAATAAGGGAGATACGGCGATTCATGAACGTACGTGCGCCCGACGCAGTGCTCGTATAGTCATATGTCCGTCGTAAAGTCATGCCCCATAAAGGAGGTGTAACTCAGCAGCATCCATGCAAAGGGCTGCACTAAGGAACACAAGCCGGCGTATTTTACGTAGTTTACGTTGGGACGTGTGTCTGGCTGGGCGTAGGTTACGTTCACGCCGTAGGCAGTGATCCAACGTTTCTTAGGCAGCTGTTCCGACGTGATTCTGAGCATGTGCACGGGGATGCGTCCACAGGACGGTGCCTGCTCCGTTCATTTTAAGTATCTGTCTGAGACTCAGCCCATCATTTGCATGGGGTCACGCCTCATTTGCATGGCTTACGCCCACTTTCGCTTACGCCTGAGAAACCAAGCGCAGTTTTGGGAGCAATGGCTTTGTGAATTCCATACTTTCCTCTCTGCGCTGCGTCGGCGTAGCGTCTCTTATTTGCGCTACGGCGGCGTAATGTGCGCCCGCTCTCTGTGAATCCGGGCCAATGTGTATAAAAATAAATAAGAAATTTTCAAACAAAATTTGTCTAAATAAGCTGACATAAGTGTAGCCAATGGAAGGAGACATCCACAGAACCTCCATGGGTGTCACTATGTTGTTTATATTATTACTTGTGGGGCATGTTCTATGCAGTACGTGGGTAGAACTATTCACAGACTCAGGGACCGTTTTCCTAGTATGAAGCTTCATAATCCAAAATACCTCCTCACAAAGCAGGTGAAAAACATCCCCTCCTCTCAGAGGTGTCCTAAATGTTTCTACTATTTGGACTTGTACCGATGAAGTATCACCCCAATGCAGTAAATTAAAATGACGTGCTAGTTTGGCGGGTCCTATTACTGCAGCAATGTTCCCAAAAGTGGTCCCAGAGTCTGTGAGTAGGATTAAGCGAAACATGGTAACCTAGCTGCCATTGTCCTGATGTATCTTCGGTTTCTGATGTTATACGAGGATTTTGCCCAATAAACCATCACTGGAAGCCAGTATTGGGGGTTATCGGAATATTTATTTCAGAGTTTTATCCTCTGTTATGATGGGTTGCAATTCTTTGATTATCTTTCTTATCCCTTAGTGCGGGATTGTATGTGGTTACTAGAGGAGCACATTTTTTTCTTTATGTATTCAAGTTATACAGTTTTGTGCACATTTTTTTCTCTTTGTATTCAAGTTATACTGTTTTATAAAACAAATTCTATGGGTTTTAAAGACCATGTTTATGCTTGGATTGATGCTTTTGTCCTTGCAACCTTTCTTATGGAAGGAGATTGCTAGTGTACTGAGATGTTTATCTCGGTCTTCTGGGTCTGAACATATTCAGTGGTATCTAATGGCCTGGCTGTGTATGATAGCCCATTTAGTGTGTTGGGGGTGAAACTGGAACTATGGTGATAGTTGCATCTGTCAGTGGGTTTCCTGTATATTGAGATGTGCAGCTTGCCATCTCTGAATGTGTACTATAGTGTATGTGAAGTTGACTTGAGTTTTAATAGTCCATTTTCAGTTTGATTGATGGGTGAAAGGTGTTGATCAGTAAGTAAAATTGTTTTAGGTTTTCTTTACCTTTTGTCCATATAATGAAAAAATCATTGATATAGTGATAATATCTGTATGGCTTTTGTTTGTTTGTATGCTGTTCAGGAATTATATTTTATAAACTTGTCCGGTTATGAAATAAATTACACCAAGGCAGATGTTCTCCCCATTTACATCTCTCTCACACAACTTCCCTACCTGAAAGTTAACTACCCTTACCATTGGTGCCAGCAGTCCATTAAATATCTAGGTACCCACATCACTGCTAACTATTCAACTCTCTATAAAGCCAACAATCCCTTTTATGTTTCAGGACATTCCTTAATCACTGAAGCAGTTTGATTTGTATAATATATCTTTACTGAGTAGAACAATGTACTTAAGATGTCCATTCTACCTAAACTAATATGTCTTTTAAACACTCCTGGTCCTGATCCCTATTTAACACTTGAGAAATATGCAGAGGGTATTTACCAAATATATCTGGCATAATAAAGCTCACAAAATTGTTAGCTCAGTTAATTTTCCCCTTGAAATCACGGGCCGTCTGGGAGTGCCTTTTTAATTAAATATTACTTTGTTACCTGTTTATGTCCTATAACTTCCACAATATGCTCCTAACTGTTGGACGTAAATAGAATCTGTGCGGATCGACCCAACATATCTTTGTTCATTGATTTGGTCTAACATGAATAGAGTTTATAGATCACAGAAACATTTTTATGTTATTGACTGTGATGATCTGGAAACAATGTAATTGGAAAAATCCTCTTTCTCTTCCATGCTCACTTCAGACTAAGGTCCTATATAACCCTGAGATACCAGATAGCCTATGCTAGGGGAAATGATTATCAACCCAGTGTCCCATAAGCTTCAACCTTTTGAGGAGTTGCTGGCTAACAAGCAAGTACTGTACTCAAATAGTTATTATTTTATTATTTGTAGTCCTCTTTAACACTAGACCGTTTGAATATATCTGTGCCCAGGGTTCATCCCCACTACATAAAATTTCTGTTATTTATAAAACACTTCACAAGGTTTGCCTATTGACAGGAGATCATCATCTTTATATGGGGAAATTAGAATGGGTTCTTCATTGTTCTGTACTGTAAATTGTTAGGGATACAATCTAGGACTCAGTAGATAAAACATTCCTCTGTGTGGTGTATAAAGTGAATATAGATCAGATTTTAATGTTCTGGTATACAACCCCTAAGATGTTACAACCTTATTTCCCGATGCTGTTTGAGATACGTACAAGGAAAAGGTTCATTCTATCATACATTTTGGCTTTGCTCTTACAGTATATTTAATCCTTTTGGGCCTCTTATGTCACTCCTGCAACAGGTCCTTCAAGTTTCTCTCCCTTTAGACCCTATTCGCTACCTTTTAGGTCTGTCTTTCCAAGGTATTCCCATCATCCAAAAAAGCTGACTACTCCTATTTTGACAGCTGCCAGATTACTTTTTTTATTACACTGGCAGTTTACTAAGGTTCTGTCTCAGACCCAACTCTTTGCAGATATATGAAATATGGAACATCTTACAGCCAAAATTAGAGGTACATTAAAGATATTTAACAAAATATAGACACTTTTGTACCAACTTCTATATGGATTCTATTTGACCTCAGACTGAAATTGGTGTGTATACTTTGTTTTAAAACTCAGTGGGGTAGATTCAGGTACAGCTGCGCGCTCCTTACGGAGGCACAGTGTACCCTTTTTACCCTGCGCCTACGCACATTATTTGCGCTACGCTTCATTCATGAAGCAGTAGCCACGTAATTTGCGTGGGCGCTCCTCAAAAATGCCCTGCGTAAGGGCCCCTAATGTAAATGATCCCGTAGGGGGCGGGAATCATTTAAATTAGGCGCGTTCCCACGCCGAGCGTAGAGCGCATGCTCCGTCGGGAAACTTTCCCGACGTGCATTGCGGTAAATGACGTCGCAAGGACGTCATTTGCTTCAAAGTGAACGTGAATGGCGTCCAGCGCCATTCACGATTCAATTACGCAAACGACGTAAAATTTAAACCTCGCAATGTGGGAACGACGGGTATCCTTAGCATTGGCTTCCCCTGCTTTTAGCATGTGCAGCCTTACGCGAAACCCGACGTACGGAAACGACGTAAACTGCGTACGCAGGGCTCGCGCAACGTTGTGAATCGGCGTTAGTATGCAATTTGCATACTATACGCTGACCACAACGGGAACGCCACCTAACGGCCTGCGTAAGAATGCAGCCTAAGATATGAGGGTATAAGAGCCTTATGCCACGCATATCTTAGGCTGCAGTCGGCGTAACGAGCTCTCTGAATCAGGAGAAGTCGTTACGCCGGCGCAAGTAAGCAATTGCGCTGCGTAACTATGGTTACGCAGACGCAATTGCTTCTTGAATCTGGGCCAGTATACTTGGATTGGGTCCGATATGCTAAGGGATTAACAGTCCATTTCATCCTGACATGCTGCAAATGTTGGAGGCTGGTGAGGTGATGGTCCGGTCTGTCACAATTTGCTCTAGTGGTCTCTTTTGGGGATTCTGCATTATTCCAGGATTATCCAGATTCTGATATGTACTGATCCTGATTAAGCTGCTTTGGCCACAAAACACATAGAGCTTATCAGTGACCCTCTTTTCCTTCCTATTTGTGAAAAATTTATTTTTTTATAGTATTATATATGGTCCATTTTGGGACTCAGCAGTTGGTTATCATGACTTACAACTGTAATAGAGGGCTGGATATTTGTTTTGGGTACACTAATGATCAGAATCCTTTGTCCCCCTTTTTTTAAGATGTGGTTTATGTATACATTTTTTTTTATACAATGCAAAAAAAAAAATATGTATTTTGATATGTGGTTGTCATTTGTTTGATACCTGATGCCTTAAAAGCCCAAGTGCTTAGCTGTTTTTGTGATTATAACTATAAAATGAAATATAAAGAAACTGCAAAAAAACGGCAGTCTTATAATGGATAGCCCACTTCTACTACATAGCAAGCCATGTGTAAAATGGCAGTACATTAAAAAAATAAATACATAAACATACCTCAAGACATTATACATAAATAAACTCAAATGTGCATAAAACATTTGCATATCTGAAAGATGCAAAGATGCAAAAAAAGATATACAGAACAATAGCTTTTTTGACAATCCAATATCAGTGGCAGTGCGTCCATAGAGGGCGCAGGAGCGCGGACCCCTCTCGCTCCTGCACCACCACTGAATACAATACATAGATTCATGCATTGCATGAATCTATGTATTGTTGCTGCCACCAACTATTCAGATGGCCGGCCCCCTGGTGAGCGCCGGCCATCTGAATAACGGCAGCTGGTTGGCTTTGGAAGTGCCTATCAGAGCCAGCGGCTTCCAAATAGTTATCCAGGGGATGCACGGGGGGTGCGTTCCTTGGATAAGACTGACAGGTGTCTCAGCCAATCAGATTCACCAGTTCTGGTTACCAGTAACCTGATTGGCGGGAGAAGACATCGAGGGATGGTGGAAGCAGGATGGCTGACCCCAGAAAAGTAAGTTCCGGCTGGGGGGGGCATTTTACAGGGCACAGTGGCAGCATGTTACAGGGCACAGTGGCGCTAATTGATGGGCACAGTGGTGACAATTGATGGGCACGGTGGTGACAATTGATGGGCACGGTGGTGACAATTGATGGGCACGGTGGTGACAACAATTGATGGCACAGTGGTAACAATTGATGGCACAGTGGCTGCATTTGGCATGGCAAAGTGGTGACAATTGATGGGCACAGTGGTGACAATTGATGGGCACAGTGGCGACAATTGATAGCACAGTGGCTGCGTTTGATGGCATGGCACAGTGGTGACAATTGATGGGCACAGTGGCGATAAATGATGGCACAGTGGCTGCGTTTGATGGCATGGCACAGTGGCTGCATTTGATGGCATGGCACAGTGGCGACAATTGATGGCATGGCAGAGTGGTGACAATTGATGGGCACAGTGGCTGCATTTGATGTGCACAGTGGCTGCCTTTGATGGGCACAGTGGCTGCCTTTGATGGGCACAGTGGCTGCCTTTGATGGGCACAGTAGATGCCCTTGATGGGTACAGTAGCTGCATTTGATGGGCATAGTAAGGCTGCAATTGTTTTTTTTATTTTTCATTTGTTTTTCGTTTGCCAATAATTTTGAGCACCAGCCGCCACTGTCCAACATACAATTACTTGAAAAATGTCCTTTTCATGCTGTAAGAGCTGCTTATCTGCTGGCCATCCTTTTCCCCAACTTTCTGAAATTTCTGAATGCATTGTGACATTTTCTCTGCTCATTCCTTTGGTTTTCCCAGGACGACATTTCCCATGTTACCTTACTGCCTTGCAGGCACTAATTCCTGTACTGACGGTGTCTCTTGAAACTCCTTCAATCAGCACCTTTGTGATTCAGAGGGCAGGTTCTGTGGATTATGTGACAGCAGTGCATATTCACAGGGCACATTGAATGCTGTAGGTGTCAAAGAATTCAAGGGATTAATTAGAATTCAAGGAGGTAAATGTATGACATTTTTTACAAAGTAAGTTTTCAAACTTTAAGATTGTTCAGGCTAATAGAAGTAGGCTTTGTTATGTACCTGTTGGCATAGCCTGATGTCTACACGGTGGGCAGGGCCGGTGCTAGACTATTTTGCACCCTAGGCAAGATCAGGTACTTGCACCCCCCCAAAAAATAAAACGGCAACATTTTTAACCACTTCAATACCCGCCCATTGTCATTTGACGTCCACAGATGGGATCTCCCATCCTGGGTGGACGTCAAATGACGTCCTGGGCTTTGCGGGTGGATATCTGAATGATGCCCGCAGCTAGAGACATCATCCAGATATCCTTTTGTTCTGCCGGCGATTCTGCGCAATCTTAAGAACGATCATAGCGGCGGTTCCACCGCTTGATCATTCTTACAGGCGGCGGGAGGGGAGATCCCCCTCCCGCCGCCATCCGGTGCTTCTCCGGGCTCTCCCGTGCCATCGGGAAAGAATCGTCTGGCGTAGGCAGGAAGCATAGAGATGACTGGTGACCAGATGGTCACCAGTCATCTCTATGACTGTCGGAGGACCCGGGCGCGATGTGATGACGTCACGCCCGGGTCCCCGTAAGTAAACAAAACCGCGGCTAGTAAGCAACAGTATTCATGAGATCTGTGAATTTTTTTTCACCGGTTTCCAGCCTGGAGGAGAGATGCGGGGTCTTATTAACCCCGCATCTCTCCATAAAGAGGACCTCTCACACACCATTCCTATTACAAGGGATGTTTACATTCCTTGTAATAGGAATAAAAGTGAAAAAAAAAATTAGAAAAGAAGTGTAAAAAAAGAAAAAAAATAAGTAAAAAAATAAATAAATAAAAGAATAAAAAATTAAATTAAAACGCCCCTGTCCCCGGTTGCTCGCGTGCAGAAGCGAACGCACACGTAAGTCCCGCCGACATATTTGAACGCCGTTTAAACCACATATGTGAGGTATCGCCGCGTGCGTTAGAGTGCCAGCAACAAATCTAGAACTCCTCTGTAAACCTAAACTGGTAACCTGTAAAAAAAATTAAAGCGTTGCCTATGGAGATTTTTAAATACCGAAGTTTGGCACCATTTAATGAGTATGCGCAATTTTAAAGCGTGACATGTTAGGTATCTATTTACTCGGTGTAACATAATCTTTCACATTATACAAAAAAATTGGGCTAACTTTACTGTTTTGTTATTTTTTTAATTCATGGGCGTTTGAAAAATTATTGCGCGAGTACCGTGCAAGATAAAACGTTGCAATGACCGTCGTTTTATTCCCTAGGGTGTCTGCTAAAAAAATATATATAATATTTGGGGGTTCTGCATAATTTTCTAGCAAAAGAATGATGATTTTTACATGTAGGAGAGAAGTGCCAGAATAGGCCTGTTAATGAGGTGTGTATAAAAGCCCGGTATTGAAGTGGTTAAATAGGGCAACCTATTTATGTTTTTGTTTTTGTTTTTATAGTGTACCATCTTAAAAATATGTGTGATGAACTTCTGCTGACCCTAGCAGTCATACAATGTCTCAGACCCAGACTGGCCCACACACATGTTGCATTGTACATACATGACCACCATCACAGAAGCAGCAAAGCCAATGGTCAAAGAACACCAGAGTGGCTGTCTGACTCTGACTTGTCACTGAACTTATACAAGGACACCAGTAGCTGCCTTGTTTTCTTCTATTTCCTCTGCAACAGATATACACAATTACTACAAGAAAAGCGGAACAGCAGCAGGTGACCAATCACAACACAGGTCAGTGCCCCAGTGCCAAAGTCAATCACCAGCGCACCAGATGAAGGTGTGCTCCTCCCAGCTCAAATATTGGTCCACCCCTCCCCCAAGGTCACTGTGACCCCCCCAGTGTATTTCCTCATACCAGAGTGTACCCCCAGTGTAATCCTCACAGTGTACTCTCTCCTGTGTACTCCACGCAGTATAATCCCTTCATTGTAAACACCCCTATATAAATCCCCCAAAGTAATCCCTTGCAGTGCATTCACCCCTGCAGTAGGAGGTGAATTAGTGGAGCCAAGGGCTCTGAGACTCCAGTGGGAAAGGGAACCCCGAGCAGTGTCCGAATGATTAGTCCGCACCTGCCTACATCCTGTCTTGATCCCTGACCTCTCTGCCTGGTATAATCTGATCTAAGGACTAATTCCATGCGTGCTAAAGATTAAAACAAACACATGTAGTGTTAATGTGACGTAAGTGACATATGTGACATAAATGTGATATAACCAAAAGAAAAACAATAAATATGTCAATTAAAACATTAATAATAAAGTGCTCATGTGCATCCAAGTGCTTTGTAACACAGATATAAGTGTCCGGTTGTATATAGGGAACAACACTAGTGTCAGGGAAGGTTCCCCCTGCTGGTGTTACTGCTATGTTATCCTTGGGCTGCAGTACTGGCGTCCACCAGCGGGGCATTCTTAGCAGTGTGGAGCACACAGCCCTTCCTGCGTTCAGGTGTGACCTGAATGCAATCAGCACGCCTCTATAAATACCCGGCGTGTGTAATCACTCCTCGCCCTGGTATCGTCATACCTCCTGGACCTGAGCTTGTATTTGACCCTGATCTCTGGACCTGATCCCTGATCCCTGCCTGGACTTGTCCTCCCTGTGTCCTGATTCCTGTTCCCTCTTGGATTCCTGCCCCGCAGCCTGTCCATCCATCCGCTCCCTGATCCGCTGTGTTCCCATCCTCACCCATCTGCTGACTTCCCCTGTGTATGACCTCGGCCTGGCTTTGTTTATGAATACGGTATTTCCCCTGATTGTATATGCTATTTTGTTACGCACTGGTTGTCTTCATTTATTTGTTAATAAACACCTTTTAACTTCACCGCATACATTGTGGGTCTCCTCTGTGCAGTCACACAGTACTGGTCTACTATACTCTCCTGACAGTATACCAGGGCCATCCCTGACCAGACGTGCCTGCATTGAGGAACCATTCTGTTGCGGTGCGTTTTTTGAAGATGGATTTCAATGAAATCACTTACTTTTCTCTGCTGGCAGAGGAGGATGAGGAGTATTGTCGCCAGGTTTTTGAGGGATGGACAAGTGACCAGCTGATGGAAACCATCCGATCAGCCCATTCCATGGTGGATCATGGTTATATGTCTTATGATGATGTTCAGGCATTAATCCAGTTATGTGTTAAACCGGCCCTGTCGTTCATTCCAGATGGTAGTGATGATTTCTCTCCTCCCTTCAGTCGTGACCAAGTTGAATCCTTGATATGGTTATTAGAGGATGATCCAGTTTCTTTTGATGAACATTATTCCTCTTGTTCCCAGCAGAAGTTGTCTGAGTGCATTAGTTCAGTGCAGTCTCTGATTAGACAAGGTGTGTGTGAATCTGCTTTTGTTCAGCCTGTGCTGCAGGCCTGGTCAGATCTCCTGATTCCAGCAAATCCACCTGTTTCCAGCCCTGCCATTAACCACTCACCTTCCCAAAGATCCATCTGTCCATCACCAATGGCAACCCCAGTTGAAGCTCAGTATACACTGCTTCCCACCAGATACCAATATCCAGTCTCTGCTCCCTGTACCTATCCTGCATACAACTCACCTGTCTCTTCTCAGCCGCCTACTAACCCACAAAAACTTCCTCCAGCTACTGTTCCCTCTACTCTGCCATATCCCAATCCTCCTTTCCAGTCCGCTGCACCCCTTACCTACAGAGCTTCTGTGGCTAAGCCCAAGAAAAAACAAAAGTTTTTCCCAACCAAGATGATCCTGCCAGTAACCCAACCTGTCTCCACACCAACCAACCTGCTCCAGTCTGCTTGCATGCCAGCTGAACCTGATTCTGCCAAACCTCTACCTGCTATGCGGCCAGTTTGCCAGCCTGATCCTGTATGCCAGCCTGAAGTTCCTGTGCCAGTTTGCCAGCCTGAAGTTGCTGTGCCAGTTTGCCAGCCTGAAGTTGCTGTGCCAGTTTGCCAGCCTGAAGTTGCTGTGCCAGTTTGCCAGCCTGAAGTTGCTGTGCCAGTTTGCCAGCCTGAAGTTGCTGTGCCAGTTTGCCAGCCTGAAGTTGCTGTTTCAGTGCCATCTGCCCTGCCTGTTTCAGTGCCATCTGCCCTGCCTGTTTCAGTGCCATCTGCCCTGCCTGTTTCAGTGCCATCCGCTGCCCAGTCTGAGGTGTCCCTGCCCGCTGCCCAGCTTGACGACCCGGAGTTTGCTGCCCAGCTCGACGACCCGGAGCCTGCTGCCCAGCTCGACGTCCCGGAGCCTGCTGCCCAGCTCGACGTCCCGGAGCCTGCTGCCCAGCTCGACGACCCGGAGCCTGCTGCCCAGCTCGACGTCCCGGAGCCTGCTGCCCAGCTCGACGTCCCGGAGCCTGCTGCCCAGCTCGACGACCCGGAGCCTGCTGCCCAGCTCGACGACCCGGAGCCTGCTGCCCAGCCCGACGACCCGGAGTTTGCTGCCCAGCCCGACGACCCGGAGTTTGCTGCCCAGCCCGACGACCCGGAGTTTGCTGCCCAGCCCGACGACCCGGAGTTTGCTGCCCAGCCCGACGACCCGGAGTTTGCTGCCCAGCTCGACGACCCGGAGTTTGCTGCCCAGCTCGACGACCCGGAGCTTGCTGCCCAGCTTGATTTGCCCCTATCTGCATCCCAGCTTGATGTACTTTCTGCCCAACTTAAGATTTCTGTACCCGCTGCCCAGCTTGAGCTGCACTTTGCCCTGTTAAAAGTCATGGACTTTCATCCGGCCCAACCTGATGTGACTTTATCTGCTGCCCAGCTTGACACCACGGACTTTCCCCAGCAACATCTAATTGGAGCGTCCGGAGGCCGCTCCTTTGGGGGGGGGTACTGTCAGGGAAGGTTCCCCCTGCTGGTGTTACTGCTATGTTATCCTTGGGCTGCAGTACTGGCGTCCACCAGCGGGGCATTCTTAACAGTGTGGAGCACACAGCCCTTCCTGCGTTCAGGTGTGACCTGAATGCAATCAGCACGCCTCTATAAATACCCGGCGTGTGTAATCACTCCTCGCCCTGGTATCGTCATACCTCCTGGACCTGAGCTTGTATTTGACCCTGATCTCTGGACCTGATCCCTGATCCCTGCCTGGACTTGTCCTCCCTGTGTCCTGATTCCTGTTCCCTCTTGGATTCCTGCCCCGCAGCCTGTCCATCCATCCGCTCCCTGATCCGCTGTGTTCCCATCCTCACCCATCTGCTGACTTCCCCTGTGTATGACCTCGGCCTGGCTTTGTTTATGAATACGGTATTTCCCCTGATTGTATATGCTATTTTGTTACGCACTGGTTGTCTTCATTTATTTGTTAATAAACACCTTTTAACTTCACCGCATACATTGTGGGTCTCCTCTGTGCAGTCACACAGTACTGGTCTACTATACTCTCCTGACAACTAGTCCCACTTTAAATAGCAAAAAGTGCTATTGTGCAAAAAAAAAGTTTTTTTATAAAACAATGCTGTGACAATTCTATTGAAAAAAGTGCATATGCGTGGTATCCAGTAATAGCACTGCTGACATGCTTATAAATCCATGCGTCTGAAAATGATTGACAGATGTTGCAGATCATGCATTGGTGCTCTTATTCCAGTGACCCCCTAGGTATTAAATGCTCACCTTGAAACATGTGACAGCAATCACGCTCTGTCAGTACACGCTTGTGAACCACCCCTGGGTTCTATAATGGTAACAGGATCCTGGGCTTCCCACTCAGTATCTTGGGAATAATGGGGAATAAAAAGCCTCGATAGTGTGATACTGCTTTAAACGTTTTATTAAACAAATAAGAACAACCTCCCGATGGGGTACTCACATGTACCAGGTGCATCAGTGCACCACTCTGTGTATGGAATGAAATATTACAGCAGCTGGTTTTGGAATGGTGTATGCTTCCTCCAAGGCAGATAAACTTTCTGTCGTATTGTCCTGGGGCCAAATATACTATTTACAAATATACTTTTTTTAATATTTTTTGAAATATTTTTTTTCCTCCTAAGGCTGTCCCTGCCCAAGTCAAGCAAATAAATAAAATAATTCTCCAAGAAAAAGAGGGTAAGGACAAGCAGCAGCAAAAATACCCATAGAATCCTAAGGCCGCGTACACACGATCGGTTAAACCGATGAGAACGTTCTGATGGATCGTTTTCATCGGTCCAAACCAATCGTATGTGGGCGCCATTGGTTATTTATCCATCGGTTAAAAAAAAGCCAACTTGTTTTAAATTTAACCGATGGATTCCTAACCGATAGAAAAAAAAACGATCGTTAGTAGGCACAACCATCGGTTAAAAATCCACGCATGCTCAGAATCAAGTGGACGCATGCTTGGAAGCATTGAACTTCGTTTTTTTCAGCACGTCATTGTGTTTTACGTCACCGCATTCTGACACAATCGTTTTTTTAACCGATGGTGTGTAGGCACGACTGACCATCAGTCAGCTTCATCGGTTAACCGATGAAAACGGTCCATCATAGGCTGCCTGCAGTTCTTCAGAACAAAGCCTGGAAACAAGAAGGCTGCATCCACCAACACTCACCCCACCATCTCAAGAAACAATGTTCCCATGATTGTTTTTGCAGGAGTAGAAGAAAGAAATGGTCCAAAATCCCTCCACAGGCCCAAGCGCCTGTATGGCATGCGTCCATACCAGCTTGTGAAGACAGGTACTTCCGTCTAGTTCATTGCCTGGGCACATCCCATCTTACACAAACTAAAATGCTTACCATGAACATATCTATGGACTACTGGGTGTCAACAATGAACCACAGTGTCACATACTTGTAGGGGGAGACTGAGATGACTAGGGTGCACTATTCCCATCTGAGCATCCCTGGAATTAACACCACACACCTTCCCCACCCACCCCTTCAGTGCCACCTGTATCTACAAAACTGTACCTCTGTGGATGCTGAGCTGTCAGTGCCTATGCAGGCTGTGTAGTGGACCAGGGATTTCAATCCCTGCTTTTCTCCCTCCACTGTGTGCAGCCATTCTGGGACAGATTAGGGAAATGCTCTGTGCTGCCTCTGACCAATCATTATCACTCAGATTCAAGATATTACATTTAGTTGCATTCTACGTTTAAAGTTATAGACATTTTTAACTATTTTGAAGAAATATTAGAAAAACAATTAAATAATAAAATCAATAATTAAAATCAAAGACGATTTAAATAACCAGACATGCTGTGAAAGCCAAGAAGCTATTAATCAATCTACATTTTATAGGTATAATTGACAAACACACTCTGGAATCTCAGGCATAAATCTGCATACCTATAAACATCAAAACATCCAACGCTCCTTTTATGTGATAGACCAACACAAAGTGGCACACAATTGTGAAGTAGAAGGAAAATAATAAACCAGTGACCAGTCCATTTTTTGCTATTTAGAACTGTGTTACTTTAACTGGCAATTGCGCGGTCATGCAACACTGTACCCAAACAAAATGTATATAAAAAAATTCACACAAATAAAGCTTTATTTTGGTGGTATTTGCACACCATTGTGTTGTGTTAGCTTTTATTGTATGAATGAAAAAAAAAAGAAAACATTTAGAAAAAATATATATTTTTACTTTCAGTTATAAAACATCCAATAAAAAAATAAATAAAAATAAAATATCTTCATAAATTTAGGCCAAAATGTATTCTACTGTCGTTGGAAAAAAAAATAAGTGTATATTAATTGGTTTGTGTGAAAGCTAAAATGCCTACAAATAATGGGATATACTGGATTGTTTTTATACTAGTAATGGCCTTGTTCTACAAGTACAAGTAAAAATACCTTTAGAGCAGGCCAGGGCAGGTCCCCCTTAGAATAGATCCCCCTTTAGTCTTCTTACTCAGGTACTTTTACCTTTTCACCTATAGTATATTCCCTGTACCACATTCCAGGGCTCTATCCCTGCCAAGAATATATTTTTATTTTTAGAGCCGGGCCGGCACAGAACATAAGGGAGTTGAAAGGCTTGTTGTGCTGGGTGCAGGAGCACACTCGGCACACTTACAAACTTATTCTAGGCTTACCTATAGGTAAAAATAATATATGAAGGTATATAACCTCTAAAATCACTAGTCTTTTTTAAACTTTTTAATTTTTTTTTTCCTCATGTTGAATAAGGTCAGGGTGACCTTCCCTCCATGCAATTTAGCTGAACACTTCGCGTATCAGTGATATCAAAAAGGAACTAATTTCAACTGTAGCGATTTTTTTTGCTGCAGTGGATAAGGGGGGGCAGGACAGAACTAGTTCAGCTGTGCCCCATTGAACCACGGCTGGGCTGCTGGTGCTGATAATGTCAAAGATGACAAAAAAGCATTTATTTTTTTAAGCATAGAGTTATTGTTTTACATTGCTGCAGATTGTTATTACAGTGACACTAAACTCCAGTTTAAAGAAAGAGAGTCTGTTCAAGTATGCATTCTTACTCAGAAAAGTACCTGATCTAAGCCTCCTTCGAATCTCCAAATTTCTTTTCTTTTGCTTCTGTAGTCTGACTTCCTGATAGAGGGTGGTTTTGTTTGGTCTTCATGGTCCTATTGTCAAAGCAAAGCCAAGCAAACCACACTCTTTTTCTCAATAGTGAGTTGGACTAGGGACTACAGTGCCTTGAAAAAGTATCCATACCTTTTGAAATGTTCCACATTTTGTCATGTTAGAACCAAAAACTTAAATGTATTCAATTGGGATTTTATGTGATAGACCAACACAAAGTGGCACATAATTGTGAAGTGGAAGAAAAAAAAATGCTTTTCAACATTTCTTACAAATAAATATGTGAAAAGTGTGATGTGCATTTGTGCAGCCCCCCTGAGTCAATACTTTGTAGAACCACCTTTTGCTGCAATTACAGCTGAAAGTCTTCTTGGGGATGTCTCTACTAGATTTGCACATCTAGAGAGTGACATTTTTGCCCATTCTTCTTTGCAAAATAGCTCAAGCTCTGCCAAATTGTATAGAGTGCCTGTGAACATTAATTTTCAAGTCTTGCCACAGATTCTCAATTGGATTTAGGTCTGGACTTTGACTGGGCCATTCTAACACATAAATATGCTTTGATGTTAAACATTCTATTGTAGCTCTGGCTGTATGTTTAGGGTTGTTGTCCTGATGTAAGGTGAACCTCCGCCCCAGTATCAAGTCTTTTGCAGACTCTAAGGCCTCGTACACACGGACGAACTAGCCGCTAAAAACACCATCAAACAGAAATCCGCGCGGACACAATACGCGGCGACGTGCGCGGCCCTGGAAGGTCAATGCTTCCACGCATGCGTCGATTCACTTCGACGCATGCGAGGGCTTTCGGCCGAGCGGACATGTACGGTGAGTCTGTACAGACGACCGAACATGTCCGACTGACAGGCTTCCAGCGGACATGTTTCTTAGCATGCTAAGAAATTTTTGTCCGCTGGAAAACGGTCGGCTGGACAAATGTCCGCTGGAAACCTGTCCGATCGGCCATACACATGACCGAACATGTCCGCTGAAACTGGTCCGCGGACCAGTTTCAGCGGACATGTTCGGTCGTGTGTACGGGGCCTTACAGGTTTTCTTTGCCCTGTATTTGGCTTTATCCATCTTCCCATCAACTCAGCTTGCCTGTCCCTGCTGAAGAAAAGCATCCCCACAACATGATCCTGCCACCACCATGTTTCACGGTGGGTATGGTGTGTTCATGGTGTTGTGCAGTGTTAGCTTTCCCCCACACGTAGCATTTTGCTTTTAGGCCAAAAAGTTAAATTTGGTCTCATTTGACCAGTGCACCTTCTTCCACATGTTTGCTGTGTCCCCCACATGGCTTCTCACAAACTGCAAACAGGACTTCTTATGACATTCTTTAAAATTATTTTAATTGCTTTCTTCTTGCCACTCTTCCATGGAATTTATATGGACCAGACTTGTGAAGTGCAGAACCAAGTTGTCCTGTGGACAGATTCTCCCACCTGAGCTGTGGATCTCTGCAGTCTCTACAGGGTTACCTTGGGCCTCTTGGCTGCTTCTCTGATCAATGCTCTCCTAGGTGGATGGCCATGCCTTGGTAAGTTTGCAGTTGTGCCATACTCTATCCATTTTCGGATGATGGATTGAGCAGTGCTCTGTGAGATGTTCAAAGCTTGGGATATTTCTTTATAACCTAACCCTGCTTTAAACTTCTCCACAACTTTATCCCTGACCTGTCTAGTGTGTTCCTTGGCCTTCACGATGCAGTTTGTTCAATATGGTTCTCTAACAAACCTATGAGGGCTTCACAGAACAGCTGCATTTATACCAATATTAAATTACACACATGTGGACTCTATTTACTATTTAGGTGACTTCTGAAAACAATTGGTTGGACTTAATTTTAGTTAGGGGTATCAGAGTAAAAGGGGCTTAATACAAATGCACGCCACACTTTTTAGAAATGTATTTGTAAAAAAAATTGAAAACCATTTATGATTTTCCATAAAATTATGTGCCACTTTGTGTTGGTCTATCACATAAAATCCCAATAAAATAGATTTACATTTTTGGTTGTAACATGACAAAATGTGGAAAATTTCAAGGGGTTTGAATACTTTTTCAAGGCACTGTATGTTCGATTGGATGTGTAATGTGCATAGAGCAGTGCATATGACTGCAATCAATGTGCATTGCTTATTTGAAACAAATGGAAGTGAGGGGAAAAGGAAATCATCAGTAGCTCACAGAGGATGTGACAAGGAGGCAGAAAAAACAGTAAGAAATTATTAAGTGAAAATAGATCACAGGGCCATTAAGCATTGGATGTGTATGCATTATTTCTGAAAAATAAATCAAATAGTGTCACTTTTAGCACTCTTGAGCAAGATCACAGGTCCAAGAGCTGATTTATTCAACCACTGAGCTTAGAGTAGGACCACAGCTGTTATATACAGCCACCAGTTACAGCTCAAATATACATTAATCACAGCCACAGAGAATGAACACCAGTTCAAAATGGAGCTGGGGCAAACAAGTGTGTCTCTGGAATGATTTAACCACTTCTCGCCAACAGTACATCATTTTATATCCTGGGCTTTGAGTGGAGATATCTGAATGATGCCTGCAGCTTCAGATAGTATTATTTTCCACCAGCGATTCCCTGCACTGTATTATTTTCCACCAGCGATTCCCTGCACTGTAAAAACAATCATAGCGGCTGTTCAACCACTTGATTGCTTTTACAGGCGAGCCGGAAAAGGAATCCACCAGCACCAGAAGTTCATCATAGAAAATACCACGGACCAGATTGTCCCCCGGCAGTCTCTATGACCTTTGGAGGCCGAGTGTGGTGTTATGATGTCACTTACGGCCCCAGCAGTTGCTAACACTGCTGTGTATTCGGCTGGAAAGACTGACATTATTTTTTTATCTCAGTCTTTCCAGGCTAGAGGAGAGATGTGGGGTCTTATAGACCCACATTTCTCTGTAAAGAGGACCTGTCATGTCCTATTCCTATTACAAGGAATGATCACAAATAAAACATTTAAGGGAAAATGTAAAAAAATAAAATAAAATAAAAAAATAAAAAATGTTTATAGTGCCCCCGCCCCTGCATGCTCGCATGTAGAAGCAAACACATACATACGTCGCTACCACATATGTCAGTGGTTCTCAACCTGGGGTCGGGACCCCCTCAGGGGTCAAATGATTATTTGCCAGGGGTCACCAAATCATGGGCTGTTCCTGAAGCCAACACTGTTCTCCCAGGGAGGGAGATAAGAGGGAGAGGAACATAGAAAAAGGGAGAGAAAAGAAAAAAAGAGAGAGCAAGAAAGACAGTTAGAGGGATGGGGGAAAAAAACAAGGAATTAGGATAGAGAGCGATGAAAGGGAAAGAAAGGAGAACAAAGAGAAAGAGTGGTACATCCTAAAATTTACTATCAGGCCTCGTACACACCACCGGATCTATCCGCTGGAATTGATCCGCGGATCAGTTCCAGCGGATAGATCCGGTGGTGTGTACGTCCGAGCGGACATTTATCTGCGGAAAAAATTCCAGCCGACGGATTTCCAGCGGATAAAAATTTCTTAGCATGCTCACCAGATCAATCCGTCCGCTCCTCTCCCTCGCATGCGTCGTAATGATTCGACGCATGCGTGTAAGTCTTTATCTTCCAGCGTCGCGCACGTCGCCGCGTCATCATCGCGTCGCCGCCGCGACACGTCACCGCGGATGGATTCCACGCGGATTTCGATCTGATGGTTAGTACAACCATCAGATCAAAATCCGCCAAATCCTCTCGTGTGTACGGGGCCTCAGGGGTTTAATACTGTACGAGTGGAAGGCACTCAGGGAGTGCTAAAAGTCTGCGGGTTAGGGGCGCAAATTATTTGTCTTGCCTTGGGTGCTTTCAACCCACGCTATGAAACTAATTTTACTGTTAGGGGTCCCCACAGCTTGGGAAATTTTATCAAGGGGTCACGGCACTAGAAGGTTGAGAACCACTGACATATGTAAACAGTTCTGAGTAATTTTATAGCAAAAAAAAAAAAAAGATGGTTTTTACTTGTAGGATAAGAGTGCCGGAATTGGCCCGATCAGTATAAGAAAATAGAACCTGAATTGGCCCGAACAGTATAAGAAAATAGAACCTGAATTTAAAGAATTGGGCAATGGGCATCTTTTAAACTGCAAAAACAAGTAGTAATGTTACAGTAATATAATAAATTCTGTGGATTGTTTCAAATAATAGAAATTAACTTGAAATCATAGTGTATTTATCACAGAAATTAACAATGGATGCCAATCGGAAAATTAGATAATCATAAATATCACTTATTTGTCATACACCAAAATACCAAAAATACAGTTTTGCAATATTAGCTAGATTTTTCTGTAGTAATGGAGCAACACTTGTAAATTTACCATATAAATATTCAGATGCATAAACCATTAAACAATAAAATCTTTAAATGCTTCTAATAAACATACTGTTCCTTGTCAGAAGTATCCGCTCAATCATGTAGAATGAGAAAAATAGATTTTATCTCAGTCTGTTTCCTATTTAATCTAATTGGGATTCATTTCAGAAAGAGCAATAGCTTATCTTAACATGATAACGACATTATAGCAGAGAATATGAGAGCATGCTGTGGATGTAACCCACAGGGATATGAGGATAGAGTCCCCTCCTGGTGATTTGATGAAAATTGCAGGGAGTTTGTTATCTGATTTAAATTCATTCTATCACCTTTGGTTCACAAGATGGTGAAAATATATACATTAGATATTCACAGCAAAAGAGTCATGCAATCGACTTAACCGATCCCAGCAAGCAGCTGGAAGAAAAATTCAGCAGAAGTTAAAATTTGACATGGAAAAAGGTATCTTCAATGACAGACTTTGAAGGTAATTTGTCAGATCTTGGCAACTCATTTCCTTATCAGCAGGGGACTGTCCCCCGTGATATTCCCCATTATTTAAGCTTTCTAAACTCTTAAGTGAAAACAAATTTTAGCTCAAACAACTAGGTAATGATAGATTGTGTTCATTTCGTTCTCTCCCTTGCTGGTTTGGTGTGAAAATGTGTGTCCATTTATATTATATTACAGCTGCAAATCTCTTTTAACATAACATAGATGTAATATCTCCTTTAAACATGTACTCTATGTACTATAATTTAATGCCATAGCTGCTCTGCTACTATAAAAAGGAGCTTTTTCAAGAGTTTGATTTTTACTTCTTACAGAAAGATTAATGAGAATATAATAACATTCTTATGTGTTCTACCTGAATTGTAATTGTATTAAAATCTTCTTTAACTATCTCTAAAAAAATGAAACACGTGATAGAAGACCAAGCAGATTCACGTGTTTCATTTTTTTAGATAAATTCAGTCTCATATGGTAAAACTTAAAGCTTATATAAACCCAAAAGAAAAAAGTATAATATATTGCAGCTTACCAATCTTTAAATGTGATGGCAGCATTCATTTTCTTTTTTTAGCCGTATTTCTTTATTTTTATCATATGTATCATTGGTGAATGAAACCAGAAGCAATGTGTACTATGTCCAGGTTCAGCACTGTCATTCACCGACAATGCTGGCCTAGGACAAAACTAATGTGGCACAATCTTCGCTGCAGGGAAGTGCAGGGGAAATATTAACAGCTTGCCTAACTGCCTAACGCAGATATACGTCGGTAAAATGGCACGGGCAGGCAAGACAACTTGTATATATACGTTGCTTTGAATCCTGCCCCCTAGCGGGGGGCGGGCGCATCTGCCGCGGTCTCCGTGACCGTGCCTGCGGGACCCGCGGACTCTATGTGCGCCAGTGTCCCGCGATCGGGTCACGGAATGGCATCACGGGGATGCTTTTTTTAAACAAGGTATCTCTCTGTTCTGCCTGGTGACATGTCACTGATCGTCTGCTTCCTCTCATCGGAAGCAGTGATCAGTGCCGTGTCACAGTAAGCCACGCCCCTAACAGTTAGAATCACTCCCTATGACACACTTAACCCCTTCCCATCCTAGTGGTTAACCCCCTTCACTACCAGTCACATTTACACAGTAAACAGTGCATTTTAATAGCACTGATCGCTGTATAAATGTGAATGGTCCCAAAATGGTGTCAAAAGTATCCGATGCGTCCACCATAATGTCACAGTCACGAAAAAAAATTGCAGATCGCTGCCATAACACGTAAAAAAAATTATAATAAAAATGCTATAAAACTACCCCCTATTTTCGTAGACGCTATAACTTTTGCGCAAATCAATCAATATACGCTTATTGTGATTTTTTACCAAAAATATGTAGAAGAATACGTATCGGCTTAAACTGAGGAAAAAAAACGCTTTTTTCAAAAAAAAAAAAATGGGGATATTTATTATAGCAAAAAGTACAAAATATTGCTTTTATTATTTTTGTTTATAGCGCAAAAAAATAAAAACTGCAGAGGTGATCAAATACCACCAAAAGAAAGCTCTATTTGTGGGAAAAAAGGACATCAATTTTGTTTGGGAGCCACGTCGCATGAATTGTCAGTTATAGCGGCGCAGTGCCGAATCACAAAAAGTGGCCTGGTCATTTGGCAGCCCAATGGTCCAGGGCTGAAATGGTTAAGGACCTAATAGACCCTTGATGTCTCTTTAAAGAGAACTTGTCACTCCATGAATTCTGTTATATAGGGGCATGCATCAGCCTCCTAAGTAATAGCAGTAAAGGTAAAGAAAACAAAAAAAAAAACATAACAAAAACACAAAGAAAAGATTAAAGGGGTTGTAAAGGTTTTATTTTTATTTTCAAAATAGGTTCCTTTAAGCTAGTGCATTGTTGGTTCACTTACCTTTTCATTCGATTTCCCTTCTAAATGTTTTTTTTCTTTGTCTGAATTTCTCACTTTCTGTTTCTCCTCAGTAAGCTTTCACCATCATCCGAGCGGTGGTTAGTCAGCCAGAACAGCTTACTGAGGAGGAACAGGAAGTGAGAAATTCAGACAAAGAAAACTAAGAAAAAAAACATTTAGAAGGGAAATCGAAGAAAAAGGTAAGTGAACCAACAATGCACTAGCTTAAAGGAACCTATTTAGAAAATAAAAAACAAACCTTTACAACCCCTTTAAGGCCCCTACCCCCACATACATGCACAGTTTTACCTAAACACACACATTTAATGGTACAATCAATGGGAAGATCAATTTAAAGATCAATTTAAAGATCAATGGGTAATACAATTATGTTACAGGGGACACTGTAATAAACACTGCTGTGTAAAAGCTTTTCACAGACTGCATTATATATGACATTTATATTTTTGCCCATAGTTTCAATTTAAAGTAAAACAAACAATCACTCATGCACCAAATCACACCCATTTGTCAAAACAAAAGTTTGACACCCTTAGTAACATTTAAAATAGTAATAGTTCAACACAAAAAACTGTAAATGTTCCAGCTGAACATGGCATATATGTATGACATAAAAATCATAGTCAGAAAAATCACATTGCCAGCTGGCAATTAACTTCTCATTCTTTCAGTTAGATGTTGGGCAGTCTATAAGGTCTGTAGGAGGCATACACAGATCAGGTAGACAGCCTAACAGACAACTGAAAGAGCGTTACTGGATGGCTGGCAACACTGCCGTTAATGGCAAGGCAGCAGCTGAACACTGTCAGCCTGCAACAAGAAGTGCTAATATAGGCAGGATTGTGGTAAAAACCTTGCAGAGATTCACATAAACAGTTGATTAGAGGCTAGATGAGGTTGGAGGGGTAGGATTATGGCTCAAAGATGTTTGGGTTAGGGCCACTAGGGTACAAGGGTTTCATGAGGCCTAAGCCTAGTACACATGGGCCGAATGTCACCCGGCATTCGGCCCATGTGTATGGGAGGCGGTCCAGCTGGCTTATGTCAAAGGCTCATGACCAAAAAAGGTCTGCCAACCTGCTCCTGATCAGCTCTCTCAGCCAATGGCTGAGATTGCTGACTGGTGTGTTCTGGCAGGGGGCCGTCCCTGACACAATAGCTTAGCAGGGGTGATCACTGTACTAACATTGTATTTTTAGTACAGTGGATCTAACCGGAGCTGTCATTTTTTTGGTTGAACAAAAAAAAAAACTTGTGGTGTGTATTAGGCTTTAGGGTTGGCAAACTGGCTGTTGGTTTAGAGAAAATGAAATGCCAATCAGTGTCTAACAGCCAACTTAATATAATTACAGTTAATATAGTTCAGGGATGAAGCTATTAAGTTCATAGTTTAAGACTGACCATGTTATTAGTTATAGCACACATTTTAAATGGTATGAGGATATCAATGTCATAAAGTACAAGTTAATAAAAACAGATGAAAGAAGGCCAGAAAGTGCATGTAAAGCATAAATCATGATTCTCATATTTAAATTATTACTTGGGATTTTCGTGAGCTCAGATATGTGCAATCTTATTAACAAAGTAGAGAGAAGGAATACATTTTCTAGAAATCAAAATGACATAATTAAGAATAGAGTGGCATTAAGTGTATATATATATATATATATATATATATATATATATATATATATATATATATATATATATATATATATATATATATATATATATATATATACACACATATATATATACACACACACACACACACACACACACATACACACACACACACACACACACATACACACATACACACATACACACATACACTGTGGGCCAGATCCACAGAAGAATTACGCCGGCGTATCTATTGATACGCCGCGTAATTTCAAAGTTCCCGCGTCATATCTTTGTTTTGTATCTACAAAACAAGATACGACTGCATCTGGGCTCGATCCGACTGGCGTTCGTCTTAGTACGCCGTCGGATCGTAGGTGCATTTTTCTGGCGGGCGCTAGGTGGCGTTTCCGTCGAATTCCGCGTTGAGTATGCAAATTAGCTAGATACGGCGATCCGCGAACGTACGTCCGGCCGGCGCAGTTTTTTACGTCGTTTGCATTCGGCTTTTTCCGGCATATAGTTACCCCTGCTAAATGAGGCGTACTCAATGTTAAGTATGGCCGTCAGTCCCGCGTCAAATTTTGAATTTTTTACGTTGTTTGCGTAAGTTGTTCGTGAATAGGGATTTGCGTAGAATGACGTCACCCGTCGTAAGCATTGGCTTGTTCCGGTTTAATTTCGAGCATGCGCACTGGGATACCACCACGGACGGCGCATGCGCCATAAAAAAAACGTAATTTACATTGTGTCACAACGTATTTACATAAAAACCGCCCCCATCACATCGATTTGAATTGCGCGCCCTTACGCCGCCAAAATTACACTACACTTCTTTGAGGATAAGGAAAATACGCTGTAAGTTACGGCGACGTAGTGTATCAGAGATACGCTACGCCGGCCGCAACAATGCGCCGATGTATGTGGATCTGCCCCTGTATATATACTTTAACCACTTGCTTACTGGGCACTAATACCCCCTTCCTGCCCAGGCCAATTTTCAGCTTTCAAGGCTGTCACTCTTTGAATGACAATTGCGTGGTTATGTTACACTGTAAAATATAAGTTGTGAGCCCGCGCAATGGACCTAAAAAGAAAATGAAATCCTACAGCCAGGGGCGATTAAAGTCCTAAAATGAATAGATAAGGACACACGATAGGATAGCCAGAGGACAACGGTCTGAAGGACCGTTTTCATCAGTCCAAACCGATCGTGTGTAGGCCCCATAGGTTATTTAAACTTCGGTTAAAAAAATAGGAACTTGCTTAAAAAAAAAAAACGATGGACGCCTAACCGATAGGTCAAAACCGATCGTTAGTATGCAAAATCATCGGTTAAAAACCCGCACATGCTCAGAATCAAGTCGACGCATGCTTGGAAGCATTGAACTTCGTTTTTTTCAGCACGTCGTTGTGTTTTACGTCACCACGTTCTGACACGATCGTTTTTTTAACTGATGGTGTGTAGGCGCGACGGACCATCAGTCAGCTTCATCGGTTAACCGATCAGAACGGTCCTTCGGACCGTTCTCATTGGATGGACTGATCGTGTGTACGAGGCTTTAGAAGCTGCCTCTACTTAATTATTCCACCTAAGTGGAGTAAATGAATGAATTGATTGAAAGAGTAGAATTGGTGCTAATTAAAATTCATGGACCTTCCCAATCACTATCTGAAAGTGCAATAGTGAACGCAAATAAATATATAATTAAATACATAAATGCTCAGCATTGGTGCCTGTGCAAAAAGTGCAATAATAATATGATCCTTACTGGGATCTGGTGCAAATTGGCAAAGATAGAATGAATGAATAAATAAATAAATAAATATAGCTAAATAAATAAAGATGAGAACACTGCATGCAACAAAAAGTCCTGCAAAAAATCCTGTAAGTGTTCAATAAAGTGCTTTAAAAAATTAGCAAAAAATGAGGAACACTACATGCAATTGAATCCTGCAAGTATCAATAAAGTGCAAATGAGAAAACGTGCAAACTTAAAAATTGTACAAAGTGAATGTCCATAAGTATAGATCAAAAAGATCTTGTGGTCTCAGGTGCTAGGTGCCTGGTGATACTGTATGTCCGTTTATTGCATTCCAGAATGGTGACCACTGTAGCCCGTGCTCTGATAAAGCCCGCACTCACCAGATGTTCACCCCCTCTTGGGGTAAAAAGCAATCACAGCGTATGCCACTGTGTAGCACTCTGGCTTTATCCTGTCTCAGGCCTCGTACACACGACAGAGATTCTCGGCAGAATTCGCCGAGAAACTCGGTCAAAACCCGGATTCTGCCGAGAATCTCTGTCGTCTGTACAGTTTTGGCTCGATGGAGCCGCCGAGGAGCTCGACGAGAAAATAGAGAACATGTTCTCTATTTTCTCGTTGGCCGCGTTGTTCTATAGGAGAAGGCGGCCCGCCGAGCTCCTCGGCGGCTTCATCCCAAAACGAGACGAGGAACTCGACGTGCCAAGCACGTCGAGTTCCTCTGTCGTGTGTACGGGGCCTCACTGGTCTCCTGGTAGTAGTTTCAAGTTTTGCCCATAGGTAAGAGAAATGAGTCCCAAATAGTGCAATTCCATTTTAAAAAATGTTTTCCTTTATTTACACTAAAAATAAGTACTCACATTTGAGCCAGATCAAACATATCATGTAGTCAAATCAGGAAGTGTTGCGACGTTCTGCCTGTCTGCTCTACCGATTTTGTCTGTCTGATGTCATCTGGAGCCAGATGACATCAGACAGACGAAACCGGTAGAGCGGACAGGCAGAATGTTGCAACACTTCCTGATTTGACTACATGACATGGTTTATTTGATCTGGCTCAAATGCGATAACTTATTTTTAGTGTAAATAAAGGAAAACATTTTTAAAATGGAATTACACTGTTTGGGATTCCTTTCTCTTACCTATGAGCTAAACTTGGAAATACTACCAGGAGACCAGTGAGACGGGATAACGCCAGAGTGCTACACAGTGGCATACACTGTGATCGCTTTTTACCCCAAGAGGGGGTGAACATCTGGTGAGTGCAGGCTTTATTAGAGCACGGGCTGCAGTGGTCACCATTCTGGAATGCAATAAATGGACATTTAACTAGGCACCTAGCACCTGAGACCACAAGATCTTTTTGATCTATACTTATGGACATTCACTGTATACAATTTTTAAGTTTGCACGTTTTCTCATTTGCACTTTATTGATACTTGCAGGATTCAATTGCATGTAGTGTTCCTCATTTTTTGCACGTTTTTTATAGCACTTTATTGAACACTTGCAGGATTTTTTTCAGGACTTTCTGTTGCATGCAGTGTTCTCATCTTTATTTGTTTAGCTATATTTATTTATTCATTCATTCCTTCATTCTATTTCTGTCAATTTGCACCAGATCCCAGTAAGGATCATATGTGACACTGTACCCATATGAAATAGAGCTTTCTTTTGGTGGTATGAAACTACTGGGTTTTTTATTTGTTGCTAAACAAACAAAAAAATACTGAAAATAATGAAAAAAAAATGTTTTCATAGTTTGTTTTAAAATGTTGCAAATAGTTAATTTTCCTCCTTCATTCATGTGCGCTGAATAGGCTGCACTAATGGGCACTGACAGGCTGCACTAATGGCCACTGATGAGGCAGCGCTGGTGGGCACTGATCAAGAGGCACTGATGAGGCTGCACTGATAGGTGGCACTGGTGGGCACTGCTTAGTAGCACTGATGGGCACTGGTAAAAAAAGCCGATTACCAGCTTCTTTTCACATCATGTGATCAGCTGTCATTGGCTGACAGCTGATCACGTGGTAAAGGGCCACAGTCTTTGATCAGCCGAGTCCCAAGGATTCAGTGATCACAGAGCGTGCCGCTCACACGCCGAAGGGGCTGTAGCCGTCTTTCGGCTATAGTGCAGGCATCAAGTGGTTAAGGTGAACAAAGATATGGGACTATAATCATTTGCTGTAAACTGATTTTATATATAAATGTTATATTTTCTGTTTGCTTAGATTACTTTGTAATTTCTTGGAAAATAATATAAAAAAAAAAAAAAAAAAAACAATAGACCATATACACAAATATAGACCATTGCATCAACACTGCAAATGACTGAAGTTTTTCTGTCAACCATAATACTGAAAGCAAATCAACAGGTCATGGTCAAAAGGACTAACGTGGGCGTTTTGATTTCAGGATGGGATTTTAAAGACCACACCACAGTCATACTGTAGAAATTGCAATTTTAAATTCTGCCTTCTTTCAAGCTGATCAGATGCTGCCTTTGTTCATGAGTGAGAGAAAAGGGTTGCACTTGCTCTAGTTTTAGTGCATCAACATCGATAGATGAAAGCTACTAAAAAGAAAAAAAAAAAACATTTTGTAGCAAACAATAGCTGCTAAACTAGTACTTGTGGATCATTTTAAAACTCCGGAAAAGCAGAAAAATAAATGAATATAAATAGTTAGAAGTGAATATATAATACCCGCTGTGTCATTTGAATACCACAGGTGTATGTCATGTCAAATTTTTTTCTTTTCGTTTTGAATAAAGAAGGGAAAGAAAAATCCCCATTGAGCTGGTATCAGGAGCTCCCCTATATAGATTTCTCCTTACTTTCTGTCTGTTGAAGGTATACTGGACAGGAAGTAAAGGAAAAACATCTACAGCAACTAAGAATTCATTTTTTTTTTATTGTAGAGTTGGTGTGGGCTTCAACCAATGTTTATATATATATTTGTTTTTTATAAAAGTTTTTATTTATTCAGAATGTAGCGTAAAATACAGGACAAGGTAATAATCACATAACAGAAAATAACACAAGGTCATGAAAAGAACACGCTACATGATACAACAGAAAGGCATCAATTTACATTTTCAGACCATAAACGAGGTACAAAAGGTGTAATGAAGTGGAAAAGGGCGGAGGATCGTAAATTCAATCTTCCCCTCCCCCCAAACCCCCCCCCTCGCCAAGAGCAGAGGGGGGAAAGTGGTGCAAGGCACCATTCATGGCCAATACTGAGGGAGTAGTGTCATGTATCATGACAGCACCAGGGTCAAGTGCCCAGAAGGAGATAAAAGAGAGGCAGGAAAGAGAGAAAAAGAAAGCGAGAGAAAGAGAGAAAAAAGAAGGAGGAGGAGGAAAAGGGGCACAGGGGAGGGGGAGGAGAAGGGATAAGAAAGAACAAAGACACAGTAGGGGGGAAAAACAGAGTGGAGGAGAGTGGATCCGCGCCCGCCCACCCCCCACAATGTAAAAGGAGGAATGCCCAATACCTCAGGCGACTTAGGAGACACACTGACTGTAGCGATCAGTGGTAACAAAGTGGTTCCAGCAAGCCCAAATGAAGGAAAATTGATGTACTCTATCTTGGGAAATGTGAATCAGTTCCTCCATTTCTTTTATTGAGGAGATCTGTGCAAGCCACTCTCTAACTGTCGGGACGGCGGTAGAACGCCAATGTCTAGGAACGCAAACTCTAGCAGCATTGACCATATGCATGGCCAGCGACTTGAAATAGTACTTTTTGGGAAACAAAGTATGATGCAAGAGGAATTGGGATGGGGTGTAATCCAGGGTGCAAGTAGTGATATGTGAGATGAGATCATGAACCTGAAACTTGAAGGGCTCCACACTCCCACCACACATGAAGCATAGTTCCCACCCCCGAACCACACCTCCAGCAAGTGTCAGGAATGTTAGGGGAAAATTTGTAAAGGCGTGACGGGGTCCTGTACCACTTAGTGATTACTTTGTAACCATGCTCTTGAATGGCCACACCTTTGTGAGCGTATTCATATATAGTGCTCCAATCATTCACCGACAAGGACGTCTGGAGATCTCTGTTCCATGAAAGCTGCGGCGGGGTGGGGGACTGTGGCGGGCCTTCCACTAGGAGGGTGTACAAGAGGGAAATCAGATGTCTTTGTGGCGTTTTACGATGACACAGGGATTCAAAGGGTGTAAGTTGTCGCGACCAGAGCGATTGACTAGCCGTAGTCGCGAGGAAGTGCCAGATTTGTCTGTAAGTCCAAAATGATAGAGAGGACGTCTTAGTGATGGATTTCATGGCTTCAAAGGATAAAGGCCTCCCAGCAGAATAAAACTGGAGGGCCAGGACATCTTCAAAGGGCCATTCCTGACTCAAAAATTCCCCTGACAGGCCTGGTGGGAAATCTGGGTTCCCCCGTAGGGATGTCAAAGGGTTCGGGTGAGAGGACGAGGGCCCTAGTATCGAGGCCTTCTTGAAAGCTAGAAGTGAGGGATAGATAAGTGGCTGGGCTGATACGGATTGGGGCCAGTTTCTAGAGGGTAACCATGGGAGTAGATGCAAGGGGCCTGGCGAGAAGCTTTTCTCCAGGAGGACCCATAGCTTTTTAGAAGCGTGGATATTCCAATCCGCGATCCTTGCAAGATGACAAGCGCTATGGTACTTTTGAAGGTCCGGAAGACCAATACCGCCACCAGATTTAGGGAAGGTGAGTCAAGAGTACTTTATACGAGGTTGAGAACCCCTCCAAAGAAAGGCGGAACAAGCCTTATATGATGTAAAGAATCCTGAGGGCAAGGAAATAGGGATTGATTGCAGAAGATAGAGTAAGCGGGGCAGAATTACCATTTTAATCAGGGCCGATCGGCCTAACCAGGAGACATTCAGGCCCATCCAGTCTTTAAGGCATTTTTGGGCCTGGAGAAGAGCAGGATGGAAGTTTTTTTAATACAAATCTGCTAGGCTGGAGGGGATGCGAATACCAAGATAAGTGAGTGAGTCCTGCACCCACCGAAAAGGGAAAGACTCCTGGGGGAGGGAAACGTTCAGCGCTTGCGATTTTGCGCGGTTAATTTTCAGGTTCGAGAGGGTGCCGAAGTGGTCTAGATCTTTAACCACTTAACGACCGCCGCCTGTAGATATACGTCCACAGAATGGCACGCCTGGGCAGATGGACGGACGTACGTAACGGCACGTCCTGTACATCTACCCAGCCGTGGGTCGCGGTCGCACACCTGCGACCCGGTCCGAAGCATCGGGACCGTGGGACCCGCGGACCCGATCGCTGGCTGGGGTCCCGCGATCGGTCCCCGGAACTGAAGAACGGGGAGAGCCATGTGTAAACACAGCTTCCCCTTGCTTCACTGTGGCGGCTGCATCGATCGTGTCATCCCCTTTATAGGGAGACACAATCGATGACGTCACTCCTACAGCCACACCCCCCTACAGTTGTCATATCGGACGGTAGTTAGCCACCAAAGAGGGATCTTTACCCTCCTTAGGGATCACCGCTATGTGGGCTGCCAGCATGTTGCCAGGTTTGTTCTGGGGGTGAGATAAGGCATTGAATATGGCCAGGAGTCTAGTGGCAAGCGTATCGCTAAAAGATTTGTAGTACTGAACGGAAAAGCCATCCGGGCCCGGGGCTTTCCCAATCTTCATTTGTTTAATAGCCAAATCCACTTCCGTCGCCAATATAGGGCCTTCCAAGTCAAGTGATTGTTGGGGGGAAATCGGTTTGGGGCTATATCGGGAGAGGAATTCTTTAATTTGTGAAATCCGCAAGTTAGTCTTGACTGGGAGAGGTCTTGGGGGTTGAGATTATACAATTTAAAATAAAAGTCCTCAAACTCTTTGGCAATGTTCTCATTCCTGACCAGACGATCGCCACCAGGACTATGTAAATGGTGAATGGTTTTGAGTTTTGTACTGTGCGTGCCAAAAGACGCCCGCACTTGTTACCCTGTTCATAAAAAATCCTCTGCCCAAGAATGTATCGCCTCTTAGAACGTTTGCCCAGCTCCTCCATAAGAGATGCTCGGGTTTGCGCCAAGTCTTGTAGGGTGCCCTGCGCACGGGACATTTTGTGGGATGTTTCAAGGGTTTTAATCATCTCAATAAGGGAGTTTATATAGTCCTGATGTTGTTTCTTGGCTTTTGCGGCCAGGGCGATCAATTCCCCACTGATCACGCATTTATGCGCCTCCCATAGGGAAACCGGCGAGATCTCCGGGTTTGAATTCTCTGCAAAGTATTGCTGAATGCGCGTGCATATTTGGTCAGTCACAGAGGGGTCCTTAAGCAAGGAGGAATTCAGACGCCAAGTCTTCGTTCTAGAGGACGTTTCAGGGAAAGCTAAGGTGACACCGATCGGATGGTGATCCGACAGAAACATCGGTTTTATTGTGGACTGCTGGAGAAGGGTAAGATCTGATTGGGAGAGGAAAAAATAATCGATCCTGGAGTACTTTTGATATGGGGCCGAAAAGAAAGTGTAGTCCTTATCCGAGGGGAAAAGTGTGCACCAGGCGTCATGCAGGGATAGAGACTGAAGGTGTAGGTTGATCTGCCGCAACGCTTTGTAGGTCAAGGTCGAAGCTCCCATAGAGGAGTCCAAAAGAGGGTTCAAGGGGACATTGAAATCCCCCCTAGAAGCAAAATACCTGACTGGAAGGAAGCCACTTGACGTTCGTTGGGGCAGTAAATATTAGCAAGCGTGATCGGTTTAGATTCGTATGAGCCCTTAAGAAAAATGTACCTACCCTCCGGGTCAATGAGAGAGTCAGACAGATGGAAGTTCGCATGTTTAGATACTAGGATAGAGACACCCTTCGTTTTGGAGGCAGGGTTAGTGGCATGAAAATCAGACCGATAGATATGGTTAGAAAGCTTAGGAATGGCATCCGAACGGAAATGGGTCTCCTGAAGTAAAATAAAATGGGCTCTATGTTTAGTGAGGGAAGATGAAACTTGAGATCTCTTCTCTGGCAAGTTAAGGCCCTTTACGTTAAGAGATAGGACCACAAGGGAGGCATGGCCTGTGGTCAGTGCTGCAGAATTCGGTATAAGAAAGGGAGAATGAGGAAGCTGAGCTTAAGGGGCGAAGAGCAAGAAGGGGGGAGACTGTGAGCAAACCCACCAGAAGGGCCGTCGCGGATCCAAACAAAAGAACCAGTAGAAGCTTAGGATGAGAGTCAAAAAGAAAAAAGAGGGGAGGAAAAGAGGGAGAGCGGGGAGAGAGGAACAGAGGAAGGAAAGAAGGGGGTAGAAAGAAAACCAGAGTAAAGAAAAGAAAACACGAGATAAAAGGAAGATTTAAACCAGAGGTGATATTAGGCCTGCTAAATCACCTAAAAAGGGAGGAGTCTGGAGGGTCAGCAAAAAGAGGAGGGGGAAGGGGAGGGAGGGGGGAGGCTAAGCAGGTAAGTAGGCCATGTCTAATGGGTGAGGGCAGGTTTCAGAGCATTGGCAATACCCCCTGGTTTCCCATGCAAATAAGGAGATGCGGATTAGCATTGAAAAAATCTCAGGGGAACTCGCTTACACAAGACTGAGCAATTTCAAGCAAGCCTGAAGGAGAGAGAGTCATGATACTGAAAGACTCCGCTCCCGATATGAGTTCATGTCCAAAAACAGGGCTGAAGGCCAGCAGAAAATGTTCTTTTAATTGTCTCACCATTCCTCACCTTGATCTTCTCAAGAAAGGCGAGAAAAAAAAATGAAACAAGGGGAAATGGGTATCAAAGCAAACAACCCGGTCGTCCGACTTGAAGCAGTAGCACCGAACGAATGTCGTCATCCAGTGGGCATGGGCACATCAAGTCAACTTCGGCAGCTTGCTAGATGATCGTGAACTCTGCGCAGCAATGAGGGAGGCCGGGGCCCTGGAAGTAACAAGAGGGCGGGTGGCGACACTTGGTAGAGAAGGAAAATAATCAGCAGCGTTAGGCCTCTGCCCGGTCTCTACCCTTGGGTGGTTTTGAGGGGGAGCCTGGGTTGTGTTGATACAGGTCGCGGCGGGATGCGTGGTTACCTGGGGAGGCTGGACCGGCCCGGTGTCTGCGGGATCTGTGACGTTGAGCCTTCGGGGACGGATTCATGGATACCGGAAGACAAGGTTCCGAGGGGAAATAGAATGCGTACCACTCCGGGAGATACACGAGCGGGAGATCGAGTTGCTCGCAGAAGCTATGAAGGTCCTCCGGCAGGCGAAGGAGAGCGGAGCGTCCCCTGGTGGACGCCGACAATGTGAAGGGGAATTTCCAGCGATACTGTATGTTTCTGGCATGCAAGGCCTCCAGCAGGGGGCGTAGGGCACGCCTGTTCTGAAGCGTAATCTGGGACAAGTCCTGGAAAAGTTTCACCTCTGCGCCATTATGGAGAATTTGTCCTCTCGCTCTTGCTTTGCGGAGGATTTCCTCTTTAAGTTGAAAGTTGATCACACAACAAATCACGTCTCTGGGGGGTTTGTTGTCCCGGGGTGTGGGGGCACAGAGCTCGGTGGGCCCTTTCCATCTTGACGGGCGAGTCCGCCGGGCGCTCCATCAAGTCATTAAAGATCGTACAGAGCGTCTGTTGTAGGGTCCCCGGTTCCACACTTTCAGGGACCCCCGTGCACGAATATTGTGCCTCCGACCACGATTGTCGAGGTCCTCGACGTGTCTATGGAGCTCTAAAAGGTGAAGAAGCTGAGAGTTGTAGGTATTCAGGACCTGACGTATTGCGGCCGTGTGCGTCTGGGTAGTTTGTTCCACCTCACCGATCCAGTGAGCCACCGCACGGATCTCCGTTTTGAGATTAGCGACTGCTGCCATAACAGCGTTCTTAATGTCCGCAGTCATAGTTTCCAGATCAAACAAGCTGGGGGATGAGTTCTCCCCACGGCCGAAACAGGCTCCAGAGGCTGCGAGTCGGGCTCCAGACTAAGCGGGCTCGGGTTTGGGCCTGCGAGGCCGCTATGCGCTGAGATCGGAATATCTCCGGGATGTTTCTATTTAGCTGAGAACCGGACTCACCCGATGCCCGGGAAGTAGACGAGCTTCGAGTGGCTCTGCTCATGGCAAATCATGGTGTAGGTTCCCCAAAAGGCTAGGATCGATCCCTGGGTCGCAGGAGCACAGGGCTTAAGCTGCCATCTCGGTCTCCGTCCAGGCCACGCCCCGTTTATATTTCTTTATATTTACATGTAGGTTTACATTCATTTTTTTTATCATATTTACAGTACCTGTATATTTCTGTCTGTTTCACTGTTGCAGAATTTCTCTTACTTACTGTCTGTTAAAACCATTGGTACTGGGACAGAAAATGTGGGAAAATCTCTGCAAAAGAGCATAGAGAGCAGTAACATTTTGACTGTTCTAATACTTTCCTACTATATCTACATTATCTCACAGTAGTGAGTACACCCCTCACATTTGTGTAAATATTTTATTATATCTTTTAATGTCACAACACTAAAGAGTGTACAGCTTGTATAACAGTGTAAATTTGCCATCCCCTCAAAATAACGCAACACACAGCCATTAATGTCTAATCCGCTGGCAACAAAAGCGAGTACACCCCTAAGTGTAACTATCCAAATTGGGCCCAAAGTGTTAATATTTTGTTTGGCCACCATTATTTTCCAGCATTGCCCTAACCCTCTTGGGCATGGAGTTTACCAGAGGTTCACAGGTTGCCACTGGAGTCCTCTTCCACTCCTCTATGATGACATCACAGAGCTGGTGGATGTTAAAGACACTCTTCCACCTTCCGTTTGAGGATGCCCCACAAATACTCAATAGGATTTAGGTCTGGAGACCTGCTTGGCCAGTCTATCACCTTTAACCTCAGCTTCTGTAGCAAGGCAGTGGTCATCTTGGAGGTGTGTTTGGGGTCGTTATCATGTTGGAATACTGCCCTGTGGCCCAGTTCCGGCAGCACTCATACAGACTCAGGCCATGAAACTCCCACCACCATGCTTGACTGTAGGCAAGACACACTTGTCTTTGTACTGCTCACCTGGTTGCCACCACACACGCTGAACCAATTAAGTTTATATTGGTCTCATCAGACCACAGGACAGGGTTACAATATGTCCTTAGTCTGCTTGTCTTCAGCAAACAGTTTACAGGCTTTCTTGTGCATTATGTTTAGAAGTTTTCTTCCTTCTGAGACTACAGCCTTGCAGACCAATTTGATGCAGTGTGCGGCGTATGGTCTGAGCACTGACAGGCTGACCCCTCATTCCTTCAACCTCTGCAGCAATGCTGGCAGCACTCATTCATCTATTTCCCAAAGACAACCTCTGGATAGGACGTTGAGCATGTGCACTCAACTTCTTTGACCATGGTGAGGCCTGTTCTGAGTGGAACCTACCTGTTAAACCGCTGTACGGTTTTGGCCACCATTCTGCAGCTCTTTTTCAGGGTCTTGGCAATCTTCTTATAGCCTAGGCCATCTTTATGTAGAGCAACAATTCTTTTTTTCAGACCCTCAGAGAGTTCTTTGCCATGATGTGCCATGTTGAACTACCAGTGACCAGTATGAGAGAGTGAGAGCAATAACACCAAATTTAACACACCTTCTCCCTATTCACACCTGAGACCGTGTAACACTAATTGGGCCCAATTTGTACATTTTCATTAAAGGGTGTACTTACTTTTTTTTTCAGTGGTTTAGACATTAATGGCTGTGTGTTGAGTTATTTTGAGGGGACAGAAAATGTACACTGCTATACAAGCTGTACACGCACTACTTTACATTGTAGGAAAGTGAAATTTTTTCAGTGTTATCACATGAAAAGATATAATAAAATATTTACAAAAATGTGAGGGGTGTACTCATTTTTTACAATAATGAATACTATAGATACTGTATCTCAAATCTTGATGCCCGATATAAAATTTAAATGTTTTCCATCCTTCCATTCAGAAAGTTTGCGCTAGATGAGGAAGGCTAATTCAGTTGATCAAAGACTAAAAGTCCACTACTTTATTTGTCAACAAGAATATATGTTAGTTATTTTACAGGAAAATGTAATGCAGTAAAAAATATTGAATTAAGTGTGAACTAATATCACTAAAGGTGACTTAAAATGTAAAAAGAAACACCAAAAGTAAACAAGCATAAGTCCATGTCTTACGGAGTGTGGTATCAAAGTGTGCGTACACAACTAATTGCAAATAACTGTATGTTTCATTTGCTCCAAGAGAATCTTTTGTTTGATGCATCTCTTACACTTTACTGAGCAAATGTGATGCCTGTCACCCTATAATATTGTGGTGTTTTTCTTTAACACATATGTGACAGTTCAGTTTAATTGCATATAAGGTACAAAAATAGTATTATTTCAATCTTCAGTGAAGAAATCATGAAAAGAAACATATGTACTGAACATCAGTGAACACATCAGCACATACGTTAAGATTCACATTCTCTGGCTGTGCCTGTATACTTCCTTTTAGGAAATCGGTGCAAGTGTGCAAATGTATGCATTCGGTTCATCCCAAGTTGGGTCATGTTTTCATAGTTCATGTCATACAATTTATAGCAGCAAATATTTTGGCTAGTTCATCATTGCATGTCCAGAGAACAGTGCTTTACAACCTATTCTGAAAATGTTTTTCATGTATTAGGAATGTAGTATCAAGAAATAACTACCGTATATACTCAAATATAAGCCAAGTTTTTCAGCCCTTTTTTTAAGGCTGAGAAAAAAAAACTTGGCTTATACTCGAGTCAGTGTACCTGAAATTATTGACAGGTTTCGGGCGTCCATTGTTTAAAAGTCGCCATCTCCTCCTGGTCCCTTCCGTGATAGGCGTTTCTCAGCAGACACAGTTCCGCCTATCACGGACTCAGTTTCCCAGCAGACACTGGGGTAGATTCAGATAGATTAGCGGATATTTAGATCCGCGTAATCTATCTGATTTACGATCCGCCGGCGCAATTTTGCGAGGCTAGTGCAGTATTCAGAAAGCACTTACCTCCAAACTTGCGCCGGCGGATCGTAACTCCCCTGGCGGAATTCAAATTCAGCGGCTAGGGGGAGTGTACAATTTAAATCAGGCGCGTCACAGCGTCGATTTAACTGCACATGCGCCGCCGGCGAAATTTCCCAGTGCGCATGCTCCAAATGACGTCGCTAGGACGTCATTGGTTTCGGCGTCAACGTAAATTACGGCCATCCGTATTCGCGACCGACTTACGCAAACGACGTAAAAATTCAAAACTCGCCGCGGGAACGACGGCCATACTTAACATTGGATACGCCGCATATAGCAGGGGTAAGTATACGCCGGAAAAAGCCGAACGCAAACGACGTAAAAAAAAAGCGCCACCTAGGGGCCGGCGGGATATTGCAGCCTAAGATCCGACGGTGTAAGTCACTTACACCTGTCGGATCTAAGGGAGATCTATGCGTAACTGATTCTTATGAATCAGTCGCATAGATCCGACCGCCGGATCTCAGAGATACGATGGCGTATCAGGAGGAACGCCGTCGTATCTCTTTCTGAATCTCCCCCACTGTGTTCAGTGTTCCGCCAATCACAGACGTCCTTTCATCCACGGACAAGAGGACGTCCGGGATTGGCGGTACAATGACTCGGGCACAGTGAGGCTGCAATGGGCACAGTGAGGATGGGCACAGTTGGGGTTGGGCACAGTGAGGTTGCAATGGGCACAGTAAGGTTGGGCACAGTGAGGTTGCAATGGGCACAGTGAAGCTGCAAATGGGCATTGTTGACCCTCTTTTCCGCTTACAGTAGCTGCTGCATTTCTCACCCTAGGCCAGTGTTTCTCAATTCCAGTCCTCAGGCCCCCCCAACAGGTCAGGTTTTCAGAATTTCCCTCAGATGAAAAGGCTGTGGTGATTACTAAGGCAGTGAAACTGATCAAATCACCTGTGCAAAATAATGGAAATCCTGAAAACCTGACCTGTTGGGGGGGCCTGAGGACTGGAATTGAGAAACGCTGCCCTAGGCTAATACTCGAGTCAATAAGTGTTCCCATTTTTTTTGGTAAAATTAGGTACCTCGGCTTATACTCGGGTCGGCTTGTACTCGGGTCGGCTTATACTCGAGTATATACAGTAAATTTAAAAAAGAAAACTGTCCCTAGGAATTGACCGTACCTGGATAGTTTTTTGTGTCTATAGTTATTAATAGGAAAGTACAAGTGTGAAAACCTAAACAATTTGTTTAAGGGAACTCATTTCAACCAATCACTTTTTATCTTTTCTTAGAAAAAATATTACGTTTGGTTACTTTGAGAACAACTGATTAAGTATTATAAAACAGGTGTATAGCTTGATACTGAGTTTGGTTAATGAATCACCTACTTCTTTATTGATTTTAAGAGTGACTTCATTAATCCATTAACAATCCATTACACATTGTTCCTTACATAAGATCTCTCTATGTGAACAGTTACTACGTATGGTGTTCCACTTAATTGCTCTTTAAGGTATGAAAAGATCAATTTTCCTTTGCTAATGTATTCAGTACAGTAATATAGTCTCTTTTATACAGCACAATAATAACATAAATGCTTGCAGAATATTCTCTATTAACAGAAAAGTATATATTTAGTCCACTGTATAGGATGTAGTTCTCAAAGCCTCGCACAACACAAAGTGCTTTCATCTTGAATATGCTCTGCTTCTCAGGTTCAGAAACAGGTGGTCTGATGTTTTGCAAGGTAATAGTTTGTTTTAGAGTATAAATAAATATGTGAGAAACACTTAGATCGGCTTGTTCCTTTCATGTTCTCCTGATAGCATTCCAATTAGAGTGGTCGGAATTGAAAAGGGTTGTACTGTCAAAAGACTTTAATTTACACTAGTAATGCTGGTCTTTGTTTGCAATTAGTCTGTGTGTATGCATTATTTATAGATGCTCCTAAACAAACATTTTCTAAAGGTTTTTTTGTACTTGCGTTACATTCTGCTATTGGTTTAAAACCATAAGCGTAATGTATATAAAATAGATGTCATTGTGATGTACGTCATTACAGGTTAGTTAAAAAGGTTGTTAGGCTACAGAAATACCAAGAAGAAGGACAAAGGCTTAGTAAACCATAACACTCAAAGGGATTGATTTACTAAAGGCAAATAGACTGTTCACAATACAAGGGAAGTTGTAAGGGCCCTTTCACACGGAGCGGAACAGTAATGATCCGCTTCGTGTGTCCGCTTTGCTCAGCGGGGATCCTCCGTAAAATCCCCGCTGAGCTGGCAGCTGACAGGGCGGTCCCCGCACACTGTGCAGGGACCGCCCTGTGTTTCCTCCGCTCTCCCCTATGGGGGATCGGACGAACACGGACCGTATGTCCGTGTTCATCCGATCCGGCAGACGGAAGAAAAATAGGATTTCTTCCGTCTGCAAATGCGGATCTTTGCGGAGGCGGACAAATTATGGGTGTCAGCTGATATTTATCCGCTGACACCCGTAATCACATAGGGACCCATGTATGTCCCGTTTTCATCCGCAAACGGATGGATGAAAATGCGGACATACGGTCCGCTAGTGTGAAAGGGCCCTAAGGGAATTATCCCCAGAGCTTAGTGAATGAAGTGAAGCTCTGCTGACTTCCATCATCCAATCATGTGCAAGCAAAAATGCATTTTTTTGCACATGATTAGATATTCTTTGCAAAGTAAAATGGCACCACATTTACTAACTACTGAGAGAAACCTTAAAGCATTAAATAATGTTATTAACCTCCCTGGCGGTATTCCAGAGTCTGGCTCGAGGTAAGATTTAAGTACCATTAGCGGTAACCCCGAGCCAGACTCGGGATCGCATCGCAGTATCCAGGCAAAGTAACTTACCTTGTCCCCTGGATCCTGCGATGTCTCCCCGCTGTGTGAGCGAGCTGTCATCTCGCTCGATTTACACAGTGCCCCAAGTGCCGCCGAGCTCCTTTCCCTGCGACGTTACGACGCATGGGGGCGGAGATCAGCGCCAAATTCAAAAAAGTAAAAACACAGTACACATACAGTATACTGTAACCTTACAGATAACAGTACTGTATACAATAATTGCACATCCCCTTTGTCCCTAGTGGTCTGTCCAGTGTCCTGCATGCACTTTTATATTATAAAAACATTTTTTTCTGCCTGGAAACTGGAGATTGTCCCTTTATGTCAAAAGTTGTTTTAGACCAGCTAGAAAACAGTGATAATAAATTAGAATCACTTGCAGAGATTTGTGAGGAAATTCGTTATCAAACACTAAAAGTAATGACAGTGACAATTCTGCAACTGAGCAAATTTCAGTGTTTTTGATTTGATTACATTATTGAATCATTTTAATTATTATTATATTATTATTTGTTATAATTATTTATAGTTATTCATTATATTATAATTTATGATTTTGTGTTTCAAACGTTATCATACCCGGGATGTCTACTAGACTCTTTGTTGCACAGATTTAAGTGAGTTATTTCTTAGAATTATAGGTCTACAATATAAAATGCCGAATTTCCATTCAAAATAATGGTACCGCTTTCAGCACCAAAAATCTCACATAATCATACCGCCAGGGAGGATAACAAAATTCTAATCCTATAACCCCCATGTAATAGAAGTTAACAAAGGCAGATATGTTTGAAGTAAAGTCTGGGTGGCATTATTGTTCCCTTCATAGATACAGTGGAGCAGTGAGCTTCTTCGTCCAAGAACAGGAAATGTGGAGTTGATTACTAACAAACACTAGAGGGTGCAAAATCTGGTGAAGCTCTGCATAGAAACCAATCAGCTTTCCACTTTTTTTGGTCAAAAATTAATTGAACAAGCTGAAGTTAGAAGCTGATTGGCTACCTTGTACAGCGGCACCAGATTTTTCACTCTTCAGCTTTAGTAAATCAGCCCCAGTGTTATTTAGGTGAGATTCTTTTGTAGGATTACCAGGTGAAAACAAAGGAAAAAAGCCTGAAAAAAATGTAACTTAACTTCACATCCTAACCACCACATCCAAAGACTGGTAAGCTGTAATATATTATTTCTGCTTTGGGTATAGGGGTACTTTAAACCCAATTTTCCATGTGAAATCTTCAAGTATACAAAATTAAACGTTTCTGCAAATAAATACAAAATCTTGAAAAATAATTAATGTATTAATTTTATATCAAATTATTAATTTTTTTTTGCCCAAAGCTACACTTTAACTCTACTGATTATTTTTTTTATTTTCAGAAATAACTACAGTTTAACACCCAATTGAAAAATAATAATATATAGTAAGTGATAGGAAGAGTTTTCTGTCTATATTTACTGGATATTGCATTTTGTATGTTTTTTTTTACAGAGTTTATTTAGATTTACTACTAAATCTTTTTTTTTTTTTTTTGGTCAGGCACTTCAAACGTATTAACTTTCTAAACATCCAGACATTTTTGACTCCTGTTCATGCAGAAATTGAATTGTGTGTAGTTCTAAATGAATGATGTATATAGACTCATATATGTTTATATGTGAAATCTCAATGGTCATAATTTTCTAATGTTAGTATGGTAGCTATTCACTTTGCAATGGAATGTTGTTGTTTTACCTCTATTTTATTTCCATGCTTTTAAAAGGTCTAACTTAACTTTTTTGTTCACCTCTTTCTTCAGATTATATTTGGTGCTAAGGTGATTGATGAATAATACAGACTTTTCTCTCATGAAATTAACTTTTACAGTAGTTGATTTGAATCTTTTATTATAATTATAATACAGGCTTCCTTTTCTTACAGGATTTTTACAAAGCCAAGAGTTTGTGTAGCGCTTTGAAAAAATTTGAGAGTTTTATATTTTCAGGTATATGATTATGATTAGAGAAAGAGGGATTTGACACTTACATGTTTTAAACACGATACCAAAAAATATAGTCAGTAAGCTATATGTTGTGATGAACAAAGTGTGTCCTGAGTGTGAATTGCGTGAGAATCCATTAAAGGGGTTGTAAAGCTACACATTTTTTCACCTTAATGCATTCTATGCATTAAGGTGAAAAAACATCTGAGGATTAGCGGCCCCCCAGCCCCCCCGTTTACTTACCTGACCCCTCAAAAGTCTTGTCTCGTGAATGTGCTTGGCTTCTCGGGTCATTCATTGGTTGATTGAAAGCAGTGCAGCCATTGGCTCGCGCTGCTGTCAATCACATCCAATGATGCGGCGTACCAGGCTATGACCGCAGGCTGTATCACGGGAGCGAGCCCGCAAGAACTAACCCCCATGGGAGAGAGCTTACATGAGCTCACATGAAGGGGGTTAGTTCTTGCTGGGAGGAGCCGAGACAGCCGCAGAGGGACCCCAGAAGACCAGGTTCAGGGCCACTCTGTGCAAAACAAGCTGCACAGTGGAGGTACGTATAACATGTTCGTTATTTTAAAAAAATACCTTTACAACCCCTTTAATGCTGTCTGTGTGTTTAATGGGATTATTGGAACCCCCTCCCAATCCAAACCCCACAATATTTTTTGTATGAATCTAAACTAGACCTTTATCCAGGCATGTAGCCTGGGATCCCAGAAAAGGAAGGAGCAGAAAGTGTGTGAAATATGCCAGACACCATGTCCTGCATGAGAAAAATAAACATCTACTAAATATGGGTCTATTCTAAGATTTAAGGGAAACCCAATGCAAAAAAAAAAAAAATACATAGGGCCCCTCAAAATGAATACCAGTTTCTACACTGCAGTCTGGATAGACAGGGAAATACGGGTCAAGAAGTGTGCATCCTACCACATTCTGAAGTGTATTAGGTACTTTGCCAGGGCCATGTTGATGGGGACCGGGGCCTAATCTCCACATTCATGAGCCCAATAGGCTTATTGGAATCTGGAAGCCCCATTTAGAATAAGGAGACCCCAGGTTTGTAGCCTCTCTTACATTAGTGCGTAAGGGGAACATAGAGTAACCCTTGTTTCTAATTTACAAAGAAAGTATTGTGTAAATAAACACACAAACACTGCTGACAAAGTATTACAATTGTGTTTTTTTTTTTTAATAACATGGCGTTATCCATTTTCAATCACGTGGTCCAACAATGTAGATCCATCCTCAATCCTGACAACCCACCAACATGAACATGATGATCTGCAATCTATATAAAACAAGCCAGCAGTGGGAAGCTTTATTTAATGGTGGTAGGCCAATCAACTAATCAATTAGTCAGCTCTAATAAATTAATCCAGCAAAACCTTCAATTATGTTAAGGCTTGTGAGCAGAATGTTTCAGCTTCCCGTTACCTATTAATGACCTCTAGTTATGTATAGTTGAATAGTGGCTCATCTGTTAAAAAGGAAAAGGTGTTTAATGCTGAATTTACACAGCTTTTGATATTTTCACTGATAAATATGAGGTAACAATGTTATACAGCAATAATTGTATGCCTAATAGCAGGTAAAACAGCCTTATAGATGGGAGTGGCCACTGGTTTACATTGTGAAGAAGCAGTTTCAATGCAGTATAATGGGGTATAACACATTACTTAATTTTCTTTGTAACTTTTTAGAATTGTCACAAAATGATGTTTCATTCATATTTACACAACGTGCATTGCAATGTAATGTGTGCTAAACCATACTAATAGAAAATAAGGCAAACTATCTAATCTATGTGCTGGGACTGTGTTAGGCAAAGTGTGAATGGACCAATAATGACTTCATTACTCTTTTACCAATCGTGTTTTCATTCATTTTGTTCATCAGTTTTTTTTTAGCATCACTTGCATTTGTCTTCATTAACCTTGTAAATAACTTTGCAATTCTTTGTACTGGGAATATCATTTAGTATAATTATGAATGCTAATTAATTTGGTAGCATGACATTTTTTCTGCAGTCACACATTTTCAAGTTCAATTAGACTATCACTTAAGGGAATAGCTACAGGTTTGAAGTGGGGAAATATAGGAGGTGCTTACACATACCAGCTACAGCGTTCAAAACCTTACTGCCTTGGCCATTCTAACAGGCAAAGCTTTGTAATTTCCTAAAATTTGTAAAGGTTGCCTGACCATTTCCCCCCCCCCCCCCCCGCCCCTACCCAGGCATTTGTATTGGTCAGTGAGGGACTTATTGGCAAGCTCCACAACTACTCGGCAGTGTTATAGCTTTGCTTGACAAAACAACCTGAGATTAGTCCATGGGCGGAAGATTTGAGCAGCTTCCATTTGCTCCCCTGTCCCAGCACTTCATAAGCCCCTCCCCCACCCAGTGACAAAACAGAGGATAGTGGTGCTGTAACCAGTGACAGAGCCTCTTTCATTCCTTGCTTGTTGACTGTTGCAATCTTTTATTCAAGAGAACTGTTCACACTTTTAGAGTTCATTGAGCCATATAAGCAGTATTCCCGAGGAAGGAGTCCCTAAATTGAAAAAAGGTACATTTAATTTGCCACTGCCTACGGCACTTTGCTACTTACCTGCATTTACAAAGTATTTAAAATACATTATACAGTATATTTTCCAGATCATTATTTATTTACTTGGCGTATTAAATATAGATATGCTGATTAACTACATGGTTAATTCGAATTTAATAAGCTATATAAAACTTTAAGGCATATACACTATATTGTCAAAAGTATTGTGACACCTGCCTTTACACACACATGAATTTTTTTTAGCACCCCAGTCTTAGTCCATAATCTCCACTCTAATTCATCCCAAAGTTGTTCTATTAGGTTGTGGTCAGGCCAGTTAAGTTCCTCCACCACAAACTGGTGCGCAGTTATGTTGGAACAGGAAGGTACCATCCCCAAACTGTTCCCACAAAGTTGGGAGCATGAAATTGTCAAAAATGTCTTGGTATGCTGACACCTTTAGAGTTCCCTTCACTGGAACTAAGGGGCCAAGCCCAGCCCCTGAAAAACAACCCCACACCATAATCCCCCCTCCACCAAATGATTTGGACCAGTGCACAGAGCAAGGTCCATAAAGACATGGATGAGCAAGTTGGGGGTGGAGGAACTTGACTGGCCTGTCCTGATCTTGAACCCAATAGAAAACCTTTGGGATGAATTAGAGTGGAGACTGCGAGCCAGGCCTTCTCATCCAACATCAGTGCCTGACCTCACCATGCGCTTCTAGAGGAATGGTCAAACATTCCCATAGACACACTCCTAAACCTTGTGGACAGCCTTCCCAGAAGAGTTTAAGCTGTTCTAGCTGCAAAAGGTGGGCCAACTCAATATTGAATCCTATGGACTAAGACTGGGTTTAAAGTTAGTGTGCATGTAAAGATAGGTGTCCTGATACTTTTGATAATATAGGCCCGGATTCAGAGACGAGTTACAACGGCGTATCTCCGGATACGCCGTCGTAACTCTGAGTGGCGGGGTCGTATCAATGCGCCTGATTCGTAGAATCAGTTACGCATAGATTTCCCTAAGATCCAACCGGCGTACGTCTTACACCGTCGTATCTTAGGCTGCATATTTATGCTGGCCGCTAGGTGGCGCTTACGTAGATTTACGCGAGGAATATGCAAATTAGGTAGATACGCTGATTCAGAAACGTCCGTCCGCCCCGGTGCATTTTTTTACGTTGTTTGCGTAAGGCTTTTTTCGGCGTAAAGTTACCCCTCATAAAACAGGGGTAAGTCATGTTAAGTATGGACGTCGGAAACACACGAACAGCGTCGTATTTTACGTCGTTTACGTAAGAGACGTTCGCGAATAGGGCTGTACGTAAGTTACGCTCACGTCGAAAGCATTGACAGTTTGCGGCGTAATTTAGAGCATGCGCACTTGGAAACGTTCACGGACGGCGCATGCGCCCTTTGTAAAAAAACGTCAAATACGTGGGGTCGCAATGAATTTAAATAAAACACGCCCACATCATCCACATTTGAATTAGGCGGGCTTACGCCGGACCACATACGCTGCGCTGCCTTAACTTAGGGCGCAAGTTCTTTCTGAATACGGAACTTGCGCCCTAAGTAACAGCGGCGTAACGTATCTGAGATACGTTACGCCCGCCGAAAGATACACAATTATATCTGAATCCAGGCCATAGTGTATATTTCAGTCTTTGGCAGCCTCAGCCTCTTTCATGTACAATTTAGCTTATATAACATAAACTTGTGAAATATAAAAATACTCATTTTAAAGCAGTAGTAAACCGCAAAAAATCTTCTCCCTTTAAGTTAGAGCATAATGTGCCAATATGCATCGCATACTAGCACAATATGAAAGACTTACCTGAAAACAAAGCTCTCCAAGGCACCGCTGACACAGCTTCCATCCTCACTCAGTCTTACTTCCAGGTTCGCAGGCTGTGGTCGTTTGAATGGCTGAGCCGCAGCACGCCCTTCATTGAGAGCGCAGTGCGCATGCGCCAGTGACATCACTGGCACTGCTAAAGTAAATCTTTCCCAAACAGTGCACATTTAGGGGGTGTTCACTGTACCTACAGGTAAACCTTATTATAGGCTTATCTGTAGTTATAAATAAAGAGAAAGGACTTTACCACTTTAAGGACTCGGGTGACATGACTGCAAAAGTGTTGATAAATGACATGCTTATAGGGAGAAAAATCAGAAAGGCAGATAGATGAGCTCATTGGTGTGCTGCTTCTTCATTCACTGTCCAGTCATAGCCCAATTATTTACAAGGCCTGCAATTATTATTAAACTGCAGTAGACAGAACTCAGGTCTCCTCCATGTCAGGCAGAGCTGTGTGTAAACAAATTGGATAAACAGAATACAAATTCTTTGGTAGCTACCATATACGTTTTTCATCTGTGTTTTTAGCCGATTTCCTGAAGTTCAGCTTTATCAAACCAAAAGGTATGAGAGTGGTGGTAGCATATTTATGTGTGGGTAGCAAAGAGCCTTTAGGGCACTAGCTAAGTAATTTCTGTAGAAAAACAGCAAATTCTATTCACAACCCCAAATGTCTTTAAAGTGGAGTTCCACCCAAAAATAGAACTACCGCTTTTTGGAATCCTCCCCCCCTCTGGTGTCACATTTGGCACCTTTCAGGGGAAGGAGGGAGCAGATACCTGAGTAATCAAGGTATTTTCTCCAACTTCCGGGCATGATCTACGCCACATCCGACGTTTACTCCACCCCCCCCCCCGCTGTCTTCTGGGAGACAGCAGGGACCAGTGGGATCGCGCAGCACGACTTGCACATGCGCAGTAGGGAACCGGTAAATAAAAGCCGCTCGCGCCCACGCTGCCACTCCTGAGGGGCCAATGTGTATATATACACGTTGATCTGCCCAGCCGTGCCATTCTGCCGACGTATATCGGCGTGACATGGTCCTTAATCGGTTAAGATAGGACATACTGTGTTTTTGTTTTCTAGAATATACCTTTAGAGTTCCAGTAGGGAAAAATAGACACACTTTACTCTGTGGATTTAAGCAAATAAAGGTCATCTAAAAATTTACCTGAATAGGTGACATTCAAATAAATGTGATTATGCTGTTAAATAATTTTAGACAGAAATATTGCCAGATAAAAATAAGGACAAAAGAACCCGGTCAAGACAGAGCATAGTCTGGAGTTGTTTCTTTACAGCAGCTTATAATACATTTTTCATTCCTCTGAGGTCTGTTGCTGTGAAAACATACCTGATGGAGAGCATAAAAATTGGATTTTTCAGTAAGTACAAGATAAAAGATGGGAAGTGGGAGGAAAAAGAGGAGGGCTGTAGCAAGCAGTGGGAATCCCCTCAGCTAAGCTTTGTAAAACGTACATGTTTTCACAGGAGAATTCTACAATGAAATCATTGAGAGCCAGCGCCAGTGCTGCGCTGTTACTACACACACTGACAGCAAAAGAGCAAAATGGCCAATTTGGATATATTTGTAAAGGTTCTGTGACATGGCAAAAAAAAAAAAACTGCATCGCTGTAATCAAACAGAATTATGTGTGCTTGGTTGTGATCCAGAAACTATTAGCTGACAAAAAGATAATAAAAGAAATAGTGCTAAACGTAATCAGTCTTCTTTTCATGTAAATAACGCGTGCCAGTACAATGGCATAATATTATTTTAAATACGATTTCTTCATCCAGGAAGACTATTTGATATATCATTTTCCAATTACACATCCTTGAAAACAAATTAAAGCAAAAGAAATGTATTGGAAAAAGGAGGGGATCAAACCTGCTGGTGATGCTGGAACACCATCTTTGCCATTTAACCGCTTGCCGACCGCCGCACGCTGATGTACGTCAGTAGAATGGCACGGCTGCGAATATTGGCGTACAGGTATGTCCCCTTTGATATGCACAGCCGTGGGTCGCGCGTGCTGCCGGCGGCGCTTTTGCAACCTGGTCCGGTACTCCGTGATCGCGCCTGCGGGACCCACGGACCCGAACGCCGCTGGGGTCACAGAGAAGAACGGGGAGAGGTAAGTGTAAACAAACCACTTCCTGTGCTTCCTAGTCAGACTGTCACTGATCGTCTGTTCCCTGTCACAGGTAACGACGATCAGTGACATCACACGCCAAGTCATGCCCCCACACAGTAAGAATCACTCCCTTAGGGCACACTTAACCCCTTCAGCACCTCCTACAGGTTAATCCCTTCACTGCCAGTGTCATTTTCACAGTAATTAGTGCATTTTTATAGCACTGATCGCTGTAAAAATGACAATGGTCCAAAATGCCATAAAACTCTCCCCTATTTTATAGACGCTATAACTTTTTTTTTTATATATTTTTGGGGGATATTTATTATAGCAAAGATTTAAAAAAAATATTGATTTTTTTTCAAAATTGTCGTTATATTTTTGTTTATAGCGCAAAAAATAAAAACCGCAAAGGTGATCAAATATCAACAAAAGAAAGCTCTATTTGTGGGGAAAAAAGGACGTCAATTTTGTTTGAGAGTCACGCCCCACGACTGCGCAATTGTCAGTTAAATTGATGAAGTGCCGAATCGCAAAAAAGGGGCCTGGTCCTTTAGCAATAAAATGGTCCGGGCTTAAGAGGTTAAATACAGAAAGCATATTGTAAAAATACCAGCACTAAGCTTTCTCGGCCAGCACCCATCAGACTGAAACCTTTGTATGTCTGAAGGCAATGCAGGAAGAAGAGCGACTGGAAGTTGCATGGCACAAACTACAAGAAATGCATTTCTGTTAACCTGCTTTTGGCCCTTTGTGTTTGCTTATTCAAGGGTTCTCAAAGAATGGACTGAGAGGGCTAAAGAATATGGCCTGAACAGCATGAACATGTGGCTGCCCCCCGGACAGCTATAATATTTATTTATTTAAAAAAAAAAAAGTCATGTCACTTGTTTTGTATCCAATTAGAAAATTAGAGAAGGGGTAGTATGTCTAAGATGGCAGAGTGACCAGACGCACATCCTGGAGCTCTGCTGGAGAATTTCCCTTAGTTTCTCTGTGCCTGAGGCCCTGTCGTTAAAATCAGTGCCTGTACCCAGCGGATGCCGCCCAGATTGTCGGGCAGAGGCAATGGTGGTAAGAAGCTGCACTTTCCCCCCGATATTCCGGTCCTTGCCAGCCCTGAGCTCCGGCCGTGGCCTGCTCACACAACCCACGCAAAAACCTTGTAGAAGATGCCGAAAATCGTTGCCGTTGCAACAACATACCCATCATCGGCCTGGTGGAGGGGGCTGAGGGGATGAATCCCACAGTATTTACTGAAGTGCTACTGCGCACCATCCTGCCTGCGGCTCAACTGTCTCCACATTTCATGGTGGAGAGGGCCCATTGCATGCCGTCGGAGCACCCCCCCCTGCATGTTTATTTTACAATTGCTGAATTTTCGGGACAGGCATGAACTGCTTAGGGCCGCTCGGCAGGCTGGGGATATTCAATATCAGAATAATCAGCTCATGCTGTTCCCTGACTATTCTGTGAAAAAACAAGAAACTCTGCAGATCCTTTGAGGCCATCAAGCCTGCTCTCAGAGCGAGGTTGTGTATAGTGTGCTCTTCCCGGCTAAACTACGGGTGGTGGATGGAGAGACTGTACGTTTCTTTACCTCCCCACGGGAGGCTACTACCTGGCTGGAATCTCTGCCGCTACATGGATAATATGTTCCTGACAGTAATGTTAATCCGCCTCCGGCCTTTCAGTTGTTTATGCCCCCATTGGGCTTGTTATTTCCCGGCTACCACACTTGGTTTCTGCAGCTGGAACTTTGAATTGTTCTCTTTTCTATATGGAAATGGACAGATACCCTGGTCTGCAATGGACTAACTTTTGGGGGGGTTTGGGGGTAATTTCCGGTTGAACTGGCTTGCCCGCTCTGGAGGCGATTTAAGAACTGTGCCCCTGGTTGCACCAGGTGATTTTCCTGCCTCAGGTACGGTTTATCCTGATTCCAGCAACTCCTCCAGAAAACTATATGCTGCAGCTTCTGTTAAATTTTTCACGTCTTTTCTGTTGCCTTAGGGCTGGTTTTGGGTACTAAGCAGACCTTCATTTGGAGGACCTGTGGGAAGGAGGGATGGGACTGACGGCAGTTGTCGACCACCAATGGATGGTTAGAGTGTTTAAGTTTCCTTTTTTATGTTTTTGTTTTGTTAAACAGTGTTCTTTTAAGAAATGCAGTGCTTTTCTGTGATGTACTACATGTGGAATGTTTGGAAGCCTTGATTAATGATGAGAGTGGTGTACCCTCTGGTGGGGGTGCCCCTGTGCCTGATGTCTCTGGGGGGGTTGGAGCGCTGCCCCGCCTTGTTCTCCTGACCTGCAACTTTTTATTATTGTCACCATGTCTATGCACTCCATAATCTCTTGGAATGTTTGGGGTCTTAACTCCTCCACGAAACGCTTCTTAAAAAATACTCACCCCAACTGGTTGTGCTTCGGGAGACTCACTTGGTGGGGTCTCGGAGCCTAGGCCTGAAGAGGGCATGGGTTGGAGCGCATTACCATGCTACGTACTCCAGCTATTCCAGGGGGTCAGTGTTCTGGTGCATAGGGGACTCCCTTTCCAACTTCTTGATTTAAAGACGGACCCAGAGGGTCGTTATGTAATCCTGCATGTTCTCAATTCCAATAATCCCTTAGTGCTGGTGGGTCTGTACCACCCCCCCCTCCCCCCGGCTGATGTGTCAGTGCTTGCTGAGTTTATGAGGAAAGCCTTGGTATATGGTATGGACGATATTTTGCTTATGGGAGACTTCAATATGACCCCGGATCTGGATAGATTCCCCTCCGCCTCTCGGTGGGCCCCCCGGGCTGGCCCAGTGGATGGGCGCATTCAACCTGGTGGATGTCTGGCGTCACTTTCATCCGAACGACAGGGGCTTTACCTGTCACTCTGCATCCTTCCGGGAATTCTCGCGCATTGACTTGGCCTTGGCCTCCCGATCCATGATGCGTCGGATCTCCGAGACCAGCATGCTCCCAAGGGGGGTCTCGGATCATGCTCCGTTGTGGATCGGGTTGGCAGCCAGGCCACCGGGGGAGCGGATATGGCGTTTGTCCAGATACTGGATTGAGAATCCTGACATTCAGGAAAGTGTGCAGCAGGGCGTCTGTCACTATTGGCTTACCAATGAGAGCTCTGCCGCCCCTGAGATTACATGGGATGCCTTTAAGGCCTAGACTCGGGGGGCCTATATATCCCGCATAACTGCTGCACGCAAGGCCTTGGTGCATTCACTGACTGAGCTGGAGAGGGAGGTTGCTCAGAAGGAGTCTGCTTATGTGACCAATCCTAATCCCACTGCATATGGGGCCTGGCAGTTTGTGCTGCAGCAGTTGTCCCTGTTGCGGATAGATATGACACATAAATCCCGCTTGCACCAGGCGCAACAAATCTGAGTTTGGGAATAAAAACGGCAAGTTATTGGCGTGGTTGGTTAAGGGGCAGTTTGCAGTGACTACCATTAGTGGTGTTAGGGATCATTCTGGCATGATACTGCGTACACCCTCTGAAATTAATGACTGCTTTCTCCTTTGCTACAAGCAGTTATATTCCACTAAGGTTTCATACACGGTTTCAGACTTGCATGCCTATCTAGACAGAGTTAATTTTCCTAGACTTGAGGACAAGACTCGCCCTGACTTGGAGCAGGACATAGGGTTAGATGAGGTTCAAAAGGCCTTTTCAAAGATTTCATTTGTAATAATATATGTTTTGCCTGGGTATCATTGTCGGACTTCCTGCATGTGCATGTCATGAATTACATGTTTTGATCAATATCTTGTACTGCCTTTTTTTTATATCTTTCTCAATAAAAGAACATTATGTTCATGTTAAAAAAAAAGAAAATTTGAGAAATATGACTGGAAAGGCGTTTTTTCCTAGTTAAAAACCAAATTCAGGTAACTTGGTCGCTATGCTTAACCACTTCCCTACCCAGCTATAGACATATGACGTCCTCGGCTTCCTGAGCCTTTAGGGGATGTCCATCGTGTCACTCCAGAGACGATGCGCATGCTCAGTGGCCGCAATTTCCACCGGGCACACGCGATTGTAATCTAATCAAAGTTCTTGGGAGCACAGAAACTACTGCATCCGGCATACAACATTAAAGTGGTTGAACCCTTATCTATACCTAGTGAAGTGACCTCTACAGTCTTCCAAAACACACATTTTAACAAAGCATCTCTCAGCAGCAGAGATTTAATCTGACATGCAACCGGACCTCTAACTACCAGAATTGTCCTTCAGATGACTAACCTTTCTCTAGTCAATGCTGGTTATTGAGCCCTGAGTTAAAACTAGTGACAGAATCCCAGACCAGAAGGGACAGGGTTAATAAAAAACAAGGTGTATATAAACTATTGCAATATACTGGAAGGTGACCACTACACACATAGTAGCACAGACCTAGCTATCTGGCACTGAGCATGTGAGATAATAACATTAGCACAGGGATACTTTGTCTGTCACAAGGATTCAGATACACACTCAAGAAGCTAAGAACAGCTGCAGTATAACTATCAGAACATAGGATTACTTGCATAATAGTTCCTTCTGGCCTGGTTTTAGAACCATGGACAGGACAGAGAATTTCTCTACCAGTTTCTCTTTCTGGGGTTTTAAAGACCACCTTCTAGAGATGGGATTTTCGAATACTTAATTATACAAAACACTGTGATATTAGCAGCTAGTAGTGGAGAGCATCTTATTCCTACACCTGTGATCGCTGGCCACTACTTCCAGTCTGCCATGTTGATACAATGGCTTTTGTACTTTTCAAATCACAGACTCGAAATACATGTGTTAATCAGAAGTTATGACTTTCCAATCTGCATACTTGTTCCAGGTCAGTGTCAGAAATATTAAAGCCAGAGGCAGACAGGGAAATAGTTTTAGAAGAAACTCAGCATTGGCTGTTCGTGTATTTCTCTCAATACAAGCTCCCTTTAATACAAGTAAACTATTTACCTATTTTGCTGAAATTTGTATACTGTATTATTATTTAGAATGGGATAAACGATACTGCTGCACTAGTTATTTTCCATTAGAAATTATATAAAAATTATTGTACTGAACAATGCACAGCACAAAATTGTCTTGTTACCACAGAAACATAACAGAAATTTAACAAACAAGACTGAATGTAATCTGCATAAAAGCTTCTGATTTTTTCAACCTGCTAAACATGAAGATATAATTAGAACAGAACAAATATTAAGTCAGTCTTTATGCTCCATAGATATACTTAAAATTGCCCACTAATACAAAGAAGATAAATTCCTTTGGATGCCACTAATACTTAAATGTCTAAAGCCTGTGCTTCAAAGATATTGTAGGTAAAATAATAAATACAGTAGGTGAATCGGAAATGGACCTGAATTGTGCCCCATTTGGCCAACAACACAAACATTGCATTTTATTAAGTTCCAGGTAACACACAGTACAATACCCAACATTGCCTTGCATGCCTTCCTATCCACCCTTGTACCTGTTCACCTTTTCCCGCTGGCATTTAGAGGGCTTTTATTAGACACAGCCATATCAACAGTATTGTACAGCTCAGCACTCACAATGTTTTTGGGAACAATCGAAGCTAAACAGATCTCATTAGCATTAGTCCGAATTTTTTGTCCCTTGACAGTCATTAGATGCATTGTAGACATCAAAGTTCTGTTGCTAGATTACATTATTCAACATATAATGTTTTTATTTTTTTGCGGTAGAAGGAACTGTAATATTCATCAAGCTAGCAAGAATTAGCCAGGGATATTGCAAGGTCTGTTAGTGACTGAGGGTTAGCATTAAAGTAAGCAGATTTGAGGTTTATTCCTTGATAGTTTTCTTTGGAGTTGATCAACCCTGATCACTGAAAATATTTTTTTTTGATGTTTTGGCTGTGAAAACATCAATATTGTGCTTTCAGACTTCAAGCAACAATGTGCTAATGAATCAGACACTAGATCATCCGTGCATAAAGTGTCATGTCAAGTAAAGAAAAATAAATATAATCTTCACCATGGAAAGTGATGGTGAAGCGCTGTGAACTAATAATAGAAGGGGATCTCAATGCCTAACAAGTAGGTAACCCTAAAGTGAAATACATAAATAAATAGATACTAGGTGACTATTACAGGAAAAGAAAGGTGAATAAACAACATATAATGTGAACATAAAGTGACACGAATGTACCAGGCTGGATGAACCAGAAACACAGTGGTAAAGGTGCACGGATGTGAACCAAATGGTAGCTTACACAAACTAAAATAACTGTGTACAGAAACAGTGTATAACAGAAATACGTGAAAAATGGTCTATTTAAAAAAGTGACATCCCAGAAGACAGTCCAGTGTGGCACAATTGTACCAGGCTGGATAAACCAGAAACACAATAGTGAAGGTGCACGGATGTGAACCAAAATAACTGTGTACAAAAACAATGTATAACAAAAGTGTGTGAAAAAAAGTATATTTAAAATAGTGAGGTCCCAGAAGACAGTCCAGTGTAAAAGTAGGCAAACTTCGGTGCGCACACCTCTTGTGGTACTAGATGCTCACCTCAGAGCCATAGCACGGATGGCTCAAAGTACCAAACAATGTCTACCTAGGGGGTGCAGTCACACGGATTGAGGTTGAGATGAAGGGGGCTCCTCATCAAATACTTATACAAACATGGAAGCAAAAATAAATGGATAATAGCATAATCCTGTGGGAAACCTTGCAAATGATATATCGCATATACACGCACTCACATTGAGGCTGTGGATAGTGGACCTATCTCCACGAACACCGCGTTCGTATCCGGAGCTGGTATGCTGGAGGATCACTGACAGACAAAACAACTCTCACTTCCACCTTCTCTGTATCTTCCACCTCCTGTCCGTAGTATCAGCCAGTGCTCAGGGAGTACAAGATGGAAGAAAAGAGAGGAAGGCACATGGTGCAGTATCTTGTGAAATTTATTAGAGTACAAGTAGCAGCAAAGTAAAAACTCACATTTAAAATTGGGGCAGAAGCAAAACACCTACGAGCAGCGAGCTCGTCTCATCGCCGTCGGCTCTGTAACTCCTATTCCCTTACGCGTATTCGTCACATCACATGACTTCTTCAGGGGATAACGCAGGGTGTAAGCTTAAATAGGCTGTAAAAACGTCTATTAAACTGGACATACGTCTGCCATTTTGTTGTAGCTCAATGTAGTATACCTATGTGTTACTAACGTTGGACAGGACGCCATGATACCTAGGTCTTAAACAGAAAAACAAACCAGGCAGCAATGTACACATAGGAAATGTATACATGGGCCACATACCAAAAAACAAGCCATAATAAGTGCATTGCATCTTATTGCAGACGGAAAAAACGATATATATGGGGGACAGTAATGACTGGTAAAAATACTATAATTAGACAAGTATAAAAGCATGGGTGAACGATACAGGAGGATGTGTATAAAGCAATTAGGTGGCTGCCAAATTGAAACCAACACACCTCTCACAGCGCTACAGCTTAGGAGACTGTTTGTAAAAAAGTATATAAATGGGACACAGAGAGGATACCAAATTTAAAAGCCAAGACACCTGGAGGTAGGTAGTCAGGCATGAATAAAAACACATAAAATATATATAAAAATATATTGTAAATATAAAAACAGCTATGTTCAATTGAATTTGGCAGCCACCTAATTGCTTTATACACAGCCTCCTGTATCGTTCACCCATGCTTTTATACTTGTCTAATTATAGTATTTTTACCAGTCATTACTGTCCCCCATATATATCGTTTTTTCCGTCTGCAATAAGATGCAATGCACTTATTATGGCTTGTTTTTTGGTATGTGGCCCATGTATACATTTCCTATGTGTACATTGCTGCCTGGTTTGTTTTTCTGTTTAAGACCTAGGTATCATGGCGTCCTGTCCAACGTTAGTAACACATAGGTATACTACATTGAGCTACAACAAAATGGCCGACGTATGTCCAGTTTAATAGACGTTTTTACAGCCTATTTAAGCCTATTGCTTACACCCTGCGTTATCCCCTGAAGAAGTCATGTGATGTGACGAATACGCGTAAGGGAATAGGAGTTACAGAGCCGACACAGACCGACGGCGATGAGACGAGCTCGCCGCTCATAGGTGTTTTGCTTCTGCCCCAATTTTAAATGTGAGTTTTTACTTTGCTGCTACTTGTACTCTAATACATTTCACAAGATACTGCACCATGGGCCTTCCTCTCTTTTCTTCCATCTTGTACTCCCTGAGCACTGGCTGATACTACGGACAGGAGGTGGAAGATACAGAGAAGGTGGAAGTGAGAGTTGTTTTGTCTGTCAGTGATCCTCCAGCATACCAGCTCCGGATACGAACGCGGTGTTCGTGGAGATAGGTCCACTATCCACAGCCTCAATGTGAGTGCGTGTATATGCGATATATCATTTCCAAGGTTTCCCACAGGATTATGCTATTATCCATTTATTTTTGCTTCCATGTTTGTATGAATATTTGATGAGGAGCCCCCTTCATCTCAACCTCAATCCGTGTGACTGCACCCCCTAGGGAGACATTGTTTGGTACTTTGAGCCATCCGTGCTATGGCTCTGAGGTGAGCATCTAGTACCACAAGAGGTGTGCGCACCGAAGTTTGCCTACTTTTACACTGGACTGTCTTCTGGGACGTCACTATTTTAAATAGACTTTTTTTCACGCATTTTTGTTATACATTGTTTTTGTACACAGTTATTTTGGTTCACATCCGTGCACCTTCACTATTGTGTCTCTGGTTTATCCAGCCTGGTACATTCGTGCCACACTGGACTGTCTTCTGGGATGTCACTTTTTTAAATAGACCATTTTTCACGTATTTCTGTTATACACTGTTTCTGTACACTGTTATTTTAGTTTGTGTAAGCTACCATTTGGTTCACATCCGTGCACCTTTACCACTGTGTTTCTGGTTCATCCAGCCTGGTACATTCGTGTCACTTTATGTTCACATTATATGTTGTTTATTCACCTAGTATCTATTTATTTATTTATTTATGTATTTCACTTTAGGGTTACCTACTTGTTAGGCATTGAGATCCCCTTCTATTATTAGTTCACAGCGCTTCACCATCACTCCATATTTGAATTTTTTTCTGTGTAAGGCAAACTTTAAGGTGATTGCAGCAGTGCCCCCCGGTGTCCAGTACAGATAGCGCAAGAGTACTACTATTTCCTTCCATAATCTTCACCATGTATATAAACATATATATGTGTCACCGGTGCAAATACAATCTTATCCCTCTAGTTGTTAATTTTTATGGGTCTGCTGCTGTACAGTGTACACCTCCAATACTGGGTGGTATTAAAATTGTGAAAAAATGGAAATGGTAACTGCACCAACCCTGCAATGTATTGTTAGTATAGTGCTGCTGTGCAAACTATAGTGCTATTAGAAAAATAGTCCTATTAAAACAATATATTTGGTGAACAAAACATTAGAGCAAATAAAAATCTCTGGGGTAGATTCACATACCTACGCTGCGCCCGGCGCAGATGTCAGATACGCTACGCTGCTGTAACTTACTTTGAGTTGGTTTGAATCCTCAACGAATTTGCACCATAATTTACGGCGGCGTAGTGTATCTCTCACGGCATAAGGGCGCGGAATTCAAATTGGGCGGGTAGGGGGCGTGTTTAATTTAAATGAAGCGCGTCCCCGCGCCGAACGAACTGCGCATGCGCCGTCCCTAAAATTTCCCGACATTGCTCTAAATGACGTCGCAAGGACGTCATTGGTTTTGACGTGGATGGAAATTACGTACAGCCCCATTCACGGACGACTTGCGCAAATTAAGTAACATTTTCAAAATTATACGTGGGAACGACGGCCATACTTAACATTGAGTACGCCACCATATAGCAGCTTTAACTATACGCCGGAAAAAGCCGAACGGAAACGACGTAAAAAAATGCGACGGCCGCTCGTACTTTCGTGGATCGTCGAAAATAGCTAATTTGCATACTCGACGCGGAATACGACGGGAACGCCACCTAGCGGCCGCAGAAAAATTGCATCTAAGATCCGACGGCGTACTAAGGTGTACGCCTGTCGGATCTAACACAGATGCCGTCGTATCTTGTTTTGTGGATACCAAAACAAAAGGTACGACGCGCGAAATTTGAAATTACGCGGCGTATCAACAGATACGCCGGCGTAATTTCTTTGAGGATCTGCCCCTAGGTGTGCACATTCACATGTACCCAGGGAAATAAATCACACAAAACCAATACAAAATTGCTGAAAAATATATATATATATATAAATAAAAATAGGTGTTAACATATACAGTTGCAATAAAAAGTATGTGAGACCTTTTGGAATGATATGGATTTCTGCACAAATTGGTCATAAAATGTGATCTGCTCTTTATCCAAGTAACAATAGACAATTACAGTCGAACACACCATGTAAACATTCAAAGTGCAGGTGGAAAAAGTATGTGAACCCCTAGACTAATGACATCTCCAAGAGCTAATTGGAGTGAGGTGTCAGTCAACTGGTGTCCAATCAATGAAATGTGATTGGAAGTGTTGGTTACAGCTGCCCTGCCCTATAAAAACACACACCATTCTGGGTTTGCTTTTCACAAGAAGCATTGCCTGATGTGAATGATGCCTCGCACAAAAGAGCTCTTAGAAGACCTACGATTAAGAATTGTTGACTTGCATAAAGCTGGAAAGGATTATAAAAGTATCTCCAAAAGCTTTGCTGTTTATCAGTCCACAGTAAGACAAATTGTCTATAAATGGAGAAAGTTCAGCACTGCTGCTACTCTCCCTAGGAGTGGCCGTCCTGTAAAGATGACTGCAAAAGCACAGCGCAGACTGCTCAATGAGGTGAAGAAGAATCCTAGAGTGTCAGCTAAAGACTTACAAACATCTCTGGCATATGCGAACATCCCTGTTAGCGAATCTACGATACGTAAAACGCTAAACAAGAATGGATTTCATGGGAGGATACCACAGAGGAAGCCACTGCTGTCCAAAAAAAACATTTCTGCATGTTTACAGTTTGCACAAGAGCACCTGGATGTTCCACAGCAGTACTAGCAAAATATTTTGTGGACAAATGAAACCAAAGTTGAGTTGATTGGAAGAAACACACAACACTATGTGTGGAGAAAAAGGCACAGCACACCAACATCAAAACCTCATCCCAACTGTGAAGTGTGGTGGTGTGGGCATCATGGTTTGGGGCTGCTTTGCTGCATCAGGGCCTGGATTGATTGCTATCATCGATGGAAAAATGAATTCCCAAGATTATCAAGACATTTTGCAAGAAAACATAAGGCCATCTGTCCACCAGCTGAAGCTCAACAGAAGATGGGTGTTGCAACAGGACAACGACCCAAAGCATAGAAGTAAATCAACAACAGAATGCCTTAAACAGAAGAAAATACTGGAGTGGCCCAGTCAGAGTCCTGACCTCAACCAGATTGAGATGCTGTGGCATGACCTCAAGAAAGCGATTCACACCAGACATCCCAAGAATATTGCTGAACTGAAACAGTTCTGTAAAGAGGAATGGTTAAGAATTACTCCTGACCATTGTGTACGTCTGATCCGCAACTACAGGAAACGTTTGGTTGAAGTTATTGCTGCCAAAGGAGGTTCAACCAGTTATTACATCCAAGGGTTCACATACTTTTTCCACCTGCACTGTGAATGTTTACATGGTGTGTTAAAAAAAACATGGTAACATTTAATTATTTGTGTGTTATTAGTTTAAGCAGACTGATTGTCCATTGTTGTGACTTAGATGAAGATCAGATCACATTTTATGACCAATTTGTGCAGAAATCTATATCATTCCAAAGGGGTTCACAAACTTTTTATTGCAACTGTATAAACCGAGGCTTGGAGCGCACGCCAGCCACGGGGATACACACGCTGCAGAGTGTCAGAACCTGTACTCACCGAGACCGAGATGCTGAGGGCGGCTCACCTTTGCGACCCTGTGCAGACCACTCCCTGGAGTTGGGACAGAGGAGGGACGGCACAAGGAGGCACCGGCGCCGGGCGCTGGCAGGAAGACTTGGTGCAGCTGACAGAAGCAGGGCAGGTGCAGAAGACTGGAGACAAGCGTTGGTCAGGCAGGGACTGGTAGGTGAGTCTGGTAGGGTCCACAGGAGATGAGGGCAAATCCGAGTCACAAGCCGAGGGTCAAGGGCAGGAGAGTTCAGAGGGAGTCCATGAGAGCAAGCCAAGGTCAAGGGGCAGGAGACAACAGCAATCCAGGTAACGTTAGCCAAAGGGTCAGAGGTTCCAGGTGAGAGGAGAGTCGTCAGGAATTCCGGGTCAAAACAGGCAGGTACGGCAACAGGTAAACACATAGGAGCTGAAGACAAACCAGCAACCTGTTCAGGGAAGGCTGCTGGTTTAAATAGGAATGTCCGGCCTCTGATTGGCCCCAGGGTTGCCGCATACGTGCACGCTTCCACGCACACGGCGCGCTGCCGTACTGCGCATGCGTGCGCGCAAACCACGCACAGGCATGCGCCGAAATGTCATTCTACTGGGCATGTGCGGGAATCTGTCAGAGATGGAGCTAGTACCCTGACACAGAGCGTCCTTACACAGCACTGCTGTAAAGACTTGGTGCCGGTCTGGAGGCACTAGAAAATGTGAGTGAGCATTGTTACCATTGCTTTATCTATACTTTTATAATAAAGAGCTCAATATATTGTGCAATGATCGGTTCTTTGCTTTTCATGAGAGCCTGAGAATCACAAATAAGGAAATTCATGAGAAGAATATTGGCACATCGGTTGAACAAACGGCAGAAACCAATACAAAATTGCTGAAAAAAATATATACAAATAAGCTAGAATTTAAAAACGCCTTTGGTTTATCTTAGGGTTAACCACTCCACATCTAGGAACCCTAAGGCCCCGTACACACCATAGAATCTATCCGCAGATAAATCCCATCGAATGGGTTTCAGCGGATAGATTCTATGGTGTGTACACTCCGGCGGATATTTATCCGCGGATAAATCTCCCCTGGGATGGATTTTCAGCAGATGAATATTTGCTGACATGCTCAACAAATCCATCTGCTGAAGTCCATCCCAAAGGATGGATCCGCTCGTCTGTACAGACTCACCGGATCCATCCGTCCAAAGGGATTCCCCGCACGCGTCGTAATGATTTGCATGCGTGGAATTCCTTATATGACAGCGTCGCGCCCGTCGCCGCGTCATAATCGCGGCGACGGCGCGACACGTCACGTCATCGCCAGAGGATTTCGGCGCAGATTTCAATGCGATGGTGTGTACACGCCATCGCATAGAAATCTTCTGAAATCCTCGAGAGGATTTATCCGCGGATACGGTCCGCTGGACCGTATCCGCGGATAAATCCTCTCGTGTGTATGGGGCCTAAGATAAACGAAAGGCGTTTTTACTAGGTGTGGAGTGGTTAACCCTAAGGCTGCATTCACACCTGAGCGTAGCGTTTTGCCGCGATCTTGCAGCGTTTTTCCACTATATTTGCAGCGTTTTTTACCGCGATTTGTCGCAGCATTTTTTGCCGCGATTTTGGACAGGTCTAGGGTCACCAATGTTAAAAACAGAAAAACGCCCAAATACGCTCAATTCGAGCAACAAAAAAGGGTCCAGAACTTGTTTGAGCTTCAGGCGTTCGGCGTCAGGCGTTTTGGAGTGGAGATGTGAACCATCTCCATTGAGAATAATGTTTTTTTCCCCCCTAGCGTTTTGGAGCTTCATGCTTCAGGCGACAAAACGCTCAGGTGTGAATGCAGCCTAAGATAAACCAAAGGTGTTTTTTCATCCTAGCTCTGGTGAGCACCCACTTCAGAAGTTGATGGTGGTAGCACAAATGAGTGGATTAGCAGCTACTTCTTTATAGCACGGATTGTACACATGATTTATATATGTTAACACCTATTTTAATTTTTTTTGTATATATTTTTTCAGCAATTTTGTATTGGTTTTGTGTGATTTATTTCCCTGTGTACATGTGAATGTGCACACAGAGATTGTTATTTGCTCTAAAGTTTTGTTCAACAAATATATTGTTTTAATAGCACTGTTGTTCTAATAGCACTATAGTTTGCACAGCAGCATTATACTAAACAATACATTGCAGGGTTGGCACAGTTCCCATAATCTTCACCATCCCTGCCCACCTCACAAGGGTACAGTGGTGGTGCTTAATACATAATATTATCTTCTCAAACTACTGGTCAAGTTTGCCAACACAGGTACCCCTGTCAAATGATTCAGCTACTTAATACAATGTTATTGTTTAATCTATCCTTAAGGCCTCATGCACACTGGATGTTAAAATAACGTTAAAAAAAAAAAAAAAAAAAAAAGTAGAGCTGCGCAACACAAAAGACGATAAAGTGAATTACCATGAGTGCCAAAGCTGACAAATCAATAACCAATGTAATGTGAAACAAAGAAAAAAAAAAACATAATATATACAGAGCTTTTTTTCTCAGAAAATAGGTGCAGGAACTCAACCACGACCCCGTTCAGATTTCAAACAGTAGAAGGGTCTTAGAGGTGCATCAAATACCAGGATTGCATTACATACAGAGTGCAGAGTTCAGGGGGGTTACACACAGAATGCAGAGTTGTCTCTTGTAAACACAGAAACCAGACATCTGTGTTTACAAGTGATTGTGGTGAGCAGGCACAAAAAGGGTCTGAGCCAAAGGTGGTGGAACTGAGTTCCCCCAAGTTCCCCCTGAAAAAAAGCCCTGAATATATATATATATATATATATAAATAAATCAAAGAGCATATATAGTCCATATGTGAACCAACAAAAAAGGAAAAAAAGAATATCCAATCACTGATGAATCGATATGATAGTCATATAGTAAGATACACAGTGCAGCAACTGTGAGCAAATAGAAATCCCGTGCGAGGAAACAGCAGAACCACAATGTGTCACCAATCACAGTCATGCAATGCAGACTAAAACAAGAAGAGGGGCGCCTCTGAGTATGTATCATAAGAATAATTTAATAAACAACAACATCCACTCACATGGAGAACAGGTAAGTTGCATTCAAATCCGGTTGCTGGGCTGAAGAGATGAAAGTGGGACTGCAAGTCACAGCAAGTCCTTTAAAGTTGGCACATCAGATCCGTGCAGGATGGAGTGGGATGGCTGAGCACAGCATGGTTTTCTTCAGTGATCCAGGTTTGGGCATATGTTAGTCTATCAGGAAAAGTCCATCTGATAAGAATATGGGTTCCAGGTAAAAGGTGTAGTGGAGAGTGACAAAAGTCAGTGGTTATGGCAAGCCGCACTGTGGCTTTGGTGTGCACTCTGTCTCTGTAGATTGAAAAGTAAACACGGCCGTGTATTAAGAGTGAGACTAGAGGAGCATCACAGCACGGCGCCCAGCAATGACATCACATACATGCGACATGTTTCAAAGCTAGCAAGCCATTGATGGAAAAAAGGCTGCACCTCTTTTTCAAGCATAGAGTGTGTGAGAGCTGGGTGGGACATTTATAGGCTGACAGGGGGCGTGGCCATTATGGAGATTTGAAAAAAGGGATCAGCAAGCTAGGGGGGAAAAAATAACATTAAGCAGACACAATGCAAGTGGAATAAATATAACATAGAATGAAAAATAATGAATAAAAATTCAGGGGGAAGTTAACATTTAGAAGACACAATGCAAATGAAGCAAATAAATATGATGAAAAATTGCTGGGTAAAAGGGTTCATCTAAAATTAAAGTTGTATGAAGGAAAAAAAATGCAGGGAAAACTAGATGGTGGGAATGGGATTAAATGATAAAAAATACTATATATTATGAAGGATAGTGATACGATATAAATCAGTATCATTGTGAGGTAGGTTATTAGTGATGATAATGCATCTCAAGTAAACTAATGACATATTACATCCATTAATTAATTAATTAATCAACTAGATTAATACTATGTAGATGAACTATAAATTCACCTACAAAAAAAAAAAAAAAATAATAATTAGAGAAAAAAACGATGAAAATAGAAAAAACTAATAATAAATAAAATAAAAAAATAGAGAAAAAACGCAGGGATAAAAATAGAAAAAGAAAAAAAAAGGAGATGGTGGGGTTGGAGGGGCTGGGCATAAGATCATACTACCTCTAAGGTTACCATATACTCCATTATAAAAAACAAGAGATAAATATATATAATTGTATCCCTGCGTTTTTTTCTCTAATTTTTTTTTTTTTTTGGAGGTGAATTTATAGTTCACCTACATAGTATTAATCTAGTTGATTACCATATTTATCGCGGTATAACGCGCTCCCGCGTATACCGTGCACCCCTAAAGTTGCCCCCGAAATTCCAAAAAAAAAAAATGTTATATGATTTCATTACTTACAGTTTTGGTGTCTTCCCAGCGTCCATCGTCCGGTCCGGCGTCCGTCTGCGGCCTCGATGGTGTCCTCCCGGCTTCTCCAGTGCGTGCCTCAAGTCGAGTCCCCGCTTCCCGCGCTCAGTTCGAACGCCTCCGCCGACATATACCGAGTGCAGTACACTCGGGTACATTCGGCAAGGCTCGGCGTCGTTTGCACTCACGCTCTGTGACGTTTATGCGTGAGCACAAGCGAAGCCGAGCCTGGCCGAATGTACCCGAGTGTACTGCACTCGGTATATGTCGGCGCAGGATTTCAAACTGAGAGCGGGAAGCGGCCATCGGCGTATATCGCGCACCCACGATTTCCCCCTTATTTTAAGGGGAAAATAGTGCGCAATATACGCCGATAAATACGGTAACTAATTAATTAATTAATGGATTTAATATGTCATTGGTTTACTTGAGATGCATTATCATCACTAATACCTTACCTCACAATGATACTGATTTATATCGTATCACTATCCTTCATAATATATAGTATTTTTTATCATTTAATCCCATTCCCACCATCTAGTTTTCCCTGCATTTTTTTTCCGTCATACAACTTAAATTTTAGATGAACCCTTTTACCCAGCAATTTTTAATCATATTTATTTGCTTCATTTGCACTGTGTCTTCTAAATGTTAACTTCCTCCTGAATTTGTATTCATTATTTTTCCCCTAGCTTTGCTGACCCTTTTTTTTTTTTTTTTTCAAATCTCCATATGGCCACGCCCCCTGTCAGCCTATAAATGTCCCACCCAGCTCTCACACACTCTATGCTTGAAAAAGAGGTGCTGCCTTTTTTTTTTTTTCCATCAATGGCTTGCTAGCTTCGAAACATATCGCATGTGTGTGATGTCATTGCCGGGCGCCTTGCTGTGATGCGCCTCTAGTCTCACTCTTAATACACGGCCGTGTTTACTTTTCAATCTACAGAGACAGAGTGCACACCAAAGCCACAGCGCGGCTTGCCATAACCACTGACTTTTGTCACTCTCCACTACACCTTTTACCTGGAACCCATATTCTTATCAGATGGACTTTTCCTGATAGACTAAGATATGCCCAAACCTGGATCACTGAAGAAAACCATGCTGTGCTCAGCCATCCCACTCCATCCTGCACAGATCTGATGTGGTGCCTAGGGTTGCCACCTCATCCCTTTAAAACAGAACACATATGAATTACACAGGTTCTGTGGCTAATTAAGGTGGTAATTAGACTCATTTGGTGCCTTACCTGCATTAAATCAGCCACAGAACCTATGTAATTCATATGTGTTCTGTTTTAAAGGGATGAGGTGGCAACCCTAGTGGTGCCAGCTTTACAGGACTTGCTGTGACTTGCAGTCCCACTTTCATCTCTTCAGCCCAGCAACCGGATTTGAATGCAACTTACCTGTTCTCCATGTGAGTGGATGTTGTTGTTTATTAACCAGTTAAGCCCCGGACCTTTAGGCAGCCTAAAGACCCAAGGTGTTTTTACAGTTCGGGACTGCGTCGCTTTAACAGACAATTGCGCGGTCGTGCGACGTGGCTCCCAAACAAAATTGGCGTCCTTTTTCCCCCCACAAATAGAGCTTTCTTTTGGTGGTATTTGATCACATCTGCGGTTTTTAGTTTTTGCGCTATAAACAAAAATAGAGCGACAATTTTGAAAAAAATGCAATATTTTTTTACTTTTTGCTGTAATAAATATCCCCCAAAAACATATATAAAAACATTTTTTTCCTCAGTTTAGCCCGATACGTATTCTTCTACCTATTTTTAGTAAAAAAAATCGCAATAAGCGTTTATCGATTGGTTTGCGCAAAATTTATAGTGTTTACAAAATAGGGGATAGTTTTATTGCATTTTTATAAATTTTTTTTTTTTTACTACTAATGGCGGCGATCAGCAATTTTTTTCGTGACTGCGACATTATGGCGGACACTTCGGACAATGTTGACACATTTTTGGGACCATTGTCATTTTCACAGCAAAAAATGCATTTAAATTGCATTCTTTATTGTGAAAATGACAGTTGCAGTTTGGGAGTTAACCACAGGGGGCGCTGTAGGAGTTAGGGTGCACCTAGTATGTGTTTACAACTGTAGGGGGGTGTGGCTGTAGGAATGACGTCATCGATCGTGTCTTCCCTATAAAGGGAATGACGCGATCGATGCGCCGCCATAGTGAAGGACGGGGAAGCCGTGTTTACATACGGCTCTCCCCGTTCTTCAGCTCCGGGGAGCGATCGCGACGGAGCGGCTATAAACAAATAGCCGCGCCGTGGTCCCGGATCGCTCCCCGAGCGGACCCGACCTCCGCATGTAGCGGGGGGGGTCCCGATCGGACCCCCCACCCGCTAATAGGCGAGGACGTACGTGTACGCCCATGTGCCTGTACGTGCCATATTGTGGACGTATATGTACATGCGGGGGTCGGGAACTGGTTAAATTATTCTTATGACATACTCAGCGCCCCTCTTCTTGTTTTTTTCCTAGTATACCGGAACCGGCTTTTGGTTTTCTTGGTGGCTGCCCTGACTGATACCCTGCCATATAGTTCTATGTGTGCATATATATATGTGTATATACACACCTTCTTACCTTTGCCCCTGGACTATTGGGTACCACTACTTGAGGTACCTGTGCTTTTGTGCTTTTTTTACTTGTTTAATGCAATGCAGACTTGCTGGAATTGTGAAACAAACTTGTGAAAGCCTGGCAAGTCTAGAAATAACTTAGGAAGTCATTTTCAAGCTTGCATCTGGGTTGTAGTTTATAGAACTCTGTCAATGAATGATGCGGCTGTGTGGGTGGAGCTCTACACAGCCACACTGTTTTTAAATTGGCACAGTAAATGCAGGAAGAAGATCCCTAGGGTGATTTTTTTGGGATGTGCTCTGCTGCTTTAGTAACATGTTACACCCTGAATACAGTTGCAACATGCTACTAAAGGTGCATTATCCTTTAAACCATAAACCCTGGAGTCCTTCACAAAATGTATTTGAGAAACCTAGTGGTTTCAAATCCACAATCCTGCCAGACAGTGCCTCACACTATATGTTAAAAAAAAATTATATATATATATATATATATATATATATATATATATATATATATATATATATATATATATATATATATTAGGGCTGTTACTGATTAAAATTGTTGTGTTCGGTTAATCGATTTGTTTTATTTTCGATTAATTATAACGCACTTACAGATCCAACTACTTTTAGCTGATCTCCTTGCATTGCAACTCTGCATTAGTCGGTGGTAAATGTGGTATACACTATATACAATCACCCAACACTAGTTAGTTTCCACAATCCATGAATTAAAGGGGTTGTAAAGGTTCGTCTTTTATTTTCTAAATTGTTTCCTTTAAGCTAGTGCATTGTTGGTTGACTTACCTTTTCCTTCAATTTCCCTTCTAAATGTTTTTTTTTCTTTGTTTGAATTTCTCACTTCCTGTTTCTCCTCAGTAAGCTTTCCACCATCATCCGAGTGGTGGAAAGTCATTTAGAACAGCTTACTGAACCCCTTACTGAGGAGGAACAGGAAGTGAGAAATCCAGACAAAGAAAACAAAGACAAATACAATTTAGAATTTAGTAAGTGAACCAACAATGCACTAGCTTAAAGTAACCTATTTAGAAACTAAAAAACAAATCTTTACAACCCCTTTAACTTCACTGTTCACACAAATACGTCTTAAATTCTAACTGTAGCACTGACGTAAGTAATTTTTTCTTATTAAACTTTAAGAAAAACGTAAAGTAAATTTAACTTTAATTAATTATCTAGTATATTCACTGTCAGTCACTTTATAGTAGGCAAGAAGGCATCACTTTAGCCAGTCACACAGACATACCAGAGTGTTTACATTTTCTGGAAACAGACATGATCACATTTTATTGACAATATACCCTGAAGAACTGAATAGTCTTTCGCATGGAACAGATGTTGCCGATACACAAAGAATTGTCTGCACAAAACTGCTTAGGACAGGAAAACGATGGTTATTTATGCATCAGTTCACCAGAGATTCACGGGTTGCCACTGGAATCCTCTTAATTTCCTCCATGATGACATCACAGAGCTGGTGGATGTTAGAGACCTTGCGCTCCTCCACCTTCCGTTCGAGGATACTCCATAGATGCTCAATAGGGTTTAGGTCTGGAGACATGCTTTTCAGTCTCTGAAGGGAGGGGATCAAGCTTTGCTTTAGTATGTCAAAGTACATTGGCATTCATGGTTCCCTCAATGAACTGTAGCTGCCCAGTGCCGGCAGCACTCATGCAGCCCCAGACCATGACACTCCCACCACCATGCTTGTCTGTAGACACTCCCACCACCATGCTTGCCTTGATATACGCTGTCTTGATAGCGATGTCTTGATATAAGAGTAGCGTCATGTCACAACTGAGTATAATAAAGAAGAGAGGAGCCTCTTTTGCCACGTACACACAATCGGTTCATCCGATGAAAATGGACCGATGGATTTTTTTCATCAGATATCCGATGAAGCTGACTTTCATCAGTCTTGCCTACACACCAGTTAAAAATCCGTTCTTGCCAGAAGGCGGTGACGTAAAACACTACGACGTGCTGAGAAAAATTAAGTTCAATGCTTCCGAGCATGCGTCGACTTGATTCTTAGCATGCGTGGATTTTTAACCGATAGACCTGCCCACAGACGATCGTTTTTTAACCATCAGATAATTTTAAAACAGGTTCTAAGTTTTTTCACCGATGGGGAAAAAAAACGATGGGGCCCACACACGATCGGTTCATCCGATGAAAACGGTCCATCGGACCGTTTTCCTCAGACGAACCGATCGTGTGTACAGGGCATAAGTGTAGCAATATGGTTACATTTAAGGGCTCTTTCACACGGGGTGGATCAGTGATGATCCGCCCTGTGAACCTCCACTTGCTCAGCGGGGATCGCTCCGCTGAGCCGGCGGATGACAGGGCGGTCCCCGCACACTGTGCAGGGACCGCCCTGTCTTTTCTCTGCTGTCCTCTATGGGGGGATCGGGTGAACACGGACCGTCTGTCCATGTTCACCCGATCCGATCTGCAGACGGATGGGAAAATAGGGTTTTCCTCCGTCTGCAGAAACGGAGGATGGCGGAACCGGGCGAGATCGGGTCACCCGCGATCTCATAGGGACCAATGTATGTCCCTTTTTCATCCGTACACGGATGGATGAAAAAGCGGACATATGGTCCGCCCGTGTGAAAGAGCCCTTATGAAGATACAACATTTAGCAACTTATTGCTACACTTAGAGGTGCCTCTCTTCTCTTTTATACCCTGTAAAATAAATGCTTTGATATACAAGTGCTTTGAATTACAAGCATGTTTCTGGAACAAATAACGCTTGCAAACCAAGGTTTTACTGTATGTATAAAAATACTACATGTATTTACTGTATGCTATGCATAAGGGAAATGCATACATACAGTACTGTGCAGAAGTTTTAGACAGGTGTAAAAAAAAATGCTGTAAATTAAGAATGCTTTCAGAAATAGAAGTCTTATTATTTAACTTTTATCAATTCACAAAACAGAAAGTAAATGAACAGAAGAGAAATCCAAATCACATCAATATTTTGTCTGACAACCTTTTGGCTTTAAACCAGCATCAATTCTCCTAGGTACACTAGAACTAACATCTTCTGTAGATGTAGGCTGCCTTGAATCCTTCTGTCTCTTCATGTAATCCCAGACAGGCTCGATGTTGAGATCAGTGCTCTGAACAGGCCGTACCATCACTTCCAGGACTCCTCGTTCTTTACCCTGAATATAGTTCTAAGGCCTCGTACACACGACAGAGATTCTCGGCAGAATTCGCCGAGAAACTCGGTCAAAACCCGGATTCTGCCGAGAATCTCTGTCGTCTGTACAGTTTTGGCTCGATGGAGCCGCCGAGGAGCTCGACGAGAAAATAGAGAACATGTTCTCTATTTTCTCGTTGGCCGCGTTGTTCTATAGGAGAAGGCGGCCCGCCGAGCTCTTCGGCGGCTTCATCCCAAAACGAGACGAGGAACTCGACGTGCCAAGCACGTCGAGTTTCTCTGTCGTGTGTACGAGGCCTTAGGCTGCATTCACATCTCTGCATTTTGAATCATGGGCCGATTTGCCACAATTTTGCCCATGATTTAAAAGCGCAGAGGTGTGTATGACAAATCATAGAAAGCACATGTGAGATTCCATTCATTTGAATGGCACCTAAAATCACGGTGGGGTTCTGCCGTGATTGTCACGCGAAAAATCGCACTGCAATTGCAGCAACCCGCATCGCGTGAAGCATGTCGCCCAAAAAGTAGCTCCTGAACTTTTTTGGCGGACAAGCTTAACGCAATGCAGGTTGCCACGATTTATCATGCGAAAATCGCAGCATAACAGCACCGCAATTTTAGATGCCATTCAGATGAATGCCATCTCAAATGTGCTTTTTGCAATTTGTCATTCACACCTCTGCACTTTGAAATCATGGGAAGAAATGCAGGAAATCTGCCTGCGATTCAAAACACAGAGATGTGAATGCAGCCTTAGTGACCTTGGCTGTAAGTTTGGGGTTGTTGTTCTGCTGCAGAAAAAAATTGGGGCCAAACATTCATATCTGATGGTATAAGATGATGCCTTTTTTTCTCTGCATTGAGGACTCCATTGATTCTGACCAAGTCTCCAACTTCATTTGCAGAAATGTAGCCCCAAAATTGCAAGAAACTGCCACCATAATTTTACTGTTGCCTGTAAGACAATCTTTATTGTACTGCTCTGGCTCTGACAGCCCAGCAAGCATGGGAAGTGCCACGGCTTCCTTGTTCCCAGTGTCAATAGCAGATGAATGGTAATGTTCACCTGGAGTCAGCTGAAGAAGAGGAAGATCCTTGGGAAAACACACCCTGAGACCCTAGACTCCAGGTGGTCAATACGATCCATCGACCTTTGTTACCAGGATTGAGGAAGCCTAGGCACTACACGTGATTGCTGAGCTGTCAGAACCATTTCCTATTAACAATCAGTGGTACAGAGATCCGGACTTTGGGCCAAATTCTCAAAAAAGCTGCCTAACTTAACTTTCAGCAGTTAAGTTACACGGCCTTAAATTTTCTACCTAAGTGCCCGATCCACAAAGCACTTACCTAGAAATTTCAGGCCGTGTAACTTAAGTGCCTCCGTCGCAAGGCGGTCCTCCTCTCCGGGGGGCGATTACAATTTAAATGAGGCGCGCTCCCGCGCCGGCCGTACTGCGCATGCGTGTGACGTAATTTTCCCGACGTGCAGCGCGCGAACGTAATTTACGCCGGGCTTTGTGGATTGCGACGGGACAATAAAGTTGCGACGGGTGAAAAAAAAAGTACGCGCCGGGAAAACAAATAAAAAAAAAAAATTTGACAGCGTCGCTCGGCATGCATTCCTGAGAGGGAGAACTCCATGCCAATTTTCAAATAAAAAACCGGCATGGGTTCCCCCCCCAGGAGCATACCAGGCCCTTGGGTCTGGTATGGGTTGTAAGGAGACCCCCCCTACGCCGAAAAATCGACGTAGGGGGTCCCCCTACAATCCATACCAGACCCGTATCCAAAGCACGCTACCCGGCCGGCCAGGAATGGGAGTGGGGACAAGCGAGCGCCCCCCACTCCTGAGCCGTACCAGGCCGCATGCCCTCAACATGGGGGGGTTGGGTGCTCTGGGGCAGGGGGGCGCACTGCGGGCCCCCCCACCCCAGAGCACCCTGTCCCCATGTTGATGAGGACAGGACCTCTTCCCGACAACCCTGGCCGTTGGTTGTCGGGGTCTGCGGGCGGGGGCTTATCGGAATCTGGGAGTCCCCTCAAATAAGGGGGCCCCCAGATACCGGCCCCCCACCCTAAGTGAATGGATATGGGGTACATCGTACCCCTACCCATTCACCTGGAGGCAAAGTGATAGTTTTTAAACACACAACACAAGGGTTTTTAAAATCATTTATTAGTCTGCTCCGGAGGCCCCCCTGTCTTCTTTAGCTCTAATACCAGGGGGGGCTTCTTCTTCCACTCTCCGGGGGTCTTCTCCGCTCTCCGGGGGTCTTCTCCGCTCTCCGGGGGGGTCTTCTCCGCTCTCCGGGGGTCTTCTTCTATCTTCGCCGCTCTCCGCTGTTGACTCGGTGCACCCCGGTTCTTCTCCAGCTGTCCGGTGCCTTCTTCAGCGCTGGCTGCCTGCTATCTTCGTGTGTTAGCTCAATTACTAGCAGGCAGCCAGCACGGTCTTCTGTGACGTCATCTTCTTATCTTCTCTTCGTCTCCCTTCTTCCGATGTTGACACGACGCCTCTTGTCACTGCAATGATGGAAGCGCGCCTTGCATCCCATTTATATAGGCATCACCGTCCCATCATGCTCCGGTAGGTACCCACGTGGGTAGGCACCCACCACGTGGGTACCTACCGGAGCATGATGGGACGGTGATGCCTATATAAATGGGATGCAAGGCGCGCTTCCATCATTGCAGTGACAAGAGGCGTCGTGTCAACATCGGAAGAAGGGAGACGAAGAGAAGAGAAGAAGATGACGTCACAGAAGACTGCGCTGGCTGCCTGCTAGTAATTGAGCTAACACACGAAGATAGCAGGCAGCCAGCGCTGAAGAAGAAGGCACCGGACAGCTGGAGAAGAACCGGGGTGCGCCGAGTCAACAGCGGAGAGCGGCGAAGATAGAAGAAGACCCCCCCGGAGAGCGGAGAAGACCCCCCCGGAGAGCGGAGAAGACCCCCCCGGAGAGCGGAGAAGACCCCCGGAGAGTGGAAGAAGAAGCCCCCCCTGGTATTGGAGCTAAAGAAGACAGGGGGGCCTCCGGAGCAGACTAATGATTTTAAAAACCCTTGTGTTGTGTGTTTAATAACTATCACTTTGCCTCCAGGTGAATGGGTAGGGGTACGATGTACCCCATATCCATTCACTTAGGGTGGGGGGCCGGTATCTGGGGGCCCCCTTATTTGAGGGGACTCCCAGATTCCGATAAGCCCCCGCCCGCAGACCCTGACAACCAACGGCCAGGGTTGTCGGGAAGAGGTCCTGTCCTCATCAACATGGGGACTGGGTGCTCTGGGGTGGGGGGGGCCCGAAGTGCGCCCCCCTGCCCCAGAGCACCCAACCCCCCCATGTTAAGGGCATGCGGCCTGGTACGGCTCAGGAGTGGGGGGGGCGCTCGCTCGTTCCCATTCCTGGCCGGCAGGGTAGCGTGCTTTGGATACGGGTCTGGTATGGATTGTAGGGGGACCCCCTACGTTGATTTTTCGGCGTAGGGGGGGTCTCCTTTCAACCCATACCAGACCTAAGGGCCTGGTATGCTCCTGGGGGGGGAACCCATGCCGGTTTTGATTTTACAAATTGCCGTGGAGTTCTCCCTCAGGAATGCATACCAAATGCCGTCGCTTGAATGGGCTTTTACATGGTGTTACTAACTTTCCACATTGTAAAACCAGCCCTAGTTTTGCGCAAGCAAATCGGAACTTACGCAGAAATCACAATGCTTAAAAGCTTTGTGGATCTGCTTAAGTCCTCATTTGCATACTCAAAGCGGCATTTCAATGAGAAATGCCCCCAGCGGCGGATGCGGTACTGCATCCTAAGATCTGACAGTGTACGTGTCTTACAGATGTCAGATCTTCTGCCTAACTTTGGAAAAAGCCTTTTGAGGATCGTTTCCAAAGTTAGGCACAGAGATACGCAGGCTGAACAGCAGTTCCGCCTGCGTATCTCTTTTGAGAATTTGGCCCTTTGTGCCTGTTGCAGCTCATCATCCACTCATACAGCTGCACCTTTTTAAGGACTGTGCCTACACCACATTCTCACCCTCTTCCATTGACATATATATATATATATATATATATATATATATATATATATATATATATATATATATATATATAAGAACTCTCTGAGGATCTGAAAAAAAGAATTGTTGCTCTACATAAAGATGGCATAGACTATAAGAAGATTGCCAAAACCCTGAAACTGAGCTGCAGTATGGTGGCCAAGACCATACAGTGGTATAAAAGGACAGGTTCCACTCAGAACAGGCCTCGCCATGGTTGATTAAAGAAGTTGAGTGCACATGCTCAGCGTCATATCAAGCGGTTGTCTTTGGGAAATAGACGTATGAGTTCTGCCAGCATTGCTGCAGAGGTTAAAGGGGTGGGGGGTCAGCCTGTCAGTGCTCAGACCATAGGCCGCACTGCATCAAATTGGTCTGCATGGTTGTCATGCCGAAAGGAATACTCTTCTAAAGATGATCCCCAAGAAGCACTGCAAACAGTTTGCTGAGGACAAGCAGACTAGGGACATGGATTACTGGAACCATGTCCTGTGATTTGATGAGACCAAAATAAACTTGTTTGGTTCAGATGGTGTGAAGCATGTATGGCAGCAACCAGGTGAGAAGTACAAAGACAAATGTGTCTTGCCTACAGTCAAGCATGGTGGTGGGAGTGTCATGGTCTGGGGCTGCATGAGTGTTGCCAGCACTGGGGAGCTACAGTTCATTGAGGGAACCATGAATGCCAACATGTACTGTTACATACTGAAGCAGAGCATGATCCCTCCCTTCAGAGACTGGGCCGCAGGGCAGCATTCCAACATGATAACGAACCCAAACACACCTTCAAGGTGACCACTGCCTTGCTAAAGAAGCTGAGGGTAAAGGTGATGGACTGGCCAAGCATGTCTCTGGACCTAAACCCTATTGAGCATCGGTGGGGCATCCTCAAACGGAAGGTGGAGGAGCGCAAGGCCTCTAACATCCACCAGCTCTGTGATGTCATCATTGAGAGTGGAAGAGGACTCCAGTTGCAACCTGTGAAGCTCTGGTGAACTCCATGCCCAAGAGGGTTAAGGCAGTGCTGGGAAATAATGGTGGCCACACAATATATTGACACTTTGGGCCCAATTTGGACATTTTAACTTAGGGGTGTACTCACTTTTGTTGCCAGCAGTTTAGACATTAATGGCTGTGTGTTGGGATATTTTGAGGGGACAGCAAATTGACACTGTTATACAAGCTGTACACTCGCTACATTACATTGTAGCAAAGTGTAATTTCTTCATTGTTGTCACATGAAACATGGAAGAAAATATTTACAAAAATGTGAGGGGTGTACTCACTTTGGGAGATACTGTATATATGTGTTTTTTATACTTTGTATGTATTCATTTAAAAATGATCTTTGTATTTAAACCATGTTGGAACTTACTACACCAGAGTGGTCGCACAGTCTCCCTACCTTCCCCTCTCTCTGCCATTTTTCTGCACTCCAGTTCCTATGATTTTGTGCATAGTTGAGTCACTGGTCAGAGGTATTTTTGGCCACAATTCTTCCACAAAGATTACTTCTGGCCAAACACCCCCCAGACAGTAGATGGGTGTACCTAGGTCCTACTGGTTTCCGCCAGTCCTCTGCTGATGGCACTACTGGATGTTGCCCAATCAATGGTGTCCTCAATTTTGAAAAATTAAGGTCCCAACTGTAATCTGCAGCAAGACAATGACCCCAAACATACAACTAATGTCATTAAGAACTATCTTCAGTGTGAAGAAGAGCAAGGATTCCTGGAAGTTATGGTTTGGCCTCCACAGAGCCCTGATCTCAACATCATCAAGTCTGTCTGGGATTAATGAATAGACAGAAGAATTTGAGGAACCCTACCATACACAGAAGATTTGTAGTTAATTCTGTAAGAGGGTTGGAACAACTTACCTGCCAAGTTCTTTCGAAAATTGTGTGCACAAGCACTGTGTGTACCTAGAACAATTGATGCTGGTTTGAAGACAAAGGGTAGCCACACCAAGTATTGATTTGATTTAGATGTTTCTTCTGTTCGCTCACTTTGCATTTTGTAAATTGATAACAATAAACAATTAAAATATATATTTCTAAAAGCATTCTTACTTTACAGCATTTCTTCACACCTGTCTAAAATCTTTGCACCACTTGTTCTTATTGTTATCAGTTATATATGCATTGTATAACTTTGCTGCAAATGTGATGTCATGTCACACAAGAATAGCAGGGGTGATAATAGTTCTTAAAGCTGTTGTATACCCACTGAACTTTTTTTCTTTTTTTTTAGAACCCTGTAAAGCAAAATCTATAATGAGCTAGTATGCACCGCATACTAGCTCATTATGAAATACTTACCTTAGAACGAGGTGTCGGTAACTCACCTGGTCTACATCGAGGTAGCTGACATGTTGCCTTGGCATGTCTTCCGGATATCGCGGCTCCAGCGCTGTGAGTGGCTGGAGCCGCAATGTCGTCACTCCCGCGCATGCGAGCGGGAGACTTTTTGATTCCATCAGCAAAAGCTCCTATTCTGGTTTAGATTCAGCAATATAACCAAACAGGACTTGTGGTGCCACCTGATAGAAATTTTAGGGGTTTTCGTCTGCTCCCTGACATATTTTCTGTGTTATTGACAATCATGTAAATCCTTCACAAACTATTTAAAGTTACTGCTACCCTTGTTATTTTTACATTACACAATGAAATATACCAAAGCAAACTACTTATACTTACAATAAGCCCTGGTTCACACCAGTGCGATTTGTCATGTGTTTCGACAGTTCAGAATCGCATTACAAGTCACACCCCATTGCCAGCGATAGAATCATTCAAATTATTTTGACTAAAGTCACCCTGACTTTGTAAAAGTTTCCTGCACTTCTTTTTGAGATATAATTGCGACTTACATTGACTTATGTAAAGGAGGATGAAATCGCACGGATGTGACCAATTGGGGAAGCACTGTGTTCCTTTAAAAATTAATCTAACCCATCCCCATCCCCATCCCCCAAAGCCATGAATAAGCACTGAAGCCAGTGCGAAACGTCGGTATTCTCCTGTTCCTATTGCTGTGATCTGCTGTGTTCTTGCTGTTGATTTGAATAAAGACAACCTGTTTGGTTTGGAGTGCGGCTGTCCATCCCTCATCTTTTTACCAATATTTGCCTTAGTGCATTGCCTGCACCCTTGGAGTCCTATATTTTTGAAACGACCCTACAATAGACCTACCTTGAGCAGTGATCTTCTCTCTCATCCCCATAACCTGATGGCTAAAACATGAACCAAGGGTTCCAACTGGTGTGTGTTCCAACCATATATTGTAATATAAAATATTCCTTGGGCGGTGCGACTTTTATCATGCTAAGCCAAATGTCAATGCCATACTTCTGCTTCTAGCATACAGAATATGTTACTTCTCATTTATCCTGCATAAGATACGAAGAGAGGAAATGGATAGCCGCACTCCAATAAAGAAAAAAGGTTGTCTTTTTATTCCTTGTCAAGAATATCTTTATTAAATGCAAGAATAAATTGTACATGAAGCATACATTCGTTACAGTAATCAGGTGGTTATTATAACATAAGATTGACTAACAGTATCATCTTTCTTAAACAACAATAAACGGGAATATTTTAGCCATGTTCTGTGTACTATCGCAGGAAGAGTTTAAGTAGTTAACATAGCCAAATATGTAATCCTTACAACTTGTCCTAGTGGCTAGTGGATAATATATCAAAGATAATACGTCCTTATTTAATGTAACCTTACTACCTATCAACTTTAAATTTCTAAAATGTGCTACCTTTTCAAAGTTAACGGTAGATACACGAGGGTACTACCTTATGCAGTATCAGATCAGGAAAAGGAAGAAGGGAAGAAAAGGAAGGAAAATGGGGGGGGGTCAGGTAAGGAAGTCTGCAGGGATGGGCTAGGATCCGTCGTCAAAGCATGAAATGTACAACGGTTATTTTTGTATAGGAAAGCTACCATGGCATCATTACACCTTTATTAAAATTTTCTGGTATAGCATATTGTATCCAAGGGTTCCATATTTTTTCAAAGTTGGCGATCGTGTCCGTTTCTAACGCTTCCATTTTGGCGTGCGTCATAGCAATATTCATTCTATTTTTTGTTTCCGTCGTTGATAAAATTGGAGTTTTCCAAGCTTTTGCTATGGTTTGTTTGGCTGCCGTAAAGAGTTGTGTTAGTAGCTTGAAGTGCGTGTGTGTTAGATTGATGGGCTTTAAATTCAGTAGTGCCAATTTAGGGTCTGGAAGTATTCTCAATTTAGTCACCGCATTTACCATCTTGAAAATCTTATCCCAGAATTTCTGTACTATTGGACACGTCCACCAAGTATGAAAATATGTACCTTCGGTGATGCAACCCCTATAGCAATGTCCGGTGCAGTTTGGTGCATATTTAGCTATTCTGCTTGGCACCAGGTACCATCTCATTAATACCTTATAGCCCGCTTCCAATGCTATTATATTCGAGGAAGCCGATTTAGTGTTTCGCCATATTTGATTCCAATCCGAGGTATTAAGTTCTATACCCAGGTCACTCTCCCATTTCTGAACATAAGGAAGCTTTGTTGTGTTATTGTGGGATAGTGACTGCAAGTACAGAACCGAAATTGTACCTCTTACATGTGGATTATCTTTACATATACTTTCAAAAGGTGACATCTGGTTTTTCAGAGCCGAAGAGGTCAGATGTGTTTCCACAAAATTTTTTATTTGGAGGTATCGAAACAATTCTGATTGAGGTATACCGTATTTTTTACATACTGTCGGGAAGGGCATGACACCCGATGAATCCAAAAATTTATAGACATATATACAGTCTTTCCTTACCCATTCCTTGAATGTGTTAGGGAAGATCCATGCCGGATAAAATGTTGGGTTTTTATAAAATGAAAGCAGTGGGTTGAGAGGGGACACCAGTGAATACTTGGATTTATAGCTATCCCATAGTGAGAGAGAATGTTTAATAATTGGATTGCAGATTTTCCCGCGTAGCTTGGGAAGAATCCATAGTAAGTTAGCTGGAGGGATGGGATCACACTCGGTTGCCTCAATCGCTACCCAGAGAGGTGTTTCCTTTTTTGCATGATATTTGGCCAAGGTTGAAATTTGCGCTGCCCTATAGTAGTTTGTAAAATTCGGATATCCTAACCCTCCTTGAGTTTTGGGGAGATGCAAGATTTTCGCCTTTATTCTGGGCCTAGATGTGCCCCATATAAAGGTCGTCATTCTGTTTTGTATTATCCTCAGAAAGTAAGCCGGTATTGGACTCGGGAGCACTCTAAAAAGATACAACAATTTTGGTAATATTGTCATCTTAACTGCGTTGATCCTACCTAACCAGGATAATGGGAGCTGGGACCAGGATTTGAGTAAGTTTGTTATCTGTTTAAGAAGAGGGGGATAATTATAAGAGAATAAATCAGATGTATCAGCCGTTACGTGTGTTCCTAAGTACGGGATGCTCTTATCCGACCATGTAAATGGAAGACCTACTTTGGCTGCACTTAATTCTAGTCTTGAGAGGGATATGTTTAGTGCTACACATTTCTTGGGATTAATGGCTAGACCTGAGAACGTCGCGAATCTATCAAGTATTGGGATGAGATTAGGGCCAGTTACTTGCGGGGAAGAAAGAAATAAAAGAATGTCATCCGCAAATAGGCATAATTTATGTTTATGACCTCCTAATTCTATACCTAGGATAGTGGGGTCTGATCTGATTTTCTGAGCAAGCGGTTCGATAAGGAGGGCAAATAATAACGGGGATAACGGGCAGCCCTGACGTGTTCCTCTTCTGACATCAAATGTGTCAGACTTATATCCTGCGTATTTAACATAAGCTTTAGGGTTATTATAAAGTTCCATAATCCAATTAGTGAAATTAGGGCCAAAGCCCCATTTCTGTAGAGTATATTTTAAATACGCCCAGGAAACAGAATCAAAAGCTTGTTTGATGTCCAGAGAGAGAAAACACGCCGGTATACCCCTTTTCTTTGCTATGTTGGCCAAGAGGCATGCCCTGCGTATATTATCGCCCGCTTGTCTGGATGGCATGAAACCTACTTGATCTCGATTGATTAGAGTACCGATAAAATTGTTAAGGCGGGTAGCTAGTATTTTACCTAATAGTTTTATATCTATGTTAAGCATAGATATGGGACGATAATTGCTACAAAGTGTGTCATCCGAATGTGGTTTGGGAATCATACAAACCGTTGCTAGCAACGTTTCAGGTCTGAAGGTTTTTTGCTCTAGTAAGTTGTTAAATGCCTCTGCCAGTCTGGGTGAAAGTAACTCAGTAAAAGTTTTGAGGTAGTTTGCCGAGAACCCGTCAGGTCCCGGTCTTTTGTTAATTTTGAGTTCCCGAATGGCTAAAGCTACATCCTCTTGCGTAATTGGTTCTTCCAACTGTTCTTTCTGTGATTGACTTATTTGTGGAAGATTAATTTGTGCAAAAAAGGAGTCAGCTTTAGATTCGTCAAATACAGTAGTTTCTGAGTAGAGTTGTTTTAGATGTGAGCTAAACTTTTGAACTATTTTAAGTGGGTTGCTGGAGAGAACCCTGTTGGCAATTTTTAACTTTATGGGTTTAAAAGTCTTATTGAGTGTGTTTAGTGCTCTAGCTAAATATGTCCCTGGTTTATTAGCTTGCTTGTAGAAAGCATGTCTAGATCTATTAAGTGTTCTATTTGCCGAATCGGTTAAGAACAAGTCGTATTCCAGACGTGTTTTGTCCAGCCGAGTTCTATTAGTTTGAGTTTGGCAGTTTTGTAGGGCCAGAAATGCTAAGTTGAATTCTGTTTCCAATTTTCTTGCCATCAGTGCTCGCTCCTTTTTTAAGATCCCTATTTGCCGCTGGAATGCTCCTCTGAGGACTGGCTTATGTGCTTCCCATAATGTAAGTGGGGATATTTCAGGGCTTGCATTGAGTTCTAGATAGTCTTTTAGAGCTTGTTCAATCAATTGGCAATGGGCAGGGTGTTTGAGTATAATTTCAGGAAGATACCAAGTGGGATCATGGTTTTTCGGAATGGTTGATGCCATTGTGGTGTACACCGCATTGTGATCTGACCAAGGGATGGGTATTATATTTGAATATAGTATTTCAGGGACCATACCGATTGTCACAAAAATATGATCAATTCGGCTGAAGGATTGGTGTGGGTTTGAAAAGTATGTGTAGTTACGTTTTGTGGGATTGTGTTCTCTCCACGTGTCTACTAAATTGTATTTGGCTAATAAGTTGGGAAGGGTCCATTTAGCTTGGTGTTTAGGTGTGACATATGGGGTTTTATCTAAGAATGGAAGAAGGACTTGGTTGGAGTCTCCGCAGATGAGGAGAGTCCCTATTTTATGTGAATTAATTATTTGGAAAAGATGCGATAAGAAGGGTAACGGGTTTAGATTAGGAGCATAATAAGATACTATCGTGATCTCCGTATCTAATACTTGGCCTGTTAATAGTATGTATCTGCCCTCTGGATCTTTAATTTCCGTTTTTAGAGTGAATGGTGTGGTGCGATGAAAAGCGATAAGGGTTCCCCTTTTTTTGACTGAAGCAGAGGCTGAATAGACTTGTGGATAGGAGGGGTTAAAAAATCTAGGAGTCGTGTTCGTAGTAAAGTGAGTTTCCTGTAGGCAAACAATATGGGCTTTTTTGGCCTGAAATGTTCTGAAGGCCTTGGTTCTTTTCTGTGGCACATTCAATCCCTGTACATTTAACGACAATATATTCAATGGTGCCACGGTAGCTTTACTTCTCTGTCCATCTTACCGTGATAAACCGGAGGACATCTGGCCAGCCCAATCCCTGCAGACTTGGGGAAAGAAAAGGAAAAGGGGTCTATGGGGTATTCAACCTTGAAAAGGAAGGTAAACACAGAAAAAATTTGTAAATAAACAGTCAACAATAAACCAATAAAGTTTGTTAGGTTTACCCGTGGCGGGGATGGACTACCCCCGCCAGGGAAAAAGGGGATCCCATCAATCCCCCGCTTAATCTTGCGGGGAACTGAGGAGATCATGGTGGAGCACAGGTTGGTTCCGTGCGGTGGAAAACCGCTGTAAATATGTTCAAGTAAACACCGTCTGAGGTGTTTTTTCTCAACTAAGCTGTTAATAACATTTCGAACAGGATAACACTAACTACTCGCCTTCTGTTGTTTAGGCGAGAGATATGAGAGGGGGTTAACTATCCTTAATTAAATAAAGAGATTGTAGAATTCATTAGCCTATACCAAAGATGTTTTAATTGGATCATGTGTTCCATTGGAATTTTAGGAAAAAATTCCTCAAGTAGGTCCAATAGTTTGGGTAAGATTAGGCTTCTATTGATCAGATATATGTCAGATTGGGTATCTACCTATTGACCATTAAAACAATGCAGATTCTACACACCAAAACTCGCCTTGTGCCTGGACGCTGACTGGGCTACTAGTGCACGAGGTGGTGTAATGTGGTGAAGCAACTTTGGATATTATAACTAGAGGAGGATAAGAGAATGGGTTTTAGAGGTGTCTCTTAGGTCCCCGGGGTGTAATTAAATGGTGTGGGATGTCATAAGTCTGAGGGACCCTGCGAATGAAGGGGCAGGCCTTGTCGTTTCCCCCCCCCCTCCTCCCCACCCTGAGGTGAGGAGGAGGTGAGGAAATAAAAAGTGGGGGGGAAAGTGGAAAAAAATTGAAAGAAGTAAGAATGTGATAAAGGTAGGAGTGCAAGGTGAAAAATAAGAATCGCAATAAGCGGTGAAAATGAGAATAAAATTGGGTCAAAAGAGAAAAATTTAAATGTAGAAATAAAAAATAAGAGTAAAAAAAATAAAAATAAAAATAAAAAACATCAAGTTCTCAATCCATGCAATCTGTACATCTTTTCTTGTGAAGTGTTCTTGTGACCAGGGGAAGAAGAAATTCATGAGGTCCTCTGGAAGGTGGTCAGTCCATGGTATCCTCTTGGTCTTGAGGTTGAGACACAAATCTTCCTCGTTTGTTTGTGTGATGAGTTCCATTGTTCTTTTCAGGTTGAATGATGCCATTGCGGGAAGATGTTGATGCTGATCTTCTGCGGGAGGAGTTGTGTGTGATACTGTGATCAATGAGCTTCAGATCAATTAAAGCTTGGTGTAATTGATCAGGTGATCTGCACACTATCTTTGAGCCCTGGAATGTAAATCTGAGGGAGAAGGGAAATCCCCATTGGTACTTTATGTTTCGCTGTTGTAATTCCACTAAAAGGGGTTTCATTGCACGCCGTTTGGTAATTGTCAGTTGCGATAGATCGGCGAATATCTGGAAATTGTTTCCCTGGAATGTTAAACTGCTCTTCTCTCTGGCTGCTTCCAGAACCTGCTCTTTTGTTCTGTAGTAGTGGAATTTTGCAATGATATCCCTGGGGGGTCCCTCAGATTTTTTGGGGGCTAATGCCCTATGTATTCTATCAAATTCCAGGCGTTCTACAGGCAGTCCCGGCACTAGCTCCTGACACAGTGCTAGAATGGTACCTGAAAGATCCAGGACCGTCTCAGGAATTCCCCTGAATCTCAAATTCGATCTCCTGGCGCGGTTCTCAAAATCTTCTAGTTTGCTATGAAGTACCAAGTTCTCCTCTTTAAGCGCATCTAGTTCTGATTGGCAATCTTGAGTATAAATTTCAATTTCGTCCATTTTTGCCTCTAAAGTCTCTGTGCGGCAGCCCAAGTCTCTTATTTCCTTAGTTAGACTAGTGGTGATTTGCTCTGAGGTGCGCTTTAGCGCTTTATTCAGCATTTTCTCGAATTGACTTAAGAGCTCTGAGGGGACTGTCTTACTTAATGTAGCTATTTGTGGGGTATTAGACAAGTCCTCCTCCTCACTGTCCGTGTCCATGTTCCTCAGAGAAGCTGCGGATTTCATTCCCTTTAACAAGCATTGCTTGCCTTTCCCCTCAGTATTAGACTCTGAGGTAGCTGAGGTGGCTGAGGAGAATGCCGCCTTTTTTACAGAGCCCTTCATCTGCTGGGCCGTGCTATTAGGGTTGGATTTACCCTTATTTCTGGCACCCCCCAGCACCATATTTCAATAAAATGGTTCTCCTCACCTCCTGGGAACTCGACCCGTCGTTTTCTGTACGTTTGCAGCTCTATTAAAATCAATTATTTGCGGTTTTCTTTCCCCACAGAGCGGAGCTCTAGTGCAGCATGACTGTGCAGCTAGACCCCGCCTCCTGGCTCTCCAGGTTGTCTTTTTATTCAAACGAACAGCAAATACATCACTTCACATTGTTACAGCAAAGGAACAGGGGAACAGCCGACGCGTTTCTCACTGAGCTAGTGCCCGCGCAGATTTAAATGTGCATGCGCCGTCCGCAAAATTTCTTGGCGTGCATTGCTCCCACTGACGTCGCTAGGACGTCAGTGGTTTCGACGCTTACGTAAATGATGTCCATCCGTATTCGAGAACGACTTACGCAAACGACGTAAAAAAAATTAAAAATCAACGCGGGAACGACGGCTATACTTAACATTGGCTGCGCCTCATAGAAGCAGGGGTAAGTATACGCCGGGAAAACCGCTACAGAAACGTCGTAACAACACTGCGTCGGGTCCGCGTACGTTCATGAATTTGCGTATCTCGCTGATTTACATATTTCTCAGCGTAAATCAGCGAGAATGCCCCCCGCGCCATTTTTTAATTGCAGGTAAGATCCGACGGTGTAATACAGTTACACCTGTCGGATCTTAGGCATATCTATGCGTAACTGATTCTATGAATCAGGCGCATAGATACGACCAGCCTAACTCTGAGATACGACGGTGTATCGGGAGATATACCATCATATCTCTCTCTGAATCTGGCCCAACGTCTGTAAAACTTTAACGGATTTTCTCTTTTCATTCTAGCATGTCTTTCAACGTGGCTAGGGTAAGTTCCTTTTCCACAGATGTCTTTTATGACACCTAAATCTTCTCGGTGGTATATACAGTTAGTTATGATCCATGTTGGGGGAAACACTGAAAGTGTGGTCACCCCCAGGAGTGTCCAAAGTTTCTCAGAATCCTGAGCAGTAAACAAAGTCATTTTGCTGTATTGGCTTTTCGAGGATTTACAACACCTGCTTCACCTCCTTGGTCTGGAACTGAAGCTTTATCTGTGTCTTGTCTTGCTTCGCACAATCCATCTTGACCTTTTTTAATCGACACGGATCCAGGCTTGGGAATTCTCCACTAGGATGGCTGTCCGGGTCACCGCGACTTCTAGTGGTAGGAGGTCCAAAGGGATGTGTTGGCTTCTGTGAACAAAAAGAAGAGATGTGCGAGCAACATTTATTTCAACTTGGTCTAAAGTTTCAATTAACTTTCTGACATTTTTCCTCCCTTATCTGATCAAGATCTCCTGCTTCTAAGATAAGGGGTGTTCTAGTCCAAGGGGTGGGAAAGGGTCTACCCATAAGCATCTCAAATGGAAACTACCCTGTGGCTTTACCGGGGGTCATTTTGATCTCGGCAAGAACCACTGGTAACATTTTATCCCATTTATGGAAATATCCCCCTGTGGCTTTCCTATTTGCAATGGACATCCCCACCTAGGAATAATTTTCTGCATGAGTATGTGCACTACTGTCTGTGTGTCTTCTCTTGTGGTTGAATGCTTCCACCCATCATGAGAATACATCCACCAAAAGGTATTCTTGCTCTGTTCCTTTCTTTGGCATGTGGGTGAAATCTATTTGCCGATGAGTGAAAGGTGTAGTAGGATACGGGAGGTGTTTATGTTTCACCTTGTGTGGTATGTTTGGACTATTCCTGATACATGTGATGCACCATGACACATAGGTTTTAATAAGCTTGGGTAGATTTGCGATAAAGAAATCCTTCAGTAAAATGTGTTCTGCCAACCTCTATGACCTACCCCATGGTATTGGGCCATAAACAAAGATGCACTACCTGCGGGGATGCATCATGTCATGTCTTCCGCACTTTGAGGAAAAGTCCATTCATGGTCTTTTCCGAGTCATCCCCGCCAAAACCTTCAAATCTCTCTCTGTGGCATGTGTCTGGAGATCTAATAATGAATGATCTAGCAGTGCTATTTCAGGTGTTAGTACTGGCATTTGGGTATGTGCTGGCTGCTCTAGTAGCTGACTCTGCAAATGCACTCTAAAAACAGCAGAATCTACAAAACCCTTGTGTACATCAGATAAAACAGTGGAAATCATAAATGACCTGGGAGAAGTGTCCTGTTGAGCAATGTGTATACAGCCATAGAAAAAAGAGACCGACGCTCCAGATGAGTGCACCTCGGTGGTGAGTGTTAACTCAGGAAAATCCAATGGGTGCAGGCAATGCACGAAGCATAAATGGAAGCAGAAAGATATGGACAGCCGCACTCCGATAAATGTAAAAAACAATAAAAGCCTTTAATCCAGTAAAAAATCACTGCACAAACAGAAAAACAGCAACCGGTGGGATGATATAGCTGACGCGTTTCACATTGTTATGCAATGCTTAGTCATAGCGTATACAGCCATGTTGTGACACTACCTCACCCTGTTCTCCTATTTAATCCCAAAAAGGCATTAAAATCCTTGCTTTTGGATTAACTCCATATCCGCCCAAACTTTGAGCAGACATGTGTTGGGTGTGAATATTTTAAGTAACATTGTAGTTGGTCTGCTCAGGGTAAATGATGTTGCCATCCCTTACCACCATCGCTCAGGAGGCATACCCTGAACCTGAACTGGGACCACCTTTGGGAAAGAAAAAACACAGGACAAAGCTCTCCACCATGTTTTTTTCTTTTTGGTGAGGACACCTGTCATAGTCTTACAATTGTCCCTTGCATACAAACATAGCGAGGAGGCCAAGTCTGGGTGCTACTACCACAGCACTTTTTAGATACCTTTACTTGGGCACCCGGATATATCTTTTATATTTCGGAAGGGAGGTTCAGCCCTTGGTAACACCTTTGGTAACAGGTAAAACAAGAAGTGGTATATTAAAAAAAAAACAACTGTGGTGAACCCTGTCTCTATCCCATGTTCTTTTACTAGGGCAGCCATAACTTCTTTTGACTGAAGACACGTTTTATGTGTCAGGCTGTAGGGTTGTGGAGGGGTAAGAATGGCAGACATAAAAGATCACATTGATTCCAAAGTTGCCCCCTGTGGACCACTCGGTCTGGTTCTTCTCGTTCTGGGGTCCTTAACGTTGAATTATTTATCCCAGCTATACTGGGCCAGAACTAGGTGGAATCTGTGAGTTGCACAGACCCATCAAGTGTCCGGGGCTGTAATGCAGCATCTTTAGCCGCCTGGTCTGCTTCCATATGAGAGCCTCAAATGCTAGGATGGCTACCTCAGCAAGAACTTGGAAAGCTGAAAACAGCCAATCAATCTAACGTATTGCTTGATTGATTTACCTGCCGAAGTAAAACAAACTTCTGGCCCTTTGAATGAAACCAAAAAAAACCTCTGTCTCTCTACAGTACAGACCAAAGGTTTGGACACACCTTCTCATTCAAAGAGTTTTCTTTATTTTCATGACTATGAAAATTGTAGATTCACACTAAAGGCATCAAAACTATGAAGTAACACATGTGGAATTATACATAACAAAAAAGTGTGAAACAACTGAAAATATATTTCATATTCTAGGTTCTTCAAAGTAGCCACCTTTTGCTTTGATTACTGCTTTGCACACTCTTGGCATTCTCTTGATGAGCTTCAAGAGGTAGTCACCTGGCGCAGCACCCCATCACTCTCCTTCTTGGTCAAATAGCCCTTACACAGCCTGGAGGTGTGTTTGGGGTCATTGTCCTGTTGAAAAATAAATGATGGTCCAACTAAACGCAAACCGGATGAAATAGCATGCCGCTGCAAGATGCTGTGGTAGCCATGCTGGTTCAGTATGCCTTCAATTTTGAATAAATCCCCAAAGGTGTCACCAGCAAAGCACCCCCACACCATCACACCTCCTCCTCCATGCTTCACGGTGTGGAACCAGGCATGTAGAGTCCATCTGTTCACCTTTTCTGCATCGCACAAAGACACGGGGGTTGGAACCAAAGATCTCAAGTTTGGACTCATAAGACCAAAGCACAGATTTCCACTGGTCTAATGTCCATTCCTTGTGTTCTTTAGCCCAAACAAGTCTCTTCTGCTTGTTGCCTTTCTTTAGCAGTGGTTTCCTAGCAGATATTCTACCATGAAGGCCTGATTCACACAGTCTCCTCTTAACAGTTCTAGAGATGTGTCTGCTGCAAAAGGTGGCTACTTTGAAGAACCTAGAATATGAAATATATTTTCAGTTGTTTCACACTTTTTTTGTATAATTCCACATGTGTTAATTCATAGTTTTGATGCCTTCAGTGTGAATCTACAATTTTCATAGTAGTAACTCTTTGAATGAGAAGGTGTGTCCAAACTTTTGGTCTGTACTGTATATAAATATATCCACCGATCCCGAATACAGAGTGTCCTTCTGGGTGCAAATTCAACCCATCCTTTCAACCAGCCTCCAAAGAGTAACTACATACTGTAGCAGGACCTATATGTAGGTGTGGTCTCGCAGGTGGGCTCGCAATGTGGTCTGGAGCATAATTGCTTAGACAACAAAGGTACATAACCCTGAGGATATCATCCATTAGTTTAGTCACCGGCCGTGAAGGATACATTTCTAAAATATGGGCTGCATCCACAAGGGGATGCCCACTCCTCGTCCACCAGGACGCTAAAACATATTCGCTAAACCAATCACTATGAAGTGAAATGGGTAGCATTAGATGGTGTGGCATGGCACATCAGGTAGGACTGGTGCTCTAGGTATAATTAAACTATTAATTTCCCTCAAGTCCTGTATAAAGCGGTAAGAACCATCGGCTTTCTTTACAGGGTTTTATAGAGGTGTTGTAATGTGATATCCAGTATCCCCTCTTCTAGAAATTTGCAAACTATACATTTTTTTTTGACTATGCCTCAGAACAGGGTGTCAGCATCACTACAATCGCTCACTAATACACAGATTAAGCTAAATAAGCATTTAAAGTGTTATGTTCCTTTAAGATGCAGTGTTTATAAAAACCTCCGAAATGTTTGGCCAAATGGCAATATTTTGCACAGAGATACCCTAATATGTGGCTGTTAATGTGCAAAAATCAGTTTTTCAAAATACAATTCCTGTTAAGAGATATACCTATTTGGCATCCTGCCAACTATTTTTATTGGACCCACCCCTGATACCAGTGTGGCTTTTATAGGGTGTACATTGGATGAGTCCTACATACAGTCAGGTCTCGGCTCATCCTGTCTCTTTTTCCTTGTCCCCTATCTCACTTGGGTGTCCTGTTTCTGTCAGGAACAGGGGGGGTGGTGGGTGATTCTACTGGGCTGTGGCTTGCACCTGAGGACTAGGAGAAGTTTGGACATGGCATTCTTCCTCTCCCATCTGCTCTGACCCTAGCGTGTTCAAGTCATTGCTCTGCCATTTCCAACCCATCTCTTTCCATAAAACGGAACGCTAATAATAAGTGCAAACAAATAATAAGTGCACAAGTTCCTTTAACCACTTGCCTACTGGGCACATATACCCCTCCTGCCCAGGAGAAATTTTAGCTTTAACTGACAATTGCGCAGTCGTGCGACGTGGCTTCCAAACAAAATTGACGTCCTTTTTTTCCCCACAAATAGAGCTCTTTTTTGGTGGTATTTGATCACCTCTGCGGTTTTTATTTATTGCGCTATAAACAAAAAGAGTGTCAAATTTGAAAAAAAATACAATATTTTTTACTTGTTGCTATAATAAATATCCTAATTAAAAAAAATATATATATATCAGTTTAGGCCGATACGTATTCTTCTACATATCTTTGGTAAAGTTATAGCGCCTACAAAATAGGGGACAGAATTATTATTATTATTTTTTTTTTACTAGTAATGGCGGCGATCTGCGATTTTTATTGGGACTGTGACATTATGGCGGACATATCGGACACTTTTGACACATTTTTGGCACCATTCACAATTATACAGCGATCAGTGCTATAAATATGCACTAATTACTGTATAAATGTGACTGGCAGGAAAGGGGTTAACACTAGGGGGCAAGAAAGGGGTTAAATGTGTAGCCTAGTGAGTGTTCGAACTGTAGGGGGAGGGGACTGACTGGGGGAGGTGACCGATCTGTGTCCCTATGTACAAGGGACAAAGCATCGGTCTCCTCTCTCCCTGACAGGACGTGGATCTGTGTGTTTACACACAGAGATCGACGTCCTTGTCTGTGTAACAGCCGATCACGGGTGCCTGGCGGATATCACGGCCGCCAGGCACGCACATCGGCATCTCAGTGATGCGGTGGGTGCGCGCGCCCCCCAGTGGCTGGAGGCCGTATATAGACGGCCTCTCGGCAATTGGGATCCACACTGCGGCCATACAAAGTCGTCAGGCCGGCAGGAAGTGGTTAATATTCCCGGCATGCTAAACCAACCCGGTCACACAGAATATTTTTCATTCATTCCCAGAGGAAAAACTGCTCTTTTCCTTCACAAGTGAGAAAGGAGGGGCAATTTCCTCACAGAGAACCCCGAGTGTGGGGGCTTCTGTGGAGGAGCTCCTCTCCCTCTTCACTCACACGTAGCATTAGAAAAAATGTTAAATGCTTTATTTCTGTATTAGCCAATGGACTCCAGACACCGACTAATTATTAGCCACTGATAACAGAATTAATGAGAATAATCATTCGTCATTGTGGCCACTCTTTTGTTAAAAGTGAGGTTGACGTATCTTTTTGGTCCGGGGTGTCCATTGACCCTTAAGCCTCGTACACACGATCAGTCCATCCGATGAAAACGGTCTGAAGGACTGTTGTCCTAGGTTAACAGATGAAGCTGACTGATGGTCCGTCGTGCGTACACACCATCAGTTAAAAAACTGATTGTGTCAGAATGTGGTGACGTAAAACACAACGACGTGCTGAAAAAAACGAAGTTCAATGCTTCCAAGCATGCGTCGACTTGATTCTGAGCATGCGCAGGTTTTTAACCGATGCATTTGCATACTAACGATCGGTTTTGACCTATCGGTTACCAATCCATAGGTTAAATTTTAAAGCAAGTTCTAATTTTTTTTAACCTAAGGTTAAATAACCTATGGGGCCTAAACACGATGGGTTTGGACTGATGAAAACGGTCCATCAGACCGTTTTCATCGGTTCAACCTATCGTGTGTACGAGGCTTTACTGTCAGCATTTGTAAGTTTTCACAATAACTTATAGAACACCTTGGCTCATAGAGGTACAGGATTTTCCTGTACCTTCACATAATCACAAATCATAATCACTTCATTCACTTCAAATCAATATCACCCTTAGCTTCTAGACAACTCCATACAAACAAACAGATTATTTTATATTTGTCACGCGACAGGAACGACAACGACAGAGGTCTGAGTTTTTTTCTCCCTCGCCCAGAGTTTTTTTACTACTACTTTTTAGAACAGTTAAATTGTTGAGGTCTAACAAAAATTACAGATCCTACATAAAAATGGATCAGTCTCAGACCCGCCTCATGAGTCCATACATTTTTGAACCGTGTCCAGTTTCCCCTGTTTTCTATCTGCAGGCTATGGCTGTGGGGAGGAAGGTTTTTACTTCCTTAAACAAATAACCTCTACATATCCTATATTACCTCTACCAATTGACTAAACACTAGGAATACTCACCAAGTATTTCCTGTGGTTTCTATAATAAAACAAAAAATCCAGTGCACAACCAGGACATGTGAATGATATTTATAATATTTTAACCACTTCATGCAACAAAGAATGAAGAAAAATATATTTTCAGTTACGAGCTCAATCTGTCCTTCAGTTTGTACCTACTACTGCTTCTTAGAACAGTCAGCTAAAAATACAGTACTGTCTTAATTAGGTTTCTCAAAACCTTTACAAAACTCCCAGAGTCTTTTACTATGCGCTTCCAAAGCACCATAAATCTATGTGTGTGTGTGTGTGTATATATATATATATATATATATATATATATATATATATATGACACAGTTTATGACCAACAAAGTTGTACAGATGGTCGCAAATTAGCCCCTTCTAGGGTAGACTTGTCCCTGACCAGGTTGACCCTTAAATCATCTTTTAACAGACAATTTATTCAAAATGTATGTCTTCTACTTCTAGCTGATGTATATACCTTTTAAGATGCAGTAGGGGGTGTAACTTGTAAGTCAGACCCCCCCCTTCTGCCCCCCTCAACGATCCCATGTCCATACTGACTACTCCAGGAATATCCCTTTCTGCTACGAGGGGCCTAACTGGTGTCTGTATTAGAGCCCCCACAGTGTCACTCTGGACACTCTCTTGCTGTACAGTTGATGACTGTGCAGTCGGAGCTTGTGCTGATTGGGCTGGGGGTCTCCTTGTTACAGGGTTGGGTCTGATAAACTGCTGCAGCCAAAAAACCTTGATGTGAGAGCTTAGCTGGTACCGTTACTTGCTACTACATATGTGTGACTACCGTAATAAAAAAAAAGTACACCCACAACACATTCAGAACATCTATGAGACATTAATAATGTTCTTATACTCTAAAATATGTCTGATTACTGTAATAGCAAACCAACAGTCCACTCACACATTCTGGGCACTTACCAGGCACCAACAATATTCTTATACCTCTATACAAGATTATACTTATACTTCTATGCGATAGAAAGATAATCAAAAGCAAACTGAGATATCGGAACAACGTGGAAATAGCCACCTAGGACTATGAGATCGGTCTAGGATCTATCTGTATGCCTTTCCAAAAATGCTTTATGTGTTTCCAAAACACTATGAGCTACATTCAGGTACAGTTACGACGGGCGTATCAGTAGATACGCCGTTGTAACTCCGAATCCGCGCCGTTGTATATTTAAGCGTATGCTCAAACTGAGATACGCTTAAATGTTGCTAAGATACGAGCAGCGTAAGTCTCCTACGCCGTCGTATCTTAGCTGTCTATTTACACTGGCCGCTAGAGGCGCTTCCGTAGATATATTAATGACCTAAATACGCCGATTCACGAACGTACTTGTGCCTGCTACGCCGTTTACGTAAGGCTTACGTCCGGCGGAACGTTACCCCTGTTATATGAGGCGCAGCCAATGTTAAAGTATGGACGTCGGAACAGCCGTCTAATTTTACATTGTTTACGTAAGTGGTACGTGAATGGGGCTGTGCATAGGTTACATTCACGTCGAAAGCATTGAGCTGACGTAACTTAGGGAGTATATGCAACGTGACTCTGAGCATGCGCGGATCGTTAGTGCAAAAATTTACATGGGGTCACGGCTACTTTGAATACAACACGCCCACTATCTTCCGCATTTGAATTAGGCGGGCTTACGAATACGACCTTTGTGAATAATGGTCTGGGCACCCTATTTTACGTCGGTGTAGCGCATATGAGATGCGCTACGCCGGCACAACTATACGCCGAGCTACGTGTATATATATATATATAATATACAATGCAGTTATTCTTATCAATAAAATAGCAGGGTTCCGCACACTCGTCATTTCCTATGAGAGGCAGCTAGGTTGCTCTCATAGCAGAAAATACCTTATGCTTCTAAAGCCTTTTAGTCCAGCCACACCAGCTGGACAACACAAAGCCCAGGACAGCCAACCTAGCAGATCCTCCTGATTTATTTTAAAAAAAAATAGGCTTCTAAAGCCTTTTAGTCCAGCCAAACCAGCCGGACAACACTTATCCTTTATCCAATCCAACCTTCATAGCCCAGGACGGCCAACCTAGCAGGTCCTCGAGATATATTTAAAAAAAAATTAAACAATACAGTAAGGTCAACCGAGACAGAGTAAGTGAGAGTGCTTTGCAAAGAAAAATAATTCACAAAGCCCCCACCTACCTGCCAAGCGAAAGACCCCACTTCTGGTACCATCTGTAAGGATGGTGGAGTTCCTCTGTACCCGGGTTGGACTATTGGGTGTGTGGAAAAACCTTTGATGCGCATCAGATAACCGAGACCCACACAGGATTATGGTGACTCAAGATTACAATGGTTTGTTGGTTACAGATAATATTTATACATTAATCATTAGGGAACCCCCCCTCGGGTCAGCCAATTATAGCAGGACACTGTAGCTATACAATGCAATAGTATGTTAGGGTTAAACAACACATATTCTGCTTGGAGACAATTCCAAGAATATGATAAGGATATGCAACACAAAAAGGTAGGCGCTCAGTCAAGGTTCTTGTTTGTCCCTGTCCAGAGACACATTGTATGTTTATTAGCTTGGGCTAACCGCAGGCTACATCCTTATCATGCTAAGCTAAATGTCAATGCCATACTTCTGCTTCTAGCATACAGAATATGTTACTTCTCATTTATCCTAGTAAAACATAAAGGGGTACTCTTACAGAACCTTACAATCCCTCCTTTGATCATACATACGGATGTATGTATTGATCACTCATTATACAATTTCTTTTTTTTTTTTTACTTTAAACTACCCCATGCACCATTGTGTATATGTACCATTTAATTTTTCTTTGTTCTTGTACCAAAGGAAATACAATCTAAAATAAATTCAGACTTACATTTTATCTAATTTATCTTGCATATTACAATTGTATTTTTAGAAGTTGTTTAGCTACAATGTTCTATTAATAGCAGTACCCAACACAGCACATCAGGCAGCAATATCATGTTGTTTCCTAAGTAATGTTTTTTCCTTCCTCATTTCTCAGCAGATGCTTGGGACCAGCCGTGGTACAGTAGCAACTGTTAGAAGTAAAGAAGTAAATCCAATATGTTCTGTAATTTAGATTCATTTTCTTAAGGTTTGTACTAGTTCTAACTATTGTGATATATATTCCAATAAAAGAAGGTAAATGTCCCCATGGAATATTATATTACCAATAAGGGATACAACATACATTATGTTTTAAGACAACCTCGTCATAGCAGGACATTGTTAGTGGACTTTAACCACTTGCTGACGGCCGTACGACTTTGTACGGCCTCAGCGCGGCTCCCAATCTCTAACAGGCCGTCTTTTTACGGCCGCCCCTTTGCACGCTCCTGAGCGCGCAGCGGGGAACTGCTGTGCTGGCCGTGTCCCTTGGACACAGCCAGTCACAGATCGCCGTGAACAGCCAATCGGAGCGGCCGTTTCCTAGGCGATCTGTGCGGCCAATGAGAGATGATCTCATATGTTTACATATGAGATCATCTCTCATTCCCGGCTCTCGCAGACAGCGGTGCTGTCAGGGGAGAGAGGAGACGGATCTGTGTCTCTTGTACATAGAGACACAAATCGGTCACCCCCCACCAGTCACCCCCCTTCCCCCACAGTTAGAACACTAATTAGGGTACACATTTAACCCCTTCCTCACCCCCTAGTGTTAACCCCTTCCCTGCCAGTCACATTTATACAGTAATTAGTGCATATTTATAGCACTGATTGCAGTATAAATGTGAATGGCGCCAAAAATGTGTCAAAAGTGTCCGATGTGTCCGCCATAACGTCGCAGTCCCAATAAAAATCGCAGATCGCCGCCATTACTAGTAAAAAAAAAAAACTAATAATAATTCTGTCCCTTATTTTGTAGGCGCTATAACTTTTGTGCAAACCAGTCGCTTATTGCGATTTTTTTTTTTTTTTACTAAAAATATGTAGAATACGTATCGGCCTAGACTGAGGATAAAAAAAAAACGTAAAAAAAATATTGAGCTATTTATTATAGCAACAAGTAAAAAAATTTTTTTTTTTTCAAAATTGTCGCTCTATTTTTGTTTATAGCGCAAAAAATAAAAACCGCAGAGGTGATAAAATACCACCAAAAGAAAGCTCTATTTGTGGGGAAAAAAGGACGTTAATTTTGTTTGGGAGCCGAATCGCAAAAAGTCCTCTGGTCAGGAAGGGGTTTAAGTGCCCAGTAAGGAAGTGGTTAAGGAAACAGTGGCAGAACTTTTCTCTTCTGATAGCTCTGTTAAAGGGATAACTAAGAGTGAAAACCAATTTTCAAATTTCAATTTAAAATTTCCCCAAAAAAATCAATTGTCTCCAATTCATATTCCTTATAGCATAGGTTCCAGTCACTTTCTGAAGCAGATGAAGTACCAGAATAATAAAGCATTGTGCTGACAGGCTGGGCAATGCCATTAAATGCTGCAAGGTTCTACAATATAGCTCTTTTAAAGGCAAACCTTTTTTTAGTCTATAAATAACTGAATTGATTTACAATTAAAGTAGTCGAATTTGTCTCTGTCATAATCCATATATGTATGTTAGTTTAATTTTTTTGTCAAGACGACCATAAATACGAAGTAAGGTATCTATGAACTTTTAACCACTTAAGACCCGGACCATTATGCAGGTTAAGGACCTTGCCCTTTTTGCGATTCGGCACTGCGTCGCTTTAACTGACAATTGCTCCCAAACAAAATTGGCGTCCTTTTTTTCCCACAAATAGAGCTTTCTTTTGGTGGTATTTTATCACCTCTGCGGTTTTTATTTTTTGCGCTATAAACAAAAATATAGTGACAATTTTGAAAAAAATACCATATTATTAACTTTTTGCTAAAATAAATATCCCCAAAAAAGTAATAAATTTTTTTTTTCCCTCAGTTTAGGCCGATACATTTTCTTCTACCTATTTTTGGTAAAAAAATCGCAATAAGCGTTTATTGATTGGTTTGCGCAAAATGTATAGCGTTTACAAAATAGGGGATATTTTTATGGCATTTTTATTAATAATTTTTTTTACTACTAATGACAATGATCAGCGTTTTTTTTTCGTGACTGTGACATTATGGGAGACACATCAGACAATTTTGACACATTGGGACCATTGTAATTTTTACAGCGAAAAGTGCGATAAAAATGCACTGATTACTGTGAAAATGACAATGCAGTGAAGGAGTTAACCACTAGGGGGCCCTGTAGGGGTTAAGTGTGACCTCATATGTGTTTCTAACTGTAGGAGGGCGGGGCTTGATGTGTGATGTCAGTGATCGTCTTTCCCTATATCAGGGAACAGACGATCACTGACATAGCCACAATGAAGAACAGGAAGGTGTGTTTACACACACCTCTATCCGTTCTTCAGCTCCTGTGATCAATCGCAGGACACCGGCGGCGGTCGGGTCCATGGGTCCCGCGGACGTGGTCACAGATCTTCGTGCGCTTGCGACCCCACGGCTAGGCTCTTAATGAGGACGTACAGGTACGTGCTTGTGCCCAGCCATGCCCTTCTGCCGACGTATATCGGCGTGAAGGGGTCCTTAAGTGGTTAAAGTACATCCCAAATATTTTATATAAAAGGTATTTTTGAAGTACATGAGACCCTCAATGTTATGCATGGCATGAACATTTAAGTTTAATAGCATAGAACTAATATTGCATGAATTAGATATATTTTTCCACATTTTCTGCATTGTCAAACGTATTGCTGTACAAATTAGAAGCAATGGTCATACGGGATAAGAAATTGTAAAAAAATTCTATAAGCTACAACAGGATTATTGCACTTCATCTTGGTGGCACCTTAAAGCGTGTCCATTGTCAAATGCCATGGGAATTTCAACAAAGTAGAAACACCATTGCCATAGTCCAGCAGGCTCCAAACACCGTATTTTCTATTATGGTTTTAGAAACCAACTCCTCCTGTTATGTATTATCTTTTTAGCTGGAAGTGTTCCCTGCTCTGCTTTCTGTAGTGTACAAAATGATGCCCATGTTGCATTAAGGTACTTACCTACACTTTAGTTGAGCCTAATCTACTGTGCCTTGGTTTAACTTGGCAAAAACAATCACTTATATTATTATTTATTTTTTCATTTGAGAAAGTTATTGTCTTTTTAATCCACCCAGAACAATTATTACATATGCATACTGTAACTGGTTCATACAGTGAACTTGATGGACGTTTAATCTGAGCATATGAAATGGCTTCCCCACAGTAAAAATGTGAAATAAACTCCCTCAAGAACTAGTTGTAAAGGCAAAAGGTTTTTTTTCCTAATGCATTCTATGCATTAGGATAAAAAAAACCTTCTGTGTGTAGCAGCCCCCCCCCCCAGCACCCCCCCCCCCAATACTTACCCTGCTACACACAGAAGGTTTTTTTTATCATACCTGCTCTGCTACCATCTTCTGGTCTGGTGCCAAGCTGCTTCAGCATCCTGTCCTGAGGACTGCGACCCCTAGCTTTATCCACCTAAACAGTGGCCAGTCAGCTACTCCAGCACCCGTGCCACACTGTGCTCTCACACTCTCTGTCGTCACCTTCAAGAGTGTTGGGCAGGAGGTGCAAGAGAGGCCTCCACAACATTCCAGTCACTAGTAGGTACATGATATAGATAGATTACACATTGATCTTAGTGGTGGTGATTGAGATAGACATTTATTGCTACTGGAGACAAGATGGATTCACGCTCCCGTACAGCCTGAATTAATCCATAAGTTTCAAAGCATTTCTGCAAGCTAATATGTTTTTTATAGGCATCTCTACTAATTCTAATTTAAAAAGAATACATACAAAAAGAATAAATATGCATGAAGGTTCTTATTGCTTTTTAACCACTTAAGGACCGAGCCTCTTTCTGAGATTTGTGGGTTAAAAACTTTTTTTTGCTAGAAAACTACTTAGAACCTCACACATTTTTTTCTAACACCCTAGAGAATAAAATGGCAGTCATTGCAATACTTTATGTCACACCGTATTTGCGCAGCGGTCTTACGAGCGCACTTTTTTTGGAGAAAATACAAATTTTGGGGAAAAAAAATAATTTGGGGAAAAAATACTAATATTTTGTAAAAAATACACCTTTTTTAAATTAAGCACTTAAGACCCGGGCCTTTAGGCAGCTTAAGAACCCGGCCAGGTTTTGCGATTTGGCACTGCGTTGCTTTAACAGACAATTGCGCGGTCGTGCGACGTGGCTCCCAAACAAAATTGGCGTCCTTTTTTTCCCACAAATTGAGCTTTCTTTTGGTGGTATTCCCCAAAAATATATAAAAAAAGTTTAGGTCGATACATATTCTTCTACCTATTTTTGGTAAAAAAAAATCGCAATAAGCGTTTATCGGTTGGTTTGCGCAAAATGTATAGCGTTTACAAAATAGAGGATCGTTTTTATTGCATTTTTATAAAAAAAAAATGTTACTACTAATGGCGGCGATCAGCGATTTTTTTCGTGGCTGCTTGATTTTGTTTGGGACCATTGTCATTTTCACAGCAAAAAATGCATTTAAAATACATTGTTTACTGTGAAAATAACAATTGCCGTTTGGGAGTTAACCACAAGGGGGCGCTGATGGGCATTATGTGTGACCTCATGTGTGTTTACAACTGTAGGGGGGTGTGGCTGTAGGTGTGACATCATCAATTGTGTATCCCTATAAAAGGGATCACACGATCGATGACGCCGCCACAGTGTAGAACGGGGAAGCTGTGTTTACACACAGCTCTCCCCATTCTTCAGCTCCGGGGACCAATCGCGGGACTCCACTTCGGACCCACGCTCCCATCTCATAACTTGCTTCTGAGCATGCGTGGGTTTTTCACGTCGTTAAAGCCCACACACAATCATTTTTTACAACCCGAAAAACGACATCGTTTAAAACGTCGTTAAAAAATAGAGCATGTTCGAATTTTTGTTTTGTTTTTCAGAACCCGAAAAATGCTCTGAAGCCCACACACGATCATTTTAAATGACATTTTTAAAAAACAACGTTTTTTACAACCCGAAAAATTATCGTGTGTACGCGGCATAAGTGTAGCAATAAGTTGCTAAATGTTGAACCTTCATTAAATGTAACCATGTTGCTACACTTAGAGGCTCCTCTCTTCTTTTTTATACTCAGTTGTGACATGGCGCTACTCTTATATCAAGACATCGCTTGTATATCAAGGCAACATTTATTAAAACATTTTGCTTGTCTTGAAAAACGCTCTCAAACTAAGTTACTCTCAAACAAAGGTTTTACTGTATTGTATATGATAATGTTGTTTGGATAAATATATGCTCTGGAATGGTGATAACTTTGGAAAGGAGTAAAGTTTGCACTGATTACACTGATTACAATAACATAGATTCATGCATTGCATGAATCTATGTTATTGTTGCCGACCGCTACTATTCAGATGGCCGTCGGGTGAGCGCCGGCCACAGTGGTGGTGCGTCTATAGAGGGCGCTGGAGCGCTGCCCCCTCTGGCTCTCACACCGCCACTGATTACAATAACATAGATTGATGCATTGCATGAATCTATGTTATTGTTGCTGGCCGCTGCCGCTACTATTGAGATGGCCGGAGGTTGAGCGCCGGCCACCTGAATAACGGCAGCTGATTGGCTGTGCGGAAGTGCCTATAAGAGCCAGCGGCTCCGATAGGCTTTCCGAATACAGCCCTCAGCCTTCCGGATGCTTATCCAGGGGACGTACGGGGGGTGCGTTCCTTGGATAAGACTGACAGGCGTCTCAGCCAATCAGGTTCACCGGTTCTGGTTACCGGTAACTTGATTGGCTGAAACGTCATCGAGGGTGGGAGAAGACATCGAGGGACGTGGAAGGAGGATGGCTGACCCCCAGAAAGGTAAGTGCCGGGCGGGGGGGGAGGGGAATTTTACAATGCACAGCGGCGACAATGGGCACAGTGGCGATAATTAAAGGGCACAGTGGTGACAATTAAAGGGCACAGTGGCGACAATGGGCACAGTGGCATCAATGGGCACAGTGGCGACAATGGGCACAGTGGCGACAATTAAAGGGCACAGTGACATCAATGAGCACAGTGGCGACAATGGGCACAGTGGCGACAATTAAAGGGCACAGTGGCATCAATTGGCACAGTGGCGACAATTGATGAGCACAGTGGCTGCGTTTGATGGCATGGCACAGTGGTGACAATTGATGGCACAGTGGCTGTGTTTGATGGCATGGCACAGTGAATGCATTTGATGGAATGGCACAGTGGTGACAACTGATGGCACAGTGGCTGCATTTGTTGGCATGGCACAGTGACTGCGTTTGATGGCATGGCACAGTGGTGCGAATTGATGGCACAGTGGCTGCGTTTGATGGTATGGCATAGTGACTGCATTTGATGGCATGGCACAGTGGTGACAATTGATGGCACAGTGGCTGCGTTTGATGGCATGGCACAGTGGCTGCGTTTGATGGCATGGCACAGTGGCTGCGTTTGATGGCATGGCACAGTGGCTGCGTTTGATTGCATGGCACAGTGGCTGCGTTTGATGGCATGGCACAGTGGTGCGAATTGATGGCACAGTGGCTGCGTTTGATGGCATGGCACAGTGACTGCATTTGTTGGCATGGCACAGTGGTGACAATTGATGGCACAGTGGCTGCGTTTGATGGCATGGCACAGTGGTGACAATTGATGGCACAGTGGCTGAATTTGATGGGCACAGTGAGGCTGCAATTTTTTTCTTTTTTCGTTTGCGCCCCCCCCAAAAATTTTGAGCACCAGCCGCCACTGAAAGTTTGTAAATGTTTTGTAATTTCTGTAATAAAAACCTGGTCTGAATAAAAAAAGGAATACAGTGGAGATTGAGACATCACTGCCCCACCACTGAACCTCATCCAATCAGATAATGTTTTGTAGGCATTGAAAAAAATGCAAGGCATCCTGTGCATTAAAAGATATATCTGGAATTCAGGACACATCTGAAAAAATAAAGATTAAATGGACTTTATTTTTAGGTGTATATGCTGTATATGTGGTGGTGATTATGATGTGGTGTTCCCTTTGGATGCATTATGTAGAACTAAAGGCAAAACCTTATTTTTTTGCTATGTGTGCCCCATTAGGAGGATTTCCCTTTACTTCCTGTCCCATACCCAAAACAGGAAATGAGAGGAAAACCCTCTAAAGTGAGAGAATTTATGGTTGTCACCAGGGCCACTAAAACTATTGTCCCCATTGAGAGATTTTCCAACTATTTCAGTTCAGATGAAAACTTTGATATTTTCTTTTACTTTTGCTCTTGGTGAAAATAGTAAACATGACAAGTAGAGAGGGGGAATCTCCCTATAGGGGGAACAGACAGTAATACAAACCTTACAGGTGTTCAAATTATCTCCACTCTATCCAAAGCATTGATAAATATACAGTAGATACAGTACTAACATATTGTATAAGGGGACAACGGCATAAATTTTTTTTTGACCCTCATTATAACATCCACAGATATGGGGTTTGTGTGAATTCCACTTGGTATCCTCTGTGAGATTCCCCTCTCAAAAGCATGGGACCTAATTTACTATCGGACCGATTAAAAAATGTTTTCCCACTGGTGCAAAAGTGAACACTCCTAAAGTAAAATAGCAAGAGACAATCCATGGCAATGCCAAAATCCTTGCACAAACTAACCACTTCCCATCCACGCTATAGCTTAATGAATGCTACAGCGCGGACCTGAATTGCCAGGAGGCCGTCAATAGATGTCCTCCCATGCTCAGGCGGCCTGCGCATCCCCTGCAGGGCGCGCGCGGCTCTCTCTGCGATCAGTGAGTCTATGAGACTCGCTGGATTACCGATCGGAGTAAGGGGTCGATCCCAACCCCTTACCACATGATCAGCTGTGAGCCAATGACAGCTGATCATGTGATGTAAACAGAGCCGGTAATCGGCAATTTTTTCTCCTCACACTGATAGCGTGAGGAGGAAAAAAAGCTGAACACCGGCAAAAGACAGCAGGACAGTGGGACATCGGTCCCGATCACGGAGAGCTGCAGACAGCTCAAATGTGTAAATGTGTGCCATCTGTCAGTGCCACCTACCAGTGCCCAGCAGCGCCGCATATCAATGCCCACAGTGCCACCTATCAGTGCCCACAGTGCCACCTATCAGTGCCTATTAATGTCACAGTACACCATCTAGTCAGTGCCCCCATAAGTGCCACCCATCAGTGCAACCCATCAGTGCCGCCTTATCTGTCCCCATTAGTGCTGCATTATCTGTCCCTATCAGTGCCACATTATCTGTCCCCATCAGTGCCGACTTATCTGTGCCTATTAGTGCCCACCAGTGCAGCCTACCAGTGCCCATCAGTGCCACCTCATCAGCACACATCAATGAAGGAGACAAATTACCTGTTTGCAAAAAAATTAACAAAATATAAAACATGATCTTTGTTTCCAAATTTTCCATCTTTTTTGTTAGTTTAGCAAAAAATCAAAACCCCAGAGGTGATCAAATACCACCCAAAGAAAGCTCTATTTGTGGGGAAAAAATATAAAAATGTAATTTGGGTACAGAGTTGTATGACCGAGTCATTCAAAATGCATCAGCGCTGAAAGCTGAAAATTGGTCTGGGCAGGAGGAGGGTTTAAGTGCCCAGTAAGCAAGTGGTTAAGATAATTATACTGAACAATTACAGTATATGTGGAAGTTTATCTAATTGCACTTGCAGCACAAAGGATGCATGTCCTAATAACCTTGTTGTGCTCTATAAATTTTGGCTAATTGAAGTGAATTTCTTGCATGCTTTGCATTGTGTTTTCAAAGTGGCTGTTTTTTACATACGCTTTCACAACATTTCTTTTATTGGCAGATTAAAACAAACTTGATGACTAGTGTAGAGTTTGTCAAATGACTTTCACAGATCATGTGACTGGTGTTCCATGTGAATAGCAACCCTATCTGATGCATCTCTGTTCAAATTAGCCTCCATTGAACCCAATTGGCAAAACATTATCCCAATTGAATTCTAAAACAAAACAAAAAAAATCAATGAAAATACATCACTGTGAATGACCTATGCTGTGTTTAATTTCTGTAGCGCTAGCAACATGTCATTTAATAATGGTGATTAGTTGAGTACAGAATGGCGTGCAGTAGAACTTTGTGACTGATGTGGTTTACATTTGTGGACTTCGTAAATGGCCCCTGGATTACAATGGGACATTATTATTCTTGATGTTTTTTTCTTTCCATTCAAGGACTTATGTAAAGTGTCTGTGCTTCTTTATACTGGCTTTGTGCACTGGTTCAAATCATTTGGTGGAGGGAATATTATGATGTGGGGTTGTTTTTCAAGGGTTGGGCATCCGCCTCTTAGTTACAGTGAAGGGAACTCTTAAGGCATCAGCATACCAAGACATTTTGGACAAATTTCATGCTTCCAACTTTGTGGGAATAGTTTGGGGATGGCCCCTTCCTGTTCCAACATGACTGAACACCAGTGCACAAAGCAAGGTCCATAAAGACATGGATGAGTGATTTTGGGGTGGAGGAACTTGATTGGCCTGCACAAAGTCCTGACCTCAACCCAATAGAACACCTTTGGGGTGAATTGGAGTGAAAACTGGGAGTCAGGCCTTTTTGTCCAACTTCAGAGCCTGACCTCACAAATGCGCTTCTGGCAGAATGGTACCTTGTGGACAGTCTTCCCAGAAGAGTTGAAGCTGTTACAGCTGCAAAGGGTGGGCCAATTTAATATTGAACCCTACAGACTAAGACTGGGATACCATTTAAGTTAATGTGCATGGAAGGCAGGTGTCACAATACTTTTGAGAATAAAGTGTATGTGGGAACTGTTCGAAGAAAAGTACTTCAGAAACCAAGTATCAAAAGTATATACATCACGTCATAATAAAAAATACAGACAAAACACTTTAGTAATTAATCCTCACTTTTTTATGCAAGAATTGTATTCATTAAAAACAGTGAAACATTAACTACTTGCCGACCAGCCACCGTCATTTTACGGCGGCAGGTCGGCTCCCCTGCGCGAGAGCCCATAGCTATACGTCGGGCACGATCGCCGCCGGGCACATGCGATCGCTCATTACAGAGCGGGGACCGGGAGCTGTGTGTGTAAACACACAGTTCCCGGTCCTGTCAGGGAGAGAAATGCTGATCTTCTGTTCATACAATGTATGAACAGAAGATCGGTCATTCCCCCTAGTGAGGCCACCCCCCTACAGTTAGAACACACCCAGGGAACATACTTAACCCCTTCCACGCCCCCGAGTGTTAACCCCCCTGCCAGTGGCATTTTTATAGTAATCCAATGCATTTTTATAGCACTGATCGCTATAAAAATGCCAATGGTCCCAAAAATGTGTCAAAAGTGTCCGCCATAATTTCGCAGTACCGAAAAAAATGCTGATCGCCGCCATTACTAGTAAAAAAAAATATTAATAAAAATGCCATAAAAATACCCCATATTTTGTAAACACTATAACTTTTGCGCAAACCAATCAATAAATTCTTATTGCGTTTTTTTTTTTTTTTTTTTTTACAAAAAATATGTAGAAGAATACGTATCGGCCACAGTACTGGGAGATTTCTCACTGTGGTGACTAATCAAGGAGGTGTGTCTAAAACCCCTCAGCACCAATCCAGTTTCGTTTTGCAAAACCTTCACTGCCCTCTATTGTCTCTCTGGCTCTGTACATCAGAGAACCAGGAAACAACAGCAAAAACTAAACTAAACTGCAGGTACATTATATGATTGTTTTTTTTCTATTTGTAATCATTTTTAAAAGGAATCAGTTAACTATTATGTCTCTATACCCTGTAAACAGTAATTTCAGCAAAAAAAAAAATGTTTCCTTTAGTGACCCTTTAAGTGGTTAAGAAGAAAATTAAGTTGTTAGGTCCCAAAAAGATTCCTGGAAAAACAGTCGGCAGCTGAAATGCATAACTAGACTTTCCAGTATTTAAAATAATAATAACAACAACAATACAAACATTCATAGTACACATTTTTTAAATAATTAAAGAAAGAAAAATCTAAATCAGTCCATTATGTATGTTAATCATCATTAACCCTCCTATTGTGTTAGGGTCAGAACCGACCCGTTTTCAGGTTTTGAATGTCTATAAGTATCACATAAATTTGTTTATTGCATCAAGATTTTTTTACTTTGTCAGGAACCTCTATTTAAAGACTGTAATAGAAAAAGAATCCTTTTCACTAAATTATAAAATACTGTGGTGAAAATTAAGACGTTTATGGTGTTAGGGTCAATTCTGACCCAGTTATAATATAGGATTATAGGACACTAATAAGTGCCAAAACTGAAATCATAAACACTCTCTCTGCTTAGTAACACTGACAGCCAATCATCTCTCAACCCTGTGAGCTGTAGTTAGGGAGGGGCCTATCTCTTTGCCTGCTTGTCTGCTTCTCTAAATAAAGTTAAGAAACATAGGACCAATTTATAATATTCTATTGAGGTTAATTTTACCATTTTTTTTATTTGAAAATGAGAGGTATGCTATCAAAAGAAAGGTCTAAGGCCCCGTACACACGGCCGAGGAACTCCACGTGCCAAACACATTGAGTTCCTCGGCGTGTTCAGTCCTGGAGCCGCCGAGGAGCTCGGCGGGCCGAGTTCTCCCATAGAACAACGAGGAAATAGAGAACATGTTCTCTATTTCCTCGCCGAGGTCCTCGTCGGCTTCCTCGGCCGAAAGTGTACACACGGCCGGGTTTCTCGGCAGAATTCAGCTCTGAACCGAGTTTCTGGCTGAATTCTGCCGAGAAACTCGGTCGTGTGTACGGGGCCTTAGGGGTCACACAAAAAATATTAAAACCAATCTTTTCAAGGATAAAAAAGCCTAACAAGGTAACCAAGAGGTAAGAAACAAATTGGATGATAAATAATTGTTCAGAGGGTATTTTATGGCTGATTTAAGACACGGGTCAAAACCGACCCGTTAACATCATGGATAGTAACAGAAAGCTAACATAAGAGGAGGGTTAAATGGTTCTCTGGAAGCAAAATTAGAAGTCTATATATTCATGTACATACTGTAGCTCTGTAACATTAGATTCTACTGTAGTTTTCACTAAGGAATTGCCGAGATTAGCTGAGCGTAAATTGTGGGTGCAAAAAATAATGTAAGGAACAGGCCCTCCCACAGAAACAGATGCAAGCAATACTTTTTCTAACAATAGGAGTTTACCTTTAGGAGAAGCAATTTTAAATAATTACTATAAAGCCAAACTTAAACACAATCAAAGAGCTATTTGTATCCAAAAAGTGTATACTATTCAAGTTTAAATATCTGGAGATAAGGTAACTAGATGACAGATGCAAATGTCTCAGTACTTAAGAGCAGTATTCAACTTAACCTCTAAGTGAACACATACCTGAAAATCATCCAAAAAATAAGCTTTCATAGTTCATAAGAAGCATAAACTAATGCAGCACTTTATTTAACATGGCTGTGTGTTTGCTCTTTAGCGTTCGGTGTAATATCACGTGGAGATCGACAGACTGACACTAAATCGGCACTAACCTAGCATGGTGGAGGTAGGAGTGTTTGCAGAATAAACCATTTTTTCCCAATATACTTTTCTTTCACACAAAAAGATAAAGACCAGCACACTATTGACTTGCCAATTTGAACCAAGAGTGAAACACTATTTTTATTCTGCCTTTTTGTTTTAAATGTGCAAAAAAAATAATAAGGTTGGGACCAGGGTTGCCAACTTTCAGTACATTTACGAAAATTTTTCAAAATCTTACTTTTTGCAACTGTCCTTGAATGTCCATTATGGACATGTAGGCTGCATGTCCTTAACAGGTATTTCTGGACAGATGCAACAATTCTGGATTTTATAAACTGTTTGTAAATTTACTGAAAGTTGGCAACCCTGGTTGGGACTGCTGTTTATGCTCTCTTTGGGACAATTCATTATGCTTATTAAACATGCCCAACTGTAGTTCTTGCGAGACTCACACTAGCACTTTAGGCTTCTCTATGTAACGAAGGAAGATTACTGCTGGTGCAATGGTCCAGCAGGGTGATGTACATCCACAGAAAAAAAAATCAACACCCTGCCTATGACTGTTTTTTATTTGCATAAGGAGTAGGACATCTAGACAAGGGGCTAGATTCAGGTAGGGGCGCGCATTTTAACGGCGGCGCAGCATATCGTATTTACGCTACGCCGCCGCAACTTACAGGAGCAAGTGCAGTATTCACAAAGCACTTGCTCCGTAAGTTGCGGCGGCGTAGCGTAAATGGGGCCAGCGTAAGCGTGCGTAATTCAAATGTGGAAGGGGGGCGTGTTTTGTGTTAATGTGTGATGACCTGACGTGATTGACGTTTTTTACGAACGGCGCATGCACCGTCCGTGTACATATCCCAGTGTGCATTGCTCCCAAGTACGTCACGACGGCGTATTGGTTTCGACGTGAACGTACATTACGTCCAGCCCTATTCGCGAATGACTTGCGCAAACTACGTAAAAAATTCCAAAATCGAAGCGGAAACGACGTCCATACTTAACATTGCGTGCGCCTCATAGAAGCAGGAGCAACGTTACGCCGAAAAAGCCTTACGCAAACGACGTAAAAAACTACCGCCGGGCACACGTACGTTTGTGAATCAGCGTAACTAGGTAATTTGCATACTCTACGCCGAAAACAACAGAAGCGCCCCTAGCGCCCAGCGTAAAAATGCACACAATTATACGCCGCCGCATTCAAGTTACGTCGGCGGAGGAAGCCTATTTTTTCGACGTATCTGCCTTGGAGAATCGGCGTAAAGATACGCCGGCACAGATTTGAAATTACGGCGGCGTATCTGGAGATACTCCGCTGTAAATGCTACCTGAATCTAGCCCACGGTTTTTATCTTAATGCATTCTATGCATCTCGATCAGGAGCTCTGGTGAACACCGGTTAGTACTTAGACTCTGCACATCAGATGAGCCTGTGTTTATTGCCAAGGTGACCTGCTTGTATACCAATCCTGCTGGTGGCTGGGAGTCCCTCTATTGCTATAGCTACTGGTCTCTGAGCCTGACCGTGACACGTGGGCTTTTTTGAAATAACTTACCATAATTTTTTTTTATTATAATAACAGAGATCCAAAATTGTATGGTGTTTCAATTTGATATTTTTCCTTTCCAGATAAGTTGTACATTTTAGCTTGAAAAGGCAAAACCCCTCAACATTTGGTTGTGTCTTCTAATTTTTAAGTTGCTCTCAAGTGCACTATAATGTGCATAGGCAAAAAATAGTTGGGAGGTCATAGGCATTTGTAATCCACCTGGTACCTAGCCATTGTGGAGTAGGAGAGAGGAAGAAATTGTTTTGTTGTATTCAATAATACAGTACTAAAAAAAACACTTAAAATCAACATTGAATGCAGTTTTATCATTTTGCTTCTTTATGTAAATTGTATATATGATTAATTTAGGATGCTGCAGATTTATTTTATTAACATATTTTTACAAATGTTGCCATCTTTTATCACTTATATGGATGTTACACTGGAGGGAATTATTCTTTAGATGTCTCTATGTATAAAAATTGATATGTATATTTATTTTTTGTTTAAGCAAGGTGAGCTGTCTGATTGGTATAATTATTAAAATATTTTGAATACTCCAAACAAAACTGTACAGTTAATAAAAAAAATCACTAAATTAACAAGAATAATTACATAAGCTAAATATATACAGTATACTGTATGTATAAGAAGTACTTTTCCTTCCAAAAATTGTGTTTCTAAAATATAGCATATAATGTTTCTCTATTCCTTCAACTCTGCAGCCATTACCATGGTTTTGAAAGCATAAAAAGCACTCAGATTCTTGTATTGTGCTAGGCTGGCACCCTATAGGACACCCTGTAATTTCCAACCACTCACTGACTTTCCTGCAAACTTTATTACATCAAGTCAAGAAACTTTTAGCATTACTTTCTGCTACACTAATGGAAAACAGGACAGGATAAAGAGATTGGTTACTTGTTATAAATAAAACTTCCACTTGATACTATATGACTGAATAAAAAAAATATATACCCTTTTTTTGTATTCCTTTTTCAAGGAAAATGATTAAAGGAAAACGCACCTTTTGCTACAGGATTGACATAATACTTACATAAGCCGATTTGTAATTTAACCTAAAAACCTAAGTTATAAAATTGAGCAAATACCATATTTATCGGTGCATAACACGCACTCTTCCCCCCTGAAATCAGACTGCAAATAATGTATGCATGTTTTCCATTAGGCTGCCTTGGAGAGGAAGGGGAGGCGAGCGCCGCCAAATTACACAGAGCAGGGATCTCCCACAAACACAGCAGCCGCTGTTATACAAAGTCCTGCCTCCTGGACTGGCTCCTATGATAGACAACACACTGGTGCAATGCTGGGAAATGTTACGTCTATCATAGGAGTTGGTCCAGAGGACAAGACTTCATATAACAGTGGTGACTGAGTAAGCAAGAGCTCTCGCTCTGTGTAATCCGGCGGATCTAATCTCCATGTACTGCTAAGGCTTTGCTGATGGGCATTGATCAGGTTGCATTGATGGGCAATGGTGAGGCTCCATTGGTGATTACTAGTAAAGCTGCAGATGGGCACTGATCAGGCTGCATTGATGGGCAATGGTGAGGCTGCATTGATAATCACTAGTAAAGCTGCACATGGTCACTGATCAGGCTACATTGGTGGGCAATATTGAGGCTGAAAATGGGCACTGACCTGGCTGCCTTGATAGGCAATAGTAAGGATGCAGATGGGAACTGATCAGGCTGCATTGATGGGCAATAGTGAGGCTGCATTAATGGACAAGAGTGAGGCTGCAGATGGGCACAGGTCAGGCTGCATTGATTGACAATGGTTAGGCTACAGATGGGCACAGATCACGCTGCATTGATGTGCAATGGTGAGGCGGCATTGATGAAGCTTCAAAGTTCAAATGTATGCTTTTTTCCTGAAACTTCCCTCTTAAAAATAAGGTGCATGTTATACGCCGATAAATGCGATAACTAATCTTTCTTCATAAATTTAGGCCAACATGTATTTTGCTCCATTTGTTTGGTGAAAATAATCCAAATCAGTGTTTATTATTTAGTCTGTGGAAAAGCTATATAGCTAGATTCAGGTAGGCAGGCTTATCCTTGCGGCGGCGTAGTGTATCGTGTTTACACTATGCCGCCGTAAGTTAGCGAGGCAAGTACATGATTCATAAAGTACTTGCCTGCTAAGTTACGGCGGCGTAGCGTAAATTCGGCGGGCGTAAGCGCGCCTAATTCAAAAAAGGCTGAGGGGGCGTGTTTTATGTTAATTTGGGTTGACCTAACGTGATTGACGCTTTTTTGGAACGGCTCATGCGCCGTCCGTGTACATATCCCAGTGTGCATTGCGGCTAAGTACGCCGCACGGTCCTATTGGTTTTGACGTGGACGTAAATGACGTAAATCCCTATTCACGGACGACTTACGCAAACAACGTAACATTTTCAAATTTCGACGCGGGAACGACGGCCATACTTAACATTACTATTCCAGCTATTTGATGGAATAACTTTAGGCCTGATAATGCGTTACGTAAACAGCGTATCTGTACTGCGTCGGCCCGGCGTACGTTCGTGAATAGGCGTATCTAGTGATTTACATATTCTACGCCGACCGCAATGGAAGCGCCAACTAGCGGTCAGCCTAAAAATTACACTTTAGGATACGACGTGTAAGACACTTACGCCGCTCGTATCTGAGCCTAATTTAGGCGTATCTGGTTACCAGAATACGCTTAAATTAGCGCCGGCGCACATTCAGACTTAGGCTGGCGTATCTACTGATACGCCAGCCTAAGTCTTTCTGAATCCACCTATAAGAGTCCATAAACTATGATACATACAGTATCTCACAAAGGTGAGTACACCCCTCACATTTTTTTAAATATTTTATTATATCTTTTCATGAGACACTGAAGAAATTACACTTTGCTACAATGTAAAGTAGTGAGTGTACAGCTTGTATAACAGTGTAAATTTGCTTCCCCTCAAAATAACACCTATTCATGTTTAAACCACTGGCAACAAAGATGAGTACACACCTAAGTGAAAATGTCAAAATTGGGCCCAAAGTGTCAATATTTTGTGTGGCCACCATTATTTTTCAGCACTGCCTTAACCCTCTTGGGCATGGAGTTCACCAGAGAATATAGAGAAATGTGGAAAATGGTACCAATAACAATAAAATTTATGAGTAACTAATACAACTGTGAAAGAAAAGTACACAAGGGCGCAACAAGTGTGAATACTGTCCATATAAACACCAAAGAACTATTTATAAAAATGGAGTTCACCAGAGCTTTACAGGTTGTGACTGGAGTCCACTTCCACTCCTCCATGACGACATGGTGGATGTTAGAGACCTTGCGCTCCCCCACCTTCCATTTGAGGATGCCCCACAGATGCTTAATAGGGCTTAGGTCTGGAGACATGCTTGCCCAGTCCATCATCTTGGACGTGTGTTTGGGGTCGTTATGTTGGAATACTGCCCTGCGGCCCAGTCTCAGAAGGGAAGGGGGTCATGCTCTGCTTCAGTATGTCACAGTACATGTTGGCATTCATGGTTTCCTCAATGAACTGTAACTCCCCAGTGTTGGCAGCACTCGTGCAGCCCCAGACCATGACACTCCTACCACCATGCTTAACTGCAGGCAAGACATACTTGTCTTTGTACTCTTCACCACAGACGCTTGACACCATCTGAACCAATTACGTTTATCTTAGTCTCATCAGTCTCATGGTTCCAGTAATCTATGTCTTTAGACTGCTTGTCTTCAGCAAACTGTTTTCAGGCTTTCTTGTGCATCATCTTTAGAAGAGGCTTCCTTCTGGGTGACAGCAATGCAAATCAATTTGATGCAGTGCAGCATATGTTCTGAGCACTGACAGACTAACCCCCCACCCCTTCAACCTCTGCATCAATGCTGGCAGCACTCATATGTCTATATCCCAAAGGCAACCTCTGGATATGATGCTGAGCATGTGCCCCCCCAACTTCTTTGGTCAACCATGGCGAGGCCTGTTCTGAGTGAAACCTGTCCTGTTAAACTGCTGCATGGTCTTGGCCACCGTGCTGCAGTTCAGTTTTAGGGTCTTGGCAATCTTCTTATAGCCTATGCCATCTTTATGTAGAGAAACAATTATTTTTTTAGATGCTCAGAGTTCTTTGCCATGAGGTGCCATTTTGAACTTCCAGTGACCAGTACGAGAGCGTGAATGCGATAACAGTAAATTTAACACACCTGCTCTCCATTAACACCTAAGACCTTGTAACACTAACGAGTCACATGACACTGGGGAGGGAAAATGGCTAATTGGGCTGTACATGCACTACTTTACATTACAATATGTTATTTCTTCAGTGTTGTCACATGAAAAGAGATAATAAAATATTTACATAAATGAGGGGTGTACTAACTTTTGTGATATACTGTATATACATCTGAAAATGTATCAATCCTGATGTACTGAAAACCTAATTTCTTTAGGCTCTAAATAACCAGGACAGTACAAATATCCCCCAATTACAATTACCCATGTTTGGAAAGTAAACAGTCCAATGTATTTAGTAGGTGGCATGGCAACATTTTTTAAGTTATTTTTTGCCACAATTTTTCGGGAAAATTAATAAATGTAAAAAAAATTTTTTTCACAATTTTCTTTTTACACAGTTAGCAAGCAACATCTAGGGACACACTTAACCCTTTGGTCCCCCTGCCAGTGGCATTAGTACAGTAACAGTGCATATTTTTAGCACTGATCACAGTAGTAATGTCACTGGTTCCCAAAAAGTGTCAAAAGTGTCAGTTGTCTGATTTGTCCGTCGCAATCCCACTAAAAATCGCTGATTACCAATGATTACTAGCAAATATATTTTTTTTAATAAAAATGCCATAAAAATATCCCATAGTTTGTAAACGCAATAACCTTCGTGCAAACCAATCAATATACGCTTATTGGGATTTTTTACCAAAAATATGTAGCAGAAGACATATTGGCCTAAATTGATGAAGATATTTGATGTTTTCAATTTTTTTATTGTATGTTTTATAGCAGAAAGTAAAAAAAAACTTTGGTTTGTTTTTTCAAAATTGTTTTTGTTTAACTCAAAAAATCAAATACCACCAAAAGAAAGCTCTATTTGTGGGGAAAAGGACATACATTTTATTTGGGTACAATGTTGCACGACCACGCAATTGTCAGTTAAAATAATGCAGTTCCAAATTGCAAAAAAATGGCCTTGTCATTAACCTGCCTGGCGGTATTCCCCTGATTCCCGTCCCTGCGAGCGTCGCAATGCAGGGGGGCGGAACCGCAGCAAATTCAAAACGTATAAAGTGAAAACACACTGATACAATGTAATCCTATTGGATTACAATAAAAAATAAAATAAAGTCACCTTAGATTGCCCCCCAGTTCTTTCTCCAGTGCCCTTGTCTGCAGTGTTACTGTACTTTGTAACTGTAAACTGCACAGCGACCATGGCATCAAAAAAGTGCGTCTCCACCTCAAAATCGCTATATGACCTGCTGGAAAACAGCGACAGCGATACAGAATCACTTGCAGAGGAGTGGAGTGATAGCGACTCGTGGGGAAGTTCATCATCAGACGCAGAAATCGATTTCAGCGATGATCCTGCGACTGTGCCCAGCGATGTGCGAACTTAGTGCTCGATTGATTGCGGTACGGAGCACGTATCTCTCCCAAGATTTCCGTTTACAGGAGAACCTGGGATCAAAGTGGATGTTGAGGATGACAACCCCTTGGCATACCTCGAGCTCTTTTTGACTGATGAAATTATCGCCAAAATTGTTTTGGAGACGAATCGCTACCAGGAGCAACAAGCTGCTACCCATCAGCGCTTTTCAAGGAGCAGAAAGTGGGAACCGGTAAGCAGAGAGGACATCTGGAAGATTCTTGGAGTAATTTTACAGGGAGTGGTGGAGAAACCCCTGCAGAAATGGTACTGGACAACCAAGAATTTATTGGCCACTCCTTTTTTTGGCACAGTTATGTCGGAATATAAATTTTCGCTCATAATGAAATATATGCACTTTGCAAATAATGACGACTTTGATGAGAGTTCTCATCCAGCTCCAAAACTGAAAAAAAATTGGGAGATTTACCAACTTATTTTGAATAATTTTCAGCAGACCTATGTTCCAGAGAGAGACACTATTGACAAAAGTCTTATGGCCTACAAAGGTAGACTTTAGCTGAATACAGTTTATTGCATCAAAGCGCGCTCAATTTGGCAAAAAGTAATTTATGCTATATGAATCCAGCTCTGGGTACATTCGGTCCTGTACACCGGGAAAGGGACCAAATTCTGCCATCGATTGAGCAGTTTTGGAATGGCAACCGCTTTGGTTCCTTCTTTGATTGAGCCATTGCTGAACCAGGGCTACTGTGTCACCACAGACAATTTTTATATGTCCCCAGAACTCTATTGCCGCGTACACATGATCATTTTTCAGCATGAAAGAAAACGTTGTTTTTCAGCATGTCCAAAAAACAAAGTTTTTCCAACTTCATCATTAAAAACGACGTTGCCCACACACCATCGTTTAAAAAAAATTATGAACAAAGCACGGTGACGTACAAAACACATACAACTGCACTCTAAAGGGGAAGTTCTATTCGCCTTTGGGCTGCTTTAGCTGATTCCTTGTTGGTAAAAGACGAATTGCGCTTTTTTGTCAGTTACAGCGTGATGAATGTGCTTACTTCATTACGAATGGTAGTTTTACCAGAACGAGCGCTCCCATCTCAAAACTTGCTTCTGAGCATGCGTGGGTTTAAAACATTTTTAGCCCACACACGATCATTTTTTACAACCCGAAAAACTAAATTTTTGAAAATGACGCTAAAAAATGCAGCATGTTCAGAAACTGAAAAACGATGTGCAGCCCACACACGATCATTTTAAATGACGTTTTTTTAAAAACAATGTTTTTTTCATGCTGAAAAATGATCGTTTATACGCGGCATAAGAGTTCCTTATCCTGAACAAGACAGACGCATATGGGACCGTAAGACCTAACCGGCGTGACATGCCACCAACCTTTGCCAATAAAAACCTCGGGGCAGGAGAAATAATTGCCTGGCAGAAAGGAAAAATGATGGCACTGAGGTGGCGGGACAAAAAAGATGTATGCCTTATGAGTACCATTCATAACACCTCGACCTTAATGGTACACACCAAAGATGGAAAGGATGTGATGAAGCCACAGGTTGTGTTGGACTACAACACCACCATGGGAGGTGTGGACAGAGCTGACCAGGCAATGACCTTTTATCCAGCCATGAGGAAGCAACAAAAAAAATATTATAAAAAAATCGTCAGGCATCTTCTGGAACAGTGCCTCTGGAATGCCTTCATTCTTCTGAAAAAAAAAAAAAAGAGTTACAGGCCTATGATGGTCCATGCGGACTTTGTGTGGAAGGTTGCCAAACTCATCTTTCTAAAGCACCAGACGCCAACGGCTGTAAACCAATCCGGACGTCGAGTTGCTGGTGTTGTGAACCCTGAACTTTATGGACCACATTTCACCCAATGAAAAGAAGACAGCACCCACAAGGATGTGTGTGCTTTCAGCACCTAAAATCTGAAAGAATCATACCGCCAGGGAGGTTAAGGCCCCGGACACACGACACACGACGGACCAGTTTCAGCGGACAGATCCGGTCGTGTGTAGGCCCGACCAGACAATTGTCGGGCGGATCGGACAGTTTCCAGCGGACAAATTTCTTAGCCTGCTAAGAAATCTGTCTGCTGGAAACCTGTCCGTCGGACGTGTTCGTCGTCTGTACAGACTCACTGGACACGTCCGACCAACCGCCATCCCTCGCATGCGTCGTACTGATTCGATGCATGCGTGGAAGCTATGAACTTCCAGGGCCGCCCACGTTGCCGCGTCATCGTCGCGGCGACGGCGCGGCCACGTCCCCGCGTATTGTTTACGCGCAGATTTCTGTCTGATGGTGTGTACAGCCATCAGACAGAAATCTCCGGGCGGACATGTCTGCTGAAAACGGTCCGGCGGACCGTTTTCAGCGGACTGTCCGTCCGTGTGTACGAGGCCTAAGACCTTCTGGGGCTGAGGTGGTTAACACACAATATTATTTTCCTCCCCTATACAGAATTGCATGGGGCCATTACAAAGATGTATGCAAGCTTCCCATTCAAGATGTTATAGTTTCCAGGTTATTTATTTTGTTTCAAAGGCAATTCAGTAATTATAATATACAAACAATCTACTGTTGATAAAAATTGCTTATTAGAACAACAAATTGTAACAAAATGTGAAAAATAACCACAAATTAAGCATTTTACTAATATTGAAATAGAGAAATTGCTTACAGCATGCCAATTAGAAGCAACATACATTTTGAATTTGCGACAGTGTATTATGAGTAGGAATTAGAAATTATGTTATTTGTAAATACAGTTCTAGAGACCTGGAGGTATGAATGATTATTTGTCATAAAACAGCTGTATAAAGTAGCCTTTATTAATCAGACATCTGCTTTCTCATGCCTGCCCATGCTAACGCGCTATAAAGTGAAAGTCTGATTTTTTTACTGTGGGTTATACTACTGTTTTTTCTGTTTTTGTGATTTATTTTCTTGGCCTGGCCAACTCTAGATATTTCAGACTAGGGTTTCCTGACCAGTGCTGCAGCAGTCTATAAATTCACCCACTTATGAACTTAGTAGCAGAAAAGTGAAAGTTTTGAATTTTTATATATGGTGTCATGGTTTAAGCAAATAAACATAAGCTATTGGAACTGTTTCAACTAATATAAACAATATTTTTCCCTAATTGAAGTATCTATGCCTAAAGACCCTATCCAGCATCAGACTGTATATAGCCAGCATAGGAAAGGGATAACAAAACCAAGGGGCTGGCAAAACCTTTGTTTTAGCTTTTTTTATGCAGTCATTTATATATCAGCAGAGAGAAAAATATAATTTAACCACTTAAGCCCCGAACCATTTTGCAGCTAAAGGACCAGGCCCCTTTTTGTGATTCGGCACTGCGTCGCTTTAACTGACAATTGTGCGGTCATGTGACGTGGCTCCCACACAAAATTGATGTCCTTTTTTCCCACAAATAAAGCTTTCTTTTGGTGGTATTTGATCACCTCTGCGGTTTTTATTTTTTGCGCTATAAACAAAAATAGAGCGACAATTTTGAAAAAAATTCAATATTTTTAAATTTTTGCTATAATAAATATCCCCAAAAAATATATTAATTTTTTCCCTCAGTTTAGGCCAAAACGTATTCTTCTACATATTTTTGGTAAGCGTTTATTGATTGGTTTGCACAAAAGGATAGTTGTATGGCATTTTTATTAATTATTTTTTTGTTATTAGTAATGGCGGCGATCAGTGATTTTTTTCATGACTGCGACATTATGGCGGACACATCGGACACTTTTGACACATTTTTGGGACCATTGTCATTTTCACAGCGATTAGTGCTATAAAAATGCACAGTTTTCTGTGAAAATGACACTGGCAGTGAAGGGGTTAACCACTAGGTGGCGCTGTAGGGGTTAAGTGTTCCCTGCATAGTGTTTCTTACTGTAGGGGGGATGGGCTCTGTGTCACATGACACTGATCTCCGCTCCGAGTACACGGAGCCGAGATCAGTGTCATTGTCACTAGTCAGAGCGGGGAGATGCTTGTTTACACAAGCATCTCCCCGCTCTATACCTCCGTGAGACGATCTCGGGGACTCACGGGGGATGTCGCGTGCGTGTAACCACACAGACAGGCATTTAAAGGGGACATACAGGTACGGTGATGTGCCTGTCCGTGCCATTCTGCCGACGTATATCTACATGGGCCAGTCCTTAAGTGGTTAATCAACATTTTATCAAATGTAGATTACACATATTTAGATTATATCAGATGTACAGAGATGGCTCAACAATGGTGTGTGGTGATAAAAAGTAGCACAATAAAGCTGGCCAAAAGTAAAAAAAATAGATAGTAAACCCAAAACAGATGTAATAGGGTTGTACAAACGGCTACTGTATGTAGTAGAGGGACAACCTAAGCGATCCATTACATTTTCTATCCAATCAGGTTGGTTCTTAGGCTGGCCATACATTTAGCAATTTTTATTCCTTCAACCACTGCCTGCGGCAGTGATCACACAAAAGGAACCTGACAGGCTGGTTGTACTGAAGTCAATCGACTTCAATACAACTATCCTACCCATAGTCGGATTGGAATTTGTCTGGTTCAGTGGCATGGCATGAAGGCTGCTCACTTTACAAGGGAAGTTTCACTTTGCAAAGAAACTTGCCCTAGAGCCTTGTGAATGTGGTGAAGCTTAACTTTGAAAGTACACCCAGTCATATGCAAGGAAAATATAAAAAAAAATGCATTTTTGCTTGCACATGATTGGATGATGGAAGTGAGCAGAACTTTTTTCTTTTCCTCTTCCCTTGCAAAGTTCAACTTCTCCTGCAAAGTGAAAAGTCTATTTGCCTTTAGGAAATCAACTCCAAATACAGCACTTGCCTCTCCATCGAACATGTTTGTGAGTGCATCTTTTTTATTCTTAATAAATTCCTAATTCGTTGCATTGTGATTCTCTTGTTTTTTTTTATTATTATTATTTTTACTGATCTAAATGCAGCCTGCTGTTTTTAATGGGCTTGTACACACAGGCGTGTAAACTTGTGCTGCATATAGATCAGCAAAAATAAAAATACAAAAATCGACATTACCGGTCAGTATTTTTACATGGATACGTACAAACGTGCATTATTGCACAAATATGTGCTTTCACCACACTCCTTTGATTAAAAAAAAAAACAGAAGATTTTTTTTATACATGTGTACGAATATGCTCAAATACTATGCATCTCATTATCACAGTTTTACTGCCAATATATGAAGTTCATACATCAGTATAGTGTGCAAGTATCCTAAAAAAGAATAAAACTTCAACCACAGCAAGCCAAGGAAAATATTTGGGATTTCGGATCTGAATCTTTATACAGACTTCTGGTAGGAGAATGAACAACTTTTAGAAAAGGGTGAGTATAATAAGCCCTGTATATAATCTATCATTGCCAGCTGATTTGTTTGGCAGTAAAAATCATGACTGGCTTCAAATAGAAATATAACTATTATACCATTTAGTTTCAAAATGGCTTGTATGCTAGTTATACAAATACATTTTGATGAAGATTGAGTTTTCCTGTAAATAGAAATCCTGTTTTCTATTTGATTGACGTTTATGTTTCAGTGCAATGGCACCCTATGTAAACTAGTGTACATTGTATTTTTTTTTTTCTTTCCTTATTTTTGTTTCTCACTTTTTTATTCCCAATTTGATTGGCGTTCATTTTTCAGTGCAATGGCACCTTATGTAAACCAGTGTATATTGTATTGTTTTTTCTTTCCTTATTTTTGCTTCTCACTTTTTTATTCTCAACCTTAACCAGAACATTAGTTATACATTTAGGCCCAGATTTACAGAGTGTGGGCGCATGTTACGCCGCCGTAGCGCAAACACCGTACGCCACGCCAACGTAGCATGGAGAGGCAAGCATTGCATTCAGCAAGCTATTGCTCCCAACGCTGCGTCAGCGTGGCGTAGGTTTTGAGGGCGCACGCCGGAGTGAGTGGAAGTGGGCGTGACCCCATGCAAATGATAGGGCGAGCGCTGGACAGGTAGGCCGGCGTGGCGCCGTATCACGACCTGCGCATGCGCCGTGACGTGGACGCATGCACAGCACCCCTCTGCGCCTGCTCACAACCACGCCGGCATAACCGCCTAAGATATGCCGGCCCACCGCGTACGCCAAGAGCATAAGTACGCCCAGCCAGATGCCCGTCCAGCGCAAAAGTACGCCAGCTTGTGTTCCCTGGTGCAGACGTGCTTTTGTAATCTGAGCCAACATGTCAGAGTGAGATAGAAAAAGAGAAGAGAAAAAGGAACATCTCTGTGGCTGAGAGGGCGATCCTGACCTCGGCCATATCAAAATATGACGCCTACCTCCATGGCGCACAGAGCGGGAGTACCATCAAGGCCAGGAAGTTGGAGATCCTTCAGAAGGTGACCCTGAAGCTAAACACCCTCGGCCATGAAACCAGGACCCGGAAGGAGGTCCAGAAAAGGTCCATGCGTCGTTGTGTCAGAGAGAAGCTGGCCAAGATGAAAAGGCACCTCAGGGGCACGGGAGGCGGCTCAGCTATGACTGTAAAGCTGACAGCTGAAGAGGAGGTGATAGCCAGCTGCCTGGAGCAGGAGCAGGTGGAGGGCCTGGAGGGAATTGACTCCAGCGAACAGGACTTGAGGAGAGGTAAGTGTGTTTCATCCCCCATCCGGTGTGGAGCATGTGAGGGGGTGCAAGGGAACATGTGACAAGTGTGTGGGTCCACCAACATGTGAATGCTGTGTGTCATCCACAGATGTGCTGGAGGGAGTTGGGACATCTTCTGCCTGTGGACGAGCCACGCCATCCAAGGAACATCTTCCTCAGTCTGACCCGCTGAGAAGCCACGGTGGAGGGGAGTGCCCACACATGTGATCCTAAGGTCGTTGTGGAGGAGCAGGTGGACATACATCAAGAGGAATGCCTGTACCTCGATGAGGATACCATCTGTGCTGGACCCTCCGAGACGGTGGACCTCCTAACGACCTCCATGCCCATCAGGGGAACTCCCCCGAGGGCCACCCCGTCCAGAGGAATGCCTTCAAGGGCCACCCCGTCCAGAGGAACGCCTTCAAGGGCCACCCCGTCCAGACGGACACAACCGTCTACATCTCCCAGGAAGGCTCTGAGCAAGACCAGGGGTGTAGCCCAATCCGTCCAAGAAGGGCTGGAGAGGGAACAGGCACGCCAGACATGCCACATGGCAGACATTGCCAGCGATCTCCACCGTGTGGGTGACAGCCTGGCCTCCTTTGTCGGGTCCTCGGCAAAGACACAGGCTGAGTGCACAGTGGCTGTGCAGGGCACCGCAGCCACAATGCAGCAGTGCCTCAACCAACAGGCTGAACATACCATGGCCATCTCTGACTGCCTGCAGGAGGTGAATGCCAATTGTGCTGCCATGGCCACATGCCTCTGTGACCAGTCACAGACCCTGGATGCCATGCATCAACACATGGTAACAGGGGGTCCATCAACATCTGGGGACCAGGGATCAGACGTGCAGGTGACCCAGGAACGTCACACCACGGCTATTGGGGATCTGAGGCAACAGCGGCAGGGATCATGGCGGAGGTTATGAGCCTGGGCGTGATAGTGCAGACCAACACTGCCGCCATCCAGTCCGAGGGGCGCGGGAACAGGCGCCTACAGCACCAGCACAATGCCAGGTAGAGGCATTTGCAGGCTGAGACAAATGGCGTGCTGACCCACATTGCCATTGCCTTGGAGGGGATGCAGTCAACATCTGCAACCAGCTGCAGGAGCGTCAGCCCAGGTGATGATCCGCCACGTGATGACCCACCACCTGAACCCGAGTCGTCTCCACGACAACTGTGGAGCAGAACCCTGGGCACGAGGCCTGGTCCGCGAGAGGGCAAATGACTGTCCTGAGGACAACGAGTGCAGCTCAGAGTCTGAGCTTTTTTTTTTTATTTGGGTGACGTGCACAGATGCATGTGCCGTGCACCTGTAAGGGCATGCCATGGCAGACAATGGCATGATCCCATTTTTTTTTTCTTTTTTCACTGACGTCACAGCACCATTGGACTGCACACGGTCAGGAGTGCAGGGGCAGGTTTTGCCCAGTGCTGTCAGTGCTACGGTGTGACTGGTGTGTGACTGGTGTTTGAGTGTGTGTATGTGTGTGGCCAATGTGTTCAGACTGGCACAAGGCCATTTCTGCCAGCAAGGCGTGTCAACTGGCAGGGGTCACCTTGGCTCGTCAGGGAGAGGTTATCCCCACGACCGTGTGGATGTGGTATGAATGTACAGCAACATTGGGGCCTTGGTGTGGCGTTGCTGCTCCCAAGTCCCGCGTGATCGACTTGGGCTAAACCAATGTGAGGTAGATGTGGTGTGTGTGAGCTAGGGACCACAGTGGTGTGCATGCGTGCATTGTCCGTGTGCCATGATGAATGTGTGTGTTTAACGTGCAAAGATGCGTTCCACGAGGCAACTCCTGACTTATGTTCCTTCAGCAGACGGGGTAGCCTCAGGCAGGGGAGGACTGTGTGGTTCGGGGGTCAGGTCATCACATATGTCAATCTCCAGGCCCTTTCTCATGGCGTAGTTGTGAGGCACGCAACATGCACCGATGATCTGGCACACAAAGTTTGGGGAATACAACAGAGCCCCCCCGGACTTATCCAGGCATCGGAAATGGGACTTCAGGATGCCAAATGTGCGCTCCACCACTGCACTGGTCCGTATGTGTGCAGCATTGTATCTTCTCTCGCCTCTGGTTTGGGGATTCCGGTATGGAGTCAGAAGATGGGGCCTAGTGCATATGCCGAGTCACCTGGAAGGGAAAAGACAGGAGGATGTTAGTCGTGCATGTGCCCCTTGTGATGTCTGCATCATGTCACCCACCAACCAGCCAGCTGTCCCTGTACACGTTCTGTTCTAATTCGGTTGGGATGGTGCTTTGACGATATATGTAGCTGTCGTGGCTGGCCCCTGGGTGTTTGGCACGGATGTGCCATATGAGGCATTGGGCATCGGCTATCACCTGTACGTTGATAGAATGCCACTGCTTACGATTGTGGTATATGCGCACTGTGGCACGGGGGGCCGTAGTGCCACATGTGTGCAATCAATGGCCCTGAGAATCCAGCAATTCTGTAGAAATCCTGCATTGCCTTCTGCCGCAGGTGCTCATGGGTCGGTTTGATGATGTGGTGGGACATGCATCCACTGGCGAGGAAATGGAGTGTTGCCAGTACCTTGACCAGTGGCTGCACTGCATGTGAGCGTTCTGTCTGGCTGGTGATTTCATCATGCAGGGCTGTGGCTAATTCCAGGATGGCATCAGGGCTGAATCTGAAGATGCGGTACACCTCCAATTCCCCCATGCCAAAGACGTTCATGCGCGTTCTGTATATCCTCTCCTGTGCCCTCCTTCGTGCCTGACGCAGTAGTGCTATGACCATGGCTGCCCCTGGCATGTTGGCATACGGATGTGTTGTCCTGCAAGTGTGGTTGCTCAGCTCGTCCATAACGGTGCTGCTGCAGCTGCTCTCCAGCTGACCTGTGCACGTCCGTTGCCGGGTTGCACCTTATTTATGGGGAATAACTTTACGCCGGACATACAACTTACGCGCACCTCGCGTAGCATGCGCCGGGCGCACGCACGTTCGTGAATCGCCGTATTTCCCTCATTTGCATGTCTGAATGGCTAATCAATGGGAGCAACACCGTGCGTCCAGCCCATATGTGTGCCCACGCTACGCCGGCGTAAGAAAGATACGTCGGCGGGGTGTAGCCTCTTTTTAGGCGCATATTAGTTTGTGGGTCTGGCGCACAGATATGATGGCGCACATTTGCACTTACGACAGCGTAACTTGTTATACGTCGGCGTAAGTGCTTTGTGAATCTGGGCCTTAGAGTTTTTTTTTTACATAGTTACAAAGTAGGTAAGGCTGAAGAAAGACAATAGTGCATCCAGTTAATTCTGTGTAGGTGTAGGTGTACGTGTGTTAGTGTCTATAATTTCCCTATATCTCTGTATGTTGTGTTTTTTAAGATGTACATCCAAGAGTCTTTTAAAAATACCCATACTTCCCGAAGCCACCAATTGTGGAAGAGACTTCCATATCTTTATTGTCCTGACAGTGAAGAACCCCTACGCAGTTTAAGGTTAAACCGCTTCTCCTCCAGTCTCAATGTGTGGCCCCCTGTCCTCATACACTCCCTGGGACTGAATCGTTTGTTTTTTTCCTTTGCTGGGATGCCCATTGAGGTATTTTCAGATCGCTATCATGTCCCCTCCTCAAGAGTCGCATCTCCAGCGAGAATACATTTAATGTTAATTAAAACATTTTTTTTTTCAATGTTTTACCTATACAGTATATACACACTCAAGACTAATGTATGATGGGTCATTTGACATCAGCTTTTCTCTAAATAAAAGTTATCTTTTGAATAGTGAATATGTCTTTTAATACACGAGATGGAGGTTTAAACAATATTAGATGCACACAGAACAAGATAATTGGGTAACACCCTTCTTTCTTTGGGGCAGACAAATGCTCTGTACCCACGATAGGAATTTCCTATGAGCTAAAATCTGATGGAATTTTCTGTCAGAATTCCATTCAAGCTGTCTTCTTTTCAGTCTTGCATACACACTGTCAGACTAAATTCAAAACGCGGTGACATATAACACTACGATGAGCCGAGAAAAATTAAGTTCAATGCTTCCGAGCATGCCTCATCTTGATTCTGAGCATTCGTGGGTTTTTTCTCTGTCGGAGTTCCACACAAACGATAGGAATTTCCGATTTGATTTTTTTTTCCATTGGAATGTTCTATTTCTAAACTCTGATGAAAAAGTCAGATGACCCCCGCCCCGGGCGGAATTTACGATGAAAAAATTATGTCTGACTCTTTTCATCGTAAATTCCGATCGTGTGTATGCGGCATAAGGAATACAGTGTATGTTCCTTGCAATTAGTTATGTAAAAAGAGAAGGAAAACACTTTCCTCTGCTTATCTAACAGTACTCCAGAATTTATACAGTTATGATATATAGAATGTCCCTGTCTTATCAAAGGCAGTAAGCTGAAAGAACAGCTTTTGTGTTCAGGTTAGACTTGTTATTTTGACTTATGTTGTCTCTGTTTGCATCAACCATCCCTACATGAATGTACTACTTTGGCATCACTGACAGTCTGTCAATGTGTTGTAGTTTTGACCAGCTGGCTCATTGCAGAAAAGCACAACTGTTTTCATGTAAAACCATAGGCAGTAATTAGGGAAACAGTTGTGTGATGTCAAAACAGGTGGAAGATTGCTTTTGCAAAACTATAATTTGAAAATCATAAATTGCCAAAGCATAGTGAATTTTTATTTAACTTTTTGATGTAAAAATGAATAACCATAACTATTATTCTAATAATCTCAAACAGTAAAGAATGCTTTAAAATTTGGTGTGTGCTGCAAATAAAACAGGAAAAGGAATTTCACCTTTTACATGTGATGTGTCTAATGGTGAGCAATTTATTTCTATTGTTTTTTTGTCCTTTTAGAACACATGTTTTTGACAAACTGTCTGCCAGTTGTCTAGTGTAGATTGACAACAAAGCACAAACAGATCCCAGGGCTGCCACACTTTTAAACAGAATAACATATCAAAGAGTCAGAAAACAGCTGCTAAGTATCACAGCCTCCAACCACATTAGGAGAAAACAACTGGACCTTGGAGAGCAAGCAGACAATGGAATAGCTAGTTAGCTGATTTAAGTCACCAGCCTGCTAAAGTTCTCATGCTATTTGTCCTGTTAGCCACACATGGCCAACATTAGGCTAATGTACCCTGCACCCTAAGTTGTAATTTTTACAAGCAAAATATCATGTTAGCAAAAATGTGGAATTAGAGCAACTTTCTTCAAGAACTAATACTTCTGAAAAGGAATTCCACTCTCAAACATAAAATTAAAAGACTGGAACCATGGCCTCTAATCAGTAGTAGGATTTAGTACCAACTGTTTTAGCCCTGCTGCCAAGACTGTCCCCATGCCTCCACTCAGAGTTGGACAGACTTCAGAGACGGCTCTTTAATTAGGCAGTCGCCTAAGGCCTTGCACTCACAGGGGCCTCACAGCCACCTAACTTGCCCAATGCATTACCCCAGGAGCGGGTGCCACCAGCGTCCCTAACAACCAGTGAATATCGGTGACACCACCCCTTGTGACGTCAATGCCCTCAGTCAATTACATCACTGGGTGACCCCGCCCCTTAGTTATTAAAGAGCAGGATATAGGGTCTGCCTTGTTAAAGGAAGCTTCCAGATTCTGATAAGCCCCCTGTCCACAGACCCACACAACCACCAGCCAGGGTTGTGGGGAAGAGGCTCTTGTCCTTGAATTATTTTTCCCATCATGGGCATGAGAGCGGCCCCATGTCAAGTTTTACCTAAGGCCTCACAAAGCCTAGAGCCACCTCTAAAATACTTCTTCTGTAAAGGAGCTCAAAAATTCTCTTAGTAGAGTTTATAATACAATATTTTTTTGTTGGGCTGCATCACAATGAAATAAAGAATCCAAACATTATTAATCTTAGATCTTCTTGGCAACAGATAAATCAGTTGATTGGTAGAAGTACCAAGCAGGGGAGACCTCAACCAATTAGCAGTGAAGGGGAGCATGTAAGTAGATATTTCAGTTTCTGTGAAAAGATTTTAAACCCCATCAGCTTTTTTCCTTTTCTTTTGAGTTCCCCATAACAGGTATAGAGGGGAATTTTCGGGACATCTCTTTCCACTAACTGATGCATCTATGGTACTGGGAGTTAAGAAACATCTCCCCAAAAGGATACAGAAGACAAATAAAAAACTGACATTGGTTTTAACACATCCCTACTCTATTCAAGACCAGAAAATGTTTTAGATATACTTTCAAGTAAGGTTTTATTTTGCATTGTTTTGATCTGTTTTAGCCTGAGCAGATCAGTATTTTGAACCATGTGGTCAGTACAGCTTGAGAGCCGGTGGGTAGGAGATGTCATGTTCTAAATGGAAGAGAGAGATCTATCCTATCACACCTTTTAAAAAAATATTTTGTATTCCCCTACATGGACAATAATGTTTGCTGTGTTCTCTTGGGCAAAATTAGACAATTCCTGACAACAAAACTGAAACAATTTCCACTAGAGTGGAGTATGAGATCAATTGCACTGCCAAAATAAAAATGTATGGTATGTCATCTGTGTGCTTATTTTGATTCTAATCTCAAAATAAGAACTGGAAATTAAAGCGGGGTTCCACCCGCGATTGTTTTATTTTAAATCAGCAGCTACAAACACTGTAGCTGCTGACTTTTAATAAGGACACTTACCTGACCTAGGCGCCCACGATGTCGACCCACCGAGGCCGATCCATTGATCATGGCAGTTGCCGGCGCCGCTATCCTCACTGAGCGAAACAGGCAGTGGAGCCTTGCGGCTTCACTGCCTGTTTCCTACTGCGCATGCGCGAGTCTCACAGCGCTTTGTGAATGGGCGGCTGCTTTCTGGGTTACACACAGTTCCCAGGGGGCAGCGCGCACCATTCCCCAGGAGACAACGCGGGGAGGACGAGGAAGAAGACCTGCCGCGGTATGGGAAGCAGCAGATTAGGAAGATCCGCATAGCAACCGCCATTTCTGGTAAGTAAAAAAAAATATTATTTTCAATTTTTTTGCAGGATTTTGGTGTATTTTTTTTTTGGGTGGACCTCCACTTTAATTAGGAAATACATCAAAAGAGGGAGAGAAAGAATAAGTCATTAGACTGCTACATACACCCACACACTATAATAGAGTTCAGAGAAGGAGACTAATGCATTGAGACAATGTAAATCTGTTTGCCTCCCATTAGCCCTGAGCTCTCTAGAATGTGGCTACATGATGAAAATTAAGATTTAGAGCATTGTCCAAACTGTCCACTTAAGTTACCCTGTTCTTTGGTGATTAGCATATTTTAATGGGTGTGCATAATAATGCGCTACCTAAAACTAGAACCCACTCTCTGCCCCACCAATACAAGTGTAAGACATTCCTTTGAGTTTGAAAACTGTAGCTGGCCACGCACTTCTTATTACAGTTGTATTCTATGTATTGTGCTATATACATTTGCCACACTTGAAGCAAAATTAGGTTTTGCGTGTTTCCCAGGCTTTCAAAATAGTAGGTTTTCCTTCTGTTCCATACATCCTCTGAACCCTAATGTTGTAAAGTCCAGTACCTGCATTATGGTGGCTCTCCCTGCAGAGTTCCATGGAGCTACTCCTGCATGCTTGCTCCAGGCAGGAACTTCAGCTGTATGTCCCTAGTATACTGTATGCATCCACACATTCTATTTTAATAAAAGCCTACAGCGGCAAGCCACCCCCCCCCCTGCTCCTCCCTCAACTTGATTTACAGCAATATGAGGATGTCCAAGCAACTGGTGCCCTGTAACATGCTCAGGGCATGTGTTTCCCTACCCAGAAGATCAGGGAAGTGACATACTACAGTATGAAGCTAAGGTGCAGTAAGTGTTGTAAGTAAAGTAAGTAATTCAGTATTGGCCAAAGTCTATAATTGAAAAATGCACTGAAAAGGTGTTGATTAAAAAAAAATCTGCATTTAATACTACTTTAAACCTCCATAGCAAAAATATTTTTTCTGTCTGTTTTGTTCACAATAAGTAAGTAAATTAAGAAAATAAATGCAGCACATCTGATTTAATACTGATTTGTTATTAAGTGTTGCAATAAAATATATGGACAGCTATATAATGTGATATTATAGATGTCCAATCTCCCATTTTAAGACCTCAGCTGAAAAAAACAATTGCTTTATTTTATGCTGTGCTTTATATGTTGGTGTTTCACCCTGTTTTCTATAGAATAAAGTATTCTTCTATTTTTATTGCCAAATTGAACTATTTAAAAGCAACAATTTATCATAGCCTCTGGGATTGTGTCTTGATTAAAAATTATTGGCTATCTATCTCACAGGCAGCTGCCATCATAACCAATGTTAAACGTTTACATGAACTTTCCCTCTGGGGTAATAATAGACTTAGAACTCTATCCCAAAGATCAATAAAAATACTTAGCACGATGTTGCTCATTGCAGTTTGATCAATATGAAACTTATAGATCATAGCAGACACTTATACTATTATCAAGAAAAATACTAATTTTCATTTTGTCTTTGGTAAACACCTGTGCTGGCAGTACATTCAGCAATGGCTTCAACATTTTTTATTATTTTTGGGATCCTCTTAATAGGTTAGCATTTGATATTTTTGTATTCATTATTTTTTGTGTGTGAATGCAAATTCCAGTTAAAGAGAAGTGCCATGAGGACAGCCCATAGATTATTTGATTTTCTTTCCTTCCACCACAGGTGGAAGGAAAGAAAATCACTGAATGCCTCCCACACAGAGTTGCTAACCCTCCAAAGCGAAATTGACTGGCAGGACAGCAAAATTTACGAACAGCACCAATTTTTTACTGCCAAAAAAATCATGAAATTTACTGGCAGAACCACATTTTTTACTACCACTGTAAAAAAAGGACCTAAAATGACAGTTTTCAGTGCTAAACAGTGCATTATCAATATTTAAACTATAAACATATAATGCTATTAGCAATGTGTTTAAGTTAAGCAAAAGTAAAAAAAAAACATATTTCTGCATTGACATGAATGTCAGGTTACTATAACCCAGCCAGCATAGAGTTCTCCCTTACATCAGAGTCTGCAGGATTTCCTTTACATGTTCTCTATTTCCTCGTTAGTCAATGGGGAAACTTGGCTCGCCGAGATCCTTGGCGGCTTCACAAGGAACTCGACGAGCAAAACTGTGTTTTGCTCGTCGAGTTTCTCAGACGTGTGTACGGGGCCTGAAAGGAAACTCTTATGTAAAGGGGAACACTTCAAATCATGATCTAAGGTAGAATTCTGATGTAGAGGGGGGTTCTGGTGACCAGAGACCACCTTATATCACTGTGCTCCCTTTACATCAGAGTTTCCAATTACAGTGCAAGGGGGAACTCAATCTGAGGACCTTGATGTAAGTGGCAATCTTGCAGACCCGAAGGGGAATGGCAGGAACTCTGATGTGGGGGGGGGTCTGGTGGCCAGAAACCATCTTCCATAGAGTGAATCCACTAAATTAAGGGAGGTTACTAATATAGGGGAGAAACCTTTATATCAGTGCCCCTTTAGTTATGTGTTTACTTCCCCCTTAAATCAGTAACCCCCCCCTCAGACTGGCCTAGTGGCGCTGTCACTGATATCCTCTCAGCTGCAACATGCAGGCCTCAGTCAAATGGCTCCAGTTTGGGGGCTCTGGGTTTTATACTACAGGACATGGTCAGAGGCTGTGAACAGGATACAGAAGACGATCAGCGGCTACGGACAGGATACAGGAGATGATCAGAGGCTGTGGACAGGATATGGGAGATGATCAGAGGCTGTGGGCAGGATACAGGACACAATCAGAGGCTGAGGACATGATACAGGAGGACAATCAGAGGCTGTTGAAAAGATACAGGAGACGATCAGAGGCTACAGACAGGATACAGGAGACCAAATGTGCTCACTACTTACTAAAAAAAATCTGACAGGCTGATGGATCAATGGATTGACTTGCGTAGAATCAGCCTGCTCATACATGGATCTAAACTCATCTGGTTCCCCGCTTAACCTGCCCAATTTCGATCCATGTGTGGCCGACTTAAGAGGCTTGCGTGTGCAAAGTGTGCTAAAAAAAAAAAAATACGTTTCCTTATGACCAGCTAGCTTCAAATTGTTATTTCTGCAGATTTGTAAATTAAGTCAGAATGGTCACTGGTTGCTGTAGGCATCCAGAAAATGTCCTGTTAAATGTTTAACCCTCTCTGAGTCTAAAACAGTAAAAAAAAAAACTTTATTGTAGCTTTGGAAATGGAATTTTTAGTTTTAAAAAATAACTATTTTAAACAAAGTATCCTTACCCTGTTTTTTACCTGTAGTATCTCTGACAAAAACCACAGGCTCTTAAATATAATATTATTTATATATTATTTTTTTGTTTTGCAGTAGAATCAGTTCAGCATCAGTTGACAAGCCTATAGAAGTCCTTAGGCCTCGTACACACGACCAAGTTTCTCGGCAAAAACCAGCAAGAAACTTGCTGGTATTTTTTGTTGCAGAGGAAACCGGTCGTGTGTACATTTTTCGACGAGGAAACTGTCGAGGATCCCGTCGAGCCAAAAAAAGAGCATGTCTTCTTTTTCCTCAAGGGGAATGGAGAAACTTGCCTTGTCGAGTTCCTCGACAGCCTAACAAGGAACTCGACGAGGAAAACGGTGTGTTTCGCCTGTCGAGTTCCTCGGTCGTGTGTACGAATTGAAGAGATGGAGGCAGTAATATTAAAATAAACTATTATAATTGATTTCTGGAGTGGAAGGATGTGTGGGTTTTTGCCAATGAGCCTAAAGAAAATATCTTCTTTAGACAATATGGGGTGGAGGAAACCCCCAACAGATCCAATATGAGTGACAATCCACACAGTTTCTGTGTTCCAGAATTCAAGCGAGATAGAGGTAGTTATCATCGGTCAGGGTATATGCAGTCCACCTAAGACATTTCACAGAAGGTCTGGGGAAGGGAAGAGCAGCACCAGTAGTCCTCACAGCACCTAGACCAAAGGTAACAGTGTGGCTTGATACTCATGTGTGGCTTGTCACTTTAAATTTGTGCTGTTTTTTTTCGGATGGCTTGCAACCTCCCTATCTGTCATTTCCAGGTTGTCATATTGGATCTGTTGAGGGTTTCTTCCAAACAGTCTTGTTGCATGGTCTGTCTTTGCTCCAATACTTGCTACTTGTGGGTCTTCACTCATATTAACACGATTATTATATTGTGGATGGAAAACTATGCTCTGTACCCTCTGAATCCCCAAAGAAGCTCAGTCAGTGAAAAGCATCATCATATTACACCTTTCACTATCCTATTAATTGCCAGTAGTCATTTTCTTTCTTGACTCAGTAATGATTACTGTATGTTTATGACAGAATATGTATATGGCAAGGTGTATGAGGTAGTTGTTATGATCACTTCTTCCATATCCATTTAACATGTTTTTATGTTCACTAATTGTATTTCTTTTTTACTAATACTCTCTAATAAAAAAAATATGTTTTTAGGATACGTGTGTGTATATTTCTGAGAGTTAAAGGCTTAGCACCATTGAAGTCCCATTTATCCATGTTTTTTAATATTTCTTGCTTTAAGGGATGTGGTGCGGAGGTTTTTTAAATATACCTCTAGTCTTTATATACATCTATAAAAATAATATATCAAGGTTCCTGGTAGTCTGTAAAATACAGCACCGTGGCCCAGATTCTTAAAGGACTTACGACGGCGCAGCGCCATGTACGCCGTCGTAAGTCCTAATCTGACCCGTCGTATCTATGTGACTGATTCTTAGAATCAGTTACGCATAGATATCCATTAGATCCGACAGGCTCTCTTACGCCGTCCGATCTAAACTGCAATTTTTTTTTTGCCCGCTAAGTGGCTTTTCCATCGAATTCCGCGTTGAGTATGCAAATTAGCTAGATATGCAAATTCCCAAACGTACGCGCGGCCGACGCAGTAAAGTTATGACGTTTACGTTAGGCTTTTCCCGGTGTAAAGTTGCCCCTGCTATATGAGGCGTAGCCAATGTTAAGTATGGCCGTCGTTCCCGCGTCAAAATTTTAAAAAGTTACGTTGTTTGCGTAAGTCGTCCGTGAATGGGGCTGGACGTCATTTACGTTCACGTCGAAACCAATGAGGTCCTTGCGACATCATTTGAAGCAATGTACACTGGGATATTTTACAGATGGTGCATGCGCAGTTCGTTCGGTGCGGGGACACGCTTCATTTAAGTGATACACGCCGAATTTGAATTCCGCCGGGTGATTTGCGCTACGCCGCCGCAACTTTACAGGCAAGTGCTTTGTGAATAAAGCACTTGCCTGAAAAACTTGTGGCGGCCTAACGTAAATCGGATACGTTATGCCGCCGCAGAGATACGCCCAGTGTACAAGAATCTGGGCCCATGTGTTTGTCACAGAACAGTACATCATTTAAGTCTCATATATTTCTCAAGGTAAAGTCTTCATTTTCTTCATACAGTAGGTGTTTGTGATATTGTGTTTTTAGCACGACAGCATTGCGCTGATTCTCGGCGACATGGTGCCGAGATCTCGCCGACATCTCGCACTCACTGGAATAGTGACAGCACATTCCAGCAAGCGCGTCATAGAAGCGACGGGAGATCCGACTTGGATTCCCGCCAATTCTACACGTGTGCGGCGTTTGTTATGAATCCTGAGGGGGAAGTCCCTGCCGGATTTTAAATAAAAATTTGGCATGGGTTCCCCCCTCAGGAGCATACCGGCCCTTAGGTCTGTTATGGGTTGTAAGGAGAGCACCCCCTATGCCGAAAAAACGGCATAGGGGGGTCCCCCTACAATCCATACCAGACCCTTATCCAAAGCACGCTACCCGGCCGGTCAGGAAGGGAGTGGGGACGAGCGAGCGGCCCCCCCTCCTGAGCCGTACCGGGCTGCATGCCCTCAACATGGGGGGGTTGGGTGCTCCCTTCCCGACAACCCTGGCCGTTGGTTGTCGGGGTATGCGGGCGGGAGGCTTATCGGAATCTGGGAGCCCCCTTTAATAAGGGGGCCCCCAGATACCGGCCCCCCACCCTAAGGGAATGAGTATGGGGTACATCGTACCCCTACCCATTCACCTGCAAGAAAAGTGGTAAAAACACAAATAAACCACACAGGGTATTAAAATATTTTATTAGTCTGCTCCGGAGGCCTCCCCTGTCTTCTTTAGCTCTTTTACCAGGGGAGGCTTCTTCTTCCGATTTCCGGGGGTCTTCTCCTGCTCTCCGGGGTCTTCACCGCTCTTCTGTGACGTCTTCTCCGCTCCGGGGGTCTTCTCAGCTCTTCTGTGACGTCTTCTCCGCTCCGGGGGTCTTCTCAGCTCTTCTGTGACATCTTCTCCGCTCCGGGGGTCTTCTCAGCTCTGGGGGGGTCTTCTTCTATATTCGCCGCTCTTGACTCGGCGCACCCCGGTTCTTCCTCCCGCTGTCCGGTTCCTTCTCCTTCAGGGCTGGCCGCGCGCTATACTGGCGGCGGTCAGTCCGCTCTTCTGTAACGTCATCTTCTTCTCTTCTCGTCTTCCGTCTTCTCCAGATGTTGACACGCCGGTCGGCTCTTCTCGCTGCAATGACGTGTGCCCGGCTTGCGTCGGATTTATATAGGCCTCACAGTCCCATCATGCTCTGGTACCTACCCATGTGATACCTACCCACGTGGTACCTACCGGAGCATGATGGGACTGTGAGGCCTATATAAATCCGACGCAAGCCGGGCACACGTCATTGCAGCGAGAAGAGCCGACCGGCGTGTCAACATCTGGAGAAGACGGAAGATGAAAAAAGAAGAAGATGACGTTGCAGAAGAGCGGACTGCCCGCCGCCAGTATAGCGGCGGCCAGCCCTGAAGGAGAAGGAACCGGACAGCGGGAGGAAGAACCGGGGTGCGCCGAGTCAAGAGCGGAGAGCGGCGAACATAGAAGAAGACCCCCCCCAGAGCTGAGAAGACCCCCAAAGCGGAGAAGACGTCACAGAAGAGCTGAGAAGACCCCCGGAGCGGAGAAGACGTCACAGAAGAGCTGAGAAGACCCCCGGAGCGGAGAAGACGTCACAGAAGAGCGGTGAAGACCCCGGAGAGCAGGAGAAGACCCCCGGAAATCGGAAGAAGAAGCCTCCCCTGGTAAAAGAGCTAAAGAAGACAGGGGAGGCCTCCGGAGCAGACTAATAAAATATTTTAATACCCTGTGTGGTTTATTTGTGTTTTTACCACTTTTCTTGCAGGTGAATGGGTAGGGGTACGATGTACCCCATACTCATTCACTTAGGGTGGGGGGTCGGTATCTGGGGGCCCCCCTATTAAAGGGGGCTCCCAGATTCCAATAAGCCTCCCGCCCGCATCCCCCGACAACCAACGGCCAGGGTTGTCGGGAAGGGGCCCTGTCCTCATCAACATGGGGACAGGGTGCTCTGGGGTGGGGGGGCCGCAGTGCGCCCCCCTGCCCCAGAGCACCCAACCCCCCCATGTTGAGGGCATGCAACCCGGTACGGCTCAGGAGGGGGGGCGCTCGCTCGTCCCCACTCCCTTCCTGACCGGCCGGGTAGCGTGCTTTGGATAAGGGTCTGGTATGGATTGTAGGGGAACCTCCCCTACGCCGTTTTTTCGGCGTAGGGGGTGCTCTCCTTACAACCCATAACAGACCTAAGGGCCCGGTATGCTCCTGAGGGGGGAACCCATGCCGAATTTTTCATAATTCATAACAAACGCCGCACACGTGTAGAATTGGCGGGAATCCAAGTCGGATCTCCCATCGCTTCTATGACGGCTTTGTCTCCATCGCAGCTGGCCAGCTCGGCGCTGGCTCGTAGGTGCTCAATCTCGCCGAGAAAGGGAGCGAGATTGACACAATATCGCGTGCACCTACTGTAATTGTTTTGCCGTTTTAAAGAAGGGATCAACCTCTCTATTAATGGTGGTGACAATTTTCAGGGGGACAGGAAGTGAGGGCAAATACAAAATGGACAGTGTCACCAAAATAGGAACGGAGGTGAAATCTTTACATGGGGACATGTTTTCCACTGACAACTTTCTTGGGGAAAAAAAAGCTTGGGCTTTAAATATGCTTTAATTTATAGTTACTGCAATAACGTTTTACCTGTTAGACAGTTCATTATCAGATATGCTATGTGTAATAAAACTCACTTGTGATATCTAATTTGACAAAATATCAGTTTCTCTACCCTCGTTTATGCTTCACTGATCTGCTGTCAGTCACGTTAAAATGTGGAAAGGATGGCAGAGGCACTAAATCACTATCTTGAATACAGACAGATTTTCCATAGACATTTAACCAAAAAAGACACATGAATTTCATAGCTCCTTTACTGTCATTCATACAGTTTAAATGGTCCTCATCACCAAAAAATGCAAGCAAAATCACAGCGAAATCAAGTATTTTAAATGCTTATTTTCAGTGTTTTCTTTGCCTTTCTATAAATAATAAGCCCAATGTGCAAACGACCTTGCTAGAGAAATTGACTAGTCAATCCCCTAGCACATGCCCTTTCCTCTTTGCATGTCATAGCCCTCTCGTTTTCTGGGAGTGTCTTATTACTTTCCGTGCTTTTATGTAGCTGTTGGGGGAGGGGTAATGGTATATAGTGCAACTTGAGTGACACCTCTGGGTCAGCTGACATCACTTCCAAGATGGTGGCACCCAGCAGGAGACTCATGGCTTTAGGAATTAATGTTTACTTATGACTGCAAAAAAGACATTAGATGAAAATTAAACATGTCTTGAATGGATACTAAAAATGTATTACCTTCACAAATGTACAAAAAATAATAATATTCCATGAAACGCAATATATGCACACATGAGTGTGTATACAGTGGGTATAGAAAAGAATCGCACTCCCTCCCTTAAAGGGGTTGTAAAAGAAAAAATGTTTTTTCATAATAAGCATCCTTTACCTGCAGACATTCCTCTTTTCACTTCCTCAATGTTCGTTTTTGCTCAGAAGTTGCTCTATTTCTTCTCTGTTCTGTTCATTTCATGCTTGTCTGATTGTTACTCACCACCTTGAAGGGAGGCTTTACTGCGGTGGTCAGTGATGTGCTCGACCCCCTCCTGGGAACTATATCTGTGCGGCAGGACGCTCTCTACGTGTTAGAGACTTCAAGGAGGTGTGAATTACTGGGCGTGCCGCAATTCATACTGGGAAATGTAGTTCTTATATGAACGAGCGCTGCAAACCAGGAAGTAAATGATAGAACAGAAACTAGAATGCCGGAGGTGATATAGATGAAGGAATTTAAAAGGTATTTACTCGTTTTTTAACAGAATCATTACACTATTCTGTCTGTCTACCTTGCAGACATTAATTTTAGGCAATTTTTTTCCTTTACAGCTCCTTTAAAAATTATCATTCTGTTGCTTTGCAGCCTGGAATCAAGACAGACACGGTTTTTGTTTTATCCTGCTGTATTTACACAGTGCAACATATAACATTCAAGTGAAAGATATAATAACATGTTAGAAAAAATGGAAAAAAAAAACAGAATCACAGAGTTAGGGCCCTTTCACATGTACAGATCCCGTGAGGATCCTTACATTTATCATCCGCTTGCTCAGCGGGGATCGCTCCGTTGATCCCCACTGAGCCTTGAGATTACAGGGCGGCCCCTGCACATTGTGCAGGGACCACCCTGTCAGATCTCCTCTCCCCTATATGGGGGATCGGTTAACACAGACCATCTGTGCGTGTTCATCCGGTCCACAGACAAATGGAAAAATAGGATTTTCCTTTGTCTGCAGAAACGGACCATAGCGGGGACCAATGAGATTGGATGTCAGCGGTTCATCTGCTGACATCCGCAATCCCATAGGGATACATGTATGTCCATATTTCATCCAAAAATGGATGGATGAAATACGGACATATGGTCCGCAGGTGTTAAAGGGCCCTTAGAAAATAAATCACCCCTCTTAAAAATGACATAATTTAAAAAAGCTCAATCAGGAATAGCTAATCGCCTTCTCAATGACACACAAAACCATTTGACTTTCAACTGTGATCAGCTGTGGTCATTTTGATTAGCTCAGCATTAAAATAGCTTTCCTGGAGCAGTCCCTGGTAGTGCAACTGAAGCAAATAATCATCTATGGGTGGCATGGCACTGTCAAAAGAACAGGCACAAGTCAGGCGATGGATACAAAAAAATGCAAAGGACTTATCAATGCCTAGAAGCACAGTGAAGTCTATTAATAGAAAGTGGAAAGTATTTGGTACAACACAGACCCTCCCTGGACCAGGACGTCGCTCCAAACTTGATAAAAGAGCCAGGAGGAAACTGATCAGAGAGGCTACCAGGAGGCCTACATCAACTATGGAATTTATGACAAAGAGTGGTCATTGTGTGCAAGTGACAACAATATCACACAATATCACAAATTCTCCATAAATGTGGCTTGTATGGGAGGGATGCAAGAAAAGATCCAAGAAAGGCCACATGCAGTCATGACTGAGCTTAGCCAAAACACACCTTGAAGCTTCTGAGGCCACATGGAAAAAGGTGTTATGGTCAGATGAGACAAAAATTTTATTTTTTGGCCTCGACATCAAATGATATGTCTGGCGAAAATCCAATACAGCTAACCATCTAAATAACGCCATTGCTATAGTAAAGCATGGAGGTGGTATTATCCTGTTATGGGGTGTTTCTCTTCAGCAGAGACTGTTGCCCTCTGCCAGAAAGTTGTCAATGGAAAGAAGGTTTATCTTCCAACATGACAATGAGCCAAAGCTCACAGCAACAATAACCACACGGTGGTTAAAATAGAAAAAGGTGAATGTCCTTGCATGGCCTAGTCAGAGCCTAGACTTTTAAACCCTAATGAAAATCTGTGGAATTACCTGAAGACTGCAGTTCACAAATGGTCACAATTAAATTTAACTGAACTTATTGCAAAGTCTAGACATACAAAGTTAGTAGAGACATATTCCAACAGACTAAAGGCTGTAATTAAAGAAAAAGGTGGTTCAACAAAATACTGACACATGGGGGTGATCATTTCATTCCAGCCTAGTGATTCTGATTTAGATTTTTTTATGACATGTTGGTGATTTATCTTTCACTTGAATAAATACAGCTGGATAAAACAAACTGTGTCTGTCTTCATTTCAGACTGCAAAGCGACAAAATGTGCTTATTTTAAAGGGGGTGATTTGCTGTATCTGTGTGTGTAAGTAGACTGAACATCATAACTTACCATTATGAAAAATACTGTTAATTGTCCAGCTGTTAAGATATAGGATACACACCAATTTATCTAAAAAAAAAAATAAGAAAAACAAAGAGTTTTATGAACATTTCAAGTGTGATTAAAAAAATGTTCACTTTAATTGTACGGTGTGATAATATTTGGCAATTGTACGGCTTTGCAGTTCAGCTCACATCAAACTGGCTGCATACATCTGATAGATTTTATGTTACCTTGAAAGAAAATTAAAATTTATGTAGTACAGATGGCATGGATTGCCGTTGTGAAGCCTAGAGAGATTTTCACTCCTAGTGTGGCCAATGCTTGTCACATTTCACATGATGCAGTGCTGTGTTTTGGCATACCACATTTGATTTGCAAGGAACAGCACAAAACTCAATTTGCTTCAACTGCTTACACATGGCTTGTTCTTGCTTTACTTTTTTTATAGGAAAAAAAGAGACATTTATTAATATAACTAACTTTATGCTCCTAGGAATGTTTTTACATAATTAATGAAATAGAGATGTTTTTCTCACTCTGCTACTTGATTACAGTAAAGCTCATGACCTCATTGATTGGAGACTCACATTAAAGAAACTTGCTAATTTAGTTGCACTAATTGTAATTGTAAATTGGACTGGAATCAATGCTTAAAAGATGTGGACAACCAATTTTCCTAGAATATTATGCATCCACATAAAAAAAGAAGCCGGCTGCTTTATTGAGCCAGAGACAGACTTAATATTCAATAATGACTGTAGAATTCTAATGGTTACTTATAGTGATGCTCTCTGGAGTACATTAGTTCATTCAAAGCAAAAATGTTTCAAACCTATCAAGGCTGAGAACTAATATACTTAAGACATTATCAGTAATAAGGAACTGTTCATAATAAAAGAGGTTAAAGGCTCAATCCATGTGAATCTGATGTTTTGGTTGAGGGTGCATACTGGTGGTAAAGCTGAACTTTAAGCAGCTAAATACACAGTTTAAATAAATAATTGGGGACTCTACTTGTATAAGTAATTCTATACAACCAGTTTTATGATTCACATCCCTGTCAAAATAAACAACCAGTGTCTCAAAAACCTTCCAAACTGGTCCTTTGAATTTTCTCATTGCAACTGTCAAAAACAATCATCAATTTTATCCTGTGAGCAATTACAAAATCAAATGAATGTTCTGAAAATTAAAAAATTAAAACAAGATTCACCTAGTATTTGGCCAGCATTAAACAAGTTACTTTAAATATTTATTTAGGTAATTGTTCATTTATTTATTGCATGTATTTATTTAGTGCTGATAATGTATGCAGCATTCTACATGTATTGTACATTCACATCAATCCCTGCCCTCAAGAAGCTTACTCTAAGGCCTCGTACACACGACTGAGGAACTCATCGGGGGAAACACATTGTTTTCCCTGTCGAGTTCTTGTTCGGCTTGTCGAGGAACTCGACGAGCCAATTTTTCACTATTCCCGTCAAGGAAAAAGAGAACATGCTCTCTTTTTGGCTCGACGAGTTCCTCGACAGTTTCCTTGATGAAAAATGTACACATGGCCAGTTTCCTCTGCAAAAAAACTCTCCCACCAAGTTTCTTGATGGATTCTGCAGAGGAAACTGGTCGTGTGTACGAGGCCTAACTTGCATTCATATATACTAGGCCAAGTTAGACAGGAGACAGTTACCATAGTAGAATGTCTTTGAAATTTAGGCGGAAACCCACACAAGCAAAGGGAGAACATACAAGCTCCATGCAGATAGCGTCATGGTTGGGATTTGAACTAATGACACCGCTGCTGCAAGCCCATTGCCGACACACCCTCTTGTATGGTCTGCAATGTAGAAAAAAAAGTTTTATTATTATTGGAATGTAATACTATAGTAACATGTAGGAACAGACATTTATGGCTGTTAGGTATAAATCTTTTAGTGGGATTGGCACCTCTTGGACCTCACCTATTTATCAGTTTGGGAAACATATTTCTTGCATTTATGCTTTCGTACCCCATATCTCATATTACATATATCACAACTCTCCTGGCCCCATCTATACAGGTGTACAGTAGTGAAAAGCATCCTTTGTAAACCAATGATCTCTGTCATTTATTATATCTTAAGGTGTCAGAAAATCCTCTTTACCCCCATGACACCATCTCTCGAAAGTTAAGTCCCCTCCTCCGCCGTCGCCCAATTGGAAAGCTCAGGGAGCTTTGTGCATGCGCAGTAGGGAACTGGCTGTAGAGGCGAAAGGCACTGCAGCCGATCTTCAGATAGACTGTAGGGTGCAGCCATTGCCATTGCTGGTAAGGGAACCCGGTGTTCTATCGACAAATGCCTCCCGTCAAAAAATGCCCTCAATGGATATGTGCATGCGCAGTACCAAATGTCACTCCAGCTGATATGTTGATCAGCTGGTATGATGTCAACACAGCGTGTGCGCAGATCGTCAGAGGCATTTTTCGATGGAAGACAGTATTCAACGGGCAGTATTCAAAGCTATGCAAACAGCAGAGTGAGAACATACTTGTCAGATTGTGCCTCGCTTTTGCAGGGTGTATTTTACATGTGCTGAACGGCCGGTTTTGTCTGTGTTGTAGCCCGAGTTTGGTGTGTTGAACGTTGGGTTTTTTCTGTGTCTAAGGGCAGGTTGCAACACACACAAAACCCATCCTTCAATGCACCCACAACCCGCCCCGCAGCAATGAGGCTCAGTCTTAAAACGACGTTCCCCCGCGGTTTGTATAGCGTCAGATGTTGCCTCCAACGATCCGCTCATGCGCTGTGATAATGCCATCAGGGGCGTTTTTCAATAGGGGCATTTTTTGATAGAACACCGGCTTCCCTTACCAGAAATAGCGAAGGCTGCACCTGACAGTCAATCTCCATGGACAGGTAAGTGTCCATGTATTAAAAGTCAGTAGCTGCAGTATTTGTAGCTGCTGACTTTAAATTTTTCTAGGTGTGGGAGGACCTCCACTTTAAAGAATGTCTACTCAAAATAACAACAATTTCAAATATTGCAGCTTAGGTCAATAGATGCCATGGCTGCATTTTTTTTCCGGGGAGCTAAGAACATTTTCAGCACTTACAGAAAATTCCTGTTTATCTTGTATGAAATCCAGTGTCTTTGTCACTTACAGAGAATTCAACAGAAGAATAGTGTTTGCTTCCTCTACCATATCTTCTGTAAACTACAAATTTTCATGTTCCCAATGTAATGGAGATAAGGAGAGGTAGATGTGTTTGTATCTCAATAAGGAGAGCAACCTAGAGGAGAGGTAGATGTGTGTGTATCCCAACTAAGAGAGCAACCTAGTTACAACCATAGCTCCTTCCATAGATAAATGTATTGTGTGATCTTGGCAATGTAGGACAGAAAGTTTGTTATTCACCGGATTACAAGGTGAAAATAAAAGGAAAAGAAGCCTGAAAAATAAAAATATGCCTCCCCACATCTAAGGACTGGTAAATTGCTACATATTACATTTTTGTTTTGGGGTTTAATTTGGCTTTAAATGTCACTTAATATTATGAACATTTTGTAGGCCTTAGTACTGGCTATGCAGGAAGCTGCAGACAATACAAATGGGAAGAATAGTTAGGTCTTCCAGAAGAATGCCTTCAAAAGACAACAAACAATACTTCAGGTCTATGTAATCTCAGCAACTGCTCACCTAACCAACTTTCAATACAGTAAAACTAAATGACAGAGGGGCTTTTTAGATAAATAGTATGACTCCCAGCACAAAAATCATATAGAAACAAAATACAGGCAAGATCTAGGAACTATTGTAATAGCTTATTAAAGACTAAATAGTGTTTTGTGTTGAGTTGTCCCTTTTAGAACCCTGTAGACTTTGGTTTGAACCTTTTCCACAGTGGTTAAAAAAAGCTAAAAATTTAAACTGGCTGCCTCACAGCTTATTTGCAATTATTTGTTCTTCACCTTCTGCTTCTCTGAAGTAAGTTTCTGGTCAGCAAAATGAGATGCTGAATTACAGCTGTCTGACGTTTAAACAAACATGTTGGTTTACCAATGGATCAAACTGTGATGTGTTCTTACATACCAACAAAGGTTACAAATAACAACAGTGCCCCAAATGATCAGTCATTCCAGGATTATAGAAAACCAAGTTGAAAGAATGGCTTAATGAATAATATATTAAGCCTCGAACTGAGCAATTGCAGAGGAAGCTAGCTAAAGAACATAGAAGTCTATTGGAATTCATGAACCTCTGTATAATAGAACAGCCTGCAGGAAGAAAGCATGCCTAAGTTTAATTAACATATTACATATAGTGGATTTGTAGTAGGAAAATGTCAACTAACAGTCTGGAGGTAAAGCAGGTACCCTAAGATGCTAAATCTTACCTTTTACTGTGCTATGGCTCTCGACTGGAGCCAATGGAGCTAATTTACTAAAGGAAAAAAGGCTGATCACTTTGCAAAGGAAGTTGCACCTTTGGGCATTTTCCCAAAACTTAGTGAATCTGGTGAAGTATGACTTTGCAACTTATACACATTCATGTGCGGGAAAAAAACTAAATTTTTCCTTGCCCATGATTGGATGATGAAAGTCAGCAGGGCTTCACCTCATTAACTAAGCTATGGGGCAAATCCTCTAGCAAAGTGAAAAGCCTATATGCTTCTAGTAAATCGACTCCTTTGCCGTTTTCTTTGGAGGAGTAGACGTAAGTTCCTGTCTGCATCGACAATGCAAAACTTGGTATCTGTATGTTCTGTTGGCAGGATTGGACATTTTTACATGGCAAAATTCCTTTTTTCCCAAAATTATTTTCCTTGATGTAAATGGAGAGACAATAAAATATATACAGTACTCATATACATGTAAGGACACATATTTTATGTAGACAATGCATGAGAAGTCAAGAACTGAGTCACTGATTTTCCAACTTCATTAATTGATGTGTATAAAAGGCAGATTCATCATGGGCCTTCATGTTTTATACTGCATGTGGCTAAAAACATGTTATTTTGGGAGCAGGGACCTATTCATCACAGAATGTTATCATAAATGATTAAGACCTAAGATCATTCTATCTACTCCTGTTTCAAATAGTGCAATATTACATAAAATAACTGTGTGTGCTTTAGATGTAACTGTGTTATGTTTTTAGTGTTTTGTTCTTTCAGTGTTTCATGGGGAAAATGTGATACGTTAATAAAACAATTAAAGATGACAACAACCACCTTCTGAAATACTGTAACTCCCTAGGCACAGGTTTTATTGCCTTTCCAGTATTCAGGGTCTGGTCAGTTAGAGGAGTATATTGCTGTTCACACAGCTCTGGGGTTGAGAAATTAAACCACTGGGTTGATTTACTAAAACCAGAGACTGTAAAATCTAATGTAGCTGTACATGGTAGCCAATCATTTTCTATTTTCTGCTCTGCAGCATGGCACGGGCAGGCAAAAGGAAGTCTATATACGTCCCCTTTAAGAAGCGGCATTGTGGATGCACGCGCGCCGGGGCTCGATGTCTGCGGCATACCCACGATTGTGTCATTGTGAGGAAGAATGGGGAAATGATGATGTTAACAAGCATTTCCCCAGTCTTCCTAGTGACAGTGCAGTGATCACAGCTTCCTGTAATCGGAAGAGGTGATCACTGTTGTGTCACACACAGCCCATCCCACCTACAGTTAGAAGCACTCCCTAGGGCACACTTAACCCCTTCAGTGCCACCTAGTGGTTAACCCCTTCACTGCCAGTGTCATTTTCACAGCAAACAGTGCATTTTTATAGCACTGTTCACTGTAAAAATTACAATAATCCCAAAAATGTGTCCTATGTGTCCGCCATAAAGTCGCGGTCACGATAAAAATCCCCACCATTATTAGTAAAAAAAAAATTATAATAAAAATGCCACAATTCTATCCCCTATTTTGTAGACGCTATAACTTTTGCTCAAACCAATCAATATAAGCCTATTGCTATTTTTACCAAAAATATGTAGAATAATACGTATCGGCTTAAACTGAGGAAAAAAAATTGTTAGTATATTTTTTTACGCCAGATTTTGCACTCTCCACTTTTAGCAAATCAAACCCACTGTCAAGCTGCGATAACCGCTCTAGTACTAAAGGTTTTGCAGGGAAGAAGATGGTTGTCATAGGCCTTCCTTGAGTTGAAGTTTCTATAGAACAATGTATAATGTTATACAACATTAATGTTTGCAACAGAAAAAATAAATATATTATTATAATTTTAGAACACTGAGATTAATGCTTTTAGGCACAATAGGATGATGAAAGCAGACCTCCAGTCTTGATATACCAAAGTGTTGGAATTGACCTAGGTACTCCATGTATATTACAAATTGGTGTTATCACTATAATAGATCTCTAGCAAATTCCAATACGATAGGAGGGTAAGATAAGAAGATTCATTGTCATTGTCTAAGCGAATTCACAATGAAATGACATTATTCCACACATTTTACATATAAAAACAATCATCACCTACACATTTACCATGACAGTTGAAATGAGCCATAATATAAAACCTTCCCCATTTTAAGCAGATCAACAAACAATAATACAGATCTATGTGGCTGCTTTCATTCCATTCCTGCATTAATAGCCTTAATAGCCCTGGGAAAGAAACTCTCTTTGAATCTATTTGTCCTCGCCATTATTGTTCTAAAATGTCTCCCAGATTGCAACAGTTCTTAGAAATAACAGCCAGGGTGGGCCTGGTCCCTTACTATCTTTTCTGCTCTTCTAAGACAAAGAGTCTCATAGATTTTATCAAGAGAAACAAGGTCCCAACCCACTTTTTCTGCACTGTATGAACCATTCTCTTTAAAGCATTTCTGTCTGGTGGCGTACAATTAAGGTACCAAATGAGAATACAATATGTTATACTCTCAATAGCAGAAGAAGAGATTTTTTTAATAATAGCTCTGACATTCATTGTCAATGATATGTTTTCAGAATTGATAATGATCAATTAGAGATGTTAGCAAAAACTCCAGCTAATTGATCTGCACAGGCCTTGACAACACTCCCCAGGATTGCATCTGGGCCTGGTAGTTTCCTTTTGTTTATTACACTAAATGCCAGCCTCGCTTAATGTTCCTGTATAATGAAGGGGCAATTTTCTGGGCCTAGTGGGCACCTCATATCCTGCCTGGGTAACGTGACCTCAAAACAGGTAAAGACCCTATTTAATTCTTCAACCAAGTAAGCGCTCAAATTTCCTTCCAATTTAGTGGTCCCCCTATGATTTGTCAAGTAATGTATACCCCTTCAGCCCTCCCTTGTGTCATGATCAAAGACCAGACCCCTTTCTCACGTCTTTTGTTTACAAGTAAAAATCTGCATGTTTTGCTAGAAAATTACTTTGATCACCCAAATCTTATATATTTTTTAGCAGAGGCCCTAGAGATTAAAATGGTGGGTTTTGCTATTTTTTATGTCACATGGTATTTGCGCAGCAGTCCTTTAAAAGCCAATTTTTTGGAAAGAATACACTTTATTGAATTTTAATGCACACAAACACAATATAATACCCAATTTTTTGTAAAATATAAAAGATGGTGTTACACTGAGTAAATAGATACCAACCATGTCAGGCTTTACAATGGTGCACGCTCGTGGAATGGTGACTACATCCCCATAGGTGATGCTTTAAAGGACTTAACAGGTTAATAGTTTACAGTTATAGAGGAGCTAGAATTATTGCTTTTTCTTTGATGGCAATACCTCACATGTGTGATGCGATCGTCATTTGCACGCATGCATGGGGGGACAGGGGCGCTTTAAAAAAATGTATTATACATTTATTATGTTTATTGTCTGCATTGATGAGTCCCTGATTAAGCTTTCTGGCCGCTTGTCATTCAAACAGTATCTTCCCAGCAAGCGTGCCAGATATGGGGTCAAGATGTATAAGCTCTGTGACAGGGCAACAGGCTATACATGTAGTTTTATGGTTTATGACGGAAGAGAAAGTTACATAGAGACGGAGAATTGCCCAGACAACATAGGGAGTGCTGGTAAGATTGTGTGGGACTTGGTGTCATCCTTATTCGGAAAGGGGTACCACTTATATGTGGACAATTATTAAAAAGCGTGCCACTTTTTAGTCACTTGTTTGATCATGGAATTGGGGCATGTAACACCATGCAATCTAATCCCCTGAGCTTACCCCAGCGGCTTGTTGATTTTCCGTCTTAGGCTGGGGGAGAGAGCCTGCTTGAAGTGTAATCATTTGCTCGCTGTGAAGTGGCGACATAATAAGAATGTTTTCGTTCTGTCCTCCCTTCAAGCAGACACGCTGGTCCAAATTCCTACGGCCACTGGTGTTGAGGAGAAACCCCTCTGTGTCCACGAATATAACTTTAATATGGGAGGGATGGACCTCAAAGACCAGTTGTTGGCGCTGTACCTAATTACCCGTAAGGCTAGACGCTGATATAAAAAAGTGTCTGTATACTTATTCTAATTGGCTCTGCTGAATGCTTATGTGCTATACAAAGCTTCAGGACAAACTGGATCCTTCCTTAAATTCCAGGAAGAGATTATCACAGCCCTTCTGTTTCCAGATGGTGCTGTGGCCGAACTTCCCAATCCAAATGCAATAAGCCGTCTGCATGGGAGGCACTTTCCGCATGTCCTCCCTGGTACCCCTATCCAAAGAAATCCCCAAATAATATGTTGTGTCTGTAGAAAGCGCGGATTTAGGCATGACACTCGTTTTTATTGTCCCTCCTGTCCTGACCAACCTGGTCTTTGTATTGGTGACTGTTTCGAATGCTACCACACACTAGTGGAGTATTAGCGTAGGGTACAGTCCTAGGCATACTTACACAGGATCTCGAAAGATGAGAGGGCCATCACATTTTGAGAGACCCTAATCTGGAATGTTTGAAGTTTATATAAAAGTGAAAAAAAAAACACAAAAACACAAAAAAAGCCAAAAATTGTTGTGGTTTTATCTTTCTTCTCTCCATTGTTCTCTCTCTTATGCTTGCTCTCTATTGTCTGCTATATTGTTCACTCTATATTGTTCTATATCTATCATTCTCTCTCCTTTATTACTGTATTTGCTTCGGCATATATTTTTTTAGGCACAGATTGCATTAAAAAAAAAGTTGTTTTTACATATTTTTTTGTATTTGCTTTGCAGGTATGGTATGTCTTACTGTTATACAGTAATATTACTTTGTTTTATTGTTAACCATCATTTTCTTAGCAGGTATGCCATTCAGCTGCAGCACTGATTTATTTATCTTGACAGCAGCAGCGTTTGCTCTCACGAGGTGATTTCACCACCACAGTTAAAAAAAAGATGCATGTATGCCCATCATTAGAAGTGGGTGGATGAAGGGTGGTATTCTAATGGTGGGTATACCCACCAATTAATCTCTTTTTTCCATTCAGCACACAGGCTGCATGAAAAAAGAAGATTACAATATATGCCCAACAAGGACCAGCAACGTGCTGGTATGTTGCTGGACTTTGAGTCGTTATACCAGAATGTTGTCTGCAGGTTTAGGTATCATCTTGGTATAATTATTTTCAGCCAGCAGTTGGCCTTCATGTAAAAGCAATCCTAGGGGGTAATTAGCCTCTAGAATGCTTTTACAAGCATCTCTATGGCCTAAGACACCAGAAGCTATGAGCTTTTAAAGGCTTTTAAAAATGTATGTAGTTTGTCGCCGCTGCACGTTTGTGCAACATTTTAAGCATGTTGTGTTTGGTATCCATGTACTCGGCATAAGATCATCTTTTTTATTTCCTCAAACATTTGGGCAATATAGTAGGTTTTAGTGCATTACAATTAAAAAAATGTATGTTTTTTTCCCCAAAAAAATGTGTTTGAAAAATCGCTGCTCAAATACTGTGGAAAAAAAATTGCAACACCCACCAATATAATCCGTAGGGCCTTTGCTTTAAAAAATATATATAATGTTTGGGGTTAAAAGTAATTTTATTGCAAAAAATATATATTTTTTCATGTAAAAAAAAGTGTCTTCAAGTGGTTAGAAGAGTGGGTGATGTGTGGCATAAGGTGCTAAATGTTGTGAATAAAATGCCAGGGCAGTTGACCCCATTTTGGGAAGTAGATACTCCAAGCTATTTACTGATAGGCAATTTGAGTCCATGGAACATTTTATATTTTGCCACAAGTTGCGGGAAAATAATTTTTTTGTTGGCTTTTTGTATTTGCACAAAATTGTCACTAAATTATATATTGCTCAAACATGCTATGGGCATGCGTGAAATTACACCCCGAAATACATTCTGCTGCTTCTCCTGAGTACAGGATACCACATGTGTGAGAAAACCGAACACCGCCTTCGGGCTTTCTAAGGGTGTAGAACGGTGATTTCACTTCCTCACTACTTACCACAGTTCCGGAGGCCATGAAATGTCAAGATAGCACAACCCCCCCCCCCCCCCAAATGACACAATTTTGGAAATAAGACACTTAAAGCTGATTTGCTGAGAGGCATTTTGAGTCCATGGAATATTTTATATTTTGCCACAAGTTTCTTTTTTTTTTCTTTTACAGAAAGTTGTCACTAAATGATATATTGCTCAAATATGCCATGGGCATATGTAAAATTACACCCCAAAATACATTCTTATGCTTGGGGATACCACATGTGTGAGACTTTTTTTGAACCCCGAAAACCAATCACCGCCTTCAGCCTTTCTAAGAGCGTGAATTTTTGATTTCACTCCTCACTACATACCACAGTTTCGGAGGCCATGAAATGCCCAGATAGCACAAACCCCCCCACCCCCAAATGTCCCAATTTTGGAAAGTAGACACCCCTCTAGCTGCCATAACCCAAATATCCTCTTCTTCAGTGAGTGGTCCTCTTTTAGATAAAAGTGGTCTCTGCAGAGGATTCACCGCAAGGTCACTTTTATCGGAGGCAAGAGAGGCCCAGAGGCGATCAGGTCCTCTCTGCTGCTTGGTATGTAGACGAGTGAGGGGAAGATGGCCCCCACCCTTTTCCATACCATTGCAGGGCAGAAGCAATGTCTAAACGTCACTTCTGTCCATAACTCTTAAAGGGCCATATTTTCAAATGACAATTACGGGCCAGATCCACATAGAAATAGATCGGCGCAGCGTATGTGAGATACGCTACGCCGCTTTAACTTACTTTTGGCTGCTTTGAATCCTCAAAGAATTTGCATCGTAAGTTACAGCAGCGTAGTGTATCTCTGGCAGCGGAATTCAAATCGGCGATTAGGGGGCGGGTTTCATTTCCCCGCGCCGAATGAACTGCGCATGCGCCGTCCTGAAATTTCCCGGTGTGCACTTCGCTAAATGACGTCGCTAGGACGTCATTTTTTTTAACTTAGACGGGACTTGCGTACATTGCGATTCACGGACGACTTACGAAAAAAAAAAATTCAAATTTTGATGCGGGAACGACGGCCATACTTAACATGGCAAGTCTAACTATACGCCGCAAAATACCAGCTTTAACTATACGCCGGAAAAAGCCGACTAGAGACAACGTAAAGGAATGCTCCGGCCGCTCGTACATTCGTGGATCATCGGAAATAGCTAATTTGCATACCCAACGCAGAAAACGATGTGAACGCCACCCAGCGGATGCCGAAGTATTGCATCTTAGCTGTCGTAGCATGCCGTCGTATCTTGGTTTGAGGATTCAAACTAAAGATACGACGCGGGTAATTTGAAAGTACGCCGGCGTATCAGTAGATACACCGGCGTACTCGCTCTGAGGATCTGGCCCTAAATTTTTTATTGCATTTTTGTGTAAATATGAGATCTGAGGTCTTTTTGACCCCAGATCTCATATTTAAGATAGCCTGTCATGCTTTTTTTCTATTAGGGATGTTTACATTCCTTGTAATAGGAAAAAAAGTGACACCATTTTTTTTTTAAAAGAACAGTGTAAAAATAAAAGGTAAAATAAATAAAAAAATATTTAAACGTGTCCCGTCCCGCCAAGCTTACGTGCAGAAGCGAACGCATACGTGAGCAGTGCCCACATATGAAAAACCACACGTGTATTGTCGCGATGGGTAGAGTGAGAGCAATAATTCTAGACCTACACCTGCTCTGTAACTCAAAACATGCAACATGTAGAATTTTTTGAACGTCGCCTATGGTGATTTTTTAAGGGTAATAGTTTGTCGCCATTCCACGAGTGGGCACAATTTTGAAGCGTGACATGTTGGGTATCAAATTTACTCGGCGTAACAGTATCTTTCACAATATAAAAAAAAATTGGGCTAACTTTACTCTTGTCTTATTTTTTATTTCAAAAAAGGGTATTTTTCCCAAAAGGACCGCTGCACAAATACGGTGTGACAGAAAGTATTGTAATGATCGCCATTTTATTCTCTAGGGTGTTTTTTTTATAATGTTCAGGGTTTCTAAGTACCGTGATTTCATTTGATTTGTTTTTGCGCACTATTAATTTTCATATCATGTTTTGGTGATACCCCTTAGATATTTTTTGAGAGGATCGAGAGAGGGGTGGGGAAGGGGGAGCACGGGGATCAAGGGAGTGTATTTCTTTTATATATATTTTATATTTTGTTTTTGTTTTTTCTTCCTTTCCTTTTCTCCCTCACAATATGGGCTAGGGTTGTATGCTGTTCCTGTTATGTTTTTTCTCTGGCGTAGTTGTTTGTATATAAAAGAAATAAAAAAATGATTTGATTAAAAAAAAAGATAGTTGTTTTATATATGTCACATGCTATTATCTTGTGGTTTATGTATAATCAGTATTTTATTATACGTTAGAGTGATATCACCTAGATGATTTCTTAGGTTCATCTCATATGTTTTATTGATTGGTATCCACTTAACCTTCCCTATTCACTTTTGCAAATTTGTCTACACATTTGCATATACAAATAATCTTTTTGTTTGTGTCAGCAGCTTCTTTTGTCACTTACACTTAGGCAGTGCAGTAATATAATTGCTGGCAATACAATACCATTGCCGCAATAGAAAAATATAAAAAAAATGGTGTGGGGGTTCCCTCACCAACAGGGCTGGACTGGGACAAAAATTTGGCCCGGACTTCATCCAGACTGGCCCACTTTGACAGGTCCCTCCCACAGCGGCCGGACAACTCCTGCACACCCCCGGCCACCCAAGCCCCCTCTCCCCTTCACTAGCCACTAGCCGTTTTACTTTATAAGAGTAGAATAGCTGGTACTGGTACTCTTATAGGCAGTACCAGTGGGGAAGCTAGACATTATTTCACCCGGGGGAAAGAATAAGATTGGTGCCCCCCTTATGGGAAAAGATTAGGCAGAAGTGAGAAACTGCCAGGCCATAGCTGTTGAGTCAGCTGTCTGTCCCCTCCCCCATGCTCCTCTGTCATCCCCCCTGCTCCTCTGGTCCTCCCCCTGCTTCTTTGTTCCCCCCAGGTCAGCGCTGCGGGGAGGGAGAGGAGGTGAGCGCTGCGGGAAGGGAGAGACAGAGGAGCGGAGAAGGGCGGCAGTCCACTGTCACTGAAGCCGGCCCACTGAGCCATCGGCCCACCGGGAAACTCCCTGTAGTCCCAATGGCCAGTCCATCCCTGCCCACCAATCCATACCAGGCCTTTATCTGAGCATGCAGCCCGTCAGGTCAGAAAAGGGGGGTGAGCGAGCACCCCCCTTCCTGAACCATAACAGGCCACATGAGCTCAACATGGGGGGGGGGTGCATTAAGGCAGCGGGGTCTGGCCCTGTCCCTATGTGAATGAGTATGGGGTACATTGTACCTCTTCCCATTCACCAAAAAGTGTCAAAAATAAAGACAGGAGGCAGTTCTTGAAAATTCCTTTATTAAAAAACTAAAAAACATCAAAATGCACTGTTGCTGGTGAATGAATGAATGCAATTTTAAAACAATAAAAACATGAAAAAAAAAACAATGAATTATGCTTATTATAAGGAAAAAGGGAGGGGAGAAAAATATGCACTTAAACCAATAGCCCCTACTTACAGGTCGGGTGATAGTGTGGACACGGCAAAGGGCATGTAAGTGGCCGGGGACACTGTCCGACATGGAAGCTGAGGCGGCATGGCAGGTGACACAGCTTGGAGGCATCGACACGAGATCTCCACCAGGGTCAAGTGGCACATGCAAAATGAATCCTGGACCATCTGAAACTAAATGTGAAATGCAAAAAATAAACCATCGTATTGGTTTACTGAAAAGGGAAGAACCCAGTGAAAGGGTGACAAGTGAATGTGGGTAAAAAGAGTGTGTGGTAGCAGCAAGATAGCTGAAATATGTGATAGTATAGCTATGTTGAATGCAACAAAGTGCTCCGATGTTAAGAAGTATAGTGATTTTTTTCCTTACAGGGTAAGATAGATTATGTTCAGAATGTGGCTTAAAGCGGAGCTCCACCCTAAAGTGGAACTTCCGCTCATCGGAACCCCCCGGTGTCAGATTCGATACCTTTTCAGGGGGGAGGGGGTGCAGATACCTGTCTAAGGACAGGTATTTGCACCCACTTCTGGCCACACAGTGTGCGGGTAGACTGCGGGCAGGACGTCAGATCCCGTCCCCCCCATTGTGTTTTGGGAAACACACGGCTCCCAGAACACAGCAGGGACCAGTGAGCATGGCGTAGCGCGACTCGCTGCCGACGGCACTGGACTCCAGGACATGTAAGTGTCCTAATATTAAAAGTCAGCAGCTGCAGTATTTGTAGCTGCTGGCTTTTAATATATTTTTTCAGCGGAGATCCGCTTTAAAATAGTTTTAGCATTAGATAGGTTTGGCTGAACTTCCACTTCAATTTTACTTTTATTACTTAAGGTCCAGAGTATTTTTTATTTTATTTTTTATTATTCTGGTTCTGCACATTATGGCCCGGATTCACAAAGGAGTTATGACGGCGTATCTCCAGAATCAGGCGGCCCGTCGCAACTCGGTGCCCGATACATAGAATCAGATACGCCTCACAGTAAGTCTCCTACGCCGTCGTATCTTAGGGTGCATATTTACGCTGGCCGCTAGGTGGCGCTTCCGTATATTTCCGTGTTGAATATGCTAATTAGCTAGATACGCCGATTCATGAACGTTCGTGCCCCCGGCGTATCAAGATACGTTGTTTACATAAGACATACGCCGGCGTAAAGTTATCCCTCATAAAGCAGGGGTAAGTCATGTTAGGTATGGATGTCGGAAACGTACGAACAGCGTCGTATTTTACGTCGTTTGCGTAAGTCGTCCGTGAATGGGGCTGTGCATAGGTTAAGTTCGCGTCGACTTAGCATTGAGCGGGCGTAATTTACTTTGAAATTTGACGTGATACTGAGCATGTGCGCGCATGCACCGTTCGTAAAAAGCGTAATTTACGTGGGGTCACAACACATTTACATACAACACGCCCCCTAACAGACTAGTTTGAATTAGGCGGGCTTACTCCGTGTCAGATACACTACGCCGCTGTAACTTAGAGCGCAAGTTGTTTCTGAATACAGGACATGGCGCTCTAAGTTACGGCGGCGTAGTGTATCTGAGATACGCTACGCCCGCCTAAAGATAGGCGTTTGTATGTGAATCTGGGCCTATATCTTTTACATTGTGTAGTCTACTCCAACATATTATCTTTTTCTGAACAGATAGGGATTTAATTTGGATACATATATTATTACTTCCTTGTTTTTAGGGGTAATAAATGGTAAGAAAAAATACATCTTCTGGTAAAAAAATTGAATCCAACCTTTGCATAATTTTCAACCCTGTGCATACTTGCCCCATATATAATCAACAAAGTCTGCTGATTAAAATAATCACTTTAGTGCAACTTTTTATGTAATGTATGGTAAAGCACATTTATGTGTGCTGCTTTAGGAAAGCTTGAAAAAAATGGTTTGCATATATTGTTAACAATAAGATAAGATTACATCAGGCTGATGAAGGCAGAAATTAGCATTTTACTTAACATTTGAAGGATTCTGTGTTTTTTTTTTTTTTTTTATAGATTGTATACATAGTACTACAAAACATACAGCAAAAGGTGTGAGTAAACGGTTCCAACAAAAAGGAAGGCATAAGGTTCAGTATTCATGAAAGAATGAGCCCAAAGATACTACCTCCAGGCCTCATCAGTAAAAAGGGGCCACATAAGGAACCTAAAAGTGTCAGGGAATCATCTATTGAAGGAGGGTACAGTGCAGTGCACTACAGGCCCGTTGGACTCATGTGAGGATGGTAGATTACCAGTCAAGGAACTCAATACGGCTTTTGTGAGTACTAAGGAACATGCAAAGAGTAGGAATAGTGCCTGACTATGTGGGGACTTGACCACCTATATTTTGCAACATAAAACAAGACAAAAAAAAAAGGAAAAAGAAAGAGGAGGGGGGGAACCGGAGAGAAAAGTAGGGGAAAGAGAAAGAGCAGGTTGAGGGAGAGGGGAGAATAGAAGATGAGGGAGGCACTGCAGGGGGAATATGTGAGGAGGGGGTGGAATCGCCACCAACTGCCCTCCCAGGAAACCCCCAGTGATGTGAGAGGTTTAGTGACCCCTAGTACGCCTTTCAAGGATTGTCTCGGAAAAGGTCTTGAAACCGCTGCGAGCTTTGGTATTCTAGCCAAGGTGCCCATGTTACCGAAAAAATGCGATATTCTGTCATGGGCAGTACACATCAACTCCTCCATTGTTGCTATCTGGTTAGCCCGCATCACCCATTCTTTGGTGGAAGGGGGCGACTTGGACCTCCAGTGAACTGGTAGGCAGAGCCTGGCAGCATTGATGCATAGCTAGTGATCTGTAGTATTTCTTACAGGGAATTTTTGAGAGATGGAGTAGGTACTGCGCTGGTGAGAACTCCAAAGCAAGCGAGGTTCTGTGTTTTATTTAAGAGAGCATCTTATGCAAGCACATTGATCACATCATTTGACATTATTATTGTGACCTGGAGGTCAGTTTGGGGAGAGAATATTTTTATTTACTTGTATTACATAATTATATTTCTATATGTATATTTTCCTTTTTGGCTTCACTTTAAATGGGGGGTCTGGATCTGGCCAGTGGAGGCCAGAGTCAGTCCCCCATGCAGCTGTGCAGCAGTAGATCACTTCTAATACCGGTAGTGATCTATTGATGGCTACAATCAGCTTGCAATGGATCATTATAGTGCTGATCCAGTTGCCCCAGAAAGCATTAAAAAGTATTAAAGTTATTAAATCACAACAAAGCAACTACCATTTTCAGAAGCACAGGTCATTAAATACAATCTCCAAATGCTTTCAGTACATGTTTCCTTTAATATCCCTACTAAAGTTTGCTTTAAAGAAAAAAAGACTGACATTTGCATAGATTAAAAACTAGTGATCATGAAGCGAAAAACTAGTGTTATGATATCATTTCACACAACACTACTCCATATCTGGGGTAAGACTTTGCTAAATCCTAACAAAAAAGGCAACGTTAGGTATAAACTGGTATAAAACTGGAATGTTGCTCCATGAGTAAAGGTCTCATATTCTCTCTAAATGAAAGCTCAGTAGACAGACGCATAATGTAACTGTTAACATATAACATGGACAAGTTTGAGTTAAATACCAGAAATAATGTGCAAATATGAAATTGTTGCATTAACAATCTGGAGGGCATACACTATGTGTCTCCTCACATAATGCAAGATGTATAATATTACTACATGTTAGTAATGTTATCAAAGGTCACCTTAGCCGTGTGCTTTATTGTGTTTACAGAATTGACAAGATAATGCAATACTTTTAGATCATCCCAAAGGCTCCGATTGTTTTTCCAAAAATAACAGCAGACTGGTAGAGTGGACATGTCATAGTCAGTTGTCTATCATTGTCCAGACTGTGTGTCTCACAGATGATCTGCAAGAAAAATCTAAAGTTTTCACATGAATTATATTTCCCACTTCCACTAATATGGCAAAGAAACCCATTACTGTATATAACATTTTTTGGAGCACACCGAGTTACCCAGTCTTAGCCCTGGTTCACATTGGTATGATTTGACATGCAATGGCACTTGACGGCAATGGCACCGTCCTAATTGGTGTGACACAGCATCTGCGGCGCTGCACCGATTTCAAAAAGCAGTTTCTGTACTACTTTTTGCGCTTTCAGTCTGTGATTTACATTGACATCTGTGCAGAAATCTGCACAGATGTCTCTGAAATCGCAGGCCAAAATCGGGACTGACAAGCGGGAGTGAAATCGTGCGAGTTCAGCTGAACTCGCACGGCTTCATTCCCGCAGCCCAGTGTGAACTTGGGCTTAATCACTGCAATCAACTTCAGCCTCTAAAACCTACCTCTACCAATCTAATCCCTTTAGTTTTTCCTCTTAAGCTGGCCATACCTTATACAGTAATCTCAATCTATTTCCTTTAGATTTACCTTCAACTATGTAGTGCAATAGCCTGCCTGATTGCATACAAATTAAAAGTGTTTAGGTTTGACCTCATATTATATGGTTTTGGTAAATCTAAAGAAAGATTGTAGAAGAAAATTGTATAATGTATGGACAGCCTTAGAGTGAACAGGATTTTTTAATTAACCTTGCCAGATAGTGCTGGAAAGGGTGTTTAAATTACTAAGGAGTAGTTTTAAATCATTTCTCTAGGCTCCTGGGGATACAGCAATGTGTTGTCAATCTTGAGGGGGAGCTATTTACTGATAGGGCTGTCAGTGGTATCAGTATCTAAGCAGCTACAGAAGCAACAAGGGTGACAATGCTGCAGTGATTTCACCACAAAAGGAGCGTTTTCACTATATCAAAGGATGTTTCTAGCCAATGGTTTTGCTGGCACAATCACCAGATAATTATCACATTTTTTAGGATACTTAAAAAAAATGAGTGCCCAAACTTACTGGTATGGTACAACACATATGTGATTTTAAATTTTGACCATATTTCTACTTTAATTGGTTTTCCAAAGTGACATGCATTGTACCAAAAGCCTTACTAATGAAATTATTTGTGAAACTAGAAAATATAGAAAAAAAAGAATTTCTCTTTGCAAGCTGTAGTAGCGCGACTCCTCCAATATAAAAATTTAGGAAAAGCCAAAATGTACATGTAAACTAGAAGCAACAATATGAATACATTTTCATACTGAGGAAAAAGCAACTTGGTATTGTAAAAATAAAAATAAATATCAACTTATTAAAACTTGATATTATTAATATATTTTAAGACTGGATTTTATTTTTATGAAAAAAATCAATCAACTTTGTACATTTCTCCATTAGGTCATTGTATAAGAAAAAAAAATATCTGCTTGATATAGTGTACAGTTATGTGTTGTCAAACCTATGATGCAATCTTTTTAACTTTATGAACTGTATAATTATATTCTTGTTTCACCAGAGTTCAGTCCTTAACTGATGCAATGTAAGTTTTGGTCACATATATTTCACTCAAAAAGGAACAGCATTTTAATTGCAGCATCGTATTATGTTTCTTATATTACCACATATTTCATCTATGGCTGCTCCAAGATTCATTGCTTCATTACTTCATATTATATTGCCCAGAGCCTGATATCTACATCTTTATGATGCCCCGGATCCAGAGCTCATGAAATATGCAAGCTGACATTGTCTTTTGAGGGACAGCTACAAGACGCTGCTATAAAATTTGGATAGACTGCCTAGGAATTTATTGACAGATGAAGTGAAATAAAGTTTCGAAGAGTTTGCTAATGCGATGAAGTAAAAAATATAATTATTTGTATTATTCAGCAGTTTGTAGATTTAGCATGTCCAGAATTTTATTTGGTAACAAACCTTGAAAAGAATCAAGGATGTATACCAAAAACTAGTAGTAAATGGCATCCCCAAGAGCTATTATGTCTATTGTATTTTTTAAAGACTTATTTTTACATGTACACAATCAAGATATAACTACATTGTGTATAGTAAGTCATAAATACTGTATGCTTGAAAAGGTGTTCAGACATTGTTCAACTCATTCGTTCAGAAAAGCATCAATAAATACATTTTATTTATTACATTTACAGTATATTTCCACGTAGGCACTGCACCTGCACCACAATCTAACTTAAAAACCAAACCAAAATTGTGGTCAAGAAACATTATATTTGAATAAGATATGCTTCTATTCTTATTAAAAAGGTATCTATAACCAAAACTTTTTTGTCATGGTTGGGGAAAGCTTAGAACTCCCGTCAGGTGTTACTGCCATTGGAGACTCTCTGTTGCAGATTTTCCTTTACTTCCTGTCTGGTAAAAGGTAGTCCTCAGAACAGAAGGTGGGGGAAAATCTCCTTAAGGCTCCATTCACACTTGTATGACTCCAAAGTTGTGCCGACTTTGGAGTCTAACTTTGACACAGCTTTGGATGGGTGCAACTTGGATATGGCTTTGCCCTTTGATAATGGACAACTGTTGCACACAAGTTGCAATGTATAAAATTCAGGTACAACTTTCATGCAACTTATGAGGATTAACATTGAAGTCTAGGGCCCTCAAGTTGCACGAAAGTCGGACCAAGTAATGCATGAACTACTCTGAAGTTGCTGCAACTTTAAGTTGAATGGGTATCATTGGAAAACATGGGGAACGACTTGTCATGCAACTTTGATGTCCAAAGTTGCATGACAAGTCACACAAGTGTAAATGGAGCCTAACAGAGCCTTCAATAGCTGTACAACTGGACTGGATTTTTGTCACATTCAACCAAAAACAAAACAAGCTCTGTAATTAAATTCACTTTAATCTCAGGACTGCAAGCACAAATCAGACCTCCTTGTTGTTCCTTTTTGTGCGACCAGCAGACAAGTTAATTCCAGGTATGCACACTGTTGTCTTAGTTTTTTAATAGAGGTGCTGAGTGAAGCAGACTGTAAAACAGCAGTTTGTTTCTTTTAGACTCCGTGGCCCAGATTCTCAAAGGTCTTACGACGGCGCAACGCAATGTACGCCGTCGTAAGTCCTAATCTGGGCCGTCGTATCTATGCGACTGATTCTTAGAATCAGTTACGCATATATATCCATTAGATCCGACAGGCATAAGGCTCTTACGCTGTCGGATCTTAAATGCAATTTTTTTTTTGCCGCTAGGTGTCGCCTCCGTCGTTTTCCCTGTCGAGTATGCAAATTAGCAAAATATGCGAATTCCCGAACGTACACGCGATCGACGCAGTGAAGTTACAACATTTACGTTAGATTTGCGACGCTTAAAGTTGCCCCTGCTATATGAGGGGCAACCAATGTTAAGTATGGCCGTCGTTAATGCGTCAAAATTTAAAAATTTACGTTGTTTGCGTAAGTCGTCCGTGAATGGGGCTGGACGCCATTTACCTTCACATCGAAACCAATGACGTCCTTGCGACGTCATTTAGCGCAATGCACGTCACGAAATTTTAGGGACGGCGCATGCGCAGTACGTTCGGCGTGGGAACGCACCTAATTAAAATGCTCTACACCCCCTACCCGGCTCATTTGAATTAGGCTGGCTTGCGCCGGGGGATTTACGCTACGCCGCCGCAACTTTACAGGCAAGTTCTTTGTGAATAAAGCACTTGCCTGTAAAACTTGCGGCGGCGTAACGTAAATGACATACGTTACGCCGCCGCAGTTTTACGCCCATCTACGAGAATCTGGGCCCATGTGTGCATAGTATAACCTGTTCCTGAGTCCTATTCTTGTTTTTGAGCAGCAGTCTGGCAGAGAAGATGGTGTAAGATCTTAGGGCTCCAGGGATTTGGGGGGTGATATAGCTGCAATGAACATATCATCAGGGAACAAAATGGAAATGGTTAGTTCTTAACCCGCCATGAAATATGCACACTTTTTTGGGGATTTACAACTTCACATGGAGATCAATTAACCACTTAAGTTTGCCGCCCGTGTGGTAGCGCGCGCCGCCGACCATGCTCGCGGGACCCTCGGACTCAATGTCCACCGGTGTTCCACGATCGGGTCACAGAGCTAGTGACATGTCACTGATCGTCTGTTCCCTGTCATCGAGAACAGCGATCAGTGACGTAGAAGCACTCCCTAGGTCACACTTAACCCCTTAAGTGCCCCCTACAGGTTAACCAATTCACTGCCAGTGTAATTTTTACAGTAATCAGTGCATTTTTATAGCACTTATCGCTGAAAAAATGACAATGGACCCAAAATGGTCTCAAAAGTGTTCGATGTGTCCACCATAATGTTGCAGTCATGATAAAAATCGCTAATCGCCGCCATTACTAGTAAAAAAAAATATATTATTAAAAATGCCATATAACTATTTTGTAGATGCTATAACTTTTGCGCAAACCAATCAATAAACACTTATTGCGATTTTTTTACCAAAAATATGTAGAAGAATACGTAAGCTCTATATTTTAAATATATGGCATATATCCTTTTTTTCTATTTTTTTGTAAAGCCTCGTACGCATAACTGTTTTTTCTGACGGGATTCCCGGCCGTGTGTACAGGGCTTACAACTTGTAAATATGATTCTCAAAGAAAATAACATTAGTATTACTTTTATTCTTATCAAAACAGATATTATAGTGTTATAATAAATAATCATTAACAATTGTGTATTAACATCTTGTAGGTACTTAATGTTAATTTTGTCAATTAAAATCAGTTAAAACTGAACTGCAGCCATCATGAATAAGCCAATAAGCCATTTATTGCAGCTTGACTAATGTTTTTGCCTGAAAAGGTCATCTCCCTGTCAATTCTTCATCTTTTATGGGCATGAATTGTCTTCTGCTGTATTGATACTGGGCAGGCCAGCCATTGTTACTAATGTTTCTAAGTAATAGAGATGCTGGTAGGGGGAAATTATTGTAAAAGCTAAGTAAAAATGGAACTGCAACACAGCCATATGTAATGCCATAAAAAAAACCTTAAAGCGGGAGTTCACCCTAAAAAAAAATTTAAGATTAGATTCATGCTCATTTTGTCAAGGGGAATCGGGTATTTTTTTTAAAAACGAAGCAGTACTTACCGTTTTAGAGAGCGATCTTCTCCACCGCTTCCGGGTATGGTCTTCGGGACTGGGCGTTCCTTCTTGATTGACAGTATTCCGACAGGCTTCCGACGGTCGCATCTATCGCGTCACGAGTAGCCGAAAGAAGCCGAACGTCGGTGCGGCTCTATATGGCGCCTGCGCACCGACGTTCGGCTACTTTCGGAAAATCGTGACGCGATAAATGCGACCGTCGGAAGCCTGTCAATCAAGAAGGAACGCCCAATCCCGCAGCCCATACCCGGAAGCGGCGGAGAAGATGTATCTCTAAAACGGTAAGTACGGCTTTGATTTAAAAAAAACTACCCGATTCCCCTTGACAAAATGAGCATGAATCTAATCTTAAAAATTGTCATTTACGGGTGAACCTCCACTTTAGTGTAAAATTTTATACAGGCAGAACAATCTTGTTTTTTTTTAACCACCACACGTTTTAGGGCATTTACAGCATCCCCTTCATCAGGGCTGCACCAGGGTGTCTGAGGTAAGATAAAGTGATACAAATTCCATTACATTTTAAAACAGTCAGTTTGTATAGAAATGCATTCTGGCCATAGAGAACATCAGTGTGCTAGTAAAATAAATATGGAAAACTGGCAGCAAGAACTGCTTCATCAAAGCATAAAATAAACTTGTTTTAAAAATAAAAGTTTTTAAAGTTAAGATTTCATTATGTAACAAATTGTATTCACAAAAAAAGGTTTTAAAGTAAGTTGTTAGTAATTTTCCATTAAAAAAATGCTTTTTAGAACATATTTAAGAAATAATGTGTTTTAAGAAAGACTGAACGCTTAACTCAAATGTTAATAGACCATAATTGCTAGGGTAAACCTTCCTCTTCAAAAACTCCTTGAGCTTTCTGAATGTAAAGGCAAAACTTTGTGAATATCCACTAGAATAAACACAATTACAGACTGGAACATTTTTGCCAGTGACAACTAAACATAGCTAACTAAGCACAAGTGTGAAATACTAAGGTTTTTGGGGTTTATGAATTTTAGTAGTAGGTAGTCTAGAGATGTTGCTCAGACAGATCCTGTACATGAGTATAATAAAGCAGAATAAAAAAAATACCCTTAAATAGAGAAGGGGGGGGGGTCAAATGTCAAAAAGTATGTAGTTCAGACAAAAATTACACAACATAAATGTTGGCTTGGGAGACTTTCCACTATACCAATTTCCAATAGATAAGATGGGAATTTTCATCTTGTTATTAGTTTTTCTCCTAAATATGGGTTATAAATTCAAATCTTTGAAAGCATAAACATCTACAAAACACAACTACAGATTACCATGTTAAATGTTATATTTATTTTATTGGTACCTTAATAATGGTATACATAGAACAAATGTATGGCTTTGACTTTATAGCATGAAGGCACAATATAACATTATTAATGTGTAAAGATTTTGTATTATGTAATACATTTATTTATTTTACTAAAATCACCCTTAAGTGCCTTAAATGTTGTGGTTGTCCAAATATTTTTTATTTTTTTTTGCAGAGATCACAGTGTACTTGCAACACTAATGCTCTCTAACTATCATCTCTTAATACTTCCCTTCACATATCCTGCTTTATTCTATACAACCTAATTTTCAGACCATAGAGCTATAACTGATTTTATAGACTTTAGACTTTTAAGTACTATACAAGTTAAGGACCTAATGTAAAATATTGATAGTACAACAAAAGTTATACCAAAAACAATTCTTCTTATATGTATACTATCAGAGAAGTGGTGGACATTTTGGACACGCAAAGACATTTTTGGATTTTATCAGTATCTTTAAAATAGTGTATTGAGCACCCTAGCAATCAATACATCATAGATTTTGCCTGGCAGAACAATAACATTCAGTTTATAGATGAACACTTCATGACAACTCTGTACTCTAACACATCAAAGTATTTAATTTTACTTACAGAAAGGTTTTTATTCTATTTAAAACAATATACTTTCCAGTTCTATAAAATACTCTTCTTTATATAAATTAGATTAACCATATGATTAATAATAATGATATAAACTCTAAAATATATGTGGTTCTGCTGAGATGTTATCTACCAAAACTGGAATAATGAGTATTTAATAACATTACATGTGTGTAATTTTGTAAAAATAAATAAATATACTAGTATTTGCCCCTTCCTGATTTTTTGCATATTTATCACACTTAAATTATTCAGATCATCAAACATATTTCAATATTACACAAAGATAACACAAGTAAGATGCAGTTTTTAAATTATTATTTAATTTATTAAGGGAAAAAAGCTGTTCAAACCTGCCTGGCCCTATGTGAAAAAGTAATTGCCCCTACCATGCTGAATCATGAATGAACTGTGATTAACCACAATTTTTTGGAAAGCAGAGTTAAATTTCACTTGCCAAACCCAGGCCTGATTACTGCCAGACCTGTTGAATCAAAAAATCATTATTATGCAGCAGGACAATGATCCAAAACACAACAGCAAGTCAACCTCCAAATGGTTCAAACAAAGCAAAATTTAGGTTTTGGAGTGGCCTAGTCAAACCCGGGATTTATATCCAATTGAGATGCTGTATCATGACCTACACCGGTCGTTCATGCTGGAAAACCACCCAATGTGGCTGAATTAAAACAATTCTGCAAAGAAGAGTGGGTCAAAATTGCTCCACAGCAAATGCTTAATTTCAGCTGTTGCTCCACAGCAAATGCTTAATTGCAGTTGTTGCTGCCAAGGGTGGCACAACCAGTTATTAGGTTTAGGGGGAAATTACCTTTTCACATAAAGCAAGGCAGGTTTGGACAGCTTTTTGGTCCTAATAAATGAAGCCATCATTTAAAAACGGCATTTTGTGTTAACTCTGGTTATCTTTGTGTAATACAATTTGTTGGATGATCTGAGTCATTTAACCACTTGCCGTCGCCGCACCGTCATTTTACGTCCACAAGGTGGCTCTCCTAGGCGAGACCACGTAAATGGACGTCCTACCCTTTAGCCGCCACTAGGGGCGCACGCGCGCCGCCGGAGGCGCGCGCGCGCGCCCCCCGCTCGCCCCCGACTCCCGTGCGTGTGCCCGGCGGGCGCGATCGCCGCCGGGCACACGCGATCGCTCGGTACAGAGCGGGGAACGGGAGCTGTGTGTGTAAACACACAGCTCTCGTTCCTGTCAGCAGGGGAAATGCTGATTTTCTGTTCATACAATGTATGAACAGAAAATCAGTGTTTCCCCAAGTGAGGCCACCCCCCCCCCACAGTAAGAACACACCCAGGCATACTTAACCCCTTCCCCGCCCCCTAGTGTTAACCCCTTCACTGCCAGTGGCATTTTTATAGTAATCTAATGCATTTTTATAGCACTGATCGCTATAAAAATGCCAATGGTCCCAAAAATGTGTCAAAAATGTCCGAAGTGTCCGCCATAATGTCGCAATACCGAAAAAAAAATCGCCGATCGCCGCCATTACTAGTAAAAAAAATATTAATAAAAATGCCATAAAAATACCCCCTATTTTGTAAACGCTATAACTTTTGCGCAAACCAATCAATAAATGCTTATTGCGATTTTTTTTACGAAAAATATGTAGAAGAATACGTATCGGCCTAAACTGAGGAAAAAAAATGTTTTTTTATATATTTTTGGGGGATATTTATTACAGCAAAAAGTAAAAAATATTCATTTTTTTCAAAATTGTCGTTCTATTTTTGTTTATAGCGCAAAAAAAAAAAAACGCAGAGGTGATCAAATACCACCAAAAGAAAGCTCTATTTGTGGGAAAAAAAGGACGCCAATTTTGTTTGGGAGCCACGTCGCACGACCGCGCAATTGTCTGTTAAAGCGACGCAGTCCCGAATCGCAAAAAGTACTCTGGTCTTTGGGCAGCAATATGGTCCGGGGGGTAAGTGGTTAAAGGATCACTAAAGATAAAAAAAATGTTTTTAAATAACAAACATGTTATACTTACTTCCACTGTGCAGCTTGTTTTGCAAAGAGTGGCCCAGAACCTGCTCTTCTGGGGTCCCTCGGCTGCTGTCTCCGCTCCCCCCCCCCCGCAAGGACTCAACACCTTCATGCGAGGGAGCTTGCATGGTGTTGAGTTATTGTGGGCGCGCTCTCGTGAGGCTTTTTTTGGAAAGAAAAAAAATGAGTTCAGATGCTGAATGTTTAGAGGCATTTCAAGCGTAATCGCTTCTAAACAAAAACGCAAAATAAAGGAAGACAAAAGAAGGAAGACCGAAGGTAAATTTGAGGAGATTTGGTATTCCTGGTTGAGAGATGAGAGTGTCGCACCACCAAAATTGGTGATGGATAGATTCTCTATGTAGAGTGCAGAGGATAGGGGGGGTGGCGGGGAGGGGGTGGGAGATAAAAATATAGAAACGCACAGTGGACCATAATAGGAATGTAAAAATGTTGTATAATCTATGTCAATTGAAATGCAACGGATGCCGAATAGGCATATTTATGTATGAAATAAGAAAAACAAATAAATAAAAATGGATTAAAAAAAACGCAAAATAACATTGCTAAACGTGGCATGTAAATGTGGCAAAACTGACATTTTAAACGTGGGTTACTATCTGTCACGTTAAATCATTCAGGAGAGATTGTAAAAACGTTCCTTGTACATTAAGCCTAAATGTTAAAGTGCTTCTCCAAGCAAAAGTAAAAAAAAAAAAAAAAAAAAAAGCCATTGCAAGTTTCAAATAAAATATGCACATAACATAAATTCATTTTCACAGCTTATGGGATTGGAAAGCAATTACCTGTTGATCCTGTCGGTTTCCTGTGAACGCCATTATTTTCAGTGCCAGTCTGACAATGCTATATAGTTGCTTTTTTTTAATAGCTGATCCTCCCAGTGTTGTTGGGACATTTTGGTGCTTCATTATCCATTCATACACATAAGGCTGTCCGACGTTTTGTGTATTGAACATACACTCCTTGCCAATGCGCTTATACCTCCTAGTGAAGAGCAATTACAGTTTCTGCTCACCTATTTTACTGCACTGATGTTGCTAAATTGGAGAAGCTCCGCACACTGCTAGTAAAGCACAGGACCAAAAATGATCGGTAGCGGTCATGCAACAAAAATAAAATCACAACAAGCTACAGTATTTAAATGTTGATTTTTAACCACTTGCTTACTAGGCATTTAAACCCCCTTCCTGCCCAGGCCAATTTTAAGCTTACAGTGTTGTCGCTCTTTGAATGACATTTGCGCGGTCATGGAACACTGTACCCAAATTACATTTTTATAATTTTTTTCACAAAAATAGAGATATCTTTTGGTGGTATTTAACAACATCAGCCCCAGAAGCTTTACCTCCTTAATGACCAGGCCATTTTTTTGCGATATGGCACTGCGTCGCATTAACTGACCATCAGCCGTGCGACATTGTACCCCAAAAAAATTAAAGAACTTTTTTCCCACAAATAGAACTTTCTTTTGGTAGTATTTTTTTTTAACATAAAGTTTATTTATTTTAAATAGAACAAAAAAACAGAACATAGCACACAAAAAAGAACAGTCGTACAAACTCGACAATCAATATCTATAACATGAGAGGTGAGTCAGCAGTATATCAGCCTTCATCAGTTCAGGAAGCTCTCTGTTTGTATTCCATGTTCTAAAATCTCAACATTCCGAAGGGTGAGGTATCGTACATGCTCCAGTCCATTTATATGTCTGCAGGCATTATCCTGCTCAAGCGCATCTGACTGTCTTTTTCATTAAAGAGGTCAACCAGGTCTGGTAAGCACAATTCACCACTTGTGCACATTGGGTGTCGTACTAATTATCGAGGTGGAAGATTAATAAGTTTGCATGACCAGAGACTAGAGTTGAGTGGACACCTGGATGTTCGGGTTCGGCCGAACTTCGGAAAAAAGTCTGGGTTCAGGACCCGAACTTGACCCCGAACCTGAACCCCATTGAAGTCAATGGGGACCCAAACTTTTCAGTACTAAAATGTCTCTAAAACACTAATGGAAAGGGCTAGAGGGATGCAAATGGCAGCAAAATGTTGGTAAGAGCATGGCAAGTACTCTGCAAATAAATGTGGATAGGGAAATAACTTAAAGTAACATACAAAAAAACACTGGAGGAAACACTGCAAAATAGATTTTGTTGCCCTAAATGGGTGTTTGTTGAATAGAATAATAGAAGAACACTAGCTAAAGTTTATGTCACACGTACAGATATGGAGGGAAAACTGCAAACACTGGAGGAAACACTGCAAGTTTTCTTTTTTTTGCCCTAAATGTATGTTTTTTGAATAGCACAATAGAAGAAAAGTATCTAAAGGGTGTATCTCACAGTAACATATGCAGTGCTGGTGTAATTTGATTTCTGAAGCAGGACTGACTCCTATATATTTCTGTCCCTATAAAAAGCACAATCAGGAACCTTTCCCTAAAGTATCTAATGCAGAGTATCTCACAGGAACATATGCAGCACTGGTGTAATTTGATTTCTGAAGCAGGACAGTCTGACTCCTATATATTTCTCTCCCTACAAGCAGCAGCAGCAGCAGCCTTTCCCTACCCTAACTAAAGTAGAGTGACGAGCTGTGCTATGTGCCTCTAGCTTATATAGAGACTGGGTCACATGCTGCACTGGTCAATCACAGCCATGCCATTAGTAGGCATGGCTGTGATGGCTTCTATGGCTGCCCTGCAGCACGCCATTACATTGCCGAACACCGAACCCAAACTTACAGCAAATCGTTTGGGTTCGGGTACCAAAAACCCAAAAGTCCGGTACGAACCCGAACTTTACAGTTCGGGTTCGCTTAACCCTACTGGAGACGGTTTTTGTATCACAGCAAGAAATATATCTAGAGGATATTCGAGGAGTACATCAGGAGTACCTGTCCATCAGGAGTACCTGCCACCTCACCAGAGTACCCGTCACCAGTCCATCAGGAGTACCCACCACCAGAGCACCCGCCACCTGTCCATCAGGAGCACCTGTCCATCAAGAGTACCCACCACCAGAGTACCCGCCACCAGTCCATCAGGAGTACCCACCACCAGAGTACACGCCACCTTACCAGAGTACCCGCCACCTCACCAGAGTACCTTCCACCAGAGTACCTGCCACCTCACTAGAGTACCCTCCACCTCACCAGAGTACCTGTCCATCAGGAGTACGCGCCACCAGTCCATCAGGAGTACCTGCCACCAGAGTACCCACCACCTCACCAGAGTACCTTCCACCAGAGTACCAGCCACCAGTCCATCAGGAGTACCTGCCACCAGAGTACCAACCACCTCACCAGAGTACCCGCCACCTCACCAGAGTACCCGCCACCTCACCAGAGTACCTTCCACCAGAGTACCTGCCATCTCACCAGAGTACCTGCCACCTCACCAGAGTACCCGCCACCTCACCAGTGTACCCGCCACATCACCAGAGTACCTGTCCATCAGGAGTACCCGCCACCAGTCCATCAGGAGTACCTGCCACCAGAGTACCCGCCACCTCACCAGAGTACCTTCCACCAGAGAACCCATTTTCAAAACTAATAGGTGGTTGAGCAATGAGATTATAACGCCTGACGGTGCTACTTCAATGTTGGGCCTCTATGTAGCCAGGCTGTGTAAAAGTCTCACATATGTGGTATCACTATACTCAGGAGGAGTAGCAGAATGTATTTTGTGGTGTCATTGCAAGTATGCATGTGCTGTGTGAGAGAAATAACTTGTTATGACAATTGTGTGTAAAAAAAATAAAAAAATTTCCTCCAAGAATTATGGGAAAAAAATACAACTTCAAAAAACTCACCATGCCTCTTACTAAATACATTAGAATGTCTGCTTTCCAAAAAGGGGTAATTTGGGGGGTATTTGTACTTTCCTGGCTTGTTAGGGTCTCAAGAAATGAGATAGGCCTTCAGTACATCAGGCGTGATCAGATGTGAAAATTTTTCAATGATTTGCACCATAGCTTGTAGACTCTACAACTTTCACAGAGACCAAATAATATACACTTTTTGGGTTATTTTTACTAAACATATGTAATAGTATACATTGTGTCCCAATTTTATGAAGAAAAAATGACTTATTTGCAAAATTTTACAATACAAACTAAAAAAGTGTTTTTTTCCCCAAAAATTTCTCTCTTTTTTTGCTTATATTGCAAAAAAAAAAAATTCCAGCAGTGATTAACCACCAAAAGTAAGCTCTGTTTGTGAGAAAAAAATGATAACAATTTGGTTTGGGTACATTGTAGCATGACTGAGTAATTGTCATTCAAAGTGTGAGAGCGCTGAAAGCTAAAAATTGGTCTGGTAAGGAAGGGTTATAAAAGCCCTGTATTGAAGTGGTTAAGCTAGTGCATTGTTGGTTCACTTACCTTTTCCTTCGATTTCCCTTATAAATGTTTTTTTTTCTTTGAATTTCTCACTTCCTGTTCCTCCTCATTTAGAACAGCTTACTTAACACATTACTGAGGAGGAACAGGAAGTGAGAAATTCAGACAAAGAAAACAAAGAAAAAAAAACATTTAGAAGGGAAATGGAAGGAAAAGGTAAGTGAACTAACAATGCACTAGCTTAAAGTAACCTATTTAGAAAATAAAAAACAAACCTTTACAACCCCTTTAAGTATGTCTTAGGGAGGTGCTAAAGCCTCATACACACGATCAGACTTCCATCTGACTCCATCTGATTCCAATGGACTTGTGTACACACACGATAGGATTATCCTCCATCGGACATTTGTTGTCGAAAAGTTTGAGAGCATTCAAACCGAAAACATTTGTTCGATGGAGCATACACACGGTCGGATTGTTCGATCAAACACGTCAGTCGGACAATTGTTGTCAAAAAGTCCTATCGTGTGTATGGGCTTTAACTGCGGGGCGAGTGGACTGGCGGGAGTACAGAGAGATCACTGTTCGTGATCTCTAGGAACAGACAATGTCACTGTATTCTCCTGTCAGAATGGGGATCTGCTTTGTTTACATTGGCAGATCCCTGTTCTGTCTCTCTGAGGAGCAATTGTGGGTGGCCAGCAGACATCGCGGCCAGCTGGACCTACGCATCGGTCCCCCGCTGTGCAGCGCACGCGTGCACAGTGTCTCGTGCATAAAACGATGTACAGGTACATAGTTTCGCGCAATAGGGTCGCCTTGCCGCAGTATATATGCGGTGGACTGTCCTTAAGTGGTTAAACTATTAGGACAGTCTCAGACAGATAGCAAAGAGGGGAGAGATACAGTGAGGGAAAAAAGTATTTGATCCCCTGCTGATTTTGTACGTTTGCCCACTGACAAAGACATGATCAGTCTATAATTGTAATGGTAGGTTTATTTTAACAGCGAGAGACAGAATAATAACAAAAATATCCAGAAAGACGCATTTCAAAAGTTATAAATTGATTGGCATTTTAATGAGTGAAATAAGTATTTGATCCCCTATCAGCAAGATTTTTGTCTCCCAGGTGTCCGTACAGTTAATGAGCTGAGATTAGGAGCACTCTTCTAAAGGGAGTGCTCCTAATATTATTTGTTACCTGTATAAAAGACACCTGTCCACAGAAGCAAGCAATCAATCAGATTCCAATCTCTCCACCATGGCCAAGACCAAAGAGCTGTACAAGGAGGTCAGGGACACGATTGTAGACCTACACAAGGCTGGAATGGGCTACAAGCAGTTTGGTGAGAGGGTGACAACAGTTGGTGTGCTTATTTGCAAATGGAAGTAACACAAAATAACTATCAATCTCCCTTCGTCTGGGGCTCCATGCAAGATCTTACCTTGAGGAGTTTCAATAATCTTGAGAATGGTGAGGAATCAGCCCAGAACTACACGGGAGAATCTTGTCAATGATCTCAAGGCAGCTGGGACCATAGTTACTAAGAAATCAATTGGTAACACACTACGCTATGAAGGACTGAAATCCTGCAGCACCGGCAAGGTCCCACTGCTCAAGAAAGCACATGTACAATCCCATCTGAAATTTGCTATTGAACATCTGAATGATTCAGAGGAGAACTGGGTGAAACTGTTGTGGTCAGATGAGCTCAAAATTGAGCTCTTTGGCATCAACTGAACTCGCCATTTTTGGAGGAGAGGGAATGCTGCCTATGACCTCAAGAACACCATCCCCACTGTCAAACATGGAGGTAGAAACATTATGTTTGGGGGTGTTTTTCTGCTAAGGGGCCAGGACAACTTCACCGCATTAGAGGGACGATCGACGGGGCCATGTACCGTCAAATCTTGGGTGAGAACCTCCTTCCCTCAGCCAGGGTATTGAAAATGGGTCGTGGATGGGTAGTCCAGCAGGACAATGACACAAAACACACGGTCAATGCAACAAAGGATTGGCTCAAGAAAAAGCACATTACGGTCCTGCATGGCCTAGCCAGTCTCCAGACCTTAATCCCATAGAAAATATGTGGAGGGAGCTGAAGGTTCGAGTTTTCAAACGTCAGCCTGGAAACCTAAATGACTTGGAGAGGATCTGCAAAGAGGAGTGGGACAAAATGCCTCCTGAGATGTGTGCAAAGCTGGTGGCCAATTACAAGAAATGTCTGACCTCTCCGATTGCCAACAAGAGTTTTGCCACCAAGTACTGAGTCATGTTTTGTGAAAGGGGGCAAATACTTATTTCACTCATTAAAATGCAAATCAATTTATAACCTTTTTGTAATGCATTTTTCTGGATATTTATGTTGTTATTCTCTCACTGTTAAAATAAACCTACCATTAAAATAATAGAGTGATAATTTCTTTGTCATTGGGCAAATGTACAAAATCAGCAGGGGATCAAATACTTTTCCCCCTAAGGCCTTGTACACACGATAGAACATGTCCGATGAAAACGGTCCGTGGACCGTTTTCATCGGACATGTCCGCTGGCAGATTTTGGTCTGATGGCTGTACACACCATCAAACCGAAATCCCCGCGGACAGACAGCGCGGTGAAGTGGCGGTGACGTTGACGCCGCCACGTCACCAAACCAGGAAGTAAAATACTTCCACGCATGCGTCGAATCCATTCGACGCATGCGGGAGATTTCTGTCTGCTGGTTAGGTGTACTAACCAGCGGACATGTCGGACGGACGGGTTTCCAGCTGACAAGTTTTAAAGCATGCTTTAGGCCCTGTACACACGATAGAACATGTCCGATGAAAACGGTCCGCGGATCGTTTTCATCGGACATGTCCACTGGGAGATTTTGGTCTGACGGCTGTACACACCATCAAACCGAAATCCCCGCAGACAGACAGCGCGGTGACGTTGACACCGCCACGTCACCAAACCCGGAAGTAAAATACTTCCACGCATGCGTCGAATCCATTCGACGCATGCAGGAGATTTCTGTCCGCTGGTTAGGTGTACTAACCAGCGGACATGTCGGACGGACGGGTTTCCAGCAGACAAGTTTTAGAGCATGCTTTAAAACTTTTGTCTGCTGGAAACCTGTCTGCTAGGCTGTACACATGGTCGGATCTTTCCGCTGAAACTGGTCTGCGGACCAGTTTCAGCAGACATGTTCGGTCGTGTGTACAAGGCCTCACTGTAAAAGAGGATCCAAACTTAGGGCTTTGCGTTCAGGTTAGTATGCACTATCCTGTGATGTAGTTTGTTAAATTTTCATGGCTGAGGTTTAAAAACACTTTAAGGCCCCTTTCACATTGGACCTGTAGCCGCGGTGGCGGTATATCGCCTCTAAAAATAGCGGCGCTATACCGCCGGGATTGCCGCGGGAATCGCCCGCTAGCGGTACGGTATTGACCCCCGCTAGCGGCCAATAAAGGGTTAATACCACCCGCAATGCGCCTCTACAGAGGCGCATTGCGGGCGGTATTGCCGCGGTTTCCCATTGTTTTCAATGGGAAGGAGCGGTGAAGGAGCGGTATACACGCCGCTCCTCTCACCGCTCCAAAGATGCTGCTGACAGGAGATTTTTTTTGTCTCCCGCCAGCGCATCGCCTCAGTGTGAAAGCCTTCTGGCTTTCACATTGAGGTAGCTGGGCAGGAGTTTTTCAGGCGGTATAGCAGCGCTATTTTTAGCGCTGTACCGCCTGAAAAACTCCTCAATGTGAAAGGGGTCTAATTCTTTTTTTCCCCAGGTTAGAGCACTTCTCAGATTAAACCACAAGTTATTAAAAGATTGTTCATCAACCTTAATGCGTGTAGATTCTTTTGAAAATCCATCATACACAGTTGAAATGATAGGAAGGGAAATGTTCGCCATTTACCTCATAACACATAGACACTCCCAATGTGTGTACAGTGACATCATCAAGCCAGGGGCTTTCACATCAAAACTGTTTATGATAAGATTATTTTTGTTATTAGTATTATATACATAAATTGTAAGTAGATGATTAGTGCAAAAAATTGATCTCATGAAAACACCTTGAAAATTATATAGCTGAAAAAATAGGGGAAACCAGCCCCAGGAAGCATGCCAGTTGTATTTGTATCATGCTATGATGGTTCCAATGTATAATGCAGCAATGTCTGCAATAATAAACAAATCTGACAACAAGAAACAATGCTTCATTGACAGAAAACCATTTTATTGATGTGTAAAACATAATAAATGCCATCCACTGTCAGGATTTGGCATATTTATGTAGGTTTTCTAGGTCAGTGAAAATATATAGATTTACCGGTTCTAAGACCTGACACATTCAAGGTGCAGCTGAAATGATTTCCCATCATTTAAACCATATGTATCCACATATATGCCCTATTTCTGTGTATGTATATATATATATATATATATATATATATATATATATATATATATATATATATTTAATAACAAAGTATTTTCAACAACTTAAGTTCTCTGTTTACTTGGTTTGTATCTCTCTATATTAATGTCAATGTTTCTATCATAAAACTTAGTTGAAAGCACACACAACTGCTGGCTGAAGCAAGCCATAAACACAAGTGGCATGTGGATATATTTTATTTTGACAAAGTGCACAGTGCAGCAAGGCTGTTTGCATTGGTTTCAGATAAAATGATTTTTTCAAAGTACTATTACTGTATCTTCAGTGAAAACACTTTTTCTTTTTTACACGATACAGACAGATATAGATGGAGTACAATCAGACAGCATAAAATTCTGCTTTGCTGCCAACCACAGCAAAGTATTGTTACTAGATTGTGTACACAATATTTCAATACCATTTCTTCAGAAACGATGCATAACACAAGGTACACACATAAAAGGGCAAAAAAGAAGATGTGGAAATGGCACTCAATGGTAACATTGTATGTACCAGTGTAACTATGCTTTGTTGCATACTGCTTCATTGCACTAATTATAAATTGGCAATTGCTTCACTGCAACAGCTCTGGTAGAAACTAAAAATATTTTTTTTTCTTCTCTAAATCTGGATAGCGAACATTGGTTCACATTTTTTTTTCTCTTTGTGTTTATGTTCTTTTATGTTAGTTCCATTTAAAAAATGAGTGCTAACTGGGGGATTCTGCCTTAAACAGACTCTGTCCCCGTTTAAAGAAATAAAAATAAACAGTCCTGCAAACAAATGATTAGACCCCTTCACACTAAAGCTGCAGCCACGTAAGCGCTAAAGAGCCGCTCATTTTAGCGCTATTTAACCACTTAAGGACCAGAAGGATTTACCCCCTTAATGACCAGGCCATTTTTTGCTATACGGCACTGCAACACTTTAACTGACAATTGGGCGGTGGTGCGATGATGTGACCAAACAAAATGTATGTATTTTTTTCCCACAAATAGAGCTTTCTTTTGGTGGTATTTGATCACCTCTGCGGTTTTTATTCTTTGCCCTATAAACAAAAAAAACGTACATTTTGGAAAAAAAAGCAATATTTTTTATTTTTTTGCTATAATAAATATCCCACCAAAAAAAAATATATATATATATATATATATATATATATATATATATATATATATATATATATATATATATATAATATATATATATATATATAAAAAAATCGTAACTTTAGTCAGATATATATTCTTCTACATGTTTTCGGTAAAGAAAATCACAATAAGCGTATATTGATTGGTTTGCGCAAAAGTTAAAGCATCTACAAAATAGGGAATAGATTTATGTCATTTTTATTATTATTATTATTTTTTATTGTAAAAAAATGGGTAATCTAGATGAATGCGCCCTCCTGATAACCCACCACTGCGCTGATTGGAAAAGGATATCTGGATAAACCTAGCTGCTGTTTAAACGTGAAATAAGTGAAAAATAAATAAATATCTAACTCTTTAAACCAAAGTGTCAGCAAATATTAACAGCGCTGAAGAATAAGTGAATATTCTACTAAATGAATCAAATAGATGAGAGTGATGTACAAAAATATCACAAGCATGCAAATAAATGTACAAAAAATATCACAAACATGCAGTTTCATATAAATAAATTAACCCCGTGAAACAACTAAATAACGTGAAAAGCAAAAAAGTTCATAAAGTAAGTGATCCTCAGATCTTCCAGGTCTTCCACCACACCTCAAGTGTTCAGTGCTTCAATCACCCATCAGAATGGCCACTCACCACAACAAAATGCCTTACACTCACGTGCTTGGCTAATGAGCTTCAAAACAAATCTCTCCGATATGTTACACAGATTGCATTATCCAATGATGTGATCCAAAATGTTTCCACACAAATAAAATAAAAAAGAAAGGAAAGTGCACAATAATGTGATATTGTTTAACCAGTTTAATAAAAACACTCTGCACAAACTCCAAAAGTTACACTCACAAACGCAATAAAAATGCAGGCAGTGAATCACAGCAACATTTGTTTTTCCTTAAATTCCTTAGCTAGTAAATGGTGGTCACGGAGAACCTGCGATCAACAAGAAAGTTCTCACCACAACTTGGCACTGCACCCCACTCGAATAAACTGCTTGCCCTGATAGCCAGATAGCTGAAAGCGCTGTTCATCCTCACGTAGGTTTAAAAATTAGCTGTATGGCCACACCCGACATGTTTCGTCACTTCCGACTTAATCATGGGAACAATCCCATAATTAAGTCGGAAGTGATGAAACATGTCGGGGCGTGGCCATGCTGACACTTTGGTTTAAAGAGTTAGATATTTATTCTATTATTTTTTATTGGTAATGGCAGTGATCTGTCATTTTTAGAAGGACTGCGACATTACAGTGGATGGATCTGACACCTGACATTTTTGGGAACCAGTGACATTATCACAGTAATCAGTGCAAAAAATATGCATGGTTATTGAACTAATGACACTGGTAGGGAAGGGGTTAACATCAGGGGCAATCAAGGGGTTAAATGTCTTCCCTGCAGGTGTTATCTAACTGTATGGGGGATGGCAATTGTGCAAAGCTGCTTTTGCTGCCATGCGGGCCTATCATGGGCTTGGATGGCTTTTGAACATTTGTATTTATTTGGGCATGCTTGTATCTTTGGCCACGCTTGTATCTTTGGCCACGCCTCTGATGATATCCACATAGGATGAAACATGTTAGGCTGGCCGATACAAGTTCGCTATGAGCCGTGGAGTTGTTATATGTTTTGATGCCTGTTTGCCTGTTTGTTTCTGTAAGTACCATACAATAAACTGCGTGTTGCTTTTACCTACGGGCTTCACTATTGCTGTTTCCTCTCTGCATTTTTGGTTACACTCCTGCTGATGAACGCAATGTACACTTTTGGGTCCTCGTGAGTTCTGGACGTCCTTTACCTTTGACGCTGTTTGTGGACCATCATTTTTATCCATACATCCTGTCTGGAGTGAGACTGCCACTGACCTATGCATCATTTGATTTCCATGCCCATAATGATGTCTTTCTGGTAAGCAGACTGATTGCACAATGGTGTGGTGTCTGCACACTGAAGCTTTGGTGGAGGTCCTTTATTTCAAATTCATTGATGATCATACTTATTTGGACTTTTAAATTCATATTATTATTATTTTTTTTTTATTCACAGGAGCGCTGCACTATTGGACTCTTATTTTTGTTTGCTTTATCTACAAACTGTGCTAGCCGCTTTGTACTAATACTATTTGTGTTTCTCGTTAGCGCAGATATCTGTTCACCCCGTTAGTAACACAAACATATAGTCTGACCTTCTCAAATTTGACTGAAAAACTAGGAAATACTTTTAGGTAAATTTAGGTAAATCAACCGCATTGTTTTTTTTTAAATACACGGCTATTATAAACCTAAATTGAGTTTTCTTTTTTTGCTTTAGTGTGTCTTAGTATACTGTACAATAAATCTAAATTTCTTAAACACACGTGGGCTGAAGGCTTTTGTTTTCATGTTCAATCATGATGTGAATATGAGGTAGAGATAGTACAGTTTTAATATTAGCTGTAGTTAAGTACCCAGTGTAGAGCAGACTGGAGGGAGATAGAAAATGAAAATCATGAAAATAAAATCTTTATAAAAAGAAATTACACATATAATAGTAAAATTACATATACTCTACATTATGAGTTATTCTTCAAACAAAAAAGATGAAGTGACAGGGTTAATGTAAGTAAAAAAAAAAGTATTGTAGATGAAAAAAAAAAAATTCTGTATTAATCACTGTGGATAAACTATGGAAGTTCTTTTTAAAGAAAAGTTTGCACTACAACATTTTATTCCTTTAATTATACATGTTATTAAGTCATGATGCAAATGTGTTTTAATTTAGGATGCTGTCACGCAGTTCTTTCTGTTCTAATCTTTTAAAAGCATAAATAAAAGACATAACTTCTTAAAAAAAGTTGATCTGAAGCCACTCCACTAAAGCAATATTTACAGTATATTCCGATGCCCGCTTTTTATTGTGAAATTTATGTATTACATGTCAATTCCAAGGGTTTGTATCAAACTAATTTCAGCATCTCCCCATGGACAGCCCTTGCAAGCCAGGACAGGCCGAGACAGAATGTGTCACCACTGTGTGCAGAGCCACCTGTGAGTTGGATCAGTTCCACCACTGAAAAGTATCCATCTCTCAATATTACATTTACAAGCCCGATATAGTGGGTGAGAGAGGAAAAGCATGTTCTCTTGAACTGTATACCCCTGACTGGTGCCGGTATTACCGCTCTTCATTCAGACAGTTTGGCAGGAGGAATTTCTCATTACACAATATTTTCTTGATAATTGCAAAACAATTTTATAAACTATTGTATACACAGTGGGTAAAATAGTTATTTGATCCCCTGCAGATTTTGTAAGTTTGCCCACTTACAAAAAAATGAAGGGTCTATAAGTTTTTTCATAGATGTATTTTAAATGATAGAGACAGAATATCAACCAAAAATCTAGAAAAAAAACACACAATACAAATGTTATAAATTCAGTTGCAGTTCAGTGAGTAAAATAAGTACTTGATCCCCAAGCAAAACATGACTTAGTACTTGGTGGAGAAACCCTTGTTGGCTAGCACAGAGGCAAGGCATTTCTTATAGTTGGTTACCAGGTTTGCACACATTTCAGAAGGGATTTTGGTCCATTTTTCTTTACAGATCTTCTTTAAATCTTTAAGGTTTCTTGGCTGTTGCTTGGTAACTTTCAGCTTCCTCTATAAATTTTCTATAAGATTAAGGTCTGGACACTGGCTAGGCCACTCCATGACCTTAACATGCTTCTTCTTGAGCCACGCCTTGGCGTTATGTTTTGGGTCATTGTCATGCTGAAAGACCCATCCATGACCCATCTTCAGTGTTCTGGTTAAGGGAAGAAGGTTCTCATCCAAGATGTTACAATACATGGCCCCGTCCATTGGCCCCTCAATGCGGCAAAGTCAATCTGTACCTTTAGCAGAGAAACAGCCCCAAGCATAATGATGTTTGCACCCCTGTGCTTGACTGTAGGGATGGTGTTTTTAGGGTCATAGTCCGCATTTTCCTTTCACACTCCTAACATTTGTTTTATGTTTTTTTTTTATTGTATTTTTGGTTCCTATTTTGTCTTTATCATTTAAAATACACCTATGATAAAATGTATAGACCATTAACTTCTTTGCGAGTGGGCAAACTTACAGAATCTGCAAGGGATCAGATAATTATTTTCTTTACTGTATTTAGGATTCAGTGAATGCAAGGTGTGTTTTTTTATACACAATGGGGTAGATTCACATGCCTTTAGGCAGGCGTAGCGTATCTCCTATACGCTACGCCGCCGTAACTTTGAGAGGCGAGTATGGTATTTTCAAAGATTTTGCCGCCGAAGTTACGGCGGCATAGTGTATTAGGGCCGGCGTAAGCCCGCCTAATTCAAATGTTGAAGCTGTGGGCGTGTTTTATGTATATTAACTGTGACCCCACGTAAATGATGTTTCGATCGAACGGCGCATGCGCCGTCTGTGGACGTATCCCAGTGCGCATGCTCCAAATGACGTCGGCAAATCGTCATGCTTTCGACGTGAACGTAAATTACGGCCAGCCCCATTTACAGACGAGTTACGAAAACGACGTAAAATTTGAAAAATTTTACGTGGTTCCGACGTCCATACTTAACATTGGCTGCGCCATGTTTTTGGTGGTTTATCTTTACGCCTCAAAACCCCTTACGTAAATGGTGTATCTTTACTGCGACCGCCGGGCGTACGTTCGTGAATAGGCGTATCTATCTGATTTACAAATTCTAGGCGTAACTCAGCGTACATGCCCCTAGCGGCCAGCGTAAATATGCAGTTAAGATACGACGGCGTAGCAGATCTACTGATACGCCCGTCGTAAGTCTTTATGAATCTGGCCCTATATATATATATATATTATATGTATATATATATATATATATATATATATATATATATATATATATATATTGGGCCAGATTCATAAAGACTTACGACGATATATATATATATATATATATATATATATATATATATATATATAAACAAATAGTAGAAAAAAATGTGTGATATCATTCTAAAAAACAGTATTTGCCTAGAAACTACATTTAAAAAAAAAATATGAATATATCTATCTATCTATATATATAACATTTAATTGCATACCGTTTTACATATGTATAGTCACTGCTGTTAAAATTGTATGTTGGCTGTACGTATCTGGGGCCTGTAAATGATTCAATTAGTACATAAACATTGCAGTGACTTTCTTTAACTGACCTTCCTAGCTTCCTCCTGTCAGTATTATATCACACTATATAAATGAAGCAGGAATGTACAGATGGAATCCCCTTCAGAGCTTATTGTTTATGCACATATATAATTGGCAAAATCTGCTTATACACAAACACTACTTTCTATTCAGTCAGCAGGTAGAAAAGCAAGATCAAATTAAACATGTACACTTGGAGGACTTAGCAAACAGCTTGATGACCAAAAAAAAAATACTTTATTTCTTATTTACCGTTTTGATTTGCAAAACAGAATTTCATGGTGACAAGCGGCATTAAACTAGTTTATATTTTGCTTCATGTTGCTTTTTTTCTTGGTTGGCATATTTCTCCCTGGGATTAAAACCTTTCCAAACCATTTTAAGTAACCATTTAATGCAGATTGTTCATGAAAAATGTAAAACATCACATTAAAAACTTTGTTAATCACTAAGCCACATTTACCATGTCAAATATTTAGACAGCATTTCTTTCTCGATCAATAAAAATGTAATGATTCCGCTTGCTTTATAGAGCCAGCTACACCGTTGTCATTTCAGCACTTTGTTGAAAGCAGAGCAGGCAGGAAATAACATGAAATCCTGATCTGCTTTCCTTGTGGTGTCAGATCTTTTCCCCCCAGTTCTGACCTACTATATCACATGAGCTGCTAGCCATCTCCTTATCAACAAGGGTTACCATAACAATGTAACACTATCAAAGAAAGACAGCAGAACAACTAACCATCATGCCGCGTACACACCATCACTTTATGTGATGAAAAAAAATGACGTTTTTAAAAACGTCACTTTAATTGACTGTGTGTGGGGGAAAACGTCGTTTTATGTCTTGTAAAAAACGACCAAAAAAAATTGAAGCATGCTTCAATTTTATGTGTCGTTTTTCAAAAGTGCACTTTTTACTTCACAGAAATTGACCGTGTGTAGCAAAAAACGTCGTTTTCTAAGACGTTTTTTCATCCACGCATGCCCAGAAGCTACTTATGAAGCAAGCTTCAATGGTAAAACGTGGTGGAACGTAACCTCACTTTGCAAGATCATTGTGAGAAAACGATGGTGTGTAGGCAACTTCGTCTTTGAAAATTGAAGTTTCAAAAACGTCATTTTTTACTTCACAGAAAGTGTCGTTTTTTTTCATCACATAAAGTGATGGTGTGTACGCGGCATCAGAGTTAGGTCTAATACGATTCATAGATGGGCAGGTAATGGGACAACAAGTAAGAAGATATCCTTAAAACATGGAGCTTGGTAATGGCTCACTCGATACAGCGAGGAAAACAAGTATTTGACCCCCTGCTGATTTTGTACGTTTGCCCTCTGACAAAGAAATGATCAGTCTATCATTTTAATGGTAGGCTTATTTTAACAGTGATGCCGCGTACACACCATCACTTTATGTGATGAAAAAAAAATGACGTTTTTAAAAACGTCACTTTAATTGACCGTGTGTGGGGGAAAACGTCGTTTTATGTCTTCTAAAAAAACGACCAAAAAAAATTGAAGCATGCTTCAATTTTATGTGTCGTTTTTCAAAACGTCAACTTTTACTTCACAGAAATTGACCATGTGTAGTAAAAAACGTCGTTTAAAACGACGTTTTTTCACCCGCGCATGCCCAGAAGCTACTTATGAAGCAATCTTCAATGGAAACAGTGGTGAGAACGTAACCTCGCTTTGCTAGAACATTGTGAGAAAAACGATGGTGTGTAGGCAACTTCGTCTTTGAAAATTGAAGTTTCAAAAACGTCATTTTTTACTTCACAGAAAATGTCGTTTTTTTGTCATCACATAAAGTGATGGTGTGTACGCGGCATTAGAGGCAGAATAACAACAACATAAATCCAGAAAAACGCATTTAAAAAAAGTTATAAATTGATTAGCATTTTAACCTCTTTCCCACCGGGCTAATTTTTCAGATTCGGTGTTTACGAGACTAAAACAGTTTTTTTTGCTATATAATTACTTAAAACCCCCAAACATTATATATATATTTTTTCTAACACCCTAGAGAATAAAATGGCAGTCACTGCAAAACTTTTTGTCACACCGTATTTGCGCAGTGGTCTTACAAGCGCACTTTTTTTGGATAAAAATCACTTTTTTGAATTAAAAAATAAGACAACAATACTTTTTGCCCAATTTTTTTATATATTGTGAAAGATAATGTTACGCCGAGTAAAATGATACCCAACATGTCACGCTTAAAAATTGCGCCCGCTCGTGGCATGGCGTCAAACTTGTACCCTTAAAAATCTCGATAGGCGACGTTTAAAAAATTCTACAGGTTGCATTTTTTGAGTTGCAGAGTAGGTCTAGGGGTAGAATTATTGCTCTCGCTCACGATCGCGGCGATACCTCACTTGTGTGGTTTGAATACCGTTTTCATATGCGGGCGCTACTCGCGTATGCGTTCGCTTCTGCGCGCGAGCTCATTGGGATGGGGCGCTTTAAAAAAAAAATTTTTGTTTTCTTATTTAGTTTTATTTAGTTTTATAATTTTTTACACTGAAATAAAAAAAAAATTTATCACTTTTATTCCTATTACAAGGAATGTAAACATCCCTTGTAATAGAAAAAAGCATGACAGGTCCTCTTAAATATGAGATCTGGGGTCAAAAAGACCTCAGATCTCATATTTAGACTTAAATGCAAAAAATAAAATAAAAAAAAAAAGTCATTTTTTCAAATGACAAAAAAAAAATGTTTCTTTAAGAGGCTGGGCGGGACTGACGTTTTGACGTCACTTCCGCCCAGCAGAGCTATGAGGACGGGTGAAGGAGATTTCTCCTTCAGTCCCGTCCCCGCTCAGCTGCCGGACACATCCGATCCCCTCCGCCGCTACCGACGGCTCCGGTAAGCGGCGGAGGGCACGGGAGAGCGGCGGGAGGGGGGGGGGCCCTCTCCCGCCACCGATAACGGCGATCTCGCGGCAAATCCGCCGTGGTGACCGCCGTTATCGTGTACACCACCGCCCCCTGAAAAGATGAATATCTTGGTTGTGGCAGCAGCTGCTGCCGTTACCGAGATATTCAACTTTAAAAACAGGACGTCTTTTTGACATGGGGCGGTGGTCAAGTGGTTGATGAGGGAAATAATCATTTGACCCCTTCGCAAAACATGACTTAGTACTTGGTGGCAAAACTCTTGTTGGCAATTACAGAGGTCAGACGCTTCTTGTAGTTGGCCTAGGCTAATGACCAGACAAGAAACAGGAAGTGGGCTGTATAAGATTAAAATAACAAGGTCAGAAGATTTAATAGATGGAAAGTCTGAAGGTCCGCTTTAAACAATGTTGGTAAAATATGCTGCTGCCACTGATCTGCCGAGCTGTAATTGGAAACAAATGAATTATTTCATTACTTTCCCTTTCATCGATAGAAAGAGGAAGGGAAAACAGGAAGGGGTCAATAGATGTTAGTACCATAGGGCCAGATCCACGTACCTCTGCGCTTCTTTACGTCCGGCGTAGTGAATCTCAGATACACTACGCCGCCGTAACTTACAGCGTATTTCCCGTATCCACAAAGAATTTGCGCCGTAAGTTACGGCGGCGTAGTGTAACTGTGTCGGCGTAAGGCGCGCAATTCAAATGGATGAGATGGGGGCGTTTTATGTTAATACGTCTTGACCCGACGTAAATGACGTTTTTTCTGAACGGCGCATGCGCCGTCCGTGGGGGTATGCCAGTGCGCATGCTCCAAATTAACCCACAACAAGCCAAGGCTTTCAACGTGAACGTCATTCTACGCAAAGCCCTATTCGCGAACGTTTTACGCAAACGACGTACACAACGGAAAAGTCTACGCTGGCCCAACGTCCATACTTAACATTGGCTGCGCCTCATATAGCAGGGGTAACCTTACGCCGAAAAAAGCCTTACGGAAACTACGTAAAAAAATGCGCCGGACGGACGTACGTTTGTGGATTGCCGTATCTAGCTAATTTGCATACTCAGCGCGGAAATCGACGGAAGCGCCACCTAGCGGCCAGCGTAAATATGCACCTTAGATCCGACGGCGTACTAAGACGTACGCCAGTTGGATTTAGCCCAGCTTCAGGCGTATCTTGTTTTGTGGATACAAAACAAAGATACGCCAGAGCAACCTAGCAGTTACGCGGCATATCAATAGATACGCCAGGGTAACTGCTTTGTGGATCTGGCCCATAGTGTTTACAACTACGATTGCCGTGATTTTTTCATCACTGCAACAGGTTTTTTTTCTGCAATGCAATGCGGTTTATAATCATCAGTGCAGTAATACAGGTTCACCACATTACCATTCTAAGATGTATAGCAGCAGATATACATTTTTCTTAATTTCCTAGAAAATGTGACAAAAAATTTGATCTTGGGGTGGTTCATTTTCATGGTTGAATAAAGGAAAATTTCTTTATAAAGAAAGAAATAAAAAAGCAATGGTTATAGTGTTTGTTACCCCAGTATTTCCTATTCCTAATTATGTGGCTACTGTACTGTATACTTAAATGAGAAAGTATCCTGTTCTCTTTGTATTGCTTGCTTTGTTTGAAATCACCAGTGATCCGGCTACTCCCTCTGCTTTCCTCTTAAAAATGGACCATACTAAGCAGGAGAACATACTGTAGACAGTTCTCCAGCTATACTGGGAACTCAGGCTGCTCTCCTCCAATGATCAGACTTGTGATGACACACCTCCCCTGCACAGCCTATCACTGGGAAGCTCAGTGTTCTGCGGCTTCTCCTCCCCCCAGCACTTATGCAGTTGAGAACAGAGGGAATGTGACTTATAAAAAAAGGGGGAAAAAAAGGTACTTATAATGTTTTTTTATATGTATACATAACTGTTTTGCCATTAATTTCAGGTTATTGTTGTTTAACAACGTGATCATTTACAAACACAATAAATACCAAAAAAAAAGCTTTGTCTGTCTCAGAAAAAAAGATATAAAATTATTTGGGTACAGTGGTGCATGGCCGAGTCGTCAGGTCAACTATCAACACTAAAAGCTGAAAATGGCCTGGTAATGATGGGATGGTATAGATATCATATATATATATATATATATATATATATATATATATCAATATTGTGGCAGAATGAGGCTCTGTTCCTATGAAATTGGAAGTAAAAAGGACACAGAGTTTGCATATCTGCAGACTGCAAGACTACAGAGTGTAGAGTTTAAATAGAGAAAAATGCTCTGCACCCCTGGTGAGGGGGGACTTCGTTTTTGAAGGACTGGGGAGGTTGGGACGGCTACAAGGGCCTGTGAGACCAGAGGAGGGTCTGGGAGGCTGGGACGGCTGGCAAGTCCAAGGGGGTTGAAGGAAGTCCTGAAGTCTGGGAGACAGTGAGCAAACCCAGAGGGGTGGAGAATCCTGTTGAGACCGGAAGTATGACAGTTCAGCAGGGAACTGCAAGGCAAAATAAGCCTAGGAGCCAGGAGGAGGTTTTGCATTTTCTGTTGTGTGAATTTACTGGAGAAGAACCCCTGTGTGGTAAATCCTGTATATAAACAATTATTTTGTTCCTTTTAATAAAAATGGGCTGCCACAGCCTCAAACCTGATAACTGACTGCTGTGGATTCTCTGGAAAAACGCATCATCCACTTGAGCTAAACACCCCAATATCACAATATGTATATATAAAAAAAAAGTGAGAAAATTTATTATCATACATTTAAAAAGAACACATAATACATAGATACCCAAAATTACATATGTAATACAGTAATAAAGCAAAAAAATTTACAGTTCATATTAACTACTTGCCGACCAGCCGCCGCAGTTATATGGCGGCAGGTTGGCACGGCTGGGCGAGATCACGTAGTTATACGTCATCTCGCCTTTCAGCCAATAGGGGGCACACAGCTCCCGTTCCTGTCACGGGGGAAATTACCTATCGCCTGTTCATACAATGTATGAACAGCGATTTGTAATTTCCCCAAGTCAGTCCCACCCCCCCTTCAGTTAGAACACACTTAACCCCTTCCTCGCTCCTAGTGTTAACCCCTTCCCTGCTAGTGGTATTTTTATAGCACTGATCGCTATAAAAATGCCATTGGTCCCAAAAATGTGTCAAAAGTGTCCGAACTGTCCGCCATAATGTCGCAGTACCGATAAAAATCACTGATCGCCGCCATTACTAGTAAAAAAAAAACATTAATAAAAATGCCATAAAACTATCCCCTATTTTGTAAACGCTATAACTTTTGCGCAAACCAATCAATAAACACTTATTGCGATTTTTTTTACAAAAAATATGTAGAAGAATACGTATCGGCCTAAACTGAGGAATTTTTTTTTTTAATATATTTTTGGGGGATATTTATTATAGCAAAAAATATTCATTTTTTTCAAAATTGTCGCTCTATTTTTGTTTATAGCGCAAAAACTAAAAACCACAGAGGTGATCAAATACCACCAAAAGAAAGCTCTATTTGTGGGAAAAAAAAGACACCAATTTTGTTTGGGAGCCACGTCGCACGACCGCGCAATTGTCAGTTAAAGCGACGCAGTGCCAAATCGCAAAAAGTGGTCATTGAGCAGCAATATGGTTCGGGGCTGAAGTGTTTAATATCAACCATCAATCTGGAAGATCTGTGCTGACATTCTGAATGCATTTCACAATGAAAACGTCACTTCTTTGGGAGAAGCACAGAAGAGTATAATTTGTAGAAGGTAGTGCCCAGCTTTCACCTCAATGGTGGTATAGCCATAAGATGGATTAAAACAAATGTTTTTCCATTATATTCCAAATATATGTAGTAACAAAGGCCAGAATGGAATAGCCAGAAGGTCCACTGTTCTCCAACCAGGAGCTGAGGAGGGACAGGGAGATAATAGAAAGATGACTCCACTCTCAGTGTGAAAACCCAAAAGGTAGGTGTCAGATCCAATGTGGACCAAGAAATCACCCCAAAGCCTATACATGAAGGACTGAGAGATCCAGCAGTCCAAAACCTACCTGCGGGGTTTCACACAGAGTGCAGTCCTATTTCACACTGACATTACATATGTAGTTTTGGTATTCTATTTATATGTGTGTTATTTTTAAATGTATATTGGAGGTGTGGGGGTGGTGGCGCTGTCTCAACTAGAGGCTAGAAGTACCGGGAAGTTAGTACATAGGTGACTGTTATCTGACCCAATTAAAGCTAATAGCTAGTGAGTCTCAAAGTAAATACAATAAAAGTGCCTCAGTAGACTGCTCATAAATAAAGCAGTGTGGGATTGGTGTGTACCAGTGATGGTATAAAATAGATGTGACTCGCAGTCACAAGTGGTTCAGTATAGTTCCAGGTGCATTACATGAGTACCAGTGCAATATATAATGTAAAAGACCAAACGTTGAGTGGAAATAAACAATAAACAATAAGTGACGGCTTCCACCTATCAGCAGCACTGCTATAGGTCAGAGCCGGCAGTTTGGAAGTGACAAATCCAAAAATGAAAAATAAATAAAAATTGTATGCAAACAATGCTAAATAGATAGTCCAGTTAGTGGGAATATAGGATCAATAGTCCATGTAAAATAAATCAGAAAATGTTCGTGACCAGGTGCATCCAATCAGAGTGAGTAATCACAATATGCAATTATGTGAGTTCACGCAGTGGTTCCGGTGCTCCCCCTCCTGGGTCCCCACTCACCAGAGGCACTCACCCCTGTAGGGGCAAAGCGCATGTAAATGAATGATATCCAAACGACTCGGCTCCTCGTCTTTCCGGATTCTCCAGGTGAGTCCTCTGATCCAGTTAATACCGGTCCTCTTAGATATCCGGGTTCCTCCAGGAGGAAAAAAAACTCTCATAGGGTAGTATGTTCAATAGCAGGGGTTCATTTTATTATTAGTACCGCCGCAAATGCTGGCGTGTACTCAAAGCAGATATTACAAAAACACGGGGATAAATATAAAAATATATGTACTAAAAATAAAATATAAAAATGAACTAGGAACAAGTTCCAATAAAAATGTTAAAAACAAAAACAGAAACAGGTAAGCAGCTATCCAGTGGTAGCGAGCCTCCCAGCACAACACTCGTAGCCGGTATAGGAAGTCAGCGCCAGCCTGGGAACGGCGTGCGTTCCACCGTGTGATCAGCTGGTTGACCCGGAAGTGCGTGCCGGCGTGCGTGTATCCGCTTTACGCACGTTTCGTTCTAATTACGTCTTCTGAAGCGGGTACACGCATACCGCTGCTAGTGGTTTATATAGCCAGCGTCATCATGGAAACGACACTCCCGCTTTACGGCGATAGCCAATCAGGGATTTTGCTGGGGAATCCCCATCCAATCGGATCAGTTTAGTGAGTATCCCAGGACGTCCCTGGTTTCCATGTTAAGCGCTTACTTCCACAAGCTTAATTAAACAGTTCAAACAGTGAATTTCTAATAGAACAGCATACTAGTTTACTGATAAGGGAGGTAGGTGTGAGCCATATGTCCGTGTATGTCCCGTGAAGGCAGCAAATTATTCCAAGCAGTGCGGTCACGGCTACAATTAATAAAATGAAAGGAAGATGGTATGCAGTGTGAAAGAATAATATACCAATTGTACTACTGTATGGTGTGGCCATATATGTATATATGTACAAAGGTAAACTACACATCAGCAATAGTTAACCTAATAAGTGGGCAGAGGGTGGGTTAAATGGTACCCCGAAGATGCCACTACCCATGGTGAACTGTACATGGTGCACATACTGCCAAATCGGGAAAGGGACATTAATGACTTGTCCCATAATGTTCGACCTAAAAATAGGTAGGTGCACTCAGATATAGGAGTGACTTGGTAAAGAGGGCATGGATCTTCGTGGGTACGTATATAATGAAGTGAATACTATCATATACTAGGCAGAGACAACCATGACTACCCCCGTAGGGATAACGCCCAAGGGAGTGTGAGCACTAGATGTAAGGTGACTCGAGGGACAACTGTGTCAGTGATTTATCATATAAAGAAGCATAAGGGGGCAAGATGGGTACGGTAGCCTGTTGCTGGGATCATAGGAGAGATCAGAAGGCTGTATGGTATGGCATATGCAGGTAAAGGTCATGGAGTATATAAGTTGTTACCAGAGTATATTTCTCATCAGTAGGGGCAACATAATTCCCATAAAGGTGTAATAAATATAGGCACACAGGTCTAAAATGATGAGGGGTATGGTGGGTGGCCTAAGCAGTTGATATGCTCTGGGAGGTGGTTACTAGTGGAGGTAGGTAGAAGTGAGAAAAAGAAAAAGGCTACCCTATTATAGTATTCCTCTCCATCTATGTAAAGTACAAAGAGCTGGTAAGAGTGATAGGCCAAAGGAGGGCCAACATAAATAGATACTGAGTCAAGAGGTATCTATATAGTGCCCTCACATAACGCCTGGATAGGACAGAGTTTTACATGTGTATCTGGAGTGCCCTTAGATTAGGGGTTGGCAAGGAAACAGTTTAAATCAATATCCTTGTTCAGCCCATAGGGCACCAGAGACCCCAGACGGTATATCCAGCTGGTCTCGTTTTGGGATATAGCAGTGGTCTTATTCCCACCCCTCCAGTTATCCTTGATTGTGTCAATGCCATAAAAAATCAGGCCAGTAGGATCTTGCTGATGGAATTCTTTAAAGTGGCGTGAGAGGTGGTGTTTGGGGAAACCTGCTTTAATCCTATTGATGTGCCCCCGGATTCTTATTTTCAAGGGTCGGGTACGCCATACCATACAGCCTTCTGATCTCTCCTATGATCCCAGCAACAGGCTACCGTACCCATCTTGCCCCTTTATGCTTCTTTATATGATAAATCACTGACACAGTTGTCCCTTGAGTCACCTTACATCTAGTGCTCACACTCCCTTGGGCATTATCCCTACGGGGGTAGTCACGGTTGTCTCTGCCTAGTATATGATAGTATTCACTTCATTATATACGTACCCACGAAGATCCATGCCCTCTTTACCAAGTCACTCCTATATCTGAGTGCACCTACCTATTTTTAGGTCGAACATTATGGGACAAGTCATTAATGTCCCTTTCCCGATTTGGTAGTATGTGCACCATGTACACTTCACCATGGGTAGTGGCATCTTCGGGGTACCATTTAACCCACCCTCTGCCCACTTATTAGGTTAACTATTGCTGATGTGTAGTTTAACTTTGTACATATATGCACATAGTTTTGGCCACACCATACAGTAGTACAATTGGTATATTATTCTTTCACACTGCATACCATCTTCCTTTCATTTTATTAATTGTAGCCGTGACCGCACTGCTTGGAATAATTCGCTGCCTTCACGGGACATACACGGACATATGGCTCATACCTCCCTTACCAGTAAACTAGTATGCTGTTCTATTAGAAATTCACTGTTTGAACTGTTTAATTAAGCTTGTGGAAGTAAGCGCTTAACATGGAAACCAGGGACGTCCTGGGATACTCACTAAACTGATCCGATTGGATGGGGATTCCCCAGCAAAATCCCTGATTGGCTATCGCCGTAAAGCGGGAGGGTCGTTTCCATGATGACGCTGGCTATATAAACCACTAGCAGCGGTATGCGTGTACCCGCTTCAGAAGACGTAATTAGAACGAAACGTGCGTAAAGCGGATACATGCACGCCGGCACGCACTTCCGGGTCAACCAGCTGATCACACGGTGGAACGCACGCCGTTCCCAGGCTGGCGCTGACTTCCTATACCGGCTACGAGTGTTGTGCTGGGAGGCTCGCTACCACTGGATAGCTGCTTACCTGTTTCTGTTTTTGTTTTTAACATTTTTATTGGAACTTGTTCCTAGTTCATTTTTATATTTTATTTTTAGTACATATATTTTTATATTTATCCCCGTGTTTTTGTAATATCTGCTTTGAGTACACGCCAGCATTTGAGGCGGTACTAATAATAAAATGAACCCCTGCTATTGAACATACTACCCTATGAGAGTTTTTTTTCCTCCTGGAGGAACCCGGATATCTAAGAGGACCGGTATTACCTGGATCAGAGGACTCACCTGGAGAATCCGGAAAGACGAGGAGCCGAGTCGTTTGGATATCATTCATTTACATGCGCTTTACCCCTGCAGGGGTGAGTGCCTCTGGTGAGTGGGGACCCAGGAGGGGGAGCACCGGAACCACTGCGTGAACTCACATAATTGGATATTGTGATTACTCACTCTGATTGGATGCACCTGGTCACGAACATTTTCTGATTTATTTTACATGGACTATTGATCCTATATTCCCACTAACTGGACTATCTATTTAGCATTGTTTGCATACAATTTTTATTTATTTTTCATTTTTGGATTTGTCACTTCCAAACTGCCGGCTCTGACCTATAGCAGTGCTGCTGATAGGTGGAAGCCGTCACTTATTGTTTGTTTATTTCCACTCAACGTTTGGTCTTTTACATTATATATTGCACTGGTACTCATGTAATGCACCTGGAACTATACTGAACCACTTGTCACATCTATTTTATACCATCACTGGTACACACCAATCCCACACTGCTTTATTTATGAGCAGTCTATTGAGGCACTTTTATTGTATTTAATTTGACACTCACTAGCTATTAGCTTGAATTGGGTCAGATAACAGTCACCTATGTACTAACTTCCCGGTACTTCAAGCCTCTAGTTGAGACAGCGCCACCACCCCCACACCTCCAATATTCTCTCTTTTTGTGTCCTCTAGGGGATCACATATCGGGGGGGCTGCAGTCCTATTACTACTATTATTATTACTATTATTATTTGATTTGGTTTATTTATTTATCACATCGCATTCATTCCGTATCCTCACTACTGCTACATATTTCCACCTAGTGGTTTCCTAAGCGCGGTTCCCCATCTTATTTATTTTGAAATGTATGTTAATACATTTTCTTACAATTTGTTATATAAAGGTCTGAGCTGTGACTCATTAAAAGTCTTGTGGGCCCAAAAATGTTGTTGTATTAATGAGATATTAAACTTTGTAATGCAACGTCAATGCATGTGCAGGCTGGCTATATATATAGTCACTAATACCAGAGACAGGACCGACATATTATAAGCATTGGAATGTGATATACTGTAGATTTACTGACATAAAAGCTGACATTAAACACTTATTGGTCCTATACTTTACTGTTGCATACAATAACAATTTTTTTGAGTATCCCATATTAGTATTATGCGTTTAACAGGCAAAAAAGGTTGTAATGAGAAAAACTACACTAAAAATCACACCTAGGCCTAATGTGTGCCTGAGGCTCACCATTTCATGAAAGCACTATAGGATCACCAAAGGCAAAGATTATGCCCAAGTATTAATTTGTGAAAAAAAAATTGTTATCTCATAAATGTAAACAATCTTCAACAAATGTATTAGCCAATAATTAGGCAGTGGTCACTGCTTTTCACAATGAACACACAGATCCATAAATGTGTTTGTAACCATAGAAACTAGAATTTAATGGCTTAAAACATTGTTTTAATGGTGTTTTATTTGCAAAGTTTGCATTTTTTAATGTTTAAAACATTTTTTTTTTAATTTTTGAAAGGAGACCTAGTTTCATTGATCTCGGAAGATAGGGTATGTTGGATAAATAATTTAATAACAGTGTGTGGTAAGCAATTTGAAACCTATTACAGGTTCTTTGTCCAAAAAAATGTGAGCAATTATTTGTCAAAGTATGCCTTGATTCCTGTACCTGTGGCCTCAAATTGCTATTGTATATGTTCATGTAGTCATAGTTGTATTGAAGAGTCAGGGTTTTTCCTTTCTAGGAATCAATATCCTTCCACATGGGTTAATGCACATACAATCTAGCAATATTGGTCTTTGACTTGAAAGGTGCTTAACCTACTAATTGAATAATAATCTCAGCAATGACCAGTTGGTGTTTTTCTCCAGTGCTATGTTTTAAGTGAAATCATGTTGTTTTATATAGAAAATTGCTTCTTTAGCCATCTGTGTACATTTAAAGAAAGGTAAAATAAAACAGCATAGCTGTAGTATTTTCAAGGGAATATGATTCAGTTTGGCAGTTTATATTTTCTCTGCTGAATGTGAAATATCATATCCAGCTCAGGAACATTACACCTCTTTAGGTCAGGGCTACTAAACATAATTAAAATACAATTCTACACTTTATCAAAAACACACACTGTGATATGCCTACCTAGTATTACTGGACCATTGGATAGCATTACATTTGACAGCAATTTTTTAAAAATGCTATATACACAGAGTGCATTACACAGTTCCACCATGCCATGACAACTGAACTGAAATGTAATAGTTTGTTACTTCTTAGGCCTCGTACAGACGACCGGACAGTCCGCTGGACTGTTTTCAGCAGACATGTCCGGCCGGAGATTTCTGTCTGATGGTTGTACACACCATCAGACAGAAATCCGCGCGTACACGATCCGCAGTGACGTGGCCGCGGCGACGTGCACGGCCCTGGAAGTTCAAAGCTTCCACGCTGCAAAACAGTCGGCTGGACAAATGTACGCTGAAACCTGTCCGGTCGGCCGTACACACGACCGAACATGTCTGCTGAAACTGGTCTGCGGACCAGTTTCAGCAGACATGTTCGGTCGTGTGTACGAGGCCTTAGGCGAAAAGCCAGTGTGGCTGGAACCTGGTTGGTTTCTCAGCAGTTTTAGCCACCTTGCTCCCTTTCTTAGAAGGCTGCCAATTCACTATTAAAGTTTCAGAGAAACAGATTACATCATGTTTCTAAAGCTTTCTTACTGAATATGCATGCACTAGAATTCTCATAGTCTGGGCAGAGGTTTACTTTAAAGTAGTTGAAAACCCTTACATACTGTATAACAAGTGACATGACTAGCCTCAGGTGATACACAGAGATGAAAAAATCCTCCTACATAAGTTGTATCTGCATATTGTCAGCCATCTACAACACACAGAGATGACTCATGCATATAACAGAAGAAAAAAGCTTTATCTACACGTTGTTAAACCTTTCCTGAACAATTTAACTTGACAGCTAAAAACCAGTGTCTAAAAATGTCCATTTAGCCGCGTTTACATGCTGCGTTTTTTTTGGTTAAAATGAAAAACGTCTGTAAACGAAATGCGAGTTACCGCACTAACCACTCGAAATGCCTCTAAACGCATTTCTTGGGGTTCCAGAAAAAGCCTCTAAACTCAACTGCCTAGAAACGACTGTAAACGACCCCATGTACATGTACAAATAAGATAACAGAGGAGAGTTCAGGAGCAGTTGAAAAAAATGCCCAACTGTTCCTAAGACTTCATGTACACAGAACATTGTTCAACTTCTCCTGAGCGATTTAACTTGACAGCTAGAAACCGGCATCTAAAAACTGCCGTTTAGCCACGTTTACGTGCAGCGTTTAGGTCTAGAAGCATTGGAAAAAAAATTATATTTTTTTTTTAAATGACCAAAAATGAAAAACGCCTTACCGTGTTTAGCATCTGGAACTGTGGCATCTGAACACATTTTTTTGCCTTCAAAAAAGGCCTATAAACGCAACTGCCTAAAAACGACAGTAAACAAACCTGAGTACATGTACACATAAGATAACACTAAATTAGTTCAGTGTTCAACTGCCTCTGAACATCCGTTTAGCAGCAGCAGTGTACATTGGGCCTAAACATCCATTTACCAGCAGCAGTGTACATGAGGTCTAAGGCACTCTACTCTCATTTTTGCAAAGGTAAAAGGGTGACAGAAATTCAGCCTCTCTCAAAATCTGCCCTAGAGCACTTAGGAACAACTTAGCTAACAACAACAATTTAGCTAAGCCATGTAATAACTTGGTATTTAATTGACATTGCACATTTTAAATGATTATTGTCATCAACTTTTGCAATGTGGGACTTGTTATGCAAACAACGGAAATGGCGCCTCCAGCTATGCAACTGACTGGCCATGATTACTTCCCACCTGGGAACATGGATCCCAAATACAGTAATTGGATCTCAGACACACCTTTTCTACTACATCAAGTGACTTTGTCCAATGGCATCCAACCTATCTCTGACCTGTTACCAACTAAACCTGTCTCGTTTATGGACCAGTGGAAACATCACCAACTTTTGAAATTTGTCAAGTCTCTTCCTCAACCTCTACGGTTGGAGTCGGAACTGACTCCAATAGAAAACTTACTTGCTGGGGTCAACCCTCTGATAAACCCATTTTGTTTTTCTATAAAGCTCTGTTGTCTTTGCCTCCTGTGGATCAGCAGACATTCCTATCTAAATGGAAACAAGAGCTCCAAAGCTCTTTAACGGATGTTCAATGGTCTACTATCCTACAATTATTACATGTTTCGGCTATATCTTCGAAAGCAGCGGAAGTAAACTACAAATTGTTGTCTAGATGGCATTATACACCAGTATCGCTTCACAAAACTTTCCCTGACATGTCGGATCTCTGCTGGAGGGGATGTGGGATTCAGGGGTCTCATGCCCACATATGGTGGTCTTGTCCTCTCATTAGGCCATATTGGAATGATGTATATCATTGGATCAAAGAGATTCAAGGCAGTTCTGTCCCTGATGATCCTTGGGCGATATTGCTTCATTGCACGAGCCAGCCAATAGGAACGTACAAAAAATCTATTACACCCCACCTCTTGAACGCGGCTAAGTCACTTATTCCTAAATTTTGGAAGCAACAAACAATTCCCACTATTCGCAATTGGTTACAGTAGTAGTGGTGGATTATTTCTATCATATGGAAACAAGCACGCTCACACTACGAAACAAATCTGATTTAGCAAATAAGGTGTGGCCCTGTTGGCTCGATTTTAAATATACAGCGGCATATGCAAGCATTATGACTCAACAGGGATAGTTGGGAAATGTATATAGATATACAAGTACGATTAGCTGTGCAGGCTGGTTATTTTCCCTCCCCTCCCTCTCTATTTTCTCCTCTGTCTTTCCTTTTCTCCTTTCTCTTTAAGGTTTCATGACCAATTTTTATTAGAATGCGGTCTAGATTTTTTCCCGTTCTGGGACGGGTAATACCCAGATGATACATACACGGCTAGTAGTGGCATCCATCTCAGGCCACTGACTTTTGAAGGCTTTGATGTAATGACCAGCCTATAGCTCTGATAGCTGTCTACAATGGTTATGATGGTTTTCTTGAATTGCCTTTGCTACGTATGTATGGTGATGTTCTTTTGTTTAAAGTGTCATATGGGGATACTGTGCCTCATTACAATTTTGTGGGATTTTTCTATTCTTGTAATGTGTCATATTGCTTCTAATAAAAACCTATCGAACAAAAAAAATATTATCGTTATATTTTTTTCCTGAAAATGTATTTTTGCTTCTTGTTCCACATTTAGCATTTTTATTTCATATGCACATTTGTAAGTGCTCCATCTGGTCAAGCGATAAGTTTCTCGGCATAATTATTGCTTAGATAAGCTTAGTTAGGCTAACAACCCCCCCAAGACCCACTGTAAAGTGCAGTTATTGTCCAATGTTATTAATCAGGAAGCATAGCCTAGATACAATGAACACTTTTACCCCATAAACATATACAGTGCTATCAATGAGAATAATGCTTAACCTCTTTACTACCGGCCACCGTCAATTGACGGCGGCACGATAGCTCTGCTGTTCTGAGAGGATGTCATACGACGCCCTCGTCTTGCAGAGCCACTAGGGGTTCATAATAAAATATAAAAAAGGTGATCACAATTCATGAATATTAAAAGCAATATGGGGAGCAAAATGCATATCCCTATGAATTTTGCTCCCTATATTGCTTTTAATATTCATTAATTGTGATCACCTTTTTTGTATTTTATTATGTATATTGTTTTTTATCATTAAAACCTCTTTATGACCTACACCATTGGAGCCCCCATTTTTTTTTCTCTTTACATGTATTTGTGAAAGATACGTTTTTTTGAGCCCTCTTCAGTTGGTTTCTAGTACCCATGCCAGGGTTCTCACTTACCTGAACCAGATTTTGTTTGGATGTTTGGAGGATCCTTATGATTGCCATACCCACGGTTTACCAGGATCTTCAGTATTGGAGTAGTCGGTGGCCGATGAACATCTGGTCTTCCTGCCCCTTCCTGGGTTGACGACATCTGACTGCCTATGAGGCAGACTCCATTTTCTTCTGGACTTCCGGTGACATCTTTGTGGGACATCCCAAGCTCGATCGATCCACTGTCGTACGACATTTGGGTCCAATGGTTGCGGTAAGCGCATATGTATTCCTTATATTTGAAGATTTCTGTTGGGAAGTTCCTTACCATCTCATGACATCTTCATTGTTTCATATTTTGTTATGGACGCTATATTACATTTTTGTTTATATTGTTCACTTTGATTCGTATTTTACATTTTTTTGTTGTGCAATTTTTGTCATTACATCTTTTGTGTCACATTTTATGGTCACACCTCACTAGGTGCATATAGTCATTGCCATTGGGCTCACACGTAGCACTACATTACCATCCACATTTGTCTGAATTTTGTCATATTCTTGTGTAGCTGCTTCACTCCCGTTCAGGGTTCATTCTTTGATACATTTATTTTAGTTTTTGGGTAGCGCACATATTTTTCCCTTCACAATAAATTAAAAAACAATAATTCATTTTTTTATAATACTTGTATGGGGTCAATTGTAAACTTATGTGTGTGTGTATATATATACATATATATATGCGCACACACACACCATATTACCAAAAGTATTGTGATGCCTGCCTTGCCTATTCACACAAACTTTAATGAATGAATGAATGAATGAATGAATGAAAAACTTATAAAGCGCGGCGCATGCGAACTGAATCGCTTCTGGGCGCTAGTTGTTCGTGTCTCATGACATCAAAAGAGCAGAGTTTTGATCCGTCTTCTGAAAGTCAGGTGGTTTTCCTCCAACCGAATGCTGGTTGGTAAATGCGTTCCATAGTCTAGGACAGTGTTTCTCAACTCCAGTCCTCAAGGCGCCCCAACAGGTCATGTTTTCAGGATTTCCCTCAGATGAAACAGCTGTGGTAATTACAAGGCAGTGAAACTGATCAAATCACCTGTGCAAAATAATGGAAAGTCTGAAAACATGACCTGTTGGGGCGCCACGAGGACTGGAGTTGAGAAACCCTGGTCTAGGACCCTGAAAAGCAAACCTTCTTTCTCCTTTGGACTTGTATTTGGTTTTTGGTACCCTGACCAGATTTTGGTCGGTGGATCGCAGAACGCGATTCGAATTGTGAGGTTCTATCTTGTCGCAAAGATATTGCGGAGCCTTCCCATGGATGCACTTATGTGTCAGGCAGAGTGCTTTAAATGCAATTCTGTCTTTTACTGGCAGCCAGTGAAGGGTTCTCAACGAAGGTGAGATTGATTCCCATTTTTTTTTCCCAGTCACCAGTCTGGCGGCCGTATTCTGAACGACTTGCAGACGGGAGATTTGGTACTTTGGGAGTCCGAGGTACAGGGCGTTAGCATAGTCCAGTCTGGAATTCACGATTGTTCCCACCACGACTGCTACGTCTTCTTTTGGGATAAATGGAATAAGTCTGCGTAGTAGGCGCAACAGATGGTGCGCTCCGCTGACTACTGACCCTATTTGTGCGTCCATTGTCATGAAGGTGTCGAAGATGACCCCAAGACTTTTGACTTTGGAGCTAGGGGTGATGATTTGGCCCAGAATGGGCGGGGGTGTCCAGGTTGTTGCCAGTTGACTCTTTCGGCTGGCGTGAAACATAAGGAGTTCTGTTTTTGAATGGCATCCTAGTCTTAATTTGTAGGGTTCAATATTGAGTTGGTCCACCCACTGCAGCTATAACAGTCAACACTTCTGGGAAGGCTGTCCACAAGGTTTAGCAGTGTGTCTATGGGAATGTTTGACCATTTTTCCAGAAGCGCAATTGAGAGGTCAGGTACTAATGTGAATGAGAAGGCCTGGCTCGCAGTCTCCGCTCTAATTCATCCCAAAGGTGTTCTATTGGGTTGAGGTCAAGACTCTGTGCAGGCCAGTCAAGTTCCTTCACCCCAAACTTGCTCATCCATGTCTTTATGAATCTTGTTTTATGCACGGGTCCAAATCATTTGGCAGAGGGTAGATTATGGTGTGGGGTTGTTTTCAGAGGTTGGGCTTCCAGTGAAGGGAGCTCTTAAGGCATCAGCATACCAAGACATTCTGGACAAATTTCATGCTCCCAACTTTGTGGGAACAGTTTGGAGATGGCCCCTTCCTGTTCCAAAATGACTGCGCACCAGTGCACAAATCAAGGTCCATAAGGACATGGATGAGTGAGTTTGGGGTGGAGGAACTTAACTGGCCTGCAGAGAGTCCAGACCTCAACCCGAACACCTTTGGGATGAATTAAAACGGAGACAGTGAGCCAGGCCTTCTTGTCCACATCAGTGTCTGACTTCACAAATGGGATTCTGGAAGAACAGTTAAACACACTCCTAAATATTGTGGACAGCCTTACCAGAAGAGTTGAGGCTGTTATAGCTGCAAAGTGTGGGCCAGCTCAATATTGAAACCTTGGACCAAGACTGGGATTGCCATTAAAGTTCATGTGCGTGTAAAAGAAGATGTCCCAATACTTTTGGTAATATAGCGTATACAGTGAAATAAAAAGTCTACACACCCCTGTTAAAATACCAGGTTTTTGTGATGTAAAAAAAAGAGACAAAGATAAATGAGTTCAGAACTGTTTCCATCTTTAATGTGACCTATAAACTGTACAACTCAGTTGAACAACAAACTGAAATCTTTTAGGTGGAAGGAAGTAAAAATAAATAAAATGAGTGTGCACACCCCTTCAGATCACCTCACATATTTTTAATTGGATTTAGGTCTGGCTGGGCCATTCCAAAACTTTTATCTTTTTCTGGTGAAGCAATTTCTTTGTTGATTTGGATGGTTGTCATGCTGAAAGATGAAGTTCCTTCTTCATGTTCAGCTTTCTAGTAGAAGACTGAAGGTTTTGTGCCAATATTGACTGGTATTTGGAACTGTTCATAATTCCCTCTACCTTGACTAAGGCCCCTGTTCTAGCTGAAGAAAAACAGCCCCAAAGCATGATGCTGTCACCACCATGCTTCACTGTGGGTATGGTGTTATTTTAGTGTTGTGCAGTGTTATTTTTGCACCAAACACCTTTTGGAATTATGGCCAAAAAGTTCAACCTTGGTTTCATCAGACCATAACACATTTTTCCACATGCTTTTGGGAGACTTCAGATGTGTTTTTGCAAAATTTACCCAGCTTTGATGTGTTTCTTGGTAAGAAAAGGCTTCCGACTTGCCACTCTACCCCATAGCCTAGACCTGTGAAGAATACGGGAGATAGTTGTCACATATACCACACATCCAGTACTTGCCAGATATTCCTGCAGCTCCTTGAATGTTGCTGTAGGCCTCTTGGCAGCCTCCCTGACCAGTTTTCTTCTCGTCTTTTTATCACATTTGGAGGGACATGCAGTTCTTGGGTTATATTTTATCCACTTGATGATGTCTTCACTGTGTTCCATGGTATATTTAATGGTATATCTAATGCCTTGGATATTCTTTTGTACCCTTCTCCTGACTGATACCTTTTAACAAGATCCCTCTGATGCTTTGGAAGTTCTCTGCAGACCATGGCTTTTGCTGTAGGTTGCTACTAATCAAATTTCAGGAAAGACCTACTAGAACAGCTGAACTTTATTTGGGGTAAATCAGAGGCACTTTAAATGATGGCAGGTGTGTACTGACTAAATGATGGCAGTTGTGAATGTGATTACTTAAGTCTGAACACAGCTACATACCCCCCTAAAAGATTTCAGTCTGTGTTTTAATTGAGTTGTAGAGTTTATAGGTCACATTAAAAGGTGGAAAACCTTCTGAAAATATTTTATGTTTGTCTTATTTTTTTACATCACAGAAACCTGACATTTTAACAGGGGTGTGTGTAACAGCTTGTATAACAGTGTAAATTTGCTCTCCCCTCAAAATAACAAACAGCCACTAATGTATAAACCACTAGCAACAAAAGTGAGTACACCCCTAAATAAAAATATCCAAATTGAGCCCAATTAGTCATTTTCCTCCCTGGTGTCATGCGACTCGTTAGTGTTACAAGGTCTTAGGTGTGAATGGGGAGCAGGCATGTTAAATTTGGTGTTATCGCTCTCACTCTCTCATACTGGTCGCTGGAAGTTCAACATTGCACCTCATGGCAAAGAACTTTCTGCGGATCTGAAAAAAGAATTGTTGCTCTGCACAAATATGGCCTAGGCTATAAGAAGATTGCCAAGACCCTGAAACTGAGCTGCAGCACGATGGCCAGGACCGTTCAGCGGTTTAACAGGACAGGTTCCACTCAAAACAGGCCTCGTCATGGTCGTCCAAATAAGTTGAGTGTACATGCTCAGCATCATATCCAGAGGTTGTCTTTGGGAAATGGACATACGAGTGCTGCCAGCATTGCTAGAGAGGTTGAAGGAGTGGGGGTCAGCCTGTCAGCGCTCAGACCATACGCTACACACTGCATCAAATTGATCTGCATGGCTGTCATCCCAAAAGGAAGCCTCTTCTAAAGATGATGCACAAGAAAGCCCACAAACAGTGTGCGGAAGACAAGCAGACTAAGGACATGGAGTACTGGAACCATGCCCTGTGGTCTGATGAGACCAAGATGAATGTATTTGGTTCAGATGCAACCAGGTGAGGAGTAAAAAGACAAGTGTATCTATCTTGCCTACAGTTAAGCATGGTGGTGGGAGTGTCATGGTCTGGGGCTGCATGAGTGCTGCTGACACTGGGGAGCTACAGTTCATTGAGGGAACCATGAATGCCAACATGTACTGTTACATACTGAAGCCCGAGCATGATCCCCTTCATTCGGAGACTGGGCCGCAGGGCAGTATTCTAACATGATAACGACCCCAAACACACCTCCAAGACGACCACTGCCTTGCTAAAGAAGCTGAGGGTAAAGATCAAGCATGTCTCCAGACCTAAACCCTATTGAGCATCTGTGGGGCATCCTCAAATGGAAGGTGGAAGAGCGCAAGGTCTCTAACATTCACCAGCTCTGTGATGTCCTCATGGATGAGTGGAATAGGACTCCAGTGGCAACCTGTGAAGCTCTTTTTCACTTAGGGGTGTAGTCACCTTTGTTGCCAGCAGTTTAGACATTTTTGGCTGTGTATTGAGTTATTTTGAGGGGACAGCAATTTCACAGTTATACAAGATGTACACTAACTGCTTTACATTGTAACAAAGTGTAATTTCTTCAGTGTTTTCACATGAAAAAGATATAATAAAATATTTTCAAAATTGTGAGGGGTGTACTCACTTTTGTGAGATTGTATATAAAGTCTTGTGGTATATTGGATTTGGTACAGACACACACTAGGGGTCTGGTTCTTTGCTGTATCATTAAGTTGAATAAGGCTACCTGTAGTTAAGCCTGCTCTAAATGATATTTTGCTGTATGTCCCAACTTAGGAGCTGATGCACGGTGTGGATTTACAAATAATCCAAACCTTTAGGGAACTCATACAGTTGCAAATTGTCTGCAGTGAAGGCTTGTTTTAAGCCTCCTTTGCTTACAATTGGCACCTTATTGGTGGTCACTAACTCTCCCACCAGTCAGCTATGCTGCCAAATTGGAAGAAACTGTATTAGTTTATACATTTCTTGAAAAAAAAACTCATTCTCCATTCATTAATGCTAACATCTGTTGGCATTATCCATGTGTGTCAGCTTTGGTTGCCACCTTGAATAGTCAAATCTATTGAAGATTGGGCTGTCAACTTTTCAGAACAGTAATAGGAGTAGAGAGATATCTATTGTGTTAAAAGGCAAGAGAAATTTGTCCCAGCAAAAACATGATATGTAAGAACGTTATTCTTGATAACATTTTGCTTATAGCAGTGCAGCCTGCCCACAAAGTAAGGTGCATGTTGTAGATTGAGCTGTAGACTTGCGATAAAAAAATGGAAATGCTGGTAAGCATGCTAGGGCATGAAGTGGTGGACTGCTATGATTACACAAGCTAACACGCATTTTAGTGTCTCGAATGATAGACCTGTTACTGGGTAGATTTGACCCATTGATTCCAAAAATGGCACAATTTTTTCACTATCGGCTCTAGTTTTTGAGATGCAGCATTCATGTGATATAAAATTCTTCACTTTGATCCTTATCATAAATCAGGATATAAATATAGCAAAATACATGCGGACGATTTAGGCAGCACCATTGTGAAATAGCAATAACCTCTATGGTGCTCAGTCTGCAACAATGAAATAATATGAGTGGCAATAAACACACACCACCTATACGATCATAACTATAATCCTTTCTTTATATCTGCTACCTTGTACACAAAAAAAACCCACAAACTACGTAGGTAACAAAAGAACAAGTTGATTTGGAAGATGTTTCCAACAACTGACTAAAATATGAATAGATTTGACCATATCTAAGAAACTAGAGCTTATGCAGTCTAACCAATGCAATTTTCTGAGGAGTCATCATCAAGAACAGGTCTAAAAAGCAAGGCACCAAGAATTTATTTATTTTTGGATTGTGCTATTTATGCCAAGTCCCTGCTTTACATTTGGCATATGTGATGGGCTCTGTGGTTATATTCACAATGAAGCTTTAATTCATGTTGTGGTAGTTGTGAACAGGCCATGCAGCCAAAAGGTAAAGGTTATGCAATTACTTTCTATAGAAGGTATACATTCTGAGGCCTTGGCAATGGACTTTGTGGTGGACTTAGAAAGGTACACTCATCCTTTAAATTCATGAATGTGAAAAGAACACTTCTGGGCAATTATTTTTTTTATTAAATGAAGTCTCTTGAGGCTTTTGAAGTGTAAAAAAAAAAAAAAAAAACAGACAAGAGCACAACATTTAGCTTTAATCTGGAGCATCTCCCCTTCCGTACCTCTTCAACACAAGATGTCCTTTGATCTTCTGGACTGAATAATGTTCAGGGTCACTTAATTCAGAAGACTGGGGATTCTATGGTGCATACAAACCATAACCATATCACCTCTCATTCACTGTATAATGATGCAGTGAGAGCGGCATTGACATCACCATGCCAGCACAACGTTTTGCACAATGAAGGATAACCCACAGCCAGGAGAAGACTGAAGAAGCAAAAGAGAATCCAGCGAGTCACTTGATCAGCTTAAAAACCTTGGAGAAAAGGTAACATGGTGGGGGAAGGCGTGTCTGTGCAAGGGGCAAGGAGCTGAGCCAGAGTTAGGGCCCTTTCACAGGTACGGATCCCGTGAGGATCCGTACCTTTCTCATCCACATGCTCAACGGGGATCGCTCTGTTGATCCTTGGTGAGTCGGCCGATGACAGGGCGGTCCCCTCTGCAGAATTTAGACCATAGCGGTGACCGATGAGATCGGGTGTCAGCGGATGTTCATCCGCTGACACCCGCTATCCCATAGGGATACACGTATGTCCGTATTTCATTGAAAAACAGATGGATGAAATACGGACATACTGTTCCCATGTGTGAAAGGGCCTTTTGACTTTAAATACATTTTCAGGGGCCAGTTCACACCACAAAAATGCACTGTTGCGTTTTTGATTAGTTTTGCTGTGTTCCAGTACAATTCTGTGCAGAAAAAATGCAGCGTGTTCTACTTTTTTTCTGCACCAGAAACTGACTGCACTGGTGTAAACTAGGGCCATTGGAATACATGGAAAACACTGTGCATGCATTTTTAATGCAGAAAAAAAAGCACTGCATCTGCTGTGAACTGGGACCTAATCTAAAATTTGCATCTTTGATTAAAATAACACCTACAATAAAGGTCGTTGTGCAGGCACTTCCTGTTACAGGGTAACAACATTCTGTCCCTGTCACTCAGTTATTCTCCTGTACGGTCACTCTCACATTCCAATGTCCAGCCTTGTTCCAATGTTGTTACTTAGGCCTCTTTCACACGGGACGGATCAGTGATGATCTGCCCCGCGAACCTCCGCACACTCTTTTCTCCGCTCTCCCCTATGGGGGGATCGGATGAACACGGACCGTTTGTGTTCACCCGATCCAATGACAGATGGAAAAAGAGGGTTTTCCTCCGTCTGCACAATCGGAGGATTGCGGAACTGGGTGAGATCGGGTGTACACTGCAGCCAACAGGGTAGATATGCTGCCTAAAGTTTCTTTTTCTCAGCCCTTTTTCCTTTATTTTCATCTAGTGATCCTGCAACTGGGGACAGCATTGTCAATTATAGGACAGAAAGGGTGTTAGCACTAAAGAGCACCCCACCTCTACTCATCTCTTTAATTTGGGGTTATTCTGCAGTTCAAAGAGCTGAACTAGGCAGACACTGCTTGAGATTTCAGTGAAGTGAGGCAAACTAAATTATGGAGATCACAAGATTTCTGGCAGAATCAACAATATTTTTTTTTACTTATCGAATATGTGAACAAAAATTGTAATGATTTAGAATGTTTGATATATTTAACAGGCTAAAAGGGGGGCACAATAAGTAATCATGGTGTTTTTTTTGGCACATTTGAATGTAACGTGGAAGACTTACAGAATAGCCTAATGGAAATGTGTGAATATTACTTAGAAGATTTTAGAATCAAAAACATGAAGGCATCACAGTTGTTTGCTCATTTCTATATTTTTATTAAGAATGCGCACATTAGCAATGACTATTTTTTTGTAATCAGAATGTTAATGGTCGAAACACACTTTTTTACAAAATGTCCTCATTTTGCAAACATCAATGTCTTACATGCACACAAAGTACTTCAAATATAAAACACTACTCGGAAGGCAGTGCAAAACATTTGCCTTGATTTAATTCTCGGTATCCTGGAGCGAATTCATGTTTAAAAATAATAAAGGGAAAAGATAATAGGTTTGCTGCCCTTACAAATGCAACTGGTGTTAACATTCTGTAAAGTACATTAGAAAGTTAAATATGGAAGCAGGGTAAATGTTTTGGGAACTACCACCTTTTTCTGTGCTCCACTTTTCATAAATCAGCCACACTTAAATACTGCAGATCTAACACAACTGACTTAGCCTCTTGCATTTTTGTTTTTTAAGAGCGTAGATACATCAACTTTGCTTGGTCAAAGTCATATTGTCTTTACTAACAAATATTTTTTATTTAGAATTCATTTATATTTTGTACAAGTCCCTAACTATAAATCATATTTAAAATGTTCAAACGAGTTATAATTACATTTTAAATAAACAATAATACTAGTACAAAAAATAGAAGTGTTTCTATACAACTGCTTAAGACACATGCAGGGATAATTGGATTTCATTTTTGTCATGCTCATCAGTGGAAATAATTATTGAAAATGGTCACTGTAATCTGGCTCAATATACTGTAAGTATACTATAGAGGCTTTTAGTTCAGTTGCAAAGTGAAATGAATGAATCAAATAAATGTTAGAGATTTGTGCTGGTGTTATAAACAATGCATTCAATTATATAATATCACACGGCTTGTGGAGGTTGTCAGGGATAATGTAAAAAGGTTTTGCTCAACCTGTAGGCTACCAGATGGACTACCTGCTTACAATTTATTTGTTACATGTCATGCAGACTTATAACAATACCTATATCTATTTATGTTTCAAGGTACACATAAGACCTTTGTCAAGTTCAGGCCATAATGAAATGGCCCGTACTGTGACTATGTTCTTGTAGAGAATACACAGCTGAGCCAACCCTTTAGAGGTTGGAACTGACATTTTTCAGCAGGTGGCCTAAAAGTTCATTGACATTGCTTCAAGCCCCAGTGCCTTCTTTACTAACAAGGAACTAGGATAGATAGAATTCTGATGAATCCTGAATATAAAAACAGATGCTGATAATATGTGAAAATGCCAGAAACTGTTTTGGCTTTAGTGACAACTCCTTTCCGATACTGCATGCATGGTATTCCACTAAAGAATGTTTCGCTCTATTTAAAGACAAAATAAATCAACAAAAATATAACAAATACCAATTTTCCATGATTCCCCAAATCATTTTAGTTTTCAATACTGCAATTATAAAAGTAAATTACAGACATAATAGTGTTAAGGACATCATTTCAAAATAGTTTGGATTTTCAGTTAACAGAAATATTTGTTTAAACCACCTAAAACATATGAAAAAAAACAACAAGTTAATAAAAACATTTTCTGTTTCTACGTGGCAAAAGGTATGTGCAATATTGAGTAAACAAGCTCTGGTCTTTAGCAAACAAACTCTAGCATTACAATGTCTAGTTTGTAAGCAACTCATTTGATATATTACACCTCTATATTGGTGTAAATAGCTAAAGTTTACATACAGTGGGTATAGAAAAAAAAATCACCCCCATTGAGGCTGGGTTCACACCTCTGACATATGCGACTCTAAGCAGGGGGCCCGGGGCATCCCTGTTCTTTATTTCAGGGAAGAATTAGGGCCTGAATTCAGCCCTGAAACTGAGCCAAAGACACACACAAAACTCCTGTGCAAGCCGCTCCGCAGCCGCAATTGAGATATGTGAATCAGCTCCATAGAGAGCCGGTCACAACTTCCTTTCATGTGAACTGGATGCGGTAAGACCCACATCCAATTCGTATAGGTGTGAACCGAGCCGCAAAATAATCACGTTCTGTTGCTTTGCAGCCTGAAATGAAGACACAGTTTGTGTTTTATCCAGCTGTATTTACTTATAACATCCAAGTCAAAGATATACCAACAACATGTCGGAAAAAAATAAAATTCTAAAACTCAGTTGGAAATAGGATAACCCCCCTCCTGAAAATGACTTGTAAACTCAATCAGGTAAAGCTAATGAACTTCTCAATGGCACACAAAGCCATTTGACTTTCAACTATGATCAGCTGCGGTCATTTTGATTAGCTCAGCATGAAAAGAGCTGTCCTGGAGCAGTTCAGTCCCTGCTAGTGCAACTGAAGCAATCAACCAACTATGGGTGGCAAGGCACTGTTAAAAGAACTCCGGGATAAAGTTGTTGATAGGCACATTTCAGGAGATGGATACAAAAAAAATTCAAAAGGTTTTATCAATGCCTAGAAGCACAGTGAAATCTATTATTAAGAAGTGGAAACTATTTGGTACAACACCCCCCCCCCCTGGATCAGGTCATCGCTCCAAACTGGATGAAAGAGCCAGAATGAAACTGGTCAGAGAAGCTAGAGGCCTACAGCAACTCTGATGTAGTCCCAGGAATTTATGACAAAGAGTGGTCATTCTGTGCAAGTGACAACAATATTACAAATTCCCCACAAATGTGGCTTGTATCGGAGGGTTGCAAGAAAAAAAGCCACTCAAGAAAGGTCACATGTAGTCATGACTGAGTTTTCCAAAAAACGCTCCTTGAAGATTCTGAGGCCACTTGGAAAGGTTAGGGTCAGATGAGACATTAAATTATTTGGCCTCAACACCAAATGATATGTCTGACAGAAATCCAATACAGCTCACCATCTAAATAACACAATTCCTACAGCAAAGCATGGAGGTGGTAATATCCTGTTATGGGGGTGTTTCTCTGCAGCAAGGACTGGGGCACTTGTTAGGATAGGAGGAAAAATTTATAGGGGAAAATTACCGCCAAATTCTTTAGAAGATCTGTTGCCCTAGGCCAGAAAGTTGTCAATAGGAAGGTGATTTATCTTCCAACAGGACAATGACCCAAAGCACACAGCAAAGATTACCGCACAGTTGTTGAAGGAGAAAAGGGTGAATGTCCTTGCATGGCCTAGTCAGAGCCCAGACTTAAACCCCACTGAAATCCTGTAGAATGACTTTTAGACTGTAGTCCATAGAAGAGTGGGCAAATACTGCAAAGTCTAGATGTGCAAAGTTAGCAGAAACATATCCCAACAGACTAAAGGGTGTAATTAAAGCAAAAGGTGGTTCAACAAAATACTGCCAGAAGGGGGTGGTCCTTTTTTCAACTCAGTGTCTTGGTTTTTTTTTCTGACATGTTGGTGTTATATCTTTCACTTGGATGTTGGAAGTTGCACTGCATAAATACAACTGGATAAAACAAAAACTGTGTCCATCTTCATTTCAGGCGGCAAAGCAACAAAAGGTGCTTATTTTAAAGGGGGTAATTCTTTTAGAAACCTATTTTATAACTTTTCTTGCTTCGTGATCTTGCTTGGTTGCTTGGCATCATCATACCTACTGGGGTTGATTTACTACAGTAAAATAGACAGATCATTTTTCAAGGAGATTTTCCCTTAGTGAATGTGGCAAAGCTCTGCTGACTTCCATCATCCAATCGTGTACAAGCAAGAAGTTTATATTTTCCTTGCACATGATTGGATATTTTTCGGAATATCAAAATTCATTACATTCGCCAAGTAAAAGGAATATTTTCCTGCAAAGTGAACAGCCTATTTGCTTTTATTAAATCAACCCATATGACAATAGCAGAGAAAAACATATCATGGTTGTATTTTATAGGTTTTAATCCACTGCCATGAGTTAAAAGGAAAAAGGAAAGAGGGGAGCATTAAATATGTCTAAATTGTCAACTATTACAAACAAAAAAAAATGATAAACTGAATTTAAACCACTGAATAAAATGTTATATCTGTGCTAAATGTATTAAAGTTTAAAATCAAATGTCAGTGGAAAATTGCAGGGGAAGAATAAAAGCAATTTTTTATGTCATGGTGACTTCAGTTTTATATACCAAATAGTAAGTTGCCACATATACAGAAACAAGCTCCCTTTCTATCATAAATACATTAACAAACAGAACCAAGGGTAAATGGGTAGAAGTGAAATACACCGTATTTACTTAGTATTTAGCAGTTCTGGGGCAAAGTAACTGAAAGAAACTTCCAAGCAGCATTGTCAGTAATATATTAGAAGGATTTTAATGCTTACTATATTTACATTTTACAATTTCAAATGACTAATTTTTGAAATACAAAGATCTGAATAATCCTGACTAGTAATTCAAATTTGATGCACTTATGTAGATAACTTTCAGAACACCTGCCATGATAAATTGGACCAGAAATGGGGGGATGCCATTTTCCTATACTTCTACCCTGTAAATTCACTGAAAAATAATTTTCTTTGGTATGTGGCATGTATACAATGGGCCTGGTCTATCAGAATTTACACCTAAGCCTCTGTAGATATGATTCCATGTTATTTTGTGAAAACAATATCACTGCAATAAAAAAGCACAAAAAGTATTTATATTGTACATATTCATATAAATCACTAATAAGGAGGGAGTTTTTCAATTGTTGCCTGCTATGAATCCAGTCATTTCTTGTAGTGATTGGGGGCATCTGCAAAAGCAAACTTTAGTCTGTAGGCTTCAGCCAGGAGGACGCTGATATCTTCATTCCCCCAGTGTGCGGTTGGCAAATTCTGCAATAGGATCAATAATCCCTGGAAAACAAATGAAGAATACATATTAAAAATATTTCATATGTGCAGGTAGTGCCTTGTTGGATGAGCACAGCTAGCATTTGTGTTGATATATGCCTAATTTTTAGTTCGTACATAAACTCAAACATGCCAATGCTCTAAAATTGGATAAACCTTCAAAAGCATCCTAAGCAAAAAAAAAAAAAAAAACTACTGCAGTGTAATGATCTTTTATTGAATTTACAACATTATAGCTTAATAGATTATCCTGAAAACTCCAAGAAATAATTTGTTCATATGGAAGTGAAATTTGTCATAGCAACGATCTGAAAATATTCCATCATATTTCTGTATGTATAAAATATATTATTGCTTTGCAATAAAAAAAAACATGACAAACACAAGACATAAAAAAAGAAGCCCTGTCTAAAAATAAAATAATAATAATATTTAAACATCTTAATAATATTTCCTTTACATAAGAGATTCTATAATAAATATTAAATATCATCCACTTGTAACACTATAGATGCAGAAATAGACGTGTGGGAATAAATATTATGCGATACATCAACCCTGAAACTCTAACAATTAATCCCCTCTGCGTGTGTATGTATTTCATTTTACAATATGTCATCAGCCAGAGCTACAGCCTTGGAAAATCATTTATTGCTAGTGATAACCTAGTAAGTTTTGGCCATTCAGATGCATATATTTTGTTAGGCCAACATCTTCGTAAATGATTACCATTCAGTGGTAAGAAAAATAAACATCACTGGCAAAATAGAGAAATCCTTTTCATTTCTCCAGTGTCACTTTAGGTAGAAATAACCAACACTGAACAATTAAGAAAATCAGAACTTCTGATCTGCAATTATTTTTCTGGGTCAGCGACAAACTCTTGAAGCCAATCATCATAACAGGCAAGTAGCATAGGACACTAGGTTAGACAACAGATTTTAAATCAATAAATTACATAGCACCGATTCTTTTGGCTGCAGCACATATTTTGGAACAAGTTACCGTACTAGTTTCCACAATTCACATACAAATGCACACACACACCGAGACCTATTTGGGTGGAAAGCAAATAAGTCACCAGTATGTCTTTTTGAATTGCGGGAGGAAACTGGAGATCAAGCAAGCTCCACACAGTTCTTAGTGGGAACTAAGGTCAAAGAGCTGCAAGACAGTGGTGCTAATCGGGTAACAATTATATTTCTTTTACACCTCATCTAAAAGTGATATGTTTTACCATAAGTGAAGCCTAGTGATCTGGGTAATCCTATAGCGTATTCTATTGAGGACTCCCATAGAAAGATCCATATTTCCTGGCTCAGTTGTCATCAAGGAAGTGCCCCAACAGCGACATCACTACACTATTGATGTCAGTTTGCTAATGCCCAGCTTTGTCTTGGCAATATATTTTTTTTAATGGTTTATTTTCTATACAATCTATAGCAGTGGTTCTCAACCTTACTACTGCCGTGACCCCTTGATAACATTTCCCAAGTTGTGGGGTCCCCTAACAGTAAAATTATTTTCGTAGTGTGTGTTGTCAGCACCCAAGGCAAGACAAGACAATCAATTAATTTGCGCCCCTAACCCACGGACATTTAGCGCTCCCGTCCCTTCCACTCATACAGTATTAAAACTTTCTTCTCTTTTCTTTCCCTTTTATCTCTTCTCTATTCTTATTTCTTGTTTTTTTTCCCCCATTCCTCTCTCTAGCCATCTTTTTTGTTCTTTTTCTTTCTCTCCCTTTTTCTTTGTTCCTCCCCCTCTTTTCCTCTCCATTCAATGTAGTCTCCATTTTTATTCCTTCTCTTACTCCTTGGTGGGGGCTGGAGAGAATGGGGTGAGTGGCAGTGCTGGTGGGGAGTTGGGATGAGTGGCAGTGCTGGTGGGATGAGTGGCAGTGCTGGTGCGGGGGGTGGGATCAGTGGCAGTGCTGGTGGGGGGTGGGATCAGTGGCAGTGCTGGGGTAGTTCTGATCAGCCAACTTAGGTGCTCTTTATCAAGGTCATCTGCTGATCTGAGAACTGTAGTGGGAACTTTTAATGGCAACTATAATCACAGGTAGTGTTACTCACTGAGTCTCCAGCTTCACCGAGTCTGCAAATATGTCAAAATCAGGAGATAGGGATAGCCATGCAATGAACTAACTGAGCGTCTGCAAAGAGGCTGAGTGGGTGGCCGCGGGCTCCAGGAACAGCCCTGCTGGGCGGCCACAGTCTCAAGGGACAGCCCTGCTGGGTGGCCACGAAAAGTTTGGGAGAGCAGTGCGGACTTCAGGAACAGCCCAGGATTCGGTGACCCCTGGCAAATCAACCATTCGACCCCCAGGCTGAGAACCACTGATCTATAGGTTCACGTTGTGTGTGGACGTGACTCACAGCAGGGGTCCGGTGTGTCTCTGTTCTCTGTTTCATGGATGATTCAGGCAAGAATACGGACCTGAAACGGACCAAAGACACACAGGAACCCTATGCAATGCGCTCCACGCCCACCCTGGAGATGTGTGAACTGGCTCCATTGAGATATGGTCACACTCTCCTGTCATGGGAATTGGATGCAGGGGAAACCCACATCCAATTCACATCAGTGTGAACCCAGCCTTAATTTAACAGTCAATAAAAATAAACATATTTTACTATATAATTTGTCCTGTTTAAAATTACACTAAAATTATGTTTCTATTACAAAGCATGGTGAAATGACCTTAAAAAAAAAAAAAAAAAAAAAAGGAAAATTTCCCATTTTGCAGCACTTTAAAAACGCTTTTAAGGATCGTTGGAAGTGCTGCCCATTAATTTCAATGGCCAGGGGTGTTTTGGGAGTGCTATTTAAAGCGCTCCCAAGATGCTCCTTGCAGGACTTTGCCTAACGTCCCGCAAGCGTACCGCCCGAGTATGAAAGCACTCATTGCACAGAATGGGAGACTTTTTAGAGGCTATTTCTAGCACTAAAATGCCTGAAAACTGCCTTTGTGTGAAAGGGGTCTCAGACTGGTTAAAATTGTTTGTTACATGGTGGGGTTGACCTACTAAAACTGGAAAGCACAAAATCTGGTGCAGCTTTGTGTAGAAACCAGCTTCTGTTTTTTTGTCAAAGCCTAATTAAAGAAGCTGGTTGTCTACCATGCACAGCTGCACCAGATTTTGCTCTCTCCAGTTTTAGTAAATCAATCGCTATGTACTTCATAGCAAATGAATGGTCACTTCAGAGTTGATAAGTCACAACTCCAATTGGAGCTGGCTAGCAGAGCATTAGTGACAGAATAAGTTAATAAAGAAACCTTTTAATTGCAGGTTCAAATTTTGGATATCCTTTTCTAATCAAGCGATTCTGCATTTAAATTCTGTCTGAGGCTTTTTTTTCCTCCCATCCAAACAAAAAACTTGAGGCACCAATGCTTGGATTACCCCACAACATTGAGAGCAACAGACCTTGACTAAAGTTTGCAGGGAGACAAATATATGCTATACAAGCAGTTTTTGAATTTGGAGCATTAATTTGGTTGACCACATTTCCACCAAATGTAAGTAGATTATTTCACCCGAATTGTTTATTGAGAGCTATCACCTTAAACTACAGCACTATACAGGGATTTCCTGGACCCTCTCCTTCATTTCCTTTTTTTTTTACTCTCTCACTTTTCACATTCACAAGAGTTACTTCCACAAGTTACCCAGAGCAAATGTGTAAATTAGGAAATACTTAAAGAGTAATTCTGAAAGCCAAGAAACTAGTATTTCCAGAAAAAGGGTAGCAATGATTGTCTTGATTATTTGTTCATGACATGTTTCCTTTAAAATAGAATTGTCACTGGAAAGGCAGCCAAAATCACTTTCTGCTGTAAAATATTTTAACCACTTACCGACTAATTTACGCACATTTCTGGTGGCAAAGTGGCTCATTCAAATTAATCACCGTTATTAGTAAAAAAAAATAATAAAAAAAGCCATAAATCCATCCCCTATTTTGTAGACACTATAACTTTTGCGCAAACCAATCAATATACGCTTACCAAAAATATGTAAAAGAATGCATATAGGCCTAAACTGAATTTGTTTTTGTTTGTTACATTGGGGATATTATAGCAAAAATTAAAAAAAACATCATTTTTTTTCAAAATCTTATTTTTTTGTTTATAGTAAAAAAAAAAAAAAAACGCAGAGGTGATCAAATACCACCAAAAGACAGCTCTATTTGTGGGGAAAAAAAAGGACATCAATTTTATTTGGGTACCGTGTCGCACAACCACGCAATTGTCAGTTAAAGCAACATAGTGCCACATCGCAAAAAAAATGGGCTGGTCATTAAAAGGGGAAAATCTTCCGGGGCTGAAGTGGTTATATAAACTTTTGTTTCTAATACCAAAGAAGTTGCACTTGCTTAAAAACTGTAATTTTGACGAGACAAGAAATGAATGAATAATGAAAAAAAACCTCCAAAACACGAATGTGAGCTGGCAGACATGGCAAGACATAAAAACATCTGTAACTTGCTTCAGGCTGTTATACTTGTAGTTTTTTTTTTTAACTGTAAGCATGATTAATTTACATTGATTTATGTATTACAGTGATCAGATGTCGCATTCTATTCACTTTTTGCTTATATTAATCTGTGAACTAGAGAATTCACCCCAGGTTATGAGCAAAAAAGCAATGGCATTATATAACTACATTATTGTCTCACACTAGTCTGCAGGTAGTGGCTGCAGCCAGAGCAACAGTGATAGCAATACTTATAAAATCAAAGTTTACTATACAAGTTCAGCATACTTTGGAAGGGTCATGTTTGCATGGGTAAACTTTGGCGCACCCCAATCAATATATGCTTATTGTGTTTTATTTTGTTTTTTGTTTTATCAAAAATACATAGCAGAATACAAATTAGCCTAAACTTTTTATTGTTTTTTTTTTTTGTTTTATAGCAAAAAATTGAAAAATATTTCTGCCAAGCTGACCTTTTCCTTAAATTTTATGGCCAAAAATAATTTTGAATTGCACCGAATACAGCAAGTACAAACAAGGAAAAAAAGTAAAATACAAACTAGTGATAAATAAATTTGTGATAAATAAATTAAATAAATTAATAAAAGTACAAAGTAATATAAAAGTCCAAAACCATATGAAGATTCCAAGCTGTATCGTAAAAGATGCGTCATAGGTCCACTTATTGAAGAAAAACACACCACACACCCATCTTTACCACACATCTAGTAAGGATTTCAACCCACAAGAAGATGTGTGACACACTGTCAAAGAGAAGTCAAAACACGCTTATGTGAGTAAACTCTTATTACTGGAATCAACAGTCTGCTCTCGGACCACCTAATTCAGGTTTTCCACCGCTGATGGTCCCCAGGAATTTAGAAAGGACAGAGCACCAGGCTTGCATAGTATAAAATCCTTTGAGGATGTTTTATTCCAATAAAAAACACTTAGAAACAATGTAGGCAATCTGCCTCAACCAGAACTCCCCAAACCTCATAATGCAAGGTGGCAATGTGTGGGACGTGGTGGCAACGTGCAGGACATGGTGACGTCACAGCTTTCAGATCCGCCCTATGCATGTTTTGTCATAAATTACATCATCGGGGGCCCGCTGTGGTGTGGTTTTCTTCAATAAGTGGTACTATGGCACAGAGATCTTTTATCATACAGCTTGGATTCCTCATACCGTGTTGGACTTTTAGATCATGTTGCATTAACTTTTATTTATTTATCACCAGTTTGTATTTTACTTTATAACCATTTTATATTTGTTGTATTCATAATTTTTCTAGCAAGGCATGTGATATATTGATTTAATTTTGATGTATATTATCCTAAACATATACATATATTATCTTATACAGATATTTGCCACACCTTGTTTATGTTGATTGAATTTTGTCATTTACGCAGTATCACATTGGTTTGTAATTCTGAATTGCTACTGTTCCCTAAAAGCTGTCAAAGTATCTGTTCCTGCCCCTTCTTCTACAAGCAGAAATCATGCATCACAACAAAAACACTACTAACCATTAGTTGAATTGTGCCAGTACATCCAACTGTCAACGAAGATCTACAGTTAACTAAAAAGTAACACCAAGCTCTCACAGCTTAACCCCCATAGATGTACCCTCCTCAACATTATAATTAACAACATTAATAGAATGTCTATAAATGAAATATATTTCATAATACATAGAATTATTTTTTAAAAGGGAACATTGTCAAATGCCATAATAATACTGTTTAAATATAAAATGTTATAACACCTATCTACCAAATATATTACCTTTATGCAACATGCTGTTAGGGCTTTAATTTAAAGTATAAATCAGTGGTGTGGTTGAATGATTTCTAAGATGTATGCTTACTTTGCTAAAACCTAAAAAGAAATAACTTTTCTCCTTTTCAGAGTTTCTTTTTCAATTCATTTCGCTTTATATTACTATGACCTCTATAGTTCTAGGGTTGAATGCAGTGCTCCAGCATTATGGTAACTTACTGACTAAGCTACACACTCAATTTCAAAATCTAATTTAGGGATCCAAGTTCAGTAGATAAAGGGTGAATGAAACTGTCCAGACCCCTGTCTTATAAAATGTTAAAGAGATGAAAATTCTATTTGTTTGACCTCCACAGATAGTAAGGCTGTAGCCTGAAAATAAAATCCGCTAAGTACATTTAGGTCTGCTTTTACAGCCACCACAATTATAGACAAGACAAAAGACAAAGAAATCTCTTTGGCAGGACCTACTAACCTTAGTAAAGCAACAATCAGATTGAAATGTTAGCATTCTCTGGACTTCACATACTTGTGATTCAAAAACAGTAACAGTAGAGTGACTCTTGTGTGCTTTGATCATTGAGCCATCTGATGATGTTAACAGTTTTACTCATCTCTGCATGCTTTAGAAGGCTCACAAATGTAGAATATATACTACCAAATGCTTTCCTCCATAACTCAAACCCCCCAGTTTACTGGCTTAGAAAAAAGTGAGACCCATCTTCATCTGACTTTTCCACATTTACAGAATGAGAAGATGTGAATAGAATGCAAGTGTATTTAATATTATGGCATAACAATGTAGCAACACTGACTGTCTGTAGATATACTGGGCCCTCAGTATTCTTGCGGTTGTTCAGCAACAGATTTGGACTTCCACTGCGATGGCAATATCTGACAGATTATGCATATATTCACATATGTTCATTTTATTAAATCATTTTAAACTAATATTTGGACAATTCTTGGCATTCTGTACAGGTTGCTAACAAGATTTTTAGTATATAATTAAAATTACCTTCCTCTAACTAAAAAAATAAAAGATATTTTGGTGCAAATTCTTCATGGTAACATCAAATCCTAAGTTATAACCACCCCCTAACAGTGGGTCCTCTACTTATGGATGTTTGATTCATTTCAAGCTGGTACAGAAGCATGCAATGGACTTGATTATACATTTAGCATGGCAGGGGTATGGCTAACTAACCTGACCCCTACCTAAAAGATGCAGGCAAGTTGTACGTAATGCACTCATCTCCTTCATAGGACCCCAGAGATGCAGAAAAACATCATAAATTGTCTAGCATTTTGAGTTAGGTCGCCTCCATGAGCAGATGTCACTGATGCATAAATATTCAAACCAAAAAGTTACACCAATGTATACAAATGCCCCTTGATATATAAAAAGATAATAAAAACATTATTAGAAATTATTTTTTAACTACTTCCTGTCTCCCCACAGTACATTACTGTGGGCAGGCTGGATCATGTACATGTGCGTCCATCAGCATGCTCTGGGTTAGGGGTGCGCATGTGCACACCCCCTACTAATCCACACTGTCACTGGCTACAGTGGAATTTTGTCAACAGGTCTCGGCCAATGATTTATGACCTATTTATTGGCTGTAGCCAACACAGCACAGAGTCCTGTGTTTACATACACATAGGGCTCTATATACACAGAGATCTGTCTGTTTCAGGGAGAAATAACAGCCAGGTCTGTTAACCACTTAATGCCCGGACCATTATGCAGGTTAAGGACCTTGCCCCTATTTGCAATTCGGCACTGCGTCGCTTTAACTGAAAATTGGCGTTCTTTTTTCCCCACAAATAGAGCTTTCTTTTGGTGGTATTTGATCACCTCTGTGGTTTTTATTTTTTGTGCTATAAACAAAAATAGAGCAACAATTTTGAAAAAAATATTTTTTACTTTTTGCTATAATAAATATCCACAAAAAAGATATAAGAAACATATTTTTTCCGTAGTTTAGGCCGATACTTATTCTTCTACCTATTTTTGGTAAAAAAAAATCGCAATAAGCGTTTATCGATTGTTTTGCGCAAAATGTATAGCGTTTACAAAATAGGGGATAGTTTTATTGCATTTTTATTAATATTTTTTTAACTACTAATGGCGGCAATCAGCGATTTGTTTTGTGACTGCGACATTATGCAATCGGACAATTTTGACACATTTTTGGGACCATTTTCACAGCAAAAAGTGCTATAAAAATGCACTTTTTACTGTGAAAATGACAATTGCAGTTTAGGAGTTAACCACTAGGGGACACTGTAGGGGTTAAGTGTTACCTCATATGTGTTTCTAACTGTAGGGGGGCTGGACGTGTGACGTCAGTGATCGTCTTTCCCTATATCAGGGAAGAGACGATCACGGACACTGCCACAATGAAGAACGGGGAAGGTGTGTTTACACACACACACACACACCTCTCCCCGTTCTTCAGCTCCGGTGACCGATCATGGGACACAGGCGGCGATCGGGTCTGCGGGTCCCGCTAGGGTGGTCACAAAGCTTTGCGAACGTGCCGCCGGCGCGCTCGCGCCCCTACGGCTGAGCTGAGACACGTACAGGTACGTGATTGTGCCCAGCCGTGCCATTCTGCCAACGTATATCGGCGTGAAGGGGTCCTTAAGTGGTTAAAGCAGCACACATTACACATTGTTAGGCACACCGTTAGATTGAATATATTTTTATTCACGTATTTTCAAGTTTTGCAAAATCGTCACATACAAACAATAGAAAAAGAGAAGGAAAAAAGGGGGCAACAAATGTCAAAATGGTGGCATAAGCGCCATAATTGACAACATAACAAGTCAATGTAATGGCAGGTGAGTAAACCCAAATAATAAAGGAAGAGAAAGAGCACAGAGTAGAAGGAGGAAAGAGTAGAAAGAAAAAAGGAATGGAACGTTAGATACAGCATCCATTATTATCAAACCATAAAGTATGTACAGACTGCAGCATCACAGTAAAATACAGTCCCCACTGATGTATTTCTGTAGAATATGGGTCCATATCACATAGAGGGGTCCATAGAAGCATTGTATCAAAACATTGCCAGTTCATGCAAGAAATCTCCTAAATTTCTTTAGAAGAGGAATACTGAAGACACACATACCACAACTTATGTTTTTTCCATGTGTCCATTTACCTTGCCTGCACCTCTTCCATAAGCATGACGTTGTTAAGGGTATCTACCAACATGTTTAGAAGGGGTGGTAACATCGTTTTTCCAAAATGTAGTAATAAGATGACATGCAGCCGTAAGAAAAAATCTGAGGAGATTTTTTTGGGGATTTGGCTGAGCCCAGGAGGATAGATAAAAGGGCAAGGAGGGGGATGAGAGATTCATCATTAGACCCCTTTCACACTGAGGCGATTTGCAGGCGCTATAGCGCTAAAAATAGTGCCTGCAAAGCGCCCTCAAACATTAACTCCATTCACTCCAGTGTAAAAGCTGAGCGGTGCGTTGGCAGGACATCAGAAAAAATCCTGCCAGCAGCTTCATTAGAGAGCATTAGGAGCGGTGAACTCACTGCTCCTAAAGCGCCCGTGTCCATTGAAATGAATGGGCAGCACCGCCAAAGCGTCATTGTAGCAGCACTTATAACCCTTTTTCAGGTGCTAGCGGGGGTTAAAAGCGCTGAAAAGACGGCGATAAAGCGCCGTTAAAAATAGCGACATTTTACCGCTGACGCCCGGGCGCTTTCAGTGTGAAAGCAGCCTAAATCTCATTGTAAATCTGAAAAATCTGTTTCCAAAAGGGATGTAGTCAGGCACATTCCCACTAAACATGTAAATATGTTCCTCTCTCTCCGTGACAGCATCAACATGTATCGAAGGAGGTCAGGAATATTCGGTTGATACAGACTAGGTCTTTATACCAGCGGGAGTTTGAAGATTTGTGCGTAAAGATAAATGAGGTGTGCCAATCCCCTACAAAAATCTCTGTCTCCAAATACCTAAACCACAGCCTTGTATAGAAAAATAAATACAATAATGGCGCATACTGAAACATAAGATCAAACAGAATTCTCCATAAAGACCTTTGAGCTATGAAAAGCTCTATGTGAAATGGCAGTCCTTTAACTGGGCAGCCTTGCAGGGGGAGCCGAAGCCGGACTCCAGCACATGTAAACAGAAAGACAGGCGCCACTTAGTAAAAACGGTATCACTTTAATATTAAAAGGCATCAAAGCACTCACTTAATAGTTACTGTGTGAAGGCATCTGAAAGTCCAATCGACAATCAATCTCCGCCAGTGCAAAAAAGTCCCTGGAACTGTAAATACGTCAGCGTAAGTCTTTGTGAATCCGGGCCATAGTGTTGGTCAAGATTTACCGCTTGCTTTCGCCACTGGAGAAATGTACAGTGGTCTCAAATGTGTGGTGCAAATGAATGACCAATTGTAGATAAGTCAAGCAAACGTAGGTAAGGCTTGGTTCATACCTGTGTAGTTTGCTTTTGCAATGCATTTTGCATTTTTTGCACAGGGGTTTATGATGCATTTTTTGCGCATTTGGCATTTTTTTTTACCAATTTGTAGTTTGGTTTATTAAAAGACACAAATCACAGTAAAATTCTGGTAAAATTGCTGAAAAAACGCACACCAAGCTTTTCTGTAGCTTCTCCATTGAAGTCTATTGAAGCAAAACCACACTGTTTTGCTTTTAAAAATGTCCCTGACCCTTTCCAAAAACACAGCGGCTGTAAAAAGAATGGATGTGAAAGTGTCCCATCGCAAACCATGCTAAATTAACTGTAATGCGTTTCTGCAAAAAGCATTAAAAAAACGCATAGGTGTGAACTGATCCTAAAGCTTTGAGGCCCGGAATCACACTAGTGCGTTGCGTTTTGGAGCTGCGTTCTCATTGCGAATTTCTCTAGAGGGTGTTCTGCAGATCAACTGCGGTTTAGCTGCAGATCAGGTGCGAATTTGGAGACCTGGGAGAAGTTCCGGGTGAGAGGAGAGTGGGGGAGAATTGTATTGAGCTGAATGAGAGAAATTCCTGCAGAGAACTGAACACATGTGCGAATTAGATGCGTACCCATAGAAGATAATGGGACTGAATTTGCACCTGAGCCGCACCGCAAGACATAAAAACCGCATGCGGTTTGGAGGCAATATGCAGTGCGGATGCATCGCACATATGTGAACCAGCCTCATTGAAAACAATGTATTTTGAAATGTCCTGCGAATTAGATGCGGTTTAAACCGCACTCAATTCGCATAGGTGTGAACCTGGCCTTAAACAAAGAGAAAAGCAGGTTTTGGCAGAAACTGGAACAAACTGTCTGCAATATAACATTAGGGTAAACTAGTTCCTTCCTACATTTGCAATTGCATTGGTCTCTGATTTATTCTAGGATATTTATTAGGCCACAATTTTTCATTCTTTTTAAGATTTGCAAATCCTGACACGAATAAATGTTTTCAAAATCTGTCAGCTCCTATTGCTGGTTCATTCCCATAAAACATACTAATTACATGCTGCTGCCTGTTGATATATGCAGTTTAATTCAGTAAATTAGAATTGTAATGCTGACAGCTAATTAGTAACAGCATAACTTCATACTGTTATAACAAGTACATAGACCTTCTAACAAGTGCCCTGACCCACAAAGTATACAGAGGCTATATTGCCCTAAAGTAGTAGTTTGCAATATAGTTCTGAGGCTAAAGTATAATGACAAGTTCATACCAAACACACAAAAAAAACTGTAAATGTATAACAACTTACCACATAAAACAGCCATTTGCTAAGAAACCAACTGACATTTATACATCCAGTGTATTTAAATTGTTTTTATTATTTTCACATAGAAAAATCTTTACAAACTTTCTTAAAAATGTTTTTAAAATCAGCATCCAATATATAGTTCATAAATTATTCATACATAGAACATATACATTAACATATACATACAACATAATACATACATATAAAAAAAATATATATATATTTGTGTGGGTACAGAGCTAGGTCCGTCCTTATAATCCTAGATCTATAATAATACTTCTATTATACCTTAGCACCTTTTCCTTTCCTACCCTACCTCTCATTATTAAAAGACCTCTTGGTGGTAGAGTGGTCATATCCACCAACCTCCCACCCTTCCCCCCATGAAGATCTGAGCCAACATATACATATTGGCTTACACACCCATACCTGTCTATCACAGGGAAAAGAGAGGGAGGGGAAGAGGAAAGAGAGGAGGGAGGGAGAAAGAGAGAGAAAGAGAAAAAAAAAAAAAAAGAGGGGGGAGAAAAGCGGGAGCGGGGTAGGACCATCCGGGTACTTTCATATAGTCCGTACCAGGTCGCCCCCCGCATTCAACCCATCACCTTATGTATACACCTACGTGTCTCTTGTCATCAGACATCAACAAACAACACAACAACAAAAAAAGGGGGGGGGGGATATCCCCTTTTATAGTGTATCCTATTTCCATCCCAGTGCCCATATGTGTGTGTCCTTATTTTTAAGGAAGTGCGGTGGGGGACTTTCTGTCCTCCCCCTATCACTTCATATTATGTGAAAAAAAAAAAAAGAGGCTCCTCTCTCTCCCCCATCCCCCCCCCCAACACCTACTCAAAGGTCTTCTTCGCTCCCCATGATCTTCAAATAAGTCGGGGATTGCTTAAAGTTCGTCCATTTACCCCAGGTTTCTTGAAATCTTGTTTCTGCATTTTCTTGAAAGCTTATTAATATACATCCAGTGTAAACTAGACATAGTCATAGATCAATTGTAGGCACTGACCACAGGCTGAGGATATGGTCCAAGGCTTTTTTTTGTAACTTGAAAATAATTCATCTACTTGTCGCAACTGTCCATGCTATATACGTTACATTTTTTAACATTTGCAGCAGAATCGTATATGCCATTCCAACACAACTATTCCATTGTGAAAGTTGTTGGCTTTAATGTTGTTTTTGTAGCTGCTTCAACAACAATAGACCATACTCGCAAGATAACCATTGACAAAACCAACTGATAAGGGATTTGAAAATCAATTTACGTCTACAGCCAGCTGAAGACTGAAAACACTATAAAGGCTGACCGAAAACTGGGAAAGAAACAATCACACAGTATGTTTGTTCCCTAGCCAGTCACTGTGAGCCTATGATACAAAGCGGAGATACAGTATGTATATACAAAGGGCATCAATCGAATACCGATTGGAGTAACCAAATGGATGTTCTAAGCAAATAAAGTTGTCAGGCAGGTTAAGAAACTTTAGCACAGGAGACACATCAGTGATCATGCAAACTCACACAAAAAAATGCTAAACCTACTCTCGTTCTTCCTGTATTGCCTAAACAAGAATGCTTATGCAACCAGAAAATTGCATTTTAGGACAGACACTGAGCCAAAAGACAGTGTAGCATGGTCATCTCATGCATGCATATCTGAAAATCTCCAGATTGCAATGGCCAGCTTGGGTGGGTGTGGATCTTTATTCACACTTTTTTCCTACTACACTGATTTAAAAGGTACATATATACTGCACTGATCAATTCCTAAAGTGATGGGCAGCACAGTGGCTTGCAGTACTGGGATTCTTGGTTTGAGAATTGGCCAGGATTTTATCTACATAAAGTTTGCATGTTCACCTTGTGCTTGCATGGGTTTTCCAAAGTTGTCCAGATTACCTCCCACACTTTTTGAGGACAGGAACTGACATGAATAACATATTATTTATATATATATATATATATATATATATATATATATATATATATATATATATATATATATATATATATATATATGCTGTGTAAAATGACAATGCTATATAAATGCCTATAATAATTTATAAGGATTTCTCCTTCCATCTGGGGAATGGAGCTCTGTGTAAAAGCGTATTTGCAGTGTGCGTTATCTGCTCCTTCTTTAAGTAACTCATGGCCAGCAGAGATGTGATCGGCTTATGCCAGTACATCTAGCCACCAATCTATGCTGCAGCCTTTCATAATCCTCGATTTGCCACAAACCAGTTACATTTAGATTATATTTGCTCTGATGGATCACTAAAACTTACCAATCATCATTGCAAGAAAAGCTCTGGGAAACTCAGTTTAGCTATAGAAGCGTGTTATTTGCGCTTCTGGGTTTGTTGAGAAGTCAGCTTAACCATTTCCCTAACAATCTCATGCTGACAGCCATGATCGTGGCTTTGTTTACTTCCGGGTACCAGCCGAATTCATTCTCCGGGCCCCCGATGGCACGGGAGAGCCCGGAGAAGCACCGGATGGTGGCGGGAGGGGGGGGGGGGGGCGACGATGTCCACTCCTGTCGCCTATAAGAACGATCAAGCGGTGGAACTGCTATGATCATTCTTATGGTGCGCAGAATCGCCATCAGAAAAGAAGGATATAATTCAGCCAGACACTGCAAGGTGTTTTTTCACCTTAATGTATAGGATGCATTAAGGTGAAAAAACACGCACAAGCCCTTTAACCACTTAAAGGGTTTGTAAAGGAATTTTTTTTTTATCTTAATAGCTTCCTTTACCTTAAATGCAGTGCTGTTTTCATGTCCTCATTGTTCGTTTTTGCTCTCAAGTTGCTGTAATTCTTCTCTGATCTCCACACTTCCTGGTTGTCTGTTTCCTGATAACCACAGTGCTGGGAGCTTCCTCTCTGTGGTCACTAACTTCAAGGAGGTGTGATTACGGTGTGTCTAAAACCCCACAGCACCTCCCCTTTGGATCAGTTTCGTTTTCCAAACCATCACTGCTCTGTGTAGCAGAGAGGCAGGAAACAACATGCAAAAACGAAATGTATCTATTTTTAATCGTTTTTAAAAGGAATCAGTTAACTATTATGTCTCTATACCCTGTAAACAGTCATTTCAGCATACATTTTTTTTAAATTTACAACTCCTTTAAGACCCGGACCAATATGCAGGTAAAGGACCAGGCCCCTTGTTGCGATTCGGCACTGTGTCGCTTTAACTGACAATTGCACGGTCGTGCAACATGGCTCTATAAACAAAAATAAAGCGACAATTTTGAAAAAAATATAATATTTTTTCCTTTTTGCTATAATAAATATCCCCCAAAAATATATAAAAAAAAACTTTTTCCCCCTTAGTTTAGGCCGATACGTATTCTTCTACCTATTTTTGGTAAAAAAAATTGCAATAAGTGTTTATCGATTGATTTGCGCAAAATTTATAGTGTTTACAAAATAGGGGATAGTTTTATTGCATTTTTATTAATAATTTTGTTTTTACTACTAATGGCGGTGATCAGCGATTTTTTTCATGACTGCGACATTATTGCGGACACATCGGACAATTTTGACACATTTTTGGGACCATTGTCATTTTCACAGCAAAAAGTGCTATAAAAATGCATTGTTTATTGTGAAAATGACAATTGCAGTTTAGGAGTTAACCACTAGGGGGCACTGTAGGGGTTAAGTGTGACCTCATATGTGTTTCTAACTGTAGGGGGGCGGGGCTGGATGTGTTACATCATTGACCGTCCTTCCCTATATTAGGAAACAGACGATCAATGACACTGCCACAACGAAGAACAGGGAAGGTGTCCCACGGGCGCGGTCACGGAGCTTCGGACCGGGGTCGCGAGCGTGCCGCCAGTGGGAGAGGAACCTGGCTTAACCACTTAAGGTCCGGCTAACGCCGATATACTTCAGCAGAATGGCACGGCTGGGCACAATCACGTAACCGTATGTGATTCATTAAGCCCAGCCGTGCCATTCTGCCGAAGTATATCGGCGTTAGCCGGACCCTAAGTGGTTAAGCCAGGTTCCTCTCCCACAACTGCTTTCACCCCATTTCACTGTTCCTGACCTGTACCTGTTTATCCCTCCTAGTTCCAGTTTTCCCTTAGTGTTTCCAGCCTGGTGTCTATCAGTCAGGCTGGATTTACACCTATGCAGTTTTAGTGCTTTTTGCAGATTAGCACTACAGTCCATTTAACATGGTTTCCTATGGAACATGTTCTGTAGTGCAAATCTGCAAAAAAGCACTAAAAATGCATAGGTGTGAATCCAGCCTTATTCCTTGTCTGTACACTTTCTGTCTATGTCCTGTTCCATGTTGGTTCCTATCATGTAGTCTCATTCTTGCACTCCAGATTCTGGTACTGCTACGGGTCCAGATTGCACGCTGTGACTAATAGTAAGGCTCCATTCACACCAATGCATTTTTTCACGCTTTTTGCAGAAATGCAGGACATTTTTAACATTCCTACTGTATGGAACACATTTACATCAATGCATTTTTGTGTGTGTGCATTTTTGGAAATGCAAAACGGTGCTTTTTTTGGTTCAACAGACTTAAATGGAAAATCTGCTGAAAAGCATGTAGTGTGTTTTTAGCACGATTTTTTTATTTGCCCAACAAAAAATAAAAAAAACAGGCTACTTTACTACACAGTCCTGTGGGGACCCATCACAAAAAATCTTCATGACTCAATTTGGGTGCCAGGCCAATGTTTTAAAAAACAATAGTTCAACAGATTTTATTTCAAGCAATGCACAGTAGGGCAAAAAAGAGGAATTCATGAAGGCTGACCCAGGGGGCTGACAGGGAGTTAACTAGTATCTGATGAGCTTATTGGCAGACACAGAAGAACCTCTGAATTCAGATCTGGATATGTTTTCTTTGAAAATTATGTTGCATTTGATGGAAAAAATAGAAAAAGTGGTATATATGTTGGTAATTTTAAACATTTTAGATAAATACAATTACCCAACACCATGAAGGTTGTTTGCTGATATGGTAATGAGCAGCAGGGGCCAAATTCTCAAAAGAGATACGCAGACTTAACTGCTGTTCAGCCTGCGTATCCCTGTGCCTAACTTTGGAAACGATTCTCAAAAGGATTTTTCCAAAGTTAGGCAGAAAATCTGACATGTGTAAGACACTTACACGGTCAGATTTTAGGATGCAGTACCGCATCCGCCACTGGGGGCATTTCTCATTGAAATCCAGCTTTGCGTATGCAAATGAGGACTTAAGCAGATTTTCAAAGCATTTCAGCACTTTGATTTCTGCCTAAGTTCCGAATTTGCCGGCGCAAAATTAGGGCTGGTTTTACAATGTGGAAAGTTAGCCAAACCTTGTAAAGGCCCATTCCAGCGACGGCATTTGGTATGCATTCCTGAGGGAGAACTCCACGGCAATTTTTAAATTCAAAACCGGCATGGGTTCCCCCCCAGGAGCATACCAGGCCCTTAGGTCTGGTATGGGTTGTAAGGAGACCCCCCCACGCCGAAAAATTGACGTAGGGGGTCCCCCTACAATCCATACCAGACCCGTATCCAAAGCACGCTACCCGGCCGGCCAGGAATGGGAGTGGGGACGAGCGAGCGCCCCCCCCTCCTGAGCCGTGCCAGGCCGCATGCCCTCAACATGGGGGGGTTGGGTGCTCTGGGGCAGGGGGGCGCACTGCGGGCCCCCCCACCCCAGAGCACCCTGTCCCCATGTCGATGAGGACAGGACCTCTTCCCGACAACCCTTGCCATTGGTTGTCGGGGTCTGCGGGCGGAGGCTTATCGGAATCTGGGAGTCCCCTCAAATAAGGGGGCCCCCAGATACCGGCCCCCCACCCTAAGTGAATGGATATGGGGTACATCGTACCCCTATCCATTCACCTGGAGGCAAAAAGTAAAATGTAGTAAACACACAACACAAGGCTTTTTAAAATATTTTATTATTCTGCTCCGGATGCCCCCCCTGTCTTCGTTATTAGCTCAATTACCAGGGGGGGCTTCTTCTTCCGCTCTCCGGGGGTCTTCCGCTCTCCGGGGGTCTTCTCCGGACTCCGGGGGGGGGCTTCTCCGGACTCCGGGGGGCTTCTTCCATCTTCTCCCCTCTTCCGCTGTTGACTCGGCGAACCCCGGTTCTTCTGCAGCTCTCCGGTGCCTTCTTCTTCAGCGCTGGCTGCCTGCTATGTTTGTGTGTTAGCTCGATTTCAAACAGGCAGCCGGCGCGGTCTTCTGTGACGCCAGGGTCTTCTGGTCTTCTGTTCTTCCGATGTTGCCTCGTCGCCTGTTGTCGCTGTAATGATGGAAGCGCGCCTTGCATCCCATTTATATAGGCATCACCGTCCCATCATGCTCCGGTAGGTACCCACGTGGTGGGTGCCTACCCACGTGCACCCACCACGTGGGTACCTACCGGAGCATGATAAAATATTTTAAAAAGCCTTGTGTTGTGTGTTTACTACATTTTACTTTTTGCCTCCAGGTGAATGGATAGGGGTACGATGTACCCCATATCCATTCACTTAGGATGGGGGGCCGGTATCTGGGGGCCCCCTTATTAAAGGGGACTCCCAGATTTCGATAAGCCCCGCACGCAGACCCCGACAACCAATGGCAAGGGTTGTCGGGAAGAGGTCCTGTCCTCATCGACATGGGGACAGGGTGCTCTGGGGTGGGGGGGCCCGCAGTGCGCCCCCCTGCCCCAGAGCACCCAACCCCCCCATGTTGAGGGCATGCGGCCTGGCACGGCTCAGGAGGGGGGGGGGGGCGCTCGCTCGTCCCCACTCCCATTCCTGGCCGGCCGGGTAGCGTGCTTTGGATACGGGTCTGGTATGGATTGTAGGGGGACCCCCTACGTCAATTTTTCGGCGTGGGGGGGTCTCCTTACAACCCATACCAGACCTAAGGGCCTGGTATGCTCCTGGGGGGGGAACCCATGCCGTTTTTTTCTTTGAAAATTGGCATGGAGTTCTCCCTCTCAGGAATGCATGCTGAGCGACGCTGTCATTTTTTTTATAATTATTTGTTTTCCCGGCGCGTCTTTTTTTTTCACCCGTCGCAACTTTAGTGTCCCGTCGAAATTCTCAAAGCCGACCGGCGTTAATTACGTTCGCGCGCTGCACGTCGGGAAAATGACGTCACACGCATGCGCAGTACGGCCAGCGCGGGAGCGCGCCTCATTTAAATTTTAAACGCCCCCAGGAGAGGAGGACCGCCTTACGACGGCGGCACTTAAGTTACACAGCGTGTAATTTCTACCTAAGTGCTTTGACGATCAGGCACTTAGGTAGAAATTTTAAGTCAGTGTAACTTAACTGCTGAAATTTAAGTTACGCAGAGTTTTTGAGAATTTGGCCCCAGAAGTGCACCAAACCAAAGTTTTCAGTAGGGAATTGGAAATAGAATGTCTGGCTGGTTGTTTAAAAAATGGTTATTATATGTTTCTCTTCTTTAGGCCCGGTTCACACTGATGCGCTGTGAATTTGGTCCGTTTTTTGTCCATTCTGAGGTGCAAATTTTACAGTGAATTTACCGCGATTTTAACGCAAATTTCAGGACTGGGACATAGCTGTGATTAATGTATTAGCCAATGAAATCATAGTGTAAAAAACAAAAAGATGTTAACTTCCTGTTTTTTGTGGAGAATCACGTGGTAGAAGTCGCACACTGAACTGCATCGTATGTGAACCATCATTGCGATTCCAGAACGATTTACACTGATGTCTATGGAGACTAAATTTGCAACACCGTAAAGTCGGACAAGACCATTTTTTGTAATCGCATTACATTCGTAGGGGAATCGTAACGCATGTATGTGAACGACCGTCATTGAAAACAATGACTTTAGGGATGACAATATGGAAGTACAATATACTGCTACACCTCTAGTTGCCTAAAAGATTGATACATTCCTATGCTTGTTATAAAGAATTGGTGATGGACATATGACTCCCTTCACCCTGCTCCCCTCCATAAAAACACCCTAATGTCACTGTAATTTTGGAAATCACAAACAACTATTCATCATTAAGGCTGCATTCACACCTGATCGTAGGTCGTTCGGTCGCGTATTCATGCTTATTTGCGCGTTTGCATACAGCGTCGTTCGACGTTTTTGTACTTTGTACTACGTTTTTTATTTTAGCCAATAGGAAAAATGATCATCTTTTCATCACTTGTTGCTATGTTGGTAGATTTTTTTTATCTTCTGCCTGGGTGAAATATTCTATTGATTAAAGCGACAAAACGCCCGTAGCAAATGCTCTTAGTCGCGCTAGTCGCTTGAATCGAGCGTTTCCATTACTTTCTATGGGAAATAGAAAACGCTCAAAAATGCCCAAACCGCCCGATTCGCGCAACAAAAAAGGGTCCGGAACTTATTTGAGCTTCAAGCGTTCGTCGTCGGGCGTTTTTGAGTGGAGATGTGAACCATCTCCATAGGGAATAATGTATTTTTTCCCCTCTAGCGTTTGAGCGTCTCGCTTCAGGCGACAAAACGCTCAGGTGTGAATGCAGCCTAAGGGTCAGATGCAGTTCAGTGTGCCTTTTTTCTGCACTAAAAATGCATGCACAGTGTTATCCATGTATTCCAATGGCTCTAGTTCACACCATGCAGTCAGTTTCCGCAGCAGAAACTGACCGGAAACTGACAGCATGGTGCGAACTAGAGCCATTGGAATACATGGAACACACTGTGCATGCATTTTATGCAGAAAAAAAAGCACATGGAACTGCGTCTGGTCTGAACCGGCCCTAAAAGAAAAACCACACAACCCTGTTCTTACCACAAATAAGTTATTGATGCAAAGGTTTATCATAGGCAATCTCTATTCTCATTCTATTATCTATGTGTGAAAGGCTATAGCCGTTAGCTGAAAGTGGGAAGACAAAAAATTACTGGAGGGCAAGTTATGGTAGCTGGAATATAGGGTTAACAAATTAAATATAAAACATTCAGTCAACTAAAAGGAATTTCTTTAGGGTTGCTGGTGCTAATGAAAGAAATAGAACAAGAACTACCAATAGCGTATTTATAATTACATTACATCCCGTTTCATTTCTGTAAGGGTGTATTTTTTAGATTTGAAAGATAACATGAGAAACAATTGCATATTCAACTATATTTTAAACAAGGATTTCCAGTGACGGCAATATCATTATAAAACAGCATCTCAGTGTGCTAAGATACACGGAAAAATGCTGAACAGGTCTATTAGTTAATGAATGTTTAGGATGGCTTCAAGAACTTGCAAGAGCTTTAGTGACCTAGGTAACCTAATGAAGAACAACACATTCAGAGGCTATGTTAACATGCTATTTAGAAAGACAATAAAAGCACCCAGGTACTTAGAAATATGATACAAAATATATACCCAATCAGACTGCCTGCTAAAGGAACATTTTATTTTGTTTCAAAACCATTGTACACATTAATGTTCTGAAAACCGCTATACACATTTTTAGTTAGTATTTTTCATGAGCACGTATTTAAAATGATTGCGGGCCTTTTCTTGGGTACTTTTCAGTGGTATTTTTTTTATTTGACTTTGACATATTTAATTTTTTTATTTGAATTCGACCCCTTTCACACTTAGCAGTAAAGCGCCACTATAACCGTAGTTCTAGCTGCGCTTCTCAGCCGAAGAAAGGGTTAAATGCACCTGAAAAGTGCCGCTGCAGCACTTCGGCAGGTGCGGTGGCGTAGCGGTGTATAACCCCCGCCAAAGATGCTGCTTGCATGACTTTCTAATGTTCTGCAAGTGCACCACTCCAGTGTGAAAGCACTCGGGCTCTCACACTGGGGCTGCAGGGGAGGCATTTTTCAGGTGCTACTTTTATCCCTTTAGCGCCTGAAAAAAACCTCCAGTGTTAAAGGAGTCCTAAATATAATTATTAGTAAATAAGCCACTAGAATGATCAAACATTCATTTTGCTGTCAATCATCTTTTTCTTAAAAGTAATATTTAGTAGATTGGTACATGTTTTTTTTTATTTTTTATTATTCATTATTATGATCAGGACTTAAAAATAGTTTTTTTTTTAATAGTCAAGTAATCATTTAATATTGCATTTGAATATGATGAAGTCTTTCACAAAGCCAGCAAGTTGTTGTTTTAGGCTCCTTCTCATGTGGTTTTCACTTTATTATCTGCAGTAAAAAGATCAGCAGCTCCAAGGGATATTTACACACAACTAAATGACTTGCCACAATTACTCATCCCTTATTAGATGCCCAAGAAGTTTCAACCAGAGAAAGCAACGTCTTAAGGAAATCTGTATGTGCCGCTCTAATCCAAAGTATTCCATAAGGTATTAAATAGTGAAAGATTATACATATATGGGAAAAAAAAAAACACTTTAAAACTTACAGACTTGAGATTGCTTTCACACTCACAGCGCCCGGGCATCGGCGGTAAAGTGCCACTATTTTTAGCGGCGCTTTATCATAGTTTTTGCGGCGCTTTTAACACCCGCTAGTGGGCGAAAAAGGGTCGAGAGCCCACAAAGTGCCGCTTTGCTGGCAGTTCGGCAGCGCTGCCCATTGATTTAGGAGCGGTGTATTCACTGCTCTTAAAGCGCTGCAAAGAAGCTGCTGAAAGGACTTTTTTTTGATGCCCTGCCAGTTACCTAAAGGTTACTGCACAAAACCCACGGTCAACGTATACAAGCTCTGTGTCCTGTAGTGCAGTGTCCCTCAGGGCCCACTAACAGGCCAGATTTTTCTGTATAAGGGCTCTTTCACACATGCGGACCGTATGACCGCTTTTTCATCCATCCGTTAACAGATGAAAAAGGGACATACATGGATTCCCTATGAGATTGCGGGTGTCAGCGGATGAACATCTGCTGACACCCGATCTCATCCGGGTCTGCAATCCTCCGATTCTCCAGACAGAGGAAAACCCTATTTTTCAATCCGTCTGCGGATCGAATCGGGTGAACACGGACAGACGGTCCGTGTTCATCCGATCCCCCATAGGTGAAAGCAGAGATTTGACAGGGCGGTCCCTGCACAGTGTGCGGGGACCGCCCTGTCATCTGCAGGCTCAGCGGAGCGATACCCACTGAGCAAGTGGAGGTTCACGGGGTGGATCATCACGGATCCGTCCCGTGTGAAAGAGCCCTTACCTTGGGGAGATGCAGACTAGAATACTGCAATCACTGAGCAGCAAATGAGATCACCTGTGTATTTCAGTTATCTTGCAAACCTGGCCTGTTAATGGGCCTGGAGGACAGGGTTGATGACCACTGGTATAGTGTACAAGTAACAATGTTCTTGAAATGTTACTACATTGAAAACATTATTTTTGTCAACTGATCTCTTTTACAAGTAAATAATTCAAAAGACTCCATTCCTCAGTTGTATAGCACTTCAGTGGGTTTCCTAAACTAGATTCAATCTTCCTTTTCTTTTAACCCCTTCAATACAGGGCTTTTATACCCACCTCCATACCGGGCCTATTCTGGCACTTCTCTCCTACATGTACAAATCATCATTATTTTGCTAGAAAATTACTCAGAACCCTCAAACATTATATTTTTTAGCAGACACCCTAGGGAATAAAATGGCGGTCATTGCAACTTTTTATCTTGCACGGTATTTGACAAGTATTTGACGAGTGTCACAGAGTTTCCGAAATAACACGAACATGCAGAGCTGCGCGTCAGCTCTAGACGGCTCCTATGTAGAAATTTCAAAACAGATGGATAGCCGCACTCCAAAGGAACTTGTAAAGTTGTCTTTATTGGTAAAATGAACATAAATTCATCACAGGATACAGCCAAAGAATCGGAAAAAGAAGTAGCCTACATGTTTCACACTAATTCAGTGCTTGGTCATTGCTGACTACATGGCTCCTAGTCGGTGCGCAGGCGCCGTGTAGAGCTGACTCGCAGCTCTGCATGTTCAGGTTATTTCGGAAACTCTGTGACACTCGTGACGCAACTATGCAATACGGGGGGGGGGGGGCAGGGCCTTATCCGCCAGGGGGAACATTTTCTAATAGACATCAATCATCTTGGCGAACTCCCAGATTACATTGCGGCTCAGCTTGGAAACGCCTACTCCCGCGGGAGAAGTACCCGGAAGCCGGATTGCAAATATAGATTATAAGGTATGTGCAGCCAAAAAAAAAAAAAATGCCAATTGTACATGTTAGAAGTATAAAGAATTTAGTCTGATATAGATGTTATTTGGGTGAACCTCCGCTTTAAATAACAAACATGTCATACTTGCCTCCACTGTGCAGTTTGTTTTGCACAGTGTGGCCCAATACGCGACTTCTGGGGTTCCTCGGCGGCTCTCTCGGCTCCTCCTCTCATCAGGTAACCCCCTAGAAGAAACGCTCTTCCCAGTGGGTTACCTTGCAGGTGCGCTCCCGAGTCATTCATTCAGCGTCCATAGCCGCCGAATGTATGACACTGCCCCACCCTTGGCGCCCGCGTCATTGGATTTGATTGACAACAGTGGGAGCCAATGGCTGTGCTGCTATCAATCTATTCAATCAAGAGCCGAGGACCCCAAGATGAGGAAGAGAGCACATGCCCGCCGGGTCAAGTTTGAGGGCTCAGGTAAATAAAACGGGACTTGGGGGGCAGTGACAGGCAGAGGTTTTTCCATCTTAATGCATAGGATGAGGGTTTACAACCCCTTTAAAACAAAACATCAACCTTAAAAATACTAAATAGCAGATTACCACGCACATTTCCCACCAATTAACTTCAGAGTTAAAGCGGAGGTCCACACAAAAAGTGAACCTCTGCTTTTCGGAAAACCCTCCCCCCTCTGGTGTCACATTTGGCACCTTTCAGGGGGGATGGGGGTGCAGATACCTGTATAATACAGGTATTTGCACCCCTTTCCGGGAATAGACTCCCGCAGGAGTCACGCCCCTTCCTGCCCCCTGCTGTCTTTTGGGAAACAGACTGGTCCTAGGAGACAGCAGGGACCAGTGAGGACGTGCCGCGCCAGTCGCGCAGTAGGGAACCGGGCAGTGAAGCCGCAACGCTTCACTTACTGATTCCCTGAGTATGGCAGTGGGGTCAGCCGAGAGACGAGCGATTGCTCAGCTTCTGCTGCCAACATCGCTGGCGCCCGGGACAGGTAAGTGTCCATTTATTAAAAGTCAGCAGCTGCAGTATTTGTAGCTGCTGGCTTTTAATATATTTTTTTAGGTGGACCTCCGCTTTAACAATGCCTAGATGTGTCAGCTTTTTTTTCTGAAGTTCATCATTATATTACTAAGTTTAAGATGATGTCTGGGATGTCTTACTGCTCTTAATGATGGCACTTCAACAGTCATAAAAACAAGAGCTCTTGTGGTCTAAGCAAGATATATGTACATATCTTTAGAGATCTCCGACAGCTCTTACATCTATGTAGAGATCTTTTACTTACAGTCTGATATAGACAGCTAGCTTCAGCCTTCTAAAAGACAAGTCCAATTCCTCTGAAACCTGTCCAGACAGCTTACCATCAAAAACCTATTAATTACTAAAACATCCTTCTCACTTGATTGCCATCATGACTCATTACATTGCTAAATGTGAAGACACAAACTAATTTGTGCAGATGTGATTGGAAAGAGTATTAGGCCAATTAACCTGAATCTCCCTTGTTTGCATGTACATCTTAACGGCTATTGTTTTATCTCTTCTGTATTCAGTTATGAGAGAGGAGAATGAATAATTGTGAATAAATGAGACTCTTATCTATGCCATTAGTGAGCTTTGTGCCTCAGAATACAAATTTGTGCATACCGGGAACTGTTCTGACATCTGATGCTGGGGAGATATTGATTAGAAACAATATCACCCCCACTGTGGATTAAAGGAATTGCTATTAAAAAGATGAATAGTGGTATTGTAAAGCTGAAATAAAAATGTGTATAGATAATATTTACATAATAACCTTTTTGTAGTTTCTTTCCCACAGTAAAGCCTAAAATGTATTTCTTATATGCAAACCATGCGCAAAAGAGATGTTAATGCTGTCTAACATAAAAAGGTAAACGTTATCATTTATTCCCACTCAACAAACACTAATTACTAGGTGTACAAGCTTTTTCAAGCTAGCCAAAAGCTTAAAAGGGTACTTGAATAGTTGTAATGATAGAACCATGGTACACTTAGCACCCTTAATCCTCTTTGATGAAGAAACACATAAAATATAAATATACTGTGTGTGTGTGTGTATATATATATATATATATATATATATATATATATATATATATATATACACACACACACACACACACACACACACTATATTGTCAAAATTATTGTGACGCCTGCCTTTACACACACACACAGACTTTAACCACTTGCCGTCTGTTGCACGCCGATATACGTCTGCACAATGGCAGCGGCGGGCAAATTGGCCTAACGGTACGTCCCCTTTAATTTGCAGCATTTTGGGCATGCGCACGCCCACTGCGTGCTCCGTGAGCGTGCCTGGTCCCACAGACTCGATGTCCGCCAGGGGGCCCTCGATCGTGTCATGGAGTGGCAGAACGGGGAGATACTTATGTAAGCAGGGAATTTCCCTGTTCTGTCATCGGCAGCAGTGATCTCTGTCATGTTGTTGTGAAACCACCCCCCTACAGTTAGAATAACTCCCTAGGACACACTTAACCCCTTGATTGTCACCTAGTGTTTAACTCCTTCCCTGCCAGTGTCATTTACACAGTAATCAGTGCATTTTTATATCTCTGATCACTGTATAAATGACAATGGTCCCAAAATAGTGTCAAAAGTGTCCGTCGCAATGTTGCAGTCACAAATCGCAGATCGGCGCAATTACTAATGAAAACATTTTTATAATAAAAACGCCATAAATCTATCCCCTATTTTGTATACGCTATAACCTTTGCGCAAACCAATCAATATACACATTTATTATATATATATATATATATATATATATATATATATATATATATATATATACATACACATATATATATATTTTGGGGGATATTTGTTATAGCAAAAAGTAAAAAATATTGATTTTTTTTCAAAATGTTTGCTCTTTTTTTGTTTATAGCCCAAAAAATAAAAACCGCAGAGGTGATCAAATACCACCAAAAGAAAGTCCAATTAGTGAGTGCAACGTCACACGACTGCGCAATTGTCAGTTAAAGTGACGCAGTGCCGTATCGCAAAAAAAGTGCTCTGGTCAGGAAGCCGTAAAATCTTTCCAAGGGCTAAAATGGTTAATGGCATCACAGTCTTAGTCAGTAAGGTTCAATCCTTTGCAGCTATAATGGCTTCAACTCTTCTAGGAAGGTAGTCCAAAAGTTTTATAAGCGTGTCTATGGAAATGTTTGACCATTCTTCCAGAAGTGCATTTGTGAGGTCAGGTACTAATGTGGACAAGAAGGCCTGGCTCGTAGTCTCCACACTAATTCATCCCAAAGGTGTTCTATCGGGTTGGGGGTCAGGACTCTGTGCAGGCCAGTCAAGTTCCTCCACCTCAAACTCACTCACTCATGTCTTTATGGACCTTGCTTTGTGCACTGGTCCAAATCATTTGGTGGGGGGAATTATTGCATGGGGTTGTTTTTCAGGGGTTGGGCATCGGCCCCTTAGTTTCAGTGAAGGAAACTCATAAGGCATCAGCATACCAAGACATTTTGGAAAATGTCATGCTTCCAACTTTGAGGATGACCCCATCAAACATGACTGCACACCAGTGCACAAACAAGGTCCATAAAGACATGAATGAGTGAGTTTGGGGTGGAGGAACTTGACTGGCCTCAACCCAATAGAACACCTTTGACTTAGAGCGGAGACTGCAAGCCAGGCCTTCTCATCCAACATTAGTGCCTGACCTTACAAATGTGCTTTTGGAAGAATGGTCAAACATTCCTATAGACACACTTCTAAAACTGCTGCAAAGGGTGGGCCAACTTAATATTGAACCATACGGACTAAGACTGGGATGCCATTAAAGTTCAGGTGCAAGTAAAGGCTGGCGTCACAATACTTTTGACAACATAGCGTGTGTATGTGTATATATATATATATATATATATATATATATATATATATGTGTATGTACAGTATGTATATATACAAATATACACACAGGATATATATATTTTCAATTAATAGAATTTTTTTGTGATGTAGGCCAAGCGTTTGTTTGATAAAGGTCTGTTTGTATGTCTGCAGAAAGACTGCACATCAATTCTTAATGTCAGCAGCCATTTAATGACCGCATTTACCAACATGTCTGGCAGTTTCCTCATTGATTTGTATGTTATAATTATAGCACATGGTAGAGTTGCAGGTGGCGTGCTTCAATATCAGGCCAAATGTTCAATATCACTCAGCAACAGCAGCATTTATGATCACTGTTACTTAAAAAGAGAAATGAAACCAATTACATTTTTACTTAATTATCCTATAAACATACCCTTTTTACCGTGAAGTTGGACAATATCATAAGACATCTCCACATATGACAGTGAAACAACAAAAATGTCCAACTAGTTTAACATAACAGTTTTAATTATTATGCTTTCATCAGATTTCCGCATACTCACACTAACTTGGTCATCTAGAACAATTTGAATCACAATTTGAAGCAAAAATACTATTTGTGCCAAAGTACCATAACTAAAATACAGGACTGTTTTGTTTTATTTACTAGGTTGCCGATTCACTGCTAGCCTAGAATTAACAGTAATTCCTAGTGACTGGAAAATGTCTTTTATTAAGTATGACACCCTGCCCATATACCCTCTACCCCAAGACCTATTTAACAAATGCCTGCTGCACTGAATACGCCACTGGGAAGCAGGACCAAGAGGTTAAGCCTTCATACCACCAAACATCATACCAACACATTGCCAATTCAGGCTGCAATACCCTTCGAAAAAAAAGACCTTTTTTGTAAAATAAAATAGCAAATTTCACACCGATTTCCCACTGATTAATACATGTAAATGTACCATGGTTTGAGTACAAAACATCCAACAACTACTTTCAAAGTTTAGAACTTAATTCAAACACAGATAATCTGTTTATTAAGCCATTCAGTGAAATGACAATATACAGTGTCTTGAAAAAATATTCCTATACCTTAAAATTTTCCACATTTTGTCATGTTACAGCCAAAAATGTAAATGTATTTTTATATAATAGACCAACACAAAGTGGCACATAATTATGAAGTGATAGGAAAACGATAAACGGTTTTACATTTTTTTTTTATATGGGAAAAGTGTGGCGTGCATTTGTATTCAGCCTCCCTGAGTCAGTACTTTGTAGAACCAGCATTCGCTGCAATTACAGCTTCAATTCTCTTCGGGTATGTCCCTACCAGCTTTGCACATCTAGAGAGTGAAATTGTTGCTCATTCTTTGCAAAATAGCTCAAACTCTGTCAGATTGGTTTAAGAGCCTTTGTGAAAAGCACAATTTTCAAGTCTTGCCACATATTCTCAATTGGATTTAGGTCTGGACTTTAACTGGGCCATTCTAACACATGAATATGCTTTGATCTAAACCATTTTATTGTAGCTCTGGCTGTATGTTAAGGGTTGTTGTCCGGCTGAAAGGTGAAGCTCAGCCCCAGTCTCAAGTCTTTTGCAGACTAACAGGTCTTCTTCTAAGATTGCCCTGTATTTACCTCCATCCATCTTCCCATCAACTCTGACCAGCTTCCCTGTCCCTGCTGAAGAAAAGCATCCTCACAACATAATGCGGCCCCATCATGTTTCACAGTGGGGATGGTGTGTTCAGGGTGATGTTCAATGTGTTAGTTTTCCGCCACACATAGCGTTTTGCTTTTAGGCAAAAATGTTCAATTTTGGTCTCATCTGACCAGAGCAGCTTTATCCACATGTTTGCTGTGTCCCCAACATGGCTTCTTGCAAACTGCAAATGGAACTTATGACTTTTTCAATAATGTCTTTCTTCTTGCCATGCTTCCATAAAGGCCAGATTTGTGGAGTGCACGACTAATAGTTATAATTTTCCTTCCACTTCACAATTCTATGGTCCATCACATAAAATCCCCAATAAAATACCATAATTTAAATTTTTGGTTGTAAGATGACAAAAAGTGAAAAATCCAAAGGGGTATATATACTTTTTCAAGGCATTGTAACTGATCTACATGTATGTTCCTATGAAGCCTTCCATACAAGCATAATGTACAGTAGATATCTGATACCCTGTGGCTCAGCATATACAGCAGTGTTGGTCAACGTAAAAATTATAGAGGTCCTCATGTACAGCCCCTGACAATTCCTGAGGGCTACAAGATAGCATCTTGTTGTCATACGTTGAAGTGCATTGCATGGAGTTAAAGCAGATTGCTGATTGGCTGTAAAGTACCTCATTGCCTAAAAATGTCCATTCTGCTGTGTTCCAATGCAAACTAAATACAAAGTGGGAGTAAATTTAGTCCCATCTGTGGGGTCAGTAGCAGTAATCGCAATTCTCAACACTGGTGTGATTGCCTGTAATAGTGACCTCCTGCGTTAGTGTATGCAATAACAACCTCCAGAATTGGTTCCAGTGGACATAATTTCTGCATGAAAAAATAAAACACATTCTGCAAGGATGTGTTGTGGAAATGTTATGAAGATGTATTTAATATGTATTGTCATAGTGTCTCCCAGGGTTAGTTCTCCCGCAACCCACTCTAAAGAGCTGACTGGGGCAGACTGACGCTGGTTAAGATCCTTCTGGTAGTGAAAAGCTTCTTGAGGATGCAGAGAAGTGTTTGCAGAGTGGGGATATGTCTGCCAGCGAAGGGCCCCTGTGCGATGCACAGAACGATTGTCTGAGGCGGATGTGTTCACTCTGCAAAGCCACTATTGGTTATATGGGGATGTACGCTCATGTCACCCCTGTGTGCCTGATCAACACATGGGGGGCCAAGGCTTGCCCCTGCAAATAATCTCCCATCCACAGGAACGGTAGTATAATCATTCTCTGAACAATGCAGAATAAGGATTCACGTAAAACAGGAGCCTTTGAATTGTTATGGTCAGGGAGAGCGTCCATGATTTCAAGCAATGTGGCTTCCTGTTTACTGGAGAGCATGGCTTCCAGGTACAGGGGGCGGGAAATCGTACACACTGCCTCTGCCCAGACACGCCCATAAGACTCCCCTAGTCATTGTTCATTGTATAACCCCTACTGTTTGAAGGAATGCCTGTGCCTGATTGGTCGATTATAAAATTATCAAGCTCTATTATTATATAAATAAATATTACTCCCAGGTTCAGGGCAGTTTGGTCGAGCGGAGGATGTAAGCATGTAAGCATGGTGGTCATGTCTGTTTACTTGGGGATAAGCAGGAAACAAAGTGATACTAAGATGCATTATACCATTAGGCTGAAAGGGCGCTGAAAGCGCAAAATATATAGATGACGCATAGCGTATAGTGGAATTTCCACAACAGATGTAAGTGGATATAATAATAAAATGTGCATTTATGTCAGTGACCTCTAATATTCAATAACACTGGGCATTGGTGTCAATGATAGCAATAATAAACCCAGCATTGGTGTCAGAGACCACCATAATAAACACAGCATTGGTGGCAAGTGGCGATGTTATTTAAACCCCCCTTCATTGCTAATCAATGCAAGCCGTATGGTTGCGTGCAAGCTCTGTGACAGTGCCCGCGGGAACCGTGGACTCGATGTCCGTCAGTGTCCAGCGATCGGGGGACAGAGCTGAAGAACGGGGAGATGTCAGTGTAAACACAATATCTCCCATGTCACTGATTGTCTGTTCCCCATCATCTGGAAAAGCAATTAGTGATGTGTCACAGCAAGCCATGCCCCCTAACAGTTAGAAGCACTCCCTAGGTCTCACTCAACCCCTTCAGCGCCCCCCTACAGGTTAACCCCTTCACTGTCTATTTTACAGTAATCAGTGCATTTTTATAGCACCGATCGCTGTAAAAATGACAAGGGTCCTAAAAGGGTGTTAAAAGTGTTTGATGTGTCCGCCATAATGTCGCAGTCACAATAAAAATCGCTGATCGACACCATTACTAGTAAAAAAAAAATATTAATAGAAATGCCAAAATCCCCTATTTTGTAGACGCTCTAACTTTTGTGCAAACTGAAAAATAAACGCTTATTGCGATTTTTTTAATCAAAAATATGTAGAAGAATATGCATCGGCCTAAACTGAGGAAAAAATATGTTTTTCATATATATTTTTGGGGATATTTATTATAGCAAAAAGTTAAAAAATATTTCATTTTTTTCAAAATTGTTGCTCTATTTTTGTTTAGAGCACAAAAAATAAAAACCGCAGAGGTGATCAAATACCACCAAAAAAAGCTCTATTTGTGGGAAAAAAGGACATCAATTTTGTTTGGGAGCCACATCGCATGATCGCGCAATTGTCAGTTAATGCGACACAGTGCCGAATCGCAAAAAGTGGCCTGGTCTTTGGCCAGCAAAATGGTCCAGGGCTTAAGTGGTTAAAACACACACATTTGTGGTCAGTGGCAGTGGTCAATTAACCCCCTCCTCCCTGCACTGGTGAAAGGATTATCAGGTGAAAATAAAACAGCAACATCTAAGGATTGGTAAGCTGCAGTATATTACATTTTTCTTGGGTTTAAATATGATAGATTGAAAATGGATTATCCTATTTATCTCAATGAAAAACATTTGTGTTTAATGACAAAGTATGCAGAATAAAAACAAAAACCTTTGCTGCGAACTATGTAAAGTATTGATAATCGATAGTGTTGTAATGTAAAATAAACAGTACAGTATTCAAATTTCATCCCATAAGTAAATCTAATGGTAATGGGAGGAAAATCACATTTCTAGTTTGCATTTTTTTCCCCCTAGGAAGTGCATCGACAAAGATATATTTAAATAAATCTAGTATCATTTGCTGACAGACTATCTGCATGAGGCACTTGCTACAGAAGAAAAACAACTATCTTTGCTAATTAGCATAAACATCTTGATAAATACTGACCGTCTGATCTACGCTGCTGCAGAGGTGCTTGGAAAGAAAAATTACATTATTCCTATTTCCAAAGCACATTTGTACTCATCTAGTTTGCACATCCCTACTGAGCACTTAAGCAACCGTCTAGTAAGGAAGAAATACATTTTTTACGGATTTTGTTCCTGAACGAAATATTATTCCCCAAATCAACCAGCCGCAAGTCTCAATACTCAGGTCTACTGAGTCATGAATAACTATGTAATTAATTTATTTATGACAGCTGTGGTACATAAAATATTCAAATTGTATTTATTTTTGTCAGATTATCATGACTTCTAATTTTTATTCTCAGCATTTAAAGAGCAACTCCACTTGGGTAGCACATTGCATATACACCAGAGTAAAACTGGTCAACAGTTTTGCAACACTTGAAAAAGCTCTTGAAGTATCTATTGTGCTTTATGGCAAATTTGCTTGTTCGGAAAATGCGTTTCTATGTGAACATTTTATGAACAATCACAGATAACTTCATACACAATAACTCACCAATGGCAATAAGGAAAATGTAAGCATTTTTTGAAAGCTCTAAAATTCATATGGGATTATATTTTACAGTACAATTACACTCTTGGAGTGCTAGGCTATAACATACATCTGGTATATATAATATATATATATATACACAGTGGGTATAGAAAATAACCACCCCCTTTAAAATGAGGATATTTTGTTGCTTTGCAGTCTGAGATGAAGACATTCAAAAATCAAAAACAGAATCATTGAGTTGGAAAAAGGATCACCCTCTTGCATCGGTATTTTTGTTGAACCACCTTTTTCTTTAATTACAGCCTATGTCTTTACTAGCTTTGCACATCTAGACTTAGACAATGTTTGCCCACTCTTCTTTGCAGAACTGCTCAAGTTCAGTTCAATTTGATGATGACCGTTTGTGGACTCCTGTCTTCAAGTCATTCCACAGACTTTTAGTGGAGTTTAAAGTGGAGGTTCACCCAAAATAAAAAAAAAATTAACATTAGATTGGGCCTAATTACGGGAAGCAGAATCAGGTGTTTTGATTAAAATCAATGCAGTACTTACCTTTTTTGAGATAGATGTTCTCCCGCTGCTTCCGGGTATGGGCTGCGGGACTGGGCGTTCCTATTTGATTGACAGCCTTCCGACCAGCGCATCACCAGTTTCCGAAAGTAGCCGAACGTCGGTGCGCAGGCGCCGTATAGCGCCGCACCGACGTTCGGCAACTCGTGACGCTCTGTATGCGAACGTCGGAAGGCTGTCAATCAAACGCCCAGTCCCGAAGAACATACCCGGAAGCGGCAGGAGAACATCTATCTCAAAAAAGGTAAGTACTGCATTGATTTTAATCAAAACACTCAATTCCGCTTCCCATAATTATGTCCAGTCTACTGTTAAAAAATGTTTTTCGGGTGAACTCCCGCTTTAAGTTTGGGCTCTGACTAAGTCATGCAAGGACATACAGCTTTTTCTCTTTAACCACTACAGCCCCGGAAGAATTTGCCCCCTTGCTGACAGGCCATATTTTGTGATAAGGCACTGCGTCGCTTTAAAAATTGCACGGTCAAGCGATGTTGTAACCAAACAAAATGTATGTCCTTTTCCCCACAAATAGAGCTTTATTTTGGTGGTATTTGATCACCTCTGCGGTTTTTATTGATTGCGCTATAAAAAAAAAAAAAGAGACACAATTAAAAAAAAATAAAAAACACAATATGTTGTACTTTTTGCTATAATAAATATTCCAAAAAAAGTCTTCATCAGTTTAGGCCGATATGTATTCTTCTACATATTTTTTGTTAAAAAAAAAAATTTTGCAATAAGCGTATATTGATTGGTTTTCTCAAAAGTTATAGCATATACAAAATAGTGTATAGATTTATGGCAATGTTATTCTTTTTTTTACTAGTAATGGCGGCGATCTGTGATTTTTATCAGAACTGCGACATTGCGGAGGACAGATTGGACACTTGACACTTTTTTGGGACTATTGACATTTATACAGCGATCAGAGCTAAAAATAGCCACTGATTACTGTATAAATGTCACTGGCAGGTAAGTGGTTGACTCTAGGGGGCGAACAAGGGGTTAACTGTGTTCCCTAGGTGTGTTCTAACTGTGGGGGGGGGATGGGACTGACTAGGGGAGAAGACCGATCGGTGTTCCTATATACTAGGAACACACTGTCTCTACTCCCCTGACAGGATGTAGATCTGTGTGTTTACACACACACAGATCCACATTTCTGCTCTGTCACGAGCGATCATGGATGACCGGCGAACATCGCACTCGCCAGGGACACGCAGCGGGTACGTGCCTGCTAGATCGTCTTAAAGGAGTGACATATACCTACGGCAATTATAACTGCAGCAGCTGGTCGGCTAGGAGTTAACCACTGTGTTGTCATTGTTGCTGTGTGCTTTGGGTCATTGTCATATTGGAAGGTATACTGCCTTCCCATTGACAACTTTCTGGCAGAGAGCAGCAGATTTCTCTCAAGAATTTGACTGTATTTTTCCCTAATCCATTTTTCCTTCTATCCGGACAAGTGCTCCAGTCTCTGTTGCAGAGAAGCCCCCCCCCCCCCCAACAGGATAGTACTAAATGCTTTACTGTAGGAATAGTGTTATTTGGCTGGTGAGTTGTATTGGATTTACACCAGACATATCGTTTGGTGTTGAGGCCAAAAAAATGTAATTTTAGTCTCATCTGACCCTAACACCTTTTGTCGATGTGTCTTACGAACCTTCAAGGTGCATTTTGTCAAGGCTCAGTCACGACTACATGTGGACTTTCTTGAGGAGTGGCTTTTATCCTGCAACCCTCCCATACAAGCTACATTTGTAGAGAATTTGTGATATCATTGGCACACAATGACCACTCTGTCATAAATTCCTGCAACTGTTTCAGAGTTCCTGTAGGCCTCTTGGTAGTGTCTGACCAGTTCCCTCCTGACTCTTTCATCCTGATCCAGGGAGGGTCTATGTTATACCAAATACCTTATAATTCCTAATAATAAACTTCACTGCGCTTCTAAGCATTTATAAAGGCTTTGAAATGTTTTGCATCTAGCTCCTGACTTGTGCCTGTCCACAACTTTCTCCCAGGGAGATCTTTTGACAGTACCTTCCCAACCATATTTGATTGTTTGCTTCAGTTGCACTACCAGGGGCTGAAATGCTCTATAAAAGCTCAACTTTTCATGCTGAGCTAATCAAAATGACCACAGCTGATTAAAGTTGATTGGCTTTGTGTGCCATTGAGAAGGTGATTAGCTACACCTGATTGAGTTTAAAAGTCGTTTTTAGGAGGGGGTGATCCTTTTTGCAACTCAGTGATTCTACTCTAGATTTAAAAAAAAATGTAAGACATGTTGGTGTTATATCTTTCACTTGGATGTTCCACATCGAGTAAATACAGCTGGATAAAACAAAAACTGTGTGCCTTCATTTCACAAACAAAATGTGATTATTTTAAAGGGGGTGATTCTTTTCTATATCCACTATAACTGTGAAGTGTTTTACTGAGCACAGGGTATATTCTATTGACCAAGGCTAGTCAATACAGCTGGGAGCATGCCACTGTTTTCCTTGTTTACAGCTGCCCATGTCAACTACATGCTCAATAGACAGAAGTATTGTTCAATGAGCAGACTGGGTGCAGAAATAGGGTAACCACCTGCCTGATTATGCAGTAGGGCAGGGGAATGTGAATCGCAAGAATGACTAAACCAGAATTCATTCATTTTGTGAGATAAATCCCAGTTCAGATACAAGTATTTCAACTAACTGCGTATTTATCTGTTTTCGTGAGGTTCCCTTTTAAAAAGTACAATTTCAGGCTTTTAATACAGGTTTATATATTAATATATTAAACACTCATCTAAAGCAATACTAGAAAATGTGTTCTGCTTCTGTGTTTTCACTTTAAGATCTTTATTTAATATAGCAGGTAAGCGTTCCATTGTCTAAAAGTTTCTTGTAAGAAAATTGCTCATGAAAAGATCATCCTTATTTATCTTATTTTTAACCTTTAGCAACACTCTATGACCTTTTCGTCAATGGATCAAAAAACAGAGAACACAACCTGATACACTAGAAAGATGAAACTAGCTACAGACAAAAAAGGTCATGCGGCACTGCCTTGGATCCGATGCTGGACACTCATTTTTGATACTAAATAGGATAAAAGTCAATCTTTGCTGCTATGTTATCAAACCCAATAAGATCAGGATGGAGCGACTGTTCAACATCTTCTTTTAGATCAGCTATAGAAAAGCCATGGTTTGAACTAGGGATTTGAACTGGTTTTATCCTGCGTATCTAGTAATCTGCAATTTGACTTTTTTACTCACCCTAATGCCAAACAAACCCTGATCTTATAAGTGCAGGTGGAGATCTTCTAAGCTGTGATCTTGAGGCATCAGTGAAAGCGGCTTCTCAAAGTTTATTGCTTTGACAGCTTGTTATTAGTTTGAATATCTTGTCAAGTTGTGGAAGAATCCACTGCTAAAAATAGAGAGACATTGATAGCTCAATAGGACACAACTGCCAGCTTCTGAAATTGGTCAACAACTTGGGCTGACAGCTCTCAACAAAGTGAAAAATGGAAGGTGACACTTTGACAGAGCAATCTTCTGTTAATCTTCTGATAACATAGGGAGGTATATTGCTTGTGTAATTAATTTCATATTTTTGAGAAGGTGAAATTCCATGGAGAAATGTACCTTTATGTCCTGAAAATAAAAGCTTATGACACATTGATGGTCTTTGCTGTTCATATTTCTTTTATCACACGCTGGGGCATATTTTTTATGATCACTACATGACCCACTTAAGGCAGCAATTAAATCCCTCATACATTTTTCTTACAATTTTTACTTCATAAATACAGAATTGGCCAGTCGTTTAGCACTGAAATGAGATTCGGGTCTCTGCAGTGCTTTTATTTGAAGCAGCGAACATGAAACATGAGATGGCGGTGAGAATAAACTGTGCTTGTCTTGTCTTTAGAGATTTTTGCTATTTTTCTCTGCTTTGTCTAAAATATATATTGCCGACATTTAGAAAACAATCATCATATTGCTATTGTGTCTTTCTTTAAATGCACAGGTTATTAAAATAAAGAATTAGAAAATGTAATGTAAAAAGTGTTTTAATACCCAACAACCAATCAGGAATCATATTTAATTGCACTGACTGCTCGGAATTGCTGAAAAGTATCGTTAGTTGCTACAGCATAATTCACCGTCACAGATCATCATTGTACCAAGAATTAAATTAAATGGATCAGACTACCCAAAAGTTATAATTTAGATATAGGTGTCTTGAGGCAAGTCATCCTCTATTAACTAATATCGTTCTTATTAAAGCAGAGCTCCAGGCTCCTTTAGAATTTTTTTTTAAGTCAGCAGCTACAAATACTGTAGCTGCTGACTTTTAATATTAGGACACTTACCTGTCCACAAATTCAGCGATGTCTCCCCCCTCCCCCGCCCCCTAGACAATTTTTCATTTGGCTCTTGGGTGCTGCTATTGCAATCTCAGCTAAGGGAAACCAGCAGTGAAGCCTTGTGGCTGCATAGGCGATTCCCTACTGCGCACGCGCGAAGCACGCTGCACTTCGTGAATGGCTCAGCGGCAGGGTAGGAGGCCGAACTTCTGACTACGTTTTCCGCGGTAAGCTCAGCTGGAAGTGGGAGTGGGAATCCATCAAAACCAGGTACCCCCCCCCCCCCAAATATGACAGCAGAGGGGGAGGAGACAAACAAGCGGAGCTTCCCCTTTTGGGTGGAGCTCCGCTTTAACACATATCATTCAGCTAGGGAGATTGCTTAGAAACAGTATAAGCTGAAAATAATTGGCACTAGGCAAAAACATCATGATTGACATCAGAAATAACAAATGCATTATGCTGCAACCCACTGTTGATTGTATCCATGTCTATTTTTGGCGTTATTGTTTCGGTCCAGATGCTTTTTGGCATGGGACTGCATGTTTTGGTGCTGAAATGCGGCTCATTGTGGCAATAGTTTCAAAAATACATTAGTTTTCAGGGTCAGCATTAGTAGGGAGGTTATGGGTTTAGTTGAAGTATGATTTAGGATTAGGTGATTAAGTTCAATGGCTAGTTTACCCCAAAAATACAGCACCTGGGGCATGAGCAAACAATCATCAGAACCTAGCGCTGTCACATGGGGCAGGGGCCTTTCCCCTTAGTGTGACTGCTGGCGATTTTGCAGTAGCAGGGGAGGGGAATCCAAGTGGTAGGGGAGCAAAATGTACTTAGGATAAGGAGTGTGGCCTGTTTGATTTTTTTTTCTGCCAAGTACATTGAGACCCCTTTCACACTGGAGGAGCTTTTCAGGCATTTTAACGCTAAAAATAGTGCCTGTAAAGTGCCTGAAAAACATCTATCAATGCTCCCCAGTGTGAAAGCCAGAGTTTCACACTGGGATGCTGTGGTGGCAGGACTTTAAAAAAAGTATACACCGCTCCTCCAATGCCCCTGCTCATTGAAATGAATGGGCACCACGGCCAAAGCGCCTGCAAAGTGATTCGGCAGTGGCACTACATGGGCGCTATTAACCCTTTCTTCAACCGCTAGCAGGGGTTAAAAGCGCTCCGCTAGCAGCAGCTAAAACAACGGTAAATCCTGCTAAAACTAACACCGCTGTCATGAATTATCTCGGCCACCAGAGGGCGCTAGCGGCGCATCGGCACGCGCAATGCGCGCGCAACCACGGCATCGCGCTCGTGCACGCGCGCACCGGCGGTAACGGCGCACGGGAGCGCGCATCGGCGGTAACGGCGCGCGGGCACGTGCATGCGTCTATTTGGCGCCAAAACAACCTACTTAAAGTGTCCTGGAAGCCTGGCCCCTTGCTGTCCGGTCTGCAGCGTTTCCTGAGACCACCTGTACCTGTACCTGTACCCACTACTCCTGCTTGATCCAGATCCTGATACCCGGCTTGTCTCCGTTGTTCCTGTCTTCCGCCTGCCCTGACCTCGGCTTGCTCTGACCATCCTTCTGCCTGACCCCTGGTACTCCGCTGACCGTCTGTTGCCGACCCGGCTAGTCGACCTCTCTGTTACCTGGGCCTCTCCTGTTACCAGTCCGGCTGCTCCTGCCTGTCCAGTCTTCTGGGACCTGCTGCGGCCAGACTTTCAGAATACCTTCCTTTCCGGCTTGCCTGCTGTTCCAGTGCTCCTGCATCCAGGCTGCTACTTACCAGCCTGCACCTGCCTTTCAGAGACTTCCTCGGACTCCGCAGAAGCTCCATCCGGCCCCTGCACCAGCGTCATCCCTGGCGCTTGTGCGACTCTGCATTCCCGCTCCCCCTGTCTACTCTACCAGGGGTCCGGGATCAGAGGAGCAACAGCAGCCACTTCCTGCACGTCGGGCTCATCCTTAAGGTACGTGACAGTACCGGACAGCCATGTCCGAGCCCGCGCAGGGAGTGGATCCGATGCAGGAACTCTGCCGCCATTTGGAAGGACTAACCCAGGCCGTCCGAACCCTGCAAGAAGGTTACACACGTCTGGAAAATCGGGTCCAAGCCTTGTCCACTCCTGCCACAGCCTCTGCGACTTCAGGGGCATCCGCTTCGCCATCAGTAATAATGCTGCCACCTGAACCTAAAGTTCCCATGCCCGAGAGGTTTGCGGGAGAACGTAACAAATTCCGAGCCTTCCGCAACGCTTGCGAATTATACTTCGCCCTCCAACCCCGGACTTTCTCTCTGGAAGCTACTAAGGTGGGCTTCGTCGTTTCGCTACTGTCTGGCGAACCGCAAACCTGGGCTCATCGCCTCATGGAGATCAAGGATGAATCACTTGACAACTTAACCGCCTTTTTCCAGGCTATGTCTCTGCTTTATGAGGACCCGCATCAGACCGCCACTGCAGAAGCCGCATTACATGCTCTACAACAGGGTCGTAGACCCGCCGAAGACTATGTGTCCGAATTCCGCAAATGGTGTTCTGACACAACCTGGAACGACTCGGCTCTCTGCTACCAGTTTCGCCTTGGCCTGTCCGAACCGCTAAAGGATGAGCTGGCCCGGGTAGGAGTTCCTGGGACCCTGGACGCTTTAATCAACTTGACCATCCAGATCGATCGGCGCCTGAGGGAGCGCAGGACTGAAAGGACCACTGCCCCATCCCGTCCGGTCTGGATGATGCCACGGGTACCTTCCACGTTCAATCCACCTCTACCAGCGCCCACAGCCTCTTCTACCCCTGATAATTCAGAGCCTATGCAGCTAGGCCTCCTTCGCCCTTCACTTACTCCGGAGGAACGACAACGCCGTAGGGCCAACAACCTGTGCCTGTACTGCGGGGAGTCCGGACACTACGTGAGGACCTGTCCTGCCAAGCTGCGTAAGTGTCAATCCTTGTCGTCTGTATCCCTACCTGTCCGTCCAAGCAATTCCACTCATCTGGCTATCCTTGTTTTATTTCAGCTTCCAGGAAGAACTATACAAACCAGCGCCATTATTGATTCAGGAGCCTGTAGCTGCTTTTTGGATCAATCATTTGCCTTCAGATATCAGATTCCTCTCCGCCCCAGGTCTACTGGACTTTCTGTGTACTTAGCAGACGGCTCGGTGTTAAAATCTGGTCCCGTCACCCAGGAGACCCAGCCTCTTGCCACCACCATTGCCGATAACCACCACGAACTCTTATGCTTGGATGTGATCAACTCCCCTCTGTTCCCTGTCATACTGGGAGTACCATGGCTCCAAGTCCACAACCCCCAGATTGACTGGGCCACTGGTAAAATTGACTTCAACTCTCCATTCTGCCGACAGCATTGCCTGCAACTACCGTCTCCACCCCTGCCATTACTCTGTTCGGACTCTGACATTGAGACTCGTCAATCCGTCCCAGAAATTTATCATGACTATCTGGATGTTTTCAGCAAAAAGGGGGCCGAGACCCTCCCACCCCACAGGGCCTATGATTGCCCCATCGAACTCCTTCCTGGTGCCGAAGTCCCCTTCGGAAGGATCTTCCCCTTAACCGGACTTGAACTTGAGACCCTGAAAACCTATATCGATGACAGCTTGAGGAGGGGGTTCATCCGTGCCTCCACGTCACCCGCGGGTGCAGGCATCTTTTTTGTTGAAAAGAAAGACCATTCCCTTCGCCCCTGTGTGGACTACCGGGAACTCAACAAAATAACTATTAAAAACAGATACCCTCTTCCCTTGGTACCCGAACTATTTCAGCGTCTGGGGTCCGCGGTCATTTTTACTAAATTGGACCTCCGAGGGGCCTACAACCTTGTCCGCATACGCGAAGGCGACGAGTGGAAGACCGCCTTCCGTACCCGTTTCGGGCACTTTGAATATCTAGTCATGCCCTTTGGGCTCTGTAATGCTCCGGCAACATTCCAACATTTTGTCAATGACATTTTTAGAGATTATCTGGACCTCTTTGTGATTGTCTATCTGGATGATATCCTAATCTTCTCCCCTTCCCTAGAGAAACACCGTGTACATGTGAGGAAGGTGCTTGAACGTCTCCGTATCCACGGACTGTACGCAAAACCCAGCAAATGCGAGTTCGAGCGCTCCAGTATACAGTTTCTGGGACTTATCATCTCTGTAAGGGGCGTTGAGATGGATCCTCAGAAAGTTTCCGCAATACTTGACTGGCCAGCTCCGACTGACAGAAAAGGTGTTCAGCGATTCGTCGGGTTTGCGAATTTTTATAGGAAGTTCATCAAAGCCTTTTCCAACATCATTTCTCCTATAACGGACTTGACTAAACTGTCTGCTCGGTTTTGCTGGACACCGGAGGCCCAAGCAGCCTTCGAAACCCTGAAAGGCTTGTTCACCTCGGCATCCATTCTGAGACATCCCGACGCAAGCCTGCCCTACATCCTTGAAGTGGATGCATCTGAAACCGCGGTTGGAGCAGTCCTCTCTCAGAGGCAGGGTCCCAAGGCATTGCTATATCCCGTCGCTTACTTTTCTCGTAAACTATCTGAAGCAGAAAAAAATTACGATGTTGGAGACCGAGAGCTGTTGGCGATAAAAGCCGCCTTGGAGGAGTGGCGGTACCTCCTGGAAGGAGCAGCGCACCCGATTTTGATTTTTACAGATCACAAAAACCTGGAGTACCTAAAAGTAGCCAAGAGACTTAGACCACGCCAGGCCAGGTGGGCACTTTTTTTTACAAGGTTTTCATTCCACATCACGTACAGGCCAGGGTCGAAAAATGTCAAACCGGATGCTCTTTCCCGCATGTACGCCAGTTCGGAGCCTCCCAACCCTCCGGATACTATTCTGTCTTCAGGGAACTTTTTGCTACTACAAAGAGACTTGGTACCCCAGATCAGGCAGGCATCCGCTGACATTTCTTCTCCACCTGATCCGGAGCTACAATCCAGGGACGGTCTGCTATGGTACCGGGATAAGATCTTCGTACCCGAGGGGCTGCGAGTTAATGTTCTGGGCTCCTGTCATGACCACAAGCTGGCTGGGCACTTTGGGATACAAAAGACCGCTGAACTTCTGCAACGCACCTTTTGGTGGCCCCAACTTCTAAAGGACTGCAAAGATTATGTGGAATCGTGCACTACGTGCATTCGAAACAAGGGGAGTAAACTCAGAGCCTGGGGACTCCTTAAACCATTACCCGTACCGGAAAGGCCTTGGAGAAGGATCTCCATGGACTTCATCGTGGAACTTCCCCCATCGGAGGGCTTCACCACTATCTTTGTGGTAGTGGACAGGCTGTCTAAGATGGCACACTTTGTCCCCTTAAAGGGCACACCCTCGGCTCCAGAGACGGCTAAAGCCTTCATCAGAGAAATTGTCAGACTCCACGGTGTTCCTGCGGATATTGTGTCCGACCGTGGAGTACAGTTCACATCTAGGTTTTGGAGGGCACTTTGCAGCAGTCTCGAGATCGGCCTATCGTTTTCCTCAGCATACCACCCACAGTCAAATGGGCAGACGGAGAGGACGAATCAGACCCTTGAACAGTATCTCCGCTGCTTCTCGTCCTTTTCGCAAGAAGACTGGGTTTCTCTGCTGCCCTTGGCGGAGTTCGCCTATAATAATTCCATCCATTCGGCCACCAAACAGTCTCCTTTTTTTGCCAACTATGGCTTCCACCCACTGTTCCTCTCTAATTCTGTTCCGGAAAGTACGGTACCCGCCGTTCAAGACACCTTGGATTTCTTTAACTCAAATAACAGGATCCTGCAGGAAACCATGACCCAAACACAGGAACGTAATAAGGAAATCTTTGACAGGAGAAGAAGGGGGGAACTCAACTTAGTACCCGGAACTAAAGTTTACTTGTCCACTTTGAACTTAAGGCTTGCATGCCCTACGAAGAAGCTGGGTCCTAAATTCGTGGGTCCCTTTGCTGTCAAGAGAAGGATAAACGAGGTGGCCTACGAACTTGACTTACCAGAGTCCTTTCGAATCCACCCGGTGTTTCACGTGGCCCTGCTCAAACCGGACGTCCCCAACTCCTTCCCTGGACGGGATACCGATCCCCCAGAACCAGTATTAGTCGACGGTGAGGAGGAATTTGAGGTGGAATCTATCCTGGATTGCAGGAAGAGACGCAACCAAATTCAGTTCCTCGTTAAATGGAAGGGGTATGGGCCAGAGGAAAATTCATGGGAACCGGAGGACAACATACACGCCGAAAGACTAATTCAGTTGTTTAAAGACTCTCACCCGCTGAAGATGACTCAGTTGGGCATCCGGAGGCTGCCCCTTGGGGGGGGGCAATGTCATGAATTATCTCGGCCACCAGAGGGCGCTAGCGGCGCATCGGCACGCGCAATGCGCGCGCAACCACGGCATCGCGCTCGTGCACGCGCGCACCGGCGGTAACGGCGCACGGGAGCGCGCATCGGCGGTAACGGCGCGCGGGCACGTGCATGCGTCTATTTGGCGCCAAAACAACCTACTTAAAGTGTCCTGGAAGCCTGGCCCCTTGCTGTCCGGTCTGCAGCGTTTCCTGAGACCACCTGTACCTGTACCTGTACCCACTACTCCTGCTTGATCCAGATCCTGATACCCGGCTTGTCTCCGTTGTTCCTGTCTTCCGCCTGCCCTGACCTCGGCTTGCTCTGACCATCCTTCTGCCTGACCCCTGGTACTCCGCTGACCGTCTGTTGCCGACCCGGCTAGTCGACCTCTCTGTTACCTGGGCCTCTCCTGTTACCAGTCCGGCTGCTCCTGCCTGTCCAGTCTTCTGGGACCTGCTGCGGCCAGACTTTCAGAATACCTTCCTTTCCGGCTTGCCTGCTGTTCCAGTGCTCCTGCATCCAGGCTGCTACTTACCAGCCTGCACCTGCCTTTCAGAGACTTCCTCGGACTCCGCAGAAGCTCCATCCGGCCCCTGCACCAGCGTCATCCCTGGCGCTTGTGCGACTCTGCATTCCCGCTCCCCCTGTCTACTCTACCAGGGGTCCGGGATCAGAGGAGCAACAGCAGCCACTTCCTGCACGTCGGGCTCATCCTTAAGGTACGTGACAACCGCTTTACCGCTAAGGCGGTAGGCGACTCAGTGTGAAAGGGCTCTGAATGGGTTTACTTATTGGCTTGGCAGAAGGGCTAATATAAAGTGCTACTGTGTAGGTTATTTTAAAGGTTTTATTTGGAGGGAAGGAAAAGTTATAAGGTAACTGGTGATAATGACAGTTGATATTTGGGGGTATGGGTGTGTATTCTTGGTTTCACACTTGTTTTCAAGCACTGGAAGCTCCATAATGGGTTAGAAACAAACATATTCCCTTTTTGTCCACCCCATGGTGATACCACTCCACCTTTTGCATGCTCAATAAAAAAAAAAAAAATGAAGCCAAACTAAAGACTTCTTAAAGTACAGTCCTGTACATCTATATGTTATGATTTGTAACAAATTTTTACTTGAAGACGCCTTAAAATATCAATTTCTCTTGATGGCAGTAGCTTTCTGCTCTCCCACTAGTGTTCTTTGTTGGCATTGATGAGTAAAGCCTGGTACACACAATCGGATTTTCCGCAGGCAAAGCGTGTACTTTGGAGTTTTGTCCGAAGGATTTGTGTACACATGATCGGATAATCCGACAACACACATTTGTTGTACAGCTATACATATCCTTTAAGAAAAATTATCTCACTACCAGAATTCGCAAACACTATCTTTTCAGCAACTATCACGTTTGGGTGGACCAACGCCTAAAAAATGTGCGACTGGTCCACATTAATTCATAACGGAGCACATCTTCGTCCGTGTTGCATATGCAAAGCAGACAGTCTGCTCTCCTCTATGGGTGGTCAGATATAAACAGACAGTCTGTCCGTTTACACCTGATTGCCATTCGATACGATCTGCTAGAGGGAAGGGCCCCTAATCATCTGTTTTAAGTGGATTGGATGTCAGCGTGTATAAATCGCCACATGTCCGTTTACACCTACCGCTCTATAAAGGGAAAATGGAGGGTCCGATCGGGTCCTCCTGAAAAACCAACAGGTGGACCCGATTGGTCCGCTTGTGTGAAAGGGGCCTAATATTATGTAATCAAAATGTATTGCAACTGTGTTTATGATCTTATAGATGTAAGATGCCATTTAAGCCGACTCAGTGCTCTAGAAATGTTTGCGATGGTATGTGGCCTCAACCAGCACCATCTGATGTTTTTCGTCTCACCCACTAGGACTTATTCACAGAGGTCACAAACTATCACAAACATTTCTAGAGCACTGGGTCGGCTTGAGTGGAATCTTGCTTCTAGATGTCTCAGTCAGTGAATAGATGCCTGCTCCCACATCCTAATACTGGCTTGGGAAACTTTCATCCACCAGCTTTGAGCGGTGCTACAAGCCCGGCAAAATCACAGTGTGTTTTTGATCCTCTTTATGACGGTCAGAAAGTTTGTACAATCAGAACCTGTGTGTGTGTGTGTTTGATAATCATAATCATCTTACAACCTTTTATGTATTATCTCTCCTAATAAGAACATTAATTATTGCATGTTGATATGGCCCTGTTGTATAAAATATAGCACAACCTATACAAAATTGTGTCACAAAGAAAAAAACCATGTGGGATCAGTTAACTTTTTTCAACTCATTCAAGCACTATTTAATTTGAGTTTCTGCCTTTTCTATGACTGGACTTTTTTAACCACTTCAGCCCCAGAAGGTTTCATCCCCTTCATGACCGGGCCATTTTTTGCAATACGGCACTGTGCTGCTTTAACTCACAACTGTGCGTTCATGCAACGTTGTATTTAAACAACAAATATAACTTTTGGTGGTATTTGATCACCTCTGTTTCTTTTATTTTTCGTGCCATCAACAAAAAAGGCCGACAATTTTGAAAAGAGAATTTGTTTTACTTTCTGTTATAAAACTCATCTAATAAATAATAATGAAAAAAATCGAATTTCTTCCTCAATTTAGGCCAATATGTATTCTTCTACATATTTTTGGTAGAAAAAAAAAAAAAATCCCAATAAGCGTACAGTATATTGGTTGGTTTGTGCAAAAGTTATCATGTCTACAAACTATGGGATACTTTTATGGCATTTTTATTTTCACTAGTAATGGCGGCGATCAGCGATTCTTAGCGGGACTGTGACATTGCCGCAAACACATTGGACACTAAGTGACACTTTTTGGGGACCAGTGACCCGAATATAGTGATCAGCGCTAAAAAAAAAAATTACTGTCACAGTAAAAATTACACTGGCAGGGAAGGGGTTAACATCAGGGGCGATCAAAGGGTTAAGTGTGCTCCTAGGGAGTGATTTCTAACTGTGTGGGGGTGGTTTAACTGGAGGAAGAAAGATCTGTGTTCCTAATAAGCCAGAAGACAAGATCTCTCTCTTCCTCTCTGACAGAACAGCGGTCTACCTTGTGTACATAGAAAGACCGCTGTTCTGCCTCTCCAGCAAATGATTGGTGGGTCCCGGTGGCCATCGGACCCGCTGATTGTCTCCCACTGTGTCCAATCACAGCGGGAGAGGGTTACCGTTGGCACATGCACCCCCCCAGACCCAGAAGAGGAAACAACGTACAGGCAAGTTGTTTCGGGGAGCCAGGCCGCCCTGCTGCAGTAAATGTGCGGTGGGCGGTCTGGAAGCGGTTTAAATCATAGAGAGAGATTTGTATAAAAACTAAATACTGTAGATTGACCTACATGACCTAAAGCCTGGTACACATAGGCTGAATATCGTCCAGTTTAACAGAAACCGACTGACATTGGGCCTGTGTATACATCAGCCTGGATGACTTCTGTCGAATAGACATGCTTGAAAACCAGCATCCCATCAGCCAATGGCGGGGGGAGGGTGGGGGGGGCAGTTCCCCTGTCAGAGCACAATAGCTGAGTGGGGAGCTTGTCTACTGGGTTGCATTAAAAAAAATTGATAGTGTGTACCAGGTTTAAGAATGTAACTTACCGTACTTAGAGAAATGGTTTGTTTTGTCTATTATCCAAGTTGTGTGTTCAGATTGTTTATGATTAACTTTCTAGATTACAACATTATGTACAAGACATACTGTATAAGGTATACAGACAATTCAAATCAAACTTGAATCATCGAAGGACATAAACTATATTAACAGCAACATTAATAGCTAATATAATTAGAATTTTATTACACTAAATGTGCAAACAGAATCAGCTTAATTATTAACATCATGTTTTACTACTTAGTATACAGTCTGTTTCTTTTATTATAGCAAAAATAAAACAGATATACAGTGTGGGCTAATTACTAAAGGCAAATCCACTTGAAATTGCAGTCACTGTAGATCCAAAGGGGCACATGATGGCACTGTATAAACGTGAATGGTCCCAAAACAGCGCCAAAAGTGTCCGATGTGTCCACCATAATGTCGCAGTCAGGATAAAAATTGCAGATCGCCGCCATAACAAGTAGAAAAAAAACAATAATAAAAATTTCCTATTTTGTAGACGCTATAACTTTTGCGCAAACCAATCAATATACGCTTATTGCAATTTTTTTACCAAAAATATGTAGAAGAATACATATCGGCCTAAACTGTGGAAATTATTTTCTTTTTTTATAGTTTTTTTGGGGATATTTATTATAGCAAAAAGAAAAAAATATTGCATTTATTTCAAAATTGTCGCTCTATTTTTGTTTATAGCGCAAAAAATAAAAACCGCAGAGGTGATCAAATACCACCAAAATAAATCTCTATTTGTGGGGAAAAAAGGACGTCAATTTTGTCACACCACCACGCAATTGTCAGTTAAAGCGACGCAGTGCTGAATCATAAAAAGTGCTATGGTCTATGGCCAGCCAAATGGTCGGGGCTTAAGTGGTTAAGGGCCTGGTAGTCTACTTTTATTAAAAAGGAAAAAGAAGGTCTTTATAACATAAAACCTTGCACACAAGGGGTTTCAGTTTCACACAAAACAGTGTTAAACTAAAAATGCTAAGCCACCTGGCTCTCCTCTCAGCAGCGCCCCTGCTCTCTAAGACCATTGGCTCCAACGTTACGCTAAATAAATGGTTACCCAACAAATCACGATTCAAAGTTGCGCCCGCTCGTGGAATGGCAACACACTTTTTCCTTTAAAAATCTCCATCTTGTGTTCCGGCGGCGATCCTGCGCACCATAAGAAACGATCATAGCAGCGGTTCCGCCGCTTGATCATTCTTATAGGCGGCGGGAGGGGACACCCCCCCTCCTGCCGCCATCGGGGGCCCGGAGAAAAAAATCGCCCAGCGCCGGATAGGAAGCATAGAGATGACTGGTGACCAGATGGTTAGAATAGGCCCGGTATGGAGGTGGGTATAAAAGCCCTGTATTGAAGGGGTTAAGCTAGTGCATTGTTGGTTCATTTACCTTTTCCTTCGATTTCCATTCTAAATGTTTTTTTTTCTTTGCCCGAATTTCTCACTTCCTGTTTCTCCTCAGTAAACTTGCCCCTATCATCTGAGCGGTGGTTAGTCAGCCAGAACAGCTTACTAAACAGCTTACTGAGGAGGAACTGGAAGTGAGAAATTCAGACAAAAAAAAACATTTAGAAGGGAATTCAAAGGAAAAGGTAAGTGAACCAACAATGCACTAGCCTAAAGGAACCATTTAGAAAATAAAAAATGAACCTTTACAACCCCTTTAAGTTCCAGCTAGAGCACCATCTTGCAAAAACTATGGGCCAGATTCACGTAGCCCGGGCGCAGCGTAACGTAACCGATTTAGGTTACACCGCCGCAAATTTTCTGTCTAAGTGCCCGATCCACAAAGCACTTACCTGGAAATTTGCGGCGGTGTATCCTAAATCCGTCCGGCGCACGGCGGGCCAATTCAAATGGGGCGGGTACCATTTAAATTAGGCGTGCTCCCGCGCCGGACGTACTGCGCATGCTCCCGACGCAAATTTCCCGACGTGCTTTGCGAAAAATTACGACGCGCCAACGTTTTGTGAATCGCGATGTGAAAAAAATACTTGCGCCGGGAAAATTTTTTTAAAAAAAAAAATTCAAAAGCGACGCAGGAAAGACGGGTATACTTTTACATGGTGTAGTAATTTTACACTTTGTAAAAGGTGCCCTATCTTTGCGACGGCAAACTAACACTTGCGGCGACGTAACAACGGGAAAACGTTTGAGGATCGCCGTAACTGCTAATTTGCATACCTGACGCTGGTTTACGACGCGAAATCCCCCCAGCGGCGGCCGCAGTACTGCATCCTAAGATCCGACAGTGTAAAACTATTACACCTGTCGGATCTTAGGGATATCTATGCGTAACTGATTCTATGAATCAGTCGCATAGATAGAAACAGGGATACGACGGCGTATCAGCAGATACGCCGTTGTATCCCTTTTGTGAATCTGGCCCTATATCTTTGAACTTCTTGAATAGACCCCAATTTCTCCCCTGCCTTTCACACCATCTAACTAAGCACAGATCGGCTTGGTTAGATGTGTCCCCTGGCTGTACTGGCCAGGAAATGGTGCATCTGAACTCGGAAGTGACATCACTTCCGGTTTCATTGGGCATGGATTTGCCTCAGTCTCACAGCCCTCTCCCTCCCCTAGCCTGGGCTCTTACCAGACCCCAGGAACCATGGGAGGAAGGGGGGCGCTATGCTGCCAGCTCTGTGAAAGTGATAGGCAGCTATGGAGCTGCCGCATCACTTTCACTTTGCACCCGAACACCGATTAAAAAAAACCCACACAAGCTGATGGCTGCTACTGCAATTACAGAAAGGATTTTTACTTTAATGCCGGTAATACATTACAGTAGAATACAAAAAAACAATGTGACTTAAGAACCACTTTAAATAAAGATCTTCCAATATACCAGTTAGTATGTATCCAACTAATATTTTGCATTTTCAGGTTATTTTTATCACTATATTTTCACATTTGTACTAAGAAAAAAAAAAGAACTAACAAAGGCTTGGGTGCATTGAAAGCTGTGTTAAAATTTTCCATTGTATTGTCCACTGTAACTGTTTGAATATAGAGATCGATTAGAGATCCATATCTTATCTTATTTGCGGTTTTAATTTTGCTTTAATGGTACCTATGATTTTGTGTATATGACATTTGAAAAGATGTACAATTATTGGATTAAATTACAATAAACCAGACCCACAGGGATCACACACCAAATTATGCAAGGAAAAAAAAATCAATACAAATTTACTGTAAGAGTTATTGAACAGTTTAAGAAAGTCAATTATATTAAAAGCCATGTTGAACTACCAGTGCACACTTCTGTCTATACTGAATAAGAACTAGTAACACTGGTACAGTTAAAATAGAACTACTGACAACACTTCTTTTTCATTTTGGATGGCGCAAGGGAGGGTTATAACCGTATTCAGATTTATTTGTTTTGCCATCTGTGTGACATTGTGGAGTTTTTCTTTCACATCCTGTCCCATAGCCAAACAGGAAGTGAGAGATAATCCTTGCAAATTAAAGGAATTCCTTGAGGACCTCCAGGTCACCCTATTAGAAGATTTCCACCTCTACTACTTTTCTGCAGACAACCCAGGATTTTAGGATTTTCTTTTACCCTAATATTTGATGATAATGGCAGACAGTACAATTAGAGATGGTGAATCTTATTAACGGGGACACAATAAGCAAAAACTGGCAAGTGTTCTAATCCCTCTCCACCCCGTCCAAAACCAGAAAAAAAAAGTTTTGCCTTTTGTGACGAACCCTCATCCTCAAACAGGACTATGTCTGCCGTTAATGCTTCCTCTGTCCAGAACCAGCACTATCCAAAACTCTTTAGCCCACCCAGTCACCAGACCCCACCAGTCTTGGAGTACATCAGGAATAGCCTTTTATTTGAGATCTCACACAAATATATACACAAGGATGACAATACAAACTGTAACCAGAAACCTAATTAACATGAGCTAATTATGTAATCCTTTAGACAGACTAGGTGACTCAGAGGCTTGACCTCTCAGTTCCTAGCCTTGATGTCTCCTAGCTCCCTAACTACAATACAAATTATCATAAATCAACACAGAACTCCTTCACACAATATCAGAGTTAATTAACCACTTAAGCCCCGGACCAAAATGCAGGTAAAGGACCAGGCCCCTTTTTGCGATTCGGCACTGCGTCGTTTAACTGACAATTGCGCGGTCGTGCGACGTGGCTCCCAAACAAAATTAGCGTCCTTTTTTTTCCACAATTAGAGCTTTCTTTTGGTGGTTTTTGATCACCTCTGCGGTTTTTATTTTTTGTGCTATAAACAAAAATAGAGCGACAATTTTGAAAAAAATTCAATATTTTTTACTATAATAAATATCCCCCAAAAATATATAAAAACATATTTTTTCATCAGTTTAGGCCGATACGTATTCTTCTACATATTTTTGGTAAAAAAAAACCTGCAATAAGCGTTTATCGGTTGGTTTGCGCAAAATGTATAGCGTTTACAAAATAGGGGATAGTTTTATTGCATTTTTGTTAATTATTAATTTTTTTACTACTAATGGCGGCGATCAGCGGTTTTTTTTCGTGACTGCTACATTATGGCGGACACTTTGGACAATTTTGACACATGTTTGGGACCATTGTCATTTTCACAGCAAAAAATGCATTTTAAATGCATTGTTTATTGTGGAAATGACAGTTGCAGTTTGGGAGTTAACCACAGGGGGCGCTGAAGGGGTTATGTTTCACCTAGTGTGTGTTTACAACTGTAGGGGGGTGTGGTTATAGGAGTGATGTCATCGATTGTGTCTCCCTATAAAGGGGATGACACGATCGATGCAGCCGCCACAGTGAAGCACGGGGAAGCCGTTTTTACACGCGGCTCTCCCCCATCTTCAGTTCCGGGGACCGATCGCGGGACACCAGCGCCGATCGGGTCCGTGGGTCCCGGACTGGGTCGCGCCCGCCTGCGACCCATGGCTGGGTAGATGTACAGGACATGCCGGTACGTCCATCTGCCCAGCCGTGCCATTCTGCCGATGTATATTTTCAGGCGGCGGTCCTAAAGTAGTTAACACAAACAGCAATAGGTGAAAGACTTATACCCCACACTAGCCTTATTTACAATAAACACATTAGAGCAGACAACAGACAGGTTGCTGGAGTTGATGGCATCGGCATCTTCTATGAGCCCCAATATTATGAAGCCATCACTATAATATGGCATATACAGGGTTCCCAGATTCTGTGTGTCTTGGGGAGACATGGACTTGAATCCAAAGTAACATTACTTCAAGGTCCCCAGGCATATACCTCGCAAAGAGTATTGTTCCCTTAAAATAAAGGGCCCACAATCAGAAGGCAAGAGGCTAGCATTCAGTCCTCTCCAAAAGCCTCTCTCCTGGCTAGGTCTGGCACACCTTTAGTTATACTTTAAAGCTGTAATAAGCACAATTATTTTTATATATACAGTACAGACCAAAAGTTTGGACACACCTTCTCATTCAAAGAGTTTTCTTTATTTTCATGACTATGAAAATTGTAGATTCACACTGAAGGCATCAAAACTATGAATTAACACATGTGGAATTATACATAACAAAAAAGTGTGAAACAACTGAAAATATATTTCATATTCTAGGATCTTCAAAGTAGCCACCTTTTGCTTTGATTACTGCTTTGCACACTCTTGGCATTCTCTTGATGAGCTTCAAGAGGTAGTCACCTGGCGCAGCACCCCATCACTCTCCTTCTTGGTCAAATAGCCCTTACACAGCCTGGAGGTGTGTTTGGGGTCATTGTCCTGTTGAAATTAAATGAATGTCCAACTAAACGCAAACCGGATGGAATAGCATGCCGCTGCAAGATGCTGTGGTAGCCATGCTGGTTCAGTATGCCTTCAATTTTGTTTAAATCCCCAACAGTGTCACCAGCAAAGCACCCCCACACCATCACACCTCCTCCTCCATGCTTCACTGTGGAAACCAGGCATGTAGAGTCCATCCGTTCACCTTTTCTGCATCGCACAAAGACACTGGGGTTGGAACCAAAGATCTTAAGTTTGGACTCACCAGACCAAAGCACAGATTTCCACTGGTCTAATGTCCATTCCTTGTGTTCTTTAGCCCAAACAAGTCTATTCTGCTTGTTGCCTTTCTTTAGCAGTGGTTTCCTAGCAGATATTCTACCATGAAGGCCTGATTCACACAGTCTCCTCTTAACAGTTCTAGAGATGTGTCTGCTGCAAAAGGTGGCTACTTTGAAGAACATAGAATATGAAATATATTTTCAGTTGTTTCACACTTTTTTGTTATGTATAATTCCACGTGTTAATTCTTAGTTTTGATGCCTTCAGTGTGAATCTACAATTTTCATAGTCATGAAAATAAAGAAAACTCTTTGAATGAGAAGGTGTGTCCAAACTTTTGGTCTGTACTGTATATTGCAGTTTAGTAATCCTTAAATATAGTGGCTGCATTTTTATGCGGTTGGAAGGTCACATTTTGTTACTAAAATGAAAAAGATGCATTATAATTGTACTGTACACAGTGGCCCCAAACCTCTTTTTATTGGCCCCTGCGGGCGCTCTAGGCTTCTCATCTTCTCCGTGTGCCACCATAGGAAGCTGCTTTATATGGTGGCACATGTGCAAGCTTGCTCCCAAGCCAGTCTGTGTGCATCATTGACACACACAGCGTGGCTCAGCGGTACCATCCTCTTGCAGTTTATGTGCAGCGGGGCTAAAGTGTGAAAAGAAAAAACGTATAGGAAGCATGCTGATAGCAAGAGAGGGAAGACTGGCTCAGGGATGAGCTCATTACTCTGCTGCTTCTCTTGTCCAGATACAGGCTAAGGATGGGTCCAGCACAACCTGAGCTCACAGGAGGTGGGTTGAATGATGTTGGCCATCAGATTAAGAGTATCTAGCAGCAGAAAAAAAAAGCACTGTAAGGGAAATTTTGGGATTGAAGGTGAATTTTAAAGCAAACGCTGGTTATTAGGGGTGCGCAACTTCACTGGTCTCGCGATTCGATTACAATTACCAGGTCAACAATTCGATTCCGTGATGCATCACGATTACAGACGTGCTCCCACTTCCGCTTGGGCCACCTAGGCGGCCCTTCCTCGCTGCAATCTTCTGGGACAAATTACATGTCCCAGAAGTTTGGCTGGCCAATGGCAGAGTAGCAATGCTCGGGCACTGCATGCCCGGCCGTGAAGCTGTCACGGTTGGGTGTCCACAGTCGATATGACGGTGCCGAGGAGAGGGGGAGAGGAACGGGGCTCTGTGCGCCTGCATCGATGGACCGTGGGACAGGTGAATGTCTGTTTATTAAAATTCAGCAGCTAAACTTTTTGTAGCTGCTGACTTTTAATAAATGAAAAAACGGTGGAACTCCGCTTTAAGTAGTGCACTAATCCGGTGCACTACAGGGTACAGGAACTCATTGCTCATGGCTGCTGGGAGGTCAGGAGGGATTAGAATTCAGAGCAAACAGCCCTGTGAAGTTCCTTGCACTACTATCTCTGTGCTGACAGTCAGTTCCCCTGGGCTTCCCTGTTTGCACCTTCCAGCACACTAGGAGTTAACACAATGGAATGTGCAAACAGTAAGCTGGGGAAAGGTCAGTACAGAGCACATGTAGGAGGCTAGGAGCTGGTGTAAGAGTACAAACACATTTGTACTCTAATTACTGCTGTTAACATAACTGTGCTGTAATAAATGCAGTACAAATCCATTAAGTGTCCACCGCTGTATGTGCTTTTTAAAATATATGGTGTTTCATACCTTATTTAGCCTGTGTATATAACTGTATATCCTGCTCATGTGACTGCATGGTCCAGCCCGCCTCTCTCCTCTCAAGTTTTGCGTCTCATGTCTCTTCTGACATCAGGGGAAACGTACTGTATGAGGAAAGAGGCGGGCCAGGCCAGGGAGTCACATGAGCGGCATATACACTGTTACACAGGCTAAATGAGGTATGGAGTTACATATATTTAATAAAGCACATACAACAGTGGGCACTTAATGGATTTCAACTGCATTTATAAAAAATATATATATTTTAACAGCTGCGCTTGGAGCGATTTCCCAGGAGGGGCGGGGCAAGTCGGGATGATGTCACACCCGACATTAAATTACACACAGATGGACTCTATTCACTAATTAGGTGACTTCTGAAGGCAATTGGCTCCACTAGACTTTAGTTAGCGGTATAAGAGTAAAGGGGGCTTAGATATTTTTGAAAACCATTTATCATTTTCCTTTTACTTCACAATTATGTGCCACTTCGTGTTTCTATCACATAAAATTCCAATAAAATACATTTACGTCTTTGGTTGGAACATGACAACATTTGGAAAATTTCAAGGGGTGTGAATACTTTTTCAAGGCAATGTAAATACAATAATGATCATATTTTGCAATGAAAACCTTTCTATAGCCAGCTTTATGGTTCAAATACCAAGTAGGATATTGGCCCGCTGTCTCAAAGATTGTTGCTAGTACTAGAGACATGAAATACAAAAATTATAGAAACTCAGGTCAACTTTTTTTTTTTTTTTTTTCAAAACTCAGGTCAACTTTTGATGTACATACTGTTGCACAGAATTTATTTTAAGAGTAAGTTAATTTCCCTTTTATTACCAACTATTTATTTTTAGGAAACTACAGTGCCTTGCAAAAGTATTCACACACACTGCATTTTCCATGTTTTGTTGCCTCACAAGCTGGAATTAACATGGATTGTTTTAATTTACAGACATTGCCCACAACTTTGAAGATTTTTTATTTTGAAGCAAACAAATAGGACAAAATAACAGAAAACGTCAATGTGCATAACTATTCACCCTCTAAAGTCAATACTTTGTAGAGCCACCTTTTGCGGCTATCACAGCTCCAAGTTGCTTTGGATATGTCTCTATGAGCTTGCCACATCTTACCACTGGGATTTTTGTCCATTTCTCCTTGCAGAACTGCTCCAGCTCCTTCAAGTTGGATGGTTTGCGCTTGTGAACAGCAATATTTAATTTTGACCACAGATTTTCTATTGGATCAAGGTCTGGGCTTTGACTAGGCCATTCCAACACATTTACATGTTTCCCCTTAAACCACTCAAGTGTTGCTTTAGCAGTGTGTTTGGGGTCATTGTCCTGCTGGAAGGTGGACCTCCATCCTAGCATCAAATCACACACAGAGTAGTACAGGTTTTGCTCAAGAATATCCCTGTATTTAGCACCATACATCTTTCCCTCAACTCTGCCCACTTTTCTAGTCCAGTCTGCTAAAAAACATCCCCAGTGCATGATGCTGCCACCACCATGTTTAACTGTGAATATGGTGTTCTTTTGGTGATATGATGTATTGGATTTGCGCCAGACATAGCGTTTTCTTTGATGGCCAGAAAGTAACATTTTAGTCTCATCAGACCAGAGCACCTTCCTCCATTCATTTTGGGAATCTCCCACATGTATTCTCGCAAACTCAAAATGTGCCAATTTGTTTTTTTGCTGAAAGTAATGGATTTCTTCTGGCCACTCTGCCACAGAGCCCAACTCTATGGAGCGTACGGCTTATTGTCATCCTATGTACATATACTCCAGTCTCTGTTGTGCTACTCTGCAGCTCCTCCAGGGTTCTCTGTGCTGCCTTTCTGATTAATGCCCTCCCTGCCCGGTCAGTGAGTTTTGGTGTGCGGCCGTCTCTAGTTTTATGTATATATTTTTCTAATTTGACTTCACCAACTTAGACTATTGTATTCTGATCCATCACATATAATTCTAATTAAAAGAACATTAAACTAAAGGCTGTAATGTAACAAAATAGGTAAAAAGCCAAGGGGGTGAATACTTTTGCAAGGCACTGTATGTTGGTTGACATACATTTTTGACATCTGATGGCAAATAAGTAAATAAACTGTCCTAACTACATCTAAAATAAAAATAAAAAGTTACGACAACACAAGAGAAATGCTGTCAAATTATGTCACCTCTTAATTTTTAAAAGCTCCCCAAATCTGACTTTTGTAAAACCAGTCCCAACCGTGTGGGAGAGATTTAAAACTCTTATAGCCAGCAAATCCCAAAGCTTGCATAAAGTTAAACAGAATTAAAGGTAGAGGGAGACAGGCGAGATTAAAGTCATAAATGAACTGAAGCGAAAAATAGCGTTTGCTTCCCTCCAGAAACAAGTTATGGTAAGTTTGTTTTGCCATGCCACATTAAATGGGAAATGTTATCATCTAGGATTCCGCAGTCTGTAATATATATGTTGCCACATTCAGGTATTTAACAAGATGCAATATCAGCTCCTATATATAAAAAGTCAAATAAGATTTATATAACTCTGAAGTTTAAGATACCCAGTACATACAAAGAAATGAAAACTACTACAACAAAATATCACAGCTTCAAAGAATGGAATGATCTGTTCACTAATAATAGAACATACAGTATATTACTCATTACAAAAACTCCTTTGGCCAAATCATTTAACAAACAATACCATTCATATCAGAAATGGGAGCACACATTAAATAGATTTGCTTTAAAGAAACACGGAAAGGCAATACTGTCTTTAATGAGAAAACTATTAAATTAAATGAAGGAGCAGTTGCTGCTCCCATTTCCTTCAACACTCGTCCAAAAATGTAAAATACTTGCTTGTATAAAATGTGATGGTGTGGTAAAAGGTGCATGTATCTTAATCAATACAGGTTTGCTGCCACTAAGCATATTGTGTTCCAAAGTCAACAAACCTTAAAAAAAAGTTATCATCCAATAACAAAGAAATATGGTCTTGTTTTAACTAAACAAAGGGAATATAGAACATATAGAATATATAGCACAAAAAACATGGCGGCTACCATGAAATAATTATTTTTGTATTATTCATTTTATCAGAATGCCAACATACAAAAATATCAAAAGGCGGGTCACCGTAAAATATAACATGCAATATTACATTAACATTTAGATTTTCCCCTCACCCTTCCCTCCCCCCCCCGTGCCCCCTACCCCCCACATCTTACCCTACAATCTATTATTTTTACCCATCACGACTGATTTCACCCTTCTCTGTCACCTTATTGCCTCGGCATATGTTCACGTCTTTTTAAACACCTTCCAACTTTCCCATTTGTATGTTATCGCCTCCCTTTCTTCCTCTCCGCTGTACTTTAGACACTCCATATTATATGTTTCTTCTACCCCGTTTATCCAATCCCGAATTTTGGGGCTTTCCATTTCCTGCCACTTTTTGGGTATAAGATTTTTGGCCGCATTAATCATATGAGCAATTACTGAAGCTTTATGTTGCTTTACTGAACCTTCCGCTCCGTGGAACAAGCATGTCCACTGTTCTTGGGGTATTATAATATTGGTAATTATCTTTATTAATTGTAAAACCTTTTTCCAATATTTTTTAATTGTGGGACAATCCCACCAAAGATGGGCCATCGTTCCTACTGCCTTACATCACCGCCAACACTCCGTGAATTGCCCTGGTTTATATTTACCGTACTTGTTTTATCTGGGGTTGCGTACCACCTAGTCAAACATTTATATTTAATTTTGGTCGTCTTTACATCTACAGCAGAGCTGTGTGTTAATTTCAAAATCTTACTGATAATATGTTTCTCTCCCTGTGACCCCAGTTCCTTTTCAATTTTTTTAATGTATGGCAGGACCTCCAGTTCTTCCATTGCTATTAATATTTTATATATCCGAGATATGTCCTTTCTTGCTGTTACACATAGCCACTCCAGCAGCGTTAATTCGTCCCTTGCTCTTATTGGTTAGAGGCAGTTTCTCAACAAAATAATTCTAACACCAGGCTGTATTTTTGTACTTTGATGGCTCAAGTCTAATGGTTATAATTGTTCAGATGCCCGCTGAACCGGCTGAATTTCAATCCATGTATGGGCAGGCTGATCGCACCCAAGTCAATCTATTGATTACTCAATACAGCTATAGCCTCTAGCAGTAATCATTGTATTCTGTGGCTGGGAATGCTCCCTGCACCCCCTCCCTGGGACAATACAATAGCGCTGCGGGAGGCATTCTCCCATCAACAATGACTGAGTTGAAGGGGAAATCAATTCATTTATGACTTGCCTTAGGGAGATTGCCCATAACTTCTTGTCCAAGACACCCAAAGAAGGGAGAGAACATTTCTCCAAATACAGCTAAATTCCTGTCTTAAGCATTTGTAACGGGAACAAGAGATTCTAGAGGAAGGGGTGTCCTCACCTACCGTTCAAACAAAAACCATAACATTTTGAACTTCCCATCACTTCCAGTACCCATTGTACTCACTTGGACAAACTGACCAGCTGTACACATTCAGCAACAGAGGTTTTAACACTTCCACTTCTATCCAAAACCAACCAATTTGCAAACTTGTATCACTAAAGTCTGATCACTTGCAGCATTTAACACACATTCACTTGTTCCAGAATCATATTTATAATATAAATATTGTTTTTTTTATCAATGAAGAGCAAAAGCAACACAACACTGATTAACAGAAAGGACAGAAGAGCTATGTTTTAAAGTAATTGTAGGAAATCTCAAAATTACAGATTAGGATAATTTTTATGTTCTCTGTTATGTTGTGATGGCTAATTATGCAGATTATTAGCACAACAAAGAATAGGTTACTACTTTTAGGCCGAAATACATCTAAAAAAAAAAACCACGATATTAACCACTTGCTTACTGGGCACAAATACCCCCTTCCTGCCCAGGCGAAATTTCAGCTTTCGGCACTGTCACACTTTGAATGACAATTGCGCGGTCGTGCAACGTGGCTCCCAAACAAAATTTACGTCCTTTTTTTTATCACAAATAGAACTTTCTTTTGGTGGTATATTATCACCTGTTTTTTATTTTTTGCGCTATAAACAGAAATAGAGCGACAATTTTGAAAAAAAAAACACAATATTACTTTTTGCTATACTAAATATCCCATTTAAAAAAAATAAAACATTTCAGTTAAGTCCGATACGTATTCTTCTACATATTTTTGGTAAAAAAAAATCTCAATAAGTGTATAGTGATTGGTTTGCGCAAACGTTATAACGGCTACAAAATAGGGGATAGAATTAATACTTTTTTTATTATTATTTTTTTACTAGTAATGGCGGCGATCTGCGATATTATGGCGGACACATCGGACACTTTTGACACATTTTTGGGACCATTCACATTTATACAGCGAACAGTGCTATAAAAATGCACTGATTACTGTATAAATGTGACTGGCAGGGAAGGGGTTAACACTAGGGGGCATCAAGGGGTTAAATATGTACCCTGGGAGTGATTCTCACTGTGGGGGGAGGTGACTGATGGTTGTCCCTATGTACAAGGGACACACCATTGGTCTCCTCTCCCTAACAGTACGTGGAGCTCTGTAGTTACACACAGAGCTCCACGTCCCTGGCTCAGTGACTGCCGATCGCGGCCGCCAGGCACGCGCATTAGCACCTGTGTAATGCGACGCGCGTGCCCCTCAATCGCACGCGGCCGGAGGCCGTATATTGATGGCCTCCCGGCAGATCAGAGCCACCTTGCGGCCGTAAATAGTCGGCCGCAGGATGGCAAGTGGTTAAAAGAGAAGCATGGCCATACTTCTCTTCTGCTGTGTCAAAGAAAGCTCATTTAGGGCCCTTTCAAACAGGGCGGATCAGTAATGATCTGCCCCATGAACCTCTGTTTGCTCAGCAGGGATCGCTCCGTTGATCCCTGCTGAGTAGGCGGATGACAGGGCGGTCCCCGCACACTGTGCAGGGACCGCCCTGTTGTTTCTCCGCTCTCCCCTAAGGGGGGATCGGATGAACACGGACCGTCTGTCCGTGTTCATCCGATCCGCAGACGGAAGGAAAAATAGGGTTTTCCTCCGTCTGCAGAATTGGAGGAATGCGGAAGCGGGCGAGATCGGGTGTCAGCGGATGTTCATCCGCTGACACCCGCGATCTCATAGGGACACCAATGTATGTCCCTTTTTCATCCGTACACGGATGGATAAAAAAGCGGACATATGGTCCGCAAGTGTGAAAGGGGCCTTACTTGTGCTTTCCTGCGACCCAGAATCAGCCAAAAAAGGGATAAAACCTGCCGTTGGCTGAAGCCACAGAGCTGCTCAAAGCTATGGAAAGCTCCAAGACAAGAATGTCGGGATCCACCCAGAAGCCTGACTGTCAGCTGGCTCAGTGTCTCGGCACATTGCTGAGAGCCTGAACAGCTGCTCCTGTCACATCTCTTGCCAATTGAGAACAGTGAGTGGTGACTGACAGTGAGAAAAAACAGGTAAACATAAAAACATTTTTTTTTTTATCAATGGTGCGCTCTAAACTGATTTGCTGCTGGGCCCCACCATCCTGGAGAGGGCTAGGATGTGGCAGAAGGGATAATTTTGACGGTGCTAAGGGTTTTGACTCCTCCTGAAGTGGTTGAAATGCCCAGCAAGTTTCAAAGTCACATTGCATGTGAATAAGAAGTAATTTGGAAAAGGAAAACTGCTTCAAGTAAACATAGAATACTTAGTTTTCTGTGTTTTTACCCTTAATTTTGTAGGATAGTAAAGGGTTTAAGTATAGCTAAGGCTAGAGATAAGTAACTGTGACTAAATAGATTAGCAAAGCTGCTTACTACAGTCATAAGAATATGACAAATGTAATTACAGGAATACTGAAAAAAGAAAAACCCCGATATGCATAGTCTGTAGAAAGTGGTTAAACACCCTTCCCTCTGATCATCTTTTGACTGACAGGTATTCACAGCAAATACAGTAGTAGAATTGGTTGTGTCAAATGGAGCTACATACAGAAAAAAAAGAAAACATTTACACTTATCACAGAATGAACCCAGCACAGGACAATGTGCTATTTCTGCAAAATGACATTTACTCGTGAAAAAAGTATGAAGAAAAGTGTATGCATTGCTCTGATCATTTCAGGATAGTCTTCTTGCCAATGCTTCAGTCATTTAAGAAATTACGAAGTTTAAGCTAAAGCAATATAGATTACACATGATAATTAGAAATCTTAGTAGCATAACTGAAAACTAATTAAAATAGAAAACGGATGGATTTGTAAAAGACAATTTTACAGGTACGTGTTGCCAAGCCAGAATAAATAATTACAATGTAATTGACAAGTTAAAAGTACATAAAAATATTAAATAGACAGATAGTGACTACATTTTTGTCTACTATTCCAATCCATTTTTTGTGTGTGAATACTGAAAATGGGATTTCCTTATTTGCCAGAAGGTGGGGAAACCCCATCTTCCCTGGGTTATAGAGGGTCTTCTGCGCATCCCTGCCTTTTAGCCAATTGAGACCTGGGGGTCTTATGTGTAATGGTTATGTTTCACCCTACCTATTCTAATAATCCGAAATGACTGCTTGGCTGTGCCCCATTGCAAATTTATCACATCGAAGATTCTTATCATCGGTTAATCAGTTAGTTTGTATAAAAATCCCATAAAGAGGGCATTACAATATTTACAGCCCATAAGTCATGCAATATTACCTCAATGTACAAAACAATTTGATGTCCTATTTAGAAACTCATAAGAAAAACTAAGTGCTTTTAAGGTGGAACACAAATTAATCTATAAAAATGCATAGCTTCTTGATAACGTTAGGATAAGCTGTCATTTATATTTAATAAATTCCTAGATGCCTAATTTCACAATATTGTCATGTCTGGGATTTCTGTAATTTAATAAATTTAAGGTTCATTTCAAGAGAATAAAGACAAGTCAGGAGTATAAATGTTCCATTAAATTGTCACAATAAATTGCCTTTGTGAATTGGAATTCTTATTGCAATAATCAAGGAATAAATCATTTAAATAAAACACACTTGCAATATTCAACTATAATAAAATGAATGCCACTTTATGTCCAGAAAAATAAAAAACGTTGATTTTAACAGTTCTGTTTTATTTAAATGAAGACACAATAATTCTAATAAGGTACTTAAAATGCGGTCTAGACCATTTTTAAATACCTCTCATGTCTCAGCTTGGAATAAATGTATGATTAATACATCATGTATAAATAAGCATTCAAATATATCCCATTTCAGAACACTGCACAACTACTGGCATACATCTATATATATATATATATTTAACCACTTCAGCCCCGGACCATTTGGGTGGTCAAAGACCAGGCCACTTTTTGCATTCGGCACTGCGTCGCTTTAACTGACAATTGTCAATTGTCGTGCGACGTGGCTCCCAAACAAAATTGACATCCTTTTTTCCCCACAAATAGAACTTTATTTTGGATCGTATTTGATCACCTCTACGGTTTTTATTTTTTGCGCTATAAACAAAAATAGATCGACAATTTAGAAATATTTTTTTTTTTTACTAGTAATGGCGGCGATCAGCGGTTTTTATCATGACTGCCAGATTATGGCGGACACATCGGACCCTTTTGGCACATTTTTGGGACCATTGTCATTTTTACAGCGTGTTTCTTACTGTAGGGGGGGTGGGCTCTGTGTCACATGACACTGATCTCTGCTCCGAGTACATGGAGCCGAGATCAGTGTCATTGTCACTAGTCAGAGCATCTCCCCGCTCTATACCTCCGTGAGACAATCGTGGGGATCCCAGCGGCGATTGAGTCTGCGGGACCCGCAGTCCAACTCACGGGGAAGGCGGCAGGGTCACGGCATTTAAAGGGCCACGTACAGGTACGCGATTATGCCTGTCCGTGCCATTCTGCCGACGTATATCTACATGGGCTGGTCCACAAGTGGTTAATGTCTCTCCCTCCTCCTCCATCAAGTGTAGTTTACTTTACCCTCTTTGGCTCCCTGAACACACCTACCTGTAATTTCAAAGTAGTATTCAGCAGTACACGTTTCCTCACACACGATTCATTTCAAAGACACGACGAGGGAAGTGAGACAAAACTGGAGTAGATGTGCATAGAAACCAATCAGCTTCCATCTTCACCTAGTTCAGTTAAACTTTGACAATAAAAGATAGAAGCTGATTGGTTGGGTTTCAAATCTTCACCTGGTCGTGCTTCTGGGTTCAAGGGCTGCTGTCATCTGATTGGCTGAGCCATGATGTCATCACAAAAGTGCGCATGCGGCACAGCTCTTTGAATGGACGGCGCACTTGCCCCCTGCCAGGAGAACACAATAGCTTGGCAGGGGGGTCTCTCCTGTCAACACAGTCTGTGTTGATGGGAGGATCAGGAATGGCTGCAGGAAAGTCATTTGCTCAGTCTATGGCCAGCCTTAACATACAAGACTATGTTATTACAATATACAATAAAGAAATGGAAGTTTAATTAAATGTTTCACTTCACAAAACTAGTTTTCCTATAACACCCCTATGGTAATCAGTATCTAGCTTGACATGTGTTAGGTGTGAGGGCTGGAAAAGGTCAGGCTCTTCTTAATCTCAAGTCACCCTAAGATAGACAAGCAAGGCCATACATTTTTTTTAGTGATAAATTAAAGAGCAACTTGGACACAGTAGTAGGGGTCAGCAGGAAGAATTGCAGCACCAAGCAGGGCTACTTGACCCAATCAGAAATGTTTGCTAGAACCAGCATCTGGAGGTCTGCAAGAGCACAAAGTTTGAACATACCACCTGCTGTAAAGGTGGGTGTTAAGCTGCTTCTTTCACAGAGTGATTGTTCACATCTTATATTTTACATTTAAACCAATCTGGTAAAAAGGAACAAGACCCAAGAAATATAATATGCTGGGAACAGCATAACAATTTTGCAAATAGGAATTACTGAATTCTGCATAAAGAGGATGCAAGGAAATAAATAGAAAGGATTAGATAAAATGAAAAGAAAGCTTATCCTAAATCAGATGTCATCAATGAGCGGCATGTGTCACTTCATCCTATTATAGAGCTCATACTCCAAACACTTCTAGTTTCTATTTGTTTCGTTATCAGCCATGCTGATTGAATTTGGTAGTCAAGTGTGCAAGCTCCTGTGATTTCTCTCATCTCTGGGGTTATACACTGATAAGGCCAATAACTGACATTGTTATTCAGCATATTCTACCAGAGAAATAAACACTCTAAGAAAATGGATTTCTTTAGAGAGAAATGTCCCCAGTGACAGTAGTGAATTACTAAGTAAATGAAAGAACTGCTGCTACATTTCTGCTGAATGGGGCACCTAAATTGCCAGGCAAAGAAGGGGCATATTTAATGTAAAAGGGAACTTCTTTGCTTGTGGAGCTTGTTGGAGTGACTGTCATGCTTGGCAAATGAATACAAACTATATGCGATACATAAAATAACTTTGGTAATGAAGATCTCTAACTTGTACTTGTGGATTCATCAAATGGATTTATTCCATCGTAAGTGTAATTGATTTAGTATGGGGTGACATCTGAATAACAACCTTCATTCTGAAAACAGGCCAGACATCTGTGTTTGAGTGCTGTAATGTCCTTGACATCTTATCAAGTAGAGAATAGTCTATTCTAATTTTGCCTGAATGCAGAGGGAACTATGTAAGAATATACTTCAGGAAACACACATCAGATTGGATATATGTAACTCTGAAGTTAACTCATTGCTGTACTGAACCTGTATGGCTTCCTAGAGAAAAAGGGTTTTAGAACAGATGTAAGACAATGTTCAGATGGTTAACAAGATGCTGCCAACCCTGGATAGGAAATGTTCAAAACCAGATCAATCAAAGCAAAAGCAGCTTCCTCCCATGTCTTTGTCCTTGCCACGCTCTGTACAAGAGGCAGCCAAGCGGAAGCAATTAACAAGATATAACAAGAGAGTGTTCGAACACAAAAAAATAAGGCTGACAAAATTATGAGGCAAGGCAAGAAATTCTGTTCAGCTGGCACCTTACTAGAAACAACACAGGAGAATGTGCATCTCCTTACCACAATCATGGCACACGTCAAGTTTAAATGCTTCATGAGAAATAATACCCGTGAAATGGACACGAGTCTCAAAGTAAAAAAATGTACTCAGTGCCATGTACACCCCTGATGGCAACGTTTATGTAAACCCTAACAATAAAGGTCTCTAAACTGGTTCCCTTTTGGTCCGCTAATTATACAATTGAAAGCATTTTTGATAAATCCAAAAATACTTGTGGGTCTTGCCAGAAATCTAGTGAGCCAATAGATTTCTGTGCTCTGTCTCTGCAGCACTGTTCTGTTCCCAATTCTCGATGAGAATTATCCCCTTATGAAGGAGAGGAGGAGGGATTCTGTAGTCATATAGCACTTTCTGTTCTAGGATGATAAATGCTGCTTCCCTGTAGGTACAATATTGTAAGTGAGCATTGTCAACTTGGACAGCAAGCATGTTACTAACACGATCACCAGTTAAATATAAAGACAAAAAAAAGGCAACAAAAAGTGGGATATATTAAATTTTTGCTTTTAAATACACTCTGCTCATGTCCCTTGGAGCGTGCAACATCGATATCTGTGACCGCTGTGTCCACTGGACACAGCAGATTGCAGTGCTCAGTATCAACACACTCTGATCGGCCCAGATACACTTGATCACAGTGTGATCACATGTCACAGAGTTAACAACAGTCATGAATGGAATCCCTTCATGACATCACTGCTTACTTCTGTGTGTGATCTGTGATTAGTCACCAGTGATCACATGGTACCTGGGCCAATCACGGCACCCTGTAGTCATGAATAAAAGCCAATCATGACAGTTCAAACTTTTGCTGTTACAGTGATCATCACTGTAACAGCAAAAGTAACAGCCGAGCAACCAGTGGCAGTGACAGCGGGGGAAACCTGATGGGCAAACTGAGACGCTAGTTCCCCATCAGGTCAGCTCACATTTTGTGATTAACAGGAAGCGGTGGATTCTATAGTCAACAGAAGGCTGTCTATTGCATATGAATCTGTCCACTACCTGCTGTCAATTACAATGCAAGCAGACCTGGTGAGGCACTAGTGTCTCCGAATCCTATTCAGGCTCTGGGAGGGAGCTCCACTGCACTGAATGTCCATATGGATACTGCAGTCTCATTGCCCCTCCACACCTGGTTCTTCTCCCAAATTTGCAACAGGTAAATTAATGTCTCACTCAGATCATCATGTGTCGTGTGGACACATGATAAAATTCTACAAAATGCCATATACACTCTTTAGGAATGTCCCTGACAGTATTTTTTTTATATCTGACTGGAGTTCAACCTTAAGCCATTCTGAAACACGAGTACCGTTACCTTAAAGTGGAGCTCCACCCAAAAAGGGAAGCCCCGCTTGTCTGTCTCCTCTCCCCCCCCGCTGCCACATTTGGCACCTTTCAGGGGGAAGTGGGTACCAAGTTTTGACAGGTTTGGCCCCCCTCTTCCTTCCCCCTCCATTGGGCCATTCACAAAGAGCATGCACAGTAGGGAAGCAGCAAGGCCTCACTGCCAGTTTCCCTTAAACAAGATGGCGGCAGCAGCACCCACAAGCCAATTGAAAAATCGGCTTGGGTTAAGACACCGCTGTATTCATGGACAAGTAAGTGTCCTAATATTAAAAGTATTTCTAGCTGCTGACTTTTAATGTTTCTGAAGGAACCTGAAGCTCTGCATTAAAGTGTTACTTAACCACTTACTGCTCGGCGCATAGTCAAATGATGGCTGCAGGAACCCTTTGTCCCTCTGGGCGGCCGTCATATGACGTCCTGGGATTCCCTGCAATGAGGCGCAAGCGTGCACTCGCCGCATCACTGGGGACCCGGATGCGCGTGCCTGGTGACAGAGATCCACGTCCCCTGTCAGGGAGAGGAGACTGATGGTGTGTCCCTTGTACATAGGGACACCGATCGGTCACCTCCCCCAGTCAGTCTCCTCCTCCCACAGTTAGAATCACTCCCTAGGGAACACATTTAACCCCTTGATCGCCCACTAGTGTTAACCCCTTCCCTGCCAGTCACATTTATACAGTAATCAGTGCATATTTATAGAACTGTCAGCTGTATACATGTGAACAGTCCGAAAACAGTGTCAAAAGTGTCCGATCTGTCCGCCGCAATATTACAGTCCTGGCAAAAATCGCAGATCGATACTATAACTTTTGTGCAAACCAATCAGTAAACGCTTATTGCATTTTTTTTAACCAAAAATATGTAGAAGAATACATATCGGCCTAAACGGAGGATATTTATTATAGCGCAAAAAAAGATGCAGAGGTGATCAGATACCACCAAAAGAAAGCTCTATTTGTGGGCAAAAGAATGTTTAAAATTAATTTGGGTACAATGTCGCATGACCGCACAATTCTCATTCAAAGTGTGACAGTGCTGAAAGCTGAAAATTGGCCTGGGCAGGAAGGGGGTATGGAAGTGGTTAAGTAAAAAAATGTTATAAAGATTTTATACTCACATGCTCTATGCAGTGATATTGCTCTCCTCTTCTCGGGCCCCCGGCGGCAATCCTGGCTCCTCCTCTTTTTGTGTACCCCCATGGCAAGCCGCTTGCTATGGAGGTACACAGTGTCTGTGCGCTCCCAAGCTGTGCATTTATGGAGCCGCGATCTATAGACTTACACAGCAAGACTTTGCCCCACTTCCTCCTTACTGCATTTGTTTGACAGCAGCAGGAGCCAATGGTGAGGAAGAGAGGGGAGAATAGATGCTGCCGTGCACAGCACTGGATCTATTCTCACCTCTCTTCCCCTTCACACAGGGAAGGAATGCATTAAGGAAAAAACATTTTAGCTTTAGTGTCACAAAATACAAGAACATATAATCTGTGCAGGGAATACAATTGCTTATTAAACCCACTGAATACTCTCCATACACAATGTTGTAAAAGGTATATTTTAAAATATATTAAGACAAAAAAAAGGTGTAATAATGAAATTACACTTGTCGAAAAGAGACAATAAAACACCCTCTCGTCTAGTACATGTGCAGCCTATTCCAATTCAGCAGGCCCTTTATTATTAATGAGCCTTTATCCCTAGCCGAGATAAAGATGTGTAGTCACAAATTACACCCTGACCTTTGCAATCGGAAGTGCATTGCAGAGAAAACATGCTAAAATGCTTTTAAACGCTAACCACTCTGATTACATAATAATTGTGCAGAAAATGCAGATCAAAAATGTTTAGAAACATTTTGCATATGCTTTTAAAAGAAAGGGAACAATTTTTGCTCCCTGCCATATCCATCAAAAATGTTTTATAAAACTAAACGTTTATCACTTAAATGTCATTATCATCAATAATATCAGATAAAAATGTTCCACAATGTTAACTAATTATGGATAATACTAGTGCTGCCGCACAGAAGCAATGTTATAAGGGGACGAGCACTGAAAGGCGTGGTTTATTCAGACCACAACTCTGTCAACACTCTGCAAAGCATTCTGGAGCAAATTATTAACTTATGTGCATTTAGAATTTAGAGCAACATATGCTTTAGGCCCTAGATGGGGTGCTTGGCATATTAACAATGTGCCTAAAACCCATTTGTGATGTGTGTAGTGGGCTCCTGTGTGACCCTAGGTTCACACCTCAGCATTTAAGCGGGCATGGCAGCCCACTGAAATGCAAAAAAAAAGGTGCATAAACCTTTTAAAAAATGCAGGGAAATCGCATGAACTTTTTTACAAATAGGCTGCAGGCTGAGATGTGTAGGGGTGCCATTCAGAATAATTTGGGAGCACCACACGTCTAAGAACAGCACGTTTTCACTGCGGGTGGGGGAGTTGCTGTGATTTCTGCCCCCGCAAACCAAGCACATAGGTGTGAACCTAGCCTGAAAGAATAAGGCCTAGATGCATAATTCCCTGTTGTAGGGCTTAGTTAAATAAAGATTTGTTATAATAATGAAATTTCTGCACACTTTAAACACCATATTGTTTCAATCCTTAAAAACGAATTTTACACAACAAATTATACATACAGAAAGAAAAGTTAACTTGTAACTGGACCTTGCATGTCTTTACTCAACTGTACAGTAGGTTAATTAGTCCATTTAACTACTGTAGTATGAAAACTAGAAAACTGCTTTCAAACTAATCTTCAGATGCAGAGCAGTGCACCTGCAGGTTACCTACACTGAGCCATAGACTTCTGTTATTACCTGCAAGTTTGGTGAGCTTTCTGAAAGTGCACTAAACCCGCAGAATATAATAGAAGTCTATTGCAAAGTGCAGAAAAGCGAAAGGTGCACTGCGCGTTGCACAGGCGGTGCGGGTAAACACGGTCAGTCCGACCAAATTGGACCCTCCATTCACCTCTAAGGAGTGGCAGATGTTAACCGATATTGTGTCCTACCTTCAATCAGGCTGTGTCCGTGTCCACTCTGCATATGCAGACCTGCCATCTGCCCACCAAGTTGCTTAAGTGGCCCTCACGCTTCAAAAGGCTGGGCACCCCTGCTGTAAAGTATTGCACTTGCAATTAGCAGATCGCGGGTGCAATGCCAGGATCCTGCAGACTCTCAGTACACTGTCTGTACATACCTCCAATACAGCCAGGCAGTTAATGAATTGTAGGAATAATCAATTGACTATGAGAACGCTCACCAGCACTCTCTCAGTACATTGAGAACAACAAGTTATCAGGCACAGTGGCCAATGATGGTTGTAGTTCACTCATTCACAGAACTATGTTAATTTATAATGTGCCCATGTGGGCAAAGCCTCACACAGCCGCACTGTTTTTAAATTTTGAGAGCGGATGTGGGGAGAGGATCTCCCACCCACTGTCACAGAAAGGGAGGGATTGGGGGAAAGGAGGCAGGAGCTGGAACATGTTACATGGTCCACCCAAAATACGGGTGGAACATATAACATGCTCCAAGGGTGATAGCATTAATAAAACAATTCTTTACTAATATTGGGGATATGGTGGTGTTTTTCAATTGAGCTCATGCCTTTTTCACTGATAACTATTAAAGTGGTTGTAAATTCAGAAGGTTTTTTACCTTAATGTGTTCTATACATTGAGATAAAAAACATTCTGTGTACAGCAGCCGCTCGGCACCCCTAATACTTACCTGAGCCCTATCTCTCTCCATTGATGTCCATGAGTGCCACGGCCATCTGGGACTCTCCTCATGATTGACTGAAACACAGAAGCAGGGCCATTGGCTCCCACTGCCATCAACCGAAAATCAGCCAATCAGGAGAGAGAGGGTCGGGGGAAGACTAGGGTTTCCATGTCTGAGTTGACACAAGGAGCTGTTAGCTTGGGTGCCCCTATAGCAAGCTGCTTGCTGTGGGGGCACTCAACAGGAGGGAGGGGCCAGAAGGACCGAATAGGGACCAGTGAATAGGAGAATCAGGGCTTTTATGTGTAAAACCATTGCACAGGGCAGGTACGTATGACATGTTAGTGATTTTTAGAAAAAAAGAAAAAACAGCGTTTACAATCACTTTCACGATTGTACTCTATTGTCTTTATTATGGTATTAGTAGCTATTTCTAGGCAAACAAGTTTAACATCTGTGTCCCAGCACAGATCCAGAAGAAGGGCAAGACAGCATATACAGAGCATTACAATTACACAAGTAGCCTAGCATCAGACTCCTCCCAAATATTACCTTGTGATCGTGCCAGTAATGACAGCAAGTACATAAGAAAGCCAAGCTTTGCATTATAGCTTAACCATATTGGGAACTCAATCCCAACATTTACATGCATACAGCCTAAACGTCTTTATTTTTAGGCTTATATTTAACCCCTTTGTGTCTTAAAGCCATAAATTAAAGTGTACGCTACCCCACACGTGTCTGTGGTAGCATGTACTCGTATGAAAAAGTATCCTGTTCTCTTTCTATTTCTTCCTTGTGTGAAATACCCGACGATCCCATCAGTCCCACTGGTTGCCTATTTCAAACCGACCCTGCATGGTACAGAAGCACATTCATCGCAGAATGGCAAGACGTCTACAGTGCGGCGCCTTCCTGCTGGGTGGACGTCCATGGATGTCCTCCTGTTTACTTCTGCGATGCGCACCGCCGCGGGCGCGCATCGGGGAAAAGCTGTGCCTGCCGTGTCACGCGGGTGCCGATGCGCGTGCCTGGCGGCCGCGATGTCCGCCAGGTCCCCGCCATAAGTAGTCACAGACCCAGGGACATGGATCTGTGTGTGTAAACACACACAGATCTACATCCTGTCAGGGAGACGAGACCAATGGTGTGTCCCTTGTACATAGGTACACAGATCGGTATCCTCCCCCAGTAAGAATCACTCCCAGGGAACACATTTAACCCCTTGATCGCTGTAACAGAATATCCCACACTCCGCTTGAGTGCTTCCGTCATATACCGCTTCCTATCAGTCTGGATATAGATATCAGATATTCCAGCTGCTCTCAAGCACACGAGACGAGACTTGTTTGTCTGCTGAACACGGGGTGTTTATTAGAACCAAAATAGTTAAAGAGGAGGTAACCAGAACATAAATTAACATGAGCTAATTAACTAAATAATTTAGACAGCCGAGGTGACTCATAGATATGACCTTTCATGGTAGACATCACGTCTCCTTGCTCACCTGCTATACAATACACATTATAATAAGTGTAAACACGGGACATCTTCACACAATAGCAGGGTCAATTAGCACAGAGAACAGACAGATGGCTGGAGGGGATGGCATTAGCATCTCCTTACACTGTATGTCCCAACAGTATGAATCAGTCACTCTAATGGCATATACAGGGTCCACAGGCAAACAGCTCACAAAAAGCACCGTTCCCCCAAATGCCAGGGCCGATGATCGCAAGGCAAGAGGCTAGCATTCAGTCCCCTCCAAAAGGCCCTATCCCGGGTGAGTCTGTCCCAATCACCCCCTAGTGTTAACCCCTTCTCTGCCAGTCACATTTATACAGTAATCAATGCATATTTATAGCACTGTTCGCTGTATAAATCTGAATGGTCCCAAAATAGTGTCAAAAGTGTCCGATGTGTCCGCCGCAATATCGCAGTCCTGACAAAAATCGCAGATTGCCGCCATTACTAGTAAAAAAAAAAAAAAGAGTCATAATTATATCCCCTATTTTGTAGACACTATAACTTTTGCGCAAACCAATCACTATACGCTTATTGCGTTTTTTTTTTTTTACCAAAAATATGTAGAAAAATACGTATTGGCCTAAACTGAGGAAAACATTTTTTTATATATTTTTTTTAAATTGGGATATTTATTATAGCAAAAAGTAAAAAATTGTGTTTTCTTCAAAATTGTCAGTCTTTTTTTGTTTATAGCACAAAAAATAAAAACCACAGAGGTGATCAAATACCACCAAAATAAAGCTCAATTTGTGGGAAAAAAAGGACGTAAATTTTGTTTGGGAGTCACGTCGCACGTCCACGCAATTGTCATTCAAAGTGTGATAGTGCAGAAAGCTGAAATTTCGCCTGGGCTGGAAGGGGGTATATGTGCCCAGTAAGCAAGTGGTTAATTCTCCTAGGGACCACAGTCTGCCTGTAATTGAAAATGTCAGATTTGTGCTGACACACCCTTCTGTACAGCTCATCATTGAAAAGATTACCGTATTTTTCGCTCCATAAGACTCACTCCCCCCCCCAAAAAAATGGGGGGAAATGTGTGTGCGTCTTATGGAGTGAATACTGACCAGGAGAGCCACTGATAAGGGGACCTTTTGGATGGCAGAACGATGCCCTATGCATCTCTCTGCCCCAGCTAAATCCTGTTTCTCCCCTGCCTTCAGCTGCTACAGGGAGAGAAACAAAAGGTTATTGTACTTTATTTAACCCCCACAGGATCAGCATTAATATGTAAATCGTGCGTGCATTGTTATGTTAATGAGACCGGCCACCGCAATTCATATGCAAGTTACGCTCACACCTCTGCATACCGCCCACCAAGAAGATGTAAACATCATGCAGGTGCGCATATGGGGCATGTAGAAGTGATCAAAGTGGTTTGAGGTGAGCAGAGGTGCAGAGTTGAATGGGAAGGAGGGGTTGGAGTGCAGAAATTAGAAGATGATGTGTTTGGGGGACAGAGGTTAGCAGATAAGTTAGAGGGGCAGAGTTGAACTGAGAGAGAGATAAGAATACAGAGATTAGTAGAGAGATGGGGGGGTACTGTAAATACACCTGTTACGTCACTGGTCAGTGTAAATGTCTCAATACATTGGTGCTTGATGCAAATACTCCTGTTGTGGTCATGTAAATGTCCCATTTACATTGGTGTCAGTGTAGAAATATTATTCTGTTATATTTTAGTACACCATTCTTTTTTTCATATTTTCCCCTTCTAAAATCTAGGTGCGTCCTATGGTCAGGTGCGTCTTTTGGAGCAAAAAATACGGTAGTGTACTGCTCTCCCTCTGCCTCTAGCTGACATGCCCCCTGCAGTCTCCCAGTCCCCCAACTCTCTAAGCCCCCTATGCAACTGAAAGAGGTCATGTGATCACTTATTTAAAAAAAAAAAAAAGAGAAAAAGTGTATGTATGTGTGTATATATATATATATATATATATATATATATATATATATATATATATATATATATATATATTACTGTATATACACACATATTTTGCCTTGCATTTCAATTTGAAACTGAATGGGTTATTTTACAAGGGTTCACATATAATTTAACATTTCCTTGCAGCGTGCCACTTGCAGGAAAAAAAAAATGTCCAGTCATGTCCAGTTTTGGAATCAACAGCACAAACAAGTTTTGTCACGGACTGCTGCCTGAGCAGAATAGCAACTGAGAACCAATCAGTGCGGTTACACTCACCATCAGGTATGACAGAGTGATATGACCAGGTTTGTAAACAGCTGTCATAACAGTGTTGTGTGTACTAGCTGTTCACATAGAAATGCATACTTTTCTATATAAGAATGACAATTGGTTTGAGCACTTAGGTGCCATTGGTCACAAAAAAGGGTTAATGCAGCTCTGAGTGACACTGAACTACTACATGTAAACTGAATGCCAATGATTATCATGGGAATTTTGCAAAGTTAGCCAAGCGGTGTCGCTTTTTTCACGTGATTTTGCATGTAGTGCTACAGCTAGATTCCATCATATGAGCTTAACAGTAGAGTGTGCGTTTTTCAAGGAGATGAAGGTTGGGCAACCAACTAGAGCTATGATATGAAAGTATTCTCTCTTTGGAATATATTGTAAGAGTAGATTTTGAATGAAACAATTCTATAACATTTTAGTGCCTGCAGTAAGGCTGAGGGTCTACAATTCTCCTCTACACTGACCTTCACAAATTCTTCACAAACAGTGCAAAACAAATGATGCTCTTTTGCTATAAATGGAATAAATCTCCACAGGAAGACATATATCAATTCAAATAGGCAAGGAGATAAGGAGGTTATGTTTTATGTTCATGGCTTAAGGAGAACACACAAAGTCTGTCACAAGCTCAAGTCTACATAGAACTTATTTTATAACATTTTGTGCAGACAATATTTGCTCACTAACAGCGCAAATAAAACATCAACATCCTTAATTTCCAATACCCCTTATTGTTTTCTTTACAAGAGAACAAAAGTTGAAACATTGGTGGTCTATTGACAACTTCTCCAAACTTGTTAAAGCAGATCTTCATCCTGAAATGAAATTTCCCTCTTATCCATCCATCCATCTTCCCCACTGCTACACAAATAGGAATTTTTGTTTAACTTTTTTTATCTTTCACTAAAAGACTTCTGATACACCCCCCCCCCCCCCCCATGCACTGCACTAGTGTGCACTACGCTCACTGTGCCTCCTGGGATATGTACCTCACATATCCCAGGAAGCATAGTCCTTTACTGATGTAAGGGTAGGAGGCAGGCCTAGTTGCACATCACCAGAAGGACCGCTGGCTGAACCTGGCAGCTTCCTAATGACGTCACACAAGAAAATGGCAGTGCAGGAGCAAGCATAGGCAAAAGAAAAGAGGATCTCAGGTGGGACAATGCTAGATTTGTTGGGTAGACGAGTATCTGAAATGTGAAGAACACAGCATCAGGTAACCAGGGGTTAAAAAAGGGGGTGAGAATGAAGATCCTCTTTAAGAACAATTTTTTGTCTACTTTTTTTTATTTTAAGGTTCAACACCCAAATTGAAGAGCTGCACATACAGTGCTCGGTATTAAATGAGTACACCACAGATTTGTCAGAAGACCTTTACTTTCCTTTCAGAATCAACATTTTCTATACCACAAAATACTCCCACAAATGTGGCCCATTGATTACAACCAATATTTATTAATTTGCACATACAAAAAAGTATTTTTCCTAAAAAGTTAATTCAAAGACTGTGTTGCAAAAATGATTACACCCCAATGAAAGTCTTAAGAGCAAAGCTAAATTTTAGACAAAATTCTAATTAACAAGTATTCAAATACGGGTATTTCTAATTATTCTATAAACAGGTGTCCAGCAGACAGTTGATTAAAAAGGGTGTTACTTAAAGCGGGGTTCCAACCACAATTAGCATTTTTTAAATGTATGTCCTTTCATCATGCGTTTTTATAATATAAATCCGGTCACTTACTATTTTACAATCTGCTGCCGCTCCGCATATGTTATTCAAAGATAGTTTATAAAACTTTGTCCACACCGTTGTCATTTTGCTTGTGGGCATTGTGAAGCCCAAAAAAAAAAATGTTTTCTTTTTTTTCTTTTTTTAGGTCTAATGAACACAATAATGAAAAAAAAAAATTGGGATGGAAACTTTAACAAAGAAAACTCCTTCAAATTTTATGCTGTCAGCAATGGCACCATATGCAAGAGAAATGTCACAAGGCCGGCCTGAGAAAGAAAATACATTTCCTACACAAGAAAGGTCAAGGCTACAAGAAGATCAGCAAAGCTTTACTTATCAGTCAGAATACTGTAGCAAAAGTGATATGAAAATTTAACAAAGATGGAACTGCGACCATCTCACAGAGACGTCCGGGCTGTCAACGGAAGTTAACACCTCAACAGGAGCGTCTTTTGATGAGAAGGGCTGAAGAAAATCACCATGCAAGGTCACTGCAGTTAGCTAAAGAAGACGACTACTGGGACTCTGTACTCTGCAGTGATGAGACCAAGATAAATATTTTTGGAACTGATGGCTTCGAAACTGTATGGTGTCACAATGAAAAATGCATGGTGCCTCCAGTGAAACATAGTGGTGGCAATGTCCTTCTGTGGTGTTGCATGAGTGCTGTTGGAGAGCTGCATTTAATTAATAGCAACATGAATTCACAGATGCTCTATATTAAAAGAAAATATGCTACCATCACTCCATGCCCTTGGTCGCTGTGCACTTTTCCAACATGGCAATGATCCAAAACACACATCTAAGGCCATTATTGCATTTCTGAAAAGGAACAGGGTGAAAGTAATTCAGTGGCCAAGTATGTCTCCTGATCTGAACCCAATCGAACACCTATGGGGAATTCTGAAGTTGGGCATCACTCTCCATCATCCAGTATCCAGGTTCTTGAAGAATGAAAAAATATAGATGTTGCAATGCGTCGCCAACTTGTTCATTTCATGCCTAGAAAACTTGGTGTTGTCCTTACAAATCATGGAGGTCATACAAAATACTATATGTAGTAGTTTTTGTTGTGGGGTGTATTCATTTTTGCTTAAACTAATTTTAGTAAAACTGAAGATTTTGTAATCCAAGTTATATTATTAACTACTTGCCTACCGCCCACCGTCATATGACAGCGGGACGATGAATCCTTTATCCTGACGTCTTCTCCTTCCCAGGCCACTAGGGGGCGTGCGCGCCACCACGTCACTGGGGACCCGATGTGCGTGCCCGGCGACCGCGATGTCCGCCGGGCACTCAGCAGGACCGTGGATACATGTCCTGTCAGGGAGAGGAGACTGATGGTGTGTCCCTTGTACATATGGACACCGATCAGTCACCTCCCAAAACTACAAGAAAAAAAGCTGAATACACAGGTGGATACACGTCCTGTCAGGGAGAGGAGACCGATGGTGGGTCCCTTGTACATATGGACACCGATCGGTCACCTCCTGAAACTACAAGCAAACAGCTGAATACACAGGTGAAATACAAATGTACAACTTCCAATGAACCAATATTGCGATACTATTATTGTCCATTCAGCATAAAAGAGGCAGAGAGAGCCGATCCGAGGCTTCAAATCTAAACCTTGAAATTGTGGTGATCGTGCAGCATGGAAGAGAGGCGTGAGTCACAATACTAGCGGAACAGAATAACAAAGCCTTTGCAACATAGTTCTACTCAACTGCATATTTAGCATTTTGCTATGAGTTCAAGTTTAATACAAAGGATTATTCCAAGTGTTTAAGCCATAAAAACATCAACATGTTATGGAGATCCTTACAGTGCATTCTTTATGTATTTATAATACTGAGAATAATATGACAGCTCAACTATCCAAGACTTGTTTTGTTGAGCCAGCAGGACTATAGGGCAAATCAATGGAGGCATCAATTAAAACCATACAGTTGGAGGCTCATGCTGGTAGGTCATGCTGTTACTTTCCTATATTTATGTTGCTCAAAACTTGCTTTGTGCTGGAAGCTTTGTTATGGATCAAAACAGAAATATGCAATGAGAGCTCAAACTCTGTCAGCAACACTTTTTCTATATGATCAGCAATTAATTTAACACTGAGCTTCTAAAACACATTAAGCAAATCTTCTAGCTGCCTTTGAGTGCTATGCATAAAAAAAATCTTCAATTTCGAATGACCGTGTGACAGTATCACGGCACTGGATTAAAAGATTATTAATAATACAGGAGCATTAGAATATCATGCCACTGATATTTATTTATACAAGAACTAAATTTTTAGGCGGCAACACAAAACGTGACAAAATCTTAAAATCTGTAAACAATGAACAAGTATTTAGAAAAAGTTGTGTGTTAAAAAAATTAATAAAAAAAAAATAAAATAAAATGTTGCCAGCAGGTTCGCACCAGCGGCAGTGAAAAATAGCCAGTAACTAAAATGGCGGCCAGTCCACTTCCGGTAAAATGGAGTTTGGACTTCCGGCCGGAAGTTGCAGTAGTCAAAGAATTACCAGTAGTCAAAATGGCAGATGTGGTGCTTCCTGTTGTATGAAGCAGATGATAGGATAACAAGTAGCACAGGGAGGTATAAAAAGACTGACGAGCACCAATGAGGCAGCTTCCCGATGACGCATTAAGTTGCGAAATGCATAGAGGCTGTGGGACCATTGCCAGCTCGTCGTGTCCAGTCTGAGTATAACTAGGCTAGGAACACAGGCGACAAAGTGAGGCATCACACGTGCAGACCAGGACCTACTCATACATTTTTATACTCCTATTTACGGCTGGATTAGCTCAGTGCCGGCTCTCAGACACTTTTACATGTGAGTGGAATAACTATATATGTTTTAATTATAATAAATTCCCTGATATACTACACCATGATAGTCTTATGTTACATGAGTGGATATAGAACGAGACTACAGCCAAAGCATTGGGAGTGATTGTTGATAAACCTGAGAGAGAGAGTGGTTATCCATATGAACCAAAGGCAGATTTCTGGGTCCATCTGGTGAGTGGCCATTTTAGCCGGTGATGGTGTAGGCACTATTTGCGGTGAAGGTGGAAACATAGCTGGGCATCACTGCAAGAAATTATCTATTAAGGACTTTCTTAGCACATATACATATATATATATATTTTTGCATTTGTCTTGCTTTCTTGGGGCACATTCAATCTGTGGATTGTAATAGTAGCATATTTGAAATCTTTTTGTATTTATTTCACATTTTTTGATGGATTGAGAAATTCATATGTTATAGTTTGGCACAGGGCACTGTATTGGTATTTATTGCACACTATTTGTTGATTGTTTGCACATAAATTAATAACCATAGACACATGTACATACTTTTTGTTGTTTGAGTAACAAGTTCACAGGATCAGTCGTGGTAAAATGTTTATATAAATATAAGTTAGCGCAATTTACTTCACAAATGAACAAGTATTCATGTTAATAATTTATTTTTTTGTTAGTAATGCACAGAGTTCTATGAATCCTATGTTCTTGTTATAAAATATATCCACACTCTGTCACCAGCCTGGTGTAAGTCAGTAACAGTGGTTCCTGCTTTCCCCCAGACCAGTCCCAGTGTCATCAGATCAGTGCTGCCAGCAACTGTATTCCTGATTCCCGCCACATAAGTCACAGTGCCACCAGACTACTGCAAGACAGCAACAGTGTTCCTGATCACTACTGCCACACCATTTTTAGTGTCACCAGACCAGTACAACCAGCAACAGTGTTCCCCATTGCCACCATACAAGTCCCAGTGTCTCCAGATCAGTGTAAGCAAGCAACATTGATCCTGATTGCCACCACACCTGTTCTAGTATTACCACACCAGTGAAGCCAGTAACAGTGGGGGTAATCCACAAAAGGGATACGCCGGCGTATCTACTGATACGCCGTCGTATCCCTGTTTCTATCTTTGGAACTGATCCACAGAATCAGTTTCCAAGAGATAGACAGAAGATCCGACATGTGTAATTGAATTACACTGTCGGATCTTAAGGATGCAATTCTAGGCCGGCCGCTAGGTGGCGAGGCCATTGCGGCCGGCCTAGAATATGCAAATGAACACTTTACGGCGATCCACGAACGCTCCGACGGGCCCGTCGCTCTAATGCTACGTCGTTTACGTCGAGTTACGCCATGTAAAAATAGGGCTGAGTCCTATTTGACTAAGCCCTATTAAGTATGGCCGTCGTTCCCGCGTCGAAAATTCAAACTCTACGTTGTTTGCGTAAGGCGTCCGTGAATGGCGCTGGACGCCATTTACGTTACCGTCTAAGCAAATGACGTCGGAGCGACGTCAGTTAGCGCAATGCACGTCGGGTAAGTTACCCGACGGAGCATGCGCAGTACGTCCGGCGTGGGAGCGCGCCTAATTTAAATGGGACTCGCCCCATTAGATTCGGCACGCCTTGCGCCGGACGGATTTGAGTTACACCGCCGCAAATTTCCAGGTAAGTGTGTTGTGGATCGATACCTAACTTAGGAAATTTGCGGCAGTGTAACTTAAATCACTTAAGTTACGTTGCGCTGCGGGGCTGTGGATTTGGCCCAGTGTTCCCGATCACTGCCAGCATCACCAGAAAAGTGTAAATCAGCAACAGTGTTCCTGATCACCCCCATACCAGTCCTGGCATCACCAGTTCAGTGTAAACCAGCAACAGTGCTCCTGACTTCTGCCACAATAGCAGCCAGCAACAGTATTTCAGATCACCACCTCCCAGTGCCAGTAACTCACACAAATACAGCCAACAACACTGTTCCTGATTGACACCACACCAGTGATCACAGGGACTGTTTTTTGTTTTACAGTACAGTGTCACCAGAGCAGACTGGACTTCTATTCATTAGCTGTACAATGCAATTATTAAAAACATGATTACCATGGGTATATATAAGGGAAATTAGCTTGAAGAGTGATCAACCCTACACTCCCCTAAAGTCAGACCAAGCCTCACAGCATGCACACATTCCGTCCTTATTACAGACCCATAGGAAAATTATAGAATTAGAGATCACAACAGAGAAAGTCCTATTTGATATTAAGCAATCTAAATCTTCTAAAAAGGCCCACGTTAAGGTGTCATACCACAACATTTGCTCTGATGTCACACTTGATTAAATATATTTTAATACACCATAATAGGACACTCCTCTATACAAAGACTCTATCAGGGCCCGTATTTGCATGAACCTTGAACACAATAAAGACTTGGAAAAGGCAACTTTTTTTGTTAAAAAAAACAACAATCCTCTCCAGGTCATCATTATACATTGCAGGGACTTCAACAAACCTTTTCCTACCTGTTTCTGCCCCTGAAGGAATAGCTGTTAATTAGATCATGTCTTGCACAGGACTGATTCTGAATGGGAGTGACGTTTTCATTATTGATCAGCTGCTGCACTTGCGGGTCTCTAATGAGGAGAGTGGTGGAATATGCATTCCCTTAGAAGTGATTGACCCTTTAGCAAAATCTCTCCAAAATGGAAATTTCCATTGGAGAAGATTCCTAAAATCTGACTTATCTTAGTGCAGGCTTCTGGGAAAATCAGTGAACCAATCACACAGGCAAGAAATTACATCTCTGGGGGTGGTCCGTATACAATCTTGCATTAGGTTTAACAGAGAATTACAGCACAGCAGATGAAAAGTAAATATTTTTAAAAACAAGTTACAATATGGCTTGTGCCACAATTGTATACACTATATATATTCTTTTTAATTTGCAAAATGTTTCTCCCATGAAAGTGGAGTTACCCTTTAAATTAAAGTTGAAAATACAATATCACCAGACAAACATTGTTAATTGCAAATTTTAAAACAATATATCCATATGGATCAACAGTTTTTTTATTCCTAATTGACAGGCATTGAACCAAATTAGAAGGGAGATCTTGACTCCCTATTAAGATTCAATTGGGACAGCAAGGAGGACAGGAAAGGCATGCTACTCTCTCTTAAAACTACCAAAAGCTTTAAAAACAATATCATGGCAACACATTTTTTACACACTGACTAAATTAAACTTCACAAATGAACTTATTACCATATTAGACTCTCCTTATCCACCCCTACCACAAATATCAGATTGAAAGGACACAAACCTGTTGTTATTCACATCCAGTTGGGCACTAGACAGGAATGCCCCTTGTCAATGCTTCTTCTGCACAAAGTATGACTTCCAGGGTGTTACCACCAGAGTTACTAAGCACACATCCATCTTTTTTGCAGACAACTTACTACTATTCATCCCTTTTCCAATCATCACTGCCTAATCTCTTCAAACCCTTGAGAGAATTTGGGAATATATCAGGACTTAAAGTTAATCACAAGTCAGGAGCCCTAAAACCACTTTACTGGATTCTATGGTCACCAACCTAAAGGATCATTTGAGCTTACCTCAGAAATAACCACACTTTACAAATCAAATTATGCCCCTCTTTTTACAAAGTTGATGTAAAAGATGGATGAGTGGTCTACTTACTCTCTTTCATCAATAGGTAGAGTCTCTATGATTGTTACCTAAGTTCTGTATTATTTTAGAACCTTACCCATCAACCTACCCTCCTCTGATCTGTAAGAAATATATAATCTGACATCATAAAATGTACCTTCTAGGAAACACTCCTGAAACACTACAGCTTATAAACCAGCCTGGTTAAATATCAAATCTCAGGTTGGCATGCCTCATTCTATATGCATTCTTATGTGGCTGCTGCAGAAAAAATATAGTGTCATTTTATGACCTAAACTTTCACATTCACTATGCCTATGGAATAACTCGGGTAACCCATTCTGAATTTTTAAAAATGGCTGACACCACTACAAGGTTAATAAAAAAAGAAACAAATAATATATGCATGCAGGATATCACGCAAAGAGGTTATATCTGTAATACCAGTTTATCCCAGAGGATAGCTTAGGAAATTGATTTAAAACGAGACCAGCAAAGGAGACTAAAACTCATGGATTACCCAAATACACAGGGGAATACTTAGCGTGGCACTTCACCTGAAATTAAACGTTCCACTCCCCCCACACATTATTTCCCCCTGGAAACGGGTATTGGCTCAGATGGCAGTGCTAGAATCCTGGACCGTTAAGAGTCTGTTAATTAAAAGTCAGAAGTTTTGGTAGTTGAAGCTGCTGACTTAATTTTTATACTAAAAACTATAGCTCCTCTTCAACAGGACTCTTGGAAGCTAATTACAAGGTTCTCTCTTAGCTGCTATTTAGTCATCAACAGAATTGCTAAGATCTATTCCAATACCTCTTCGATATGCTTCAGAGGGTGCGAGCAAATGGGCATGATGTTCCAAATGTGGTGGACCTGACCTAAAATTAGACATTACTGCACAATAATATACAGTATACAATGGTATATTCTTCTACCAATATCAAAATCTCAAAGTCTGGCTACACAGGCCACTTAAACAAACTAGTTACTGATATTCCCAGAGACCATCTTCAACATATTGTTGACCACATATTTGTGGTTGATACTACTGGGACTAAAAACAAGATCTACTGAGGTATGATGCATTTAAATCTAGAAAGCATTTTACAGGACAAACAGGAATGGTTTGAGAGAAACTAGAACCTATGGATATGACAATTCCTTTACGTAAGCTCAACTCTAGGGGGTTTGGATGGTATGGATCCATAGGCTGGGAGGAGGATTTACTTTATCTTTCCTTTGCTTTTCTCTCGCTATCAGCTTCATCTTTACTTTCTCTTCTGCCTACTGTACCTTGGAACTTTTACTCGCTGTATTGTTTTTATGATAGACTAACCATTGGAAGCAATAATATACAACCTGCTTTGGATGGGGTTCTGGGTTTCTGATGATGCCATCAGCTAAACAGACAGATACAGGCCTTTGCTTGACTTTCTATGCAACAAACCAATATGTTCAGAGACAGACCCTACCTTTTGTAGCTCAGCTATATTGAATGGCTTTTCATCTTACATTTGTTCAAAATACTCACATTATGTCTCTATTTTACATATGGAGTGTCATAATTACTTTAGCCAAACCAATAAAAAACACTGATATAAAAATATGTCTGATGCTAGGTCTACATTTGTGTTTTCTGTGATTTGTTTAATACCCTGTCACCATGTGAAAGACATAATACAAACTAAGGAAATGTTGTCCCTATTACACAAAGATGATCCACGTTTATAATTGCCCTTATTTCACTTTTTCCACTGGGCAGTTACAGGTATATCAGTCAACATACTACTTTACAAGGCATCAAGCAAATGGCTGTTTTGCTACTGGGCATGGAGTCACGATATCTACTCCATACAAGTCGATACTAGTCCTTCGATCTATGTGCTATGCTCTGCCCCTCGGTATTCAATTGTTAAAAGCCAGAAATTTTGCAAACATTAGTTCTACAACAGGGGTGTCATAACATAAGGGAACCATGGAGCTTCATCTCAACTTGAGGAGGTGTCAAGCCCAACAAGATGATTTCACCATTGTTACTGGCCAAGGCAGATTAAATTAAGTATAATACTCATGTCATAAAGAAAGACATATGAATACAAACCCAGGTAGAAAATATACCCCAATACCTCAGTTTCAGGGTAACAAACCTGACCCATTTTGTACAAATGGGAAGATCATACAAGCATAAACTTTGTACAAATGGGAAGATCATACAAACACAAACCTCTCAGTAAAGTATTTATGTTAAGATTTGTTAAATTGCACTTCTTAAAAATAGGTTCCAGGCAGTAGTTTTTCAGTGGCTATCTAGATGAAGTCAAGGGTTAACATGTGAGAGGATGAAGAAGTAAAAATCTGTTATATAATTTTCAAGACCGTAAAATAAAATGTTCATGAGTTATGCATTTTAACCTTGCTGACCTTCAACCTTGGCAATCACATGCTTCTTCAAATGAATTAAAACAAGTCCTGCGATTTCATGGTTCTTATTTATGCATTTATTTTGTTATACTGTGGCAGCGTTTCGTAATGCCAATCAATATCAAAAGAAGATCTGTGAATCCGTAAAGTGTATGGTTGATATAAAACCACTTACAAAGAGGATTACTTAAATCCAAGACATCCTTCAAATAATGAAAAGTGAGTGATGGGCGGAAAAAGCTAGAAATGCATTGTCAGTTATTGAAGACATCCAAAGCAAACACGCTAGAGAAATAAAAAAATCTAAGAATTTAACATTTAAAGTAACAAAATGCTTATGATTAGGAAGTATCATTTAAATACACAAATGTAAAAATTGCTAAATTGCCAAATGTTTCAAAAACACCATGCTTTAAAGAGACCTTGTCATCACAATTTAGAATCAACTGTAAACACTTCCTTAGATGAGGCAACAGGCCTACTTACGATTTAGTCCCGTTGTTGTATAATCTTGACTTTCTATGCAAAATTACAGGTGATGGGAAAGTGACAAAGATCAAACACTTCTGGGTGTGCCCTACAGAAGGGAGAGAGGGATAGGGGAAGGGGGAGGAGGTTTGTAGGACACTAATACTAGGTGAAAATTGTAGATAGAAATAATAATGTGGGAACAGGGTTTCTTTAATATTTTTTTGTAGGGTTCACTCAGACGTGTTTGGACAAAGCCCTGAACATGTTTGAGCTCATTAATACAATCTAATAAAGATTACCGGCATACTTAAAACTTTTTTAATATGGAAAAGCTAACAAATTGTAAACCCGTAATTTTGTACAATTTGTTAAAGCCCCACTTGATGAAAATAAAAAAAAATGCCCTTGTAGTGGAGAAAATGATAGTTATGCCTGGGGGTTACTTTACAAGCAGCTTTACTTACCATATACCTTGCTTCAGTGCTCTCCTCTTCCTGCCAAAGCTAGCAGCATCATCAACCCTGTACTGTACGTTTAAGCGATAAGGGAGACTGCTGGATCAAGTATTTTTTTCATTCTCACGAATTTGGATTTCCAAGATATGGTAGTATTTCACACAGTGGGCTTTGTCTTGTTAAAGCAGAGTTCCACCCTAAAGTGGAACTTCTGCTCATCGGATCCCCCCCTCCGGTTCCACAATAGGCACCTTTCAGGGGGGAGGGGGCGCAGATACCTGTATAATCCAGGTATTTGCACCCACTTCCGGGGAGAGATATCCACAGAATCCAACCCCCCAGTGGTGTTCTGGGAAACACAGTTCCCCCTGAACACAGCAAGGACCAGCGAAAATGCGCAGCGCAACTCGTGCATGCGCAGTAGGGAACCGGGCAGTGAAGCCGCAATCCTTCATTTCCTGGTTCCCTCACCGAGGATGATGGCGGGGGTAGCCGAGAGATGAGCGATTGCTCATCTGCGGCTGCCAACATCGCGGGCACCCTGGACAGGTAAGTGTCCATTTATTAAAAGTCAGCAGCTGCAGTATTTGTAGCTGCTGGCTTTTAATATTTTTTTTGTTGAGGTGGACCTCCGCTTTAAGCAGGGAAGTTTATTAGAAACATACACTATTTAAAAATAGTCTATATTGTCTGCTACAGAAAACATAAAATAAATATTTAACAATCTTTTAATGGTTCATTATTGTAAATTAGTGTTCAGAACTTTATCATACAGTATTATATTATACAAGTATTTGATACACTGACGATTTTGCAGGTTTTCCTGCTTACAAAGCATATAGAGGTCTGTAATTTTTATCATAGGTACTCTTCAACTGTGAGAGATGGAATCTAAAACAAATCCAGAAAATCACATTGTATAATAATTTTTTATTTTATTGCATAACATAAGTATTTGATACATCAGAAAAGCAGAACTTAATATTTGGTACAGAAACCTGTGTTTGCAATTACAGAGATCATACGTTTCCTGTGGTTCTTGACCAGGTTCGCACACACTGCAGCAGGGATTTTGGCCCACTCCTCCATACAGAGCTTCTCCAGATCCTTCAGGTTTTGGGCCTTTCGCTAGGCAATATGGACTTTCAGCTTCCTCCAAAGATTTTCAATTGGGTTCAGGTCTGTGTGTTTCGGGTCGTTGTCATGCTTGAAGACCCAGCCACGATCCATCTTCAATGCTCTTACTGAGGGAAGGAGGTTGTTGGCCAAGGTCGCCCCATTTATCCTCCCCTCAATACTGTGCAGTCGTCATGTCTCCTTTGCAGAAAAGCATCCCCAAAGAATTAAGTTTCCACCTCCATGCTTCACGGTTGGGATGGTGTTCTTGCGGTTGTAATCATCCTTCTTCCTCCAAATAAGGCGAGTGGAGTTTAGACCAAAAAGCTACATTTTTGTCTCATCAGACCACATGACCTTCTCCCATTCCTCCTCCGGATTATCCAGATGGTCATTGGCAAACCTCAGACGGGCTTGAACAAGCGCTGGCAGGGGGACCTTGCGTGCGCTGCAGGATCTTAATCCATGACGCATATTATGTTACTAATGGTTTTCTTTGAGACTGTGGTCCCAGCTCTCTTCAGGTCATTGACCAGGTCCTACTGTGTAGTTCTGGGCTGATCCCTCACCTTCCTCGTGATCATTGATGCCCCACGAGGTGAGATCGTGCATGGAGACCCAGACCGAGGGAGATTGACCGTCATCTTGAACTGCTTCCATTTTCTAACAGTTGTTGCCTTCTCACCAAGCTGCTTGCCTATTGTCCTGTTGCCCATCCCAGCCTTCTGCAGGTCTACAATTGTATCCCTGATGTCCTTACACAGCTCTCTGGTCTTGGCCATTGTGGAGAGGTTGGAGTCTGTTTTATTGAGTGTCTGGACAGGAGTCTTTTGGACCCCTTTCACACTGAGGGCGTTTTGCAGGCGCTATAGCGTTAAAAATAGTCTGTGCAATCCACCTCGAGGGCTTTCACACTGGAGCAGTTAGCTGGCAGGGCATCAGAAAAAGTCCTACCAGCAGCTTCTTTGGAGCGCATTAGGAGCGGTGAATTCACCGCTCCAAATACGCTCCTGCCCATTGAAATCAATAGGCAGCGCTGCATTGTGGGTCGGTTTTAACCCTTCCTCGGCTGCTATGCGCCGCAAATCCGCAAAATAGCGGCGTTTTACCGCCGACACTATGGGCGCCACAGTGTGAAAGGGCTCCTATACAGGTAACAAGTTCAAACAGGTGCAGTTAATACAGGTAATGAGCGGAGAACAGGAGGGCTTCCTAAAGAAAAAATAACAGGTCTGTGAGAGACGGAATTCTTACTGGTTGGTAGGTGATTATGGAATAAAATGCAAATTAATAATTTAAAAATCATACAATGTTATTTTCTGAATATTTGCTTTAGATTCCATCTCTCACAGTTGAATAGTACACATATGATAATAAATACAGACCTCTACATGCTTTGTAAGTAGGAAAACCTGCAAAATCGTCAGTGTATAAAATATGTGTTCTCCTCACTGTACAGGGAGTGCAGAATTATTAGGCAAGTTGTATTTTTGAGGATTAATTTTATTATTGAACAACAACCATGTTCTCAATGAACCCAAAAAACTCATTAATATCAAAGCTGAATATTTTTGGAAGTAGTTTTTGTTTTGTTTTTAGTTTTAGCTATTTTAGGGGGATATCTGTGTGTGCAGGTGACTATTACTGTGCATAATTATTAGGCAACTTAACAAAAAAAAAATATATACCCATTTCAATTATTTATTTTTACCAGTGAAACCAATATAACATCTCAACATTCACAAATATACATTTCTGACATTCAAAAACAAAACAAAAACAAATCAGTGACCAATATAGCCACCTTTCTTTGCAAGGACACTCAAAAGCCTGCCATCCATGGATTCTGTCAGTGTTTTGATCTGTTCACCATCAACATTGCGTGCAGCAGCAACCGCAGCCTCCCAGACACTGTTCAGAGAGGTGTACTGTTTTCCCTCCTTGTAAATCTCACATTTGATGATGGACCGTAGGTTCTCAATGGGGTTCAGATCAGGTGAACAAGGAGGCCATGTCATTAGTTTTTCTTCTTTCATACCCTTTCTTGCCAGCCACGCTGTGGAGTACTTGGACGCGTGTGATGGAGCATTGTCCTGCATGAAAATCATGTTTTTCTTGAAGGATGCAGACTTCTTCCTGTACCACTGCTTGAAGAAGGTGTCTTCCAGAAACTGGCAGTAGGACTGGGAGTTGAGCTCGACTCCATCCTCAACCCGAAAAGGCCCCACAAGCTCATCTTTGATGATACCAGCCCAAACCAGTACTCCACCTCCACCTTGCTGGCGTCTGAGTCGGACTGGAGCTCTCTGCCCTTTACCAATCCAGCCACGGGCCCATCCATCTGGCCCATCAAGACTCACTCTCATTTTATCAGTCCATAAAACCTTAGAAAAATCAGTCTTGAGATATTTCTTGGCCCAGTCTTGACGTTTCAGCTTGTGTGTCTTGTTCAGTGGTGGTCGTCTTTCAGCCTTTCTTACCTTGGCCATGTCTCTGAGTATTGCACACCTTGTGCTTTTGGGCACTCCAGTGATGTTGCAGCTCTGAAATATGGCCAAACTGGTGGCAAGTGGCATCTTGGCAACTGCACGCTTGACTTTTCTCAGTTCATGGGCAGTTATTTTGCGCCTTGGTTTTTCCACACGCTTCTTGCGACCCTGTTGACTATTTTGAATGAAACGCTTGATTGTTCGATGATCACGCTTCAGAAGCTTTGCAATTTTAAGAGTGCTGCATCCCTCTGCAAGATATCTCACTATTTTTGACTTTTCTGAGCCTGTCAAGTCCTTCTTTTGACCCATTTTGCCAAAGGAAAGGAAGTTGCCTAATAATTATGCACACCTGATATAGGGTGTTGATGTCATTAGACCACACACCTTCTCATTACAGAGATGCACATCACCTAATATGCTTAATTGGTAGTAGGCTTTCGAGCCTATACAGCTTGGAGTAAGACAACATGCATAAAGAGGATGATGTGGTCAAAATACTCATTTGCCTAATAATTCTGCACTCCCTGTATATAGTGGCTGCTTCAAGAGCCCCACTGGATTTGACACTACATTGGTACAGCTAAACCCATATGGAAGAAAAATATATTTCCAATATATTTATTAAAAACAATTATATATTTTAAATATATTTACAATATATTGGCGTACGCAAATATATTTTTACATCTATTCCAAAAATGTAAATTAAAATATATTTTCCAAAGGCATATATTTGAAAATATATTTTTTTTAATATATTTGCCAGCTATTTTTGAGCATCTAAAAAAATGCATTTAACCATATATTTTTAAATATACTTGTAAAGGCATTCCAAAATATAATTTAAATGCATTTTCCAAAGACATATATTGGAAAATATATTTTTAAAATATATTCTTCAGATTTTTTTAACACATGAAAAAAGTAATTTTAACATATATTTTTACATATATTTGTAAATGTGTTCCAAAAATATAATTTTAATATATTTTCCAAAGGCATATATGTGAAAATATATGTTTGTAAATATATGTTTCAGATATTTTTGAACATATAAAAAAAATGCATTTGAACATATATCTTTAAATATACTTGTAAATGCATTCCAAAAATATAATTTAAATGTATTTTCCAAAGATATATATTAGAAAATATATTTTTAAAATATGTTTTTCTGAAAATATTTAGGGGCAGATTCACAAAGCGAGTACGCCGGCGTATCTACTGATACGCCGGCGTACTTTCAAATTTCCCGCGTCGTATCTTTGTTTTGAATCCTCAAAACAAGATACGACGGCATCTGGGTTAGATCCGACAGGCGTACGTCTTCGTACGCCTTCGGATCTAAGATGCAATTCTTCGGCGTCCGCTGGGTAGCGTTCAAGTCGTTTTCTGCGTCGAGTATGCAAATTAGCTATTTCCGACAATCCACGAACGTACGAGCGGCCATCGCATTCTTTTACGTCGTCTCTAGTCAGCTTTTTTCGGCGTATAGTTAAAGCTGCTATGTTAAGTATGGCCGTCGTTCCCGCGTTTAATTTGAATTGAATTGAATTTTTTACGTTCGCGTAAGTCGTCCGTGAATCGGGATGGACGTAATTTACGTCCACGTCAAAACAATGACATCCTTGCGATGTCATTTAGCGCAATGCACGGCGGGAAATTTAGGAACGGAGCATGTTCGTTTGGCATGGGGACGCGCTTCATTTAAATGAAACACGCCCCCTACTCGCCGCATTTGAATTCCACGCCGTTACGCCGCTTGAGATACTCTACGCCGCCGTAACTTACGGCGCAAAATCTTTAAGGATTCGAACCAAAGCCAGGTAAGGTACGGCGGCGTAGCGTATCTCAGATACGATGCGCCGGGCAGATCTTTGTGGATCTGCCCCTTAATGTCTGAGGCCTGGTACACACGATAGGATTGATCCGCGGATACGGTCCGCCGGACCGTATCCGCGGATAAATCCTCTGAGGATTTTGATCCAATGGAGTGTACTCACCATCGGATCGAAATCCGCGCCGAATTTACTCCACGGTGACGTGTCGCGCCGTCGCCGCGATGATGACGCGGCGACGTGCGCGACGCTGTCATATAAGCAATTCCACGCATGCGTCAAATCATTACGACGCATGCGAGGGACGGGTTCGGACAGATCGATCCGGTGAGTCTGTACAGACCACCGGATCGATCCGCTGGAGCCGATTCCAGCGGATAGATTTGTAAGCATGTCTACAAATTTTTATCTGCTGGAAATCGGAAATATCCGCGGATAAATATCCGCTGGAACGTACACACCAGGGGATCTATCCGCTGAAACCGATCCGCTGAGATTTTTCAGCGGATGGATCCTCTCGTGTGTACGGGGCCTAATAAAGACATTTCAACATATATTTTTTCTGACATTTTTGTAACTATGACATAGATAACATTCTGAATACATTTATAAGAGAGCCACTCCCATTTTAAAATGGTTTGTTTTACTCCTTTTAAAAAAAATAAATAAAATAAAAACCAAAAGATTCAAATAAAATATTACATTTTTTTTATAAGATTTTGAGCACATAATCCATTTAATACAAAGCAGATAAACCTCTCGCATCCACTTTCCATTCCCAAAGAATGTCATTCTGAATTGAGAACACTTGTCGGCGGACCAGCAAAATGTCTTAAAATACAGCAAGTCCAGTTAGTTTGATTTATTGATTGACCTGAATGAATGAGAACCTTCACAGACATCCACATCCATAGTCCAAGGATCTTGTCTGCTTACAGGGTACCGAGAGAAACTCCGGATATAAATCATCAATGTTCTGTTTAACCACTTAAGCCCCGGACCATATTGCTGCCTAAAGACCCAAGGGGTTTTTACAGTTCAGGACTGCGTCGCTTTAACAGACAATTGCGCGGTCGTGCGACGTGGCTCCCAAACAAAATTGGCGTCCTTTTTTCCCCCACAAATAGAGCTTTCTTTTGGTGGTATTTGATCACCTCTGCGGTTTTTATTTTTTGCGCTATAAACAAAAATAGAGCGACAATTTTGAAAAAAATGCAATATTTTTTACTTTTTGCTGTAATAAATATCCCCCAAAAACATATATATATAAAAAAAAATTTCCTCAGTTTAGGCCGATACGTATTCTTCTACCTATTTTTGGTAAAAAAAATCGCAATAATCGTTTATCGGTTGGTTTGCGCAAAATTTATAGCGTTTACAAAATAGGGGATAGTTTTTTTGCATTTTTATTTTTTTTACTACTAATGGCGGCGATCAGCGATTTTTTTCGTGACTGCGACATTATGGCGGACACTTCGGACAATTTTGACACATTTTTGAGACAATTGTCATTTTCACAGCAAAAAATGCATTTAAATTGAATTCTTTATTGTGAAAATGACAGTTGCAGTTTGGGAGTTAACCACAGGGGGCGCTGTAGGAGTTAGGGTTTACTTTGTGTGTGTTTACTAGTGTAGGGGTGTGTGGCTGTAGGAATGACGTCATCGATCGTGTCTTCCCTATAAAGGGAATGACGTGATCGATGCGCCGACACAGTGAAGCACGGGGAAGCCGTGTTTACACACGGCTCTCCCCGTTCTTCAGCTCCGGGGAGCGATTGCGACGGAGCGGCTATAAACAAATAGCCGCGCCGTCGTCCCGGATCGCTCCCCGAGCGGACCCGACCTCCGCATGTACGGGGGGGGGGGTCCCGATCGGAACCCCCACCCACGTCTATCAGAGGACGTACAGGTACGTACATGTGCCTGTCCGTGCCATTCTGCTGACGTATATGTACATGAGGAGGTCGGGAAGTGGTTAATCCATGAATCAGTAGTTGCACTATTATTACCAAACTCCCTCATCAGTGTCTTTATGGACCTTGCTTTGTGCACTGGTGTGCAGTCATGTTGGAACAGGAAGGGGCTGTCCCCAAACTGTTCGCACAAAGTTGGGGGCATGAAATTGTCCAAAATGTCTGGGTATGCTGACGCTTTAAGAGTTCCCTTCACTGGAACTAAGGAGCCAAGCCCAACCCCTGAAAAACAACCCCCCACACCATAATCCCCCCTCCACCAAATGATTTGGACCAGAGCACAAAGCAAGGTCCATAAAGACATGGATGAGCGAGTTTGGGGTGGAGGAACTTGACTGGCCTGCACAGAGTCCTGACCTCAACCTGATAGAACACCTTTGGGATGAATGTGCTTCTGGAAGAATAGGACAGCCTTCCCAGAGGAATTGAATCTGTTATAGACTGGGATGCCATTAAAGTTCATGTGTGTGTAAAGGCAGGTGTCCTAATACTTTTGGCAATATAGTATATATAGTATATATACTGTATATTCTTTTTATACTAAGTCCAGTCCATTGTTTGGACTTAGTACCTGCCGAAGGGTAATTCCAGCAGCCAAATAAAAGGAATTGGGATATTAAAGTTCTCCCCAGCACAAAATTAAAACTCAGCAGCTACACAAAGGGGGTTATTTACTAAAGGCAAATCCACTTTGCACTACAAGTGCAAACTACAAATGCAAAGTGCACTTGAAATTGCAAGGAAAGTGCACTTGGAAGTGCAGTCGCTGTAGAACCGAGGGGAGAAAGGAAAATAAAAAAACAGCATTTTAGCTTGCACATGATTGGATGATAAAATCAGCAGAGCTTCCCCTCATTTCAGATCTACCCCTCAGATTTACAGCGCCTGCACTTACATGTGCACTTTCAGTGCAATTTCAAGTGCACTTTGCACTTGTAGTGCAAAGTGAATTTGCCTTTAGTAAATAACCCCCATACTGTACACATACCACAGCTGCTGACTTAATATTAGGACACTTACCTGTCCTGGAATCCGGCGATGTTGGTACCCCAGCCAATGTTTCCATTGGCTCTCGGTTGCTGCTGCCGCCATTCCCTATAGGGGCCAATTCACACCACATGCAGTCCAGTGCGTTTTTTTTCTGCATGGAAAGTAGGTTATATGGTTTTTAATGGCATAATTCACATCAGTGCTTGCAGTTCCAGAAAAAAAGTAGAGCATGCTGCATTTTTCCTGCACTGGACTGTAATGGAACACTGTAAAGCACATCAAAAACGCACTTAGAATACACCTGAACGCACATGTCCTTATCTAAGGTTAAGAAAAAAAGGAGGAAAATGCACTGGAATGCTTTAAAAACACACCAAACATGCCCTGGAATGCATCAAAAACATGCATGCAGAAAAGCATCAGCCGCAGCGAGATCTCTCGGAAGTGGGGACAGGTACCTATCAAAAACAGGAACCTGCTCCCCTCCCCCGAAAGGTGGCAAATGTGGCAAATTAGGGGGGGGGGGCAAATAAGTGGAGCTTCCACTTTTGGGTGGAACTTCGCTTTAAGTGTCAGGCCCCGTACACACGACCGAGTTTCTCGGCAGAATTCAGCCAGAAACTCGGTTCAGAGCTGAATTCTGCCGAGAAACCCGGCCGTGTGTACACTTTCGGCCGAGGAAGCCGACGAGGACCTCGGCGAGGAAATAGAGAACATGTTCTCTATTTCCTCGTTGTTCAATGGGAAATTTCAGCTCGCCGAGATCCTCGGCGGCTTCACAAGGAACTCGACGGACAAAACGATGTGTTTTGCCCGTCGAGTTCCTCGGTCGTGTGTACGCGGCCTCATATCCCTGCCCAAGCTGCACTGTTGTCATGTGCCAATACTAGGCTGGGCTGGAAGATAAATATGGAAGTGATGAGAGCTGCATTCTTGTGTGTGTGTGTGTATACACAGTATATATGTGTGTGTATATAATATATATATATATACATACATACATACATACACACACACACACACACACACACATAGAGTATATCTGATTATATATATATATATATATATATATATATATATATATATATATATATATATATATATATATATATATATATATACACACACACATAGCAGAATGAATATACAGTGTGTATGTATGTATGTGTGTGTATATATATATATATATATATATATATATATATATATATATATATATATATAGAATGCCTCTCCCATCACTTACTTACATGTATAAATATTTTTCTCATTTCTTTTTTTTCATTCCTTTTATTGGGATGTGGGTCTGTGATTTCTGTGCCTTCAATCTTCTAATATGTAAATCCTGCCCTGGGAAAAACTATTCAAACAGACAGACTTCTATCATAATACAGGAAGACAGGAAGTGAGCTGGGTGGGAACCAGAGGGGTGGTGAACTTCCACCTCTCACTTCCTGTAAGGCCTAGTCTGAAAAAGAAAGCATGGCATGGTGGAGATACTCTGTATTCTCCTGGATGGATTCTCCTGGATGGATTCTCCTGGATTAAAGGTATGTCTTCTATCAAATAATATTAGAATTGTGACAGTTTGGTGCATGAGTTAAGTTGTATTTGTCTATTTCCTGCTGAATAGTTCTCATTCTGTGTGCATTCACCTTCCCAGTTACCATGCAGCATGTGCACAGTAATGTAATATTATAGAGCTCCTCTTCCACAGCATGTCACTCTGCTTCATATAATATGTGTGGCTTATATCCAGTAACTGTGTAGCATACTTTCAGTGCACATTGCTGCATATAATATTATACGGCTTCCATTCTATATCCACTCATCATGCAGCATAGGGGTTGATTTACTGAAGGCAAATCCATTTTGCACTACAAGTGCACTTGAAAATGCAGTCGCTATAGATCGGAGGGGAAGATCTGAAATGAGGGGAAGCTCTGCTGATTTTATCATCCAATCATGTACAAGCAAAAATGCTTTTTTTTTTTCCATGTCCCCTTCAGATCTACAGCGACTGCACTTCCAAGTGACTTGTAGTGCAAAGTGGATTTGCCTTTAGTAAATATACCCCATTATAATGTCAGGGCACAGTGCTACCAATGTTTTATGTCTCCCTCCTTTTTGCATATTATTATCTGCCCTGCTACTAGGTGCCAACAGATATGGATTTTTCCATACAGATACCAATTATGGGCCACCTTTCAGGCCGATAACAATATGAGGTACTGATATTCTGTTTACATCTAGCTGCCCCAGAAGTAGCCTGATATCAGTTGACACCTAGGCCTTTTTTGTATTCTAACAGCCACTGGCCACTGTCAGAATACAGGAAAAAAGAGCAGATAGCAGGGGAATCAATAGCCAGGTTGCTATTGACTATTTTAAATTGCAGTAGCCAATAGCTAGTGGGCTATTACACCCGCCCACTGCCTGTTGTCAATCAGCAAAGGAGAGGATTTGAAGAACATTCTTCTTCAGGTCTTCCTCTGCTGATTGACAGCAGGCAGTGGGAAGGGGGCGCAATAATCAGCCTAATTTTAAAATTTAAACAGCCAATGGCAGTCTGGCTATGGTTCCCCCACTACCTGCGGTTTACATTCAGCTGCCATCAAATAAAGTGTGCAGAAAGAGGTTAGCGGTGTGGGGGGGGGGGGGGTGGTGGATGGGGTGTGTGTGTGTGAGGGGGGGTGGATGGGGTGTGGAGGTGGAAAGCTAATTTTTTTTTTTTTTTTTTGAGGGATTATGACAGATGGGCCGCCAGCCGCTGTCACCAATTTGGTGTATTAACCTCTCAATGTTTATACATATAATTGGACATTAATTTTGTGAATTTATATACTAATTTTTCCGTGCACTCTGATTTTTTGTTTTGGTTAATTATTGTGCACCGTTTTTGGCATATCAGCCCCTGGATGCCAATATTTCAATGTGAATTGGTATTGGTGAAATTTTTGTATTTTAATCGAATTTTTTATATTGGCGCAGTCTTTTCATTTTTTATCTATTTATTGTGTGTTATTCCACCAGTACTGATTTTTTTTATCTTTATTTTCTATTTGACCAATCATTTTCCCTTTCATTCTACAGTGTTTTATGGCAGAGTTAGGCAACCTTAGGCTTCGTACACACGACCGGATCTATCCGCTGGGATTGATCCGCGGATCAGTTCCAGCGGACAAATCCGGTCGTCTGTACGGCATAGCGGATATTTATCCGCGGAGATTCCTCCGGCCGATCGATTTCAAGCGGATAGAAATTTCTTAGCATGCTAAGAAATCTATCCGCTTGAATCGTGTCCAGCGGATTAATCCGGTCGTCTGTACAGACTCACCGGATCAATCCGCCCGCTCCCCTCCCTCGCATGCGTCGTAATGATTCGACGCATGCGTGGAAGTACTTACCTTCCAGCGTCGCGCACGTCGCCGCGTCATCGTCGCGGCGACACGTCACCGCGGATGTATTCCGCGCGGATTTTGATCCGATGGTGTGTACAAGCCATCGGATCAAAATCCGGAGGAGGAATCTCCGCTGGAAACGGTCCGGCAGACCGTTTCCAGCGGATATCCCCTCGTGTGTACGGGGCCTTAGAGAGGTGGAGATCTACCTGAACAACATGGGAGAAATCAAAGATCACTGGGCACAGTGTCCTCCAATATTGCCTCCTCACACCTGACTAAAACCTATAATTGCCGTACTACCGCGCTGCAATCACGTGCCTTTCACTGCAATTATGGGTGTTAACATTTTGCCTCCTCACCACCTTGCAGAATTTCTCAGAGGAGCATTGCATACCGCACTTGTGAATGAGCCCTTAGTTGCATTTGGCAATAGCACTTTTAAGGCTCATTCACATGTGAATTTGGGGGTGGTAAAACCCTGCCCCCAATCCCTACCCCCTTTAGCTTCTAAGTGGGGGTCAGGGTGCCATAGGAGGTGGATGCTTGAGAGTTACTATTAGCTCTCAAGCAACCAGAAACAACAGTACCAATGGGGATCGTTGGGTAACTGGGAGTTTACTGTACTACATTCATTATAGTATCAGTGAGGTAACTACATACTATATACACAAGTAGGATTTTTGTTTTGTGGAACATCTTTACTTTTACCTTGGGAGAAACCCTCCTGGAATATTTTTGATCTAGTGGGGGGGTCAGCAGCAGACTGGAGGAAGCCCTCTAATCATGTAAAAGTACATTTTTCCATGTCATCAATTTCTAACAAATGAAATGAATGCATATAGTGAGAAAATAGGCCATTATGTTACTTAAAAAGTTTTTATGCATTTCCATAGATTTGCCTGGCGTAATGGATACTTTGAAAACCACAAGAGCGCAGCTAATAGTACTGAAGAATGATGGTGGAAGTTCATCCTGTGTGGGTGTATCGTGTGCATCACCTTCTGTCCCGTCTGAAGAGTTGAACTCATCTCCTTGTCAAGTGTCGTACTCAAGGCCTAAACAGGTAGGTTTTCTTTTGGTACCGAAACATTAAAACGTATTTTTTTTAAATATCAAACATGTCCTACTCCTATTTACCTGCTCTGTTACCATTTTTGCACAGAGCAGCTCAGATCCTTCTTTTCTCAGGTCCCATGCCAGTGCTCCTGAACCAGAGCTCTGTGTGTCCAATCACACACTAAGCCTTGCCTTGGCCCCATCTCCTAATTAGCTCACTGGCTGTGATTGATAGCATCGGGAGCCAATAGCTCCCACCGCTACAGAAAGCCAATCAGCAGTGCAAGTCCCTGGAGAGACAAGGCTCTCGTGGGCATCGCTGGATCGAGAGAGGACTCATGTAAGTATAGGGGGGCTGCTGCACACAGAAGTTTTTTTTTTTTTACCTTCATGCATAGAATACATGAAGGTAAAAACCCTTGTGTCTTTACAACCACTTCAATAAAAAGTAACCTTTAAGGCGGTGCCTCCAAGCGGCTGACAGATGGAGAGAAGCAGGTACAGTTAGACCCTATGAAAACATCAGCTTTGACATGTAGACTGTAAGCCAATTTGACTGTTGTGTCAAAATGAGATATCTTGCTCAGTCTGAACTAATAAGGCAAGTTGTAGGCAAGATGTTGATTTTTATACAGATTTTTGAAAAGTCTACAATATTTTGATGTTTTTATACATGCTTAATTTTGTTAGTTTTATTTACTCAGCTGCATCTGTTAGACCCCTTTCACACTGAGGCAGTTTTCAGGCGTTTTAGCGCTAGAAATAGCCTCTAAAAAGCTCATAAAACTGCATCCCTTACAGTGCAATGAGTAATTTCACACTGGGGCGATGCTCTTGCGCAACATTAGAAAAAGTCCTGCAAGCAGCATCTGGGGCGGGTTGGGAGCGCTATAAATAGCGCTCCTAAAACGCACCTGCCTATTGAAATTAATGGGCAGTGCTTCCAAAGCACCCTAAAAGCGCATTAAAAACTGGACTTTTTCCCTTTAAAAAAAAAACGCCTAAAAAGTGCTACAAAAACACTGCAAAACCGCCGGAGCTTTAGCAGCGCTGCAGTGTGAAAAGGGTCTTATATGGCTTTTGATTCACAGGGAAAATCTAATAAGTCTAATATTTTCCATTTACTTTTTAAAGCTGCTACTTTGGCAAAGTTTCCTGGGACTTCATAAGCTGTGATCAGTGACGCTGTTACGAGAAAAATTGCGGCGTTGAAATATCACCTGAAGGGAAACATCAGGAACCTCAGCAGAATACCACAAACTTGTATGTCATTAATGTCATTTACCACAGTTAACACCACTTTCTATTCCCTGTGTTGTAGTTTTTGTATATTTACATGATAATAAAGTTGTATGTATTGTACTGCGTTATTGTTTTTTTTCCAAATGTTTGCTAGTTTTATAGGCCTACAATATATAAAATACAATATATAAATACACAGCATTTCAAAATGTAATAGGAATGTATTTTTTTTAAAATGTTGCATTCAGAAGTACATTTACATTTATATTTAAAATATATTTTAAAAAAACATTCTTAATCTATTTTTCCGAAATATATTGCCATATATTTGAAATGCTACAATTTTGGCCAGATTCAATATATTTCAAAAATATATTTCAATATATTTGTGCATATATTTCGGAATGCATTGTGAAATATGTTGCAAATATATTCATAAATATATGTTAAATGTACTTCTGAATGCATTTGGCAATATATTTTTGCAGCCATAAATATATTGCAAAGGGCATTTTGGAATGCATTGTGAATATATTCATAAATATATGCGAAATGTACTTCTGAATGCATTTAGCAATATATTTCTGAATATATTCACAATGCATTCCAAAATGCACATTGCAATATATTTATGGTTGCATAAATATATTGATAAATGCATTCAGAAGTACATTTAACATATATTTATGAATATATTTGCAACATATTTCACAATGCATTCCAAAATATATTCACAAATATATTGAAATATATTTTTGAAATATATTGAATCTGGCCAAAATTGTAGAATTTCAAATATATGGCAATATATTTGAGAAACATATATTAAGAATGTTTTTTTAAAATATATTTAAAATATATTTTACTTCCACATGGGAATCCTCATACTAGGAACCTCTCCTTCCCACTAACCTACACAATATAGCTATAAGAAGCTCTGTAAGGATTGCGCTACCGTGGGTAATTTATATTTAATCCTGTGTATCATCAGATTATTTAAAAAATGTTGTTTTAGTGCTTACATACTGTTTATGAGATTAACCTGACCTTGCATCCTGCTAGTATCTGAAGTTAAGTGGCTTATTATCAGTGGTATTCATGAAACATTTCAAAGACTAGAATGTAAAAGACTGCTTTGTACACTAGTGTAATGACTTATGTTATGGAAAATGCATAACAATTGGGGAAATCTTGACCAGCTATTTCAACTTATATGTCCTTAACTGTGCAAAATGTATAACTTGTGTGACAGCAAGTCAGGTAAATCTGTGGGTGTTGTCACGGACGGGAGATACATTTCTGCCTTGTTTGGACAATACAGTACACCAATCATTATCAGGCGTCGGCTACAAACGTAGCCAGAGAAAGGCTAAAGGTCGTTGAAAAACTTCAGCTGTTCAGAATGAGGCAATTAAGGCCTCTATAAGTAGCCCAGAGGATTACCACTAATTTGCTGCATCCTGAAGCTTTGTGAGGAAGGAGAGCAGTACTGAAAGTCTTGTGAGGAGGTGAGGAGAGGATTGATTTTTCTGTGTGATAAAAATCAAAAGACTATTGTTTTGTGCTGTATGACCAGCACTGTCTGCCCAGTGCTAGGCTGAGTCAGACTCCATAGATAGGTTCCTGTGTGGAAGGTAGATGCCCAGAGTGGCTAGGGTTTATTTTATGTTTGATTTTGTTTATGCTGTTTGGATGCTTGCAATTGTTTTCCAGCAAGATGGAAAAATAAACCAAGAACTTTGTTTTCAACCGTCTTCGACTGCCAGACTGTATAAATTCAGTGTGTGGTGAACCCATCCAAGGGGTCACACACCCCGCTACCGAGCTAACCCCGTACACTTGCTATAACAAAAACTCTGTGAAAGACTTTACTCTTCATTTACACCAAAGAAGTCACACCACTCTTTGAGCATTACATTTACAAACATTTAAAATTAATTCAATAAACACATGCTAGTCCCACCCCCCCCCCCCCAAAGCAAAGTTTATTCAACAAAGAAAAATGGAGGAAAATTAAAAGGTGAGGTATACAAAAACCAGAAGAAATACAGTATCTTTGTATAACAATGTATATTAGTGCCGTTCACACAGGGGCAACCTGACTTACAGCGCGACTTTGCAAGGCGACTTTAGCGCGACTTTGCAAGGCGACTTTAGCGCGACTTGGAGAAACTTACAGCACGACTTAAAGTTGCCTCCACGACATGCGACTTTGGCCAATCACAGAATAATCAGCTCTGTGGGAGGGAGGAAATTTGCCTGAGTAAACTATTTTCTTTTCCTGTAAAGTTGCTTCAGTTAAGACAGTGATCTGAGTTTGGAGGCGACTTCCATTGAAATCAAGGGGTATAAGTTACCTAGAAGTCACCTGGAACCTTTTCTGAAGTCGGAGAAACTTCAGTAGTGTACATTAAGACATCTCTCATTCACTTCAATGGAATTTCTCATGTCACGCAAATTGGGGCGACACAAGTCGGATCCCAAGTCACGGTAGTATGAACCAGCACTTAGATGGTTTGCTTTTTTAAACAAAATCATGTTTTAAATAATGAATCAATATTCCAATAACATGAAAAGGTTTAAATAGGTAAAAACAAATGCAAAATACATAAATAAAAATAAAACAGGATAGCTAGAAAAGGTAGCCATACAAACTAGCTGACAAAAAGTAAACAGTGTTTCGACTTGAAACTAAAAATAATGGCATATAAAAGTTACTTGGCCAATCTGGTCAAGAAATTTTTCGTCACGTTGTAAAAAGCTGCCGCTCGGTAAGGCATCTTTTCAACTTTACAGTTGTCTTCTGTCAAGCAGACAGAAAGTAAAACCAGATAATGAAACAGTTTTATTAGCAACATTCACATTGTCTTTTCTGTGATTTAAAATTATATTGCAGTGACCATATCTTCACAGTTCACAAATACCTACAAAAACAAACATATTTATACAATATTGCTATGTGCCACAGAAAGACTGCAGCTACCATAAAATGTGTGCTATAATTTCAATCTTCATTCCAGCACCTCTAGTTTACAACTAGGTTGCTCACAAAGAAAGTTAGTCATGCTGGAATTCTTGATGGCTATTAGTTTTGACAAGTCTTCATTCACATATTTAAGAGGCCAGCATCGCAGCTTGTGTTAATATGGTTTCTGAAGAATAGATTTGCCTAGTATAACATGGAACTGACAAAGCAGAATAGCTTTACCATTTGTTCGATAAGTTCATTTATTAGTAAACAACTGAGTAGGGTAAATTTTTCCAACATATTTAAAAGGTGCATATGGGCTATTTCTTCTAGGTAAAGTGTCACCCAAACCTATTCAGAGTATATTTTTTGAAACATGCATCTAACGTAGCAAGACTTTCTATGCTAGTGCCAGGGTAAACTAGTATTAACATCAAATATTAATAATTTAGCTTTGGTCAAGCTTGGTTGATTAGCAAACCTGCATGTATTGTTGCCAATAATGGTACACTATGGTCAAATCTGAAAATGTAAGTGCTTGTAAACCCTTTACTACCACTTTTTGCTACAGGTAAGTCTATAATAAAGCTTACCTGTAGCTACCCCAGATATCTCCTAAACCTGCACGATTTAGGAGATATCCCCTGTATCTGCGCACTGAAGCAACGGCACGTTTCTTCAGTGAGTGTGCAGTTACCGACGGCTCCCGCACGCATGTGCAGGAGAGATGTCGCTTCGGCCAATCACAGTGCTGGAGCACGCGATACCCGGCGTTACTGCGGGAGCGATGTTGCCGGCCAGAGCAGGGTACGAGGACATCTGAGGGGGCTTTGATCTAAGGTAAGTAATTCATAAGTATGCTATGCATACTAGCTCATTATGCCTTTGTCTTGCAGGTTTTTTTTTTTTTTTTCGTGGGTTTACAACCTTTTAAAACCCCTTTCATGCTGAGGGCATTCGCAGGCGCTATAGCGTTAAAAATAGCGCCTGCAATCTGCCCTTAAACAGCTGCTCCTCACACTCCAGTGTGAAAGCCCTGCGCTGGCAGGGCGTCAGAAAAAGTCCTGTCAGCAGCTTCTTTGAAACGCATTAGCAGCGGTGAACTTACCGCTGCCAATACGCTCCTGCCCCTTGAAATCAATGAGCAGCGCTGCTGTACCACCGGCAATACTCCGATGTAGCGGTGCATTGCCGGCTGTATTAACCCTTTCTCGGCCGCTAGCAGGGGATTAAAAGATCCCCGCTAGTGGCTGAGAAGCGCCGCAAATTTAACGGTAAAATATTGCGTTTTACCACTATTTTACTTCCGACGCTATGGTTGGCACCAGTGTGAAAGGGGTCTTAGAAGCATGTTCAATGAAAGTAAGCCAAGTAAACTTCACAAGCACACTTTTTGAACAAGCTGCTCCAGATGGTCAGCTTCTTTGCAGTGGTCCAGTGCATACTAGACTTGTTGCAAGCTTCTAATGCCACCAAATAAAGATCCTCAGTTGTATTCACTAGTCACTGAAATTTATAAACTTTCCTAGTGTAGAACCCATGGAACTCAAATGCATTTTTGCAGTGGATTAAAACTTACTGCTTATGAACCTGCCAGCCCATAAAAAGCTTCTGGAACCAGGTAAGTGTGGATATCATAATCATCACCCACTCTACCACCATGCAACATCTTTATTCTTTTATTTGGTTTTAAGGATGGTCTTGCACACCGATGCTTCATCCCTCATCAAACCAAATCAACTTGGCTATACATATGCCTGCTAGCTGCTACACGTTCCATTATCAAAAAATGGAACTCAACTAACCCTCCAACCATCACCGATGTTAAAACCTGCTATTCAGACTTGATGTTGAATTATGTTCTCATCTATTATAATCTTGCTTTATGTCCAAATGGAAATAATATACTAGGACCATCTCATACGGTTGAGAATAAGTTGGACCTTCTGCCTCCCCACATACTGATTCAATAAATGTCCTCACTTATCCTATGTCCTGCTACTATTGCATCATCTCCAAACTTAGGTGATCTGGTTGCATTTTTTTTCTTCTCCTCCAGGATATGGATTTGTGTCCTGTTATGTTTTTTGATTATAGTTGTTCTTATTCTCAAACCTTCCTTTAAGGTTAGGCAGTAAGTGAGCATGTTGTCCCTGAAGTTGATGTGTTAAAAGCAAAAAAAAATGGGCAAGTGTAAGGATTTGAGCAACTTTGGCAGGGGCTAAATTATAATGGCTAGACAACAGGGTCAGAACAAATTGCAGCTCTCATGGGATGTTCCCAGCCTACAGTGGTCATGACCAACCAAACTGGTCCAAGGAAGGAAAAACGGTGAACCGGCAACAGGGTCACGAGCGACCAAGGCTCGCTGAAGGAGCAAAGGCTGGTAGTGATAGCAAGGTGTCACGTCACATAGTGCACTCCAGTTTGTTGTGTATTGGGCTATATAGCCAATCAGGGTGCCCATGCTGACCTGTGTCAACAACCAAAAGTGCCTGCAACGGGTGCGTGAGCATTGGGACTGGTCTGATGAATTATGTTTTTTTAAGCTAGGAGAGGAAGAAAACAAGGAGAGGGTGGCTGTGACCATCCTAACTCAAGTAAATAAGCAGCTGGGTTTGGGGGTTTTCAGAGTAAACTTATGTAGGGGGGTCGGGTATGGTGGGTAAGAATTTTTTAATGAATGTACACCTTTACATTAAAGTGGTTGTAAACCCTTACATATACCCAGTGAGGTGACTTGCCTCAGGTGATACACAGAGATGAAAAAAATCATGTACTTGTTTATCTGCAGTCTTCTGTTCTCTACATCTGTTCAAATCAAAAATGTATAAAGCTTGTCTGAGCTGTCACAAAACAGGGAGTGGAGAGCTGAAGTTACATGCTGCACCTCTCAAGGAGGAGAGCTCTGACAGCTTATTGGAGAGAAGGACATACCCCACCCCACCCCACCCCACCCCCCCCGTCACACAGCACACAGGAACAGAGCTGAGGTTGTCAATTAGTTTTAGCTCCCTCCATACATTTTGTATAGGATTAAGGTCTGGAGAATGGCTAGGCCACTCAATGACCTTAATGTGCTTCTTCTTGAGCCACTCCTTTGTTGCCTTGGCAGTATGTTTTGGGTCATTGTCATACTGGAAGACCCATCCACGACCCATCTTCAGTGTTCTCGCTGAGGAGAGAAGGTTCTCATCCAAGGTTTTACAATACATGGCCCGTCCTTTGGCCCCACAATGCAGCATAGTCGGCCTGTACTTTTAGCAGAGAAACAGCCACAAAGCATCATGTTTCCATCTCCATGCTTGACTGTAGGGATGGTGTTCTTAGGGTCATAGTCAGCTTCTTTCTTCCTTCAAACTTAGCAAGATCAAATACTTAATTTACTCACTGAACTGCAACTCAATTTATAACATTTGTATAATTTATTTATGGATTTTTGGTTGAAATACGGTCTCTGTCATTTAAAATACACATATGATGAACATTATAGACCCTAAATTTCTTTGTAAGTGGGCAAACTTACAAAATCTGCAGGGGATCAAATCATTATTTTCCCCACTCTCCATTTCTGAGGTTTACAACCACTTTAATATTAACAAGATCCCTCAAAAACCTTACCTATAACTGGGATCAGGCTTGTTTCATTACTGAGCTGCTAGCTCCCCCCTGGTTATGGCCACACACAGAGAAAAATCCACATTAGAAACATGTTGACTGGCTACCTGAGCATCTATCCAGTACCTCTTCTTCATACAGATGTACCGTTAAGCATGGGTCATAGCCAAATCTCAGTAATAAGGGGTCTTAAAGTAGGTTGAAAGGCCAAACAAACTCTTAAAATCACACTTCTCCCATTGCTCTGACAATTTTCTGTATACATTTATAATAAAATAATATAGAAACACTTTTACGTTTAGTCTATGTGCAGTCAAACCCTCTGGCTCGTCTCTTTTTTTTGGCAGCTTGTGGAGTTCAGGCTGATGGATGTCTCAGAAGCACTATCTACTGGCCAATAACGGTGCTAAAGAGCAATGTGTTAACATTTCTACCAAAAGCAGTTTTACCCCTTTCACACTGGGGCGCTTTTCAGGCATTTTAGCCCTAAATAGAGTGCCTGTAAAGTGCCTGAAAAGCACCTTGCATACCTCCCCAGTGTGAAAGCCCCATTGCTTTTACACTGGGGCAGCATGCTTGCAGGATGGGGAAAAAAAAGTCATGCAAGCAGCATCTTTGGGGCGGTGTGGGAGTGGTGTATACACCGCTCCCAAAACAGCACTGCCGAAGCACCTGCAAAGCGCTTTGACCGCAACGCAGGTGATTTTAAACCTTTCTCCAGCTACTAGCGGGGGTTAAAACTGCCTCACTAGCGGACGAAAAGCACCGCTAAAGCTAGTGGTGCTTTACTGCTTATGCCGGCACCGCACCAGTGTGAAAGTACCCTAAGAGTTCTGACTTAGAGAGCAGATAGAACTGTGGAAAAATTCAGCAACATCATCATATCATCATCACCCCTTCACAGGAGATAAAAGATTCACAACAACACTGGCAAGGTCAAACGGTTAGAAACCGGATACACATTTAGAACTTAAAAAAAACATACTAGATTCATAGGAAACTTCTAGGGGTTGTAAAGCTTATTTTTTTTTTTTAAATAACAAACATATCATTCTTACCTCCACTGTGCAGTTAGTTTTGCTAAGCAATAGCTAAGCCCCTCAGGAAGCTCTCTCCCAAGGGGGTTACCTTGCGGGTGCGCTCCCGTCTCATACACTCTGCGTCCATAAAAACAGAGTATATGTCTCAGTCCCGCCCGCTGCGACATTGGATTTGATTGACAGCAGCGTGAGCCAATGGCTGCGCTGCTATCAATCTATCCAATCAACGCCCAGAAGCAGTGGAGAAGAGGATGCCGGGGGACACGCACAGCAGGTGAATGGGCTCAGGTAAGTAAAACGGGGTGGATGAGGGGCCGTCATTGCCAGGTGCCTTTACACAAACCTTTACAACCCCTTTAAAAGCAGAACTAAACCCATTGATTTAACAGTTTCAAAAAACATTTCCATTCCTGGCACGTGCCGGAAATGCAATTGTCACATTGGTTGTGCTCTCAACTAATCTGTCAAACCATCAAATTACTGTTCTAGTAACTGATCACATGCGCAGCACCATGGCAGTTGCAGATCAAACAGAAACCAAGATGGCAGCTTCCATGGCTGAAAACATGAAAAAAACTGAAGACAGGAGGGTTTAGTTCCAATTTAAGTAGCGTTGCACTATAATATGATCTCAAACTGAGTAGCATTAGGAGTTTTCCAAATAATTTACCAACTTTGAGTCAACTTAAAGTTTTCTAGATAAAACTAACTGCTAAACATTTTAGAACAGGTCAACAGGTTAAATTGTTGCCATTTTCAATACATTTTTTCAAATTTGATTATTTTTAGGAGAAATTAATACTAATTAAGAACAAAGCCCACCCAGGACTTTTAACAATCACTGCAATGAGCAAAAAGAGAAAATGCTAATTATATAGGCGTCAGACATACTGCTGCGTTCTCTGTGTACAAATAACTAGTGATAGTTTAATAAGTACTTTATATCATTTTCTAAATCTGCAATTCTCCAACACACTTGCTTTATTTTAACCTGATACTTAATAACATAATTTATTATCTGTCATTCCAAATTCCCAGGTCCCCATCATATAGTCTTCATTGGGCCTATAAAGACCAAGGGCAGTGTATTTACTTAGATAATTCAAACAGGGCTAAGAATTTAGTAGAAGTAATACCGTATTTATCGGCGTATAACGTGCACTTTTTTCCCCTTAAAATCAGGGGAAAATCGTGGGTGCGCGGTATACGCCGATCCGTGCTGTCTGAGCGCCGCCGCCGCCATATACCGAGCACAGTACACTCGGCCACGCTAGCGGTCATGGCCTGTTCCGTCTAGCCTTTATGCGAGAGAAGCCTAGCCGAGTGTACTGTGCTCGGTATATGTCGGGAGCGGCGCACAGAGACAACGCAGGAGAAGTGGGGAGGACACCACCAAGGCCGCAGACGGACGCTGGACCGGACAAGGCCACCGATGGATGCCGGGCAAGACACCGAAAAGGGGCATTCAAACTAAGTATTTTTTTTCCTTAAAATTCCCTTCTAGGCTTGGGGTGAGCACTATACGGCGGTGAGCGCTTTACCCCGCTAAATACGGTATATATTTTATTCCTATTTAGTTGTACATCAAAATCCTTTGCAGCTGTCAGCAATGATTTGTTCCCTTATCATTGTAACAAGCGTCATCTATGAAACCTGTAGATGGGAAAAATAATTACTTCATTCTAAATCATTTTCTTTTTTTTTTAAAATTTTCCTTTTTTTTTATTTCGTTTCTTTTCCAAGAAAACAAAAAGCAAGAAAGTGATACAGGAAACATAAGAAGAGGACTGAGCATAGTCCTATACATCAACATATATATGAGAATTATATTTATTCTCTCTCTTCAACTCTATTTACTATTCATAGTATCTGTATCACTACTAGTTTCAATCCATTCCTCTATGATAGACCAAATACTTTCTACTTCTAAATCATTTTCAAAATTAGAACCTGACAGCAACACAATACAGGATATAATCATAAGGACAGGAATATCACTTCCCCTTGAAACAAAACAGCTAAGCAACTGTGAAATTACAATATGGTCTACATTTAAGACGAATGTTCACATTAAGTATTGAAAGCCACCCTCTCAAGCTGTGTGTCTATTAAAACAATATAAGAATGTAATTCTCCTAAACCCATTGTCATCGAAGCAGAAACAGAAAATATAGCTGCCGTACACTTGTTTCCAAATAACCATATATACATTGAGGTTCTATCGATTACTTTGTTGCTTTTTTTTTTACTTCACCTAACACTACATAATACTTTCATGCTTTTTTAATAGGACAAAGAGCAATAAACAGTGTATTAACCCCCTAGAAGCAAAAAACACATCTCTTCTTGTCTTGTCCGTATTACAGCTCTGAAATGTAAACTGATTTGTTGCCATGGCTTACTACACATTGTACATCATTATTCATTTTATGTAGTGTGCAGTATTACAGGATTTGTTAAAGCAGAAGGTTTTTTATCTTAATGCATTCTATACATTAAGATAAAAATCATTCTGTATGCAGCAGCAGCCACCCCAGCACCCCCTAATACTTACCTGAGTCTCATCTCTACCTAGCGATGTCCACAAGTGTCTGGACCATCCGAGATAGAGCAGTGGTGCTATTGGCTCCCGCTGCTGTCAAAGTCAGTCAGCAAATCAGGAGAAAAATGGGGTGGGGCTGGGATGCAGCTCCATGTCTAAATGGATCCAGGGAGCTGTGACTCGGCTTGAGTGCCCCCATAGCAAGCTGCTCGATGTGGGGGCACTCAACAGAAGGGAGCGACCAGAAGCACAGAAGAGGGACCCGAGAAGAAGAGGATCTGGATTGCTCTTTGCAAATCCACTGCACAGAGAAGGTAAGTATAACATGTTTGTTATTTTTATTGAAAAAAAATGAGACTTTACAATCACTTTAAGAAAGCACTTCCACTAAGAACTGCTTACTGTGGAGCTGCATCACGGTACTGCCCCAACATAATTACTTAAACAGTTGATCTATCTGTAAGTTTATTGATTTTTTTTTTATCAATATAAAACTAGAAAACATAGTTTGTGACACAAATTGAGGATATCAAGACAAGCAGAATGTTTATATGTAAGCCCCATTGACGAGTGCAAAGAACATAGGCATATGATACCATATATCTTAAATGGGTGCATACCTTTACTTTCCATCAAGGTTAATATGAAATGTGGTCCATGGCATCAGGAGTAATATAAAGCTAACATCATTGTTCTGGACTATACAATACCTAGTAATGACTCTCAGAGGGGGAGGGACCAATTCAAGTTCCTTGCCCCCAAGGAGGATTGGAATAAAGTGAGTAAGGTAGAAAAGAATAGACAAAGAAAGAGGAATAAAGAACGTAAAAATCTTTAAACAATATGTACTTTTTTTATGGAAACTCTGCAATTTTTAATATTAGAAGACTTACAAAAAACAAGGTAGAGTGAACCTATAGTCTTGTCTAGACATTTATATTAGGGTTGCACCAATACCATTTTTATCTGCAAGTACGAGTACCAATACTTTCAGACAAGTAGAGAGAGAAAATAACCGCTCAGTAGTCTTCAAAGAACCTCCTCACTGGAACCAAACTTTCAGACAAGTACTCACCGATAACGAGTACCGATAGCTTTACGGCGCGATTTGAGTCGATACAAAATCACACTGCAAATAATCACATGCGCTTTGAACAGGCATGCATGCGATTCTTGTCTGAATTGCAAATGGATTCCGGCACCGCTACTGCATGAACACAGGCTGAAATCGCTATGACAAGCTTGGGGTCCACAAGGGCGGTGGGGGAAACTGCATATGATTCAGACAGAAATTGCACTACATACCTGTTCAAATCACATGCAATTGTTTGCAGTGCGATTTGAACCCATTCATTTTGTATGGGCTTAAATCACAACACTAATTTGTATAGTTAGTAAAGTTACATGTGGGTGGAAAAATATGAGTATAACATAAATTCAAAAAAGATCAGCACCGTTACCATCACTGGTAAACTTCCTGTGAATCTCACTAAATGCTATAAGTCAACAAAGTGCAAAGGGTTTGAACTTTTGTGACCTATGGCATATAAAGTGATTGTAAAGCTTTTTTTTTTTTTTTTTTTAACAACAAACATGTCATACTTGCCTCCACTGTGCAGCTCACTTTCCACAGACTGCTCCTCGACTTCTGGGGTCCCTTGGTGGCTATTGGCTCCTCCCCGCATCAGATAACCCCCCCTAGGAGAAGCGCTCTTCCAGGGGGTTACCTTGCGGGCGCGCTCCCTAGTCCAGCACTTGCATCCATAGACATAAATGCCGGACTCGTACCCATCCCCTGACACCCACATCATAGGATTTTATTGACAGCAGCGGGAGTCGATGGCTGCGCTGCTATCAATCTATCCAATCAAGAGCCGGGACCCCGTGCAGAGAGGGACAGCACGTCGTCTTTTACTTTAATGCATAGGATGCATTAAGGTGAAAAAACACAAGGGTTTACAATCTCTTTAACCACTTCCCTACCGGCCCATAGTAAAATGACGTCCACAAAGAACCTCTGCCGTTCAGAGTGGACGTCATATGACGTCCTGGGCTTTGTGGGGGGGATATCTGAATGATGCCTGCAGCTAGAGGCATCATTCAGATATCCTTCTCTTGTGCCGGCGATTCTGCACAACGTAAGAACGATCATAGCGGCGGTTCCGCCGCTAGATCGTTCTTACAGGCGGCGGGAGGGGACATCCCCCCCCTCCCGCCATCCGGTGCTTCTCCGGGCTCTCCCGTGCCATCGGGGGCCCGGAGAACGAATCGTCCGGCGCTCGCAGGAAGCATAGAGATGACTGGTGACCAGATGGTCACCAGTCATCTCTATGACCGTCGGAGGACCCGGGCGCGATGTGATGACGTCACGCCCGGGTCCCCGTAAGTAAACAAAGCCGCGATTGCGGCTGCTAAGCAACCACAAGCATGAGATTGGTGAATTTTTTTTCACCGATCTCATGGTTTCCAGCCTGGAGGAGAGATGTGGGGTCTTATTGACCCCGCATCTCTCAATAAAGAGTACCTGTCACACACATTCCTATTACAAGGGATGTTTACATTCCTTGTAATAGGAATAAAAGTGATAAAAATAAAAAAAAAATGAAAAAAAAAAGTGTAAAAAAAGAAATAAATATATATATAAAAAAAAAGAAATAACATTTATTTTTTTAACGCCCCTGTCCCCGGTAGCTTGCGCGCAGAAGCGAACGCACTCGCAAGTCCCGCCGACATATGTAAACGCCGTTTAAACCACATATGTGAGGTATCGCCGCGTGCGTTAGAGTACCAGCAACAATTCTAGCACTAGATCTCCTCTGTAAATCTAAACTGGTAACCTGTAAAAAATTTCAAATCGTTGCCTATGGAGATTTTTAAGTACCGAAGTTTGGCGCCATTCCATGAGTGTGCGCAATTTTAAAGCGTGACATGTTAGGTATCTATTTACTCGGTGTAACATCATATTTCATATTTTCCCCAAAAATTGGGCTAACTTTATTGTTTTTTTATTTTTTTAATTCATGAAACTATTTTTTTCCCAAAAAAAGGCGTTTGAAAAATTATTGCGCAAATACCGTGCAAGATAAAAGGTTTCAATGACCGTCGTTTTATTCCCTAGGGTGTCTGCTAAAAAAAACATATATAATGTTTGGGGGTTCTGCGTAATTTTCTAGCAAAAAAATTATGATTTGTACATGTAGGAGAGAAGTGCCAGAATAGGCCTGGTATGGAAGTGTGTATAACTGCCCTGTATGGAAGTGGTTAATGAGATACACAAGTAGTTTATTAGTGATGGTAACATTGCTCCTCTTTCTTTGAATTTATGTTCTAGTTATCACAGTGCATCATAAACTGTACATGGTTTGGAGCAGAAGCTATTTACGTAGGATTTCACAGAGCAGTATAATTTAATTTGCAATGAGATTTCACTTACAGCATGTTTTTTTTTTGTGGTCATCAAGAATCATGAGTGTTAAAGCGGAAGTAAACCCATTCTTTTAACAGTTTCAAAAAACAGTTACATTTCCGGCACATGCCGGGAATGTAACACTCCCATTGGCTGCGCTCTCAACCAAACTGTTAAATCATCCAATGGCTGGTGTCATAACTGATCACATGTGCAGCATCATGGCAGTTGTAGATCAAACCGAGGCCAATATGGCCGCTTCCTTGGCTGTAAATGATGGGAGGGTTTACTTCCACTTTAAGCATTTGATGCTACTCTTTTTTTCCCAAGTTGCATAATAATGAAAAAGTACATATCAAAATATTGTACCCTGGAGAAATAGAAGCCAGCCATACCTGTGGCATGAGACCACAAAGCCTTCTACCTAAAACATGACTGTTATTGCATAAACATGATGCCTAAGTATAGGGAATGGCCAGTGGCACTTATTACAGACCGTATAAATTGCCAGCTAATACAATTAGTAACTTGCATTTTCCTCAGCCTAAGGCAGCAGATTTGACAAAGTTACCATAGATTTCCCCATTCCAGTGTGTAATAACAACAGCTAGACATATGCACAGGGGAAGATCTGCTATGGACAACTAGTATGGAGGCACCTTGAATACATACAACCTATATAGTCGAACAACCATAGCCAAGCAATAAGAATGTTGCTGCATAACAGATGAAAGTGTAAAAGCTGTGCACGCTGATTGTAAAGGATTACGGTTAAGTGCTTGAGTAATGCTAATGGTGAGGTTAAAGCGGATGTGCCATGGGAAAAATATATTAAAAGCCAGCAGCTACAAATACTGCAGCTGCTGACTTTTAATATTAGGACACTTACCTGTCCTGGAGTCCAGCGCCGATCGCTCGTCTCTCTGCTGCTCCCCCCGCCATCCACGCTGAGGGAACCATGAAGTGAAGCGCTGCGGCTTCCCTGCCCGGTTCCCTACGGCGCATGCGCGAGTCGCGCCGCGCCCGCCGATTGGCTCCTGCTGTGTGCTGGGAGCCGAGTGTTCCCAGCACACAACGGGGGGGGGGGGGGTGACGGGATGTGACGGAATGCCCATCTTTTGCCCGTGAATGCCTGGCCCGGAAGTGGGTGCAAATACCTGTCTTTAGACAGGTATCTGCACCCCCCACCCCCCTGAAAGGTGTCAAATGTGACACCGGAGGGGGGGAGGGTTCCGATCAGCGGGACTCCACTTTAGGGTGGAGAACCGCTTTAATGAAATATTATTATTGATATGATGTACAGTAAATGTTTTTCGTGCACTATAAAGTAGTATTAAACCCAAAAGCAAACATCATATTGCAACCTATCAATTATTAGATGTGATGGCTGTATTAGTTTCCATTTTTAGGCTTTCATCTGGTAATCCAGACAGCAAGTTTGTTGTTTTTCACAACACAAACTCTTCAGCAGAATATATCAGTTTACACGGATGAGACAACCCATTTGACACTGACAGGGGTGATTCAAATGATCAGATATTTATTCTTGCAAAACTTTCATCCCAAAAAGAAAAATAACGGTTTGCTCTAATGCCACGTACACACGATCGGAATTTCCGACAACAAATGTTCGATGTGAGCTTGTTGTTGGAACATCCGACCGCATGTATGCTCCATCGGACATTTGCTGTCGGAATCTCCGACAACAAATGTTTGAAAGCTGGTTCTCAATTTTTTCGACAGCAAAAGTTCTTGTCGGAAATTACCATCGTGTGCAGCAAAAATCCACGCATGCTCGGAATCAAGCAGATTCTGTGACGCACTGCCAATTTAACTTAATTTTTCTCGGCACGTCGTACGTGTTGTACGTCACCGCATTCTTAACGTTCGGAATTTCCGACAACATTTGTGTGACCGTGTGTATGCAAGACAAGTTTGAGCGAACAATCCATCAGAAAAATGTCCACGGTTTTGTTTTCGGAATGTAGTGTGCACACAGCATAACTGATCATAAAGTGTGAGCTGGAGTTTGGCTTCAACTTGTTTGTGGCTCTAAATCTGCTAGTACATCTAAAGCCTCATACACACAATCGGACTTCCATCAGACTTTTCCGTGAATTTTGCTCCGAATGGGCGTTGGCCGTAAACTTGGTATGCATACACACGGCAGGACTTTTTCAGCCAACTTTAACCAAATCACGTTTTTTTTCAGCTCTTTGCCGCCACCCTTCGGGCAACTTCTTCTATTGTTGTCTGATCTTTAGCATTGGTTCTGAGCATGCGTGTTTGTACTTTGAACTTTAGTCCGGTGGACTTGTGTACACCTGATAGGATTATCCTCCACCGAACATTTGTTGTTGAAAAGTTTGAGAGCATTCACAGCGAACATATGTCCAATGAAAAAGCGAAAACTATTGTCCGATGGAGCATACACACGGTCGGATTGTCCGATCAAACAGGTCCATCGGACATTTGTTGTCAAAAGGTCAGATCGTGCGTATGAGCCTTAACACTGCCCTCCTCGCAGACTAAGAATTCTGCTGTGCCTCTTCTTCTCATTCTTTCAGAGTTGTGTCTCACTCATACAGGTGTGTTATTGGTCAGATCACCAAGTGAAAACAGAGAGGAAAAAGACAAAGAAAACCGATGGAGCTGCAATATAATACATTTTTGGTTTGGGGTTTATACCACTTAAAGTAAACCCTCATAGGACCATAGCAAGAGGTGTGCTGAATTCTCTCTTACTTACACCTTTCAGTATAGTCATTAGTGGAAGTAGGGGGACAAAGTTCAAGGCTGTTAGAAATTTCTGGACAGATGTGGTGACTTTTATCTCCTCTGTAACAGGACTTACCTTCACTCCTACTCCTCAAACGGTCGTACTCAGCATGGTTTCCACCTATGGCCCTCTAACATTAAAGCTATAATCACACATTTCTTCATAGCTTTTCGCCTAGGAACAGCTAGGAAATGGAGAAGTGCTCATCCCCCTCACTTTAGAGGAAGTAGTATGCATACTTGATGGTCATTGTTTGCTTGAATATGCCTTTGCCAAGGCAAACTTACAGATGCAATCCTTCTTAACTGGCGCCCTTGGATTATTCATTCTAGAGGCCCTGGAGATCTTAAAAATGGTTCCCACCCTATTGAAAGATTTACTCAAGACACTGCATAACAATGAAACTGATCCATGCTGGGTAGTCCTATGCAACTAGACTTTTTTAGATCCTTCTTCTTTACTTCCCATGTATACTATAGCCTACAATTTTATCTTTCTGTCAATACCTTGTATTTTGCTTCCTACAATCCAATACATATTTGATGAGTCATTGTTTATAGTATGTTGTGTCCTGTTGGTCGCGGTTTTATGGCTTATATTATGACATACTGCTTTCTTAACTGTGTATTCTAAACAGTGTGTTTTTTTTGTTTTGTTTCTTGTATTTTAACTAAAAGTTTTCAATAAAAAATAAAGTTAAAAATGTTTAAAAACGTTTCAAAGTTAAAGGCTGTTGAAGAGATCCACAGGCTGGCTTCAGGTCAATCTCCTTCCATAGCACACACTGATGCCTTGTACACATGACCGGGTTTTCCGATGGGAAAACTGCGAGTAGAGCTTTTGGCCGGGAATCCCGGGCGTGTGTATGCTCCCTCGCAGTTTTTCCGACTGGAAAACTGCCAAAATCCGCCGGCAAAAAAAAGAGAACCAGCTCTCTTTTTTCCCGTCGGGATTTCGATTGACGTTTTCCTATCGAAAATCCGGAGCGTGTGTATGAGGAATTAGTCGTAGAGTCATAGTTCTGTGTCACTGTGGTTAATTTCAATAGCGTGCTCCTTACATTTGAAATTATGCTTTCGAAGTCAGGGGACCAGCACCTGGCAGCAGTAATCTGGGATGGTAGGTCAATGTATGGCGGCATTTAGAGCAGTGCTTTTTCTTATATATCTTTTGTAATCTATAATTTACCTTTAGATTTTAGGCCGAAATAATTAATAAAATATATTATGGTCACTTTTATTAGGTATGTATATAATTTGAGCTGATGCAGTTCTGACAATTTCAGCTGAATTGGGAATATTTACCAGTTCAATGTTCAAATTAATAAAAAAAAGAAAAAATAGTTTTGCATCAGCAGCATGCCAGTTTATAATATTACCCATATTGCAAACATATGAAACACCCGACAAGCACCAGAGCTTGTAATTTAGTGATTTTCTTGTCAGTTAAAGAAAAAAACATTTTTTTTTAGCCATCAGCGGTTTAAAAAAAAAATAATCACATTGATGTGTATCCCTCCACATGTGGGGATGCTGTTGCGTTCTATAAAATTCTTAGCTTCATTTATCCCATCACTAGTGTAAGCACTAAAACTTCCAGTTCTGGCTCCGATACAGTGCATAAACTGAATTATAGTGGATTGCTTGCAGTTTATATATATATATATATATATATATATATATATATATATATATATTTTTTTATATAATTTTACCTACGACTTTTTTTTCAGGTTTGTTGCCATCATAAGAGATGAAACAGTCCTTGTGATAGCATGGACCTTGACAGGTCCTCTTTAAGGCGAGATCTGGGGTCTAGTATCTCTTCTCTGGCCTCCAAAACATCTGATCAAACTGAAACCAGAAGTGACTAAATCTTTGTCACTTTCCTCATCTCACACAGATGGAAGAACAACTTTAGTTCCTCTCTCTTTGTTAGGTGCACCGGAAACCACCAGTTGGAGTGGTCCCCAATGGGATGGGAAAGCCTGGGAAAGCGGTAACAGTGTGAAGGGAGACTTTAAAAAAAAGATGCTATTAATAATATAATAATAAATTATGGAAAATTGTATTTTATGCACCCTTAACACGCCTGATATATTTTTTCTCATTACCCTTGCAGAAATTGATTAAAATCAAACAAAACAAAAAACAAAACTGTTATATAAATCTTCCTTATCATAAGCCTTTGTCTAATCCTAAATCACAAGACAAAGCCAAGAGTGCTGTAAACATAAGCCAAAGGGCAATATATGTCAATGGGGATGCCAAGTGACTACTTTTAAACTTTCCCTGAAATATTAAGTAGCATATTATATAAGGTCTAAAAGAAGCTCATCATTAACTAGGTAAAAACCATAATATTGTGTATCTCACAATGCATGTACAATATTCATCTGCAATTTCCTTTTTTTCTGGTTTATAAGCTGTAAACTCTGCTTTATCTGCAGAGCTTCTTTCAATGAGCTATGGCTCTGGCTCGCCATAAAAGCCTCTAGCATTAACCAGTACTTAGAGAGGCATGTAAAATATTTTACAAGTTTATGCATTTCAATTTCAAGTATCCCAAGAGAGGTACAATTTTATATGCTTATTACTTCCCTCTCCATTACCAATTTTCCCTAGTGTAAAACCTCTATTTGCTTTCTTTTAAACTCAATACACACTTTATTTTGTGCTACTGAACAACATGGTTAAGAGTGTCTTCTAAAAACATAATATTAAGTTACTGCCACATAAAGTATTACTTAAAAAAAAACCTTGCTAATAGGAAAAAATAGATTGTTAAAGAGAAGTGTGTTGCAAAGACATTCAGTTTAAATACATACACACATTGCAATTGTGTGGAAGCCATTTTCAACCATAAATATTATACAGAATGGGAGAGATTTAATAAAATTGGAGCATTTCGAATCTGTTGCAGCTGTGCATAGTAGCCAATCAGCGTCTAAAGTCCGCTTGTTCAATTAAGCTTTGAAAATAAATCCCAGAATCTGATTGGTTTCTATGTACATCTTATTTTCTTAGTTACCTCACCTACTTAAATACATTTGCAGGGATATGCCAACATGTAGACTAGAAATGAAGAATGACATTTGTAATGCTTTTTTTATATTGAAAAAGCTCTACCTGTCTTGGGATGAATAAAAATGCCTCCCTACACAGCAATGAACATTGTGTGAACGATAGGCTGGATACGAGCCTATGTGTTTGGGATCCAAAGATACATGTGGAGCAGCAAGCTCTGAGGTTGCAGATTTCAGTCCAACCAGGCAATTAACCAATACAGGCAAAACAAAAAACATGTATGGGTAACTATTGTAATACTGAAATGTTTGGGTAAGCCTGTGACAATAAATGCCTGCATATCCACATTACTCACTAGATATTTCCACTATGTGAGTGGAATTGTGTTGCAATGGCAATCCTCCGGATTATTCTTCTCTGTAGTTACCGTAAGAACATTTCTACCTACTACATGCTACAACTCTGTATTTAATAAATCATCTGGACAATAATAATTAGTGTGTCTGCTCAACCAACCTTTGCTCACATCTCTTGGCATCATTAACTATCCTCATCATCCTGCAAAATAGAGTTCTGACGAACAATTTAAACAATGTGGTGGATTTAAACTGTCAAATTGTAGTAATTAATTCTTATCTGATGGTTCTGTATTTAAATGCCCATCTTCCACATACACTATTGTATTAAAAAATACCACTTGCTTTACGTCAATAACCAGACTGAATTGTATTCCCACACCATGTTCATTCAATTTCTCATTAAATAAGGTAAGTGATTCAAGGTCACCTTAAAACACCATAACACTACGCAGTGCTTAGTGAACATTGTGTATTTAATTTTACTAAATTAAGAACACTGTTTTAGGTTTGGCATATATACTGTAGTTTAGACAGAGCAACGTTTGGTTCAAGCTGGATTCCCGATTTTCCCTAACCCAGCTAAAAATAGTGTCCGCAATACCAGAAGCCACTTATATTTCCCTCCTTGATTGATTGATTGATTGATTTTTGAGCTTAATTAGGCGCCAAATGCCCACTGTGAAGTGAGCGTCTAAGCGCCGCTGGTTAGATGTAACTTTGAATCAATCCGTGGTGAGGAAGAGAGAGAAAAGAGAAGAGAGGGCGGTGAAAGGAAAGGGTATACAGCCCTTAGGGGAGCAAGAGGAAAGAGCCGTGAAGTGTATGAGAAAAAATATAAAAGAAAAAAGGAACAGTGGGGATACTAGAGGATGGGGTAGAAGACATCATAGTTATTAGAGAGGCAAGTGGCCCCTTCAATGAGGGGGCGGACTGTGAGAGAGAAAAGAATATAAATTTATCCATAGGCCTGGATGAACAGTTCCGTCTTTAGTTTTTTTCTGAAGAGGAGCAGGTTAGGTGTCATCTTAAGTTCCAAGGAGAGGGCATTCCACAGCATGGCACCCCTACTCTGGAGTCGTTTGCCTCCCATGGAAGAAAGTTTAGATGGAATAACTGTGGCTAAATGTTGGGTCTTGGATCTTAATAGGCGCGAGGGTTCATAGTGCACCGCCAAGCTGTGCAAGTACTTGGGACCCTGTCCCCAGTATGCACGAAAGAAGATACAGAGCGTTTTAAAGATCACTCTCTGCTCGATAGGGAGCCAATGAAGTGATCTCCTGGCCAGGCTAATATGGTCTCGTCTCACTAGACCAAGTACAAAGCGAGCAGTGTGGTTCTGAACCACCTGGAGCTTATGGGCCCATTTCTGCGGGGCACCCAATAGGAATACGTTTGCCCCGTCTAACCGGGAATGGATAAAAGCCTGGGCAAGTAGTGACCTGTTATTTTGCGTGAATAGATGTTTTACTTTTCTGAGGAGCCTTAGATGGTAATTGGCATTCCGCAGGATGTTTCTAAAGTGGGGCACAAACGAGAGGGTGTCATCAATTATGACTCCTAGGTTTTTTACCTGGCAAGGGGGCTAGTAGGACCAATTAATAGAACTTCAGTTTTAGCTGCGTTCAGTCCAAGCCTATTGCCAGCCATCCAGTCCTGTATTTCTACCAGGCATTTCGCCAACTGAACTGGCTGCTGAGGTCCTCTTGCTGAATCAACCAGAATTTGTGTGTCATCGGCATAAAGCTGGCACTCCAAGTTATTGTTCTGGATGATATCAGCAAGAGGACGAACATAGCAGTTAAAGAGGAGTGGCGATAGAGCACTCCCCTGTGGAACTCCGCATGTCAAAGGTCTTGGGGTAGACCGGTGTGTTCCCATCATGACACATTGTGTTCTCTCATGGAGAAACAAGCGTATCCAGCTCAGGACCACCCCGTTAAGACCAAAAAGATTTTTTAATCTGTCCAACAGTATATCATAGTCGACAGTGTCGAATGCTGCGGAGAGGTGATCTTACTGCAACATTCTTAGCATACTTCTATACTCTGACTCACAATATCTATTTGCCCTCACATTCAAGATTCTCCAGTACACATATTCCTTCCCCAGGTCTATTGTGAAAGTCCTAGCATGGTGTATGTAAAATAGAGCAAATCAAATGAACTTTGCAAATCTTCCCTTGAAGAAAATTCTGATACAATATTGATGATTTTCTTCTAGTAATAATCACTTTCAAGACAGTGAACCACACACTTAGCAGAAAAGGGCCAGAAAGTGAATACTGCAAATCAAGACGTTAGTTTTGACAGACCAAGGTGACTCACTTAAGGCAAATCATTTAGAATGGTGAAAAATTCTCCTCAGAGAAATACTGCAGGGGTTCAAAGAGTTAAAGACATACTTTAGTTTCAAGGTCTCTAAATAACTAAGTAGTAGAGCTAGGTTAAATTCAATTGTGATTATGTTAACTTTGAAGGGTCTTCAATACTCCATGGCCCCTTGATAGATAAATTGGTCAATAGAGTCTGAATGCAATGCCATAGCAGATGAAGCAGCCAACCAAGTCTTATAGGATTGCATTGTCAAACCTTTTTTCAGATAATTTTCTTTAAGCAGGATGAGGACACAAATCCTAACAAATGTCTTGCACTAGAGATTAAAAAAAAAAAAAAAATTTTGGAGGCACAGCAGTGAGCATCATAAGCAGAACAATACTATGGAAGAGAGGTTATCAGGACTTGCACACTGATATTTGGAGGTCACCACAAGAGAATAAACCTGTAAGGCTCCAATCAACGATTGAATGTTCACAAAAGAAGAACAAAAATGTATCATTTATTATAAATGAAATGGAATTAGCTAGACTGGGCAGAGAAACTATCTCTGTATTTAAAACAGTGCCCTGTATGTTAAAAATTTACATTCAGACCTACATCTAGAAAAGTTATTATGTCACCACAAAACCACAAGGACCATTCCGACATGCAAATTTAAATAATATGACTAAAATAGAGTATATTCTGTGTGGAGGCATTCAGGGGAATTCAGAAAATAACAGCAGATTCAGGTAGTTCTTTATAGTGTTATGTTTACAAAGTGGCACTATTACTGCACCAAATTAAAAAACATTTATCTCCAGTTTTTTAAACACGCTGTTGACTACAAAGCCGTCAGCCTCCTAGCAACTAGTGACAATGACAGCACACGGAGCCAGATGGGGAAGCTAAAATTTAAGTCCCCCATCAATTCAGCCAATAGCATGCTAAGAAAAGAGGAGCATTAATAGGTACATGGATCTGTTGCCCGCGCTGACATTTGTTGTTCAGAGGGACGTTGTTTTTCTAAATAATGCCTTAGATACTCTTTTGCATTTTTCATAAAGGTTTCAACTTGTGTAAAAGCAGTGTGAGCAGCAATCATCTTCAATGCATTTGCAGAGTTTCAGCAACCTTTGTTAAAGCTTTTAAAGTACCATTTAGCTTCAGTTTGTAAATGTTGAACACAGATCCTATATGAGTGCCAATTGTCACTTTTAGGCCTTGTTTAGACTTGGTTGAGGAGGAAGGAGAAGAAAAACCTCAATTGCTCCTCCTGTTGCTGCTGAGGCATTGGCCAGGGGTCAACACATGCCACGGTTGTGATGTTTAGCAGGAATCATATCCCATTGTGCTCAGCAGGCGGTAAATGGGCGGCCTCCCGCAACCACACACAATACAACCATTGTTTGGTAGTTAGGCGGTTTAAAACAGACGGTGAGGAGGTGATTCCACTTCTCCTCACATCCTGTCTATTGCTGAAGGGAGTGCGATCCAAACACAGATCCGGCTTTGGGCTGTAAAGCAAATCAAAAAAAGACCTAAACAAGCTGCTAGCAGGCTTCAGCAATTAAAGCTTGTTTGAAGCTTGCTAGCAGCTTGTTTAAAGTGACATACAGCACTCCCATTAACATCTGTGTGTAATACTCTGTATAATGCAAAGAACCTTACACCTCTGCATTACACACAATATCCCAAACCTGTGTAGTACATACAGTGACATATCTATGGACACCATACAGTTCTTTATTACAAGCAGTACATACATCTGCACTACACAGACTGCCTTATACCTTTCTATTGTACACAGTGTATAATAATCCTTTTTCACACACAGTGCCCTTTACCTGTACATCAGCATATACAAAAACATTATATCCTAGGACAGTGCTAAAGTGTGGGCTGGGTGTATCATGTATGTGTTTGTATGCAGTGTGGGACATTCCAAATACAGCGGAGCCTGAAAGCAAGGTATACTTGCTGGTAGGGAAGACATCTCTTGTCTGTAAACATTCTGCATAGTACAGACAAAAAGCTGTGTGGGAACATGCTACCTTGATAGGCACTGGGTGTTTGTAAAAAGAACCAAAATAAGACAGGGAAAAACAATGCAATACAAGAAGTACAAATAAAAAAAAGGATATTACATCTATAAATTTTTTTGCAGGGTTTAAAAATTAATCCCTGTGTACCTATAATTTAGTATAATTGGTAAACAAAATCCAAAGGACAAAGTTTAGTAGTATCTGGAGTAGTTCTTGGAAATCCATGTTTCCCTTAAGGACAATGAAATGTAGCACTGCCATAAGTAGGGGTTCCCATATCAACTAATGTATCTCCACAAAATACATTTATAAAGACACATCACTGTAAAAAATAAACAAACACACACACACAAACTTAATATTCATATGGGCAGACCTCTATTCTGCATTTTCCAGTTCAAAGAATGGGATCAAATTTGTGAATTCTTATTTTGAAATATATTTATTCAATCCACCAACATACACACTTCATACATGCGGCTAAATAGACAGGAGCACTTACAGTAGCAAAGTATTTGATTTACCAGATACTTATAAGAACAATGAATATTGTGTATGCCAGGTACTCCAGCTGCTATGCCAGGTTATCTAAATGAGTGCTAAGTAAGTAGTATACAGGGGGGATTTGAAATCATGAGCCCTAAGATAAACTACTCCACAATTTATTCTCTAGCTGGATTACAATTACAACATCTATTCATCCCATAAGTAGACTTCTGACTAAATACTTGAACTAAGTGTGTAAATAATTTGTTGCCACATTTTCCGGTTTCTATTGTGTAGGCTAGACAGCTGGTTTACTGGGTAATCAAATAAGTCACTGTTTGTCACAAACAATATGCCAGAGAGTGATTGTATGGTTCAATCAAATTAATCTCTGTCACAGGCAATATGTTGCTAAGTAAAGAATGCACTCTGAGTTTGGGAATACAAAAAGTGGACACTAAAGGACTTGTAATGTATATTAGCGACAAATTTAAGTCAAAAGTAAAACACATTATCCTAATACAATAATTGCTGTGGGGCTGTTCTACTTTTATTTTTAAGGAATACAACTTTATTATATGCCACTTTAAAGTCTGACAATATTTAAAAAGTAGTAATAAGAAAGGTGTATGTATGTGTATATAAATAAACTTTTTATTCAACACTTTACTATAAAGAAGCAGCAAGCAGAAAACCTGCATTACGAGAGGTTGAGGGTCCAGACATGATCAATAATGAAATCACAGATAATCAACTTGTAACCAGGTAATGTATCATTGCATCATAGCTCAAACTAGCCAACCTTTGTCTGGTAAGAGTATTACAGTTAGGGCACAAACTCTTAGAACATGGCTGCTGGAATCCACAATTGCAGTCATTTTTATATTCACAACTCAATACAAGTGAATGCGTGAAAAGTCTGACGAAGAGGCCTCTAAACCTAAGCAGACTAACACCATTCATGAATTCAGCCTCCCTCTACTGATGACAGGTTGAGTACCATTTATTCTATACAAAAATACAGAGGTATCACTTTCTTGCAATTAGACTCAACAGTGCATTGGTGTTTGTTTTGTGCACTCTCCATTAAGGCCATTTTCACACGGGTGCACTTTTAATGAGCTTTTCCAGAGCGACAAAAGCACATAAAAATGATTCTCCATTAAATCCTATGTAACTGATTACACTAGAGGTGTGTTACACTTTAAAAAGTCCTGCAATCTGCATCTTTGGTACAGTTTTTCAAAAGCACACCAAAAAGGCACCTTCCTTTGTACGTTAATGAGAATGCATCAAAAGTGCATCAGTGTGAACGACCCCAAGAGACTGTGACATTATAATTTGGCTTTGTAATATTGGTGGCATTTGGGCAGAACTAGGATTGATGGACAATTTTAAAAGTAAAGATCCACAAAGTTCACTCCTGCTGCACTTTCTATTTGTGCTTCCATCTCTGTACACTACCATGTTATGCAAATTAGATGTGGTGAAACCCTCATCCAATTTCGCAATAGAGTGAACCCAGCCTCAAGAAAGTTTTGCATTCCCAAACAAGTTTTTTATAAGCAAAAAAACCTTATGGACTAGGTCAGAAGAGGGGGGCACATACAATACCAGTCAGAAGAAAGAGCAGCAGTGAATGGACTGCAAAAAGACAAAGTTTGGGTATTAAATCTACCGATATTCAATAAAATCACAAAAGCTGGAAAACGGAAATTAAATAATACATCTCTACAGAATTGATTTACTAATGGGAAAAGGACTGTTCACATATTAAAATTTCAATAAAAATTTTCACTTAGCTTAGTAACTAAGATGAAGCTATGTTTACTTTGAATACCTAATCATGTGCATGAAACAAACAGGATTTTTGTTGGCACTTGATTGGGATACACAGCTTCACCTCATTCAGTGAGCTTTCACTTTTCTAAGTGAATTGTCACCTTGCCCTTAGCAAATCGCCTTCTTTGTGTGAGCTTAAACTACAGGTCATGGCAAAAAGAAAAATACAAAACACATGCAGTACATCTGCGTAATATATGCTTTTTTCCCCACATTTTGTATCTTTAACATGATGCAACATATGGAAAAATTCCCAGCGCAACTTACCAGCCAGCCTGCAACAAACCAAATTGTCCTGTCTAACAGTCCACATTAAAAACTTGTTTAGTTTGCACACATTTTCAAATACATATGTAAGCTACAGAAGCCACAACAAAGAAGCCCAGTATTATCTGCTGTTCTAACTCTATACATTTTGAGAGCCTCCATAGTAGGAGCACATATATAATAATGGATAGATTGATGGCAGGTATGCCTGGGGGGAGCCCATGGGTGCACTGGACACCCAGCAAATAGCGCAATGGCAGCAAAGGTGTCCAGTGCGCCTCCTCACCTATGGAGAAATACCTGCTGATCATGCCAGAAATCCAGTGAGCTTCTAATGTTTGTTGTTCTGTGTTAACAACTCTGCTCAAGCTGCACTGAAATCCCAAACAATCTTTAAGGACCAGTTTGAGTCCTTTTCTGCTAAAATACATAACACCTCACCCTTATATCATATAGATGAAGCGGGAATGCTTTGTAGTGCAGTGGGTGAAAAATCAGACAGGGCAGACAAACACTGCTTGGAATTTCAGTGGAGCAAAAACATTGTATTGTTCACTCACAACATGAAGCCAAGAATGAAGGAGCTGAAGTTAAGGTGGTTGTAAAGTCAGCATAGAAATCTTGAAATCGGCTCTGTTACAGGATAATATAATGTGCAGTATGTGTGTTTGTTTAAAATTATTGTGCAAAATACCCTTATTACAGTGTTGCTGGGCGCTCACATGACCCGCTGGAGTTCTCCTTCCCTGCTCTGAGCACTAAAGTGGGAGGGGCAGAGATTCCCTGCTGATGTCAGCTGGTAGGAGAGGAGGAGAGCAGCGGGAGGTCACACGAGCATCTAGCGGCGCTGTAAATAAGCACAATAGTTTTAACAAACACACTGCACATTATATTATACTGTAACAGGATTACAGGATTTCTTAATATTAATGTTACAGACTCCCGAGCTGACAGGCAGGGGGAGAGTGGGAGAGAGGAGACCAGAGGGCTAATGTAGACATGTAAAACATGGGATCAGCAGCCATGATTACTGCGGTCAGCACAGACAGGGGGACACAGAAACTGGCGGGATCAACCAGGTTTTTTAAAACATAGAGAGGGGTAAATGACACAGCACAATCACTTTGCTGCATATCATACTTTAAAGGATCACAGGGTTACAACCACTTTAGGATCCTTGAATTTCTGGCAAATTCAGCAGGTATTATCTGTACTTGCAGCATAGGGAACTGTACATGTGCTAAACTGTTTTTATTGTGATCCTATACTAGGATAAACAAATATAAATATCAGTGTTTATTAGAGGAATGTTTTGAACTGCTTAGCAAAGAGTGACCGCCTACGTTTATCTCATTTTTTTGTGTCTTGTCGGTTAGACTAGTCAGCCTTGCTAAACATATCTGCCATGTAAAACAACAAAGAAAGCACCTGGTTAATATAGGTAAAATATTATTAGCCAGAGACTGATAAGTACCTGATGTACTATTGAGATGCCACAAAGAGAAAAAAAAATATTTACCAGTAGCTACTTTTCCCTTTTATTAAGATCTATATTAAAAGGCAATAAACCAGGTGTACCTTTTCAGTCTTTAAAAAAAATAATGCAGGGGCGTGGCTAACCGCCAAGCAGTATGGATGTCTGAACGGATAGCTCCCGTGCTGATCGAAGAAATACAACAGAAACACCGCTCCACAGACAGGCACCCAATATCTCCCGGGGATACCTACATGCAGGGAAACCACAACATGCCCGCAAGCAGAAAGAGTATCGCCAGGCCCAAAAGCTGACAGCTTTATTTACACAGTCGAGGAAAACCAAGATGGGTCCACGGCCATGCACATGCTTCAGCAGGCTCCTTCAGACCTCCTGGACACTGATCCCTCAGAAATAATCATCCCCAAAGACAAAACAGTTGTCCTTCTTTCATCACCAACCTCCTCTGCCAACAATAGCCTGGTAAATTTGCGCATGCGCTTGGATTCTGATCTCCATGACCCTGAGGTGAGCCCTCCATTTGATCTCACACCAATACAATTCACACAAGCATCACCCATAGCATATTTCCCTACATCAAACCAACCGGTGCTCGACACCACAATGAAGGAGATGCTCATTTCACTTCATAGCTCCCTACACAATATATAACCTCCATTTGCACAAAATTCTTGTCAGAGATGCACTTAATAGGGAAAAGAGTGGTACAAATGGAAAATCAAATAGACATTTCCCATCTGATCTCAATGCCTTCGCTAAACATCTAATCTTCTCACTACTTCCAGAGATTTCTCCCATGGAAACCATTATAGACCGAATCCACCACCTAACTAAACCTCCCCAAACCTCCCCACACTTCGGAGGAAGTCCCTTGTGATGTATTAATGCAAACACATTTTTACCATACAAAAGAGAAACTTCTGGCAAAAGCAAGGCACATTGGTCAGCTCCGGTCCCCGTACTCTAAGCTACAACTGTATGCAGACCTGTCACAATATACCCGCTAGCTGAATACTATTACCGAGCCTCTCTCAACCACAAAATTCGCTACCATTGGTGTTTCCCCACTAAAATAATTGTTACTAAAAATGGGATGAAGCATAACATCCAAACAGTCGAGGAAGGGCTCAAACTACTCCAAACATCATCCCCGACATCCCAGCACCTGCACAAGCTAACTACAGGGGTAAAAACTCATCCCCATCTGGTCCTTACTACGCAAACAACAAAGCTTCCACACCAATATGCAAAATACAGTTCTACATTCCGGTTCAGTGCTCTGCTTGTTGCAACCACTTCTGCAAACTTTCACCCCGACATATCTCAGCAGCTTGGGAAATAAACCCTACTGATTTCTGTTGTTTTCCTTTGTTTACTCTTTGTTTCCTACATTTTATCTGTTTTGGTTCTACTGTATACTCAGGTAACCTTTGTATTACATCTCGTTCACCTGATCACTACCCCTGAGAGCAATCAGAGGCCCTGGACACAAGCTATGACTGACATCACTCCGGAGGTACCAAGTCTCATCCAACATCAAACTAGGGATCTGAGGGAAACCCACACCTGCCCTCATCTAACTGTGAGTAACTAACTAACTAACTAACTAACTAACTAACCCACACACTTCACTCCATTTGCTAAGATGCCAAACAATTTGTCCCATCAAGCAAAGAGAACCCCTCTATGGCGTACAGCTTATGAGTCACATTGTGATGTCTAATGCATACAAGAGACCCACTTTAAAATTAATGAGGAACCCCGTTGTACTAACAAAAACTTCCCTCACATCTTTAGGGCTTCTGGCCCATCAAAGTAAAATGGAGTATCAATTGCGATCAAAAGCACAACTTCCTTCACACTACACGACAGTCTGATGGACATGGAGGGCAGATACATAGTTCTGGACTGTACATTGGATAACACCAGGTATACTCTAGTGAATGTATATGCGCCCAATTCCCAACTAATTAAGTTTCTGACAAAACTATTAAAACGCCTCCACAAATTTTGGCATGGTCATTTAGTTATGTGTGGAAATTTTAAACAGAGTAACAGGCAACCTACTTGACACTTCAATGGGAACTTTTATTAAGAACAATGACTTATACGATGTATGGAGATGTCGCCATTACACCTTTTTTTTTCCACCTCCATAATTCATAAACCAAAATTGACTACTTCCTGGTTCACAAATGGTTGCTACCCAATATCTATATCCACAATAACCTGGGTTTGACCATGCACCAACCACCGTAATCACTGACACTTTGCCATCTGTTTCCACAACGAGAATTTGAAGAGCCAACACATTGATTCTGCAATTGCCTACTTATGCCACATACCTGCAAGACCAACTGGAAGAGTACTTTGCCTTCAATAAGGGATCTACATCTGATAATGCCACCCTATGGAATGCCCATAAAGCGTTCATTAGGGGGATTCTTATACAACTAAGTGCTAGAGAAAAGAGGAAGAAAACGCAGAATCTAGATTCCCTCACATCGTCCATTAAGGACTTGGAAAAAACAAAACAAACCAACCCTGATCCCATTATTCAATTTAAAACTTGTGCTTCTTAGACAATAGCTAGGAGCATACCTGTTAAATTCATTTGAAAAATCCCAGATTTTTTTTTAAAGGCACCACACTATGGGCAACAGGGCAGGAAAAGCCATGGCCTAAAAATTAAAGACAATCACAATAAAACCAAAATATCACATATGTATCACCCCGCCACTAAAGATAAACTGATTGACCTTCAGGCTATAACCCATGCTTTCAGTCACTACTACAATACATTATACAATCTAAAAGAGGACACCTTGATTCTCCAACCATCCAAAAGCAAAATTGATGCTTTCCTTGGGGAAATTAATCTCCAATCAATATCTCAGGCTTACCCTCAAATAAATCCCCTGGTCCAGATGGGCTCACTGAAGAATATTATAAGCAATTTAAGATAACCTTGGCACCCTTCCTACAGTAGGTGAACTCGATATTGTGTCAATCTCGCTCCCTTTCTCGGCGAGATTGAGCACCTACGAGCCCCATCGCGGGAGCCAGCGCCGAGCTGGCTTGCCGCGATGGAGACAGAGCCGTCATAGAAGCGACGGGAGATCCCACTTGGATTCCCGCCAATTCTACACGTGTGCGGCGTTTGTTATGAATCCTGAGGGGGAAGTCCCCGCCGGATTTTAAATTAAAATCCGGCATGGGTTCCCCCCTCAGGAGCATACCGGGCCCTTGGGTCTGTTATGGGTTGTAAGGAGAGCCCCCCTACGCCGAAAAAACGGCGTAGGGGGTCCCCCTACAATCCATACCAGACCCGTATCCAAAGCACGCTACCCGGCCGGCCAGGAAGGGAGTGGGGACGAGCGAGCGCCCCCCCCCTCCTGAGCCGTACCAGGCTGCATGCCCTCAACATGGGGGGGTTGGGTGCTCTGGGGCAGGGAGGCGCACTGCGGCCCCCCCACCTCAGAGCACCCTGTCCCCATGTTGATGAGGACAGGGCCCCTTCCCGACAACCCTGGCCGTTGGTTGTCGGGGTATGCGGGCGGGAGGCTTATCGGAATCTGGGAGCCCCCTTTAATAAGGGGGCCCCCAGATACCGGCCCCCCACCCTAAGTGAATGGATATGGGGTACATCGTACCCCTAAGCACCCAACCCCCCCATGTTGAGGGCATGCAGCCTGGTACGGCTCAGGAGGGGGGGGGGCGCTCGCTCATCCCCACTCCCTTCCTGGCCGGCCGGGTAGCGTGCTTTGGATACGGGTCTGGTATGGATTGTAGGGGGACCCCCTACGCCGTTTTTTTCGGCGTAGGGGGGCTCTCCTTACAACCCATAACAGACCCAAGGGCCCGGTATGCTCCTGAGGGGGGAACCCATGCCGGATTTTTATTTAAAATCCGGCGGGGACTTCCCCCTCAGGATTCATAACAAACGCCGCACACGTGTAGAATTGGCGGGAATCCAAGTCGGATCTCCCGTCGCTTCTATGACGCGCTTGCTGGGATGTGCTGTCACTATTCCAGTGAGTGCGAGATGTCGGCGAGATCTCGGCACCACGTCGGCGAGAATCAGCGCGATGATGTCGTGCTAAAAACACAATATCACAAACACCTACTGTAGCTCAATTACACAACGCTGCTTTCTCTTCCTCCAGAAATGCTTCAAACTATTACAATTACCCTACCAAAGCCAGGGAAAGATCTCATGTCACTGCAGAACTTCAGGCCCATATCACTTCTTAATATTGACACAAAAATGTATGGCAAGCCACTAGATTGGTAAATATTATGTCCTCCTTAATACACCCGACCAATCCGGTTTAACAACAGGATGTCAATCCTCCACAAAGGATTATTAACAATATTTACAATGCTGAAAGTACTCTAACACCTTCTTTGCTCCTATCTTTGGATGCAGAGAAGGCGTTCAATAGAGTACACTGGAGATACCTCCAGGCCACTCTCTGCCAGTTTGGATTCCAGGGCAATATTCTCTCTGCCATCATGGCCTTCTATACATCCCCATCAGCTCAAGTTTACTCACCAGAGATGCTGTCCAAACCATTCAATGAACCAATGGAACCCGTCAGGGATGCCCTTTATCACCACTTATATTTAATCTAGTGATGGGACCTCTTGAAAAGCATATCAGGTTATACACAAACATCTTTGGTTTCCAAATTGTCCCCAAAGAACATAAAATTAATTTGTTCGCCGGTGATGTGATACTAATGATTACAGAACCAATCACTTCCCTGGCTTCCGTACAATCTGTCCTGCAATGATTTCGTAATATTTCTTATTACAAGGTGAATGAAGCAAGTCCTACCATCTAGATCTGGGCCTAGATGGCATCACCAGTAACCTACTTCGCAACATGTACTCATGGGCAGATACAGTTATTTTTTTTACCTAGGGACTTGCTAAGTCCAAAAAACATTTTGATGACAATAATTATGCAGAAATAAAACACATACTAACCCAAGAAATTAAAAAACTATCTAAATTTGAATCTTCTTGGTCTGGAAGGCTAGCTACCTAAAATGATGCTCCTTTCCAAGCTTCTATATCTCTTCCGAACACTTCCCATACCACTACCTCACACATACCTCAAATCTCTTCAGTCTATCATACATATATACGTTTGGCAGGGGATGAAAGCCAGATGTAGCCATGCTAGGCTCATAAAACAGACTGGCACGTGAAACAGGCAATACAGACATAAAAGACTACTATACCGCCACCATACTGTCACAACTGGAAGACTGGATGTCCGCTCCCCCCAAAACACTATTGGGCAACATAGAAGCCACCATGATACCAGGAAGTAATTTTAAAACTTGTCTATTCAGCACAGCTATCAATCCTCCTGGCCTTAAATCTCTCTCCCGACTATTCAGGCAGTTAATGCTTGGAAATCACTACTGTCCTCTAAATGGTTACACCTTCCCATCAAATCCCTCCCAATACCTCTTAAATCTTTGCAATTGTTATCCCCCCAGACATAGCACTACCTGCCTGGTTAACAAGGCATGTGGAACATACTTCTGAACTTCGAGTCAGACTAGTAAACAAAACATTTTCACAAATCCAAACAGCATACAATGTCCCTGACAAAGACTTCCTTAATTACTAAAGGTGTCAACATGGTCTCTCTTCCTACCCCCACCTTAAAGGTGTTATACATACTGAACTTTGGAACTTCTACGTTACCGAAGATATAAAGGCATCTCCTTAATATACTCAATACAACATGAAAAAGGAATATGCACTAAATCCATGCCTTTCAGGAGCTGGGAGAAAGAGCTACAACAACAATTTACTGAACAACAATGGCAAGCAGCCTTGCGTTCAAACTACAAAGCCACAAGTGGCACATCACTATGGGGATTGACCCAGAAAATAGCTGTGCGGTGGTATCCGACACCCCAAAGACTTGCAAAATTCCAAAAAAAGTCCTCACCCTTATGCTGGAGTAACCGCAAACATCACAGCACCCTTTACCATATCCTTTGGTCATGTCCATACCCGAAGGATCTTTGGACAGACATATCGAATATAATAACTGACATCACACATATACAGTGCACAATCACTCCTCAATTAGCCATTTTAAAATTTGGCATTGATTTAATCCCATTTGACTTCAGAATGGTAATTACTTACATACTCTTAGCAGCCAGACTGCTTATTACAAGACACTGAAAGACAAACATCACGCCCTAGATGTGATAGCATTAGTGCATACGCATTACTCCTACAAACATTTAATGTTGCAGGAAAAAAATGCATATTCGAAATTTCTCAAATTATGGCACCCCTGGAAACACTGGTACAATGGACTCGTTAGTTGAATACATAATTGAAATTACTTTGAATCTGTTTACCCTGCCTTGTATGCGCTCTTCCTCCACCCCCTACCCTTTATATACTGTTTTTATATCTACGGTAATAACTTTGATCCAAATATTACTATTCCTTGTTTTATAGCAACATTAAGAAGCATAGTGTACTTAAATCCTAATTTTAAAAAGTTTCGGACATTTCACATTATAATGTACTATTTTATAAACTTAATAAAAATGAATGAAAAAAAATAAAAGCAGCATATAAACATACAACTTTACGGTATTGTTTATACATTTTGATGAATTAGTTACGCTTATCCTTAACATACCATAAAATAAAATATACACAATCAATTTTAAACAGCCGTATCTAAAATTTACATAAAGTCACAAAAAGTATATAAAACAATGACATAGAGAAGTTAGTAACAAGTATATGAAATGTATAACATTAACCTTTGAAACAGAACTCCTATAAGTTTTGTAAGAATTATCAAGCATTTGCTTTGAAGTTCTTCTAAATCCCCCATATTAGAAAAATGACAGATTCTTCTTGAGGAAACCTATGACCCTGGAGATGCCATAATTGCTGTTATTAAAGAATAAAGTGAGTGGTGTGTTTCAATACCTTTAAGGGAAAGTACGTAATAGTCATTATCTAATTGCTTGATGTATGAACTGAATAGTAATGTTAACATTTTCAGCAAATCGATGAAATCCATTCAATCACATCTTGTCAAGGTGAGGGACAGGAGTTTACCTCCAAAACGTAAAAGATAAAATTATCGTTGAAGCCACACAGGGGGAAAAGATGGAATTGTTAACAGGAAAATAAAGCTTTGTATTGATTATAGAAACAGAATAAACATGTTTTTTCAATAGCTCAAAGTATCATCATGTGAACAGAAATATTGATCAAGTTGCTTATGTAAGTGATGCTCCTGCATACACTACATCATAATGAGCTTGATGTATGACAGATCATGTGTTTGCAATATCCCAAAATTACTCGAGCTTTCTTTAAGCAATGGTTTCAATATCACATACTAAGGTCAATTAAGACTGCTTACTAAGCACAATGTGCATGCAATGTTTCCCTCCTATATATACAATATGCACACTTGCTCTACTACAGTATATTACCTAACTGTGGCTTTTTTATTACTATTATCATAAAGTACAAAATGTCAATTTTAATACAAAAATAAAATGCGTCTTTCTTTCATTATATTTCTTGAATGGTTATTTAATAAATTAGGGTTTTTATCATACCTGTTCCTTAATCCTTTACTTAGATTAAAGTATGTAAATAGGGTAGCATTCTGGAACACTGGGTTATATTGCCACCTTCAGAAGAACTGGGCAATGCCTAAACAAACTGTAAGGACATCCCAGGATAACCCTCTTTCTTCCAGCATGCCACAGTTTAGTAGCAAGCAATGGTAGGAGTGGATCACAAGAACAGAGAAGAGGGTGTTTTGTGTGCCAACATATCTTCCAAGAAATGGATTTTACAGGTTTACAATGGGATATCCAAAACCAGTCCAACTGATGGGTTAGCAACAACAAAATGAAAGACGAATGACAGGGTGGCTTAGGGAAGCATACAATGCCGCAAGAAGACTGAAGCCAACATCACCTGGAATAACTTATTGATCATGTGAACAAAAGACCAGGTGGCAGCTTTTCAAATTTGAAAAAAGACAGGGGTCTGATGCGGAAACACCATGCACTAGTGGAGTGTACAGCTCAGGTCAAGGCCGCTGTACTAACAATCTGATGTTAGTACTCCGATCTCCCCTGCTGTTGTATTGTTTTCTGACAGGACGATGGCCAACCCACTAGTACACTCAAGTCAGCACTTTCAACCATTGGCTAAAAGCAACAGACCTTTTTTGGTCATGCCCCTTCAACAGAGAAAACAGAGAGAACACCAAGGGATAATGCAGGCAGGAAGCCAAACCAGGATAAAGTGAAAAAGTACAAAAAATATATAGTTTTTTTGGATATATATATATATATATATATATATATATATATATATATATATATATATATATATATATATAGGCCCCTTCAACAGAAGGCGGCTGAACTACCAGATACAGTACACACAGGCCGAATATTGGCTGGTTTCTAATGACTGATGCCGCCCGACATTTGGCCCGTGTGGGGCTTAAGACACAGGAAGAGAAGATGGTTGCGCAATGTCCTTGTTAGGGTGAAAGGAAGAAACCACTTTGGAAAGAAAAAAAGCCCTGGACTTGGGCTTAAAAACAACCTTTTCCTTGAGTAACATAAGAAAGGATTATTTACAGGTTAAACCACCAACTCAGAAAATAACCTTGTAAAAATGGTTGTGTAGAGAAAAGCAACCTTGCAAGTTAGAATTCACTGTGAAATATTTATCTCTATCAGACAGCACTGTATTGAGATCTCACAAAGTCACTGGAGAACACACAGGAGGAACAATATGCACAAAACCTTGTTTGAAGCCCTTTAATCTGGCGAGAGAGGAGGCCATCCCTAGAAATTAACCAAGGCCAAAATTTGACCCTTGAAAAGCAAAGGCAATCGTAGATCCAGATCAGACCAGAGAAAAGAGAAAAGGGGAAAAGGATTTGTCCCATGCAGAACATCCCAAGATTGAACTTTCTTGCCTTGCATCAGAAGAAATAGGCCAGACAAGTGCAACGGTAGGCTGGGTAAATTTCTTGTATTCAAATATGTAGAGATGGCCAGATCTCCCATCTCTTAGGACCTGGGATCCAAAAGCCAGGCCATCAAGCCACTGACCAAAAAAGTGGGAGTTAAACTGGTTCTGGGGACAGAAGGGACCATGGAGAATTTGCCAGGAACCTGACAAAGTCTGAGTACCACATCCTCCTGGTCCAGTTTAGTGCAATGAGAAGCATTGGATTGGTATCCATCTTGAACCTGAGGAGCAGGCATGGAAGAAGCTTTAAAGAAGCCTGGAATAAGCATGACAGACAAGGCTGTTTGGACTTAAGCAACAGTAAACTAGCAACAGAAAGATCAAGTCTGAAATTTGTTACCAAATTTGAACACCAGAAGATCTAAATCCGACATCCCACAGCCATGTCATATGGCTTGGAACACCTCTGGATAGAAAACCCATTCGCCCAGATCCAGACCCCAGGTAAACAATGACTTCTGAAGGTTGAGGATCTAACCAAGTCTGCACTGTTCGCTGGCCACTGTGACAGGGATAGGGAGAACTGATCCTTTTTTGTGTTTTTTATTTTAGTTTTTTAAATATAGAAATAACCTGCTCAAATCACCTGTACACCTATGAAGAATCTGAAACGCATTGGTGTGGTCTATTATTCTGCCATGTTGGTTGTCATCCCGGTAGTTCTTGGACCATTTTAGAGCCACATGTTTCTATGTTCCCCACATGTCTATGTTTGATTAATTATGGTAATAGCCATTTTTGACTGAAGCTTTTATACTTCAATACATTTTGTTATGAACCTTCTCTGATATACTGTTATTTGGGCCATTAAAATCCCTCTCGTAAGGGGGAGTTCTCTCCACTTTTCAGTTCTATTTGGGATGTAGGCTCAGCCTTTTGGTCAACCTCACCACCTTCTCCTTTTTTGTACCAATCCTTTTGCAAGAGACTATCCAGGTAAATCACAATGTGTATACCCTGAGAATGGAGAAGAGTTAGGACCCAAGCAAGCACCTTGGTGAAAACCCAGGGAGCCATAGACAAACCAAAGGGAAGGGCGACAAATTGGCAATGCTGATTACACACTGCAAATCACAGATAGCTTTGATAAAGATGAAAAATTAGAACTTGCATGTAAGCATCCTGGGTGGCCACTGATACCAGAAAATCCTCAGAAAGAAGGGAGGAATCGCCCATCTAGCCAATTCCACATATAACTTTTGAGCCCTCAGGAACAAGTTGGGAGTTTTCATATACAGAATGGGCCATACTCCTCTATTTGGTTTGATAGCTGTAAACGGTTTTGAGTAGAAATCATGCAAGTGTTTAAGTCCCCTTTCACACATGCGGACCGTCCGTATGAACATCCGCTGACATCCGATCTCATCGGTGTCCGCTATGCTCCGATTCTGCAGACGGAGGAAAATCCTATTTTTTGATCCGTCTGCAGAGGCGATCGTGCTCATCTTATCTCAGAGGAGAGCGGAGATCTGACAGGGTGGTCCCTGCACAGTGTGCAGGGACCGCCCTGTCATCTGCCGGCTCAGCGGGGATCAAAGGAGAGATCCCTGCTGAGCAAGCGGATGAGACAGATCCTTACTGGGTCCGTACATGTGAAAGGGGTCTAATGCTGCGTACACACAACCATTTTTCGGGTTGTAAAAAATGATGTTTTTTTTAATGTCATTAAAAGCGATTGTGTGTGGGCTCCAGAACATTTTTCACGATGTAAAAAATGGGCATTAAAAATTTAGAACATGCTCTAATTTTTCACATAGTTTTTAACGTCGTAAAAAATGGTCGTGTGTGGGCTTTAACAATGTGAAAAAAACGCGCATGCTCAGAAGCAAGTTATGAAAAAACTAGCGTTCGTAATAGAGTAAGCACATTCATCACGCTGTAACAGACTGAAAAGCGCAAATCGTCTTTTACTAACACTAAATCAGCAAAAGCAGCACAAAGGGTGGCGCCATCCGAATGGATCTTCCCCTTTATAATGCCGCCGTACGTGTTGTACGTCACTACGCTTTGCTAGAGCATTTTTTTTCACGATCGTGTGTAGGCAAGGCTGTTTCAACGATCGGGTTGAAAAAAACGTTGTTTTTTCTAGACCATTAAAAATTACATTTTTTACAACCCGAAAAACGGTTGTGTGAGCTGAGAAACAGCAGCAAAAGATTTGCCTTTCTTGGCAAGAACAGAGGGAAATTTAAGAGCCTAAAGAAATGACACAACATTTTAAAGCATTTAGAGAAGGTGGTCTAGCCATGGAGCTTTTTTAAATGGGGGAGGGTACTCTTATTTTTTTATGTACTTATCCAAGCCATACCAAACAGTTTTTTGCTCTCAAAGGTGGTTGAGGCGTTTCTTACATGGGTGTTTCTCTGACAAGCATCTGATTCAAAGAATCCTAAGCATATAGATGGACAGAAGGTTCCATCCTGGAGAAGCTTATTAGCCAAGCCATTCACACAGCAGTGTAAAGCCACAGGTAAAAGCTCTAGCTGGTGGTGAATAGAAGGGATTCGTCATGATGGAGCTAGGGTCTTGTTCCATGTGCTTAGTCGAGATAACAAGGGTCTGACAAACAGCAATGGAAGCAACTTTAGGATGAATAGCAAGGTCTAAAGAAAAAAAAAGGGACTATAACCTCTTGTTTACTGAGTTGTTGGATTATCCTCTAAAGCAGGGATCTTCAAACTACGGCCCTACAGCTGTTGTGGAACTACACGTCCCTTGAGGCATTGCAAAACTCTGACATTCACAGACATGACTAGGCATGCTGGGAATTATAGTTACTAAACAACTGGAGGGCCATCGTTTGGAGACCCCTGCTCTAAAAAGACCACTAGTGTCCTGTTAAAGTGAAAAAAAAAATGTCTACATCGACTGCATTAAAATGTCAAGTATACCACAACTTTTTGTTTTAAAAGTCACTTACTGCTGTTTTCAGGCTTTTTTTGTCCTGTGCGCACTCCCTATCCTCCACTGATACACCTCACAGCTACTAGTGTAGAGCACACTTTGCTGTTATTTCTGGCGCCATAGAGCTGAATGTGTCTGCATATTGATGGGTAGTGCCAGAGAGGGTGAATAAACATAGCCACCCTAGAATAGGAAGTCTGAGAATAGCAGAAAAAGGCTTGCATTTGAGAGATGAAAGAAAGGAAGAGAGAGATATAAGGTAAAATCCACTTATATTTAACCACTTAAGGACCGGAAGTATTTTCCCCCTTAATGACCAGGCCATTTTTTGTAATACGGCACTGCATCACTTTAACCGACGATTGAACGGTCATACAACATTGTACCCAAACAAAATTGAGGTAATATTTTCCCCACTAATAGAGCTTTCTTTTGGTGGTATTTAATCACCTCTGCGGTTTTTATTTTTGACGCTATAGTATGAACAGAAAAAGACTGAAACTTTTGAACAAAAACAATATTTGCTATATATATATATATATATATATATATATATATATATATATATATATATATATATATATATAAATAAAAAAAAATCTTCTAAATCTTTATCAGTTTAGGCCAATATGCATTCTTCTACATATTTTTGGTTAAAAAAAATAAAAAATTGCAATAAGCTGATATTTTTATTTACTATTAACCACTGGCGACTTAAACCCCCTTCCTAACCAGACCAATTTTCAGCTTTCGGTGCTCTCACAATTTGAATGTCAATTCAAATGCAACATTGTACCCATATTAATTTTGTGTCATTTTTTTCCCCACAGACAGAGGTTTCTTTTGGTGGTATTTAATCATTGTTGGGTTTTTCATTTTTTGCACTATAAAATAAAAAAAGACTGAAAATTCTGTAAAAAAAAATTATAAAATAAAAAGTTATAAAATGTTACAAACTATTAATTGTTCTTCATACATTTTGACCAAAATTTATGCTGCTACATATATTTGGTAAAAAATAACCCAAATTGGTGTATATTATTTGGTCTTTGTGAAAGTTGTAGAGTCTACAAGCTATGGTGCCAATCTCTGAAAATTGATCACACCTGACAGCCTACCTCATTTCTTGAGACCCTAACGTGCCAGGACAAAACACATACCCCCAAATGACCCCTTTTTGGAAATTAGACATTCCAAGGTATTTAGAAAGAGGCATGGTGAGTTTTTTTTAATACAAAATTTCACAAAATTGTCATATTGGCAGGTTATTTCTCACACACAGCATATGCATACCACAGATTACACCCCAAAACACATTCTGCCATTACTTCTGCGATACCACATGTGAGGTGTGTCCACATACAGAGGCCCATCATGCAGGGAAAACACCCCAACGTATAATCTATGAGGCATAATGAGTCTTTTGAACATGTCAGTTTTTCTAAAAGTTTTTGGAAAATGTGGAAAGAAAATGAATAAAAACGCATTTTTTTTTTTACGCAAAGTTGTCCATTTATACAATATTTCTAACACATAGCAATGTACGCCCTCCCAGAGTTATCGAGCCGCACTGTAGCCGCCATTCGACTATAATGCGGTCGGCAAGTGGTTAATGGAGGAGATCTGTGATTTTTAGTGGGGCTGTGACATTGCTGTGGACAGATTTGAGGGACCATGGACATTTATACAGCGATCAGAGCTAAAAATAGCCACTGATTACTGTATAAATGTCACTGGCAAAAAAGGGGTTAACATTGGGGGCGATCAGGGGGTGCAGTGTTCCCTAGGGAGGTTTTTCTAACTGTGGGGGCAGTGTACTGACAGGGAGTAGAGAGAGATCGCTGTTCCTGATCACTAGGAACAGCAGATCTCGCTCTACTTCCCTGACAGAACAAGCATCTGTCTATTTACATTGCCAGATCCCCATTGTGTGTCTCTAGAACGATCACAGGTTGCCGGCGGACATTGCGGTCGCCAGCCACATGCATCGGCTCCAGCGTCGCACCCCCTAGAGCTATTAAAGCGGCCGATGTACAGCTGCGGTGATTACCTTACCTTACCTGAGACCCCTCTCTGTCCAGCGATGTCCACAAATGTCTCAGCTGTCCGGGAGTCTCCCTCCTGATTGGCTGAATCACAGCAGTGGTACCATTGGCTACCAATCAGGCAAGAGAGGGGGCGGGGCTGTTGGGGCTTGGGTGCCCTCATAGCAAGCTGTTTACTGTGAGGGCAATGGAAAGGAGGGAGGGCCAGGATCCCAGAAGAGGAACATGAGAAGAGGATCTGGGCTGCTCTGTGCAAATCCACTGCAACAGAGCAGTTAAGTATGACAGGTTTATTTGTATAGGGAAAAAATACTTTATAATCACTTTAAGGCCAATCACTTTATAGGATGGGTTCTATGACTGGGTTGACTGAGAAGGTCTTAGTGGATTTGAGCAAAAAATGGAACTCCATGCTGGTGACCTTAGGGCACAATTAGACATTAGTGGCTGTGTGTCGAGTTATTTTGAGGGGACAGCTGTTTACTGGGTTATACGAGCTGTACACTAACTACTTTACATTGTAGCAAAGTGTAATTTATTCAGTCTTGTCACATGAAAAGATATAATAAAAATATTTACAGAAATTTAAAAATGAGCTAATAACACACATATATATATATATATATATATGTATATATATGTTAACTCCCAACTGCAGGCTGCCCTCCCCCTGGTTAAGCTGCTGTTCTGGTGCACATCACTGGATTGAGATGGGGCTCAGTTAAAGCGGGGGTTCACCCTGTTAAAAAAAATAAATGTTTTTTTTTATTAGACCATTACATTCGGCATCGTAGCGCGAGCTACGGTATGCCGGTCTTACATTTTTTATCCCCGTACTCACTGTGCTATCGATGATTGAAGAATCCGGGGAATGGGCGTTCCTATGGTGAGAGAAGGTGATTGACGGCCGGCCCTGGCACGTCACGCTTCTCCGGAAATAGCCGAAATAGGCTTGGCTATTCACGGCGCCTGCGCATAGCCTGTGCGCAGGCGCCGTGAATAGCCGAGACCTACTCCGGCTGTCTTCGGGGAGCGTGACGTGCCAGCCGTCAATCATCCTCCCTCTCCATAGGCACGCCCATTCCCCGCGGGAGTCGGATTCTTCAATCATCGATAGCACAGTGAGTACGGGGATTAAAAATTTAAGACCGGCATACCGTAGCTCGCGCTACGATGCCGAATGTAATGGTATAATGATGTGAAGGAGGGTGAACCACCGCTTTAAGTATTGGTATAATTTTACCTCTCTAAATACAGAAAAAAGCAGGTAAAATTCTCCAGTGACTGAAAAGACCATAAAGGATTTTTTCCAACAAATGTTAACACAATAACAATTTAAAAGTTTCATGCCAAATTTGGATCATCCAACAGATTATACTGACACAATGCAAAGCTTCAGACATGCATCGCTATCCTGGTAATGTATTATTTCAACAAAATTACTCCTGAAAGTCTAAGGTCAAAAATAGACAGTCTACTAGACCTCCTTTGTGTCTCTGGTGTCATAATTTATTAATTCGGAGCAACCGTTTTTGTTTTCACTGAAATCAAATAACCAAAAGATAAATGCAGTTGGCTACAGATGACTGCACTTTTCCCTTTGCATACTGATTAAAGGGGTTGTAAAGGTTAATTTTTCATTTTCTAAATAGGTTCCTTTAAGCTAGTGCATTGTTGGTTCATTGTTGTTTACGACGTCTCGCCGCAGGGATGAAGTCCCAAGGGAGGGGGCGAGCATGCCAACTAACCCCCAGCCAGATTGTCTCGGATGATGGGGGAAAGCTTACTGAGGAGGACCAGGAAGTGAGAATTTCAAATAAAGAAAAAAAAAATTAGAAGGGAAATTGAAGGAAAAGGTAGGTGAACCAACAATGCACTAGCTTAAAGGAACCTATTTAGAAAATAAAAAACAAACCTGTACAACCCCTTTAAGTTGGTACCTTGTTTTGAGTCATCTTTTCTTAAAGTAAACATGAGGTGCTGCACAGCTGTACAAGGTGATAAAGACCACATCAATGATACAATTGTAGGCAGGTGCTTAGCTACAGCAATATGGAGGAGACATTGGGGATCATTTACTAAAACTGGAGCATGCAAAATCTGGTGCAGCTCTGCACAGAAACGAATCAGCTTCCTGTTTTTTTTTTTTTTTTTGTTTGTCAAAGCTTAATTGAACACGCCAAAGTTAGAAGTCGACTGGCTACCAAGGCACAGCAGCACTGGATTTTGCAACCCCACTGCCTTTTATTTTTCTCTCCCTGAGATACTGATGTTATGCTGCATCATTCTTCCTCTGGCCAGCAGGGGGAAAGCTAAAGTCAACCAAGCCCATAGACTTAGATACAGAGCACTGATAATCCTGGGAGTTGTAGTGTGAATGGCAGCCATATAATGGGTCCAAAGGACTTCTTACACTACAGATCCCAATATGCACTGAGCAGTAGGAGTAGTGGAGACATTACTGCCCGCACAAGTTATTGGGGCTTAGGGAGTTAGGAAAGAGAGAACACTTGTGTCTGGATATTCGCCTCCAAGCAGGAGATCATAGCAGTGGCAATCTGAGCTTGAGACTGGGAGTGAGGATACCCGAGGGCAATGCAGCACCACCCACATCACAGTACCTGCACTGATGCAGCAGGGAGAATAGAGTGCTCACTGATCCTCTGCTTTCCACCATTAACACTGGAGGCTTTTGGGAGAAACCGAGGAAGCCCCAATTTTCTACAGAGAGAAGTCATCACAGTATCCTGGGAACTGGTAAGATGGCTATTCGATCATTATTGATACTGCTAGCAGGGACTGAGCCACTGAGAGCATGACATGGAGTATAACCAATCAATGCCGCACCCATATGGCACTCTATATCAACCCTATGCCACATTATGCCAAACCTTTACCACATCTGAACCAGATTTATCTTGCACCTGTGCTGAGACTATACCATACCTATACTGCATGCAGGTTAACTGGGACTGTGCTAAGTGCATCAATGCTCTCAAAAGGCCCCGAAATTAGGTGGCAGAAGAAATGTCCCTCCTGTAATATTTATTTTGCAAGTCCTCTGTGTTACCCTGCCCCCTCATCTACCATTCTCTTTTTGTCCAGACAGTGCATGCCCAGTCAGTCTAGGAACAGCATCGTCACCATAATTGCACTTTGGCAGTATAGTACAAGCAAACGGTAGATTAAACTTTACTACTGCTCACTGCTGCACGTAAGGTGGCATTGCTACAATTCATGCTAATCTGGATGCAAAATATCATCTTATGCCTAGTCCTATGTTAAATTGTGTTATTACCATTTTTATCCATTTCTAGGCTTACTCCATTATTAACCATAGCAGGTTATGTTTGATGTAGGACTACTGGGTATCGAGTATTATTTTCAGTGATTTTCTGTGATATTTCATGTTTTGCACAATCAACCTAGTGTGTCATAGGGGCTGAATTTCTTAAAGGGGTTGAGAACAGAGGCTCTATCCTATCCAGCGGCTCCTGCTGAGGAAGAGCTACACAAAGCAGCAGTGATACAATAATGGGGCAAACTTAAAACAAAAGCGTATTTACTCCACCATCTACTCATAGAGGCTGTGCATACATCTATTTCTTATTAATGGCAGATTGCTAAGATTTAGGGTATTCATTGTAATAGATACCCATTACATGAAAAAATGGTTAAACACATTAATTTAGTCTGAGTTGGTTCATTTGATTGTGTCATATTATGTAATCCTAGGCATATTATTTTAGCTTGCGATTGATGACATACTGAAAAAAGCTACCCACAAACATGAGATGACATTCAGTCAATACGACACCTTTAAAGTGGTTCGAAATTCAAAAGCTTTTTACTTTAAATGCATTTTCGCATTAAGGTAAATGTCCTTTCAATAGCAGCCCCCACTTAAACATTTACCTAAGTCCATTTACTGTGTCTGTCTTCTGTAGCTCTTCTCTCTTCTTCCTGTATTCACTGGAGGCTCTGATGGCAGTGTCACTGGACTCCTACTGCTTTTCAGTCAAATCAAATGAGGAAGTAGGAGGCGTGGCTGAGCAGCACTGTGTGTGTCTATGGATGCACACATCCTGACTTGGTGGCAAGCCTGTATTGTCTGTGTGCCACCATAGCACACAGCTCACTACAGGGCACACAGAAAAGAGGAGTAGTGGAGTGCCAGCGGGGGACCCCAGAAGGGGAGGTAAGGGCCAGCTCTGTGCAATAGCATTTAGATATCGGAAAAGTTAAGTAGAACATCTTTTTTACAATTTTTTTTAAAGCAACAGCCTTTAGAATCACTTTAAGGCCCTGGGTGTAGGCGAGGAGAAGAAATAATGCAAATGAACAAGTAGTGTTGTGCTTCTGCACTACAAACAGTGGTATTTGCTCAATCTTAACACTGTTCACTGCTTAGTCAAAGTGAATGTTTAGTTTACTGCAAATAGGGGATTATTTCATTAAAAATTGGGAACAAAAAGTGCTTTCTCTTTTTTACACTTTCAGTTCTGCCAGCTTAGTCTGCTCTAAGTGGCTACCACAAAGTTAATCCATTAATCCAGGTATTTTTGTATTCATATGTTTCTCTTCTATAAACATTTCATCCTCTACTTCAATTACTATGAGCGCTACAATTCCTCTCTAGCGAAATTAAGCTTTTTTTTTTGACCAGCAGTAAATTCATACTTGGTTAAGCAACCACATACATTTTGTCAATAAATGATAAAAGAAATGAATACAGAATAGTAAGTAAGAAAAAACTATTCCAGAATTTAATGGTTAGCAACAAATCCCTGGGTTCTTCAATGCAGCAGCAATACAATCCAGATGGATTTCACTGTATTCATGCAACAAAAGTACAGCTCAAGGAAATGGCCTCAACTAATTTCCTTAAATGTATGCAGTCCCGTACTGAACATTACCTGCACCCATTTCTCTGCATTGAAACTAGCTGTTCCAGTGATGAAATTGCTCAGTCTTCACAGAATAAGAGACAGGGTAGAACAATATTACAATTTATAAACAAGTGACTAAACACAGTCCATATATTATGTGATTTTCTTTCCTGCAACCATGTTCAATTTCCCCATCAACACAGTTAGTTTTACCTTACCTTCAGAAATACCTTCAATGGAGCTATTGTGCTTTCTCAGCTGGGAGGGGGCTGCAAGGAGCTGTCCCTGCCAGCTGCCACTGGCAATAATCGCATGCAAAAAATCTGACACACTGGTTGTATTTATTTAGGTACAATAAGCCTGCCCATAGCTGGATCAAATATCAGTGGGCCTCTGCTGAACCGGCTGAGATTTGATCCATCTATGGCAAGCTTAACTCAAGCACTACATGATTTTTTTTCAATCGAATCCCCCATCCACCCATTTGATTATGAATTGCAGTAAGAAAGGCCTTTATTGCATATGTAGCATGTCCATATGTGAGCATTATGTATGTACATGTTACAACAAACTATATACTTAACACATAACCTGAATGAAATAAGTCTGAAGTTGCAGAAAGACTCAACAGTATGACTAAAGTTTAGCATGTTTAACATAAAAGCTAGCATATAAGTCTCCAACAAATGTACAAATTAGTCTAAAAACCTCATATTTAGCAAGGCAAGCAATAACCAAGACCAGTCAATTGAACTTAACACTTCTGTCCATTGACCCCTTTCAGCCAAAGGGGCACAGGACATTAGTTTAAATATCAATTAAACATAGATGTCAATGCCAACCAAATCATGACCTGGTAAGATGTTTTAGCTGGAACAGCCTAAATATTTCCAGTAACAAATTAAATATGATATTTTAATATCAGATTTTTAACATCATACTTGATGTTCATGCACACAATGAGTGAGTTCATTTTAGAATGACAATATATGTATTATGTAGAGTTTACAAAAAAAAAGTAAAAAAAAAAAAAATGCAGTATTGTTTATAATAAGGGACTGCAGGCATGATTTGGAGTTAGATCAATGACGAAAAACAAATATATGCAAAATAACTCATATGAACAAACCAGATTTTACTTTATTAGTGCCAGTTCAGTTACAAAAAAGGATTTTTAATTGTCAGTTATAGATTTCTACACCTTGTACATTGTCTCCACTCTTCGCACTGCCTTATTAAATAAGAAACTGTTAAACCTATCCTTTAACATTGCATTGTAACACAGATGGTGCCACACTTACTATAATGTATGCATTACATTTCTATGCACAAACTAAATAAAACAAATAAAAATTCAGTCCAAGGTTTTTACAACTACACTCTTTGCTTGCATCCAAACTAACAATTTATTACAATGTAAAATGTAGCAGTCTTAACCAAGAAGAATAATAGTAGTCCTAAAGAGTGAATGCGTGTCTTCCCTAGAGTACCAGTGGAACAAAAGTGTCTTGGGTCACTCTTATTCATGTGCAAATAGGTTTCAGTTCTAAGATTTTTGACTACGTGATATGCAAAGACTATATTGTCTTAGCTTTGTGCAGCTTTGTAAAGAACCGTTTTTACAATTAGCGCTAAAAGCAAAATTACACTAATTACAATCATTAGTTGTATCTTCACGACTCATCTTAATTACATTTTACAGATTGTAAGAAGAAAGTATACTGGGGATTTTAGTAGCAACTTGTCTCTCACTTTACACTGGGCTGCCATATAATTTCTGATAAAACGCCTAGCAAATGAATTTAGCACAGGACTGCAGCCCCACTTTCTCAAGAGTGAGAGATAATTTAATTTTACACTACATTTGTACTGGGCCTTCTCTAAGTAGCTGTGCCAAATTGAAGTATAAGCAATGGATAGAATTTAGCTGAGTCATTTAAATAAGACCATACATGTAATTACATCTTCTTAGTGATTTAGTACATAAACTTAGAGAAGTTTATCTGCTTTGACACCTACCTGTAGCTGTAAGGATAACTTCATTATTATAATTATTACAGACGCACTTACAGTCTTCAGAAATTTAAATAGTCAGACTACAGAAAATAATTTATGGGACAGATTTTACAACCCACAGTTCCCAATATTCTGCTGGCACTAAAGCCAGGGAAGAGCAGTTAGTCATGAATACTGAATTAGGTTTTAAATATCTTCTATCTATAAAAAAAAAAGCTTATTAAGCAAGCTAAATGGCAGTCAGCGCTGTCTTATGTAGCTAGAATACATTGAAATTACAAATCCATACAAAACAAATAGGAAAACTATAATCACAATCGTTTTTATGTATACATGACATGAAAGGCTGTCTACAGATTGACAGGCCTGTCACTTGTACCTATGGGAGATGATGTGATCTTCCCTTGAATGCTACCAAAACATTTTTCCTAAATTAGGCAACGTTGAGCTTAGCAGCACCTAGCACAAAACAAATCCTCCATTTTGAAAGTGAATAATCCTTCTATATTCACACAAGTTTAACACAGTGGGACCTCTAGACAACTAGATTATTGCAAACAATCCCAAACTGTCTCAAAACCCCCAAGTATCATTAGTCAACCATTCTATGTAAATACATGGTCCATCACAAGTTACTTAGAAATACCTTGTTACCATTCACCCACAGCGCTGTCTCTCTGTCTCCCCCATCGGTAAAAATGTTCCCCTAACAAACATAAAAATACCATAAATCACATATACAGCACCAGTCCTATCCCCTATGCACGATTGGCCTAGCACACACAGGGGGCATAGCTGGTGCCTCTCCAGACATCTGCTTTGCCTCAGCGTTCCAGTCAGCAGCATATTGCCATACACAGAGTCCGGGCTCCCCTTCCCATCACACACTGAGGACAGCATTTCGGTGGCCGGGCTGAAGAAACAATGCCACAAAGTCAGCCTTAGTGTGGAGGAGAATAGCAAAGGAGCATAAATTACAATGAAAGACCCCAGAGGGGTATATCCAAAAGCAAGGCAGACCCCTTCTGCTAAATGGCAGCTGGTCAATAATCTCTGGTGAGTATGGGACCATCGGGGTCACAAATCACTGCACTGGACCAGTACACTGTTAAAAAGACACTGTACTGGTGGACTATATTTTAATATCGTGCACATAGCACAGGAAGATTGGGACTTATTTTATAATCATTTCAATTTGTCATGTATATGTGATTAATGGTATTTTTTGTTCATATTAAAGGACATTTTTCACCAATAGGGAGAGACAGAGAGACATTGCTGACGGTGAATGGGAAATCATATTAAGTTAGCATGAGGACACACTTTTGAACTGACAGTCTTAATTTCATGTGCTTATTTGTGGTGGAAGTGATAAGTATTGACATAGTGTAGATGCTTAGATATACCTAGCACAACGACATTGTGACACTGCAGAGGGTTGGCCGTATGAAAGAAGTTAAACTACATCTTCTGTACCTTAATGTTAATTTGGGCAAAGCTTATAGATATAGTGTGTATGTACTTATACATATGCATAAAAGTAAAAATGTTTGTTTCTGCATCAATGTTAATTGCTGCAAACAGGCAATAAGAGTCCTAAAAATGTATCCATATTTGGAACATAGAGGCAACAGAACAAAGCCAGCACAAAATCTTAAAACAATATGTCTATCTATATCTGGAGTTTTAGGATGACACTGTAGCCATTTTATTAATGCTGTGACACAAATCATGAAGGTATCACACTGTCAGCTTAACAATTCCTCAGACAGGATCATCAAACTAAAAAAATACTATTAGAAGAGGCAAGGTGGTCCTAGACTAACCAAGAAGGTCAAGGAAATGGGAATATGAAGCATCAGGTATTTCAAGAAAGTAATAACTATGATAAAACACATTGCAATACTGACAGTTAATGTTAAAGAAAGCAGGCACTTGTTCAGAAAGAAAATTGAGTTATATAATGTTGTCAACACTTTTGTAAATATACATTATGTTAACTAGAAAATAAATGCTGTAAAAATAGAACACAATGAAAAACAGTAACAAAAACATTTTTATTTATTTTTATTCTGTCTACTGCTTAAAAATTCAATAAACCAATCCAAAGAGTAATGCATTTTCTTGCTGCACAGATATGGTGACTTACCCTAATCAAGGGGAATCAACCCTAATCAAGGAGAATCTCCAGAGGACTTAAATTACATTTGTCTGGATCAACATACCAGAAACACAATACTGCAAAAGGTTGGGTAAGATTCCCAGAAAGTTGGTATATACAACATGACCCCAGACAGTATGCTATAAAAATATATATTTATTAATGGACTAAAAGTATTGTAGCAAAAAGACAGACACAGTCAAATATAAGCGATACAAGTGTTGCTGGCGCAAGTGAAATTAATATTATTCTATAATAGTAGGTGTGCTGCAATCAGAAGAAAAGGGGCAAGACAACCAATGGTGTCTAGTCCTTACAAAATTAATGTGGTATGTGAATTGCGCTCCCCTGGTGGTTCATCCATCGCCACCTACTTCTGGGCAATAGTTTTAATTATTAACCCCAATACATATCACCTCCATTTGACAATGCACCGAATAAATATAAATATGTATAAATGTGTGCCACGTGCTTATATACAGATATTCTTCTAAAAAAATGCAAAAAAACATACATATATATGCTCTACACTTATTAAATAGTGCTCTTTAAAGCATGTGTTCCCCTATGCCAGATTCAAAAGAATCACTACCACAGAAACAAACAAATATTATAGTAACCACAAAGAAATTTAAAATGTATATATGGAAAAAAAAAAAAAAAAACATGTGACAATTTGATAGAGGATTTCTAGATTGGTCATCCTCTCATTAAAGTCCCAATATGCTAATCAAGTGCTTATATGAATGCTTCTCACGTGAGATGTTAAAACACAACGAAATTTCACCACTTCAGTGATATTCCCGTCACCGTTAGAAATGGCCACTCACCAGATCTCATTTAATGAATGCCTTTGGTTCATTCCCAGGATAACCACTCCACTTATACGTATTTCCACCAACTGCCAGGTACCTTGGATATACTAGTGGGGTCTCTTTTTTTCCTACAAAGGCTCACAAAATAAGAGGAGTGCCCCTCATGGTGTAGTACATAAAAAATGTATTGGTTTCTTAAAAACAGGTAAGTATTGCACTCACTTTGGTTGTGCCCGTATGCCGGCACCAAGCTTCTCCAGCCGTGTATGCAAAACAGGTGAAGGATAAAAGCCGTTCCTCTCGTATTCCCCCTACGCCTATCTCACGATCAGCGCGTGGTTCCGTAGATGTCAGCAGTCTCGCAAGGTATATTGCGTCCTTCCTGACACTCAGGACACTGTCAATGTCCTGAACTGCAGTACACAGATCAGCAGGGCTAGCATTGCGGGCAGAGAGAGGCTGTAGTTTACAATAGCAGACATAGCAATGCTAGATCAGAGGGGGGAGATGAGGTTGGGTGGGAATGATCCTACTACTGCAGGCAGTGTAAGCATAATGAGCCAACTCTGCCTGATTAGAGCTTGTAGGAACATTGAGGGGACCTTCTGCACATAAAGCAGGCACAAGTGCCTAGTCCCCTTAAGTAAGAAATGCTGGAGAATCACATCTAAAGCATTGCTTTGGTAGAGGACAACTGAACAATGCAGAAACAAATATTTTATGTGAGGATAAAGGATTAAAAGGTACAAAATTAGAAACATTTTAACCTCGAGATAAACTTTAACACCTATAACACCTAAGGCCTGTAAATTCAATTAACGTTATAAATTAAATAAAGGCAGCAGTGGCAAAATAAAGTCTGCCTGTAAATTGCAAATTAAACGAGAAGATGAAAAGTATCATAGTGTAGTAAATTAATATTCGATTTGTCCGTGGGCTTAGCTTCCGGTCAATTTGGAACGTACGCCGGCTCAAAGTCAGCAGTGGGGTTTACACTGAAGGCCGTCTCTGTTGGTGCTGACTTTAGCACCAATAAATGTAAGTGCAAATTTTCTTACCTATTGTAATAAGCCAAAGCTATATTAAATGACTAAACCATGACATGCTTCATCTTCTCTGGGTGTTCTTCTGTGATATTAGGAGAGTGAGCTATCTGGAGAGACCGGGTTGGTGAACCTGCTTATGCCACTATAAGATCCCCTAGTCCCAGTCCATTGTTGGAGAAGCAGGAGTTGATATAATCTAAAGGCTGGTTTTACATGGATGGTTGGCGAGTGCCCATTCTATACACATAGTTGGTGAAGCACTATAAGAAGGAATGAGGTAATGTCTAAGCGCCAATATTTGCTTGAAACACGTCTGCATCTTTGTTCCCTGCTCCATCTGTCAACCACTGGTCATATTAAGCTTCAATAAAAAGGAATTTTGGAAGTGCAGCCATCCAGAATCATTTCCTTATGTTGAACAGCATGCAAGCTGGGCTAGCACCTGACTAGTGTGTGTGTGTGGGAATTAACCAGAGACTCACTCACATGGAGCAGCTTTTTTTGTTTCATTGAACACTATAAGAAGGAGTTGATATATAGCACACAAAAACTTTCATCAAAGTGACTGGATCTCTTTTGAAGAACTTTTTGATACAATTTGATGGGGTTTTTATGGTTTGTTCAAATTTTATTATTGAGCACATGTTAGCACCTTACTTTTGACTATCATATTTGTAACACCAGTATTTCATAGATGTCATTGTCACAATATCCAAGGGATGCTTTAAAGTGGAATTCCACCCACAAATCTAACTTCCACTTTTTGGAATCCCCCCCTCCCCTTCGGTGTCACATTTGGCTCCTTTCAGGGGGGAGGAAGGAGCAGATACCTGTAATATAGGCATTTGCTCCCACTTCCTGGCATAGATCACCTCAGTGATCTATTCCACTTCCGGCACCTATTCTGTCCTCCCCCGCTGTCTTCTGGGAGACACACAGGTCCCAGAAGATATCAGGGACCAGTTAGGACACGCAGCGTCCTCAAGGCTTCACTTCCTGATTCCCTTTCCAAGGGTGGCGGCAGGAGCCGCCGATCCTCGCGCGACAGATCGGCTGCCGACATCGCGGGCACCCTGGGACAGGCAAGTATTCATTTATTAAAAGTCAGCAGCTGCTGAATTTGTAGCTGCTGGCTTTTAATATTTTATTTTTTTAGTGGGACCTTCGCTTTAAGCAGTTTAGTTATTGGATTATTTGAGCATAGTGGAAGTCTGCTATTCTTATAAACCCTTTGTTAAGCCACGAAAGGCTCAGGGGATGAGGCCCCTAGGCGAAGTCCGAGTTCCCAAAAAGTGGCACACAGGGAATGCAAGAGGATTTGAAGTTGTAAGACCTGGCTAAACTATCCCACATTCCAAGGGAAAATTAAAAGGATGGGCATAAAATAGTAGTTCACATCAAGTGCGATATTGATCTATCTGGACATGAACAGGATTCAGCTTGCAGCCAAAGAGCATATGGCCCTTTAGTATTAAATTGAATCAGGTTTGCCAGTTGAGCAACATCAAAATATTTAGCTAGGTCTGGAACTCCCAGAAACCATTGTTTTTTATGTGCCCTGTTCACTTTACAATGGAGTGAAGTGCAAAAAAAGCAGCATGTTTGCACTTTTTTTGAACTTCTCCAGAACTCCTCTAAAGAGTCAGTTCTTGTGCATCTATGGAACACAGAAAACTAGGCACCAGTCCACACAGGAAAGAGGCCCCTTTGTGCAGGCTAAACAAGCCTCATAAAAAATTCCCACAAACATTAGATATTTTTTTTCAAATTTATTTTTGAACACCAAATAATATATACATATACTAACTAGAGCTGTAAGCCTAGCCATAAAGAACTGCAAAAGCATGCAAGCATATTCCAGTTTCCCACAAACTAGAACAAGGATAAAGCCATAGCAGCATCTTATTGTACAGAAAGATCTCAAGCCTGTTCTGACAACAGATGCTGAACTAATGCTCCATAAAATAAACTTACTACATTGGCTACATGGTTAAGTGAAACACTAAAGCACAACTACCTCTGGAATAAATTTTGAGTCCATATACACTTCTATAAACGATATAACCTGTATGCAAAATAAGCAGTAACTACTGCAGAAACTAAAGGAAGAGATATGTAAAAAGCAGAACAGGCTATACGTTTTCGGTTATGAAATTACAACCATCTTTAAACGGTACCAGTTAAAATAAATACAACTCTGCCAACAACAAATGTACTCTAAAATGCATAAAAGTTAATGCACTTATAATTTTGTTTAAAAAAAAAATAAAAAAAAATTACACCACTACACACCAATGTGCAAGTTTTGTAGGCTATTTATATAAAGCCAAAGATGTGAGTCAATTTAAAGCTAGCTAGATAGACATAATAATTTACCATGTAATGTATTTGACATGGACTTTTAAAGTCAAAGTATATACAACAATCCTACTGGCAAAGTACAGGAATCCAAGTAGGAATGAGTTAATTGATTTGCAAACAAGGTGAACAGAAAATTTGCAATTTGCCTAATATACTCTTATGATGTCTTCTTTCCTTCTATGGAGAATCATCATAGTTTGTGGATCCTGAATTGTTAAACTACCTACATCAGCATGGAAACACAAACCAATAGTTTGTGATTTACTTACTCTCCTGAAGAATTGGGGAAACTTTGAATCACACATTTTTGGATCACCTGACCATAATTAGGCCTCATGCACACTGGGCGTTTTTACAGCTGATGTTTTTGGCTTCAGACTTTTTTTATTTGCAGCCAGTAAACTCCCCAGCATGTTATCCTGTGTCCATGGACACAGCATAACATAACATAACATGTTATCAGCATTTTTTGGCAAGGGCGTTTTTTTTTTGCTGGAAAAAAACCTCCACAACTAGTGGGTTTTAAGAAGAGTTTTTTCAGCTGTAAAAAACACTAACTCTGATAAAAGCCTTAAGAACACAGACAAATATGTGTTTCTAGCGTTTTTGAGCCATACGCTTTTGCAGGGGTATCGTTTTACTAAAAAAAAAAAACACAACAGCTAGAAAAAAGGGGCAAAACTTATTCTACGGCTACCTTCTTACAGCTAACTCTAACAACATTTTTTAACGTCCGGTGTGCATAAGGCTTTATGCAGATTAGGTTGAGTCAAGCAATTCAGAATACAGACAGTTGTGACTAAGAAAACAATTGTTTACAGAAGGTACAAGTTTGCACAAATACGTTTAGGCTAATAGAAAAAGGCAGTATTTGTTGAGGCAAACACTCAGGCAAAAAATCCTGGGATCTTCACCCCTGCAGGTACAAAGTTACTCAGCTTCTCTTAAAGCCACTACTCTCTTCAAATTTCCCTGGAGAACTCTGTACTTGTATGTTATGTGCTGTTTTTATTTTTATACTTTTCTTTTCCAGGTGTCTTGAGGCTAGCCATGTCACATGCAGGGTTTTCTTTCTATTCACCTCTACCGGGCTGGGTGGTCCTCAGTGAGGCAGAGAACAGCACTGACATAATGATGCTATTACAATGTGTCATTACACCGTGAGTGTAGGGAGCAATGTTGATGCCCCCTTAGGGGATAGGTCCATGACACTGTGCATTCACAGTACATCCTCAGTCTTCCATGTTGATAAACTCCCAGATTGAGGATATCCTGTGGCGTAAAAAATGTGCTGTGGTGGACATTACTGAAGAGCAGTCGAGTATGGCAGTCAGAGCTGCATAGTTGGGGGACATTTCAATAAAGAAAAAAGCCAATGGTCTGCCTTACATAATGGTAGAACAGCAGTAGTAGACCAGCATTCAAAAAAGATTTACAATCTTATTTAATATAGGTAACTCCACTAATGGCAAACACACACTTCTGAATGGTTACACCGGGTTACTGCATTTACCAATAGCACACATAATACATTTTGAATCTAAATGGAGAGAAATATGACCTGTAATTTAATGTCCCTTCAAATAGTTAATTTGGGCCAAGCTATTTATGACATTGGCAGGTAGGTGCGCTTGCTGTGTGCATCATATTAACTGAATATAACTTCAGCTGTATACAGTGATGTCTCCTGACAGTTAAACAAGAACTTCACATCCCACTCCCAAAGCAAAATAGAGTTGGGCTGAGTGCTGCTCTGTAGCCCGACTATTTTCTTCTAGAAGTGGGACGGGAAGCTCTCATTTACCTTGTGAAACACAGCACTGTAAACTGTATGTAGCTGAAGCTATATACAGTTAATACAGCATGCCTAGCATGCACACCTGTTATTGCAGTAAATTAACTTTTAAAAATAATATAAAACATTAAGTTAGGCTTTGGATTAGTTTAACTACTTGCCGACCGTGCACCGTCATTATACGGCGGCAGGTCGGCTCTCCTGGGCGAGAGCCCGTAGCTATACGATGGCTCTTTGAGCGGCCACTAGGGGCGCGTGAGCCCCTCCGCTCGCCCCCGACTCCCGTGCGTGTGCCTGGCGGGCTCGATCGCCACCAGGGAACCCGCGATAGCTCGTTTCAGAGCGGGGAACGGGAGCTGTGTGTGTAAACACACAGCTCCCGGTCCTGTCAGGGGGGGAAATGCTGATCTTCTGTTCATACAATGTATGAACAGAGGATCAGTGTTTGCCCTAGTGAGGCCACCCCCCCCCCCACAGTAAGAACACACCCAGGGACATACTTAACCCCTTCCCCGCCCCCTAGTGTTAACCCCTTCACTGCCAGTGACATTTTCATAGTAATCCAATACATTTTTATAGCACTGATCGCTATAAAAATGACAATGGTCCCAAAAATGTGTCAAAAGTGTCCGAGGTGTCCGCCATAATGTCGCAGTACCGAAAAAAATCGCTGATCGCCGCCATTACTAGTAAAAAAAATATATTAATAAAAATGCCATAAAAATACCCCCTATTTTGTAAACGCTATAACTTTTGCGCAAACCAATCAATAAACGCTTATTGCGATTTTTTTTTTACAAAAAATGTGTAGAAGAATACGTATCGGCCTAAACTGAGGAAAAATTTTTTTTTTATATATTTTTGGGGGATATTTATTACAGCAAAAAGTAAAAAATATTCATTTTTTTTCAAAATTGTCGCTCTATTTTTGTTTATAGCGCAAAAAATAAAAACCGCAGAGGTGATCAAATACCACCAAAAGAAAGCTCTATTCGTGGGAAAAAAAAGGACGCCAATTTTGTTTGGGAGCCACGTCGCATGACCGCGCAATTGTCAGTTAAAGCGGCGCAGTCCCGAATCGCAAAAAGTGCTCTGGTCTTTGGGCAGCAATATGGTCCGGGGGTTAAGTGGTTAAGCCTAAAAGAAAAAAACTGTACTTACAAAATGTAGAGAATAAAATTGTTGAACTATCCCCTTTAAATCGGTTAGTTTGCAACTCTTAATCCAAAGGCTTAAATTTGTTAGTCATTGACCAAAAACAAGCATACATCTTGGGGGCTGTTGATGCTTTTTCCACATGAGCTACTTAGAAAGTACTGACAAAAAATACAGTCAGTCAACCCCAAACAAGCATATACCATAATCTAGGTTAAACATGACAAACTCCATATTTCTCAGTATAGGTTTCCTTTATTACCTGTAGGAGGATGACATATAGACCAGGCACTTTAGCTAAAATCTATTTAGTGCAAATCAGTAGTGTACAGCAGAGTCAGCTTGGGAAATAATGCATGTGATTATAGGACATATTAATAAACTTTAAATACCGGTACATCAAAATCCTGTACCACAATTGTTAGCAGAAACATTTGACTAGATACTGAAAATTGAATTGTCTCCTTAAAGTCAGTAATCTCAATGTTTGTACTGGTACACAGACTTAAGACACATACATTTGTAATATACTGTACATACAATCTTGTTTAAAACACGTTCGCATAAAACCTTCAATGAAGAAATGTGTCACTAAACTTTCAAAGCTATTGCCTCTAAATCTGTGAAACAACTTTGGAAATTGTGGTTCTCTACAAATCACCAAGCTTGGAAGAGGCTGCAAAGCCAAAGGTGACATTGTTTAAGCGTGCTGTCTGTACTTATTTCACTTTGTTGAGGGGATTTATTGCACAGTCACCATAGGCACATAACACAGGCCTCATTTGAATCCATATGCTACAGCAAGTAAAAGTAAAATATGACCACTTACATGGAAATCTTTCTCTTCAAGTATTTCTTTCCTCCATCTTACTAGAAAGGCAGCACAGACATATAAATGAAAGTGTGAAAATCCTTCAGGTTCAGACTAAAAGAAAAATAAATAAAATTATAAGATATGTTATTCCAAATACACAAAAACATAATCCAACATATACAATTCAGCAATAAATCAAAATGACAAAAACTGTTTTCAATTTCATGACGTAGACTACCCAAGTAAAAACACTTTTTTTTTTAAGTACAGTAAAGAAGGGCTGCAGTGGGGAGTGTTCACTCTATAGCATGTTTTGGAGAAAACCTGTGTGACAGTTACAACACATGGAACATTTTGCTTCATAATTTTTAACCTTTGAGGAGATGTTGACAGAAAAAATAAATACTCAGAGGTAGAATATATACGGCCTCCAAGGACCTATGCACTTTCTTAAGGGTATTATTTATTTTATTTTATTTCAGGTACTTATATAGCGCTGTCAATTTATGCAGTGCTTTGCATATACATTGTACATTCACACCAGTCTCTACCCCTCAAGAAGCTTACATCCCAAGGTCCCTAACCTACATTCATACATATACTAGGGCCAATTTTTAGACAATATTTGATTAACCTAACATTTCAGCTTGCCATCATAAATAAAACTGGATTTTTTTTTTTTATTGTGCTATGTTGAACAGAAAAGTGGTACAATTGACCCCACTGCCATATCCCTGGAAAAAAAGATGGCACTACTAAACTGTGAAAAAAAAGGAGAGAATTAAAGGACATGTTTCTTTTAGGATATAAAACTCTTCAGTTCACCTCCCGTTCGCCCAACCCTAGTCCTCTAACCTACATCCCCCTTTCGTTACTTACCCATGACTGCAAAATTGACAACATTGGTGCAAACAATTTGTCCAATGTTGCCTGCACAGTAACCTCAATTAGACTTAAATGGGGCCTTACTTCAATGGTTTAGATACAAGCCATTTCAATTCATAAGAACATACATTTCTGCACAAAGTCTGGAGGCCACCACTGTCAAACAAGGTAAATAAGCACCTGGGTGGGGGGGAAACTGTAATTGTTCTTGTATCCCTGATACGTCACATCTTTAACTAACAAGTTCATCTTCAATGTGCAATGTGTCTGATCTTCTAACATTTGAAAGACAACTGCTTAACATTATTTAAGTATTTACTGTTAACAATGAGATTTTAATCTGTAAATTAGATTATAGTAAAACAAAAATAAATTACATTTACTGGTAATTTTTCCTTTTTATATTCTACTTTATTTCTATTTTCATGGCAGCATATACACAGTTACACTTGCTGCATCTCAAACTGAAGATCTCCTTTGAGCAGCTAGAAGTCATTTTCACTTTTTGGAAGAAAGTAGATTTATTATGATTCACAAAGCACATGCTGCTGTGTGTGTGTGTGTGTTTATCAAAAATCAATCCAAGAACTGGAAAATGACTGCTTACAAACATCTGAAATCCTTCTTTGAAACAGGACCATCATAAACTACATTACAGATATCAGAGAGTTCTCAAAAGACTGCATCTACCATAAAGTTAGCTTCCTTAAAGGAGAAGTACAGCCAAAGCTCATTTGGTTGTACTTCTCCAGTGGATCACAGGAATGCAGTTTGTTCTGCACTCCTGTGATCCATTTTCAACAGACAGTGGGCTGAAGCCCGTTGTCAGCTGATGTTACAGAGCCAATCCAGGCTGGGGAAATATGGTCAGAATCTGCCTAGAACCACCACCTAGCTCAGTCTCTTAGCGAGCCACTGAGAGCCTGGGTAAATAGAGAACTCTGCGCTATGGTAATGTAAAATATATTAAGGAAGCTGCTCCCCTAAAGTGGTGTGAAAACAACTTTAGCAATGTGGGGGGTGATAAATAAATTCCAAATTCTAGCGTGAAACAATATGTTAACTAGAAGGTTAACAATACAATAGTGATGTAAAGTGCAAGTGCTTAAATGATAACAACATCAAAAAAATAAGTGCAAACAGGTCCAAAAAATGCAGAAATGGTCACTAAGTGATAAGCAATTGGTAAGTCCATGCATCAAATGGTTAACTTGAGAGTAGACACCATCACCACGGAACAGATATCAAACTGGCAAAACCCGGTGAGAGGTAGACACTTGAAAAAGGAGAGCGCGGTCTTGTCATTGACTGACGCTAGGCACTGAAACGCGTTGTGTGTTACATTGGTCCTTGTCGGCCACCGTCCCGCTGATGTCACTACCTCCGGAACGAGCGCCGTGCACTTGCATTTGCTCTGAACTGTACTGCTTTGGCCCTTATCGGCCACCGTCCTGCTAACCTCATTGGATTGAGCGCTGTGCTTCAGCACCGCTCTTACACAGCCATCAGACCCGGCTTCTCTTCCAGCTGATTTGTTCGCTCCTCATCAGGATTGAGACACGAGCTGGCTCCACGTCATACTTCCTCACTTGCACTCCTGTTCCTGCAATACTTCATGTAAGTGTTGGATATTTACACTAATCAATGTAATTAAATCAGATGACTCAGAGGCGCTTTTTTTCCTGTCTTTCTTTTTACGGTGAGAGGTAGAGGTGCCTACTTACCAGACCACCATGATCCTTCGTTTTAAAAAAAAGCATCAGGTGGAGGCTTTAGTACAGTTGGTGGCCTAAGGTCTGTACTGGTACCTGGATGAGACTGGCCAGAAATGGACTCCAACAGAAGAACCTACCATGGATAAAATTTATAACAGGCCACAGTGAAGTTCCGTGATAATAAAACAGATTAAAAACAAAAGCCAAATTGCTTATCACTTAGTGACCATTGCTGCATTTTTTTGGACCTGTTTGCACTTATTTTTTGATATTGTTATCATTTAAGCACTTGCACTTAAATCACTATTGTACTGTTGACCTTCTAGTTAACATATTTTTTCACACCAGAATTTGGAGTTTATTTATCACCTATTATTAGCGCCCCCTTATTACTATACAGCCCCCACACAGAGACTGGGCCAACCTCTCCCGCCCCCTCTACAGCACAGAGCTGCAGTGAGCATGGGGAGGAGAGCAGACAACAATGACTGGCAGTTGCCGACTCTCTGCTCATGGAGCTCTGAGAACTGAACTATCAGCAGTGTTTGGTTGCTCTGTTCTCAGTCTTACAGCCAGCTGGTGAAGACCTAGGTAAGTATGATTCTTTAAAAAAAAATACCCAAACTTCTCTTTTAACTACTTGATAAAACTACGTGCCATTTTTAAGTTTTCAGTGCTGAAATAGTTTGACTGACAATTATTTGGCCATGCAACTCTGTAGCCAAAATATTTTTTTTAGACAAATATAGCTTTTTTTTGTGCCATTTATTAACCATTGGGTTCATTTACATTTGACTGTACAAAGAAATAAATAAATAAAAAAAAAACAAACACGATTCCCTTACTTTCTGTTATAAAACATATATAAAAAATGCCAGGACAGCACAAAATTGATCACATATAGTATGCAGATGAGATGTACAAGAAAAGTGTGGATGAGGGTGGGGTAATAGGGTTAAAAAACATATTCAAAATGACATTTATTAAACACACAAGTCTGATTCCTAATAAACAGATATTTGAGTTTATCGACTCAAATAAAACACCAGAAAAAGACTTATCAACTAGTATGGACAAAGAGATGCTCATCAATAGTTTTTAACACAAAACAAACTACAGTTCGATTACAAAATCAACATGTAGAGAACTGTTTGGTATTGTATTTAGCCTATATAAATTTAAGTACTAAATTAAAGACTTTATCGATACTTGGTTAATGAAATTAAAGGAATTATGCCTGCCTCTTCAACAGACAGGCTTCATGTCTGATAAATTTCTCTTTTAGAACATTGAGAAATATTCAAAAAGCTCTAAAAATAGATAACGTACTGCTATGAATGTCAGTGTCTCTAAATTAGTGGTTCCACACTTGAAGACGAATCAATGTATGATGATGGTGGTGTCAGCTCAGAAGTGTCAGTGCACTATAGCAAGCAACTGTAGAATAGTTAAAGCATGGTGTTAAGACCTGCATTCTCATCTATAGACTTGGAAGCCGAGTCAAGGTTTTGTTATTTAAAAAAAAAAGAAAGAACAAATAAATCACAGTACATCTTTGGTTAATATCATTCTGTGACCTTTATTGCATTAATTAAAATAATATGGTGAGGATTGGTATGAGTGTGATTGTTCTATACACTGACCTAACAACCTGTCATCTCAAGAGATGTAAATATGCAATTCACTTTCTTGCCCACAATGTCAAGAGACATTTAAGAAGGTGAAATAATATGATGTTGATAAGAGTCATCTAAATAGCAGGACACTGAATTGGTTTGTCCCTTCTAGATTGTACAGCACAATTAAATTAAACCTGCTTGTGTTCTTAGCTTTCTGACACACACTTTGACTTACAAAATTCATATCTAAGAAGATAAAAAGCATGTTTGATCAAGGTGCAATGAAATAAGGAAAGTGCCGAACATTCTCAGCATTATCTTTTCAAACACCTGTGACTAACATTCATTTTCCATTTTTTTTTTTTAAATCAAGTTTTAATCTTATAACCCACAGGGAGTCTTCTTTTAAATATACAGAGAAAGTATGTTGGAAAAAGCATTTAAAGCTAAAACAAAGCTTAAATATAAATCTGTCTATTTATAGATATGGAAAGACAGACAGTAAGGCCCCTTTCAGACTGAGGCAGGAGCTGCGGTTTGCGGTATAAAACGCCGCTAAATATAGCGGCGCTATACCGCCGGGATTACCACTGGATTCGGCCGCTAGCGGTGCGGTATTAACCCCCGCTAGCGGCCGATAAAGAGTTAATACCGCCCGCAATGCGCCTCTATAGAGGCGCAGTTGCGGGCGGTATTGCCGCGGTTCCCATTGTTTTCAATGGGAAGGAGCGGTATACATGCGCACCTCTCACCGCTCCAAAGATGCTGCTGACAGGAGATTTTTTTGTCTCCCGCCAGCGCATCGCCATAGTTGAAAGCCCTCGGGCTTTCACATTGAGTCTGCAGTGCAGGAGTTTTTCAGGCGGGATAGCAGCGCTATTTTTAGCGCTGTACCGCCTGAAAAACTCCTCAATGTGAAAGGGGCCTTATACTGTATATGAAATTATCAGACTTGTACCAGGAACATTAAAAAAGGGGGGCTAAAGGAGAACTAAATGCAAAAAAAGTATTTTTATTTTTGGACAGGGCGAGAGAGCGTTATAACCCTGCCCAGGTGTTTTTTTTTGCCATAAGTGTTCCATTGAGAAGATTTTCCTTCACATACAGTCACTAGCCAATACAGGACATCTCTCCAAAGTGAAGGAATCCCTGATTATCACCAGAACCAGCACCCTCAGTGAAGATTTCGTCTCTATTCCTTTCTAGTTACAAATCGCATTTGGGATTAATTTCTCTATTATTATTGGTGATAACAGCAAACCGGACACATAGAGAGGCATTCTTCAAAAGACAGGTATTCTTAGGCCCTGTACACACGAGAGGATATCCGTTGAAAACGGTCCGCCGGACCGTTTCCAGCGGACATTTCTGCTCCTGATTTTGATCTGATGGGCTGTACACACATCAGATCAAAAATCCCCGCGGGAAACATACGCGGGTGATGTGGCCGCGCCGTCGCCGCACCGATGACGCGGCGACGTGCGCGACCCTGGAAGGTAAATACTTCCACGCATGCGTCAAATCACTTCGACGCATGCAAGGGATGGGGATCGCTTGGACTTATCCGGTGAGGTCTGTACAGACGACCGGATCAGTCCGACGGACAGGTTTCCAGCGGATAGATTTCTTAGCATGCTAAGAAATATTTAATATCCGCTTGAAAACCGTCGGCTTGGAGAAATGTCCGCCGAAAAAATGTCCGCTACGCCGTACACACGACCGGATTTGTCTGCTGAACTGATCCGCGGATAAATCCCAACGGACAGATCCGGTCGTGTGTACGGGGCCTAACTGTTCTCCCACTCTATCCAAAACAAAAAATAAATAAAATGCCTTTAGCTATACGTTTTTGTTACAAGCTTACCAGTGAGGTTACCATGGCACAAAAGGACAATAGTCAAATGTTATATGGGTTGCTGAGTGCATACATAATATTGTAATAGCAATATGCCTTAGATATTGTTTCAAGCCTGTGTCTAATATGGGAAAAACAGGGTGGGTGCACACGCCTCACATCATCCACCCCAAATCTATGTGCAATACAATTTAAACCACTAAGCTGTACCACAGCTAAAAAAAAAAAGTTTATTGATCCACAAATAAATCTCTAGCTGGACACAGATCGGTGGACTGAAGGATCAGATCTTTAAATCTTTGGTTCATTAAGCAGGGTTTTTGCACACCATCAAGAAAGTGAAATAATCATTCTTCAGTTTATGACACAAAGGGGTTGATTTACTAAAACGGGAGAGTGCAAAATCTGGTGCAGCTTTCAGGTTTTATTGTCAAAGCTTAAGTGAACAAGTTGAAGTTAAAAGCTGATTGGCTATCATGCAGAGTTTTAGTAAATCAACCCCTAATGCCCTGTACACACGATCAGTTCGTCTGATGAAAACGGTCTGATGGATTTTTCCATCAGTTATTCGATGAAGCTGACTGATGATCAGTCGTGCCTACACACCATCAGTTAAAAAAACCGATCGTGTCAGAAACGCGGTGAAGTAAAACACATCGACGTGCTGAAAAAAAATGAAGTTCAATGCTTCCAAGCATGCGTCGACTTGATTCTGAGCATGTGTGGATTTTTAACCGATGGACGTACCCACAGACAATCGTTTTTTTCTATAGGTTTATTATCGAAAAACGATGGGGTCCACACACGATAGGTCCATCAGACCGTTTTTATAAGACAAACTGATCGTGTGTACGCAGCATAAATGTCAAATGTAGAGGTGTGATGGTCTGGGGCTAATTTGCTGGAAGCAGAGATCTGCAAAGGATGGCTATGTTGAAGAGTTAAAAAAGTAGAATAAACTTTGTAAAACACATCAATTTCATTTTATCTCCAATTATTAGTTGTGCTCTGAATTTCCAGAGTACATTGAGACAATAAACTGCATTAATTTCAAATAAAAAACAGTAACAATGGGAAGTGTTAATAAATCTGACTAATAGTATGTGTGTATATAATTACATATACTGTATATATACATACATGCACATCAGCTCAAAAGTGAGCACTACCCCTCAAATTTGTGTAAATATTATATATATTCATGTGCTCTACACTGATGACAATTACACTTTTCTACAATGTAAAAGTAGAGTGTACAGCTTGTATAGCAGTGTACATTTTCTGTCCCCTCAAAATAACTCAACACAACAGCCATTAAATGTCTAATCCACTGGAAAGAAAAGTGAGTGCACCCTAAGTGCAATATTTTGTTGACCACCATTTTTTTTCCAGCACTGTCCTACCCTCTTGGGCATGGAGTTCACCAGAGCTTCACAGGTTGCCACTTCCACTCCTCCATGACGTCATCACAGAACTGGTGGATATTCGAGAGACCTTGCACTCCTCCACCTTCTTTTTGAGGATGCCCCACAGATGCTCAATAGGGTTAAGGGTCTAGAGACATGCTTGGTCAGTCCATCACCATCACCCTTAGCTACTTTAGCAATGCAGTGGTCATCATGGAGGTGCGTATGGAGTCGTTATGTTGGAATACGCCCTGCGGCCCAGTCTCCGAAGGGAGGGGATCATGCTCTGCTTCAGTATGTCACAGTACATGTTGGCATTCATGGTTCCCTCAATGAACTTGTAGCTCCCCAGTGGTGGCAGTAACTCATGCAGCCCAGACCAGTACACTCCCACACCATGCTTGACTGTAGGCAAAACACACTTGTCTTTGTACTCCTCACCTCGTTGCAGCCCCACACGCTTGACACCATCTGAACCAAAATACGTTTAACTTGGTCTCCTCAGACCACAACAGGACATGGTTCAGTACTCCATGTCCTTAGTCTGCTTGTCTTTGATGCAGTGTGCGGCGTATATTCTGAGCACTGAAAGGCTGACTCCCTACCCCTTGTAACCTCTGCAGCAATGCTGGCAGCACTCATACATCTAATTCCCAAAGACAACCTCTGGATATGACGCTGAGCTTGTGCACTCACAACTTCTATGGTCAGACCATGACAAGGCCTGTTTCTGAGTTGAACCTGTCCTATTAAACCTCTGTATGGTCTTGGCCACTGTGCTGGAGCTCAGTTTCACGGTCTTGCCAATCTTTATAAAGCTAGGTCATCTTTATGTAGAGCAACATTAGTTTTTTTAGATCCTCAGAGTTCTTTGCCATGAGGTGCCATGATGAACTATCCAGTGACTAATATGAGAGAGTGAGAGCCATAACAACAAATTGAACACACATGCTCCACATTCACATCTGAGACCTTGTAACACTAACGAGTCACATGACACCGCAGAGGGAAAATGGCTGATTGGGCTCAATTTGGATATTTTCACTCAGGGGTGTACTCACTTTTGTTGCCAGCGGTTTATAAATTAAATGACTGTAGTGCTTAGTTATTTGAGGGAGAGCTCATTTACACTGTCATACAATACAGTACACTCACTACTTTACATTGCAGAAAAGTGTAATTTCTCCAGTGTTGTTACACAAAAAGATATACAAAAATATTTACAAAAATGTGAGGGGTGTACTCACTTTTGTGAAATACAGTATACATTAATTGTGTATATATATATATATATATATATATATATTGCAATCATGCTCAAAAGTTTGCATACCTGGCAGAAAATTGTTACGTTTTGGCATTAATATTGAAATATGACTGATCATGCCAAAAACTGTCTTTTATTTAAGGATAGTAATCACATGAAGCCATTTATATTATCATATAGTTTTTTTTATTATTTTTTAAATCATAACAGAAATCACCCAAATGGCCTTGATAAAAAGTTTACATACCTCAAGAGAAATACAGGCTGCTCTGGAAAAAGATGGTGTGGTTGTTTTTAAGGCGCACAATACGATGAATCTTGAACAAAAAAGAGCTGCATGGTCAATCTTCCTAGAAAGTAGCCTTTACTGTACAGGTTTCAGAAAACAAATGGTTACAATATGCCCAACACCTTGGCATGCCTCATTGGCCCTTTTGTGGCATTTTGTGGTGCAGTAAAGGCTTCCTTCTGGCAGCTTAACCAAGCAGTTTTTTTTTTGTTCAAGTATCGTTAAATTGTGCTCCTTAAAAAAAAACACACCGTCTTTTTAGAGCACAGTCTGCATTTCTCCTACAGTTACCTGTGGGTTTTTCTTTGTATCCTGAGCAATTCATCCACCAATTGTAGCTGCAATCTTTCTTGGTCTACCTGGCCTTGGCTTGGTACAAAAGAGTCCCTAATTTTCCACTTCTTAATAAGTGATTAAACAGTACTGACTGACATATTCAAGGCTTTGGATAACTTTTTTTATATCCTTTTCCATCTTTGTAAAGTTTTATTGTTACACAGGTCTTTTGGCTGTTATTTTCTACCTCCTCATGGCTCAGTGTCTAGCCTGCTTAGCGCATCCATGTGAGAGCTAACAAACTCATTGACACTAATTGTGATTTAAAAAAACCCACACATGTGGGAAATTAACCTTTCATTGCCATTTTAACCTGTGTGCCACCTTTTGTGTCTGTTCCAAGGCCAAACATTCCAGGGTATGTAATCCTTTGTTCAGGGCCATTTGGGTGATTTTTGTTATTATGATTTAAAAAGGATAAAAAACAAAAAAGATGATAATAAATGGCTTCATGTTATGCTATCCTTAAATACCAAAATTTCACAATTTCTGACAGGGTATGCAAACTTTTGAGCACTGCTGTATATACAACCTTTTTTGGATCAAATGTACAGCTAAAGTAATCTATAACTGTTGTTGATATTGTATTTGTTAATGATGTACGTTTTTTCTTTTTAAAAAGATCTCACATGTTCACCTCACTTTAACCTTACCTCTCTTTACAATGGCCACCATCAGACAAGCTTAAAGTTGGTGTAAAAATCCACAATGACCTTCATTTTAGTATCTCTACACAAGATCTCTAGACAGATGTACAGCCTTCCAGAAGACTTATTCTGAACATATTACTTATGACTTGAAGCGTGTTTATACTGAACCATCTGTCACTGTCAATAAAGATCATTTATATTTTTACAATTACAAACATCAAGATGCCATGAAAGAACTTTCAAGCTTTATGTGAAGCTCACACACATTAACAATCCTTAATAAAAACCCAAGTGATAAGCCAAAAGTGTGAAAAAAACAACATCATGACATGTATTCTCTCAATAGTTGAAATACTGGGGTTAATTTTCGTAAGGCAAATAAGCTACTCACTTAGAAAGGGAATATTCACTCAAAATTAATGGAATATGGTGAAATTTCACTTTGCAAATAATATCTAATCACATGCACGAAAAATAAAATATATTTTTTAAGGTTCATTATATCGTGTTATAAAATGTTGTGTACTTAATTTGTGTAAATGGTGTAAAAGGGAGTTTATTTACTAAGGGCAAAATAGACTGTACACTTTGCAAGGAAACTTACCCCAGATCTTGTTGAAGGACATGAAGCTCTGTTCAACTTTATCTTCCAGTCACGTGCAAGCACAAAAAAGTTTATATCTCCAACTCTCAACTTGCTTGCTGTTAACTAAAACCTGGATTATTGAACCGGATACTGCCTCTCCTTGTGCCCTCTCCCATGGTGGTCCCCACTAGACTCACTTACCCAGACCCAGTAAAGGAAAAGGAGGGATAACTGGAATACTTCTATCCCCACAAATGCATTTGCAAAGTTCTTCCTTCACATGTCTGTATACTCCTCTCCTCTTTTGACACATACTGTATTTGTTATCATTATTATTTTCTGAATGTCACACATATAAAATGGAAACAATAATTCCGGAGATGAGAAAAAGGGCATACACTGGCTTATACTAACAAAAGGTATTTTCTTTGCCCAGACATTTTACAACGCCATACTTTTATTATTATCTACCGAAAAATTTACAAGGATCCATCCATCCATCCACCGGGTAGACCCATTATAGCAGCTATAGATGTCCCCACCAGCCATCTATCAGACTATGTAGATCCTATGTATCCCAGCCTATATATGGGATTCTAGTCATTTATTAGACAATACTTCCCTCTATACCTCAATCCTACATGATATAGGTCTACAAGCTGCCCGGTACTTCCTATGCAAAGAAGAAACCATGGATCCCATACGAGTAACTCTCATTGTTCAAGTTATCGAGTTCATCCTACACCACAACTATTTAAAATTTGAACAGGAATTCTTCCTACAGACCAGGGGCACCGCAATGGCGCCAGCTTCGCCAAAATCTCATCAATGCATACTGGGAGGACCTTTACATGTGGGTTGAGAATCCCTATTCATGTCACCTGGTCCATTACTGAAGGTATATTGACAATGTAATCATCATCTGGCAAGGGGACACTAACCTAATCAAAGATTTCCTTCAGTACTGTAACCATAACACATTTGGCATATATTTTACCTCTGTTTCTGGTCCCAATTACCTCATATTCCTTGACCTTAAACAATTTCATGATCAAGGATTTAAAATATTCTCACGGACCAATTTTAAACCAACAGCAGGAAAGTCCTACCTGCATAGGAAAAGTACATCCTGTAAAGTCAATTTTTTCATTTAAAATGGAATTGTAGTTCCATTGAGGACTATAAAACACAGAGTCGAGTCTTGATACAACAATTCTTGGAGAAAGGCCACCATGAAGAAAATATCAAACAGGCTTTCCCAAAATACCTTGAAGAGCACCACCATGAGGATAAAGCCAATAAGCAAAAACAACCAAATAGACTCAATCTTTTACCCATAAAGGCCACATGTTTATTACAAATACAGTAAAAGGCACTGGGTTATTAGACGTTCCCTAAATACTGGGGGGATTCTTTGTGATGACCACAAATTGACATTCATCCCCCCTTCAGCCTAAACGGGTGTTCAAACGAGGAAACAACAGTAAACGTCTCATAGACCCCAGCAAATTGCGCAGTAGCCAAAAAACCCTCCTGGATTCCATCCCTAAAATGTTCTCCCTCACTGCTATGTACAAATGTCACAAGAAAAAATGCCTCAGTTTTGCACACCTGACACATGGCCAAAAGAAATTATGCGACTCAAAGGGAAGCTCTTCCGCTATTGATGAATCTCGAACATGTTCCACTAGCTTTATCTACCTCATCACTTGCCCCTGCAAAATGTGTTTTGTGGGTCACACCATCAGACTGCTTTGTACCATATTTGGGGAACACAGGAGGAGTCTGAAATAAATTCACCCAAAATGTAGCATTCCACAATTTGTTTAGCCCATCATGATAGGATCCCTGCACTGCTTAAAGTAACAACTATCCTATTCCATCTCCCACTCCCTACCTGATGAGTAAAGGTTGTGCGTACAAGAGACTTGCTGGATCTTCAAACGTAATAGTCTCTCACCTGAAGGCTTGAATGAAGAGTTGGAAGTCCGTACTATTCTCCAATTCCCTTTAGCCCATGGTATCCTTCCCCATGTCCCCCTTACTCCTACTCCCCATGATACGTTTCAATCCATTCCACACACAACATTAGAAACACATTCTATTCCAGTGTTTTTTATATATATTATTCAAACATCAAATGTTTCGTACTTTGTTTATATAATGTGGAATGCCTATATGTCAGCCTCAAATTTAAGTTCATGATTCCCATTACTATTATTACAATTCAATTTCATCGTTTGTAGGTTTAGAGCATGATTTTCGTCTATTGTTTTCATACTCCTACATTTACTTATATAAGTATGCAATTTCACATACATAAGTTTTACTTATACGGTTTCATATATTCTAAAATACCCCCTCCTTTTACACCACATTTAAAAAAGGGGTGGGGGGGGAGAAAAGTAAAACACCTTTCTTATTTGACATAATTTTATTTTTATTACTATTTTTCTATTTTTAACTTTGAAAACATTTACCGACATTACTTTTTTTACTTTTTCCATTTAATTTTCAATATATTTCTATTTCTTCCACACAATATATATGTGTGTGTGTGTGTCGATACCCCCAAAGAAGCTGCTTAAGGTTGTTCAGTCCGTTACTCTGCCTCGTATCAACCCAAATAACAGCCTCAGCCCCCTCTGGCACACCTAATAATAGTATAAGTGAAATGACCAATGAAAAACACACACTTTATGATAAAACACAGAAATTGTCCACTACAATATTTCAGTAGAAGGATAACAGACAGTAACAATATATAATCAAGTAATCAACTAGAGATCAATAACGGAGACGTAAGAGCAATATAGCCCTCAATCTTATATTCAAGCTGCTTTCAGGAGATTCCAAACCTGAGAATATCCCCAAGCGCAAAGGCACACTTTAAATGGTAAATAGAGCACAATATGGCACTTCAAATTAGATTGGTTACCTCTACTCAGATTGGCTCTATGAGTCCAGGCAGGAAAAGAGCAGAGGAATGACATTTGTGTCAGGCCTCTCTCTACTGTCCCTGACACCACAGGTCCAACTTTACACACTCATTCAAGTCAGCAAAGTAAAACAGTCAGGATGTTGTTCAACAAGGTGAGAGAACAATGGTTTCTGTATACAATGTCTCAGAAATGGATATCCTTATCCTTTATCCCTGTAGTACAGGTGTCAGCAAGATGACTACCGGCAATGATGTTTGTATACAGTGTTCAAATGACTCTTTCTGTAGTGCAGTGTCTGTTCCTGCAGATGGGCAGAAATGCTCTCTCACCAAATCCTGTAACCAGGGCCCAAACACATGTACTGGAACAGGCAGGCTTTCATGACAACCCGACCGGTCCCCTCACACTCGAACGGTACACCGTTGGTGGAGATGCGCTTCCATATTCACCTGGGATCCCCCTCTCTCAGGCTGGACATACCAACTTGCGGTGGAGGTCTGAATCGCGCAGGGAGATCATTTGAGAGACAGTTGATGGTAACAGCTGCGGATGCCAACATCGCTGGACTCCAGGACAGGCAAGTGTCCTAATAAGAAAAGCCAGCAGCTGCAGTATGTGTATATTTTTTTGGGGGGCGGAACATTGCTTTAAGCTAGTCCATCTCCAGCAAGAATTTTGCATTTTTTTTCCAACAATATATTTTTATTAGGCTGGGGGGGTTGTTGGATCAACTTTTAGATTGTAGCCTTGTAATAGTCAGCAAAGGCATCAGCTATGTGCTGAGGATCACTAATCTTTTGTTTCATAAACAGATGTAAACGGTAATCTAGACTTAGCACTGCAGGTTTTTTGTTTTCCGTTTGCTAGCAACTTCCCAGCCTTGTTATTGTTGGCATTGTAATGCAGTTTGAGGCATCTTAGGTATTGATCATGTTGGGAACTTAGGAGTGACCTCAGCTCATAATGTAGACAGACTAGATTTGTCGAGTAGGATTCAGAGGGTGATAGTTTATTTTTGTTTTCTAGATTACGTATACATTTTACAAGGGCCGTAAGTTTGTTATTGTACTACCGCTGTGCTCTAGCACTCATTTTCAGGATAATCTCTCGTATATATGCGTTATGGGCATTCCATAGAGTAAAAATGCCTGTGTTGGAAACATCATTGGTGGTGAAATAGTCACAGAGATGTTGTGTTAGCCTCAGCTTTTTTTTCAGGTTTTTGAACAATCGAATTATTACAGTGCAAGATAAACCACAATGAGTGAAATTGCAGCGTGGTCTGACCATGTAGTATCATATATAGAGGAAGAGTTGTAGCAACCATCTGTCAAACAACCAATTATCAATCCAAGCGTAGGAACAGAATCTAGAAGAAAAAAATGTATAGTCTTTCTCTTCACCATGGAGGCAGTTTCAAGCGTCAAAGTTCCTCATTATGGATAAAGTTCCCTAGGGATAGGCGATGGATTCTGGTGGATGAAGTTGTATCCAATTTTAGGGTTAGCAACCATATTGAAGTCTCCACATAAAAGAAGATGCCCAGATTCTTCCTTGAGGAATTTGAGTTGATGTGAATTTGGTACATTAGCATTCACCAAAGTGTATGGGATAGAATTGAGGGTGCAAACCAGGATAAGGAATCTGCCTTCAGGATCAGAAATGCACTTTTCTAAGACAAATGAAACTATATATCTAATAGCTACAACGACTCATTTTTTCTTTTCAGGGGCGCTGGCCATGAAGACATGGGGGTAGGATGGATGTGCACATTTGGGGGTAGCATCAGCTTGAAAATTAGTCTCCTGTATGTTCAGAATGTCTGCACTTTATTGACAAGCTTCATTCTACATAGATCAATATTTGGCCTGGAGGTTATGGCCCTTCACAGTAAGTGATACAAATTAAAAGTAAGATTATAGATAAGATATAGGCAGTGCTTGCTTGATGGGGAAGAACGATTGAACCAGGTGAGATGGTTGGTAGGCAACAGGTAGTGATAAATAACAGTAATAAACAAACAGAAAAAAGAAAACTGTATAAAAAGGTGAGTCCTCGATAAACACAGAGGATCTCGGGCAAACCACATTGCCAAACATGTAGGAACAATGGGAAATTCGAACAACGTAATTCCCTGTCCGCAGAGAAAATGGTGCATTATCTGCAAAAGAGAAGTAAAGGCTAAGCATACCTTAGGTCGGATGGGTACGTTGCTTTGCTGGTACATTCCTCCATTCCGGGTTGGATTTGGACACCTGTTATCTGATGGAAAAAGGTCATGAATAATCTCCCATTTATGCAATAAAATGGGGCCATATTCCAGAGAGGTGATGCAAGAGGTGGAGCCATTGTGAGTGACCTCCACTTGTACTGAATGTTGTGACTCCTCAGCGCCTTGGTTATTCATATAGAGTAGTGGAGTCTCTGCAGGGTAAATTGAAAGAGGTCAGGGAGTAATTGCACTTTTGTAGCTTGTGCTACAAAAATATTCTCAAAATAACATCTCTGGGGACCTCCTTTGGTAAGAAGGAGGGTTTAGGAACACAGTGAATTATTTCTATAGTGAGATCTCCTGGGGTGATGGGATGACTGCCTGAAACAGATCTTGTGCGAAATGAGGAAGTTGCGATTAGGATTCCCCTCATTTTTAAGTTGTTTCTCTTGCATCTACCCTCAAGATCTGCAAGCTTTTCTTTAATCCGGGAGATGTCCTCAGCTTGGGCGGTGTGAGCGTCAACCAGCATGTTGTAATTTTCAGTGAAGTCACACATGGAGCGCTCAACATGATCCACCTTACCTTATCACCAATTCTTGAATTTCTCATTTTGTTTGCTAAATGCAGGCCAGCATATCTTTCTAGAAGGATGCTCTAAGGGACAAGAGCATGCCTTTCAACACAGTATCTGAGACAGGCTGTCCACTTGTGAGGAAATAGGTCATTGGATCAGGCAAATAGGTGGTGGCATCCTTCTCTGCATCCTCTTGGCAAGGTTTGGATATCACAGGGCTCAAGAATATAGGTATGAACCTGAAGCAGGGAGTTTGCATTCTCTCCCTATGTCTGTCGTGCTGTGTCCTGGAGGAGCCGGCGCTAGAGTTCCAGCGGCAGACCGAGAGCTGTGGGCTCTGCCGCCATTTTGTTGTGGCTGCCGGACCGACAGGGGGAAGAATCCTGTTAGTTTCTGGGGCTGTGGGTGATCCCGTTTGCAATGGGGCATGCTTGATTGTGTCAGGAGCACAGGGAGAGGGGACAGTGCTGGCGCAGAGGACCTGTAGGTGAGCGGCCACAGTCGATATATTCCGGGGGGTGTGAGGAGCCATCTGCTCAAGCATCCATCTTGCCAGACAGCAGCAATTTTGATGATTTAGGAATGCTTTTTATAAATGCTCTGACTTCACTTGTTATCCGTACATTGTGGACTAATCCAGCTGACGCCGTGTTTAGGTCTTGCGGCACAGGCTGGGTTACCTGTATACTTTATTTAAACACGAGGTCTGCGTCTAACCAGCTGATGAAGGAGGCGTGGCCTTGCCTCTGAAACATTTTCCGATTGGCCAGCATAGTGGTAGGCGGTACCAAGGTTTGACAGCTCTGGAACATCTCCAAGCCGAGAGAACCTGCTGGCGTCCTCCCAAAGCTTCAGCTCCCGCTGACACACGGCGCTTGCTGCGGTCATCAATGGCTTCCTTGGCTTCTTCCATAGCTTCACCTGACATGTCTTCACCTATTGAGCACCATGTGAGAGGATTTTATTTGTTTTAAAACTTTGCTACCTATTAATAAAACAATACCGCACTAGAAGTGGCTTGGCACCTCTCTCTCTTTTCCCTACCCTTTTGATTCTACAGTATTCGGGTCCCCAGCCTGCGCCTAAAGCAGCCTCGCCACCAGTAGCAGTTAAACATAATAGACTTTTAAACTGACCTGACCCTCAAAAAGACTTCTACTAGAATTTTTTTTTAATTACCACTTAGACTGATTTTTCACAATTAATCAGCAATATTTATGGCCTATATACACTAATCTGAAGTCCTTAGGTTTTAGTGCTGAGATTTTCACTGGCTGTGTACCTTTTCTTTCTTTAGAATGGGCTTACTGTCTGTTATATTGAGCAATCATAGCCCAATGTCCATAGCCCCTGATGATTTTCCATCAACTTGTAGGGCGGAACTTAGGGACAATGACTTAATTACGCCCACCGTGAACCATACAGGTAGTGGCGGTATCAAATTGTTATGCTGGAAACATTTTAATAGCATTAAAAAAAAAAAAAGTCTGATTTACTGCACTACGGGAGGCTTTTCCTTTGCATTCTATGAATACTAGAGCCATGATGTGGTACTGGTGAGAGAGGCTGTGTTCCATTCTAAACATCCTACAGTATGTGTACAGATCTACCCTGGGAAACCGAATTGGGGCTATTCCTCCTCAGTTAGCAGCCTCAGATACTTTGGATGCCATTAATGCAGCTCTGCTACAGTCAGCCGACTTAGCAGCACCAAAGCGCAAACTTCGCAGCCGGGAAAATAAGTCCAGCTGGTTCAATAACCAACTGTCGCTATTGAAGCAAGAGCGCAGAAGGGCGGAAGCCTCCTGGAAAAGAAGTCCGTCAGAAGACCACCTCAACATCTACAAAGCAGTAACTACGCGCTATCACAAGGAAATTTTCAAAGCCAAAAAACTTCACTTCTCCAGGGTGATTAACAGCGCACTGAATCGCCCTCGCGAACTCTTCAGGATGGTCACCCAGACCATGAATCCTGGATGTCTAGAAGTCCCCACTTCAGACACCCAAGAGTTCTGCAATGAACTATCGGATTTCTTCATCGACAAAATTGAGAAAATTCGGGTAAGTATTCGGCAAAACAATACTCCACTCAGCCCCGTCTTCAATCAAAACAACGACCGAACGCCTCTACAATCAACTAAGTTCACTTTGGAACCCATCTCCATCGATACAACAAAAAAATTCATTGGCCTGCTGCGCGACAGCACAGCACCGAATGACATCATTCCCACCAAGCTACTGAAGGAATGTGCCGACATCCTGGCGCCTCCGATCACGCAGCTTATAAATCAGTCATTTAAGGAAGGCATAGTGCCTTCCCTGCTGAAAGAGGGCACAATCCTGCCGATCTTGAAAAAAACTAATTTGGATCCTATGGACCCAACTCACCGCCGTCCCATAACAAGTCTAAATGCTCTGTCCAAGATAATGGAGAAAGTGGTGGTAAATCAGCTGCAACAGCATCTGGACACCCACAACCTACTCGATCCATTTCAATCCGGGTTCCGTCCCGGACACGGGACAGAAACGGCCTTACTGAAAATATGGGACGATGCGCTCGAGGCCGCAGACGAAGGAGAATCATCTCTCCTGGTTCTGCTGGACCTAAGCGCTGCTTTTGACACAGTAGACCATGGACTGCTACTGAGACGACTAACAGAAGTCGCCGGAGTCTCAGAAGATGCCTGAGTTCTCCTCTTTTCTAGGAAACCGATCACAAACAGTGAAACTGGGATCCTTCACGTCAGAAAAACGCACGGTGACATGTGGGGTCCCCCAAGGATCCCCCTTATCACCAGTGCTGTTTAATATCTATCTTCGTCCTCTCTTTGATATTATCAGTAGCCATGAACTACTTTATCACTCTTATGCAGACGACACGCAGTTGTATTTTCGCATCTGCCACAAAAGGATCATCATCTAAGTTTAGAGAACTGTCTCTCTTCAATAGAAAACTGGATGACTAAGAGTTATCTCAAACTCAATAGTGCTAAAACAGAACTCTTTATCTTCGATGCCAGTCGGAAGAAATCACCGACAACAAACTGGACACCATCTCCCATCCTGGGACAAATCATCGCCCCTAGCTCCAAAGTCAAAAGTCTGGGAGTCACGTTTGACACCTTCATGACAATGGACGCACAAATAGGGTCAGTAGTCAGCGGGGCGCACCATTTGATGCGCCTACTACGCAGACTGATTCCATTTATTCCCAAAGAAGACGTAGCAGTCGTGGTGGGATCTATCGTGAATTCCAGACTGGACTATGCAAATGCCCTTTACCTCGGGCTACCCAAGTACCAAATCGCTCGTCTCCAAGTCGTACAGAATACGGCCGCTAGACTGGTGACTGGGAAAAAATCTTGGGAATCAATCTCACCTTCACTGAGATCCCTTCACTGGCTGCCAGTGAAAGACAGAATTGCATTTAAAGCACTCTGCCTGACACATAAGTGCATCCATGGGAAGGCTCCTAGATATCTATGCGACAAGATCAAACCGCACAATTGCAGCCGCATTCTGCGTTCCACCGACCAAAATCTGGTCAAGGTTCCTATAACCAAATACAAGTCCAAAGGAGAAAGAAGGTTTGCTTTCCAGGGCCCCAGGCTTTGGAATGCTTTACCAACCAGCATTCGGTTGGAGCAAAACCACCTGTCTTTCAGAAGGCAGATCAAAACCCTGCTTTTCTGAAAGGCATGAGACACTAACAACAAGCGCCCAGAGGCGATTCAGTTCGCATGTGCCGCGCTATATAAGTTTTTCATTCATTCATTCATTCATGGTACTATATAAATGTGCATACTGACCTCTAGGCTTTGAAGTCCTACTATTTAGTAAGCTTTTTGGATGTAATTGTGATGGAGGTATCTGTCTGCATGGCTACAGAAGCTTCACTGATACTGAGGAGCATCTTTTGTCGGTGTGGTGGTGTCACTGCACAGTTCATTCACAACATAGTGCTTGAGATTTACTTATGGGGACTCCACTGAAGGAGTCTTACTAAAGGCGCTGCAGTGTTTCACATATGTTATCATAAGGACTTCCTGTATAAATCAGCCTTTTTTCTCATGGCAGTTGATTTCTTGTGAATATTCTTTGCATGTGTCATATTATTTGAAGTTTAGTGCAGATTTTTTTAGTTAGCGCAAGTAATTAAAAGTATCTTCTTATAAGCCTCCAATAATCCCTTGTTGAGCAGATAGGGGGAGAAGGGTGAGTGCTTGGAGTTTATGACAATTAAAAAGGGAATGGCCACATCAAAATGACTTTAGCATTGCACTGTAACATTGATCTGGTTAACACACTACAGATATAGGAGATATTTGAAGCAGTACCAGTATCATTTACTAACCACATGCCGACCACCGCACACAGATATACATCAGCAGAATGGCACAGGGAGGCAAAAGGACGTATATATACGTCCCCTTTAAGAAGCGGTGATCACTGTCCTGTCACACACAGTCCACCCCCCCTAAAGTTAGAAGCACTCCCTAGGACACACTTGACCCCTACAGCGCCACCTAGTGGTTAACCCCTTCACTGCCAGTGCCATTTTTATAGCACTGTTTGCTGTAAAAAGGACAATGGTCCCAAAAATTTGTCAAAAGTTTTCGATGTGTCCGCAATAATATCACAGTAATGATAAAAATCGCTGATCACCGCCATTACTAGTAAAAAATATATAAATAAAAATGCCATAAGACTATCCCCTATTTTGTAGACACTATGGGCCGGATTCAGATACATTGCAGTATCTGCCGGCGCGGCGTAACGTAGCTCACATACGGTACGCCGCCGTAACTTAGGGCGCAAGTTCCGTATGCAGAAAGAACTTGCGCCCTTAGTTACGGCGCCGTAACGTATGTGTGTCGGCGTAAGCCCGCCTAATTCAAATGGGGATGATGTGGGCATGTTTTATGCAAATACACTGTGACCCCACGTATTTGACGTTTTTTACGAAAGGCGCATGGGAAAAAATCCCAGTGCGCATGCTCGAAACTACGCCGCAAAGCCTCATTGGTTTCGACGTGAACGTAACTTACGCAAAGCCCTATTCGCAAATGACTTACGCAAACGATTTCAAAACTTGGCGCGGGAACGACGTCCATAATTAACATTAGCTACACCTCATATAGCAGTGGTAACTTTACGCCGGAAAAAGCCTAACGTAAAAAAATGCATCGGCCGGACGTACGTTTCTGAATCGGCGTAAGTACCTAATTAGCATATTCCTCGCAGAACTATACTGAAGCGCCACCTAGCGGCCAGCGTAAATATGCAGCCTAAAATACGACAGTGTAAGACACTTACGCCGGTCGGATCTTAGGGAAATCTATGCGTAACTGATTCTCTGAATCAGGCGCATAGATACGACGGCCCGCACTCAGAGATACGACGGAGTATCAGGAGATACGACGGAGTATCAGGAGATACGACGGAGTATCAGGAGATACGACGGAGTATCAGGAGATACGCCGTCGTATCTTGTATCTGAATCCGGGCCTATAACTTTTGTGCAAACCGATAAATAAACGGTTATTTTAATTTTTAGAAGAATACATATCAGCCTAAACTGAGCAAAAACTTTCTTTTTTTATATATTTTTGTTTATAGCACAAAAAATAAAAACCGCAGAGGTAACCAAATACCATCAAAAGAAAGCTCTATTTGTGGGAAAAAAAGGACGTAAATTTTGTTTGGGAGCCATGTCGCACGACCGCGTAATTGTCAGTTAAAGAGACACAGTGCCAAATTGCAAAAAGTGGCCTGGTCTTTGACTAGCAAAATGGTCCAGGGCTTAAGTGGTTAAACCAATTTAAGAAAAATTAGGGAAGGAGAATCAATGAAACAATAAAGTTAAAGCTTTTGGCAAATATAATTACATGGTTACAATCGGCACAGTCAGGTGAATTTTTATCACCTAAATGCAACATGTCTCCTTATGATTCCTGGATCCCACTATCTGGAGCTCCCAGGCACTAATAAGTGTTTAAGTCCCATATCCCTCAAAGAGTTGTCCAGCTGGTTGAATAATATGCAATTCCACAAAGGAGATGATTAATTATCACCATCACAAACAACTTACACCCCAATCTAACAATATAATTATTACATATTTTACATTTTGATGTCCAAACTACTTACCTCATGTATCATCTTAATTACTTTTTTACTTGTTTCCCAGAGAAGCAGAATAATATGGCATTAATTAATGGACACAATAAAGAAACTGCCAGTATTGTTTCAATTCTTTCTGTGAACCAGGCTCATTTGCATGGCTCCATTTTTTTCTACCTTTTATATTAAACAATAGCACCACTGAGACTGCATTACATTTTAAGTCCATTAAACAAAACACAATCATATCCATTCCCACAGATATTCATCTATTACCATATTTTACTGCAACAAGCACTGTTTTATTGTATTGTCTCTTGAGCATTGATCTAAGGGGTCACATTTTTATTATATTATGCATTTTGCATGATAATAGCATTGGAGGTTACTGTGCATTACATAGTAAATGTATGGCAAAACACTTGCATGCAAAGCAATGATCTGTTGAAGAAACAAACAAGCAGACTTAAAGAAATATTTCTTCAAAGAAGTAATGCAAAAAGTTAAAGTTATTCTAAACCTAAACTATATTTATAAGTATAGAGGTTGAAAATGGACTCCCAAATCAAGTGATAAAGCAATGTATTAAAAAGTAGTTTCCACGATACCTTTTATTCTTACTTTTGGTTCAGGGTCACACCACTGCTTCTATTTGGAGCCAAACAATTCAAGTGGTGGACGGGACCAGTCTGCCCCATCTAGAGAAACAATGACAGGAGTGCCAATCACTCTTACCCCTCCCATCAGGCTCCCAGCTGCTAACATCACCACATGATGGGGGGTAGGAGCGTTTTATAGGTAGCAGATCCTCTTGCAATAGCCACTCAGGACAGGGCAGTCTGGTCCCTCCCACTGCTTGGGCCGTTTGGATTTGAAAACAAAAAGGAAGAGTAAACTGTATACATGGCTTTCAGAGCATGTGGTACCACATGAGATGACAACACTGCAGAGGATAGATGACCCCAGAAATAATTGCCACCACTAACAGCCACAAGAGATCACTGGCAGAATCAACAGGTATTTTTAGCCAAAATTAATTTAGTAAAAACAAAAAAAAAGGCAGAGACTGAAACTGTATATACATTACAGAGACTATGGTGGCTTTTTTTTTTCTAGGTTTAATGACACCTTAATTTTCTTCTCTGTGCAATTTCTCATTTTATCCAAGAAAGCTGAGCATTAAAACCGTCACATGTACCAAAATAATCCACTTTTAAACTTTGCAAATTGAAATTAAAGTATATAAATTATTTACCATTGAACAGGTCAATATATTTTCCACAAGTTATATCAATGAGGTTCATACTTCGTTTGATATACATCAATAAAGCAAAACTTCACCCAGAAGTGGAAGTTTGGCTCTTTCCTTTCCTACTCCTCCTTTACATTTGGCCTTTTTTTTGGGGGGGGGGAGTGGGTTCTGATTTTGACAGATACCAGCTCCCCCCGCATCTTGTTAGATCACTGCAGCGATCTGAGAGGAAGTTCAGCCCTCCTCCTTCTCCTGCAGCCCTCTGGGACACATGACAGGTCCCAGAAGACTGCGGGACCAATAAAAAAGCACAGCAAGGCTTCACTGACGGTTTCCCTTAGTGAATATTTTGGCAAATGCACTCGAAGACGATTGGAGAATTGGCTTGGGTGAGGACAGCGCTGGATCCATTGGCAGGTACCATATTTTCCAGCGTATAAGACGACTTTCTAACCCCTTAAAATCTTCTTAAAAGTCTGGGGTCGTCTTATACGCCGGTAACCTAACATCCTTACCTTTTCCTAAGACATGCAGAATCGCGGCCGTACGGTTTTTCAAAAGCCGCACCTCCTACGTGTTCTGTTCCGTGATAGGCGGAACACTCAGCTTCCCAGGAGGCACTGTGTTCAGTGTTCGCCTATCACAGAGGCCCTCTCGTCCTGTGTTTAGTGTCCGCCTCTCACGGAGGCCCTCTCGTCCTCGGACGAGAGGGCCTCCGTGATAGGCGAACACTGAACACAGTGCCTCCTGGGAAGCTGACTGTTCCAGCTATCACAGAACAGAAGATGTAGGAGGCGCGGCTTTTGAAAAAACGTACGGCAGCGATTCTGCATGTCTTAGGATAAGGTAAGGGCACAGCGAGTCTGGCATGTAATGGGGCACAGTCTGGCATGTAATGGGGCGCAGTCTGGCATGTAATGGGGCGCAGTCTGGCATGTAATGGGGCGCAGTCTGGCATGTAATGGGGCGCAGTCTGGCATGTAATGGGGCGCAGTCTGGCATGTAATGGGGCGCAGTCTGGCATGTAATGGGGCGCAGTCTGGCATGTAATGGGGCGCAGTCTGGCATGTAATGGGACACAGTCTGGCATGTAATGGTGGCACCGTGAGGCGAGGCATGACTAGTAGGAAGGGGGTATACGGCGAGTATATCCCAAAACCAATATTTTGGCTGGAAAATTAGGGGGTCGTCTTATACACTGGCAAATATGGTAAGTGTCAATATAATAAAAGTCAGACAGAAGCTACAGTATTTATAGTTTTTTTTTGGAGGGGGGGGAAACTAGAGCGCCTCTCTAAACATATTTTTCACTCTTTGTGAACAATAATTACAGTGATGGTGCTTGGCTGGGGGTGGTTAACGGCAACAGGGTTTCTCTTCAAAATTATCATTGTACACTGCACTGGGACAATCTCCCATCATGCACTGCAAAGTAACATGCAGTATGTGCCCAACGAAATAATTATTTCCTTTACAGATGAAACTGTCAAGGCTGAAATCTGGACTGAGTCACAAATCTGGTCCAGCTGTGGAGTCTCCTATACATGACCTACTTAACATCAGAAATGTTCAAACTGGATGAATGCTGGCAAAAACTGGCACACAGATGATTAATCGAACACAAGCTAATTTATTGGTGTCCCAGCAAGTAGAAATTAAACAAAGTGAGCCTGTTTCACGTTCTAAAGCTGGAATAAGACTAGATTGTGCAAATGGTATTAAACCTAAAAACAATGGTATTAAACCTAAAAACAAAAGTGTAATATACTGCAGCTTACTAATAGTTAAATTAACTTTCACTGTTAAAGAAAAAACATTAACGTTTGCAGTGATTTCCACTATAATTATCTATTTATAGGTGCAATACCAAAGTTGCTTTTGTTTTGTTTTTTACCCGCATAAGTCTTATTCTAGCTAAAAAAATTGTGAGGTTAACAACCTTATAATAAACTGGTGTTGTGTATAATCTGATGTTCAGTTACTACTATATGTACAATTGGAAAGTAGAAACAATATTATTTATGCTACACTTGTATCCAATTATTACAAATGCTGTGCGTCTTGGTTCAGGGTTCTAAAGGTTAGAATTTGCAAGATGCCTAAACTTAGGGGTGAATCCGCACTCAAAATGCCACCTGTCATTTTAACAAACCTTGTTTCTAGAGTGTTCACACTGCAGTTAAATTGCAAACAAGCCATAAAGGAAGGTGAAGTGCATCTGTATATGCATCAAGCTCCTAATCTGTTGCACATTTGTAAAAACATTTAATTATCAATAATTCAAACAAGATAGACTTTACACAACCCAATCTACATACTGTATATAATATATAATATACTAGGAGGTGGCAAACATGGAAGCTTGCTCACACCAGCAGCATTGATTTACGTTAGTGAACGCAGTCCCAAGAATAGGCAATTTGTCTTATGTCCTATGGTTTTGGTTCACACCAACACACTGTTTTTTTCGCAGCATGTCTTAACATACTATAAAGTGTCACAACACATTACAGCAAATATTGTTAATATACAGTAAAAAAATAAAAATGCAATGCAGCACCTCCTAAAGAAGCTGCAAATTTGAGCAAGCCTGGATAGTACATTTACAGATGCTTTTTGAGCCTTTAGTACAGATTAAATAATGTTTTAAAGCAATCTCTAATAAAAAAAAAAAAAAAAAAAAAACATGAAGTACACAAACCTAAAAAATACATTAACATGGACATCCACCCAGACATAGGTCAGAATGAAATATAACATATTTCATTTAGCAACAAAATAAAGAAGCCTCTATATTCCTGCCAAAATACAAAGCTTTTTGGTACGAGTGCAGGTTCTCCAAGATATTGCTCAGACCATTCCTGTTATGTTACTAACAATCTCAATAAAGCTAATTAAAGAACAGATCTATCAGTCTTAAATCTGATTAATGTGCAAGATAGAAAATAATTAGCATTACCTCTACCTTGCTTTAACTTTTATAATTAGAATCAAAGTTTGGAACAAATTGTATCTTTTAAGATGTTTGCCTGTTCAGTGTTATGTTTTATGACTCTAAAACACTGAAGGAAAACTATGAAACAAAATAAAGGGCATTATTGAATAAATGCACCTGTGTTAAGGTAACCATCCACAGCCTATTCCTTGATGCAAATCCTTTCAACACAAAGTTTAATCATCATGATAAAAAGAACTAGGAAACTAGTAATATCTGTATTTATCTATAGCCCCCCCCTCTCTCTCTCTCTCTATATATATATATATATATATATATATATATATAAATATATATACATACATACATATACATACATACACACACACTGCTCAAAAAAATGAACCACTTAAGGACCCCTTCACGCCAATATACGTCGGCAGAATGGCATGGCTGGGCACATCCACGTAGATGTACGTGGCTCTTTAAGCCCAGCCGTGGGGTCGCGGGCGCGTCCGAAGCTCCGTGACTGCGGGCGCGGCACTCGCGGACCCGATTGCCGCTGGAGTCCCGCGATCAGTCCCCGGAGCTGAAGAACGGGAGAGCTGTGTGTAAACACAGCTTCCCCGTTCTTCACTGTGGCGCTGTCATCGACTGTGTTCCCTTTTATATGGAAACACAATCGATGACGTCACACCTACAGCCACACCCCCCTACAGTTTGAAACACAAATGAGGTCACACATAACCCCTTCAGCGCCCCCTTGTGGTTAACTCCCAAACTGCAATTGTCATTTTCACAGTAAACAATGCATTTTTAGTGAATTTTTTGCTGTGAAAATGACAAAGGTCCCAAAAATGTGTCAAAATTGTCCGAAGTGTCCGCCATAATGTCGCAGTCACGAAAAAAATCGCTGATGGCATTGTAGAATGTGAAAGATGATGTTACTCTGAGTACATAGATATCTAACATGTCATGCTTTAAAACTGTACACGCTTGTGGAATATCGACAAACTACTGTATTGGAAAATCTCCATATGCAAAGCTTTGTTTTTTTACAGGTAGCCTGTTTAGCGTTACAGAGGAGGTCTAGTGTGAGAATTATTGCTCTCACTACCAACGATTGAGTTGCTACCTCACATGTGTGCTTTAGACACCGTTTACATATGGGGGTGTGGCTTGCGTATGCATTTGCTTCTGTGCAGCAAGCATGGGGGGACAGGGCACTTAAAACAAAATCTCATTTATTTTACATTTTTATATTGTCCCTTTATTTATTACTTTTATTCCTATTACAAGGAATATAAACATCCCTTGTAATAAAAATAATCATGACCACAAAAAGACCCCAGATCTCTCATTTACACCGGAAAAAAAAATACACTTTGATGTTAACAACAAAAATCTTCCCTTTAAGCGCGACAGGTGGAAGTGACGTTAGATGTTGCTCTGGTTTTCCAAGGGCATAGAGCCGAGTGGGATCCATCCTGCTCTTACTCGACTTCCTGCCCAGGCATCAGTGGGATTAGATGGGCTCCGGTCTTACCGATGTCTCTGGTAAGTGATCCCTTGGCAAATCCCAAATATGACACTACTTGCCTGGAGTTTGCATGTTCTCCCTGTGCCCGCGTGGGCTTCCTCTGGCTACTCTGGTTTCCTCAAACACTCCAAAGACATGCTGGTAGGTTAATTGGATCCTGTCTAAAGTGGCCCTACTATGTATACATTAGATTGTAAGCTCCTTGAGGGCAAGGACTGATGTGAATGTACAATGTATATGTAAAGTTCTGCGTAAATTGAAGGCACTATACAAGTACCTAAAATTAAATAAATAAATAAAAATTCTGCAGCTGGTATAACTTGTAGAGAATCACCCACAGTATAAAAGGATACTGGGGTTATGGTGGCTACCTGCTGCCATAACAACGGTATTTAACATCAAATAAATTACGTAAATGTACTGTGGGTAGTCAGCAAGTGAATAAGATGCACTGAAAAGAGGGTGGGGCTAGTTATACAGAGCATCTTCTGGCTATGAAGTGAGGCAGTGACAAAATTATTCAAAGGCAAACTGACGACAATGCATGTGTAACATGATAATCATACTATAGGTATAAAAAACAACAAAGGGTGGGAATCATCTGCTGTTCTGGAAAAAAAAAAAACTAGCTTGGATTTTCCCCTAAAGACTTTATTGGACATAGTCATCTGTAAGGACAGTGCAGATAGCACAGCAGAAGAAAAACATTTCAGTAGGTGGTACTTTTCATCTTATTTCTATTGTTACCAGTGTTCTTCTCAGAAAATATTTTCAACTAGGTGGGATGCTCTGCAATATTCTAAAAGCAGCAAAAGCATTCATTGAAAATATACACCAGGAAAAACAGGTCAGTCTGTACAAGCTTACAATCTAGTATGGTCCTATTCAGTTATAATGTCACGTAACATTTACAATAAAATTTACATTTCAGGCACACTGTGCCAATAATGATTAGCAACCAGGAGATGTTTACATATTGAATATTAAACTACTCATCACTTCAAACTTAATAGCAATCATGGAGAAGGGCAAACAATAACACCATTGGGAAAATTCTAACTCATTTAAGCAAAATAACCCTGAAAGAGCATAGTAATGAATAGCACCCTGTGTAATTGTTAATGATTAAATACATCAACTGAGCTCTTTGATGTAATGAGATGCTTCAGAAGACAATAGTCTTTCATATACTTTATTGCCAATAAATAGCCACTTATCATCACAATATTATAATTACAGTTTCTCCCTTCGTATACTTACTGAAAATATATTTTGATTCTAAAAACAACTAGTCAAACTACCAGAGTATCTAAACAATAGTTGCACTATTATTATGTGGACATCTAATAGGTCTTGTATCTTGGAGCATATCCATATGTCTTGTTTGCAAAGATTACCATACCCCCCAATATTCTAAAAATATGTATCAAGAACATGTCTGAATTGATAGTGATGAAGTCGGCACAAGTAAGTAATTTTTCTTTATATAATAGTACTGCAAGATACAATCATATTGCACATGTGGAAGGAAAATTTGAACTTTTATCACATTATATATTTGATTATAACAAAAAGTGCAAGTTAGTTGCAATCAAGTGCATTTCTCCATGCCCTCTACAAATCCCATAGTTCACCACCTCTCTTGGGAACCAACAAGATAGGATGGCTATGTTCCTTCATGCAATGGCACCATGAAGAACGAATGAAACCACCCTCTAACAAAAAAAGTCACATTACAGAAGCATAACAAAAAGAATGTATAATAAACATCAGAGCCTAGATATATAATCTAAATTTATAAATGATATGGGTGAGTCGCTGCCATCTATGCTGTCCCCTCAAGTGAACCAATGTTTATGAGTAAATATACACATCGCCTGATTCACCTTAAGCTAAATAATAGTACCACTGCTTTAAACAAACCGATATGACTAGTAACTGCCTCCAACTATAGAAGATAGAAATTCCTTAACACTTAGACACTCAAAACAGGACGGACCAAACTTTGACCCCTCCCTATAAGTGATTTTTGCGCTGGATGCTTGGAAGAGTCTGCCTCCTTCTGCTCCCTCTGTTGACTCCTCCTTTTCCTTTAATCTATGCCCCTAACAACAACCTAGATTAGTATATATGATATGGTAAAATTAAGATACAAGAGGTATACCAGGGGGGGAGAGACAGGGTAAGGGTGGGGGGAGGCAGTAGGGGGGAGGGAGGAGGGGGGGTGGGAAGGGGTGGGCTAATTTATTGTTTATTCACTAGAGGTAATGTTAGCATTTGCTTATTTTGTTATATGTATTGTGTACACTTGGCTGGCCTGTGAGCAAATATGATAATATTGAACATTGGAAAACAATAAAGAAAAATTTAATTTAAGAATTTATTTTTTTAATCTATACTGAAAATTATTGCATTGTGACCGTTTATCAAAAATGTATAAAGAATTATATGATATAAGTATTTTGAAGTGACAATTATAGTGCAAGAATAATAGTTGTGCAAAACAAAGACTTTGTTCTGTGAAAAAAAGTGATGTTGCGCTCCATTCCCAAATAGTGATCTGTGCATCCACCACATGAGGCTGTAGACACCCTGCACTCACCGGATAATATGGACTTTTCTACCTTATATTAAGGGAAGTCTGCTGAGCTTGTAGGTCTTTTTCTGGAAGAACTATCCCACTGCGATGTCCTTTGGTGGCTCCCACTGGTACAGATTACCACCAAATGCTCCCAGGCCTCCTCCAAAGTCAGATTATTCTAGTCTACAATGAATGGAGAGAAAGCTCCCTATGGTGTAAAATCCTTAAGTAATCTATTGCTTATAAGGCATTTTACATTGAAAAGTTGATATTATAAAACCAATAATAAATAAACATAGGAATGTCACTGTTTAAAAACTGCCTCTTTGCTATGTTTATTATTGGTATTATTGGAACCATTTGGAGGTATTCTGTACCAGTGGGATAGGACATCGCAGTGGGATAGGTCTCCCAGAAAAAAGACCTACAAACTCAGACTTTCTTTCTTACTTTCTATACTATAAAGTAAGGGAGTCCAGAGCGGTGCAGAGTGGTGGATGCTCAGATATCTGTTTGGGAACGGAGCACGACAGCGCTTTTTTTCACAGAACAAAGACTTTGTTTTGCACAACTATTATTAACCACTTAAGCCCCGGACCATTTTGCTGGTCAAAGACTGGGCCACTTTTTGCGATTCGGCACTGCGTCGCTTTAACTGCCTATGGCGTGGTTGTGCGACGTGACTCCCAAACAAAATTTACATACTTTTTTCCCCACAAATGAAGCTTTCATTCAGTGGTATATGATCACCTCTGTTTTTTTTTTTTTTTTTTGCGCTATAAACAAAAATAGAGCAACAATTTAAAAAAAAAAAAAAAAAAAAAAATTTCCCCCTCACTTTAGGCAGATAAGTATACTTATACATATTTTTGATAAAAAAAAAAAAAAAAAAAAAAAATCTCAATAAGCGTTTATTGTTTGGTTTGCACAAAAAGTTATAGCGTCCACAAATTAAGGGATAGTTTTATGGCATTTTTATTAATATTTTTTTTTTACTAGTAATGGTGGCGATCAGTGATTTTTATTGTGACTGTGACATAATGGCAAACACAACGGACACATTTTTGGGACCATTGTCATTTTTACAGCGATCAGTGCTATAAAAATGCACTGATTACTGTGAAAATTACACTGGCAGTGAAGGGGTTAACCACTAGGTGGCATTGTAGGGGTTAAGTGTGCCTAGCGATGTGTTCTAACTGTAGTTGGGTTGGGCTGTGTGTGACAAGACAGTGATCACCGCTTCCGATTACATTGTCACTAGGCAGAGCAGGGAGATGCTTTTTTACACGTTCTTAATCTCCACGTTCTTCCTCACCGCGAGACGATTGCGGGTATCGATCCCACAGCAATCGAGTCCGCGGTCGGGCTCGTGGCAGCGCGCACGTCCCGTCCACAATGCCGCTTACTTAAAGGGGACATATATATAGACACATCCTTCTGCCCAAGAATGCCATTATGTCGACGTATAAATGCGTGCGGCGGTCCACAAGTGTTTAAAATACTTACCATATTTATCGGCGTATAACACGCACCGGCATATAACATGCACCCTTATTTTGAGAGGGAAGTTTCAGGAAAAAAAAACTTTCAACAGACCCTTTTATATTCCAAAGTCCCCCTGCACATTACACAGACCAAAGCCCCCCCTGCACATTACACAGACCAAAGCCCCCCCTGCATATAACACAGATCTCAGCACATTACACAGATCCCAGCACATTACACAGATCTCAGCACATTACACAGATCCCAGCACATTACACAGATCCCAGCACATTACACAGATCCCAGCACATTACACAGATCCCAGCACATTACACAGATCTCAGCACATTACGTAGCCCCCCCTATACACTACACAGCATTTCCCCCCTGCACAGTACACACCTCCTTTACATTACACAGCCCCCTTGAACTCCCAGGAGATCCCCCAGTCTCCTGGGACAGCACTGCCAGCGTACTGTAAGGTTTAAAAAAAAGCACTGCCAGTCCCTTCTCATACATACTGTGTTATATCCGGCTGGTCACATGATCGCTATCCTCTGATGTTTTCATGTGACCGATCTCCTCCTCCAATCTAAAGCTACACTCGGAGGGGGAGGAGGAGCGAGAAGAGGAGAGCGGCCAGAAATAATGGGATGAATGAAGTGTTGTAGTAAGTGTCCTAGCCAGCAAATACCTCAAAGGATCTATGTGAAGGGACTTGCAGCGATTCTGCTGCCCAATTGCTTTCACACGCCCCGGGTAACATTAAACTTACACCCAAGCACATAAAACACCCCTTGCAATTTTTGAGGCCACCCATCCCCACATATACATATGTACGAACGTAAACACATGTGTGAGGCGCCCACCATTGCCGCCTATCAGTGCCACCTATCAATGCCCATCAGTGCTGCATGTTAGTGCCTCCTCATCAGTGCCACCTCATCTGTGCTGCCTCATCAGTGCCCATCAATGACGTAGAAACATACCTATTTACAACATTTTAGAACAGAGACAAATAATATATATATATTTTTTCAAAATACTAGTTCTTTTGTTATTGTAGAGCAAACAATAAACTGTGGTGATCAAATACCACCAAAAGAAAGCTCTATTTATGGGGGAAAAAATATATAAAAATGTAATGTGGTTAAAGTGTCACATGACCGAGCAATTGTCATTCAAATGGTAACTAATTGTGACAGCGCTGAAAGCTGGAAATTGGCCTGGGCAGGCGGGGGTGCCCAGTATTGAAGTGGTTAAAGTGAATAACTGTACACCAGGTTCACTATATGGACCATTTATGTATTTAACCGGTTCCCGACCGACTCTTGTAGATTGCCGTCAGCAGAATGGCATGGCTGGGCGCACCCCTGCCGCAAGCTCCGTGACCGCGGGACCCGCGGACTCAATGTCCGCCGGTGTCCCGCGATCGGATCACAGAGCTGCAGAACGGGGAGAGGCAAGTGTAAATATGCATCTCCCCATTCTGCCTAGTGACACTGTCAATGATTGTCTGTTCCCTGTGATTGGGAACAGCAATAAATAACGTGCCACATGTAGCCACGCCCCCTAACAGTAAGAATCATTCCCTAGGGCACACTTAACCCCTTCAGAGCCACATAGTGGTTAACCCCTTCACTGTCAGTGTCATTTTTACAGTATTCAGTGCCATAATGTCGCAGTCACGATAAAAATCGATGAGCACCGCCATTACTAGTAAAATATTTATTTATATGAATAAACATATCATAAAACTATCCCCTATTTTGTAGACGCTATAACTTTTGCGAGAACCAAATTAATGGACACTTATTGCAATTTTCTTTTACCAAAAATACGAAGAAAAATATGAATAGGCCTAAATTTTTGTTTATAGTGCAAAAAATAAAAACTCTATTTGTAGGGGAAAAAAAAGGACGTCAATTTTGTTTGGGAGCCACGTCCCATGACCACGCATATGTCAGTTAAAGTGACGCAGTGCCGAATCGCAAAAAATGTTCTTGTCTTTGGCCAGCAAAATGGCCCAGGGCTGAAGTGGTTAAACATGGTAATCATATACCCCCTTAATGTCCTCTTATCAAGAGAGAATGAATTCAGTTCAACTAATCTTTCCACCTCCTCCAAGCCTCTTATTAGGCATAAGGTATGTATGCCTTCTGTGCTTAAAATATTTAAAACAAGTTAGTGTAGGCATTACTTATATTTACTGAAGAACTACTGAAGCACCTGGCTTACATAAACTAGCTGATCATGACAGACAAGAGAATAAACACCATATTCAGAAATCCAATTTTAAACCATATATATATATATATATATATATATATATATATATATATATATATATATATATATATATATATATATATAGCTATATTTGGGCTAAACTATGCAAAGAAAATGGCACTGGTAGAAGCTGTTTATTCCTCATAAAAAAACAAAACAAAACACTATTTCATTCATGCTACCCTGCTCCTTGCAAAGTGAGTCCTGTGCATACAGATTATTGACCCAGCCTTCCAACAAAAACAGTATTTAGAAGTGATTTTCAAGTGAGCTTCCACAATGACCGAGCTACTTGACTTCAATCAGTTGCAAAGCTTCTTTTATTCTGTTATCACATCAGCATTGGGAATGAATGCCAAAGATTCAATAGTCTTCCTGAGGAAGTTCTATCACACTATTAGAATAGCAATGAGCCTCCCCTCTACTCACATATATTCTATCTTGTGGATAAATGTATGCATGACAACAAATACAACACAGTCAGGTAAATCATAGATAGGTGTGCGGGACACATAACTGATGTGGAGAAACTATAGTATTTCTAAAGGCATTCACATATGATCACAAATCAAGCTACAGGCCATGTCACACACTACAGTGAAAACCACTGAATCTTTGAGGGTATAACGGCAATACAAACAGGCTAAGACCTACACAGTGCTTTAGAGAGGCATTCACTTCCTTGGACTTTTCCACTTTTAACGTTATTATCTGGAATCAATGTTTTTTTGTTTGTTTTTTTTAGAGAGAGAAAAGGCATACATGTCTTGCTTGAATACATTCTTGTTTCCCCCCCCCCCCCCTACATTTAAACAACTTTGTTGCAGGTCCCTGCCTGTTTTTGTTGCTGTTGCTCTATGTCTTTTGGGTACGGATTCTGAATGGGAGTAACATTTTCATTAATAATCAGCAGGTGCACTTTTTGTGCTCCAATCAGGAAAGCTGCATGGTCTGTATATCACTTTAGAAGTAATTAACCCTTTAGTAGGATCTCAACAACAACACAAATATGTTTTACCTTAGTGCAGATTTCTGTGAAAGTCAGTTAGCTGCGAGTAAGGTCAGACAAGGGAATATCCCTATTATGATTAACGGTCAGCCTTTTTATAGACCAAAGAACCAGGTGAAGGTTCCACAAAGTCAAAGGGGAATGTACAAGGGGAAATAAAATGTATGTGATACTCTTCACAAATAGCAATGATCTCCTCCCTCTACTCATATACATTCCATATTTTAGAAAAATGTATGCATGACAACAACAACAACATGACAGATGCGTTAGACATTTATAACTGATGTGGAAATATTATAGTATTTTCAAGGGCATGAAAACAAATCAACCCATTGGCCTTGTGATACGCTACAAAAGGAAATAGCTTAAAGGCTGAGCCGGGTGCCGGTCCGGGCATGTGGGCGAATCCCGACCATATGGTCATGATCTTTCTCAAGCCTGGACTGGCTATGTGATGTCACATGAGTGCAGAATGGACTGCACGCCTGTAATCCACAAGAGAAATACAGCCAAACAAGCCATGTCCCTCGAAGTCCAAGAGGAACACACATGGGAACAGATGTACACAATGCCCCTCTACTTACATACATTCAGCCAATAGCCTTTTGAAACATAATGGTCAAGGTCAAGTTTTGCCTGTTGATGGTACTTAAGAACACTATTGTGGGGGGGGGGGGGTGATTTGAAGGGAGGCAGAGGACACTACTATGGGGTGTTTGGGAGAGATCCTGTGATGGTCTAAGGACACTTAAGTTGGCCATACATTGATTAAAATCATTCCGCCCGAACTCAGATCCTTGGATGGGCACCCTGATTGTACACAAGTTTGGCTTGTGTACAACTAGCCCGTCGTGTTTTTCCTGAATGATTATTGGCGCAACGCTATAGCTTGCAACACTAATTGGGTTCTGCTGGCAGGGAAGGCTCCACTCGCTCCCCACCAGAACACAATAGCATTGCGTGAGGAATTCCCACAGTGAAAGGAAATAAAATTGTATAATCTATTGCCTGCCTTAGACTTTAAAGCCACGTGCACACGACCATTTTTCATGTCATGTCTGCCTTGTCAAGTCTGCCTTGCATACACACGATCGTGAAAAACAAATGCTCGAGCAAAGCGTGGTGACGTACAACACGTACGACGGCACTATAAAGGGGAAGTTCCATTCAGATGGTGCCACCCTTTGGGCTGCTTTTGCTGATTTAGTGTTAGTAAAAGTTTGGTGAGAGACGATTTGCACTTTTCAGTCTTCGTGCTTTTCAGTCTGTTACAGCGTGACAAATGTGCTATCTCCATTACAAACGCTAGTTTTACCAGAACAAGTGCTCCTGTCTCATAACTTGCTTCTGAGCATGAGTGTTTTTTTGCCGTCGTTAAAGCTTACACACGACAGTTTTTCACGACGAGAAAAACGACGATGTGAAAAACAACGAGAATAATTAGAGCATGTTCTAAATTTTTAATGGCCATCTTTCACGACAAAAAAATGCTCTGGAGCCTACACACGGTCGTTTTTAATGACCAATTAAAAAAAATGCATTTTATCTCTTCATGAAAAACGGTCGTGTGTATGCGGCATGAGTCTGGGCTTGAGACTATGGCTATTAGAACATCTATAGACTCCTTCTCCATTAAAATAAATCGCTTCCCCATTGTGCCCTGGTCAGTAGGATTAAGAGCCAGTTCACACAGGGGCAACTCGTCAGGCGACTCAACCACCTGACAATTTGTGCTCCGCTCTGTTCAATGGAACCGTTTTAATATGAGCGACTCAGGTCGCTCCGAATTAGAAAAAGGTTATTGTACCACTTCGGGGGCGACTCAGGCGAATTGCATTGACTTCAATACAGAAATCATTTTGCAAGTCGCCTCTGAAGTCGTCTTGAGATCGCCTTGCCGAGTTGCCCCCAAAGTCATGCCGCCCCTGTGTGAACCTGGTCTCAATGTTTTAGTTGTAAGCCCCCTGACTATTGTTCCCCTTTAGCAACAGGATTTCCCATCATACTCCTGTTGAGGTGATTCACTGTTTTAAGAGATTTTAAATCCTTCAAAAAACATTTAAAGAAAAAAAAAAACATTTTGGAAAAGTGTAATACAATGGTGGAAGCATTATACTGTATATGTTCACAACTTGTATAACTATGATAGATAATGATGGCTGCATCTTGTATTTGTAAACATTTGCTCTTTTACTATATGCCATGCTTGCAATAATACTTTTTATAACAACATTTTTGAATGTCCATTTTTTATCTTTGCAAGAAGGCACCTTAAGCAGTATAGACAAAAGGACTGAGGAAAAACATCCCCTATCTACACTGCTTATACTGGGCAGCCACTACCAATTAAAATGTTTCCACTTAGAGCCATACCAAAATGAAGATCACATAAATATGGCAACCAAAAGTTGGCAACCCTCCATTTTCTCCATGCTGTACAAGCATGCAAAGAAAACAGATGTACTGTTCATTTTTTCAGCAAGTTGTAAAGCAAATCTAACAAAATTGATACTCTGTGAGTAGCAGTTACTTAATTATCGTACCCAAACATCAAATATTCACTATAAGCCTGGGTTTCTGTAATTCTATAAAGTAGCCATAGACACTGAATGACCGTTGGCCAGACTAGTCAATATTCAATCGTACTTTCAGTTATGATTAGATACCTTGAAGCTGACTAAGGTGTATGTTTATCAAACAGAGATAATTTATCTCATTTCAGTTCTTCTCCCCTGGCACCCTGTTTATGAAGCAGAGAACATTTTTTCTCAGAAGGAGAAGAGAGGAGAAGTGTTGCCTCTGAGAACACCTGAGGATCTGTGTAGACAAGGGAGGATTGCCTGTGATCTCCTGAGACTTCTGTGTGATTACATTACAACTGCATTTTAAAAGTGAAACCAAAAGTTATAAAAGACCATTAGGTAGATTCAGAAAGAGTTAGGCCGGCTTATCAGTAGATAAGCCGACCTAACTCAGGATCTACGCCGACTTATGTTTAAGTGTATTCTCAAACAGAGATACGCTTAAACATATCTTGCGCCGTCCTATCTAAGGTTGCAATATTGAGGCTGGCCGCTAGGTGGCGCTTCCATTGCGGTCGGCGTAGAATATGTAAATTAGTAGATACGCCGATTCACGAACGGACGCCCGGCCGACGCAGTACATTTATGCCGTTTACGTAAGAGATAGGCCGCCTAAAGTTAGAGCTGGGCCCTAGGTGGCGTTGCCAATGTTCAAGTATGGCTGCCGTTCCCGCGTCGAAATTCGAAATTTTTACGTTGTTTGCGTAAGTCGTCCGTGAATAGGGATTTACGTCGTTTACGTCCACGTCAAAATCAATAGGCCCGTGCGGCGTACTTAGCCGCAATGCACACTGGGAAATGTAGGCGCCCGGCGTATGCACAGTTAAAAAAATACGTAAAAAAACGTAAGGTCAAAGCATATTGACATAAAACACGCCCCCTTACACATTTGAATTAGGCGCCCTTACGCCCGCCCGCTTTAGGCTACGCCGCCGTAACTTCGCAGGCAAGTACATTGTGAATCATGTACTTGCCTCGCTAAGTTACGGCGGCGTAGCTTAAATGCCTTAAGCTATGCCGCCACAAAGTTGCGGCAATGTATGTGAATCTACCTACATGTGATTACATGAAAATAATAAGCACTGACAACTGGCACCTTTTTTTAACTCACAGTTTATTTAACAGACATTTTAGCACATTCTTAAAATGTGTGTTTTGGTCCCTTTTTATTGCTAATTTTGGCATTATTTACGTGCATTTTGACGGTTTTTAACACGCCATATTTTTTTTAACATGCATCTGGCCATAGGTTTTTTTATTGCGCATTTTGGCACTTTTTTAAACATACATTTTGGCCCTTTAGTGCACATTTTGGCACAGGTTATTTTAACACTTTTGGTGTGGTTTGTAACGCACATTTTAGCGCTTCTTTTAGCATATAGTTTGACACTTTTTAATATGTGAATTTTGATTTGCTTTTTGGCAAACACATTTGCTAGCCAAACAATTAATGAGACCACAAGCATGTCATGCATTTTGCACGTGTTTCTGGAATGCACATAAAAACACAGGTAAAAAATGAGACAAAAACCAAGCCAACATGTGTGTTGAAAAAAGCTGTACAAAAATGCACACAAAAAAGGCTCATAAAGCCAAATAATTTTTTTTTTTGCATTTTTACAATGCACATTTTCGCACGCTGGTAGTGTATTTGTCAAATGACAAAACGTGTGGCAAAATGCATGTCTGCTAACTGCATTTGGGGTGCCATTAACAATGAATGGCACCCAAAAGCGCATTGTGTATTTTGACAGAATTTTACAGCAATTTGGAATCGCAGCAAGAATTGCGCAATTCTGCATTGCTCGGATGAGAATGGATCCTAAAAGAAAATACATTATAACTATATTGTGTGTGTTTTATATATCTATATATCACACACACAAACATATATAGTTATTATATACACTAAAAAACCGCGCTATCACAACACCGTAAATTCAGGCAGCGGCTAGCGTGTGATGACAAGAAAATAAAACAATATAAAAAGCCGCGCCAGATATCAAAAACAAAATAAATATAGTAGTTCAACAGTCCACAAATGGTATAAGTAGTAGTGGATTTTAGATTGGTTCTCCAGCAGAGACAGAATCACTGTATTGATCAGAGGCTGATTTGCATGTAGAGATGTTAGCTTTTCAATGCACCAGGTGACATGCATACAGTGTGTGAGATCCCACCACCGAAATTGTATATCAGCTTACCAGATAGCAAGCCTTTAGTGCAGTTGGCTATAGCCCAGCCACGGCCTTTGAATCCCCTGGGCTAGGATGTTTCAAAATTCCCAATCAAATGGCAGCCTTGAAGTTGAAGTTGGTGCGTGTTTCCGATTTAGGACGCCCCGCAACTCATCAATAACCACAGTAAAACGACAAGCGTAACCCAATCCGGCTCACATATAGGCAGGAAGATAGAAAGGGAGGCAATAGCGTGATATCGTAGGTATAACAGATTTATTAAAAAAGTAATGTACTTACACTTAGGCAGTATAAACCCAGCATGTAAATAGGTAAAAAAAGCCAGCCGGCTTACGGAGCCCTCCTCCTAGGCGTGGTGACGTCACTGACGCTGCCTCCAGACGCGTTTCGTCCTATTGGACATTCACCCCCATTGAGAATGTCCAATAGGACGAAACGCGTCTGGAGGCAGCGTCAGTGACGTCACCACGCCTAGGAGGAGGGCTCCGTAAGCCGGCCGGCTTTTTTTACCTATTTACATGCTGGGTTTATACTGCCTAAGTGTAAGTACATTACTTTTTTAATAAATCTGTTATACCTACGATATCACGCTATTGCGTCCCTTTCTATCTTCCTGCCTATATGTGAGCCGGATTGGGTTACGCTTGTCGTTTTACTGTGGTTATTGATGAGTTGCGGGGCGTCCTAAATCGGAAACACGCACCAACTTCAACTTCAAGGCTGCCATTTGATTGGGAATTTTGAAACATCCTAGCCCAGGGGATTCAAAGGCCGTGGCTGGGCTATAGCCAACTGCACTAAAGGCTTGCTATCTGGTAAGCTGATATACAATTTCGGTGGTGGGATCTCACACACTGTATGCATGTCACCTGGTGCATTGAAAAGCTAACATCTCTACATGCAAATCAGCCTCTGATCAATACAGTGATTCTGTCTCTGCTGGAGAACCAATCTAAAATCCACTACTACTTATACCATTTGTGGACTGTTGAACTACTATATTTATATATAGTTATTATTTATATCAATCTTTACGCTTGCTATTGCTGATATTAGGAAGAAAGAAGCCTCCTTCCTCACATCATAGCAGCTTCTCACCCTTATTCTCCACCTCTGAGCTGGAGAATCTGGGAAGGAGATATTTTACAGAGATGGCCAGTGAGATCTTCAGATCTCACCTTCATAAACTGGTCATCTGTGTAAGCCCAGGTTCACACTCAGCTGAACTCACACAATTTCACTCCCGCATGTCAGTCCCGATTTCACAGACATTCGTGCGGGTAGTACAGAAACTTGAGAGCGATGCCATTGCTGGTAATTGCCGCCGATTTGAAATGCGATTTGACATGTCAAATCGCACCATTGTGAACAAGGGCTAAAAGTCAATGACAGAAGGTAATTACTAAGCACTAACATTTGCGCGTCTACCTCTTTGTCCCCTGCTTCATCTGTCAACCACTTGTCACATGAAGCTTCAATAAAAGGATTTTTGGAAGTACAGCCGTCCAAAACCATTTCTTTATGAATGACAGAAGGGTGAGTCCTGGGATGAGAAGTGAAGAACGTGATCTCCACTCCTCATCTCCGCTTCATTAACTGGCAAACTTGAGAGATCAGCCTTGATCATCAGGATCTCGGCTCTTCTCTGTTTGATAAACGTACACCTAAATGTTAGTTTGAAGTTTAATTTTCCACCATATAGTTATTACCCATTGTTTAGGTCAGTGCAAGGGGTGTTTAAACATTAGAATGTGCGATAAAAAATAAAAAAAAGCGGTTTCAGATATACCACATATTAAAATGTATACGTTGTGCACAAACAAGGTAAGACAGATACAGCACTGGGTAACAATGCCAAAATTTTATGATTACATTTTATATAAAAGATATTATTTATTACAGGCATTTATATAGCAATGCCAATTTACAGAGTACTTTACTTATGCTGTACTATTTACTTACATTAATCCACTCAACAAATTTACAGACAAAGGTTTCTATCTAATATGCACACATACATACAAACTGACACTTCATACAAGAGCCAAAGAAACTACCAGCATGACTTTGGAGTGTGGGAGGAAACCAAAGTACCCAAAGGAAACCCATGCAAGCAAAAATTGTCCTGGCCAAACCTGGATTAGAACCAGGTACCTCAGTGCTGCAAAGTAGAAATGCTAACCACTGAGCTGCACACAACTTAGGTATACTTGATCTTTTTGCTTGCAATTAAAAAAAAATTGTTATATATATATATATATATATATATATACACACACACACACACATATACACACACTATTACCAAAACTATTGAGACACCTGGGTTTACACACACATGAACTTTGATGGCATCCCAGTCTTAGTCCGTAGGGTTCAATATTGAGTTGGCCCACCCTTTGCAGCTAAGCTTCAACTCTTCTGGGAAGGCTGTCCACAAGGTGTAGGAGTGTGTCCATGGGAATGTTTGACCATTCTTCAAGCAGCACATTTGTGAGGGCCGGCACTGATGTGGACAGGAAGGCCTGGCTTTCAGTCTTCACTCTAATTCATCCCAAAGATGTTCTATCGGGTTGAGGTTACTACTCTGCCTAGGCCAGTCTTTATGGACCTTGCTTTGTGCACTGCTGCGCAGTCATGTTGGAAAGGGAAGGGACCATCTCCAAACTTTTCCCACAAAGTTGGGAGCATGAAATTATCCAAAATGTCTTGGTATGCGGACACCTTAAAGCAGAAGTAAACCCTGGAAAAAAAAAACTGCAAGACAAAGCCATAATGAGCTAGTATGACTAGCATACTAGCTCATTATGCATGTACTTACCTTAGAACGAAGCACCAGAAGCCGTCCTAGTGTACCCCTCTGCCGCATCCATGATACCCAGAGGTTACTTCCGGGTATCACCGCTCCAGCGCTGTGATTGGCCGGAGCGGCGATAATGTCACTCCGCGCGAAAGCCGTCAAATTCAGCATTGCCAAATTTAGACCGGCTATTCTCAGTGCGCCTACAGGCTTACCTGTAGGTGTAACTTACAAAAGTGGGTCTACAACCACTTTAAGGCCACGTACACACGATCGGTCAAAACCGATGAAAACGGACTGAAGGACCTTTTCATCGGTCCAAACCGATCGTGTGTGGGCCCCATCGGTCAGTTAACCTTCGATCAAAAAATTTAGAACTTGCTTTAAAATTGAACCGATGGACTGATAACCGATAGGTCAAAACCGATGGTTAGTATGCAAAAGCATCGGTTAAAAATCCACGCATGCTCAGAATCAAGTCGACACATGCTTGGAAGCATTGAACTTCATTTCTTTCAGCACATCGTTGTGTTTTACGTCACCGCGTTCTGACACGATCGTTTTTTTTTTAACCGATGGTGTGTAGGCACATCAGACCATCAGTTAGCTTCATCGGTTATCGTTCTTCGGACCGTTCTCATCGGATGGACCAATCGTGTGTACGCGGCCTAAGGGTTCCCTTCACTGGAACTAAGGGACCAAGCACAACCCCACACCATAATCCCTATATATATATATATATATATATATATATATATATATATATATATATATAAATCTATATATATCTGACAGTAGATGTAAGCCATCCACAAGCTCTGACAGCAGGATGATTAAAGGCATGTGTAGGAAAAAGAATTCTGTTTTATTCTGCACATCCAGTAAACAAAGGAGGTTGGCAGTTTACTACATCCATTCATATTTATGTTTACTATACAACCTTTAATCGTGTTTTCCTTCTAAAATCAAAAGAAAAATAAAACAGAATAATGCAATTTTATTAATACCAAACAGGATTTAAAAATTTAACATATCACTTCAAAACCTCTACATTACTCCAAGTAATATATGACAACCTATAAAGTATTCAAACAAATCTGAGTTACTCTCCTATGACCTACTTACTCAGGTACCAATTAAAGTAGAAATCAATTCCCAGTTGTCTACTTTCACTCTGCTTTTTCCTATTACTTATTTACTCTTCAGTAAGCTGGAACATAAGGTGTTCACCCATTATCATTTTTGGGTGATCACATTCCCGTGCAAAGGAGGCAATTAACACGTTTCCAAAAGATTCTAAACAAACGATTACAGCCCAAAGTAAAACAAAACCCACACTAATGATCATATTACAATTCTCTGACATATTTAGCATAATTATAGATCTATAAACTTGTGCACTCCTGCAGCTGTTGGACAAAGATAATTGAAAGAACATGTCAATCTAAACCAAGTATACAGTAAAATAACTAATTTATTTTAATTGCAACATCTGAGTAATCAGGTTTTAAATTAGCACTGGTGGTGTGCTTAGAGTAAATATTGCTGATCATTGTCTTTATTAACAATTGATAGATAAAATGTTTCTAGACCGCTTCTACTTGTGCTTTTTAAAGTGTTTACAACCTGACGTCTCAAAGTGAGATAGTTCAGAAGGTTCTAGGAGAATTGATAGTTTCGATCTCCCTTTTGTTTGCAAAGCAATTATGATGCAGTGATTAGGTATACCGATAAATTCAGTAAGCAATATGCTCTTGACACGCAAAAAAAAAAAAAACACCATTTGATGTAAACAAATTTCTAAATAACAAACCATACTAAGGGCCCTTTCACACGTACGGACCATATGTCTGCATTTTCATCCGTCCGTTGCGGATGAAAACGGGACATACATGGGTCCCTATGTGATTACGGGTGTCCGTGGATGACCATCCGCTGACACCCGTAATTTGTCCGCCTCCGCAAAGATCCACATTTGCAGTCGGAAGAAATCCTATTTTTCTTCCGTCTGCCGGATCGGATGAACATGGACATACGGTCCGTGTTCGTCCGATCCCCCATAGGGGAGAGCGGAGGAAACACAGGGCGGTCCCTGGACAGTGTGCGGGGACCGCCCTGTCAGCTGCCAGCTCAGCGGGGATTTTACAGAGGATCCCCGCTGAGCTTTGCGGACACACGGAGCGGATCATTACTGATCCGCTCCATGTGAAAGGGCCCTTATGGTTCAATAAAGAAAATGTGCACTGTAGGAACTTATGACTCAAATAGTCAATGTATTTTTAGAGGAAACAAAAAATATACATAAAAAAAAGTAAAAATGCAATTATATTCCAGCAGCATGTTAGAACCAGAATCTGATAAAGAGTTTAGCAAAGATTCATTGTTACAAGCCTCACCTAAATATGTACTGCCCTCATCAATTACATGTTATGACATTTTTAATTACAATAATTGTTATTACGTTATACAAAAACACATAGGCTGCACAGCACACACACAACTGTAGCTTCCACGGGCAGATGTGGTGCTCTTGGGGGTTACATAAGACAATATTTTTAGTTGTCATGTGATCCCTTAGCTGTTTTCTATTGTGAATAGTGGGGAAGAAATGTGGTTGCAAAATATTTATCACTCCATTGTGAGGACTTACTTGGTGGGATTTTTAAAGGTAAGCATATTTTTTCAATTTTTCAACACATAGTTTCAAATGTCTTACTGAACAGAACTATGTAACTTGATACAACAAGGAACTGCTTAGTAAAAAATAAATATTATTCTGAAAACACCCACACCTGTGATCTGTTAGCTTGTAATTAGTGTGTGTGTGCATATAAAAGGTTAATGGGTTTCTAGACTCCTGACAGACCCTTGCATCTTTCATCCAGCACTGCACTGACATTTCTGGAGTCATGGGAAAAGCGAAAGAATTGTCAAAGGATCTGCAGGAAAAGGTAGTTGAACAGTATAAAAAGGAAAGCAATATAAAAAGATATCCAAGTAATTGAGAATGCCAATCAGCAGTGTTCAATCTCTAATCAAGAAGTGGAAAATGAGGGGCTCCTTTGAAACCAAACTATGGTCAGATATACCAACGAAAATTTCAGCCACAACTGCCAGGAAAATTGTTTGGGATGCAAAGAAAAACCCACACATAACTTCAGGTGAAATACAAAACGCTCTGAAAACATGTGGTGTGGAGGTTTCAAGATGCACAAAATAAGGAGACACTTGAAGAAAAATGGGCTATATGGTCGAGTTGCCAGAAGAAAGCCATCACTATGCAAATGCCACAAAGTATCCTGCTTACAATACGCCAAACAGCACAGACAAGCCTCAAACCTTCTGGCACAAAGTCATTTGGAGTGAGGAGCCCAAAATTGAGCTTTTTGGCCACAACCATAAACACTAAATTAGGCGTCAACAAGGCCTATGATGAAAGGTACAACATTCCTACTGTGAAACACGGAGGTGGATCATTGATGTTTTGGGGATGGGTGAGCAACAAAGGCACAGAAAACTTGGTCAAATTTGATGGCAAGATAAATGCAGTGTGTTATCCAAAAATACTGGAGGAACATTTGAATTCATCAGCCAGGAAGCTGCACATGGGACATTCCAACTTGACATTGATTCAAAACACAAGGGCAAGTCGACCTGTCATTGGCTACAACAGAATAAAGTGAATGTTCTGTAGTGGCCACCTCAGTCTCCTGACCACACTATCATTGAGCCACTCTGAGGAGATCTCAAAAGTGCAAAAACACTAACCACAAATGAAAAAAAAAAGTTTTTGTGTTATGTTTCTGCCAGTTCTGTGCTGGTGGCACTGCTGGACATCTTTGGATGTTGAATGGAAGCATGATGTGCCTTTCATCTGCTGCATTAAGTTTCCTTGGGCGACCACTGTCTTCAGTCCTCAGCATTGCCCGCTACTTTGCACTTCTTCCAAAGGTCTAGAACGACACACCTTCAAACCCTAGTCTGCTTTGAAATCTTTGGCTGGGAGAAACCTTTTTGTGTCTTGTTGCAAAGCCCAGTCTTGCAATGGTGTATGACCTGTAATATGAAACCATCTTCCACAACCTCACCTTAGCAGCAGAGTTTGGCTGTTCCTCTCCCAGTTTTAAGCTTCATGTGTGATTTTCTGTTTTAGTTAATGATTGTTACAAGTGTAAAGATGTATGCTGGTTTGAAGTCAAAGGGTAGTCACATCAAATACTGATTTGATTTAGATTGTCCTTCTGTTTGCTCATCTTGCAAATTGATAAAAATAAACAATTCAAATATATATTTTTAAAGCATTCTCACCTTGCTATGAGAAATGACTGGTGCGACAGGTGTGTGAACCCCGTTTGCTGAAGCCACAGGAGATGTGTGTGCATAGTGTGTCCTCGATTTTAATGGATTTCCAATAAATAATAAAAAAAGTACCACCACCCCATTCTTCTATTTGTTCATACATGCTCTGGTTGGGAACCAAGGCTGGCACCTGGCAATTGTTACAGCAGGGGGGCGGGGCGGAATCTCATACCTCTGCAACCTTTGTGTTATACTTTCACTGGGATGGTGGTTTAGAAAATTAGCTTGTTGTGGCAACCTTCTCTTCATCCATGAATTCAAAAGTGTCTCCACTCTCTTCTGTTTATTCTAACAGGATGTTAAAAGTAAATAAAAGGAAAAAAACACACTACAGTTTCTTTGGCAGAGCCAGAGGACACCCCTGAGCCAGGTTTACCCTCAAGCCCAAACAGTGGCACTAAAGGACTCTGGATTATAAGACAGAACTCCAGTATGTCTGAAAAGGTTCCTACTAATCCACAGTTTGAAGCAAGTCACAAAGCTGCCAGCATCCAAAGTTGGCGAACCATTATCCTCCTCTGCCCCACAGATGTTGTCTCAAAAGAAACACTACACAACCATAACCTGATGTGCATTATAACAGCAGAAATTCTACTTCATTGGGGCAAATAAAGGTGGTGCAACCTTGGTCCGATTGGTGTGTCAAAATAGAAATGCAATGTTTTTTAAACTCAATTCTTCAGAAACGAGTTGCTCAAAAACTATTTTGTTTATGAAAAACTGATAACTATCAGACAAAACAGATGTTCAATATTTGAAAAAGCCTGGAAATCTTGGATTTTGTTGACAGAAAAAGATGGACAGTCATATTATTGTAATTTAGCCATCCTCATGTGCTGTACTTTAAATGAGTTGTAAAGGAAAAAAAAAATGCCTAAAATGAATGTCTGTCAAGGTAGACAGACAGAATAGTGTAACAATTATGTTAATAAAACGAGTAAATACCTATTAACCACTTAAGGACCGCCTCCTGCACATATACGTCGGCAGAATGGCACTGCTGGGCACAAGCACGTACCTCTACGTCCTCTTTTTTTTTTTTTAAATCAAAAGATGTTTATTGGTATAGACAATGTAAATCACAAACTACACAATACACTGTTATACATATTTCTGGATACCAGTATAAACATTTTGACATTGCCAACAGAAAAGAAAATGACATTTCCCATCAAAAGTGATGCATGGAGAATTCCACCCGGCAGACAACCTGCCACTCGTGCAAAACAAAAATTGTATTTAAACATTTTGTACTGATTTTTTCACAACAACATACATAAAAGTACGAAACATATATAAACAGTGCCCTTCTGGGGCGAGAACTAAGCACGGCCTGGGTGATACAAATACAAAATTGTCCGTCTCCCCCTTTTTTTTTTTTTCCTTTTTCTCTCACTTCTTCCCAAGATCAATTAACACTACCACCTAAAAAGTATACAATAAGGCCTGGCTGCAAAAGGTAAAGGCCAAAGAAGGGAGGATGTCGGGAGAAGGGGTAACGAATGAAGGAAGGGGGGGGGGCAGAAACCCAGATCTCAGTTGTCCCTAAACAACCATGGATTTCCATAGTTTCAATGCGTTAAGGCATTATCCCATCAACAATCTATCCATGATAAGTTGTGGGGGCCCTAGTCCCGGAACATTGAGCCAGGGTTGCCACATAGAATAACATTTTCGTGACGCATTTCTGTGTTGGTAGGTGATTTTTTCCCTGATCAGCAATCTATTAACATCCGTCCATTGCTTGTTTGTCGGTACCCTAGGAGATATCCAGAGCCTCGCAATCGCCGTTCTAGCTATGTATAGCAGGCAGAGTATTGCAGTATGGCCATTGGGCGAGTGCGATGGAATCTCCAGAGCACCGAGTAGACATACAATCGGATCTTGCGGGATTGGCACTTGGTATGCCTGGGAAATGGTGGTTACAACAAAGTTCCAATAACGGAACAATTTCGGGCATTTCCACAGCATATGTAACAAATCCCCTTCTTGTGCACTACATTTTGGGCATAGTGGAGAGTCCCGACACCCCCATCTATGCAAGCGTACTGGGGTTCTGTATACCCTGTGGAGCATAAACAAATGAGAAAGTCTGCGAGACGCCGACACAGATACCAGCGGAGCTGAAGTGAGACGCAGCTCCCAAGTTTCTCCGTCTATTGGACCTAAATCCCTCTCCCAGCCCCTCCTACACGGTAGGGAGGAGGCATCATGTGTGCAGCTAAGCAGTATCTTATATACATTAGAAATCATACCCTTCCTGTCCTCGTTCATAAATACCTCTGCCATTAATGGATGAGTTGAAAGTCTAAGTTGTGAAAGCCTAGTTTCAGCTTGTATCGCATGCCTCAGTTGTAGGTAACGATAGAATTGGTGTGAATGAGCATATGCCTGTTATGCGCAGCAACGTTCTGGTGTACTTCCATATCGAGTTCAACAGCTTAACAGTAGGCAGTGAGCTCGAAATGTGCGTGAGTCCCGCCTCTAGATGGGAAAGCGCAGACAACTCCGAGCCATAAGGTGTCACTAACAAGCGAATAGGATCTTCTGTGTCCTCCCCACCCCAGCCCCCAAGGTGCTGAAGCTGCGAGGCCACGAAGTAGTATCTAGCGTGTGGAACCGCCATGCCACCCTGATCCTTGGCTAGCTGTAAAGAGGAGAGACTGATACGAGCCACTTTATTGCCCCATATCAGAGTCCTGAATTGGGCATCTATTTGAGTAAACCACATATGGGGAATCCATATCGGGGCATTGTGAAATATGTAGAGCAGCTGTGGGGCCCAAATCATCTTGACCAAGTTAGTCCTCCCTGTGACCGAGAGGGGTAACTTAAGCCAGGCTGAACACTTTGCCCGAAACTTTCGTAACAGTGGGGCCAAATTAAGCTGGAGATATTGGTTTGGGTCAGCCGTAATCTGGATGCCTAGGTATTTGAATTCCTCCACTAGTTGTATATCTCTAGCACACTCAGGCAACCGATGTGCCAGGGGGTCAAGCGGTAGAAGCACCGACTTATTCCAGTTTATACTAAACCCTGACAACTGCCCAAAGTTAGCAATCAGGGACATCACATTGCGCAGGGAGGCATCCATGTCCCCAAGATATATTAGGGTATCATCCGCGTATAAGGAGACTACATCCTGCCTGGGTCCTCTACAAAAACCTACAATATCCTGTGTAGCTCTAATATGTATGGCCAGAGGTTCTAGGGCCAAGGCAAACAGCAGGGGTGAAAGAGGGCACCCCTGCCGGGTGCCTCGGAAAAGTCTAAATGGCTCGGAGAGCTCGCCATTTACCCGCATCCTGGCCATTGGGGCGCTATACAATAGTTGAACCCATTTAATAAATGTACTACCCACCCCAAATCTCTCAAGGACCTCCCAGAGATAGGGCCATTCAACGCTATCAAAACGCTTTGGCGGCGTCCAGCGAAAAAATGGCCCAATCTCCGGGATTGTCAACCGGTACCTGCAAGTTGAGAAACAGTCTGCGCAGATTCTGGGCAGTAGACCTGGTTGGGATAAATCCCGATTGATCCCTGTGCACCACCTGTTGGATGCACTTGGACAATCTGTTAGCAAGAACCCTTGCGTGTAATTTAATATTGAATGTTTATAAGGAGATCGGCCTATATGAGTCCGGTGAGATTGCATCCTTACCAGGTTTCAATATCACCACTATGATAGCTTCACTCATAAAGGGGGGGAGCACACCAGTTTCAAGGGCATAATTATAGACTTTCAGGAGCATTGATAGGAGCTGTTCTGAGTACCTCTTAAAGACCTCAGCAGGTAAACCATCCGCCCCCGGTGCCTTCCCGTTTTGTGCATGTGCCAGGGCTTCTAACAGTTCATCCTCAGTCAACGGGGCGTTCAAGAGCGCTGCGTCGGATGGAGACAACTTAGGAATGGGGTACCTATCCAGAAAGGAGAAAAGCTCCTCCCGGGTAGGCTGGACTTTAGAAGTATATACATCCTGAAAAAAATTAGAAAACGTGTCTAGGATAGATCGGGTGGAGTAACAAGTGGCCCCCCTAGCATCCCGAAGTGCCAATATGTGTGAGGTGGGCTGCTGAGACCTGGCCAGCATCGCCAGCATGTGCCTTGTATTGTCCCCTTCTTCAAAGTGTGATTGCTGTAAAAAGAACCTTTTGTTTTCTGCTAGTTGTAGGGAGAGCTGCTCTAATAATGACTGGGAAGCCAGCCAGGATCTCTTAGTAGAATCATTAGGGTCCTCTATATAAGCGGCTTCCAGCCTTTGGGCTTCAGTTAACACAAACGTTTCCCATTCTTTGGTTTTAGTTTTAATCTGAGATATAACCCTAATAAACTGGCCACGTAAAAATGCCTTGGCTGTCTCCCACACCGTACCCAGTCCCGCTGAATCCATATTATGAATAAAGAACTAATTCAACAATGCTGGGATTGGATCAGGGTCTGGTATGAGAGACAGCCAAAAGGGATTAAGCTTCCATAGACAATTTCCCCTGGCGGCCCCCAATTTAACGTCTACTGTGATCGGGGAATGATCAGAGATTTGCCTAGGATGATATTGGGAGGACAGGACCAGGGGCAACAGCATATCAGTACCTAGTACCATATCAATTCTCGACAAGCCCCCCACCGATGCCGATTGGCATGAGTATACCCTTGCCTCCGGGTTACGCACCCTCCAGACGTCAGTGAGGCCCATCTCTATCAAAAGGCGGGCAAAGGGAGTAGGGCCTGTAGGCCCCCCCCCCAGCCCAGTAAGACGTGAGATCAGCTTATCCTTCGTGTAATCTAAGTAATTGTTAAAGTCCCCCAGGACCATTGTAGGTACCCCTGGATATTTGGCCACATAGTCAGCTAGCACCTTAAGTAGACTAGACGAGTACGGTGGGGGAATATACAACCCAGCTAATATACACTTAGTCCCGTAAAGGGAACACAGAATAAATACAAAACGGCCCTCCGGGTCAGTTTTAACATCCAAAGGCGAAAACTGTGTATCCCGCTTGATAAGGATGCTCACTCCCCTCGAGTACACTGAACCGGTGGCGTGATACTGGTGACAGAACTGTCGAGCCACAAACTGTGGTGTAGAGGTCGGGGAGAAGTGAGTCTCCTGCAGGCAGACCACGGCTACCCCGAGCCGTTTAATCGTACGTGTCACCGCTAAACGTTTAACTGGGCTCCCCAATCCCCTAACGTTCCAGGACATGAATCTAGTTATCCTAGCCATAATAAGAAAACAAATCTGAAACTAAACCAGAATATTACAGAGCATATATACCCAAATAATAGGAGCAGCAAGTAGGCAGTTCGAGGAGGTAGATCTTGAGGGTTCAGCGGGCAAAGAGTTCCAATGGACCACAACTCTCGACGACGGACATGTAGTAGTTCAAATCTTCTGATATGTTCGGTGAGATGAGGTGGCATTAGAGACAAAAACAAAAAAGGACAGTAGGGCAAAAAAATGATGATAATAAAGAGGAAGAGATGCAGGCATTATCGGACAGGTGGTAGCTTTATCAAAGTCGTGGTAGCAAGGACTGACCAACATGGTCAAACTAGCAGAGCAATAACATGCTCTAGGCCAATACTGGGCCATCTTGGGGGCAACAGTGGAAGCGCACCTTAGTGTCTTAAATACTTCTCGTGCAACAGCGGTAAATAGACTGTAGTAAATCCAAAGATGCCAACATGGCAACAGAGTGTCCCACCGTGGGAGAGTACCGTGGAACATATATCCATATTATGTATCAAATGAGCTCAGCTTCACATATGAGCCTGTCGCCTATTGCGGGCCTCACGTAGCGAGTGTTCTTCCCTATCTAGCCACTGTGCAGCCGCCGAGGGGGAATCAAAGAATTGAACGGCTCCATGGACTTCCAGCCGTAGACGGGCAGGGTATAGCATTGCATACTTCAGGTCCAGGTCACGGAGCCTGCGCTTGCTATCCATAAATTTAGCCCGTTGTTTCTGCAGATCAGCCGAAAAATCCGGGAACATCGAAACTTTGGTGTTGTCGAATTTTAGTGCATCCGGATTCAGCCTGGCCAGGCGCAGCACCGCATCCCTGTCCTTGTAATTAAGGAGCTTGAAGAGAAAAGGCCGAGGGGGGGCCCCTGGGGCGGGAGGTCTAGTGGGGACCCTATGAGCCCGTTCCACAGTAAACATGGGGGAGAAGGCCTCTTTGCCAAAGGCCTGACATAACCACTGCTCAATAAAGTCCACCGGGTTCTTGCCCTCGATCTTCTCAGGGAACCCTATAGCCCTCACGTTAGACCTCCTCATTCTGTTTTCTAAATCTTCTAAGCGTGAGGAGTGTTGAGCTAGGAGATGGCCGTTGTAGGTAAGGTCACGTTGCATGGGCACCATATCGTCTTCTATAGAACTCACCCGCCCCTCTATGGCTGCTGTCCTCTCCCTAAGCTTCTGGTTATCATGTCGCAAAAATGTGATCTCTGTCTTAAGTCCCTTAAGCTCAGCAGAGAGTGCTGTTATAGACAGGTTGTTTGAGGTGACCACCGCAAAAATGTCCCTTAGCGTGGGCTCTGCATCAGCATTAGGACTCGTTCGGGCCTTAGGCCTATCAGGGGCCCCTTCTGGAGTACTCACTGCGTCCCAGGAGAAGGTAGGTCCGGCCGGATCCTCCAGCGGGACGGTGTCATCCGCCTCCAAGCCATCCTGGGGCATACGTTCAGGAGTGCTGACCGAAGGGACTGCATCCGAGGTAAGTACCCTGGAGAATAATTTTTCCGCCCCTGCTCTGTGTCTGTCTCGGGCCGTACGCTGTTCCGCGGCGCCATCTTGCGCCACGAGGTCTGTAGGCCGGGGCTGGTTTTGCTTCCTCGGAGCCGACATCGTGGGGCAGATCGATGAAGACAAGATCAGAGTAGTGGCGAGGGACCTTCTAGCGATCATGGAGCAAAGTTCAGCGCAAAATAAATGAGTTCCCAGGATAATGTAACGGAGATTCGGCGGAGCTCTCTGAATACACGTCCGTCTACATCTGCTGCCTGGCCACGCCCCTCCTCTACGTCCTCTTTAAGTGCCCAGCCGAAGCTCCGTGACCCGATCGCCGATTGAGTCCCGCGATTGGTCCCCGGAGCTGAAGAACGAGGAGAGCTGTGTGTGAACACAGCTTCCCAGTTCTTCACTGTGGCGCTGTCATTGATCGTGTGTTCCCTGATATAGGGAAACACGATCAATGATGTCACGCGTCCAGCCCTGCCCCCTACAGTTAGAAACACATATGAGGTCACACTTAACCCCTTCAGCGCCCCCTAGTGGTTAACTCCCAAACTGCAATTGTCATTTTAACAGTAAACAATGCATTGTTATAGCATTTTTTGCTGTGAAAATGACAATTGTCCCAAAAATGTGTCAAAATTGTCCGATGTGTCCGCCATAATGTCGCAGTCACAAAAAAAAAAATCGCTGATCGCCGCCATTAGTAGTAAAACTTTTTTTTTAATAAAAATGCAATAAAACTATCCCCTATATTGTAAACACTATACATTTTGCGCAAACCAATCGATAAACGCTTACTGCGATTTTTTTTACCAAAAATACGTAGAAGAATACGTATCGGCCTAAACTGAGGAAAAAATAAAAGTTTTTATATATTTTTGGGGGATATTTATGATAGCAAAAAGGAAAAAATATTGAATTTTTTTCAAAATTGTCGCTCTATTTTTGTTTGTAGCACAAAAAATAAAAACCGCCGAGATAATCAAATGCCAATAAAAGAAAGCTCTATTTGTGGGAAAAAAGGACACCAATTGTGTTTGGGAGTCACGTCGCACGGCCGCGCAATTGTCAGTTAAAGCGACGCAGTGCTGAATCACAAAAACTGTCCGGGTTCTTTACCTGCATTTTGGTCCGGGTCTTACGTGGTTAAATTCCTTCATCTATATCACCTCTGGCGTTCACTTCCTGGTTTGCGGTGCTCATTCATGTAAGAACTACATTTTTCCCAGTATGCATTGCGGCACACCCAGTAATTCACACCTCCTTGAAGTCTCTAACACGTAGATAGCGTCCCGCCGCACAGATGTAGTTCCCAGGAGGGGGCGAGCACGTCACTGAACACCGCAGTAAAGCCTCCCTTCACGGCGGTGAGTTACAATTAGACAAGCAGAACGGAAACGAAATAGAGCAACTTCTAAACGAAAACCAACAATGAGGAGGTGAAAAGAGGAATTTCTGCAGGTAAAGGATGCTTATTATGAAAACATTGTTTTTCCTTCACAACCCCTTTAATGTGTTTTACATATTTTTGTAGTTCATTGTTCTGTATCTATAGGCACAGTTTGTGCTTACTATGCAAAATGTAAATAAAAAAAAAACAAAAAACAAAACATATTTTTCAAACAGAAAAAAATTATACAGGTGAGAAAAAAACTGTCTGTACAACCAACTACCAAAATAAACAAATTGGAAACCCCTGCAGAAGTGGTATTGGACAACCAATAAATTACTAGCCACTCCATTCTTTGGCACGGTCTTGTCAGAGTACAAATTTTCCCTGATAATGAAGTATTTGCACTTTGAAAATAATGAAGAGTTTGGGGAGACTACTCATCCAGCACCAAAACGCAAAAAGATTTGGGAGGTAAATCAAATTCTCATCAGTATCGACAAAATTCTAATGGCCTTCAAAGGAAGGCTTAAATGGGTACAATATATAGCATCAAAGCGAGCACGATTTGGCATAAAATCATTTATGCTATGTGAATCGAGCACTGGTTACATATGAAATTTGGTCCTATACACCGGGAAAGGAACCAAATTCAAAGGAAGATTCAGTAATTATGGAATGGCAACCTCTTCAGTTCTTACTTTGATTGAGCCATTCCTAAATCAGGGCTATTGTGTAACTACAGACAATTTTTACACTTCTCCTGAACTCAGAGTTCCTTCTACAGAACAAGACGATGCCTATGGGACCGTTAGGGCTAACCAGCGTGACATGCCGCCATTCTTAGGCAATCAAAAGCAGGAGAAATGGTTGCCTGGCAAAAGGGCAAAATGATGGCACTGAGATGGCGCAACAAAAAAGATGTGTGCCAAATTAGTACTATTCATAACACTTCCACTGTCATGGTACACACAAAAGGTGGAAATAACATAATGAAACCACAAGTCGTGATAGACTACAACACAACCATGAGGTGTTGACAGAGCTGACCAGGCGATGACATTTTATCCAGCGATGAGAAAATAACAAATACATGTTACAAGAAAATCATCAGGCATCTTCTTGAACAGTGCTTATGGAATGCCTTCATTCTGCTAAGAAAAAAAAAAGTGCGACAAGCCTGTGGTTCATGCAGACTTTGTTTGGAAAGTTGCCAAACTGATATTTCTGAAGCACCAAACGCCAACGGCTGTAAATAAATCTGGTCGTCGTGTTGCTGGCATTGTCAACCCGGAACACATGACTGGTCGTCACTTTATGGACCACATACCGCCAACGGAAAATAAGTCAGCACCCACAAGGATGTGTGGGGTTTGTTGCTCTAAGCAAGAAAAATCAGAAAAAAACTGGTTCTATTGTCCTTCAAAATTTACCATACTCGGGATGTTTACTGAAGCAATATGACTACTAAGATTGCACCCTTGTTAGGCCAAATAAAATCTGTGTTTTTGATTATATTGGGGGAAAAGGGAGTAGTTGCTCCAGGTGGGAACCCAGATTAATATCCTCCGTTGCAGACAACTCAGGTGCAGGCAATGCACTTAGCAATGCAGGAACAAAAATTGTTTCTGGACAGCCGCACTCTGAACAAGTTGTAGCCTTTAATAAAGGCTACAACTTGTTCAGAGTGTGGCTGTCCAGAAACAATTTTTGTTCCTTTTTTGATTATATTATTGACTAAAATGTATAGAATAAAAAGTATTATTATTATTATTTATTATTTATAGTTATTTATTCTATTATAATTTAAGATGTTGTGTTTCATACTTTATCATACCCGAGATGTCTACCAGACTCTGGTTTGGACAGATTTAAGTGAGTTATTCCTAAGAATTACAGGCCTACAATATAATTTCCATGCAGAATAATTGTACCGCTTTCAGCATCAAAAATCGGACATAATCATACCGCCAGGGAGGTTAATCACCACTGTTTTGTTTGCAAAAGAAACAAACGACCCAACATTAAAAAAAAAAAAATGTTTTTCTTCATTTGTTTGCAAATAATCTTTCTTCATAAATTTAGGTAAAAATGTATTCTCCTACATTTCTTTGGTGAAAATAAGTAGTGTTTATTATTTAGTCTGTAGGAAAGTTATAGATACCACAAACTATGGTATACTGTATATCTGGAAAATAATTAATCATGATGTACTGACACCCTATCTAATTTCTTGAGGCCCGAAAATGCCAGGACAGTACAAATATTGTACCTTCAAAATTACCCCCTTTGAAATGTAGACAGTCTAAGGTATTTAGTAAGAGGCATAGTAGGTTTTTTGAAGTTGTAATATTTTGACAATTATTTTTTTACATACTGTCGCCAGTGCACTACAGCGTCATCATAACTGGTATGGCGGTGATCAGGGACACTGGCTGGTGACAATATGTAAAATAAAAATAACATTGTTTTTTTTTTTTACACATCATGATTGCCAATACCAGTGAATTTCATAGGTGTAAGCAACCATGTTTACTGAATGAAACTGGTTCAGTGTTTTTTTGTTGTAATTAGCTGTGATTGGTCAAAGCTAATCACATGGTACAGTTGGGATGTGATTGTCCCTGTCTGTATCATTTGATCACTGTGACCAATCACAGCTAGCAACACAATTGTATACAATGGATGGCATGAATGGAAACCATGCATTGTTTACAATTGTCATATGATCCGCTGTGGTCACAGCGATCACATGGTACTGGCAACAAGTCAGTACAGTGATCAATCATCAACTGTGTCCGGTGGAAGACGGTGTCCTCCCAGAACAACAGTGCTCTTGGCTATCTTTGTGCTATAGGCCAGGGAAGTTCTGTATTTAACTTACTTTGAGATGATTGTTTTCCCTTAACAAATTCTAAGTTCTCCATTAGAGGACAGTTACGATAGGCAAATAGTGGGATACACTATAAATATAAAGTTAAATGTTGATATGAATGTGTTTTTGCACGCGTACATTCCTGGATTAAACTACATGTGGATTGTATACCTGCCGACAGGCTAATGCACATGCGTTTGTGGTTTCTATAATTTGAGATCCTACATATCTGGTAAGCACCATTGATATTATTCTTCTGGCTGTAGAACATCAGATTATCAAAGTATTGGAAGATTTTCGAGGTCCCACATCGTGGTCACTTTATGATATTTACGTGGACTTTTGTTTGGTTTATGCACGGTATTTATATTTTTTTATACATGTTCACATTATTTGCTGAATCTCTTTTGCATTCTTATCAATATAATAATTTTTTTTGTTTTAAGGACTTTATGAAATACATTAGTTATTTTTTTGTCACATAGTAGTCAATATTATGGGATGCATGCTTGTTTGTTTATTTCATAAACAGGAATATGTCACAATGCAAAATTAGACAGAATAAAAATAAAAAAAAATAACAGAACAACTTAAAAAATCCATTAATAGGGGGAAAAAACCCTGTAAACATTGTAGGAGGAGATTGCTTCTATAAGCCATCTTGCTGTCCAATTAGAAAGCAGAAAGGGGTGAGCATTCCTTGGCATCAAAAATCTCTGGCACTTTGCTATGAGAGCAGCCCATATTCAGCTGTAAGTGTAGGATTTTGGAGGCTGCTGCAGCAGCATTGTGTAGGCACCTGTAGGTTCCTTGTTTTTTTTTTCCCCGACAGACTCTCAGTAATGCCACTGTATGGAACAAACAGGAGGACTAAGGGTTGGGACTTTCACTGAAGCAGGCAGGTGTAAGCAGTTTAAATGTATTGGAAGTCAATGATAAGTTGCATGAGGGTTGCACAAGGAAAACAAATATAATTCATTCAGTGGATAAACATACAGTAAAAACAATGTACCACTTAATACAAATCACATAATACAAGTGATCACTAAATAGGTAAAACATATCGTTGGCATAAAAACATGGCATATAATAGCGCTATGCATTTTGTGGATTCATTCACTCTTCAGGAGCATGCACTTGGAAAACTGAATGCTGTAGTATAATAATAGCAACACAAATATCTGTAAGGTCTGACCCTGTCACGGGAAGGAGATTAAAATGAGATAATTAGAGGTAATATTGCCTTAGGATAAACCCCCCAAAAAACACACTAACAGTACTTACATTGTCTGTATCTATGCAGTAACAATGTGCCAATATGAATTAGGGGTATCACTGGTGGGAGCTGAGGTGGTTATGACAGACTGGGACTCAACAAGGATGGTTTCCAAGTTAGGAAATTCTAAAAAATAATGGTCATAAATGACCACAAGTGCTGGAAACAAAGGTGAAATTGTAAAATAGACTGGGAACTCATATTATGATATATAATGGATCATCCGTCCTAAACTTGTTAAATGATAGGGTAATGAGATGCTAATGAGTGTATAGGTAAGGTAAAGTTAGTGAGAGCAGAAATTAAAGCTGATGAAGAGGTGAAGTACATGAAAAATTAAGAAACCATGTTGCCCAGAGGAGTAAGACAAGATCAAATGAAAGTGCAGCATGAATAATTGATGAAATAAATGAGGTCAAATTACCTAATAAACACTCCAATTCTGAGTGATCCACAAGGTGTGCAGGCAAAAAAGCTGGAACCACCATGTGAGTCAAACTGCCCCAGAATGGCGTACGTCACGTGGGCGTGCACTATGGAGAGTAGGCAACTGCAGCTGGGCAGAACTGCCCCCCAAACAAAACAATCCCAAAATGTCCCTCCACCTGGCTGCTAGATGTAAAAGCCGATAGAAAGCAGCGTAACCATAAGCGTGGCACAACAGTTCCGTTGCATAAGGCGTGATGTCGTAGCATAGTACAGGGCCGTCCCCCCCCTATATTGGGGGGGGGATCACCCGCCATATGCCTCGCAGCTCCCAAAAGCAATTGAGTGACTGCTCCTATCTATAACGTGTCACATGCAGCTGTCAGGGATATTAGACTAACTAGTATGGGGGTGGAGGGAGAAAACAGCCCCATCCCAGAATAGTTTGGTGGAAGGAGGGGGAATTCCTATATTGGGTAAGTTTAATATTACATGATATAATTGGGTATTAATCAGACCTGAAAGTATATAATGCCACTGTATGGTCAAGACACTAGTTTAACATTTCAAAATAGATGTTCCTTTATAATAAACATGTTTTGTATCGGTTTTAAAGAATTAAATAGGATTGGCTTAACTACCTCACAGTTAGGGGACATATGAGCAGAACCCAGTATTTCAAGATACTATACAAAAATGAAAAAGACCAATTAAGTAACAAACACAAAAATATAAACACAAGCATAATTTTGTTTATATTTTTTGTGTGTGTTACTTAACCGGTTAACGACCGCCCACTGTATATATACGTCCTGTTTTTAAAGATTTCGTTAACGGCAGCAGCTGCTGCCACAACCGAGATATCCATCTTTTCAGTGAGCGGTTCTGTAAACGATAACGGCGGTCTCCGCGGCGGATTTGTTGCGAGATCGCCGTTATCGGTGGCGGGAGAGGCTCCCCCCCTCCCGCCGCTCTCCTGTGCCCTCCGCTGCTTACCGGAGCCATCAGTAGCGGCGGAGGCGATCGGGTCCTGCTGCCTACTGTGTGAGGATGCGAGTGAGGGCAAGATGGCCACCACCCGTCCTCATAGCATTGCTGGGCGGAAGTGACGTCAAAACATCAGTCCCGCCCAGCGTCTTAAAGAGACATTTTTTTGTTGTCATTTTTTTAAATGACAAAATTTCCATTTTTTTTTTTTTTTGCATTTAAGTCTAAATATGAGATCTGAGGTCTTTTTGACCCCAGCTCTCATATTTAAGAGGACCTGTCATGCTTTTTTTCTATTACAAAGGATGTTTACATTCCTTGTAATAGGAATAAAAGTGATACATTTTTTATTTATTTGTTATTTCAGTGTAAAAAATTATAAAATCAATAAAAATAAATAAGGAAACAAAAAAAAATAAAAAATTAAAGTGCCCCGTCCCGACGAGCTTGCGCGCAGAAGCTAACGCATACGCGTGTAGCGCCCGCATATGAAAACGGTGTTCAAATCACACAACTGAGGTATCGCCACAATCGTTAAAGCGAGAGCAATAATTATACACGAGCAGGCGCAATTTTTAAGCGTGACATGTTGGGTATCATTTTACTCGGCGTAACATTATCTTTCACAATATATCAAACAATTGGGCCAAATTTATTGTGGTCTTATTTTTTAATTCAAAAAAGTGAATTTTTTCCAAAAAAATTGCGCTTGTAAGACCGCTCGGATGATGGTGGAAAGTTTACTGAGAAGAAACATGAAGTGAGAAATTCAGAAAAAAAACATTTAGTAGCGAAATTGAAGGAAAAGGTAAGTGAACCAACAATGCACTAGCTTAAACAAAGCAATTTAGAAAATAAAAGATGAACCTTTACAACCCCTTTAATCAGTCTTTTTTATTTTTGTATAGTATCTTGAACTACTGGGTTCTGCATGTATGTTCCCTGACAAAGCAAATACGCAAAACATGTTGGGATTATACGTGAATTTCCAAACCTATTCGATCTAGCCAGGGACCTGTTTGTTATGACCATCCAGCTGCTGTTTCAGCCATTTTGCTATTGTTGCCACTTAAGGGTTGTTTTAATCTTGAACTTTATTAAAGCTTGTTAAAATTGTATTCCTATACGTTTGTTTCTCATCATTATTTGTACAGCACCGTAAAAGTCCCCTTGCCCCCCAATTCCATATACTATGATTTTGGGATGAGGTGCTAATTCTCTGGGTGTTCCAACCTTAAATCGGACTCAATTTCCTTCTCTACCTCAAAGTTAGTTTTCAGGTTCTAGATAAAAAGAAAAGCCTCCACTTGAAGATCCTGAGACAATTGCTCTGCCTTATTACAACCTCCTACTAAGAATATGTTATAAAATGGTACCTATGCATCACTGACAGACATAAATAAATTACCCTTGAATCTAGCTTAGTGGCTCCTACTTATTTTGAGCCTAAAAGTGAATTAAGTACATACTATGAAAAAATGTCATCTTAGAAATGCTAAATCCAATGGAAATTATAACATTAGAGGACATTAAAAGCACAAAATGACCATCACAGTGGGAAATATACTTACATAAATGTTATTAAAACCATTTTCCATCTTCCCAACAAACACAATTCTGGTACTGGCTGAGAAGTAATTTGAGTTATGACTATGTAAATCTGAACTGCCTGGCAACATGAAATAAATTGGGTTTGTACTCTTTGGTTAAGGAGAAGTTTTCATGAACTGTATTTACAGTTTTCCTGTCACCACAGTTAAAAAACAGGAATCATTCATTGTCTAGAAGCTAAATTAAATTCATACTGCTATTATCATTGTTATAGTGGCAGTTATTACACAATAGCACAGTTCACTGTGATTTTAAGGTATGATTGTAGTGCATTACATTTGTAAGGGTCGGGTCTTAAAATATGTATTATGTTTTAATAACCCTACCAAGAATACAAAATGGAAAACATTTTTTCCAACATTATGTTTATAAAACATTACCACTGGATAAAATCAGCTGTGACATCATGAGATACCACTACCGAGTTAAAAAAAATATATATATTTTCGAGAAGAAAAACAACCCTTTCGCTGCCAGGCCCTGCAATTTGTCATTTTTCTTTACAGCTTTCAGAGTTTGTAAAATAACCCCCCCCCCCTACCCCCCATTTTTTTTTTATGAAAGCACATGACCAGTAGAATAAAAATTAGGTACTACTGATTTTTAAGGTCCTGTGATATTTGTGCAAATGTTTATCAAAACAATATTTTGACTAAAAATACACTAAAATCAAAATTAGCAGATGCAAACCCAGCAAATTTTACAAAAACCTTGCTATAATTCCCACTAAATATGAAAGGTTAACCTGTATTACATTAATAAATAACAAATATTTGTAAAGTTTAAATTGGACCTTTTTGCGAAATGGTGAAAATTGAACGTACACAAAACTGTAAATAACCAAATTCCTGTAAAGATCTGGATATGTTAATGTTTTACTTGCAGCTTTCAGAGTTTGTAAAAGACCCCCCAAACCATATATTTTCTTTTTGTATAATCAGTATTTATTGAAAAATTAAAAGGAAAACAGAAACATAAAAGGGGGAGGGGGAAGAGCGTATAAGCCAAAAGTCAGATACACCCAACAGGTTATTGTTGCATAAAGATCTGGCCACACAGGGCCGCCAAACAGTGGAGCTATGTATCAAACAATGCACATTGTGTAAGCAGGTATGGGCTGCCAGTGTCAGACGTAAACTCAGCCATGGGGGCTGGTTCAGCAGCCAACGCCCTAAGGTCGTCCGCGGCCGGCCCGGCCCCCCCTGCAACATGGGGGCCACATGGGCCACAATCAGAGATGGTGTGGGAACGAGCGTCTAAGGTGTGATATCTCGGAGGGGGAGGAGCAGAACTTTCCGCTGGACCGCCCAAGCCCGGGTATGAGCCAGGAGGGAGGTCCGCGCGAGAGCCCTACCAACCCAGGCGAGCCATAGGGCTCAAAACCGAACCAGAAGCCCACGTCCGGGGCGGAGGGGGGGTACTGAGACCTCCAACTAACCGCCCACCACGCCCAGGTGAGCTCCGGGTCAGGGCCAGGGATCGGCAAAGGCCCCCAGGCGGGCTATGGGGTATACCAAGGTCTAACAATTTGCTTGAACTAGCCCATCACCACACTCAACATTCTCAAAGAGTAACATTCCATCACTGGTCACAAGCCGTATCATTAAAAAGGGGAGGGGCAGACTTTAGGGAGGGGAGAGGGTGAGAGGGAGATAAGGGTCTGGGAAGAAGAAGGAGCATAGGTAAGACATGTAGGGAGAAAGGGGAGGAGAGGGGAAGAGGGGGGGGAAGAGAAAAAAGGGAAAAGTAGAGAAAGGAAGGGTGCGTACCTTGGCAGTGAGAAAGAATAAAACCTGTCCGCCTCCACACCGCGCGCTCCACTTCAACAACAAACATCAGTGCCGGACAGCCATCTCCTTAACCAAGTGCTGGTGGATCCAGTTGCTCCCCAGCGAGAGCTTGCAGCCTGCGAGTCTTAAGGGAGGGCTCCGCCAGTTCCAGCAAAGCCACGTCTAGACTAGAGGGGACAAAAGCAGGGTCCGAGACATAGTCTGTCCACGGTGCCCACACGGTCATATGTCGGTCCTGTCGGTCGCGACAGGTCGCCACCCATCTCTCAGCCTCTCCGATGTCACTTACCGCTCGTATTCAATCCTCGCGACCAGGTACTCTAGTCTGCCTCCAGTGCACCGGAAGCAACCTTCTGGCCGAATTGAGTAAGTGTGGAATTACACTTTTCTTATAGTGACTAAGAGGAATTGTTGGGACATGGAGAAGAAAGTGCACCGGAGAGAAGGGTATGTCAACCCCGGTGATCGTCAGTATCTGGTCTCTAACGTCCGCCCAGAAGGGCTCAATCAGAGGGCAGCTCCACCATACGTGGATGAGTGTGCCCCTGTGCCCGCACCCAGGCCAACACAGCCCGGAGTTGGGTTGGGTAAATACACGCCAAGTCCGCCGGCACACGGTACCAGCGAGACAATAGTTTAAAATTTGTCTCTTGTGTTTTAGAGTCCACAGAGGAAGAGTGAGTGAGGCGGTATAGATGGGTCAGTTGTGCGTCCGTAAGGACCTGATCCAAATCTCTCTCCCATTTCCGTATGTAGGCGGGCACGGGCAGAGGGGCAGCAGAACCCAGCAAACGGTAGAGTTCAGACACCAGGTGTGGGGTAGGTTCATCAGCAATGAACAGACTCTCAAACGGGGTGACAGAAGAGGGATCTCTTATCCTGTGACCCTGTTTTTCAAAAAAGTGGTGTAGTTGCCTGTACCGCCAGAAATTCATTTGTGGCCCCTGTCTTCCCGTCGGAAGGGTCTCATAATCCAGAAGCTTACCATCTTTCATGAGGTTCCCGCAGCTGGCGTTCCCGTCCTCCACCCATGGCCCAAAAAAGGCCATTTGCTCCCCCGGAGGGAACCAAAGGAAGCCACCTAATGGGGCCAGCGGCGACACAGGGGGAGACAATTTAAGCGAAGCGTTTAATCTATCCCAGAGCGCGAGCACATGGGTCGTCAATGGGGAGGTTGTCTCTGATAGACCTCTGTGTTCCCGCTGTAACCACGGTGCGTACGATAGGTTCCGCCCCGCAAGGCATTTCTCCAGAGATACCCAGAGCTTCGATTGAGAGTGGAAACGCCAGTTCAGTATCCTTTGGAGAGCGACTGCCCTATAATATCGTCTAAGGTCAGGAAGTCCCAGCCCACCCTCTGTCTTAGAGCGCTTTAACGTCTTGAGAGCTATTCGGGGCTTAAGCGCGCTCCAGATAAATTCAGTCAGCATGCTAGAGAGGCGATCAAAGAACAGTCTAGGCAATCTAATCGGGAGCATCTGGAAATAGAAAAGGATACGCGGTAGAATGTTCATCTTCACCACGTTCACCCGGCCAAACCAGGTGAAGGCAGTGCGAGTCCACTTAGTGAGATCATCTTTAATCGCAGCTAGCAAAGGGGGGAAGTTTGTCTTGTACAAGGCTTCATACCTATCCGTGAGTCGTACTCCCAGGTAGCGTAATGATGTGTTGGCCCACGAGAAGGGAAAGGCAGCCTTGAGTCTGTTTGTTAAGTCTGGGGTCAGGTTAATGGGGAGGATCTCCGATTTGTCAAAATTTATTTTGAAATTGGATAGGGTGCCAAAGTGGTTAAGTTCCTTCAGCAGGACCGGCAGCAAGAGCAGCGGGTTCGCGAGATGGAAAAGAACATCGTCAGCGTAAGCTGAGAGTTTATGTTCCGCATTTCCAACCTGCAAGCCCCTGATATCACCATTAGCCCGAACTGTACGGAGCAGGGGCTCCAGTACCAGAGCAAAGAGGAGGGGTGAAAGTGGGCACCCCTGCCTCGTGCCGTTCCTGATGGGAAAGTGGGAGGAGAGGGTACCATTCACCTTCACCTGTGCACATGGATCAGAGTACAGAGCCAAGACGGACGCCAACATACGGGGGCCCAAGCCCAAGTGTTTAAGTACCTCCTGCAGGTACGACCAGTCCACCCGGTCAAATGCCTTTTCGGCATCTGTGGAGATGATGAGGTAGGGCTGGGGGTCTGCACAAGAGCGGGCCCAGTGAATGAGCTGGACCGCCCGTATGGAGTTGTCCCGCGCCTCCCTGCCCGGGATGAAGCCTGTCTGATCAAGGTGCACGAGTCCAGGCAACAGATGTTTGAGCCTATTGGCCAATATTTTCGCTAGGATCTTCACGTCTAAGTTAAGGAGCGAGATAGGGCGGTAACTCTGTGGGGGCGGCGGGATCCTTGCCCTCCTTCGGGATCACGGTAATATGGGCTAGTAAAGCTTCCGACGGAATTGCCGTACCCCCCGCTATAGAATTAGTAGCGCAGTAGTGGGTTTTCCAAGTGGGAGAGAAAGGTCGCAAAGTATGCCTTGGTAAACCTGTCTGGGTGGGACTCTTCCCAGCGGGTAGAGACCCAATCGTCGATCTAAGTTCTGTCAGGGTGATTGGTTGTTCTAAAGCTGAGGACTGGTCGTCCGTGAGTGAGGGGAATGCCGACGAGGTCAGGTAGTCACGAATCGCCTGACATTTCGCGGCCCGCGCTGGGGAGTAGAGATCAGGGTTCAAATCATACAAAGCGGCGTAGTACTCCCGAAAGCCCGCTGCGATTTTAGAGGACAGCACCGTCGGTGCCCCCGAAGGGGAATTTAATTTGTGAACATGCATCTGCGCCGTTCGTGTCCGGAGCGCCCGTGCTAGCATGCGACCGCACTTGTTCCCATGTTCGTAGAACCTATGGGACATGTGGCGGAAACGTTTGTGTGTCTGCCTGTCCAGAAGCCGCAGGAACAACTCCCGCAGTTCCGTCAGGGTATGCAGTGCCTCTGGGCCCCCCGTCGTTTTATGGTCGAGTTCAGCTTTCTGGAGGGCGGTGTACACCCTGTGAAAGTCCGCCATGCGTTCTCGCTTCAGACGGGAGCCTTGAGAAATCAATGCCCCCCTGATCACGGCCTTATGGGCCTCCCACAACGTGCCCTCACTCACGTCAGCCGTGGAATTCTCGGAAAAATAGTGGGACAGGGTGTCTGCGATTTCTCCCACCACCCCCGCGTCGTCTAATAGGTTGTCATTCAGTCGCCATGTCCAGGATCGACGTGAACCGGAGGGTAAAGCAAAGACCGCCGACACCGGCGCATGGTCCGAGATGGTGATCTGTCCTATGGAGGCAGATCTCAAAAGCTCCAGGGTGTTCCGGTCCACATACAGGTGGTCTATGCGGGTGTAGACGTCATGTACCTTAGAATAGTAGCTAAAGTCGCGGTCAGACGGGTGTAGTATTCGCCAGCTATCCGTCAGGAGGAGGGATTGGAGGGACTTACGGAAGTGTTTAAGGAACGCGTAGGAATGTGTGGGTCTAGCATGAGAAGTGTCAAGTAAGGGGTCAGGGCTGACATTGAAGTCCCCCCCAGGATCAGGGAGCCCTCCCTGAACTCGCCCAAACGTTCCAACATAGTGTCGAGGAACCCCAGCTGATTAACATTAGGGGCATAGATAGATGCGAACGTGTAGGTGTGCCCTGCCAGGGAGCCCTTCAGAAATACGTAGCGGCCTAGGGGGTCTATTCGGGTGTCAGTGGGCTGAAAGGGGCATGACCTGTGTATAGCTATTGCGGTACCCCTGGATTTAGGGGTTGGAGATGTACTAATAAACCACTGGCTAAAGAGGTGTTTAGGGAGCCTGGGTAGCGACTGTGGCGTAAAGTGGGTCTCTTGCAGGAAGACCACCTGCGTTTTGAGCCTCTTCAACTCCCACCAGAGCTTGCTGCGCTTGTGGGGGGAGCATAAGCCTCTAACATTGTAGGAGCTTACCTGTAGGGTGGCCATAGGTGTGTCCGGAGAGGATGGAGTCGCTGATAGATACGGGGCGCACGGTGTGGAAGGCGGAACAGCAAGACGCACCTAGGAGAGAGAGGAGTAGGAGAAAGGCAAGGGGAGGAGAGAAGGAAAAGGGAGAAAAGGACAGATGAAAGAGTGGGAAGAGGGGAGACAAAATGACAAGCATCAATAGTCAGGAAATGCATAATAAGCATGGCAAAAAACAGTAAAAAATATAGGAAAAATAAAAATAAAGGGAGAGGGGGGTAAAGGCCGAGACCAAACAGTCTAGCCAAGTCACTATGGACCCTGTCCGGGACCTCGATCCTTAACGGAGGGGGGGCCCGGACCCTAGTCCAGGATCCCAAAGGGGATCAGTACCCAAAAAACAAAAAAGGGTAGCCTACTGGGGGAACGTGGCTAACACAACAAGAGGGAAAGGAGGGGGCGTCCGCCACCGACCACCGCACCAGGCGTGGAGCGGTATGTGTGGGAGGAAAGGGAGCTAAGTGTCAAAGGTGGCAGTCCCAAGGGGTATAGGCAACAGGGAGCCCAAACAGTTAGGAATGGGCACATTGGTATAGGAATCATCAAGCATCTCCGGCCGGAGATGAAGTGAAGGAGGATCAATCTCCAACTGGAGCAGGTCCTTGCGAGGACTCGGAAAGGCGTTGACTCCGTCTCCGTCTGCGGTTCCTGCGTTTAGCCATTTGCCAGGGGCCCGAGGGCGAGGTTAGGGACCTCCGACGACGTCCGCCAGTCCGGGAAGTCCACCGGGTCCAGGTCAAGAGACGAAAGGAAGTGTGGCAAATCATCCTTCGTGCGTAGAGTCACAGTTCTGCCATCTTTGGTAGCCTGAAGATAGAAGGGGAAACCCCAGTGGTATGTCAGGCCTGCGTCTTGTAAGGCCGCCAAAAGGGGTCACAGCAGCCTCCTCTGCATAAGGGTGTGCCTTGAGATGTCCTGGTAAAATGTCAGATGGGCACCATCAAAATCGTAGTGGGTTTTACCTCTCATCTTCTGCATTATACGGTCCTTAAGTGTGTATTTATGGAGTTTGCAGATGACATCACGTGGGTTGTTCACGTCTTGCGACGGTGGTTTAAGTGCTCTGTGTGCGCGGTCAATCTCCACCACAGCTGTAGCAGGCAGGCCTAAAATGTCCTTAAATATGTCTTCTAATGTAGGGGTTATATCCCTCGCTCCGGTCGCTTCAGGCAAGCCCCTTATCCTGATATTCGCCCTTCTGCTGTGGTTCTCCATGTCATCTAAATGACACAGCAAGGCCTCAATTTGATGGCTCTGAGCCGAACATTTCTCCTGTAGCTGCGAGATGACTGGGAGCACATCTTCCAGCTTCTGCTCCAGGGCTTCTACCCTATTGCCCAGATGGGTAGTGTCCGTCTTTAATTGGGCCACATCCTCTTTCAGGGCCTTCTCAACCCGGTCTGCAAAGCGCTCTAGGTCTGCTTTGGTGGGGAGGGCCCAAATATGGCGCCTGATGTCTGCGTCCTCCAGGGGGTCAGGCTCCTCAGAGAGGCCCAGGAGAGAGGAGGGCGAGTGCGGGGAGATCGGGGCCATCGAGTCACTCACCAGCGACGGAGAGGGCCCGGGGGAGCTCGGTTGCAGCTGGGATCGGGTCGTCGGGGCCCGCGAGGCTGGGGCAGCGCTCTGTGATCTCCCGGCCGGCGCCATCTTGGATGCCTCGCGGCCGCCTCTGGTCGGCTCCACGAGGAAAGAATCGAGCTGTCCCTGTCTCGAGCGGTCTACCCGAGGGGTCTGCGGGGGTGCCCGGATCTTCTGCGACATGTCAGGGGACAAACGGCAGGCAATACTCCCTTGTAGCTCAGGTTAGGTGCGGCGGTGAGTCGGAGCGGCAGACACATGCGTCCCTACTCCTCCATAGCCAGGACACGCCCCCCCACCATATATTTTCTGACACACCATATGACATATAGGTTGTGTTTATCTAGTAAATTGGTAATGAGGCAAATTCCTCTTGGTAGAATAAGAGTCTAGTACAGGATCATGGCCCGTGTTTAAGTCTCCTTTAATAATAAGCATCCCTTGTTTGGTTTCTGAAATTATTTTAAAGAGGCAAGAATGTGATTTTGGCTGGTATTAGGGGCATAAAGGTTCACCGTGTGGGTTAGCAATTTATATTAATACAGTTAAAGACTGTAGAGTCTTTAATAGCAATGAAGACACCACATTTCTTTTTCAGACAAATAGTCTGACCATATAGTGTGAGAACTAAAGTATAAGCAAGGGCATTTAGAAGAAGTGAAGTGAGGATCTTGCACAAAGATGACGTCTTCTTTAAGGAAATAGATATCCTTTTATCAATGAGGCACATTTGTAGGGGCTCTTGAGCCCTTTGGTATTCACAGAGATACACTTCAAAGTCATAGGAAATAACATAGCACTGTTGTGTGGCTGATGTGAATTTATGACTGATGGTGCAGGTGAAAAAAAATATACCGTCCATATAAGTCCATTCTGAAAAACTGCTGCAGATGTTGGACTGTCTTCTTCATCAGCATTCTGAGGTCGCTGGCAGGCTTTTTTTCTGATAGAATAAGCAGAATTATTTAAGGAAGAGTGTGATCAAGGCAGGGTAGTGATCTATGGTGGAGAAAAGATCTGGAATAGAAAGAGCAACGGCAACAGAGGTATAAACAAAAAACAGGGCTAAGAACATCCCACTAAAAGGCAGGTAGAATGGGCAGCCAAAGCTGCTATGTTAACTAGGCGGATCAATAAATAAGCCAACGGAGGGGGCGTGGCTACCGAGCTCCTGCATGGATGCCTGAGCAGTGAGCTCCGTGCCAGCAGTAGGAGTAACAACGTGCCGAAGCACCCTCAGCCACTCAAACTTGCCTGGATCGCTCCTCCGGACTGCCTGGACCCCCGAGATGGCCCGCAAACGGAAGACAGCACCCCAGGTCCAGAAGCTTTCACACTTCTTCCCGCCGACTCCTCGAGGCCTAATCCAAGATGGCGCCGGCGGCGCCTCGCCGTCCTCCTCCAGCGGCTCCAGCTCATCCCCTAACAGCCCGAATCCACTGCTGGGAACAGCGCACGGATCCCCGGAGGCCTCCACACCACTGACACGCAGCCCAGCTAAGTCAAAGCCGCGGCTGTCCCCCGAGTGCTCAGACAACAAGCAGGTCAGTGCTCAGGATTCCCTTAATGATACCAGGGAGCTGGCGGAGGCGATCAATTCATTCCCCACCACTGACAAACCCCTGTCTGACACCATGTTGAGGGATATGCTAGTGTCCCTCCGCAGTTCCCTCCACGCTGACATGATGGACTGTATGAGGGGGTTCAAGGCAGACGTACAGGAGCTGGGGGGAAGAGTGGAGCATGTGGAACAGAAGATGGGGGAGTTTGCCTCTTCTCACAACTCCTTAGTAGATGCCCACAACGATCAGGCTGATGAAATAGCATGGCTCAAAGCTAAGATCTCGGACCTGGAGGACAGATCCAGGAGGAATAACGTCAAAATCCGTGGCGTCCCTGAATCTGTCCTCCCTCAACAACTGTTGCAATATGCTCAGGACTTTATGAAGCTAATTGTCCCTGATCTGTCTGCTGCAGACTTAGCAATTGATAGGATACATCGCCTGCCTAAGCCGTCACACCTACCTGACACCATACCCAGGGACGTTCTGATGCGGGTGCATTTCTTTCAAATAAAGGAGCGCTTTATGATGTCCTTCAGGAAAAACAAGGACCCGCCAGCTCCATACTCGTCCATCCAATTGTTCGCGGATCTCTCCCAATTTACTATGCAGAGACGCAGGTCCCTTCTCCCAGTTACCAAAGCGTTACGCAATCACGAAATTGTGTACAGATGGGGCTACCCAGCCAAACTCACCATCACAAGAGACAACCACACATCCGTGATTAACACCCTCTCTGAAGGCCTCGATCTCTTGCGGTCTTGGAATATCGTCCCTGAAAAGGCGGACGAGGACCCTCCCTCGACCTCTAAAATTGCCACCCATGATTCCTGGCAGAAGGTGACCCACAAAAAGAAGGGCAAGAAGCGATCCTCCTAGGTGCTCCGGCTTCGAAAACATCACTATACTACTCTATACCTACTGACTATGACACTTTACCCTCCGTGATAACTGAGCAGCATGGCTGCCCTCAGATTCATAAATGAATCTCCCTTTTTACCTCTCAGAATTGCTCTGTTCGAGCTGATATGTTATCTGACTGTTTGCTTTCTTATGACTTTGTCAATTTTTTTTCTTCTATTTTCTTTGTTCTCTCTTTTTTTTTTTTTGCCAACTTCCTCCCCTTGCCAAGAGATGGACCTCCTCCCACATGCCAGGATGCAGCAAGCCCTCTGCCTACGACCAACAACACCTTGGATTTCATCTGAACTTAGAGTGCTGCTTCAGCCTAAGGTACTGTTTCTCTATTCCCCCACTACACCATGGTGATTAAAATAGTCTCTTTTAATGTTCACGGTCTGAACCACCCCGTTAAAAGATCGGCTCTATGGAAGGAAGCCCAGAAACTGTGGGCGGACATTCTTTGCGTACAGGAATCCCATTTTCTCTCCTCTAAGCCCCCTTCCCTTACAAACAAGAACTACCCCCATTTGTTCTTCGCCTCTGCCCCCAATAGGAAGCATAGAGGGGTCATCACCATCATCAGAGACTCTGTGACATTCAAACTTGGAGAGGTGATTTCTGATCCTGCTGGTAGATATTTGATTGTTATAGGTGAATTCAATAATCGTTCCTATACTATTGTTAATCTCTATGCCCCTAATGTTCACCAGACTAGGTTTGTCAATAAGGTGTTCAAGATTCTTTCCTCTGTTAAAAAAGGAGAGGTTATTATATGCGGTGACTTTAACATGACGGTTGATTGCGGTGTTGACACAACCTCAAAATCTAAACGTCCCCTTCCAACACTATTCCCCACGCTTCTGAGAGAGGACTACTATGATGTCTGGAGGTGTCAACACTCCAATGAACGCGACTTCACTTTCCATTCAGCAAGGCACAATTCTTACTCCCGTATTGATATGATTTTGGTGGATAGGTCCCTGCTTGGGGTGATCTCCTCCTCCTCCGTTCACGACATCTCGTGGTCAGACCATGCACCTGTCTCTGTGGTGTTGGAGGAGGAGTTGACCCCCAGCCCTGCTCGTGTGTGGAGGGCCAATGCAGGACTGTTTCAAATGCAAGATCAGGTAAATAATATTACTAAACAGCTGACTGAATTTTTTGAGATTAATGAGGGTTCGGTTTCTGATCCGGCTGTCCTATGGCGTGCCCACAAAGCCTTCATCAGGGGCGTTCTACTCCAAATTAGCTTGAGGTTGAAACGCCAACGGACCTTGAAGGTTGACCTTCTCCTTCGGGAGATCAGATCCATTGAGACACAAAACAGGACCTCGCCTAACCCAGATCTGTCGGCCAAACTGGTTAAACTCAGATGTGACCTTAGACGCGTTCTCCTAGAATCCCACAATAAGTTTGTTAAAGCCTTGAAGATGACGCACTACTCCTCTGGTAACAAAGCTGGCAAATTCTTAGCTCGTCACCTTAAGGACCAGAGGACTCGTGCGAAAATCCCCTTTATCCGCAACCTGAAGGATGATAGCAAACTATATGACCCGAATGACATTGCCAACTCATTCGCTGACTATTACTCGTCCCTATATAACCTAAAAAATGACGGTGACACCCCACAGCCCACGGATCAAGACATACAAACGTTTCTGGCCGATCTCTCTCTACCCACCCTGTCCCCCTCCCAACTTGAAGACCTAAATGCCCCAATTACAGTGGAGGAAATTCTGAAAACGATAGCCAAAATGCCCCTAGGTAAATCTCCTGGTCCAGATGGGTTGCCGAACGACTATTACAGAACGTTCGGCAAACTCCTTGCTCCCTCATTGCGCTCGGTGTTCTCACAGGCTATGTCCTCCGCCAACTTCCCCCCTGAGATGTTAAATGCCTATGTTGTGACCATACCCAAACCCGGCAAGCCCCCTGATGTCCCTACCAACTTTCGCCCCATCTCATTATTAAATACTGATGTTAAGCTCTATGCCAAAATCCTCGCCCACAGACTTTTAACTGTTCTGCCATCATTAATCAACTCTGACCAGTCCGGTTTAACGGTCGGCAGACAAGCGTCTGACGCCACCCGCAGGATTATTGGGGTGGTGCAGCATGCTTGGGCCTCTCGAACGCCTTCTCTGCTCCTCTCTTTGGATGCGGAGAAGGCGTTCGACAGGGTCCATTGGGGCTATATGTCCCAGACCTTAACTAAGTTTGGGTTTCGGGGTCCTATCGTATCAGCTATCCTAGCCCTCTATTCTCATCCCATGGCCCAGGTCTACACTTCTAATTGCCTTTCCCGCCCTTTTCAAATAACTAATGGGACGCGTCAGGGGTGCCCCCTTTCCCCATCAATTTTTAATCTCTTGATCGAACCATTGGCCGAAAAAATTAGATCCCATCCCCTAATCCTAGGTTTCTCTATCCAAGATACACTCCATAAGATTAACTTATTCGCCGATGACATCATCCTATCCATAACATCCCCGGCTAAATCACTCCCCCACGTCCAAAATGTTCTTCGGTCCTTCAGTAACATCTCCTACTACAAGGTTAATTGCTCCAAGTCGGTCATACTGCCTATCCATCTCCCTCCCTCTGACCGGGCATATTTGGAAGGTGCCTTCCCATATGCGTGGTCTACCAATAGCATCTCATACCTAGGCCTTCAGATCACGGCAGACCCTTCGGGACTAGCAGATGCCAACTACCCGGCTCTAATTGGGAAACTCTTGAAGGAGTCCATCCGGCTGGCTAAGACAGAACTCTCCTGGTCTGGGCGTCTTGCTTCCTTTAAGATGTTATTGCTACCCCAGATCCTGTACGTCTTTCGCACACTTCCTGTCCCCATAAAACCCCCCCACCTGAGATCCTTGAACTCTATACTGCGGACATACGTGTGGAGCGCACGAAGACCCAGATGCTCTAAAACAATACTAACTAGACATAGAGCTGCTGGTGGCATGGGTCTTACGGATATAAGGGACTACTATCGCGCAACCCTCCTCAACCAACTAAAGTCATGGTTTACTGACCCTCCGGTGGTCCCTTGGTGCAGCATCGAACGGTCACTAAGCCCCACTAAGGACCTACCCTCCCTACTATTCCTTGACAGGCTGAGACCCTTCTCCCTTCACCGGCTTCCCCTGTCCATTCGGGCCTCCTTGGGGGCCTGGAGGGACCTCGGACTCATCTCCGATCCTCGGGATGAAATGGTGGAAGTACCTATCCCCATTGAGACTTTAATGAGTGCTATCCCTAATATCACTCTTGGAGACTGGAAAAGCAGGGGCATTACCCATATCTCGGATCTTTTCCGCGAGGGCCGCCTCGCCTCCTTTCAGCTCCTCCAGTCCATGTACAACCTCCCCTTGAAAGACATGTACAGGTTTCGCCAAGTATCCCATTTCCTTCAATCAATTAACAGCCACAAAATTCTCCTCCCGGTCCAAGTGTGGAAATTCTTTACCTCCCCCACTCCCATTGTCAAAGGGATACCACTTTTCTACACTCTTCTCCAGCATAGACGCACCTTCGTCAAGTCCCCCCCGTTCTTGAAATGGGAGGCGGATCTTGGCAAGACCTACACAGACTCACAGTGGCAGGTCGCTCTTAATTCGGTCTTCAAGGCCTCTAAATGCTCAAACCACTGGGAACTTGCCCAGAAGATCTCTCTACGGTGGTATCTTACACCGTACAGAATGTCCAAATTCTCGCTGGCTAACTCGCCTCTGTGCTGGAGGGGATGTGGAGAGGTGGGTAACATTATGCATGTCTTTTGGAAATGCAAACACTTGACTAGCTTTTGGAACAGTGTGTTCAGATGTATATCCTCTATGACAGGTATGATCACGCGGCCGGGACCTGACCTGGCCCTGCTGAGTTTACACATTGACAAGTTCCCCCCTCAGTTCCGAACTGTGGTTACACACCTCTTGCTAGCTTCCAGATCCCTCATCACTCGGAACTGGAAATCCAACGTAGTCCCCAATCTCTCAAACGTAATCTCCCTCACTCGAGATAATTACATTTATGAGTCCCTGATCGCCTCTAGGGCTGGACAGAGGAGGTGCTTTGATAGGAGATGGCTGATTTGGACTGAATGGTATAAGGAGTGACCCTACCTTGTTTTACCTTAGTTAACCGATTGCTTACGAGCTATTAATGATTACTTACGTTTCAGCGGAGGCTTCCTCCAGCCCTGGTATTAATACGCTTTGTACTGGTCCTAACTACCAGGTCCATCTCACTCTCACTCCCACTCCCTTTCCCACTCTCTTCTCCTTCACCATTCCCTTCCCACCCCCCTTCATTTCCCTTTTTCTTTTATTTATTTCTCCATTTATTTCTCCATTTGTTTCCATATCTGTATTCATCTCACTGTTCGATGCCTCACCTTTGCTTGTTGCAATTGTACTTCCGTTATGCATCGTCTACCAACGCTAAATGTCCATCTGGGGACATATAAAAATTAGCTGTTAGACTTGTTTGAGGATGTCAACTAATTTGCTGTATCTTACTATAATCTAAGTTATCTTCAAGCTGTAATACTAAGCCAACCAGGTGATGTCGCCCTATACTCTTGTATGTTTACTTGTTTCAATGATGTATGACATTCTTTTGTATGTACTAAAATCCCAATAAAAATTTAAATTGAAAAAAAAAAAAAAAATAAGCCAACCGTGGTAACTGATGTGTAAAGAGCAGATGCTCCTTGCTTTAAAAGATATAATAGCTCTCGAAGGGAGAGAGGGTAGCCAACTTAAATTGAAAAATCAGGCCTCATTTAGGGGTAGACCATTCAGGGTCCAGATGTGTTGGTTGCAGTGGGGAAAGCACATGGATATCTGTCAGAATAAGCTGCCACTGTAAATAGGAATGTGTTTACTATTCCAGTTCACAAGCAGTTTTGTAGGAAAGCCTTACTTTTGGGGGCAGTTTTTTTTTTCTATTGAGAACAGTTTGTTGTGACAGGTTAGTGTGTAAAGAATTATTTGCCAATGTAATTGGTAAAACTGGGCTTTGTTTGGCTCCCACCATGATACCCTCTTTAATATGATAAGAGTAAATACGGACTAGCACATGGGGTGCTGTATCCAGCAAGAATTTAGGCTTGAGATCATGTGGGCTCTATCAATACAAGGTTCTAGTTTGCTTAGAGAAAGTATAAGAGCTTTCATAAGCTATTGGAAAAAGGTAGGTAGGTAGGTCAGATGGGGGCACAAACTTAGTCCTCCACGATCAAAAAAAAAATCCTATGCACATGTAAATGTGTACATGCTCATTCACATGCACATTATTTTGGTCCAAGGAACAGTAAAAATGTGGTGAGTTTATCCTGGACAAACATATAGTAGACATCCTTTTATAGAAGAACATTGTAATAGTGATTTGCATGCTGTGAAATAGCAACAGAACAGACAAGGCAAGACTCATGGGGGGCAGCCATGTAACAGTAAGCAGGCTAGCACCATATAGGCTAAAATGCTCTTAATGAAATTTGAATTATAAAACACGGTACAGAATGGGGATTCATATCAATCAGCAATTTACAGGAAACAGGGAGAAAACCCCTCTAAGCTCCTCAACAGTCGTAGCGCTACAGTAGGAAACATGATTGGTACAATCTGAGCTGAAAGTACAACCTGCCGTTTATGCTCAAGAAAGACGCATGAGAAAAAAAAGCTGGACTTTGGTCCAATAGCATTTTTGAAGACTTTTGGACTACTATAGTGGCACAGAACAACAGAAAAAATATATTTTCATTCACTTTCTTATGACTATTTCCCAATTACCACATTGCACTTAGAATTTTCACACTGTCAGGGATAAAGTACTCACTGAGACCAAAATGCAGAGGGTGGCTCACCTTTACGACCAAGCGCGCCCGCCCCTGGAGTTGAGACAGGAGGCAGAAGCACAAGGAGGTACCGGTGCCAGCGGTGAAGTGATGCTTGATGGTGGCTGTAGTAGATAGCGGTAGGCTCTGAGTAGCGGCAGCCGAAACAGGAGACAAGCGGTGACAGGACCAGGATGCAGGTATTGATCAGGTTTCAGGAAACAGACAAGGTAAGTCCGAGGTTCAAGCCAGGGTACGAGGAGCGGAGACAGCAGCAGATCCGGGTCACAAGCCAGTGGTTCAAAGGGCAGGAGAAAACAGCAAAGTCCAAGTCACAAGCCAAAAGGTCGGGGTCAGGAGAGTTCAATAGAATGGTCAGCAAGCCAAGGTCAGGTTCCGGGAGAGAGATGAGTCGGAAGGAATTCCAGGTAAAGGTTCCAAGGAAACAGGTAACAGGATGCACTAGCTGACGATAAACCAGCAACCTGTCTTCAGACAGGAGCTGGTTTAAATAAGGCGGTCAAGTCTGTGAATGGTCCTGAGCAGGTGCGCGCCCGTGCGCGCACTAGTGCACGCGCCGGAGCACCGCGCACGTGCATGCGCACATGCCTGAAGTGCCCAGGCAAGTGCTAAGGCGCTGATCTACCGCGCATGCGCGCCACACGGGGATCCACGGAGCTAGGGCCCTGACACACACACAATATCACTGAGAATCAAACTCCAGTACCACTGAGATATCTTTCCCCATCCTACAGAAACATTTCTGAATGGCCTCATTCTTAGGCTTCTGCAAGTCTACGTAACACGTTATGTATGCCTGCAAAAAAAATTCTTATTGCTCATACAGATCTCGTTGTTACTTGGCATATTGTTTAACTGCTTGCCGAACCGGCCGCCACAGTTTTACGGCGGCAGGTCTCGATCACCCGCGATCGCTCGTTACAGAGCGAGAACCGGGAGCTGTGCGTGTAAACACACAGCTCCCGGTCCTGTCAGGGGAGAAATGCCTGACCATCTGTTCATACAATGTATGAACAGCGATCAGTCATTTCCCTTAGTGAGTCCACCCCCCCTACAGTTAGAACACACCCAGGGAACATACTTAACCCCTTCCCCACCCCCTAGTGTTAACCCCTTCCCTGCCAGTGGCATTTTTATAGTAATCAATGCATTTTTATAGCACTGATCGCTATATAAATGTCAATTGTCCCAAAAATTTGTCAAAAGTGTCCGAAGTGTCCGCCATAATGATCGCCGCCATTACTAGTAAAAAAAAAAAAAAAATATTAATAAAAATGCCATAAAACTACCCCCTATTTTGTAAACGCTATAACTTTTGCGCAAACCAATCAATAAACGCTTATTGCGATTTTTTGTGGGAAAAAAAGGATGGCAATTTTGTTTGGGAGCCACGTTGCACGACCGCGCAATTATCAGTTAAAGCGACGCAGTGCCGAATCGCAAAAAGTGCCCTGGTCTTTGACCAGCAATATGGTCCGGGGCTTAAGTGGTTAAAAGCATAAGCCCAAAGTGACCAATACAAGAACACTGGATATTTTATATCTGGCCAAATATTAAAACAGCACCATTAATATATTTGAGTGAACCTAAAATATTCATTAATAGCATACATTGTATTAAATGTTATTGCAACACTAATGATTAATGCCTCTGGTAACAGCTGAATCGTGTTTAAGAACAGAACCAAACCATGTGCACGGCATAATTGTGAATGTATGGCCATGCTCCTGGGTGTCACTCTGCACAGAGACACAGCGCTGATGAAAAGGCTCATAAATCAGGTAAAGGCTGGATTCATCTTTCTTCTTTGTAACTTCTAGAAGAAATACACATACCAGATTTACTCATTTACACAAGGTCTTTTGGCAAGCTTTTATTTCTCCCAGTGTGATTATAAACCGTGAACCTTCCGCATTGTAAGTTTATCAGGAGAGTACTAAAAAAAGATTCCAAGGCAGAATTGTTTCACATCTAGCTCTCACATGCATGCACCTGTATACAAGCACACTGCATCGGCATGAGCATCAGGGGACAAGTGAATGTTAAGTAACATGCAATTTAAAAATGGAATGGAAATTTATTCATAGCATAACACTGGGCTGGAGAACAACTGATAATGTGTAACCTCAAAGGCTTTTACCACCAAGGATGATCTTAAAAAATAATAGGAATCTATGGTGACAGCAAAGAAAAATATTAACAAATTACATTCCTGTAAAATCAAAACAGTGTTGTGCTATGCATCTTTTATATACATACACACACATTATATATATATATATATATATATATATATATATATATATATATACACACACACAAACATTTAAACACACATTTATTTATTTTTTGTTTCCTTTTCAAGCCAAACAAAAAAAAAAAAAAAAGTGAAGCAAAGAAGTGCTTGAGAACACACAAAAAAAGTGCACAAGGATGTGTTGAGCGCCCCCCCCCCCCCTAAAGTTGAGGCACCCCTTTGTTGTCCCACACCCCCAAGACACCTGAAGGGGTAAGGAACGCTCAGGTTTAGCAAGTCAAAATGCACCGAGTACCCCCACTCAAGTACTGAGTGGAAGGCTCTACCTAGGAAAAATCCCCTAAAAGGTAGAGAGGGGAACCTAATGCCCATAAATCCTTCCTCTAGACTTCAAGGAAGGCCTGAAGATACACATCCTCACAATCATGAGTGAAAAGGTGACACACAAAAAGAAAAGAAAAGTGCTGATGTGCAAGAAATTGGCTGCAACCTGGTAACAAAGATGGCCCTGTTTCTCAGTCAAAGGCCTAGCGTATGAGGCACTGTGCAGGAAAAAGCCATGGCATTGTGGCCAAAAGCCATTTCCCACCACGAGGCCACTCCAGGGGGCACTTAAAGTGATTTGTAAAGTCCTTTTTTTATATATATATATAACAAACATGTTATTCTTACCTGCTCTGTGTGGTGGATTTGCACAGGGCAACCTGGATCCCCAGCTTCTCGGGTCCCTCTTTTTTTTATTCCCACTTACCATTGATGCAGTGGCATGCTTTTCTGCCACTTATCACCAATGTAGGGAAATTTTTTACTACCAATGATTGACGGCTTGTGAAACAGTTCCCCTGTCACACAACGCACGTCACCAGATTTCCGGAAATAGCCGAGCTGCGAGTCGGCACTATACGGCGCCTGCGCAGTCAGCTCTACACGGCGGGCGCAGGCGCCGTATAGTGCCGACTCGCAGCTCGGCTATGTCCGGAAATCTGGTGACGCTCGTTGTGTGACAGGGGAACTGTTTCACAAGCCGTCAATCATGTAATCCAAGGATAGGAACGCCCAGTCCCGCAGTCATCAGAACCCGGAAGCCCTGGACAAAAAGACAATATAACGGTATGTACTGAGAAAAAAAAAATACCTGCATACAGTAAATGTCCTTAGTATGCTGGATGTAATGTTAAAACATGTTTTTGGGGTGAACCCCCGCTTTAAAATAAGAAAAAAAAATATGAATTTAAGAAAACATTGCATACAGTAACAAACTCTGCTTCTCAATGTGATGCTTACAAAAGCTCAGCGCTTTGAAGATACACTGATCTAAAAGGCATGAAAGATGTATGTCATCCTTTTTTCCTATGCCACTCTCTTGCTAAAAAAGGTGCTCCTCCATATAACAATATCACAATATGTCACCATCTTAAAAAGTGAAGGAATGGCACATATATCACACTAACAAAAATATATATATGTTTTAAGCTAGTGCCAAAAGAAAAAAAAATTGTGTTCAAAACAAATATATAGTAAAAAATAAGATGTTTGTACATACTATAAATCAAATTTTACTTCAGGAATTCTTAAACAGACCGGTTATACTGCCCCCTACAAGAGGTTGGGACACTGGTAAGTAAAATATATTGAAGGCAGCCCCATATAATTCTACATCTAACCACCATGTCTCAATTTTATGAGCAACCTGTACATAGTGCCAATGACAGAGGGGCAGAACCTGTGTCTCTCAATTGGCATAAAACAAATCAAACAACAAAGATTTTATGGTAAGTATGAAAGTTGTATTTTCTATATCTCCAATTGAGGGACACAGTAACACATATCTTAAACAGTCAGGTATCCAAAAGCAGCTGATGGATGGACAACAGCCACTGAGAGGTCCAACAGATGTGGAGATTGTTCCACAAAAGTGTATCTAAACAACCTAAGTCTAAATCGTGACTAGATGAAGAAAGGGCCAAGTAAAATAGGTAAATTGATATGACCAAGGGGATGGAACCAAAGATCAACCAGGTGCTCCAGACCAAGAGAGATTGTCATCAAGGAGAAATTACTACCTGAGAGAGCAATGAGGACAATGAGCATCAATCAGCGAAAGTTGACTACCAACCAACTATCCATCACAAACAGGTGGAAACAAATGCTACCTGAATAGGACAAAACCAGACCAACAACTAATATGGTAAAAAAAAAAGAAATGTTTGCTGGGCTAAGTCAAAAATAAAAACAGATCCCCAAGGGTAAGTTTGAATACACATACCTAGTTAAACAAAAAGTACATTTGGTGATCTGCAGAAAAAAAACTTATGCCTAGCATATCTAACTTTTGACTTCAGGGAACAAAAGTTCAGAATATGTCCAAAACAAAGACCAGATGGTAAAAATATAGGGTTTAAGCTTACAACTCCTAACCCTTAACTTTAGGGAAAATTAGGTCTATAATAAGGAAGAATGTTACTTGATTAGACAACGAATATTGTATTGAGTCTATGAGCCCACACAGCATAAAATCTAAATGTATAGATAAAACAAAACTCAAAGCTGGAAAATGACAGGGTCATAACCCTGTAAGCTTATAAAGGAGAAGGCAGGGCAATCAACAACACCTGCAAAAAAGGGAGCTGCAGGAACAATATTATATTGTAATCCAAACTGGTATTGAAGAACACAGGAGGAGAAAGCCTCCCCCAACACCCAGAGGTTTTCCTGTGGTGCGACATTCACATTGCAACTTGCCCAACCACTTACCGACTATATGGTTCAATAATCACAGAGGTTAACCCTGAAAAGTGGAACATTCTCTGTTGACGTGCGAGGAGTAGTAATCCTACTGCTATTATTAGGAACATTCTCCGGACAGAGAATAGAAAAGAGAAAATAATGTAAGAAGAGTTCCCCAGAAGACAACAGTTTGGTCACTGAAAGAAAACCTCTCTCCTGTTCATTATAGGTCTCACAAAGACCTCCAGGACTACACTATTGTCATGGACATGCAATAATGTCTGGCAGTTTACCTTCTCCTCATGTCTCCATTAGAGGCCTGACTCTCTTCTGGCTGCCTTTTTATCACCTCTCCTTCCTGTATGGCCACACCCCAGGCCATCCCAGGAAGTCTATATTAACTGTTGCACTGCAGGTCTGCTTTGCTGTTCAACCTTGTTGTCAGCTTAAGTTCCTGTCTGCAGTGTGCTATGTTTACCTTCCTGTGTCCCGTTTTTGGCTGGTCCCTGACTTCTTATGTTTGCCTGTGACCCTGACCTTTTGCCTGTCTCTTGGTTACCCTTGTCTGCCTGTTGCCCTGACCTCGGCTTACCCATAACTATCGCTTGTCCTGGTTGCTGCTTCCCCTCTCTCCCTGCGGAGTGTGACCAAGGGGATCCAAGGGGTCACAACCTGGATCCAGCTGCAGCAAAGGCCATCCTCACCACTAGAGGCTCTGGTGAACACAAAGCTGGGTCTTAGACTCTGTGATCTGGGGAATCTTGGGTTCACGCTTCCTCTCTGATTGCAGCAGTCAGCTATAGGGTTCACTACCCTGTGGTGCATCCCTGACCCGAACAGGGTGCACTTGTCACCTGACCACAGTTGACCTAACAACTATCCCTCTTAGAGGGAATCTTCAATACAGTCCCAGCTTTCCTTGCCTGCTGACCATCCAGGTGAAGATAGACCAAAGAAAGTGAAGGGTATTTCCTTCCAAGAATGAAAGTGAGCCACTCAAGTGCAGAGCTCTCACTTTTCAATGTGAGGACAATCTGCCTTGGCTTCGGTCGAGGAGGGTTCAACAAACTTCAAATGAGTTTGGATGCTGAACCCAAATCTAATTAAAGTCAATGGGAACCAAATTTGCACAAATAAAAAGCCAGTTTCTGGGCTAATGTCTAAAATAGCATAGTGAGTGGGTACTGCTCAGGAGAACATGTACCATCGCAAAACATTTTCTTTATAAAAAAAATCCATGTGGGCAGTGATTTTTTTTTTAAATCACTGGCATTTACAAAGACAATTTTTTTTTATTGTCGGCAAACACTGTCCCTCTGATTCTTTTTTTTTTAAAGAAAAAAAAAAAAAGGACATGCAAACCCCAGAGTTTCCCCAAAATACATAGTAGATCAGCCATTGCTTGCTACCACTGCTATCCATATTAGTGACCAGTCGTGTCTAGCTCCACTCATGTCCCTACAAATTGACAGCACACTGCCTTATCTGCAGGGGTTTAGGGTTATATAAAAATCTCTGCTCAGTCTCTCCAAGCACCCTTACCCCCATAGACACCCCCCCATGTTTATCAGGGTGCATGAGAAGCTAGATTCATTAACCATTTATTAACCAATATTACCAGCTTGCATGTGGCTATTATCACTTGGAAAAAAAGTAAAAAAAACACAATCTTAGTCGGTTATAAGCAATACAAAGATTATTTTAGCATACTTCTTTGCAGACACGGATATCACCTACTTCCAACCTCCTGCAGTTCCTTCCTAGTTCCTGCATGCTGAGTGGAAGGGTTCAGCTGCTACTGACAAATAAGTCCCAATATTGTAATAAAATCTAGTCAACCAGATAGATGAGCAGGAAAAAAAAAACTAGTCAACCAGATGAGCAGTGAAATGACATTTCAGGAGGGGTTCCGTATACAAGCAGTATATAGATTAACCTCACTGCTGTCATGCTTCCCATAGTTCCAAGTAACAATATCTAATTTTTTTGTCAGTTTTACAAAACTATAGTTGGCTGAAGATTGAAATGGCATGATCATTATTAGCAATATTACATTTAAAAATGTCTTTTGTAGCAGTTCTATCATTCTATTTTTGTGTTACCCTCTCTATACATAAATTTCTTGCACAATCTGCTCATAACTGTAAGACCTTAAGAGAAACTACAGATTGCATCCCTTAAGCCAAGTTTCATTTTTTTTTTTAACAGGATACCAGCATAAAAATTCCTGGATGGGGATACATAGCTTTAACTTGACTCTTATTTATGGTATATCAGATATTAGAATAAACTGATATGGATGTGGACTACATAAGCAGCAGTCAATAAAATGAATACTGAATCCCTGATTAACAGTTAAAATAAAAACCAGACCCCATCAAAACGAAATATGTGAAAAGCAAAAAAGTTGGCAAGGTATTGGTATTCTCTGTTTATAAACATCCATCTGTTGAAATCTGTCAAAAAAGCAGCCAAAATGAATTTTGGCAATTCAAGAGGCTAACTTGATACAACCGATGACATATTTAATGACAAAATCTAAATATGTTAACTATTTAAACAATAAACATAAAACAAAATAGACTGTGCCTGAAAAGAAACAAATACTCTGTAAAACATGGCCACAATTGCAACCAGATAAAAAAAAAGTTTTTTTTTTTTTTTTTTTTTTTTTAACAGAAGCTGTAATTAATTAAAGCATCTATGTTTTTCTTTCTTATAGTGCACTTGAAACAAGTAATCAATATTCAGGCGGTGAAGAATATCTTTAGATTATCAATGTGAGCCTTGCCAATCAATTGTCCATGATAACATGCTCAAACAAACAATCTAAAAAGCACATCTGTCAAATACAGAGCAAAATCGATGCTAAACCTAATGCCAGTAAAGCTTAAAACCGCATATTTAAAGTAGAACAAAAACTGACAATGCTTTGGTAGGCTCCTGGAATTAACTTAATCTCATTGCAGCAACATGTACAGAGGTAATTACCAATTTCCAGTGCTGTAGTATGTTTAAATGTTTGACAGCAGTCAGCTTGTGAATGGAGGTGTCACTGTTGGTATTATAAAAAAAGGTGACTAAAAGACCTGAAAGGAAAATGTTTGTCATACAAGCCTGCATCCAGTGAAGACTCCCTGAACTGAACTTCAAGAAATTCATTTTGGTCTGACACTGTGGGGTTGATTTACTAAAACTCAGCCCTGGTTCACACTGGGCTGCGGGAGTGAAGCCGTGCGAGTTCAGCTGAACTCGCACGATTTCACTCCCGCCGGCAGTCCCGATTTTGGCCGCGATTTAAGGGACATCTGTGCAGGTTTCTGCACAGATGTCTATGTAAATCACGGCCCGAAATCGCAAAAAGTAGTACAGGAACTACTTTTTGAAATCGGTGCGGCGTCGCACCGATTAGGACAGTGTCATTGCCGACAATTGGCGGCAAATGCCGCCGATTTGAGATGCGATTTCACATGTGAAATCACATCTCAAATCGAAGGAAATAGTACCCAGTGTGAACCTGGGCTCAAGAGTGCAAAATCTGGTGCAGCTCTTGGGAGAAACAAATCAGCTTCCAGATTTTTTTTTTTTTTTTTGTCAAAGCTTATTGAACAAGCTGAAGTTAGAAGCTGATTGGCTACCTTGCACTGCTACAGCAGATTGGGAACTCTGCGGTTTTAGTAAACCAACTCCTATGGGACTTGTTTACTTTTTTCTTTATGCAACCTTTGAATTCAACAGCACAGGGGATTTAAACACAAACACATGTACCTGGTGCTGATATATGTCCCAGACAATATGCAACAGTTATGTAATCTAGAAACCCAATTTTAAATTAGAGACCGCACAAATTTAAATAATGAAATAGGGCTTTCTTCGTCAGAACCTGTTTCTATAACATAGGCCTTATGTTTCAAGCATAAGTTCACAGTAAAGTTTCACATGTTCTCAGTGATTTCTCTACTTCAATAATGATGGGCATATTTCGGCAGTTTATTAGGCAACCATTTGGAAGCATCAGAAGCGGGGAAAATGCATCTGTCTACTTAAGCACCAATTAAGTAAAGGCATGTTCTTACATGCTATTTTAGTTTTAATTTATTTATTCATTTTTCCAACCTTACCCAAAATAAAAGTGAGTACTTGAAAATTACCTAAAAAAGGAAACAACGGGTATTGGTTTTCCTGGATCAGTAAGCATAATCTGCTACTAAATATTGTATTATGGGATCTTGCAGCCAGACATTAAGGTCTATGTGAATATTATGTTATAGAAAACAGCTTTTAATGGTACAGGTAAGACTCCAAAGCTAAACAACCCATTTTAAATAATGAAAAAAAAATAAAAGAATTACTATAATCCCATAGGAGAAAGGGACTTACTGTGAATTAACAATAAATTTCCCTCAAATAAAAAAAAAACAAAAAAAAAAACACATACATACATTTGTAGTATTAAACCTGTCTACAAACCTTTGTATACAATAAAAAGAAGCAGACATAATGAGATTAAATGCAGCTCTGCATTACAATAAACCACATCAAGTAGATTAAATTTCATAATGTGAGTTACAAAAGCTCAACAAGCATTTTGGTTCTTGCCACCTGAGACTTGGCTTTATTAGATCAGATAAGGTGCACTACAAGCATGAAGAAGTTTACTAAAGCATAACAATCATTTCCATCCAAGCAAATATAATCACACACAGGACTGGATAAACACAATCTGCATACCAAGTTAACAAATGAGGACATTTTGAACTGAAAGCAAACTTAACCAGTTCCCTACCGAGCCATAGTAATATGACGTCGGCAGGAACTGTCTGTCCCTCAGAGTGGACGTCATATGATGTCATTTGCATAGCGGCCGCTAGAGGGCGGAGTGTGGATCCGTGTGTGTAAACACAGATCCACACAATCACGGCAGGAGTGTGGATCTGTGTGTGTAAACACACAGATCCACTTCCTGTCAGAGGTGAGGAGACCGATGTGTGTTCCCAGTACAGAGGAACACAAATCAGTCTCCTCCCCTTGTGAGTCCCCCTCCCCCTACAATTAGAACACACTTTAGGGAACATATTAACACCTTCAGTGCCCCCTAGTGTTAACACCTTCCCTGCCAGTCACTTTTACACAGTAATCAGTGCAGTTTTATAGCACTAATCGCTGTATAAATGTGAATGGTCCCAAAAACGTGTCAAAAGTGTCCGATATGTCTGCCGCAATGTCACAGTCACAATAAAAATCGCAGATCCATGCCATTACTAGTAAAACAAATATATAAAAAATGCCATAAATCTATGCCCTATTTTGTGGACGCTATAATTTTTGTGCAAACCAATCAATATACGCTTATTGCGATTTTATTTTTACCAAAAATATGTAGAAGAATACGTATCGGTCTAAACTGAGGAATTTTTTTAAATATATATATATATATATATATATATATATATATATATATATATATATATATATATATATATATATATAATTTATTTATATTTATTAAATCAAAAAGTAAAAAATATGGTGTTTTTTCTAAATTGTTGCTCTTCTTTTGTTTATAGCGCAAAGAATAAAAACCGCAGAGATGATCAAATACCCCCAAACAAAAGCTCTATTTGTGAGGGGAAAAACAAAGATTTTATTTGGGTACAGTGTTGCATGATCACGCAATTGTCATTTAAAGTGCAACAGCGCTGAAAACTAAAAATCGGTCTGGGCAGGAAGGGGGTGAAAATGCCATGTATGGAAGTGGTTAAGTAGTGGAGGTAGTCAGATACAATAATTTACCCTCCAGAAAACAAGTGCTCTAATCACTTTTTGATAATCAAGAAAAAAAAAAACACAACATAAAGGACTGATCACAATAAAAACAAATGAAACTGTCTTGAAATACATCAGCTGCTATTGCTGACCTCAATTGGAAGCTGCTAATGACCTTGATATTATGGATTAAACTAGCTACTTAGTCACTATCATGTGGGAAGTACAAATCTAGACAAGTTGGGCGATTACTAGTTCTCAGAAGGGCTTTATGTTTACATATTTTAGGAGTCATGGATATATACGTGAACCTCAGACAAGCAACAAAGTTAAATACATATTACCTCACTGGAGAACCTACAGTGCCTTGCTAAAGTATTTGGCCCCCTTAAACTTTGCGACCTTTTGCCACATTTCAGGCTTCAAACAAAGATATAAAACTATTTTTTTTTTGAAGAATCAACAACAAGTGGGACACAATCATGGAGTGGAACGAAATTTAATGGACATTTCAAACTTTTTTAACAAATACAAAACTGAAAAATTGGACGTGCAAAATTATTCAGCCCCCTTAAGTTAATACTTTGTAGCGCCACCTTTTGCTGCGATTGCAGCTGTAAGTCGCTTGGGGTATGTCTCTATCAGTTTTGCACATCGAGAGACTGACATTTTTGCCCATTCCTCCTTGCAAAACAGCTTGAGCTCAGTGAGGTTGGATGGAGAGCGTTTGTGAACAGCAGTTTTCAGTTCTTTCCACAGATTCTCGATTGGATTCAGGTCTGGACTTTGACTTGGCCATTCTAACACCTGGATATGTTTATTTGTGAACCATTCCATTGTAGATTTTGCTTTATGTTTTGGATCATTATCTTGTTGGAAGACAAATCTCCGTCCCAGTCTCAGGTCTTTTGCAGACTCCATCAGGTTTTCTTCCAGAATGGTCCTGTGTTTGGCTCCATCCATCTTCCCATCAATTTTAACCATCATCCCTGTCCCTGCTGAAAAAAGCAGACCCAAACCATGATGCTGCCACCACGATGTTTGACAGTGGGGATGGTGTGTTCATGGTGATGAGCTGTGTTGCTTTTACGCCAAACAACGTTTTGCATTGTTGCCAAAAAGTTCGATTTTGGTTTCATCTGACCAGAGCACATTCTTCCACATGTTTGGTGTGTCTCCCTTGTGGCAAACTTTAAACAACACTTTTTATGGATATCTTTAAGAAATGGCTTTCTTCTTGCCACTCTTCCATAAAGGCCAGATTTGTGCAGTATACGACTGATTGTTGTTCTATGGACAGAGTCTCCCACCTCAACTGTAGATCTCTGCAGTTCATCCAGAGTGATTATGGGCCTCTTGGCTGCATCTCTGATCAGTCTTCTCCTTGTATGAGCTGAAAGTTTAGAGGGACGGCCAGGTCTTCGTAGATTTGCAGTGGTCTGATACTCCTTCCATTTCAATATTATCGCTTGTACAGTGCTTCTTGGGATGTTTAAAGCTAGGGAAATTTTTTTTGTATCCAAATCCGGCTTTAAACTTCTCCACAACAGTATCTCGGACCTGCCTGGTGTGTTCCTTGTTCTTCATGATGCTCTCTGCACTTTAAACGGACCTCTATAACAGTGCAGGTGCAATTATACGGAGACTTGATTACACACATGTGGATTCTATTTATCATCATTAGTCATTTAGGTCAACATTGGATCATTCAGAGATCCTCACTGAACTTCTGGAGAGAGTTTGCTGCACTGAAAGTAAAGGGGCTTAATAATTTTGCACACCCAATTTTTTAGTTTTTTATTTGTTAAAAAAGTTTGAAATATCCAATAAATTTCGTTCCACTTCATGATTGTGTCCCACTTGTTGTTGATTCTTCAAAAAAATTACAGTTTTATATCTTTATGTTTGAACCATGTGGCAAAAGGTGGCAAAGTTCAAGGGGACCGAATACTTTCTCAAGGCACTGTATATTACTCCAAGAACCCTTAATTATTGCTCATTAACACATTGTCAAGCACAGAATTAACTGTGTAACTTCCCACATTTGTAGCTTTTTAAAAGGAGGTAGAACAATTTTATTAGAAATAATATAGGAATGTTTGGATTACCAACTTAAAATTTTTTATAACAGGCTTTACTCCAATATTTTCCTTTCCATGAGAGGTATGCACTGAGAAAATACCTTCCAGGAGAACCTGAGATGATATAGGTAGGAACGAGTTGAGGATATGTTCCATCTTTAGTCCAGCAGCCACATTTCTGAGTAAGGCTGCATGAGAACCCTCATATATTTAATATAAGCTATTTTTTTTAACTTTTTTCAGCCCACATGTACTGCTAGGACTGGTTTACTGTTTAGCCTTGTTCCCCCTGCGTCTTCACTACCCAGAACAAACACTCGGGGATGGCACAAACCTCTTGAACCAGCCACATTGGAAAATGGTTTTAAAGTGAAGTTTTGGCCCAAGCACAATACAACACACTTATAAGTTATATATAACAGAGTTTAAATTGAGGTAAACAAAAAAAAAAAAGGAACACAATGAAAAAGTATTTGATTTAAAAAAAAAAAGTTAAAAAAATAAGATATAAATGTAATTATATATTATTTGATATACAGCATCTCACAAAAGTGAGTACACCCCTCTCATTTTTTGTAAATATTTTATTATATCTTTTCATGTGACAAAAATGTCACTTTGCTACAATGTAAAGTAGTGAGTGTACAGCTTGTATAACAGTGTAAATCTGCTGTCCCCTCAAAATAACTTAACACAGCCATTAATATCTAAACCGCTGGCAACAAAAGTGAGTACACCCCTAAGTGAAAATGTCTAAATTGGGCCCAATTAGCCATTTACCTCCCCGGTGTCATGTGACTCGTTAGTGTTACAAGATCTCAGGTGTAAAGGGTGAGCAGGTGTGTTAAATTTGGTGTTATCGCTCTCTCACTCTCCTATACTGGTCACTGGACGTTCAACATGGCACCCCAAGGCAAAGAACTCTGAGGATCTGAAAAAAAAATATTGTTGCTCTACATAAAGATGGCCTAGGCTATAAGAAGATTGCCAAGACCCTGAAACTGGAGCTACAGCACAGTGGTCAAGACCATACAGCGGTTTAACAGGACAGGTTCCACTCAAAACAGGCCTTACCATGGCCGACCAAATAAGTTGAGTGCACGTGTTTAGCGTCATACCAAGAGTTAGTCTTTGGAAATAAATGTATGAGTGCTGCCAGCATTGCCACAGAGGTTGAAGGGGTGGGCAGTGAGCATATCAGGGCTCAGACCATATGCCGCATACTGCATCAAAATGATCTGGAATGCTGTCGTCCCAGAAGGAAGCCTCTGCTAAAGATGATGCACAAGAAACCCAGCAAAGAGTTTGCTTAAGACAAGCAGACTAAGGATATGGATTACTGGAACCGTGTCCTGTGGTCTCATGAGACCAACATAAACTTATTTGGTTCAGATGGTGTCACACATGTGTGACAGCAACCAGGTGACAAGTACAAAGGCAAGTGTGTCTTGCCTACAGTCAAGCACGGTGGTGGGAGTGTCATCATGGTCTGAGGCTGCATGAGTGAGGCTGGCAATGGGGAGCTACAGTTCATTGAGGGAACCATGAATGCCAACATGTACTGTGATACTGAAGCAGAGCATGATCCCTCCATTCGGAGACTGGGACACAGGGCATAATGACCCCAAGCATGGCAAAGCAAGTCTCCAGACCTAAACCCTATTCAGCATCTGTGGGACATCCTCAAGCCGAAGGTGCGCAGGGTCTCCAACATCCACCAGCTCTGTGATGTCGTCATGGAGGAGTGGAAGAGGACTCCAGTGGCAACCTTTGAATCTTTGGTGGACTCCATTCCCAGGAGGGTTAAGGCAGTGCTGGAAATAATGGTGGCCACACAAAATATTGACACTTTGAACCCAATTTGGACATTTTCACTTAGGGGGGAAATGTACACTATTATACAAGCTGTATACTCACTACTTTACATTGTAGCAAAGTGTAATTTCTTCAGTGTTGTTGCAGGAAAATATACAATAAAATATTTACAAAAATGTGAGGGGTGTACTTACTTTTGTGAGTTACTGTGTATTGTATAGTTTTCCTATACAGACGTTTCTTTCATATCCTCCTAAAGAAGTGATGTGTTACAAAACATGTATAGGAATACCGACCCCCTCAGCAAGTGTTTATTGACTATGACAAAGGATGTAAACTAACCTACACATAATATTGGGGCAGTAAATGGGAAATAAGTGATTGTTATGGTGCTACGAATTGTTCATAGGGCTGACATTGTGCCAATAGGTCCAGTATCATTGATGCACATCCTTTAGTTCTGCCACTGCCAGAGCAATTAAGGCAGAGCTCCACCCAAAAGGGGAAGCTCCACTTGGCCATCCCACCCTCCGCTGCCACATTTGGCACCTTTTGGGGGGTGGAGGCGGGTACCTGGTTTTGACAGGCCGCGGCTGACTCAGCTGAAAGTTGGCCCCCTCCCCTTCCCCCACAACTGGACAATTCACAGAGCACCGCACTCTTCACAGATGCGCAGTAAAGAACCAGTTTCCCTTAGTGGAGATGGTGGCGGCAGGACCTGATTGCCGATAAAAATTGGCTCGTGTGAGGACACCGCAGGATTCATGAACAGGTAAGTGTCTTAATATTAAAATTCAGCAGCTACAGTATTTGTAGTTGCTGACTTTAAAATGTTTTTCTGAAGGAGACTGGAGCTCCACTTTAAGGTCTCTGTCATGTGACTGTTACTACTTATATGTTTGCAGCTCAGCTTGTCCGTGGGTTCAACAATACCTTCTTACAATGAAATAGCAATATAAGTCTTTTGGACCACCATGCTTCACAAAGGCAGAAAAAAACATTTGACATGAGTAAAAGATGTTTGCACTTCTGCAAAGTCACAGACTGCATGTCACAATATCAACATACCAGCTAGACTGCAGTTAGTTCCATAACTAGGTAATCAGGAGTTGCTGCTATGCAACAGCAGAGAGCCTGTGAAAGTGGCACTCAGAAGGCAGAGCTCTCTCTGGTGTCTCTCAAAATTTGCTCAGCAAGTTTGAGGCCGACAGATAGTTATAGGCAGTTGACAGGTGTGTGGTAAGCAGAGTTACCGTGGAATGCCTGAATGTTATGTACAAATTTCCTCTCACTACCTTAACCTTTCTTTGTTGGCAAGCTCCTTTTGAAATTTATTGCAAGGTGTCAAAATCCAGTTATGAAACCTCAGCGGCATCATAGTAAGCCCTTGATCTTTTTTCTCTTCTGCAGAGGATTTTAAAGTAAAACTAAAAAAAGTTATGTTTTATCCTTCAGACTTTGCAAAGGATTTAGGGTCTGAGAAAACATAAAATTAAAGCTGCAAACAGCATGATCCTATAGAAACTAATGAGTAATAGACTGCACTTTTATGTTGCATAACTTCCAACAAGGCATTTCTGTCTAAGTTTATTAGCAGGGCATGGAGACAAATTTAGTCACTTACAGTATAAAGGAGACATGCAACTAAATCTCTGCATTTATGGAGGGCAGGGGCTACTCGGCTCACTAAAGAAAGGGTGCCTGAGGAGCAGAGTTCTAGATTGCGTTGTTTACCATGAATCTATGCTGCCAGCACACTTCTTATGCCATAGTCTTTAGTTGTCAATCAAGTACAGTTTAACCTCGCAGCTGCACAGGTCTTACACATGTCAATAAATGTTTGTATTTTGCACCACCATACAGCACTGAAAGTATGTCAAACATGCATTTCAAATTACTAGGTTACTGCACAACCAGTGTCCATCAAGATTGAACAACCTAGGAATGGGCGACTTTAGATAACCACTGTATTGAGAAATTTTGAAGTGGTGACGATTCTGACTGAGGGGTGGGCTTGGCACTGTGGCTCTTGGCAGTGCAAGACTGACTGTATTTGCATATATACAGTAGATGTTATGCAAATACTCTATGATAAACCAATATTTGTCTCCCCTCCTTGTGACAGCAGGTGGGGGATCCTCCCCCCACAACCACTGTCACAATTTGAAAACAGTGTGTCTGTGTGGGGCTCCGCCTACAGGTCTACATTATTCATTCAGTTTCCTGTGAATTAGTTCTTACAGGTACCGTCAGCCATTTTGGCTTTCTTAATGAACTAGGAGGGTGCTGGTCAGCGTCCTCCTAGTTTATTGATCTTCCGGCTCTCAGGTAACTGCCTGCCTATAAGGCCCCGTACACACGACCAAACATGTATGCTGAAACTGGTCCGCGGGCCAGTTTCAGCATACATGTTTGGTCGTGTGTAGGCGCGAGCGGGCCGAATTCCAGCAAACATTTGCCCGCCGGGCCTTTTCCCAGCGGGCAAATATTCATGGACGTGTTTTAAAACCGTCCGCTGGAATCCTGCCCGCTCGGACATGTACGGTCGTCAGTACAGACCTACCGTACATGTCCGAGCGCCCGCTGTCCCTCGCATGCGTCGAATGACTTCGACGCATGCGTGAAAGCCTTTAAATGGCAGGCCCGCCCACGTCTCCGCGTCATCGACGCGGACACGCCCCGCGTATTGTTTACGCGCGGACTTCTGTACGATGGAAGCCCTCTGGCAGGCATGTACGGTGAAAACGGTCCGACGGACCGCTTTCACCGTACGTTTGCTCGTGTGTACCGGGCCTTAGAGGTACGAGCAAACAGCTATACTGAGAGTTTTCAGAAACCTGAGATTGCACCTGCAATCTGCTGATCGTGGGTACAATGCTCTGCAAGCTCCTTAAAAAAAAAAAATTCACTTTTTTTTTACCTTCAAAAAAGGTGCATTTGTTTATTTTTAAAGGGTGAATTCATCGGTTAAGAGTTTGCAAAAAATGTGCATTATTATTTAAAACAAAAACAAACTTATCGGTTAAGAGTTTGCACTACTAGACTTTCTCCATTAGTGGTTTGCTTTGTGGTATGCATTATTTTTATATTTACTTAAACTGTTCATGTAGTCTCTTAATTTGCAAAGATAAAAATGTTGCGCATTGTCAATTTCTACAAGGACTTCAGTATCAGATGTACTGTACATGTATATACACATACTTTGACCTATTAAGCAGTGACTCTCACTTATGAAGCCGTCATAAAGGTAACTTGGGCATATTGTGGCACATTTGTTGTCATCTGTGTCCCATTTGTGAAAAAAAAAAAGGACATGCAAAGCGACATCAATCGCACAATGCTATCATACACACACTGTTTTCTCCAGACCCCACTTGGGAAGCCAAAATGTCTAGCCAAGGTTGCCATACTTTAGAAAACTTTTTCGAACAGTCACTTTCCTTATAAAAAGATATACAAAAGGCAATGCCAGGTTTATTAGACGACAGACATTTGGCAGTGTGGGCACAACATAACAAATAACAAAACAAAACATATTACGATTACAAGTGAAACATGGTTATCCAGTACACCAAGTATCCAGTACACCAAGTAGGCAAACCTTCAAGGTTTTTTGGAGCTTGCAGACTAAAATAGGTTGTTAGCATATCAAACAATTTAGCCAAAAAAAGAGGACAAGTTTGGATAAGATATAGCAGAAACGTTCCCACATCTAGGACAGTAGGTTTGTTCCATCAACCCCATTAGATTCCATTCAACAGGAATATAATACAGTTGGTGTTTAAATTTGAAATGTGCGATCCTATTGGCCATACTAATAATATACTGTAAGAAAGTTTCAGTAACCTCCTCCCAATCCTCATCCATAGATCAGGAAAGTAAGCATGCCATTTCCCATAGGAGGAAGAAAAGGGGTGTGAACCTGCAGATTACAATGCATTATAAAGGTAATGCTGGGTCTTTAAGGATTTTACAGAAAAATAAAGCTTTCCATGCCCTAAATAAATAATAATAAAAAAAAAATAATGACAGAAACGAAAATATAAGAAACTTATAAAGACATTGCATGTAGAAATCAATTTCAGAAAATGATTTATGCAATTAACAATCGCTTAAAACAAGGCCACACTGTGCAAATTCATAAATACATAATTAGGAAGAAAACAGGAGGGGTTAAAATAATGCTACACTAGTTCCAGACACAGAAAACAGTTTCAGAGACATGATGCATTATCACTGTTTACACAACAAGTCTCAAAAGGCTTGACCAGGGTTAGCTGCCATGGATTTGGTTGAGCGATCTCTAATACCACTCTCTAGAGGCAAAGCTGACAAAACCGCAGGGTTATTTCTATAAACCTGTTGTGGTCCAGTAAAGTAATGCCACAAAGCCATTTTCGTTCAGATACTGAACACTGCCTTTTTCTTTTCAGAATCCAAACAATGCATGCAGTTCACAGAGAAAGGCTAGAAACATTGACTAATCAAAAACATGCATGCAATATTCAGTACTGGGGAAAATCATATTGGTACTATACTGAAAATATACAATTTTCAGACAAAGACACTGTGCTGTTGTAAACTTAGGGCCTCCCGTGCTGCAAACATAAGCAACATATTTGTCGCACAATTGCTTAAAGTTCACCTGTTTCAGAGCCAAGGAAAAAGAACGCACTTGATTTGTTTTTTTGGAAGAGGGTTGTGCATGAATAAAACATTGTACAGATAATTGACAACAGTGGATATTACTCCAAAACAAAATATATGTATTTCTATTGTAATTAATAAACTATAAAAAAAACAATGTAGCAAAATTGGCAGTTTGCTGAATCCTGCAGCTGAGTGGCATGACAGCAACAATGGTGCTGTGCACCAGACAAATGCAAAAGCATGATAAATAATGTCATTGCTAACAGAATCCAGTAGGAAAATCAAAAAGGTATTATACCTCTCTCCTCCTTTTCTGTATCACTGTACTCCTCATCCCCTGATGTGGACTCCATTATCCCAACTGCCATATTATCATTAAATATGTTGCAAGTTTCACCACTACAAGATTTACTTATTTGTTTTGAACTATGGCACCATCACTATGGCGCAAATCGGTATGCGTTTATAAGTCAAACTTGTTTGTCCAGGTGCGGTCTGCCCAACCACTGCCTTTCCAAAAAGCTTAATATAACCACTTCTATCACCTGCTCTATAAACCCTATATGTGATTTACTTATTAATTTATCTAATACACAGCAATTATATACAATAAATATATAAAGTGCAATTGTGACGAGCAAGTCAATATGAGCCTTCTCCTCTCAGAGATCAACCATTCAGAGCTCCTTTTCTCCAATACATCCAGCTATATATATGGACCAGATGGAAACCAGAAAAAACAAGAAATCTCCAACAGTGTAAAACCTTTTGCATCACTAAACCAACAATGTAAATGCTTACATTAAAATATGCATTCCTCCCAGGCACATACATTTTAACATGTAGCAATCTCGGCTCCACTGTCGCTAGTGCGAACTCAGCTGCCTGCCCATACAACTCGGGTGATTTTCACTGCTTCCATGTCAGGTAGAATGATGTTGCTTCCTGTAGCCCCGCCTTAATGTATGCTTCATCATGATGACATCTTCAGTTGGCAATACCTCCAACAATGCACTTATGAATAAGGGAATTTTATATTCCGATAAGGGTATATGCATTTTCTTTGAAATGTATATATTTTGCTCACAATTGAACTTAATACATTTATTATATATACAGCGGGGGAAATAATTATTTGATCCCCTGCAAATTTTGTAAGTTTGCCCACTTACAAAGAAAAAAAAGGTCTATAATTGTTATTATAGGTGTATTTAAATGACAGAGACAGAAAATCAACAAAAAATCCCGAACAAAAACATATGACACAAATTTTATAAATTGAGTTGCAGTTCAGTGAGTAAATAAGTATTTGATCTCCTACCAACCAACAATAATTCTGGCTCCCACAGACTGGCTACAATATGTGCTCATGTGGTACACAGATTAGTCTTGTCAAATTAAGAAGGTGCTTCTAACAACTTGTTATGTGTATAAAAGACACCTGTCCACAGAATCTCTTTCTTATATTCAAAACTCACCATCATGGGCAAGACCAAAGAGCTGTCAAAGGACATCATGGACAAGATTATAGACCTGCACAAGGCTGGAATGGGCTACAAGATCAGCAGCAAGAAGCTTGGTGAGGAGACAACTGTTGGAGCGAATATTTGCAAATGGAAGAAATACAAAATAACTATCAATTGCTCTTGGTCTGGCGCTCTATGCAAGATTTCACCTCATGGGGTAAGGATGATCATGAGAAAAGTGGGGCATCAGCCCAGAACTACATGGGAGGAGCTTGTGAATGATCTCAAGGCTGTTGGGACCACAGTCACCAAACAACCCAAAACACTGCCATGGATTGAAACCTTGCAGCACCCACAAGGTCCCACTCCTCAACAAGACACATTTATAGGCCCATTTGAAGTTTGTCAATGAATATCTAAATAATGCAGAGAAGGTTGGGATAAAGTGCTTTGGTCAGATAAGAACACAATTGAGCTCTTTGACATTAACTCAACTCTGTGTAGAGGAAGAAAAATGCTAACTATGACCCTAAGAATACCATCCCATCTTTTTTCGGTTGTTCTTTCTCGCCGAAAGGAGCGGTGATCTCAGAAAAATTTATTTCGCTGTACAGTCCGTTTGCCGGGTTGTCACCATGGCAAATAAGCGGGTTTTCTTCGACATCACAGCTGACGGCTGCCCTCTAGGCCAAATTATTATTGAGCTGAGATTTAATGTTGTTCCAAAGACCTGTGAAAACTTCTTTCAGTTGTGCACTGGACAACCAGGATTTGGTTACAAAGGCTCTGGCTTCCACAGAATCATCCCCGACTTTATGTGCCAGGGTAGAGACTTTACCCATCACAATGGAACTGGTGGAAAATCTATCTATGGAAACAAGCTTGCAGATGAGAACTTTACTCTGAGGCACACTGGATCAGGAATTCTGTCTATGGCCAATGCTGGCCCTAACACAAATGGTTCCCAGTTTTTCATCTGTACTACCTTAACCAGTTGGCTAGATAAAAAGCATGTTGTGTTTGTCTCAGTTATGAAAGGCATGAATGTTGTGAAAAAAATGGAAAGCTATGGTTCTCAGTCAGGGAAGCCCAGCAAGAAGTGTGTAAGAAGGGAAAATGGGGTAAGGGGAAATCTGCGCTTAGTGAGAAAAAAACAGTGATACTAATAAAACAATTAAAAATAGGTCCTGAGAAGGACGTCCTGCTGCTAAACACTACAACTTAGATACAAAGAGTGAAGAAATATGTGAAAAAACAGTGTAGTGCTGGACAACAAATACCCTATAAATAAATATATAAGGCAGCAAATATAGCCAATGTTAGACTAAAAGTGATGTGAGTCAATTAAAACATTAAATGAGATGTGCATAAAAGAAATTACTATGACTATGTGCAAAACAATATAGCACTGTACATCGGTGAGGATCCGTGAGGATCGCCTAAAGGCCCTGGCTGGGGTTTGCAGCGGCAAGCATTTATTGCTTGCCATGTGGTAAGCCTCCATTCTTTATTGATTTGTGGTGGTGGCTGTCTCATTTGTTCTTCAACATTTGTTCACCCCTATATGAATTATATTTATTGTGGACATACTGGGACTATTTCTCATTTTTTTTTCACAGTTTCCCATTTAATTTGGACTTACTGGCTTCAATTTTTTATTTCTTATCCATCTGTGTTTAGATCATATTAATTAACTAGTGCAACATCTCCTCTCTTTTATCCAATAAATTAATATATGAATCAACCTATATTGTGAACAAATCAAATGAACAATAAAAAATGATAATAATGTGACTGATTCAGCACATAAAGTGCAAATCAAACAAATAAAGTCCACAGAAGAGGCTAGGAGTTATCAACCCCTTCCAATTCACGGTGCCCCTGACGTCATTACGACGAAACGATCGTCGGGCAAATACACACGCATTAAGCATGCGCTAACGGCCCAAGGCGGTCTGATTTCATACGGAGCTTCTATCCTTGCAAGGATTTTGTATCACTCTCTATGAATGAGAGCCATTTTATGTTACTTTTATCTTTTAAATAAATCCCCCTTTTTTATATGGCTACACTATGGGATTGTTCCTTTTTTTTCTCCCTATGTGGTGTTTGTTGATACACGCCAATATACACCTATGCGAATCCCACCTGGGAGCGGATTAACTCTATGAGGAGCTGAGGATTTCACCATCTGATCTGTGGAGACACGCCGGCTTATTTCTGACACCTCAAGGGATCATAATCTCCTACTATGCCTGTTTAGACTAATCCTGAAAGGTAAAAGTCACAGGCTTTCCGGTAAGCCTTTACTCTCACTGGTGTTGGGCCACTGATGATTGATTTTCTCTTTTCTTCACCTGTGGACTTCTACATTGGACTTTCACTGCTTTCATCTTTTCATCACCTGAATTGGAAAGGGTTGATAACTCCTAGCCTCTTCTGTAGACTTTATTTGTTTGATTTGCACTTTATGTGCTGAATCAGTCACATTATTATCATTTTTTATTGTTCATTTGATTTGTTCACAATATAAGTTGATTCATATATTAATTTATTGGATACCTGCTGTACAGTGCTATATTGTTTTGCACAGTAATTTCTTTTATGCACATCTCATTTAATGTTTTAATTGACTCACATCACTTTTAGTCTAACATTGGCTATATTTGCTACCTTATATATTTATTTATTTATAGGGTATTTGTTGTCCAGCGCTACACTGTTTTTTCACAAGCCCAGCAAGAAACTTGACTGTGGCCAGATTTAATGGAACTTGCAGTCTTAACATCACAAGCATTCCTTTCAAATCTGCTTCAGAATTCTTCAGTCCTGGACTGTCTCTGGAGTTAATCAAATCTTGCAACCATCCTTGTTTTGTTTTTCATTTTTTCCACATGTTCTGTTTCTTGCAGAACACAATCTAAATAAAATAAACCATTAAAAAAAAAAAAAAGAATACCAGCCCTATAGTAAAGCATGGAGGTGGAAACATTTTGCCTTTGGGCTGTTTCTCTGCTAAAGGTACAGGCCAAATGTTGTCACATTGAGGGGCAATGGACAGGCCATGTATTGTAAAATCTTGGATGAGAACCTTCTCTCCTCAGCCAGAACACTGAATATGGGTGGTGAATAGGTTTCCAGCATGCCAATGATCCAACACATAACACCAAGGCAACAAAAGAGGTGTCTCAAGAAGAAGCACACTAGGGTCATGGAGAGGCCTAGTCAGTCTCCAGACCTTAATCCTATTTTGGGGATTAAATGCTTGGGGATCAAATACTTATTTTTACTCACTGAAGTGCAACTCAATTTATAACATTTGTATCATATGTTTTATTCTGGATTTTTGGTTGATATTCTGTCTCTATAATACACCTATGATAAAAAATTGTAGACCCTTAATTTCTTTGTAAGTGGGCAAACGTGAAAAATCTGCAGCAGATCAAGTATTAATTGTGCCCACTGTAAGCACTGTGTTACTCAGAAAAAAAATAACAATCTGTTTGGATAGATATATATATATATATATATATATATATATATATATATATATATATATATATATATATATACTCCCTACATTACAACATTCCCACCATACAACCTTACATGAGTATAGTCAATTGTACCACAGATGCAGTTCTGTGCAAATCTTTGTTGGAAGCTAAACCAGCTAGATACACAACAAATTCAAACACAAATTGATACATTCTTCTCCAAGTGTGGTAACATCTCTCCAAAAGGCATTTTACACTACCGTGACTTGGGATCCAACTTGTGAGACCCAAAGTCATGTGACATTTAAAATCCTATTTTAGTCAATGAGTGTGGTCTTAATTAGCTACTTAATTAACTACTTCAAGGCGACTTCTATCCGACTTGAATAGAAGTCACCTTCAAGTCGGATCCTCATCTTAATTGATGTGATTTAGATCCGACATTACAGGAAGATTACCCAGGCATTACCTGTAGTTGCTTCAAGTTGCACTGAAGTCGCCTGGCAAAGTCACACTGTAAGTTGCGTGACTTTCAGGTCGTGACAGTGTGAACTGAGACTAAAAACCGTACAACATCCATTTCACCAGGAAATTAATTGCACATGAATTTTGACACAGCAGTTCCTGCTTTTAATAAAGCGAGAGATGCTAAGAGTAGGGAATCCCTTCTTTAATGCTTTTCCTCTCACTTACAATAGGACCCGTTTTATCTAAAATGTAAACTACAATAACTAACATAACTAACATGCATTAAAAAATTCACAGAAAACAAAAACTAAGTGAATATAAATATAATACACGTTCACACCCCACTACCAATCATAAGTTCCATTTCACTTTCAAGCTAGAGCCAAAGAAAACATAATGATCATCCATGAAAATATATTAGCACCACCCTCACAACAGGCTAAGAATACCTTCCTTGGGAGGCATAATATATTATGTGCAATTTGCCAAGCTATGTTATCTCATTTTTCCAGAGTATCCCTGCAAACAGTGCCTATAGCAACATATAAAAAAAAACATTGTTAGAAAAATACAAACATGCCAAGTTAGATGGGCATCTGAGAATTAAAATATTCATTATTATATTAACAAAAAATGCATGATTTCCAAACAATTAAGGAAGCAGACTGTTGCATTATATATATATAATACAAGGTTACATGCAGATTTAGTCTTTTAAATAAAGATATTTTTTGTGGATAATCTTTAAAATGAAAATACAATAGTTCAGAGTCAATTGTATTGTATTTTTTTTAAAACACCTACGCATTTTTAAACTGATGGGTTGTATTTATTTTAAATTTAATACATGAGAAAATGTCCCCAAACATTGTAAATGATTGCAACAGACAGCACAGCAAGTGTAACTCCCTTTCAGGCACTCTATGTCTAAATCTTCAGACTGTGCCATCTAAGGCCTCATGCATACTAGGCTCTTCTATATGCCTTTCCCCTGAAAGGATACAATCAGCATTGAGAACGTGTAATAAAGCTGTGAATTCAGGCACATCAAGCATTTGGACATTCATTTCATTGGCCAGAACATTAATTTATTCTGGCCACTGAAATTAACTCTCAAGCATTAAACACGCCTAGTGATAACATACTTTCAGAAGCATCACCCTTTTTTTTTTCTGGTCAGACGCTCTTCTTCCAAACGTGATTTTGGTGCATTCAAATTTCTGCCCCTAAATGTCACTGCCTGTAAAGCGCCAATGTGCACACATAGAAATTGATTTAGTGCAGATTTGCATGGTAGCCAATCAGCTTCTAATTTTAAGGGGTAGAAAAAAAATGTCAAACACTTGTAAAATGAATGCTTGACAGCTGCAGTGTTCACGTGGCCTAAAAAGAAAAGGTTTAAGTTTTAACTTGGTGTGTATAAACAACATGCTTTTAACAACATGTGGACACAATCTCAATCTGATTACATAAAATGTATATGAAAGTTTATTTTTTGATTTAGGCAATTGTTTTACCAACAACAACTTTCTTAAGGTGAAGAAAATAATAAAATGTTATGTTTTCAAAATGTGCTTGATGGTCTACAAAAATTATTATATATCTTTAAAAAAAATTTTTTTTTTTACAATGGCTAAACATAATAACTTTAGCGTTCTAGTGACATTTTACAAATTTTTTACATAATGTCAACCTAGCAAGCACCCATATTCAAAAAAATAAATAAATAAAAACAGGAATATATATATATTTTTTTACATAGGAGCTTGAAAAGCTTCCCTCCCAACAAAAAAGAGATGTTTAATACAGCTTACCTGTAAAATCTTTTTCTTGGAGTACATCACGGGACACAGAGCGGCATTCATTACTATATGGGTTATATGGAGTACCTTCAGGTGTAGACACTGGCAATCTCAAACAGGAAATGCCCCTCCCTATATAACCCCCTCCCATAGGAGGAGTACCTCAGTTTTGTAGCAAGCAGTATGCCTCCCAAAATGGTCCTCAAAAAAGAGGGGTGGGAGCTCTGTGTCCCGTGATGTACTCCAAGAAAAAGATTTTACAGGTAAGCTGTATTAAAAATCTCTTTTTCTTTATCGTACATCACGGGACACAGAGCGGCATTCATTACTATATGGGATGTCCCAAAGCAATGCTTACAATGAGGGGAGGGAGAACATCTCCAAGACAAAAGGATTTAATTTAGAGATATACTCAAATCATAATAAATCCAACTTAGTTGAGAAAAATAAAATTTTTAAATTTAACTCGAACAAGAGGAGCCCCCGGAATCCGAGGGTCTCAAACTGCAGCCTGCAGCACTGCCTGCCCGAAGGCAGTATCAGTATTCCTTCTTACGTCCAACTTGTAGAATTTTGTAAACGTGTGGACAGAAGACCAGGTTGCCGCCTTGCAAACTTGAGCCATAGAGATCTGGTGGTGTGCTGCCCAGGAGGCGCCCATGGCTCTAGTAGAATGAGCCTTTAATGATACTGGAGGAGGCAACCCTTTCAAGCCGTAGGCCTGAGTGATTAATTGCTTAATCCACCTAGAAATGGTGGACTTTGCAGCTGCCTGCCCCTTCTTGGGCCCATCCGGTAGAATGAACAGCACATCTGTCTTCCAGATCTTCTTTGTAGCTTTAAGATAGGCCTTCATGGCCCTGACAATATCCAAGGTATGCAGCAACCCTTCCTTTCTGGAAGTAGGTTTAGGGAAGAAGGATGGTAATACCAAATCCTGGTTCAAATGAAAACTGGATATGACCTTCGGAAGGAAGGAAGGATGAGGGCGGAGAACGACCCTGTCCTTATGAAAAACAAGATATGGTTCCTTACAGGATAAGGCTGCCAGCTCCGAAACTCTTCTTGCGGAAACTATGGCAACCAAAAATACTAACTTCCTTGTCAGTAGAACCAAAGGAATATCAGCCAACGGCTCAAACGGTTGTTTCTGTAAACTTGACAGAACAAGATTTAAATCCCACGGACAAAGCGGGGATTTAACTGGAGGTCTAATACGTAAGACCCCTTGAAGGAAGGTCTTAACCAGCGAGTGGGTGGCCAGCGGCCGCTGAAACCACACTGACAGAGCAGAAATCTGTCCTTTGATTGTGCTTAATGCCAATCCTTTATCCACTCCTAGCTGGAGAAAACTTAATACTCTATCGATGGTAAATTTGCGAGAAAGCCATCGCTTGGACTCACACCAGCCTACATAGGCCTTCCAGACCCTGTAATAAATCACCCTAGAGACCGGTTTCCTGGCTCTGATTAGGGTAGAGATTACTTTCTGAGACAGACCTCTACCCCTGAGAATCAGGGATTCAGCTTCCAGGCCGTCAATTTTAGATGCCGTAAGGCAGGGTGGAGGATCGGACCTTGCGATAGCAGGTCTGGCCGTAGAGGAAGAGTCCAAGGGTCTCCCACTACCATCCTTAAGATTAGTGAGTACCATGCCCTTCTGGGCCATGCTGGAGCTACCAGGATGACTGGTATGTGCTCCACCCGGATCCTGCGCAGCAGGCGGGGTAGTAACTGGAGCGGGGGAAACGCATAAAGAAGTTTGAACTGATGCCAAGGGCAAACCAACGCATCGGTTCCGCAGGCCATCGGATCCCTTGAGCGGGACATGAACCTGTCTAGTTTCTTGTTGAGTCTCGATGCCATGATATCCACGTCCGGCACTCCCCATCTTTGGCAGAGTGCTTGAAAGACTAGTGGATGCAGAGACCATTCCCCCGGCCATAGAGTCTGGCGGCTTAAGAAGTCCGCCTGAAAGTTGTCCACTCCTGGAATGAATATTGCCGATATGCAGGGCACATGAGCCTCTGCCCATAGAAGAATCAAGCTCACCTCTCTCTGAGCGGCTTGACTCCTGGTTCCCCCTTGGTGATTTATGTATGCCACGGCCGTGGCATTGTCTGATTGAATTCTCACCGGGAACCCCTGCAATTTTGACGTCCAAGCCCTGAGGGCTAGTCGAGCAGCTCTGAGCTCCAAGATGTTGATGGGCAACTGCTTCTCTGGCTTTGCCCAAGTACCTTGGCGAGTGCAACCATCCAAAATTGCTCCCCAGCCCGTCAGGCTGGCGTCTGTGGTCACTATCTTCCAAGCCACTGGGCTGAAAGACCTCCCCTTCAGTAGATTCTGAGGGTCTAACCACCAACACAGACTTTGTCGGACTCTTGATGAGAGCGGCAACGGGATATCCAAGGCCTGTGGCCTTCTGCTCCATGCTGACAGGATGGCTGCCTGTAGGATGCGAGTGTGGCTCTGGGCGTATGGTACCGCCTCGAATGTGGCCACCATCTTGCCTAGTAACCTCATACATAGGCGAATAGTCGGTTCTTTCTTGCTTAGAACCAGTAGGATTAATTCCTTGATGGCTTTTACCTTCCTTAGAGGTAGGAACACTCCTTGTTGTTCTGTGTCTAATCTCATGCCGAGATATTCCAACTGCTTTGTGGGCTGGAAAGCTGACTTTTCTCGATTTAGGACCCAGCCGAACCTCTCGAGGTATTGGACCGTGAGGGCCACTGCTCGCTCCAAGCCGGGAGACGAGTGATCTATGACTAGGAGGTCGTCCAGGTATGCTAGGATCGTGACCCCTTGGATCCTTAGTTTGGCTAGGATTGGGGCTAGGACCTTCGTGAACACCCGGGGGGCCGTAGCCAACCCGAAGGGAAGCGCCACGAATTGGAAGTGACGCGAAGCCACCATGAAGCGTAGATATCTTTGATGTGGCTGATAAATTGGAACATGAAGGTAGGCATCCTTTATGTCTATGGACGCCATGAAGTCGTCCTTCTGGAGTGTGGCAGCTGCTGACCGCACGGATTCCATCCGAAATGAGCGGATCTTTAGATATGCATTTACCATCTTTAGGTCCAAAATTGGCCTGACATCTCCATTGGATTTTGGGATGATGAATAGGTTGGAGTAGAAACCCAGCCCCTGTTCCAGGACTGGTACCTCTACTATTACTTCCTGGGAAAGTAGATGATCTAATGCCGATCTTAATGCGGCTCCCTTTTCCGGATCGTTTGGAATCCTCGACTTCTGGAAATGAGGAGGAGGAAACCTTAGGAAATCTAATTTGTAGCCTGTGGCCACGGAAGACCGTACCCACTCGTCGGGAATGCTGGCTTCCCAAATCTCTGAAAAGAGTCGCAGCCTTCCCCCCACCTTCGTGGGTGGGGGCGCCCCTTCATAAGGTTGGCTTGGGGGCTGGTTTTGCTGGTTTGCGAAACCACTGCCTTTTGCCTCTAACAGCCTGTCCTTGTGATCTGCTGTTGAAGCCGAAGTTTGCTTTTGCAGGAGGCCGTCGATACTGCTTGGCATTAGAGGGCCCCTGCCCAGGGGAATACTGTCGTTTAAACGCAGGTCCCTGAACCTTCTTCTTAGTTGGCAAGAGAGTACTCTTGCCGTTTGAAATGGTCTGAATGTATTTATCTAGGTCTTCTCCGAAGAGTCGTCCTCCATGGAAGGGGAACCCTACCAGGAGCTTCTTGCATGGGGGCTCAGCCTCCCAGCTTTTTAACCATAAGAGTCTTCTCATATGGATAAGGGATAACGATAAACGTGACGCTTGCTGGATAGAATCCTTGATTGCGTCTACCGTAAAACATATGGCCTTAGGGACATCCGAAAATTTTTCTGCCTGCTGGGCCGGAATAAGTTTAAGCATCTGCTTAAATTGATCCGATAATGCTTGAGCGACCCCAATCGCAGCCACAGCTGGCTGTACTACTGCCCCTGCAGTAGTGAAGGAGTTCTTAAGTAGTGCTTCCAAGCGCTTATCAACTGGATCCTTGAACACCTGTATGTTTTCTACAGGGCATGTTAACGATCTGTTAACACATGAGATGGCTGCGTCCACTGCAGGAGTAGCCCATCTTTTGGAAAATTTTTCTTCCATAGGATATAGGACAGAGAACCTTTTAGGTGGTAAGAAGATCTTATCTGGCTTGTTCCAATCTTGGAACAAAATTCCCTCTAATAGAGGATGGATCGGAAACACAGCATTGCTTTGAGGCGCCCTCAGTGAGCCCAAAGCTGAAACCGTCGATACCTGGAGATCTGGTACTGGCAAGTTGAATGCCCTATGGACCAAGTCCGACAATCCTTGAATCCACCAGCTCTCCCTCAGGGAGACTGCCCCAGACTCCTCTGTATCCGGGTCTTCGATCCCTGAACCTACTTGGTCCTTGTCCAAGAGGTCGTCCAATTCCCCTGAGGAAAGGACCTCCTCTTCTGAGGGTCCGCTCCTCCGTGACCATCTTAGGGTTGGACTGACCCGCGTCAGCTCCAGCCCCAGATCCCGATGGCCCCAAGGCTCCCTGTAGGGAAAACAGCGGCATACCATGGTACAATACCGAGGTACACCTGCTACCTATTGGTATTTGGAACTATAAAAGTTAATTGTCCAAACACCTGTTTGGGGGATAAAAAAATGCTTCCTCTCCCCTAGATGACTTTTTTTTTCTTTTTTTTCGTTTTTTGTTTCAAATCCAGGAAAGAAAAAACATTCTGTCCCCCTGAGTAGTATTGCAAAGAAAAACTATGAGATGGAAAAGAAACAGCCTATTTCTAGGCTTGAAAAAACAGTCCTCTGAAGACTGCAATATCCTTTCTGGCCACTGTGTGTCCTCGGCGCCCCGTGCTGCCGCTCTGATCTTTCTCCTCAGTTCCAAAGTATTGAATGGAACAAACAAACAAGGAAGGGCCGCCCCTTCCTTTAAGCCACTGACCCGCCCTTCCCCCCCAGCCATCTCAAACAGGAAATGCCCCTCCCGACAGGGGGAGGGGGGGGGGATTTTGGGAGGAAGGGACCTCTCTGTTCCAGCAAACTGCAGCCTGCAGCTTGGAACCATGAGGAGGTCAGTGTTTTGCCTGCTTGCAGGCTCTGAGGAGGAAGACTGAATGGAGCATCGCCTGGAGGCCTGCAGGTAAGCAAAGCTCTCTGACACACACATATATTTTTATATAACACAGGCCCCACTCAATGCTTTTCCAACACTACAAGGGAGGTCACATCTTATGGGGAATAATACATAGAGAGCCATCCTATCTTTATGATATGTGACTAGTTTGCCAGATGCAGTGCATAACTTTAGGCATGTCCCCTGTGACCCCCCAGAAAAAAACCTGCTAAGAACCAAGTTCCGCAAGTTTTCCCCTCACTTACCTGCTCCATGCCGCAGGACTTTGCCAAGCAAGAGGCCCAATCTTCCCCCATCTCCGTGGGGATGTCTAGACCTTCAGGCCCTGGGTTCCTATGAAGGATCCACTGTCCTGGGCCCATATAGCACCCTGGCAACAGAAAACTTTAGGTACGCAAAGGTTTCTAAGTTCTGGGCCCAGGGTCCAGCTCTCTAAAAAGAAAAGCATTATGGGCTATACCCCAAGGGTTTGGGGTCCGGTTACTGACCACTTTAGCGCTGAGGCTTTTTTGGACAGAACCGGTAGCTCACCTAATCCCAAGGATGCGGAGGCAAGCTAAACCATGACTAACACCTAAGACACTGGCGTAAAAACTGAGGTACTCCTCCTATGGGAGGGGGTTATATAGGGAGGGGCATTTCCTGTTTGAGATTGCCAGTGTCTACACCTGAAGGTACTCCATATAACCCATATAGTAATGAATGCCGCTCTGTGTCCCGTGATGTACGATAAAGAAATCATGGGTCATAATGCACAAGCTTCTGCAGAATCTTACTGGTCCATATCAAGGTACGAACCTTCAGTTACGGGGCTACAAAAAGTGTCAATGATCTACAGCCTTGTGTTCTATTGAAAACGGAGTCCCACAGATGGAACTCATAATATTTTCATTCAAAACTTCCAATGAATGAATGACAACTTTGACATGTGCCTAAGACATGCTAATTAAAAAAAGAAAAAAAAAAACAATAAAAGAATAGCAAAGGAATGGCAATAATTAACGCTGCGTAAAACATCAATATTTTATCGTTTTTCATAACATATCTGTATTGTTTTGGATGAAATGCTATGTGTTGTTTTCATATCAGGACAGCATGTAACAAAGGAAAGACAAACTCTAGAGAAGATTGTTTGTACACCTGAAATTAATAGCAATGGGTCACCTGCTGCTTGGACTCACCTGGTATGTATCCCACAGCCTGATGGTACACCGCAGGGGGATCTCTCTCATCAGAAGATTATTCATCCAACGGAAAGCAAATTGCAGGTATTCAACCTCATACTGATGTAAGTGTCTATGTACTTGTTCTGAAAAGAAGAAAGCCACTTGTTAAATCTCAAGATACTTCACATTACTACACACTAATATATTGAAAAAAGGACCTTCAAGCCAATCACAAACAATATTCTCTGCATATGCTTTTAAATCCTCAAGACTGTGGTACAAGCATTTATTTTCAGTGCTGGGAATGCATAATATAATTCAAGTCAGGCTCACATTAACTTGCAAAATATTCAAGCCAACTCAAATTAAATAATATTCTCCAACACAAGAAATAATAGATATTTAATGCTAGGATCAACACAGCTATGTGTGAAACAAATCAGTACAATGTTCAAGGTTACATAAAAATAACCATTTGTTAACTAAACAATACACCACTTAAATTGGGTTTGTGTTAAAAAAAAAAAAAAAAAAACATGCAATGCAAAAGAAAAATAATGGTTTTATACATATCATAGCCAGTCAGATGCCTGCTCACATTTTCCAACTGTTCCAAAATAATGATTAGTAAAATTCCACTATTGTCACTATTTGTACTACATGTATAAGGCTTTGCATGGATCATCTTCTTTTCTACCTGGCACTTACCATGTAATGAGAACTACTACTACTCTGATTATATGTATTACTAATATTAATACAGAACATCCACACACAAAAAAAAAAAAGTAAACAGAAGAACGTTTTAGGGTTGGGGTCCCATGCAATCTCCCTAGAAGAAAGTTGGGGTCCAATGCAAACACAGGAAGACAATAGAAAAAAAAGGAGAGAGTATCTGTGGTGACAAATAAGCTCCACATTTGAAAGACAAGGTTGCACATCATTGGGGCACTATGCCCTTTTGAAGGATAAAAGGGTTAGTTCACCTTTACCAAAAAACTGCCAGTAAGGAGTGTATGTACACCTTTGACTAAAGATGAAAAACGATCTTGCTATAGGTATGAGCCATTTACTTATCGCATGAAGCCTGACTGGAAAACTACTCATCTTTGCCATCCCAGGAGCGAGCTTAAAGCTACTGCATAAGAACAGAGAAAGCGCATTTCTTGCACTTTTTGAGTCTGGGTTTGAATCAGAGAAAGAGCTTACTCCTATAATGGTGAAGGTGAACTGTAATAGTTGGGCCTCTCTTAGAAATGTCCTATCAACATCCTGGGAGTTTTCCAGTCAGGCTTCATGAGGTATAGTACCTAAATGAACAAAAAGGAGGGTGCCAAGTGTATTGGAAAAAAATAGACTTACCATGTATGGTGTAGTTATCATAACTAAAACCATATACAAACTGCAAGACTTGTTATAGAACATCAGAAGGGGTTATTATGGTAACAGATGGATCATAATAGAGTATTTCTGAAAACATTAACTTATTGTAACACAATTGGCTACAATTTGAGTATCAGACAAAAATAATGACAACCTCACATAAACAAAGGCCGTCACTGCAATGTATGGTGACAAAAGTGTTGATTATCAAATAACATCAGACATAAACATGACATATAACATAAAACATATAGATGCGTCCAGATGCCATGTAAAACACGGGAGGTAAGCCTGGCGTAATCACGCTATGTAATAGCTGGCTGAGTGGAACTTAGACACTGGGACTGGTGTGCTTAAACTAGATGGATTGAAAGCAAGGATGATCAAGCTATGAGTATGGCAAGTGAACCAGTCAGTCCTATATGCTGTAGACATTGATGCATGAAGAAGTCTCTATACTCCACCCACGGCTTACTCTGATAGAGATCCTGTTATTCAAGTATGGTATACTCTATGACTGTATTGTAAACCATCAAATACAGTTCTTCTTGGGTGACAATCCATATGAATAGATACTATAGTTAAAACCGCAATGGGTCAGCAAAGTTATGTAGGACAATTGTTAATACTTGCTACTGCAAAAGGTATATGGGGATACATAGTAAGTATAGCCCGGGCATTGTAACGTGTTTCCTATGGTTGCATCAATGCACCGTTCCTGTAAAGGGTACATTACCGTTCTCATGCTGAAGTCCATGAGGGAAAATAAGCCATCAATGACTGATCCGTGCAAATCAAGTTAGGTTGTCTTCCTTCCTAATTTTAAATAACAGACTATGCTTGCAGAGAGCACTATATATTTTTTTATTTATATGTCTACTGTGGCTCCGAAGTTTGGTCCCCCTTCTTTTATCCGATGTCTGGGCACCTGTTCCGCTTATCAGGAGGTATCTATCAGGATTTGTAGCTTCCTTGGCTGACTGATGATACATCAATATACCCTATAAGGGAAAGTGTGTGTGACCCTCTGTAATCAAGGGTCTACACTGGGAGGTGAGCGGGCATTTTTTCCATTGGTTGAGGTTTACCCACAGAGTCACCTGCATGTTTATTATATCTTGCACCACTGAAGACATCACACATTGGTGTTTTTTGATTAATGGACTTATTATCAGCGCTGTACTAGCCATTTACATTTTACTGCATGGGATTTGAATAACTGACCCTGAGTGTTCAGCAGCTTTAACAGGGTTATTAATATTGTGCTGGCTGTTTTTTCTATATTTATGTTTTCCTTATGTACCTCCTATCTGATGAAAGTAGACCCGAGCCGAGCCACTACTATGTGGTGCGGCTATTCTGTATGTCTGGTCCGCGGACACCAGTCCCCTCGTCACCTGGGACAGACTTAAAGGGTCACTAAAGGAAACAATTTTTTTTAGCTAAATAGCTTCCTTTACCTTACTGCAGTCCTGGTTTCATGTCCGCATTGTTCGTTTTTGCTCTAATCCTTCTCTGTTCTTTACACTTCCTGGTTGTCTGTTTCCTGATGAAAAAAGTCATGGGAGCTTTCTCTCTGTGGTCACTAATCAAGGAGGTGTGATTACTGTGTGTCTAAAACCCCTCAACACCAATCAGTTTTGTTTTCCAAACCATCACTGCCTTGTATTGGCTCTGTGCAGCAGAGAAGCAGAAAAAGTGCAACAATGAAACTGAAACTCTATGTACATTATATGATAGATTTCTATCTATTTTTTATCATTTTTAAAAGGAATCGGTTACCTATTATGTCTCTATACCCTGTAAACAGTCATTTCGGCAAAAAAAATGTTTCCTTTAAGAGTCAATTTGGCCTCCAATCTCCCCATAACCCCTTACTCTTTTCTATGCAACCCCCCATTTTACCCAGCTTGGTCCTCTCTGTCTCCTTTTCAGTCTGGTCTGGAGCCTCCTTAGAGCACGTCAATTCTTTGCATCAATCCCCTTTAAGCCCTTCCACTCTATGAAACACACATCTTTCCCTCCACAGAACTCTTCTAATTTCTACAAATCAAGCATTTGTTTAGGCCATATTCCCCCTCTGATCCCTCAAACTCAAGTTTTACTCCCTTTCAACGTGTGTGTAAATCTGACCCACATAGGCGTGGATTAATCTTGGAGCTTTACACCTTCCTAGTGGCCCCCGATACAACAAAACCCCCCAGACTATGTTAGCAGATGGGAAAGAGATCTTAACCTTACACTTGACCACGCAGAGTGGTCCTCTATTTAGCAGGAAACAAAATCTCCCCCCCCCAACATTACCGCCTTGGAAGCAAACTATAAAGGTGCTAACCAGTTTGTACTTGGTCCCTTCCAGGATACAAAAATTCCTCCCTCAATACCCACCACAGTGCTTCTGAGGCTGCAGTATGAATGGAAAACACCTTAACATATAGCACAAGCCTTCTGGTCGGAGATTTTCTCAATCCTATCAAAGATAGTGCCTGATGCCACTGTTGCTCTCCTGAACAACAAACCTGAGGCCTTGACCCATCGCCAATTTAAGCGACTAGTATACATCACAACAGCTGCCAAACAGACCATAGCAAAAGCTTGGAAATCCCCTCTCCCTATGTGTACTCACAACCAAGCATAGAATCACCAAGGTGATGATCCATACTAAAATTGAAACAACTCTATTAAAGTTCCCAAATACGAGAAGCTCTGGAGCCCTTGGGTGACCCATTTCTTACCCCCGGGTTTCGAAAAAACCATGTTACGCCCATAGCCTTAGTACCATGCTCTCTTCACCTATCCCCTGAGGTCTGCCAACACACCCCATCCTTCCTCCTCCCCTTCCCTCTCTTCTTTCTCCAATACCCTATTACATTTCCCCACCCTCCACTCTCAATCTCTGCCCCCTTTTTTTCCTGCACCCCTTCTTCATTAAGCAAACCCCATATGTGCCCGCATTTTCTACCATAGCCTACAGTCTCCCAGATATCACACATTCGTTACTACTCTCCTCTATCAGGGAGCCTCATTGCTGTCCCCAAATTTAATGATTGGGGATAACACCAAGGTTTAAGGTTGAACCCCTCTTCCTCCCAAATTCCACACCCCTGCAGGTAACGTGTTCTAAGACCATATCATACTTACTCACCTTGATGTAACCTTGCTTTCACTTATTTGTCCCTCTGTGATAATTTTCTAAAGAAATTGATATATTATACCTGTTTTATCCCAAAGACCCTGGAAGTGTCACTCTCACTTCTATGCAGAAATATTTTGTTACTTTTATCTCATTTGCTCCAATAACTGCTAAACATATTGCTTTCCCCTTATGGCACAGTCTGCTCCCAGTTGGGTAGTCTAAGGGTGCTAGACAATACTCTGCACCTATACCTTTCAATGCACTACCTATTACTGGCTTTTACTGATTGTAAGTTAAACGTATTCTTTCTGTAAACCTTATAAAACTTCAATAAAATGTTAAACAAGAAAATTAAAAGGAAAAGGTTGCAGATGAAAAAGTGGGAGCTTCTATTATTAACATCTCATTCTGCAAGTTCTGATTTTCGGGCTGCCATGCCGACTTTCTGGCTTCAATATTCTGAATCACTAATCCAAAACAAATTCACAAATAAAGATGTCTGACTTTTCTGTAACTTTCCTTACATACATACTTGCGTTACTGTATTAGAATGTATCGAACAAAATATTTAGGCAGCTAGCATTTTCATAAGGTGGTTAGCGAAGGCGGCATCCATGTTTTGAAAAGCTTATTTTAATGTGAACACCACAAGAACTATGCAAATAAATATGTTTCAACTGTACATAAAGCTACTATAAAAGTTAAAAGGCCCTTTAAATATTGGCCCAACAGTAGGTCTTTGGAATGAGCACAATGCTGTATATGTAAGATGCAAGATGAAGGGTACTCTATAGAGAAGGATTGCACTTGTAACTGGAAGACATTTGTGGCTATAACAAATGGTATTTATTCATGCCCCAAAAGTGCTTTTTATAAAAAAGGATAAATTACTTTTCTTACTTTAAAAGACCCAATGAAAGTCACATTGAAATTTGATTGTTGGGTTTAAGTATTATCATTTCAAATGTACGCACTGTAAGATTCACTAGCATTTAAACAATAATGAATAATGGTCCACTAAACTATGAGCATCACTCGCCAGTTATATTGATCAAGAAAAGCAATGGCAAGTGCTGAATGAATTCATTCTTCCTTCTTGTAAGTAATTGTGAGCAGATGCACTTTCGCAGATAAAGGCAATTTGGTTAGCAATAATTCTAAATTTAAATTTTCCAACTCACTAGAAATAAGCATTTGCACATAATGAATGATCAGGCAAATGTAATTATTGTCATCTATCAAGCAAAAAAATATTTTGCATAGAATACTTATGCAGCAGTTTATGATAATAACATTATACAAGAGAGAAAGGCAATGATAGTTCTAATACTGAAATGTACACGGCTTAGGCAAGTGCCATTAAATACATTTCTCAGCACTTTGAACATTTTGCAGTCATATTTTCCATCTGCAACATGTCACCTTGTTTCCATGGGGATAAATGATGCCTACCAATGCTGTTAAGAAGACTAATTATCACTGTATATCAAACAAACCAGTTGCATAAACAGGACAGCTATTTGTTACTGAGCTTTTAAATGGTATATGTATAGAGTTGGATATGCAAATATAGCTGCTTGGTAAACAAGGATAGCAGTCAAAGTATCATTATCAGGCCATTAAAATAATAAAATGCCCCAAGGATCCAGGATGATGTGCAACAATAACTTGTAGCAGGCATATATGGTACAGGTAAAAAATTACCAAACACAAATAAAAGATGTATCACTATTTGATTCCTCCCAAACATTTACTTAATTTACTTTAGTTTTTTTTTTTATAGGAGCCTGCAAAGCTCCTGTGATCAGCGGATCAGGGGTACAACTCCAGGTTCCTGCAAACACTTCTTTCAACTCTCTGCAAGTACTTTTGTATAGGCTGTCAGTTGGAGAGCCAGAGGATGATTCAATGGAAGTGCACCCGATTACCACACTGGTAGTCTATTGAGAACTACAAATCCATCTGCCACAGTGGGCAACAGGACTTGTAGTTTATTCATTCACAGAAAACTGCACAGCCACACCAATTTTAAATGTGACAACGGCTTCAGGGGAGAAGAACTAGGCGGTATGAGGGTGGGGTAGGATGCATTTGCACAATGGTACATCCTAAATACGGTAGAAATATTGTGCAAGAGGTAAACTAAGCATTTAATATTTGAACGTGAGCTCTGCAGCCAATTTACACTCAGGTCCAGAGAGATTATCTGAGGAATTTTGTAAAAACAACAAGAAAATGAATTAGTATTGCAATGAACTAACATATAAGGATAGTTCAGTTTTAGGTGGAAGGCACCGTCATGGCTTCTTATTTCTGTAGCTTGGTTTCCAGCGATAGTAAGGTCCTACAGTGCCTTGCAAAAAATATTCACCCCCCTTGGCTTTTTACCTATTGTGTTACTTTACAGCCTTTAGTTCAATGTTGAAGAAAAGTATACCACTCTATAAAACTATTAATCCCTGTTGCTTCCGTCCCAACAAACCAAGAGGGTGCTGGCTGTGCTCAATTAGCATGGGATGAAAGAAAAATCCTGGATCACCGCACGCCTCAAAAAACAAAAAAAGAGCCAACATGTTTTGCATCGTGTTTTTTCCATTTGATTTTTTTTTTTTTTTCATGTTTTGAATAAAGACGTTTTTTGAGGAGTGTGGCGATCCAGGATTTTTCTTTCATCCCTTTAGTTCAATGTTGTTTGAATCTGAATTATGTGTGATGGATCAGAACACAAAAGTCTAAAATTGTGAAGTAAAATTAGAAAAATAAATACATAAAACTATTTTTCAGAAAAAAAAAAATTATAATTGGCATGTGTGCATTCACTCCCTTTGTTATGAAGCCCATAAAAATCTCTGGTGCAACCAATTACCTTTAGAAGTCACATAATTAGTGAAATGATGTCCACCTGTGTGCAATCTAAGTGTCACATGATCTGTCATTACATATACACATCTCTTTGAAAGGCCCCATAGGCTGCAACACCTAAGAAAGAGGCACCACTAACCAAACACTACCATGAAGACTAAGGAACTCGCCAAACAAGTAAGGGACAATGTTGTTGAGAAGTACAAGTCAAGGTTAGGTTATAGAAAATAAAAAAAAATATCCAAATCTTTGATGATCCCTAGGAGCACTATCAAATCTATCATAACCAAATAGAAAGAACATGGAACAGCAGCAAACCTGCCAAGAGACGGCTGCACACCAAAACTCACGGACCGGGCAAGGAGGGCATTAATCAGAGAGGCAGCACAGAGACCTAAGGTAACCCTGGAGGAGCTGCGGAGTTCCACAGCAGAGACTGGAGTATCTGTACATAGAACAATAAGCCGTATGCTCCATAGAGTTGGGCTTTATGGCAGAGTGGCCAGAAGCCATTACTTTCAGCAAAAAAACAAGATGACACGTTTTTAGTTTGCAAAAAGGCATGTGGGAGACTCCCACAATGTATGGAGAAAGGTGATCTAATCTGATGAGACTAAAATTTCACTGGCCATCAAAGAAAACACTATGTCTGGCACAAACCCAACACATCACATCACCCAAAGAACACCATCCCCACAGTGAAACGTGGTGGCAGCATCATGTTGTGGGGATGTTTTTCAGCAGTCAGGACTGGGAAACTGGCCAAAGTTGAGGAAAAGATGGATGATGCAAAATACAGGGATATTCTTGAGCAAATCTTGTACCACTCCAAGTGATTTGAGACTAGACAAAAAATTCTCCTGCGCTCTGGTGTTTTTGTTATGGGGTATTGCAGTCCAATTGTAAGATAAAATGGCAGGTCTTGCAAGCACTCCTCTGAAAAATGGGTGTTCACAGACTGAGAGAAAAGAAAAAACAACCTAGTGCATTATCATGAGAGATTTTTATTTTAGTAAAAACTAGTGATTTATACTCACAAACGAGAGTTTGAATACAGCTTTCTCAATTAATCAGACCAGTCTTCTTGGTCCCTGCCAGCAAGACTTGATGATACCAAGGACTCAATGGTACCCTTTAGCGACGGAACGGCTAACATTTCTGGGGCGCACCCCTTTCCTCAGAGCCTGAGAGGTCTGTTATGGCTCTCTCCAGAAAGCCCTCCACAATATATATATATATGCGTGTGTGGATGTGTGTATAGACAGGCACCTGGACAGAGTTAGCAAATCCCGCCCTAAATAAGTCCCTTAAAGGGAAGCAAAGATCTGCCTCCTCAATGGGATCAGTGATCTAGGCTCACCACTGTCACCAATACTCCCTCTAGTGGCCAAAAATAGAAAAACAGGGAAACAACGGATATGGGGAGAAAAATATATATAAACAATAGATAGCTGCGACTACAAAAAAATGAATTATTTTTGTAGCCGCAGCCATCTATTTTTATATATATATTTATTTATTTATTTATTTCTCCCTATATCCGTTGTTTCCCCGTTTTTCTATTTTTGGCCACTAGAGGGAGTATTGGTGACAGTGGTGTTGGGTAATCGTATGGGGGTAAATCCACCGGGATGGATTCCCTTTGCTATGGCACACCCCTAGGATGAAATGGGTGCCTTAGCAGATTGTGAGCGGCTAGCTCTGACACAAAAGCCGTAGGATCACACACGCGGCGGTGTGGGCAGCTCCTCCTTTACACAGCCAGTGTAGGACAGGCAGCCACAATTAGCATTTCCTTTTTTCCATGCTTGGTATGAATTTGATAGTTTTTTGTTTTTAATCTGTATTGTACGGAAGCGTCTCACTCTGTGGGACTTCCTGTGGAGTGTACAAAACAACCTTTTTTTAAAAAAAATTATATAATTTATTTAATTTTTTGGTTCATCCAAAAATATTATATACTACACTATGTGGATTTCCCTTTTTTCATGATTTTCACTCATTGAGTGACACCAGTGCTGGAGCCTGAAAGCTATATCCAGAGACCCCTTGTTCCTGATATCTAAGGATCCGTTGAAAGCCAACAATAGAGGATCGCGATCTATCAGACGCCAAGGTACCACCACCTGAATCGCTTTTTGCCCCCTGGGGGGTGACGACATGTGGTGAGTGGGGATACCCAAGGGGGAGCACAATTGTCACCATTGCTGGAGCCTAGCAGACCGTCACCAAAGTCACCATCTTTTCCAAGCTGTTAACTTGCATCCAGGAATTGTTTAAGGAACCTGTCTTTATAAAAAAAACTTTTTATTTTTTCTAGTGGAGACACTGGGACTAATATACCTCACATTATCCATATTGTTTAGGAATGCTGGTCTTTTTTAGATAGAATTGTGAATGTTGAACTGTGTACCCATCCTAAAGATTGCCGTATCCATTCATAATTTTAGGCAAGATCATATTGGAGCTACGTACTTGTCTGCACAGTATCCTGTTTTTGCAAATTGCACATTTTTTCATTTGCTGGGACTTAACACTCCCACTATAGTTATCACGGTATTGGGGACGGCTATATATATCCAATTGATATATCTCTTGATTTTTTGGTTTATTTTATTTCAATATATTGACTACACTTACTAATTATTTCATGCAAATAATTCACACTAACCTATAGGGTATTTCACCTATCACTAGTGCCTAGGAGCACACTGACTTTTTCCCCCACCCACCCTAATGAGCACCCAGCCCAGGGATCATTAACGCCTGCACAGGGTCCTGACCTACACGTATGCTGGTTTCTCTTTAGTTCTATTTTTATATTTTTCACACTGGTAATATTTTAACCTACTGTGTTTAAGCACATTCACGTCTCAGGTACGCATCTTCACTGTGATAGACTGTCATCAATTTTGGGGCAGCGCATCACTATTGGCATCATCAAAGGGCAATCTGCTAAGGCACCCATTTCATCCTAGGGGTGTGCCATAGCAAAGGGAATCCATCCCAGTGGATTTACCCCCATACGGATTACCCAACACCTGTTTTTTTAACAGGGGATACAGACCACCACGTGGTGATCTAGTTACTATTGCAGCGCCACTATCCCATCACTATATACCTAATGGCCTAGTCAAAGCCCAGACCTCAATCCAATAGACAATCTGTGAATATACTTAAAAGATTGCTGTTCACAAGCGCAAACTATCCAATTTGAAGTAGCTGGAGCAGTTTTGCAAAAAGGAATGGGAAAAAAATCCGTGGTAAGATGTGGCAAGCTCATAGAGATTTATCCAAAGTGACTTAGAGCTGTGATAGACGCAAAGGGTGGCTGAGTGAGTGAGTGAGTGACTTGTGAAGCACAACACATGCAAACTGAATGGCCTCTGGGCACTGTATCCATTTCATGGGTAAGGAACCCCTTGACCTCAGAAGAGATGGGTTTTAATCTTTCTCCTGAAGGCCAAGTGGTCCGACTCCAGTCGGATTGTGGTTGGTAGTGCATTCCACAGGCAAGGCCCCTGGACTGCAAATCTTCGATCTCCTTTGGACTTGTATCTGGCTTTGGGTATCTGGAGTAGGTTTTGATTGGTGGATCGCAGAATGCGATTGGGGTTATGCGCTTTTATTTTTTCGCATAGATATTGGGGGGCGTTGCCTTGAATATACTTATGTATTATACAGAGTGCCTTGAAAGTGATTCTGTCTTTTACTGGCAACCAATGAAAGGATCTCAGCGAAGGTGAGATTGATTCCCATGTTTTTTTTCCAGTCACTAGTCGAGCGGCCGTATTTTGAACGACTTGCAGACAAGTGATTTGGTATTTGGGGAGTCCTAGATAGAGGGCATTTGCGTAGTCGAGTCTGGAATTGATGATTGTTCCCACCACGACTGCAATGTCCTCTTTCGGGATAAAGGGCGTGAGTCTGCGTAGTAGGCGCAGCAGATGGTGGGATCCACTGACTACTGACCCTATTTGTGCATCCATTGTCATGTAGGTATCGAAAATGACTCCGAGACTTTTGACTTTGGTGCTAGGGGTGATAGTTTTACCCAGAATGGGCGGGGGAGTCCATGTTGACGTGGGGTGATTTTTCCGGTTAGCGTGAAACAGGAGAAGTTCTGTTTTCGAACCGTTGAGTTTAAGATAACTGTTTGTCATCCAGTTATCTATTATAGTAAGGCATTTCTCTAGTCCAAGAGAATGATCCTTTTTGTTGCAGATGCGGAAATACAGTTGTGTGTCGTCTGCATAGGAGTGGTAAAGTAACTTCTGGTTACTGATTATTTCAAAGAGAGGGCGAAGATAGATATTAAACAATACAGGCGATAAGGGAGATCCCTGAGGGACTCTGCATGATACCGTATGTTTTTCAGAAGTGAAAGACCCCAGTTTCACTATTTGTGATCGGTTTTCCAAGAAGGAGGAGAACCAGGGTAAAACACCTTCAGCGACTCCGGCTACTTCCGTTTGGCTCTACTAAGTATTGACTTTAGGGGGGTAAATAGTTATGCACATTGACTGACGGTGGGTTCAGATCCCACTGCTGCCACCAATTGTAACGAGACCCTGAGTATGAAAGGGATTAAAGTTGTTTAGGACATACCATTCCCGAACACAAAGGCAGCTATCGAACACTCCAACTAGTCGATCAAGAAACCCATACAAATAATTATCCCCCAAATACGAGAAAAAGTTCTTGAGGTTCAAGCAGGAATGAATCTTTATTGAAAGTAATACAAGTTTTATACACAGTCAACAGAGGAGGTGCATACCTCCTGCTCATTTACCCTGGAAATGCACCTGTGACCAGAAACCTAATTAACATGAGCTCATTAAATAATCCTTTTTGATAGCCTAGATGACTCAGAGACATGACCTTTAGGCCAGACTTGCCATCTTATAGCTCAGAAGACACAATCAACATTATCATAAATCAACACAGAACTCCTTCACACAATTGCAGGGTTAATTAGCCCAGACTACAATGGCTGAAAGAGAAGCCATACTACACTCATTTACATTATAACAGACAGACAAGTGTCTGGAGTTGACATCAGCACCTCCTAACAGTATGAATCAGTCAGTCTTTCTAATATGGCATATACAGGGTTCCATTTAAAGTAACCCAAGCCATATTCTTAATGTCCATTATTTTCTTGCTCACCCTGTGTCCCTAATAGACACAGGGAGACCTAGACACAAGAGGTGCATAGGGAGCTTAAACAAGGGTATCCCATATTTTCCAAGGGATTCTGGGTTCCACAGGCCCTCCCGTCACATTGACTTCTTCTGTTATTTTGTCCTATTTGTTGTTTGCTTCACAATAATAATAAAAAAAAAAAAGCATCTTTTAAGTTGTAGACATGTTCTGTAAATTAAATTATGCAAATCCTCAAACAATCCACGTTAATTACAGCAAAACAATAAAAATGCCAAGGGGGGTGAATACTTTTGCAAGGCACTGTACCTTGCCTGGACACTATATAATCCAAAATACTTTACATTTGGCATTTTTTCAGTTTTAATTGTTATTCAGTTTTAAACTTTTCTGATATTGAGAAATGCAGCATTTCCGAAGCATGCATTATCTCTAGCGATGATCATGAAGGGCAAAGTCACTATTTTGGACATATTAAAAAAAAGCCCAAACACTAGCAAAACAATCTTTAGGCCGATATAAAAACAAACTGCATTTTTAAAAGTGACAAGTATGTCAAACAATTCAACTGTGTGCAACATATAATGCATCCACAATACAAACAAGCAATTTTATTGGCATAGGCCAAAAACTTTCACAAATCTTTTTTGATAAACTTGCTGTATTCAACAAAAGTACATGAATGAATGAAGGTGACCAAAGTATATAGCTATATATATATATATATATATATATATATATATATATATATATATATATATAAAAAATAAAATAAAAAAAGGTTATTACATTTCCTGTCACTCTATCTGGAGTCTACAAAAATGATACAAGCCTCCTATTTTCAAGGCCAAGTATATGTGCATATCTGTACTTCCTGTCATGTTTATACATAACCGATCAACGATCCATCTGGCCCAGTCAGAACACTCTCTATCTGATAGAACAGCTCATAATATTTTGATTAACATATTCTTTTGCCATTATTTAAAGCCTAGTTTCACAAGACAGGGCAACGTACCTTCCACATATCTTTCCAAGTGTGCCACATTCATATAAAGTATATGCAAAATATGCAGTTTCTATGACCTCTACAGCCCACGCCATAGCTTCACACATTTCACTTGGAAAAAATAATTGTCTTGATTTATGACTGCCCGGTACTTAATTATTTGCAAGCACTACCCTCCAACATGACTTTCTTTATAAAATAAATACTGATGTCAAAGCATGTATAGGTCCCCTAGGTACTCTTAAATGTTAATTATGTCTTCCTTTCAACACCTCTTGCTTAGTTAGTGTATTCCACAGCACCTGAATCACTCAAACTCAGAAGAAGACAAATCATCCTTTTTCTCACATCTGTCATAAGTAGCTTTGCTCAGTGTCCTTCACATAGCAGGGTAACCTAAGCTTTGCTAATAGGGTTCTGAATAACTATTCTACATTTCCAGCAAGGCCATTTTAAAGTAGCCATCATTTTCTGACAAACTACAGACCCTTAATTCAAATGTGTTTATGTGGTAAACCGGTTTCCCTAAAACAGCAGCAAGGTGCCAATCTCCCGGTATTTGACATGACAATTAGCCATCAAAAAGTGTATATATCCAGCAATTGCATACAGACCAAAGGTCTCACCATATAAATACAATAACACTTGCCCAGATCATACAAGTGTGTACAAATGGCTTAAAAGTACTCCAGCAGGTTTATAGAGAAGGATTAGAGCTTGTCAAACAGGAGAATACCTAATCATACAGTACATTATGCACTGTTTACAGGGTTAACATCCTAGACATAACAGTTTCTCTAAACAGACTCCCTGCAGGAACAATACTCACACAAAGCTCAGACATACATAATCAATATCACAAAGAAATGCTTTACCTAATTTTCCTTTTTTATATCCAGTAACATTTGTGGGAGAGAACATAATTGAGGTGATGTAGCCAAAATAGTGCACTTGCGACATGACTGTCTGCTAAAAAAAAATGTGAATTAGTACTGCTGGGACATACCCCAAACGTTTGTCCTGAAAAATTGTATGTTAAGGCAAAAAAAAAAAAAGGAGTATCACAGACAGTACTCAATTTTTCTTGGAGGGAAAAAACTCCTCCCTAAAGCCGGGTACAAACTACATTTTTTTTGTGCAACCCATGGGTTGTGAAAAACAAAACTGGCGGCTCTGGTCAGAATCCGCGGTACCAACCATGCAAGGTTAGTCCAGCAATCTCTACTGTTCAGCTGTTGGTTTCTGACAGGGGGCGGCTCCCCCGCCAGAACACTCTGATCAGTACTCTCTGCCATTAGCTGAGAGTGCTGACCGGGAGTTGGTCGGGTGCTGGCCAGCATGCACGTCCAACATACACACGGGCAGAATGTCGAGGCCTAAATTATATTGTCCTGAAATCCTAAAATAAAGCAGTCATTCTGTAAGCAAAAACTTGGACTGCCAAAATTATGAGGATGAGAAATACAGTCTTGTCTCAAAACACTGCTGAGAATATTCCTTAACCACTAGCCGACCGCCCACCGCCGTTATACGTCGGCAAGTTGGCTCGGCTGGGCGAGAGCACGTAGTATGACGTCCTCTCTCCCAGCCGCCACTAGGGGCGCGCGCGCGCTCGCCCCCGACTCCCGTGCGTGTGCCCGGCGGGCGCGATCGCCGCCGGGCACCCGCGATTGCTCGTTACAGAGCGGGGACCGGGAGCTGTGTGTGTAAACACACAGCTCCCGGTCCTGTCAGCAGGGGAAATGCTGATCTTCGGTTCATACAATGTATGAACCGAGGATCAGTGTTTCCCCTAGTGAGGCCAACCCCCCCCACAGTAAGAACACACCCAGGCATACTTAACCCCTTCCCCGCCCCCTAGTGTTAACCCCTTCACTGCCAGTGGCATTTTTATAGTAATCCAATGCATTTTTATAGCACTGATCGCTATAAAAATGCCAATGGTCCCAAAAATGTGTCAAAAGTGTCCGAAGTGTCCGCCATAATGTCGCAATACCGAAAAAAAAATCGCTGATCGCCGCCATTACTAGTAAAAAAATTTAATAAAAATGACATAAAAATACCCCCTATTTTGTAAACGCTATAACTTTTGCGCAAACCAATCAATAAACGCTTATTGCAATTTTTTTTTACGAAAAATATGTAGAATAAAACGTATCGGCCTAAACTGAGGAAAAAAAATGTTTTTTTATATATTTTTGGGGGATATTTATTATAGCAAAATGTAAAAAATATTCATTTTTTTTTAATTATCTCTCTATTTTTGTTTATAGCGCAAAAACTAAAAACCGCAGAGGTGATCAAATACCACCAAGAGAAAGCTCTATTTGTGGGAAAAAAAGGACGCCAATTTTGTTTGGGAGCCACGTCGCACGACCGCGCAATTGTCTGTTAAAGCGACGCAGTCCCGAATCGCAAAAAGTACTCTGGTCTTTGGGCAGCAATATGATCCAGGGGTTAAGTGGTTAAGGCCTGATTCACATGCATTTTTGTGTGCTTTTCAGTTTTTCAGAAACACACTACAGTCCATTTAACATAGTTTCCTATGGATCACATCCCATTTGTGCATTTTATGGAAAGGACCAGGCACCAGCAGGTTGTGTTTTTGGTTCCATAGACTTCAATGGATCAAAAACATGTATTGAAAAACACAAAATACACCTGGAATATGCAACTTGCAACGGTGTAAACCAGGCGTAAAGTTTGGACACTATGGGTAACAGTACCACTTCTTCCTCTTTTACAGAATCTAATTTCTAAAAAAGCATGCATAACACAATGTTCACCTGAACTTACTTTGTATTCAGAAAGAAAACTACTAAAGAAAAAGCTTCAAATTTGGAATGGCTTCAATGCATGTGAATAGTACTTTACCAATTGTATACCAATATTATCATACCAATAGATGTGTATATTATAGCTCACATGTCTACTTTTAAAAAAGAGATTTTTAATACAGCTTACCTGTAAAATCTTTTTCTTGGAGTACATCACGGGACACAGAGCGGCATTCATTACTATATGGGTTATATGGAGTACCTTCAGGTGTAGACACTGGCAATCTTCAAACAGGAAATGCCCCTCCCTATATAACCCCCTCCCATAGGAGGAGTACCTCAGTTTTGTAGCAAGCAGTATGCCTCCCAAAATGGTCCTCAAAAGAGGGGTGGGAGCTCTGTGTCCCGTGATGTACTCCAAGAAAAAGATTTTACAGGTAAGCTGTATTAAAAATCTCTTTTTCTTTATCGTTACATCACGGGACACAGAGCGGCATTCATTACTATATGGGATGTCCCAAAGCAATGCTTACAATGAGGGGAGGGAGAACATCTCCAAGACAAAAGGATTTAATTTAGAGATATACTCAAATCATAATAAATCCAACTTATTTGAGAAAAATAATCTTAAATTTTAAATTTAACTCAAAAAAAGAGGAGCCCCCGGAATCCGAGGGTCTCAAACTGCAGCCTGCAGCACTGCCTGCCCGAAGGCAGTATCAGTATTCCTTCTTACGTCCAACCTGTAGAATTTTGTAAATGTGTGGACAGAAGACCAGGTTGCCGCCTTGCAAACTTGAGCCATAGAGATCTGGTGGTGTGCTGCCCAGGAGGCGCCCATGGCTCTAGTAGAATGAGCCCTTAATGATACTGGAGGAGGCAACCCTTTCAAGCCGTAGGCCTGAGTGATCAATTGCTTAATCCACCTAGAAATGGTGGACTTTGCAGCTGCCTGCCCCTTCTTGGGCCCATGCGGTAGAATAAACAGCACATCTGTTTTCCGGATCTTCTCTGTAGCTTTAAGATAGGCCTTCATGGCCCTGACAATATCCAAGGTATGCAGCAACCCTTCCTTTCTGGAAGTAGGTTTAGGGAAGAAGGATGGTAATACCAAATCCTGGTTCAAATGAAAACTGGATATGACCTTCGGTAAGAAGGAAGGATGAGGGCGGAGAACGACCTTGTCCTTATGAAATACAAGATATGGTTCCTTACAGGATAAGGCTGCCAGTTCCGAAACTCTTCTTGCGGAAACTATGGCAACCAAAAACACCAACTTCCTTGTCAGTAGAACCAAAGGAACTTCAGCCAACGGCTCAAACGGTTGTTTCTGTAAACTCGACAGAACAAGATTTAAATCCCACGGACAAAGCGGGGATTTAACTGGAGGTTTAATACGTAAGACCCCTTGAAGGAAGGTCTTAACCAGCGAGTGGGTGGCCAGAGGCCGCTGAAACCACACTGACAGGGCAGAAATCTGTCCTTTGATTGTGCTTAATGCCAATCCTTTATCCACTCCTAGCTGGAGAAAACTTAAAACTCTATCTATGGTGAACTTGCGAGGAAGCCATAGCTTGGACTCGCACCAGCCTATATAGGCCTTCCAGACCCTGTGATAAATCACCCTAGAGACCGGTTTCCTGGCTCTGATTAGGGTAGAGATTACTTTCTGAGACAGACCTCTACCCCTGAGAATCAAGGATTCAGCTTCCAGGCCGTCAAATTTAGATGCCGTAAGGCAGGGTGGAGGATCGGACCTTGCGATAGCAGGTCTGGCCTTAGAGGCAGAGTCCAAGGGTTTCCCACTACCATCCTTAGGATTAGTGAGTACCAAGCCCTTCTGGGCCATGCTGGAGCTACCAGGATAACTGGTATGTGCTCCACCCGGATCCTGCGCAGCAGGCGGGGTAGTAACTGGAGCGGGGGAAACGCATAAAGAAGCTTGAACTGATGCCAAGGGCAAACCAGAGCATCGGTTCCGCAGGCCATCGGATCCCTTGAGCGGGACATGAACCTGTCTAGCTTCTTGTTGAGTCTCGATGCCATGATATCCACGTCCGGCACTCCCCATCTTTGGCAGAGTGCTTGAAAGACTTGTGGATGCAGAGACCATTCCCCCGGCCATAGAGTCTGGCGGCTTAAGAAGTCCGCCTGAAAGTTGTCCACTCCGGGAATGAATATTGCCGATATGCAGGGCACATGAGCCTCTGCCCATAGGAGAATCAAGCTCACTTCTCTCTGAGCGGCCTGACTCCTGGTCCCCCCTTGGTGATTTATGTATGCCACTGCCGTGGCATTGTCTGATTGAATTCTCACCGGGAGCCCCTGCAATTTCGACGTCCAAGCCCTGAGGGCTAGTCGAACAGCTCTGAGCTCCAAGATGTTGATGGGTAAAAGCTTCTCTGGCTTTGCCCAAATACCTTGGCGAGTGGAACCATCCACAATCGCTCCCCAGCCCGTCAGGCTGGCGTCTGTGGTCACTATCTTCCAAGCCACTGGGCTGAAAGATTTTCCCTTCAGTAGATTCTGAGGGTCTAACCACCAACACAGACTTTGCCGGACTCTTGATGAGAGAGGCAACGGGATATCCAAGGCCTGTGGCCTTCTGCTCCATGCTGACAGGATGGCTGCCTGCAGGATGCGAGTGTGGCTCTGGGCGTATGGCACCGCCTCGAAAGTAGCCACCATCTTGCCTAGTAATCTCATACATAGGCGAATAGTCGGTTCTTTCTTGCTTAGAACCAGTAGGATTAATTCCTTGATGGCTTTGACCTTCCTCAGAGGTAGGAACACCCCTTGTTGTTCCGTATCTAATCTCATGCCGAGATATTCCAACTGCCTTGTGGGCTGGAATGCTGACTTTTCTCGATTTAGGACCCAGCCGAACCTCTCGAGGTATTGGACCGTGAGGGCCACTGCTCGTTCCAAGCCGGGAGACGAGTGGTCTATGACTAGGAGGTCGTCCAGGTATGCTAGGATCGTGACCCCTTGGATCCTTAGCTTGGCTAGGATTGGAGCTAGAACCTTCGTGAACACCCGGGGGGCCGTAGCCAACCCGAAGGGAAGCGCCACGAATTGGAAATGACGCGAAGCCACCATAAAGCGTAGATATCTTTGATGTGGCTGATAAATTGGAACATGAAGGTAGGCATCCTTTATGTCTAAGGACGCCATGAAGTCGTCTTTTTGGAGTGTGGCAGCTGCTGACCGCACGGATTCCATCCGAAATGAGCGGACCTTTAAGTATGCATTTACCATCTTTAGGTCCAAAATTGGCCTGACATCTCCATTGGGCTTTAGGATGATGAATAGGTTGGAGTAGAAACCCAGCCCCTGTTCCAGGACTGGTACCTCTACTATTACTTCCTGGGAAAGTAGATGATCTAGAGCCGACCTTAATGCGGCTCTTTTCTCCAGATCGTTTGGAATCCTCGACTCCTGGAAATGAGGAGGAGGAAACCTTAGGAATTCTAGCTTGTAGCCTGTGGCCACGGAAGACCGTACCCACTCGTCGGGAATGCTGGCTTCCCAAATCTCCGAAAAGAGTCGCAGCCTTCCCCCCACCTTCGTGGGTGGGGGCGCCCCTTCATGAGGTAGACTTGGGGGCTGGTTTTGCTGGCTTGCGAAACCACTGCCTCTTGCCCCTAACAGCCTGTCCTCGTGATCTGCTGTTGAAGCCGAAGTTTGTTCTTGCAGGAGGCCGTCGATACTGCTTGGCATTAGAGGGCCCCTGCCCAGGGGAGGACTGTCGTTTAAACGCAGGTCCCTGAACCCTCTTCTTAGTTGGCAAGAGAGTACTCTTGCCGCTTGAAATGGTCTGAATGTATTTATCTAAGTCCTCTCCGAAGAGCCGTCCTCCATGGAAGGGAAACCCTGCCAGGAGCTTCTTGCATGGGGGCTCAGCCTCCCAGCTTTTTAACCATAAGAGTCTTCTCATATGGATAAGGGATAATGATAAACGTGACGCTTGTTGGATAGAATCCTTGATTGCGTCTACCGTAAAACATATGGCCTTAGGGACATCCGAAAATTCTTCTGCCTGCTCGGCAGGAATAAGTTCAAGCATTTGCTTAAATTGATCCGATAAAGCTTGAGCGACTCCAATCGCAGCCACGGCTGGCTGTACTACTGCCCCTGCAGAAGTGAAGGAGTTCTTAAGTAGGGCTTCCAAGCGTCTATCAACTGGATCTTTGAAAACCTGTACGTTTTCTACAGGACATGTTAACGATTTGTTAACACATGAGATGGCTGCGTCTACTGCAGGAGAAGCCCATCTCTTGGAAAACTTTTCTTCCATAGGATATAAGACAGAAAATTTCTTAGGTGGAAAGAAAACCTTGTCTGGTTTGTTCCACTCTTGGAACAAGACTTCCTCCAATAGAGGATGGATCGGAAACACAGCACTGCTTTGAGGCGCCCTCAGTGAGCCCAAAGCTGAAACCGTCGATACCTGGAGATCTGGTACAGGCAGGTTGAATGCCTTATGGACCAAGTCCGTCAAGCCCTGAATCCACCAGCTCTCCCTCAGGGAGACTGCCCCAGACTCCTCTGTATCCGGATCTTCGATCCCTGAACCTACTTGGTCTCTGTCCAAGAGGTCCAATTCCCCAGAGGAAAGGACCTCCTCTTCCGAGGGTCCGCGCACGGGTGACGGAGATCTATTCCGCTTACTACCCCGCATGGCTGCGGCTATCATTTCTCCCATGCTTCTCCGCATCTCATTTAAAGAGGCGAGTAACACCTCCTCCGTGACCACCTTAGGGTTGGGTTGACTCGCGTCAGCTCTAGCCCCAGACCCCGATGGCCCAAAGGCTCCCTGTGGGGAAAGCAGCGGCATAGCTCTATCCGAGACCTCAGATTCTGCGGGGGAATCCCCACCTTTTGTACCCTCTGATCTTGATGCCATGGTACAATACCGAGGTACACCTGCTACTTATTGGTACCTGGGACTTATAATAGTCAAATGCCCAAACACCTGTTTGGGGAATAAAAAATGTTTCCTCTACCCTAGATGACACTTTTTTTTTTTTTTTTTTTTTTTTTTTTCAAAGAAAAACTTTTCTTCTTTTTTTTTTTTTTTTTTTTCAATCTAGGCAAGAAAAAACATTCTATCCCCCTGAGTAGTATTGCCAAAGAAAAGACTATGAGATGGAAAAGAAACCCAGCCTATTCCTAGGCTAAACCACAATCTTCTGAAGACTGTAGTATTCTTTCTGGCCACTGTGTGTCCTCAGCGCCCCGTGCTTCACTCCAGTCCTTCCTCCCTTAAGCCAGAGAAATGAATGAGCTGTGGCATCTAAGGAAGGGCCGCCCCTTCCTTTAAACCACTGACCCGCCCTTCCCCCCCAGCTAAAACGGCGCCAAATGCGTCTATAACACGTGCACGCGCACCGCGCGCGCGCCCGCCGACGGGGGGGGGGTTGGGAGGAAGGGCCTCTCTGTTCCTGCAGCCGCAGGCCTGGAACACACGAGGAGGTCAGCGTTTTGCCTGCCTTGCAGGCATGAGGGAGAGGACTGGATAGAGCATCGCCTGGAGGCTTGCAGGTAAGCATAGCTCTCTGACACACACATACACTTGTACATAAAAGGCCCCACTCACAGCTTTTCCAACACTACCAGGGAGGTCACTTTTTATGGGGAAATATAACATATAGAGCCATCCTATCTTCATGATATGTGACTGGTTTGCCAGATGCAATGCATAACCTTAGGCATGTCCCCTGTGACCTCCCAGAAAAAACTTGCTAAGAGCCAAGCCCCGCAGGTTTTTCCCCTTACTTACCTGCTCCATGCCGCAGGACTTTGCCAAGCAAGAGGTCCAATCTTCCCCCATCTCCGTGGGGATGTCTAGACCTTCAGGCCCTGGGAACCTTCTTCTTCCATGAAGGATCCACTGTCCTGGGCCCATACAGCACCCTGGCAAACAGAAAACATTAGGCGCCCCAAAGGTTTTCTAAGTTCTGGGCCCAGGGTCCAGCTCTCTTAAAAAGAAAGCATTATGGGCTATACCCCAAGGGTTTGGGGTCCGGTTACTGACCACTTTAGCGCGCAGGCTTTTTTGGACAGAACCGGTAGCTCACCTAATCCCAAGGATGCGGAGGCAAGCTAAACCATGACTAACACCTAAGACACTGGCGTAAAAACTGAGGTACTCCTCCTATGGGAGGGGGTTATATAGGGAGGGGCATTTCCTGTTTGAAGATTGCCAGTGTCTACACCTGAAGGTACTCCATATAACCCATATAGTAATGAATGCCGCTCTGTGTCCCGTGATGTAACGATAAAGAAAAAAAAAGCCTTTTCAAAACTAACATCATGTTCTTGTATGTCGCTAACACTGTTTCAATGGGTAGACATATTTGCAAAATATATGCTGCATTTGTAGAAATGCATAACCATTTACAGATTGTTCCAAAGAGTTGAAATGGTATTATTATATCCAAGTAAATGGAAACCTTTCCTTCCAGTTTCCCAGTTTGAAATTAGTATGTGTTAATTCCAAAGTAATATGATCACAGAAGCTGGTGGCTTACATAAATGAAAAGCTAACACAAAGGGATTACTGAATATAATTTCTTTATTGGTTTATATTAAAATGTGCAATGTACAAAGGGTCTTAATCGCACAGCTTTTTATAACATTATTATATCACCAATTTGTGCAATGGAAAGAGAAATAATGTAAAGCATCCAACTGGAAATAAATTAAGAATGCTTAGGCACTGAGAACATATGTGCACATGCTCAAAGGCAAAAGAATTATGAAAGCTAAAGACAAACAAATAATTGTCAAACAATTAACTATTCCTTAAAATACAAATCTCAAGTATGACTGGTTGCACATATGTTAAACTCACCGAACAGTATAACCAATGCATGCAAAAAAAAAACTCTTAAAAGTATTTAGAACTTTTGGCACAGACAACACTGTTACAGTAAGTGCTGCATTTAAAGTGGTATTAAACCCAAAAGCAAAAAAAATAAATATTAAAAGTGCAGCTCACCAATGCTTAGATGTGGTGGCTGCATTCATTTTCCTTTATTTTCATCTGGTAATCCATTCAGTAAGTCTTAATTTACTTTAACAGATCAAGCTTTATAGACAAAGTAGCAGTTAGAGGGAGACACACAATTTAACACTCACAGGGGTGATTATAATGGTTTTCTTTAATTTATGTAAAACATGTTTCACAAAAAGGAAAAAACGGTTTGCTGCTCATGAAATGTTAGGTGGAGCTCAGCTTCACCATGTTAGTCAAGTCCATCTAAATCCTTCTGCTAGTCTTAAGCCTCATACACGCAATCATATTTTCCACAGACAAAGCCTCAGACTTTTGTCCGAAGGGCGTTGGCCAGGAATGTCTTGCATACAAATGGCACACAATTGTCGACCAAACACAAACGTAGTTACGTAACACATGAAGTTTCAGCTCTTGAGCGACACCCTTTAGACACCTTCTGCTAATGTTGTGTTTGGTGAGCATTGATTCCGAGTATGAGCATTTGTTGTTCTGTCTGATGGACTTGTGTACACACGCTTGGAAAATCCGACAACAGACCGCTGTCCACAGAAAATTTTAAAGCCTGCCATCCAACATTTGTCTGCAAAAAATCAGTCAAATTGTCTGATGGAGCATACAAAACAGTCAGATTTTCCGCCTACAGCCTGTCATCACACAATTCCCGTTGAAAAATCCGATTGTGTGTATGAGGCTTAACACTACCCTCCCCTCAGACTGATAATGCTGCTGTCCAAACATGTCTGCGTTTCTAGACACATGTACATAATTTTTGTTTTTTGAGTAACAAGTTCACAGGATCAGTTGTGGCAAAATGTTTACATAAATATAAGTTAGCGCAATACACTTCACAAATACACATGTCTGCTTTACTGCTTCATCTAGGAAGAAGACACCGTAATGCCTGATACACACAATGAGATTATTGGATGATCACCTTTTTTTATATTTGCATACTAATTTTATATATCGAAAATGAAGAGGTTACTAAAGTAACAAGCATTCTCGAATGACAGAACAAAAACTCTGTACTGGTTAAACGAAAATCACACAATCTGGTATTGTCTGATTTTTTTTTTTCGTATTTGTCCCATCTGATAATATCTGATGCAGTGTCATGATCAGCTCTCGAAAGCTGTTAACTAACGATCAGATTATCGTACAAATGCTTCTTCTAAAGCAATGTTTTTCTTACAATTTTCTTTTTTTTTTTTCAATTAGGTTTTTATTGGAAAAATTTTCAGTTTACAAACATATAAACAAATGCGTCAAAAAGACATGAGACACCGGACTACAGTGAGAATAGGGACGCAATAAAGGCAAATATCACAATCATAGGAGCACATTTCCACTACAGTACAGGCAGGAACTGTTACATCTGAGAGACATATTATACATATTGGGAAAGTGCAACCACTCACAGCAGTCAGCCCCGCATACTCCCTCCCCTCGAGGTCATAAAAGGGACCAATGTCAAACGACCACCCGTTGGAGGGGGAGAGGAAGGACCCAGTACCGGAATGGAATGTAGTCGAGAAAGGTGAGTATGATTATATCAATAGTAAACATAAGCATAAAAAAAAAAAAAAACATAACATAAAATGAACTGAGACAAAATGAAATGGGGGGAGGACAAGAACAGGGGTGAGATGGATCACAAGGTCTGGTTACGATAAGGAAAAGTAGTCGTACCAGGACGTGACAAGAGCCACCGCTCGCTTTACATTGTCATCAAGAAGGCCGTGTACCAGAGGTAAGTTCACTCACCAAACACTTCTCTCCAGATCTGCCATTTTTTGTCAAAGCTTCTCCTCTGGCCCATTCTAGAGGCTAGTTGAGATTCGTATATATAGTTGTTACGAGTGAAGTTGATGACATCTGAGAGATTTGGGACTGTGGAAGACTTCCAGTTCCGGGTAATCAACGATCTCGCAGCTAGTAACAGGTGTGTCACTACTGTACGGAACTGAGGGGGGAAGGAATCAATGTTCAGTCCAAGTAGGGCCAGCGCAGGCCCTGGTCGGGTGAGAATCCCGGTAATAGATGATATGCATTTAAACAGACTCCTCCAGAAGCTTGTTAAATATTTACATTTCCAAAAGACATGTATAATATTACCCACCTCTCCACAATCTCTCCAGCACAGGGGGGAGTTGTCTTGGGAGAACTTAGACATTCTGTATGGCGTAAGGTACCACCTTAGGGCAATTTTTTGGGCAAGTTCCCAGTGGTTAGTGCATTTGGATGCTTTATACACCGAATTGAGGGCCACTCGCCATTGAATGTCTGTGAAGACAGTGCCCAAGTCTTCCTCCCATTTCAGGAATGGGGGGGACTTGACAAAGGAGTGCCTGTGCTGGAGAAGACCGTAGAAGAGGGGAATCCCCTTGGTGGAGGGGGATGTGGATACGTAGAACTTCCATATCTGATCTGGGAGGAGTATTCTGTGTTCACTGAGAGAGCTAAGGAAATGTGATACTTGGCGAAACCTGTACAGATCTGATTGGGTAAGGTGGTATGTTGCCTGAAGGGACTGAAATGTGGAAATGCGGTTAGCACTGAAGAGGTGAGAAATCTGCGTGATACCCTTGTCTTTCCACCCTCTAAGACTAACATTGGGGATTGCGCTTTCTAAGACGTCAATAGGGACCGGAACCTCCACCAACGCGTCGCGGGGATCGGTCCTGTTCCCAAGGTCCCTCCAGGCCTCCAGTGAGGCCCGAAGAGACAAGGGCAACCTATGTAGAGGAAAAGGTTTCCACCTGTCCAGATACAGCAAGGAGACCAAGTCCTTGGTGGGACTCAAGGATCTCTCAATACTGCACCAGGGGGTCGCCTGGGGGTTTGTGAACCACACCTTGAGCTGGTTTAGAAGGGAGGCACGGTAGTAGTCTCTTATGTCCGTTAGGCCCATACCCCCGACTGACCTGTGTCTGGTTAAGAGTGTCTTAGAGCATCTGGGCTTATGTGAACCCCAGACATGGGACCTAAGGATAGAGTTTAATGAACGGAGATGGTGGGCTTTTAAGGGAATAGGGAGTGTGCGAAAAATGTACAGGATCTGGGGAAGTAGCAACATCTTAAAGGAGGCAAGACGCCCAACCCAGGAGAGTTCTATTTTGGAAAGGCGCATCGACTCCCTATTGAGTTTCGCTATTAGCGCTGGGTAGTTAGCATCTGCCAGTCCGTAGGGGTCTGCTGTGATCTGAAGACCTAGGTATGATATGCTCTTCTTGGCCCACGAGTAGGGGAAGGTTTTTTCCAGATACGCTTGGGTGGGGGTTGGTAGGTGCATAGGTAAGATAGTTGATTTGGAGGCGTTCACCTTATAGTAAGAAATATTGCTGAAGGAGTGCAAAACCTCCTGAACATGGGGGAGTGATGATGACGGAGATGTTATGGACAGGATGATATCATCAGCAAACAAATTAATTTTATGGGACATACCTTGGATAGAGAACCCAGTGATATGGGGATGGGCCCTAATTTTTTCTGCTAAAGGTTCGATTAGGAGGTTAAAAATGGAGGGAGAAAGAGGGCATCCCTGTCGCGTCCCGTTGGATATGTGGAAGGGTCTTGAGAGGCAATTGGATGTGAAAACCTGGGCTGAAGGGTGTGAGTAGAGGGCCAGAATAGCAGACATAATGGGGCCTTGGAACCCGAATTTAGTTAGGGTATGGGACATATAGTTCCAATGGACCCTGTCGAACGCCTTCTCCGCGTCCAGAGAGAGGAGCAGAGAAGGCGTCCGAGAGGTCCAAGCACACTGTACAACCCCTATGATCCTGCGGGTGGCATCTGAAGCCTGTCTTCCCGCAGTAAAGCCAGACTGGTCAGGATTAACTAGGGAAGGGATGACAGTCAGAAGTCTCTGGGCTAGAATTTTGGCATATATCTTAACGTCTGTGTTCAATAATGAAATGGGGCGGAAGTTTGAGGGAACATCGGGAGGCTTACCAGGTTTGGGGATTGTGACAATATAAGCGGAAAGCATCTCAGGAGGGAGACTAGCAGAAACCATGGCTTGTGAAAAGACTGAACACAGTGAGGGTGCCAGGATCTCACCAAACGTTCTATAGTAGTCATTAGATAGGCCATCAGGGCCAGGGGATTTACCTAGGGGCATCTTGGATATGATTTTCTGGATCTCTGCAGATGTGATGGGAGCATTAAGTGCATTGAGTTGTGTAGGTGACAGGGCGGGGAGGGATATGTCAGCTAGAAAGTTCTGTATGTCTTGATCTGAGGGTTGTGGGGTGGAGCTATCCTCTTTAATGTTATACAGGGCGGAGTAGTAGTCTGCGAAAGAGTTGGCAATATCTCTCGGGTCATACAGTTTGCTATTGTTAAGTGGGCTGCGGATGTAAGGAATTTTCGTACGAGTTCTCTGGTCCTTCAGGCGACGTGCCAGAAATTTGCCAGCCTTATTCCCAGAGGAGTAGCACGTTAGTTTCAGGGCGTTAACAAATTTGTTATGAGATTCTAGGAGTGATCGCCGAAGGTCGCACCTAAGGCCGACCAGTTTGTTTGACAGGGCTAGAGTTGGCGAGGCCCTATTTTGCACCTCCAAAGATCTGATATCCTTCAAAAGAAGGTCTATCTTCAGATTTCTCTGGCGTTTTAGTCTAGCGCTAATTTGGAGGAGAATCCCTCTGATGAAGGCCTTGTGGGCGCACCACAAGACTGACGGGTCAGATACTGACCCCTCATTCACCTCAAAGAACTCTTTCAGTTGCTTGGTGATAGCATTCACCTGGGCCTGAGTTTGGAATACCCCTGCGTTTGCTCTCCAGATGTAAGCAGGACTAGGGGTCATCCCCTCCGCCAGCGAAATGGAGACAGGTGCGTGGTCAGACCACGAGATGTCGTGGATGGCGGAGGAGGTGACCGCCCTGAGAAGAGTTTTGTCGACGAGGACCATGTCAATACGGGAGTAGGTATTGTGTCTGGTCGAGTGGAAGGAATAGTCCCGTTCACTAGAGTGCTGACACCTCCAAACATCGTAGTAGTCTTCTTTGAGAAGAGCAGGGTGTAGGGAGGGAAGAGGGCGTTTGGATTTAGATGTGGTGTCAACACTGTAGTCAACCGTCATATTATAGTCACCACATACAATAACATTACCTTTTTTAACATCACTTATTTTCTTAAAGACCTTGTTGACAAACCTGACCTGATTGGCATTGGGGGCGTAAAGATTAGCAATAGTGTACATGTGGTTGTTAAACTCCCCCACAAGAATCACAAACCGGCCCGCTGGGTCGGAGACCACCTCTTCTAGTTTAAACAAAACAGAGTCCCTTATGGCCGTGACGACTCCTCTATGCTTCTTATTGGGGGCTGAGGCGCAAAACACATGGGGAAAGTTTTTGTGTTTGAGGCAAGGGGGGTTGGAGGATAAAAAGTGGGATTCCTGTATGCACAAGATGTCCGCCTGTAATTTCTGAGCCTCTTTCCACAGAGCAGTTCTTTTAGCAGGGTGGTTCAGCCCATGCACATTAAAGGATATTACGTTAAGAACCATAGCAACGTGGGGTAAAGATGTAACAGTACCTCTGGTTGAAGAAGCTGGTGTAGCAGGGATGAAAGCCAAGGTGTTGTTTTCGGAGGCGAGGATCTCGACAAGTCCTGGTCCATGGGGTGAAGTCCATCTCTAGGTAGGGGGTGGGGAAGAACAAAAAAGAAAAGAGAAAAGAAAAACAAAACAATGCCACATGGGTTAGTGGTCTTTAAACAGCAAAGAAGTTCGATCAGAACCAAGTCAAACGGTAAAAAGGGGGATTCTTTTGAGAATCTGAGAGCAGGGGGTCTGCTCATTTAACACGGGGGGGAAAATAACAAAGTTAGTAGGGAAGCATGTAGTATCAAACTGTTGAAGTAACCGAGGCACTTAAGAGAGACGTTTCTTGTTCTTCTTCTTGTGGGTCACCTTGTGCCATGAGTCCTGGGTAGAAACCTTTGAGGCAGAGGGCTGGTCTCCATCAACCTGCGCCGGCACGATATCCCAAGAGCGTAGGAGGGCCAAGCCCTCTGTGAGGTTGTTGACCACAGATGAGTGGTTGTCTCTCGTGACGGTGAGTTTGGCTGGATAGCCCCATCTGTAGACGATGTCATGGTTGCGTAGAGCTTTGGTGACCGGAAGAAGAGCCCTGCGTCTTTGCATTGTGTATTGTGAGAGGTCGGCGAACAATTGAACAGAATCATATTGGGGAAGCGGGTTTTTGTTCTTCCTGAAGGACATCATGAAGCGCTCCTTTATTTGGAAAAAATGTACCCGCATTAAGACGTCTCTGGGTATGTTCTCGGGGAGGTAGGACGGCTTAGGCAAGCGGTGTATTCTGTCAATAGCCAGATCAGCGTCTGACAGGTCGGGGACCAGCAACCTCATAAGGTCCTGTGCATACTGTTGCAGTTGGTGGGGGAGGACAGATTCAGGGACACCACGGATCTTAACATTGTTCCTCCTGGATCTGTCCTCCAGGTCCGAGACCTTTGTTTTGAGCCAAGCCAGTTCATCCTCCTGGTCGTTATGGGCATCCACCAGTGAGTTGAAAGATGAGGCAAATTCCCCCATCTTCTGTTCCACATGATCCACTCTGCCCCCCAACTCCTGCACATCAGCTTTAAAACCCCTCATGCACTCCATCATGTCCGCATGGAGGGAGCTGCGGAGGGACACCAGCATGTCTTTCAACATGGTGTCTGAGAGCGGCTTGTCAGCAGTGGGGAAAGAGTTAATGGGTGCCGCCAGCTCCCTGGTGTCATTCAATGAGTCCTGCAGTATGTCCGCCCTCCCACCGGAGCTTTCAGGGGAAAGCCGCGGCTTGGATTTCGCTGGGCTGCGCACCAGGGGTGAGGAGATCTCGGGGGACCTATGTGCCTCACCTGGAAGTGGGTTAGGACTCGTTGGGGCCGAACCGGAGCCGCTGGAGGAGGACGGCGAGGCGCCGCCGGCGCCATCTTGGACTAGGCCGCGGCACGCCGGGGAGAAGAAGTGGGACAGCTTCTGTACCTGCGGAGCTGTTTTCCTCTTGCGAGCCATCCCGGGATGCTGGGCGATCTGGTGGAGCGATCTGGAGGGGATAGAGCCGTAGACGGAGCCTCGGTAAGTTGATTTCCCTACGATTGGCGCGGAGCTCTCTGCCTACACGTCCATGCAGAAAGCCCGGTAGCCACGCCCCCTTCTTCTTACAATTTTCTGATCGTGTGCACGGGCCATAAGACGGAAGGACGTGTATTACTGTCTGGATCGCCCGGTTAAAAAAAAGCCTAAAGAAGAAAACAAATGTAGTCACCACATCTAATGATATAGTACTTTTTTTTTTACAATGTGTGGCTGTTTAAAGAGGCAGGTTGTATTTAAAGAAAACTTTTACTGTACGAATCTAGATGATGGCATTGCTGTCTGAAAATGCAGACACATATTTGCTTTAAGAGTTTTCTTACCTCTACTGGCAAATCACCTTTGAGAAGCATTAGCAAAAAAAGGGCAAAATGGCTTGAGTTATAACATCATTTGTAAAGAAATTACTGAAGATCAAAAGACAGCAAAATAAGAGTAGTTTGGACTCAATCAGCAAAAAATAAGCTAGAATGGTCTCTAGATTCTCGGTTTATGTTATTACAATGCATTAAAAACTATTAAAGGTAATATCAAAGGAATAATCAAAAAGTAAGGTGCATAGTACAGTGAATAAAACTATGCAGGATACAGCACTAACAGCTTATAAACATAGCCAGTATAATATGGATAATTCCTTTTCCAATTTTGTAAAATCAGGGAACAATTAGTTTTGGTTGCAATCAATTTATGTACATCATCACTCAATATATGGTTGGCATACTTTGTTAGAAAGCACACTTCAAAGGGAACATGTTTAAACTGATGCTAAATATATTTTGTGCTAATTAAACATAAGATACAGTGAGCAGTAGCGGTCTTTGTCCAACTGAATTGCCAAAAAAGTCCTCTATGAATACAGCGGACAAGGACAGAGGGACACATCTCTGACTCAGATGTGTAATTTAGACATATGCGATTAAAGGGGGGAATTTATCAAAACTCGAGCAGACAGTATCTGGAGCAGCTGTGCATAATAAAGAAAAACATTTATGGGGGAGAGGTCTGTTTAGCCAAGTTTTGAAAATAAAAGATGGATACTGACTGGTTGCCATGCATAGCTGCTCCAAATTCTGTTTGCTCCAGTCTTGATAAATTCCCCCGACTCTGTAAACAATAGGATTTTTTAGTCATACTTACCTGTAAAATCTTTTTCTTTGAGTACATCATGGGACACAGATTTAGGCTAACATTCATTACCTACTGGGTTATACACCATCTCTAGGTGAATGGACACTGGTAGACAAAGTCTTAGACAGGAAGTGATCCCTATTATAACCCCTTCCATACAGGAAGTATTTCAGTTTTGTAGCAAGCACTGAATCCTCAAAAAAGAGGGGAGATCTTTGTGTCCCATGATGTACTCAAAGAAAAAGGATTTTACAGGTAAAAAAATCTTATTTTCTTTTTCATATATCATGGGACACAGTTGAGCTAATATTCATTACCTACTGGGACGTCCCAGAGCAATAGCCTTGAGGGGAGGGAGACACCCTGACAAACAATAGCCATCAGACCTTATATACGGCAGCCCGCAGTGCACTGAAGGCCAGGTAGCAGCCTTACAAATCTGAGCCACAGATACCCGATTGCAAAAAGCCCAGGAGCTTCCTACACCCCTGGTTAAATGAGCTCTCACCTTAAAGGAAGGAGCTTCACGTTTCAGACCACAGGCCTGAATGACCAATTGATGAACCAAATTGGCAATGGAAGCTTTGGAAGCAGCCTGCCCCTTCTTGGGTCCTTTTGGTAAAACAAAAAAAGTAGTCTGATTTTCGGATCTCCGCAGATCTAGACAAACCTTGACTGCCCGGACAACGTCCAAAGAATGCAGTCGTTTCTCTTCTGCCGAACAAGGCTAAGAGAAAAAAGAAGGCAAAATAATGTCCTGATTTAAATGAAAGGCTGACACCACTTTTGGCAGGGGATCTCTCTTTTTATTTAAAAAGAAATTGTTAAAACGTTACTTGCACCATCCAGGTTTTTTTCTTATATATTCTATGATCTGGAGCTGCCTGCCAAGGAACCAGAAACCCAGGATTATCCATTAGAACCCAGGTGTGGTTCATAAGCGTGCACAGACCAAGCTTAGTTGCAAGGTCGCACGATCTAAGGTGAGCGTCCATTACCATAGGGGAGCACCTGTGTGACTACACCTTGGCATGACTTTTGGATCACCCACTGGGCTGTGTTGTTGTATGAACTGTATTATACATCACCCTTGGATTGCTGCTACCGATTACATGCACTAAAGCACTGTGGAATTTTTCATTCATTTTTTATCCACACTGAAGCATCTTAGAATACTTTGTGTACTTGTGTGTCATTTTTAAGGATTGGACTGTTTACCACTATTATTTATCATGCGTGTTTATGCACTTATGCACCTTCACATGCAACTTTTTTATGCAATTTTTTAATCATGCAATTTGTTTGATGCAATTTATATATTTTTTTGAAATATATATATATATATATATATATATATATATATATATATATATATATATATATATACATATATACACACACACACACACACACACTTGTACTATTTGTACATATCTACATCACTTACTGGACACATATCCCCCTTACTGTGTATAGTGGTGTGTGCACTATCATTTCCTTAGCGCTGCATTTTGTTCATTTTATTTAGTCTTTGGCACAATTTATGAGACATGTTTCACACTAGCAGCTTTATTTTTATACCTTAGCTGATTGGAGTAGTGGCTCACAGGATAGTTGCATTTTCATCAGAAAGGGTAGCTTGCTTGACAACAAGTCTAATGGGATTTCTCTGATAAGCTCAAATGGTTGTTTCTGTAACACAGACAACATCAAGTTCAAGTCCCAAGGACACATAGGTGACCTAATGGGGGGAAGCAAACAAGTTGTCCCCTGCATAAATGTTCGGACCAGCAATGGGAGGCTAAAGGCCTTTGGAAGAATACTGACAGTGCCAAAATCTGACCTCCCATTGTACTCAAAGCCAATCTAATATCCACAGCTGGAATTCTCCCAATCACATATTTCCGAGGATGCAATTTTTTGGCTTCACACCAAGTAATACAAGTCTTCCAGACCTTATGTTAGATTTTCCTAGTGACAGTTTTTCTAGCATTCACTAGGGTAGACACCACTGTTTTTTAACTGTGAGTACAGAAGCAGATGAAGTAAAACAAAGCATCAACAGTAAAACTTTCAGGAATCCTTCACCAGAAGATGATGATGTGAACAGATGTGATGTGTAGACATGCCAAAAAGAGATATAAGTTAAAAGCACTGGCTATATTCATATTTAAACTATTCAATTATATTATTTACCCTACTAAAAAACTACACACTTTTTTTTAGGTTCTAACATATATAGAACACAACTGTTTACTGGGACCCAAACAAGCTTTTTGTTCTAGGCAGGTGTTATCTCTGCCACTTGGTCCTCGGGTGTAGGGGTAGCGGTGTTCAAATTGTTTCAGTTTCATTCAGAAATGTCGGTATATGCATCCGGAATGCAGATCTCTTGTTCGACCCATATGGAGTGTGCATACAGAGTGTGTGGTTATGCAGCCTCACCCAGCACTTCCACGCTTACCATGTCCACTAATGGGTTTAACCCCCGCCGACTGGGTGCTTAATCACAGAGGGGACCAACAGACCCGTTTTACTAAATGTCCTAGCTTAAAAAATATAGAAAACAGAAACAAGTATATTCTATAGCGCATGGGGCCCCAGCAACCTGCCTACTGTCATTGGTGCTATTATAAAGTATGTCTAAGTCAAGGATAGATAGAGGGAGAGCTTCCAGCAGAGTCAAACTTTGAACCAGTATTGTGTGAAAAAGTTGTCAGCAAGAGGGGCGTAAGTAAAATCAACATTTAAACAATAATTTCCCAGATAAACACTCTGTCCTTCTATCCTTTTTAGCACAGCAGTTTTTCTGCATCTCAGATCTGAGGGTCTCAGAGTAAATTTTAAAGGCAAAATTCACCTTTTACAAAAATAGATAAATACATTTACATGTTTTTGCAGGTAAAAAAAAGCTGCTGTACTGGCAGACAGTTACTGAATGGCAGGACGAATCAAACTATGATGACGCTCACCAGTACCTTCCCATTGAGAACTACAAGTCATTGGTTATGGAGGGTGACAGGAAGGAGGGATGGGGAAACATGCAACATGTTCCAAAGGTGAAGTTTCTCTAAAGGTGAACTTTAAGCTACCCCTCCTCTTCAATCAACACAACAAGAAAAAACATTGGAGAAAAAACTCTGATTAATAATATGTGTCTTCATGAATATATACTCACAGTGAAGCAGTACTTCTAAAACAAATACTTTTAACATTGGTGAGTTTGTGACTTGACAGTCTGCCAACAATCTTTAATTTGCATAATTTTCATTGCAAATAAATAATTATTGACTAGAGCATTAAAATTACATTATACATTAAAATCACTAGGAAAGTTTCCATTTATTTACTATCAAGCTTTGATGTCTGGATATGCAGTTATAATATCACTGCTGTTTTAGTAGGATTGAAGATATTAATGTTTTCATAGGCCTAGGACAGAAAAATGTTTCATGAACACTTCTATAAACATTAATACAAGACAAATAACCACATCATATAAAACTTGTACTGGTTTATCAATTTAAAAAATAAAACGTCCAAAATAATTACCAAAATTAATGTTTGTGTAAATGGGTCGGTGACGTTTTCTCTCTACAGTGCTTATGTCTCCTTTTTAAAAATCTAAAGCCCAGCCGAGGTCTTGGGTGCCTCATTCCTAGCTTTCACTCCACACACTCAAAAAAATACAGCCATGCAACCTTCTGCATCACTGTGGAGCTCTGAAGGTCGGCTCTTACAGAAAGTGGCTTAACCACTTCCCGACAGCCGTACGACTTTATACGGCCGCAGGGTGGTTCTATTTCTCTGAGCCGCCGTGTTTTTACGGCCTCCGCTCCTCCTGGCCACTGGGGGGCGCGCTGCATCACTGGGATGCCGATGCGCGTGCCTGGCGGCCGCGATGTCCGCCAGGCTCCCGCGATCGGCGGTTACAGAGACAAGGATGTGGATCTGTGTGTGTAAACACACAGATCCACGTCCTGTCAGGGAGAGAGGAGACCGATCTGTGTCTCTTGTACATAGGGACACAGATCGGTCACCTCCCCCAGTCAGTCCCCTTCCCCCACAGTTAGTAACACTCACTAAGGTACACATTTAACCGCTCCCTCACCCCCTAGTGTTAACCCCTTCAATGCCAGTCACATTTATACAGTAATTAGTGCATATTTATAGCACTGATCGCAGTATAAATGTGAATGTTGCTAAAAAAGTGTCAAAAGTGTCCGCCATAATGTCGCAGTACCGATAAAAATCACAGATCACCGCCATTACTAGTAAAAAAAATAAAAAAAAAATAATTCTGTCCCCTATTTTGTAGGCGCTATAACTTTTGCGCAAACCAGTCGCTTATTGCGTTTTTTTTTTTTTTTTTACCAAAAATATGTAGAATACGTATTGGCTCATAAATTGAGCTATTTATTACAGCAACAAGTAAAGAATATAATTATTTTTTTTCAAAATTGTCGCTCTATTTTTGTTTATAGCGCAAAAAATAAAAACCGCAGAGGTGATCAAATACCACCAAAAGAAAGCTCTATTTGTGGGAAAAAAAGGACGTCAATTTTGTTTGGGAGCCACGTCGCACGACCGCGCAATTGTCAGTTAAAGCGACGCAGTGGCGAATCGCAAAAAGTCCTCTGGTCAGGAAAGGGGTACATGTGCCCAGTAAGCAAGTGGTTAAATGACCATGGGTGTCATTTAAACTGGAAGAGGACCTAGATCAATGGAGTCTGCAGGATGATGAAAAAATGGGTGAGAGCTACAGGTATACTGTACAAACTAATTGATGGTTAATAGAAATGTAACATGCTGTATTCCTATCTTTGTAATTTGCTTGGCACTGTTTTTTAATAAAACATTATTGTGAAAAAAAAAAAAATGGGTGAGAGAAAGTAGAAGATATGCTTTTTAATTTTAGCCTCTTTTGCTTAAACACACATAGTGGAATGGGCTTTACAGTGTAGGCAAACTGCTTATTACACTGTTGAAATACAGAGTTGTGAACTGTTTTAGGCCCTTTTCAGACGGGGCAGACTCCCATCATGCAGTCTGCCTGCTCTATGAGCAATTTATTTGCCGATCCCTGCTGAGCAGGCGGATGACAGGTCTGTGTCAGCTCCGCTATACAGAGCGGACACAGACACATCACACTTTTCTTTATAGGGAGGTCAGATGGATATGGACTGCCTGTTCGTTTCCAGCCAAATGTCATCTGATCTGATCTGCTGAACAGATGGACAGATGGGGAAAAGATCCCAATCTGTTTTTAGCTGACAGGATCAGATGCCAGCGGGCGTCAGCAGACACATGTCCGTTGACATCCAATGCTCCATACAATGGGTGGTCAGATTAGGTTCTCCTGAAAAATGGACAAAGCCAATCAGTCCGCTGGTGTAAAAAGGGCATTATTTCCAAAAATAAGCCAATTTTTCTATTACAGACACTTCTGTCAGACATTATATAACACCCTGACCGCTTATGTATACCACTGCAGTCAAAGCAGTACAGCTTGGTCAAGGCTGCTATTGGATAGAGAAGGAGCAGCAGCTCATTGAAAAAAATAACCTCTGTGTGTTGTTGTCCAACCAGCAAAATCAGGAGTATGTTACCCAAGCCTTTGTATTTGTAACCCTTTGTTAGGAAGGACAGTGTGCGCACCAAATTTTAGAACCAATATTGAAACCTGACAAGACAGTACAGGCAGCTTAATTACAGTTAACACAACTCCACAGCACCCTCCTTGACATTACATGAAAGGGGAAAGTGAAGTAGGATTTTTAACTACTTAATGAACAGAAAGACTTGCCCCGTTAATGACCAGGCCATTTTTTTGCGATATGGCACTACGTCGTTTTATCTGACAATTAAAGTAGATTTCCTTTCCCCCCCCCACAAACATAGCTTTCTTTTGGTGGTATTTTATCACCTCTCTGATTTTTATTGTTTGCACTATAAACAAACAAAAAAAAAAGACTGACAATTTGGAAAATAAAATAATATATTTTTTTACTTTTTGCTATAATACATATCCAATTTTTGTTTTCATCAGTTTAAGCCAATATGTATTCTTCTACATATTTTTGGTAAAAAAATAAATAAGTGTATATTGATTGGTTTGTGCAAAAGTTACCTTGTCTACAAAATAGGGGATATTTAGAGGGACTACGACTGCGGCGGACAGATGAGACACTTGAGATTTTGTTGGGACCGTTGACATTTATACAGCGATCAAAGCTGAAAATAGCCACGGATTACTGTAAAAATGTTACTGGCAGGGAAAGGGTTAACACTAGGGGACAATCAATGGGGTTAAATGTATTACCTAGTGAGTGATTCTAACTGTGGGGTGATGGGACTGCCTGGAGGAGGAGACCAATGGCTGTTCCTAATCAATGTCTTCCCTCTACTTACAGAACAGAGGCTCTATAGATAAAGGTTCCAAATCGTCTGATCAAAACCAAAAGATAAACAAAAATTCTCGAGTTGGACTGTAAGGCCCAGATTCACAAAGGATATACGACGGAGTATCTCAGATACTCCGTCGTATCTCTCAGAGTATCTATGCGACCGATTCATAGAACCAGTTACGCATAGATATCCCTAAGATCCGACAGGTGTAATTGTTTTACACTGTCGGATCTTAGGATGCAGTACCGCGGCCGCCGCTGGGGGGAGTTCGCGTCGTAAACCAGCGTCGGGTGTGCAAATTAGGAGTTACGGCGATCCACGACGGTTTTTCGCGTTTGCTATGTCGCCGCTAGTCTAGTTTCCCGTTGCAAAGTTAGTCGTCGTTTTGGGTGCCTTAACTTTAGTCAGCAAACGTATTGCTCTCTAAAGTATGGCCGTCTTTCCAGCGTGGAAATTTAAAATTTCACGTTGTTTGCGTAACACGTCCGGGAATACGGAAGTACGCTACGCACGTGGCCGATAGCAAAAATGACGTCAGTTCGCGCAAAGCACGGCGGGAATTTCGAAACGGAGCATGCGCAGTAGGTCCGGCGCGGGAGCGCGCCTAATTTAAATTGTACCCGCCCATTCGATTTGGACCGCCTTGCGCCGGACGTATTTACGATACACCGCCGCAAGTTTCCAGGTAAGTGCTTTGTGGATCGGGCACTAAAACTGAAAACTTGCGGCGGTGTAACGTAAACGGCTTACGTTACACAGGCGCAATTTTACCAGAATCTGGCCCTAAATGCTGACATGTAATAACAATGTACAGTTGGTTTATTGGGATCTGTAGTGAGAAACACAGCAGCAGAAAATGCCAGAGATAAAAAGAGGCACTATTTGCATTTAATGATCAGTGGTTGAAAAGCAGCATTTTTATATATAGCAGGTAACATTTGATAAAATGGAAATACAGGAAAACACATAAATTCATAGTTGAAATAAGTTAAGTGTGAAGTGTCTCAAAAATAGAAACCTGACATTTTACCAAAACCAGAAAACCCTGTCAGAAAGTCCTGCCAAGATCTTGCTTCATTTCTCCTCACGGACGTTAAAGCTTTACAGCTTGATCAATGCTTAGACCAGATGTGATTGGATTGTGGAGAACCTTAACAAATTAATGAGGTCAACTGTGAGCTCTCCCCTTCTATCAGATAACCCCATGTGCATTGTGCAATGTGGTAATGATTCACTGCTTTTCAGTGCTTGCCCCTTTTCCCAATGTAAAGCTTGCTGTGCAGAAAACTACAGGAGACCAAGATACCAAAAGACATTTAAAATACATTTAAGGATTTGTTGTTTTTTTGTTTTTTTTTTATGAATAAATCACCAAGACAAATTAGGGTATCTTGTATCTGCCTTCAATTCTACTTTAAATCCTTCAAAGTGAAACATTATTTTCACATACATTACATTTTGTGGGGGATTTTGATTATCTTGGCTTCTAGAATCAGAATCTGTCCTTTTTGTCACTTTTTAAATTATTAGAAATAGTAATCTGCATCAGTTGTCATGCTGTCACTTGTAGAAAAATACAAATTACACCTGCAGGTACTGTTCATTTGGGTGCACCCAAGCATGATACCAGAACTGTCGTATAAATATACAACAAATGACAACACCTGGCAAGGAAGGCTAGAGTCACATTTGCTTGGTGTCACGCTTTATCATACATTCAAAATACTTCCATTTCTTTCTATAGGTTGACAGATTTTTTTTTTTTTTTTTTTAGGCTTTTATTAATTTTTTTTTTTTCATTCACTGCAATGACTCAAACTGGCAGGAGGCCAACAAATGCAATAAAAGGAGGAAACCTAAGTTCTCATAAAAATAATGCATATTTCATTCTGCGGAACGCTGGCTTGCATATTCAATCCATCACAGAAAGTAAAACATAATGTATTAAACTGGATATATATATATATATATATATATATATATATATATATATATATATATATATATATATATATATATATATATATATATATATATATATATATATATATATAAAGGTTAGCAATTCTTCCTTTATTATATGATCACCAAAAACCCATACTCCAATGTCTTTCCCTCTAGGGATATCCAATTAAATATGACATGTACAATGAAAGGGTATTTTTCTGTTTCCATACAGATATTCCTGATTTGTTGTCTAGGATTTTTAGCATGCCAAAGAAAACAAGTGTGTTTCCTAATCACAGTACTACTCAGTCATTTATTGGGTTTTTCAAGTTATTTTATTGTTAGACACACATATAAATGCATAGAAACATTTAGATATTTACCTCGAGATTCTGCTTTAGCACAGAGTTCAGACAGAGCTACAGGAAATGTTTGCTGTTTTGCAGATTTGAGTTAGCAGTACATCTGGTTTAGAAGACTAAAAGCTGCCACTTCACTAATAGGATGTAGTATACTAGTTTGGGAGACATATAAACGTAATACACAAGATTTGTATGGACAGACAGATCCTCAGATTGAAAAAGCACCTCATCCCATTAGTAATGTGTATAGATAGAGGGAAATTGGGTACCTGAGGACCCTGGGACTATTATACGGTGCAGATAAATTGTGCGAGACACAATGGTTTTAGAAAAATTGAAACAATTTTTAATACATTTTTATAGTACAAAAATATATATAAATAATTACAAGACCAGCTGAAGTGTATAACATAGAAACTTCAGTTCCATATAACAACTTGTTGCAGTTCTCTCAACATGTTTCGCTCGCGAGAGCTTCTTCAGGAGTGATTTTAGAACTGAACTGTATATTGATTCCTTTTTTTGATCATTACAGTTCAGTTCTAAAATCACTCCTGAAGAAGCTCTCACGAGCGGAACATGTTGAGAGAACTGCAACAAGTTGTTATATGGAACTGAAGTTTCTATGTTATACACTTCAGCTGGTCTTGTAATTATTTATATATATTTTTGTACTATAAAAATGTTTTAAAAAATCTTTTCTATTTTTCTAAAACCATTGTGTCTCGCACAATTTATCTGCACCGTATAATAGTCCCAGGGTCCTCAGGTACCCAATTTCCCTCTATCTATACGTAATACACAAGATGCTGACCATTTGTCAGGGCCTGATACAACCATTAAAATACAGTAAATCCTGAACCAGGAAAGAATAAATTATCCAAAATAATTTTCCTAGAAATTGCTGCCACCTTCACCCATGGCAAGGTTGAGGGCAACTGTGCCAGGGCACAATCATGGCTGTTCCACATAATTATCTCTATTGAGGATTTACTAATTTGGTAGTTAGACCTTTTAACACTTGTATCATGTAAAAGAGGGGGGGTTCGAGAGCAATGACTATATGGGCTCAAACCCACTACCCTGCAGAAAGCAAATATGTTAGTCAACAATTACTTCTTGTTCTTTTTAGGTGTCTGAGACAGGCATTTTACCTTGTAAAATAGAACGTTTACCATGGCTCTGCAGTATTGACGGCAATATCAGGCATCGGGCAAAAGGTTCATTTCAGTAGTGAAAAGAATAAAGCCCAACAAGACTTTCATTGTGCTTGAATACAGTATGCCAGTAAAATCATCATAATACAAATATGAATCACAACTTGTACCAGAATGTTATCCGAGATGAACAAAAGAGAGTCATGCCCTCTCAAAACCTTTAACAATAGATTTCCCAACTGCAAGTTTTCAGTAAAATCTCCTAAATGTGATGTCTACCAAAATCCAACATAGAGTAGCTGAGTGTCAACATTTACAGTGCTTATAGACTGAGCAACTTACACCTAAAATATGTGATTATTTTTGAAAGAAGTTCTTTAATACTACCTATGAAAAAAGGCACCCTAAATAAAAAAATGAAAAAAAAAAATGTAGGAACCCTATTAAAGCAAACTAAACTAAAATACTATGGGCGGGATTCAGGTAGATCGGCCCATAGTTATGCCGGCGTAGCATACCGAATATACGCTACGCCGACGTCACGCAGAGCGGCGAGCACAGTATTCACAAAGCACTCGCTCCCAATGTTGTGCCAGCGTAACGTAAAATCCTCGGCGTAAGCCCGCCTAATTCAAAGTAGGTGGAAGGTGGGCGTGATCCATTTAAATGAACCGTGACCCCATGCAAATGATGGGCCGAACGAACGGCGCATGCACCGTCCCGTGGACGCTTCCCAGTGCGCATGCCCAGAATCACGTTGGAACGAACGCCTAAGATACGTCGAATCACTGAACGTAACCTACGCCCAGCCCTATTCACGTAGTACTACGTAAATAACATAAAATACAACAGCTGTTCCCCCGTCCATACCTTTGCATTAGATGCGCTTCCTTTAGGTGGAATAACTACGCCGGACGTAAGCCTTACGTAAACCGCGTATATTATGCGCCGGGCGCAACTACGTTTGTGAATCGCTGTATCTCCCTCATTTGCATATTTGCAATGAGGTGGCCAGCGTAAATATGCGCCCAAGGTACGCCGGCGTAGGAAAGTTACGTCGGTCGGAGGAAGCCTATTTTCAGGCGTATCTAGTTCTATGGGCACGGGGCATAGATACGACGGCGCACATTGACACTTACGCGGCGTATCTGTAGATACGTCGGCGTAAGTGTTACGTGAATCTGGGCCATTGTATGTATACTAATAATGGGTGTTCAAGGACATAGAACTAAACATATTATTCAAAAACAATATTTTCAAATAACTACCACAATATGAACAAGTTTAAAAATTCGGCAATACTGTTATGCTTCCAATTTTTTTATAAAAACAGAAAAAAAAAAAAGAACAGTATTAATAATAAAAGTAAACAAATATGCAACAATGTCAAATACATTAACAAATTAGACTACATTAACAGCTTAAAAATGGCAAAACATAAAAAAGAACGGCCAGGAGAATAGATGTGCATAAATATCTGAACTGTAAATGCACACATGTACACAAAGACACATGCATGCTAGGGTTAATCCATCCATACGGTTTCTATAAGCACACATTTTAGATGGAAGTCAGACCTGCATCTTAAAGCATGTAAGAGTGCACTGAAGCACTGTGGTGAAAAGAGAAGTTACGCGCCAAGAGTCAGACCAGCAACTGTAGGGAATTGTGAGATGTGAATGTTTTGAAGAATTTCCCATTTAGATGAATGCTGGGACAAAATAAATTATTCTATAATAAAACAAATGTGTGACATCTTCATCCATGAACTAATAAGGGCAATCCCAGTGAGGAAAAAATAAATATATATATCAACAGTTGAATCCTGAAATGTTTTAAAATTACAGCAATATTAATTATTGTGGAATATTTGATTTCACTAAATGAAAAGAAATAGGAAGCAATATTAAGATGTTCAGATATGCAGGTATGTGTGTAAATTATTAGGTGATCATGTACCCTGTGTCTTTCGAAAGAGGGTATGATTAGGGACTTGTGCCAAGTTATGCCAGCTGGCATCTTGCCAATAAAAAATAACAGCATAAGCTGTATGGGCATGTGTGCGCAGGCATCAACAAACTTCTGCCTGATGTCAGTCCAGCCAGGAATGGGAGGGGGGAGTGTAGACCTAGACCCCATTAGGGGCCTTATGTGTCATGCCACTGGGACTACCAATGTAGCAATGTGATTGGAGGCCTTGGCCTATGCTAAAGCCAATAAACGATTCCCGACAGAGGTCCTTATGCAAAAAAATGAGGAACAAGCACAGACAGCTACAGGCGGTCAATGGCTATTATGAGGAGCTGCAGTCATTGGATTGCGGGGCTCAGTAGAGGAGGCATGGGGTCACTCACCTGCGGCAAATATTTGCCACCGATAAACTGTGCCCTTTTTCTGTCTCTTGCAGTCAGTGCTTTTTTACTATATGCAGCTGCAACACGCGATCGTGGCAATGTCAAGCGGGACTTTGTGGGATTTTTCTCCGACCCCCATATTCCACTATATGGCTGAGATGTCTCAGTTCAAGGGATTTATATCCAGATGCTACTCCATGATTCTGCACATATACCTACAGGGATTCCCTCTGGGAGTGATGTGTAAGTGGCAGATGGATGTAGGTACTTTTGCGGAAAAACTGTGGAAGGAGGCACTGCAGGTGGTACAGATGTGCTCTCTGAATGTGGCTAAACGCCTGTCTCAGTTATACATAGTCCTCAGAGTACACTTTACACCTGCTAAATTGTTCAGGATGGGAGTTAGACCAGACTTAAATTGCTCTAGATGTTTAAGAGACCATGGGGATCTAATACACGCTGCCCCAGGCTACATTCGTTCTGGCCAGACAGTGTAGATCAACAAAGATCCAGTACTGTATAACACATTTGAGGGGTAGTTATTTAAAGGATAATTGTAAGAAAGTACAGTTATCCTTTGAGTGTCAATTCCCCAAAATGTACAATATATGTATGTTATGGGTAGATCCTAGTGAATCACATCTCTTGCTTCTCAAATCTACTTAGGTTTGTCAGCACTGAGACCTTTAACCCAAAACCTTCTTTTAACAGTCAAACAATCTTTGTAATGTAAAATGAATGTAAATAAACAAGACCCTCTTGAAATGAATTCAGAAGATGGTCAGCCCTAGGACCCGAGACTACAGATCTCATTGTAAGAATCCCTGAGAGATCAGGGCCGGACTGGCCCACCGGGATAGCGGGAAACATCCTGGTAGGCTGCCTGCCCTCAGTGTTGTGGGGCCACTTTGATCTAGACGCTGGCTGCTGTCACCTGAAAAGAAGCCTATATGCGGCAGTGGGAGAACAGTTGCTGGATTCCTCTTTTGATCCGGCATGGCACTGCCCACTAAAATCCTGCCTGCAGCCAGTATGGAGTGACATGCGGAGGTAGAACAGCAGAAGAATTAGGGTGCTGGATTTTGTTTCTCTCTCTGATGGGCACAGGTCACTGCATTGATGCACACTGTTGAGGCTGCATTGATGCACACTGTTGAGGCTGCACACTGGTCACTGCATTGATGCACACTGTTGAGGCTGCACACTAGTCAGGCTGCATTGACACACACTGTTGAGGCTGCACACTGGTCACTGCATTGACACACACTGTTAAGGCTGCATTGATGCACACTGTTGAGGCTGCATTGATGCACACTGTTGAGGCTGCACACTGGTCAGGCTGCATTGACACACACTGTTGAGGCTGCACAGATGCGCAATGGTGAGGCTGCACTGGTCAGGCTGCATAGATGCGCACTGGTGAGGCTGCACTGGTCAGGCTGCATAGATGCACACTGGTGAGGCTGCACTGGTCAGGCTGCATAAATGCGCACTGGTCAGGCTGCATAAATGTGCACTGGTGAGGCTGCACCAGTCAGGCTGCATAAATGCACACTGGTGAGGCTGCAAATGTCAGGCTGCATAGATGCGCACCGTTGAGGCTGCACACTGGTGAGCCTGGACTGGTGAGGCTGTATAGATGGGCACTGGTGAGGCTGCACTGGTCAGGCTACATAGATGGGCACTGGTGAGGCTGCATAGATGTGCTATGGTGAGGCTGCAAAGATGGGCACTGGTGAGGCTGCAAAGATGGGCACTGGTGAACATAATACACTCTTCAAATATGCTTAAAAATGCATGGTTTTCCCATTTATGAACAAGTAAATTATGATGTAATGATGTTGGGCTGGTATAATAATGTTATGGGGCTGTTATGAAATTATTTCCAGGGCTGGTTTTTATCCCCAGTCTGGCCCTGTGACAGATGTAACCCATGAAAATCCACCCAACAACTTAAATGCCCAAAAATTAAAATACAAACATAAAAGTGAATTTCCTAAAATAGTAAACAACTTTCTAAGCCCCCCCCCCCCATGAATCAAACAACATTTTCTGCTTATTTTGCTCCTTTGTGAAAATATTACCATTTCCAATCCCTGTGACGTGATCACACAGTCAAAATTTCTGATATCAGGCTGGTGGGAGGAGTTAATAGGATGCCATACATAGCTTCCTGCATGATCATGACCTGCCTATTAGGCCTCATACACACGACCAGTTTCCTCGGCAGAATCCATCAAGAAACTTGGTGGGAGAGCTTTTTTGCCGAGGAAACCGGTTGTGAGTACATTTTTTCATCGAGGAAACGGTCGAGGAACTCGACGAGCCAAAAAGATGGCAAGTTCTCTTTTTCCTCGACGGGAGTCTCAAATTTGCTCGTCGAGTTCCTCGTCGGGCTGGTTTCCGACGAGAAACTCGAGCGTGTGTATGCTAAGGAACCCGCGCTTGCTCAGAATAAGACGGGAGTAAAAGTTGCATTTGTAATGGAGATAACACATTTTTCAAGCTGTAACAGACTGTAAAGTGCAAATCGTCTCTTATCAAACTTTTACTTAACACGCAGTAACATGAGATTAGCAAAAGCAGCCCCAGGAGTTGTGCAAATGGAATCGAACTTCCCCTGCAGTTGTATGTGTTGTACATCACCGTGTTTGAGAACAAGGAGATTTGGTCTGTTACGTGTGAACGCAAAGCAAGCTTGTCGAGTTCCTTGACAAGCCTAACAAGGAACTCGATGAGGAAAACGATGTGTTTCGCCCGACGAGTTCATCGGTCGTGTGTACGAGGCCTGACTCAACAAAGCATCTCCCCACCCACTGTCCTGATCCAGGCTGTAGGTGCCTGTTGCCTGGAAATTCAGGAATCTGCCAGCTCTGAGCAAGGCAGTAGGAGAGAAACATCATGCTCCAAAACATTCCCTACCTCTCTTCTGTCATCCCCTTGCACAGTCACTTGATGACTTACTAATTTAAGTGAATATCTCTGTCAGTTTAACAATGCCAACAGTGTATTAGCACAGCTTTATTATTTGCCTGCACATTCACCTACACAGCCCTCTAAGACAGGGGTCTTAAACTGGTGGCCCTCCAGCTGTTGCAAAACTGCAAGTCCCGTTGTGCCTCTAACTGTGGGAGTCATGATTGTAACTGTCAGCCTTGCAATGTCTCATGGGACTTGTAGCTTCACAACAGCTGAAGGTCCGCCAGTTTGAGACCCCTGCCCTAAGAGATCTGGGCTGCAGGGTATTAGTGTTCTTCAAAATTCCCAGGTTCACTTAATCGGTCTACAGTCCCGTGTCCTTTCTCCAAGTCTATAAACTTAATAAATTGCAGTTTCAATGCTGACAAAAAAAAATACAACAAAACAAGAAAAACAAAAAACGCTGCTTTATTTACTGCCCAGAATAACCCTGCAGAAAACGCAGGAGTTCTCTGCTAACCTGTCCCTGTTTAAAAACAGCTAGATTGAAAGAGTAAGGCCCCTTTCACACTGAGGAGTTTTTCAGGCGGTTTGGGACTAAAAAACTCCTCCCCTGCAGACTCAGTGTGAAAGCCCAAGTTCTTTCACACTGAGGCACTGCGCTAGCAGGACCGTTTTAAAAGTCTTGCTAGACGCATCTTTGGAGCGTTGAATGAGCGGTGTGTTTACCGCTAATCCCTATTGAAAACAATGGGACACCATGGCTATACTGACGGGAATGAACCATTGCAGAGGCACACTGCGAGCGTCATTAATCCCTTTCCGGCCGCTAGCGGGGGTTAAAACCCCACCACTAGCGGCCGAATACAGCCGCAATTTCGACGGTATAGTGCAGCTAAAAATAGCGCTGCTATACCATCAGCGCACCTCCCGCCCCAGTGTGAAAGGGGCCTAAGGGATCAGTGGGTGGGTATGTAGATGGCTGCACAGTCAAGGACAAGGGAGCAAAGATCTACAAGATGGTTCTAGACACTGAAAAACCAAAGTTGTCTCACTGTCAATGCCCTAGCATTGCAAGTACCGCACTCCCGCTGACACTGCTTTCCTGACACTGCTTTCCAGCCACATTAAACTGAGGCCCTGTACACACGGCCGGGAATCCCGTCAGAAAAAAGAAAAATACGTTGGTTTTCCCGACAGGATTCCTGGCAAGCTTTTCTTGCAAAGCCGTGCATACAGACGGCCATTCAAAAGAACCACCATTCTTTTGAATGGCAAGAACATGGTAACGTCATCGACTATGACGAGCCGGCGCTCGTCACATTTAATGCCGTCACGGCCATCTTGCTACACCACACACTGGTATGCTACAGCGCATGTGTCGAACTCTTATCGAGCATCCGCGGGTTTACCTGGGACAGGTAAGCATACATACGACTGGTTTTCTCGGCAGGAAACAATCTGCTGGGAAACACGACGAGAAAATGGTTCTCTATTTTCCCGTTGTGATTCTCGGCTGTTTTCCTGACGGGAAAACTGCTAGGGAGTAAGGATGAGCTCCAGCGTGTTTGCATAGTACACGTGCAGAGCCCGCCAGGAAGTCTGCACGGCGTTGTGCTAATCACAGCCAGGGAGACATTTCCCGATCTCTGCAGCCGAGCATCAGGACAATGTCTCCCTGGCTGTGATTAGTGCAGCGCCGTGCAGGCTTCCTGTTGAGCTCTGCACGTGTACTATGCGAACACGCTGGAGCTCATCCTTACTAGGGAGCATTACACATGGCCGGGATTCCTGGCCAAATGCTCTCCTGGCAGTTTTCTTGCTGGGAAAACCGGCCGTGTGTACGAGGCTTTAGAGCAAGTAAGAACATGGTGTCAGGAGGCTGGAGACAAGCGTAAAGCCTTACAGAATGGGAGGGCGGTGCTTGGCAGGAAAAGGCAGTGTGAGCCCCACGTTAACACATGCTGCAATGATACTCAGGAGCTGGATGTTCCTGCTTGCTGCCATAGACACCCCTTCTCCAGCACTCTTTTGTGACTCTGCTTGATGCTCTTTCTTCCATCACTGTTGCATTGCAGGCTGCTTCCTGAACATTTTAGCTGCTTAATGCCCTACACACCGCGAGTCCCAGTCGGGCTGTTCCTAGTTTAAGTTTTAAATGTGCCACTTTTAATAAAATGGTGTTCGTTTAATCCCACTAACCTCAGGGCCCTTTCCTTATCTTTCTTCTGCTCATTTGGAGAAACCTTTTTATTTTGTGAATGAGTTTACATAATGCAAAAGCTTCTGTGATTGGGCAGGAGGGGTGGGCATAGCAGCTATAAGGATTCCACTGATGAAAATAATGAGACCTGAAGGATCAGCATCAGGGTCCTGGAACTATAGCAAAAGCTGTCTTCCAGGAGTACTAAAACCTGGCAGATATAATGGAGATAAATTCAGAAGAGGTCATGCATCTCTTCAGACTTAACTCATAGTGTGCCTTCACTTTTTACAAAGGCACTTAATCCCAGGAATTCAACTTTGACCCTGAGCCATGTAATATGAAATACATCCCAATGAAAACAAATCAAATAGATTGCATAGGATGGGCCTATTATTAATTAATTTAGTTTCCAAAACTGACCAACCAAAATCAAATCTAGAACACAGACAAAAAGTATCCTTGCATAATAAAAAAAAAAAAAAAAAAATATATATATATATATATATATATATATATATAATTTTATTACAAGGTTTACAAACATTATATACAGTATGCTTTACTAAAGATGCTCATTTATTAAACATCTTGTTAAACACAAATGAAAGCTTCACATTAATCTTCTGGTTAGACACAGCACGATGCTACAGCAGTCTTTTTTGATCAATCAGAAAGCACATTCAGCAAGTAAAGACATAATGATTTTATTAATACACAAGTTAACAACATTTAGTTTAATACATGGATCAACAAAATTACAAGCACTGTAGATACAGCTGCAGCATTTCATTAAAAAAATCTAATTTTTCTGTTGTCAGTTTTTACCTGCTACAAATTATTAACTTCATATGTTAATTGGCCATCATTCATTAACAGGAAGCTAGAGGCTAAACTAATTTTAGCTTTTTTATGAAGGAAAAAAAAAATTCTTAGCCCTAAAGTAATTGTGTTCATATATCGCAATCCACCTCTGTATCAGTCCCTATGTTACATACTGATACTTTTTGATGTGTACTGCCATACAATGTAAAATGTAATATATATATATATATATATATATATATATATATATATATATATATATATATATATATATATATATATATATATATATATATATATATATATATATATATATATATATTGTACAGGACGCCAGGGTTGGGTCCTGGACGGGTGCTATACAGCACCACTATTTGGGCTATGAAAAAAACGAACAGTAGAATCAAGCGCTCTCCAAATGAAGTGTGAATGTTAAAAATAAAAAAAAATTGAAATTGTAGTAACAGAAAACTGGATGTAGGAGCAAGAGGGGAAAAAGAAAAACAGTTACAGCTGCCTTATAAAAATAATTGATATGAAAAAGTTCAGTCCATAGGATCAAGTTCATATATCAGTAGACGAAAATATACTCTTGCTAAGGAGGCTGCCAGCTGCCGAGAAGAAGCAATTCTGGAAACAAAACAAGAGAACAAAAAGCGGCGCCCCCTAATCGTAGTATAGGATTTATTAGAAAAACAACATAAACATCAATTCTTATGAGGATACTACTCACAAGACTGCAGGGGGTACAGGCATATCAAGATAAGATGTCATCCGTGGCTGGCTTCCGGGTACATGGACTCCGCTGATGTTAAAGTCAGTGGATCTACACATGCTCTGAACTCACTATGCAGGGAGACACGGTAGGCGATCCATGAGCTGGTACAAGCTTCAGCGTCTGAGGATCCCTGGATGGTCATCCAGCGCTGGTGCGACAGGGAGATGCAAAGACGCCGTGTGACAGCGTGGTGGAACGCAGCCGTGGAGCGCAAGCGGCGGAGTGTCACTTCCGGGTTAGGTCACAGGGCGGTGCACGCGTTCGAGGCATGCGTGCCTCTTCATCAGGCTCTCGATACACTGTGACAGACTGTTAACAGCCATCTACTTGACAGCAAATTTTTATTGGCATTATTAACGGGTAACCTGTAGGCCTCCACACTTCACTTTGTGTGTTACACCAAAGGGGATCCACGTTATTGGATCTACCCCTGATCCAGATTACCCAACACCTGTTTGTAAACAGGGACTATGATCATCCCATGGTGATCTAGTCAAATTCCTTTCCTGGCCGGCCGGGTAGCGTGCTTTGTATACGGGTCCGGTATGGATTGTAGGGGGACCCCCCTACGTCGTTTTTTTGGCGTGGGGGGGGGGTCTCCTTACAACCCATACCAGACCTAAGGGCCTGGTATGCTCCTGGAGGGGAACCCATGTAGTTTTTTTATTTAAAAATTGGCGTGGAGTTCTCCCTCTCAGGAATGCATACCAAATGCCGCAGCTAGAATTGGCGGGAATCCAAGTCGGATACTCGTCGCTTCTATGACACGCTCGCTGGAATGTGCTTTGTCTATTCCAGCGAGTGCGAGATGTCTGCACCATGTTGCCGAGAATCAGCGCGATGCTGTCGTGCTAGAAACACATTCTCGGCAATGTGTACTGTAGGCCCTAAAAGTTTACTTTAATGCAGCACATTCGGCTCTCCAAAGCAGTACAGGCAGGCCTCACAACACTTCCCAGCTAGTTGGCACAAATAAAAAATATATAAACAAAATAACTAGACTGCCGCAACTTCAAGCAACTCAGAGGTATTTGTTGAGTACATGGGAGGCCAAACATTGCAAAGGCGGCCAATTTGGCTGATTTTAAATTGAGCTGGACAGCTGCCGAGAGGGGAATGACCAATAGACAGGGAATTGAGTTGAAGCCCACCCACCAGAAATATTCGGTGGGTGGGCCTAGGTGATGAGCGGCCGCATATTTGTATAAATTAGTGTGTATACAGCGGTGCTGAGAGTGCGTCTTCCTGGCACAGTTACAGGTGGCCAACGCAAATTGCTTGATTGATACTTGCAATCGGGAGCTTTCCAATCATGTGACCGTCGTGACAGGCAATCACGGTGGTCACACGATATGAAACAGGGGAGGGGAAAACTTTGTGGGACTTTAAATTAAACATGTGTGAATACATGTTCATTTTAAAATGTTGTCACAATTTATTTTACATACCGTCACCAGTGCAGTACAGCATCATCATATAACAGGTGTGGTGGTGACCAGCGACACCGACTGGTGACAGTATGTAAAAATGTATATTTTTTTTAATATTTAAAAAAAAAATGTAGTCTTGCATACAGTGAAAAAAAAAAAAAAAAAATCATACATTTTTAGATACATGGAATAGGCATCAACTATTCCATGTATCTGTAAATATATGAAATTCCTTTGTTGGAATGTTAATTACTGTGCATTATTTGGTTTGAATGAAATATAAAAAATAAATATTCATTAATAGCAAAATGCATAAAATTTGGATACAATATGACAATTTGAACCAATTAAAGGCCATCTTTTATCCAACATATTTATCTGCTCCTGTGTGCTTCATACACAGTCCTGCCTCTTGCCCCTCTTTTAAATACTGAACCGGGATGAAGGTTGGGATCCGAAAGGTCCCTGCTCATTTAAAGTCCCCCCAAAAAAATTTTTGCAACTGTTATCATAGTAACACTGTACCACTCTGGGGAGTTGAACATGATTTTTTTTTTTTTTTTTTTTAACATACTATGAGCATGTATTCACATACTGTGAGTTTCACTGCTACAGGCACACATTTTTACTGAATGACAGTGTGTAGACTGTGTATTGTTGTGATTACCTGGAGATTGGCCACAGCTAATCCCATGGTACAAATGGACTGTAATTGGCCCCCGTCTGTACCATGTGATCACTGTGACCAATCACAGCTAGCAACACAATTGTATACAATGAATGGCATGAAATTAAGCCTTGCTTACAACTATCATGTGATCTGTTGTGATTGGTCACAGTGATCATATGGTACTGACAGCGGGCCGGTACACTGATCAATCATCCTTTATGTAACATGGAAGAGCATTCTCAGGACGACATCTAATGAACAATAGGGTTCCCATTCCCCCAGAATGTCATTTTACAATGGCCTGGGTGGGAAGCAGCTAAGCAAGCAGAGAGTGTGCACACAATTTGTAAAAATGTATCCCAACAGTTACAGTGATTATTAGTATAATTATTATTATTATTTTTTAAGCAGATATCACATTTGTTTGTTGAATTTCCTTATAATTAGAATTCAAACTCATGCAAGGTTTGTAGAATGATATTTGCATGGGTATGTCAAATAGAGTGAGAAGAACGCAAATACCAAATAGAAATAAAAGCTGCTACTTTGGAAATATAGGGAGAGCACCATTCAGAACACTGTACTCATTATTTAGCAAACATATTTTTTTGTAAAATAAGCAAATAAATAGGCAATTTGGAATTTATGCAATTATTATGTAATCTTTTAATCACAAACTTGAAATAAATGTAATGCAACTGATAATAATTTTATTCTCCCAAGTGAAATTCAGATAAATAAGGCTTACACTGAAAATCACTATATCAGTAAATGACAATCAAAGCACCCATGCATTACGAGCTTTCCTACTTCTATTGAGGGGATTTAACTTTTGATTACAGCATCTTAAGAGAGTTCTCTGCATCAATGAACTGTGTATATCTTAAATACATAATTACACTTCCATGATTTGCGGCAGCTTTTAATAGAACATATTAAAACACTCACTGGAAATCTTGCTAGAAAAGTTTTAAACATAATGCAAAGTTGAACAGATGCAATGCTATGCTGGAAATTCCGATATACTACATCAGTGATTCCCTTTAGAGGAGCACTCGAGTGAATCGACGTTATTAAAATGTCCTCATACAAAACACTAGCAGAAATAAACTACAATGGATAATTGTACTTAAGTCTTTACACACTATAATGTTTTGGGGGTTTTATACTGTATGTCAAAGTCTTTCAGGAAGCTATCAATGCTAAATCACTAAATTGAGCCAAAAAGCAGAACTGAATAACCGAGACAAATATGTAAACTCATACACTGTAAGCAAAATACATTTTTCTCTAGCCATAGTTAACAGTAGAGGGGATTTTAATGAATGCTAGCCATGTCATATAGGTCTTACCTAGACAATTAGTAGGCCAAATTTTTTTTGACCATACTTCTACTGTGGTAACAGGAGTGCACGTCTTTTTTATGGGGGCAGACTGTTACCCCTGCGTGAAACCCCAAACAGGTACGGGGGGGTTACCTTTAAGAGCCGCCAGAGGGCGCACGCACATGCTGCATGGCGGGGGACACAATGTGCGTGGCCGACGATCGCGTGCACAAGAGCTAGCACAGGGATTTGTGTGTGTAAACAAATCCCTGTTCTGTCGGGGAAGAGGAGACATATCGCTTGTTCCTACTAAGTAGGGACAACAATATGTTTCCTCCTCTAGTCAATTCTATCCCCCCCAGTTAACTCCTACTCTGCCACTGACATTTATACTGTAATCAGTGCATATTTATAGCACTGATCGCTGTATACATGTCAATGGTGCCAAAAATGTGTCTAAAGCAGTGATGGGGAACCTTGGCACCCCAGATGTTTTGGAACTACATTTCCCATGATGCTCAACTACACTGCACAGTGCAAGAGCATCATGGGAAATGTAGTTTCAAAACATATGGGGTGCCGAGGTTCCCCATCACTGGTCTAAAGTGTCCGATCTGTCCGTCGCAATGTCACAGTACCGCTAAAAATCACAGATCATTGCCATTAATAGTAAAAAAATAATAATAAAAATGCCATAAAAACTGAATACATCTTTCCCATTTTGTAGACGCTATAACTTCTGTGCAAACCAATCAATATACACTTATTGCGATTTTTTACCAAAAATATGTAGAAGAATACATATTGGCCTAAACTGAAATAGAAATGTATTTATTTTTTTTAAAATGAGGGATATTTATTATAGCAAAAAGTAAACAATATTGTTTTTTGTTTTTTTCAAAAAGTAAACATCGCAGAGGTGATCAAATACCACCAAAAATAAAGCTCTATTTGTGGTAAAAAAAAAAATATGACAAATTTTGCTTAACCACTTCCATACCAGGCACTTATACACCTTACTGCCTAAGCCAATTTTCAGCGTTTAGCGCTGTCGTAATTTGAATGACAATTGTGCGGTCATGCTACACTGTACCCAAACAATTTTTTTATCATTTTGTTCCCACAAATATAGCTTTCTTTTGGTTGTATTTGATCACCTCTGCGATGTTTACTTTTTGTAAAAAAAAAGAGCGAATATCTTGACTATGTTTTTCTTTGTTTTTGTTAATTTATTTTGTAAATAAGTACCTTTTCTTCCTCAATGACGGGCACTGATAAGGTGGCACTGACGGGCACCGATGAGGCGGCACTGATGGGCACTCATAGGTGGCACTGATGGGCACTCATAGGTGGCACTGATGGGCACTGAAAGGCGGAACTGATGGGTAGCACTGATAGGTTGCATGGACAGGCACTAATAGGTGGGCACTGATGGGCACGAATGAGCACTTATAGGTGGCACTGATAGACATTGGTGGGTGGCATTGCTGGGCATCACATGTTTTGTTTGTGCCATGATGGTGCCAGTCAGTGCCCATTTGTGGGCACTGATTGGCATATATGTATATATTTTTACATGTGGACTTACCTGGCCATCCACATGTTGGGTGCTTCCCTGGTGGTCCTGGGCGGCATCCTGGTGGTCCAGTGTGGGCATCCGAATGGGGGGGGGCTGCACTGATAAACAATCAGCACAAACCCCCCCTGCCAGGAGAGCCACCAATCGGCTCTCCTCTACTCGCGTCTGTCAGACGCGAGTGAGGAAGAGCCGATCAACGGCTCTTTCTGTTTACATGGTGATCAGCCGTGATTGGACACGGCTGATCACGTGGTAAAGAGCCTCCGCCGGAGGCTCTTTACTGAGATCGGTGTTGTGGTGTGTCAGACTGACACACCACACCACCGATTGCCGCGATGCGCACCCCCACGGGCATGTGGCGGCTGCTATCCTGCAGGACGTCAATAGATGTCCAGTCAGGATAATACAACCACTTCCCGGACGTCAATATGCTATTGACCGGGCGGGAAGTGGTTAAGTAAAGCAATCGTCAGTTAAAGCAACACAGTGCCAAATTGTAACAAGTGGGTCAGGAAAGGGGGTAAAATCTTCCAGGGCTAAAGTGGTTAATCTCTCCTGGTGTGCTGCTGTACTTGCTTTTGTGATTTTTGGCAGCTTGAGGATTGGAATAACTATCAAGTTTATATGCATTATGCACATATCCTTATATACAGATCTACTGTATATAAGCAGCATTTATTTTTGCATATTGAATCTGTACATATATATTTTACTTACAACTGTATGTATGTTTGCAGATACTTACACTGTCCTATTGTATTTATATAGCTGAGGCATACATACAGTATATGTCATGGCACTGTCTAATTTGTATACTATAGCCATATAAAAGTGATGTCCTCCCCCCCCCCACAAATAGAGCTTACTTCTGGTGGTATTTGATCACCTCTACGGGTTTTACTTTTTGCACTAAGCACAAAGAAAGTGTGACAATTTTGAAAAAAATAAATATATATATATATATATATATATATATATATATATATATATATATATTTTTTTTTTTTTTTTTTTACTTTATGGTATAAAACCTATCCAATAAAAAAAGTGGAAAAAACAAAAAAAAAATACATATTTCTTTAATAATTTAGGCCAATATGTATTCTGATATACATTTTTGGTAAAAAAAAAAAAGTGTATATTGTTTGTTTTATGCAAAAGTTAAAGCGTCTACAAATGATGGTATGTTTTTATGGATTTCTTTTTTTTTTTACTAGTAATGGTGGTGATCAGCTATTTTTAGCCGCACTGCAACATTGAAACAGACAAATCGGACACCTAAATACCACTTTTTTGGCGGACCAATGAAACGAATACAAAGGATCAGTGCTAAAAAAATATGCACTGTTACTGTACTAATGGCATTGGCAGGGAAGGGATTGACACCATAGGTGATCAAAGGGTTAAGCGTGCACCTAGGGGGTGCTTACTTACTGTGTAGGGGTTGCTCTGAAGGGGAAAACACACAGATCTGTGTTTGTGCTTAGCAGTAACACAAGATCTCTATGTTCTCCCCTGTCAGAATGGCAATATTGACTTGTTTACATAGGCAGATGACCGTTCTGCCTCTCTGGGGAACAATTGCAGGCTCCCCCACCTGTCCAATCAGTGTGTGCGCCCCCCAAAGGCTACTGCACAAAGTGACATACAGGTACATCATTTCGCACAGCCGTGCCACCTTGTCCCAGTAAATGTGTGTAAGGCGATCCGGAAGTGGTTAATGAAAGTTGTGCTATGGGCAAATTAACAGTTTATGCTGCTATGATTTTATCTAGTTTTTAACTTGTAAACACTGAATACAAATGTTGTCATTGTAACAATTGTTTTGTGTGGTAGGAACCTCACAATTCTATTTATTTGTTCACACGAAATCCTTCACAAAAAAAAAAAAATGATTTTGTTTTATATAGCAATTGTAAGAGCAAAAGACAGGCTATGTCTGCATTGCATCCAAACTACAAAAAAATGTTCAAGTGCTAATTCCTAACTACACAGAAGGCATAACACAACAGTAGACAGTTTCTCAGCAAGGAACATAAACATCGATAGCATTTTGAAACAGAATTCTAAACAAAGTAAGCAGTGAAGATGCCTTTTGCTTGTCATTTAAAGCATGTAAAAAGGTGACAGATCCAATAGAACTTCTGGGGATATCTTACTGAAAATGCCTGTGACAACTAGGAAACTGACAGCAGTAAAGGTCCCTGGAAGCAACAGTGACTGAACAAAGAAAACACAAATTTAAATCTTCATTCAGCTAGGCACTTTAGTTGTTCAGTGAGGCTATTTTCTTTCTTAATAAAACATTATTAGATGATTTCATTGCAATGAAATGGAAGTGAAATTAGATCCAACAATGTACAAGTATTTCCCAGTTAGCAAATAAATAGAATGAAAGAACCCAGAGGCTGAACTAGCTGTATAATGTTACAATATGTAGTTCTAAAAAAAATATGTTTTTGTCCATCATACCTGGGGATCATTTACGCCGTTGGGGTCAGACTATATTTTTGTCATGTCATATTTTTAAACAAGGTTACAAAATTTCAAGGTACAATTTAGTTGTCTGCCACGATCTCTGTAGGGGGGAACATATATATTTTCACCATCAAGCAGGCAAAACTGACTTCTCTGTTGGTTATTGCCAAATGATAATTTGCATCAATCGTCCAAAGCATTATGACCAGTGACGAGTTAAAGTGAATAACACTGTTTATCTCTTACAACATCCTCACTCTCTTCCCCCCTGTATCCTGCTTGTGTGGGTTTGCGTGTCCTGTTAGAGCAGTTTCACCAGTTTCAATCGCATTAGGATCTGCACGTCAAGCGTGGTGGTGGATAGGCTTTGGATATGCTGCAAGGATCCAGGCAGCTAGGTTGAACGTCCACGGCTCCACCTTTCCCTGCCGGGATCTTGAGGTGGTTATAGGAGTGCTGCCACAGTGGAATCCTTATGCTGTATCTATCGCCACACAATGTGAGTTTGACCATTGCAGTGTTTTTAACTTTACCATAATAAAGCAGAGTTACACTAGGGCGGCTTTGTGCGCTCTTCTCTTGTGTTTTGTCTAGATGTGTTCCTGCCACCCAGAGGATCCATATGGAGCAGCAGCACCCTTTGATGTGTCTAATTATCACTAATAGCCAGCTGGAGGGCTATACCAAACTTTTGATCAGCGTACCTGCTCGTGTTTTCTTTTGTGTGTATTTTATCTCTTTACAACAACATCTGAAAATTGGTGAGATATATTAGACAGCAAGTGGACATGTTTCCCCCAAATTTATTTTGTTGAAAGCAGAAAAACGGACAAGTGTAAGGATTTGTGTGATTTTGACCAGGGCTAAATTGGAAAGAGGACTGGATCAGAACAACTCCAAAACTGTAGCTCTTGTGGGATGTTCCCAGTCTGCAGTAGTCAAGACAGTGCTGTCTCTTTGCCTAAGCCGACAAGGCCCAGGCCTAGGGTGGCACTTTGCGGGGGCCGCATGAAAAAAGCTCACCCGACCCATCCTCCCACACATATACAGTGCCCGGCTTTGCTGTAGCGTGGCACTTGTTATGGGCAGTATGTGTGTATGGAGTGTACTTGGCCAGGTAGAGGAGAGGGACTAGTCCCCCCCATAGAGCGGCCGGTGACTGGCAGAGGCAGAGCTCAATTGTCCATCTACCCTCCACTGGCATCCTTCCATGCTTCAAACTCCTCCCCAGGGCATGGTCTGTCTGTGTCCAGGGGAGGAGAGCAAGAACGATGTGGGGAACCCTTGGCAGTGGTGTTGCTATGGTGGTTAGGGGGGTGGACCGCTCCCAGTGACCCCCTCCAGGAAGCAGCTGTAGTGGCGAGTACTGTTGTGTTCCCGCCCCCTCAGCTGCTTCTCAGCTGCAGACAGGTACTGGCACTGTGCCCAGGAGTGGAAGGGCTGTTGGGTTTCCCTCACTCACCCCACCCTCCTCTCTTCATGTCAGCCGCACAGGATACGAGAGGGTTCTTTTCAGATTCCTCACCCATCTTCCTGCTCGGTTTTCCCCCTCCCCATTGGCCACAACAAAGGCCAATTAAAAAAAAAGAGACTAGGGAAGCATCATGGGACATGTAGTCCCAAAAGATTGGCAGCCCTATTGTTCTCCAGAGGGAGCCGACTACATCCCCCATCATGCACTTTGCTTGAGGAAGAGAGATAGATCCAGGGAACAAGATGAGGGAGTGAGAGCAGCCAGTTACAGGAGACAGGAAAACAAAAGAAAAGACTGTGCTGGGGGAAGCCAGAGAGAATACCACACTTTCCAGCACCACCAGAGAACGCCACACTTCCCAGCACCACCAGAGAAAGCCCCACACAACACGGGGTGAGCGAACATCCAGCCAAAAGGATCACTGCTGCTGTTTCGCTGGGTCTGGTAAGTGGGCCTGTCGGGCCTTATGCATTACTGATCATAGGGACTGAGGTGGGGGGTGACACCATGTTTTACCACAACAGGTGACATCCAATTTCAGAGCGGGGCTCTGACAGGTCTGTCTCAGCAGTGAGCGGAAACAGACTTGTCATCTGCCTGATCGGTGGGGATCAATGGTGCAAGCCCTGCTAGCGGAGTCCGTCAAAACAGATCTACCCAGTGTAAAAGGGGCCTTACAGTGTTGTCTCATGAGATCATTTACGCAAGCATATTTAGGGGCAGGGTAGGGGTTAGGTGGGGCAAGCGGTGGAGAATAACTCTTAAGGCCTGGATAGTGGCTCGAAACTTAAAATTTTGAGGCCTGCATTGTACATTCATATTGGTCCCTGCCCTCAAGGCGCTTACAGCACTTGGTACCATATTTTAATTTACAGAGAGGAAGAGGTGGAGCCTAAAGCGGAAGGGATGTGGTTGAGAGATGACAGGTGGGCCTTAAACAGAAAGGGGTGGGTCATATTTAAATTAGGTGTGCATGAGTTTATTCAGGCCTAGGGGCAGCATAAAACCTAAATACACCACTGGGTCAAGACCTACCAAAAATTGTTCAAGTGAATCGGTGAACCGGTGACAGGGTCCTGGGTGGTCAAGGCTCACTGATGCATGTGGGGAGCATAGGCAAGTCTGTGTATTCCGATCCAATAGAAAAGCTAATGTAGGTGAAATTGCTGAAAAAGTTAACGCTGGTTACAATAAAAAGTGTTTCAGAACACACAGAGCATCACAGTATGAGGCTGCATAACCGCAGACCAGTCAGGGTACCCATGCTGACCTGTGTCCGTAGCCTAAAATGGACATGTGAGCATCAGAACTGGGCCACAGAGCAATGGAAGGTGGTGGTCTGGGTGGAATTCAAGAATAAGTTGAGGAACACAACACATTCAATGTGTTGACTTTGTCTCCACATTCTCCAGATTTTAATCCCATCAAGCATCTGTGGGAGGTGCTGAAAAAATAAGTCAAATCCATGGAAGTCCCACCTTGCAACTTAGAGAACTTAAGGATCTGCTACTGACAGCTGGGTGCCAGATACCACAGCATACCTTGAACACATTCCTCGACAGGTTATGGTGGTTGGTCATAGTGCTTTTAGTGATACCCCAGAACTGTCATCCTTTTTCCTTATGACCAACATTAGTGTAAATACTAAACCAACAACATAATGGAATCTGCACTACTCTGTTGCTCCTACATAGTTAGTCAGGTTGAAAAAAGACACAAGTCCATCCAGTTCAACCACAAAAAATAAAAAAAAAACAAAATAAAAAACACAGTAAAATCCTATACACCCAACTCCATACCCACAGTTGATCCAGAGGAAGGCAAAAAAAAACAGCAGAGCATGATCCAATTTGCTACAGCAGGGGAAAAAATTCCTTCCTGATCCCCCGAGAGGAATATAATAATGGTGATAACGCCCGCCACCAGAAGGGGAGGCTTACCAGATGCGATGGACCCAAGTGAGCTTATACCCAAAGGGTCGGTAAGGCTTGTAAATGGTAAAGATGAGATGGTATACAGGAACACACCAAAACAAACGACCAGCAAATAACGGTGAAGTCTTCGCTTAGTATCGGGTGGAAGGGATAACCTCAGCTGGGAGATGGCTCATGAGAATTGAATCTTCAGGCCTTACCGACCCTTTGGGTATAAGCTCACTTGGGTCCATCGCATCTGGTAAGCCTCCCCTTCTGGTGGCGGGCGTTATCACCATTATTATATTTCAACTAGAATCACCGTGGGTGTCTTGTCACTGCAATTTTGATTGATTATTTCAACTCTTGAATCCACGTTTATTTTTATGGACTCACATTTCCACGTTTATTTTTACGGACTCATATTTTCACAGATATTGACTTTTATATCAAGGTCTATAGTGTCTCCACCACATCATTCATTATCATTTTCAATTATATGACTAATGTATATATTTATGGATTCACTTATTCACATTCACACTTGTGTATGCTTAACATAGACATCACTGTCTTTTTCACTATTCATTTCCCAGCGCTGCATTTTTTAGATTTTTGTTTGTATTTCTTTCCTTGTTTTCACTGGATTGTATGTAGCCGCTTGTCACCCTGATAGCGCAGATTTATTTTTTAATTTTTACTGATCCCCCGAGAGGCAATCGGATTTACCCTGGATCAACTTTACCTACAAATCTTAGTACTCCGTTATATTCTGTACATTTAGGAAAGAATCCAGGCCTTTCTTAAAGCAATCTACTGAGCTGGCCAGAACCACCTCTGGAGGGTGTCTGTTCCACATTTTCACAGCTCTTACTGTGAAAAAACCTTTCCGTATTTGGAGGTGAAATCTCTTTTCCTCTAGACGTAAAGAGTGCCCTCTTGTCCTCAGTGTTGACCGTAAAGTGAATAACTCAACACCAAGTTCACTGTATGGACCTCTTATATATTTGTACATGTTGATCATATCCCCCCTTATTCTCCTCTTCTCAAGAGTGAATACATTTAGTTCTTCTAATCTTTCCTCATAGCTGAGCTCCTCCATGCCTTTTATCAGTTTAAAAAGGTGTTGGTACTGCGCTGGTATAATAATGTGATATCAAAAAAAAAAAAAAAAAAATATTTTTTTTTTTTATTATTTTTTAGAATTTTTTTTTTTTTTTAGTTTACCCAAAACATTTTTTTTTTCTTTCTTTTCTATTTGACCCCTATAGTGATATAGTGCTAGATCCAGTACAGTGATGTACGTGATGGGTCACTATAGAAACAGCTCTTGTGAACATATGTACTAGCGTGATGCTATGTGCATATGCTGTGCCATCAAAAATAAATAAATAAATAAATAAATAAATAAATAAATAAATATGGCTACCCCAAATGATGTGCTTGTGAAACAATATTCCAAAGTGCTATAAGTGAGTCTATAAACTATTATGAATATACATGCACAAGTGTGCGAACATATAAATAATGAATAATATTATTAATATATAAAAATAATAATAAGGTGCATTGGTGCCTAAAATTAGTTTTTCACAATTCATGTGCATTCATGCTGCAACACGTGCCAGTTCACAAATTCCAGTCCAAACAGAAAGTGTTGCTGAGTTTAAATCCTGGTGCTATATTTCATGCATACAGGGTGCCGTCACTTCTTCCACCCGACAAAGATAAGTGCTACCACCACCAACTGCTGAAATGCAAACTCACCAGACCCCAGCTGGTAATGTGCCTCAAAAACTTATTCCGTTAAAGTTGGTGAGTCCTCTCAGGATGTTCCTCAATGCAAGAGAGGTGCTTTAAAACCAGCACCTGGTGTCTTTGGCAGTGTCAGTCTTTTAGACAGCCGCTGACCAGCTTATCGTACGGGTGCGTTCCTGGCTCCTGCTGTACCTGTGGTCTCACTGGTTAAAATTACACTCCCCCTTGCGCTGTCCACATAACTTTTATCAGTTTGGTTGCCCTTCTCTGCACTTTCTCCAGTTCTCCGATGTCCTTTTTGAGAACTGGTGCCCAAAACTGAACTGCATATTCCAGATGAGGTCTTACTAATGATTTGTACAGGGGCAAAATTATATCTCTGTCTCTGGAGTCCATACCTCTCTTAATACAAGAAAGGACTTTGCTCGCTTTGGAAACCGCAGCTTGGCATTGCATGCCATTATTGAGCTTATGATCAACTAAAACCCCCAGATCCTTCTCCACTACAGATCCCCCCAGTTGTACTCCCCCTAGTATGTATGATGCATGCATATTCTTAGTCCCCAAGTGCATAACTTTACATTTATCTACATTAAACCTCATCTGCCACTTAGTCGCCCAATTAGACAGAGCATTGAGGTCGGCTTGTAAATTGGAGACATCCTGTGAGGACGTTATTCCACTGCATAGCTTGGTGTCATCTGCAAAGACAGAAATGTTACTTTTGATCTCAGACCTAAATATCATTTATAAATATATTGAAAAGTAAGGGTCCCAGCAATGAACCTTGGGGTACACCACTGATAACATTGGACCATTCAGAGTAAGAATCATTAACCACGACTCTCTGAATTCTGTCTTTCAGCCAGTTTTCTATCCATTTACAAACTGATATATCCTACAGTATCTTCAAGTTAAGATTTTAGATTAGGTATCAGTATCACTCAACAGATTCTCAAACTATCAATATAGGGCTCTGCCTAAAACTACATGCTGACCTGCAACAAAGAAGAAATTGCACTGCACACCATTTAAAGTGTTATGTCAAGATTAGAGTATGCACAGATATAAGACATATGCACAAATTGGACAATACATTGAATTACCAAATATATTTATTTACTCATTGGTGTGTTTTCTTGGTCCCCAGTGTGACATTTCTAGCCAGCTAACTAGCAAATTAATCATCTCTTAACAACATTCCTAAAATATATACAATATCCTCTACATGTCATTTTAAGGTCAAACTCTTACCAGCTTGGGAAAGTAACATATGTGGTTTCATTACAATGACTGAACATCTCTATCCACTTCTTTTATTCCTCACCCAACTCCACTGCCTGTGTTCCTCATTGGCCTCATTACAGGAAGGACAACAAATAGACACAGCTGATGGTAAATCACCGTGTGACATCATAATGTTGCTGCAGTTTTCCGAATCAGAACAGAACTTTGCCACTAGACAGCCAGTAGGAAGTGTTCACATAAGCCATGCAGTGATACATACATCTAAAAACAGGCCCTTCTCCTCTGCAGGGAAGATGACAAAAGACCCAGAGGACCACTGACTACGCATGAAGGGGACTATTGTGTCATTTATTTTTATAAATAACTATAACTAGATTGTTTTAAGAAAGGCTTGGATTCTTTCCTAGATACACATAATATAACTGGATATTAATATGTATAGGTAAATTTGATTAAGGGAACATCCAATTGCCTCTTGAGGGATCTGGAAGAAATATTTTCACCCTGCTGGAGAAAATTGGATCATGCTGTATAGGGGTTTTTGCCTTGCTTTGGATCAAACTGAATGGACTTTTTTTCAACCAGACTAACCATGTAAATATGTATGTAACCCATTAGTTAGTTGGGGGATCTGCTATTTTCCTCCTTAAGCGCTTACCGACTGCCCACAGGTCGGCTCGGCTTCGCAAAATCATGTAATATTATGTGATTTTTGCAATGCAGCCACTAGGGCAGCGAGCGCGCCCCCTGTGCCGATGCGAGTGCTCGGCTGGCGCGATCACCGCCGGGCACCCGCGATCGCTCATTACAGAGCGAAAACCGGGAGCTGCTGCGTGTAAACACACAGCTCCCGGTTCTTTCAGGGGGAGAAATGACTGATCGTCTGTTCATACAATGTATGAACAGCGATCTGTCATTTCCCCTAGTCAGTCCCACCCCCCCTTCAGCTAGAACACAATGAGGGAACATTTTTAAACCCTTGATCGCCCCCTAGTGTTAACCCCCTTCCCTGCCAGTGAAATTTTTACAGTAATCAATGCATTTTTATAGCACTGATCGCTATAAAAATGCCAATGGTCTCAAAAATGTGTCAAAAGTTTCCACCATAAGGTCGAAGTACCGATAAAAATCGCAGATTACCATTACTAGTAAAAAAAAAAATATATAAAAAAAAAAAATGGCATACAACTATCTATGTTGTAGACACTAGAACTTTTGCGCAAACCAATCAATAAACGCTTATTGTGTTTTGTTTTTTACGAAAAATATGTATAAGAATATGTATCGGCCAAAACTGAGGAAAAAAAAAATTATATATTTTGGGGGATATTTATTATAGCAAAAAGTAAAAAATATTCATTTTTTTTTTTAAATTGTCGCACTATTTTTGTTTATAGCGCAAAAAATAAAAACCGCATAGGTGATCAAATACCACCAAAAGAAAGCTCAATTTGTGGGGAAAAAAAAGAATGCCAATTTTGTTTGGGAGCAATGTCGCACAACCGCGCAATTGTCAGTTAAAGCGACGCAGTGCCGAATCCCAAAAAGTGGCCCGGTCATTGACCAGCAAAATGGTCCGGGGCTGAAGTGGTTAAATATTACACACTGTGGAATTAAGTCAAATTTTAAAACAAATAAAAAAAAAAAAAAACACAGAGGTAGCAAGGAACTGAGATAGTTGAAGCACTATTCTTCCCTCTGATACAAGGCACAATCCCCCCCCCCCCCCACTGACAATGGACCAGTATTCCTCCCACTGACACCAATGATGGGGCAATATTCCTCTCATTGACACCAACAATGGGGCACTATTTCTCCCCTTAATACCCAAGACGGGAGCCTTATGTACTCTTCTCCGAATGGCCAGAATCCAGCCCCTCCAAAGTCTGAAGTACAGTAAACCAGCCCCTTGGTTTAGTAAGTTGGGAGACCCCTGCTTTAAGTGAAAGGACCAATTTTACCAGCACTTGTGTGGTAGGACCTGAAAATTAGGATCTATGGTATAGATGGGCTTAGAGAACAATGGAAAAATGTATAACTGACTATAAAATGGGGTTTTAAAAGTCAATAAGCAAACAATTAGACAGCACACCAAAAAAAAAAAAAAAAAAAATAAGAAAACTTGCATTTTAGACCTATTTTTGGGTTTATTTATGATGCAGATTCTGAAAATTGCATAGGTTAGACTGCATCAGCTCTAGTTTCCTAGATATGGTTGAATCTATATATTTTGAGCAACATAGGGGTTATGGCTACTTCACGATAGTGGTGCCTGAATCATTTTGCTATATCAATATCCTGATTTTTGATGGGCAACCCAAGTGAAGAGCTGTAAATGACATTTATAATGCATCTCAAAAACAAGAGAGTGGATGGATTTTTTTTATTTGCTATTTTTGGAATCAATGGGTACAATATACCCAGAAAAAGGCACCAAATTGTGTGTTGGCCTGTGTTATTTTTTTTAATTTTTTTTTTAACATTTCTCCTACATAATCCAACCTGTTTAAATCTCACAGTATCTCAAAGTATTGCAGATATGACTTCAAACAGATAAAGAGCATTACAGGTATGACTTACATTTGATTTTGTAAATCTCAGAAAATTCCTGCTCAAAAACCATTTATGTCACAAAGCTGGAATGTTAACATAATTACCAGATATGCTTCAATCAGCTGACAAATGTACAGATGGAGCCAAACAACAGAACTGCCAAATGTCTAACATCTGCAGAACTTGGATACATGAGACCTCAATTTATTCCAATTTCCACAAGAGCCAGCTCTCTATACTGAGCCTGTGCAGAGTGTAACATATTTAGAAGGGTAGAGGACAGAAAGTGGAAGGTTAAAACATTACTTAACCTTTCTAAGCCACACACATGCTAGGAATACAAGGAAAAATAATGTGTATATGGCACTGCCAGAATAGTTATCAGGACATTAACAGAAAGAAATAACCACTTAAAGCACATAAACTAACCATCTTATCTGTCCTTGGTGTATTTTCCCAATGCGGACTTCAAGGGATTACATAAAACAGGGCGTTTACAAAGACACTTAGCTATTGGTGTAATAAAAATGATGCAGGCCATTTCTAGACTGAAAGCACATTTGGCTGCCGCTAACAAGTACTTGAAATATTTGAGTGAATTGCTTGTTGGCCACTTAATCGAATATATGATTGGCAACAGTTTATCTGACCTGTTTTGCCAGAATACAAGTACGCAATACTGTCCTATTGTTCCGAGTATGCTTTACAATAGGAAAACAGATATATAGTACTGGTTGTACTTTGTAATTTTTACATCACAGACAAGTGGAGTCATTAATCATAATTCTAGATTATCTATTACAATATGTGAGTTACAAGAAGGATTACCAAAAACATAGACCCATCAAATTTCAGAAGATCAATAAACAGACAAATTCAACATTTACAGTAACCCGATTCTGATCTGTCCTTCACCCATTTTACTAACACACATACAGAAAAAAGCTTTACTGAAATTACGCTGCTTTTAAATTAAACTTGTGCATTAACCTTACTAACAAAACAAAATACTAAAACAATTGCTAGTCATGTCCTATTGGACTGTTGTAGATGAGTTACTAACAGGGTAACCATTTGCCAAGCCATCACCACTTCAGTTAGTAATGCACGTAGCACTTTTGTACCAAACTACTTTACTATTACTTCCTTTTCATTCAGGAAAATACATACTATTGTATAGTTGGTCCAGAGCGAATATAAAGGTAGCTCTAGAAAAGACCCATGTGGGACCCATGGTACCTATTCATGTGGGTCCTGTGCACAAAGCACAGTAATAGGTAGGAGAACCACACTGGCACTGCCAAATGGAGAGACCTTCGCACTGAGACACTTTGCAAATTGCAGAAAACTTGGGGCATTGTATATCTCATGCAGTGCCAGTGTGGTTCTTTTTACATAGGAAAAACAAAACAAGAATTATGGAAACGGGTGGAGAAACATGTAAATTCTATGCATGTTGGTAACTTATATCTTCCTCTGGGAAGACATGTGGCTAAATGTCACAACTATCGAATGCCCATAGTTAATTTCACTGTGTTGGATAGAATTCATATTCCACTTGGGGGGGGGGGGGGTTGGAATAAGGTCCTGCTCCAGCGGGAGATGCACTGGATCAGGTACCTGAAGTCCACGACACCCCCTGGCCTAAATGAGGCGGAAAGCTACAGACCATTTTTAGAGGGATACAGCTCAAGGAAAACAGACTGATGGATGAGTTCCCCTGAGATTTTAGAGCCAACATTATTCGGACTCTCTGTTGCCTCTTTGTTGGACTGTTGGCTTTTTTAGCCTTATTGTTTTTCTCCATTATCTGGTGGATACCACCTTGTCCAGTTTTGGAGGTTCGTGGGCATATGGGGGGCCCATACTCACAATTTCCCCTTTTCCTTTCTTTGATATACCCCATGGATAGATGTGTGTGGGGGGACCCAAAAATTATTAAACCACTGGAGATATATAGATGGGGTTTTTCTGTATTTCTACTATATATTTTTTAGACAAGGTTTTGGTTTAGGCACTAGTAGTTCTATGTAAGTGCTGTCACAATTCTTTGTCATTATTACTGTTATGTTAATTTAATGATTATCATTTAGATTTTCATGTTTTTGGATAAACTATGTTCCAATTCTTATAGTTGGTGTGCACTTCCCGTGATGGGATCAGTTGTGGTATGTAGGTGCCACTATCCCACAGGGGGTTCTTCCTTCCCCATCTATTGGGAGAGGGAGATATTCATTTCCTCTGTGTGTTTCATGTTTTCCTCATATCCCCCTCCCATCCGCCGCCGGGGGGAGAGATATAGGTTACCTGTTCTCTCCATGCCCATTTGGATGTTATATACATTCAGTAGGATAATCCATGACAGTGGTGGTATTTGTTTATTTTTGTTTGTTTTTGCCCCATATTTTTTCACCTGGGGGCATGACATTATACTTAGAGCGTATTTTTACTTCTCCATGGAACCCCTTCCAGGACATGGCTTACTCAGCTCTTTCATCCTGAAGAGCTGGTTAAGTTCCACCTAACCTCCGGATGGGCTTCTGGTTCCATCGGGGCTCCTTTGAGTAAGTCCCCTTGGTTTTTCAACCTAGGGAAGGTTTGCCAGCTTCTCAGCCCAAGATAGCCCTTCATCAAAATGGCCACGGACGAATTTCCCGCAATCACCTGATCGCCGGAGATGATGTCTAAGTATGCCGTCGTTTGACGGCTGTACGTCCGTCGCATCTTGATGACGCGGCACGCCTTTCTCCATCCCAGGCATGCTGCACATCATGCCGTATGGACACAGCGGCATGGAGAAGGTGCGTCATCGCCTGGAACGAGGACCGGTAAGTACATAAGAAACACCAAGGTAAGCATGTGGCGTCATTCCCCCTCGGCTATTAGGAGGTCTAGGAGGTATTCATTTTGCTCCATTAGGAGGTGGTTGTGCAACATTCTCAGTCTCAGTCACAGTCTCAGGGTGGTCATTCTAGTTATTGTTGGGCTTGTAGGCCATATCCTGGAGCATATTTGGGGGATTCTCTCCTTCCATTTGTTGATAAGTGACCATTTATGGGCACCTAATCCCTGGAAATTTTGAGAGTTAATATACCCCCCCCCCCCCCCTCTTTATCTGACTTTTTGCTCTTTTTCTGTTTTTTGACACAGTGAGGGTCATTTAATTAAACACCATTATTTGGATTAATTTATCCGGCCCACCTATGGGATGGAGAGATGAGGATTTTTTAATGCAGGGGATGAAAAGAGAACCCTTCCACTTGGGGGCATCATGGGAGATGCAGCCTTAGATTTGAGACATATGATTTAAAGGAAAAGTGAGTCACTATTTCAATCACATTTTAAGGATGTGGGATGGTGATCGCTTGGTCTTCAGATGTTTAATATCAATTTGTATTTTAAATCACTTTAGATTCGATACTGTAATATTCCCTGAAGAAGACTGTTCTACATTTGAAACGCGTCGGATTATCCACCCTTACTTGTCATCAGTTGGTCTGGTGACGTGCATTTGATGACAGACAGTATTCATTATTACATCTTAATGTTGAATCTTACTCATATTTTATTCTGTACATCATGATATTATTGATTTGTATTTATATTTCGGAATAAATGTATATGTTTTTATTATATAGTTTTGAGTTTAAAATGTGTTGCCTTAAAAATCCCACCCCTTGAGGGTTTGTTCTATTTGGGCAGTTACAGGTATTCTTTATGGAGAGATTAAGGTTCACACTAGAAAAAACAGTGTCTCACAGCAGGAGTCCGGTCCTTTCCCATTCACGGTTTTAGGTGAATGGAGAAGGACCGGAAATGGAAAATGGACCAAAAGACACACATGACTCTTGTGCAATTCGCAAAGATGTGTAAACTGGCTCCATAGAGAGCCAGTCACAATCTCATATGCAAATTTGATGCAGGGAAATCCACATCCAATTTGAATAAGTGTGAACCCAGCCTAAAGGTCTATTAGATCCCTGATCCCTCCACTGCCCTCTGTAGCAACTGATCAAACAGTGATTTGTTTGATCAGCTGTTTCTCTGGCTATACCAGCACTGAAACCAGAGTTGATGAAATCCTTATTGCTTTCAGCTTTATTTGTCACAGAGGAGATTGTGATTATCAGAAGTGATTCTGATATAACCACATGCTCCCCAGGCCACATTCTGTACATATGGTCTGAGGACCGCAAGTGGTTAACTACTTATTTACTTTTAAAACCGCAATACTCTGCAAACATATTGCATGGACCTTTTTTCCCCATTTCCTTTAGCTAAAAGACACTGAGCGTTGTACTTTGTAGAAAACTCACAAAGTGTGTATTAGAAGTCTTTGCTTGAAGCTGTATGTTAGTGCCAAAAGACAAAAGCCGCTTAGTCAAGTAATACAGAAAATACAGATACACAAGACTTTAAATAGAGTCTATCATAGCATTTGAATGTTTCACCCATTGAAGCTAACTTCAAGGTTATGTCAAGGTGTTATTTAGTTCCCAACAGACATAAAAAAAAATGTTCCTAGGAACCTCTTCCTTGTGTTTCAAGGGTTGTGATAGTCAGGGAGCTATGATTTGTATGTTGTGGGAAATGTCTTAAATACTAGAATATGATACAGAAAACAATCTGGACAGATCCTGGGATACAGATTCCTAGACAATTTCAATCTACACTGCTTAGTGATTCCATTTGGGATATATCCACTCTCAAACACCAATTTTATTTATACTCTTAGTGATTAAAATCACAATAGCAAGGCATGTAAAACCCCATCTGTTTTATTATCTTTAAAACAAAACAAAAATTTCCTGGAACATGAAAAACCATTCAGCTTTTGATTCTGTTTCCTGGGCGTATTTAAAATATACTCTACAGAAATGGGGCTTTGGCCCTAATTTCACTAATTGGATTATGGAACTTTATAATAACCCTAAAGCTTATGTTAAATACGCAGGATATAAGTCTGACACATTTGATATCAGAAGAGGAACACGTCAGGGCTGCCCGTTATCCCCGTTATTATTTGCCCTCCTTATCGAACCGCTTGCTCAGAAAATCAGATCAGACCCCACTATCCTAGGTATAGAATTAGGAGGTCATAAACATAAATTATGCCTATTTGCGGATGACATTCTTTTATTTATTTCTTCCCCGCAAGTAACTGGCCCTAATCTCATCCCAATACTTGATAGATTCGCGACGTTCTCAGGTCTAGCCATTAATCCCAAGAAATGTGTAGCACTAAACATATCCCTCTCAAGACTAGAATTAAGTGCAGCCACAGTAGGTCTTCCATTTACATGGTCGGATAAGAGCATCCCGTACTTAGGAACACACGTAACGGCTGATGCATCTGATTTATTCTCTTACAATTATCCCCCTATTCTTACACAGATAACAAACTTACTCAAATCCTGGTCCCAGCTCCCATTATCCTGGTTAGGTAGGATCAACGCAGTTAAGATGACAATATTACCAAAATTGTTGTATCTTTTTAGAGTGCTCCCGAGTCCAATACCGGCTTACTTTCTGAGGATAATACAAAACAGAATGACGACCTTTATATGGGGCACATCTAGGCCCAGAATAAAGGCGAAAATCTTGCATCTCCCCAAAACTCAAGGAGGGTTAGGATATCCAAATTTTACAAACTACTATAGGGCAGCGCAAATTTCAACCTTGGCCAAATATCATGCAAAAAAGGAAACACCTCTCTGGGTAGCGATTGAGGCAACCGAGTGTGATCCCATCACTCCAGCTAACTTACTATGGATTCTTCCCAAGCTACGCGGGAAAATCTGCAATCCAATTATTAAACATTCTCTCTCACTATGGGATAGCTATAAATCCAAGTATTCACTGGTGTCCCCTCTCAACCCACTGCTTTCATTTTATAAAAACCCAACATTTTATCCGGCATGGATCTTCCCTAACACATTCAAGGAATGGGTAAGGAAAGACTGTATATATGTCTATAAATTTTTGGATTCATCGGGTATCATGCCCTTCCCGACAGTATGTAAAAAATACGGTATACCTCAATCAGAATTGTTTCGATACCTCCAAATAAAAAATTTAGTGGAAACACATCTGACCTCTTCGGCTCTGAAAAACCAGATGTCACCTTTTGAAAGTATATGTAAAGATAATCCACATGTAAGAGGTACAATTTCGGTTCTGTACTTGCAGTCACTATCCCACAATAACACAACAAAGCTTCCTTATGTTCAGAAATGGGAGAGTGACCTGGGTATAGAACTTAATACCTCGGATTGGAATCAAATATGGCGAAACACTAAATCGGCTTCCTCGAATATAATAGCATTGGAAGCGGGCTATAAGGTATTAATGAGATGGTACCTGGTGCCAAGCAGAATAGCTAAATATGCACCAAACTGCACCGGACATTGCTATAGGGGTTGCATCACCGAAGGTACATATTTTCATACTTGGTGGACGTGTCCAATAGTACATAAATTCTGGGATAAGATTTTCAAGATGGTAAATGCGGTGACTAAATTGAGAATACTTCCAGACCCTAAATTGGCACTACTGAATTTAAAGCCCATCAATCTAACACACACGCACTTCAAGCTACTAACACAACTCTTTACGGCAGCCAAACAAACCATAGCAAAAGCTTGGAAAACTCCAATTTTATCAACGACGGAAACAAAAAATAGAATGAATATTGCTATGACACACGGCAAAATGGAAGCGTTAGAAACGGACACGATCGCCAACTTTGAAAAAATATGGAACCCTTGGATACAATATGCTATACCAGAAAATTTTAATAAAGGTGTAATGATGCCATGGTAGCTTTCCTATACAAATATAACCGTTGTACATTTCATGCTTTGACGACGGATCCTAGCCCATCCCTGCAGACTTCCTTACCTGACCCCCCCCCCCATTTTCCTTCCTCTTCTTCCCTTCTTCCTTTTCCTGATCTGATACTGCATAAGGTAGTACCCTCGTGTATCTACCGTTAACTTTGAAAAGGTAGCACATTTTAGAAATTTAAAGTTGATAGGTAGTAAGGTTACATTAAATAAGGACGTATTATCTTTGATATATTATCCACTAGCCACTAGGACAAGTTGTAAGGATTACATATTTGGCTATGTTAACTACTTAAACTCTTCCTGCGATAATACACAGAACATGGCTAAAATATTCCCGTTTATTGTTGTTTAAGAAAGATGATACTGTTAGTCAATCTTATGTTATAATAACCACCTGATTACTGTAACAAATGTATGCTTCATGTACAATTTATTCTTGCATTTAATAAAGATATTCTTGACAAGGAAAAACCATTCAGCATCATTAATGATAAAGAGAACCAATTTGAGAGAATATGGGATCAAAAATGCTAATGTCCAGTTGTTTTCCTGATTAATCCTCTCATATTTGTAACTCTTCCATCCACTTTAACGGAACACCAAATTCCTTCCTTCTTTCATTTTTCCTTTCTGCAACCTTTTTTTTTCTTTCCCTTTCCTTTCACGGTCTTCCACATTAAATATTTATGTCTAGAGCACTGTCATCTCACAGAATGATATTAAAACAGTCTTTAAATTATTGATAGTCAACTATGTACAACATGAGCTTACTGTATCTGTTACCTTTTCATATTTAAAATTTAATAAGAACTGGACTCTTGTTGGCCATCAAAAGGTGCTTTCATATCAAAACACATGACCATCATTTTGTGTAAATGACCAATGTCAACCAATGGAGATATGGCGCATAGCCTTATATGTTATGCCTGACCCCTAGGCCCTAAGGGGAGCAAAAAAAAAATAATTGTTGCACCGTCCAACTGGATATGGCAAGGAAAAGAAGAGAACTACCTGAAAGAGAAGCATCACATAAGCAAGGTGAGAACCAGCTTCCAGGCAAACCTGTCCACAAGTGGAAAAAGAAGGGAAAATCCACTGCAAAATTACTGCTGCTTGTGGGAACAGAAAGTAGGTGGCTCCACTTTTATAAGGATGACAAGAGACTTCTTCAGCAGAAAGTTGCAGAGCAAATTCCAATATTGTTAGTAAGAAAAAGTTTACATGGATGCATGGACAGAAGGGGAGTATAACCCATCACACTGCATTCAATAGAAAAGAAAATTGACATAGCGAGATCTAGGCATTGGTCTACAGGAGTTGTGACAAAGTCTAACTATTAGGTAGACAAATAGTTGGGTCAGAGTAGAACTCATGGGAACACGACTACTGAAATAGGTTCTACTAATGCAGGGGTACTCAACCCATGGTTCATGGAGCCATCCTCCAATGTGGCCCACAACCTCAAACTAGGTACAGTAGGTGACCGCGATATTGTGTCAATCTCGCTCCCTTTCTCGGCGAGATTGACCACCTACGAGCCCCGTCGTGGGAGCCAGCTCGCCGTGATGGGAAAAAGCCGTCATAGAAGCGACAGGGATCCGACTTGGATTCCCGCCAATTCTAGCCGCGGCGTTTGGTATAAATCATGAGGGGGAACTCCATGCCAAATTTTAAATAAAAAAACGACATGGGTTCCCCCCAGGGGCATACTAGGCCCTTAGGTCTGGTATGGATTGTAAGGAGAACCCCCTACGCCAAAAAAACGGCGTGGGGGTTCCCCCACAATCCATACCAGACCCATATCCAAGCACGCCGCCCGGCCAGTCAGGAAAGGAGTGGGGACGAGCGAGCGCCCCCCCCCCTCCTGAGTCGTATCAGGCAGCATGCCCTCAACATGGGGGGGTTGGGTGCTCTGGGAGAGGGGGCGGCCCCCCCACCCCAAAGCACCCTGTCCCCATGTTAAGGACGGGGCCTCTTCCCGACAACCCTGGCCGTAGGTTGTCGGGGTCTGCAGGGAGCCCCTTTAATAAGGGGGCCCCAGATACCGGCCCCCCACCCTAGGTGAATGAATATGGGGTACATTGTACCCCTACCCATTCCACCTGGAGGAAAAGTGTAAAGGAAAATAAACACACAACACAGGGTTTTAAAATAATTTATTAGTCAGCTCCGGGGGTTTTCTCCGCTCTCCGGGGGGTCTTCTCCACTCTCGGGGGGACTTCATCTTCTCCGCTGAGGCCTTGGTGCTCCCCAGTTCTTCTCGCTCTCCGGTGCCTTCTTCGAAGCTGGCCGCTGCTATCTTCTTTTTAGCTCAATTACTAGCAACGGCGCAGCCCGCTCTTCGTTGCCGTCTTCCGCCTTCTTATCTTCAGATGTTGACACGTCGCTTCCTCCCGCTGTAATGCTGAGTACGCGTCTCGCACCGATTTATATAGGCCTCTTATGACGTCACAGTCCCATCATGGTCCGTGTGTTTCCCTGCATCTAATTTGCATAGCAGGAGATTGTGACCAGCTCTCTATGGAGACAGTTTACACATCTCTGCAGCGGCTCTGGTGTGAATTGCACAGGAGCCCTGTGAGTCTTTTGGTCCATTTCAGGTCCAAATTCAGCCTAAAATTTGGGCCGAAATCGGACCTGAAAGGGTGAATGGAGATGCACCGGACCCCTGCTGTGAGACACTGCGTTCTCAAGTGGTAAAGCGGTAAACTACTCTGTAGACTTGACTCCTTGGTGTTGTTAACAATAGATCACATTACCCATCAACTGTTCAGGTCCCTACCAGTCTGGTTTATTTTAATTCCACACAAAGAAAAAAAAATGTTTTCTAATAATCAGACTTTACATGTAAAAATGGAGACACAAGACATAATTTATCAAAACAAAAAAAAAAAAAATCTGTCATTAAAGATCTTAAAATTGCTTTTGGGAGAATTTGAGACCTAAATATCTGCTCCTTTGTACTCTGTTTTGGTGATTCCTAAACCTATAGGTCTGCTCTATTATGTGATACTCAAGTACGCATTCCCAATTTATGTGATATTACATGATGCAGATATTTGTTGTTTTCTTTTCCTTTTTGGTGATCCTGTTTATCCACCCCAATTTCCTTACCGGAAATGCTGAGGTTACATTCTGTATTTACTTCATTACTTTGTTCTATATTTGAAACTTCTCTGTTGTACGTTCTTGTTTGTTTAATAAAATATTTATGCAACAAATAAAAATTTCACAAATGACTGTTCAAAAGAGAATGGACATATACACCCCACAGATGGTCTACATCTTTATGGTAACCACTTTTTTAGTAATTGCTTAGTGTGGCCTACAGAATGTTGACTAAGGCCGTTGGCAAGGTGCCCTCTCTGTTTTAACACATTTCACAGGCAGAATCTGCTTCTTCAGGACAGAAAGGAAACACAATAGTGTCCTATACATAACAGAAAACAACTTGGGAATCATTATGATCATAAATTATAAATTACAACTTTTCAAATATATTACATACTTGGAAATATTAAATTTGTCCAGAACAGCATAGCAATAAAGCAATGGCACAGCTATTCCCCTGGTGGCAGGAAGGAAACCCCCGCAAGATGCAACAGATCTCTCCTAGATAATTATAATTCTATACAAATGCTAGGACACAGCGCGACCCCGATCTCTGTAAAGAGATTGAACACAGCCAATCACTAGGGATGAGCTCTGGTGTGTCCGCACACTCGACGTGCAGAGCCCACCAGGAAGTCGGCACAGTGCTGTGCTAATCACAGGTAGTGAGACATTTCCTAATCTATGCAGCCGAGCATCGGGCAATGTCTCCCTGCCTGTGATTAGCGCAGCGCCAACTTCCTGGCACGCTCTGCACATGGAGGGTGTAAACACACCAGAGTTCATCCCTACCAATCACAGCCGGCCACACGTACACACTGACAGAGTGTGTGGCAAGGAGAGCCAATCAGTAGCATCTCCTTGCAGGGGGACATCTACACATGTAATCAGGGCACTGATCATCAGTGCCTTGGTTACAATATAGCACTAGAAATCAGTGCCCACCAGTGCCAGCAATCAGTGCCCATTAGTGATGCCAGTCAGTGCTGGTAATCTGTGCCATTAGTGCTGCCCAGCAATGCTCATCACTGCTGCTCATCAATGCCCATCAGTGTCACACATCAATGCCAATCAGTGCTGCCTATCCATGCCGCCTATCAGTGCTCACCAGTGCCACTTATCAGTGCCCATAAGTGTGGCATATATTAGTGCCTCCTCACCAGTGCCCACCAGTGCAGCCTCATTAGTGCACATCAGTGAAGGAGAACATTTACTAATTTACAAAATTTACTGACAAACTAAGAAAAACATTATTTTCAAAAATGTTGACCTTTTTTTTTGTAAAAAAAAACAAAAAAAAAAAAAAACAGTGATTAAATACCACCAAAAGAAAGCTCTATTTGTGTGAAGAAAATTATACAAAAGTCACATAATTACAGTGTAGCATGACCACACTTTTGTTGATCACTGGATCTATACAAGTTGCATATTCATTTTCGGGTCTTTAATGATAAAGATGGTTTTCATAAATATGTGGAAACAAAATTATATGGTTTTAAATCATGGTTGTTGTCCCCATATGCAAGGTTCAATAAAAAAATATATATATATATATATATATATATATATATATATATATATATATATATATATATATATATATATATATATATATATATATATATATATATATATATATATATATACACACACACACACACATACATATATACATACATATATATATACATACATACATACATACATATATATATATATATATATATATATATATATATATATATATATATTTTATGGGGGATTCTGTACTAATTGTTGCCCTTGTTATTTATGTTGAAGTGATTGCAAAGGGAAACATTTATTTTTAAAATAACAAACATGTTATATTTACCTGCTCCATTGACACACAATTCAGCACGCTCAAAATTTCTCCAACAGCTTCCACTGCTGCTGCCATGTCCAGTGATTAGGGGGAGGGGGGATTAAGTGGAGAGCCACTGCTCTCGGGCACAGAGCTGCATCAAGATCAGGCTCAAGTAGGTGTTAAGGAAGGCTTTGGGAGGAGGCTAAATGCCATACAAAAGTTTTATTTTTTTTGCATGGAGATAATTAAGAGATAAAAAAAAAAAAAAAAAGTATTTCTTTGGAACCAGTATCAAAAGCTTTTAAACTCTCTGCAAGTATAGAAAAATACTTGCTTATGTGCCAGAAATGCACTAAGCTCCTAATTTCAAGTTGTGGACTGAAACACACCTTTTTCTGGACTGAAATAGCAAAAAATTGTGTGAACCATGTCCAGCTGTTTTAGGTAAAGTACTACATCACAACCACTCATTATCTTCACAACCCTAAAGCCTTGTACACAAAATAATAATATCTTAAAATGTATCTTTTTTTTTCTAATGCTAGTCTCATTAGAAATGAAGAGGTTACTAAAATTAGGAAAATTATTATATCACAAAACACAACTTTGGAAGTGATGTAATAATTTGTATTGTATTTTAATGTATTCTTTCGTTTTGGGGCACGTGTGGTCTAGTATCGTACAAAAAATAAATCTTTGTGCTTGTTCCTACCGATAATTTTGCATGAACTGTCGTGATTGGCTCTTGAAAGCTGTGCACTAATAATCAGCTTATCGTGTAATCGCTACAAAAGTGGTATTTTTCATCTGATTTTCTCATTGTGTGTACTAGGCATTAAAGCAATTATTCTGTGGTCCAAGATGGGAACCTGAAGGGCTCATTGGGATAACACAGGAAGCATACAAAGGACATCTGAATTTCTGAGAAAATCAACAGGTATTTTTTTTTTTTTTTTTTTTAACACTTATCGATCATATATAAACAGAATACTTATAATGGTATATTTTAATGATCCCAAAGGATCCCGCAAATCACTAAAGTCAATAAATAGAATTTACATATATTTTAAATATACATGGAATTGCTGTGAAAACTTCATACTTTATGCTAGGTCTATTTTCTATATGTTCAATTCAGTTTCTAGAACATATGTTAGTTATGTTTACTTACATTCACATATGTTTGAAAATAGGAAAACTATCAATGTGCACAATCTGATTTTGTAGATTGAAATAAAACAAAAACAATCTTTTTACAACATTCTATTAAGCAATTTCTGTAAATAAAAAATAATATATATATATATATATATATATATATATATATATATATATATATATATATATATATATATATATATATATATATATATATATATATATATATATATATATATATATATATATATTTTTTCCAATGCCATCATTGACAAGTTAGTGTCACAAAAAGCTTAGTTCTGCTTGGCATAACTTTGTTAATGCCTTGTTCATTAATTTAGCAAACTATCAAGAGAATATTAAAGAATGGGCCTGCTTTATCTGTCAAATTTATTTTAATTAAATTTTGCAGTGGCACGGTGACAGTTAGCCTTTCTCAAAGGGAATTATTTTAAAAGCTTGGAGGCCTAACCACACACAAATCATATTTGAGCAAATGTCAATTTCTCTGATATTCTACTTGCTTGTATTTAGTGAAATAAAAAAAAAACACTACACAAAAGTAAAAAAAGTATGTTGGCCTACATATCTTACTGTAATTGTATAGAACAGTACCATCTATCGCTGCAGAACTGACAAAAAGAGAGCAACCAAGAATTAAAGCAGTACGGTAGCTCCTGGTCTGCAGTCAGTTATATCTGCAAATAATATTACAGTTTAAGATTAGCCTTTTGTCCTCATTAAAGTAGATCCCATTTGTAGGAAGCAAATTTCAATAAAACTATCTTGTCACTAATATTTGTGAATTAAAATGTCAAATATTGTGCATGTTTTGCTGGTAAAGTGTTATATTTCAAGGATAAGTGCACTTTCTGCATTAAAGAACACCTGCCCAGCACAGAAAATGTGTACATTTTTGATCATACCTTGAATGATCATCAAACATAATTTACAGTACTTAGTCTTTAGGAGATCTGTGCTTTTAACCAGTTTTGGAAATCTGATGTAGGCACTTAAACATGGCAGAAAGTACTATGGCCTATGGCCTTGCCTTCCGTATGCACTTAGCTACAGAGGCAAATGGCGGCAGAAAAAGACCAAGTCACCCTTTAATTATTTATTTTTCCCACTTTCTTGACTGGGTATAGACCTATCTTTATCCCAAGCATGCTTAACCACTTCCCGCCTGGCATATAGCAGACTGACGACTGGGAAGTGGTTCTGTTATCCTGACTGGGTGTCATATGATGTCCAGAAGGATAACATGCCGAAGCGCGCCTGCGGGGGCACACAACACGGCAATCGTGAGTGTGGTGTGTCAGTCTGACACACTGCATCTCCGATCATAAGAAACCTCTGACAGAGGTTTCTTACCATGTGAACAGCTGTGACCAATCACATTTTATCATTGTGTAAACCAGAAAGTTCCGGTAAATGACATTCCTTGGTTTGCGCTGACAAAGAGCCGATTGGCGGCACATTGATTATCAGCACAGCCCCCATCAAATGTACCTATCAGCTGCCAATTAGTGTCCAGCAGCTGCCAGTCAGTGCCCCATCATTAACTCCCATCAGTGCCCATCACAGTGCCAATCAGTGCCCAGCATTAACATCTGTCAGTACCTGCCCAATCAGTGCTGCCCATCGGTGCCAAATATTAGTGTCCATCAGTGCCACCTGTCAGTGCCCATCAATTCTACATATCAGTGCCAACTCATCAGTGCCCGTCAATGAAGGAGAAAACAAAATTGTATAACAGAAACAAAGATAAACTTATTTTTTTTTCAGAAAAACATTTTTTAGTTTGTTTAGCAAAAAATAAAAACCCCAGAGGTGATCAAATACCACCAAAATAAAGCTTTATTTGTGGGAAGAAAATGATAAAAATGTAGTTTGGGTGCAGTGTTTCATGACCGCACAATTGGCATTCAAATTGTGAGAGCGCTGAAAGCTGAAAATTGTCATGGGCGGGAAAGGGGGAAGTGCCTGGTATTGAAGTGGTTAAAATCATTTACTGAAGATTTTCCAAGTGTCTACCACGCTTTCCATCAAATAACACTTCCTAAAGCTGGCCATTCACAGTTTGTCCTTTTTGTTCAGCCAGTGGGCTGAAAGAAAAAGACAGTTTAGAAGGAGGAAAAAACCCTACCAGGACATTGTATTCTGATAGAGAAAAATGTCTTGTCAACAGAAAGTGATCGACTTCCTTTGAGTAAGGGACATTAAGACACTAATCAAAATTTGTTAGGTTCCTACTGAACCAAATTTAAATCAGTGTATGACCAGCTTAAAGCCGGGTACACATGGGCCGAAAGTCATCTGCCGGTTCAAAAAGGCCGACCGCCATTCGGCCCGTATGTATGTATGTTAGTCTGTCCGATAAAAGCCAGGCCATTTGGCTGGCTTCTGGCGGATGAGCATACTGGAAACTGACAGACTCCAGATCAGTGGCGGAGAGCGCTGATCAGAGTGTTCTGGTGGGGGGTTGCCCCCCTGTCAGAACACAAGAGCTCAAGCAGGGAAGATCCATGTACTAATGTCAGATAGTTAGTACAGGGGCTCCGACCGGAACGGTCTTTGTTTTTTTGCACACACAACAAATGGTTAGTGTATTCAAGGCTTAAGGTTAGGTATAAACTTGCCTGCTGAAAGTTTGTGGCCATGCCCCAGTTTTCCTAATTCCAGCTTCATACTAAAAACACTGCCCTCCCAAACCTTATCCAAACCTTTAATTTACTGTAATAAAAGGTTACAATCAAATCCCAATTTCCCTTCATTTGTCAAGGATGTACACATTATGTTCCTGCAGTCTGTCTCTATTCTACAGATATGATCTATTCCTCCGATCATCGATAACCTCTGGACACCCCCTAGACCAGTGATGGCGAACGTTGGCACCCCAGATGTTTTGGAACTACATTTCCCATGATGCTCAAGCACTCTGCATTGTAATTGAGCATCATGGGAAATGTAGTTCCAAAACATCTGGGGTGCCGACGTTCGCCATCACTGCCCTAGACTATCTTATCATCTCCTTATGCACTGACCTAATTTTAGTGGGAGCTCTAATAGTTTAAAAAAAAAAATGGCTAGCACTGAGCTAGCAGAACAATGTAAACTGAGTTTTAGTATTCAGGTTTACAAAACTGCTGCAATGGCTGATGGGGCTAAAGTCCAAGAAGTGCACTTCAGTTTTGCACGTACACGCGGTCGTTTTTCGTCATGAAAAAGAACAGTTTTTAAAAACTTCATTTAAAATGATCGTGTGTGGGCTTAACATTGTTTTTCGGCTTCTGAAAAACGACAAAAAAAAAATGTTAAAATGTTGTTTTTCGGGTTGGAAAAAATGGTCGTGTGTGGGCTAAAACAACGTTTTAAACCCACGCATGCACAGAAGCGAGTTATGAGACGGGAGCGCTCGTTCAGGTAAAACTACCATTCATAATGGAGTAAGCACATTCATCACGCTGTAACAGACAAAAAAGCACAAATCGTCTTTTACTAACAAGGAATCAGCTAAAAGCAGCCCAAAGGCGAATAGAACTTCTCTTTCAGAGTGCCGTCGTCTGTGTTGTACGTCACCGCACTTTGTTCATCATTTTTCAAAAATGATTGTGTGTGGGCAAGTAAAAATAAATCTTTTGACTTTTATTAAAGAATTCTGTGGAGAGGAACAACCATGAGTTTTGGTGTGACGTCACCCGCGATCGCCGACCTACAGTGAAATCCATGCTGGTATGGATATTTTGCTATGCCTTTTCGTTGCACTCGCCTGAGAGTGCTTTTACAGTGAGTGTACTCTTGTTATCCTAATAAATGTACTTGGTTTTGGCTTCAGAGAGCACTAGATTTTCTCTCTTTTGTGTTTTTTATGCCCCGATTGCCATGGCCCGTTCCTGAGTCTGATATTATCGTGGTTCAACTGCTGCATTTGGTTGCTGTCCTTTGAGAACATGAGGTTCTCTGATCATGCTTTGTGACCTATTGTAGGTAGAAGCAATAAGGTGAGAGGCCATTCCTGCTATCTGGTGGAGGTTCTTCTGGATATCACCCTTTGGATTTTGCACCGGTTTATTCCGATTTGGATCTTATTTGCACTTGAGCACTTTATATGGACTTTATTTAAATTATATATTTTTGTGTGTGTCACTTTATTTAAAATTTCTTGTTGTGCGCTGCACTATTATTATTATTATTATATGATTGTGTGTGGGCAACATTGTTTTTAATGATGAAGTTGGAAAAACAAAGTTTTTTTTCATGCCGAAAAACGACTGTGTGTACGCAGCATTACTCTTTAAGGGTTCAGCGCGTACTTACTCAGCAGGTCAGCTTATTTCAAGAGAAAAAGCTGACACTCCCCAGGGAATAATTTTGGGACTAGAATGGAGGGTCTGACACCTCAGGGTACACCAGCCATACTTCATGGGGAAAAGTATATAAGCATTGACAAGTTGTCAAGAAAAATAATTATTGATTTTGCAAGCATTGCTATTCAAAAGTTTTCTTTAACATCAGATTAAAGCCAAGAGAGAAAAAAAAAAAGAACATAAGTAGGTACTTCCACATTTGGACAATCACAGATCACCCTGTGAGATAGATGTTTTTTTTTTTTTTGACTGGTCACTGACTGCTGTGCTGTAAGGAGATTGTCACTGAATGTTTATTATTATGTCGGCTTAATGCAAAAAAAAAAAAAAAGTTTATGTTGTGGTATATTGAAAAATAAAGCACAGTAGAAATCTTTCAAACAGCATTCTTTCCCATGTTGATTGAGGATGACATCTTGTATGGGTCATACTGAGGTAGACTGGCAGGGCAAATAACTGTACTGATAGGACATCACTTTGCTGTGTTTTAACTCTATATTGTGGCAGCTGAAGCAGTTCCAAGCAACTTACCATCAATACGACTAACCAGCTCCTCCAGCATTTTCACTTTCTTCTGAATTCCTGGCTGTGCAAAGGTGTAGTTATCCTGCAGAGGTTAAAGCAGGAAACACAGTGAATCAGACATTTGTTGCAGCAATTATGAACAGTAAAAGACTTGACCTTTAAGCCGGGTTCACACCTATGTGAATTGGTTGCGGCTTAAACCACATTCAATTCGCACAACATTATAAAATACATTGATTTCAATGAGGCTGGTTCACATATGTGCGATGCATTCACACTGCGCATTACCGAAAAAACGTGTGTGTTTTCTTGGCATTGCGGTGCGAATTCAGGCCCATTATCTTCTATGGGCATGCTTCTGATTCGCAGATGTGTTCATTTCTCTTCAGGATTTCTCTCATTCACCTCAATACACTTCCCCCCTCCCCTCTGTCAGGTATCCAAATTTGCAGCTAAAATGGAGATGATCTGCTGAACAGTTCTCTTATCTCTCTGCAAAAATAAGAGAGCTGAAATTTGCACCGCACAAGTGTGAATCCGGGCTTAAAATGTAACATAACACCAAGCAAATATATTAGAATATAAATAGTTAAAGACTAAGTTTGACTTTTTTTTTTTTATATATATATAAACTGGTCCATGCTGACAAGGAGCCCCAGTTTAAAATGCACTGTGTGTGCGAGAGTGTGCGTGCGCGCGCATAGTGTGGCTTGTGATGATGATGATGGACACTTAATCAAGAAGCTCCCCAGTTACCAGAGGAACATTTATGCCTCACACTGTTTCACAAGAATGAGCAAATTTGGCAGACCTAAATACTTCTCGTGTTCACAACTGGGCTGCAATTTTCCCAAAATATTCAGAACATAACCAGCAAAGATGGATGACACCGTGTCCCCGAGACCCGCTTTGTCTCCATCCCTTGCTAACCACACTTTTCAGGGCTTGGCAGTAAGATGCAAGGCTTGGAAAAATACAGATGCCATCCTAAACCTGATTCAGCAGATGCCACGCATTTCAGACTTGCATTCCATTGCTGCTGACATCAAAGATGCTCTTTCGGTATCTGTATCTGACTTCAAGGATGAACACAGAGGCGTAGCAGTAGAGTGTAAAACTAGCTGCTATGATGAGGCCATACAACTCAGTTTTCAGGGCAGCGACAACTGGAGGACCTAGATACCAGGGGGGGGGGGGGGGGGGGTGGGGGAACTTACAGTGGCTATAAAGATCCAATATTTTTTTTCTGAAATAAATATAGGTATTTGCTTGCTTTGTGCATTGGCTTTGCAGAAAGTAGCCTCAAACCTCCTCTTCTGGGTCCCCGCCAGTGCTTCTGGCTCATCCTCTCCCATGCATGCTATGGGAGCACTTGTGCGGGTTCAAGCATGTCTATTGACACACACATACTGTGCCTGTACTGCTACCTCCCTTATGAAACCCTGGAAGATGATCGATCCCAACTAGAGGACTATGCTTTTTTAGTCAGGGTTTGTTATTTTGCTATCAACTACTACAATCTACCGTATGTTAAGATTAGACTTTCTGGAGTAGTTCTCTCTAAACAGTTGGATGCCTACCCGCAGCTTTTCTACAGTGCATTATCGAAACTTTGGAAATAAAGCATTCTTGCCTTTTTTCCTTGCTTTTTATGTATATTGTATGTTTCTAAAACACTTCACTTTTATGTGAAGTTTATAAAACTTTTATGAAACTAAAATGCACAGTGTTGTGTGAATAGAAGGGCATGGCATTTGCAGTAAAAAATATTGTCCCAAACATGTGTTGATTTTGAAAAATGAAGCAACGCTTATTAACCACTAGCAGACCATCCACCACCTTTTTTACTGTGGCAGGGTGGCCCTGTCGCCCTGAATCACGTGCATGTACATGAGACAGTATTTCCAGGTAGGGGGTGTGCACCCACGGTCCAGTCTGTGCTGTTTTTCCCTACAGCACAAGTCGGTCAGCTTTACCAAGACAATAATATATGGCTTGGACCTGCTTATCGGCTTAGCGAATCACACTACAGAGTCATGTGTTTAATAACAACACAAGGTTCTGTACACAGAGCAGTGATGTAGCCACATCTATTAGTAAATGAAGCACACATTGTTAGGCACACAGTTAACCCTTTCATCACCCATAGATGTTAACCCCTTTCCAGCCAGTGTCATTAGTACAGTCAAAGTGTATAGTATTAGCGCTGATCACTGGATTAGTGTTGCTGGTGATGTTAGTTCCCACCCAGTGTCAGAGTTCCTGCTGCACTATCAGAGTCCCAATATAAGTTGCTGATCACCGCCATTAATAGTATAAACAATAACAAAATGTAGACACTATAACTCTCATGAAATACAATCAATATACACTTATTGGATTTTTTTTTTTTTTTTACCAAGGACATGTAGCAGAACACATTTTGGCCTAAATGTTTTAAGACATTTTTTTTTTAATTGGATATGTTTTATGGCAGAAAGTATTTTTTTTATTTATTTTTTCAAAATAGTCGGTATATATATATTATATATATATATATATATATATATATATATATATATATATATATATATATATACACACACACACACACACATTAAAAAATGCCACCAAAAGAAAGCTCTATTTGTGTGGAAAAAAATGTATTTGGGTATACTGTTGCATGACCACACAATTGCCAGTTAAAGTAACGCAGTGGTGAATAGCAGATTAGGCACCAGGGCTCAAGTTTCAGTGTCATAAAAACTTTTAACTCGATGGGGCAGATTCAGGTAGGGATCGCGTAACTCTGTGCGGGTGTAGCGTATCCTATTTACGCTACGTCTCCGCAACTTTGACAGGCAAGTGCATTATTCACAAACCACTTGCTCCTTAAGTTGCTGCAGCGTAGCGTAAATTGGCCGGCGTAAGCCCGCCTAAATCAAATGTGTAAGATGTGGACATGTTTTATGTAAAATCATTGTGACCCCACGTAAATGACGCTTTTTACGAACGGCGCATGCGACGTCCGTGAACGTATCCCAGTGCGCATGCTCCAAATTAACCCGCAAATAGTCGATGCTTTAGACGTGAACGTAAATTACGTCCAGCCCTATTCGCGAACGACTTACGCAAGCGACGTAATCGACGGAAAATTTGACGCTGGCCCGACGTCCATACTTAACATTGGCTGCGCCTCATATAGCAGGGGTAACTTTATGCCGGAAAAAGCCTTACGTAAACGGCGTATCTGTACTGCGACGGCCGGGTGTACGTTCGTGAATAGGCGTATCAAGCTGATTTACATATTCTAGGCGTAAATCAGCGTACACGCCCCTAGCGGCCAGCGTAAATATGCAGTTAAGATACGACGGCGTAGGAGACTTACGCCGGTCGTATCTTAGCAATATTTAAGCGTATCTCAGCTTGAGAATACGCTTAAATATACAACGGCGGGGATTCAGACTTATGACGGCGTATCTGGCCCAATGTCTACAAAATGCAGCCACACACAGGCCCCCCAGAGCAAGGTAATACAAATGTTAACCAGGTCTTTTGACAGAACAACTTTCTCCCACTAGACTTCTACAACATGCTAAAGGCACCAAGTTCCTTTGGATCTACCATTGTTTGTGTTTTAGAGCCTATGCACTTTATCTTTGCTTACTGGCTGCAGCTGTGGACCGAAACACAACTTCTAAGGTCAGACAGACTGCTAGGCATTATCGCCCAAAACAACAGACTTAATAAGCATGCAGTTTCAAAGTGGTGTGACATTTTGACATGATTGGCAAAGTATTTGCCCTCTACAGACAGCTGCATTTACTGAAAATCCTGGCTCACCCTTACCACAGTAAGCGGTCATGCTACCATTGTGACCAGCCAATACAAACAATACTTCCCCCTACTGTATTTCCAAAACAGGACAGTTGTAATCCAGCAAAGACCTGCTCAATATTTTTGAGTCTGCTGTGTGGATAGGTAATCTACTGTAAAGTGTGACTCATATGAGCAATTTAAAGGGGATGGATAGAGAGTGTGGTCATCAATGCTCCTTTGAATATGTTACCTGCCAATTATTGTATCTTATAGCACTGGAAACATATTTTATTTTTAATATATTGGAAAACATCTATTTAAAAACATACCTATGAATACATTTTTTTTTTTAAGGAAATGGGAAAAGGTTAGACACCCTGTCAGGTTTTACTGCTATCTGGGGCTCTGTTAAAGAGATTTTCCCTCACTTTCTGTTCAGAGGACAACCTATTATCATACAAGATAGTAGGGGAAATCTGTAACAGAGAAATAGACAACTGCAAAAGGCTGACAGAGGCTTAAGAATTTCCATACCTCAAAAAAAAAAAATGTATATATATTCTTATTAAAGTAGTGTTCCACTCAGAAGTGACAGCTCCACTTGTTTGCTTCCCCCCCCCTCCGGTGCCACATTTAGAACCGTTTGGGGTGAGGGGGAGCGGGAACCCGTTTTTGACAGGTGCATGTCCCCACTTTCGGGAGACCTGGCTACGGCAAGATGCGGCAAAGTCCCACATAAGTCTGCCCCCCTCCTCCTTCCTCCACCGTCAGGCCAGTTAGAAAGTGCAGTGTGCTTCATGCATGCGCAGTAGGGAAACGTCTGTGAAGGTTTCCCTCAACACAAATGGCGGCACCAGAACCCGAGAGCCGATCAGAAAATTGGCTGGGGTGCTGAAATTGCGGGATCCCTGGACAGGTAAGTGTCCTAATATTAAAAGTCAGCAGCTACAGTAATAGCTGCTCACTTTTAATTTTTTGAAGCAGGGGGCTAAAACTTGGGACCACTTGCAGTTGTTTAACCTTATTAAAATATTATTATAAATCTGCTAGATTGGAAATCTTCATTAACAACAAGCACATTGCAAATCTTTCATATATTGTGAAGACCTTTAGGCACAATTCCTTTTGTATATGGCACAGTAATAGTACTTATGTAACCAAGTTTACACGTTTACTCTATGCCTTTTTAAAAGAAAGAAAGAAAAAAAAAAAATAATGAAAGGGTTAGCTTGCTTAAATCAATTCTAGATTCATAAAAGCATAATTTTGTTAGGTTTTGCACATTAGATAATAGACTTGTAAAATAATACTCCCAACTGCATGCTCTAACATCTGATCCCATCTTAATTTTATTATGTTTCAAGAACATTCAATATTTCAGCTTTTTGCAACAAATAAAAGCAATCACACAAATGAACAGATAGTATTGAACAGTTACAAGCCTTTCAGAGGTGCTTTAGATGCCTTAGGCAGAGAACTAAAACAGATCAATGTTAAACTCTAATAATTATAAACACCGTGAAACCACCAACAGAACACAAGAACCAGGCTTCCTTTATCACAAAGCAGACTAGTGCATTATATCATTACAAATTAAATACAGTCATAAAGATTGAGGTACAATTAAAAAAAAAAAAAAAAGTCAGGGGGATCATTATAATGATGTTGCTGTATACAATTTTGTTTTTTTTCAAACCAATGTGTTTCTAGTGTGTTGTGCGGTGTGCAGAAACGTACTACAGTCCATTTAACATGGTTTCCTATGGTACACATTCACATCTATGCATTTTTTCGGAAAGGGTGAGGGACTTTTCCAGTAGCAGATTGTGTTTTGAACAGACAGCCTGAACTTCAAGTGCCAAGACATTTCACAGAATAAGGTAAAAAGAAAAAAAGGCCTGGTATATTAATAGACTAGGAACACTGTAACCTCAGGGTCCTAACACAGTATTATGATCAGTATTTGATTTTGAAATGATTGTTACTATATAAGTAGGATGGAGATGGTTATTGTTTTAATATTTAGATCTTCCATTTCATTTTTTAGATTAACTGTGAAATTTGTACTCATTAATATATAATTGCGGTCTTGGGCCAACAACAAATTGGGGCTTATGCCAGTATGAAACATGACTGGACAGCAGTGTGGCTGATGAATTCTGATTATGTTAAAGTTAATTCTAAATGTTGAATTGGGTTTTGCGATTTGTTTATATGGTCTCCTTCAGAATTTTTTGGTAGAGCACAGAATTCACGGTTCCATCAATTATGGCAAGTCGTCCAGGTCCTGAAGATGCAAAGCAGCCCCAGACCATCACACTACCACCACCATGTCTGACTGTTGGTATGATGTTCTTTTTATGAAATGCTATGATAGTTTTACACCAGATGTAACAGGATTCAAACCTTCCAAAAAGTTAAACTTTTGTCTAATTTGTCCACAGAATATTTGCCCAAAAGTGCTGGAGATACTCAAGAGACAAGCCTTTGTGTTCTTTTTAAACAGCAGCTGTGTTAGCCTTGGAATGCTCCCATGGAAGCCATTTTTACCCAGTCTCTTTCTTTTTGTTGAGTCATGAACACTGACCTTAACCAGTTAAAAACTGTGCCATAGCCAAATGACAGCTATAGCACGGCTCGATAACTCTTGGGAGCGGACTACGACATCATCTCAGAATTGTGTGCACCCGGGGGGCGTGGCCAGGCAGCTGATGTAACCGGACGCACTTTCAGCTCGCTCCGCCGAATCTCCTGACATCCATCCTTACCAACACCCGTCTTGCCTGGTTTTGAAGCCCGATCGCTTCAGAACAGAGCCCTGATCACCCCGGTGCCCTCCGCTCCTAGATCCGAGGAGGATGTCGGCGAATAGGAAGCAAACTACGTCCCGGACCGCAGACAGCATGGCGATCCAAGATGGCGCGCAGGCCTCCCGCACAGCCAAAGAAAAGCACAGGGATGGAGCGGAGAGGCTCTTTTCCAGAGTACTGGCTACAGATCCCGGCACTTACCCAGAGAGGCAGAACGAGAGATCCGGGGGTTCATCCGATGCGGACGATACTGTCCCCCTGGAGGATGGCGGAGGCCCGGAATTCACATGGAGTGACGTGAGTACACCTAATGGCAACCCCACTAGGCCGCAGTCTCTCCCCAGTCCTGCTTCTGATAGTGAGCCCTCACTCAGAGACATTTTTGCAGCTATTAACACATGCAATACATCCCTAACTGCCCTGACTGCTGACATCAAAGGGGTTAAGGCTGAAATAACATTTCTGAGGCAAGATGCACAAAAATTGAGGGAAAGAACCTCTGCTGTAGAAGGCAGGATAAGCTCCATAGAGGATGACATGGCCCCCATGCAAAGGGATCTCTCATACAACAACCATCTCCTTACTCAGCATTCATCCCGTTTAGAGGAATTAGAGAACAGAATGAGAAGGAATAACGTGAGGCTGGTGGGTTTGCCTGAAAGAGCTGAAGGAAAGAACCCTGTCGAGTTTATTGAAAATTGGCTGGTGACTGCTTTTGGCAAAGAGGCTTTCACTCCATTATTCTCAGTTGAGAGAGCACATAGAGTGCCTTCCCGGCCTCTGCCACCGGGGGCCCCTCCAAGACCCTTTCTGTTCAAACTGCTCCATTATAAAGATAGAGATGCTATACTACGCAATGCCAGGCTCAAACCTGAAGCCATGAAGATAGATAATGCAAAAATCTCCTGTTTCCCTGACTTCTCTGCTGAGCTACAAAAGCAACGTGCTAAGTTTATAGACATTAAACGCCGTCTCAGGGCTCTGGACATAAAGTATGCTATGCTATATCCCTCCAAACTAAGGGTAGAAGCGCTGGGCTCCGTTCACTTCTTTGACCTTCCGTCTTCAGCCGCACAATGGCTAGACAGAGAGGAACGCTCACTCCGGGATGGTCGTATCCAACGCCGCGCTCAACAGGATGGGTGATACACCGATTCAATTGCCACTGATAAATACCTGTTTGTTCTTGTTCCAAGGCGGAGAAGCTGCTGATGCTTAATCCACACTCCACTAATTGGGCTATTCGTTTTAGCTGTTGAGAAGTTTGAACGCTTTGGTGCACTTCCACTGTTGCCCCCATGTGGATCTGGCTTAGGCCCCACCTCGCCTACGGGCACATAAGTTTGGCCATGTTGGCCTATGGTTATATGACCTTGTTCTCCCTGTTACTATCTTTCCACCTACTGGACACCCTTGCTGTGGGACCATCTCTACCCGTCATGTTCCGATCACACCCTGAATTTGTCCTCTCTCTTGTGACTACCTCAAGTACCTATTATATGATGTCCTCTGCCTTATTCCTGCTACCAATGTCGCATGTATCGCATGCACTGTCCGGGTCCATGTTCTCCTGGCCGGTCTGCACTACTGTCCTGCTACTCAGCACTGTAGTACTATCATTCCCATACATGTTTTACCTGTTCCTATACTACAATGGCTGCACTGACTAGATTTATGTCCTGGAATGTAAGGGGATTAAACAACCCGGTTAAACGCCTGGCCGTGCTTCGCACGATCAGGCGGATAGCTGCTGATATTATTTGTCTGCAGGAGACTCACCTCCCCCCGACCTCCACGCCCCAATTTGCGGTAAGGCAATTTAGCCACCAATTTCATTCCACTTTTTCAGTGTACTCGAGGGGGGTGAGTATCCTGGTCAAGCAGGGCACACAGTTCACTGCCCTGAAAACGCAAATTGATCCGGATGGAAGGTATATTTTTATCTTATGTTGTATACACGGTACCAAATGCATTTTGGCTGGAATTTATATTCCCCCTCCTTTTTCATCTAGCATATTGAAGATATTGACTGACTTCATGGCCCGCTTTACGGGTATACCTGTATTAGTGATCGGGGATTTTAATAATTGTCTAGATACTGCTAGGGATAGGATGTCTGCGCAGGGAGGGGTGGGGGGGCAGGGAGGGAGTGGGCCTACTCCGTTTGCCCGTTTACTGGCGGAAATGGGTCTCACAGATGTTTGGAGGGTCTATAATCCAGAGGCCAAAGTTTACTCCTGCCAGTCTGCCTCTATTGGATGTCTATCCAGAATTGACCTAGGTTTGGGGAATGATCTGCTTTTACCAATGTTGGAGTCCTCCCAATATCACCCCAGACAGGTATCGGACCACTCCCCACTTTCAATAGACATCAGGTGTGGGGCCCGCAGGGGTAATACCCTCTGGAAGCTCAACCCCTTTTGGCTATCACTTATCCCAGATCCTGACCCTATCCCGGAACTCCTCACAAATTTTCTTGAACGAAACTTGAACACTGCAGCATTAGACGTGGTATGGGATACGACCAAAGCCTTCTTAAGAGGCCAATTTATTAGGGAAATCTCCAAGGTTAAAACGTCTACAAAGCAATGGGAAATGTCAGTGTTAGAGGAGGTGCGATCCTCTGAAGCCAAGTATATTGCAGACCCCACAGACGATAATAGAAGATCGTGGTTAGCGACTCAAACCTTACTTAAAGACCTGTCCATGCAGTTAGCTGAAAATAAACGCTTTTTCCTACAACAGAGTCACTTTGAAGAAGGTGAAAACACAGGCCATATGTTAGCATTACTTGCTAGATCACAACAGTCATCATCTTACATTGCGTCGATTACGAATCACGCGGGGTCCCCTTGCCACTCAACTAAAGAAGTTATAGAGGCCTTTAAACTTTTTTTTCAGGATGTCTATTCCTCCAAAGTTAATCCCACTCAGGACGAAATCCACTCGTTCCTAGACAAATACCCCATTCCGTCTTTGTCTGCCTCAGATGTTGCTCTACTTAATGCCCCTCTGACTGAGGAGGAATTACTAGAAGCACTGGCACACTCGAAAAACGGCCGAGCCCCAGGGGCGGACGGGTTACCATCTGAGGTATACAAAAGATATGCTACCCAACTCCTCCCTGCTTTACTCAAGGTCTATAACCATGCACTTGACACAGGTTTCCTCCCCCCATCCATGAATGAAGCCCTTGTGGTGGTTCTGCTGAAGCCCGGTAAGGAACCCTTGTCACCGGACTCCTATAGGCCAATTTCGCTTCTGACATGTGATGTCAAGCTGTTGGCTAGGGCTCTGGCTAGCAGGTTGGCGAAATGTATACAAAAGGTGATTCACAGGGATCAGTCTGGGTTTATTCCAACGAGGTCTACCTCACAGAATCTGCGCAGACTCTTCCTGAACTTACAAATCCCCCCAGATAATGTGGGTAACAGGGCGGTTCTATCGTTGGACGCCGCCAAGGTGTTCGACAGCGTAGAATGGCCCTATCTTTGGGAGGTCCTGGCTCGGTTTGGGGTGGGGCCCACATTTTTGAAATGGGTTCAGCTCCTGTATAGCTCCCCGACGGCGAGAATGCGCGTCAATGGGGAAGTATCAGAACCCTTTCATCTCGCTAGGGGCACTCGGCAGGGGTGCCCTTTGTCGCCCCTGCTGTTTGCCCTGGCTCTCGAACCATTGGCCATACATATCAGGCACATGCAGGACATAGTGGGGTTTCAGAGAGGGCCTAGGAAAGATGTGGTTTCCCTTTACGCTGATGACACTCTGATATACCTGGGAGACACAGACAACTCTCTACAAAATGTCATGAACCTGATTGCTGGCTTCGGTCAGCTCTCGGGTTTCACTATCAATTGGAACAAATCTGTTCTTATGCCCTTAGATCCCCTGCCGGGTCCATTGCCTGAGTGCGCAAGGGACATCGCTGTGGTGGATGAATTTCGATATTTGGGCATACAAGTCACGCCATTCCCGCTTAACTACCTAGACAAAAATCTGTCCCCATTGCTACAGAAACTCCGCCTAAAATGTTCAGCCTGGAGGAAGTTGCCACTATCTGTGACTGGTAGGGTCAACCTCATTAAGATGGTATGGGCGCCTCAGCTCCTATACATCTTTCACAATTTCCCAATCTGGATCACTCATAGATGGTTTACTTGGATAGACTCTCAGTTTAGGGAATTAATTTGGGGGGGTAAATCACCTCGTATTAGTCTACACTCACTGCAGCTCACAAAAGACCAGGGGGGTTTAGCAGTCCCACACTCTAGATTCTATTTTATAGCCTCGCAACTCCAACATCTTGGTAACTGGGGAGTGGTAGATAGCTCTGACCCGATTAGGTCACTGATGGTCCCAGTGGATTCGGCTCTCCCGGCTCTGGTGTATCTGGAGGCTGGTCTTACCCAGTTCCCTGATACTTTTCCCACAATAGGCCTGTTGAACAAACTATGGAAGTATGTGAGAAGTATTTTTAAACTTAAATCAATCTGCCAGTTCACTCCAATCTGGAGAAATAAATACCTGGGGGAACTCTTTATTCTGAAGGGCTTCGGCTCATGGGAAATGCTTGGGATACATTACGTCACCCAGTTGTTCTCTGGTAATGTCTTTAAAACTTTTGCTGCCATGAAAGAGGACTTTGGCTTACATAACACTCAATTCTATCAATATCTACAGTTGAGACACGCAGTACAGTGCGAGAGTAGACTCTCCCCGTTAGTTGTGACAGCACACCCGTTGATGAGAGATGTGCTCTCCACGGAGGATAGAAATGGCATGATTTCACGGGTCTATGCAAGGCTACTTCAACATACACATGATGCCAGTAAACTTCCTTGTAGACGTGGGTGGGAGCGTGACTTGGGACCTATAGACGGGGAAACCTGGGAGTTGTGTCTGACATCTGCCCCCTTAGTCTCAGTCTCTGCTTCCCAGAGACTGTCCCACTTATATCTACTACACAGGGTGTACAGGACCCCGGCTAGGCTACACAAGTGGGGCTTTAGAGACACCCCCTTGTGCCCTAAATGCACCGCACAAAATGGAGATCTGCTGCATATGATGTGGAAGTGCCCCAAACTATTTCGGTATTGGAAATTTGTTCTGGATACTATAGCTCAGGTGTTTCAGATACCAGTTCTTACTGACCCAATGGTCTGCCTCCTTGGTGCCTTGGAACTACCTGACCTGTCACCAAATGGCCATACTGCAGTGCTACGACTGCTTTATCTTGCCCGCAAGGAGATTGCTAAACTATGGATCACCCCTAGGGTACCAACGGGTGCACAATGGGTGAAACAGGCTAACAGTATTTTAATGCGTGAGAAACTAACATATCAACACCGGGGTGCCTTAAAAAAGTTTTACTCTATGTGGCAGCCATGGCTGGATGTACCGGGACTGGGTCCCTTGCAATTGGTGAGAGACAGATTGCTACAGGGATAGAGTAGCTTACTCTAGTGAAAGGGAGTGTGATGGTGCTGCGGGTGGGGAGAGAGAGAGGAACATGCTACATCATTTATTGGAGAACCTAAAAAGGCACGGGGAATATGATAGAGGTCCACAGCTTTCTTTCTTTCTCTTTCTCTCTTTCTTTCTTTCTTTTTCTTTCTTTCTCTTTCTTTTTCTTTCCTCTCCTTCTCTTTTCTTTTCCTCCTTCTCTCTTATTTACCCTCCTCCCTTTCCTTCCAACTTTAGTTTGTTTCACTTTCTTTTACCTCCTGAGATTGCAGTCGGATGCATCTGCACACAGTCAGATTACGTTTCCCAGGGTGATGCTACATATGACATGCAGTACTGTAAAGCATAACATTTTCTCATGATTGTACTGTTTATGGATATGTTGGATATAGGATTATATCCTGATTCTTCCCTGTAAACTGCAAATAATGTTGATCTGTCTGTGTACAATTATATGATTGTATTCCTATCTGTATACAATAAACTTGCTTTTTGATTCAAAAAAAAAGAATTGTGTGCACCCAGGAATATCATGAATCACGGTAAATGGCCGATGACATCAACCAAGTTACCACGTGATCGCTCTGACGGAGCGATCAGTTGCAAACAAGCCGATGCATGCCCAGTTTAGCTCTTCACTCTCCATACCGATCGGTACAGATGAGAGGGGAAGGGATCGGGTGCAACAGTGATGTGGGCTAGATTTGTATTGCCCACAGATCTATGCCCATTCCTGCCTCATCCATCCATGTTCAGCCATTCCCATCTTTGACTCATCCATGCCACATCAGTTCTCATCAGTGCCACTACAGTGCCTCACAAAAGTGCAATAGAGATGAGATTTATGCCCCTAGAACATCTGATGGTGCTCCCTGCATGTTGGGCCTCTGTATTTGGCCAGGCTGTGTAAAAATCTCTGATATGTGGTATTGCCATACTCGGGAAGAGTAGCAGAATATATTTTGGGGTGGAATTTTTGCTAGGTAGACGTTACGTGCTAAAAAATATTGTATAAGTGGACAACTTTGTGGAAAAAAAATGTGTTTTAATTTTCTTTCCACATTTTCCATAAAAACTTGTGGGAAAAAAAATACATGTTTAAAAGACTCCTTATGCCTCATAGAATATATGTTGGGGTGTTTGCTTTCCAAAATGGGGTCATTGTTTGGGCATCTCCATTGTCCTGGTGCTCCAGGGCCTTCAAAAGTGCAAGTGGTAGTCAAGAAAATATATGTGTAATTTATGCTCCTAGAACACCTGAATGTGCTCCCTGTATGTTGGGCCTCTCTATGTGGCCATGCTGTGTAAAAGTCTCAAACATGTGGTATTGCCATACTCAGGAGTAGAAGAATGTATTTTGAGGGTGTAATTTGTGGTATGCATATGCTGTGTGTGAGAATTACCGTATTAATCGGCGTATACCGCACACTTTTTTGCCCTGAAAATCAGGCCAAAATCGTGGGTGCGCGGTATACGCCGATACCCGCGCCGAGTACCCGCGCAGTCTCGGCTCCTCTCGTGCTCACGTACAGGACGTCAGCGCAAAAGTAGCCGAGCCTGCCCGACAATACACAAGTGTACTGCGCTCTGTATATGTCAGCGCAGTATTCAAACTCAGTGCGGGAAACGAGCGGGGAGGACGTGAGGACGCCGCAGAAGGACGCCGGACCCGACGAAGAGGACACCCGAAGCCACAGACGGACGCCGGACCCGACGAGGCCGCCGATGGACGCCGCGCAAGACACCAAAACTGTAAGTACAAAAAACTTTATTTCCACAGGAATTCGGGGCAACTTTAGGGGTGCGCGCTATACGCGGGAGCGCGCTATACCCCAATAAATACGGTAACCTGTTAAAGCGGGATTCCACCCACAATTTCTATCTACTAACGCCTAGCTGCTGACTTTTAATAAGAACACTTACCTGTCCTACTGGCCAGCACTGATGGCCCCCCGATGCCGATCTCTTGATCGGTGCAGGTCCTGCACCGCCATCCACACTAAGGAAACAGGCAGTGAAGACTTATGGCTTCACTGACCGTTTCCTACTGTGCATGCGCGAGTCTCGCACTGACTTGTGAATGGGTGGCTGCTCACTGGGATTACACACAGATCCCAGAAAGCAGCACGCCCCATTTCACTAGAAGAGGATGTAGAAGAAGACAGACCGCGGTTACGGAAGAGGCAGATAATGGACTTCCGCATAGCAACAGGTATTTTGGGTGAGTATAATTTTTTTTTCTAGTTTTTTTTTATTTATTTATTTTTTTGTGAATTTTTTTTTTGCCTGGGTGGAATTTCACTTTAATATGACAATATTCTTGATTCTTGCCGTTTGCAGGCTACTGACAGGTGTCATTGCCCTTAGATCTATCAGCCCTCAATTTTGGTTCTAACATGAAGCGGATACCCTCTCTCTCCCCTGACAATCTGAATCAATACAAGTATATCAAATGCTCACCTACCATTTTTCCCCTCCCCCTCCTACCTTTAATCTCCATCGCTTGCACTAAACCCTTACTTATCAACTCAAAAAATATGTATATAAAGCACAAGTTATTTATCCAGACTTTCTCAGCTATATTGTGCCACCTGATTGGATACCCACGTTTCTATTATGTATTATTCTACCTATCCTAATGAAAATATATTAAAAACATTTTGAAAGAAATCTATGACATTAACAAGCAAAGTGCTGTTTTTTTTTTTTTTTTTTTTTTTTTTTTTTTTTAAGTTTAATGTTTAAAGCAATATCTTAAATTAACATAATTTTAAGATTGCTGAACATTCAATTAGTCAATTTATCAAGATCAATACATAGGATCATTAATTACAAAATGTACCTGTAGTTCCAAAACTGAAAAACTGCAGTTTCTGCAATGAAACATTTTTCTGCGTTTAAAAGAGCCATTAACCTCATAAAAAAATTATAATAGAAAATGCAATACACTGTAAAAAGAATGTCATAATACAATGTATTTACTTTGAGATGACAAAGACAAGCAAGTCAGATTTAATAGGAATGTATTTTAGCTTTTTATCCTTACAGGAAATTAAACTACAGAGACAGTGACTTTGCATCCGATTAGACTGAATACCGATTTGTCAGCTGGCTGACAAAATAAAGTGTTTTTTGTTGTCAACATGGTCTCAGTTGTGTAATGATAAACTACAGGTAAGGTTTCATGGCAACTGCCCCCCCCCCCATTAAAAAATAAATAAAATGCTGTTGTTCACAGCCACACCAATATAGGTATCCAAAATGCGTTTACACATCAGAGAGCAAGCTGACCCAGTTAAAAAAAAAAATATATTACATACATATATATATATATATATATATATATATATATATATATATATATATATATATATATATTAGGGCTGTGACTGATTAAAATTTTTGTGTTCGATTAATCGTTTTTTTTTTTAATCGATTAATCGACTAATTTCGATTAATTAACGCACATACATATACAACTACTTTTAGCTGATCTCCTTGCATTGCAACTCTGCATTAGCCACTGGTAAATGTGGTGGGGGCAGTATGGGGGCAGATGTGTATATTCTTGCAGTATGGGGGCAGATGTGTATATTACAGCATCTGCCCCCATGCTGTAATATACACATCTGCCCCCATGCTGTAATGTACACATCTGACCCCATGCTGTAATATACACATCTGCCCCCATACTGCAAGAATATACACATCTGCCCCCATGTGTACATTACAGCATGGGGGCAGATGTGTATATTCTTGCAGTATGGGGGCATATGTGTATATTCTTGCAGCATGGGGTCAGATGTGTACATTACAGCATGGGGGCAGATGTGTACATTACAGCATGGGGGCAGATGTGTATATTCTTGCAGTATGGGGGCAGATGTGTATATTACAGCATGGGGGCAGATGTGTATATTACAGCATGGGGGCAGATGTGTACATTACAGCATGGGGGCAGATGTGTACATTACAGCATCTGCCTCCATGCTGTAATATACACATCTGCCCCCATGCTTTAATATACACATCTGCCTCCATGCTGTAATATACACATCTGCCCCCATGCTTTAATATACACATCTGCCTCCCATACTGCAAGAATATACACATCTGCCCCCATGTGTACATTACAGCATGGGGGCAGATGTGTATATTCTTGCAGTATGGGGGCAGATGTGTATATTACAGAATGGGGGCAGATGTGTACATTACAGCATGGGGGCAGATGTGTACATTACAGCATCTGCCCCCATGCTGTAATATACACATCTGCCCCCATGCTGTAATGTACACATCTGACCCCATGCTGTAATATACACATCTGCCCCCATACTGCAAGAATATACACATCTGCCCCATGTGTACATTACAGCATGGGGGCAGATGTGTATATTCTTGCAGTATGGGGGCATATGTGTATATTCTTGCAGCATGGGGTCACATGTGTACATTACAGCATGGGGGCAGATGTGTACATTACAGCATGGGGGCAGATGTGTACATTACAGCATGGGGGCAGATGTGTATATTCTTGCAGTATGGGGGCAGATGTGTATATTACAGCATGGGGGCAGATGTTTACATTACAGCATGGGGCAGATGTGTACATTACAGCATGGGGGCAGATGTGTACATTACAGCATCTGCCCCCATGCTTTAATATACACATCTGTCCCCATACTCCAGGAATATATACATCTGCCCCATAATGTTACCACACACAGATGGTTGTCCTTTCTTACCTGACTATCAGGCAGGCAGACCCATCTGCAGAGTAGCTGATGGACACACGTGCGCAAGGGAAGAAGATACAAGCAGGCGGGCAGGTGATGATGACGTCAGCGCGCCGCGGCTCCGGAGCTAGGCCGAAGCCGCGGCCTTTCCTATGGGCGAGACCGCGGAGCTCACTCCGCGGATCGTCAATCGATCAAAATAATTTTAATCGACCAAAGAAATTAACGATTAATCGACCAATTAATCGTTAATTTCCGCAGCCCTAATATATATATATATATATATATATTTGGTGTTACGCTTAAAGCAGAGTTCCGCCCACTCCTTTTAAAAATTAAAAGTCAGCAGTTACACATATTGTAGCTGCTGACTTTTAACATTAGGACACTTACCTGTCCTGGAGTCCAGCGATTTTGGCACTGGTCGAGTGCTGCCGCCACCACTGCAGGTAAGGGAACCCGGCAGTGTAGCCTTTCAAGCTTCACGGCCGGGTCCCTACTGTGCATGTGCGAAGCTCGCTGTGCTCAATGGCCCAGCAGAAGGGGAAGGAGGAGGAGGGCCGAGTTGCTGACATAATTTGCCACAGCCCAGTCTCCCGGAAGTGGGGACAGGGTAATTGTAAAAAAAACAGGTACCTCCCCTCGAAAGGTGGCAAATGTGGCACCAGAGGGGGGGGATCAGATAAGAGGAAGTTCCACTTTCGGGTGGAACTCCACTTTAAGCTTTTTGTCAAGCGAAACTTCAATAGAACAAAATAAAACTGGCAGGATTCCCATTATAGCATCAGAACATTTTAAATAAAGAAAATAGATAATTAGACTATCATAATAAAGTTGCCTGGCAATTTCTTATCACAATTTCAATAATATGCCAAAAGTAATATTTAAAGTGATACTTAAGTTTTTTTTTTTTTTTAAACAAACATGTTATACTTACCTTCCATGTGCAGTGGTTTTGCACCGAGTAGCCCCCAATCATCCGCTTCTCTTCCCTGCTGAGTGTCCCTACAGCTAGCAGCTTGCTATGTGGGTACCTCAGCCGAGGCTCCAAGTCTCCATCCAGACTAGAAGCTGTGGCACGGCCTTTCCTTTCCTTTTCTTATTGGCTCCATGAGTTTGATTGAGAGCAGTGGGAGCCAATGGCACCCCACTTCTGACTTCCCAATCAGGAGGGAGAGTCCCGTACAGCTGAGTCTTTAATGTAACATCGCTGGACCGAGTCGGGTCTCAAATATTAGGGGGGACAAGAGGGGCTACTGCAGACAGAAGGTTGTTTATCTTAGTGTATAGTATTCATTAAGATAAAAAAAAAAAAAAAACCTTCACACATGAGAATAACGTACACGTAGATACAATGTCACATCAAGCCACATTCTTAAGCTAGTACATTTGTTTTTATATATTAGAGAGAGATATGTTAAATTCCTTCCAGTTTTGTAACCTTTGTTTAAAGAGGTTGTAAACCCTTAACGGGTCAAGTGCCAAGCCTCAAACAAGGTGATACACAGAGATTAAACAACTCATGTTACCTATGTTGTACCTGTTTATCTGCTCACTTTCTTCTCTACAGCCTTCCAAAGCACATAAAACAAAGGAGAGCTCTGTGTAATTTGAGATCTGAGTGGAGGAAATGGATACCCCCACCCCTCTACACAGTCTCATAATAACCTGTTAAAAGTGACTAATGCAGATTGCAGTGGGAAGAGAGAGGCGACAGAAATCAAACTGGGTGCTTTTGATTGAGGCTAGTACATACCATAGACAGATATGCTTTGTTCATTTTTTTTCATAAGTTTACAACCACTTTAAAGTAAATGTAAATAACATTTGTTCTAATGTTGTGTTTCAGTTCATCAATCTGTCTGTATATAATACCAATGGCCTATTTTGCTCATGTTTTATGTACTTTTACCAACGCATCATACAGGTTAATTTGGTTGGTAAGCAGACTGGTTGGTGAGTTGAGCTGGGAATTTTCTCTGATTTTGTCTTGCATGTGTTGCCCTTTCATGTGCTCCTTGCTTTAAATGTCAGTTATACTTAGGGGTATGGCTCATTTATTTGTTTGTTACTGATGTAATATTGATGAGGGCACACACTGCACATCTTTGGTGCCATTGTGTTATATGCTGGGTGTCTATTGTGCCCCTGTGCCTTTAAGGAAAATTGGGCTACCTCAAGACCAAACTGCACCTTATCTATCCATTAGAATGCTTGTTCTTACACTGTTGGAGACGCTCATAAATTTACAAGTTAGGATTATAAATATTATAGGATGCCATGAAGTGGTCTTGTAGCTTATGCATGCATTTGAAAATGTTAGACAGGTTAATTTGGTTGGTAAGTTGAGCTGGGAATTTTCTATGGTTATGTCTTGCATGTACTTTTAACATAACCTACACAAATGATTGCACCTTTTTACACATAAAAGTTCCCCTTCCCCATGCTTACTTTAACACCTTTTCCCCCCATTTGACTTAATACCTGCTATCACAGTTACCTGTTCTATGCTCCAGTGCTGGCCAATTCCCTCTGTGTACAGCCAATGGCTTCCAGCAACTTAACCGATTAAGGACCGCACAACTTTTTACGTCAACAGAATGGCACGGCTGGGCAAATGGGCGTCCAGGTACGTCCACTTTAATTTGCCGCCGGCAGCTCGACCCTGGCGCGAGCTCCGTGACCATGCCCGCGGACTCAATGTCTGCCGATGTCCTGTGATAAGGTCACAGAGCTGAAGAACAGGGAGATGTCAGTGTAAACGCATCTCCCTGTTCTTCCTAGTGACATGTCACTGATTGTCTGTTTCCTGTCATTTTTATAGCACTGATTGCTGCAAAAATTACAATGTCCCAAAAAGGTGTCAAAAGTGTCCAATGTGTCCACCATAATGTCACAGCCACGATAAAAATGGCTGATCGCCGCCATTACTAGTAAAAAATATATTATATATATATTTATTAATTAATACAAATGCCATAAAACTATCACCTATTGTGCAGACGCTATAACTTTTGAGAAAACCAATCAATAAACACTTATTGCTATTTTTTTTTTACCAAAAATATGTAGAAGAATACGTATCTGGATCAAGTGTGGGTATGGAGTTGGGTGTATAGGATTTTACTGTGTTTATTTTTTTATTTTTTATTTTTTTGTGGTTGAACTGGATGGACTTGTGTCTTTTTTCAACCTGACTAACTATGTAACTATGTATCGGCCAAAACTGAGGAATACATGTGTTTTATATATTTTTGGGGGATATTTATTATAGCAAAAAGTAAAAAATATAGAATTTTTTTCAAAATTGGCGCTCTATTTTTGTTTATAGCACAACAAATAAAAACCGCAGAGGTGATCAAATATCACCAAAAAAAAGCTATATTTGTGGGGGAAAAAAGGACGATTTTGTTTGGGAGCCACGTCGCACGACCACACAATTGTCAATTAAAGTGACGTAGTGCCGAATCGCAAAAAGTGGCCTGTTAGCCAAATGGCCTGGGGCTTAAGTGGTTATATAGAGGGGGCACTGGTGTGCACTTTGCTTAAGGTTCAAGCAAAGCAGCGTCAACCGGACTCTCTATGTTCCACATGGATTAGTCCCAATAGTGTTACCAGGTTCTACCCAGTGTTGTTTTTGTGAAAACCAGCCAGCCTGTTTGCAACTCCAGTGATCCATGCATTCCTTTCAGCATACAGTCTTCCTTCACTCTCTGCACTTTAGTGAGTTTCTGCTTGTCTACACCAATGTGCTTACTTGTGTCTCTCAGTGAATACCCCCCCCCCCCTGAGGTTATCAGATCCTGTGCACTTCCAGTTAATATTATACTCCGTGCCTTTGGATGGGTTTGTGCACTCCTGTGTTACCTAATCCTCAGTAAAACTCCAGAACTTTTTCTACTATCAGTTGTGACCTGCTTGAGTAAGAGGATTGAAACTTGAATATCCCCTGCATCACAATATCTCCACCCCTAGGAGCTCTTGTGAAGACCAAGTAGTATCTTAGACTGTGTGCCTTAGCCCTTCTCTGGAATTTAATCATTGAAAAAAGATGCAGCCAGCCAAGTCCTCTCTGGATTTCACCACCATCCCTTCAGTTGTCCTGGTCATCCACAGTTCCCCTAGCGGGAGAGGGTTTTTAATCTGGCATCAGAAAAAAAAATGAATGCTCAGGTTAAAAATGTATTTATTAGAAATTAGAACTGCACTCCTTCCAGCACTAATTTACTAAAAGAAAAAGAGTCCCTTCTCTAGTGCTAAACTTCAACTAATGAACTGTTTGCCATTTGTGTGTGCTGCTGTTTTTTTTTTTCCTTTCTTTTTTATAGCCCTTACGTATAGTAAAGTACAGTATAGTAAGTGCCAAATGTGCAGCACTAAATCATGTTGTGAAGGAATACACTGATCACAGTGGGTTGCTTGCTCAGCTCCTTGCAGATGAACATCTTTTTCTCCCCTAATCACAGAATACCTTGCATTGTGTGAAAAGAATGCAATACTTAATGCATGAGGAGTAGAGCGAGTGACGGTCTATGACAACCTTTTTCAACCATTTCCAATATACAGTATTCCAGTCAGATGAAATTTAACTATAAAACTTAAGAAACCTCAGCAAGCAATTTGATTCCAAAGGGAAGTGTGGGATTAAAGGAAAAACAAATATTCATACACACCTTTGTGGCTCACAAAATTGATCCAATACTGCAGCTGCCCCCTGCAGGCTCTAAGACCAAGAACTGAGCAATCACATGACCTCTGATCGTTCAGTTCTCAATTTTCAGTGAGCAGACAGTGGTGAATGTTAGTTGCCGGCTCTCTGCTCTACCCCTCCAGTGCTTACTGGAGCACCCGGCTGGGGAGGGGGCAGAAAATGGCTGGCTCAGGCTCTTAGCGGTGTATTATTTGTGGGATCTCTACAGAACCTGGACAGGCTCTGTGATGCCAGCCAACAGGTTTTAGGCTTTCACAGGATAAGTATGGCCAGAAGAGTTTTGTACTTAAGTGTTTAACCACTAGCCGACGTTTTACGGCGGCAGGTCGGCTCGCCTGCGCGAAAAGATGCAATATTACGTAATTTCGCATTTCAGCCATTAGGGGAGCGTGGGCGCCCCTGGTGCCGACACGCGTGCCCCGGCAGGCGCGATCACCCGTGATCGCTCGTTACAGAGCGAGAATCGGGAGCTGTGTGTGTAAACATACAGCTCCCGGTCCTGTCAGGGGGAGAAATGACCGATTGTCTGTTCATACAATGTATGAACAGCGATCTGTCATTTCCCATAATCAGTCCCACCCCCCCTTCAGTTAGAACACACCTAGGAAACATAATTATCCCCTTCCTCGCCCCCTAGTGTTAACCCATTCACTGTCAGTGACATTTTTACAGTAATCAATGCATTTTTATAGCACTGATGGCTATAAAAATGCCAATGGTCCCAAACATGTGTCAAAAGTGTCCGAAGTGTCCGCCATAAGGTCGCAGTACCGATAAAAAATCACTGATTGCCGCCATTACTAGTAAAAAAAATAAAAAATAATACAAATGCCATAAAACTATCCCCTATTTTGTAGACGCTATAACTTTTGTGCAAACCAATCAATAAACGCTTATTGCTATTTTTTTAACGAAAAATAAGTAGAAGAATACGTATATATTTTTGGGGGATATTTATTATAGAAAAAAGTAAAAAAGATTGAATTTTTTCAAAATTGTCACTCTATTTTTGTTTATAGCGCAAAAAATAAAAACCGCAGAGGTGATCAAATACCACCAAAAGAAAGCTCTATTTGTGGGAAAAATAGGACACCAATTTTTTTTGGGAGCCACGTCGCACGACCGCGCAATTGTCAGTTAAAGCGACGCAGTGCCGAATTGCAAAAAGTGGCCTGGTCATTGACCAGCAAAATGGTCCGGGGCTGAAGTGGTTAATGTTAGTGAGGGAAGGTGAGCCTCTGCCTCATTCTAAAGGGAAACTGTGCAGTCTCATTTTTTGTTTGTGTGTGATATTTAAACATGACTTCATGACGCATATTTGTAAAATGATAATAAATAGATGATAGATTTTTCTCAGACATTTCAAAAGATGTCATGATGTTCAAATGATAAAAAATGTGAATACATTCCACATTTTAAAATTATGCAGATGTAACACATACATGTATAATTTGAGGCATAAGAACATTAAAACCATATTAGATCAGCTTAGAATATTGATCCAGTAAAAAAGAGTCGAAAACCCTATAACCTTGGAGCATGTGTACTATAAAAAACACATAAAAGTGATATATTTAGGTAGCATTCTATACAAATCTATTGTTTTCATATAGGCTGATAATTGCAGACTACCACAGGGAGAAAAAAGCACAACCACTAATACTAACTGTATTATTCAGAAACAAATATGGCTCCCCAATGCACATATTTATTTATCAAGCACAAGTTCTGAAAACCTTTTACACACATTGATAACAAAATAACATTATTTATGCTGACAAAAAAAATTACCAATGCCCGTAAATGTAATTATTTGTGCAGAACAATACCTTGTAAAATCAATGTTTACGGACTTCACCTTTTATAATGCAATGTAAGGTAGCACACCCACTATAATATCATTCTTCAGCTAGTCTGCTTTTGCTCTCAGTGTCATTACTTTAAAGCTCAATTCTGCTACTATTCATTTTTAAATTTTCACTCTATTTGTCCTGTTCCCTGTGGCAGTTTATAAAATGAAACAACTTGCAGGACATTATTTCCTGCCCTACAGCTATCTGTAAGCATTAGGGACTGTATACCTAATTGCAGTTAATACTGCAGACTTAGCCCCCTGCAGAGCCCCAACTCCTTTCCCCATCATTAAGCTCTTAGTGCCTCGGTCCAGATTTCTCAGCAAGACAGAAATGCAAAATCTGTCAATGTTTACAGTGGGTGCCCCAAATCTACTGGCGCCATGTTGATAATACATACAAAGCTTCATTATCTGTCGACATCTTTTATTTCAAGCATCATGGTGAAGACAGTCTGCATTTATAGAACAACATCTGAATATTCATCAACTTATTACTTCATTGCCTCGTTTTGACCTACGAATCGCTAATTTCTAGAAATGTTCTTTCAGCCACTTTGCAGAGGCAACATAATGCATGAACAGAGAAAGTGCTCATAATGATATACTATATAAATGAGATGCTCAGTCTAACAAACCTGAAGTTCACTCATTCTAATGAGGCATAAAAGAGGATTAAAAAGGACAAAAACGAACTAAATAAATAAATAAAAATCACACAAATGCCAAAGATCTAGAATTTTGGATTTTTTTTTTGTTTTAATTTAAAGATGCAAAGTCTTGGGATATTCTTTCTCCTAAGTAACTGACTGGAAACAACTACATGTAACAGACTTGTGGTCAGTGGCTCATTGATAAAGGAGAGCATCTATTGCCGTCTAATCTCCATTATAATGTAAAGTTTTTTTTTTTTTTTAATTATTATTATTATTATTATTATTATTATAATGGCAAACATAGTATAGTGACCTGCTCTGTGCAATGGAATAGAGGATCCCAGAAGAGAGCAATCCCAAACCTCCTCTTCTTGGGTCCCTCGCTGGATCTCTCGGCTCTTCCCCCCCTTCTGAGTGCCCCCATAGCAAGCCATTTGCTATGGGGGCACTCATCAGGCATGCATGTCAATTGACACACACAGACTGGCCCACGCCCACCAACACTCCTGTGCTCCCTCCTCACAGGATTTGATTGGCATCAGCAGGAGCTACCCACTGCACAGCGCTGGATTAAGATAAGGCTCAGATAACTATTTGGGGGATGGGGTAGAGCTGACCATGAAAAATGTACTTTTTTTATTGTTTATTTATAAATTTTGCAAATCATACAAAAGAGAACATATATGAATCATTAACAGTTTAAAGAAACACAGGTATACACTGTCTTAGTGAACTCCAGAGCATATAAAACTTGTACAAATATAGGAATGGCGATGTGAACAAACAATCGCCTTGAGTGGGAGAGAGAAGAAAATAAAAAAAGACAATCCCATTAAGTAATAATGGGAAACATAGATCAATAAAAAGTTAGGTAAAACACCAAAACAAATACAACATTTGAGTAAAATTTGAGACACCCACTCGTCCAGGTGTCATAGAGGTCACACAAACCTGCATAAAGATCTGTACACAAAGAGAACCGCAATTGCAATTGCAAACACACTAGAGGAATACTTAGGCAGTTAACATTAACTAACTTGGCTTACTTCCCTCAGAACCATATGCTGTATTGTCCCATATTGACCACGTTTCAGAAAATGTATTTTCCGTACCTTCCACTGTAGCTGTCAAACGCTCCATTATGCGTATGTCAGCCACAGTAGTGAGCAGCTGTGGGATTGTTGGGGCTGATGTGGTCAACCACAGTCTAGGGATGACCCGCTTAGCAGCCAATAAGATAAAAGATATCAATTGGCGCAAGGCCAGAGAGATACCAGGGAAAGGGAGACCTAACAAGCAGTGCATGAGCGTCAGAGGGACGGGAATACCCATCAAATTGTCTAACAATTTCTGAACTTGAAGCCAAAAATGGTGAACAGGGGGACATTCCCACAAAATGTGGAAGTGAGAGCCCACAGCACTATTAGATCTCCAGCATTGTTTTGAGATTTTGCGGTTGCAGGCATGCAAGATATCTGGGGTCCTATACCAATGCATTAGGACTTTGTATGCAGTTTCTTTATGGGCCACACACAGAGATCTTGGAAGTGTGCCTCCAAACTCTCTCCCAATCTAACAAGGAGATATTGTGTCATAAGGTCCGAGTCCACTTTCTCATGTAAAGGTGGGCATTCCCCGCCATGGGGACTGCCTCATGCAATATTTTATAAATGGTAGAGATCATTTGAGGCTCGTGAGGGCCTCTAGCGCATAAGGCCTCAAAGTCGGTTGGCCTCTCTAAAGTCAAAGAAGGGGACCTGGTAGATAAAAAATGTCTAATCTGTAGGTATGAGTGCAAGAGCTTTTGGGGAATCTGATGCTGTTTTTGCAGCTCGGGGAAGGTTAGGAAATGTTGGGTCACTGGATTGACGAAATGTTGTAATTGGAAAAGTTCAGCTTGGATCCAAGGTAGCATACGATCATAGGAGAGACTATCTGGGATGTCTGGGTTGAATAAAATATTCAAGAGTGGAGGGTTCGCAGAGTATCGCTCAGAGCAGCGCTTCCAAATAAACAACGTGAACAGCATGGGGCTAAACATTTTTCGCAATTGGAGCATATGAAGGGCAGTAGAAGGCCATAACATATAACATGGATGGACCGGGACAGTGACACTCAATTTTGAGAACATTAATTCTCCCCAAGAGGGATAGGGGAAGGGCGCTCCAGTAAACCGTTAATTTTCAAAAACAAGGGAGGAAAGTTGACCCGATATAGTGTGTCATAAGAGGCAGTGAGCTGAACCCTTAAATATTTAAGTGACCGAGTACACCAATGGTAGTTATACTGGCTTTGGAGGGAGTACAGGAGACACAAGGGAATGTTTATGGGTAGTGCTTCTGTTTTAGCAACATTTTAAATCCTGAAAGAGATCCAAAGACAGATAATATGTTATGCAGGTATGGCAGGGAGGAGTGTGGGTGCGTGAGAGTGAGGAGAACGTCATCTGCAAATAAGGATAATTTATATTCCATGTGACGGAGTCTCACGCCTCTAATATCCGGACATTTCTGTATAACCGCAGCCAGGGGTTCTAAACTAAGGATAAAGAGTAGTGGCGATAATGTACAACCCTGTCTCATAACAATGCTAAGAGAAAATGGGCGTGAAAAATGTGAGGAAAGTTGTACTTGCAATGTGGGGTTCGAATACAAGGCTCAGAGAGCTTGGACAAAGGGGCCTGAGAATCCGTAACGGGTTAGGATTGCAAACACGAATGGCCAACTAAGGCGATCGAAAGCTTTTTGGGTGTCTAAACTAAGAATCAAAGCAGGATTTTTAGTTTTAGTAAGTAGATGTATAAGGTCAATTGTGCGCCGTGTGTTGTCACCCGCATGTCTCATAGGGACGAATCCAACTTGGTCTCTATGAATTAGAGCTGGTAGAAGTAAAGAGAGTCTATTCGCTAAAATTTTGGTAAACAAATTGTATTCAGAATTTAATAGGACGATGGGACGATAATTATCGGGAAGGGATGGATCTTTACCCGGTTTAGGGATAAAAAAAGTGCGAAAAACGAAGAGTGTGGCAAAGTGCCCTGAAGTAGCAAAGTGAACAGGGCTAACATAGGCAGAGTTAGGGTCAGTAAAAATGTTGTATAATAGGAGTAAGGAAGACCGTCTGGACCCGGGGCTTTATGTGAGGGAAGGTGTTTAATTACTTCAGTTGGCTCAATGGAAATAGGTTGATTCAATGAGGCTTGTTGATCTAGGGACAATCTAGGTAGATGTACAGATGACAAGAAGGCATCTAGTCTGTCTTGTGAGAACTGGGTCTGTGGGTCAGTGCTCAGGCAGTTGTAAAATTAATTGTAATACTCTCCAAAAACTCTGGACATTGTCTGGGGACAATATGTAGGTGATCCATCTGGCTGTACTATATGATCAGGGATGTTTAGAAAAGGCCGGGGTTTAAGCTTATGGACTAGCATCCTATGTGGCGTGTCTGCATACTCATAAAACTTTTGCTTAGACCACAGTATTGACTTCGAAATTTTGTTTGTATCCACTGATTTAATGCTATTACGGATAGCAATCACCTTACGCAGGCGACCTACCGTAGGAGAGCGGAGTAACTGCGTCTCCGCCGTCTGCAGCCGGGCCACCAGCTCTGACCTCAGCTTAATAGAGTCTTGTTTCAGGCATGAGCCAGCTGAGATGCACTCGCCCCTAAAACAAGCTTTATGAGCTTCCCATACAGTAGAAATATCAGGGACAGAGCCTACATTTAAATCCAAAAATTCCTCCAAATTCCGGAGAAGCCTATCCTTAGTTTCAGCGGGTCTCAAAAAAGACTCATTGAGCCTCCAATGACAAGTCTTAGGTGATGTAGCTTGAAGCGCCAAGCTCAAGGTAATGGGGGCATGATCAGACCACGTTATAGGATCTATTTCAGAGAAAAATATGTTAGGTAGCAAAGGGTCGGATACAAGAAAATGGTCTAGGCGAGAATATAATTTATGTGGAGGTGAGAAAAAAGTATACTGATGTTGAGTAGGGTGCTTCACTCTCCATGTGTCAAAAAGATTATGGGGTCTGATCAATTTACAGAAGGTGGTGGATAATTTAAGAACCTGAAGAGATGGGGTCCTTGTGAAAAAGAACATGTCTAGCTCTACCAGGAGACATGCACATATTAAAATCCCCACCTATGATCGTGAAAGCCTGAGAGAAGGATCGCAACCGATCAAGAACGTAGATGAAAAACACAATCTGACCCATGTTGGGTGCATAAATATTAGCTAAGGTAAAGGAGGTGTTCAGGTGGGAGCAGCTCAGGAGGACATACCAGCCCCGGGGGTCTAGAGTCGAAGCAATAATCCATATGGGGCATGAACGCTTAATCAATATGGCCACTCCAGCCTTCCCAGACGGATCTGATGCCATATACACTGTGGGAAACAATCTTTAAAAGGAACCCCCATGGCGGAAATGCGTCTCCTGAACCATCAACATCAGCTCCAGAGGATTTGAATACCTTTAAGGCTAGCCAGCGTTTTCGTTAGGAATTCAAGCCCTTGACATTACAAGAAAATATCTTTAAAGCCATATTACATACAAGGGGGAAGAGGCAGAAGACAATTTAACTCTACTCATGGGTAGGCGATAGACCAACCCAAGGAAATCTGAAAGAAATATAAACACATTAGCATTTCTGAGCAATAAAACAATGTATGGTGAGTTCACAACCTGTGATAGAATGGAAAAACAGGTCAAAAAAGGACCTGATAAAAATTCAAATGGTTTAGCAAAAACAAACAAGGAGAATAGGATACATACAAAAAAATAATAATAATAATAATAATAATAATAATACACATATTTTGAAAGCCTGAAGGAAAAAAGTCCTTCAGGGGACCAAGGCGGAACACCTTGGACGTGTAGAGGAACATGACAGTCAACAAGGACGGCGAGCTGTGGCCTGCTCCTGTAGGGAGGTATTATCCTCGGACGCATTGACAGTTAATGTGCAGAACAAACTGGAACTGTAATAGGGGCTAGCAAGAGAACAGTAGCCTTCAGAAATGTGTGGAACATGGGCAGATATTCGTAACAGAGCTTAATAAAGAAAAAGAAGGATATATGGGCATGGATTTAGGGGAGAACACTCCCTGCAGATACCAGAAGACAGTCTAGGTCCTAGGCATCCGAGAAACAAGAAGATGTAAATCATGGAAGTGTCTGACATTAGGTGGGGGGTCTAGGCAAATTGGAGCGTTGCGGTGTAGAGAAAGCCTTCTGTTGTCTTCGACGTACTGGGGTCCAAATAGCACCGGGGGCCTGAAGGGGCTTGGCAACCAGAGCAGGCGGGGGAGCTGAAGTTCTTCCTCTGGGACAGGTGGGAAGCCCAAGTTGCGAATTACATTTTTGCATTCGTGAAGATCTCTGATGGAGTATTGTGTGCCATCTTTGGAAGCTGAGAGCCGGAATGGGAATCCCCATCTGTAGGGAACTTGATGTTGTTAGAGGTGTGCTGTAATTGGGCGAAGGTTGCGTCTTTTAGCCAGGGTAATGGGAGAAAGATCACTAAAGATCTGGATTTTAGAGCCCTTGAAATCAATATGATTCTTGTTACGTGTAGCTGTTGAGGCTTCTTTGCTGTCATAATAGTGAAAACGGACTATTATGTCTCTTGGATTGGATCCAGGAGGGGGTTTGGGGGCCAGGGATCTATGGGCCCTATCTAGGAGCCAATCTATATCGGGTATGTGAGGAGCCAACATGACAAAAAGATCTAGTAGATATACCCGTAGCTCCTTGTCATTAACCGTTTCAGGGACTCCACGTATCCTTACCTTGGAACGACATTCTCTGTTCTCCAAATCTTCTTGAAGTTGAATTTGGGAGATTGTGTGCTTAAGATAGGCATTTTCGTCTTCCAAAGCATGCGTGTATTGTACAGTCTCGTCGAATTTAGTCTCCAAAGTGGCTGTGCGCTCTCCAAGCTAGCCGATCTCCCCCTGAGTGTCAGGTCACCTGTGGCCAGGTGACAAGTGCACCCCGTTGGGGTCAGGGATGCACCATGTGGTAGTGAACCCAATGGCCGACTGCTGCGATCAGAGAGGAAGTGTGAGCCTAAGATTCCCCAAGGTCACGCTCCGCAGGGAGAGAGGGGAAGCAGCAACCAGGACAAGCTATAGTGATGGGTAAGCAGAGGTCGGGGCAACTGCCAGACAAGGGTAAACAAGGAACAGGCCAAGGGTCAGGGAAACATGCAAACAGGAGAAGTCAGAGACGAGCCAAGGTCGGTACACAGGAAGGTAAACGTAACACACTGCAGACAGAAACATGCTACAAACAAAGGTTGAACAGCACTGCAGACCTGTAGTGCAACAGTTAATATAATCTCAAAAATATTCCGATTGCACACCTTCTGGAGAAATGGCCAATAAGTAAAAGGGTGCTGAAATGATCACCGGCTGGGAACCGGAAAGCAAATCATATATACATATTCGCCAGCACACCAGGGATCATTTAAAAAAAAACGTCCAAAAATTTAATGCATATCTATTGATCCAAAAGAGCAATGTTTCGAGGCCACGCAGGACCTCTTCGTCAGGCAAAAGATCGTATCTTTTGCCTGATGAAGAGGTCCTGCGTGGCCTCGAAACGTTGCTCTTTTGGATCAATAGATATGCATTAAATTTTTGGACGTTTTTTTAAATAATCCCTGGTGTGCTGGCGAATATGTATATACAACAGTTAATATAGACTTCCTGTGATGGCCTGGGTGGGGCCATACAGGGAGGAAGGTGAAAAAAGACAGCCAGAAAGAGGGTCAGGCCTCTAATGGACACATGAGACAGATAAGCTGCCAGACTTTATTGCATAACCATGACACTGAGCTCCTGAGCAAGCTTTCCAACTTCTTTAGTTATGTTGCGTGTCAGATCTTGTAGCAGTGCCTGTAGTTTCAGATCTAGAACTGTTAACATAACTACGTCAGCAGCACTCGTCAGTTGTGATGTGTTACCTTCGTGGAAAATCCCTGGTGCAGAGGTCAGGAGGTCAGCGGCATCAGCCGGTTCTGTGGGCGTATTCGGGGCTGGGGATTGCGACCTATACAGGAATCGATCAATGGTTTGTGCAGGTCTTGATGACATAGATGGGGTTGATATACGTTCTTCTGAAATCCACAGTGGGATACAGCAGTAGGCTTCTGTTCAGGAGCATGCCCAATGTGATGTCAACACAAAGACACCACAACAGAAAGAGAACACCGCAGGAAAGGAAGTGAAGGGACTATTTGTTTAAACCGGTCCTGACATTTCTACTAATGACTAAAAGAAATGTGGGTAGAAAATGATGTAATCCAGGTGTGCAGATGGTTTGCTATTTTTAAAATGTGTTTCATAACAAGTTAATGATAGATTATTAAATCAGTATAAACTCTGAACCAGATATGTAATATATTGTAGCTTACCAATCTTTTGATATGGTGGGTGCATTTGTTTTCTTTTTTGTGGTCCTTTTTGTCTCAGTTTTCACCTGGTGATCTGGCCAGTAACACACCTTCTGTATTAGAGTGCCCCCACTCTGGGTGAAGGAGCAGCAGGGAACCGTTGGCTTGCAGAATTGCCAGTCGGGGGGAGGGGTGCATTAGCAGATTTAGATACACCAACAAATAGAAGATGAACTCCAGCAAACAATTTATAAGCAGTAACTGTATTTTGTTTTTACTTTTGAAATAAACCATTTACTATTGAGAGGGGTTGTCTCAACCCTGCAACTGCTACAACTGCAAACGAGCTTGTTCTGTTGAAAAATGACAGGGCACCCCTCAGTGGTAAATGGTTTGTCTCAAACCTACAACTGCAAGAGAGCTTGATCTATTTTACAAAATGACAGGCTTACTGGCTAAACCACCGAGGGAAGATAAACATTTTTTTTTTTTTATTGCATTGTAGTCTAAATATGAGATCTGAGGTGTTTTTGACCCCAGATCTCATATTTAAGAGGACCTGTCATTCTTTTTTCTATTACAAGGGATGTTTACATTCCTTGTAATAGGAATAAAAATTACCCATTTTTTTCTTTTAAACTTAAAAATGACAAATAAATAAAAATCGAGTAAAATAAATAATAAAAAAAATGAAAGCGACCCATCCAGATGAGCTCGCGTGCAGAAGCGAACGCATACATGAGTAGTGCCTGCATATGAAAACGGTGTTCAAACCACACATGTGAGGTATTGCCGCGATCGTTAGAGCAAGTGCAATAATTCTAGCCCTGGACCTCCTCTGTAAATCAAAACATGCAACCTTTAAAATACAGCCTTTATTCATGTAATTCCTAAACCGAATAAAGACCATAGTGACTGCACAAATTATTGTCCGATATCACTAATCAATGTTGACCTTAAACGATTGACGAAAATCTTGGCCACCCGTATGAACTTATTCATATCTAAATATATTCAACCAGATCAAGCTGGTTTTGTACCCAATCGACAGGCCCCGGACCAGACCAGACGCATCATCGATATTATTTCTGCTTTGAACTCCGGTTGGGACGGGGGTGGACGAAGGGGAGTGTTATTGATGTCCTTGGACTTACATAAAGCATTTGATTCCCTATCCTGGGATTATCTATTCTTCATATTAGAAAAATACGGATTTGGCTCAAACTTAATTTCGACACTTATAATGATATATAATACCCCAACTGCTAAAGTAGTAGTGAAAGGTTATAAATCCCCTAACATTACTATAGACAGAGGCACCTGTCAGGGCTGCCCCCGTTTTCCATTGTTGTTTATATTAGCATTAGAACCATTAGCCATCAAAATTAGAGAACACCCAGATATAATGAGAGTTATTTGTGGAGATGGCGAACATAAAGGCGCATTATTCACCGATGATATTCTGCTACTCCTTTCCTCCTCGGTCACATCTTTACCAAATCTAAATGTAGTACTACACCATTTCATGTCTTTTACTGGACTGCAGGTAAACCATTCTAAAACGCAAGCTCTTAACATCTCTTTACAACAAACAGTTATTCAAACTTTACGTAATTCTTTCCCCTTCAATTGGAAAAATGAAGTATTACACTACTTAGGTGTCCATTTGACACCTACTCTTACCACACTATACGAACATAATTATCCTCCCCTTTATAGTAAATTACTAGAAAATCTTCAATGTTGGTATAATAACCCCCCGTCATGGTTTGGTAGACTGTACTCATTCAAAATGATAGTCCTACCGAAAATATTATACTTATTCGGATGCCTTCCAATATCAATTATTAGCAAAGATTTGCAAAAATTTCAAACCAAATTAGTTACTTACATATGGGGTAACAAGAAATCGAGAGTAAACAGACAAATATACTCCTAAAATTAGAGGTGGTTTAGGTATGCCTAATTTACTAAAATATTTTTAAGCAACGCAACTATCCCAATTACTTTGTTTCCATACAAAGCAACCCAAACCGTTATGGATGACTTTAGAATCCTCTTTATATCCAGACACAAGTCCCTTAATGAGGCTAAAAGGGAGAGATAGGCCAACTATTTTATGCCCATCATTATCGTTTTCCCTTCAACTATGGGATGGACTAGCAACATCCTATAAACTTAAATCTTTATATACACCTATGGCACCATTACTCAATAATCCCTCATTCACCCCTGGTTTACATTCACAGGATTTTTCATGGTGGACTAATAAGGGTTTACTAAGAATTGTAGACCTATGTGACCATAAAGGTGCTTTGTCCAAATCTACCTTAAAAAAACGATTTGACCTACCTGATTCAGAATTTCATCGCTACACTCTTATAAAAAGTTTTTTTAGTGAAACTAGACCACATTTCTGATTTCTGATAGATACTCAAGCTATATGTCTTTGATTTATGGTGTCCTCTCCCTGAACTCTCAAAAACGATTTTATATGCAAAAATGGGAACAGGAGATTGATACCTCAATGGAAATTGAAGAATGGAGTAAACTAGCTTGTAATGCTTCGAAATCGATTATAAACACTTCCTTAATTGAAGCAAACTATAAAGTCTTATTGAGATGGTACTTGGTTCCAACACGTGTAGCTTCATTTGTCCAAGGTGCATCCCCAAACTGATTTAGGTGATGTAACACTGAAGTAACCATGTACCATATTTGGTGGACTTGCCAGAAAGTAAGGAAATTCTGGAGACGGACCTATAATTTTTATATATTCTCGAACACTAGTGAATCTCATCAAATCGCCAATTAATGCACTCCTAGGCCGCCAAGTAGAGGGAACATCAACACAAATGAAAAGATTAATTATTTTCATATTTATTGCTGCAAGAGTTACTATTGCTAAATCCTGGAAATCCCCTGTTATTCAATTTTACCTATTAAAAACCAAGCTGTCTTGGATAATGGTTAATGAACGTTTATTGGCTCTTAAAGACGATAAACTAGATTGGTTTAATACAGTCTGGGAACCCTGGATTAATTATCTTTTGACTACTTAATATTTTGTTATCATTCTGAAAATTCCTCTTTTACATAGGAGAGTACCCCCCCCCTTTTGTTTCCTATTTTTCTTTTAATTTATTTTTATTTGTTTATTTATTTATTCTGGGCCATATTCTTAAACAAGTTACGCCGGTGTATCTACTGATACACCGGCGTAATTCGAAATTCCCGCCGGCGTATCATTGTTTTGTATTCACAAAACAATATACGCCGGATTTAGGCTAGGATCCGACTAGTGTAAGACACTTACACTGTCGGATCCTAAATGTAATTCTCCGCCGGCCGCTAGGTGGCGTTTACGTTCAGGTCTCATTTGTTTATGCAAATGAGCCTGATACGCCGATTCACAAACTAAATTGCGTCGCGTAACCGTCGCTTACGTAAGGTTACCCCTGCTATATGAGGGGTAACCTTACGCCAGTCCCACGTAGGCCATGTTAAGTATGGCGTCGGGTCCACGTCGTGTTTTCCCATCGGGTACGTCGTTTTACTAAGTCGTTCTTGAATACGACTTTACGTCAATGACGCACACGTCGGCGTCATTGACGTTTTACGCCGAGAACTGGAGCATGCGCACTGGGCTATTTTAAGCCCGGCGCATGCGCAGTTCGTTCGAATCGGGGGGCGCGCTTAACTTAAATACAAGCCGCCCCCTTGGATTTACGCGGGGATACGCCGGGCCAATTACACTACGCCGCCCAAAACTACGGAGCAAGTGTTTGAGGAATATGGCACTTGCTCCTGTAGGTTGGGGCGGCGTAGTGTAAATGGCTTACGTGCCGCCCGCCTAAAATATACGTGAATATGGCTCTCTCACTTCAGAATTAGACATGTTATTACCAAATTGGTCCTTTAGACCATATATAGAGTTAAGGCTATATTTTTAGTCTGAGTTACAGCCGAATATAACGACTTCATGATATAACCGAGGAAATTTAAAAATATATGATTGTATTTTTGTTTTGTTGTGATATCAGATATGATGTATTATATCTGTATACATATAAAACTTCAATAAAAACATTGAAATACAAAACATGCAACCTGTAGAATTTTTTAAACGTCGCCTATGGAGATTTTTAGGGGTACAAGTTTGATGCCATTCCACAAAACGCACAAAATTTGGAAGCGTGACATGTTTGGTATCAATTTAGTCGGCATAACATTATCTTTCACAATTTAAAAACAATATGGTGTGACAAAAACTATTGCTATGACAGGCTTGGGGCTAAAGAAGTTAATATTCATTCTAAGGTTACATTTCTATTTAAATATAGTGGGGCAGATCCATGTACATCGTCGCATATTTCCGGCGGGCGTAGCGTATCCAAGATACACTCCGCCGCCGCAACTTACTTTTTTTTTTAATCCTCAAAGAATGCGCGCCGTAAGTTACAGCGGCGTAGTGTATCTTTGGCGGCGTAAGGGCGCGCAATTCAAATCGATGTGATGGGGGTGTGTTTTATGTAAATACGTTGTGACCCGACATAAACAACGTTTTTTTTTAACGGTGCATGCGCCGTCCGTGGGGGTATCCAAGTGCGCATGCTCGAAATTAAACCGGAACAAGCCAATGCTTACGACGGTGACGTCATTCTACGCAAATCCCTATTCGCGAACGACTTACGCAAACAACGTAAAAAATTCAAATTTTGACGCGGGAACGACGGCCATACTTAACATTGAGTACGCCACCATATAGCAGCTTTAACTATATGCCGGAAAAAGCCGAACGCAAACGACGTAAAAAAATGCGCCGCCCGGACGTAGGGTGGTGGATCGCTGTATCTAGCTAATTTGCATACTTGATGCGGAATTCGAGGGAAACGCCACCTAGCGGCCAGCGTAAATATACACCTACGATCCGACGGCGTACTAAGACGTACGCCTGTCGGATCGATCCCTCATTCCGTCGTATCTTGTTTTGTGGATACAAAACAAAGATACGACGCGGGAACTTTGAAATTATGCGGCGTATCATTAGATACGCCGGCGTAATTTCTTTGCGGATCTGGCCCAGTATGTCAAATGTGCAGTTTACACTTTTTTTTTTTTTTTATATCATCAGACATAAATGTTTGTATTCTACAAAAAAATATATATTTTTTTCAGCTAATAGTGTCCAAATACTGTATTTAAAACATCCTGCCCAAGGCACACTGTTCAGACTTCATCAACAAAAAAATCCACATTTCATTGATCTGGTCTTATTGCAGGAAAGGGTACCAATTAGGAAGAATCCATAAGGACAGCAAAACAGAAAGATTTCATTGTAAACTACAAGTTATATAGAACAAAAGATGTTTACACAAGTCCAAGAAAAAGTCTTTATACTTGACCTGTGTTCCTACCAATCTACTAATGTTTGCATTTAAAAAAAAAAAAGTATTGAGCTCATTAGGACAAGTAAATGGAACAACATTTAATAATGTGGATTTGGTTACTTTACAGCTCTAAACAAAAATCAATACGGGATTGTAATAAGGCTACATGGAACCTAGTTTAACCTGATCAAAAGTGTGAAAACCATGATAATTTCTGCTAGAGCAGGTACACAGATGGTACATGCTAATTATCAGCATCATTTAGTCATTAAAAAAAAATAAAGCATAAAGGTATCATAAACAAGTTAGGAAAATTGATATGGAGATTATATCCACTAGGTTAAAAAAAAAATTTTTTTATATATATATATGTTATGAATAGGCCAAATACCAGGTATATCAAACAAAAAATGTATTTTAGTAAAAAAAATTAATTAAAAACATCGGTTTTTGACCTGCCAGTAAAATCTGTTGCTCAGAGTACAGTACAGGACAAAGGATCCTTAGTCTTTAACCGTGGGTTATATTAAACTACCCTCAGGTGAAAAACAAAAAATACAACACAAATTGTCTTTGCGCTCGAAATGTCCAATCCAAACTGATAACACACTGACCAAGGAATCGCTTAATGAGGATGCTTAATGTGAAGCAAGCTGGCCAGCACCATACTCCTTGCAGCTCAGTGAACAACAGGAAATGTATAGCTGTGAAAACGGGTGCACAGGCTCATGGTGCAATAACGTATTTTATTGGATATAAAAGAATAAAATCAATACACTCACAAGTGAAGGTAAATAAGCCGCTTCAAACAGTTTCTCCAATAGAGAGCCTTAGCGAGGGACACATCCGTGCTTCAGCGAGGACGAGAAGACCGCTGGATGGGCTGGCTTCACAGACACAGGCTCATCAAGCAGCTGCCGACAGGCTGCAAGTGAGCGGCTCACCGACTGAAGAAACAGCTAGTCAGGAGAGGGCTGTGGGGCGCCTATAACACTTGTCCAAGGGACAAGTGTTATAGGCAACCCTCTGAATAACAGAGGGCGGATCTGAGGAAGGAGGCCACGTCCTCCGAAAACATGTTATCCTGACAACTACAGCATCCTCTATCAGTTGGCTTTACCAGATTTCTCCCTGGGAAAGTGTTGTAAGCGTCCCACAGCCCTCTCCTGACTGGCTGTTTCTTCAGTCAGTGAGCCACTCACTTGAGGCCCATCGGCAACTGCTTGATGAGCCTGTGTCTGTGGAGCCAGCTCATCCAGTGGTCTTTTCATCCACTCAGAAGCACGGATGAGTCCCTCGCTAAGGTTCTCTATTGGAGGAACTGTTTGACGTGGTTAATTCACCTTCACTTGTGAGTGTATTGATTTTATTATTTTATATCCAATAAAATAAGTTATTGCACCATGAGCCTGTGCACTCGTATTTCCTTTTGTTTCCTCAGGTAATTAGATACTGGCAAAAAAAAAAAAAAAAAAGAACTACAGGGAAATTCCCTATATAAAAGTTTGTCCACTGTAAGCTAGAATCAGCTTTGTAGTAAGCAACAGGGAGAGAAAAAGAACAGAAGGAAGAGACTTGTGTCTTGTACTGCACGCCATAAATAGTTTATACTGGTAAGATAAAAATCCAATTTTCTTAGTCCTACAAAAAGGGACACAGGCTCATTAGTCTTTAACCATGGGATAGCAAAAAGTAGTCCAGCTGTGTGGTGGGAAACACCACAAACAAATGTTGACAGGCCCATGTAATAAAGGGGGCAAGAAAAGCTCTACAAAACTCAGAAAGCCACTTGTAGCATCTTACACCCAAAACTGGCATTAGAGTAGACTCGAGCATCAACTTGGTAAAACAAACAAGAAAAAACAATAACTGGATGGCAGCCTTGAAAATCTGACAAACAGATGAGTGATTCTGACAAGCCCAGGAGACCAACAGATCTGGTAGAGTGCCTCTTAACAGAAAAGAGAGAAATACTATCCTCTTCAGAAAATAGACTGGAATGATGATTTGTCCATTAAACATAGCATTGTTGGAGTGAGAAGGAGGGAACTATCTGGAAGGCCAAAAGAAAATCTGTTTGCGTAAAAGACTGTAATCGAGCAGTAGACTTGCATAGCATGTACCACATTAATACAGTGAAGAGAAATTTCAGCGCAAGATATAATGATGGAAGAAGAAAGTCCCATTATTGTTTGTATCTCCCCGAGATGGGAATACAAGGGACGTTTGAGCTTAGCAGAGCTGGCTAGTGATTGCTGACCTTGGAAGGGGCTAAGGGCTCAGATGCAGAGGGTTGATAAGTCTGGTTGCTGGGCCGTGCAATCACCCCCTGTGACAAAGTCGGAAGGAACAAAACATATGTTGGCGTATGACTGGACAGCAACTGGCATCATCTCATTAACATTGTGAATGCAATTGGTGTTGCCCTGGATAGTCGTCAGCCAGCATCATGCCATGAGCTATACAATGTTTGATACAAAATGTTTTAAATGCAAGTGGACTGGGTATTGTTTTTAGATTAAAGACGGAACTTTCCAATATTACACTAGTGGAGCCTTTCTTTTTCTTGTACCCATTAAAAAGGCTCATTAATGAATCTTTGAACTGATTCTTATGGCTTACTAGCCTAACCATGAGAGTGGTAGGCAAATAAATTTGGTGAGTTTCCACCTGATGGAAGTGGGTCAGATGTGATGCATACAGTGGTGGATATTTTACAGTGTTTTTATCTTAATTGGGACTTCACTGGGAACAACAATACATGTTTTTTATTGTTTAAAGAGGACTGCTATTGGACTTTTTTTTTTGTTTTTCTTTTTATGGCAATTTAATATATATATATATTTATTTTTTTATATTTTTATTACATTTTTGCATTGAACACTTAACGATTAAGAGGTTATTGTTGCACTACTGTGAATTTTTCTATGTATGGACTTTGGTATATTTCATTTTTTACTGGTTTTGATATTTATGGTTGCAAGTAGCAGCATTGGTTGTATTTTTTTCTTTATTTGGAGCACTAGAGATCACCATTATATATAAGGAAAAAATCCTGGTTGAGGTAGACGAGGACATTTACATTAGGGAGAAAAGACAACCTTGTCTGTGTGCAACACTAAGGATGGCTCATTAACCACTTAGGGACCGCCTCCTGCACATTTACGTCGGCAGAATGGCACAGCTGGGCACAACCACGTACCTGTACGTCCTCTTTAAGTGCCCAGCCGTGGGTCACGGGTGAGCGCCCGCGACCCGGTCCGAAGCTCCGTGACCGCGGCCGTGGGACCCGATCGCCGATGGAGTCCCGCGATCGGTCCCTGGAGCTGAAGAACGAGGAGAGTTGTGTGTAAACACAGCTTCCCCGTTCTTTACTGTGGCGCCGTCATTGATCGTGTGTTCCCTGATATAGGGAAACACGATCAATGATGTCACACGTCCAGCCCCGCCCCCTACAGTTAGAAACACATATAAGGTCACACTTAACCCCGTCAGCGCCCCCTAGTGGTTAACTCTCAAACTGCAATTGTCATTTTCACAGTAAACAATGCATTGTTATAGCATTTTTTGCTGTGAAAATGACAATTGTCCCAAAAATGTGTCAAAACTGTCTGATGTGTCCGCCATAATGTCGCAGTCAAGAAAAAACGCTGATCGCCTCCATTAGTAGTAAAAAAAAAAAAATTATTAATAAAAATGCAATAAAACTATCCTCTATTTTGTAAACACTATAAATTTTGCACAAACCAATCGATCAACGCTTATTGCGATTTTTTTTACCAAAAATAGGTAGAAGAATACGTATCGGCCTAAACTGAGGAAAATAAATGTTTTTTTTTATATATTTTTGGGGGATATTTATTATAGCAAAAAGGAAAAAAATATTGAATTTTTTTTCAAAATTGTCGCTCTATTTTTGTTTAAAGCGCAAAAAATAAAATACCACCAAAAAAAAGCTCTATTTGTTTTCCACAAAAGGACGCCAATTTTGTTTGGAAGCAACGTTGCACGACCGCGCAATTGTCAGTTATTAAAGTGACGCAGTGCAGAATCGCAAAAACTGTCCGGGTCCTTTACCTGCATTTTGGTCCGGGTCTTAAGTGGTTAAAGGTGTGATTAAACCAAGATTATGAAAAAAAATGTTTTGTATAGAGTGAAATATACCTTGTTGATCCTCGCTTTAGCTGTCTCTCCCGTCTCCTCTGTGTCCCCATTGCAGCATGAGATTGTGTAGACTAGCTTATCTACTGAGCATGCTCCAGTTTCAGTTCCCTTACAAGCTCTTCATTTTGACCTTTTCCTATCTGTGTAGACCAGTGTTGCTCAACGTCATTCCCCAAGGTGCCCCAACAGGTCATGTTTTCAGGATTTTCCGCAGATGAAACAGTTGTGGTAATTACTAAAGCAGTGAAACTGATCAAATCACCTGTGCAAAATAATGGTAAGCCTGAAAACATGACCTGTTGGGGCACCTTAAGGACTGGAGTTTAGTGGTTAACAGGATAAGGTCGCAAACTCAGAAATCCCCAGCCTGGAGGTGACAGCAAAGTAAAAGACTGCCTTGTGTCAAAACTAGGTTCCTGCTTGCGCTGAAAAGCATGTCCTGCCACATGTAAGGGGGGGGGTTGGGGACTTAAAGCGATCAAGGGGTTAACCGTGTTCCCTCACTGTGTTTTAACAGTAGGGGGGATTGTCTCACTAGAACATGACAGAGATCACTGCTCACGATGACAGGGAGCAGTAGATCCCTGCCATATTGCTAGGCAGAACAGTGAAATCCCTTTGCTCCTTGCCACGATCGTGGGGCCCCAGTGTACATAGAGTCCTAGGACCCGCGGACACACTCACACGTGCCCACTACGCCACGATTTAAAGGAGACGTACAGGTATGCCCATTTGCCCAGCCGTGCCATTGTGCCGTGTACATTGTTGTGCAGTGGTCGGCAAGGGGTTAAGGGACAAAAACTTACAACAAGCTACCTGCAGCTGTGCAGGAAATGCCTTCATAATACATAGAGATCAGTTTGAAATAAAAATGAGATAACTTCCAATATGTAGTGTTCTATAAGATGCATATAACAGAAATGCCTATGTATGCACAATGCATTTTAGATCTAATAATCTTAACATAAAATACCTTTAAAGTTATGACAATTTTAATTGTCTCTTTCTTGTGTCCAAGTTGCAGTTTGGAATTCACATCCCTTTAAGACAAACAAAAGTTCTTCTGAACTGATCCTATGAAAATATTAGGCTACATGGCTTCACCAAGGACAATATCAATTTGCGTACATAGTCTCTTGTCATTCAATACAATCCTGGATCAATGATGGCAGTGTAAAAAGATGGATGACTGTTTTTCTTTAAAGTGTAGCAAAATTAAGATCTCAATGTCATTATAATTTCACCTTCTAGGTGCTGTCGATATGGTATTGAATCAGTTTGTTATGATTCTAGTGGTTTATTTTATTTTGTTAAAAATATAGATAGATGTCAATCTTCCATTAACACAAGGACCTTGACTGACAATCACCATAAAAATGTCTGCACAAAACTGCAGGTCTTGCAAAACTATTGGAGCTAAAGTATTGGTGAGATTTTTTTTTTTTTTCCATTTACTAGCTTCACAAACATGATAGAAAGAAAACCGGTACATACAGAAATTCTAGAGCAGCATGTATCCACCGTTTTAATGCAGAGGAACCCTTGGAAAAAATATATATATATTATATATATTTATTTATTTTACATACTGTCAGCAGTCATTGTCCATGATCACTAATTTTATTTAAGGTCTTAATTTTCCCCAAAATAGTGCCAAAAAATGTCATTTATGGGGTATTTGCACTGTCCTGGCATTTTAGGGCCTCAAGAAATGAATGAGATAGGCAGCCATTACATCATTGATTGATTTTCAAATATACAATTGTGCTCATAAGTTTACATACCTGGCAGAACTTATGATTCATTGGCCATTTTTCAGAGTATATCAAAAATGTTTCTTTAACTGTTTGGTTAGTGTTCGGCTGAAAACATTTATTATCAATCAACTGTGTTTACTCTTTAAATCATAATGGCAACATAAACAACCCAAATGACCCTGATCAAAAGTTCACATACCCCAGTTCTTACCATGTAGTGTCCCTTTTAACATCAATGACAGCTTGAAGTCTTTTGTGGTATTTGTGGATGAGGCTCTTTATCTTCTCAGATGATAAAGCTGCCCATTCCCTCTTGGCAAAAAAACTCCAGTTCCTGTAAATTCTTGGGCTGTCTTGCATGAACTGCATGTTTGAGATCTTCCCAGAGTGGCTCAATGATATTGAGGTCAGAAGACTGAGATGGCCACTCCAGAACCTTCCTTCTGCTCTAGCCAATGACAGGTCGACTTGGCCTTGTGTTTTGGATCATTGTCATGTTGGAATGTCCAAGTATGTCCCATGCGCAGCTTCCTGGCTGATGAATGCAAATGTTCCTCCAGTATTTTTTGAGAACATACTGCATTCATTTTGTCATAAATTTTGACCAAATTCCCTGTGCCTTTGTAGCTCACCCATCCCAAAAAAAACATCACAATCCACCTCCGTGTTTCACAGTAGGAATAGTGTACCATTCATAATAGGCTTTGTTGACTCCTCTCCAGATGTAGCACTTATAGTTGTGGCCAAAAAGCTAAATGTTGGTCTCATCACTCCAAATGACTTTGTGCCAGAAGGTTTGAGGCTTGTCTCTGTGCTGTTTGGTGTATTGTAAGTGGGATACTTTATGGCATTTGCTTTGTAATGGCTTTATTCTGGTGACTGGACCATGAAGCCCATCTTTCTTCAAGTGCCTCCTTATTGTGCATCTTGAAACAGCACATGTTTTCAGAGAATCATATATTTCACCTAAAGTTATTTGTGGGTTTTTCTTTGCATTCTCAACAATGTTCCTGGCAATTGTGGATGAAACTTTAGTTGGTCTACCTGCCCATGGTTTGGTTTCAACCGAACCCCTCATTTTCCACTTCTTGATTAGAGTTTGAACATTGTTGATTGGCATTCTCAATCCTTTGGAAATCTTTTTATATCCCTTTCCTGTTTTATACAGTTCAATTACCTTTCCCCGCAGATCCTTTGATAATTCTTTTGCTTTCCCCATGACTCAGAATCCATAAACGTCAGTGCAGCACTGGATGAAAGATGCAAGGGTCTGTAAGGAGTCCAGAAATGCATTGACCTTTATACAGACACACTAATTACAAGCAAACAGATCACAGGTGAGGATGGTTACCTTTACTAGAGATTCAAACCCATTTGTGTCAACTTGTGTGCATGTTATTAGGCTAAAATCCCCAGGGTACATAAACTTTTGATCAGGGTCATTTGGGTAGTTTATGTTGCCATTATGATTTAAAATGAGTAAACACAGTTGATTGATAATAAATGGCTTCAGCCAAACATTAACCACAAGTGAAAGAAACATTTTTGTGTTATCATTCATATTCTCTGAAAAATGGCCAAAAAAATCATAAATTCTGCCAGGGTATGTAAACTTATGTGCACAACTGTACATACCATAGTTTGTAGACTATAGAACGTTCCTACAGACTAAATAATAAACACTGATTTGGGTTATTTTTACCACAGATGTAGCACAGTACACTATGGCCTAAATTTATGAAGAAAGATATATTTATTTGCAAATAAATAAAAAAGAAAAATCTGTTTTGCTTTCAACATTTTTGGTCATGTTATGTTTATGTGCTGTTGCTTCTCTTCCCTTCAGCTCTTATGCAGCTGAGAACAGAGGAAACATAAGGAATTGGATGACTTATAAAAAAGTGAAAAAAGGTATTTAGATATTAATTAATGTTTTATCTACACACAAATGTTTGCCTTTCATTTAAATTTTAAAGGGGTTGTAAAGGTTTTTTTTTTTCTAAATAGGTTCCTTTAAGCTAGTGCATTGTTGGCTCACTTACCTTTTCCTTCGATTTGCTTTCTAAATGTTTTTTTTTTCTTTGTCTGAATTTCTCACTTCCTGTTTCTCCTCAGTAAGCTTTCCACCATCATCCGAGCTGTTCTGGCTGGGGGTTAGTCAGCAAGAACAGCTTACTGAGGAGGAACATGAAGGAAAAAAAAATAGAAGGAAAAGGTTAGTGAACCAACAATGCACTAGCTAAAAGGAACCTATTTAAAAAGCTTTACAACCCCTTCAAACTGAAGGTGATCATTTACAATCACTTTAAAGTTATGTAGTCACTGACAATATACAAAGAGATGGGCAATGTTAAAAAAAAGATTGGGGAGCTGATATGCCACACCAAATACGTTTTTGTAATCTGTAAAACTAATAGGGCAGTAAATTAAAACAAATAAATATCACTGTGACTGCTTTTACAGCTGCAGAGGAATATTTAAAATTTCCCTTTTGTGTAATGATACTCAAATCCATAATTATATATATATATATATATATATATATATATATATATATATATATATATATATATATATATATATTACACATACACACACAGTATATAATATTTTTAGAATGGCAGTGTGAGCACAGTAGTAAACATTGTGTATTCACCATTATGCTACAGTCTGTGATAGATTCAATCACAGATACCATTAGTACGTGACATGGTATATTACTTCGTGCGGATATCTCTTTTCCTATATTGTAGAGTTGGCAGCAGGTTGCAAGCCAGACAGAATGAGTTACTGGCTCTTTAGAAGCCACTTATTGCAACCGACAATAGCTTTAGGGCAATCTATGTAAAGCAAAGGCACACTTTTATGTGCACACACTTTACACCCAGAATCTTGATGTCTGCAGTTTAATCATTGCGTGATGCTTAGAAGATTGGAATAGCATTGTGGAGCCAAGAGCAGACATGGCTGGACTTACAATTCAGAACAAAGAGAATACCATATAAAATCTTGATGAATTTCCATGTAAATAATACTCAGAGTTGAACCAGAAGAAAAATGTAATATTTACCAATATGAATAGAATTAGAAATAACTTGAAGAAAGCACTCTGTTTCAACTTCAATGGTTGATGTTTCCATCAAGTTTAGCTTTCACATGTTCATATTTTTTCCTTATATATCTTATTTACAGTTCAAAATTTCACAGAAACATTATCTTTTTTTTTTAATTTCCGGGGCTGAATGCTGGGGAATTATGTACTGTACAGTTCTGAACATTGGGGTGGGACTGAGCTGGAATAGCCACCCAGCAAAGTCCCACCACATCTGGTGTGAATCTACCAAAATAGAGAAAAATTTAATCGCTAACTGTCATGCTTACAAAAAAAAACTAAGCAAGTAAAAGCCAGATCACCAAGCCATAAACTTTTTAAAATAACAGAACAAAAAGACCTTGCATATGGCCACCACTACATTAATTTACTCCTGGTGGATGCCAAAATGATAGATAAACAGAATACAGTCTTAGTCCGTTAGGTCAGTGGTTCTCAACCTCAGTCCTCAAGTACCCCCCAATGGGCCATGCTTTCAGGTTTTCCTTTACATTGCACAGGTGCCTTAAATCAATATTAATGACACGGTATTGATAAGAGTTATTTTATCTAAGTTCCTAAAACATGGCCCATCGGGGTACTTGTGGACTGAGGTTGAGAACCACTGTCTTCAGTATCTGACAGCAGGGTGTGTTGGCTACCAGACGGAACACACCACCTACTGGAAAGCTAGGTATTAATTATCTTATTTTACAAGATGCATCCCATTTTTTTTGTTTATGTAAAAAAAAAAGCCCCCTTTAAGTCATAGAGCATTATTTTTGTTTTTTTCAAGATGTATTAGTACTACATTCTAGAGCTTGTGCATCCCACCAAGAGATTGAAGTGATCGAATAGCTTTTTCTTTTATTTGTTTTGTAAAAATTACAAACACGTTATACTTACCTTACCGGCTCCGACCATCCTCTCCCGGGGTCCTCTGCCGGCTGCGCTTGTCTATAGACATACACAGTGCAGCTCGACCCCACACCCTCCTTACAGGATTTTACTGACAGCAGCAGGAGCCAATGGCTCCCACTGCTCTCACTGAGACTTGTGAGGAGAAGACGAAAGAGCAGCACTGCTTCACTTAGGCACAACGCTGGATAGAGATAGGACTCAGGCCTTGTACACACGACCGAACATGTCTGCTGAAACTGGTCCATGGACCAGTTTCCGCGGACATGTCCGACCGTGTGTAGGGCCTACCGGACATTTTTCCTGCCTAGCGGACAGGTTTCCAGCGGACAAAAGATTCTTAGCATGCTAAGAAACTTGTCCGCTGGAAGCCTGTCCGTCGGACATGTCCGATGGTTAGTACGACTCATCGGACATGTCCGCTGGCCCGAAATCCTGCGCATGCGTCAAATTGATTTGACGCATGCGTGGAAGCATTGAACTTGCATGTTAGAGAACGTCGGTGTCTTCTACGTCACTGCGTTCTCTGTCCGCTGGGATTTTGGTCTGACCGTTTTCATCGGACATGTCTGCTCGTGTGTACAAGGTCTTAGGGAAGTGTTTTGGGAGGTGAGAGGGGGCAATACAACCAATACGACTTGTCTTACCCTAATGCAGGGAATGCATTAACTGCTTGCCAACCTGCCGCCGGCGGCAGGTCGGCTCTGCTGGGCGAGATCACATAGCTATACCTCATCTCGCCGTGCAGCCAATAGGCTCCCGCGCGTGTGCCTGGCAGGAACGATCGCTCGTTATAGAGCGAGAACCGGGAGCTGTGTGTGTGAACACACAGCTTCCTGTCCTGTCAGGGGAGAAATGCCTGATTGTCTGTTCATACAATGTATGAACAGCGATCAGTCATTTCCCCTAGTGAGTCCACCCCCTCACAGTTAGAACACACCCAGGGAACATACTTAACCCCTTCCTCGCCCCCTAGTGTTAACACCATTCCCTGCCAGTGGCATTTTTATAGTAATCAATGCATTTGTATAGCACTGATCGCTATAAAAATGCCAATGGTCCCAAAAATGTGTCAAAAGTGTCCACCATAATGTCGCAGTACCGGAAAAAATCGCTGATTGCCGCCATTACTAGTAAAAAAAAAAACATTAATAAAAATGCCATAAAACTATCCCCTATTTTGTAAACGTTATAACTTTTGCGCAAACCAAACACTTATTGCGATTCTCCTTTACGAAAAATATGTAGAAGAATACGTATCGGCCTAAACTGAGGGAAAAAAAATGTTTATATGTTTTTGGGGGATATTTATTATGGTAAAAAGTAAAAAATATTAATTTCTTTCAAAATTGTCGCTCTATTTTTGTTTATAGCGCAAAAACTAAAAACCGCAGAGGTGATCAAATACCACCAAAAGAAATATCTATTTGTGGGAAAAAAAGAACGCCAATTTTGTTTGGGAGCCACGTTGCACGACCGCGGAATTGTCAGTTAAAGTGACGCAGTGCCGAATCGCAAAAAGTGTTCTGGTCTTTGACCAGCAATATGGTCTGGGGCTGAAGTGGTTAAGGTAAAAAATGTCCTGCCATTAGAACCACTTTAAACATCTCATCAGGACAGAAGTGTTGATTCTGCATCTCCTGTGCCTCCAGAGCATGGATCCCAGAGGACAGGCACGCTGCCAGGGAGCCGCTGGAAGGATCAAAGGTTGACACACTGCCATGGAAGGTAGGGCTAGCAGTCTCTATCGTTATCTCTCAGACTCCCCCTCCACCCCCTTTCCCTCAGCTCCCCTGTCTCTCTGATCCCAATGTCTCTCTCAGTGAATCCAAAACACCGAACTGTACAAATTATATATATATATATATATAAACAAACACATTTTCAATAATTATTAATACAATGTTAATTCATAGCCATGTTTTTTGGATGCTTTTTATTAATTGTTATCTGAAATTACCATATTTATTGGCGTATAACACACACCAGCGTATGACATGCACCCTAATTTTAAGAGGGAAGTTTCAGAAAAAAAAAAACTTTCAACAGCCCCTTTTATATTCCAAAGCCCCCCTGCACATTACACAGACCAAAGCACCCCCCCCCCTCCTGCACATTACACAGATCTCAGCACATCACACAGATCTCAGCACATTACGTAGCCCCCCCTATACACTACACAGCATTTTCCCCCTGCACAGTACACACCTCCTTTACATTACACAGCCCCCTTGCACTCCCAGGAGATCCCCCAGTCTCCTGGGACAGCACTGCCAGCGTACTGTAAAGTAAAAAAAAAGCACTGCCAGTCCCTTCTCATACATACTGTGTTCTTTCCGGCTGGTCACATGATCTGATGTTTTCATGTGACCGAGAAGAGGAGAGCGGCCAGAAATAATGGGGTGAATGAAGTGTTGTAGTAAGTGTCCTAGCCCGCAAATACCTCAAAGGATCTATGTGAAGGGACTTGCAGCGATTTTTTTTAATAGTACGCCGGCGGGCTGTCCCAGGACCAGGAGAGGTGGGACGGCCGGCATGACATCCCCCCCCGCATTGGTAAAAGAAAATGATATTGGCGTATAACACACACCCACGATTTCCCCCTGATTTTAAGGGGAAAAAAGTGTGTGTTATATGCCGATTAATACAATAGTTTGTATATGTATATATTTGCACAATTGTGTGTTCTTGCAGCACTGGTGATTTGGATTAGGGCTATCTTAGAACTATTGTATTTGATTACCATATTTATCGGTGTATATCACGCGTCGGCGTATAACATGCACCCCAAGTTTAGGAGGGAATTTTAAGGAAAAAAATACTTTTAGGAGGGAAGTTTAAGGATAAAAACTTAAATTTAAATGCCCATCAATGCAGCCTTATCAGTGTCCATTGTTGCAGAATGATCAGTGTCCATCTGCAGCCCTGCCCAGTGTCATTGGAGCCTTTCCCAGAGTCCATGCAGCCTTGCCCAGTGTCCATGCAGCCTTGCTCAGTGTCCATGCAGCCTTGCCCAGTGTCCATGCAGCCTTGCCCAGTGTCCATGCAGCCTTGCCCAGTGTCCATGCAGCCTTGCCCAGTGTCCATGCAGCCTTGCCCAGTGTCCTTGAACGTTTAAAATTACCGCTGCAGCGCAGAGATAGACCGAACCGAATGTCATGTGTACGCGGCTGTACTCGGCTCCTCTCGCAGTCCCGCCCCTTGCCTCCTATGATGGACATAACACAGGTCCAATGGCGGGACTGGGCGTGACTGCGAGTGGAGCTGAGCCTAGCCGAGTACACAGTACACTCGGCTATGTGTATATCGGCGGCGCTCGCTCCTCTTCCCCTCACAGACAGCAGGGATCAGCGTATAACACGCACCCAGAATTTCTCGCGGATTTTAAGGGGAAAAAAGTGTGTGTTATACGCTGATAAATACGGTAATTGTTTTATGAAATGTTCTGTACTTTATTTATTTGCACAATGAGGTTGAGGTTTCTTGCAGCACTGGTGATTGGGACTCACTACCCAGTAGGGATATTTTATAATATTTCAGTTAATGGAAGCTTCATATGTCATATTCACACTATAATACTTGTTGTAGTTGGGATCAATACCCAGTAGGGTTTATTTTTTTAACCTTTTTGAATTGTTTCTATATATATTTTGGTTTATATATAGATATACCAAAATATATATACAACATTTTCAAAAAGGTTAAATACAAAACCCTACTGGGTATTGATCCCAACTACACGGTGCTGCAACAAGTATTATAGTGTGAATATGACATATGAAGCTTCCATTAACTGAAATATTATAAAATCCCACTCCTAATAGTAGGAAAGAGAGCATAGATGTCAGAGGTATTTTTTATTTTTTTTTGGAGGGGGAGTGGTGAGGTCAGAACCCAGGAGGAGGGATGAAATCAGTTGTTGCACACTGTGCATAGCATACTTCTGAACCTTGCACTCCCTATGCAGTGCACTCCTGAACCCTGCACTCCATACACAGTGCACTCCTGAACCCTGTGCTCCCTACGCAGCGCACTCCTGAACCCTGTGCTCCCTACGCAGCGCACTCCTAAAGCCTGCGCTCCCTATGCAGCGCACTCCTGAACTTTGTGCTGAGTCCCTATGCAGCGCAAGAAAACTTTATTGGAGACTGCTCAGACTGAATACTATGGTGGAGTGCAGATACAACTGGCCATTTGAGGGAAACCAAACTGTTGATGTGGCCCCCGATGAATTTGAGTTTGACACCCCTGGGCTAGATGACTGGGTCAGAGCATCTGACACAGGAATGACACATGGAAAAAGTATTGAATGTGAACTGAAATGTATTTAATACTTTGTACAAAATCTTTTGTTGCTAATGACAGCTTCAAGAGAAACTAGTTGCATGCATTGCTCATGTGTGATGTTGTCCCATTCTTCCACACGGTCTTCAAATCTTGAAGTTTCTGTGGGCCTCTTATATTACCTTCAGTTCTTTCCATAGAATTTCTATTGGATTCAAGTCAGGTGATTGGCTGGGCAATTCTAGCAGTTTTATTTTCTTTCTTTGAAACAAATTGAGAGTTTCCTTGGCTTTGTGTTTGGGATCATTGGCTTGCTGAAATGTCCACCCTTGTTTCAGCGTCATCTTCCTGGTAGATGGCGGCAGATTTTTATCAAGAATGTCTTGGTACATTTTTCCATTCATCCTTCCCTCAATAATATAATGTTTTCCAGTACAGTATGCTGAAAAACAGCCCCACACCATGATGTTTCCACTAAACTTCAATGTTGGTATGGTGTTTTTGGGGTGATTTGAAGCCATGAGACCTCCAAATATGGTGTGTATTATGGCATCCAAAGAATTCATATTTGGTCTCATCTGACCAGACTATATACTCCCAGTATTTTACAGGCTTGTCTAAATGTTGTGAAGCAAACTTTAAACAAGCTTCAACATGCTTTTTATTCAGCAATGGAGTCTTAAGTGGTGTGTGTGCATACAGGCTATTGTGGTTTAGTGCATTTCTTACTGTTTTCTTTTAAACAATTGTACCTGCTAATTCCAGGTCTTTCTGAAACTCTTCACAAGTGGCCCTTGGACAACTCTTCTGATAATTACTTTCATTCCTCTGTCAGAAATAATGCGAGGAGCACCTGGTCATGGCCAGTTTATGGTGAAATTATGTTCATTCCACTTCTGGATTATGGCCCCAACAGTGCTCATTGGAACATTCATGTTGAAATCCTTGCCATCCGTATGTTTTGCAACAATACATTTTTTCTTGAGAGAGCCCTTTGCTTTGACCCATCATGAGATGCTTCTTGTGTGACACTTTGGTAATGAGACCCATTTATGGAGGCCATCAGTTGAGACTGAACCAGCTGGTATTAATTTGCACTAACAAAAGGAAAAATTGTGTTCTAATTATTGACAGATTTCAGCTGGTGCCTTGGCTTTCCATGTGTTTTGCCTTTCCCTTTCTTCATGTGTTCAATACTTTTCCCTGCGTCATTCCATGTTATCACACATAACTTATTTCCTGAATGTATTTGTTTTGGTTTCTTTGTATGCATGGATTGTTATTGGCATGTGGTGAAAATTTCATGAATTTCATGTTAATAGCACCTTTAGAAATATATTTACCTAGACTAATAGTGATGTGTTCATTACTTATTTTATGCGAGACATAGAGAGATAGATTATATATATATATATATATATATATAATACATACATACATATATATAAATAACACACATACATTTCAACTAGCACATTAGCATAAATTTTGGTTAGCAAAAAAAAAAAAAAAAAATTATATATATATATATATATATATATATATATATATATATATATATATATATATATATATATATATATATATATATATATATATATATATATATATATATATATATATATATATATATATATATATATATATATATTCTCTTTTTGGTTGTTTCAGTGTTATATAAATAAAATGACATCCAGATCGAACAATTATCTTTTTTTTTTTGTCCATAAATGCATATCCAATATTTCCATTAACAAATATACTTTGGAATTTGGAATTCAAATGCAAACAAACCTGCTTCTAATCTCATTTTAATATTAAACTGTTACAGCAGATCTGCCCTAGCTTTATACAAACCAGTGTTAACCCTCAATCTTGATTGCCTACATAATTAAAAAAAAACACAAAACAAGATGCAGCTAACAGGGATGACTACTGTAAACAACTTAACTTATTATGGCAGAAAAAGCAGTTCGGTGACCATTTTGTAAAGTGCTACAATATATAATGAAGATAGCCGAAATACTTCTCTCAGTAAAGATTTCCCACTAATAAGTGAAAAATTTAAGAAATCCAGCATTATATAGAAAGGCATTATAAGCAGTATAGCAAAAAATAAAAACCCTTCAAATAAAAGTTCAAGGACATCACTTGCTCATAAATGCCTAACATATTTACAATATGCATCACAAAATACTGCATTCTTTATTCAAGAATTGTATTTGGTTTCATGATTTTATTAACAAAATATATCAATCAGCATGTATATTGCAGGCATAAATACAATCTGGTTGAGGAGAATTCACCTTAGTTGCCATGTGTTCACCCAACCTTGCATTTAGAGTATACAGGATTGTCGTATAGGAAGCCCGCCTAGCAAAATGGTGAAAGGAGGAAGGAACAAGAGAAAGAGAAAAAAGAGGTAGACAAAAACGAAAGGGGGGGTGAGTGGGAAGGGGAAGCAAAAGGGAGAAAGGGATAGGTATTGTGGGCTTAAAATAAGAGGGATGTGGTCAGATGTGTTAAGCTGTAGTAAATGGAGGAGGGGTAAAGATTGCATATTATTAGCACTGCTCACTGTATTAATGTCACTGGTAGTTAGTCAGTGGGAGTTAGTGTCAGATTACCTGCCACACTATTGCAGTTCCATTATAAAAGTCGCTGATCACCACCATTAGTAGTATAAAAATAAACAAACATTCCAGTATATATACACAATAGTTTGTAGACGCTATAAGTTTCATGCAAACCAATCAATATACTTATTGTTTTTTTTTTTGTTTTTTTTGTGGACAACATGTATAAATTCAGTGCTGTAAAAAAAGTATCTGCCCCCTTCCTGATTGTTTTCCTTTTATTTTTGCATATTTCTCACACTTAAATGATTCAGATCAAACTAATTTTAATATTACACAAAGATAATGCAAGTAAATCCAAGATGCAGTTTTTTAATTATTTAATTTGTTAAGAGAAAGAAGCTGTTCAAACCTGCCTGGCCCTATGTGAAAAAGTAATTGCCCCCTCCCATACTGAATCAGGAATGAAATGTGATTAACGAAATTATTTTGGAAAGCCAAGTTAAATTTCACATGCCACACCCAGGCCCGATTACTGCCAGACCTCTTGAATCAAGAAATCACATAAATAGAAGTTGTCTGTTAAAGTGAAGCATGCCAACAGATCACAAAAAGACGCATATCATGCCACAATAAAAAAAAAAAGAACATATTATTAACAAAACATGAATCAGCCATTGCTAAGGCTTTGGGAACTCCAGTGAACCACAGGGAGAGCCAATATCCACAAATGGAGATAACTTGGAACAGTGGTGAACCTTCCCAGGAGTGGCCGGCCTACAAAAATTACCCCAAGAGCAGGACGACGACTCATCCAGGAGGTCATAAGAGAACCCAGAACATCAAAAGAACTGCAGGCCTCACTTGCCTCAGGTAAGATCAGTGTTCATGATTCAATAAGAAAGAGACTGGGCAAAAATTGCATCAATGGGAGAGTTCCAAGGCCAAAGCCACTGCTGACCAAATAAGATCACAAAGGCTCATCTCACATTTACCAAAAAAAATACATTTTGATTATTCCCAAGACTTTAAGGCAAATATTTTATAGACGGATGAGACAAAAATTTAACTTTATGGAAGGTGTGTGTCCCAGTGCATATGGCATAAAACTAATACAGCATTTCATAACAAGAACATCATACCAACAGTCAGACATGGTGGTGGCAGTGTGATGGTCTAGGGCTGCTTTGCAGCTTCAGGACCTGGATGACTAACCATAATTGATGGAACCATAAATTCTGAGCTCTACCAGAAAATCCTCAAGGAGAATGTCCGGCCATCAGTTTGTGACCTCAAGCTCAAGTTCCTATAGGTTATGCAGCAGGACAATGGTTTAAAACACAACAGCAAGTTCACCTCCAAATGGTCCAAACAAAGCAAAATTTTGGTTTTGAAATGGCCTAGTGAACGCCCGGACTTAAATCCAATTGAGATGCTGTATCATAGGTCGTTCATGCCTGAAAACCCTCCAATGTGGTTGAATTAAAACAATTCTGCAAAGAAGAGTGGGTAAAAATTGCTCCACAGCAATGTGAAAGACTTATTGCTAGTTATCGCAAATGCTTGATTGTAGTTGTTGCCGCCAGGGGTGGCACAACCAGTTATTAGGTTTAGCGGGCAATTACTTTTTCACATGAAGCCAGGCAGGTTTGGACAGAGGTTTTACCTTAATAAATGAAACCATCATTTAAAAACTGCATTTTGTATTTACACGGGTTATCTTTGACCCTTTCACACCGATATACGTCGGCAGAATGGCACGGCTGGGCACATCCACGTACCTGTACGTGGCCCTTTGAGCCCAGCCACAGGGTCGCCGGCACGCACACGCGTTTGAAGCTCCGTGACCGCACCCGCGGACCCGATCACCGCCGGTTTCCCGCGATCGGTCCTCCGGAGCTGAAGAACAGGGAGAGGTGTGTAAACACACCTTCCCCGTTCTTCACAGTGGTGTTGTCATTGATCGTCTGTTCCCTGATATAGGGAAACACGATCAATGATGTCACAAGTCCAGCCCGCCCCCTACAGTTAGAAACACATATGAGGTCACACTTAACCCCTTCAGCGCCCCCTAGTGGTTAACTCCCAAACTGCAATTGTCATTTTCACAGTAAACAATGCATTTTTATAGCAATTTTTGCTGTGAAAATGACAATGGTCCCAAAAATGTGTCAAAATTGTCCGATGTGTCTACCATAATGTCGCGGTCACGAAAAAAAAAAATCGCTGATTGCCACCATTAGTAGTAAAAAAAAATATTAATAAAAATGCAATACAACTATCCCCTATTTTGTAAACGCTATAAATTTAGCGCAAACCAATCGATAAACGCTTATTGAGATTTTTTTTACCAAAAATAGGTAGAAGAATACGTATCGGCCTAAACTGAGAAAAACAATGTTATGTTATTTTAAATATTTTTTGGGGGTATTTATTATAGCAAAAAGTAAAAAAAATATAGATTTTTTTTTCAAAATTGTCGCTCTATTTTTGGTTATAGCACAAAAAATAAAAAACGCAGAGGTAATCAAATGCCACCAAAAGAAAGCTCTATTCGTTGAAAAAAAAGGGTGCCAATTTTGTTTGGGAGCCACATCGCACAACCGTGCAATTGTCAGTTAAAGCGACGCAGTGCTGAATCGCAAAAAATGGCCAGGTCCTTTACCTGCATAATGGTCCAGGACTTAAGTGGTTAAATGTGACAAATATGCAAAAAAAAAATGAAAGGGGGCAAATATTTTTTCACGGCATTGTATGTTTTATAACAGAAAGTTCAAAATATTTTCCCCCCAACATTTTCGGTCTTTTATAGTTTATATCACAAAAAAATGTAAAACCCAGTGTTGATCAAATAGTAAAAGAATATACTAATGCGCAAACCAATAACTGCTAAATAAATAGTGAGTAGCTGCCAACATGAAATATGTTCCCACACAGTGATAAATAAAAATAAATATATGTGGCGCTTTCTCAGTGATCAAAATTATGGCAAATTAAATCATAGAGTGGGATGATAACCAAATAACGAATGCACCAATGACAATTGAAGTGCTAAGTGCAAATAATCCTCTATCTGGAAATATATCAAAAACCTCCACAGTGTAAATGAATATAATGATACAATAATCAATATTGCATATAATGTAACTTAAAGTGCAACAAAAAGTCCATAAAGTGTTTGGTGCAATCAGTCTTCAGTGGACAGAAATATCTCATAAAGAGTGTCCGCAATCACAGTGCAGACCCATATTGCAAATGCCTCAATTGTGCTTCACCATACATGTGTACAGTGTGCCCAGCTTCTCTCCTCAAAAGAAGACCCCCAGGGGTCTAGTGGCACCAATAACAAATCTCTCATATAGATCCAAATTAACAGGTTCTCTCCTTGTTATCCTACCAATAGCAAACCAATCGATATATACTTATTGCGATTTTTTTTACCAAAAATAGGTAGAAAAATACGTATCAGCCTAAACTGAGGAAAAAAAAAATTATTTATGTTTTCGAGGGATATTTATTATAGCAAAAAGTAAAAAATATTGCATTTTATTTCAAAATTGTCGCTCTATTTATGTTTATAGCGCAAAAAATAAAAACCGCAGAGGTGATCAAATACCACCAAAAGAAAGCTCTATTTGTGGGAAAAAAAGGACGTCAATTCTGTTTGGGAGCCACGTCGCACGACCGCGCAATTGTCTGTTAAAGTGACGCAGTGCCGAATCGCAAAACCTGGCCTGGGCCTTTAGCTGCATTTTGGTCCAGGGCTTAAGTGGTTAAGTTACATTATATGCAATATTATTATTGTATCATTATATTCATTTACACTGTGAAGGTTTTTGATCTATTTCCGGATTGAGGATTATTTGCACTTAGCACTTCAATTGTCATTGATGAATTAGTTATTCGGTTATCATCACACTCTATGATTTAATTTACCACTGAGAAAGTGGTGATCAAATAGTACCAAAATAAAGCTCCATTTGTGTGAGGAATTACTTCAAATTAATTTGGGTACAGCATTGCATGACCGTGCAATTACCAGTTAAATTACACAGTGCTAAGTAGTGAAAAAACTTTCCAGAGCTGAAGTGGCTCAATTGTGCAATAATGCAACACACATGTCTATATAGACCGTTAGGTTTGAAATTGTGCGAGTTCAGCTGAAGTATTTTTGGGAATTGGAGCCGTGCTGCAAAGTCGGCGTTGCACCGATGCGGACGGTGCGGTTGCCGGCAATAGGCGCTGATTTGGCAAAAGATTTGACATGTCAAATTGGCCAGGTGTGAACGAGGGCTAAAACCATGATTATATTAATGACTTTGCAAGTTTGCTAGATTGGTATCTATTATAGCTTTATAGTACGGTTTGATTGTAGGTCTAATTTAGCTAATACTAGATTATTAGCAAAAAGCAACTTCCTTGTTTTGAATACAAATTTTAATTAGTACATTCTTTAAGATAGTGTTCATTTATTACATTTGTTTGTGTATTTGCATTTATGTTGTTAAAAACAATCTATTAAATTATACCTCAGTAAAACTTTGACAGATAAAATCCTTTAGTTACTGTAAAGTTGTTATTTATACATACTTGAAATGCAGACAGTTTATCATCCTTTGTAGTCGAAATCCATGCAGTGTTTTCCAATTGTGTCAGATGTAATGTATCAAGGGACAGATCTCAAAAATGTAACCTCAAATTACCTACAGACTTCAAGCAATCCATCTGATACAATGCAAGTGATTGCAGTCTTTACTAATATCATGAGACTTAAGTCAATGTCCCTGGGGCCTGAACCCAAACCCTCACTTACACTCTACAGCAATGCTGCAAAGTGAGCACATTTGTCATTTTCCAAGCCAGGAAATAATAACAAAAAGTAGACAGATTTCCTCAATGGAGCAGTCTTTTCCCCTAAGTGTTTATTTCTCGGCTTACACTTTTCTTCCACTTAGGGCCACAGCAGTAGCTCAAATTCATGAAATAAATCAGTTATAGGGAATGCATGAGGACAGGGGGAATCAATTTACCTGAATGCCATCAAGCAACTTGCTCATGCACCAGTAGCTGTCAGCTTCAATGTTCCGCAGCACCTCTTCAGGCAGACTGGAAACATCAACATTTTCCACTTCTTCTTCTTCAGCTAAAATGCACAGAAGAGACAGGGTTGTAAGCAAAGTGTGCAGAAATTCATAAAACAAGGCTGTGTATTTTTACAAACCTGAACTTTCTAAAGACTTAGTTGAAATAAGATAGCCACACAGAGGCACAGTTCTAAGCTAGTTAGGAAGTAGATGGGAAATCCCTACAATGACAAAAATGTAGACACTTCTTCACCTAATTATACTATCCTAAAAATAAAAAAACATGGAAGAAAATGCCCCTCTTGTATATATGATGATCTGTATTTAGCCATGCACATGTTCCAGAACCCACTGAGATCCACACTCCTTGGAAATGCCCTCAACCCACGCATCAAATAAATATACCAAATAATTGATGCAGGCCCTGTCTTAATAAATGTTGTTACCTCTATACAACATATTGCCTCATTTCTGCAAAAAATGTATCCAACAGATACATTTACATTGTAAATAATATAGCAAAGCATAAGTAATATGCACCATATTTACCACAGCTGTTAAAAAAATGTATATATATATATATATATATATATATATATATATATATATATATATATATATATATATATATATATATATTTCTCCCTGTGTTTTTTATTGCACAATGCTCTGTAACACCAGCTAACAATCACAGAAAATAAAAGACTACCAACTGATGTTTTGCAATGTTAAAATAAAACTAAAATAGTTGACACAGTAAATCAGAACAATTTACCTTACATATTGGAGTTGCATGAAAATTTCTATACTTCTATAGAATCAGAGGTTTTTCAAATTGTATTATTACAATGTTACGCAGTGAAATATAAATTGGTGTGAACAATTAGGCTACATTCAGCCTCATATATGCATGTGCTGGGTCTTTTAGGGTTGACCTTCAGTACAGATGGCTTCTTGCAGAGACAGACACATTTGTGTCATCATCACCCAGTGAGATAGATACAGAGTTAACAGCTTACAAAAATCAAAGGCAGGAGGCCCCTGTAACACCATCCTTTCCCCTTACTGGGAACCCCCATATCACCATCATTTCCCCTTACTGGGAACCCCCATAACACCACCTTACTGTCCCATTGTGAATTTACAGAGCACATTGGGTGCATCTCCCACTGTGTAGCTGTGCAGTGAAGATGAAGGACTGGTGTAAGGCTCAGGGGGTGGATCTCTATGTGATGCCATTTTGAGATCTCTTGCGAAAATGGCCAAGCAGAAGAGATATATAGTGAAGAGTCACTCAATCTGTTCAGCAGCTTCCCTGTGCAGTTATTCTGAAGTGAAGAATCTTGCACATATGCTTGGTGCACTTTGAATTAGTTGAGGTATACAGTTAATAAATTTGAATGTGAAAATACTGGATCACCTTTGATAACGTCCTGTGGGTGGGACGAAACACATCAGTTGACCGTGGGTGGTGAGGTCAGATCTAGACTTCCAGTTAAAGCTGATTTTAAGCCTTTTTTTATCCTGTACAATGTGAATGGACTACAGTGTTTTCATCAATTTTAATAAATGGACTTGCACAATATACTTCCTCTTTCTTTGCCATTATACCATTTATGAGGAAAATGTGGGTCTACTAAGAAGCAGCCTGGTTGGAGAACTACTAATCCCAGCATTTTCAGTTGATTAGCAAGGCGCATATGACTTCTGTTATTGGAGTCCATAGCAGCTAGTGAGTGAGTGGGCACACAGGAGGGGAGCACAGACTGCACCAATATGTTTACAGCAGGGTTCTCAATGTGGCGGCTCTCCAGCTGTTGCAAAACTACAAGTCCTGTCATGCCTCTGCCTGTGGGAGTCATGCTAGTAACTGTCGGCTTTGCAATGCCTCATGGGACTTGTAGTTCTGCAACAGCTGTAGGGCAACCGGTTTGAGACCAGTTTGGTTTACAGCATTTGGCACAAGAGCACTTTATACGTGATTGAGAAAATCACTATTTGATGGATTTTTATTTTATTTTATTCTAATCATGTCTTGGACATTTAAATGTATGTATATTTGTGAGTTTAAGTGATATATTGATTTAAATATTCACAGTGAGAGTGCCCTTTATTATATGCATGTATGATTTAAGGGCACTACACCTTTGAAGGAGCAAAATTCTCATGTTTACATTTAATATATATATTGTCACAACCAATTTACAAAGTTTGTTGATGCACTACGCCCATTAGTGTGGGTATATGTGTATTTATACACATATATATTATTTTACAGGATCAGGATGCTCTGCCCCATCCACCACTTGATGAGCAGCCTGTCCATAGCTATGACACCCATTTTAACATCACTATCCTAACTGGAATGCTTCTCCTTACTTTTTACCTTTGACAGGTTTCAGAACACAAAGTTACACAAAAAGGATGTTTAAGCCCCTCCACCACCCAAAGAAAAAAAACAGAGACACAGAATACAAATTATATTTTTGAATAACGCAAGTTATGCTTAGTAGTTTGTTTAGAATTGTATGACTCCCTGTGATGAATTGTGCCTTACTTTAACTGTGTGCCAGTGTAAGCACATGTCCTTATAAATTCAGAAAGTTGTCTGTTGCACTGGAACAATTAAAATTTTCTATCTCCATTATAGATTCTCAAACATGTCATTTTGCCTCATTAAAAGTGCACATTTTCATTTCAATAGTTTTAATTTTACCAAAATAATCCAGCAATTGTTTTAAGGACAAGGTTTCCAATCAATTATACAAAATGCGAAACAATATTAAACAGAACAATAGTGAAAATAAACAGTGTTATGTATTCGGATGTCTGGTACTTAGGATAAAAAAAGGTGTCACTTCATGTGCTAAAACGCACGCAAGACTCAATTACTGTTATTGTAACTTGTACTCCGGCTGTGTGGTTAGGAGTAAAAAATAGAGATGGAAAGATTTCAAAGTTGACAGTTGAGAGGAAGAAGGCTTTTGGGTAGAATAGTAAGGGAGATGGGGTAGGGGGAAAGTGTGAAGGGGATTCCCTCCTCAAGGAAAGGGTTGGGTGATAGTGAGTGATCCATGGGTTCCAGATTGAGAAATTTGACATGTGTATCCATGAGATTACTTGTCAGCTTTTTATTCATAAAAAAAGTGTTAGTTCGATTTTCAACTTCGGAGAAGAATGTAAACTGTTTTCCCATGTTCTAGCTATAGTCAATTTGGAGACTAACAATTAAGTTGATTAATCTAAATAGGGTTTTTATGATGTTTGGAAGTTTAAAATGTTACAAGAGCGAGAGCTAGCCAAGAAACTTTGGAGAACTGGACGGCACATTTGTGCAATACTCTTGTCCAGAAACAATGGACTTAACATTGGACAGGGCCACAAAGTATGGAGAGCATCACCTACAGGCTGGCAGTTTCTAAAGCAAAAATCATGTATTGCCAGGGTATATGCGAGTAACACCGGAAGGCACCAGGTACCATTTGATTAAAACCAGGAGTGGTGACAATGATTGAGCAATCTACAATATAATCCATGTTTTATGTCAATTCTGAAACTTTTTAGCTTTTAGATCCTCTTGCCATTTTTGCTACTTAAGTGTGCATGGTGGGAGATGGTAGGTGATTAACCACTTCCCTAACGGCGCATTGTAAAATGACGCTGGCAGGAACCCTCTCTCGATCCGGGTGGACGTCATATGACGTTCTGTGTTCCTGGCCATCTAGGGCGCCCCCGGCAACGCTCGTGACCCGGCGCCTGGCACCCACGATTGTCGGTGATCACGGTAGGAGTGTGGATCTGTGTGTGTAAACTCACAGATCCACCTCCTGTCAGCGGTGAGGAGACCAATGTGTGTTCCCAGTCCAGAGGAACACACATTGGTCTCCTCCCCTTGTGAGTCCCCTCCCCCTACAGTTAGAACACACCTTAGGGAACATATAACCCCTTCAGCGCCCCCTAGTGGTTAACCCCTTCCCTGCCAGTCACATTTACACAGTAATCAATGCATATTTATAGAACCAATCGCTGTATAAATGTGAATGGTCCCAAAAACGTGTCAAAAGTGTCCGATGTGTTCGCTGCAATGTCACGGTCACAATAAAAAAAATCGCAAATCGCCGCCAATACTAGTAAAAAAATTAATAAAATAAAAATGCCATAAATCTATCACCTATTTTGTAGACGCTATAACTTTTGCGCAAACCAATCAATATATGATTATTGCGAATTTTTTACCAAAAATATGTAGAAGAATACGTATTGGCCTAAACTGAGGAAAAATACGTTTTTTTTTTTTTAAATTGTGATATTTATTAAATAAAAAAGTAAAAAAGTGTTTTTTTTTTTTAATTGTCACTGTTCTTTTGTTTATAGCGCAAAAAATAAAAACCGCAGAGGTGATCAAATACCACCAAATGAAAGCTCTATTTGTGGGGGGAAAAAAACAAAGATTTAGTTTGGGTTCAGTGTTGCATGACCACGCAATTGTCAAAGTGCAACAGCGCTGAAAACTAAAAATTGGTCTGGGCAGGAAGGGGGTGAAAAGGCCCTGTATGGAAGCGGTTAAGATGTGAGTAAACTTTAGAAAATAACTTGGGTATTAAGAGAGTGTAATTGCAAATGTGTTCCAAAGATGTTACAGTGGTAGAAATTTCTTTAAAGGGGTTGTAAAGACAAAAATATTTTCCTCTTAAATTAAAGTCCGACAGTAGCTGATAAAGTAAAAAGTAATGTTTTGCATTATAACTAGTTTGATACCTGTTGAAATCTAGCTATTGTATTCACCTCCGTCAGTCCTAAAACATTATTCTCACTGACTTCCTGGTTTGAGGTGCGCATTCATTCTTGCTACATCACGGCCTAATGGGAACTACAGTTCCCATTAGGCTTAGCCTCCATGCCTGTGAGGGATAAGAGAGCATCTTCACGCAGGGCTGTAGTCATAGGGAGGGGGTGAGCACATTCTGCTTTCCACCATGCAAAACGGCTCAGATGCTGGTGGAAAGCAAGAAGAGGAGTGACAGGAAATGGCATTTTCAAACCTGGATTACTGTATTTTGGAGGTCAAAAGGAAAAATGAGGTACAGTAGGTGTTTGTGATATTGTGCTTTTAGCACGACAGCGTCGCGCTGATACTCGGCGACAGGGTGCCGAGATCTCGCCGACATCTCACACTCACTGGAATAGTGACAGCACATTCCAGCAAGCGCGTCATAGAAGCGACGGGAGATCCGACTTGGATTCCCGCCAATTCTACACGTGTGCGGCGTTTGTTATGAATCCTGAAGGGGAAGTCCCCGCCGGATTTTAAATAAAAATCCGGCATGGGTCCCCCCTCAGGAGCATACCGGGCCCTTAGGTCTGTTATGGGTTGTAAGGAGAGCCCCCCTACGCCGGAAAAAACGGCGTAGGGGGTCCCCCTACAATCCATACCAGACCCGTATCCAAAGCACGCTACCCGGCCAGCCAGGAAGGGAGTGGGGACGAGCGAGCGCCCCCCCCCCCTCCTGAGCCGTACCAGGCTGCATGCCCTCAACATGGGGGGGTTGGGTGCTCTGGGGCAGGGGGGCGCACTGCGGCCCCCCCACCTCAGAGCACCCTGTCCCCATGTTGATGAGGACAGGGCCCCTTCCCGACAACCCTGGCCGTTGGTTGTCGGGGTATGCGGGCGGGAGGCTTATCGGAATCTGGGAGCCCCCTTTAATAAGGGGGCCCCCAGATACCGGCCCCCCACCCTAAGTGAATGAGTATGGGGTACATCGTACCCCTACCCATTCACCTGCAAGAAAAGTGGTAAAAACACAAATAAACCACACAGTGTATTAAAATATTTTATTTTTCTGCTCCGGAGGCCGCCCCCTGTCTTCTTTATTAGCTCTTTTACCAGGGTGGGCTTCTTCTTTGACGTCTTCGGGTGGGTGGGGGCCGCCGTCTGGTTCTCTTCCACCGCCGGGGGGGGGGTGGCTTTTAAAAAAGCCCCCACCCCCCGGTGGGTTTCCTCCGGCGTCTTCGGCGGGGCTCTTCTTCTTCCGCTATCCCGACGGGTCTTCTCAACTCTCCGGGGTTCTCCTTCTGTCTTCGCCGCTCTCCGTTGTTGACTCGTCGCACCCCGGTTCTTCGTCTCGCTGTCCGGTGTCTTCTTCCGTGATGTACGTCTTCTCCTTCCGTGCTGTGATGAGTTCTTCTTCCGTGCTGTGACGTCATGTTCTTCACTTCTCTCCTTCTCCCGATGTTGCCACGCCGGTCCTCCTCGCTGAAATGACGGATGCGCGCCTTGCATCGGACCTATATAGGCCTCACAGTCCCATCATGCTCTGTACCTACCCATGTGATACCTACCCACGTGGTAGGTATCACATGGGTAGGTACAGAGCATGATGGGACTGTGAGGCCTATATAGGTCCGATGCAAGGCGCGCATCCGTCATTTCAGCGAGGAGGACCGGCGTGGCAACATCGGGAGAAGGAGAGAAGTGAAGAACATGACGTCACAGCACGGAAGAAGAACTCATCACAGCACGGAAGGAGAAGACGTACATCACGGAAGAAGACACCGGACAGCGAGACGAAGAACCGGGGTGCGACGAGTCAACAACGGAGAGCGGCGAAGACAGAAGGAGAACCCCGGAGAGTTGAGAAGACCCGTCGGGATAGCGGAAGAAGAAGAGCCCCGCCGAAGACGCCGGAGGAAACCCGCCGGGGGGGTGGGGGCTTTTTTAAAAGCCACCCCCCCCCCGGCGGTGGAAGAGAACCAGACGGCGGCCCCCACCCACCCGAAGACGTCAAAGAAGAAGCCCCCCCTGGTAAAAGAGCTAATAAAGAAGACAGGGGGCGGCCTCCGGAGCAGAAAAATAAAATATTTTAATACACTGTGTGGTTTATTTGTGTTTTTACCACTTTTCTTGCAGGTGAATGGGTAGGGGTACGATGTACCCCATACTCATTCACTTAGGGTGGGGGGCCGGTATCTGGGGGCCCCCTTATTAAAGGGGGCTCCCAGATTCCGATAAGCCTCCCGCCCGCATACCCCGACAACCAACGGCCAGGGTTGTCGGGAAGGGGCCCTGTCCTCATCAACATGGGGACAGGGTGCTCTGAGGTGGGGGGGGCCGCAGTGCGCCCCCCTGCCCCAGAGCACCCAACCCCCCCATGTTGAGGGCATGCAGCCTGGTACGGCTCAGGAGGGGGGGGGGGCGCTCGCTCGTCCCCACTCCCTTCCTGGCTGGCCGGGTAGCGTGCTTTGGATACGGGTCTGGTATGGATTGTAGGGGGACCCCCTACGCCGTTTTTTTCGGCGTAGGGGGGCTCTCCTTACAACCCATAACAGACCTAAGGGACCGGTATGCTCCTGAGGGGGGACCCATGCCGGATTTTTATTTAAAATCCGGCGGGGACTTCCCCTTCAGGATTCATAACAAACGCCGCACACGTGTAGAATTGGCGGGAATCCAAGTCGGATCTCCCGTCGCTTCTATGACGGCTCTGTATCCATCGCGGCAAGCCAGCTCGGCGCTGGCTCCCGCGATGGGGCTCGTAGGTGCTCAATCTCGCTGAGAAAGAGAGCGAGATTGACACAAAATCGGGTTCACCTACTGTAAGTGAGACTTAAATTTTCTAGCTTACAGCAATCAATTGATCTAATAAAAAACGAACCTTTAGTGATCCTTTAATCTTGTAATAATGCCCAATCTGCATATATCTAAAGAATTCATGGAGGGAGCTTTCAACCCTTCTTTGATAGTGGGCAATGGGAGGATTGAATTGTTCTCAAAAAGTGAATGGCCCATGTAATTTTTACCAAGTGAAGGCTGCAGGTGCTTCAAGTCCTAATGGGAAGAGTGGGTTGCCCATTACAGGGAGTAGGGGGAAGGTGTGAGGATAGGAACTCGCTAGAGTACTTAAAAGAATCCCGGATTTGCAAATTGTATGATAATCTTCACAAGAACGCAAGGGAAACTTGCTCAAACTATGCAATTTGCACTCCTCATGGGAAAAAAAACAAACATTGAAAACAGGTTTTAGGGCCTAGAATTGACTTATTAATTATTTTATTATACACTACATAAAGCAACTGCCAAAAGGCAAACACGGCAGTGAAAACATATCAAATATTGTATGTACAAAAAAAAAAAAAAAAACATCTAATACAGATATGCCAATTTGCTAGCAGTATACTTTACTTTATTCAAATCGCACTATGTCACATAAGAGGATCTGGCTTTTCTCTTAAGCATTGAATGTGCTTTTCTATGCATACAATATGGAATCAACAATACAGCCATTTACTTAGCATTACATTAAGAGCTATATGTAAAAAAGGCAAAGCAGAATGTGAAAGTGCATTCTCATTTAAGGTTACAGAAAAGGCATATAAATGACAGCATTCATTCCCTTTTACATGCTTAAGTATGCCCACTGGCACAGTGACATACAATGGACAATGTATTATACAGTATGAAGTGCTGGTGAGCTTAGAATGTTTGATGGTCAGATGTCTATATGACTGAGCTACTCTATCTGTGTCACCATTTTTTTTTTTTTTTTTTTTTAAAGATGCATGATGAGTCAGATATGCATCTCTTTTCAGATGACTGCTTTTGAAACATTGTAAACTAGGCCAGCATCAAAGAAAGGATGCTTTCCTGAAGTGTTCCTTCCTTTTATGTTTTCTTTTTATCTGCTAGGTTCTTCAAAGCAACTGGGCAATGCACAATCAGCTAAAAGAAAATAGGCTGCAGTAAATGGCTCCATTATACAGAGTATGAGCAAACAGTCTCTCTTTGCTCTGACACATAATGCACAAAAAATTATAAACACCACCAGCATAAGTTTGCATTAAGGAAGGATACATGTCAAATCAGACCAGTAACAATAAACAAATTAAACAATTGTCTTTTTATCAAAGTTTTACTGATGTACAAGAGAGTGCACTTAAAAAATGTGCACACACACACAAATAATTCTTTGAAATCAACTGGTTAACTGATTAATGATAAGTTAACCTTTAGAAAATCATAAATCAGTAATTAAAAGACTGTCTTTATTATATATATCTGCATTTCCTGTGTCCTTTAGTTTAGATATTGTAGGTAATCAACCCTTGGAATGCCATCATGCTGTAAGCCCCCAATTCATACATAGCTGTAGAAGATTTAAAAGGATAACTAAAAGGAAACACTATTTTCATGTGTTTTCATAGGTCAGAATAGGATTAAAACACGTTACGTTCTCAATGTAGTCTGTGCCCCCGTTAGGGAGATTCACACCCTTTATTTGTCATGTCATTTGTCAAAACTAAAAGAAAATCCCAAATTTTAGATTGTCCACAAAAGTTGTTTGAGATATGTGTCCATGGCAGCTAAAGGGTGAATCTGTAAGGACCTTTTTCCATTTGTAATCCCCTAGGGCAGATGATCGCTGTAAAGCCTAGTACACACTATCAAGTTATTTTTTTTTCAACCGCCAAAAAAAAACTGTCAGCTCCGACTGGAGCGGTTGTGTTTCAACAGGGGGATGGTGCACCCACCAGAACATATTGGCGGAGCGTGCTGATTGGGAGTCGACCGGCTGCTGGTTATCCAGCATGCTTGTCCAACAGAACGCTTCTGCCATACACAGAGGCCAAATGTCAGCCAGTTCTTACTGAACTGGGTGATGTCGCCCGACATTCGACTCCTGTGTACTAGACTTAAGGCTGTAGAAGGTACCTGGCCCAGGATCTCAGTCGCAACTCGACTTCACATTTCCACGCAGAGACCACATTCTTTTCATCCTGCTTAAGGTCGTTTCTGAACGTGAAAGAAAATCTCAAGTTTTGAATGGTCACTGAAACAGAAATAGAGAGCACATCTTCCAATAGATACACTAGTTCTGGTGACCATGGTTGAAACCAGAGCTTCCCTTATTTTGGAGGGATTTTTCTTTTCATTTCCTGTTTTAGCTATGGAACAGGAAGTGGAAAGAAATCTCCCCAAAGGGACACAGATGGCAAAACAAAATATGACAGGTATTTCTCTTTCAATACTCTATCCAACATGAAAAAAGTGTGGCCTTTAGTTATATATAACCTTTACACAACAGTTTCATGCAGCATACAGAAAGTGTGCTTTATTCCCGGGCACTGCATATGAGTTCCTGTGTTTGTGTTGGAAGCACGCTTGATCGTGCGCTTCCAGAACGGAGACCAAGCTAACTTTTTCATTTGTGTCTGCAGTCATGATCCTGGTATCCAAAATTTCAGCCGGTAATGGGCTTTCCTGTAGAACCGATTAAAGCAGCCCTACAGCTGCCTAGTAATTCCTACATGGCACAGAAGGCAAGTAAACCCTGCCAACCGGCAGCTGTTGTGATAGCAATAAAGTTGATCCCAAAAATTTAAGGGACAGTGTAAAAAAAAATGTAAAAAATAAATAAAAATTAGGGTACCCCATCCTCCACCATGTTCATGCCAAATGCAAACAAATGCATAGGTCCTGCATATGTAAACGGTGATAGCACCAAACGTGAAGTATCACGGCGAAAGTAAAAGAGCATTACTGGTAATTTTAATGCCAAACCTCATGTTTAACTCTGACTTGGTATCCTATAAAAAAAAATTAAAGTGCCACATATAGACAATTTAATATACCATAGTTTGTAGCTATTCCATGAGCGTCCACAATTTTAAAGCATGACATGTTAAATATGTATTTACGCGACGCAACATATATATTTTTTTATAGTTAACCAACAATTGTATACATTTTGAGTATAGCCTCAGATATAATTTTTAGATGTACCATCATCCAGGATTGGTTAGAGGAAAAGGGGGGAACGGGGAGTGGAGAGATGGCAGCTGCTAGTACCGCAAAAATGAATGGACTTTCTCGGTACTGATAACACAAATCAATGTGGTAAAAAATTAAATTTATTTTACATAAAATTATACAGTTTAAAAAAACATAACTAGGACAATCAACCTCACTTAAGATACAGTGATGGAATTAACAACGGATAGCCGTGGCGTATCTAGGAGTGTGAGGTGGAGTCATAGAAAGACCTTGACCGGTTTCGCGGATAACCGCTTGTTCAGGAGGTAGTCTGTACAATAGATGACATCAAAAACTAGCAAGGCATAAAAAACATCACAATAAAAATAATAAACTTTAGGAGGTCAAGATGTGCAAATGAACAAAGATCTGCTTACCAGGGGTCAAGGACTGTGGTGGAGCTCGCTGACTAAGGCCCCTGTGGCAAACAAGGGGGAAAAAAAACGAGTAATACTCTGATGGAATGATAATGGCAATATTTTAGAATAAGTAGTAAACCAATGCAACAGTGATAGGACACCGTGTGCATGGAAAAGGATGTGAAGGATCACCAGAAAATTAATAGAGAAGAATGAAAAGAAAGGGGGAGAAGGGGGGGGGGGAAGGTTATAAGGTTGGTACGGGGGGAAGGTAAGAGGGGAGGGGAAAGGGGGAAAGGGGGGGGGAAGGTAACATAGGTGGGGGAGGGGGGAACAAGCGGGAAAGGGGAGAGAAGAAAAAAGATAAGAAAGAGAGAGGGAGGGAAGTGAAGGGGGAAAAGGGGGAGGGAGGGGGGGGGAAGGAAGAAGAGGCAAAAATGGGGGAGGGGGAGGGGGAAGAGGCAAACATGGGGGAGGGGGAGGGGGAAGAGGAAAAAATGGGGGAGGTTGCAAATCTGACACCCCAGGCAAAGCAGCATAAGTAGGTAACACCAGGTAGTGAGGGCAAAAGGATTGCGAATATTAAGTCAAAATTAAGATATCTTACCAATGCTTGATAATAGCATTAGATTAAGGGCGGCTGGGGCTCAGGCAAGTATTGAAGCAATTCAGATAGGGCAAGGCAGCTGAGGGTAATCAGCTGAAGACCATAGAGAGACCCCCAACGCACTGAGAAACAGTGGAGGTAAGGGAGCCAGGGAGATGGCATACCACACTGAAAAGTCAACAACAACATTCAGTGAGGAAGGCATAAGGAGATTAAACAATGTCAGACTAACGGTTAGCACAAGCCAAAACTTACCGGCCAGGCAGCGTTCCAGTGTTCAGCCCATGGAGAGTCACAGAGGAGCTCACGCTGTGTGCTTCCTCCATGATCTCTTAAATATGATTCCCCAATCTCGCCGTTCATACACGCCGCTCACGTGGATCGGCGTGTGACGTCACAGGATCAACACTTGGGTATTATATTGTTTGTGTGCACCAAAATGCATTTAAAGCGTATTTTTTTTTCCAGAAAATGTGTTTTAAAACTGGCTGCACAAATATTGTGACATATCATTTTAACAACCATTTGTTTATTCTAAAGAATCTCTGCATTCAAAATATAAATAATGCAAGGGTTCTGGGCAGTTTTCTAGCAAAAAAATAAAAAAAATACAGATTTTAACGTGTGTAAGAAACATCAGAATTGGCCCAGTTTTGAAGTGGTTAAACCCCAAAATGTATATTGCAGCTTCACTGGATGTGGTGGCTGCATTTGTTTTCTTCTTAAGGCTTTCCCCCCTGCTTTCCCCCCTGTACACACGATCAGCCATTCCGACAACAAAACCGTGGATTTTTTTTCGACGGATGTTGGCTCAAACTTGTCTTGCATACACACGGACACACACATTTTGTCGAAAATTCTGAACGTCAAGAACGCAGTGACGTACAACACGTACGACAAGCTGGAAAAAAATGAGGTTCAATAGGCAGTGCACTGCTTGATTACGAACATGCGTGGGTTTTTGTGCGTCAGAATTGGCTACACACGATCGGAATCTCCGTCCAAAACTTTTGTTGTCGGAAAAATTCATTAGCAGCTTTCAAACATTTGTTGTAGGAAATTCCAACAGCAAATGTCCGATGGAGCATATGCACGGTCGGATTTTGCAACAACAAGCTCACATAGAACATTTGTTGTCGGAAATTCCGACCATGTACGTAGCATTATTGTACTAGAATGCATACACTCTGGATGAGGATGTAACAGAGGCACCTTTGAACAGCAGCATTGTCAGGCTGGGAAGTGTTAGATAAACCAGCAGCCAAACTGACAATTGTGCGGTCCTGCGACGCTGTACCCAAACAAAACTGATGTATTTTTTTCCCCCATAGAGCTTTCTTTTGGTGGGATTTGATCACCTCTGTTTTTTATTTTTTGCTCTATAAACAAAAAAAACACCAATTTTGAAAACATTTTTTTTTTTTACTTTTGGCTAGAATATCCCCAAATTAAAAAATAAATAAAAAATTCCTATATACTAGGAACACACAATCTGTCTCCTCTCCCTTGTTAGAACGTGGATGTGTGTGTTTACACACACATCCTCATTCTGGCTCTGTAAGGAGCGATCGCAGGTGCCCGATGCACTTCTCTGTTTGCCAGGCATGCGCATCGCCTCTTCAGTACCGTGGCATCCCCTACTACCCCATAAAGCGTCCGCCATTCAGCTACGGTGATTTGCACAGGGGAGACATTCTGCTGCCGTCATATGGTCAGCAATCGGTTAAAGCGGAAGTTCCACTGTTGGTTGGAACTCCGCTTTTAGCAGTTACAGCAACATTTTTTATTTCATTTGGTAAAGGGGTCAAAAATGTATAAAACTTGACCACTGTAAGCACATCTATCATTGTTAACCACTTAAGGACCTGCTCACGCAGATATACTAAAAAGGTGTTGGTACTGCGCTGGTATAATAATGTGATATCAAAAAAAAAAAATATATTATTTTTTAGAAAATTTTTTTTTTTTTTTTTTTTAGTTTACCCAAAATTTTTTTTTCTATTTGACCCCTATAGTGATATAGTGTTAGATCCAGTACAGTGATGTACGTGATGGGTCACTATAGAAACAGCTCTTGTGAACATATGTACTAGCGTGATGCTATGTGCATATGCTGTGCCATCAAAAATAAATAAATAAATAAATAAATAAATAAATAAATAAATATGGCTACCCCAAATGATGTGCTTGTGAAACAATATTCCAAAGTGCTATAAGTGAGTCTATAAACTATTATGAATATACATGCACAAGTGTGCGAACATATAAATAATGAATAATATTATTAATATATAAAAATAAGGCATTGAGGAACATCCTGAGAGGACTCACCAACTTTAACGGAATACGTTTTTGAGGCACATTACCAGCTGGGGTCTGGTGAGTTTGCATTTCAGCAGTTGGTGGTGGTAGCACTTATCTTTGTCGGGTGGAAGAAGTGACAGCACCCTGTATGCATGAAATATAGCACCAGGATTTAAACTCAGCAACACTTTCTGTTTGGACTGGAATTTGTGAACTGGCGCATATCCATAATTGGGGACGTGTTGCAGCATGAATGCACATGAATTGTGAAAAACTAATTTTTGGCACCAACGCACCTTATTATTATTTTTACATTTTTATATATTAATAATATTATTCATTATTTATATGTTCGCACACTTGTGCATGTATATTCATAATAGTTTATAGACTCACTTATAGCACTTTGGAATATTGTTTCACAAGCACATCATTTGGGGTAGCCATATTTATTTATTTTTGATGGCACAGCATATGCACATAGCATCACGCTAGTACATATGTTCACAAGAGCTGTTTCTATAGTGACCCATCACGTACATCACTGTACTGGATCTAGCACTATATCACTATAGGGGTCAAATAGAAAAAAAAATTTTGGGTAAACTAAAAAAAAAAAAAAAAAAAAATTTCTAAAAAATAATAAAAATTTTTTTGATATCACATTATTATACCAGCGCAATACCAACACCTTTTTAATTGTTTCACCTAAACCTCATAGAAGGTTTATACAGCACTGCAGCAGGTCAATATAGTATTATTTAGAACTTATTTTTGCGCCGGTGACAATCACTTTCCCTCACGCAGATATACGTCCTTTTTTTAAAGATGGATATCTCGGTAATGGCAGCAGCTGCTGCCGCTCTCCCGCGCCCTCCGCCGCTTACCGGAGCTGTCGGTAGCGGCGGAGGCAGCTATCGTGTCCTTTCTCGTGCTGTGCGGGGATGCGAGTGAGGGCAAGATGGCCCCCACCCGTCCCCATAGCATAGCAGGGCGGAAGTGACGTCAAAACGTCAGTTCCGCCCATGCTTCTTAAAGCAACATTTTTTTAAATGTCATTTTTTCAAATGACAATTTTTTTTTTTTTTTTGCATTTAAGTCTAAATATGAGATCTGAGGTCTTTTTGACCCCAGATCTCATATTTAAGAGGACCTGTCATGCTTTTTTCTATTACAAAGGATGTTTACATTCCTTGTAAAATGAATAAAAGTGATCCATTTTTTTTTTCATGGAAAAAATTATAAAATAAATAAAAATAAATAAGAAAACACAAACAAAAATTTTAAAGCGCCCCGTCCCAATGAGCTCGCATGCAGAAGCGAACGCATACGTGAGTAGCGCCCGCATATGAAAACGGTGTTCAAACCACACAAGTGAGGTATCACTACGATCGTTCGAGCGAGAGCAATAATTCTAGCCCTAGACCTCCTCTGTAGCTCAAAAGATGCAACCTATAGAATTTTTTAAACGTCGCCTATCGAGATTTTCAAGGGTAAAAGTTTGACACCATTCCACGAGCGGGTGCAATTTTTAAGCGTGACATGTTGGGTATCATTTTACTCGGCGTAACATTATCTTTCACAATATATAAAAAAAAATTGGGCCAAGTTTATTGTTGTCTTATTTAATTAAAAAAAATGATTTTTTTTCCAAAAAAAGTGCGCTTGTAAGACCGCTGCGCAAATACGGTGTGACAAAAAGTATTGCAATGACCGCCATTTTATTCTCTAGGGTGTTAGAAAATAAATATATAATGTTTGGGGGTTTTAAGTAATTTTCTAGCGAAAAAAAATGTTTTAGTCTTGTAAACACCAAATCTGAAAAACACCCAAGGTCCTTAAGTGGTTAAACAGTTGTGATCTTTCAACTGCTACACCTGCAAGACTGTATGTTCTGTTGAAAACAAAGGACTTTCTGGTCTGATCACCAGGTGAAAACAAAAGTTTAAAAAAGCAAAGGAATGCAGTTGCCACATCCAAGAATTGGAAGGATGTGATAATAAATGTCTGCTTCTAGGTTTAATACTGCTTTAAGCAAACACAGTGGGCAATCCCACTTACAGGTGATCATAATAATAATCTACTGGGTGTCAATTCTAGACCACTGGCTGAAGGTGGGTGGCCCAATATGTGCTTGATGTACCAGGACTGTTGCCTGTGTCAGAGGGTCTTAACCACAAAGGGGTGAATTTGTGACTGCCAAGCTGCATTTTTTAACCTGGGGGGAGGGTGTCCAGACGGCCACATTAGTTTACCATTTTTCCAAACTATGAATGACTTGGGTTTGGGTGGAACTCATGGTCAGCCTGAATCTAAAGCTCATCCCTAGACAACAAAGCTTCACACAAATATTTCCACAGACTATAAAAAAGTATGCTAGTACAACAAAGAACAGTTAATCATTTAGACTGTAGACAAATTATGGATTATTTATAATCTTGTTCTATATTAAGTATGTCTCATAGCTTATACAGTTCTGCCATCTAACATCTTATCCAAGAGAAACATTTCAACTACTATGAAATACACATCTGTTCTTTTATTCAAGAACATATTCTTTAGCTCTAAATGCAATTTAAATTATTACCCAAACACTTATTGATGTTCATCCTTATTTGTCTGATTGCCAAAGCATAAATTGTTATTTTAAACTGGAGGACATTGGCTTCCTATCGTTATAGGCAATGATTTATTGATGCAACGGAAAGTTGGCATACATCTTTGAATACTTCACAAAATTCTGCAAAGGAAAAGTACATCAAAACACAAAAAAGTATGTATGCCACAATGGGCAAAACTGGTCGTCGGAAAACCGGTTTACTTTGTACATTCCATAAGCACAATTAAGTACATATTATTGCTCTTTGCACCATCTTAATGAATAAGACAAGAAATCTTCCATTTCTTGTTTCATTGATTTGTCTAAACTAACCTGAAGTTTGATTGACACCAATGTTTTTTCCATACCTGGTTTTGATACTGATGTATTGATCACATGGTGGAGGACTAACATCTCAAGACAGTAGTTAAGTTTGAGATGTTAATTAACCAGGTCTGCATGAATGTCAGTCTTGAAAAATCGGAGTCTGAGACCAAAGAGCAGAGGCGCTGTTACCAGGAGAGCCAGGTGGCTTAGCATTTGTGATGGTAAACTGTTAGCTTAAACATTGCACTGTTTTGATTTAAAGGGCCAGCGCAGCTACACAAACAATAGGTTTTTACACATTTTTTTCACTGACTCAGTGGTGAATATTAGCTGCAGCATAGCCCACACTACAAAATATTTGGAATTTGTTTTGTGTCAGTGGTACACACTCAATTAATGGTCACAATCTACTTCTATGAAAATTGGATGTGGGGAAACCAAAATCAATTTGAATAGGTGTAAGCCCAGACTCAAGCTGTAGAACCATTGTAGCCCTGCTCCTTGGTTTCACCCTATTGGCTCCACATACACGTATTCTGATTTATACATTATTAACACTGAACATGTATTTTACCAACTGCCATATCACTTGGAACAGCTTTTTGAAAAAGGAATTGCTTGTATATTGTATTATATAAAAAAAAATGTCTACATTATAACTACACAGCGAATATAGGGAGCAAAAATACTATTTACATTTATTCACCAAAAATCATTGTCAGCACTTTAAGTACTATTCACACCACCAAGACTGACTCCATTTTGGCTTTGACAGGTAAAGTCATACATGAATAGTTGACAGACTGATCCATCAACATAAAAACATAAAGATATTTCAGTAACAAACGCGTTCATACAATTTTGATAGTAAAAGGGTACAACAAAGCAGCAAGAAAAATAGCCACTGCAAGCATTTCTAAAGCCAAGCTGATAAATTCTAGCAAACAAACACATAAGTACATAGGAAATGGTCTACATAAATGTCTAGCAGAGAACTAAGTCAAACCAAGTACACTGAGCTTTTATAGTTCCTAACACAAACACAATAAAATTGGGATATAGGCAACTAATCTACTGTAAAGAAACAGATAATTTAAAATTGTCACATTCAGTACATACATAAAAATGAAAACATGAGCAGGAAATTTAAGGCAAAACATTTCCACTGGCATCAAATGAGAAGGCTTGGAGACACAGGAGCATCAAAAACTGATGCCGACAGTCAGTTCAGAGCACTTGTTGTGAGGTCCATGTCTTTCTCAATTAGGAGCTTGTTGTCTGTACCATTCAGCTAAGAACTAGAAGCTCCAATAGTGGATATCTTATGTACCATGCCAAACCAAATGAAAACAATCTTCCATACCAAGCATACTAAGGCTGAACAATGTTTTGCACTCTGCCGATTGCTTCAAGGTGGTACCAGTCACCACACAAAAGTAGTTCATTAAAGTTTTAACTATGCAGACTTCTGACATGGGCATGTGTGAAAGAGTGGCAAAATAACTTAATAGAGGTGTCATAGATTCCATAAAAAAATAACATTTATGTCTTCACTGCCATAGCCCAGTGGTCCAATGTGTCCTTGGCCTTAAGCCCCCAACCTTGATCTCAACAAAAGAGTTGATTCAACGCAAGTATGTTTTTTTTTTGTTTTGTTTTTTAGAAGAATTACTTTTCTTTTTCCTATGCAATGGAACTTTTTTCAGTTTTGAGTGGCGTTTTAAAAAAAAGTACTGGCAGTAAAAGTATTTGTATTACAGAAATTACTATATTTGTCCTCTGCCACACTTTGCCTTTCAGTTACTGCATTCTACCAATCAAGACAGCCAAAACTCAGAAGGAAGAAACAAAGTAGATTGTGGGAGTTGCATTGCTGGAGGAGGCAGCTTTGTGCTAAAATGCACATGTGCTGAGCAGACCTATACAAAATACCAAAAGCACCTACTCTAGGTGCCCCAAATTGTGTAAACATATATATATATATATATATATATATATATATATATATATATATATATATATATATATATATATATTGCTGCAAAAGTTATTTGAAATTCTGTTATTAAAGCACTGTAGTTTTCAAAATGGTCACAAAAAAAATATTTTTTTTTCCAATATGACAGCTTGGTGAGGGTTTCATACATAACTGTGTACACAATGCCTTCATAAATGTCACTGGAACATAAGTCAAATTTTAGGCATAACCTGCAGTAGTAGTTTCATTTTTCATGAGACACTCCCTAGGCTTGTGCTCTTCTAAAGAAATGCATACACTGCTGCTTAAATCATTAAAATACCAAGATATGTTTAAGTGTTTATATTAAATCTACTGTAGATTTTGCTATTCAAAAAAACAGTTGGAGAAAGGACAAACAATCTTTTATGACGCGGAAAGGTACAAATCGGCAACACAGTTTGCTGAAATCTTCTGCATTTAGATCACCTAAATGGAATTTCCTTTTTTTTTAAACTTACACCTTTAATAGCATCTTTACTTGGAGAAGTACAATCAAATCAATGTGCTGCATTTCTAAACCAACCTTAAAACCTCCTTCTAAAGAGATACTAATATAACGTTATAATGCACATTTTACATTGAATGATCATGTAATTAATCTGTGTGTGTGCAAATAACAAAACAAATAAATAAAAAATATAAAAAATATACAATATTGTCGACTTCTTATCTCACATTTAATCACAAAAATCCCAATATCAGTGTTCATAAATAGAGTGACAAGTGAGTATATATAAACCATGCACTCCTTGTTACATGGTATATTTTCGAAAAAAATATATATATATTGAAAAACATAAATTTGAAAACATGATCCAAATTTAAATTGTTGAAAAATCTTACAGAAATGTTGTGCTGAGGGACCAAAATGGATTCCTAAAAAATTTAGTTTGCATTCCATTTAACCTTGACCCACCATGGCTCCCAGTTATCTATCATATCTGCAGAAGGTTCTGGACTTCTTCAAAACCAAGCCGTTTAAGACTACTTTCTAGCTTTGATATCAAAGTCACCTGTCTTCTCCCAGGATTGAGTACCTATCCAGCTCAATTACAGAAACGTTTTGTAGTTAAAAAAAACTCTGGGTGTGATATGGATGATATATTCAGAACAGGCCAACTAAAACAAAATAGATCAAAGCAGTCTTCTTCCTATGGTAACTCTCCAAAAAACTAAACTGACTGTACACCATGTGCATTTTGTGAAAATTATGGCTTGAAACAATAAAATAGGGAGTAAATCATGAACGGAATATCATCTATTTGCCTAATAGTTCTTTGTGGATTCATACATTCTTGCTTTTACTGGACAATTCATAACAAATAATAGACTAGAGGGAAAATTTATTGATGAAATGGCATCAAACTGTCATAGTACATGATCTATCACTAACATTACAGGTCTCTTTGGTTGAATGAACACCGAATGCATGATGACTCAATAAAAACTAAAAAAAAAAAAAACAATGACACAAAACGGTTGAATTATTACACCATAAGTTAAACAAGGGCATGACTCACTTCTTTAATAAGTACAAGAAATGGAAGTTTAACACTTGTAAATACAAGTGATGCAAGACAAACTTTATATTTACAACTGTAATTAAAATGATGAAAAGTTAACCTTTCTGATTTAAGTCATCAAAATGAACATGCTGCATAAACACAATTTAGTGTCACAAAAAAACATCAATCACAACAGTGTGAGAATGGAAAAAAAAGATTTACCAAATTGTGATATAACTACATACTAAAAATGGACGACCAAATCATATTTACAGTATGTGTATATGTATATTGTCATGATTTTTCAAAGATGGAAACATTTTAGGTATTATTGTCTTAAGATGTATCATCTAATTTTATTGTCCAATCCATGAAATGTTTTCACCATGTAAAACAGATATATTTGTTCTACAAAATACCATGTCAAGAAATATACAGTCCATTGCAACGACTTCAGTAAACTTTTATGCAGATGCTGATCTTATTGTAATAAAGGAAACAACCGCTGATAAAAGCAGTAGGGCTGTATTCACATTGTAACGCAGAGCAGCGGGAGTGCTTCACTGCTCTGTGTGGCTATGGTAGGATGCAATGTGGTGTGTGATTAAGTGCATGGCTCCCTTTTTATTTTTTTTAATAAACGTTGTGTGAAGTGTACAAAACATACACTTCAGTCACTGTAACAAAGAGCAATGCCTTACATTGCAGTGCAATTTGGCATGGCACACTGTGATAAAATGCAGCATGTCTGAATTTAACTGCAGCACACTGCGGTGCACTAGTCTGCATTGCAGTTTTCAGAGGTGTCACAATGCGGTAAAATGTCTGTCACTGCATATGGTGTGAATTAGTCCTTAGACAATTACATATGCATTAACTTGCACTTACAGGGCATTCCCTACACATTTAGGGGGCTATGTATAAAAAATATGTTAGACAAGTGTAACAAACATTTGCCTAGCCTTTAGGAAATCCGGCCATATTTTGCATAATACTTTGATTTCTTATGATCATCAACTCCATCTAGTGACCATAACCTGATTGAGGTATTGAGGTACTTGAATGCTACAGCTATATACGATAGTCTGAATTGCTAATGAAACTGGTAACATTGCGTTTAGAAAATACACTATAGGCCTTTAATGAACATTTAAGGAGAAAAGTACAGCGCTGATTCAAACATACAACCTTTCATAACAATCACCACATAAAACACCTACGACATACAGAGGTACTACTGGGCTACACATCTGACGCGGGTAGTAGACTGGCAGGTGCACGCTCGCCATAAAGGATGGGTTCATCTGGAAAGTTTGATTACTGGAACTACCCCCTGTAAAGTGCCCTGGTTCTTTAGGAAACACTGGACGCATAGCGTTCAAGCGCACCCCCTGGTAGGGGCAACCTTGTTAGCATACGCAAGGGCCTGTGGTACTCATGCCGTTTCGGATACGATCTGTGGCATAACACCCCTCAGAGGGAACCCTGACTTTCTACCGGGATTAGAGAGTGCTTACCCAACAAGACTATGGCCACATTCGGACGTGCTAGCAAAACATTTCTTCTCCGGGAACAGATTTCTTACTCTAGGAGAGGTGTCGTCATTGTCCCTGACCAAGGCCTTCCCCTCACTGGCATACCTTCAGATAAAGCACTTTGACAACCCCAAAACCAGAGGAGGTTTTTCGAAGCTGGCCACAGTGTTTGAGTCACTGTGTTCTAGCCCGGCCCCTCAGAGACATGTGATCTCGGTGTTGTATGCATCCATGTTTGCGAAACCTTGTGCCTCAATGCAGACGTAACAGGTCTTTTGGGAGGCCCGCTTGGGGAAACCGATTGAGGCAAAGAGTTAGGAGCGAGTCCACTGGTGTATACATAAAGGATCACTTAACGTGAACACCCAGGAGAATGGGTACAAGCTTAGAACACGATGGTATAGGACACAGGACCTGATCCACAAATTATGTCCATGATGTGACGACGGCAGTATCCTCGCTTCTCCTGGAGTTTTCACCAGCACAGTATCTTCTTCATCTCTCAAAAATTCCCAATAACGGTATTGCAAATCAGTGGCTATTCATATGATCAATGCAGCCAGACTGTGTTTGCCTGTTCACTGGAGAGACATGACACCCCCACCTCTTAAAGAATGGGCGGCATGGATTAACCATATTTTAGCGATAGAGGAGCTGATACATACTGCACAAGATAGAATCTCAAGCTTTTCCTATGTCTGGGAAGACTGGTTTAAATTTCGGAACACGGCTGCATACCATGACCTTATCCAGAAGGTGTGATGAATGGAAATTTACAATGTGAGCGGGCACTACACCCAGTGTATGATACTGTTGACCTAATTCTTTACCAATATAGTAGATGGAGGGGGTAGCTGGTGGGCTCCCCACCCCCTCTTTGGACATTTGAGTTCAGACGCCCTCTCCCCCCCCTTTTTTTCTCTCTCCCTCCCCCCTTGCTTCCTTCTTCTTCTTTACTTAGTCTCTTGATATTAGTGATCTCAACGAGATGAGATGGGTCTGCATTTGACGGACCTCTCCACCCATCCATACTAGAGGAAACGGATCTTTTTAGGAATGAGGCGAAAGTGAAACAAAGGCTCAGGCCTGCTGTAGCAGGTGCACTGAATTAGTATCCCCTTTTCTGGGGGTTGTTTTTTTTTCCATGTACATATGTACTCCCTCTTGTTGGTTGGAGAATCTAGAAGCACTGAAGTGTACCTATGCTAGCATGAGCCTTCTGCGAGAGCTGGGTACATAGTTTCCTTTTTACTTAGGCTGATGACGATCTTATATTTGCTTGAAGTGTTGTTTAGGCCTCATTAAGATTATGTCATATGTTACTGTATCTCGTGTATTACCGGAAACCCCTTGGTTTCTATACTTTGTTGTTATTTCTGCTGATGTTTTGAAGATGGCTGTTAAACTATTTTACTTTTTCTCAATAAAATCTGTATGGAAGAAAAAAAAAAAAACACCTACAAAAATGCACACAAATTAATTTATTTGGGATTTAGCTCTGGAAAGTGAACCACGTTACTAATATTATCTTTTAATTTCAGGATAAGGCCCCTTTCACATGAGGACGACGCTAATCATCACTCAACAGGCGGGTGACTGGTCCGTGTCCGCTCTGCATCAGCCCACTGTTCTCTATGGGTTGGTTGGATAGAAATTAACGGACTGTTCTTTCCCATTTGACTGTCACCAGATCTGATCAGACCTAATCCATCTGTTTTTAGTGGACAGGATTGGATGTCGGTGGGTGTCAGCGGACACATGCCCACTGGCATCTGCTACTCCATAAAGAGCAATGGGTGGTCCGATTGGGTCCGTCTGAAAAATGGACAGGCTAACCCAATCGGTCTGCTCGTGTGAAAGAGGACTAAATACTGAGCAACACAGATTTGTATAAAGACAGGAAAACAGACTTTTATTGCTTTTCCAGTCTTGATAGGTTTAGTAAATGGCTATCCACTAAATATAGTACTGTAAGCCAAAGGGCTTCATTTTACTAAGCTTTCTATGCCCACAAACGTTATTCTCAAATATAAACAGAGCAGTGGTGGCCTCCTAGCTCCTGATAGCCATATGCCAGTAGCAGTGGCACTGCCTAAGTAAACTGAGGAGAGCTTGTAATCCCACACATACCTATTTAAACCTACACTTTATGCCAACATAAATAACACAAATTGTTATATGTCTTTATTTGCATACTTGAATTTGATTAGTATCAGTCTTTTGCAGTCCCTCTATAACAGAGGCAAGATTGGGAGAGAAAGAAACAGCACAAAGAGCCAAATAGTGCATGTGCTGACAATAAACATGCTCATAAGAGTTGAAAGCAGAGTAACAAAAAGATAAGCTTATTATTGCGTCATTGTCTATGACAGCCTTGGGTTTAGATGAAGTGGGTTGAATGATGCCAGCCATTATTTTACCCTGAGGAATGAGCCTATCTAGTAAAAAGAACAAAAATATTGTAGGGTGCAGCTCCAGACTAACGACAAGTATTGCAGAAAAAGCTTTTTTATTTATTTATTTTATAATTTGATGGGCTAATTATTTGTTTTCAATATTTTTGACTGGAGTTCTGCTTTAACTACCAGATATAGCATTTTCCTGCCGAGAACTTTTCTACAAATGTTTGCATGAAAAATCATTAAAGAAACACAGTTAATTACTGTATAAATATTGAAACATGCCTTTCTACCCAACTCTGTAAGCAGTGTTTACTTAATGTTCATTAAATAGCATAGAATACAATTTTAACAGTTAGAGAAAGGTCAGGCGACATGCCCTACAATTAAATGTGCTCCTAATACAGAACAGTATTTTCTTCTTTGCAATAAGCATTTGCATAATATTGTGTTAATTAATTTGATTACAAAATCTGAATTTACCAGTTTCACATTTTAATAATAGATCTAATGGATACAAAATGTTAATAAAAATAAGCGAGAATTACTTTTGTGATAAAAAAACACAGTATAAATATTATACAGGATTTATATAGCGCTTTATATCATGAGGTCAGACAGTGCAGTTACAATACAATTCAATACATGATGAATCATAGGGCCATGCTCGTTAGAGCTTACAATCTAGGAGGGAGGGTCAAATGATACAAAAATGTAATAGCTGTGGGAGAGGAGGTGATAGAGAAAATTCAAGTACAGTTGTTAGGTGAATGCAGGATAGGCCTTTCTAAAGAGATGGGTTTTTAGGGATGGTCTAAAAGCAATACAGAGTAGGAGATAATTGGACAGATTAGGGTAGGGAGTTCTGAAGGATTGGAGAGGCTTGGGAAAAGTCCTGGAGGCGAGAATGGGAGTAGGTGACAAAGGAGCTAGAGAGCAGGTCTTGGGAGAAATGAAGAGAACCATTAGGTTGGTATTTTGAGACTAGGTTAGTGATGTAGCTGTTAGCAGAGTTGTGGATGGCTTTGTAAAGTTGTTGTTAGTACTTTGAATTTAATTTGTTGGGTGAGCAGGAACCCATGGAGGGATTGGCAGAGAGAAGTAGCAGACACTCAGTGGCTGGTAAGGTGGATGAGCCTGGCAGCAGCATTCATAACAGACTGAAGGGGGGGTAGCCTATGTATAGGTAAGCCAATAAGCCAAAGGAGTTGCAGTAGTTGATGAGAGAGAGGACCAGGGAGTAAATTAGCTTAGTGGTGTCATTGGTTAGAAAGGGACATAGTTTGGAGATGTTGCAGAGGTTAAGGCGGGAAAATTTGGATAGTAATTGGATGTGGGGCCAAAAGGATATAACCTTGGCATGGGGTGATGGGCTGTTAGTTGTGTCATCGATCTTGACAGAGAGATCAGGGGAAGTGGCACGTGGGGGAGGAAAAATTATGAGCTCGGGTTTGGATACATTGAGTTTGAGGAAGTGGTGTGACAACCAGGTTTATAGGTTTGTTAGTAAATTAGTGATGTGTCAAGAGACTGATGGAGTGAGCTGAGGGGTAGAGAGATAAAAGTGGGTGTTGTTGGTGAAGTGATGGCATTGGAAGCCATGGGATGCTATCAGCTGACCTAGGGAGGAGGTGTAAATGGAGAATAGGACAGGTCCAAGAACAGAACCTTGGGGAACCCCGACAGAGAAGGGAAAACGAGAGGAAGAAGTAGAATTGTAAGTAACGCCAACGGTGTGGTTGGATAAGTAGAACCAGCGAAGAGTACAGTCACGGAGACCAAAGACATGGAGTTTTTTTGAGGGGGTGGTCAACTGTATCATAGGCAGCAGAAAGGTCCAGGAGTAGGATTACAGAATAGCGTCCATTGGTTTAGACCAGGGGTAGGCAACCTTGGCCCTCCAACTGTGGTGAAACTACAAATCCCATGAGACATTGCAAGAACCATACAATCACAGGCATGACTCCTAGAGGCAGAGGCATTTGGGGATTTGTAGTCTCACCACATCTGAAGTGCCAAGGTTGCCTACCCCTGGTTTAGGCCATTGGTTGATTGTTTGTTAGTTTCTGTGGAGTGTTGAGGGCAAAATTCTGACTGAAGGTAGTCAAGAAAGTAATTAACAGTGAGGCAGTCGCAAAGTTGGTGGTAAACCAGATGTTCAAAAAGTTTGAATAAAAAGGGGAGCAAGGAGCTGGGGCATAGGTTGTTAAGGTTGGTGGGGTCCAGTGAGGGCTTTTTATGTATGAGGGTGACCAGTCCATTTTTTTGAGAATTGGAGAAGAAGCCAGAAGAGAGGGAGAAATTGAAGATATGTGTTAAGAGAGTGTAGAACAGAGACAGGGAGTGAACGTAGCATTTTGAAGGAACGGGGTCCAGGGCAGGTGGTTAGCTGGATGCTAAAAAGAAGTATAGCAACCTTGCCTATAGTGGCAGGGTTGAAAGAGGGAAGCAATGATTGTACCTGTGGACATGGAGTGTTGAGTGGAGAGGTTATGTACAATGGAAATTTCCTCCAAATGGCATCAATCTTATGTTTAATGTGATTGGCGATTTCCTGGGCAGTGAGTGAGCTAGTGGGTGGATGCAGTGGAGGATGAAGTAGAGAGTTCAAGGTAGAGAAGAGTTGATGTGGATGGGATGATAAGTTGTCAATGAGAGTAATAAAATACAATGGATATAAAAAGTCTGCTAAAATTTCAGGTTTATGTGATGTGAAAAAATTTGACAGATACATACATTTCAGAACTTTTTCCACTTTTAATGTGACCTATAAACTGTGTGTGTGTGTGTGTGTGTGTGTGTGTGTGTGTGTGTGTGTGTGTGTAGGGGGGGGTGCATGTAAAAATAATGTGGTTGCATAAGTGTGCACACACTCTTATACCTGGTTCAAACTAATGTAATTTAGGAGTCAGTAAACACCTGCCATTATTTAAAGTAGGGCTGTTACTGATTACAATTTTCGTGTTCGATTAATCATTTTTATTAAATCGATTAATCAACTAATTTTGATTATAACGCACATACATTTTTCGGATCAACACCATATATAGTCCCCACTGTAATATCCACAGACATCTCCCCCACTGTAATATCCACAATCACCCCCACTGTAATATCCACAGACATCTCCCCCACTGTATAGGAAGCCGCGGCCTTGCCTATGGCTGAGGCAGCAGTGGAGCTCTGCAGATCATAGGGTGTGCTGATCCGCATATGTTGACCCTTTCGGATCACGGATCATTTATGATACGTTGCACCACTAGTACCAATCAAAAAAATTTTGATCGATCAAAAAAATTAACGATTAATCGAGGAATTAATCTTCAATTTCCCCAGCCCTAATTTAAAGTGCCCCGATTAGCCCGAAATAAAGTTCAGCTGTTCTAGTAGGACTCTCCTGACATTTTCTTAGTCGCATCCTACAGCAAAAGCCATGGTCCACAGGGAGATTTCAAAGCATCAGATGGATCTTAGTGTTAAGAGGTATCAGTCAGGAGAAGGGTATAAAAGAATCAGGCATTAGATATACCATGGAACACAGTGAAGACAGTCATCAAGTGGAGAAAATATGGCACAACAGTGACTGGACAAGAACTAGACGTCACTCAAAAATTTATGAAAAGACGATAATAAAACTGGTCAGGGAGGCTTCCAAGAGGCCTACAGAAACATTAATCACTTGCAGCTACATTGCACAGGCCCCCTACACACACACAGCCCCCCACCTCTCCCCCACAGCTCTGCCTTTTCCTACCTCCCCATGCAGAGAGGGAGACAGAGCAGAGGGGAGCAGGAAGCTGCATGAGAACACATGAGAGACACACAGCAGTGCTGATAAGAAAGCGGGAGTTAATTTTTCATATTAACACGCTGGTGATTGGTTTCTAGGACCACCTAGCAACCAATCACCTGGAAAGTTAAGACAGCGGCAGCTTCTGGAGTTATCAGGGCTGCTGTGCATCTCTCCCGTGTTCTCATTCAGCTTTCTGTTCCGATCTTACTTAACCACTTGCTTAATGGGCACTTAAACCCCCTTCCTGCCCATGCCAGTTTTACACTTTTTAGCACTGTCACTCATTGAATCACAATTGCAAGGTCATGCTATACTGTACACATATGAAATAATTTTTTTCACACAAATATTTTGGTGGTATTTAATCACTACTGATGTTTTTATTTTTTTTGCTAAACAAAGTAGTTTGTTATAACATTTTGCAAAAAGGTAATTTGTCTCCTTCATTGATGTGCGTTGATGAAGCTGCACTGATGGGCACTAATAGGTGGCACTGATGGGTATCGATTGGCAGCACTGATAGGTGGCACTGGTGTGCATTGATTAGCAGCAGTGTGTCTGGAGTGTGCAGGACTTATGTCCTATCTGTCTCCAGATGGTAATCAGCTTTTTTTTTCTCCCCACGCTAGCATGAGGGGGAAAAAATGCCGATTACCAGCTCCGTTTACATCACATGATCAGCTGTCTTTGACCGACAGCTGATTACGTGGTAAGGGGCCGGGATCGTCCCCCAACTCCGATCTGTGATCAGCTGAGTCTCGTGAGTTTATTAAGTAAAGCTTCATTTTGGTCTTTGCACCCTTTATTTATCATTATTATTATTTCTGATAAAGGATAAGTTCACTCTTAGCAAAATGATAGTAATTACAACCATATTTAGGGTGTATCATGTAACGTGCTCCAGGTCTGTCTTCTCGCAGCCCCCCCCATTCACTCCCCATAACAGAGGGATCCTCTCTTTACCCCCACTGTCACTTTTTCAAAACAATGTGGCTGTGCTCGGCTCTGCCCCCACAGCCACGTCATTCATTCACAGCAATCTGTCTGCCACCATAGCAGATAGCTTGTAGTTCTCAATGAGCTATGGGCAGGCAAGCTGGAGGCAGTGTCTGTAGCTTTAAAATGCACCTGGGATCTACTGATCCTGCTCTGCAAGCTCATCAGAAAAAAATAAATGCACATTTTTTTTTTCTGCAAAAAATATGTGCATTGTCGTATATTTTTCTTTAAAGGTGAACTTAACCATTAATACATATTATATTTATCTACAACTGGATAAATTTGAATTAATGTAAGTTTTATCATCAAATTGATTGCATTCACTTTCCCACACTGTAAAAGGTCATCCAATTACACTATAGCAGGCAAATGATCATAGATCATATGACCATAAACTTAAAGCGACCCTGTCATCCACCTAACAATTGTCAGTAAAAGTATAGAAAAAAATATTTTAAAGGTCTACTTGCAGCATGCTTCTTTTCTATCAATTATTTTTATTCACTTGTAATGTGCCTCTGAACTTATCAAATTTGAGAGACAATTCCCTAGCAAAGCCGCCTCTATCCTTGCATATGAAAGTGGTCTCCTTTTCTGGGAGTGTTCAAACACTTTCTGTTGCGATTCAACAAATACAGTGTTTGCCTTTATGTAGCTGCCAGGGGAGGAGGGAAGGGGAAAACTCTAAAATTTCACTTGAGAGACAGCTCTGAGGTTGCTGACATCACGTTTAGTTGGCTGAACCCTACAACAGTGTCAGGGTTTTTGGATGTCGACACGTGGGATGCTTTTAGAATTAAATAACATGCCTAAAATGCATTTGTTGTATGGGAAGATCAATAGAATAGTAAAAAAAATTCACGTATACACATTAGCAAAGACAATAATGCTTATATATATATATATATATATATATATATATATATATATATATATATATATATATATATATATATATATATATATATATATATATATATATATATATATATATATATATATATATATATATATATATTTTAACCATTTATTAAAGTAAGCATAATGTTAATTGAATTATAATTACATTTTAAAAACCTGTTTTTTTCAATAATTACAGAGTCACAACCACAAGAATGCTTTACTGGGCCAAATGAATGGGGTGTCTGACTGTCTCAAATTAATCAGAGAAACCAAATTCTCTGTTTATATGGTTACTTGGGCTGGGTCGAGTATATAAACACTACTGATAAGTTACTAGCAGAGAAAGACATATTGTTCTTCAAACAGACACTGACTTCATATATGACACCTACACTGGCCTATATGATTATTACACTGACATTTTACTTCTCATTCTCAGCATGTATACTTTAAATGAGTACATCCATTTTGAAATCAATACAACAATATAACATAAAAGTGAGTTGGAGCCTATAGTGAAAATGTCATATGAAATTTGTGTACATATTGTACAATGGTCACCACTGTAGCAGAATATAATGCACTGTGTGGAAGTTGGAAACCCATATTAAAGTCACAGAGGTTTGTTTTTAGGTTGTTTTTTTTTCACCGTTAAGCTTCATATACAATGTCCTGCTAATTAACAAAGTAAGAGAAATATTACAAAATAAAATAAAAAATATTCTCCATTGAGTATTGGCTTGCCTCACATCACTAACAAAATGTAAGGTACCAATTTCCAAAGTGTAAGAAAATATACAGTATTCAGCATAACCAGATAGAATTATTACATGGTGTGACCTTTGCTTTTATACACACACACACTGCTCTTTGGCATTTCCTATGAAAAAATTGGATTTTTTTCTTTTTATTTTGATCTAATTTCCTTTATTAGAAATGAGGAGTGTTATGTTGTATACATGCCAAAGGCAATTGCACATCTTTGCTACTCATGGGAGCATCTTTCAGAATAATTCCAACTTGAAAGAGCAAACTGTATTTTACTACGTTCAATATCAGGAGCAAGAAAAATTAAAAATAACTAGATAGATACCACAGGGAAGCTTTGAGATGTGCAAGTGCAAGCATGAAAGTATGCTGCTCCATTGAAGTACATTTCTCTGTTCACAATTGCATTAGTTGCAATTAGCTTTCCACTCCTTAATAATTCTTTAATGTTGACACCTGCAGACATTTTTGGCTACAGTTCAACTCCATTTTCTTTCCTGCCATCATTATTCAAAATCTTATTTTCTTTGTGTTCCCCTGATACAATATTTTTCCAACTTGCTGTTTCAGTTAATGTTCCTGATGATAAACTCCCACTACATTCCACTATCTAGTGCTAATCTTTAGAAACAAATTAGGTTTGCTACTGTTAAAATCTGAGGCAAAGATGACGATGACAAAAAAATTCTTACCAATTAATTTAACCACACAATCAACAACGCAATATAATTATTTTTAGATGTAGTTTATAAGGCTTCTACAACTTGGCAAATATATTACCTTAGGTGCTGGCTATATAACTGAGATATTGAAGAACAACTTTATTTTTCCTAAAAGTCTGCAGTGCAATATTTGTTTAAACATTTTAGTAAAGCGGTAGATTTTTTTTTGCAGTGTATCTTACCTATAATTCTACACCATTACTTAAATAATATTGTTGTTAAAGGTGATGTACAGGGGTATGAATTTGTTTGTTCACCTTTACAAAAAACAAAACAAAAAGGAAACAAACAGCCCCCCCAACCTTACACATGTCGGCACTGACCAATCAAAAGAGCTTTGAGCTCTTCTAATAAGTCATGCATAAAGAAGAGGGGGATGAGCAGGAATTCTAAATCCCCAGACAGCGATACGGGCAGTGTTGCTCATCTTCCTTTAAAAAAGTAATTAGTTACAGTTACAAATTACTTGTCCGAAAAAGTAATTGAGTTAGTGACTCAGTTACTACATTGGCAAAGTAATTAGTTACTCAGCAAAGTAACTGACTTTATTTTTGCCGGCGTATGACGACCCCCTAATTTTCCAGCAAAAATTGTGGTTTTGGGATATACTAACTGTATAAGACGACCCCTCACTGTGCCATCTGTAACATGCCTCACTGTGCCATCTGTAACATGCCTCACTAAAAGTGAGGCATGTATGATGGCACAGTGAGGCATGTATGATGGCACAGTGAGGCATGTATGATGGCACAGTGAGGCATGTATGATGGCACAGTGAGGCATGTATGATGGCACAGTGAGGCATGTATGATGGGCGTCACTACCCCTGACAGGGCACAAGGCATGGTCAGAGACTGCGGGCAGGGCACAAGGGACAGTCAGAGACTGCGGGCAGGGCATGGTCAGAGACTGCGGGTAGGGCACAAGGGACGGTCAGAGACTGCGGGCAGGGCACAAGGGACGGTCAGAAACTGCAGGCAGGGCACAAGGCATGGTCAGAGACTGTGGGCAGGACACAAGGCATGAAGTGTGAATTGGGCCAACCAACCTGCAACCATGTGCATTACACGCAGTTGCAGCACTGTGATACTGCATTTGAGGCGTTAAAACAGGCATTTTTGGCTGTTCACTGCATGTCAAATTCCTCTGAAAAGAGATCCGAGCATGGATTGCTTTTTAGAGGCATGTCAGTCCTTACTGACATTGTGAACAAGCATAAAAAAAATGCAGTTTTACAGGATTAGGGGCAAGAGTAATGTACATACACACATCACCATCAACACCAGGGCACCACCATGTCACCAGCAACACAAGGGCACCACCATGTCACCAGCAACACCAGGGCACCACCATGTCACCAGCAACACCAGATCACCACCAGGTCACCAGCAACACCAGGGCACCACCATGTCACCAGCAACACCAGGGCACCAGCAACACCAGGGCACCACCATGTCACCAGCAACACCAGGGCACCACTATGTCACCAGCAACACCAGATCATCACCATGTCACCAGCAACAGCACGTCACCAGCAACACCAGGGCACCACCATGTCACTAGCAACACCAGATCACCACCATGTCACCAGCAACCAGTAGCTCCCTTGTTATACCCAGAGACAGCTATTATCAAGCAATGGTAGACTGCATGCAACAGGATACAGAGCATGCCTGTCACCTCTCTGTGCAGAGTGCAGTCTTGTCAGCCTCACCTGGTGCCATATGTTTTTGCGCTGAGATCTCCCCGACCACTCCTCTCAACATCTTCCTCTCCTTCAGATGATCTCCCCCGGCCATCGCACAAACAGCCAGAAACTGTGCCTCCCGCCGCCCGACTCGTACAACATCCTCATCTGCTCTGCTCGCAATGCCCGAAATTCCCGCTCATACAGACCCCACCTCCACTTCTGCAAGTCTCCTCATGTCGCCTCTGGATTGGTGCAGGACTCTCTGGCGGAGCGGCTCCTTCTGCCTGCCCCAAAGACACTCACGCTGATCACCCCCCGTGATGATCTTCATTCGCGGGGGGTGCCTGCCTGACACCTCCTGCAGTTGGGGGAACCTCCGGGAGACCCCCCTGTTACCTCTAACACCTTTTCCTCCGGGCGCGGCTATGGGACACCGGGATTCGCTGGTCAAATCACGTGGTCCAGCCAGCTGACCGCCGCTCTCCAATCACGGACTCAGATCTCGGATCTGCAGCCCGACCTCCGCCGCCGGACCTCCACAGACCTGGGCGAGGTGGGGTTCACCGCTCCAGGGAAATCCCAAGTGCAATTGTGGATAAGTTCAGGTAGATGTGGGTGCTGGCAATGCACTAGGCAATGGAAAGAAGCAAAGGACGGATGGACGGCCGCACACCAAAGAACTCTTGAGTTGTCTTTATTGAAGGAACATGAGCAAACACAGCAAAAATAAAAAACAGACGACGCGTTTCACACTTAGTTAGTGCTTATTCATGGCCATGAATAAGGCCATGGGAACCCCGGGGAAACCCCCGGACGGCCGGCACAAAGCTCAAGGACCTCATGGACTTCCACACCCCCCCGTGTCAGGTACGTCCATCCGTTTTCCTCCGACAGGTAGGTGTAATTACGGTAACGCCGCCCAAGTAATGGGAACGGCGTTGCCGTGAGGGGAAGAGTAATCTGGTAGATTACTTGTTACCCTCAAAAGGGGCTGTGTTAGATAACGGTGTTTATTTAAACGCCGTTACTTACAACACTGGATACGGGTTGGGTGGGCACGATGGAAAGTTAGTAAAGCGAGGACCAGAAGGGTGGGGAAGATATGTCATTTGTTTTCTATAAAGGTGAACACTTTAAAACCTACCCTCCTTCCTGTTTTTCTTGAGGAACTGGTTACAGGTGTACCCCATGAGGTTACATTATCAGTGCCTTCCCAAATTATCTTGCCTTAAAATTACACATCTCAAAAAAAAAAAAAAAAGTCATGTCTCACTTCACATGCACAAGATCAAGTACACAACATTTGGGTCTCATCTCACACATGTGCCATATGACTTTACATGAATCTGTTAAAAAATAAAAAACATTCATCTCAGAGCAAAAAAAAGAGAGATAAATAATTGTTACTTTACTATGTTTCAAAAGTTTATTACATTTATTTAAATTACACAGTGGCAAGAACAATGATGCAACTCCCTTGGAAATAACTTGTTTTCTGCAGTAATCTGCCATCAAAGTCACAACAATAGATAAGAACAATGGGCCAGATTCTCAGTGGAGATGTGAAGGCGTATCTCCAGATACGCCGTCGCATCTCTGAGTTGCGCCGTCGTATCTATACGCCCGATTCATAGAATCAGTTACGCATAGATTTCCCTTAGATCCGACAGGCTTAAGTCTCTTACGCCGTCGGATCGTAACTGCATATTTACGCTGGCCGCTAGGGGCGTGTACGCTGATTTACACGTCAAAATATGTAAATCAGCTAGATACGCCAATTCACGAACGTAAGCCCGGCCGACGCAGTACAGTTACGCCGTTTACGTTAGGCTTTTCCCGGCGTATAGTTACCCCTGCTATATGGTGGCGTAAGTGTGGCGTACCAATGTTAAGTATGGCCGTCGTTCCCGCGTCGAAATTTGAAAAAGTTACGTTGTTTGCGTAAGTCGTCCGTGAATGGGGCTGGACGTCATTTACGTTCACGTTGAAACCAATGACGTCCTTGCCGCATATTAGGAGCAATGCACACTGGGAAATTCCACGGACGGCGCATGCGCCGTTCGGGAAAAACGTCAATCACGTCGGGTCACAGAACATTAACATAAAACACGCCCCCCTGCCCCACATTTGAATTAGGCGGGCTTACGCCGGCCGATTTACGATATGCCGCCGCAACTTACAGAGCAAGTGCTTTAAGAATACAGCACTTGCCCGTCTAAGTTGCGGAGGCGTAACGTAAATCGGATACGTTACGCCGCCGCAAAGATACGCAGATCTACGTGAATCTACCCCAATGTGCTTAAGCTGATAACACACAAACTATTGTAATTTGTTGTGCCTTTATTGAACACACCTAATAGTAGTAGTTTTCACACCAGTAATCCCTGCTCAAGAGTGTAACACACTAAGGCCCCTTTCACACCTCCGCTCAGCGGGGATCGCTCCGTTGATCCCTGCTAAGCCGGCGGATGACAGGGCGGTCCCCGCACACTGTGTAGGGACCGCCCTGTCTTTTCTCCGCTCTCCTCTATGGGGGGATCGGATGAACACGGACCGCCTGTTCGTGTTCAGCCGATTCTGATCCGCCAGACGGATGGAAAAGTAGGTTTTTCCTCCGTCACACTTTGGCGGATCGGAGCGGGTCAGATTTCAGCGGGCATGTCACCGCTGACATCCGTGGCTCCATAGAGGAGCACGGATCGCCCGTTCAGGTCCGCCAAAAAAAAACAAAAAAACTGTCAGGCGGACCTGAACTGGCCGCCTGTGTGAAAGAGCCCATACTGTTTGAATAGGCAGAGGGTCCGTGGCAGAAAACTACAGAGAAAGCTGTTGCTCTCCAAAGAAAAATAAAAATAAAAATATCCTATAGGATAATGTTAGGGTGGCTGTCTGCAAGCTGAACCTTTAAAGAAGTTGGGAGATGCAGGCGTCCTAGGCATTGAAGTTAATCCACCACAGACAGGCTTCATAAAAAGAAAATACACCTTTTGGAACGGCCCAGTCAGAGCCAAGACCTTAACTCATAAAAGATGCCATGGAAATATATCTGAGCTGAGGTAGATTTGTAAGGAGGAATGGTCACATTTTTTTTTCCCCTGAACGCTGTGCAGGTCTGATGCAAAGCTATCAAAACTGCAAGCTTGAATTCATTGCTGCCAAAGGAGATTTGACCAGCTATTAATGCCAAGGGTTCAATACATTTTTCCTCCAACCCTGTGAATAAAGCCACCAGAAATTGTTATTGTTTTTTGGGTTATCAGCTTAAGCACATGGTATTTGTCTATTGATTATTGACTTAGATGAGGATCAGATCACATTTTATGGCAAAATTACTGCAGAAAACAAAGTTCATTTCAAGGGGTTCACATTCTTTTTCTTTCCACTGTAAATTAAGAGTTGGGGGTCCACTTCAATCACTTTACGCCTGCACTATAGCTGAAAGACGGCTACAGCGCGTCTTGGTTTGCCAGGAGGGATGCCCATGTATGTTTTAATGTGCTCACGGTGTACTGGTGGCGCGTTTTGTGATCACTGAGTTCTTGGGACTCGGTTGATCACAGATCGTAGTAAAGGGCTGATACCAGCCCTTTACTGTGTGATCAGCTGTCAGTCAATGACCGGTAAAAAACCCCAGTGGTGATTAAATACCACTAAAAGAAAGCTTTCTTTGTGAGAAAAAAAATGATAAACATTTTATATGAGTACAGTGTAGCACGACCGTGCAATTGTCATTTAAAGAGTGACAGCACTGAAAGCTTAAAATTGGCCTGGATAGGAAAGGGTATATGTGCCCAGAAAAAGCAAGTGGTTAAGTGAACTGAAAAAATGAGAAATTAAAAAATGAAAAAGGTTGCTAGTCTAGTTAAAATTGGTATTGAAAATACACCACGGTTTGAGAAGCATAAAAGGGACACAGAGTCAGAGACTGAAGAATGGCAGAACAAGAACACAAAATGCGGATGAGATGGGGAAAGAACAGCAAGAATGAAAGCAGGTAAAAGACAATGATGTACAAAGTGTGATTCCGAAAACAGTAGTAACAAAGCAGCTGCACAGAGACTACTCAAGGTGGGAGGAGAGACAGCTAGCACAGTTATGGAGTAACGCATATACAGCTGAGTTAGTCTGTGAGCTGAAGACATGGAAGCTGTTCAGTAATATGCAATGTTTAATGTTATTGCAGTGAAAGGTGATTCTAAAAAGTATTGACTGGGGGGATGAATACAAATGTACACCACACTTTTCACATATTTGTAAAAAAATAACATTTTCCTTCCACTTTCACAATAAAATACATTGAAGCTTTGTACACATGCACGGTTTTAAAAACAACAAAAAACCGCACTAGTGTCCCCCCCCCCCCCCCAACCCTCCAATCCCCGGCAGCAGCTGGCGTGCGAAAACACAAAACAAATATATACAAAAGAAAAGCCGCGCCACAAAAGTCTATTAGGTCACATTCACTTAAGATGTAATAAGTCCGTGGTTGATCAAATGGCACATATACGGTCACAGGTATTCTGATACAGTCTTTGTAATGGCAACTCCTACGTTCCACACCACCCAGTGACACATATGCATGAAGTGACCCTCCACCGGAAAATGGAAAGCCGCTTACCGGAAGGCAAGCGGTTTAGGGCGGATGGCTATAACCCAGCCTAGGCCTTTAATCCTTGGATGTTTCTACCAGGAAGTTCTCCGTCCCCTGACCGTGATGTGCTCAGCACCACCGTTTAAATATAAGATGAAAAAAGAGAAGCGCACATAGCGTGACTCTGCGACATACACTCCTCTGCTGTTACTTCCAGCAATGTCTCCTCTTTCCTGCCTCATGGAACGTCTTGTCTTTATTCCAGACACGGTTTTCTCAGCAAGAAACAGCAAGAAAACTGCTGGCAGAGCTTTCTTGCTGAGTAAACTGTGCGTGTGTATGAGGCTTTGGAGGTTTCTCATCAAGAAAACTGCCCAGAATCTAGACTAGAAAAATAGAAAACCTGCTCTCCATTTTCTCGTTGTGAGATTATCAGCAGTGTTTACCTGCCGAGAAACCCGAGCGTGTATATTCTTACCTCTCCATGGAAACCCACGAAATGACTTGGACGCATACGCGGTAGCTTCCAAGGAATAGGTAGGGTGAAGCGAGATGGCGGTGACGGCATTGAGTGTGACGAGCGCATGCTCGTCGTAGTCGATGACATCACTGCGTCCGTGCCATTCAAAAGAATGGCGGTTCTTTTGAATGGTGTGTGTGTACACTTGGCCGGCAAGAGAATCTTGCCAGGAATCTCGTCAGGAAAAACAATGTTTTTTTTTCTGACGAGAATTTGGGCCATGTGTACAGGGCTTGAAGCTTGTAACATGACAAAAAAATGAGCAAAATGTCAAGGGGTAGGAATACTTTTTTTAGGGTACTGTATACACACACCTTAGCAGTGCTTGTGTACACCCCTGTGTGTACAGTCTTGAAAGCAGACAGGGTTTTTTGCTGTACCTGTTACTACCAGGCAGAGAATTATGTCCAAACGCACACTTGCATTGCCCTCTTGCTGCCACGTGGGTTAACGTTTCTTTGGCCAGTGTAAGGCAGACGATAGACTGTCCAAAATTGTTTCCTGCAAACACGGGTTGCAGGAAAAAAAAATCACGATTTCCCAATCAACACAAACAGTGCTGACAGGGAAATCCCTTCAGCTGAGCAATTGTCTGCTCCTGGCAGGGGAAACCAGTGATTGCTAGCAGCTACAGCATCGACTAGAGATCATCAGAAGTGAATTCCCGACAGGCTGGTTGTACCAAAGTTTATCAAACCGGCCGAGATTCAAACCTTAGGCCCCATACACACGGGAGGATTTATCCGCGGATACGGTCCAGCGGACCGTTTCCGCGGATAAATCCTCTCGAGGATTTCAGCAGATTTCTCTGCGATGGAGTGTACTCACCATCGCATTGAAATCCGCGCCGAAATCCTCTGGCGATGACGTGTCGCGCCGTCGCCGCGATTATGACGCGGCGGAGACGTGCGCGACGCTGTCGTATAAGGAATTCCACGCATGCGTCGAATCATTACGACGCATGCGGGGGATCCCTTCGGACGGATGGATCCGGTGAGTCTGTACAGACCAGCGGATCCATCTGTTGGGATGGACTCCAGCAGATAGATATGTTCTGCATGTCAGCAAATATCCGATCTGCTGGAATCCATCCCAGAGGAGATATATCCGCGGAAAAAGATCCGCTGGCGTGTACACACCATAGGATCTATCCGCTGAAACCCATTTGCTGGGATTTATCTGCGGATGGATTCTATGGTGTGTATGGGGCCTAACTCTGCAAAAGAGTGCAGATTGGAGACATGGGTAGCAGGACAGGTAAGCATTGCAAATATTTTCAAGTTGTTTTTTATTTACTTTTTTTAGAGTCATTTTAACACAACTGGTACCTTGTTAATACAGTCCTCGTTAATACAGTCACTGCATGACACCACAGTCTCAATTACAAAATGTAAAACTATTTAAAAAGCACTTCCTATATAGTACAACAGGCAATTACCCCAAAAGTAAATTAATAAGACTGCTTACTGTCAAAAAAGCCCAATAAGATGTAACTAATCTAGAAATGTTCTACTTTTTACAGAAATATTTAATATTCACTTCATTTACTGAAGTAATAAAAAAAAACATATTTGAAATAGTATTTTGCTCTAAATACATGGAAAACAAAAAAGCAATCAAGTTCAAATTAAATGCAAACAATGTAAGGGACTAAAATAGCTTTACAGGGCTCTAATTTATCAACATAATAAACTATAGTGTTTTCTTTCCTTTACTGTCATTCAAACTTTAATTCACACTCTGATAATTGGAACATGTTAAAAAAAAAAACTGCATCGCTGAGATCCATCCAATAGTAAATTGTATGCATTATTGCTCCTCTTGGTCCCTCAGGAGCCTTAGCTCTTGCTTCCCTTGCCAATGTTACACTAATTATGACTCTTGGATCACTTCAATATTTCTACACTGCATGCTAAAACATATCATGGAATTCCTATTAGCATTAAGAAAAAGTCTACCACTTTTGTCTTGATTGTTTAACCTCTTCCCACCCAGCCCATTGTAAAATTAAGGCTGGACAAGAGCACTGTTGTTTTGGGAGGAAATCATATAGCGTCCTCCCAAGATCGGCCATGCTCCGATGCAATCTGTCACCCTCCGTTGTCCACCGTGGAAGTGATCTCATACCTAGTGTGGTCAATTTGAATTAGGAAAGCAGGGAGACTCACCAGGTATGTCACACAAAATAAGCAATACAAAGATAACAGGATACCTTTTATAGTACATGGGTACAAGACACATATTAAGAATATGAACTGTTGAGGTAACATTCTTTCAAGTAACAGTCTTTTCTGTTTAAAATGGATAGTTATACTCGAAAGTAATTGTACAGTCTTTTTTAAATGTAAATAATAAACAGGTTTATACTTACCTGCTTTGTGCAACATTATTGCAGAGCGCCACCATGAACCTGCTTTTTTGGGTTCTCTCTACTGGGAATAAATCCTGATAGACCTACAGTGACACCCACAATAAAAATGGTGACGCAAGAGAGGGACCAGAGGGGGCAGGCATATTCACCCCAAAAAGAAGGCAAACCTAGGCGACTGTGGAATTATTAACTTAAGTATCAAGGAACTTTCTAAGGAGGAGGTAGCTACTCTGAATACAGGGTTGAAGTTTGAACACCCCCCCCCTCAGAGCTTAAATAATTTCAAACATTTATTGATATACAAAAATATACCCGTAGATTGAATATTAAGAAATATCTTATGAGTAATCCCACGAGACAAATCATCACAGGTTCCCTACAGTTAATTCATGCAGGTTTATCCAACACCTCCCTCTTCATTCCACCCAATAATTCCCCAAACATCAATGTATTTCGTGACTTGGTCATTAATGACCTAGAAAATATTATATTAAAATCTGCAAAACCCCAAAGAGCTATTATGATTGGTTTGGATACTCTATGTGCTAAAAGATATAGTTATCCATCCAGCAGATAAGGGAGGGGCCATTATAATATTGGATAATGAGATGTATATGGAAGAGATGGCTAGGCTTCTGTCGGATAATGCCACTTACACATAAAAGATCTTGCAAGCTGGCAAGTATATTGATCATTACTTGCAGCCACTGGTAATGGGCACTTCCTCTTATGTGAAGGATACAAAGCATGTGATCAATGTTTTAAATGAAATTGAGTGGAAGTCAACATGTGTATTGGTGACGGTTGATGTAGCATCCCTTCACACTATATCACATGAATTGGGATATGGAGCGGTTAACTGTTTTCTATCTCGGGACCCCAATCTATCACACGTACATACACATTTCATTTTAGAATTACTGAGCTTATCACAAATGTTAAGTAATTATTTCTGCCATGATGGTTGCTTTTTTCTTCAGCAGAAAGGTGTGGCCATGGGAGCCAAATTTGCTCTCAGTATGGCAAACCTTCTTGTGTCAAAATCAGAAGAGGATGCAATACTTGGTAATAAACGCCCTGAACTGATCCTATGAAAAAGATTAATCGACAATATCCTCTTTGTGTAGAAAGGAGATCTTCAGCCAGTGGATTCTTTCCCAAGGTATCTGAATGTTACCAACAGGGGAATTGTCCTCAGTCATGATGCTAGCCCCACTGAGATCCACTTTTTTTTGGATTTAAACATTTTCATTCAGAATGCCACTATAGAAACATCTACCTTTTTAAAGCAGACAGAAAGAAATGGTTAAATTCAAATGGATTCCATCCATCATGGCTATCAGCAGTGCCTAAAGACCATTTTTTTTAAGATTAGGACAGAATAGTACACATTCAAACAATTACATTAGGGAAGCTGCTATTCTTAAGGCAAGATTTGAGACAAAAGGATAGAATGAGGGAAATCTAAATACCCTCATGTGGGAGGGGGCGTGGCTTGGAGCGCGAGCCGGATGGACGCGTGAGACCGGAGCTCCGGACAAGCGGGAACCAAAGCGACACTGAGCAGCCCTTATCAAGCCCGATTCTACCCCAAATACCTGGAGGATCTACCCGAGGACCCAGCTGCCATGACCGGGAAGCGACATGCAGCGCAGAAACCACAACGGCTCACTGACTTTTTCGTCCCGCATGGAAGAGCCGAGAAGCAAGATGGCGCTGAGGCCTGCACGTTCCTCCACCCAGGGGAGACCATCTCCATCAGGTACTCGGGTTAAAATACTATTATCCCCTGATGACATGGCATCCGCTCCCTCAACCCCAACCTCCCGCAGCCCAGCTAAATCCAAGCCTAGGCTTGATGATGGGGGATTCGATAGGGCCGCAGGCCTCGAGGGCAGCCAGGCCTCAGACTCTGGGGATGACACGCGGGATTTGCCCGACTCTATAGTATCCTACCCCACACTAAACCAGCCAGTGATGGATACCGTTCTTAAGGACATGTTGATCTCACTGAGAAGCACATTACAGTCAGATATGGCCTCCTGCATGCACCGTTTCAGCAAAGACATACAAGAAGTGGGCAGGAGGGTGGATCACATAGAGACCAAAATGGAGGAGTATGCAACAACAATTAATGACCTGATTGATGCCAGTGAAGACAGGGATGGTGACTCAGAGTGGATTAAAGCCAAATTAGCAGACTTAGAAGACAGGTCCAGGAGGAACAACCTGAAAATTAGAGGCATCCCTGAGTCAGTGTTGCAGCCAGACCTGAATCGATACGCCGCTGACATGTTTAAGGCCCTCATTCCAGGTCTTGTCGATCTCGACGTAACAGTGGATAGGATCCACCGCCTGCCCAAACCGCCCCATCTCCCAGAGCAAATTCCCAGAGACGTGCTCCTAAGACTACATTTTTTCCACGTCAAGGAACAACTCATGTCGGTAATGAGGAGGCATGACTCCATCCCTCGGCAGTACCAGGACCTGCAATTCTATGCAGATTTGTCCCAATATACCCTGATGAAAAGGCGAAATTTGAACACTGTGACCAAAGTACTCCGCAACCACAGAATCATATATCGCTGGGGATATCCCACCAAGCTTTCGGTCACTAAGGACAATCGCACTTTCACGATTACGTCATTAGACAAAGGCCTTGACCTGCTTAGGGAGTGGGGCATTCTGCCCGACAACAGTGAAGGGTCCTCCGAGGCACGCAATCCTCGCCGGATAGAGCCGGAATGGAGACAAGTCACAGCAAAAAACGCCAAATCCCATACCTGAGAAGGGCCAGGGCTCTATATATATTTAGGTTCCCCACACCCGGAACCGACTCAGTCTATTCTAACTTTTTCCCCCCGTGCAAGTTGCAGTTAGCAGCGTGTCGCTGCTGAAGGGAGTTACCCTTCGGTCCTAGCTACTGTTGTCACCGCAGTAGCATTGTTACGATTGCTATAACTATGTTGCCCTTTTCTCTTTGTTTTTTTATGTTTTTTCCCACTTTCTTTGGTATGTTGTCCAGACCTCCCCTTCATCCCCATACTGGATGCCATCTACTACGCCGCAAGCTGCCTCCATCAGAAACCTCGACGGCTGTCCCTTGGTCCAATAAGACGCCAGGTTTGTCCCAACCATCTGGGCATGTGAGTACTATGTCCTCATCATCCACATCACTGAGCAGGTTAACTGAATCTCGCTACCCACAGACAACGTTCCTTACTCTCATGCATCATGCCGCTTAACATTTTATCCATAAACACTAAGGGGCTCAACCACCCAGTCAAAAGGAAATCCCTGTGGAAAGAGGGTCTTACCCACCACTGTGATATTATCTGTGCCCAGGAAACGCACTTTTGTGCTAAAGCCCCACCGAAATGTACACACGGAAGTTTCCCATATGTGTTCACAGCCAACGCTGACTCGAAAACCAAGGGAGTCCTGATTGCTATTAGAGACACTGTGGCGTTTAAACTACAGGATATCCTCAAAGACCCCTTGGGAAGATACCTAATACTGATCTGTGACATAGACAATGTTACATACACTATAGCCAACGTCTACTCCCCTAACAAACGCCAAGTCCATTTCTTTAATAAATTCATGAAAGTAGTATCGAAAGTCAAGAAGGGTTCACTTGTTCTATGTGGCGACTTCAACATAACCCCTGACCCAACTATAGACTCCACCACTTCCTCTGCCCGTCACCTACCGGCACTATCTCCATCACTTATTAAGCACAATCTGTACGATGCCTGGCGATGCCTACATGATAATGAAAAGGACTTCACTTTTTTTTCTATACCTCACGGTGTTTATACAAGGATTGATCTTTTTCTGGTTGAACAAAATGTATTATTTCAGGTTGAAACGATTAAGATCAATGAAATTTCGTGGAGTGACCATGCTTCTGTGGTGTTATCCTTAACTGATTCTGCTTCTTGTAAACGAACCCCGGTTTGGAGACTGAATACCTTTCTTCTGCAAAACGGGGAGGTTAAAGACAAAATCAGAACCCAGTTAGTTGAATTCTTTAAAAATAACCAAGATTCTGTCCAAAGCCCCTACACACTGTGGAATGCCCATAAGGCATTTATACGAGGCATATTTATTCAGGCTGGCGCAAGGTCCAAGAGGCAGAGACAGAGCCGAGTTACAGAATTGTTGAGTCAAATCACAGACCTAGATAACAAAAATAAACAGAACCCATCTAGGAACTTATCTGAGCAACTCACAAAACTTAGATATAACCTCAGACTCCTCCTACTGGAGAGCTTCGAGCGAACCTCCAAACGTCTAAGGATGACCTACTACACTACAGGTAACAAGGCAGGGAAATTATTATCAAAGACCCTTAAAGGCCATAGATATAAAACGAAAATCCCTTTTGTGCTACACCCCGACACCGCTCAGAAAATATTCCACCCCCAGCAAATCGCAGACGCTTTTAGCTGCTACTACGGCAAATTGTATAATCTCAAAGACGACCCGTCCACCACCCAGCCCACTCCTGAGCTTATCTCTCAATTCTTAGACAACATAAACATCCCTAAGCTATCTAGGGCCCAGCTCGACTCCCTTAACCTTCCCTTTAACGACATTGAACTCTCTAGGGTCATAGATTCCTTACCTCTCAATAAGTCACCTGGACCCGATGGCTTTAGCAGCGAATATTATAAGGAATTTAAATCTTTGCTATCACCATCCATGCTGCAACTGTTTCAGTCGGCTGCTGTCTCTGCCTCTTTCCCACCAGAAATGCTAGAAGCCCTCATAGTGGCTCTACCCAAACCCGGCAAGGAACCTACCTCACCAGCAAATTTCAGACCGATATCACTTCTCAACTTAGATATTAAAATCTACGCTAAATTAATTGCCACACGATTAATAGATATTATGCCCACACTCATCCATCCAGACCAGTCTGGCTTCACAAAAAATAGACAAACGTCAGATGCCACCAGACGCATGGTCAACATAGTCCACTTGGCGAAAGTGCAACAGAGGCCTTCTCTGCTCCTATCTTTGGATGCAGAGAAGGCCTTTGACAGGATTCACTGGACGTATCTGTCCAGAACTTTGGAAGAGTTTGGTTTCAATGGTAATATACTAACAGCTATCCAAGCACTGTACTCTAGGCCATCAGCTAAAGTATATATGTCCGGAGTTTTATCTGCGCCCTTTGGTATAACTAACGGCACGAGACAGGGGTGCCCCCTGTCCCCTCTGATCTTTAATTTACTGATGGAACCCCTAGCCATATCAGTTAGATCACATCCCAAGATAGCTGGGTTTAAGGTTGGTAAAGAGGAACACTCTATCAGTCTCTTCGCTGACGATATAATCATGATTTTGACCAACATAGACACATCATTGGCAGCTACTCAGGAAATACTGAATCTATTCAATAAGGTTTCGTATTATAAAATAAATGAAAGTAAGTCATATATTCTGGGCCTAGGTCTAGATGACGAATCAACTGCTAAAATCAAACATCAGTACCCCTATACTTGGAGTGCCAGGGGTATTAAGTACCTTGGCATTACACTAACGGATAATACGGACCGATTAGTAGACGCCAATTACAACGTTTTTCTACACTCCCTTCCCTCTAAGCTCAAGGAGCTTTCATGGACTGAATCCTCATGGGCGGGGCGCCTAGCGGCCTTTAAAATGATATTACTACCCCAATTCATCTACTTATTCAGAAACCTCCCTATAATGGTCCCTGAAAAATTCTTTTCCTCAGCCCAATCCCTAATAAATAAGTTCATGTGGCGGGGCCAGAGGGCAAGATGTGCTTCTCACAAGTTGGTAAAATCTAGGAAAACCGGGGGAGTAGGACATGTGCTCCTTAAGGACTACTACTTAGCCGCAATCCTGGCACAATTAAGGAGCTGGTTCCAAAGTGGAAGCCAGTCGAGATGGCCATCGTTAGAAACCGCCCAATGCCCAAACTCAGATTTGCCTGCCCTACTTTTAGCCAGCACACATCTAGGTAACCTACACCCAAACATATCCACAACCATCAAAGCAACGCTTAAAGCTTGGGGGAACTTCAGGAAGGAATCGACAGGCGATCCTAACCTCCGTAACATACCGTTCCCTATAAACGGCCTGCAGCTACTGATCCCCGATGTCAATATTGGACATTGGGGGGACAGAGGCATCAAATCTGCCGCAGATATCCAAGTTGGACCTGCAACTAAATCGTTCAGATCTCTTCAAATAGAATATGGTTTAACCCCCAGAGATCAGTATGCTACCATGCAAGTAACACACCTCCTTAACAACTCCCCAGAACTGTCTGTAGACGTTCCCTGGAGAGTGTTCCTGTACCTCACTAACCCAGTGACCTCCATCAAAGGTATATCCCTATTCTACGGTTTACTAAGCCAAAAGAACCTTATGACCAAATCGCCCTCTATGAGGTCTTGGGAATGGGATCTCGCTAGCAAATATGACATATCCCAATGGCAGTCGGCTATCGCGTCGGTGTATAAAGCCACCAGATGCGCTAACCTCTGGGAACTTTCCCAGAAGATATTACTGAGGTGGTACTTGACCCCCACGAGGTTGGCAAGTTTCCAGACCCATTCTTCCCCGCTATGCTGGCGAACATGTGGTCATAGAGGTTCGCTGATGCATATTTTGGGAAATTGCCCCAAAATATCGACATTTTGGAACAAAGTGTTTGCACTCATAAGTGAGGTTACCAATTGCAACTATCCCCCTCGACTAGACATGGCTATCCTGTCCTTAGGCATAGACTCAATACCTGCAACACATAGAGCGGTAGTTACACATATACTTTTGAGTGCCAGACTAGAGATAATGAGAAAATGGAGAAATATAGAAGTTCCTACCCTACAGGGAGTGGTGAGATCTACAAACCTCCACATTAACTACGAAATTATGTTTGAAACGTCATATTGTGCTCATGGTCATGGGGCCAAGTCCTGGAAGCCTTGGGTAGTTTGGTATGAGACTAACGAATGCAAATTTTAAGTATGCTTTGTCTTTTTCTTGCTCACACCTGTCACTTCTGGTAAGATGAGATAGAGATGCACCCAGTCCTCCCTCTTCCCTTCTCCCCCTCCTTCTCTCCTTCCCTTCCCCTTTCTCTCCCTACCCCTACAATTCCCCTTTCCCCCTCTAACCCCCTGTTATATCTGTTCTATGTTGTATTTACATACGCACGTATAGCCTCTCTTATTGTATTACTGACACACAAAATGCTTGGAGATTGCTATGTTGGCCGCTGGCCGGGGCTGTGTTGTGGTCTAGGGGGGGGGCTCCCTGCTGTTGGCGCAGTTTGTTCCCGACCGGGGCGCCGGTGGTGTGGGGGCCCGCCCCGCCCGGGCTGGGCATTGGCCGGGCCGGTGGTCTATGTGAATCCTGTAGCACTGTGCTGCACCGAAGCCATGGATATCAATATACAGGTTTATAAGTTTATCGACTTGAATTGTATTTAGACTCGAGATACCATATCTAACTGTAAGAATATACAGCATGTGGTTGATGTACTGTGTTATGTATTCTCGGTCGCACATTATGGTATTATGCATTTGATGTATGTAAAGACTGTTATACTTCTTTCAAATCTTCTAATAAAAACTATTGAAGGTAAATACCCTCATGTGGGAAGTGGGTATCCGGGACTGCCAGCAATTAATTACCAACAGACCCCATGAGAAGGGAACATCTGGCAAATTTGGCTAGGCCTTCTTCACCACCTATTTAAGCCATCATTCGTTAATTAAAAGAGTAATCAAAAAGCACTGGTCAGTCTTAAAAAAATACCACATTTTGGGTCCCCAGTTACCAAATCAGCCACGGGTCATAATTAGGGGGGCACCTAGTTTGAGTACTATGGCGGCACCCAATATGCCTTAGATCCCCAACCAGACCCACTTTCTTTGGTAACTTTAAGAGTTATTATCATTGTGGGAAATGTAAAGCCTGTAGGATTAACAAAATTAGAGGCAAAAGGGTTATGGAATTCACACCTGTTGGTACAGGTGCCACCTACTCGATTAGATCTTTTATTAAATGATTGACCAAGCATGTGGTTTACCTCCTTAGGTGTCCCTGTGGCTTAGAATACATTGAGCGTGCTACCCATATGCTGCATATTAGACTGGAAGAGCACATACAGAGGATGACATCCAACAAATGAAGAAACCGTAACAGTAATACACAGGTTCCAAAGGATTAGATTCTATGCATCAGTGTATATATTACTAGCATCCTGTATATTCAGGTATGTTTAATTTCAGCCTCCTGTATTTCAAGGGAAGTACCCCTAAATGTGTAATACAAAACAAGAAAGCAAACAAAACTCAACATTGTAAATAAATGTAGTAATCCACTTTTTGGAAACATACTTATAAAGCCAGTATCTTTGTCAAGCACAAGTATTTTTTTTTTTTTTGCAGATTAAGATCTAAACCAATCATGGTCCCATCTATACTGTGTTTACACCTCTATACCTCCGGTCACCGATTTAATCCATCCACCCCATACTTTGTTAACTTTTTAGAGCAACCCCTGGAGTTGTAGGTCAGTTTATATTTCGGTAGAGCTCCATTAACCAGGTCTATCCAATAGAAAAGGGACGGAGGTCTTGGATCCTTCCATTTCAGAGCTAATGCATTTTTAGCATAAAAAAAAGACTATACTTAAGAGCGATTTTTTGAAAGCGGGCAATTCCTCTTCCCCAAAGTCACCCAATAGGCATCTGGCTGGCGCACGGGCTAATTTTTTCCTCTAAGAATTCCATGTTTGCCGTCCAAGACATACACACCTGAGGGCAGAGCCATACCATATTAAAATAATCCCCTACCTCAGCCCTACACCTATGGCATTCTGGTGTTTCCACCCTTCCCATCTTGTGAAGACCTGCAGGAGTATAATACACTTGGTGGAGATAATTAAACTGGATAAGTTTCCTTTGTAAGGGATGGGTTATCAGATCTCCGCCTGCACTCTGTCCATTCTAGGGGAAGAAGAGGTCAGCAGGGCAAAATAATATCTTGAGATACGTTTTGAATGGTCTTCCTCTAATAGTAATGTTTCCAGCCCAGAATGGGCGAGCTGGACCTCCTAAAGACCAAACTGGGCTGCCACAGCATGGTGCAGCTGCAGATACCGATAAAAATAAGTGATGAGGCACTTATATTCGACTTGAATATCCCTGAAGATTCTAAAAGTTTGGTTCTTGAACAATTGGTGAGCATATTTGATACCATATTGAGCCCAACACACCCCACCAGGGATTTTGTGTATTTCTTCTAGCTGGGGGTTGTACCACAAAGGAACATTAGAAGACAAAGTCAAAGGACTACCTCCTGTTTGTTTATTACAGATCTGGAAGATCCTATATGAAAATTTAAGAATGCCCGCCCCCTGGGAAGGGTAAGGGCCATTCCTGTACAGTACTTTAATCCTGAGTCTGCCCTGAAGCACCAATGGATATGCATCAGCTGAGCTGTCAACTAATATCACTGTAAGTCTGGCAGAGCCATCCCACCGGCCTGAACTGGTAAAAACAATGTGTCTAGGATACTAGAATGAGAAGAGCAACGTGTTAATTTCTCTTAATAGTTTTGGGACATAAGTTCGTGCATGCCATAACAAATATAGAAACCTAGGGAGCTATATCATCTTAAATATGTTGATTCGGCCAAGGAGGTTGAGGGGTAATTTAGACCAAGTCTGCAAGTTATCCTTTAGACGTACCATAAGAGGATGTAGATTGTTTTTAATATAGGTGTTCGCCGATAGCTGGATCTCAACCCTGAGGTTATCGGAACGAAGAAACTGTTTTAGTGGGACATCAGAAGGCCGACTTGGGGAATATTCTGGACAGATGGGGAAGAACAATATTTTTTTCCAATTAACTTTAAACCCGAGTACCCTCCAAATCCTGTGATTCTACTCAAAGCTGCAGGCAATGAGCCCTCCGCCAGGTATAGAAACATATCATTGGCATACAAAGGTCTTTTCTTCCTTAGTATTTATCCAGCAACCTCTCACCTCCCTATTCTCCCTCAATTGTGCCGCCAGTGGCTCTATAGCGAGGGCAAACAGGGGTGACAATGGGCACCCCTGCCGAGTGCCCCTAGCTATTTCAAAGGCATCTGTAACAGTATAATTAACCCTCAACCGTGCCAGAGGTTTAGCATATAATAATTTTACCCAGGCTATGAAATTGGGACCGAAGCCCATCCGTTCAAGGACTGCCCATAAATAGGGCCATTAAAGAGAGTCAAAGGCCTTATGGGGGTCCAATGACACTACAACTTGGGTATCTGGGGTAGGTCCTTCAGATTGTAATACTGTGAAAAGTTTTCTCAAATGTATAGCCGTAGATCTCATTGGGATGAATCCCGTCTGGTCTTAATGAATAACAGACGCTATCACTTTGTTTAATCGTTTGGCTAGAATTTTAGAAAAAGTTTTTGCATCACGTTAATCAATAATATGGGCCTATATGATTTGCAGAAGTCATGGTCTTTGTGTGGCTTGTGAATCGGTACAACAAGTGCTTCCCTCAGAGAATCTGGGAGCACCCCCCCCTCTCCAGTGCGTCACTATGTATCTCCAATAGTTTTGATGCCAAAAACTCTTTATAGATGCTGTACCAATCAGCTGAGTATCTATTAAGTCCAGGGGTTTAGGCAGGCTTGACAAGAATCGGGTTGAAAAAAAACGTTGTTTTTTCTAGACCATTAAAAATGGTCGTGTGTATGCGGCATTTCTTCCGTTTATGGATTATTTTTGGACTATTATAATATTTTTTTAATCACATATTTATTGATTAATTTGTCACTGTTATTTGATTTATGTTGTCCAACTGTGCGGTCATAGAACAATGTATGCAAATAAAATGGTGTTTTTTTGAATTTTGAAAAAAATATAAAAAAAATTATTGCATAGTGATGACATTATCACCAGGCCCAAGTATTGGGATCCACATTCTGTGATCAAGGTTGACTTAGCAGCCAAGGGGAGGGGCACGCCCATTCCCCCCACGCCTGTTTTAGGCAGAATGACGTATGGGTATGTCTATTTGTCTGCACATGCCATGCTGTACATGCTGTAAAAGTCGGCATTTGGTTAATGCAGAAAATGCATTAAGGTAACAAAAAATGACCAAAGAAAGTTGGATTGTGCCCTATACACCCAACCATTATCTAATGTTTATGGCCCTAGTGCCCAACATACAGATTGCGGGCTGCATGTAACTTATTGGCACTCTACATGCTTCTTGCAAGCTATTGGGTTCCAGTCAAACTGCAGAGTGGCAGCAGGACACTAAAAGAGACCAAACTGTGGGTGTTATTGCCACCAACAGTACAAGTAAAGTCCTGGGGAGAAAGAGCGATGTGGTAGGGTTTGATGGGTAGGTAATGAACAATAGAGCTAGGGTTGACACTTTCACTGCCATAACCACCATTCAAAACAGGGGGGTCAACACATTTACTGCCATGACCACAGATACAGGGGGAAGATGGGGGGTTAACACTTCCACTACCATGACCACCAATGAGGAGTAAAAAGGGTCTATTTTTTACAGTTTTGACTTCCAGTATAGGGGTTAACTTTCACTGTCATGGCTACTAATGGGGGAAGGGGGGGATTGCAGGGTAAACTTTTGCTGCCACTGACCATCAGTTCAGAGAGGGTTGGATAGCTTTCACTGCCATGACCACCAAATGTGTGGTAATGATAACAGTACTGAAAACAATGTTGGGGGTTATTGTTGCAGTCATGGACACCAATGCTGAGGATTATTATTGAGGCTGTTAAAACCAATGCTGGGGGTTATCGTACTTTAATATTTTCAGTGTGCATTGTGATACGCTGCAAAAAAATGAGGTAGGACTGAAAATGTTAAGCCTTGAGGTGCAAAAATGCACTGCTACTGGCAGCCCTCTGGAAGTGTCTGGGGCAGCAATTGAGGCCCTCTATAAAGTTCCAGTTGACCACCACTGGAGTATCGTATTAACATCCTGTTACTTTTCATTGGTTGATGGAATGCTTTGTTATCTGGAGATATTTTTGAACTCTAGAAAGCGCTAACTTTAGGAAACTTGAAGAATTGTGTCTAGTGTGGCAGAAACTACCTGGACATTCTACTGAACTACTTAAAAGCAGTTGTATACCCCACTTGGTGATTTTTACCTACAGATAAGATTATAATAATAGATAGATAGATAGATAGATAGATAGATAGATAGATAGATAGATAGATAGATAGATAGATAGATAGATAGATAGATAGATAGATAAAGTTGTATTCAAAATTATTCAACCCCCACTGAAATTGATTGTTTTGCCCAGTTTGACATTGATTTTGATCATCCTTTCATCCTGCTTACAATTAAATCAAAGAGGCACGTGTAGGTCAGACAAATATAACATAACATTTATAATGAAATAACCACAAATGTCTTTTCTGTGCTCACATCATTATCAGTTTTATTCAACCTCCAATTGACATTCAATCTTAGTACTTAGTACAACATCCTTTTACAGTTATAACAGCTTTTAAACTTGAAGCATAGCTTGACACAAGTGTCTTGCAGCGATCTGCGGGTATCTTCGCCCATTCGTCATGGGCAAAAGCCTCCAGTTCAGTCACATTCTTAGGCTTGCGCACTGCAACTGCTTTCTTTAAGTCCCACCAGAGGTTCTCAATCGGATTTAAGTCTGGTGACTGCGATAGCCACTCCAAAATGTTCCAGCCTTTAATCTGCAACCATGCTCTAGTGGACTTGGAGGTATGCTTGGGATCATTGTCCTGTTGAAAGGTCCAACGTCTCCCAAGCCTCAGGTTTGTGACAGACTGCATCACATTGTTATCCACTATCTCCTGGTACTGAAGAGAATTCATGGTACCTTGCACACGCTGAAGCTTCCCTGTACCTGCAGAAGCAAAACAGCCCCAAAGCATGATTGACCCCCCGCCATGCTTCACAGTAGGCAAGGTGTTCTTTTCATCATAGGCCTTGTTCTTCCTCCTCCAAACATAGCGTTGATCCATGGGCCCTAAACACTTCTAATTTTGTTTCATCAGTCCACAGAACACAATCCCAAAACTTCTGTGGTTTGTCCACATGATTTTTGCATACTGCAGTCGACTCTTCTTATTCTTTGGAGACAGCAAGGGGGTGCGCCTGGGAGTTCTGGCATGGAGGCCTTCATTACGCAGTGTGCGCCGTATTGTCTGAGCAGAAACTTCAGTACCCACATCTGACAAATATTTTGTCAGTTCCTCAGCAGTCACAAGGGGACTTTTCTCCACTCTACGCTTCAGGTAGTGCTCAGCAGTCGAAGTCAGCATCTTCTTTCTGCCACGACCAGGTAGCGTTTCAACAGTGCCCTTTGGCTTGAATTTGCGAATGATGCTTCCTATGGTGTCTCTTGGTATGTTTAACATCTTTGCAATCTTCTTATAGCCATTGCCCTTCCTGTGAAGAGTAATCACCTCTTCTCTTGTCTTCCCGGACCATTCTCTTGACTTCACCATGTTTGTAACCACACCAGTAAATGTCTAGAAGGAGCCGAGTATCACAGTCATTTTAAAGCTGCCTGATTGGTGCTTATTAGGCTTTATTGCTGCTCCCTGACATCCACAGGTGTTTTCAATACATGATTGAAAACACTTCAATGAACCTCTGTTCTTCAGAGTGGTAGTCTTTAAGGGGTTGAATAATTGTGTAAATGAAGAATTCACAAAATAAACATTTACTACTGTATTACAAAACCAATTGATGTCATTTTAGTTGCATATGGTACTTTAAGAAGTCCTTGTAGGATTTCATTCTGAATACAATTACAAATGTACACTAAATTCCCTAAAACCCTTTACAGCATTGGGGGGTTGAATAATTTTGAACACAACTGTAGATAGATAGATAGATAGATAGATAGATAGATAGATAGATAGATAGATAGATAGATAGATAGATAGATAGATAGATAGATAGGATATTACCTGTATTTAGGAGATATTCAACCTGCATGCAGCCAGTGACATCACTGGCGCATGCGCTCTGAAAGTCCGGCATACCTTGCCAGAACTTCAGAGCTGCATGCCGGAACCGAGGGCTCCAACGCGTCATCGCGGCTTAAGCAAATCACATAACCAGAGTGTGCAAACCCAGAGGAAAGATAGGAGGAGCATGGTCAGCCCTGGAGGGCTTTGTTCCAATGCAAGCGTAACGGAACCCCAAATGGGACAGGGGTTAAATCCGTTCACGATATTCCATTCCATCCAAGACAGCTTATCGACATTCCAACCAACAGGACCCAATCCATTCTATTCCCCAGAATAAGACGAGACTCACACAGCTCTGGTACTGGTTTCAAAATGAAGACTGCTTTAATGGTTTCTTCTCAGCTTTTTATGCAGTTACAAGCAGGTGACCGTAATCAAAGGGACACTGAAATCTCCACCCCCCTTCACACCATGGGGCTTCAATCACATACTTTTATCAATAGAATTCACACAAAATATCATCACACAATGAGTTCCCTTCAATCCACATCCTCAGACAGACGGCCTGTCTCCGACAGACAGGTAATCACACCTGGGCATCAATAGGCTTTAAACCGTGTTATCACACAATGGAAAGGTCTAGGAGCAGACCTAAATTAACACCTTTACACAATGGACAATGAAATGTCTAGGAGTAGATGCAATTAACACCTTTCAAAAGAATGTGTCCCCACATTGAATAAGCCAACAACTTGTTATATCTCAAGACATCCTACAACCATGAATTATTATTAATGTCCCATCTCATGTAATACATGAATTATGATTCACTTGCCACCCCATCTCCTGGCTCAATTTGTGCCCAAAAGTCACTCCTGTTACAGCATTTACAGTATTTCATAATGCCCTAGTATGCAATGATATTTTGCCACTGGCTCCCGCTGCTTTCAATCACAGCCAGAGAGACAATCAGGAGATGGAGGGGGCAGGGCCAAGTCACGGCTCTGTGTGTGAATGTACTCTGTGTGTTTTTATGTATTTTAATGCATTTTTTCAGACTACTGAAGATTTGATGTTATTTCACGGTTTATTACACATTGCTTACTCACTGTGATTTATATCTCCAGTTCACACTCACTCAGGGTGTTTATCAGTCACACCCCTTTCCCACGTTCCCTTTGTGTCACACAGCGCAGACACCACCACTCATTTAATGGACACACAGAGCCGCAGCTTGGGAGAGTGACTGCCAAAGGGAGGGGCCAGTAGCACCGGCGAGGGACCCGAGACCGAGAAGAGGTGGATCTGGGCTGCTACGTGCAAAACCATTGCACAGAGTAGACAAGTAGAACATGTTTTTTTTTTTTTTTTTTTTTTTTTTCTAAAATAACAAACAAGACTTTAATATCCCTTCAAACAATCATCTTTTGGATAAGTTAGATAAAAACTGAGACTTTTAGGTATTGAGCACCGTATTATGCTTGGTGAAAATAAATGACTATTTGTATACAATATGAAATCAATCCCAAACAAAGAAGAACTTGACTACTCCTGAGCTTTGTGATGGCAAAGTAAGAGATCATATTAAATTTTTTTAGAAAACCAAAAAATATCTGAGCTCAGTAATACAGTATATGGATGAGTATCAAAATACAATTATGTGATGTAACAATGTTGCCTGTGCTCCTGGACGACATCTGTTTCGATGAAACATGCATTGAGTGGACCTACAGAAGTGACATTTTCACACTCGCTCATCAGTCAGAATGAATCACTGTCCTGTTTGCTTTTGCTTCTTTTGAGTACATTTTGCTCTGATGCAATAAATGTGAGTATTAGGGCGTGGCCAAGCGTGGACGGCGGCGGACGTCTCTGAGGGGAGCTCCGAGTCCCACGACTGTAATCCGCAGCCATCCGGGTGTTTGTTCACCATCCTATGCTGCAATTCACAGCATCACTGAGCCCTGGTCCCCTCGGAGTCTGAGGACCGTACTCTGGTGAAATTTGGACGATCCGCGCCGGAGATATCCCCACAACAAACTGCGAGGCAGCCGCCATATTGCCTGCTCGAGGCCTGCCAGAGGAGCCGGATCCCACAGCTTCTGGAGGTAGGGGATCACATCCAGCCCTTACCCAGCTCCTCTCCACCTACCCGGTGCTGTCTGAAGGACTCGCCTGGTCCCGGAATTGTCCGCCGCGGCCGCGGTCTGGTGCGGCCTAGTTAGGCCTTGGATCCCCGGACTTTCCTGACGCGATACACCGCGGAGGTGAGCCCTCGGCGATACGATCGCCCACTACCATCCACCCTCCCTGCTATCCTGAGCCCCTCCACGACCTGGACTTGGTGCTGACCCTATTGTGCAGGGGCTGTGTAGCAGACCCACAGCGGCCATCTTGGCACACCCAGGGCCTGCTGTTCACCTGCAAATCGAGCCAAATCCTGCCTAGCCTTCCAGACCCAACGGCACTGCACCCCAGTAGGAGGCTGGATAGGGTTTTTTTTTTTGTATATGATTGGAGGGGGTGGAGATGGCCTGCTCTCTACACTACTACTGCACTGAGTTACATGAAGCCAGACCTGCTTAGCTCCAAGATGGCAGCATAAGAACGGTGCTCCAGGCCCCACAGGGAATATTTAATGCATAGCAGCCCACACAGAAAAGATTGAGACAACCCGCCTTTATAACTACCCCTCATTTCTGCAACATGACTAAAAAGCACAAGGGGCCTCAGAAGCCGCAAAAACTGACAGAATACTTCGCCCTAGAGCAGAGGCAGGAGAGCACTGGCACACCTGGGCCCTCTGCTGCCAGCACCCCCCATCTACCGCAGAGAAGGGATAAACCCTTTAAACGAATGTCTCCAGCTAGCAACAGACAATCTCCTGCCTCTTCCTCTGCATCTGGAAGCCCTGAGAAAGCCAGGCCTAAATTGGATGCTACGGGGCCTTCCCATGAGGTGAGTGCTAGTCTTGAATCTGGAGACGACACCAGGGAGCTCCCAGATTCCATCGACCGTTTCCCCACGAGCAATCAACCAGTGTTGGATACCACGCTTAAAGATATGCTGGTATCCCTGAGGAGCTCCCTCCACAGCGACATGATGGCGTGCGTCCAAAAATTTGGGAGTGAGCTACAAGCTGTGACATCACGGGTAGACCACGTCGAAAACAGGATGGGGGAATTTGCCACCACGATCAACAGCCTTGTAGATGCCCATGACGCTAGGGACGAGGAAATGGAAGCAGTCAAAGCTAAAATGGCAGATATAGAAGACCGTTCCAGGAGGAACAATCTCAAAATACGCGGGGTCCCCGAATCCGTTCAACAATCAGAATTGCGCGACTTTGTATCCAAGATCTTTATCTCAATCCTACCAGACCTCACTGAAATGGACATCACAATGGACAGAATTCACAGGCTACCAAAACCCTCCTACCTTCCAGATAAAATACCGAGGGATGTCATCCTACGCCTGCATTTTTTTCACGTAAAGGAACGCCTGATGTCCAAGGTGCGTAATAGGGATCTCATCCCCCCGCAATACAAAGATCTTCAGTTCTTCTCCGATTTGTCTCAATTTACGTTGCAGAAGCGGCGAAATCTCAACACCATTTCCAAGGCATTGCGCAACAACAAAATAGTCTACAAATGGGGGTTTCCAACCAAACTCATTATCACCAATGATGGAAAAGAGCATACAGTAGATTCCTTGGCTAAAGGCTTGGCCTTGCTTAAAACATGGAATATCATCCCGGAGGATCCCCCCGGTGGGCCTAACAACCGCAGTCCGGATCAGGTTGGCAGTGATTGGAATGTGGTCAACTCCAGAAATGCTCGCTCACACCGCTGAAGTTATAATGGGCTGCCAAAATTGTCTTACTACTCCTAATTGCCCTGTTCTGGAGGCACCTTGCTGAACTTGCCTCACACCCTTTTGGTTACTTGCAGCCATGAGCTGCACTCAGGTCATAATGACCTATGTTCACCTGTTTTGGCGCTTTTTTCTCTGTTTATGTGTTTGTTTTTTATTTTTTCCGTTGGTTTCTCATTTTTTACATAGCAGTCTAACACCCCACTCTGCAGTTGGTCTCGGAAGAGTCCACAGATTCACTGAAGAGTTATTGAATGGACCCACTCGTGACCGTCTGACCTTGAGGGCGATTCTTCTTGGCTCACCGGTGTGGTATGCTAAGCCACCTGATGTAAGTGTTACTTATTCTTCATACTGCTTATCAATTAAGACCGTTGTCCCAGGATGACTATTACTTTCTTAACTATTAACGCTAAAGGCCTCAACCATCCAGCCAAAAGAAAATCACTGTGGGCTGAGGCGATTAGATTTAACTGCGATGTCCTCTGCACTCAAGAGACTCACTTTCAGGGCGACAAAACGCCTAACTGCACTCATCCAAAATATCCACACATCTTCAAAGCCAGTGCCTCGGCAAAAAAGCGGGGAGTGATGACAGCAATTAGGGACTCTGTTGCGTTCAAGTTGCACAATGAAATTGCTGATTCCCAGGGTCGCTACCACATCCTTGTGTGCGACATTAACTCCACCACTTACACAGTGGTCAATGTTTATGCGCCTAACGACCACCAAATTCATTTTTTGAAACAAGTCCTCAGAAGTGTTAGACCGATACAAAAGGGCTTCCTTCTCTTATGTGGAGACTTCAATCTCCCCCCTGACCCTGAGGTGGACTCCACATCGTGTTCACGCAGACATCATCATTCTCTGCAATCAACACTACACTCACAGGATCTCTATGACGCTTGGAGATGTCTCCATAGCACTGAGAGGGACTACTCTTTCTTCTCAACGAGCCATGGAGTGTACACAAGATTAGATCTTTTCCTTACGGACAAATGGCTGCTACCTAAAATTGTGGACACTAAAATTAATGATATTACTTGGTCGGATCATGCCTCTGTGACACTCTCGGTTGCTGATGCGCCCGGCGTGGGTACCACATTCGTCTGGCGTTCCAGCCCGAGGTTGTTTCAAGCTGACCACTCCAAAAAGACCTTGCAGAAGGAACTGACCGATTTCTTCTCTTGCAATGATGGCTCTGTATCGGACCCTATGGTATTATGGAATTCCCACAAGGCGTTTATGAGAGGGGTTTTGATTCAGATGGGGGCGAGGGCTAAGAGGATGAGGGGGCAGCAGATACAAACTCTCATTTCTAAGATACACAATCTAGAATCCCAGAATAAACAAAGGGCCTCTCCACTAGTCTCTAGTCAATTGACACAACTTAGGAGCGAGCTCCGCTCGATTCTGCTTGACAACTTTGAAAAGTCTTCCAAGCGCCTTAAGATGACATACTAAGTCAGTGGCAATAGGGCTGGGAAACTCTTGGCCAATCGCCTCAGAGGAGTACGGCATAAGACCACTATCCCCTTTGTTCGCCACCCCTTCACCCATAATAAATTGTTCCACCCCCAAGCGATAGCTGACGCGTTCAGTTGCTATTATAGCTCACTCTATAATTTAAAAGATGACCCCTCCACAATCCAACCCACGGGACCCATTATCTCAGACTTCCTGAGCAAAATTAAACTCCCCCGAATATCATCTAATCAACTGGAGGATTTAAATTCTCCCTTTTCAGAAATTGAAATCGCCAAAACAATAGACTCCCTTCCCAACAACAAAGCCCCCGGGCCTGACGGCTTCACCGGAGAGTATTATAAAGCCTTTAAACTGGAACTGGTCCCATATTTAGCAGGTATTTTCAATCAAGCTGCCTCCTCGTCCTTTTTTCCTTCTGAGATGCTAAGGGCTATGATTGTGGCGCTGCCGAAGCCCGGGAAGGATCCCGACACACCCCAGAATTTTAGGCCCATTTCATTGCTCAATACGGACCTGAAGTTATATGCCAAGCTCCTCGCCAATAGATTGGTAGACCTCTTGCCGTCATTGATACATATGGACCAATCGGGGTTCACAAAGGGCCGACAGACGTCGGATGCCACTAGGCGCTTAATTAATATAGTGCATCTGGCCAATCGAACAGAAACGCCTTCTCTGCTCCTCGCTTTGGATGCGGAGAAGGCGTTTGACAGAGTCCACTGGGATTATTTAGCCAAAGTGCTTTCCAAATTTGGGTTCGAGGGCAGAATACATTCAGCTATTATGGCACTATACACGACTCCATCGGCCCAAGTGTATATATCGGGGATGCTCTCCAAGGCACTCAATATTTCTAACGGAACCCGCCAGGGGTGTCCACTATCCCCTCTTATATTTAATCTCCTTATGGAACCCCTGGCAACCTATATTCGCTCTCACCCCCAAATAAGTGGTTTTATGGTTGGAGGCGTACAACACACCATAAGCCTCTTTGCGGACGACATAATTTTGATGCTCACCAATGTTGAGACCTCTCTGGCTTCGGCTCACCAGGTATTGCAATTGTTCACGACAGTGTCATACTATAAGGTTAATGAAACCAAGTCGCATATTTTAGGGGTGGGCATTCCTGCCCGAACTAGGCACGCCCTTAGCACAAGGTTTCCCTTTCCATGGAAGGAGAAAGGTATATCATACCTGGGTATAACTCTTACGTCTTCACCATCTGAGTTAGTGAGAGAAAACTATACCCCATTTCTGCAACGGTTACATACTAAATTAGAGGCTCTAGCAAAATTCGAACTATCCTGGTCGGGACGTCTGGCCGCCTTCAAGATGCAGGTCCTCCCACAACTACTATATGTCTTTAGAACCCTGCCCATCCCGGTACCACCCTCATTCTTCATCTCAGCACAATCTACTCTTAATAAGTTTCTTTGGGGGGGGCAAGCGGTCACGTTGTGCATTCCACAAAATTATCAAACATAGGAGGGCGGGAGGTATAGGTCACACCCACATCAAGGATTACTATACAGCCTCGATCTTAGCCCAGCTGAAGAGCTGGTTTCCTTGCTCCACTCCGTCCCTCTGGGTTGCTCTAGAGCAACAGCAGATCCCGGGCCAAAATCTCTATGACTACCTCATCACTAGCAACCTCCGCCCAGGCCGATCCCCGAACATTGGACCGACTATAAGAGCATCTATTGATGCATGGCGAATACTGACTTCGCAAGTTTCCCCACAGTATAAACTCATACCAATGAAATTTCCACTGACTGCCCTATCCTATCTTATCCCCGATATCTCTGTAGAGGGCTGGAGTTCCGGGGGGGGTACTAGATATAAATGACTTGTATGTGGGACCTGCACTCAAAACATTTAGAGCTCTCCAACTGGAGTACTCTATACCCACAACTGAATACTTTCGGTATGTGCAAATTTCACACCTTCTGAAACGACAGACTGACCTCCACACCCTCCTCCCGTGGCATATAGCTTTATATTATACAGCGAAGAGTACGAAAGTCAAGGGCATATCAGTGTTCTATTCTTACCTACAGGATAAGCTAACACTTATCAAATCCTCTGATATGCAAGCCTGGGAGAGAGAATTTGACACAGTATACTCTGTTGATCAGTGGCAGACGGCCCTAAGGGTAACATACTCATCCACCAAATGTGTTAATCTGTGGGAACTATTCCAAAAAATCTTGTTGAGATGGTATCTCACCCCATTCAGACTGTCTAAGATCGGCAATGGTATATCCCCCGGGTGCTGGAGGGAATGTGGGGGAACGGGGACGTTGTTCCATATTCTATGGTCCTGCCCCGTGACAATACAATACTGGCAGCTAATCCAACACCTGGTAGCACAAGTCCTTAAACTTAATGTGACCCTGTCCCCGGGGCTGGCGCTACTTTCCTTGGGTATAGATCAGATCCCTTACCATTCGAGGACGCTTTTATCCCACGTCCTTCTAGCTGCTAGGCTAGCGTTGGTCAGGCATTGGAGGACCACTGCTAGACCTCCTCTGTCGGAAGTTATTCAAATAATCAATACCCATGGCTCATATGAACAACTATTTGCCTCAGGGGTAGGTACCTATGCAGAGATTAATAAGGTATGGGAACCGTGGAACGACTGGTATAGGGTTCAACCTGGTCATGGCCTGTAGTAAGTTAGCCCTTGCCTGACACAAGGCTGGTATACTGCCCAATACTGTTTACAATGCTCTAGTTTTAGACTGCTTCTCTGTTTGTTTTTGTTTTGTTTTTCTTGTTTCTTCTTATTTTTTGTTATCTCAATTGCACTATCCCATTTTAGTCATGTTGAGTTTGGTGCTGAACCAGTACCTCGGGTTTACATGACAACTAGCCCGTCAGACATGATGGGTTACGGGAATCCAACTACTCTCATCTGGTGTATACACCTTCTTAGTACTGTATGGATAAGATGCCTCCTCACCTGGTGATCCAAACCGCCAATATGATCTCTGTGTATCTTTGTGCATGTAATTTGTGTTTAATACTGTTAAAACTAATAAAAACTATTGAAACTAATAAATGTGAGTATTTTGGTATTTACACGTGGAGTTTAATCTCTATTTCTCTCTAATGCTCGCCATTGTTGGATTGGAGTTTGTGTAATCTGCCTTTTGAAATGTAATATTGCCTGAGTGAATAGAGATCCTTATTGGCCACATTCAGACCTCATTGTCATTGGGGTAAGATGCTTTTCAACACTTTTGTGGTGGAAAAAGGAAACACATTTAATGTTAAGATCACAGTTTGCACCTGTGGAATGGATTTGTTTGAGCACCTATTTTAATTTTTTTATGACTGGTGTTCTTTTTGTGGCACTGCATTATATCAATGTTCTTCTACGGGACAGTGCAACACTCTATTTATATTAAAATCCTTTAGCAAGATCTAAAAAAGGTTGTTCACACAAAACATCCTAAAAAATATAAATTAAACTGAAAATACTCCTTCATAAGAATGGGCCATCTTGCCTCTATATCACCACACAGGACTGATCACTAGGGTAAAGATTAGATCAAGAGCAATAAATTATTAAGTCTAGATAGTTCCTGGAGGCTGACAAACTTTTCCTGTAAGTGACTGCGAAGAATGAATTGTCTGACCAAATCAGCTTGTGAATTAGATTAACCAGCTAAAAAATATGGAAAAGCTATAGTAGGATAATATGACAGTTCCTTTAAAAACATGAACGGTTACTTACAGCTTAATTTAAAAGTTAATGGGAATATAGAATGCACTTACTGAAGCCATTTAATTTGCTACTTAGAATTCTGGGCATTCATAAGATCATGTGTCAAAGTGAAACAATAATTAAGTGAATGCTGAAAATGATTCATTTCATAAGCTAAGAATCATGCCCAGCTTCAAAGCAAATACATTAGACAGGAGACCATATGTCTGAGTTTAAACAAACAACATCACAATCTAAAAAATACCTGACACCAGACAAAGAAGAAGCCCGAAACATTTACCAAGCCAGCAATAAAATAAAATCTGTCACAAAGTCTAAGTAATCAGACTAATAGCAAAGTCTTAAAGAATATTGAGATTCTGAGTGCTGGTTCCAAAAAGGTGAACGTAATAAAACAAAAAGTCTAATTGATGAGATGTATCAGATGGCAGCCATCAATCACATGCAGGCACACACACCAGCGAGGATACCTAACCCCAAATAAGTATGAGATAAGTAGGTATGCTGAACAGAGACACGCTGTTTGCCAATGAAACTATAAGACCAACTCAGGGTATAAGAAGGTTGTGATCCTTTGGAATGTGTGGAATATGCAGTATTTCACGTTTTCCGTCAAGAGACACATTTTATATTATAAAATATACAGTGATATTTACTATATGGAGGACCTTACTTACTCTCTTCGGAACAAATCTGATTTGTCACGGAAAATATAGTCCGGCTGGTTTGCCTTTTAATATACCTCTGCATATGCTGATATTATAAAGGAAAAAAGTGTGGTGCTAAATAAGATATAGTATGACCTATAATCAAGAAACGAAAATGAGTGAGAACAAAAAAATGCCCCTATCGGTAGTGAATATCACCTTATATGTATAGATGAACTGAATCAACTAATAACAGCAATAATTAGTGGAAATACAACTATTGCTATGTAATTATGTGCATATAAGTATATCACAATGGACCGAACAGGGTGGTACAAGTCCAGATTAGCCACAGATATATGTGAAATAATTCAACACACAACAGTAGGATAACATCCTGTATGGCCAATGAGCAGAAAAGTCCTGTTATGCTTCTATGTTGAAGCATGTGAGGTGAGTCACATCACATCAGAAGTTTGAAAGCTCACTGGTGGGTCCACCATAAAATCCAGAGATAGCCAAGACATGTAAGGAATGGATACTCTTACTAGACGTGTTGGACACACTCGCCAGTAGCGGTATGTCAGACAGGCATAAATGAAATACTCAGGATGATGGAATCCACGGAGAAAGCGATGGAGCTTCAGGGATATCGTTGTGGTCCCACGTCTTTGAGTCTTGTGTGTCCGGGATAAGGTTAACGGCAATGGAAACTCCTCATAGAGGGCAGTAGGAGAGCATATTCATGTGAAGGAACATGGAAAAAAATAAAAAGAGGCATGCCCCAGTTGAAGAGCCATCGCTCAAAACATGTTGGGTACATAGCCTGCTACAGCTACTTGTTCACCACGCTCTACTATCTTTTTGTGATCATGTGTACTTGCCTCTTCACAGGGCTTGTACTTTTACTGTTTTTACCTTAATTTTACCTATGCCAATAAAGGCTTTTTTTATCTCCCATTGGGATTAACTACACTATGTGGAGCCTCTTTTTATTTTTTTCCATGTTCCTTTACATGAATATGCTCTCCTACTGCCCAGCGGAATGACGCGGCTGAAGCTTTAACATTTCTTATATAGGGGAGGTGGACCACCTGTCACGTGACACCGCACCATCTGACGCACCCTCTGCTACGTCACTGGGGAAGCCGGTCTTCCCCCTTGCATCAGAGGGGGCGGGTCACGTGACGGGTGGCCCCGCCTCCCCTATATAAGAAATGTCAAAGCTTCAGGCGCGTCATTCTGCTGGGCTGTGTCCAGCGGAGAGAGGAGGTCGGCGATGCTGCGCTCTGGATAGATGGATCTTCCCATCGCTGGACCAGAGATCACCCGTTGCTGGATACAGACAACGTTGGAGCAGGAAGCCGGGACCGAGTGGATTACCACCGCTGGATTTTTTTCTTTATTAATAAAGGACTTTTTTCTACGGTGTGTGTTTTTTTTTTAACCATTTACACTTCCTTCGTGAAATGGTAGGGGTACAATGTACCCCATTACCAATTCACATAGGGGGGGAAGGTTCTGGGGGTCCCCTTTGTTAAAGGGGTCTTTCAGATTCTTATAAGCCCCCCGCCCGCAGACCCCCACAACCACCGGGCAAGGGTTGTGGGGATGAGGCCCTTGTCCCAATCAATATGGGGACATCCTCCCCATGTTGAGGGCATGTGGCCTGGTACGGTTCAGGAGAGGGGGGACCGCACTCTGTCCCCCCTCTTTACTGCGGCCGGCCAGGTTAACGTGCTCGGATAAGGGGTCCGGTGTGGATTTTTGGGGGAACTCCACGCCATTTTTTTTTTAAATTTGGGGTGGAGTTCCCTTTAAAATCCACACCAGACCTGAAGGGTCTGGAATGGATATTTGGGGGGAACCCCACGTCATATTTTTTTTTTAAATTGACGGCGGGGTTCCCCTGAATATCCATTCCAGGCCTGAAGGGCCTGGTAATTGAATTTGGGGGGACCCCCACACTATTTATTTATTTTTTTATGAATGAATTCCCTCTGAATTACCAGAGCCGACAATTCATTATAGCCGCAAGTCAGCTTTAAATGTCTTTTTCTTTCAGAAATGACATTTTGTGCAGAGACAGTTCTAAGTACGGGAAACATGAGCTATTTCACATGCTAACTTTACACCCCCCCAGGCACGAAATTTAAAGGAATATTTCACTTTTATTGTTTAACTTTTAGCATTATTAAATTCACTGCTCCCGAAAAAACAGCCGTTTTTAAAACTTTGTTTTGCATTAATACATGTCCCCTGGGACAGGACCCAGGTTCCCAAACACTTTTTAGGACAATAACTTGCATATTAGCCTTTAAAATTAGCACTTTAGATTTCAAACGTTTGAGTCCCATAGACTTTAATAGGGTTCTAAAGTTCACACGAACATTTGGTGTGTTCGCAAGTTCTGGTGCGAACCGAACAGGGGGGTGTTCGGCTCATCCTTATTAGCAATACAACTGTACACAATGAATCGCATGAATCAGAGCCATTCATTGTTTTACAATTGTCATGTGATCTGATGTGATGCGATTGGTCACAGCAATCAAATGGTACCGGCAGCAGGCCAGTACACTGATCAGTCATCTGTTGTGTCCAGAGGACACAGTGGGCGACAGATCACACTGGGGCATGGCCCACCAGGCTCATGCAAGGCAAATTCTGGGGATGGCGTCATATAACGTCCACCCAGAACAAGAGAGCTCCCACTCAGGCGTCATTTCACAATAGCACAGATGGGAAACGGTTATAATACAAAAAATGTTCCAAAAAGAAATATGTGGAACCAAAGAGAAAATGTTATCTAATCACAGAGATCAAGAAATATGATAAGATTATTCAATGGAACAAAGTGAATAAAAAATTGAGAAAATATATTTTTAGGCCCCTTTAACACCAGTGGACCGATCGGATCCGCCTGTCCGCTTTCCAGGCAGAGCTGATCGGACCACCCATTGTTCTATATGAAGCGGTGGATGTCAGCAGACACGCGCCCGGCATCTGCTCAGATCTGGTCCACTAAAACGGACGGATGGGGATCCATTCACCAGTCTCACATCAGGGGCGCACCATGTCCTTGGGACACGGTGCGACCCCAAGCTCTGTAAAAAGCCAATGATGTGGCTCTTTACCCATGTGATTGGCTGTGTCCAATCACAGGCGATCACACGTAAACACAGAAGTGCCGGTAATCGGCTCCCCTCACACTGACAGAGCGTGAGGAGAGACAATTTGTGGCATCTCCACAAAGGGGAAACTGTACAGATAATCAGGGCACTGACCATCAGTGCCCTGATTATCACTACAGCCGCAACAGTGATGCCTATCAGTGCCCAGAAGTGATGGAAATGTATGCCCATTAGTGATGCCCATCAGTGCTGCCCATAAGTGCCACCTATCAGTGCCCATCAGTGTCGCATATCAGTGCAGCCTCATTAGAGGGATAAAAGTTGTTTATTTACAACATTTTCTGACAAACTAAGAAAACTTTTTTTTTTTAGGTCTTATTTTTTTTATTTTATTTTTTTAAGAAAAAAATTAAAAACCCAGTGGTGATTAAATATCACAAAAAGAAAACTTTTTATGTGAAAGAAAATGATAAAAATGTCATTTGGGTACAGTGTTGCGCAATTGCCATTCTAAAGCCTCGTACACACGATCATATTTCAAACGGACAAATCCGTGGAATTTTGTGCAGAGGGCGTTGGCCGTGCACTTGTTCTGCATACAGACGGCAAAACATTGTTGGCCAACATACATGAAACAACGTCTTTTCAGCTCTTTAGCGCCACCCTTTGGGCAACTTCTGCTAATGTTGTCTTATGGTTAGCATTGGTTCGGAGCATGCATGTTTCCACTTTGGATTTTGCTCCGATGGACTTGTGTACACACGATCGGCTAATCCGACAAGAACACATTTGTTGTCGGAAAATTTTAAAGCATGTCATCCCACATTTGTTGTCGGAAATTCAGACAACAATTGTCCGATGGAGCGTACAAACGGTCGGAGTGTCCGACAAAGCCCTGCCATCACACACAAATCTGATCGTGTGTACGGGCCTAAAGTGTGACAGTGCTGAAAGCTGAAAATTGCCCTGGGCAAGAAGGGGGTAAAAGTGCCCAGTGTTGAAGCGGTTACACCATTGCAAAAGCTGTGTTTTAGTCATGGACTCAAAAGTAGTCTCGGTAAAAGAAATTGTCACTGCAAAACGTTTTGAGGGGAGATGGGCCAAGAGAGAGAAAGACACCAAGACGTACATATCGGTGTAAACAAACCCCTCTTGTATTTGCCAAGAAGATAAATAAGTATTTGTGTTCACCTATGATCCTGACACAGATGCTACTACATTAACAGCCACTCGGGTCCTACAATGCAAGTTGCTGGCAAAGTAGTTAAGACAAACTTATTTACTACATTAATTAAATGGTCTATTTAACGTGGAATATCAATTCTCTAATCACATCTCAGCTGAACTTCTTATTTCAATTAACAACTCTAAAGTCTTCCAACAGAGATCCAACTGCTCTAGGATCATTAAGAGCATTTTCATTACCTGTCAAATGAGGGAGTAAAAGGCAAAAACTGCAAGCACTCTCAGGAGTAGGCATCTACCCTACTTAAGAGATGATTAGGGAGTAAGCAGCAGTAGTTCTCATTAGTTGCTAAGCAATGAAAAGACCTCCAATGAAAAAAGAATTGGAAACAAAGAAAAAAGGTGTTTCCATGCAAATCCAAACTCAAGGGCAGCGTGCCCTTTTCAATTAACGCTAAATGTGACATTAGGACACAGAGTGTAATCACCACAAGTCAGAGAAAGGTGAATCCGAAAAAAGAAAAAGCATTCACACAGTAACGCTTTATTGAAATCTAAAAAATCTAATTGTATACACAGAGAAACAAGAAAAGGATAACCAAAGCATATTTATATATTATACAGTAGTGCAGTAAAAAAAAAAGGGGGGGGGATTTAGGGGCACTCTGATTACCAGACATACACGCTTGTAAAAAGACGCTATGCTGGCTTTACCACACTGTCTTAAAAGGGAACTCCATCTCTGTTGAGAAAATAATCCTCACCAAATATATTGTATGCATTGCAAACATTTAAAAAAAAAAAATAGCAAATATAAACTGCCCCGTGTAATAGGAAACACTGCCCTTTCATGGTATCCCTTTAGAGGTGTAACCAAATATTAAATTACCACTTCAGTAAATCGAAGAACAGCTGGAAATACGAGTAAAACACGGCTGGCTGCAGACTAGTATAGAAAGCCAATTTCTCATAACTCTAAATAACAAAAAGCATTAACCAGTTTGGCTCAAAGCTAATTTTTGCACACATGTATAAATCTTAATTTTTGGCAAACAAGATTACTTAAATCCGCAGAACATTATATATTTTCTAAAAGCACAGGCCCTGTAGAATATAAAGATGATAGTTGCAATTCTTTAGGTCACATGATATTTGCACAACTGTTTATCAAATGCAAACTATCAGGAAAAAAAAAAAAAAAAAAATTATATATATATATATATATATATATATATATATATATATATATATATATATATATATATATTCCTGATAGTTTGCATTTGATAAGCAGTTGTGCAAATATCATGTGACCTAAAGAATATATATATTAATGCAAGCACACACAATATACCACACAATTGTTTCTTAAAATATAAAAGATAAGGTGGCGGCGAATAAATAGATACCAAAAATGTCAAGTCTTAAAATTGCGTGCATATTCCAAAAATCTCCATAGAGGCTTTAAAAGCTTTTACAGCTCATCATTTAGGAGTTAAACAGGGGTTCTTTTGCTAAAATGATTGTTCCGAGTATGACATTCACAGCAATGTGTCACATGTGGTGTGACCGCAGCTAATATACACGTGCGCACCCTGGGTGTGCGTTTACACTTGCGCACGTGTGGGACAACATGGGTTACGACAATTTTTTTTAAATGCATTGTATTGTAATGTTTGCTTTCTTTTAACTTTTTGTATATGTATTTATTCATTTTTACTTGATTGCTATAACTAGGGGTTAATAAACCACTATGTGATAGCATTGGGCAGGTAGCAGGTACTCTTGTTGAAGACATTAGGGGTCTAATAGACCCCAATATCTCCACAGCATCTATCTAACCAAGCACAGATCTTCTTGGTTAGATGTGTCCCCTTGGCTGTACCAGTCAAGAAATGGTGGATGCTTCCATCACTTCTAGATTCAGATCCACCATTTCTTGACTGGTACAGCCAAGGGAACACATCTAACCAAGAAGATCTGTGCTTGGTTAGATAGATGTTGTGGCGATATTGGGGTCTTTTAGACCCCTGTCTTTAAAAAGAGTACCTGCCACAGTTTCATTGTTTACATGTAAAAGTGAGGCATGGATATGTTGTAGGCCCTAGGCTCCCGCTGTGTCAAAGTGTTTGGCATCTAGGGAGCCGCCACGTCACTCTCAAGCCCACAGCCTGTTGAACAAATTGATCACAAGTCGATGGCTGCTACTGCAGATATACTACATACGTCCAAAGAGCTGAACTGGTTAATTAACATTTATATTATATTAATTCCTAACTACAGTAGAGTATCTTTATTTTTTTTTAAGTGTAGTTATCCTTGCAAACAAGCTTTGAGGTAAATGATGACTGCAGTGCACAGACTCCATATCTGCATGGATTATTTTCAAAGATTTTTATAGAGGCTGTGCAGTGGCTGTACACTTAAGCATCATTCACACAGGACTTTTTTTCCCCTCATTTGACACCTTTGATACAGGTGATATCATTCTTTTTTTTTTTTTTTTTTTTTGTGTATTTTGTGCATGTACTCGAGAGAGGAGCCGGACTGCAGGAGTTGGGAGTAGGCAGGCCTCCCCCAGAGGCAATCTGCCACCTTTCTCCATGCCCCGGGTGGCAATGGCGGGTGTGTGAGGGGGTCCTCCCACACAGCCCACCCTACCTGCTCCGCTTTGAAGCCCAACAGGGCAGAGGGACTCCCTACAAGGGAGTGAGAGGATCTAGCCCACTCAACCAGCCCCGTTAGTCCTTCGCCTCTCTTTTAGAGACCGCATGGTCAAAGTGCGTGCATGTAAACTCAATTTCGAGTGCGTGTAAGTGTGGTGGTTTTTTGTGGGAGGGGGGTGGTCGTACTAAGCGCAGGCTTACCTCGCATAGCACACCCACCGGGAGCCAGGCTGAGACCACCAAACTCAATTCACATGTAGCCGAGACCGGTATCCGAACCCCTGGCTGCAGAGGTGAATGGCTTGTCAGCGCAGTGCCAATCGCGTTGAGCCACCGCAGCTCCAGAGGTGATATCATTCTGACCTCCAACCGGTCAATAAGAGTGTCTCCTTCAATGCTAATATTGTTTTGTGTGAAAAGTCTATTGACGATAGAGGTGTTGCGAGTAAGCAGTCTAAAGGTCAGACGTCTCTTTTTAGGTGTAATGGATTAGCATGTCAATTACGTCTACAAAAGAATCGAGTCGAGACGTCTGGGGGATGACTAATAATTAACTCAACTGAATGTCATTGTCTAAGAGAGTGTGTATTGAAGTGCCTTGTGGGTGGAGTTGATTCATTGTTCACTTGGTTTCTAAAACTGTATATAACAAGCTGAGTGTACCATTAAAAGTAGTCATTCATTTTGGAACCAGTAACAGAGCTGTGTGTTGTCTTGTTATTCTGGGAAATGGAATGGGTCGTGCCTGTCGGCTGGATTGTCGGATAAGCTGTTGTGGGGCGATGGAATGGAAGATCGTAAACGGTGGTGACCATTACACTCCTCATCTTCAATCTTATCTTAACCTCCTATGTCCATACTATTTCAGATGGTTGCCAATAGTTGTTCTAATGACAGAACAAATAGGGGTGAAAGGGGACACCCCTGCCTTGTTCCGTTGAACATTTCAAATGGTAGGGACTGAGTCCTATTGATCTTTTGCTGTGGGGTGCTTATTAATTGTTCTGATCCATTTCCTCTAGTGTGTAGGCATCAGTATAAAACGTAACCTTTATTACGAACTTAAAGTAAATTGGTAAACGTGTGTACTTTAGTTTACGAGAGGGGTAATCCCAGACTCCAAACAAAATTACAAATTGTAATGATATTGGTGGTCAATAGTTGTCCAAGAAAACAACTCCCCACTGCAATACTACAAAATTACTTTATGCAGATTTGGGGAATTTGTAGGCAGCCTCATACCCAAATGGAGGTCCCTGTATTTCAAAGCCATAAGCTAGGAGGTACATTCAAGCCCAATGCATTCAGGATGGTAAATAATCTTCATTTACCCTAGTAGATATATGGCACAATGTAACACCTTTTATAAAAAAAACAAAAAAAAAAACACACTTTGCAATGGAGGTATCTGACATAGAATCAGACAGCTCAGTGACTAAATGTCCACACTCCCTAGTCACTGTGCTCCCTCCATGCGGAACACTTGGACTAATTTAAAAAGTTCACCATATAGCTAAGATTCATCAAAACCCCCTCCCAAATAAGCCATATGAAGCCCCTACATGTTTCACTGAAAAATATTTTGTATGTGGTGCAAATAAATAATTATTCAAGGCCATTGGATTGAACGTTCAACCACTAAATGTGATTAATGTTTAGCACTTTTAAACATGTTAATCGTTTTTTTTTTCTGTCCAAAATCTCTTTTCCTAAATGCGCTGGTTGTGCATTTTTTTTTTACTCAGTCACTAAACGCTCCTCTCCTAATACACCTATAAATTCCTATGTGTGCATGGCCACATAGGCCAAGAGAGGCGAGTTTAAAGGCTGGAAAAAAAATGTCAAACGTCTGTAAAAACTGCCTTGTGTACATGAGACCTTAAAGTGTTACTAAACCCAGAACCCTATATTCACTAAATCTGATCTCCCACAGTGCACAGAACATGCAAATGCAATTATTTTAGTAAATATAAACTGCTGAATACCTTTTCTACTCAGCAGTATAAAGCAGTCTTATGACTCCTATCAGTGTCTGGTTAAAGATGGTAGGAGGGGTTTTCATTCCACTCTGACTGTCCTATGAGGCTACCCTGACCCTTTGTCTGGACAATGCTGATAGGAGTGTGCATGTGAATGGCACAGGCCAAAGAAAAAAAACTCTAGCAATACACACCAAACTGAGAATTTTCAGAGTGATCTCAAAGGCTATGTCTTATCAAGAGATATAATATGGACAGTGGGAAAAAAATGACTATCAGAGAAGATAGATCAAAGCAGCCCTTTTGCACAATGTGGAGAATTAACCCCTTAGGTTCCACAGCAAGTATAACAAGCATGCTTTACTGCATATACAGACTGATTTTACTGTTGCAGTTTTAGTAACACTCTAAAGCTGAATTTCATTAGGATTGTTTTCGTTTTTTTAATTATTTTTTGTTTTTTTTGTTCTTTCATAGTCACTTTGATCAAGCTTGGAACAATGCAAGTATACATAGTATTATGCATATAGCAAGGTAGCAAAATCATTAAAGATTTTTATCAATTCCTGAAGAAGCATTGAGTTACACAAGTAAAATATTAGCCACATCTCCAACCAATATATTGACGACTGTATGTCTACACTGGATCCTAATTTGTTGGGTTTGGAACATAACGATAGGGAAATAAAAAATGTCCTTATTGAAGTTGTCTCAAAATATCTAAAGCCTCCAATATTATGGTTGGCTGACTTCATACCAAAGTAATGCGATTGCAAACTAACCAAGTCCTAAAAAGGTCATATTACTCGCAAGGGGAGCTGGCCATTTCCTTAAACACAAGTCCTAGGTATTACAGCTATAACTTGATCATCTGTGACACACCGTAAGAAAGCTAACAGGGCTCCGTGGTGGAACAACATCTTTAGTTAAGTTTTTTTTTTATATTTTCTAAAAACGATTAAACTTGTTATCTGTATATAGCATGACTTTATTTAATGTTCTACCTACATGCGTTTGTGTGAGCTCTCTTTGCACATCTTGAATACTAGCCCAGAAATGTAAACTGTCACATAACTCACATACATCACATAACTAACAATACAATTGAGTACATTTAGTAGTGGTTTGGGGTTGACCGCTTGAGGGTACTAGCAGTGCTACACACAAGAATGGTTCCATTTTTTTTTTTTTTTATCTGGAGATTTTAACCATTATATTGCTAAAATAAAAAACAATATTTTTAAGTAGTGTTTTAGTTTAATTTGCTCAATCTAATGTTTTGACTTTTATTTTGTACATGATTATTAACATGTTCCATCCTAAATCCGGGTACAATATGTAACATATTGGTAAAGGTCTATCCTTTAAAGAATGGGGAAATCTGCATGTATTGCAATTTTTTTTGTCTTTACATACATTTTAAGGACTGATAAAACAAAGCATATTTGATTCTTAAACAGCTAAAGGGAGAAAAATTGGATGGAAAAGGGTAGGCACATTTGTCCTTTAAGGAACTACAACATTTCAAAAAAGTTAGTATATCCCTCACATTTTTGTAAATATATTATTATATCTTTTCATGTAGTTACACTTTGCTACAGTGTAAAGTAGTGAGTGTACAGCTTGTATAACAGTGTAAATTTGCTGCCCCCTCAAAATAACAACACACAACCATTAATGTCTAAATCACTGGTAACAAAAGTGAGTACACCCCTAAGTGAAAATTTTCAAATTGGGGCAACTTAAACATTTTCCCTCCCCAGTGTCATGTGACTTGTTAGTGTTACAACGTCTCAAGTGCGAATAGGGGAGAAGGTGTGTTGCATTTGGTATACAGCAAAATATAAAGGATGGTGCTAATTCATCAAAACAATGTGAAAACATATATGATTAAATCATAATGTGCATAATTGGGTAATAACATTCCTGAAAGAAAGAGTCTACGCACTAAAAAAATTAAAAATGTGTAGTAGGTGATATTAATTGTCCGTACTCCACCAACACTCGCGTGGGAAGAAATGAACTCACCAAATAAGCCAAGGATCATCTCTCTTTCATGTGGCTTACTCTTCCAAGGATCTGAGTCTTAGCTATTGTCTCCTAGCTATTTGGTGAGTTTGTTTCTTCTCACACAAGTGTTGGTGGAGCACGGACAATTAAGATCACCTACTACACATTTTACATTTTTTTGGTGTGCGGAGCCTTTCTTTCAGATATGATATCACCCAATTATGCACATTATATATGTGTGATGTAATCATATATGTTTTCGATTTGTTTGATGAATTAGTACCGTCCTTTATATTTTGTTGTATGTGTTTATGGGTGATCAGATCACTTGAAAAAGGGGCAGCTTCTTTTGAATTTTGTTAAATATTCATTTGTTTAGCGGCAACACTTGTTAAACTATATACATCACATGTTAAATTTGATGTTATCGCTCTCACTCTCTTATACTGGTCACTGGAAGTTCACCATGGCACCTCATGGCAAAGAACTCTGAGGATCTGAAAAAAAGAATTGTTGTTCTACATAAAGATGACCTAGGCTATAAGAAGATTGCCAAGACCCTGAAACTGAGCTGCAGCATGGTGGTCAAGACCATACAGCGGTTTAACAGGACAGGTTTGACTCAGAACAGGCCTCACCATGGTCCACCAAAGAATTTAAGTGCACATGCTCAGTGTCATATTCAGAGGATGTCTTTGGGAAATAGATGTACGAGTGCTGCCAGCATTGCTGCAGAGGTTGATGGGATGGGGGGGGGGGGGGGGGGGGTCAGCCTGTCAGTGCTCAGACGCACACTGCATCAAATTGGTCTGCTTGGCTGTCGTCCCAGAAAAAAGCGTCTTCTAAAGATGATGCACAAGACAGCCTGCAGTTTTCTGAAGACAAGGAGACTAAGGACATGGATTACTGGAACCATGTCCTGTGGTCTGATGAGAGTGGTCAAGATAAACTTATTTGGTTCAGATGGTGTCAAGTGTGTGTGTGGCAGCAACCGTATGAAGACAAGTGCGTCTTGCCTACAGTCAAGCATGGTGGTGGGAGAGTCATAGTCTGGGCCTGCATGAGTGCTGCGGGCATTGGTGAGCTACAGTTCATTGAAGGAATCACAAATGCCAACATGTACTGTGACATACTTAAGCAGAGCATGATCCCCTCCCTTAAGAGACTGGGTCGCAGGGCAGTATTCCAACATGATAATGAACCCAAACACACCTCCACAATGACCACTGCCTTACTAAAGAAGCCAAGGGTAAAGGTGATGGACTGGCCAAGGATATCTCCAAACCTAAACCCTATTTTTTTTTTTATTCTCTGTTTTTTATTTTATATCATAGTTCATACATAAACGTCTGCAGTATTATCATACAAGCATTTCTATTCATATACAGTTTAAGATTACTCCACAATCTCCTCCCCCTGTATATTATTAAAGCTGTACCAACATGATTACCTTTTCCCCTAACCCCCCTTTCCAACCCATTAAAAAAAAAACAATTAAACAATATATATATATATATATATATATATATATATATATATATATATATATATATATATATACACACACACACACACACATTAAAAAAAAAATAGTCCAAAAAAAAAGTCTAAAATAATTATATACTCGGCCGTCTCTCTTCCCCCTCCATCCACCTCTGCCCCTCCCCACCCTCTCAGGGATTCTGCTCTCTATACTCTATATATGGCGACCACACATGTCTATATTTCTCCTCCTGTTCTCTCATACCCATAGTCAGGTTTTCCATCTGCTGTATCTCCGTTACTCTGCCCAACCATTGTTGTCTTGTCGGCGCTGCTATGCTCTTCCAAAGAATTGGAATGCAAGCCTTTGCTGCTGTAAGTAGGTGTCTGAGTAAAGAGTTTTTGTACTTTACCATCGAGATTGGAAAATCGTTTAGTAAAAATGCTGCAGGGTTATCCCCCAAATCCACCTCCGTAATTTCTTTTACTGTGTCGGATACCATACTCCAAAATTCTTTTAATTTCGAGCAATCCCAGAATAGGTGTATCATGGTGCCCTCTGCCTCATTACATCCCCAACATTGGTCTGAGACCTGGGGGAACATGCGTTTTAACGCTACAGGAGTTCTATACCATCTGGTTAAGATTTTGTATCCGCCCTCTTGATATTTGCTAGCTAGCGATGCCTTATGGGTAAACCTAAAGATTTTTATTTTCTGGGTCTCCGAAAATGTTGTTCCTAACTCTCTCTCCCATGCTTGCACAAATGCTAAGTCTTGTGGTGCTCCTGACTTAACTAGTAGGCTGTACATATATGATAAGCCATGTCTCACAGGTTCTCCCTTACAACAGACTTCCTCAAACTCTGATATGTCTCGAGTAGTTTCGCCTTGTGATGTCCATGCTCGAATTGCGGCTTTCAATTGTAGTTGTCTCATTGGGTCTAATTCCCTGTGGATTATCTCTTCATTTTTTCTGCTGTTCCCTATTTGAGTATCACTCTTGAAATGTATCAGCCTGCTCAGTCCCAGGCGCCTTAAGTTATTAAAGTAGCGATCTGTAAGACCTAACCCAAACCTTGGATTTTCAAGGACTCGTATTAGTGGGCTTGGATATTTAGAAATTTTCGTTTTTTCAAATATCCTTTTTATTGCTCGTATCGTAGGACCTACTGTGGGATGTTTCTTCACTTCTTGTGGTATGTCCGAATCCAAAATCCATGCCATACCTTCTAATGGTATATTCGTTATTTTCTGTTCTATTTGTATCCATGGTTTTCCTTCTGATGAAGGCACCACTCTGCAATCCGAGCCAAATGGGATGCATCATGGTAACTCATTGGGTCTGGAAGGCCCACTCCCCCCCTTTCTTTCGGCAAAGTCAAAACATCTCTCCTTATCCTCGCTGGTTTTCCTGCCCAGATAAATTTAACAAATCTCGATCTCAATTCTCTCAAAAAGCCCAGGGGGATCTTTACAGGTAGGGTCTGGAATAAATAAATCAGTCTCAGCATTATGTTCATTTTAATGATATTGATTCTCCCAAACCATGTAAAGATCTCCCTGTCCCATCGTTGAAAGTCTGCTTTAATCTGTCTAACCAGTGGTATAAAGTTCAATTCAAAGCTAAACCCTATTGAGCATCTGTGGGGCATCCTCAAATGTTAGGTGGAGAAGCACAAAGTCTCCAACAACCACCAGCTCTGTGATGTCGTCATGGAGGAGTGGAAGAGGACTCCAGTGGCAGCCTGTGAAGCTTTGGTTAACTTCATGCCCAAGAGGATAAAGGCAGTGCTGGAAAAAAATGGTGGCAACACAAAATATTGACACTGGGCCCAATTTGGACGTTTTCACTTAGGGGTATACTCACGTTTGTTGCCAGCGGTTTAGACATTAATGGCTGTGTATTGAGTTATTTTGAGGTGACAGCAAATGTATACAGGTATACAAGCTGTACCACTCACCATTTTACATAGCAATGTGTCATTTCTTGAGTGTTGTCACATGAAAATATATAATAAAATATTTATAAAAATGTGAGGGGTGTACTCACTTTTGTGAGATACTGTATATATGAATCGTATTTAAGTATATGCAAGCAGAACTGACTGGAAAAAATCAACACTTTATGAAAAAGAAATGATTAACGCTTGTTATGATATTTTATTGATGTCAAAACTTACCCGCGTAGTCACTAATGAATACAACAAAGAAAGGTGTGACTAGGTCATTTATTCCTTGTACGTATCCACTTGCTGGATGTCGAATTGCCCATATAAACAAAATTCTTTCAAATATCTGCAAAACAAAATATACACATACTTAGAGCAAAACAATGCCCAACAGGATTTTAATGATTGTTAAAGTTCATTAAAAGGATTTTACATTTACATTTCAACAACAATGGGGAAAACTAATAGTCTGGCAGGCTAATGCAGAATTACACTGGCCTCCTCATCAATAACTCAAATGGCTAGCTGTTGGCAGCAACAAAAATGTTAGCCCCAAAGTTGCAGGAATGCTCAGGAATACACAACCTTTTCAGTAACACACAGCTGAAGATTGAAAGCTGAAGTTGCAGGCAAAAATGGTCAAGCACCTTAGAGCATACTAGCATTCTCTAAGCTGCTCTTTTATCCCTTACACAGCGGGGTGTCTGAGCAGAAACTTCTGCCTATCAGTACTCAAAGTGAAAAATCCCTTAAGCCATTTTTTTTCCTATAAAAACCCTTTAATTGATGTAAGCCAGTGTTCGAAAAAATGGAAACTCTTTTATTATCGCTACAACTTATTATGGCAGCTTTCCACAACAAAGCTGTGCAACCCGCTGGTCAGAAGCCTTAGAAAATGAAAGCCTTTGTTTTATTATTGCAACAACTTATTATGGCAGCTGTCCAGAACAAGAGTTATACAAGCAACCTGCAGGTCAGATACCATAATGACTTCTTTGATTCTGTTTTTGAAGTTGCCATTTTGTTCAAACTGCAGTTAATCGTAAAGGGAACTGCATGTTCTAGCCCCTTTTTTTTTATTGTTTGTATAATCTTTATTTCAATGTATACAAATATACATATACAAAGTTACATAGTTAGGCAGGTTGAAAAAAGACACAAGTGCATCTAGTTCAACCAAAAAGTAATAAAAAATACAATTCCATATACACAATCCTTCGCCCACAGTTGATCCAGAGGAAGGCAAAAAAAAGCAAGGCCTGCTCCAATTGTGGTAAGAATTCCTTCTGGATCCCCCAAAAGGCAATCAGATTTTCCCTGGATAAACTTTACCTATGAATGTTAGTACCCAGTTTATATTATGTACATTTAGGAAAGAATCCAGGCCTTTTTTTAAAGCTATCTACTGAGTTTGCCAGAACCACCTCTGGAGGGAGTCTATTACACATTTTCACAGCTCTTACTGTGAATAAACCTTTCTGCATTTGTCCTCTGATGACTACAACACCAAGTTCACTATAAGGACCACTCATATATGTGTACATGTTGATCATATCCCCCTTAATCTCCTCTTTTTTTTTTAAGAGAGAATAAATAAAATTCCTCTAATCTTTCCTCATAGCTGAGCTCCTCCATACCTCTTATCAGTTTGGTTGCCCTTCTCTGCACTTTCTCCAGTTCCCCAATATCCTTTTTTGAGAACTGGTAGCCAAAATTGAGCCGCATATTCCATTATAATACAAGAAAGGAAAACTACAGCTTGGCATTGCATGCTATTATTAAGCTTATGATCTACCAAAACCCCCAGATCCTACCCCACCATTGATTTCCCCAGTTGTACTCCCCCTAGTATGTATGATGCATGCATAGTCTTAGCTCCCAAGTGCATAACTTTACATTTATTAATATTAAACCTAATTTGCCACGTAGTTGCAAAATTAGACAGAGCATTAAAATTGGCTTGTATATTGGAGACATCCTGTAAGGACATTATTCCACTGCATAGCTTAGTGTCATCTACACAGACAGAAATGGTACTTTTAATCCCAGACCCAATATCATTTATAAAGATATTAAAAAAGTAAGGGTCCCAACACCGAACCTTGGGGTACACCACTGATAACCTTAGACCATTCAGTAAGAGTCATTAACCATGACTCTCTGAATTCTGTCTTTTAGCCAGTTTTCTATCCATTTACAAACTGATATTTCCAAGCCTGTAGACTATACCTTACACATGAGCAGTGTGTTGATAATGGTGTCAAACTCCAAGAATACCACGTCTACAGCCACCCCTCTGTCCAAGGCTTCACATAAAAATAAATCAGGTTTGTTTGACAACTTCTGTCTTTCATGAACCCACGCTGTCTGTTGCATAAAATATTTTTTTTTCCCCCAGCAAGAACTTGTCTATGTGGTCTTTTAATTAACTCTCCAGTATCTTCCCAACTTCCCAAATTTAAACTAACAGGAGTTACTTGGTAAAGACTTTGATCCCTTTTTTTAAATATGGGCACCACATTGGCCCTGCACCAATTCAGTGGTACCATTCCAGTTATTAATGAGTCCCTAAATATTAGAAACAATGGCCCTGAATTAACAGAGCTCAATGCTTTTTCTTACCACAATTGGAGCAGGCCTTGCTTTTTTTTGCCTTCCTCTGGACTCCCTAGGACTTAACCCCTTCCTCACCCCCTACTGGTTAACCCTTTAACTCTCAGTGTCATTTACACAGTAATCAGTGCATTTTTATAGCACTAATCGCTGTATAAATGACAATGGTCCCAAAATAGTGTCAAAAGTGTTTGATGTGTCCGCCACAATATCGCAGTCATGATAAAAATTGCTGATCACCGCCATTACTAGTAAAAAAAATAACAATGCCATACAATTATCCCCTATTTTGTAGACGCTATAACTTTTGCGCAAACCAATAAATATATGCTCATTGCGATTTTTTTTACCAATATATAGAAGAATACATATTGGCCTAAACTGAGGGAAAAATGTTTTTTTATATATTTTTGGGGGATAGTTATTGTAGCAAAAAGTAAAAAACTATTGATTTTTTTTTTCAAAATTGACACTTTGTTTATAGCGCAAAAAATAAAAACTAGGAAAGCAGCCCAATCCCATCCTTGAAAAATGTGCTCTCTTAAAGTTAAGTGTTTTTATCTTACACGTATGTGTTCGTTGCTTACAGCCAACATTAAATGAAATCATGTAAGGTAACTGCTACCCACTGCAATCTTCTCATAGCCTATGTAACCTTTATGTAGAGCAACATTTTTTTTTTCAGATCTCAGAGGAATATCTTGTACAGGTTCAAAAAGACAGTTTCTGAAGAATCAAAATAACCAGGTTAAAATCCAATGGACTCACTTGGGAAGATACAGGAGGGATGTTGTGAACTATACCCTGTATGAAGGCTTCCATAAAGGAGTAAGAGGAAAGCAGTCTTTGAAACAGAACACATAAGTCCCAGATGTTAACCTGTATGCTACTCAAGACCAACCGTTGATCCAGACCAGACTGGGGAAAAGTCAAGAATCGTATAATGGAGAATTTTCTGTGGAAGAAATCATCTTGCACCAGGAGAGATATGCCTTCTAAGGGAGATATTAAAACAAGTTCATTCCCTAGTTTTTAAGAACATAGAGATGTCTAAATTCAACAGACCCCTGTCCATCAGGAGCTTGGCTTAAACAGCCATTCTATTAAAGCCAACACCCAAGAAGAAGGGTGATTAACCAGACCTTGGGACAGAAGATCTGGGATAGTCCATGGAGAGTCTGCCAGGAATCTGACATGGTACCACAAACTTCTGAGCCAGTTCGGTGAAGTGAGTGTCACTGGCATGCCCTTCATCTTGGTCCTCTGGAGCAGGTGAGGAAGTAATTTCAGAGGCAGAAAGGCATAGATCAGGCTTATCTGATGCCACACAAACATCAAAGGCTACAGGTCCCCTGGACTCGAAGAGAAACCTGCTCACATTGCTGTTAAATCTAAAGCCAGAAGTCCAAATCTAGCATTCCTCATCTGTGACAGAGGAATTGATATTGAGAGATATAGAAAACATTCTCTATAGTCTAATTGTTGATGACTAAGAAGGTCTGCCAAGTTTCAGTGCCTGGGATGTGAATGCCCAAGCAAGAATTCAATCCTACTCTTTGAGCTGAAAGACTGCCTGATGGTCTATGTAAGGCACTCTTCTGACTGAATCCTGGTTGGACTACCGCACAGGCGAGAGTTTCAGCATTGGAGAGATTAAACAAACCGACCTGAGCTCCAGACCATTGGTGAAGAGACAAGCTCATTCATTTTAACCACTAGCCGACCGTGCACCGCCGTTCTACGTCGGCAGGTCGGCTCGGCTGGGCGAGAGCACGTAGTATAACGTCCTCTCTCTCAGCCGCCACTAGGGGCACGCGCGCGCCCCCGACTCCCGTGCGTGTGCCCGGCGGGCGCGATCGCCGCCAGGCACACGCGATCGCTCGGTACAGAGCGGGGACCGGGAGCTGTGTGTGTAAACACACAGCTCTCGGTCCTGTCAGCAGGGGAAATGCTGATCTTCTGTTCATACGATGTATGAACAGAGGATCAGTGTTTCCCCTAGTGAGGCCACCCCCCCCCCACAGTAAGAACACACCCAGGCATACTTAACCCCTTCCCCGCCCCCTAGTGTTAACCCCTTCACTGCCAGTGGCATTTTTATAGTAATCCAATGCATTTTTATAGCACTGATCGCTATAAAAATGCCAATGGTCCCAAAAATGTGTCAAAAGTGTCCGAAGTGTCCGCCATAATGTCGCAATACCGAAAAAAAATCGCTGACTGCCGCCATTACTAGTAAAAAATATATATTAATAAAAATGACATAAAAATACCCCCTATTTTGTAAACGCTATAACTTTTGCGCAAACCAATCAATAAACGCTTATTGCGATTTTTTTTAAATGAAAAATATGTAGAAGAATACGTATCGGCCTAAACTGAGGAAATGAGGATTTTTAATACAGCTTACCTGTAAAATCCTTTTCTTGGAGTACATCACGGGACACAGAGCGGCATATTCATTACTATATGGGTTATATGGAGTACCTTCAGGTGTTGACACTGGCAATCTCAAACAGGAAATGCCCCTCCCTATATAACCCCCTCCCATAGGAGGAGTACCTCAGTTTTGTAGCAAGCAGTATGCCTCCCAAAATGGTCCCCAAAAAGAGGGGTGGGAGCTCTGTGTCCCGTGATGTACTCCAAGAAAAGGATTTTACAGGTAAGCTGTATTAAAAATCCCTTTTTCTTTATCGTACATCACGGGACACAGAACGGCATATTCATTACTATATGGGATGTCCCAAAGCAATGCTCACAATGAGGGGAGGGAGAACATCTCCAAGACAAAAGGATTTAATTTAGAGAAATACTCAAATCATAATAAATCCAACTTAGTTGAGAAAAATAATCTTAAATTTTAAATTTAACTCAAAAAAGAGGAGCCCCCGGAATCCGAGGGTCTCAAACTGCAGCCTGCAGCACTGCCTGCCCAAAGGCTGTATCAGACTTCCTTCTTACGTCCAACTGGTAGAATTTTGTAAACGTGTGGACAGAAGACCAGGTTGCCGCCTTGCAAACTTGAGCCATAGAGATCTGGTGGTGTGCTGCCCAGGAGGCGCCCATGGCCCTAGTAGAATGAGCCTTTAATGATACTGGAGGAGGCAACCCATCAAGCCGTAGGCCTGAGTGATTAATTGCTTAATCCACCTAGAAATGGTGGACTTTGCAGCTGCCTGCCCCTTCTTGGGCCCATCCGGTAATATGAACAGCACATCTGTCTTCCGGATCTTCTTTGTAGCTTTAAGATAGGCCTTCATGGCCCTGACGATATCCAAGGTATGCAGCAACCCTTCCTTTCTGGAAGTAGGTTTAGGGAAGAAGGATATGGTAATACCAAATCCTGGTTCAAATGAAAACTGGATACAACCTTCGGTAGGAAGGAAGGATGAGGGCGGAGAACGACCCTGTCCTTATGAAAAATAAGATATGGTTCCTTACAGGATAAGGCCGCCAGTTCCGATACTCTTCTTGCGGAAACTATGGCGACCAAAAATACTAACTTCCTTGTCAGTAAAACCAAAGGAATTTCAGCCAACGGCTCAAACGGTTGTTTCTGTAAACTTGACAGAACAAGGTTTAAATCCCACGGGCAAAGCGGGGATTTAACTGGAGGTTTAATACGTAAGACCCCTTGAAGGAAGGTCTTAACCAGCGAGTGGGTGGCCAGCGGCCGCTGAAACCACACTGACAGAGCAGAAATCTGTCCTTTGATTGTGCTTAATGCCAATCCTTTATCCACTCCTAGCTGGAGAAAACTTAATACTCTATCGATGGTAAATTTGCGAGAAAGCCATCGCTTGGACTCACACCAGCCTACATAGGCCTTCCAGACCCTGTAATAAATCACCCTAGAGACCGGTTTCCTGGCTCTGATTAGGGTAGAGATTACTTTCTGAGACAGACCTCTACCCCTGAGAATCAGGGATTCAGCTTCCAGGCCGTCAAATTTAGATGCCGTAAGGCAGGGTGGAGGATCGGACCTTGCGATAGCAGGTCTGGCCGTAGAGGAAGAGTCCAAGGGTCTCCCACTACCATCCTTAAGATTAGTGAGTACCATGCCCTTCTGGGCCATGCTGGAGCTACCAGGATGACTGGTATGTGCTCCACCCGGATCCTGCGCAGCAGGCGGGGTAGTAACTGGAGCGGGGGAAATGCATAAAGAAGTTTGAACTGATGCCAAGGGCAAACCAACGCATCGGTTCCGCAGGCCATCGGATCCCTTGAGCGGGACATGAACCTGTCTAGCTTCTTGTTGAGTCTCGATGCCATGATATCCACGTCCAGCACTCCCCATCTTTGGCAGAGTGCTTGAAAGATTTGTGGATGCAGAGACCATTCCCCCGGCAAAAGAGTCTGGCGGCTTAAGAAGTCCGCCTGAAAGTTGTCCACTCCTGGAATGAATATTGCCGATATGCAGGGCACATGAGCCTCTGCCCATAGGAGAATCAAGCTCACCTCTCTCTGAGCGGCTTGACTCCTGGTTCCCCCTTGGTGATTTATGTATGCCACGGCCGTGGCATTGTCTGATTGAATTCTCACCGGGAACCCCTGCAATTTTGACGTCCAAGCCCTGAGGGCTAGTCGAGCAGCTCTGAGCTCCAAGATGTTGATGGGCAACTGCTTCTCTGGCGTTGCCCAAGTACCTTGGCGAGTGCAACCATCCAAAATTGCTCCCCAGCCCGTCAGGCTGGCGTCTGTGGTCACTATCTTCCAAGCCACTGGGCTGAAAGACTTCCCCTTCAGTAGATTCTGAGGGTCTAACCACCAACACAGACTTTGTCGGACTCTTGATGAGAGCGGCAACGGGATATCCAAGGCCTGTGGCCTTCTGCTCCCTGCTGACAGGATGGCTGCCTGCAGGATGCGAGTGTGGCTCTGGGCGTATGGTACCGCCTTGAATGTGGCCACCATCTTGCCTAGTAACCTCATACATAGGCGAATAGTCGGTTCCTTCTTGCTTAGAACCAGTAGGATTAATTCCTTGATGGCTTTGACCTTCCTCAGAGGTAGAAACACTCTTTGTTGTTCTGTGTCTAATCTCATGCCGAGATATTCCAACTGCCTTGTGGGCAGGAAAGCTGACTTTTCTCGATTTAGGACCCAGCCGAACTTCTCGAGGTATTGGACCGTGAGGGCCACTGCTCGCTCCAAGCCGGGAGACGAGTGATCTATGACTAGGAGGTCGTCCAGGTATGCTAGGATCGTGACCCCTTGGATCCTTAGTTTGGCTAGGATTGGAGCTAGGACCTTCGTGAACACCCGGGGGGCCGTAGCCAACCCGAAGGGAAGCACCACGAATTGGAAGTGACGCGAAGCCACCATGAAGCGTAGATATTTTTGATGTGGCTGATAAATTGGAAGATGAAGGTAGGCATCCTTTATGTCTATGGACGCCATGAAGTCGTCCTTTTGGAGTGTGGCAGCTGCTGACCGCACGGATTCCATCCGAAATGAGCGGATCTTTAGGTATGTATTTACCATCTTTAGGTCCAAAATTGGCCTGACATCTCCATTGGACTTCGGGATGATGAATAGGTTGGAGTAGAAACCTAGCCCCTGTTCCAGGACTGGTACCTCTACTATTACTTCCTGGGAAAGTAGATGATTTAATGCCGACATTAATGCGGCTCCTTTCTCCGGATCGTTTGGAATCCTAGACTCCTGGAAATGAAGAGGAGGAAACCTTAGGAAATCTAATTTGTAGCCCGTGGCCACGGAAGACCGTACCCACTCGTCGGGAATGCTGGCTTCCCAAACCTCTGAAAAGAGTCGCAGCCTTCCCCCCACCTTCGTGGGTGGGGGCGCCCCTTCATAAGGTCGGCTTGGGGGCTGGGTTTGCTGGTTTGCGAACCCACTGCTTTCTGCCTCTAGCAGCCTGTCCTTGTGATTTGCTGTTGAAGCCGAAGTTTGCTTTCGCAGGAGGCCGTCGATACTGTTTGGCATTAGAGGGCCCCTGCCCAGGGGAGTACTGTCGTTTAAACGCAGGCCCCTGAAACTTCCTCTTAGTTGGCAAGAGAGTACTTTTGCCATTTGAAATGGTTTGAATGTATTTATCTAGGTCTTCTCCGAAGAGTCGTCCTCCATGGAAGGGGAACCCTACCAGGAGCTTCTTGCATGGGGGCTCGGCCTCCCAGCTTTTTAACCATAAGAGTCTTCTCATATGGATAAGGGATAACGATAAACGTGACGCTTGCTGGATAGAATCCTTAATTGCGTCTACTGTAAAACATATGGCCCTAGGGACATCCGAAAATTCTTCTGCCTGCTGGGCAGGAATAAGTTTAAGCATCTGCTTAACTTGATCCGATAATGCTTGAGCAACCCCAATCGCAGCCACAGCTGGCTGTACTACTGCCCCTGCAGTAGTGAAGGAGTTCTTAAGTAGTGCTTCCAAGCGTTTATCAACTGGATCCTTGAATACCTGTATGTTTTCTACAGGGCATGTTAATGATTTGTTAATACATGAGATGGCTGCGTCCACTGCAGGAGTAGCCCATTTCTTGGAAAATTTATCTTCCATAGGATATAGGGCAGAGAATCTTTTAGGTGGTAAGAAGATTTTATCTGGCTTGTTCCAATCTTGGAACAAAACTCCCTCTAGTAGAGGGTGGATCGGAAATACTGCATTGCTTTGAGGCGCCCTCAGTGAGCCCAAAGCTGAAACCGTAGATACCTGGAGATCTGGTACTGGCAAGTTGAATGCATTATGGACCAAGTCCGTTAAGGCTTGAATCCACCAGCTCTCCCCTTGGGAGACTGCTCCAGACTCCTCTGTATCCGGATCTTCGATCCCTGAACCTACTTGGTCCTTGTCTAAGAGGTCGTCCAATTCCCCTGAGGAAAGGACCTCCTCTTCTGAGGGTCCGCGCTCGGGCGACGGAGCCCATTCTTTTCTCCATCTCTCTTAAAGAGGTGAGTAATACCTCGTCCGTGACCATCTTAGGGTTGGACTGACCCGCGCCAGCTCCAGCCCCAGATCCCGATGGCCCCAAGGCTCCCTGTGGGGAAAGCAGCGGCCATGGTACAATACCGAGGTACACCTGCTACCTATTGGTATTTGGAACTATAAAAGTTAATTGCCCAAACACCTGTTTGGGGGATAAAAAATGCTTCCTCTCCCCTAGATGACTTTTCTTTTTTTTTTTTTTTTTTTCGTTTTTGTTTCAAATCCAGGAAAGAAAAAACATTCTGTCCCCCTGAGTAGTATTGCAAAGAAAAACTATGAGATGGAAAAGAAACAGCCTATTTCTAGGCTTGAAAAACAGTCTTCTGAAGACTGCAATATCCTTTCTGGCCACTGTGTGTCCTTGGCGCCCCGTGCTGCCGCTCTGGTCTTTCCTCCCCAGTTCCAAAGTATTGAATGAGCTGTGGAACAAACAAGGAAGGGCCGCCCCTTCCTTAAGCCACTGACCCGCCCTTCCCCCCCCAGCAATCTCAAACAGGAAATGCCCCTCCCGACAGGGGGGGGGGTTTGGGAGGAAGGGACCTCTCTGCTCCAGCAAACTGCAGCCTGGAACCACGAGGAGGTCAGCGTTTTTCCTGCTTTGCAGGCTCTGAGGAGGAAGACTGAATGGAGCATCGCCTGGAGGCTTGCAGGTAAGCACAGCTCTCTGACACACACATATACTTTTATATCACACAGGCCCCACTCAATGCTTTTCCAACACTACAAGGGAGGTCACATCTTATGGGGAATAATACATATAGAGCCATCCTATCTTTATGATATGTGACTAGTTTGCCAGATGCAGTGCATAACTTTAGGCATGTCCCCTGTGACCCCCCAGAAAAAACCTGCTAAGAACCAAGTTCCGCAAGTTTTCCCCTCACTTACCTGCTCCATGACGCAGGACTTTGCCAAGCAAGAGGCCCAATCTTCCCCCATCTCCGTGGGGATGTCTAGACCTTCAGGCCCTGGGTTCCTATGAAGGATCCACTGTCCTGGGCCCATATAGCACTCTGGCAACAGAAACATTAAGCACCCAAAGGTTTCTAAGTTCTGGGCCCAGGGTCCAGCTCTCTAAAAAGAAAAGCATTATGGGCTATACCCCAAGGGTTTGGGGTCCGGTTACTGACCACTTTAGCGCTGAGGCTTTTTTGGACAGAACCGGTAGCTCACCTAATCCCAAGGATGCGGAGGCAAGCTAAACCATGACTAACACCTAAGACACTGGCGTAAAAACTGAGGTACTCCTCCTATGGGAGGGGGTTATATAGGGAGGGGCATTTCCTGTTTGAGATTGCCAGTGTCAACACCTGAAGGTACTCCATATAACCCATATAGTAATGAATATGCCGCTCTGTGTCCCGTGATGTACGATAAAGAAAAAAATGTTTTTTTATATATTTTTGGGGGATATTTATTACAGCAAAAAGTAAAAAATATTCATTTTTTTTCAAAATTGTCGCTCTATTTTTGTTTATAGCGCAAAAAATAAAAAACACAGAGGTGATCAAATACCACCAAAAGAAAGTTCTATTTGTGGGAAAAAAAGGACGCCAATTTTGTTTGGGAGCCACGTCGCACGACCGCGCAATTGTCTGTTAAAGCGACGCAGTCCCGAATCGCAAAAAGTACTCTGGTCTTTGGGCAGCAATATGGTCTGGGGGGTAAGTGGTTAAAGACACAAAGTGGGCTCTTTTATGTCCAAGGCCCCTTTCACATGAGGCGGACTCCACCAGGAGTCTGCCTGCTTAGTGGGGAATCTGTCTGCTGACCCCGCTGAGCATCAGGATGCTTGTCCATGTCTGCTCTGCTTATGCAGAGCAGAAACAGACACAGCCCGCTGTCCTCTATGCGTAGTCAGATTTAAACAGAACGCCTGTCCGTATACACCCAACGGCCATCCAATCCAATCTGCTAGATAGATGGAAAACAGATTAGCAGATTGGATGCCACCACTCCATAGAGGGCGATAGATGGTCCAATCAGGTCTGTCTAAAAAACTGACAGACAGAACCGATCGGTTTGCCCGTGTGAAAGGGGCCTAAGAGGTAAATACTACCATATTTATCGGCGTATAACGCACACTTTTTTCCCCTTAAAAATCAGGGAAAAATTGTGGGTGCGCGTTATACACCGATCACCACTTTCTGAGCGCCGACATACACCGAGTGCAGTACACTCGGCTGGGCTCGGCCACGCTGGCTCCGCGAGAGGAGCCGAGCGTGGCCGAGCCCAGCCGAGTGTACTGCACTCGGTATATGTCGGCTTACTGAGCGCCGCCGCCGACATATACTGTTCAAAAACAGCGCAGGAGAAGCAGGAAGAAGCGGGGAGGACACCACGAATGCCACAGACGGGCGTCGGACCGGACAAGGCAGACGATGGACGCCGGGCAACTGTAAGTAACTGTATCTGTAAATTGTCAGTATTTTTTTTTTAGGATTCTCCTCTAGGTTTGTGGTGCGCGCTATACGCCGGTGCGCGCTATAGGGCGATAAATACGGTACTTCTGAAAAGCCATCTAACTAAACAAATAAAAGCTATGGTTCTCAAAATAAATACAGTTGAACTTCGGATTACGAGCATAATCCGTTCCAGGAGTATGCTCGTAATACAAAGTACTCGCATTTCAAAGCAAGTTTTCCCATTAAAGTCAATGGAAACTAAAATAATTAGTTCCGCATTGACTTCAATAGGATGCAATACCGAATGCGGCCAGAGGTGGGGGAGGGGCGCCAGAGAGCGCCAAAAAGGCCAGAGGACACCTTGTCTTGCTTCCTTTCCTGCACCCCCGTACCTTAGGCCAAATGAGGTACTGCAAGCCAATGTTCGGCTTTTCTCGGTTCCTGCGCCCCCGTACCTCAGGCCAAATAACGTACAGCAGGCCTATTTAGCTTGAATTCTGCTCGTCGTCCAAGTCAACACTCGCAAACCGAGTCAGAATTAAAGAAAAAAAAGTTGCTTGCAAATTAAAACGCTCTTAAACCAATTTACTCTTAAACCAAGGTTCCACGGTACTGCAATAAAAGTTTTAAAGCAGTGTTTATTTGAGTTGGATATTGGTATCATTAAAAGGGGAACAGCAATACAAACTTTTTCAATACACAAATGTTGCATTTCCAAATGAATACAAGGAGAACTTTTACACAACAACCAAAATATTACCAATAGCCAATAAGCTAAAGACCAGCACCAAAACTGCAGAATCATATCACTTTTAAAACTTACTGTGGGCCAGCTTGGATAAAGTGATTTTTCCACAAGCCAGTATGGTCTCTGGGGATGTTGCCAACACTCTGCCACATGTAATATGCAAGTTGCTTAAACAGCACCTTGGCAATTCAGGAAGAACCATGTATTATTATCTGTGAATATAAGGTGTCCTCCGATTGGCCCACTTCTCTACCTTGGCCAGATAACCTCCACCTTGATCAATGCAAGTATAGCTTGCATTCAAAGATACAAATACAAGGCACTTTCTGAATGGTCAAGGTGCTGTACCGGCATCTATGATCATGTTTCCAGTAGTGGAAGAACCATGTTGTTTTATCCGTGAATATAAAGTGTGCTCTGTTTGGGCAAGGTGGATTAGCAGGCCAGATAATTTCCACTTTGATCAATCTGAGAATCCCTTGCATTCAAAGATAAAAACTCAAGGCACTTCCTGAATGGTCAAGGTGCTGTACCAGCATCTATCAACATGTTTCCAGTAGTAGAGGGGAAATTGGATGTAGGTAAATTCACTTTAACCAGTATTTTTTTTTTTTTTTTGCGATATGGAGTTCTTCTTCAAGCTACCTGATATTAGTTTTATTTCTAAGCATCATAGTTTTTTTGTTACAATAACAAGAAAATATTTCTTCTGTGTCAGAATGCATTTGTTATTCAGAATGATAACCAGAAATGAATAGGGGAAAGAGTGCAATAGCTAAATACATATAAACCCCAACAGTGTAGACACTTGTAATGTTCTACATAAACTGACACTGCAGTTCAGCCACAGCTCACACAATACTCAAGCTGTATCATTTAACTTAGTATTTTACACTTGAAGAATCATAATAGGCATCTAAAATGATTTCTCACCTTCAAATGTATTATTGAGCTAAATATGCTAAGTCACAATGATTTCAGTATAAACTGCATATATTCATGCATTATTCATAGAAATATATTTATGTTTTTTATGTCTAGTTTCCTGTGGTGTGTGAACAGGAGATAACACTTTCTTTCTGTATTACATTTTTGAAAGTGTCCTGTGACTTACATGGGCATTTCTTAGGTGAATGATACTGTAATGAACCACTCAGACTGATTTGCATTAGCATTCTGTTTGAAATGTCAGGTCAGTTCAACACTTATCCAGAAAAATGTGAACAAATGAATGGCTACATACACATATTGTAAAGTGATTTTGCCAAATTGTGATGATCTTTTTTTTTTTTATGCAAGTCATAATGTATAAAACAGCATTACTTATGCTGATATTCTATTAGTAATCAAACATGGTGTTTAAATAATTATGCCTATATAGTATTTACTACAAACATGACATCTTCACATTTAAAGTGGAGTTTCAATCCCAATTTTTTTTTTCATTATTGTGCTCAGACCTAAAAAAGTAAAAAAAATAAAAAAATGTTACTCATCATCTGAAAATGCCTGTTGCTATGCAGTACCACGAAATCTGCCTTTGAATCCACCTAGGATTCTGACATCATCTCCCTCTAATGCTCCTGGGAAATGTGTGTCATCATTTTCCAGGATGCAGTGCGCTGTCCAATTATCACTCACCATCCAAGACTTCCAGGAAGTAAGTGCTTGTAGGATTCACAATGCCCACAAGCAAAATGACAACGGTGTAGACATAGTTTTATAAACTATCTTTTTTAAATATCTATGCGGATCGGCGGCGGATTGTAAAATAGTAAGTGACCGGATTTATATTATAAAAACGCAGGATGAAAGGACATACATTTAAAAAATGCTAATTGTGGTTGGAACTCCGCTTTAACAGGTACAAGATAATATGGCATACATTACTCTGCACTCAAAAAAAAAAAACTCTAAAACACCATCGTTACACATATGGCATAATAAAAAAAGGTATTTGACCCCCTGCTGATTTTGTATGTTTGGCCACTGACAAAGACATGATCAATCTATAATTGTAATAGTAGGTTTATTTCAAGAGTGAAAGACAGAATAACAAAAATATCCAGAAAAACGCATTTCAAAAAAATGTATAAACCGAGTTTCATTTTAATGAGTGAAATAAGCATTTGATCCCTTACCAATCAAGAAGATTTCTGGCTCCCAGGTGTCTTCTATACAGGTAGGAGGCTGAGATTAGGAGCACTCTCAAAGGGAGCGCTCCTAATCTCAGCTTGTTACCTGTATAAAAGACACCTGTCCACAGAAGCAATCAGATTCCAATCTCTCCTCCATGGCCAAGACCAAAGAGCTGTCCAAGGATGTCAGGGACAAGATTGTAGACCTACATAAGACTGGAATGGGCTACAAGACCATCACCAAGCAGCCAAGACAACAGTTGGTGCGATTATTTACTAATGGAAGAAACACAAAATAACTGTCAATCTCCCTCGGTCTGGGGCTCCATGCAAGAACTCACCTTGTGGAATTTCAATGATCAAGAGAACAGTGAGGAATCAGCCCAGAACTACACGGGAGAATCTTGTCAATAATCTCAAGGCAGCTATGACCACAGTCACCAAGAAAACAATTGGTAACACACTAAGCCGTGAAGGGCTGAAATTATGTAGTGCCCGCAAGGTCCCCCTGCTCAAGAAAGCATATGTACAGGCCTGTTTGAAGCATGCTGATGAACATCTGAATGATTCAAAGGAGAACTGGGTGAAAATGCTGTGGTCATATGAGACCAAAATCAAGTTTTTTGGCATCAACTCAACTCGCCGTGTTTGGAGGAGGAGGAATGCTGCTTATTACCCCAAGAACACCATCCCCCACCATCAAACATGAAGGTGGAAACATTATGCTTTGGAGGTGTTTTGCTGCTAAGGGGACCAGACAATTTCACCACATCAAAGGAACGATGGGCGGGCCATGCACCATCAAATCTTGGGTAAGAACCTCCTTCTCTCAGTCAGGGCATTGAAAATGGGTCGTGGATAGGTATTACAGCATGACAATGACCCAAAACACAAGGCCAAGGCAACAAAAAAGTGGCTCAAGATGAAGCACATTAAGGCCCTGGAGTGGCCTAGCCAATCTCCAGACCTTAAAGGGTCACTAAAGGATTTTTTTTTTAGCTAAATAGCTTCCTTTACCTTACTGCAGTCCTGTTTTCATGTCATCATTGTTAGTTTTTGCTATGATGTTGCTGTAATCCTTCTCTGTTCTGAATAGTCTGTTTCCTGATGAAAAAAGTCATGGGAGCTTTCTCTCTGTGGCACTAATCAAAGAGGTGTGATTACTGTGCGTCTTAAACCCCCTCAGAACAAATCACTTTCGTTTTACAAACCATCACTGCCCTCTATTGGCTCTGTGTCTCTGTACTTCACAGAAGCATGAAAAACGAAACTGAAACTACAGATACATTATATGATTGATATCTATTTTTTAATCATTTTTAAAAGGAATCAGTTAACTATTATGGATCGGATTCACATACATCGGCGCATATTTATGCTGGCGTAGCGCATCTAATATACGCTACGCCGACACAACGCACAGAGGCAAGCACAGGATTCACAAAGCACTTGCTTCCACTCGCTCTTAAAGATACGCTGGGTTTCCTCGGCGTAAGCCAGCGTAGGTGGAAGTGGGCGTGAGCCATGCTAATGAGGCGAGACCCCATGCAAATGATGGCGCAAGCACCATAGAAGTACTTAAAATGAACGATGCATGCACCGTCCTGTGGCTGCATCCCTTTGCGCATGATCAGAATCACGTTGGAACTACTCCCTAAGATACGACGGATCACTGCCTACAACGTGAACGTAACCTATGCCCAGCCCTATTCACGTACTACGTAAACAACGTAAAATACGACGACTGTGTTCCCTGGTCCATACCTTAGCATGAGTTGCGCCTCATATATGGGGAATAACTTTACGCCGGACGTACGACTTAAGCAGACCGTGTCTATTTTGCGCCGGGCGCAAGTACGTTCGTGAATCGGCGTATCTCCCTCATTTACATATGTGCATAGAGAATCAATGGGAGCGGCAAATGCGCCCAGCATAAATATGCACCCACGATACAATGGCGTAGGCAAGTTACGTTGGTCGTAGGAAGCCTATTTTTAGGCGTATCACAGATGCAACGGCGCATAGTTACACTTAAGCGGCGTATCTCGAGATACGTCGGCGTAAGTGCTTTGTGAATCCGGGCCTATGTCTCTATACCCTGTAAACAGTCATTTCAGCAAAAACAAAGTACACTCGGCCACGCTCGTCTCCTCTCGCATAGAAGGCGGCACAGGGCGAGGGGAGCCGAATGTACCCGAGTGTACTGCGCTCAGTATATGTCGGTGGCAAGGTTCAAAAACAGCGCGGGAAGCGGGTATTAGCGTATATGGCGCACCCACAATTTTCCCCTTTTTTAAGGGGAAAAAAGTGTGCGGTATACGCCAATAAATACAGATTTTTTCTAAAAATTAGGGTAAAAATTAGGCGTGATGATATCCACTTAGGATGAAACATGTCAGGCTGGCCGATGCAAGCACGCTGAGAGCCGAAGATTTTTATGTCATGATGTTCTTTTTACCTGTAAGTAGACTACAATAAACATTGTGGGGCAGATCCACAGACAGAGTACGCCGGCGTATCTACTGATACGCCGGCGTACTTTCAAATTACCCGCGTTGTATCTTTGGTTTGAATCCTCAAACCAAGATACAACGGCATCTGGGTTAGATCCGACAGGTATACGTCCTCGTACGCCTTTTGGATCTAAGATGCAATACTTCGGCGTCCGCTGGGTGGCGTTCACGTTGTTTTCCGCGTCGGGTATGCAAATTAGCTATTTCCGACGATCTACGAACATACGCGCGGCCGTCGCATTCTCTTTTTCGGCGTATAGTTAAAGCTGGTATTTTGCGGCGTATAGACTTGCAGATTGATTGCACAAGGGTGTGGTGTGATTTTCTTTTTCGCACTGAAGTTTGGTGGAGGTTCTACATCATCTTTGAAAAGATATTTCCACACGTTGTGATTCCAAATGAATATTTGATTATGCACAGAACTTTCACAGAGTTTATATTTGATTAAAGAAGATTTTTCTTCTTCTTTTCTTGGGACTTTATAGTGTTCACTATTTTTTGATAAGTCACGTTTTTTTGATAAGTCACGTTTTTTTTGCGCAACTCCATTCCTTCTTTTCATAGCATTTTTTGTTTGTATAAACATTTTGAGTTTGCAGCTGTTTTTTATTGCTATAGATAAGCGCACCTTTTTTCATTTTTTGTCTACATCATCTTTATCCTACATTCATTTCACATGGACTATCATATACACATATTTGCTTATTTTTTTTCACTGAAGCGCTGCATTTTGGACTTCATATTTGTGTTTGATGAATCAACAGACTGATTGACTGACAGACTGACAGAGTGCTGGTGACTTTGAATATATTTAATATTTTTAGTTAGCACAGATATTTGTTTACCCTGATTCAATATAATATATATATATATATATATATATATATATATATATATATATATATATATATATATATTTATTTATTTATTTATAACACTGGTGGACTTCTAGGGCATTAGAAAGGGGGAGGCGTGTTATGCATGGTTCTTATGTTAGATACCTTGTGCCTTTATGCTTCCAAATCATGTATCTTGAATGGAAAGATCATTATTATATGTGATAAGCAAGCTACTATATTCCCTTATGGGTCAGAATTGCCCGTTTTGTTTGGAACTTGTATATCACACTGCTTTTTTTTTATTCCAATGCCGCGTACACATGATCGGTTCGTCTGATGAAAACGATCTGATGGACCGTTTTCATCAGACGAACCCATTGTGTGTGGGCCCCATCGTTTTTTTATCCATCGGTGAAAAAACTAGGAACTTGTTTTAAAATTATCTGATGGTTAAAAAAAAAAACGATAGAAAAAAAACTATCGTCTGTGGGTACGTCCATCGGTTAAAAATCCACGCATGCTCAGAATCAAGTCGACACATGCTTGGAAGCATTGAACTTCATTTTTCTCAGCACGTCGTTGTGTTTTACGTCACCGCGTTCTGACACAAACGTTTTTTTTTAACTGATGGTGTGTAGGCAAGACTGATGAAAGTCCGCTTCATCGGATATCTGATGAAAAAATCCATCAGACCATTTTCATCGGATGAACCGATCGCGTGTACAGGGCATTAGAGAGGGCCATATGGTTAAGGTAATCTATAAAAACTATTAAATAATCTTTACATATATTCTTGTTGCCTAGGGGGGGGGGGGGGGGGGGATCAGCTCTTATTATGGATAATGATATGGTAATATGGTTCTAGATATATGGTCCGGGCACACTGGATGAAATATATTAAAAATGGAATTACATTGGAAAACAACTTTATTATTCATAAACCTAATGGCTCGTAGCACATATGTATATGCAGATATGTATAAATACTTAGCGGCTTCTTGACGGGGGGTACTTGGGGAGCTGGGGTTATGGTGGGTAGGGCCTGTTGGTACGTTTCCTGCATGGATTTTCATCCTGTGTCGTCCTTTGCCTTTTGTGCGCTTTGGGAGACACTACTCTTTTTGGTTAGAATATGTATGGGGTTACAAATGAGATCACTAGTTACTTTTGATATGTTTGTAGTTTGGGCTATTTTGTTTAGAAAAATACAGAGATCATCTGGCTCCTGAAGAAGTAGACTATATCCAAGAAACACGTTCAGCAATACAACTATGCAAGGGAAATGACCTACTACTGTGTTAACCTATGACCAATATTGTTATAGATACGTCTATATATACATATATTTGCTTACAAAGTGGTTATTTATAAAAGATGTACAATGTTTTAACTGAAACATGTTGTGCCTCAAAAGTTCCAGTTTGAAATTCTTTAGACATTTGGATAGAGTACTATTCGGATAGGGATGTGGTACTAATATTCAGCAGTTTTAATTATCTAATGAACAATGAGCTTCCTTGGAGAACACTGTAAATCGCTACTATCACAGCTGTTCTTTCTCCTATGTCCCCTAATTTTGAATTATGGATTGAAATATGTGATGGACCGGCTGACAATTCTAGCCTCTGATAACTTTCCTTCTGCTGCTTTGAGCATATCCTTATTAACCTTTTAGATGCCATTGCAGCCCAACCATAGTGAATAAATCCATTGCCTCTCCCTTCTGTCTGTTCTCACATCCATTGGGATGATTTTATATCATTCTCCCAAGAAACAATCCAGTGAGATTTCCAGAATCAAATGCTGCATTAATATGTTGTTCATGCCCTGGCACCCCAGGCATCAACCAGACAACATTCCCTTTATCATGATTTTTTTATGCATTTAAGCCCTTCAAGACTTTATAGACACATTTCCTCAAAGCCTGTTTAGAGAATGTACACGAGGAATATCTTATTGGAGATTCAAACCAGATGACTTTCCACCTCCAAGGTAATCTGCTATTAGTTCAGGACATATCAAGTAATTTCTGCCCAGGTGAATATCATGTATATGCTGTGCACTGCAATACATCATATATTTTCTGTGAAAATAGATCTCAAGCTCATACCTACTTCACAAAGGAAATCTGTTATGTAATTCGACACAGAATGGCTATGATGTTTCATAAAAGTTTTATTGCAAAAGATTAATTATACATGAAACAGAAAAATGAGTTGTTATTCAGATTTTTGTTCTCTCCCCAAGTAACTGATATTATGAAAAAGAGGGTAGCGTTTCCTGAGCATTATTAGGTGTTGTTTTGATGATGCTTGTTCACACCAAATTGTTATTGTTATCGATGATGTTATTCCTCAGTATGGTCTGATCAGACATTTAGGACGTCCCTTGCTCGGGACCATCACACAATATACCTAAGCTGTTTAGAAGGGACAAACTGTTACTCACTGCAGCCTACATTTCCACGGGATAGCAGCATTACAAGCCTATATTCTCCCAAGGGACCAAACCTGGCATACATTTACAACATCTGTTATCTTGACTTATGGCATTCCCTTCCCTTACAGTACCCTAGTCTGCCACTACAAGCACTGTAAAAAAAATAGCTGCTTTGATTGGAAGTTGCGAGTGTGATCCTGAGTTTGAGGCCAAGGGCTGCACATTTCACTGGTTCATTTTATGTTATTGCAAATACCAGCACTACCATTTTAAATTGTCCAGTTAAATATTACATTATTCCTGTATGTCTTCTGCTACACTACTGTAGGAAGATTCTCCTTGAATGTTGTTGAAGCCATATAGGGTTCATAACTTTTTTGCATTTTTCTTCTTTGTTTTATGTTTCCCTTCCCTCTATTTAAATCAACTGTTTTACCCATTAGCAATATCCCTTTACACTACACTATCTCCTGACATACTTTTTCTCACCACCCTTCCACCAAGTCTATCTTTGACTGACTGATTGGATTTTTTTGTTTAATTGTTCATTACTCTACCAGGCTCCCTATTATCCTATCCCCTTAACACTACCTTAACATGTACCTTCTTACCCCATCCCCACACATCTTCCTCTCCTCTTTGTCAGGTTCCTTAAATATTGAATACACCAGAAAAGTTATCTACCGTCTTGGCAGATGTCAAACATTTGGAATTATGTGTCTGCTTCATTCAAGAAAAACATCTAAAAATGGGTAAAAATGATACTGTAAAAATGTTTACTATGGAGGTTCACCTGACTTCAAATCCAAAGGGTGAGCATACTGATTCATAACTCAACCCATGGCATTGTCAGGATACCTGGTATCATCCAGAGGACAGAATTATATTTATCAGAGGTACAACTAGCCAAACCTGTACTCAAGCGAACCTGTAACTGCCTAACTTAAATCAAGTCACCTTCCAAGAATTGGTTATAGAGAAGCTATAGGACCTTCTTCAATAGCGTGATTATAATAAGGGGTAGCTTTGGAAGCCTCAAACTGCATCACACATTTCCTTTGCTGACCTTATACCTGTCTTTTTTGGATGTTTGGCATATCCTCCACCCTAAACAGAAAGACAATACATGCCAATCCCATCCCCATGTGTCTTAAAGTATAGATTTCTATTTTTCTTAACACAAACCACGCTACAAAGGATTTATGATACTTCCATAGACTCCATTGCCTTGTCCGGTCATGCCCAATCTCCTTGGAGATCAACCTGTCCTATACCGTGGACATATTTTGGCATTGACGATTAAATGACCCGATTCTACAAGATCCCCTTGCCCATGTGGAAATAAAGAAGGAACTCCAGACCTTCTTTAGTATCAATGACACCTCGGACTGTGATCCCACGAGCCTCTGAGAATCACAGAAAAGGTATATTAGAGGAATTTTAATAATAGGAAGGAGAATTTAAAAAGCCAAAAAGGCACAAATTGAAAAACTTTGGTAGGATATACATAAGATAGACCCAGACCCAGCTCATTAAAAACAAAACAAAAAAAAAAAAAAGTTAGCTAGTTCAGTATTGGCAGATTTCACAAACCTTAGGGAATGCCTGTGATCCCTCTGCCTACACAAGGCAAAAGCAATACTCGCAAAATTAAAACGCACATTCAACAAACATGATAACAAAATGATCTTATATCCCTGAACTTGTAAATTACGAATAACACAAGTTCTTCCGATTATCAGACATCAGACATTGCAGACATCAAGAATTATTAGCTCTGAAAAGGCCCCATGACCTGTTTAACTTACCATATAAAATGCACACACAGATCTGGTTCCCCTATTTTGAAAAAGCCTATAATGCTGTTGACACTGGCTTATCATTGCCACTGAATTCCCTTAGTGAGCACATTATAGTTTATCCTAAATAGGACAAGGACCATCTGTTCTACCCAAATTACAGACCTGTTTCTCTATTGAACACAGTTCGTAAATTGTTCACAAAAAGACTTGACATTCAGGTGATGAAGTATATTCCACACATCATTCAGACCAGGTGAGCTTTGTTCCCTCTAGGGAAGCCAGTAAAATCACTGTGTTACAGTCCACTGATGCCAAAAAAGGCTTTTGATTCAGTATATCGAGCATTTAAGATAAGACTAATATATATGAAAACTTTTGCGCTACTAGTGAGTAAAGAAAAAATATAGAATAAAATAGAAGTGAATGTAAATATGTATCAAAGCAGCAGTATCTAATAGTGTTCACTAAACACAACAATATAAATGAATAAAACAAATGGTGATAAGCGCTAAGAGAATCCCTGTGTGGATCTCATACATGTACAAAATGGACAAATGTGAAAATGACACAAAAACACTATTATGATAAATCGTGAAGTGACAGAGTCACTGAAAAGTGTCTATATAACAAACTCAAAATATGATGGAAGAACAAAAAAGTCCTAAAAATGGAGATGTCCTCCTGAGGGATGTGTAATACTGGAAGGATAAAATCGACTTCTTCCCTAGAGTGGGTAACCTGATGAGAAGTGTGATATATAACTAAATCCGTACCCGGTCTCCCAGAACTCTCACCTTGGTACCACAATGCAGTGCGTATAGTATGAGTGCAAAGAGCCTCGACGGATGGCGTATCTCTTTTCTCCAACACCTCTCCAATGTTATGCAAGTCGGCAGCTCGACTATATTGGTCTCTCTGGTCCCAGGAATTCCTATTGTGATGCTCGAAATAACATGCGAGGTAGGGAGGAAAGGAGAAAAAAATGCCTCCAATAGTGAAATACTGTCTAAAAACCGTAAATCTTTGTGTAGCGTGTGGACTCTTACATTTAAAAGTGCCAAAAACAGCAAGAAATGTAAACAAGACGCAGCGTTTACAGCACCATCTTACATCTCCTCCGGCTGCTTCCGGTCTGCATCAGTCTCACGTGATCCCTTTTGCACTCATACTACACGCACTGCACTGTGGTACCAAGGTGAGAGTTCTGGGAGACCGGGTACGGATTTAGTTGTATATCACACTTCTCATCAGGTTACCCACTCTAGGGAAGAAGTCGATTTTATCCTTCCAGTATTACACATCCCTCAGGAGGACATCTCCATTTTTAGGACTTTTTTGTTCTTCCATCATATTTTGAGTTTGTTATATAGACACTTTTCAGTGACTATGTCACTTCACGATTTATTATAATAGTGTTTTTGTGTCATTTTCACATTTGTCCATTTTTTACATGTATGAGATCCACACAGGGATTCTCTTAGCACTTATCACCATTTGTTTATTCATTTAAGATAAGACACTGTGCCATATGGGTCTGAGAAAGAGAATGGATAAATGCAATTTACTTCCAACCTTCAGCTCAAGTGAAAATCAATGGAGAACTGTCAACTCACTTCTCCACTGTCAAATGGTATGCACCAGGGATGCCCATTATTCCCCAAAATGTTCATCCTAAATCTGGAGCCACTTCTTTGAAAGGTAAGAGTGAACCTTAACCACTTAAGCACCATATTGCTGGTGAAAGACCAGAGCACTTTTTGCGATTCGGCACTGCGTCACTTTAACGGACAATTGCGCGGTCATGCGACGTGGCTCCCAAACAAAATTGGCGTCCTTTTTTTCCTACAAATAGAGCTTTCTTTTGGTGGTATTTGATCACATCTGCGGTTTTTTATTTTTTGCGATATAAACAAAAATAGAGCGACAATTTAGAAAAAAAATTTTTACTTGTTGCTATAATAAACATCCCCCCAAAAATATATAAAAAAAAAAAAATTCTCCAGTTTAGGCCGATATGTATTCTTCAACATATTTTTCGTAAAAAAAAAAAAAATAAGCGTTTATTGATTGGTTTGCGTAAAAGTTATAGCGCTTAAAAAATAGGGGGTAGTTTTATGGCATTTTTATTAATATTTTTTTTTTACTAGTAATGGCAGCAATCTGTTTTCGGTACTGCGACATTATGGCGGACACTTTTGACTCATTTTTGGGACCATTGGCATTTTTATAGCGATCAGTGCTATAAAAATGCATTGATTACTATACAAATGCCACTGGCAGGGAAGGGGTTAACACTAGGGGGGGCGGGGAAGGGGTTAAGTATGTTCGCTGGGTGTGTTCTAACTGTAGGGAGGGGTGGACTCACTAGGGGAAATGACTGATCGCTGTTCATACATTGTATGAACAGACGGTCAGGCATTTCTCCCCTGACGGGACCGGGAGCTGTGTGTTTACACACACACACACACACACACACAGCTCCCGGTTCTCGCTCTGTAACCAGCGATCGCGGGTGCCCAGTGGTGATCGCGACCGCCGGGTACGCGCTCGTGAGTCAGGAGCGAGCAGGGGGGTTGTGCGTGCCCCTATTGGCTGCTGGGAGAGGTGACGTAGATCAACGTGCTCTCGCCCAGCAGAGCCGACCTGCCGCCGTATAACTGTGGCGGCTGGTCGGCAAGCAGTTAATATCAGCAGTTTAAACCCATAAACAGCAGCTGCCAATCTTTTATTCTTCATTATGTACCCAACTATCTCTACGAAACGTACTCACATAGAATCATTTTCATTTCAGCTAACACCTTAGGGAATCGAAATGTTAATAACTTCTTGACTTGCCTTACCTCTCTAAATTGGAAAAGGACCTCGAAATCCTATTTTCAAATGAACATATAAAAAACAATTTTCTGCTCATAAATTGTCTATGTGTACTAGAAAGAGGTAGTACCACACTCCCCGCAGAACACAAAATGTTCCCACAGACTACAGATATGTGTGTGGGAAGTGTGGTGATGCCACAGGAGATTTGTAAATCTCAAAAATCCATATCCTTTTCATAATATAAAATAGAAAACATATCAGATGTTTAGACTGAGAAAATTAACCATTTTAAGAGAAAAAATAAGGCCATTTTGGAACGGTTTGCAGCAACACCTTCAAAAAAGTTGGGTCAACATAATGTTTCTCGGAAAATTGCAGAGACTTTAAATATATATTATCAATTAAAGTACAAAATACCATCAAGAGATTCTGAGAATGTGCAGAAATCTGTGTGTGCAAGAAAAAAGGCTGAAACGCAATACTTGAAGCCAGTGTCTACGGGGGAGCCCAATGAGAGGGGTGGAGTGGTGGCAATGTAAGGCCTTGCTCCAGATAACAGATATCAACCTGCGAGGACATTTTCCTCAGGGCTTGCAGCAGAATCCCCGCTGTTTGTCCCATGTGTTCCCGCTCCCAAGTGCCTATAAGCTGGCATTGCTAAAATTTAGATCTGCCCCCTGCAGGGTACTCACAGAATGGATGTGGACTGAGTAGGTTCAGCATGTCCCAGATGAAGAAACTGCAATAACCCAACTGCCAACTGAGTTTCTGCAGCTGTGTCTCTGGAAACAAGACAAAATCTACCTCGGACGTGTACCCTCCTCACACTGAAGTGGTTAAATGCTCCTATAGCAGGGGTGCAGGGATAAGGTGTCTTACTTATCTTATTCTTAGCTCTGGAAAGCATCCTCAATCCATGCAACTGGCCCCTGGGAGCATGCTTTCCAAGCAGCTTTGGTCACATGATCAGCTCCTCACAGAAAACAAAAGGTTAAAGTGGGAGTAAACTCCGTTGGTTGATTTTTACCTATAGGTAAGCCTATAATAAGGCTTACCTATAGGTACAGTAAATATCTCCTGTGCACTATTTAGGAGATACTTACTTGTGAAGCCAAGGGTGACTTCACCTGCTCACGCACTCTGAAGGAATGGCATACCTGTGCAGTTGCTTCAGAGCCCTGTGCTGTAAACAGCAACTCCCACATCTGCGTGGAAGTGCCGTCATCGTGGCTTGTTTATTGAAAGGACTGAAGTCTGCGAACCCGGAAGGAAGACAGGGTGAAGACGGAAGCATAAATGGAAGCAAAAAGGTATGAACAGCCGCACTCCGATAAGTGTAAAAAACAATAAAAGCCTTTAATCCAGTGAAAAAAAACACTGCACAAACAGAGAAACAGCAAACGGTGGGATAATATCTCTGACGCGTTTCACATTGTTATACAATGCCTAGTCATAGCTATGACTAAGCATTGTATAACAATGTGAAACGCGTCAGCTATATTATATCACCGTTTGCTGTTTCTCTGTTTGTGCAGTGTTTTTTTACTGGATTAAAGGCTTTTATTGTTTTTTACACTTATCGGAGTGCGGCTGTCCATACCTTTTTGCTTCCATTTATGCTTTGTGCATTGCCTGCACCCATTGGATCTCTCTGAGTTCAGACACACCACCAAAGTACACTCATCTGGAGTGGCGGTCTCTTTTCCCTAGTGAAGACGGCAGCCCTGTAAGCGACAGTGTGCCGCTGGAGGGCTTCGTTTTAAGACAAGTTTCACATAATGTGCTAGTATGCAATGCAGGCTAGCATATTATAACATTGCCTTGCAGAAGTTTTATTTAATTTTTTACCATATTTACTACTGTTTTAATAGCCCTGCACCGTGTGTGATGAGATGACACCAAAGGACTATCCACAGTCCAGAGTTTGAGGACAGCACTGGAGCCTGCTGGACCAAATGATAGGGTAACTAATACACTTTAAACCTGCATTCCTAAACTAAACAAGCAATTCTGGGGTTCACCTTTACTTTTCAAAAAAGAACAACGTGTACTACATTTTAGTGATTGGATTTACAAACTCTTTAGCTGGTTTGATTGTAACAAATTAATCTATTTTATAATTATTTTAATACATTATTTGTATTAAAGTGGTTGTAAACCCACTTTTTTGACTTTTACCTACAGGTAAGCCTATAATAAGGCTTACCTGTAGGTAAGGAGAATATCTCCTAAACCTGCACGGTTTAGGAGATATTCCCCCTCGCAATGCGCCGCTGATTGCAGCGGCGCATGCGCAGGAGGGGGATCTACGGCGAAAGGACCGGCATCCGCCGGACCTTGACGAATTTAAATCTCCCACGCGCATGCGCGGGAGTGACGTCATCGCCGCTCCAGCCAATCACAGCGCTGGAGCGGCGATACCCGGAAGACACGCCGAGTCGAGATGATATCTCGCTCGGCGTGGACCAGATAAGTTCTACACACCTCGTTCCGAGGCAAGTATTTCATAATGAGCTAATATGCGGTGCATATTAGCTCATTATGACTTTTGCCTTGCAGGAGAAAAAAATGTTTTTTGATGCGGGTTTACAACCGCTTTAAGAACCATTTTGTAACATTATCGTTAATAAATAGATAAAATATATATGCATATGATAGCCAGCAAGTAATTATAAAATTAGGAATGTGATAAATAACTGTCTCCTCCTGTGCCAAAAAAAAACAGGAGTTTAGCACCAGTCACTATTTTTAATATCAGCCTGCCAACTACATGTTACCCAACACTGAGCGAACAATAAAAGACTAGAACAGGAGAGAAAAGCAGACTATGATATAAGGAAGCCAGGACTAGATGGAGGTGTAACAGGTTTGGAGTTCAGAGGACATGAAACATAAAAGAGAAATGAGATGTTTCAAATGCATTCATTCCACGTGTGTTTGATATAAAAAGCGATAGATGTCATGTTACAAAAGGAGCTGCAACATAAAATACCTCTTTTACACTCGGGGCAACCCAAAGGTCATCCCAATAGTCAGCAAACTCCGCTGAGTTGGACAAAGCACTGGAGTTGAACACAGAACAGAAGGATACATTCCATTTCAATTCCTAAAGCTTATGTTACATAAAAAGTGTCACACTACTGAGTGATGAGAAAAGGAAGAGGGCAGATGGAAGCAAAGACAAATTGGCATGTCTAGAAAAAGGTTAGGTAAATGTAATAAGAATGAGCTATCCCATTAAAGCAGTCTGTGGTACATGAATTCTACAAGAATCGCAGAACATGACGCAACGTAGAGGTAATTACATTTGAATGGTCACAAGGTTTCAGCTTATGGAACATTGAATAGAACAAATCAGACATCCTGTACTATACATGATTGATCCTTAAAATGGCATATTAAAAGTATTTTACAAAGTTTTAATTGGAAAGGGAAATGCTGAAAAGAAATCAGTGAAAAATCACAGCGACAGCAGAATCATTTCTTAGCTGCTGATGAAATGACAAGTGGATACCTAAGTGTGAGATCGGTAGGCTTGTGACTCCCATACTGTCTTTACTGAATGTCAAGAGTCATTCAAACTAGAGGTCGACCGATATATCGGCGGATATTTGGCCATTTTGGAGAAATCAACATTGTCCGATTATCCAAATGTGGCCGATATTTAACACATCTGCATCTGTGTCAGCAGAGTGTGGAGAAGGGAGGAGGAACACACTGTCTGCAGAAGAGCGCTGCGTGTGTGAAACATTCAGGAGAGAGAGAAGGGAGCCGTCATTAGCGAGGTCTGATGTTGGGGTGGGCGGGACTCGGGGTGGGCGGGACCCAGCTATCCAACAGTTACATGTATGTGTACATGTATGTGGCCCCACCCCTTCTTTAATGGCCCGATCATTGGCTGGACAGCTGCTGGGGCCCGCCCCCCAGGTCCCACCCACCTCTGACATCACGCTGAATCTGAGCTCCTCTTTCTCTCCATACAGTTTCACATGGTGCTGCAGAGAGCAGTTTCACACAGCTACATTAATCGGCTGTGAAACCTGTCAGTGCCATCTGCTAATGCCAACCAGTGCCACCTACCAATGCCATCCAGTGCCAACTAGTGCAACCTGCCAGTGCTAACTACTGCCACCTGCCAGTGCCATCCAGTGCCACCTGCCAGTGCCAACTAGTGCAACCTGCCAGTGCTAACTACTGCCACCTGCCAGTGCCATCCAGTGCCACCTGCCAGTGCCAACTAGTGCCATCCAGTGCCACCTGCCAATGCCAACCAGTGCCATCTGCCAATGCCAACCAGTGTCATCCAGTGTGCCCTACCAATGCCATCCAGTGCCACCTGTCAGTGCCAACTAGTGCCATCCAGTGCCACCTGCCAGTGCCAACTTGCCATTCAGTGCCACCTGCCAGTGTCAAAATAGTGCCACCTGCCAGCGCCAACCAGTGCCATCTGCCAGTGCCGCCGAGTGCCATCTGCCAGTGCTAACTATTGCCATCCAGCGCCACCTGCCAATCAGTACCAACCAGTGCCATCTGCCAGTGCCACCTGACAACGCCATCCCGTTCCATTTGACAATGCCATCCAGTGCCACCTGACAATGCAAACCAGTGCTACCTGACAATGCAAACCAGTGCCATCTGCCAGTGCTAGCTATTGCCATCCAGTGCCAATTAGTGTCACATGCCAGTGCTAACTATTGCCATCCAGTGACAATTAGTGCCAACTGCCAGTGCCAATTAGTGCCACCTGCCAATCAGTGCCACCTGCTAGTGTCAACCAGTGCCACGTGCCATCCAGTGCCACCTGCCAATGCTAACTATTGCCATCCAGTGCCACCTGCCAGTGCCAATTAGTGCCACCTGCCAGTGCCAATCAGTGCCACTTGCCAGTGTCACCTGTTAGTGCCACCTGCCAGTACCATCCAGTGCCACCTGCCAGTGTCAATTAGTGCCACCTGACAATCAGTGCCAACCAGTACCACTTGCCAGTGTCACATGTTAGTGCCTGCCAGTGCCACCTGCCAATCAGTGCCATCTGCTAGTGCCATCTTCCAGTGCCAATTAGTTCCATCCAATGCAACCTGCCAGTGCCAATTAGTGCCACCTGCCAATCTGTGCCACTCGCCGATTTCTAAATATCAGCATCGGCCAGAGAAAAACCCATATCGATCTACCTCTAATTCAAACCACTGTTACCTGTATCTTTGCTTTTAGGCCAGTTCAGTTTCTAGAACTATGTTTTCCACAAAAGTAAATTAAACTGAAGCAACTAGCTTATTTTGAACAGCAGATATAGTATTATAATTGACAACCAAACATTTCAATCCTAGTGGATTAGGCTACAGGCACTTCTCAAACCATGAGCAAGGTACCAGATCTCTAGAAAAGGTAGCTACAAACCAATAATGTTGGTACTTAAAAACTAGGAACTTACAAAAAAACAAACACTGAGGCCCCGTGTACACACGACCGAGGAACTCGACGTGCCAAACACATCGAGTTCCTCGTCGAGTTCAGTGTGGAAGCCGCCGAGGAACTCGGCGGGCCGACTTTTGCCATTGAACAACGAGGAAATAGAGAACATGTTCTCTATTTCCTCGCCGAGGTCCTCGTCGGCTTCCTCGGCCGAAAATGTACACACGGCCGGGTTTCTCGGCAGAATTCAGCTCTGAACCGAGTTTCTGGCTGAATTCTGCCGAGAAACTCGGTCGTGTGTACGGGGCCTTATACTCACCTAGACTCACCAGCATCCATCTAGGTGAGTATAAAGGTTTGTCCACTGATGGCTCTGTAGGAGGAATAGATTGCTCAGTTCTCTCCTACACTTTACCAGAGAGCCGTGATTCCCACGGGTCACAGGAGTGCAGAACGAACTGCACTTCTGTTACCTACAGGAGACATATAGCCAAAATAGCTATTGGAGTTCATTGACGAACAAAGGAAATTAGAGGCAGTCAAGTTATACTGCCACCTACAGAAGGATTTTGGGCTAGTTCAATATATAGTGCTTTGAAAAAGTATTCATACCCCCTTGAACTTTTCCACATTTTGTCATGTTACAATTAAAAACCTAAATATATTGTATTGGGATTTTTAATGAACAAAACAAAGTGGCATATAATTGTGATGTGAAAGGGAAATGATCAATTATTTTCAATTTATTTTACAAATAAATATCCGAAGAGTGTGGCGTGCATTTGTATTCAGCCCCCTTTACTGTGTTACCCCCAACTAAAATCTAGTGAAACCAATTTTCTTCAGAAGACACCTAATTAGTAAACAGAGTCCACCTGTGTGTAATTTAATCTAAGTATAAATACAGCTGTTCTGTTAAGCCCTCAGAGGTTTGCTAGATAACCTTAGTGAACATACACCCTCATGAAGGCCAAGGAACACACCAGACAGGTCAGGGATAAAGATGGAGAAGTTTAAAGCAGGGTTAGGTTATAAAAAAATATCCCAAGCTTTGAACATCTCACAGAGCACTGCTCAATCCATCATCTGAAAATGTAAAGAGTATGGCACAAGTGCAAACCTACCAAGACATGGCCAGGTAAGGACAAGATTAATCAGAGAAGCAGCCAAGAGGCCCATGGTAACTCGGTGTGAGCTGCAGAGATCCACGGCTCAGGTGGGAGAATCTTTCCACAGGACAAATATTAGTCGGTCACTTTATGAAAGAGTGCAAAGAAGCAAGCCATAAGAAGTTATGTTTGCATTATGTGAGAAGCCATGTGGGGGACACAGAAAACATGTAGAAGAAGAAGGTGCTCTTGTCAGATCAGAGCAAAATTGAACTTTTTGGCCTAAAAGCAAAACGCTATGTGTGGCAGAAAACTAACTTTGCACATCACCCTGAACACACCATTCCTACCGTGAAATATGGTGTTGGCAGCATCATGTTTTTTTTAGACAGGGAAGCTGGTCAGAGTTGATGGGAAGATGGATGGAGCAAAATACAGGGCAATCTTAGAAGAAAACCTGTTGGAGTCTACAAAAGACTTGAGACTGGTGTGGAGTCCCTAAACATAAAGCCAGAGCTGGTTTAGTTTAAAGCATATTCATGTGTTAGAATGGCCCGGTCAAAGTCCAGACCTAAATCCAATTACGAATCTGAGGCAAGACTTGAAAATTGCTGTTCACGGATGCTCTCCATCCAATCTGACAGAGCTTAACCACTTAAGGACCCCTTCACGCATATATACGTTGGCAGAATGGCACGGCTGGGCACAAGCACGTACCTGTACGTCCTCTTTAAGAGCCCAGCCGTGGGGTCGTGGGTGGTGCGCTCGCGACCCGGTATGAAGCTCCGGGACCGCGGGATCCGATCGCCGCCGGTGTCCCGCGATCCGTCACAGGAGCTGAAGAACGGGGAGAGGTGAGTGTAAACACACCTTCCCCGTTCTTCATTATGGCAATGTCAGTGATCGTCTGTTCCCTGATATTGAGAAAGACGATCACTGACGTCACACATCCAGCCCCGCCCCCTACAGTTAGAAACACATATGAGGTCACACTTAACCCCTACAATGTCCCCTAGTGGTTAACTATAAAACTGCAATTGTCATTTTCACAGTTTGTGCATTTTTATAGCACTCATCCTTCTAGAAAGCTAGCAAACAAATCAGGTGCTGGGAATAAAAAGGATTGTACCAGGATGCCCCCCCCCTTTTCTTTTTTTTTGCCAGTGTCCAAACCCTCTGGTAGGCATCAGTATAACCGAACAGTCTCTGAATTCCTGTGTCACTGAGCGGATTGAGAGAGAAATGAAGACTACAGTCTCTGTGAAAGAATGCCCACACTAGTGATCAGGATCACGTTCCCAACTACATTTACAACACCTTCACCCACCACTGTATTATTCATTACCACTGCTTATAGGGTTTTTGGTCGGGTTTACACTGGAGCGTGGTGTAGGAAAGGCACGTTCCATGGCTTTTGCCAATACATTGTTAATGACACCCCAGACACAGATCACAAATGCAGTGCATTTGTGGGCACCAGATCGCATGGTACCAAAGTACTAATACTTGTTAATAATTTGACTTGTATGTACAAGCAAGAGATACTACCTGAGATCATAGATTGTTTTATTTAAACATGGCAGAGACTCTGCTGATCCATTGGTCATATTCTTATATTACAGCAGATAATACCTGAAAAGCACATTATTCTAGATGGCTTCACATTCTATGGTTAGATACAGTTTAAAACCTTTCAGTAAAATTGTATCCTTACGTTGTCTGTGCCACAAACTAAAATTGACAAGTGAAAAATGCAACTCACAAAAAAGTCCAAGACCCAGATTATTAGGTAAAAGAGAAGCCCATTGTTTCCCAAGGAATGAAGCGCTGGATAATAAAATACATGCACATTTCAATAAAGAGATTGGTTAGGGTTTTGATCAACCATGACAAAAGCTGATGTATCTGTCAATCATCAGCCGAAAAGATAATATTTATATTCCTTTGCAATGATAAATATTTTGAATGAGAGCTCTCTTGTGTGAAGTGCAAATTCTGATAATTACTTCCCTCATGCATCTATTAACACCCGAGGAGGATTACAATTTTTCACTTTTCTTGTTTGATGGTCAAACTGGAACTGAAGAAGTTAACTTGGTAACTGGTAAACTGACAGAAATACATAAAACTGCTATATTATATCTTAAAGGGAAGTCCTCACTCATTTGAAAAGCTATATAAATTCATATTTACAGTATGCATCATGCTAGCCTCTACAAAAACTGTTTTGCTCATATAAGTGGAGGTATAGTCAAAGACTAAGCCTACTCCCACTCCAAGTCTATTCTATCTAGCACGTAAAGAAAAGAAGTATATACTTACCTATGCTGAGGGCAATCTGGTCCGGTCACATGATCTCTCCAGCAGTCGGCTTCAGTGTAGAGGAGAGATCGCCAACAGATGCAGAGTCTAAGTGATGATGGCATCCATAGGTTTACTATGGGGCATCCGTTGTCAGCTGTCCCTCCTCTACACTGACGCCACTGAGAGACGATCATGTGACTGGACCGCAGCATCTTCAGAATTGGCAAGTATAGACTTCTTTCCTTTACAGGTTACAGGGTAAATAGAATAGGCTTAGCACAGGGGTGGGATTAGGCGTAGGCCTAGTTAGAATTCGACTGAAATCCCATTTTAACCACTTGCTGACCACGCTATAGCCGAATGACGGCTTAGGACACATCTGATCACAGATCGGGGTAAAGGGCCAATAACAGTGGCCCTTTAGTACGTGATGAGTTGTGTCCAATCACAGCTGATCAAGATGAAAATGCAAGCCACTTATTGCCATTCCTTTTCTAAGGCTGACAGCTTGAGGAGAGGAGAGCTGTTAACTTTCTTGTTTGAAACGAACATTTACACTGATTATCAGTGTCCTGATTATTAGTGCAATCCCACCAGTGCTGCCAATCAGTGCCCATCATTGCTGCCAATCAGTGCCTCCTCATCAGTGTCACATACCAGTGCATCCTATCAATTCCGATCAATAGTGCCTTAGCAGTGCCACCTATCAGTACCCCCTATCAGTGCAACCTATAAATGCCTCCTCATCAGTGCACACCAGTTTAGGAGAAAATCACCTGTTTGCAAAAAAAAATAAACAAAAATAGACCAAACAAACTAATTAATAGTTTGTTAATTTAGCAAAAAAATACAAAACCCAGTAGTGATTAAACACCAAAAGAAGGTTTTATTTGTGTGGAAAAAATAAATAAAAATGCCATATGTGTACATGCAAAGTGTGACACCACTAAAATCGGCCTGGGCAGGAAGGAGGTAAACCTGCCTAATAGGGAAGTGGTTAATTGCCGTAGAGTAAAATTATGGCAGGTAGGATGCACTCTCATTCTGGGATGACGTCATATGACGTTCGGGTGTGCAGCACAGTGATTGGGGCAGCGCCATGTTCCTAGGTGCGACCACTATCTCAATAAAGAGCCGATGACGCAGATCTTTACCCATGTGATCAGATGTGCCCAATCACAGCCGGCCATGTGTAAACAAGGAAGTGCCTTTTATTGGCCCTCCCTGGCTCACACTGACAGAGTGTGTGGCGAGGAGAGCAGTGGCATCTTCTCGCAGGGGAGACCAGTACAGGTAATCAGAGCAATGATCATCAGTGCCCTGATTAAAGTACAGCCACAGCAATGCCCATCAATGATACCAATCAGTGCTACCGATTAGTGCCCATCAGTGCGGCATATTGGTGCCTCCTCATCAGTGCCATTCAGTGCAGCCTATCAGCGCACATTAGTGCCTGGACAGGAAGGAGGTTAAAGTGCCCAGTAGGCAAGTGGTTAAACACCATAGAGATGTCAGTATATGTCACTTTGATATAATTACTTACATTTTTAATAAAAATGCATACTCTTTCATTCCCCCAAAAATCATACTCTTGGTTCTCAAAAATCAAGCAGCAGCTTCCATCCTACCAGGCTGCCTGCCACACCCTATTGGAATATGCAAACACATGGACTGTAGTACAAATCTCCAGCCACAAGGTGTTGCTATGTTCCCAAAGTGTCACATACTTTTACTCGTAGTGTCACTAAAATAACATCATAAACAACCATCAAGAGATGCTGTATTATATGTTGTTCATACTCATTCAGTTGCCATAAGATTTTGTTATCTGTATTCTCCAAAAAAGCTGGTTAATCCTGCTGTTCCATCTCCACCTTTTGTCCATGTACCCAATGCAGTTGGGGATTTTGCAGAGCAGTGTTGACAACTCTGCACATGCTCGGTTTTCATTGAGTTTCTATGCTATACATTTCCTACCTATCACATCTGAGCAGCCCATGTGACTATAGAGTCACACATGTGGGAGTATACACAGTGGTAAATGATAGCACACACGCCCTCCCTCCTCAGTATTATTCCAGCTAAGCAATGGGGGTGGAATAATACATGTAAACTGATGGTGGCTTCACTTCCCTCTTATTCTAAGGCACAGGCTGGAGGGGCCTCTGTAGGACTGGCAGAAATCTGCCCACACCATGTTATTATTGGAAGATTGTGCTATTTACTATAAAGATTGTTATAAGTACCTACGTCCAGAAGTCCTATATTTAGGATTTTTGTAGAGGCTTGTATTGATTTTAACGGTACTGCTTAGGACACCAGTAATTGATTATAAAAACTTTTTTATTCCAAAATGATAAAAAAAGAGACATATCTACAAAACACATGTCAATTAAACTAAAAAAGCTCTCTAATAAACGGATAAATATGATAGTAAATCACACTAGTCCTATCTGAATTTGTTTCAACATGTTTCGAAAGCATTAATAATTGGTCTAGTGTTGTCAGGAGAGGGGAAAATGATACTTCCACCTGTGGCGGTTCCTGGGTGATATTTACGCCCGATGAACATGTCCATGGCAGGTGTCAGTTATAAATGTATGAAGTGGAACAGTATAGGTTGCCAGACCTCTTAACTCAAAGATACACACTTACCTCTGTAACTACCGGTTGAAGAATTAATGTCTCAGGACTCATTCTAGGAAGATCTATCTGAATCTGTAATGAAAAAATAAATATATTTTAAACGTTATCTCACTCTCAAGCTACAAGTTTGTCAAACATTTTTTTTCAGCTTGGCTATGCGACGAACTGATATGCTCTTAATCGTATTCTGCCTTGCATATTCTATGAACGATTTATTTAGACAATGTGAAACATTGCTGCTTTCCTCTAATGTCACTGTAATATATTTGCATATTTACGAGTTCTCTGCTAGCTGGTGATTCAAAGAGGAGAATGATTTGAAGGGCAACTGAAGTTCTGTGATTAAAATAATTAGAATAAACAATAAACATAGTTTATGCTAAATTTGCAACAAAATATTTAGGGCTGGTTCTTACCAGAACATGGTTTAGGAAAGGCGTGCCCCTGTGCGCATTTCCTGTACAGTATTTAAATGGGTGGCAATACATGGGTAACGGCACCCAAAATGTAGATCACACATACGGTGTCTTTGCGGCCACCATACTGCAGCAGTATGCGATTTGGTAAAGAACGTACCGTATTTCAAAAGAAGAACATACACTTCTCTTTGTGAGATCCTGTGCGATTTGCAGCCCATTCATTTGCTGCCAAAGCCCACTTTAGAGAATGCACAGGAATCCCAAAGGAACGTTGACCGCATTCCTTGGCGATTCTGATGTAAACATGCCGTACTGTGCATTCACTGTACAAATTAAGGTTGGTGAGCATTTTTACTGCCAATTTATCAGGAGAGTTTCTTTAAATTTATGTAAATTGCAATCTTCAGCAATTTGGAATAATGTGAAACATCTTAGTATTAGGATCACTATTCTGCTTCCTTGCACATAAATACAGTGGAACCTTGGTTTAAGAGTAACTTGGTTTGAGAGCAACTTTTTTTTTTTATTCTGACTCGGTTTGCGAGTGTTGACTCGCAAGACAAGCAGAATTCAAGCTAAATAGGCCTGCAGTACCTCATTTTGCCTGAGGTACAGAGGCGCAGGAGCCGAGCAGAACCAAAAATAGGCCTCTCAATCTAAGCAAGGTCACTGACTGGAGCTCTAGGACAGCTTTTTAACCACTTAAGGACCGCCCCATGCAGATATACTGCAGCGGGGTAGCCCTTCCGCGCGAAATCAATGTATGATTTTGCGCAGTGGATCTGGGGCGACCTACTCCTGCTATAATTGGACTCAATCATTGGACCATCGATCGTTCACAGGAGTGGCAGAACTGCGGTCTGCCTATGTAAACAAGGCAGACCGCCTTTCTGTGAGGGAGGAAGATGAAGATCTTGCGTTTCTGATAAGCAGAATACGGATCTCTGTCTTCCTCCAATCACAGCATTCCCCCCACAGTTAGAAAGCACTCCCTAGGAGCACACTTAACCTTTTGATCGCCCCTCATGTTAACCCCTTCCCTGCCAGTGTCATTAGTACAGGTACAGTGCATATCATTTAGCACTGATCACTGTATTAGTGTCTTTAGTCCCCAAAAAGTGTCAAAAATGTCAGTTAGGTGTCCGATTTGCCCGCCGCAATTTCGCAGTCCTGCTAAAAATGGCTGATAGCCACCATTACTAGTAAAAAAAATTAAATAATAAATAAAAATTCCATAAAATTATCCCCAAGTTTGTAGATGCTATAACTTTGCACAAAATCAATCAATATACGCTTATTGGGATATTTGTTACCAAAAATTTGTAGTAGAATACTAAATTGATGAAGAAATTTGATTTTTTTATTGGATATGTTGTTATAGCAGAAAGTAAAATATATTGTGTACATTGTCACATGACCACGCAATTGTCAGTCAAAGTAATGTAGTGACGTATCACAAAAAATGGGGGTTAAAGCGGTTGTATACCCGCATTTTTTTTCTTTTTTACACCTGCAAGGCAAAAGCCATAATGAGCTAGTATGCACCGCTCATTATGAAATACTTACCTTAAAACGAGGTGTAGAGAACTTACCTGGTCCACGCCGAGCGAGATGTCATCTTGCCTGGCATGTCTCCTGGGTATCGCCGCTCCAGCGCTGTGATTGGCTGGAGCGGCGATGTCGTCACTCCCGCGCATGCGAGATTTCATTCCGGCAAGGTTCGGCGGCTGCCAGCCCTTTAGTCGAGGATCCCCCCTGTGCATGCGCCGCTGCAATCAGTGGCGCATTGCGAGGGGAATATCTCCTAAACCGTACAGGTTTAGGAGATATTCTTTATACCTACAGGCAAGCCTTATTATAGGCTTACCTGTAAGTAAAAGTGGTAGTAAAGACTTTACTACCACTTTAACCTTCCAGGGCTAAAGTGGTTAATGATAAAAGGTGTCACTTTTCAGAAAGATAGTACTGTTGCTGCATATAGCAATATGTTAGGAATTTATGCATGCAGACTTTTAAAATGACTTTAAATACTTATGAATAAAGATGTTTGCCTCTTGGGCATTTTGAGGGTCTGAGGAGGTTTATTTGTAGTTCTCATACCAGCTCAGTACAATAAAACATATTAACATTGTTGAAAGAAGACTGCTACTGTTTGTTAAACAAGATATTTTTTAACTGAACCACAATTATTCACATTATTCAAACCAACATTTTGCACACCTCTAAAATGGAGCTCCAGGAAAATAAACTGCTTATGACAAACTCCCATAGTAGCATCTAATTTCATTAATAAAATATGAAGGAACGGAAGTAGAAAGTGCTTTAATGGGGAACTTAGCAATACCTGTCTGTATGTGCTTTGATTTGTTTCATCATTTCTGGAATTGTAGTACTGTTCTATAAAGGCAAAGTACTCTTTTTGCTTTCTCTTTAGTGTCCCATCTCTTCTTTCCACATTTGCTGGTAGATAACCCTACATTAAAAAAAGAAAGGAGGGAAAAGGAAAATGTGAATTCACAAAGAAAAATTATAGAAAGACATATAAGCAGGTTATCAGCACAGATGAGCAAATCATTTTAAATAATTTATGCCAACAAGTCATCAATCTGCTCCCAGAAACCAACTTCTCTTTATTTTAGTATAAAAAAATAAAAAATTAAAAATTTCTCCACTGATAAAAGCTGTCCGTGTGTTCAAATGAATAACCTTATAGCACAGGTGTCAAACACAAGGCCTGCGGGCCAAATCCGGCCCTCCAGGCCATTTCATGTGGCCCTCGCACCTCTAGCTCTCCTCTGGTCCTCCTCCAGACCCCTACACTTTCTGCTTTCAAGCAATGCATCCAGCTTCTTCCCAACAGCAGCATAAGGAAAGGGGGTGCACTGTGATGTAAGGGAGGGTGGGGGACTCAACTTCTGATGGTGGGGTGGCTCTTCACATCTAATGTAAGGGGAGAGGATGCGCTGGACATCTAATCTTACAGATACAACCGGCCCTTTTGAGGGCAATCATAATGCTGATGCTGCCCACAATGAAATAGAGTTTGACACCCCTGCCCTATAGCAAGAAGCACCCCATTTGCTAGAGTGATACATAGTCATTATCCTTTCAGCTATATCAGAAGGGGTGCCTAGAAAATAGGAGGAGGATACTTCAGCACAAGACAATCATCCCCCCACCCCCCCTATTCTTTATTCGTAATCCTATTGGACAGCAGGGCAGCTCATAATAGTAATGTATCAATAGGCATATGTGGAGGTCAGGAGGGGGTATCAAGCTTTGATATTAGCAGGAAGTGTCAGAGGTTTGACCTTTACAACACACTTGCTTTAAGGCATTGTGACAGTAGTCTAAAGGACAAGACAGCCACACCACTCCAATAGGGTAAGCACGGCAACTTACCCTCAAAGTGATAATAAAGGCAGATTTTTCTTTTTAAATAACAGACGTATCATACCTGCGCTGTGTAGTGGTTTTGCACAGAGCAGCCCCAATCCTCCTCTTCTCTGGCCCCTCACCGGTGCTCCTGGCCCCTTCATCTTGCCTAGTGCCCCCCACAGCAAGCAGCTTGCTCCCAAGCCACTTCTCTGTGTGTCTATTCACACATGGAGTGTGGCTCGGCCACTCTCCTGCTTTTTCCTCATTGGCTCATGAGGAAGAAACCCACATCGCCGGATTGAGATAGGGCTCAGGTAAGTATTAGGGGGGCTGCTGCATAGAAAAGGTTTAACAAAATAGAAATGCAAAAACTTGAGCCTTAACAACCACTTTAAATTCCATATCACTCTCCCTCAGTGTTCCCCAGGAATTTCCCACAATATTTTGGGGGACTGTTATTGAGGAAATTTCTAGTTTGTATTAGCTAAGGGCATGAAAAGCTTTTACCATAACTGAAGGTCTAAATAACTGCAGCACTATTGTATTGGTGGGAACAGTCTGCACAATTGATAGGATGCCACCAAGATAATTGTAAATACTGAAAGTTCTGACAGGGGAAGAAAATGCTACAGCATACAGTTTATAGCAGATTCATGCAAGACATTAATTGCAGTGATCCTAGTCAAAACTAGAACCCAGTAGAATTATTTCTACATTTCCAGCCATATAAAACTGCTAAACAGACAAGGACCAAAATTAAGTTGTTTTATTTATGTCATCATATCGTCTGGCAAGGTCTTAATCAAGAAATGGTTTTCTATGGATTTAATGAATTACTCACACTGAAAAGAAAACAGTGCGATTACTAACCCTTGTATGTAAATTATATTTATCGTATTGACATTTAAATTACGTTATATTGCATAAAAGTGTATGTAAATAATCTTTATATTATTGACATTTTATTTGCATGATCTTGATATAGTGCAGACCGAACAGTTGGGAATGTGTTCTGTAAGAAATCATCTTATTTTTACCTCTACGGATTAGAAGCTATGGACAATGTACTCCTAATAAAAGCAACAGTTTTTTTTTCCCCTGAAATCCCTGCCCCGTGGATGTCATTCTTCTAGATGAATAATGTGCACTTTGCCCACAACGCCTCCTGGGATATGTCTCATATTCCAGGAGGCATAGTCCTTCATTGGGAAAGGAGGAAGGGTGGAACCAGGTGGTGCGTTATAGGTCAAGCCATTGGCTTGATCCAAAAAGAGTCGGCAGCTTAGTGATTACGTCACAGAATATTTTGGCACGGGACCGTGGGGGGTGCAGAGAAGCAGCAGAATTTAGCAGGAAAACGCTGGATCAACTGGATGGGAGAGTACCTTAAATGTGCAGGACCAGCAACCAGGTAAGTGGGGGGTAAAAAAAAAATGGGGAACTAGAGAGCATAAAGTTCCACTTTAATAAAAATCTACTGAACTCCAAATCCATTTCCATTTATATGTCCAAGTAAAGCATTTCCACATACACTTTATTACCAAAAGTATTGAGATGTCTGCCTTTAAAAGCACATGAACTTTAAAGAGAGAGTTCACCCAAAAAAAAATTGTAACATTAGATTTAGGCTAATTAAGGGGAGCAGAAACGGGTATTTTTTTTTTAAATCAATGCCGTACTTACCGTTTTAGAGATAGATGTTCTCCCGCCGCTTCCGGGTATGATCTTCGGGACTGGGCGTTCCTATTTGATTGACAGCCTTTCCGACGGTGGCATACATCGCGTCACCAGTTGCCGAAAGAAGCCGAACGTCGGTGCGGCTCTATACAGCGCCTGCGCACCGACGTTCGGCTACTTTCGGAAACTCGTGACGCGCTGTATGCGACGGTCGGAAATGCTGTCAATCAAATAGGAACGCCCAGTCCCGCAGGCCATACCCGGAAGCGTCGGGAGAACATCTATCTCTACAACGGTAAGGAAGGCATCCTAATACTTTTGATAATATAGAGAAAGGGAGAAAGCTCATGGCAGAAGATTTTAATGATGAACCTCTTCACCGGATCTGAAGCCACAGGTGCTGGCAATGCATATAGCAATGCGAATGAAAGGGAATGTCTGGACAGCCGCACTCCGAAAATGTTGCCTTTATTAATAAAACAGGATCACAAAATATATGCCACAGCAGACAGGATACCTCCTGACGCGTTTCACACTATTACTTAGTGCTTAATCATAGCAACATTTTCGGAATGCGGCTGTCCAGACATTCCCTCTCATTCACTTTTGACAATATAGTGCATCTTGCAGTATCTCCCAACATATAAGCACAGTGTAGTCAGAAACTGCATGACATGCAATGAGGCATGGGGCATTTACAATGGTGTATCATGAGAGATGCACCATTGGTATATAAACATTTGGGTGAATTTCTTTTTTTAAAGGAAAACTTAACCCATAACAAACATGTTATATATTGTAGCTCAGATGTGGTGGCTGCCTTTCATGTTTTTTTCAGGAAAATACAATTTTCAGCAAATACAGTTGCAATAAAAAGTATGTGAACCCTTTTGGAAGGATATGGATTTCTGCATAAATTGGTCAATAAATGTGATCTGGGGGCGTGGCCTGGACATGCAGAGGTGAAGACGTGTTTCTCAGGAGTTCTGGCGCTGACACCGTAAAAACCTGCTATATTGCTGCCTCTCATCCGCTCAACATGAGAAAAAAGTCGGGCAAGACTCTTCCTAAACCGGGGGCATCCTCGGGCTCCATCAAGAGATTCCTTTCTATGGAATCGGGAGACGTGGAGGACGCGGACGGCCTAGGCCGCACTACACGTGGCACAAGCTCCGGGGTGAGTTCCACCCCCCGCCGTAAGCCGGAGCACAGGCATCACTCTCCAGCCTCGTCTGCCTGCTCGGAAGGCGAGGAGAGCTCCCTTGGCCAATCTAGTGTTGCGGCACTTGTAGAGGGCTTCCCGACCAAAGCTGAATTCGCATCAATGTTTCGAGGACTGTAGCGCTCAATTAACAAAGATCTCTCCGCAGTGCGTGGGGACTTGGCGCTGGTGTTAGAGCGTGTAGAGGAATCGGAACTCCGTTTGGATCGCCACGCGGCCGCCATTAGAGATCTGCAATCCTCCACAAGGTCCCTCACTATTGCGCACAGGATGGCCCTCTACAAGATCGAGGACCAGGAGAACCGTGCCAGGAGGAACAAGATTAGTATTAGAGGCCTCCCCGAGGCGACGGGAGATGATGACCTTCTTCACTCGGTCCGTGGCATCTTTAACGGAATGTTAGGCCTCCCTGCAGACCACCCGCTCAAGTTGGACAGGGTTCATAGAGCCCTACGTCCCCGCAATTTCTCATCAGACACTCCAAGGGACGTGATCTGTAGGCTCCACTACTATGAGGAAAAGGAGCAAATAATGCGCAAGGCCTGAGACTCTACCTCCCTGGACTTTGATGGGGCCACCCTGTCCTTCTTCCCTGATCTTGCTAGGGAAACCTTGGACCGCCGTAGAGCCCTGAAACCCTTGACGGAGAAACTCAGGGCCGCATCGATCTCCTACCGCAGGGGCTTCCCGACGGCTCTCATTGCCCATCAAGGAGGTAAGACAACAGTGCTCCGCTTCTCGGAGGATTTGGAGAAATTTTGTTCGGATGTCGATATTTCCCCTCCGGAGCTACCCGGCTGGCAAGAAACTCTCCATCCTCTTCCTGCAGCATCTACCCCTCAATGGAAGAATGTAGGCCGCGGACGTCGCTCCGCCACCGCAGAGATCTCCCCGCCTCTGGAGTGAGGCCTGTACCGCCAGATGGAAGCTCTCCATGATATTGTCTCAGGCCTGTCTGGCTAATTCGGCCTGACCACTCTATCTCATGGGTGTCTCCTGACTTTCATGATACCCATGGGCCCTGTTTGTCACTTTCTCTCCCGGAGGTTCGGTTGATCCATTACTCTTGCTGGAGTGACTTGAGAGGGGTTCTCTTTAGTTAACTATGTTTTGGGTACTGCTCACCTCGCCCAATGGGTCCTATGTGCAATTTTGTGGTATACATAGCAGGTTCTAAACTAATGTTCAGTGTAATCTTCAATACTAGATTTAAGTTTAAGTTTTATTGTACTTCTGATGTGATTGGTGTCAGCGCTGGGATTCCCTGACGGCGATCATGGCTCTTTCGATGCTCGCCGCCAGCTCCTGGCGTGGTTCCACCCCCCTCCTGAGGGTGTGCGGCGCGACCCTGCACTCCTGTGTCCTGGCCTCTTCGGGGGCTGTGGGCATGGGGGTGTTGGCCCGCTCGCACTACCCTCCTTTGCACCGCATTCAATTGCGTGCATTTACGAGATGCGCCCCTTTTGGGGCCAATGTTGTTTTTGATGTTACTTTTCTCTGTCTATTTCTTCTTTCTCTCTTTCTGCCTCTATGGTGCTCTCCCCCCTTGCCCTTCCCTCCCCTGTCCCTTATTCTCTGTCCCCGCCGCAGGTGCCACCTTGCTAGTGATGAGGATACGTGTCCCTACTCTGAAACCCTATGGCTACGCTGAATTTGGTCTCCCTGAACGTCCGGGGTCTACACTCCCCAGGTAAGAGACATAACCTCTACAGAGAGCTGGGTCGCCTGCATGGGGACGTTGTGCTCTTGCAGGAAACCCACCTCACACACACCACCTCTGTGAAACTCACCTCCCCTCAATACCCATTATGGTATTATAGCCTTTCAGATGTCCACAAATCTAAGGGTGTGGCCATTGGGTTTCGCAGGGGGACTCCTTTTACGCTTGATGCCATGCTTAGTGATGATCTGGGTCGCTTCCTATTCCTTCGAGGTAGCCTGGGTAGTATGCCGTGCACAAAAGCCACTTTATATGCTCCCAACCGTGATCAGGTTTCCTTTATAGCTTCTACCCTTAAAAAATTGGGGGATTTCGCCTGGGGCTGTGTTCTCCTTGCCGGAGACTTTAATGTGTCCCTAGAACCATCTCTGGATACATCCTTAGGTCAGTCCTGTATCTCGCAGAGACGCCTTGCGTTTTTACGTAAATGTTTACATAATGCCCAATTGATGGACATTTGGCGGATCATGCATCCCCGGGTGAAAGACTATACCCATTACTCCCATCTACACCAGACTCATTCTAGAATAGACCTTTTCTTCATTAGTCACCACCATCTCTCCCTCCCGACGGCTTCTTCAATCGCCGCCACTACCATCTCAGACCATGTTCCGATCGTCCTCACTTTAGCTATCCCCTCCATCCCCTGTAGATCCACGAATTGGAAGCTTAATGACAACCTCCTTTCGGAAGAAGTAGATAGGAAGGTGCTTCTGAGTGACTTATCTCAATATTTCGCTGACAATCAACCCACTGGCGTCGCCCCTGGCACTCTGTGGGAGGCCCATAAGGCCTTTATCCGAGGTAAATTTATTGAACTGGGTACGAGGAGGAAGAGGGAACGCACCTTTAAACAACAGGAACTGATCAGGGACATTGAGACTTTAGAATGCCAACACAAATCTACTCGATCCCAAGCGATCTTCCATGTTCTGACCCAGAGAAGGGAGGAGCTACGGGCCCTCTATCATTTGGACCAGAAACAATCCTATCGTATTGTTGCCCAACGCCTGCACGAATGGGGCAATAGGCCTGGGCGCCTGCTGGCCCGTTCGTTGCAACAAAAAAAGACAGCCACTTTAGTGGCTCGGATTAAGACCTCGCGGGACTCTTTAGTGCACGATACGACGGCCATTGCTAGGGAATTCCGTTCATTCTACCAGGCTTTATACCACGTACGTAGCGCGGTTGAAGACACAGAGGCCAAATCCAGACTTATCAATGATTACCTGTCCCAAGCCAACTTGCCCAAACTGTCAGTGGACAAGTTGGCCGCCTTAGAAGGGGAGATCACTACCTCATTTCTTTGTTCAACATTGACACCAAGCTTTACGCTAAGGTTATTGCGAACAGGCTTCTCCCGCTCCTCCCCCAATGGGTCTCTATGGATCAGACAGGCTTTATTCCCGGGAGGGAGGCACGGGATAACTCCCTTCGCACCCTCTCACTGATGTCATATGTCCGCCGGTTCTCCCAGCCTACCCTTCTTTTATCTACAGATGCTGAGAAAGCTTTTGACAGGGTGGACTGGGAGTACCTTATGGCGACCCTCTCCCATCTCGGCATCGGTCCATCTCTACTGTCCCGTATTTCAGCCCTTTACTCTTCTCCCACCGCCCAACTCCTCATAAACGGTACCCTGAGTGAATCATTTACGTTATATAATGGCACCCGGCAGGGATGTCCCCTCTCTCCTATCTTATTCGCTCTCTCCCTCGAACCCTTCCTTTCGACGATCAGGCTAGACCCGAACATTCGGGGGATCACGGTAGGCTCTGTTGAACATAAATATGCCGCATACGCGGATGATATTCTCTTCTATATACAACGCCCCCTTATCTCCCTCCCTAATTTGATGTCCACTTTCTCAAAATTTAGTGCCATTTCTAATTTTAAAATCAATATGTCTAAATCCGAAATCTTAAACCTCACTGTCCCAAATAAACTCGCCACCCGTCTGAAAGAATCCTTCCCTTTTAATTGGCAGCCCCAGTCCCTTAAATATCTTGGCATCTTTCTGACCCCCAACCCCTCCTCTTTGTTCCGAACTAATTATATCCCCTTATTAAACACTATTAGAGCTGATTTGCAGAGGTGGTCCCAACTTGCCCATTCTTGGCTGGGGAGGATCAGCATTGTGAAGATGAACATACTGCCCAGGCTACTATTTTTGTTTCAAATGATTCCCTTTAAGATCCCAGTAGGTTTTTTCACTCTCCTTCGGTCCCTTTTCGGTAAATACATTTGGCATGGGAGGCGACCCAGATTAGCTAGATCCACACTTACCAGGTCTAAATCCGATGGAGGCCTCGCCTTACCGGATGCTAAAGGTTATTTTACAGCTGCAGTACTCACTAGGATATTAGATTGGAAGTACCATAAGCGTTCTAAACTGTGGGTGTCCCTGGAGGAGTCCATGTGCTCCACTGACTTGTTTACACAGCTATGGATCCCCAAAAGATGCAGGTCCCTGGCTATATCCACTTCTCCTCTCACGCACTCCACTTTAACGATCTGGGACTCACTGTGCAGATCCCATGGGTGGCTGCACAACTTCCCACTGATGCCTCTTGCTGGACACAACTACTTCCCCCCTGGGAATATGTTCATTTCTGGAAAGCCTTGGTCTCTCGGTAATGCAACAACGTTACATCAAGCGATTACTCCCACTGGGATGGCCTCTTTGTCCGACCTTATGGGTCCCTCCCCCGTTTGTTACATGGATCATTGGAAATACCACCAACTTTCAACCTTTGTACGCTCCCTTCCACAACCGCTTTGATCTCTCACGGATCTGTCCCTAATTGAACTAGACTTTGCTGAGGACCATCCCCCAGAGAGACCCCTCTCATATTTCTACAAGACGTTGATGTCCTTAGCAACCAAGGGCCAACCCATATTTCTTCGTAACTGGGAACGAGACCTCAATATAACTTTTACAGAGGCCCAAAAGTCCAAGATCCTTAGTTTGGCCCATACCTCCTCAATCTCCTCCAGGATCGCAGAAGTAAACTACAAAGTTCTCACCAGGTGGCACCTCACCCCTGCGGCACTTCATGGGATTTTTCCCCTGACTTCCCCTCTTTGCTGGAGGGGCTGCGGAAACAGAGCAACACATGCTCACCTTTGGTGGGACTGCCCAAATATACGCCCATTTTGAAATGCTGTTCTTGATTGTATGAAGGAAATTCAGGGATTTGAGACCCCCAGTGACCCTGGGGTCGTTTTGTTACACTGTACGGACAGACCAGTTGGCCCATATAAGAAATCCTTGACACCGCATTTTTTAAATGCGGCGAAATCTTTAATTCCTAGGTATTGGAAGTTGGCTATAGTTCCAACTCTGCGTCAATGGTTAGAGGAAGTTGATCATACATATCATATGGAGGATCTCACACTTTTTAGCAGGAATAAATCCGATCTGGCGATCAAAATATGGGCCGACTGGTTTGCCTTCAAGTTTACTACTGCGTATGCTAATATTGTATCCTAAGCTATGAGACACTATTCTCTTAATTAATATGTTTGTTTTATTTACATATGACTGGTATTCACCTGTGGCGACCTACCCTCCCTCCCTCCCTCCCCCTCACCCTTCTCTTTATTCTCTGCTTCTCCTTTTTCTTTTCTCATCTCTTTCTTCAACCTTCCTCATACTTTCTTACCATCCAATGTTCCTCACTTTATTGTAAGCACTTTGGCTCAGGGACATTTTAATAATGATACTGAGTAGGGGCTTTTTTTCGGTCTTGCCGAATGGTATCTGGTCATAGTCAGACCGTACTCTTTGCCCCTTCCTCCTTGTACCTCATTTTACTTTGATTTAATGTCCTTGATTTGATATTTGTTTTTGTCTTGGAATGGTCTTCTGTTTCATTCCCTTTTGTATTTGTATATTCTGTATACTTAATAAAAAACTTATTGAACAAACAAAAAAATAAATAAATGTGATCTGATCTTCATCTAAGCCACAACAATAGACAATCACAGTCTGCGTAAACTAATAACACACAAAAAATTAAATGTTGCCATGTTTTTATTGAACACACCATGTAAACATTCACAGTGCATGTGTAAAAAGTATATGAACCCCTAGACTAATGACATCTCCAAAAGCTAATTGGACTCCTGTTGGCTGACACCTCGCTCCAATCAATGAGATGGGAGGTGTTGGTTACAGCTGCTCTCTCCTATAAAACACACACACCAGTTCTGGGTTTGCTTTTCACAAGAAGCATTGCCTGATGTGAATGATGCCTCGCACAAAAGAGCTCTCAGAAGACCTACTATTAAGAATTGTTAACTTGCATAAAGCTGGAAAGGGTTATAAGAGTTTCTCCAAAAAGCCTTGCTGTTCATCAGTCCACGGTAATGGAGATGAATAGATCCAGACACGTATGTGGCCCATATCAGGAGAGCAAACCCTTGTCCCTTCATAGATACAGTGGAGCAGTGACGTAGCCACCCAGAAACAGCAATTGTGTTTGTGATTTACATATACTTTAAAATTTCCTGTTAGGAAAAAATCCATAGGAAATAAAAACTCAAAAAGCTATAGACATATTAAAATTTAGTGTGCCATCTATTTTCCACCACAGATTACTAATGTGTTGTTTGGATTCCAAATGCATTCAGTGGAAGTACTGGCATTACGTCAAAATACATAAAAAGGCTGTGTGAAAAAAAAAAAACTCAGGATTTTGTAGCTGTGCCGACCTATGACTTGGATAACTCAGAAAAAGGAGAAGCAAATTTAATGGATGTGCTGTGATTTAGTTTACAGTTTGAGTAAATGTTTCATTTTGTATTCACGCTCTTTGCATTATTAACCATTTAAGGAATACAAAATTTAGAGGTGCTCAGCATGTTTTGTTACAATGATGGTAAAATTCTCTTTCAGCAAGCAAAGACTCTCTGCAGGACATACACAGCTGCAACTCCTGTACTTTAAGAGGCATGTCATAATGTTTGGCTTGAATATGTAAGCCGAAATACCATTACCACTCATCGGGCTTTGTAACCCGTCATAATTAATTGTGCAAAAGCTTCGCCAAGCTAGGCAGAAGGAAATGTTTGCTTGAAGTAGTATGATGATGTGGGTTCTCCAGAAAGAAAGATATTCTGATCACATCTCTTTTGAAAGACGGTATTTTCTTCGGAGGAAAACATTTCTTTAATGACAACACTGCAGAGAGTAGATATCAACACACTCCAATCTAGACATGTAGCAGCCCTCATTTATTATAAGCCTGCCTTGTTTAAATTGCAAAGGAACATTTTCTATGGCTCATATAAAAAGCAGCAAAGCTCCGACATGGGACATTGTTTTAGTAAATGAAGTGGATGCACCAGCTCCAAAAATGCATTTTTATATTTGCTGTAGCTGAGCATATTTAAGGCATATTGTTCCTATGTTAAACTTAATTAGCCTTTAAAAATGTTGAACAGATGTTTGCTGTATAAAACCAATTTTACAATAAATAACACAAGACAGCAAGAAACTACTGCTTGATGAGTGCATTCATTATACTTTCTTGTGACCTTTATCTATATTTCTTGGGGTACTTTTTTCTGTAGCCGAGTATGTTTGATTCTACTTAACATGTCATTTACGCTTGGAGTTTGGTTAAGTACGGCCGTCAGCAGACTGTGTCAGTGACATTTTCTAAAAGCACAAAAAAAAATGTTTCCAGTCTGAAAGAATACCCGCCATGCATGTAAATATTTAACAAAAATAATACCACCTTTTTACATATATTATTCAGGAGGAAGCGGATAAAATTAAAACAGGTGGCTTGAAAAGGTTAATTTAGCACGGTGGAAGAAATACATTGGTTTGCACCATTAATAAGACTACTCAATGGCTATTTATTACAGGTACTTATATAGTGCCGTCAATTTTACACACACAAATTTGCTTGGAATCTAGGAGCCAGCTAAAAAAGTTAGGAGCCAGAAAACGCACCCCGTCCCGACGAGCTTGCGCGCAGAAGCGAACACATACGTGAGCAGCGCCCACATATGTAAACGGTGTTCAAACCTAACATGTGAGGTATCGCCTCGATTGGTAGAGCGAGAGCAATAATTCTAGCCCTAGACCTCCTCTGTAACTCAAAACATGCAATCTGTAGATTTTTTTTTAACGTCGCCTATGAAGATTTTAAAGGCTAAAAGTTTGTCGGCATTCCACAAACGGGCGCAATTTTGAAGCGTGACATGTTGGGTATGAATTTACCCGGCGTAACATTATCTTTCATAATATAAAAAAAAATGGGGATAACTTTACTGTTGTCTTATTTTTTTTATTAAAAAAAGTGTAATTTTTTTCCCAAAAAAGTGCGCTTGTAAGACCGCTGCGCAAATACGGCGTGACAGAAAGTATTGCAACGATCGCCATCTTATTCTCTAGGGTGTTAGGATAAAAAATATATATAATGTTTGGGGGTTCCAATTAGAGGGAAGAAGATGGCAGTGAAAAATAGTGAAAAATTACATTAGAATTGCTGTTTAACTTGTAATGCTTAACTTGTAATACCAACGGCCACCACTAGATGGCACCAGCTCACACATCTGGTGGTAAAAACTTGTAATACCAACTGCTCACCACCAGATGGCGCCAGCGCACAAAAACAATTTTTTTTTTTTGCCCACCTTCCAAGCCAAGTAGCCAGGACACCATTTCTAGTCGCCATGGCGACCTGGCGCCCGGGATTTGTCGAACCCTGATATAGTGTGTGTGTAATATTTACATCAGTCTCTGCCGACAAGGAGCCTACAATCTAAGTTCCCTAGTGCACATTCATACATACACATACTAGGGTCAATTTAGGTAGGATCCAATTAACCTAACGGCAAGTCTTTGAAGTGAGGGAGAAAACCGGAATACCCAGGGGAAACCCATACAGGCACAGGGAGAACATGCAAACTCCATGGCTGGGATTGGAACCAACGTCCCTAGTGCTACCAGATGGAAGTGCCTATTTGTTGTAAATGTTGACAGGGGGCTCATTTAGAAACTAATGTGTACAATTTTTCTTTGAATTGTAATATTATACAATTTTTGGATCTGACAGTATATAAAACATGTCTGAATGTACAATACCTGCCCGCGAGAATGTGTTTCCAGCGCGATCGCATCGCGCTGGTTTTCGGCAACAGAGTACTGTACATCTCGCTCTGGCTGAAATAGGAAAAACACAATACAGCGAGCGCGAGAAAGAAGCGACGGGGATTCGACTTGGATTCCCGCCAATACCAGGCACTGTGTTTTGTATGAATCATGAAGGGGGACTCCATGTAAAATTTTAAATAAAAAACGGTATGGGTTCCCCTCCAGGAGCATACCAGTTCCTTAGGTCTGGTATGGATTTTAAGGGGAACCCCCCTTCGCCCAAATAAATGTTGTGGGGCTCCCCCCAAAATCCATACCAGACCCTTCTCACCCCACCCCCAGGAAAGGGGGTGGGGACAAGCGAGCGAACACCCCCCCGAACCGTACCAGACCGCATGCCCTCAACATTGGGGGTGGGTGCTTTGGGGCAGGGGGGCGCCCCCCCCCCACCCCAAAGCACCTTGTCCCCATGTTGATGAGGACAAGGGCCTCTTCCCGACAACCCTGGCCATTGGTTGTCGGGGACTGCGGGTGCAGAGCTTATCGGAATCTGGGAGCCCCCTTTAATAAGGGGGCCCCCAGATCCCAGCCCCCCACCCTATGTGAATGAGTATGGGGTACATCGTACCCCAACCCATTCACCTGGAGGAAAAGTGCCAAGAAAAAAAACACACTACACATGTTTTTAAAGTCATTAGGCAGCTCCGGGGGTCTTCTTTCGACTTCGGGGGTCTTCTTCGGACTTCTCCACTCTCTTCTTCTGCTCTCCGGTGTTGTCTCCACCTGATCCTGCACTTTTTCGGCAGCCAGCGCTCCCATAAACTCCAGCACTGGGCTGTCCCTTGGTGTCCCCATATCCAATGCAGGGCTATGGGCTGTGTATTAGCCTTGATGACATTATTGGACCTTAACCACTTGCTTACTGGGCACTTAAACCCCCCTCCTGCCCAGACCAATTTTCAGCTTTCAGTGCTGTCACTCTTTGAACGATAATTGCGTGGTCATACAACACTGTACCCAAAGTGGTATTTGGTGGTATTTGATCACCTCTGGGTTTTTTATTTTTTGTTAAAACAAAAAAACAAAACCGTTTTATATTTTGTTATAAAATTTTGCAAACAGATAATTTTTCAACTTCATTGATGTACGCTGATGAGGTTGCACTGATGGGCACTGAGAGGTGGCAGTGATGAGCACTGAACAGGACTGGTAGGTGACAATGCTAAGTGCCATGGATTGGCACTACTGGTGGGCATCGATAGGTGGCACTCATGGGCATTGATAGGTGCCACCGATTGCTGGCACTGTAGGCACTGGCAGGCGGCACTGGTGGGCACAGATGAGCCGGCTGTGCCTCGTCCTCTTTGGGACCGATGTCCCTTGCACAGAAGCCTGTGATCGGCTTTTTTTTCTCTTCACGCTGTCAGGGTGAGGAGAAAAAAAAACGATTACCGATCTTCTGTTTACATTACGTGATCAGCTGTCATTGGCTGACAGCTCATCACATGGTAAGGGGACAGGATTTGCCCCTTACTCCGATCTGTGATCACCCAAGTCTCTGGGAAAGTGCAAAGGGCAGGACATCTATTGACCGGCAAAGTAGGTCCACGCTGTAGCTGTCATTCGGCTATAGTGCAGATCTGAAGGGGTTAAACCACGACAGTGTAGGGAAGAAACAGCTTCAGTGACTGGTTTAGCAGCACATGTGTTTACAGTAGCAGAGGTAAGAGATTTACCCAGTCCCCACATACATAAACATGCAGAGGTCCCCTGCAATGTGGGGTGGGCACAGCCCCACTTCACAGGCAGTCTTTTTGTTTTCCCAGAGGTCAACTTTAACATAGGTTTGCTGTAAAGTGGTTGTAAACCCACTTTTTGTACTTTTACCTACAGGTAAGCCTAGAACAAGGCTTACCTGTAGGTAAGGAGAATATCTCCTAAACCTGCACGGTTTAGGAGATATTCCCCTCGCAATGCGCCGCTGCGCATGCGCAGGGGGGATCTACGGCGAAAGGACCGGCAGCCGCCGGACCTTGCCGAGTTTCAAATCTTCGGCGCGTATGCGCGGGAGTGCCGTCATCGCCGCTCCAGCCAATTACAGCACTGGAGCGGCGATACCCGGAAGACACGCCGAGGCAAGATTAAATCTCGCTCGGCGTGAACCAGGTAAGTGATACGCACCTCGTTCCGAGGTAAGTATTTCATAATGAGCTAATATGTGGTGCATATTAGCTCATTATGACTTTTCCCTTACAGGAGGAAAAAATTTTTTTTTTTCATGCGGGTTTACAACCGCTTTAACCACTTGCCGACCGCGCACCGTCGTTATACGTCCACAAGGTGGCTCTGCTGGGCGAGAGCACGTAATATGACGTCCTCTCTCCCAGCCGCCACTAGGGGCTCGCCCCCGACTCCCGTGCGTGTGCCCGGCGGGCGCGATCGCCGCCGGGCACACGCGATCGCTCGTTACAGAGCGGGGACCGGGAGCTGTGTGTGTAAACACACAGCTCCCGGTCCTGTCAGCAGGGGAAATGCTGATCTTCGGTTCATACAATGTATGAACCGAGGATCAGTGTTACCCCTAGTGAGGCCACCCCCCCCCCCCCCCCACAGCAAGAACACACCCAGGCATACTTAACCCCTTCTCCGCCCCCTAGTGTTAACCCCTTCACTGCCAGTGGCATTTTTATAGTAATCCAATGCATTTTTATAGCACTGATCGCTATAAAAATGCCAATGGTCCCAAAAATGTGTCAAAAGTGTCCGAAGTGTCCGCCATAATGTCGCAAAACCGAAAAAAAAAATCGCTGATCGCCGCCATTACTAGTAAAAAAAATATAATAAAAATTACATAAAAATACCCCCTATTTTGTAAACGCTATAACTTTTGCGCAAACCAATCAATAAATGCTTATTGCGATTTTTTTTTACGAAAAATATGTAGAAGAAAACGTATCGGCCTAAACTGAGGAAAAAAAATGTTTTTTTATATATTTTTGGGGGATACTTATAGCAAAATGTAAAAAATATTAATTTTTTTCAAAATTGGCTCTCTATTTTTGTTTATAGCGCAAAAACTAAAAACCGCAGAGGTGATCAAATACCACCAAAAGTAAGCTCTATTTGTGGGAAAAAAAGGACACCAATTTTGTTTGGGAGCCATGTCGCACGACCGCGCAATTGTCTGTTAAAGCGACGCAGTCCCGAATCGCAAAAAGTACTCTGGTCTTTGGGCAGCAATATGGTCCGGGGGGTAAGTGGTTAACTTGTAGAGTGTAGCAGGCTTATACCTTATGTAGGGTTTTTACTTTCATCTATAAGTTCTCTGGGGAGATAGTTGTGTGTTTACTTGGCAAAGGAGGGGAATGCTTCCCCAATGTGAATAAAGACAGCAGTTACTGCACTTTTTTTCAGAATGATAAGGGGTTCAAGCTTTGTGATATATGTCCATAGGGAGATCCCTGTCATTTACTGTGGTCAACGGGAAAAGAAGTTGGGGGGAAAAAGCTCAACAAGTAGGACATATAAAAATATCAGATCTCGCCTTACACACTCATTTTCAAGAATTACGTCACTTTCCCAGAATGCTGACTTCTTTCGATTTTGTATTTTTCATCTTATGTAGGTGGAAAAAAAAAAAAAAGACAAAATATATATATATATATATATATATATATATATATATATATATATATATATATATATATATATATATATATATATATATATATATATATATATATATATATATATATATATATATATATATATATATATATATATATATATATATATATATATATATATATATATATATATTTTTTGTCTATTGTGTCTTTTTTTTTTTTTTTTTTTACTGCCATGGGAGGATTGCTTTTATACTCAACATAATCAAAGTAATGGCTTGCTGATCATTATTAAATGAAGTCATGTGTCAATGTAGAGATATTTAAAATTTTATGATGTAATGCTTATGCAGGTTTTAGTCTGTCCTTAAGTTTATGAGCTACAAGGTTTTCTTACACTCACAGTGATCTTTGCTTGTCCAGAAAGCATGAAAGGAGTTGTAATTTAAATGATAGCACATAAAATGACAAGCACTTATTCAAATTAAATCAGCAGATGGCACAGGTTTAAGATGGTATCATTATGGGGTATGTCATGGATCGCTTAAATGTAACATTTCAGATCCCTTAAAATGTTAGAAAATGTCAAAAAAAGGCCAGTTTTATCAGTAAAATGTATTTTATTTCTTTTTTTCACTGTTCTATTCAGAAAATAATCTATCAGAACTTTATTTAATTTCAGCCCTCATTGATCTACTTGCCCCGAAAAAATGCTCATTTATATCAGGAGTCATCACAGAAACGTATTTTAATTGTTGCCGAGTCATGCAAGATGGATAACTTCCTGATTTTATGTTCAATTTGTTCTATCTAAACTAGACATGCATTTAAAAGAGAAAAGAGAGATCCACAACAAATTAAAGGAAGAGAATAAAGACATTTATATTCATCTCTGCCCCAAACCTTACGTTAATGGTACAGATATGCCAACTTACACCTACTTAACAAGACAAAACAGAGCACTACTTCAGGTCTTGTGTAGAAATGGAAAGAGCCCAATGGAACATCCACCATAAAGCAACTCTACCATTAAAACAAAGCTTGGCATTGAATACTCAACATCTCTTGCTGCCCGCGCTGTCCATCTCTTCAGTAATGAAGAGAAACCGTAAGCTGAAATCTTGAAGATTCTAATGCCGCGTACACATGACCATTTTTAATGGTCTAGAAAAAACAAGTTTTTTTTCAACCCGATTATTGTTAAACCGGCCTTGCCTACACACAATCGTGAAAAAAAATGCTCTAGCAAAGCGCGGTGACGTACAACACGTACGACGGCACTATAAAAGGGGAAGTTCCATTCGGATTGTGCCAACCCTTGGGGCTGCTTTTGCCGATTTTGTGTTAGTAAAAGACGATTCACGCTTTTCAGTCTGTTACAGTGGGATTAATGTGCTATCTCCATTACGAACGCTAGTTTTACCAGAACAAGCTCTCCCGTCTCATAACTTGCTTCTGAGCATGCGCGTTTTTTTCATCGTCGTTAAAGCCCACACACGACAACGTCAAAAACTAAGTGAAAATTTTGAGCATTTTTCAAAATTTTTAATGCCCATTTTTTTATGTCGTGAAAAATGCTCTGGAGCCCACACACGATTGTTTTAATGACATTTAAAAAAAAAAAAAATTTTTACATCCCGAAAAACGGTTGTGTGTACACGGCATAACATTTCCGGAAGGGTACATAGAGACATAGGGGCCAGCAGATAATCGAATCACTAAACATAAGGAGACCAGAAATCTGAGATTCCTGGAAGACAATATGAAAAAGAGGGGTGTACTGCGCTAATTCAATAAATAGTAAAGCGGCAACTGAAAATAATGGTCAAAGGAAGAGCTGCGCTGTTGCAAGCTAAAATGTGACACTAGTGACAATGAAGTGCTAGATAATTGGCAATTAAAATGATGAAACACCGACTGAGTGAAAAAATAGATCTCTAAAAAGGTCTGTGAGACCTCAATAAGATAACAAGAAGGGGTTAATTCCTAAATTAGGTAGAAACCTGAAAATTATCAAGTGAATAGCAGTCCGTTTGAACAAACCAAAAAAATCCTTAGGAATACCAATAACAATAGCGTCAGAGGTAAAAAAAAATATGAATATATAAAAAAAAATACTAATATAGTGTCCATATAAACTTAAATATCCCCAGTGTTCAATGAATCCAATAGTCCAGGAAAAAGTGCCGACAGGATAGTGCCTCCAAACAATAACACTGCAGCTTACCAGATGGATGTGATCTCTGATTATAGGAGATCAATATGCGCATATGGTCAATATCCCAGCCTGGGGTCTCTATTGGTAGCAAAAAATCCCTCAGTGTAGTTCAATATTGCTCAAACAAACAATGCAGCAATTCAGGATGCACCACATAAAAAAAGGAAGGGACTGTCATAGCGTAAAACCCTCAAATATTTTAATAAGTCACATAAAAATGCACACTTAAATCGAAGAAGTAAGATAAGGCATATAAAATGCAATCGAGCCAGCCAGCTCTTCGATTCAGCAGGGAGTTTGGATCAGTGGCAGTGCTGGCGGGGAGTTGGGAATCCGCCAACCTAGGTGCTCTTCATCAAGGTCATCTGCTGATCTGAGAACTGTAGTGGGGACTTTTAATGGCAACTATAATCACAGGTCGTGTTACTCACTGTGTCTCCAGCTTCACTGTGTCTCCAACTTTGAAGGGGAAACTGGCCAAAAGTTTTTTTGCATGGGGCTTCTGCTGACTAATGCTTTAGCCAAAGAATCCTGCGCATATGCACCAGCTGGAGTGTCGTGTGAGATGCCTGTTGGATAGAATCTCTAATGGCATCCACTGTGAAACATAAGGCTCTAGGCATATTCTCCCAAAATTTGATCTGTGCCAGAGGCAGATCTTTCAGCCCCTGTTTCACCTGGTCCTTTATGACCTGACACATACCAGCCGTCGCCACAGCAGGTTGGGTTACTGCACCCGCCAAGGGAAAAGGAAGTCGTTAATGATTACAACTTTTTCTCAGAATGATCTTTAAATACCTGGGCATTGTCCACCGGACAAGTTAGGCTATTATTTACACAAGAAATAGCTGCATCCACAGAAGGCAGACTTGACTTCTTGGTAAACTTCTACTCCATAGGATAAAGAACTTCAAACTTCCTAGGAGGAAAAAAACGCTTATCTGGGTGTTTCCAGTCTGCGTAAATCAGATTCTCCAATAAAAAATGGATCGGAAAGGCACAAGCAGCCTGCAGGGATTTTAATGAACCCAGAGAGGATTCAGTTAATTCAGCAGAAGGTAATCTGAATGTAGTGCGTACCGCTTCAGCATAACATTGCACCTGTAACTTCAGAACTTGGGAAGCAGAAAAAGGTTACTCTGATATTACTGATCCCTTTGGGTCCTCATCCCCTGATGGGGCCCCATCATCCTCAGATTTCTCTGAAAGGAGATCCAAAACAACAGAAGATCTGCTTCGCTTTTTGTCCTTTTCTGAGGACTTTGTGATCAACGCAGCGACTCTCCTTTCTAAGTTGTTCAGGGCTGTTGCCAAAGTGTCCTCAGTGACTTATGCAGGCACCAGCACCAGAGGAGTGGCTGCTACTCCTGATAGAGGTAATAGCTCATCCTGTCTAGGTGCATCAGGTATTACCGGAGAGGAAGGTACCGAGCAGGCGCAGCTAGAGCCTCCTGTCTCAGGCGGCGGTGCTTTTTTGTCTCTTAGTCCATGAATTTTTTCTCTGGGTAGACATTTTACTAAGCAAAGCTGAGGTACCACAAAAAAATGTACTGTGCTAGTTTAGCAATCTTCATAGAAGAATGCAACTAATAACACACAGGTTCATGCTAGAGTAGGTGTCTATCTATGAGTGCTCAGCCAACCACATGGAGATCTTACGTGCTCTTACACTGCTGTGTCCCATCAAGAAAGCTCCAAGCCAGAGAGGCTCCTTTACTTACATCCTGTATGATCTTGCTCACGGCCCACCCCCTCACATTGCCAAATAGCATAAAGCGCGCCCCCATGACCTAGGGGTAATGGCGGTGCTCAGACACAAGGAAAAGTCCTCCTGACACTTCCCTGAAAAGGAGGGATAGGCATCCGTCCATGGCAGAACTTAGCAGCGGAAGGAGTGTGCTTGTCTGGAGAACTGACACTGTTCTGGAGCATGGTGAGTGAAACTAACCCCTCTACTGCCCCCAGTGGTGGCCGAAATTATAACTACTCCAAAATTAGAAGTTTAAAAACTTAGGACTCTTTCCTGGCTTATCTTTTCCCCGCTGCAGAACCAATCTTCCCCCATCACGGCGGGGTGTGTGTGCCAACCTTCAGGAATATGGGTTCCTACTTTAAGGAGGCCTCTTCCCTGGGTCTTGAAAAAGACTCTGCCAGGACTTTTATCGTAAAGAGCGAAAGTGCTGGACCCTAGAGCAGAGTCCTCCAAAGAAAGAAATTCCAGACGACACCTCGTCCATGAGGCCCAGATACCATCCAGTTTTGGCGTAAAATTTTATGCGTCTTGGATGAACCCGAAAGTGTAGCTTTTATCCTCCCAGGGTTTCTTCGGCAGAGCTTCCTTCGGCAAATCTTACTCGCGTCCAATACCTTAGACACTGGCATAAAACCTGAGGTACTTCCCTTAGGGGAGGGGTTATATGGAGGGGAACTTGTCTTCATTGGTTGTGCCAGTGTCCAATCACCTCTGGTGACCACACAACCCACTATGTAATGAATAGAGGCTCTGTGTCCCATGGTGTACGATAAAGAAATTATGCCTGGATTAAAATCTAAACATTAACAGCGCTTATTGTGAATATTCAATGGTATAATATTTCATATATTGCCGTATTAAAAAAGCTGTGAATATGTGTGGTATTGCATACTACACTTAAAGGTTCACTAAAGTAATTTTTTTTTTTTAGCTAAATAGCTTCCTTTACCTTACTGCAGTCCTGGTTTCATGTCCTCATTGTTCATTTTTGCTTTGAAGTGGCTGTAATTCTGCTGTGATCTCCACACTTCCTGGTTGCCCGTTTCCTTATACCACAGTACTGGGAGCTTTTCACGGTGGTCTAAGCTGTCATTACTATGTGTCTAAAACTTAACAGAACCAATCAGATTCATTTTAAAAACAAAACACTGCCCTGGATTTGTTTGTTTTTGTTCTGTGTCTCTCTCTACTTCACAGAAACATGAAACCAGTTTAAAACCGAAAGTGAAACTAGAGGCACATTATATGATTGATTTTTATCTATTTGTCATCATTTTTAAAAGGAATCAGTTAAAGCGGAGCTCCGGCCACAATTTCACTTTTTAAATATAAATACCCCTGTAATACACAAGCTTAATGTATTCTAGTAAAGTTAGTCTGTAAACTAAGGTCCGTTTTGTTAGGTTGTTACAGCATTTAGACACTTTATAAAATAGAAATTGACTGGGGCCATCTTAAGTGTGTGCATGATGAAGCCAGACTGTATGACTTCCTGGATTTCAGCCTTGCAAATCTAGCACATGATTGGTGCTGCACAAGCAGTGTCATATCAGGTTTCAGCACCTGTGCTGTCCAAGTCACATGATTCTTTGAGACTGGGGAATGCACAGACTCCTGGAAAGTTACACCCACTACATTCCCAGGAGTCTGTGCGGTGTAGGTTAGGAAGCATTAAGCACCTAGGTGCAGGAAGTGGGAAGATTAACTATTCTGCCTAGCAACAACACTTTGAATGCATCTAAAATAAAAAATAAAATAAAAAATCGTAAAGGACTAATGACATTTTTTTAAAACTACTGATGTAATGTTATATTTATGGGTGGAACTCCACTTTAACTTTTATGTCTATACCCTGTAAACAGTCATTTCAGCAAAAAAAAAAAAAATTCCTTTAGTGACCCTTTAATGCTAAACACACAGCACATTGATTGTTAATAGTGGTTGTGCTATAACTTATGCTTCATAGGAGTTTGGGTGAGGCATGGTAGCTTTTTAATACTGCAATATATGAAATATACCATTGAATATTCATAGATATTCACAATAAAACTCTGTTATGTTTAGATTTTAATCCAGGCATATTTTTTAAATGATGAATACATGTTTTATCATATATTTTTTTTTGGATATGTATTATGGCAAAAGTTGTCGCCATTTGTTTGTTTATATCGCAAAAAAAAAAAAACACAGAGGTCAAATACCACCAAAAGAAAGCTCTATTTGTGGTGAAAAAAGGACGTAAATTTTGTTTGGGTACATCGTTACACGACCGCGCCACTGACAGTTAAAGTGACGCAGTGCCGTATCACAAAAAAAGGCCTGGTCATTAAGGGGACAAATTCTTCCAGTCCTTAAATACACCAACATTGGTCATTATTAAAGTGATTGTAAACCTTTGTGTTCTTTAAAAAAAAATAAAAAAACATATCGTACTTGCCTCCACAGTGCAGTTAGTTTTGCACAGTGCGGCCCAATCACCGTCACCTGGGGTCCCCCGGCGGCGCTCGCGGCTTCTCCTCGCATTGGTAAACCCCCTGGGAGAAGCGCTCTCCCTGGGGGTTACCTTGCAGGTGCGCTCTCAAGTCCAGAATTTGCGTCCATAGACACAGAATGCCAACTTGACATCGTCATTGAATTTGATTGACAGCAGCGGGAGCCAATGGCTGCGCTGATATCAATCTATCTAATCAACAGCCGAGAACCCCAGGCAGAGAGGAAGAGCGCGTCTCCGCCAAGGGAACGGAGGGCTCAGGTGAGTAAAACGGGGGGCCGGACAGTGTCAGAAGTATTTTCACCTTAACGCATAGGATGCATTAAGGTGAAAAAACATGAGGGTTTACAACCCCTTTAATGGATGTTGTGAATTTTAGAAAGCTGCTATCCTCAGATGAGTGCATTATCCAATCAGGATAAATACACCAAAATAGAACTCACATGGTCTGTGCCAGAGGACTCCATTACAACACAAGAACTAAGTAGGAAAGTCTGTGCCAGAAGGAACTTCACCTGGGGATGATGCTAGTGCCGACTTCCTGCAAACACTTATGGAGTATAGCCAAAGTGACTTTTAGTGCATCCCAATTGTACACAGACCATTGTTCATGCTCATTCACTAGGAAGGTTTTGTAGTGTGTGCATGTGGTGAATGTATATATGTAATAATGTTTAAGTTCAATTGTAAGTTGTTTGTATATACTGCATTCTTGTTTAGTAAAGCTTATTAATATACTACTGAGGTTTATGCTCAGTTGCTTTTGAGCAAGTAACCCTAAAAGATACAAAGCAAAACATATGTAAAGCATGGGAGCATGAGTCAGCGATCTAAAACAAAATGATAAATACAAATGATGTAGGTAAAATCATATGTAAGGCATATGTAAGGCAACACAGACCACCAAAAATGCCACGGCTCTAAGAAAATGCAAAGCTAAACGCATTTGGCATTTCAGAAATGTTAAATAAAGTATTGGCTTTAAATTGGATGGCAAGTTATTTAGCAATGAGACCAGAGCAGCAAGCTGTTTATGCTGGGCTCCTCTTTACTCTTAGTTAACATCTATGTTTTTTTCTCAATTTGAAAATCCACTAAGCTGCAAACATATTAGCACTCATTAGTGAGAAAAAATTGGAAATTAAACTCCATCTGATGTAAACACTTTGTTTTCCCACTTGATTTTATGCCAAAGAAGAAAAGCCGTCTAAAGCATCTTTCTAGGGAAAGAGGGAAAAAAGCCCAAAAAAAAAAAAAAAAAAACAAGCTAAACACTGATGTGCACAACATAGAATGTTAAACAGAGGTTAAGTGCATCGAGATCCACTGATAAAGTCTCTTTAACATTCTCTGGAGAAAGCAGTCTAAGTGAATCAGTCCAGAGTTCTACAGCTGTTGAAACTGGCAGATAAAACATGCACTAGTTAGAAACCATTACTATTAAAGAAGATGAAAACTGACAATTAATACATTTTGCCAACTGTCTCCGGCACATTCTCCTGCATGTCTTCTAATAAAATAATTTATTCAAGACAAACTTAGACCTATTGCAACAAATACTTTGTACAATGGCAAAAGAGATGATAGTCAAATATAAATGAACAATTACATTACAACATAATGACATGAATAGCTATAATTATATTTTAATAGAATGAAATATTGAAAAATGGAAAAAGGAGAATAATTGTATGTTGCAGTTAGTTATGCAAGCAGGACGATGGCAGTAAAATAGGTCTTTTTTTTGGTGCTTCTCAAAAGAAGTTCACAACAGCAGGGCACAGAAATTGGTTCCCGACCGCCTCACGCCTCTCCTGGGTGAAATTCTGTGTGTGTGTGTGTGTGTGTGTGTGTGTGTGTGTGTGTGTGTGTGTGTGTGTGTGTGTGTGTGTATGTATGTATGTATGTATGTATGTATATGTATATATATATATATATATATATATATATATATATATATATATATATATATATATATATATATATATATATATATATATATAGCTTCGCCCAGGAGAGCCACCAGAGGGCGCATAAGCGCGCCCCCTGCACGGCAGGGAACAGATGTGCGTGGCCGGCGGGCGCCATCGCCGCCGACCATGCGCAATCGCAGACACGAGCGTGAGCACAGGGGTTTGTGTGTGTAAACACACAAATCCCCGTGCCGTCTGAGAAGAGAACAACATTGGGCAGCCAAATCTTCTGGGGCCGAAGCGGTTAACTTACCGAAAGAAGCTTCCATGTTATAGATCTGACAGGTTTTGGAATTCCCGACCAACTTAATTTTCGCAACTCATCTAGAAGAAAATAAATACATATTTAGTATGGTTTCATACATGCATCAGACTATGTTCCTACAGAATCATGTACAAGTTTAAACTGAAACATAAATCAACAAAGGTTTACATTACTAATCGATCACTAAAATATGTTATTGTATAAACAAGGAGAAATTAACCACATACTTCTTTTGGTTAACAAATAGCTTGCATATAAGTACTTGAGCATGGGAAAAGCACCCTCAAAAATTCGTATCATTACCCAGCAGAAACCTACAAACCTTGCCAATAGGTACAAACCACTCGCCCAGATCATCGGTTCTCAAAAAAAAAAAAAAAGAACCACATAACCGTGTCATTCTGACTGGACATTTATTTATGGCTGTGTCCTGTGGTCTTGTACCATTTAAAAAACAATTGATTGCCCAATTTCTACTTGTGTATCAAGACAAAATATTGTTGAATATGATCTGCAAACTTTATCTTTACACACAAGTAGTTGACACCATCTTGATAGTAGTTCTCTTCTGAAACTCAGCAGAGGAGCGCTTAGCCTCTTGCCGGGCCGTATAACTTAGATATACGGCAGCAAAGTGGCATGGCTGCACCGGATCAAATACCTAGCACAATCCCTACAATGTGTGATATATTGGGGGGAAGATTTACTAAGACTGGAGAAGACGGAATGTGGAGCCGCTCTGCACGGCAACCAATCAGATTCTAGATTTCATTTTCAAATTTTTACTGAAAATCTGAAGATAGAATCTGATTGGCTGATGGTGCAGATCCTCCCATAGAGGATACAATGTATACACTAAGATCTCTTACTCTATATACAACATCCTCCCCTCCTCCGCGGATCCTCCGATCTCAGCAGCAGGATAGTGTGTTAGGGACGGGGCTGGAGGCGGTGCGGCCGATAATATCATTAAGAATCTTGCTCCTCCTCAAACCCACCCACCCGAGTCTATGATTTTCCCGGACAAAAAAAGCGTTGGCGCATGCGCCGTGGACCAGCGATCAGCTGTGCTCATGACGTACGAGCACCGGAAGTGACGCGGTCCGATTTTTTCATAGGTCCGAGGTTTTTTTAACAACACCGGCGCAGCCAAATGGAGGCGAAACGCTGTAACTAAGAAGAGAAAGCCCATTATGGCCTATACAGTGGCAAAAAGCTCTCTTTAAAAAAAAAAAAAACACACAGCAAATAAGTGAAGGCCAGACAAACCACAATCCCCTGGTGAGGTGTCCCCCCCCCCCCCCCCCCCCCCGACAGCAGCAATATTAATGCAGTAGAGGGAAAAAGGAGCAGGGAAGGGAGGATAGGAGGACCCCCAAACCCCAGCAATGCTTAGCTGTACCAACCCGCCTAGGCGGGAGGCACTGTACTTACCCGTCCACGCGAGGACCCACTGACGCATTCCTGACAGGCATACAACCGCGTTGGAAGTAGCGGTCAGCCATGTCCACTGTGAGTGAGACAACACCACAGCCCAGTCATATGTAGACTTTGGAGCAGAAAGCTCACCCGCCACCCCAAGAGTCATGGGGTATGTCGTGGCAGACCCAGCCTCTTTGCAAAGGTGTGCTCACCGCTTGCTGGCCAGACTGAGGAGACTACAAGGATCTATATATTCAGCCTGTCTCTCAGCCGAAGGTTGATAGAAGATTCTTTTAAGAAAAAAATAAATAAAATAAAAATGTCCTCAGGGCGCTGGGCCCAAAAGGGATATGTCCTTCTCCTTTGCTAGGCAGAAAGAAACTGAGGCTGCATGCTGCAGGGAGGAGGGTTATGTCCGCAGGGGCCGCCGCCTGGGTGGGGTTGTACAACTCTGTTAAAGTAACATGTGTTTAAATATCTAACATGTTTCTGCCTAGTCCTCTTTTGTGAACAGGAACATAACCCACTTGTCAAGACTTGATAAAGGTGGTGTCCATCCATTGACGATAAGAGAAGCATATTTTTTAGCACTGATCACTGTATTAGTGTCACAAACTATGAGAAGAGAGATAACCGCTCAGATGAACCAGAGAACAAGCTATGAATAAGCACTGAAGCACAGTGCGAAACACGTCAGTTTTTGTCTTGATTTTTTGCTGTGGCATGTTATTTTATTGACCAAATTTTATTAAAAGGAACGTTTTTGGAGTCCGGCTGTCCCAGCTTTTTCTCTTCAATTTTGCGTGTCACAAACTATGGTGAACGGGAGTGAACCACAACTGCGGTTAGCAAAAGATTTCAATGCAGCTCTCTCATGTTATGTGGGATTTCAGTATTGGACCCCAGGCGTCACTCCAATCAGAGCACAGAAGTTTGGGGGTTCTCTACATCAACTCTCTCACACAAAGGAATGCGTTGAGCTACTAAGGGAGGACGTAATAACAACATGCGTCCAATGCTTAGCGTTAAAAGATTATAATGCACATAAAGATTCCAATGCACTTCTATATGCAAGTGATTATCAGTACCGGACCCCAGGCATCACTCCAATCAGAGAACAGGAGTTTAGGGGTTCCCTACATCATATCACTTTAACATAAAGGAATGCATTAGGCCACTAAGGGTGCAGGTATGAAATACCTTCAATTCTTAGTATAGAAAATTTAAGGTGAACATGTTCAGTAACTTAGGGCATGGGCCCAAAAACAATAACTTATGTCGAGCACGTAGTAAATAAGAATAGTGTGGGCAACTGATAGTTGCGTAAGAGGAAAATATAGCTCAGCTAAATAGAAAGTATAGGTTCCTTGAAGATACTTCACAGCAAGAAACTGAGGACACAACAGACAATCCCAAGTAGTATGTTAATTCTAAGTAAGCCAGAGTCAATTAACGCAATTGATTAAAAGTTATATATGTAGTAAGTAATACTAGGCACTACACATGAAACAACTGCTACTTATCCGTTTGCAGGACTTGAGTCTTGCTGTATGTTAGCAGTCGTAGGTTTCCGTAGTGTAGGGTGGCAGGAAGGAAGCTATCTTTAAGGTGTCCAGTAGTTGTAGCGTGGCCGGCTATGGCTGACAATAATAGAATGGCGTGTGTAATACACGCTGTTCTGTTTATACCTGAGAGGCATATGTGCGGAATACAGCGCTGATTGCGCTCGGCACTTCCACGTTCCAAGCTGGAATGTACGCGGCGCCGGGCGAAGATGTCATCATGCGGTCGCCGTATGCGCTCCAACGTGGAACTCAATACGGCAAACAGCGCCGTTGACACACTGGTCCTCAAAAAGTGTCAGTGTCCGATTTGTCCACCACAATATCGAAGTCCCACTATAAGTCGCTGTTGGCTCGTTAGGGAGCCTGGAGGAGCCCCGGGAAGCCATGCTTATGGAAGCGACGTCTCAGGAAGGATAGCGGACCAGATGAGAAGACAAGACTACATGCTCGGAGCGCCCAGCTTCTTCTGGAGGCCTCTACAATATCGGCACCAGATAAGCGTTTTTATCCTTTTAAACCTTGTGAGTGTTATTAATCCATTGTTATTAAAGCATTTTATGTAGGAAGAAGAAAGTGGCAGCACACAGGAACAAGAGGTTTGCTTAGAAAAAGTATTATTGTCACATGCCAGACAGACAATATAGAACCAAGGTTAACGTTTCAATCGGGTATACCGTGCTTGTTGTGAAACGTTAACCTTGGTCCTGCATGGTCTGTCTGGCATGCGACAAAAAATACTTTTTCTAAGCAAACTTCTCGTTCCTGTGTGCTGCCACTTTCTTCTTTCTACATATTTCAGCAATGGTGGTAACCCGGGGGAAGCACCTGGAGAGATATTGCACCTCGATGGTCTGAGCAGTGCTTGTTTTGTATTAAAGCATTTTAACCGGGATACTACTCAGCCGGCGCTTCTTTCCCTTTGTTCTTTTCTCCCATTGAATAACACAGAGTCGTACACAACTCTGAGGATAGCAGCCGCAGGTGGCACCCCAAACCTCCTCCCTCTGCCTTTACATTTTGTTCTACAGGATTAGAGACCTACCTTGGACTACCCCTTTGGACCATATAATCTCGGTGCGCCGGATTATCTCTCTTTTACTCCATGCCCATGTATACTGAATTATTTGTTTGAATTATACTTTATGTTATTACTTTAAAAGTTTTAAGGCTTGGCATCTAATTTTCCTGGCACAATGAGTTTTAACAATTTAACACGGGCTCACATTATTTACCCCCTTTCATTCTTCAAAGGGAACATTCACTTTGATAAGTAAACAGTCTCTATTCATTAGAAAAATATAAACCCCAGTGTATTGTGGACTGCACAAAACAAACATAATTTAAAAGAGTAAACATTAATGGAGGTGCACTGAAGGATTATCATATCTATCAAAGTGAGGGGTAATTTCCTTTTTGGGACAAAAACAGCAAAATGAATAAAAAAATAAAAAAAATCAAATCAACAATGAAAGAAAATATGGTTTAAAAAAATCTGGGTACCCACAAACTTATTGTTAAGCCAATTTGATAAGCAAGTTGCATACCTGCAGTATAATTTATATACATACAGTATATATCAAATATTTTTGAGAGATGCTTCCTTTTAAATTACAAATGTATGTTTATATCCAGAAGTTTATCTGACAGCTTAATTCCTAAATGCTTTTCATTTCCTGGCAACGATTTTAGAGTCTACAGAAATCCTAATACAACTGCCCAACGATTCAAAAAGGGCTACAATTACAGGAAAAAAATATTTGCAATCATATCTCCGTAAGAGTTTCCAAAGATATAAAATTTCATGAAAATGCTGCAAAATGGATGTAGAAGAGAAAGAGCCGAGCTCAATATGCTAAAGCAGTTTAATAGCAGGCAGAAAAAAAAAAAGCTCTATGCTCAGCTATATCCTAAACGGCATTGCAGGCCTTATTTATATTTTTCATAGCCGCTAGAAGGCAACATATTTTATAGTGCATTGTGCAAACTGCTCTTATTTATGTTCTATGATTCTCATTCAGCAGCAGTATGACTTTTACTACATCTACCTGCATGCTTCTATAAATAAAGTTCCCATATTTACAGTTCAAATTATTTGCATTAATTGAGAACCCTAGTCATCGGCAACAACTCCTTATCAACTAACTGCAGGACTTTAAGAGCGAGCATTATGCTGTAAAATAGGCAATTATATAGTCATTTTGTCTTGCAAAGAATTTTATACTGGGTCAATAATGCCCTTATACTCAAATAGCTCTAAAGAATGCACAATTCTGATCACCACCTCGTGGGCTTTGAACCAAGGAACTTAGGTTCAAGAACACGCTAATGTTACAATAAACAACTCAGTCAGGCCTCATTCCCATGCTGCATGTACTAAATGACTATTTCCTTAGCACAGGAATGAACAGCCTTAACCAAAGGTGCAAGAATAAATAAAATTTTGAAATAACATGTTCAAGAAATTGATTTATTATTTGCATTTACCATAGTATCAAATACAGTATATATAAATATAAGCTTAAAAAAAAAAAAAAATGTGCGATGCCCAAAGTATTCAGATATACATTTTCATTGTGACATGCAAAAAAGACAGCTGTAATCTGATTGGTTGTTATAACCAACATAGCAATTTTTCCTTTTTCAATTATTTTATAATTTGGATGCACTGCCCCGATGTAAAAACAAATCTTAAAATCTAAAAATATTTAATGGTTTTGGAAAATACAGTACATCACCAGATTTTACTGGTAAAACTCAGCCACTTACAAAAAAATGCTCTAAGGAATGCTTTCACCAATAATGTAAATACAAAAGATGCATCTCTATGCTGTGGTGGGGCGGCAGCTGACACACATAAGTAATATACCAAATATAAATAACCTTAAAGCGGAGCTCCACCAAGAATTTTTTATTTTATTTTTTTAAATGCTGCAACAAAAATTGTTTGTTTTTTTATACATACCTGAAGTGCCTGTTGCTAGGCAGATCGTCCTAATCTGTCACTTCCTGATCCGCGGTCCGTCTTCTTTCTTCTGTTCCTTGGCTGCCTCCTGTGGAATGGTGGAGGGGTGTCTTCTGGGACCTTGTGTGTGTCCCAGGAGACATCCTCCATTCACGTTGTGCCGCCCAGCTCGCGCATTCACAGTAGGGAATCGGGCGGTGAAGCCGCAAGGTTTTACTTCCTGATTCCCTCACCAAGGATGGCAGCGGGGCAGCCGAGACCCGAGCGTTTGCTCAGCTTCGGCTGCCGTTATCGCAAGTCAGCAGCTACAGTGTTAGTAGCTGCTGACTTTTAATTATTTTTTTTTCTAACCGGACCTCAGTTTTAAGAAAAAAGTGTGCAGTGGCAAAAGTAAATGAACAGTGATGAGATGATAAATCGTCAGGCCACTGTCCGATATGGGTCAGCAGTGGCACCCTTTGTCAACGTTTTAGGATTAATGTTGGCTTTTAACATACAATTCTAATAAATATTGCACTATGGAGACCTCATCTGGCTCCCGGTGAGCTTTATTTACTGCAGCTACGTCTGGATCAATGGTGGGAGTTGCTGAACAGCATTCCCCACAACAGATGGTGGATCTACACTGAGTGCGTATTTGCTGCTGTAACGCCAGCCAGCTTTCCGGCGAGTGTCCATTTCACAGGGGTGCAGTAGATGATTCTGGAGCACTGTACTGGATCACCTCTTAAAGGGGTGGTTCCCCCGAAATTCATTTTTTTTTTAAAAATCCTTTCTACCGCTTAGTACATGTACAATAATGTACTCACCCGTCCCAGGAATCTAGGCACCAGCATTCTTAATTCATCAGAAAGTAAACTTTATAAAATACAGCGATGGACGTTTCCATCTTAGCTCCTGGCATTCTGAAGCCCTATGCTGGAAAGAAATAGACACGCCCAGCCCCACTCAGACAGACCAGGAAGTGCCTGCTTCACAGACCATAAAGAAAGGTAAACAAACATTTTAAAAAAAATTGTTTGGCGAACGGTTTTTAGGCTCACTGTGCCCTTGTGTTTAAGGTTAAGTTGTTAGATAGGTGGAACCTCCACTTTAACTTTTCAAGTCACCACTAGGGATGAGCCGAACACCCCCCGGGTTCGGTTTGCACCAGAAAAAGGCAAAAAATGTGTTCGAACACGCGACCACCATTAACGTCTATGGGACACGAACATGAAAATTCAAGTGTGCTAATTTGAAAGGTTAATATGCAAGTTATTGTCATAAAAAGTGTTTGGAGACCCAGGTCCTGCCCCAGGGGACAAGCATCAATGCAAAAAAAAAAGTTTTAAAAATGGCAGATTTTTTCGGGAGCAGTGATTTTAATAACAAGTTGTCTCTTACTGCTGTACTTATTATTGCCATGGTGCAAAATGTAGCACATTTTGGCAAACTCAATTTTGTTGTATGGTCGTCACATTCACAGTTTTATTTTCTATACAAAGCTGTTTCTATTTCAGCAAACCAATTTGGTTGACACTACACACCGGGGGATAATTTACTAAAGGCAAACAGGCTTTACACTTTGCAAGGAAATGTTTGCATTTAGTTAATGAGGCAAAGCTCTGCTGACATCTATTATCCAATCATATGCAAGAAAAAATACTTATGTACTGTATTTGATTGGGTATTCTTTGCAAAGTGAATTTTCATCACATTCACTAAGCGAAGGTAAAATTTCCATTCAAAATGAAAAGACAATTTGCCTTTAGTAAATTAATCCCATTACATTATTGTTTACAAGAACATTTAGTCAAGTTTAAAGTGGTATAAAACCCAAAAACAAAAATGTAATCTACTGCTGTTTTTCGATACTTAGATGTAGCAGTTGAATTCGTTATTTAGACCTTGTTTTCTTTATTTTACCTGGTGCTCTAGCCAGTGACACAATTCCTATCTTAAGAAGTTATCATTCTGAATGACTTGGGCTCTTTTCAGACAGGTGGACCAATCAGGTCCGCCTGTCATTTTTTTTAAGGGCCTGATCGGCCCTTCCATTGCAGACATCTGTCTGTTTGCAACCGTTGACATCCAAGCCAAAAACAGATGGATGGGGGATCGGATAGCAATTGGATGTAAACAAATGGGCGGGCTCTGACTTATGCAGAGCAGACATGGACCAGTCACCGGCCTGCTCTGTGGGGATCAGCAGACAAAACTCCCGCTAAACAGGTGGATCTGTTGGCGGAGTCCACCTGTCTGAAAGAGCCCTTAGTAATGCAGACACCTTTGGAAAGCAGCGCTGCCAGTCTGGGGAGAGGGTACTGAAAGATTAGCAGATTTAGATGGACTTGAATACCAAATATAAACAAATTCCTGCTAAAACCTTATAAGCAGTTACAGCAAACAAAACAGTTTTGTTTTTTTGGCATAAACGCTTTACATAAATGAATAAACTCTGATCATTGTAAGTACCATTGTCAGTGTTAAAGCGGGAGTTCACCCTAAAAAAAAATGCAACATTAGATTCATGCTCATTTTGTCAAGGGGAATTGGGTAGTTTTTTTAAAAACGAACGAGTACTTACCGTTTTAGAAAGCGATCTTCTCCGCCGCTTCCAGGTATGGTCTTTGGGACTGGGCGTTCCTATTTGATTGACAGTCTTCCGACAGGCTTCCGACGGTCGCATCTATCGCGTCACGAGTAGCCGAAAGAAGCCAAACGTCGGCGCGGCTCTATACAGCGCCTGCGCACCGACGTTCGGCTACTTTCGGAAAATCGTGACGCGATAGATGCGACCGTCGGAAGCCTGTCAAAAGACTGTCAATCAAATAGGAACGCCCAGTCCTGCAGCCCATAGCCGGAAGCAGCGGAGAAGATGTATCTCTAAAACGGTAAGTACGGCTTTGATTTTAAAAATACTACTCGATTCCCCTTGACAAAATGAGCATGAACCTAATGTTAAAAATTCTCATTTTCGGATGAACCTCCACTTTAAGAAGTTTGTCCCAATCTCCAACTGCTACTTAGTCTGAACAGCTTGGTCTGTTGGCCCACGATCACATTGGTACGCTTTGAGATGCTAAGTTGCCGGCAATGTCTCCAACTTTGCAGAGCCACACCGATAACAAAGTAGTTCCTGTACTACTTTTGGTGACTTTGGGGGTGATTTAAATAGACATCTGTACATGAACCCACACAGATGTCTGTCAAATCATCCCCAAAGTCAAACTGCATTGCCGGTTTGAAATCTTCAGCTGAACTTGCACGATTTCAAACCTGCCCTCAATGTGAACCTGGGCTTAAAGTAAGTTGAAAAAATAGCAGACTTACTAGCAGGATCACCAGGTGAAAATAAAGGAAAAAGCCTACAAAAAGGTAAACGAATGAAGCCACCACATCTAAGACATTATAAACTGCAATTTAATACATTTTTGTTTTTGGGTTTAATACTGCTTTAGTTAATCACTAAATTGTATGCCTACAAAAATCTCAAATGGTCTATTACTAATTTACAACTTTAATGAACATTTTCTGCAAAAAGTAATGATTGTATCTTCTAATACATTTGTTTCTGTTGACATACTAATCTATAAGACCTAAAACAACCATATAAAACAAACATTTTTGTTAAATATTTAATGTGCCTGAGACTTCTGCATGGTACTGTAGATGTTATAACCCCAGTTAAGTAAATTGATTCCCAGATATGTGATAGAGTATTGATGGAAAAAATCACTGCAATTACCTATGGTGATCTCTTCCCTTATATGCCAAAAGCACCCATGAATTATCCTGTCTCACAAAGCCAGCATGGATGTCATAGTGATATGTAGATATTTACGTGGAAACTACTCTAGAGGAAAATAAAGGATTATAAACATGACATACTAGTCAGCTACTCAAAAATAAATAGCCAACATTCAACATAACAACCTGGAAAAAAACGATTGCCATCAACTGACATTTTTGCTATAAAATAAGTCTAATCCACCCAAGTGTTAGAAATATCAGAAATGATTTAAAGTTCGTCGACAGTCAAAATGTAAAGTAATATATTCATTTACACAATATTTCAATTATTGTTAGCCTACTTATATTAATCTGAATGATCAATAAATTGGTGTTCTTACTTTGGGGGGATCCCCACACATTTTCTTCCTGGAATTCTGTGACGTGATTGTAATGCCTTGCATGTAGGAACTGCTGTGTCACAAAATTCACAGAGCCTGCCCTCTGACCTACACGTGTGCTAAGCAGCGGGGTTTCAAGAGTCTAAGCCAGTTCAGGAATCATTGCTTGCAGGCTAGGTACCATGGGATATGTAGTCCTTAGACATTGAAAATATACAGTAGAGGAGAAGCTGCAAAGCATGCAAGACAGTTGTGGAAAGAGATGACCAGCAGACAGGAAGCACTCACACATAAAAGTAATCTTATACTGGAATGCCCTCTGCAGCGGCGCTTTGTGGGCGCCTTTAACCCTTTATTCGGCCACTAGTGGGCGTTAAAAGGTAGTTTTAGCGACGCTTTACCAGCATTTTTCGGGCGCTGGCAGTGTGAAAGGGCTCTAAATTAGCTAAAGATAAAAAAAGGAACAAAAAAGGGGAGGGGGATTTACTCCAAAGATAAAGCGATTATTCTGCCACTTTATAAAACTATGGTATGGACGCATCTGGAGAATTCCGTCCAGAGAAGAGCAACTAAATTAATGAGAGGTAATATCGCATCATTGCGTTACTTCCGCCCAACCAAAATACCCCCGGGAATCGTGCACCAGGACGCCAACAAGGGACTTTATATAATCGCCCGCTACATACGCTGGGTGCCAGGACTATCATGGCACCCAGAACTTTAAAAAACAGGAAAAAAACAATACAATATTTAAAATAAAGAACAATTTTAATCAACATACAATTTGCATTTCACAGACTCTCCGCGACACAGAACCCTCCCCCCCCCCCCTCACAGATTCCTCTCCATCACAGATCCCCCCCCCAAAGATTCCCCCCACATTAGGCCCCCCCATCACAAACGTCTCTCCATCACAAAGACCCCAATAACTGATCCCCATCACAAAGCCCCCCAACACAAACTCCTCTATATCACAAAGTCCCCAATAACAGACCCCCCACCACAAACACCTCTCCATCAAAAAGCCCCCATAATAGATCCTCCCCATCATAAAGTCCAAACCTGCCTTTTGTCCGGACCTGTCATGGTTTTCATCTTGTGTGATGAAAGGGTAGCAGAGGGGAGGGAAAATGCTGCGATATTAAAGGGGCAGTCCGCGGGCCGGGTAAATCACACTTGTGGGCCGCATACGGCCCGCGGGCCGTAGTTTGAGGACCTCTGCACTACACCATAGCAGGAGACCTGCAAATAACTACAAGTTGGTGAAAGTGACGTATTTATTTTGGATCCTTCCAAATTTGCTATTTTTATACCACAATTTATTTTATTTAAAAAATATAAAGTGGCATACAGGTAAAGTGTCAAGTACAGGGTGTGATAGATATTCAGAGAATAACTAAGACAACAATGTCACAATACACAACATGAAATAGTATAAGTAGTTAAACTTATATGACTGCAAAACCGTTCTGTGCAATATCTGCAATTGTCAAAAAATACCCTGTCATAGAAATATTAAGTAATCCGATGAGACCTAAGTGCTCAATTACACATTTGGTATGTGACTGCTTGGTGACCATTATTCCCATGCGGACAACAATAAAAGTGTAATGCTTCAAATACTGTTTCCTATTATCAAAGAGCAATTTGTTCCAGCGATTGTCTGGAATTAACCAAGCAGATATGGTGAGAATTAAGGACTAAATCAGAGGCACCGTATACCTTCTAGGTTTTGTAAATCTCCCCCTCAGTCTCCATGCACACTGGACTTTTGTACACATTTTAAGTGTGTTTAGCGTTGTTTCTCCCAGAAAGCTCCAATCAAGAATGCAGAGTTTTTTTTCCCTGCCTCTCAACACTGATCTTAAAATATGCTTCTAAATATCCTAATGTACATGGACACAAAAGAAAACATTCAGTTGCGTCTACAGCAAAAACTTTAAACTCCTGTAGAAGCAGCGTTTTTTTAAGCCAGTGTGCATAGACCCTAATAGAGAAAGGATAGAGTAAAAATATCCTCAAAAAAGCTCATCAGAGAGCTAAAACTCATACAAGAGAATCATCGATTAGCTAAAGGTGAGTCACAAACAACTAAAGTTATCACTAGAATCTTACAACAAGGACAGGTTCACAATATACTAGTGTCTCCTGATAAGCAATGACATTGTAAAGAAATATATCAGAGAGAAACCAGAGCAAGTTTTCAAACAGGCAACCTCAGTCGAAGATCTGATAACACAGAGCCATTATACAGAGGGGAAAAAGGGAGATCCCTGTGCAAAAAGTGATACCCTGTGGGTCATGCAATTAAAGTCAATGGGTTAAAAAAGAAGAAGAAACACGTGACTCCCCAGTGGATGTTTACAGATACGAAAACACTATGCAAATTGCCAGACAACAGGAGTTGTATAGTTAATGACATGTACATCGCATTACTAACTTACATACCTGACATATGAGCATGGATGTTACAGCACTTCCTAAAACTGAAAACCAAGCTGATAATATTCTCCCACCCCCGGCCTGTGCCCCTCTCCATGACTTTTCCCATCAATAATGCAACCATCAATTCCTCCCCTCAGGGTACTAAATGTAATCCTAGACTCTGACCTGTCCTTTCTACCCCAAAGCCAATAGTCAAAAGCTTGTAGACGTCAACTCTATAACATCTCAAAAATTTGCGCCTTTTTGACGAATGAAACCACCAAGCTCCTCATTCATTCCCTTGTTAACTCTCGTCTTGACTATTGCAACTTCCTTCGCATAGGCCTACCTCTTCTTAGGCTATCCCCTCCTCAGTCCATCATGAATGCTGCTGCCAGACTCATCTACCTTACCAACAGCTCAGTGACTGCGGCTCCTCTCCGCCAATCCCTACACTGGTTTCCGTTCACCGAGCGAATTAAAGTCAAAATACTAACATACAAAGCCATTCACAACTCTGCCCCAAGCTACAGCTCCAATCTAGTCTCTAAATACCACCCAAACCATCTTCTCTGCTCCTCCCAAGACCTCCTGCCCTCAAGCTCCCTTGTCTCCTCCTCAGATGCTTGTCTTCAGGACTTCTCCAGAGCCTCTCCCGTCCTCTGGAACTCTATACCTCAATCTGTCCGGATATCTACTACTCTGGCAGCCTTTAGGCTGGGGATAAGCAATTAGCGGACCTCCAGCTGTTGCAGAACTACAATTCCCATGAGGCATAGCAAGACTCTGACAGCCACAAGCATGACACCAGAGTCAGAAGCATGATGGGACTTGTAGTTTTGCAACAGCTGGAGGTCCGCTAATTGCATATCCCTGCTTTAGGCGATCCCTGAAAACCTATCTCTTCAGGGAAGCCTTTTACGGCACCAACTAATGTTTTATTACAGTACTTCCATCAGCTCATATTCCACAGTTACAACCTTTGTACCACTTGCCCCACCCTATTAGATTGTAAGATGAGCAGGGCCCTTTAACCCCCTTATATTTTAGCCATTTCTTTTAGCTGTTCTTTTTTTTATGTTGTTATTTTTCTGCATCTGTAATAGCCATAATAGTGGAGGGAATATTAAAAAATCCCTTCTGATATCAGAACCAAGATGAATACATTATCTTAACCACTTGCTTACTGGGCACATAAACCCCCTTCGTTCCCAGGCGAAATTTCAGCTTACGGCACTGCGTCGCTTTAACTGACATTTGCGTGGTCGTGCGACGTGGCTCCTAAACAAAATTGACGTATTTTTTCCCCACAAATAGAGCTTTATTTTGGTGGTATTTGATCACCTCTGTGGTTTTTATTTTTTGCGCTATAAACAAAAAAAAGAGCGACAATTTAAAAAAAAAATATATATATATATATATATATATATATATATATATATATATATATATATATATATATATATATATATATATATATATATATATATATATATATATATATATATATATATATATATATATATTTTTTTTTTTTTTACTTGTTGCTATAATAAATATCCCATTTTTTTTTTTTTTTTTTTTATATTTTTTTTTCTCAGTTAAGGCCGATACGTATTTTTCGACGTATTTTTGTTAAAAAAAAAAAAATTACAATAAGCGACTGGTTTGCGCAAAAGTTATAGCGCCTACAAAATAGGGGACAGAATTATGATTTTTTTTTTTACTAGTAATGGCGGCGATCTGCAATTTATTATTGGGACTGCGATATTGCGACGGACGTATCGGACACTTTTGACACAAATTTGGCGCCATTCACATTTATACAGCGATTAGTGCTATAAAAATGCACTAATTACTGTATAAATGTGACTGGCAGTGAAGGGGTTAACACTAGGGGGTGAGAAAGGGGTTAAATGTGTATCCTGGGTGTGTTCTAACTGTGTGGGGGGAGGGGGGTGATTGGGGGAGGTGACCGATGCTGTGTCTCTATGTACAAGAGACACAGATCGGTCTCCTCTCCTCTGACAGCACGTGGAGCTCTGTGTTTACACACAGAGCTCCAAGTCCCTGCTGTCTTACCGACGATCGCGTGTACCCGGCGGACATCACGGCCGCCAGGTACACGCATCGGCTTCCCAGCTATGCGCCGGGACAGTGTTTACCCTCTGCGCGCCCCCCAGTGGCGCACGCGGGTAATGCTTTTAAATGACACCCAAAGACGTCCAGTTGGCACTTGAGAGCCGCGCTGTTGACGTCTTTTGTCAATAGCGCGGGTCTCAAGTGGTTAAAGCAACATTTTAGGCCTTAATGAAACATTAAGATTGAAATCCTTTTTTATAGTATAACTAGCTGAATACCCGGCGTTGCCCGGTCTCGTCATCTGTGATAGACTGAACACTAACTCACTGCTGGTAAACTGAATCAGTGTTCCGACTATCATGGACGAGGAGGAAGCGGGGCTTTGTCACACTGGATGGCCGCCGACTGCAGTTAAGACTGCACAACACAGTGGGAGATCAGGTACATAAGACATGCAGATGGGCACAGTGAGGCATAGATGGGCATTGTTGACCCTTATTTTCAATTACAGTAGCTGCATTTCCCACCCTAGGCCTATACCCGAGTCAATACATTTTCCCATTTTATTTTATTTTTTGTGGCAAAATTAGGTGCCTCGGCTTATATTCCGGTCGGCTTATACTCGAGTATATACGGTATATGTCGAATGCAACTCTGTAAACACTCTATATGGCCTCATGTTTGCCTGCACAGGATGCAGAGGTGTTCTGTACATCCTCGTGCAGGCAGCCACATTTATGTAAGTTGCAAGGAAACAGTCGCTGCTCCCAATGAAACATTTGTGTGGGTGCAGGTGCATATACCTCAACACAGACAGTCTACATTTGGGGACACACTGTTAGACAGGTTAATTGGTTGTTCTGCAGGCTGGTCGGTAAGGAGGCATGGTTTTTCCCTGGGCATTCCCCAGGTTTTGTTGTTATCTGCTTTAGCCTTCCAATGCCACTTACTGCGATTGCCAGCTATAGATGGGGGCGGTGGACATGTTTATGTTTCACCTGTGGTGCTTATATTGGTCCAGCAGCGCACCAATACCTTTGCAGCCATTGTGCTATATGCTGGGTGCTTGGTGTGCTCCTGTACCTTTGAGGGGTGTCTCCCCGTCAGTCCACCTGCCCCGATCTATCCATTAGAATGCATGTGCCTCCACTCTGGGGACTCTCATTGTTTAGTGTTAGGACCACAGATTACAGGGTGCCTTGGCGCGGCTATAATCGCAAACGCATACTGTTAGACAGGTTAATTGGTTGTTCTGCAGGCTGGTCGGTAAGGAGGCTTGGTGTTTTGCTGGGCATTCCCCAGGTTTTGTTGTTATCTACATTTGGGGACACGCAGCGGCATGCATTGGGACATATGTATTTTCTATTATAGAATGAGATGAAGTTATGGAGTTTTCCTGTTCACTATGATTACTGTAGAACTAGGGGTACAACTTTTTTTTTTATTTGTATAGAGTAAAGAAAAGTTTAACATGTTGTTTTACTCTTTTGCCATCTGTGTCTCATTGGGGTGATTTCCCTTCACTTCCTCCAAAGTGAGGGAATCCCTGGTAGTCACCAGAATCACCAAAACTAGCGTCCCCATTAAAAGATGTTGACTCTACACGTGTTCAGATGACAACCCAAAAGTTGGGATTTACTTTCACTCTCAATGATAATAGTAAACGGGACAAACAGAGAAGGTGACTTTCCCTAATGAGGGGGACAGACAGCAATAAAAACATGAAAGGTGTTCTAAATCCTCTGCAAAAAAAGTAAAAAAAAGTTTGGCCTTTAGTTATAATTTTAAAATAATGGAAATGGAGAGATTTTACAGTATTACTACTTTTTGGTGTGATCAGGCATGATTTTCTGAAGGACATCACTGCATGAGCTCAAGAAAACCTCCAAAAATCACTGTCTGCCAACATAGTTCGCAGGGTCATCGAAAAATGCAAGGTAAAACTCGACCATGCCAAGAAGAAGCCATATCGGAATATAATCCAGAAATGCTGCCGTCTTCTCTGGGCCAAAGCTCATCTAAAACGGTCTGTTGCAAAGAGGAAAACTGTTCTGTGATCAGACAAATCTAAATTTGATATTCTTTTTGGCAACCATGGGCACCATGTCTTCTGGAATAAAAAGGAGAGGGACCTTCCAGCTGGTGCACCAGCAGTGCCCACCACAGTGCCAATCAGAGCCCACCACAGTGCCAATCAGTGCCCATTAGTAACACATGTCAGTAACATGAATACCTCATCAGTGCTGCCCATCAGTGGCTCCTGTGAGTGCACATCAGTGCCGCATATCAGTGGTGCCCATCAGTGCCGCATATCAGTGGTGCCCATCAGTGCCGCATATCAGTGGTGCCCATCAGTGCCGCATATCAGTGGTGCCCATCAGTGCCGCATATCAGTGGTGCCCATCAGTGCCGCATATCAGTGGTGCCCATCAGTGCCGCATATCAGTGGTGCCCATCAGTGCCGCATATCAGTGGTGCCCATCAGTGCCGCCTATTGGTGCCCATCAGTGCCGCCTATTGGTGCCCATCAGTGCCGCCTATTGGTGCCCATCAGTGCCGCCTATTGGTGCCCATCAGTGCCCATCTATTCCACATATTAGTACCGCCTCATCAGTGCCCGTCAGTAAATGGGAAAACTAAATTTTATGACAAACTAAAAAAAAAAAAAATTCAAAAAATGTTGGTCTTTTTTAGCAAAAAATAAAAACCCCAGAGGTGATCAAATACCACCCAAGGAAAGCTCTATTTGTGGGAAGAAAATTATAAAAAAAAAAATGTTTGGGTACAGTGTAGCATGACCACGCAATTGTCATTCAAAGTGTAACAGAGATGAAAATGGTCCTGGGCAGGAAGGGGTGAAAGTGCCTGGTTTTGAAGTGGTTAACCTAGTTTAGGTTTCTACATGAGCACAATATATCAATTCTCAAGTAAACAGAGGTCCTTAAAACTTACGGGCAAATTACTACCCATTTTATAGGTTGTTTGTAGTTTGATTGTACGATTTTCTCCTTAACTTGATTTGCGTATCAGATATACAATTAGATTTGTTTACATTTAAAGAAAGATTCAGAAAGCTACCCTGCTGTGAAAACATTTTCACACTTCTGTCATCTCAGCGGTTCTGCCAACTTTAGAACAAAAAGCTTATTCTCAAAATAAACAAGCACATCTCTACTGAGCCGTCTTATGAAACGTAGAAGGCCGTTAGATCAAAAACTTTGCACAAATCTTTATTAGTAGAAACAGTCTGATGAATTTATATGAACGCAGTCAATGCTGCACTAATGAACCATGAACCAAAACGACTTGAGTCTGTTTTTTTTATTATGTTCATAACTGCTATAAATTTCATGCAAAAAGCAAGATATATTTAGAACAGATGTGTCCCCAAATACACAGTATAGATAACGCTAAGGCTCTATTCACACCAATGACAGGACATTTTTTTTAACATGGGTTCCTATACTAAACACACAGAATTGCTCCTAGCCCTACAGTCAGTCTTGGTACTACCACAAACGTAATGATACTGCCACACCACTAGTTCTAATGTCCAAACTCATGATCTTAGTTCTTAAACAAGATGATACAAGATGACAATATAGCCATACCTCACAATCGTCGATGTGTCGCGATGCGCGACGATTGCAGCGGTCCCGCGATCAACGCTATTGTCCCGCGATTTCGCTGCACCCCCCCTTACCGCCATTCACGGTAAATCCCGCTCAACAACTTTGATCCGGGCTCCCCCCCCCCCCACTCAACTTCATTTGGGGGGTATGCTCATTTGTCCCTCATTCTGAAGTTGAAAAGTTGGGAGGTATGATATAGCCAACGTGTTTCTGGGGTTGGATGCAGCCACTCATCCTCAGGGCCTCATTAACTATATGTGTATGTAGAACTGGGCCCTAATTGAAAAATATGTTTATTAATGGTTTAAAACGGGAGGTAAAAGTATCTGCTGGTTGGCACGTGTCAGTCATGGTCCTGACAGGGGCCAGGAAATATCTGTTACAGTGCTACAGATTGTGTGAGACTTCCCAAGTACCTACAAGAACCTACATCAGGGCTGGGGCGAAAGTCCAGTTGCATGTGCCTTGAATGCAGAGGATCTGCCGTTTTAGAGGTACTAAATTGTATGCAATATAATTTGACATACCTTTTGTAATTGGTATGGGAATGTGACAGTCTTTTAGGAAACCAATATACATTGTGAAACACATAATCGGTCAACCTCTTCCATGTGAGTGGCTCCCTGCTGTAGGAGGAGGCCAGTTGTTTTGACCACCATTTTATTAAGCCAGCTTTCTGTTCTCTGCACCCCCTAGCTCAGCGAAAGATTGCTCTGTTGATACCCGCTGAGCAAGCTGATGACAGGTCTGTATCTGCTCACTGTGCAGGTACAGACCTGTCAGAGCCCCATTGCTCTCTAAGGGAAGAACGGGTAAAAACGAACAGCATGTTCGTTTTCATCTGATCCGCTGAACGGATGGTTAACGTATCGCCATCTGTTTGTTTTGAGTGGATCTTGTCGGATAGGATGGCAGGCGGCTGTCAGTGGACACATTTCCGCTGACATTCGCCTGCCCATACAAGGCAATGGGTGGTCCGCTCGGATCTGCCTGAAAAAATGGACAGGCGAATCTTTGTGGGCCGATCGCGAGAAAGGGGCCTAAGATCATAGGAAAATAGTGCTGTTCTATTAATATTATTAATATAATATAGTAATTATATAGCACCCACAGTTTGCACAGCACTTCACAATATAAAGGTGACAGTACAAATACAATACTGTTTGATAACGAAGGAATAGGAGGGTCCTACTAAAGAAGCTAACAAAACTAAAGGAAGGGAATGGTAGTATAAAAGGAAATAGCTGTGGGGGATGATCTGATGGAGGTGACTCAGGTATAGTTTCTTAGGTGGAGGGGGGGAGGCTTCCCTGAATAAATTAGTTTTCAAAGATTGCCTAAAGACAGACAGGTTGGGAGTTGACTGGACATACTGGGGCAGGGAGTTCCAGAGGATGGGAAAGGTTCTAGAGAAGTCCTACAGGCGAGCATGGGAGGAGGTGACAAGGAAGCTAGAGACAAGATGTCTTGGGAGGAATGAAGAGGACAATTTGGACGATATCCGCAGATGAGGTTAGTGATGTAGCTGGGGGTAGTGTAGTGGATGGTTTTTAATGTTTTATGCATCGGGCTAGTGAAAGCCAGTGAAGGGATCGGCAGAGAGAGGCAGCAGTCACAGATTTGTTAGTTAGGTGTACAAGTCCAGCAGCAGCATTCATAATAGACTAAAGGGGGACAGCCTGTTTAAAGGGAGGCCAGTGAGGAGGGGGTTGCAGCAATCATGGCGGGATATAACCAAGGTGTGAATAAGTTGTTTTGTGACGTTGTTAGTCAGGAAGAGGCATATTCTGGAAATGTTGCAGAGGTTGAGGCGGCAGGATTTAGCCAGTGATTGAATGTGGAGGAGTCAAAGGAGAGCTCAGAGTCTAGGATTACACCCAGCACCCTGGAAAGTAGGAAGGGGCCAATTGTTGTGCTGCTAATCTCAACGGTAAAGTCATGAGGGGAGATTGGGGAGGAGGAAATATTACGCCCTCAGTTTAAAAGATTGAGTTGGAGGAAGTGGCGTTACATCCATACTGATATGTCGCTCAGTAAATGTGTGATTTATGAGGAGTTAAAAGGGGGTGAGCTGGGGAGTAGAGAGATATAGATCTGGGTGTCATCGGCATCTGTTCTAATAAGAAACCCAACGCTTGCTTTGCACTTGTTGACTGTTCCAGCAGACAGAAATTAAGAGAAGTACCAGGTTTTTTAGGAGAGGTGTGGGGTAAATGTCAATCTACTGGCTAATTCAGCTGAGTGTGTAATTTGATATTTTGCTTTTTGGATTACAATACGAGCTATTCACAGCACAGAAGTAAACAAAAATACATTAATCTGCTATAGAGTTGGCTCTGTTGACTCAAGTTTGCAATCTTCCAGGTGCAAGTAGCAAGGCGCAAAAAAAAATAACTATTAAAAAAAAAAAATCAGAACATCTTAGTAAGAAACATATATAAAAATATAGGTAAAAACATGCAAGTTTTGAGTACTGTTGACTCTCCTCTTATGTTTAAACTTCAAAATTAATAAATAAAAAAGGAGCTGTAGTTCACCACAAGCCTAGTTTTAGACCAATCAAAAAGCACATAGTGGTACATTATGTTTTAAATATGTCATTTTTTGAGCTTGGACAGCCCATCTGATTATCCTTCTGCAAAACTATAGTCGCATCAATATTCATAGATTTCGCCACACTACATTAAACAAAGAAAGGTGTGTAATAGAGCGTGAAAAAGGCTAAACACCATTTATCTCTATCTAAAAAAAAAAAAAAATCACCCTGTTCCACTACACTCTAATCCTTTTTAATAATACAGGTCTGCATGCACAGCTTCTGAATACATTTTTAAGTTTATAAAAATATTATGTGACCTAATGAGTACTCTCAGAATGACTTTGATGAAAACTGAAATGATTATATATATATATATATATACATATATACACACACACACACACACACACACACACACACGTGTGTGTGTGTGTGTGTGTTTATAGATGCACACACACAAGCCCTTATGCTTGTAGCTCTAAAGCAAGGTCAAAATATAAGGATAGCTTTGGCCACGTCAAGGACATACCTTCCAAATCAATCACTGAATGAATTTGGAGCAAACTGCTGTGTATATGCAATGTTAAGTTGCTGAATATGTTGAACAGGTTTTATGAAGATAAATCACTGATAGCCCAAGACTTATGATTGCTTTCCATCTCCGAGACATCCAGCTAAAGTGCTCAATGTTTTTTGCAACGGACTTTGCTCTCTAAAATAAATGTAGGAAAATGTTTTGCGTAACTGAAACATGTTACACTTGAGAACACAAGGTGCAACATTAATAAAGAAAAACAACCCATACAAATTAAAGTGCATTTGTTACCTTAATGTGTATATTCTTCTCAAAAAAAGTTGGACATTGCAAGTGGTTTTGGCATACTATAAAAAGTATAATGTTTAACCTCCCCCAAACCAATTCAAAATCCCCTCTGTTAAAAATTACAGTGGCAATGTTAGCGAATAAAGTGGTGGAAAGGGAAAGGCGGTGCATAACCAGACCAAAATTTCAAGTCCTGCTACTGTTATAATAATCGAGTAACAATGGATTTAAAAAAAAAAACAACAAGGAATGAAGGGTACCATTTAGTCAAAATATGAGGTATGACAGATATGAATGTCCATAAAATAAAATAGAAGCAATTCAACCAAAATATTTTTTTTTAACATAGTCCTCATGGGATATATTTGTCTCACCAATCGTTCCAAAGCATTGATCTAGTTTTAAGTGAATATATAGGGCCAGATTCTTAAAGATTTACGATGGCGTATCAGTAGAAGGGCGTGGCTACACGACGAGTTTACACTCACACAGACAGCAGTTGTATAGAACGAGCAACTTGTCAGCTGGAGCTGAGCTGACAAGCAACATAGCTACGTGAGCTAAAAGTCCTTACATATGATGTGCCTGTTTGTATCTATTACATTGTAAGCATTACATTTTGTGTGGGGCTTTGTTCAATAAAAAGGCAATACCACACTATGTTCCTTTCCTATGCTTATTTTTCCATGATTAAACCCTGCCCATGATCATCCATCCACTCCACTGAGAGACGCTGATAACAGGAGGAAAGATTCTTAGAGTTAGGGTCCTTTCACACCAGCGGACTGTTCGTCCGTTCATTACAAGTCCGTTAACGGACTTGTAATGAATCCCTATGGGAACGCGTCCGTTAGCGGATGGAGCGTCCGCGTCAGTCGGGATCCGCTTTTCCGAACGGAAACGGTCCGGGATCCGCTTTTCCGAACGGAAACGGTCCGTCTGCATCTGGTCCCCCATAGGGGACAGCAGAGCAGAGACAGGGCGGTCCCTGCACTGTGTGCGGGGACCGCCCTATCCGCCGACAGCTCAGCGGGGATCCCCGCTGAGCTTTGGCGGACACACGGAGCGGACCCAGAAATGGTCCGCTCCGTGTGAAAGAGCCCTTATCCAGGATACATCCTAGGCATTCCATTTGAAGGATCCCAGCAGGATTACAGGAGTTCTCAAGGCTGATTACACCATAGGCATCTGGTGAGTAGAACTCCTAAGGGAGACCTGTAGGTGAAGATCTTTGTTTGGACACTTCAGGAATATCAACGCACAGGAATCACAATGATTTTAGAGACTTTTTTTATGCGAATGAGTTTTTTGTGAATGGACTTTGCATCATTGATTCTTTTTCAATTTTAACCATTATCATTGCAGTGAGGTTTTGTTTTCTTTTTTCACTCATGGCTTATGATTGATTCAGATTAACACTTGCTCTCACCAAGGGTGATTATTTATCACCATAAGCAGAGGGGTAATTTTAGATTTATTAAAATTTTTTACCAGAGCGCTGATAGGCCCCGTACACACGAGAGGATCGATCCGCTGGAATTGATCCGCGGACCGGTTTCAGCGGATAGATCCCCTGGTGTGTACGATCCAGCGGATATTTTTCCGCAGATTTTTGTCCCCGGGGATGGATTTCCAGCGGATCAAAATTTCTTAACATGCTAAGAAATCGATCCGCTGGAATCCAGTCCAACGGATTGATCCGCTGGTCTGTACAGACTAACCGGATCAATCCGTCCGAATCCATCCCTCGCATGCGTCGTAATGATTCGACGCATGCGTGGAAGTCCTTATATCACAGCGTTGCGCACGTCGCCGCGTCATCATCGCAGCGACGGCGCGACACGTCACCGCGGACGGAATTCCGCTGGGATTTTGATCTCATGGTTAGTACAACCATGAGATCAAAATCCGCCAGAGGATTTATCCGCGGAAACGGACCTCCGGATCGTTTCCGCGGATAAATCCTCTCGTGTGTACTAGGGCCTTAGTGTTTCCATTTAGAGACACCTTTCCTCGTATCAGTAGATACGCCGTCGTAAGTCTGAATTTGCGCCAGCGTATATTTAAAGCGTATTCTGGAAACCAGACACGCTTAAATTTAGCCAAGATACGAGCGGCGCAAGTCTCCTACGCCATCGTATCTTGGGTGCATATTTATGCTGGCCGCTAGGTGGCGCTTCTGTTGAATAGGTGTGATGTTTGTGATAGATCACTGTGACCTTTACCCTCTTTCTCCTGATGCATGATGGGGGAGGAGGAGCTGTACCAGGAAGTCAGACAGTGTGTGAGGGGAACTGGAAGCAGACACATGAGGCTGAGAAGGGATTACATCTGATAAGGACAGAAGCTGTTTGGAATAAGACTCCTCCATGTAAGAATGCCATAATGTTCTGAGTAATAAACCTTGCTCTGGTTAAGTAGTACATCGGCCTGTGTGTGTAACTTGCTGAGCAGATACTGGCAGCATTGCCAGCAGCACCTGAGAGACACAGAGTGTCCAGGGGACATAACAATATGCAAATGAGCTAGATACGCCGATTCACGAACGTACGTGCGCCTGTCGCATTTAGTTATGCCGTTTACGAAAGACATACGCCGGCGTAACGATAAAGCAGGTCTCTAGGTGGCGCAGCCCATGCAATGTATGGACGTCGGAACAAGTGTATCTTTTTACGTTGTTTGCGCAAGTCGTACGAGAATAGGGCTGTGCGTAAGTTACGTTCACGTCGTTGGCAGTGTTGGACGTATCTTATGCATTCTATCCGACGCATGCGCACTGGGATACGTCCACGGACGGCGCATGCGCCGCTCGTTTAAAACATCATTTACGTGGGGTCATGCTTTATTTACATAAAACACGCCCATCTCTTCACAATTTGAATTAGGCGTGCTTACGCCGGCACATTTACGCTACGCCGCCGTAAATTAGGACGCAAGTGCTTTGTGAATACAGCACTTGCCTCTCTAAGTTGCGGCGGCGTAGCGTAAATACGATACGCTACGCCCACACTTACGCCGCCCTACGTGAATCTAGGCCATAGTAATTTGCTATGGATGTTATTAGTCTGAAAAAAAATTGTATAGGGAGGAACACTTAAAAAGTGATTCCATGAAAAAAATATATAAGATATATTTTTTCTTTTAATACACACAAGTGCACACCCACACAGTTCACTAATATTTTCCAAAGGAATATCCACCCTTGGCCACTATTTATATATATAAACTCAGGTAAAAACAAAAACTATAATAATATAACACCTCTGATTCAGTTGATAAAAATAACTAACTAATATAAATTACTAAAAATACCACTAACTGTTTTTTTCAGACCTCCCTGTAGCCCAGTGTTTCTCAATTCCAGTCCTCAGGCCCCCCCAACAGGTCAGGTTTTCAGGATTTCCATTATTTTGCACAGGTGATTTGATCAGTTTCACTGCCTTAGTAATCACCACAGCCTTTTCATCTGAGGGAAATCCTGAAAACCTGACCTGTTGGGGGGGCCTGAGGACTGGAATTGAGAAACACTGCTGTAGCCAGAGGGGCTACTTATATATATACATATATATATATATATATATATATATATATATATATATATATATATAAATAATATACCAAGTGACATTGACTGGGATAGAACAGACGTTCTCTTTATAGAAGGTATATATTTTGTATAATATATATATGGATAATGCTTATAATTTGCCACCTGACCACGTTTATGGGCCTGAGGAGAATGTGAATATACTGACATATGTCTAAATTCAAATATTTTATCTAGGTTATACCTATGTTTTGGGCCATCCTGTGACTTTCTGTGCCCTCCGGGGTGGGTTGCCATTTATGGTTTGGGCTCTTGGCCACCTACCTGACACAGCATCCACGTGAGATGTTCTTTTAGTGATGGTTATATACCGGCAGATGGTTGCACTTTTTTCTATAGAATTTTAACAATATATTTTCCACGATGTATATATAAAGATATTAATGTTCATTTGTTTATTTTAAGTTTCGTGACATATTCCGTGTACATACCTTTCAACAAATTATGCGCCTATGTATGACTCCTGAGGAAGAGGACATCAAGTAACCTCAAAACATGAGACATGTAGAGTTTACATACACTGCGCAAATATTGGTACTTTGTATATATCGTTGGTAATATGTGCCAACGATAAGTTGTTTCATGGTTGTCACAACTGATATTTTACTGTAAATGTTATGGAATGTTTCTATTTTTGTAATAAAAACCTTTTAATTATAATATTGACTGTTTATCAGTTGCACATATGATGCCATTATAGTCCACCACAAGCCTCCCTTTTCTCTACAATGCTTTGAGAATTAAAAGTTCACTACATAAATACCAAGGCAAACTGTCCAATATATGAATACTGAACAAAACTGTCCAGTGTATTTCTTATCTGTTGGGGCTTGCCATGCCCAAGGTAAAAAAAAATACTGTTCCTTAACTGTCACTTTTTGCTTCTACAGAAGAGTTTAGAAAAAGATAGAAAATCTGAAAAATGTCTGTCTGCTATAGACTTCCAGAGAATGGGCAAGTTATGCATGCATGTTCCTTTGATCACATTTGCCATTGTGTGAAATTCTGAAGGTTAAAAACAATACATCTACTTTAACCTACCTCTAAGTATGGCGACCCCTTGCCCACTTATATCTCCTCTGTCCAGCTAAGCAGGAACAAAAATTGTCTCTGGACAGCCGCACTCTGAACAAATTGTAGCTTTTATTAAAAGAAGGACAGCACTACAAGTCACAGCAAAGTAAAATAAAACCCAACTGCTGACGCGTTTCACACTGAAACTAGTGCTTAGTCATCTGCTATCGAGAAAATCGAAGTCCCCGCAGTGGTCCCAGCACACCAATGTGGCCAGCAACATGTCTCCCGGAGTAATTTCCGGGTATTGCAGGTCCGGCGATCCGATTAGCCGGAGCAGCAATGACTTCATTGCGCGAGAGCCGCCAGTAATGGCACAGCAGCTAAAAAATTGCACGAGCAACTCATTTCTTCAGTGCGCATGAGCAGATGATACAGTAAATATCTCCAAAACAGTGCAAGTTTAAGAGATATTCATGGTACCTACAGGTAAGCCTTATTATAGGATTATTTGTTGGTAAAAGTGGTGTGTAAGGGTTTACAACCACTTTAAGAAACTCTATATGTTTTATACATATTTTGAGCCGTCAATCACATTTCCATGGATTATATTTTTATATTGTAACATTTCTGGAGAGACAAACTTAAAATATGTTAAAAAAATCTGAAGCACAGTGTATTCCAGCTCATTTATTAGTGCCCGTATCTGCTCAGCTCACTCTCGTGATCCCTCCCCTGTGCTGTCAGCTCCAAAAATTAGACAATGAATTTTGTTCTTCCAGTATAATTAAACTATCCATGATAACCTCTAATGCTATATTAATCACACGGTTGGAAAAATCAAACTCAATTATCATTGGCTATTAGGTTAAAATGTTCCCGAACAAAAAGTTATCTTCAAAGAAAAGATTTATGAAAAGTCTGTGCAAATGTTGATATATGGTAAATATATACACACACATATCACAAAAATCGTATTTATATTGTACACTCATATGAGATGATATATTTACATACAAAACTATCGTAACATACTAGCATAGCGATATTCCTGCAATAAACGATATTGGAGTTGATTTCCTAAAACTGGAGAGTGCAAAATCTGGTGCACCTCTGCATAGAAACCAATCAGCTTCCAGGTTTTTTTTTGGTCAATCTTAATTAAACAATCTGGAGTTAGAATCTGATTGGCTACCATGCACCAGATTTTGCACTCTCTAGTTTTAAAAAATCAACTCCAGGTAGGTGGCGATTTCAAATTCTGCGGTCTTCAATCCCAAAGCTTCCCGAGGTGCGGGAGACTTAGCTGGAAAATAAACATACAGAAGACAGCAGACTTCAGTTTAACTGCCCAACAAAAAAAAATGTAAGCAGAGTTCCACCTGCCCTTTTAAAAATTAAAAGCCAGCAGCTACACATACTGTGGTTTCTGACTTTTAGGCTGCTTTCACACTGGGGCGGCAGGTCTGTTAGCAGTAAAGCATCACCAGATTTAGCGGCGCTTTATCGCTGTTTAAGCTGCACTTTTCAACCGCTAGCGGGTTGCTTTTAACCCCCAAGAAGGGGTTAAGAGGGGATTAAAAGCGCCTGTGTTGCGGAGCTTCCAAAGCGTTTTTCAGGCACTTTGGAAGCGCTGCCCAATGGGCAGGGGCGGTGTAGGAGCGCTATATACAGCACTCTCAAACTGCTCCAAAGATGCTGCTTGCAGGAGTTTTTTTCCTGTCCCACAACGCACTCTGGCTTTCACACTGGGGAGGCATGAGAGGCATTTTTCAAGCACTTTACAGGCATTATTTTTAGCGCTAAAACGCCTGACAACTGCCTCTACGTGAAAGTAGCCTTAACATTAGGACACTTACCTGTCCTGGAGTGCAGCGATGTCGGGCACCAAAGCCAACGTTTCCATTGGCTGATGCCACCACCATTGCGGGTAAGGGAACCCAGCATTCTAGCCTTGTGGCACCGGAGGGGGGAATCAGATAAGTGGAAGTTCCACTTTTGGGTGGATCTCTGCTTTAAGTATTTGGTCTCTTCGATTTCAGGATGCAATGAACAAAATCACTAGCAAAAGTCAATCAAGTTCTGATTTCTGCAGTAACATAATGGGCCCATAAGTTTAGGACATGGAAAATACTGGCTGAGCCCATTTATCTCAGAAATATATTTTCTGTCCCAATCACTACACTGATGTATTCAGATCAGCAATTAGTAGCAGGAAAATTGGATATGCAGAGAAAAAAACACTATTTAAATAAGCAAATCCAGAGCTATAGGCAGATAAAGTTATACATAAAAAAGGTTCCCTGTATAAATGAAAGCTCACACCTCATAGGCCTTCCTAATGTGAGTGCAAGCTTCACTCAGCAACAGTGATACTTGAGAGGCAATAAACTGGTAACAAGGTAGTCCTCTACAATAAAAAAGGCTGAGATTGCATGTAAATGCAGTTGCATTTAACTATGGATGGAATTTTCTTGCTCTGCTCACACATAGGAGGGGGGGGGGTTTACTAAAATTGGAGATTGCAAAATCTGGGTCAGCTCTGCATAGAACCCAATGCGGACATCGCAAGTGCCGGTGGACACGCACCATGCATGTCCCTAACGTACAGCTACGACGGCTCACCCAGAGGAACCAACCTGCCACAGTATAACCACAGTGGATGGTCCTCAAGCGGTTAATACATTTCAAATAAGTTTAACCCCTTCTTGACCACCCCATGCAGATTTACTGTGCCAGGGCGGCCCTCCTGTGCAAAGTCACGTACCTGTACATGATTTTGTGCACTGGGTCTGGAGTGCTTACAAGCGCTGCGGGCGACCTGCTCCCACTGTGGTTGTACACAAAGTGGGTCCGGCGGATCCAATGTTCGCCGTCACCCTGCGATCGTTCTCAGGAGAGGCAAAGCGGTGGTCCTGGGTTTATTAACACTTGAAATAACAGCAGGACCAGCATAGCAAATTAATGATAATTGGTACACGTGCACATTGGTTGAAGAATACACAGTGAATCGAGGGCTTGTAATCTATGTAGAGCAGTGCATGTGGCTTTAAAACTGTGGCTGGAAGCTGGGGGTAAAACTTTTCCACTGGCATGATGGTGAGGGGAGAATCATTATACAGCAAATTGGGTAACTAAACATTGTATGCAAATTTAAAAAGGGGTTGTAAAGGCAGAAGTTTTTTTATCTCATTGCATTCTATGCATTAAAGTGGTTGTAAACCCACAAAAAAAACAACCCCTGCAAGGCAAAGGCATACTGAGCAAAGCATACTAGCTCATTATGAAATACTCACCTTAGATCGAAGCCCCCGCAGCGGTCCCGGCACATTGCTCTGCCCAGCGACATGTCTCCCGGAGTTATCTCCTGTGAATCGAGGGCTTCGGTGCTGTGAGTGGCTGGTTACGGCACGTCAGCAGAAGCAATGGCACGAACAAGCTGTTGCTTCAGTGCGCATGTGCAGAGGACGTCGGCACATGCCGATACAGAAGGACATCTCCTAAAATGCAGGTTTAGGAGATATCCGTGGTAGCTACAGGAAAGCCTTATTACAACCACTTTAAGATATAAAGCCTTCTGTGTGGAGAAGCCCCCGCAGCCCACCTAATACTTGCCTGAGCCCCATCTCTATCCAGCAATGTCCACGAGCCCCTCCGCCCTCCGGAACGCACCCTCCTGATGGACTGAGACACAGCAGTGATGCCATTGGATCCTGCTGCTGTCCAGCAAACTTAGTTAGCCAATCAGCAGAGAGGGGGGTGGGGCCGGGCCGCAGCTCAGTGTCTGAATGGATACATGGAGCTGCAGCTCGGCTCGGAGGCCCCCATAGCAAGCTGCTTGCTGTGAGGGCACTCAACAGGAGAAAGGAACCAGGCGCTGAAGCCAGGGACCCAAGAAGAGGAAGATCCGTGCTGCTCTGTGCAAAACCAACAGCACAGAGCAGGTAAATACAACATGTTTGTTATTTTATTAGAAAAAAAACTAGACTTTACAATCACTTTAAAGACAGGCTTATCTTTATTTATCATGCTGGATTTGAAACTTGTTTTAGCTTGAGGGTTTAGTGATAAGTGTGAATGAACACAGACTAGCTATCTGTCTATTGCTTTCAACTACCTGTTTTTATTCTGTATAATTCTGATTAATGCAATGTTTCTCAGCAACAATAATTTACCATCCAAATGTTTTGAAAAGACTGCATTCAATTTCAGAAAACTCATGTGCTACAATAGGTCTCTTTACACCTGTTAAAGGCAATGGCTGGAAAAGGTATATATATATATATGAAAAAATACTAATATGCAACCCACATGTACAAATTACAGTGCACTTGTAACAGACAGCAGAGAAATAACGGTCTACAAAAGGTGAACTTTCAACGATCCCCAGATCCGTTCTCACTGCTTTCCAATAGTATAGCTCCATTAAGCAGGGTGCAATAAAAGAATGTATTACACATCCTTGAAAACATGTAAAAGTCAAATAGCTTTTTTCATTTCTTGTTGCCTGCCACCTTTTCGCAAAGCAGTGTTATTTCCCTTTGTAACCATAATCTTTAAAGTATTTCCAATAAGTCTGTTTTGGCACAGACACCTAGCAGTTGGCACAACAAGCCCTCCGCATTGTTTCCTGAACTATTCTGCCATTTGGTAAAGCTTTCAGTATTTGCCATTTGGGAATGATTTCTTGCACAGATGCAAAGTTCCTCCGTCGACTAACTCAAAAACAGCAAGATAAGGCTTTGTTTGTTCCTTGAGGGGTAAACTTGAAAAGTCACCAAGGGCCCCCAGGACACTACTAATCTAGAGGAATGAAAAAGAACAATCTGCGACAGAACCCTAAGAAGCCGCTTTCTTTACAAGACCATTTATTAACAGATTTTAAACTGCATAAAAAAGACAAAGTAGTTTTGTTGCTCATGGCAGCCAGTGTCCTTGTTTTAGAAGACAGATGATGCCTGATGTGCTGCTTTGTGTAACATCTCCAATTTTAATAAATACTGATTCAACTCAGGAGAACAAATGATGGAAACAATTGATTAATGCAAAAGTAGTGGTTTTGCCTTCCAAGGACAGTTCAAACCAATTCAGCTGAAGTTGGAATTTAAATAAAAAAAAAAAAAAGCGCTACAGCTTTAGTAACATCAGTTAAAGTGTTTTTTAGTTCCCTCTGTTAGATAACAAGATGCTCCCCAGTGTATGCGATCTATATAAATTTATAAAAATATGCTGCCTAAACACCGAGGTGTATTAATAGCTTTCCATCGATCTACACCTTTTTTCTTCTTAGCAGAAATCAAGGATCCAGAAGGCCGTTACCTTATACTCACGGGTCATCTATGTGACATCCCAATTACAGTAGTCTCTTACTACGCTCCAAATAAGAGACCAACATAATTGTTCTCCCATTTACTTCAAGTAATAGACACTCACAAACAAGGTACACTCTTGATATGTGGAGATTCAAACCAAATCCTATACCCTTACCTTGATAAATCCCCAACTCCAGCTATGTCTAATTCTCAATCCAAATCTTTCCAAAGACTCCTCCTACAATATTCATTAATAGACTCATGGCGTGAAATTAACCCAACCAGACGTCAATTCTCATTTTACTCCCACCCGCATAGATCATTCTGACGCATTGACCATATATTATTTCTATGAGTATGTCCCCAGAATTAATAGTCTCATCTATTAAACCATATACTTGGACTGACCATTGTGCTATTATATCTACTTTAACCTCACTAACGTCCAAAAAACATGACCCCACCTGGCATATTAATGACTCATTGCGGTCTCACCCGTCAAATTCTGTTGAATTAGAAATCGCTATAAAAGAATACATTGGCAACAATAAATCTCCAGACACATGTCCAATAACATTATGGGAAGCACACAAGCCTGTTCTTAGAGGTTATTGTATATGCCAAGCATCATATATTAAAAAAGAGAAACAAAAAATTGCAGCAAGAACTAGAAAATGAGTTTAATAAACGCCATAACATTTTTCAATCTAACCCTACTCCAACCACAAAGTTAAAACTAGATAAAGCTAGCTTAAAACTTAACCTCTTCTTATCAGAATCAGTAGACAAGACACCATGTAAATCTAAACAAAAAAAATATTTTAAAGCAAATAAACCAGGTACCCTCCTTGCCTGAGCACTCAAAATAACAAATAACTCTTTTAAACCAATTCGACTAAAAATCTCTCAAAATAGATACACAAGTAATCCTGTAAAAATATTACACACCTTCCATCTCCAACATCTCACCTCTCTCTATAAAAAAGAAGGATCTTTTGACCAATCCAACGCAGAATCATTTTTTTCACAATTAAAATCTCCCAACTCCAACTCAGACACAATATGACAGTCTTGAAAATCCCATTACCCCTAGTGAAATTGAACTGGCAATCAAATCCCTCAAACCAAACAAACATCCAGGACCTGACGGGTTCTCAGCCCTCTACTACAAAAAATTCTCCCATGCATTAACTCCCATGCTGACAGAAGCATTCAACTCCCTTCTCAACAATCAATCTTTTAGATCAGAAACCCTTACAGCAATAAAAACAATGATCCCTAAACCTCAGTCAGATGACTGTGCAAATTATAGGCCAATAGTTTTATTAAATTTAGACATAAAACTACTAGCGAAAGTTATGGCATTTCGGCTGAATAATATAATTGGTTCCCTAATTAACAAAAGCTAACGCTTTTGTTCCAATTTTTGCTGTGGCATGTTCATTTTGTGATCTATTTTAGTAAAAGGAACATTTTTGGAGTGCGGCTGTCCAAGTTCCCTTCGTATTTTTGCATTACTATTGCATTGCCGGCACCCATGGTTTGGATTCAGTGAGGAGGTTCTCTGACTACAACTGAGCAGTTATCGTTCCTTAATATTACTATTTGTTGTAACTATGTATTACTAATTGTAACTGTCTTTATTATTTAATATTCAATAAACAAAATTGACAAAAAAAATATGCTGCCTAAAACCTTATTTCCAATCACCACTCAGGTGATTGCCCACTGGCCCTCCAGTTGTTAAGGAACTATAATTCCCATCATGACTAGTCATGTCTGTGAATGTCAGAGTTTTACAATGCCTCATGGGATGTGTAGTTCCGCAACAGCTGGAGGGCCGTAGTTTGAGGATCCCCGGTCTAGTGGGAAACCACCCCCTCCTCCAATCAAAGAACTGATCTTATTGGAGTAGTGAGGGGCTTGTTCTTGCCACAAACTTTTTTTACTGCTAATCTTTCTTAAGATCTGAAGTGGTTAACCATTGCAGCAGTGGAAGTTCAGAGCCAGGAAAAAGACAGGAATCCCTGCAGTCAAGATTTTTCTGGGTCCCCGCTATCTGTATAACATGGGGCATACCACATTACAGTTAAAGTGTTTTGTTACCCTAAAAAATAATAATTGGATCCTGGTCCTTTAAAGCAGGTTATACAGCACAGTGCTTGTGCTGTGTCATTTGACCCCCCTGTATCACCTGAAATTCCTGGTTCTGCCCTTCCCATTTATAAACTGACCACGGTTAATCCTGGCTGCTGAGCCCTGACACCATGGTCAGTTTACGTGCTGGCCATCATATGCTCACCCATCTGTTCTCTCTCCTCCTCCCTGCCTGTCACTCTGTCTGCTCCTAGAACCCCCCCCCCCCCCTGTAAAAATAACTGTTTTTACATAGTTCCCTCTGTTAGATAACATGATGCTCCCCATTGTATGTAATTTATAAATATATGCTTCCTAATAACTTATTTCCAAGCGTCGCTTGGTGCTCACGTGACTGCCCACTGGTCTCCTCCTCTTGGCTGACGTCAGAGGGGGGATACCCAGGGCTGACTAAATACTCTTTTGCCCCACTGTAATATATTGACACTTTGGGCCCAATTTGGACATTATCACTTGGGTGTATACTCACTTCTGTTGCCAGCGGTTTAGACATTAATGGCTGTGTGTTGAGTTATTTTGAGGGGACAGCAAATTTACACTGTTATTACAAGCTTATTCAGTCACTACTTTACATTATAGCAAAGTTTAACCACTTAAGGACCGGACCAATATGCTGCTAAATGACCCAAGGGGTTTTTACAATTCGGCACTGCGTCGCTTTAACAGACAATTGCGCGGTTGTGCGACGTGGCTCCCAAAATTGGCATCCTTTTTTCCCCACAAATAGAGCTTTCTTTTGGTGGTATTTGATCACCTCTGCGGTTTTTATTTTTTGCGCTATAAACAAAAATAGAGCGACACTTTTGAAAAAAATACAATATTTTTTACTTTTTGCTATAATAAATATCCCCCAAAAATATATATAAAAAACGTTTTTTTTCTCAGTTTAGGCCGATACGTATTCTTCTACATATTTTTGGTAAAAAAAAAAAAAAAAAAATCGCAATAAGCGTTTATCGGTTGGTTTGCGCAAAAAATTTATAGCGTTTACACAATAGGGGATATTTTTATTGCATTTTTATAAAAAAAAAATTGTTTTACTACGAATGGCGGCAATCAGCGATTTTTTTTGTGACTGTGACATAATGGCAGACACTTCGGACAATTTTGACATTTTTGGGACCATTGTCATTTTCACAGCAAAAAATGCATTTAAATTGCATTGTTTATTGTAAAAATGACAGTTGCAGTTTGGGAGTTAACCACAGGGGGCGCTGTAGGAGTTAGGGTTCACCTAGTGTGTGTTTACAACTGTAGGGGGGTGTGGCTGTAGGACTGACGTCATCGATTGAGTCTCCCTATAAAAGGGATCACTCGATCGATGCCGCCGCCACAGTGAAGCACGGGGAAGCCGTGTTTACATACGGCTCTCCCCGTTCTTCAGCTCCGGGGAGCGATCGCGACGGAGCGGCTATAAATGAATAGCCGCGCCGTCGTCCCGGATCGCTCCCCGCGGGAATCCGACCGCCGCATGTAGCGGGGGGGGGGTCCCGATCGGACCCCCGACCCATGTCTAGGCAGGGACGTACAGGTACGCCAATGTGCCTGTATGTGCCATTCTGCCGACGTACATATACATGCTGCGGTCTGGAAGTGGTTAATTTCTTCAGTGTTGTCACATGAAAAGATATAATTAAATATTTACAAAAATGTGAGGGGTGAACTCACTTTTGTGAGATACTGTGTGTGTGTTATACACATACACAGTGGGGGTCAAAAGTTTGGGCACCCCAGGTAAAAATTTGTATTAATGTGCATAACGAAGCCAAGGAAAGATGGAAAAATCTCCAACGGGCATCAAATTCCAGATTAGACATTCTTATAATATGTCAAAAAAAAGTTAGGATTTTATTTCCATAATTTACAATATCAAAATTACAGAAAACCAAAAAAAAATGGCATCTGCAAAAGTTTGGGCAACCTGCAGAGTTAATATCTTGTACTGCCCCCTTTGGCAAGTATCACAGCATGTAAACGCTTTTTGTAGCCAGCCAAGAGTATTTCAATTATTGTTTGAGGTATCTTTGCCTATTCTTCCTTACAAAAGTCTTCCAGTTCTTTGAGATCTCTGGGCTGTCTGTCACGCACTGCTCTTTTTTTAAGGTCTATCCATAGATTTTCAATTATGTTGCGGTCAGGAGATTGTAAAGGCAATGGCAAAACCTTCAGTTTACGCCTCTTGATGTAATCCTGCGTGGATTTTGAGGTGTGTTTAGGATCATTATCCATTTGTAGAAGCCATCCTCTCTTTAACTTCAGCTTTTTTACAGATGGCATCAAGTTGCCATCCAAAATTTGCTGACATTTTATTGAATCCATTTTTCCTTCTACTTGTGAAAAGTTCCCTGTGCCATTGGCTGCAATACAACCCCAAAGCATGATTGATCCACCCCCATGCTAAACAGTTGGACAGAGGTTCTTTTCATTAAATTCTGTGCCCTTTCTTCTCCAAACGTACCTTTGCTCATTCTGGTCAAAAAGTTATATTTTAACCTCATCGGTACACAGCACTTGTTTCCAAAATGCATCAGGCTTGTCTATATGTTCATTTGCAAAGTTCAAACACTGATTTTTGTGGTGAGGACGTAGAAGAGGTTTTCTTCTGATGACTCTTCCATGAAGACCATATTTGTACAAGTATCTCTTTATAGTGGAATAGTGTACCACAACTCCAGTGTCTGCCAGATCTTTCTGGAGGGATCTTGCAGTCAAACGTGGGTTTTGAATTGCTTTTCTCACAATCCTGCAAGCTTTTATGTCTGATATTTTTCTTGGTCTTCCAGATCTTGCTTTAACTTCCACTGTTCCTGATTCTTCTAGCCTTTTCCAGCTTTGTGAGCGTCAACTATTTTCAGTTTCAGTTTTCTAGACAACTGCTTAGAAGAACCCATGGTGCCGATTGTTGGGGCAAGGTCAGATGAGTCAGGGCACTTAAAACCTTTGAGATTGACATCACCTGGTCTTCCCAGACGATAATTGAGAACAATCCATGACACTGGCAGGTCTCAGCTTTGCAAAGGGGGCAGTGCATGCTATAAATTCTGCAGGGTGCCCAAACTTTTGCAGACGCCATTGTTTTGTTTTCTGTAATTTTGAAAGTGTAAGCCTAGGTTCACACTGCTGCGAATTCAAAATCGCGGTAAAATGCGCGATTTTACCGCGATTTCGCAGCCGCGATTTTGCCGCGATTTCGGCCGCAATTTAATGTAAATCGCGGCCCGAAATCGCAAAAAGTAGTACAGGAACTAATTTTTGAAATCGTAGATGCGGCGTCGCACTGATTAGGACAGTGCCATTGCCGACAATTGCTGCCGATTTGAGATGCGATTTGACATGTCAAATCGCATCTCAAATCGTACCCAGTGTGAACCAGGGCTAAATGATGGAAATAAAATCATACTTTTTTAGACGTATTACAAGAATGTCTAATCTGTATCTTGATGCCTTTTGGAGATTTTTCCATCTTTCCTTGGCTTCGTTATGCACATTAATACAAATTTTTATCTGGGGTGCACACACACAAACACTAAACACCGTCCGCCAATGTTTGTAAGTATTAAACTTGTTATTCAGGCACTGAATTCCATTTCTTAAGTAGAAGCTAGCTTTTAATAGTAATTAAAAGTACCAGAAGCAAAGATGGCTCTTGACAGGATCACAATATGTTAAAAGCTAAAGATGCTAATTATTGGCAAGATTAGACTGCTGCAATAAAAAACTGTTGATAGAAAAAGTCTCATCACCAACCAGCAGACTTCAATATAGAAGCCCAGAACTGAATTTATATGCGAGTGCCAAATGCCTGTATCAATGATATAAGAGTAAATATGCCACAGACCATGCCACATATGCCCACACCAAAGCTTTATCAGGCACACAGATCTGAATATTTATGAGTAATTTGTGTCCATGTGAAATTACTTCAACAGGGCAACCTGCTACATGCTTTTACCGCCTAGAGCCAGATACTTCTGCCAAAGAAGGCAGAAGTATCTGTGATAGGAAGGATAGACATTTCAAGGGCAAATACATCCCTGAGGTAAGACCAGCAAAATCTTAAACGGAACCATCACATTTAAGTGGAACTGGTCTTTAAAGGGTTTGTAAAGCAATTTATTTTATCTTAATAGCTTTCTTCACCTTAATGCAGTGCTGTTTTCATGTCCTCATTGTTCGTTTTTGCTCTCAAGTTGCTGTAATTCTTCTCTGATCTCCACACTTCCTAGTTGTCCGTTTCCTGATAACCACAGTACTGGGTGCTTTCTCTTTGTGGTCACTAATCAAGGAGGTTTGATTACTGTGGGCAGATTCACATACATGTAGAACGGCGCATTTACCTGGCGCATTTTCGAATCCTCAGCGATTTTGCGCCGTAAGTTACGGCGGCATAGTGTATTTCTGGCGGCGGATTTCAAATTGGGCGGGTTGGGGGCTGGTTTAATTTAAATGAAGCGCGTCCCCGCGCCGAATGAAATGCACATGCGTCGTCCAGAAACTACCAACGATGTCATTTTTTGAACTTGGACGTGAGTTACGTCCATCCCTATTCACGGACGACTTACGCCAAAAAAAAAAAATTCTAATTTCGATGTGGGAACGACGGCCATACTTAACATGGCAATTCTATCTATACACTGCAAAATACCAGCTTTAACTATACGCCGGAAAAAGCCGACTACAGACGACGTTAGAAAATGCGACGGCCGCGCGTACGTTCGTGGATCGTCTTAAATCGCTAATTTTCATACCCGACACGGAGAACACCACCCAGTGGACGCCGAAGTATTGCATCTTAGATCCGATGGCGTACGAAGACGTACACCTATCGGATCTAACCCAGAAGCCGTCGTATCCTGTTTTGAGGATTTAAAACAAAGATACGACGCGGGAATTTTGAAATTACGCGGCGTATCAATAGATACGCCGGCGTAATTTCTTTGTGGATCTAGCCCTGTGTGTCTAAAACCCCCCAGCACCAATCAGTTTCGTTTTCCAAACCATCACTGCCCTGTATTGGCTCTGTGGCTCTGTACATCATAGAAGCAGGAAACAACATGCAAAAACTAAACTAGAAACTGCAGGTACATTATATGATTGATTTGTATCTATTTTTAATCATTTTTAAAAGGAATCAGTTTACAGGGTATAGAGACATAAAAGTTAACAGTCATTTCAGCAAAAAAAAATTTTTCCTTTAAGACAAGTCAAGATTTTGTGATCATGTTGATATGCAAGTCTCAGTTTGTCTAAAATCCTATGGTTAGAGGTTTTTATCAATGCAAAGCATGCATACCAAGACTATGTTCATTTTCTGGACAATCATTTCCACGTTTCCCTAATATTTTACTATATATACAGTGATACCTCGGTTCACGAACGCTTCTGTTCACGAACAACTCGGTTCACGAACACAAAAGTTCATAAAAATATGCTCCGGTTCACGAACTCCGCCTCGGTTCACGAACAGGAGCCGCGGCCATTTTAATGCTATTTCCAGGCTCTCACATGGTCGTGACTTCCTGTAGGAAGACCGTGGAGAGAAGAAGACACACAGAAAGAAGTACTGTGAGTACTCTGCAAACATTTTAAGTGATGTTTGGATTTTTGGTGTGCTTTTTAGCACATACAGTACTGTACTGTACTACAGTACTGTAAGTGCGGAGCAGCAATGGAGGTGACAAGAACAGCAATGCAGGTGACAATGTGCAAAGTGGAAATGCAAGTGATAATGTGCAAAGTGGAAATGCAGGTGACAAGAATGTGCAGCGCAAGCATGGTGGCAAAAAGAAAGTGCAGAGCAGTAGTAAAGGTGACAGCAAGGTTGTGAAGAAAATATACATTACTATACTGTACTAATGTGTATTGTAATTTGTTTCATATTTTTGTGCTTCAAAAACCCCCAAAAAAAGGTCAGCACGGATTAAATCGGATTTACATTGAACCCTATGGGAAAATGTGCCTCGGTTCACGACCAATTCGGTTCGCGACCAGAGTCAGTTCACGAATTAAGTTCGTGAACCGAGGTATCACTGTATATATATATATATATATATATATATATATATATATATATATATATATATATATAAACATATATACATACATACATACATACATACATACTTTTTTTTAAATGTTTTGGTTTTAAATGTGTAAGACATTTATCAGTAGTTGCTTTCAAACTACTAATATGAAGAAAAGGCAGCCAAAGAAAACTAGCCATGTTATTTTTAATGCGTTAATAGCTAGAGGAAAACCTTTCCCTTGCTATTATAAGAGATATCACCTTGTACAAGTAAGGTGAAAGTTGCCTTAGCATTTCTAACACTCAAGTCATTCCAAATAACATATACTGTAATGCTCACAGACAGATATTCCAAAACCTATTAACTTATCACACAATTTCAGGTCACGTTCATCTTCCAGTAAATATTTGGGTCTTAACTCCTTGAGGACTGCAACATGACTAATGGAAAGCAGTGCAATCCCAAGTAGTATACTCTCTGCACCAAAGGGGTTAATATAATGTCTTCTTGCGCACTACATGCTACAGCTTGTTTAATTTGTTTCAAAGCTTGTACACATCAAAAATGACTATGAAACCTACTTGTTTTATTCCCTTGGTTCTGATGTACTTTATTGATTTCAGTGGAAGCGTACAGATGATGGAAGTATCTCTGACTTCACCAAACTGTGCTAACAAATATCTCTGTCAAAAGACAGAGCTTTTCATCATTCCTATTTGAAACTGTCAAACACGTTTCTTCACTTTGCTGCATCCTTTTCATTTGAACATCTATAATGTAGTCATCTTAATAGCTCTGCTAACTGAATTAAAAGTTATACCAATACACAGGGCTTTTATGATATTCCTATAATACATATACTGAAACTTTCTTGTTAGTTCACACTTTTGGAAATCTACCTCCCCTCCCACGCAAACATTTACTCTAAAAAACCTAAAGTGTCACCAAAGGCAAAACATTTCATTTTTAAAAAGACTAGGGCCCCTTTCACACTGGGGCGGGAGGTACGGTGGTGGTAAAGCGGCGCTCTTTTTAGCAGCGCATTAACGTCGTAATTGCGGCGGTATTCGGCTGCTATCGTTGCGGTATTACCCCCGCTAGCGAGCGAAAAAGGGTTAATAACGCCGGCAATGCACCTCTGCAGAGGCGCATTGCCGGCGGTATAGCCGCGGTTTACCATTGCTTTCAATGGGACGGAGCAGTGGAGGAGCAGTAAACACACCGCTCCTTCACCGCTACAATGATGCGGCTAGCAGGACTTTTGGAGTGGTCCTGCCAGCGCACTGCTCCAGTGTGAAAGCCCTCAAGCTTTCACACTGGAGAAACAGCAGCCGCTGTTTCAGGTCGGTTTGCAGGCGCTATTTTTGCAAACTGCCCCAATGTGAAAGGGGTCTAAGGGAGGGTTATAACCTGTCAGTTTTTTTTATTGCCGCATTGGGGAGATTTCCCTTTACTTTCTGTCCCGTTGTCAAAATGGGAAGTAGGATGAAGTCCTTCCAAAAAGAGGTAAGTCCTAGGTGTCAATAAGGTCACCAGAACTAGTGATGGATTTTCCCTCTATTACTGTTCTGATGTCAAACCCAAAATGTGGGATTTTCTTTTACTTTAGCATTGAGGGATATTGGTAAACAGGGCAAATAGAGGGGGGATAATCGCCCTAATGAAGGCAAAAACATTAATAAAAGAGTTCTAGCCTCTCTCCAATCTATCCAAAATAAAAAATGCCTTTAGTGACACCAATACTGGCATGTATAAAGGCCACTGTGACAGAGAGCCCCCGTTAGTTCAGTGCATGATGTGGGATGAGGTTCACTTGTCAGCCAGAGTTTACGGATTTATCAAGTGAATGGTTTCTGTCCCCATGATTTGGAAGACAGACTTCCAGGCTGTTTAGTAATAAACAGTGGGGGTTTACCCCTTCTCCTTCTCCCACCTGGTGCAGAATAGCCGCTTTCTCAAGAGAAAAGGCCAATCTCTAAATATAGGCAGCCTGAGACAGAGACACTGGGAGTCCTGCTGCTTACCATGTGAGACACAAAACATTTTTAAAGCTTTGTTGTATGTGGTACCCCAGTTGGTGAAACATATTATCAAGATAAAAACATTACAAAAAAATAATAACTTTCTGCAAAAGATAAACTATGACTACTTTACTTTCTGATGGGAGAATCCTAACTTTGCGGTCTTCAAGAGTTATATTTATCCTCCGATACCTCCATACATGTCGAATGCTAGCATCCTCCGGCTTGCACATTGGTTCCATTTGCCAATCAATTGAAGGCAAAGGAAGGAGACACAGCCACTGGGCATCAGATAGAATCAAAAATGTGTTGCATGCTAAAGATTCTTAAAGCTCTCAACTGAGAGTAAAGTTAGGACTTGATGCCTTTTGGAGTAGAAGTAGTATGCTCCTTTCGCAAGGAGTTTTTCAGATTCCCTTCAAATTCAGAATAAAAATAATAGCCTAAATAGCTCACCATTTTATTTAATAGTGGGTGCCAAATTCAAAGTCAATCCATTAAAAACAAAAGTAGAATGTGTGTAAATGGTGGGCTCTAACAAACTAGAACGGATTTTATTCATGCGACTAGGAATTAAAAATACAGGATGACAAATCAGATCCCAAATATTAAAAATCTGACAATAACGTTACAATATTAACCAAACAGTTCTTAAATTCTAATCCATCCAATAATATAGTTTATGAAAAAGCAGATATAATCTTAATGTAAATACACAACATAAAATTCTTCATGTAGATTGAACACATGCATTAACCCCATGGCAGTGGCTCCAGGATTCCAAATAAAGCAAGAGATCCTCCATAAAACTATAGCCAAGTATTTAATTATTCAGCAAGTTTCAAGGTCCAAATCTTCTTAATAATGCATCAACAAGAAGTGTAACTGTAAAATAATTTATAGAATATGCCCCATGCAGTTGCAAAATAAAAAAACAATCACGGCAGGGAGAATGTATATTGATTTTTTAATCATAAGCTCAGTCTGAACTGCCCAGCTTTTTGGCAAGTTTACGTTGAGGCTTGATTCCAGCAAAGCAATGAATAAAATTCATCATAAGAATTTGTTCTAAAGGAACACTTTTAATATATAAATAATATTAATTTAAAGCCCAACTGCAGGTGGATCGAAACGTATCCCTTGCAATGGAGCTGTGCCTGCACTGCAAGAGTTGATATGTAGGTTTATGGGATAAATAAAAGGAAATATACTGTACTTACCCAATCTTCAGCACCTACCCGCAACTTCTGCACCCCAACGTTCTAGCGGTGTAGGATCCTGACATCATCAAGAACAGAGCAGGGTCCATATCCCTACTATGGATGTGAAGATTGCTGGAGAGCACAGTATGCTGGGTGAGCGGAAAATCCAGTAAGTAAAATGATTTCTCCTTTCCCTTGGACACAAGCTATTAACCATTTTCCATCTATCCAGGGCAAAAAATCTTATTGGCTTTAAATCACCCCCATCTTGTGGGAATGTCAGGTACCAGCAAGCCATTTGGCATACGTCCCCTTGTAATGCCCGTTTTCGCTCGGGGCACCACTTGAATTCTTGTTAGTGGAAGATTATTCTTGGTAAAGTGAAATGTCACTTTACCATTGCTCAAGGATTTTTTTCACGTTGAAAAACCTACCTGAAGCCTGGAGAAATAGCGATATATGCTTGTATCCGTTTTGGCCTAGCATTTAAAATGCATGTACAGTATGTTCCCTGTGCCATCTGTCAGCTAAGCTGGCCCTACACCAACCGAAATTCAGCCATTCCAGAACAAACTGGCTGAATTTCAAGCAGTGGACAGCCCCCCCTCTTTTACAACACGTAGGTGGGATATATATGGGGTTCCATTATAATGCCAAAGACATTGACGCTGTGAAGGGACGAATACCATAAATAGTGTCTAGATATTTGAATTAGTGGAGCTTATCCCATTATAGGATCAGACCTATATTTTACTGTACTTGGTGTAGGTTCATATATACAGCATTAATTCAGATTATAGGACAAGGTCATTTTGTCAACATATATTATGACAAAAAAGATAAATGTGTCACACAGTTGTTGTTCAGTCATCAGGATAAAAAAAAAAAAACAGGTTGCAGTCATTATTACGGCATTTGCCATTAATTGCTTTTAACCCCCACTAGCGAATGAAAAAGGGTTAAAACGGCCCGCAAATCGCCGCCTTGCCAGGGGTTCGGCAGTATACACCGCTTCCACAGCACTGCAAAGATGCAGCTTGCAGGACTTTTTTTTTTACAGTCGTTCCAGCTCCACTGTGAAAGCCCTCAGACTTTTACAATGGAGTGAGAGGAGAGGCTCTTTCAAGGCGCTATTTTTAGCGTTATATCGCCTCAGTGTGAAAGCTGCTTTCATAATGGAGCGGGCAGGCATTGACGGTAAAACGCTGCTAGTTTTAGCGGCGCTTTACCGTCATTTTAGCGGTGCTATTTGGCTGCCAGCAGCTGTTTTAAACCCACTATCAGCCAATGAAATTATTAATACCGTCCTTGTAGCGCTGCTGCCAAAGCAATTTGCAGGCACTTCGGCAGCAGTGCTTCACCGGCTCCACAGATGCTGCTTGCAGGACTTTTAATGCCCTGCCAGGGAATCGCATCAGTGTGAAAGCACTCAGGATTTCACACAGACTGCAGGGGAGCCGCTTTACAGGCGTTATTTTTAGCCCAAAAGTGCCTGAAAAACGCCCCAGTGTGAAAGGGGTCTTAGGATAACTACCAGATGAAAATGTTTAATTAACAGATAAATTATAGTTATTCTATATGTGTGTAATGGGCATTTCACTCCCCACCTGCCTCTGCTAGAATATAGTAAAAGAAACATTTAACATTTGTGGCACTCTGTTATATTGAGTCAACACTATGTTTTCCTTGCACATGTTTTTCTTCTTGTTTTTGGTCGTTCTATTCTATTACTTTATACTGGAAAGTGCTACTAAAGTGGCTTATTTTAGGTAAACATCAAAGATTCCAAGACATCTACCATGAACTCCATAGCTCTTCACTGAGCTCTGATGACAGAACTGAAAGGCTTTTAAAATGTTCTTTTTTTTTTTTTTGCACTGCATTTTAACACACATCCTAAACTCGCCTTACTGAAAATACATTTATTGTGTGCTTTTCAATAGGACTAGCAACAGATAAAACTATAAACAAAAAACTGCCCTATCATAAGATATTTTCACAGTTAGGCCTCAGGATGTAAAAAATTCCGCTTTTACAGGCATTCGACTTTATCAGTCTCTAAATGCACCTCTTTGTTAGCCTATGTGGCCACGAATACATAGGCATTTACAGGCATATTAAAAAAAGAATAATTTAGAGACTGAAAAAAAAAAAAGCGCATCTAAACACCTAGAAAAGTGTTTAAAAAATAACTCCTCGTGCACGCTGGGCACTGGGCATTTGCCCAGCTATTCTGAGCACCTTTGCTTCTGGCAGAAAAAAGCATCCAAAAAAAACATGCCTAAAGCCATGTTTTGTACATGCATTCATTCATTCCAATGGCCAGAATAAATTAAAGGAGAAGTTCACCTTCGGAACATGTTAAACATTCCATCAGGATTTAGTGTAGTACATGCAACATGTTCCAGCTCCTGCTGCCTTCCCCCACATGACAGCGGGCGGGGATTCTTCTCCCCACACTTGCTGTCACTTTTTAAGAAAGGCACAGCTGTGCGGAGCTCCACCCACTAGGGGTGCAACGGATCGTCAGCCCGTTCGGATCGGCACACCCCGCGATCCGCGGAGCGCTCTGGAGCCTAGGCCTAGGAAAGTCCCCAGCTTCAGCCTAGCTCCGGAGCGGCGGCCATCTTGCTCCACCCAGTCTGCTTCCCAGAGCCCAGCGTGACACGCCTCCCGACTTGGAGAGGGAATGTTAGTGAAGCACTGGTTGAGAGGGGGGGGGGAAGAGCACAGTAGCAATTCAGAAAAGTGGATTAAAGAGGCTGTTTGGACAGGGCTTGTTAACCACTTCGCCACCAGCCGCCGTCTGGAAACGGCGGCAAGGTGGTTGCTTAACTGGGGGTCGCCGTTCTGAAACGGCGCCCCGCAGAAGCAGCAATGCGCGCCGCCTCGGGCGCGCACACAGAAATTTCTGTGCGCGCCGGGTCTATGAGACCCGGCGCTACACAGATCTAGGTAAATGACCAGCAACAACGGTCATTTACCTTGTGATCGCGCCGTCCAATGACGGCGCGATCACAATGTAAACACAGGAGGTCAGGGAAAGTTTACCTCCTCTCCTCTCCTCACACAGTATCAGCGGGAGAGAAGAGGAGATAAACTGTGAGTTTTCTATTGCAAATAGTGTCACATCAGTGCCCAATCTGTGCCCTAAAGTGCCCTAAAGTGCCCAATCTGTGCCCTAAAGTGCCCAATCTGTGCCCTAAAGTGCCCAATCTGTGCCTAAATTGCCCAATCTGTGCCTAAAGTGCCCAATCTGTGCCCATCGGTGCCCAGTGCCACATCTGTGCCCAACAGTGCCACATCTGTGCCCAGTAGTGCCACATCTGTGCCCAGTAGTGCCACATCTGTGCCGCATCAGTGTCACCAGAGCCGCACCAGTGTCACCAGAGCCGCACCAGTCACCAGAGTCCTATAATATTGCCACAACAGTGCCGTACCAGTGCCGCCTGTGCCCGCCAGTGCCGCCTGCGCCCGCCAGTGCCGCCTGCGCCCGCCAGTGCCGCCTGCGCCCGCCAGTGCCGCCTGCGCCCGCCAGTGCCGCCTGCGCCCGCCAGTGCCGCCTGTGCCACCACGGCCACCTGTGCCCTCCAGTGCCGCCTGTGCCCACCAGTGCTGCCTGTGCCCACCAGTGCTGCCTGTGTCCACCAGTGCTGCTAATCGGTGCACACCAGAGCCACCTGTGCCCACCAGAGCCACCTGTGCCGCCTGTGCCCACCAGTGCCGCCTGTGCCCACCAGAGCCACACCCGTGCCACTACAGTGCACATAAGTGCCGCCTGTGCCCACCTGTGTCCACCAGTGCCACCACAGTACTCTGCAGTACAGCCTCACCAGCCACCAGTATGGCAAAAAAATTCTTTACCGGCGAGCAGGCCGTACATCTTCTACTTGCCATGAGCGATGAGAGCAGCGAGGAGTCTCTGTCCGATTCTGATTCGGCCTATGAACCCGTTATAGACAGTGGGTCCGATTCAGAGTCTGAAGAAGAACATGTGCCCAGGAAAAAAAGGGGTGCTGGCGTGGAGAAGCGGCCTACTCCCAGACGCGCAGGGCCGTCCACCTCAAGCGCTGTGCCTACAACCCCAAGCGATGTGCCGTCCACCCCAAGCGCTGTGCCGTCCACCCCAAGCGCTGTGCCGTCCACCCCAAGCGATGTGCCGTCCACCCCAAGCGATGTGCCGTCCACCCCAAGCGATGTGCCGTCCACCCCAAGCGATGTGCCGTCCACCCCAAGCGATGTGCCGTCCACCCCAAGCGATGTGCCGTCCACCCCAAGCGATGTGCCGTCCACCTCAAGAGCTGTGCCGTCCACCTCAAGCGATGTGCCACTGCAACAAAGCCCAGGCACCAGTAGGGTGTCATCTCAGCCCCAAAGGGATAGGGGCCATGCCAGCCTTCCCTATGGCCTTCAAAACCCCCTGTGGCTTCCCCCCAATTCCGGAGCAGCAAATATCCCCCCCTTCACTGCCCAGCCAGGTGTCCAGGTGAACACAGAAAACTTTTCTATGATAAATTTTTTTAATTTAGTTTTCACCGAAGATTTCCTTTCCTCCATTGTGGCCCAGTGCAATCTCTACGCACAACAGTACGTAAGAAGTAACCCTGGTTCCAGATATGCCCGCCCCTTTGAGTGGAGAGAACTAACCGTGGACGAATTTAAAATGTTCTTAGGCCTAACCTTTACTATGGCACTTTAAAAAAAAAAACAATTGTACTCCTACTGGTCCACCAAACCCATTCACCACATGCCACTCTTCTCCTCCCTTATGCCAAGATCCCGATATTTAATAATTATGCGGTTCCTCCACTTTAACGACAACGCCCAGTGCCCTCCCCGAAATGACCCTGCTTTTGACAAGCTATATAAAATTCGGCCACTTCTAAATTTTTTCGCTCAATTTCCCCAATTATATACCCCTGACCAGAACATATCTGTGGACGAGTCCCTTGTCAAATTCTCAGGCAGGCTGGGCATCAAGCAGTTCATCCCCAGCAAAAGGGCCCGATATGGGGTCAAAATGTACAAGCTTTGCGACAGAGCCACAGGGTACCTCTACTCATTCATGGTGTATGAAGGAAAGGACTCCCAACTGCATCCCCCTGAATGTCCAGAGTATATGGGAGTCAGCGGAAAAGTGGTCTGGGATCTGATGTATCCACTCTTTGGAAAGGGATACCACCTTTATGTGGATAATTTCTACACCAGCTTGCCCCTGTTTCGCTGTCTTTACCTTCAGAATACCCCAGCATGTGGCACAATAAGACCCAACAGGAAAGGCTTCCCGCAAAAACTGGTGGATCAAAAGCTCAGACGAGGGGAGTCTGCAGCATTGAGGAACCAGGAGATATTGGCTGTCAGGTGGAGGGACAAACGGAACGTCCACATGCTTTCATCAATCCACAATGACACCCACGTGGTAGTCCCCAAAAGAACCGGCCCAATCCAAAAACCAAAATGCATATATGACTATAATTTGTTCATGGGGGGAGTGGACTTCAACGACCAGATGTTAGAACCCTACCTGCCCACAAGAAAATCCCGCCACTGGTACAAGAAAGTGTCCATTTATTTTTTTAGTTTGGCCTTCTACAATTCCTATGTAATTTACAAAAAATCATCCGAGAACCCCGTATCATATCTGGACTATCAAGAAGAAGTCATCACCGCCCTTTTGTACCCTGAAAACCCACCGGAAAATATTCGCTCTGATTCTGTGAGCAGACTGCACGAGCGTCACTTTCCTGAGCAAACTCCCTCCCGTGAAACAGGCAACAGACATCAGAAGAGGTGCCGGGTGTGCTCCAGAAGAGGAATTCGAAAAGACACCACATATTACTGTCCCGATTGTCCTTCCCAACCAGGCCTCTGTATTGGAACATGTTTCCGCCGTTACCATACGTTTCTTCATTATTAGGGACGTATGGTAAACGCAATTCTAATTTCCTGTACTTTCCCCCCCCCCACACCCCTTATGCCACTGCACTCATACCTCTGCCTTCTCCGGAACCGACCATGGCCTGTTATACAACCACTCTTTTGCCTAACCCTAAACATACTTCTGCCTTCTCCGGAACCGACCATGGCCTGTTATACGACCACTCTTTTGCCTAACCCTAAACATACCTCTGCCTTCTCTGGAACTGACCCTGGCTTGTTATACGACCACTCTTTTGCCTAACCCTAAACTGTACCTACCTCTGCCTGCTCTGGAACTGACCCTGGACTGTTTGACCACGTTTTTTGCCTGCCCCTTGGATTGATCTTTTACCCTGCTATACTAGTGGGAACACAGGGGTCTCACATATGTGAGGGGCTCCAGAATTGTTTTTCTGGATGAAAAAAAGGATTTTTTAGTTTTCTCATTCCCGGATTAGGGTCTGGTTGCCCGGAGGCTTCAAAGAGATTTGGGTGGGAGAAGCCTCTACCCCTGTCCCCATTCCCCTACCCATGGCCCGCTACTTGGACCATGTTCCTACCAGGACAAATATTTTGCCACTGCTGGCACTGTACTGACTATGGACAATATTCCTGCCTGCTGCCTGCTGCCTGGACAATTCCATTCACTGTCGCTGACCAGTGACCACGTCCCTGCCTGCTGCCTGGATCGGGGCTCTCCTTCTGTGGACAATTGCACTACTAAAACCACAGGTAATCTTCTTTTTTTTTTACCCATTACTCAGCAGAATGTATTTTAGGGTGTAATTCTTGGTATGTACATGCTGTGTTAGAAATATGAAGGCCCTTCAAAAATGTGATAGATTGTAAGGAAATTGGATGTGTAATTTATGTCCCTAGAACACCTGATGGTGCTTCTTGGATGTTGGGCCTCTGTATGTGGCCACGCTGTGTAAAAGTCTCACACATGTGGTATCGCCATACTCAGGAGGAGCAGCAGAATATATTTTGGGGTGTAATTTTTTCTATGTACATGCTATGTGTTGGAAATATCCTATAAATGGACAACTTTCTGTAAAAAAAATGCGTTTTTATTTTTTTCCACATTTTCCAAGAACATCTGGAAAAAAATGAACTGTTCAAAAGACTCATTATGCCTCATAGATTATACGTTGGGGTGTTAGCTTTCCAAAATGGGGTCACTTTGTGGGCGTTTCCATTGTCCTGGTGCTCCAGGGCCTTCAAAAGTGTAATAGGTGGTTGAGAGATTAGATGTGTAATTTATGCTCCTAGAATGCTTGAAGTTGCTACTTCGGTGTTGGGCCTCTGTATGTGGCCACGCTGTGTAAAAGTCTCACACATGTGGTATCGCCATACTCAGGAGGAGCAGCAGAATATATTTTGGGGTGTAATTTTTTCTATGTACATGCTATGTGTTGGAAATATCCTATAAATGGACAACTTTCTGTAAAAAAAAATGCGTTTTTATTTTTTTCCACATTTTCCAAGAACATCTGGAAAAAAATGAACTGTTCAAAAGACTCATTATGCCTCATAGATTATACGTTGGGGTGTTAGCTTTCCAAAATGGGGTCACTTTGTGGGCGTTTCCATTGTCCTGGTGCTCCAGGGCCTTCAAAAGTGTAATAGGTGGGTGAGAGATTAGATGTGTAATTTATGCTCCTAGAATGCTTGAAGTTGCTGCTTCGGTGTTGGGCCTCTGTATGTGGCCACGCTGTGTAAAAGTCTCACGCATGTGGTATCGCCATACTCAGGAGGAGCAGCAGAATATATTTTGGGGTGTCATTTGTGGAATATACATGCCATGTGAGAGAAATAACCTGTTATAATGACAATATTGGTATGAAAAAAAAAAAATCTTAATTTTGCAAAGAATTGTGGGAACAAATGACAACTTCAAAAAACTAACTATGACTCTTACTAACTACCTTGGAATGTCTACTTTCCAAAAAGGGGTCATTTGGGGGGTATTTGTACTTTATTGGCTTGTTAGGGTCTCAAGAAATGAGAGAAGCTGTCAGTAATTCAGGTGTGATCAAATTGTTCAATTTTCAGAAATTGGTACCATAGCTTGTAGACCCTATAACTTTCACCCAGACTAAATAATATCCAAATTTTTTTTTTTTTTTTACCAAAAATATGTAGCAGTATGCATTTTAGGCCAAATGTATGAGGAAAAATTACTTTTTTACAAAATGATATGATAGAAATGAAGAAAAATTCATTTTTTTACAAAATTTTCGTTCTTTTTTCATTAATAGCAAAAAAAATAAAAACCGCAGAGGTGATCAAATACCACCAAAAGAAAGCTCTATTTGTGGGAAAAAAAGGACAAAAATTTCATTTGGTTACAATGTTGTATGACTGAGTTATTGTCATTCAAAACGTGAGAGCACCAAAAGCTGAAAATTGGTCTGGTTATTAAGGGTGTTTAAGTGCCCAGTTGTCAAGTGGTTAAAAGTACAATCTTGCTGTTTTTACAGCAAGATTATTTACTACTACTGCATGTTATTTCCCCCCAGTTCTGACAATGACTATAAACTGTGTGTGTGAATATATATAATATCATTTTTTTTTTTTGGACCGATGAAAGGGGACTTTTTTTTTTTTTGCTGATCCGAAAATGATCCGATCCGTGACTCCTGATCCGAGGATCGATCCGATCCGTGAGTTTTTTGATCCGTTGCACCCCTACCACCCACACAGCAGGGTCATTCATTCACTGTATCCTGTGAATGAACAAACAGCAAGTATCATCTGCCACCGCGGTAGACGGACTTGTAGATTTAATGGGCTGTGAGTGCACTGATGTGCCTTCTCGTAGTCTATTGACATGTACTTACGGATTACAAAGCAATCTTGTACAGAGGTACAGGCTAAAAAGCCAGAGAACATATGTGATCTACTGATCATGGGGGCTCATGTTGGAAAAAAATGCAATTTTTTTTTCCTTAAAAAAAAAAGGGGGGGGGGTTTCAGAAAGGTGAACTTATCCCTTAATATATTGGGCAATGGAATACATGTTTGTCCAAATGCTTAAATGCTCCTAGATGCATGTGCAAAACATAGCTTTAGGTGCATTATTTGTATCTGATTTTTTTCCTTCCAGGAGCAAAGGCGTTCAGAGAAACTGGGCAAATGTGTATTAAAAACCTGAAACGGGGCAATTGTCTCAGAGAGAAATGACTGCAACTACTTGATAACAAGGATGGTGTAAACTAAAACACCGATTTCTAGGTTGCCTTCCAACAGTACTTGGATGTCCCTGTACTAACTTTGCAGGACCTCACTCCTTTCTCAGAATGAAAGACCGTGATCTCTTCAGGCAAGTTACAAGAGCTACAGTACATGGCCTGTGTGACTTGTAGATGTTAACCCTGTGGATGTTATCTCTTTGTCACCAGAACACTTGAACTTTTGGACATTTCTACACTTTTATTAGTTGCTAGTCATTACTGATGAACTGTGAAGACGTGGGTTCGTTGGTATGTACTACAGGAATAAAACAAAATGTATGACACGTTAAAACACAACTGATTTTTGGGATGTTGAAGAAAATTTATGACTACATAAATGTGGAGTTAGATTTGAACACAGGATCCAACATACTGATAGTTTCCCTGCTGAACACAGGATTCAAACATCATACTGCTATTTTCCCTTCTGAGCACAGGACATCGACACCTTCATGATAGTTTCCCTGCTGAAAGCCTAACTCTGTGTACTGTACTTTAGTAAGTTTAGGCTAAGGTGACCCAATTTTTTGTTTTACTGTACTAACAGGTGCACTTGTTGGTTGGGGTGTATAAAATGTATGTAGCCTACATACGGTAAACAGCTACTACATACAGTCTACAGCTCTGTGTTCCGGCAGTGGCGTGGGAACTTCTCTCTCAACTTCCATAACAAGATAGCATCGTCATTCATGGGTAGATTTGTATTCCAAGAACAAATGCATAGCTTCGGTTGGCTGAGGCTCAGCCAATACTGATAGTTTCCCTGCCGAGCACAGGATCTAGAGCAGAAAGGCAAAACAGTGGATAATTTAGCCACATTGTGACCCACACGATTAGGATTAGGGATGAGCTCCGGTGTGTTCGCACACTCCACATACAGAGCCCGCCAGGAAGTCGGCACAGCACTACGCTAATCACAGGCAGTGAGACGTTGTCCTGATGCACAGCTGCAGAGATCGGGAAATGTCTCACTGCCTGTGATTAGCGCAGTGCCAACTTCCTGGCGGGCTTTTGCACGTATAGAGTGCGAACACACCGGAGCTCATACCCAATTAGGATACTGCAATAAATGTCTACACAGGATTTGCTCTCTCTTTTATTGTTACAGCCAAACAAGAGCAGAATCATTCAACATTTCAAATACTGTAGGCAAATATTGAAAGCTAAAACCATACATTAACCACTTGGGATCCGCGCTATGGACGAAAGACGTCCACAGCGCGGCTCTCAAGTGCAGAGTGGACGTCTTTGGACGTCCTGTTGTTGTCATTCCCCGTGCGGGGAAACAACGCGCCCGGCGCATCGCTGGGAAGCCGATGCGTGTGCCTGGTGGCCGCGATGTCCGCCAGGTACCCGCGATCGGAGGTGACAGCAGGGACGTGGAGCTCTGTGTGTAAACATTTTTTTTTTTAAATGGGATATTATTATAACAAAAAGCAAAAAATAGTGGGTTTTTTTCAAAATTTTCTGTCTTTTTATGTTTATAGTGCAAAAAATATAAATCGTAGAGATGATCAAATACCACCAAAAGAAAGCTCTCTGTGGGAAAAAAATTATAAAAATCTAATGGGTATTTGGGTACAGTGTTGTATGACCGCGCAATTGTCATTCAAAATGCGTCAGGCTGAAAGCTGAAAATTAGTCTGGGCACAAAGGGGGTTTAAGTGCCCAGTAATGAAGTGGTTAAAGAAAATATATCTATGGTCCATACCCCACATTCTCACTGCTGTCAGTGCAGGTTTAATGGGGATTTCAGTGTCAGTACCCATAAATACATTCATAAGTGTTCATTTTAATATGAAGCAGTTCTATTTTTACCAATTATCTTTTCGGGTGCCTATGCAAAGTGGCTCATATAATGCTTTGTGAATAATCTTGGGTTTTTAAAGAAAACCTGAAATGGGATAACGTGGCTATCATTTTCGTCTGAAAATGCTAGTTGCCTGGCTGTTACAGATTTCAACCAATTCATTATCACTGACCCTAAACAAATATACAAATGTTTGCCAGAGAAATGTCAAAATTCTCTATACATATTCAAAGCCATTGGAAAAAGTAAAAGAATCATATGACAGCCAGAAGTGTACAATTTTCAGGAAAGGCCAGCAATGGAGACCAATATATTCCTCCCAGGACAGCTATACATTAATATCACTAAACTAACTCCAGATGAGCTGCAGGTTTCCGGAGCCTGGACATCTTTTTTGTTCAGTCCACAAAAAGAAAAACACACAATAGTTATTAGAGTTAATTAGCTTGCATATTTATGAGATCTAATATGTTTTTATCCTATCAGAAGCTACATTAAACACTTGATAGTTTTTGCATATAAGAATGAAGTAGCGTACATTAGATGGTGTTACAGAAGTCTGGTTTTATTCCAAGCATGGCAGAGCTGCGTTCAGTTCAAGTAGAACATCTGCAGAAATGGATTACACTACCTGAAGCACATGCATCATCAACAACTTGCTGAGAAGGAACCAAACAAGGTTACAATCGTTTGGAAAGATTAACAGTACAGTTTGAAGAAAAAAATATTTTATAATATCATATGAATCATACAAAGTATTCTATTAAAATTTAAATCAGAGATATCAAGTGTCATGGGTGAAGGAACGATATGATGTAGATGACGGTTATTTTCCCAATTTCATTGTACTGGTATATTGTATGCAAAGCTATCTGTAGCTGTACTGTGAACCGTTCACTATCACAGGACATTACACACTGGCTAAGAAAGCATGTCAAATATAATATTCTATAAACTATATTAAGCATGACAAAGGTTTTGATAGACTGAAGGCCTCATACATTATGCTTAACATTATTGCTGACTGTTATAAAACACACATGAAATGTGATAAGTCATTTTTTAGATCGCACATAGTTAACAGAGGCATATTTAACCAGCCCAAGCTCTGTAGCAGCTAATGTGATCAGGGGCATAGGATGATCAAGCTGTCATTTGTTATCTTAATCAGGGCCGTCCGCGCATTAAACCTGTGTGGGAGAAAGTTCCAAGTGACTTACATTTATAGTCATAAGAAAGCAAAATAGGATGGAATAGGATGCAGAGGCTTTCCTTTAATTCTAGGGCACTGCCATCTTGTTCCAACAATTCAGTGCATTTGTACGTAATCTACTGTATATTCGACAAGCCTTAAAGTGGTTGTAAAGCCTAAACATGTTTTACCTTGATGCTAGAGCTGCACGATTCTGGCTAAAATGAGAATCACAATTTTTTTGCTTAGTATAAAGATCACGATTCTTGCAGCGTAAAATCTTTCACATTATACAAAAAATAAATAAATTGGGCTATCTTTACCGGTTAGCTTTTTTCAATATTCAATGAAGTAAAAAAATTGCATTGGAAAGACCGCTGCGTAAATACAGTGTGGCATAAAATATTGCAACAGCCACTATTTTATTCTCTAGGGTCTCTACTATATATATACCGTATTTACCGGGGTATAGCGCGCTCCCGCGTATAGCGCGCACCCCTAAACTTGACCCGGATTCCTGTGAAAAAAAGATTTTTTGTACTTACAGTTTTGGTGTCTTCCGCGGCGTCCATCGGCGGCCTCGTCGGGTCAGGCGTCCGTCTGCGGCTTTGGGTGTCCTCTTCGTCGGGTCCGGCGTCCTTCTGCGGCGTCCTCGCGTCCTCCCCGCTCGTTCCTGCACTCGGTATATGCCGGCGCAGTATTCAAATTCAGCGCAGGAAAGCGGGTATCGGCGTATACCGCGCACCCACGATTTTGCCCTGATTTTCAGGGCAAAATAGTGCGCGGTATACGCCAATACATACATATATATATATATATATATATATATACACATACATACATATATATATATATATATATATAAATAAATAAATAAATAAATGTTTGTGGGTTCTAAGTAATTTTCTAGCCCAAATTTTTTTTTTTTTAACTTGAAACCAACTAATGTTAGAAAAAGGCTTGGTCCTTAAAGGGGTTGTAAAGGTAAATGTTTTTTCACCTTAATGCATTAAGGTGAAAAAACATCTGACATAACCGCGCCCCCCCCCCCCCCCCCGTTATACTTACCTGACCCCTCGAAAGTTCCACGCTCGCCCCCGACGTCCTCTTCGCTGCTCAGCCTGGCCGTTAATTGGCTACACTGGATGGATTGAAAGCAGCGCAGCCATAGGCTCGCACTGCTGTCAATGATATCCAATGAAGCGGCTACCTAGCCTGTTCCTATCCCGAAATGATGCACCCCACACTTGAGGTAGTTCACTCTGTGTTACCCAATATACCAAGGACCTGTTCATATGGCATTGTGGTAACATCCATGTTGGTGCAATGCATTGCAACTCATTTTGAATGTCACCCTTACTTGCCTTACACATTAGTTAAGTAATGCACACAATACACTACATGCATACAGTCCCCTGTCAACAATGAATCATTCTAGAAAAAAATTGTATTTGCTGTCTATTCTCCTCTTGGGGAGATTTCTCCCATCTTCCTGTCCAGTCTGGTACGCATCGAATAAACAGGAAAAGAGAAATCTCCCAAACAGTGACACCAACAGCAATAAAATGTTGACAGAGCAACTATATATTCCGCACTCAATCCAAAACTAAAAAAAATATACATTAATAGAGTCTTCAAATAAAAACTCAGCATGAAGGAAAATGTATTTTTTTTCTCAGATGTTTACCGGTATAGAACCTTGGACTGTTACTGCTGGTCAACATAACAAGAGAAAATTCTCTATTCTGAACTGCTTGTAGAAGGTCCACAGGCAAGTAAACAAACATTCAAGCCAAAATTTAGCTCTTTGGCATCAACTCAACTCCCCATGTTTGGAGGAGTTGGAATGTGGCCTATGACCCCAAGAACACCATCCCCACCATCAAACGAGGTGGAAACATTATGCTTAGGGGGTGTTTTTCTGACAAGGGGACCAGACAACTTCACTGCATCAAAAAGGAAGATGGACTAGGCCATGTACCATCAAATCTTGGGTGAGAACCTCCTTCCCTCAGGGGAATTGAAAATGTTTCATGGATGGCTATTCCAGCATGACAATGACCCAAAACACACAGCCAAGACAACAAAGGAGTGTCTCAAAAAGAAGCACATTAAGGCCCTGGAGTGGCCTAGCCAGTCTCCAGACCTTAATTCCATCGAAAATATGTGGAGGTAGCTGAAGGTTCGACTTAACAAACTGGGAGAATCTAGGATGGAAAAGGACCTGGGGGTCCTAGTAGATAGGCTCAGCAATGGCATGCAATGCCAAGCTGCTGCTAACAAAGCAAACAGAATATTGGCATGCATTAAAAAGGGAATTAACTCCAGAGATAAAACAATAATTCTCCCGCTCTACAAGACTCTGGTCCTGCCGCACCTAGAGTATGCTGTCCAGTTCTGGATACCAGTCCTCAGGAAGGATGTACTGGAAATGGAGCGAAGAGCAACAACGCTAATAAAGGGTCGGGAGGATATTAGTTATGAGGAAAGGTTGCGAGCACTGAACTTATTCTCCCTGGAAAAGAGACGCTTGAGACGGGATATGATTTCAATTTACAAATACCATACTAATGACCCCACAATAGGGATAAAACGTTTTCCCAGAAGGGAGTTTAACAAGACACGTGGCCACTCATTAAAATTAGAAGAGAGGCTTAACCTTAAACTACGTAGAGGGTTCTTTACTGCAAGAGCGGCAAAGATGTGAAATTCCCTTCCACAGGCGGTGGTCTCAGAAGGGGACATTGATAGTTTCAAGAAACTATTAGATAAGCACCTCAATGACCACAACATACAGGGATATACAAGGTACTATTGACATATAATCACACACATAGGGGACTTATGTCTTTTTCAACCTCATCTACTATGTAACTATGCAACGTCAGCCTCGAAACCTAATGACTTGGAGAGGATCTGCAAAGAGGAGTGGGACAAAATGCCTCCTGAGATGTGTGCAAACCTGGTGGCCAACTACAAGAAACGTCTGGCAAAAAGGGTTTTGCCACCAAGTACTAAATCATGTTTTGCGAAGGGGTCAAATAATCATTTCACTCATTAAAATGCAAATCAATAACTTTTTTGAAATGTGTTTTTTCTAGATTACTTTGTTGTTATTGTGTCTCTCACTGTTAAAAACCTACCATTAAAATTATAGACTGAAAATTAATTTGTCAGTGGGCAAAGTACAAAATCAGCAGGGGATCAAATACTTTTTTCCCCTCACTGTAGTTTATGACAGGATCTTTCATATGTAACAATATCCACATTTAATATTGTACGCATAACTGCTTGCTGCAGTTTATTTTCACAGTTCTAAATCTCCGATCAGTTGTAAAATGTATAGTTTTATTGCCTGTGTACAGAGAACGATAGCATCTAATATATTCTATAAATATTTCTCAGGCGATTTACCAACAGCATGTTATTGTAAATGAAAAAGACATGTGTGAATAATATGACACTGCTGAGAACAATGCACAAAAATACATTTTTTTTTGATGCCGATCATAAAATTATTATAAAAAAAAAAACACTTAGACACAGAAGAAAAATATAAAATAGTCAAAACTAATTTTGCAACTTGTTGGAAAATATTTTCTGGAGTTAAACATTTTTGAGAATACGGTCAATACAATTAATCAAGCATCATCTAGGTGACTGTTTAAAGCATGCGTAAGGCAAAAAATATTACAAAACGTAAACAAGCAACCCAAAGCTATATGAAATGAGTTCCTATTAGTTGTTTACTTATGAATATATGATAAAAATCTTCAGAAATAATCCTGGGCATTGCCAGTTTCAGGTATTTTCCAAACCTTGGGTTGTCATCAGAACAGGAATAGAGGGGACATCTTCCAATGGGGATACAGGCCAAAACCAGTGACCTGTTTCGGCTTCGGGACAGCAAGTGAAGGGAAATCTCCCCAAAAAATAAACTGATCAGGGCTATAACCCTTCCATACTCTATCCAAAATAAAATACGTTTTGCCTTTAGTTCTCCTTTAATGGAGCAGCAATATGTCTACAGAAAGCCCATAATGCTATGGGAACCGTGTACATCAAATTATATGTTCATTTATAAAACTAAGGTGCTCGTTTTTTTTACCAGGGAGTGGATTCTGCTTTCCGCTCTCCATTATGCACCACTGCACTAGGCATGACCCATTTCATTCATACAAATCCACCTGTGCGATTGGAGGAGCGCAGGTCATAATATGGATTTTGACAGACCACATGACTAAGATCTCCTTACATTTTTTTTTTCCATTTCTAGAACCATCATTCAGTCCAGTTGCACTCTGCCAGTGTTCTGTCGACATATGTCCCCCACGGCGCATAATGCCCGCCCTGGACTGCGCAGGCGCAGCGCTCTAGCTCCGAAAATTACCAAACATTAAGAGCTGTGCATGAGCTGTAGACTGCACCTGCGCAATGAACAGGGCATTGTGCCACAAGCTGACGCATGCTCCCGAAGCTCGCGCCACTCAGCAAGGGGGGCGGGTGTATTACAATTATATCGTGTAAGGGGCAGATGGCACAAACTCCCCCATCAACAGTGCAAAACTCGCCTTTCTTTTAATAACCCCCCACCCCAATTGCAGACAATATAATAGTAATACACACGCCACGGGGGCTCTGTTTCAGGACCGAATTTCAGATTTGCATCTGAAATGGATAACAGGGACGCACTGGACCCACTTCTGCAAACTGCAGCTAGTTTGAACCCGGCCTAAAGCATAAAAAATAAAGAAAAGCATTTTAGTGCGTTAGAAATGTGTGAGGCCTTTTTCTATTGTGATGCAACAATACCATTGCTTTTTAAGGGCCAATCCAGTGCATTTTAGCACAGCTGTAAAACGCAGATCAACGGAAGGATATCTGAAAAACAATAATTTCCCAAAATATTTGTCAACGGACATGAGAATGTATGTCAACGGACATCAGTGGGCATTAAAAAGCAACTAAAATTAATGGAAATGTACGTGCATTTTAGAACAAGTCAGTGTGAATTGGCTCTAAATGAGCAGCTGAGATTTTAAAACTATAATAATTTTCCCTTTAGTAATTTTGTAGAATTGACAGACTCGCTGGCATCAACAATAACAATTACAGTGTGATTATGCTGCTGATTAAAAAGAACTTTCAGGTGAAAAACTGTGGAAAATATTTTGGTAGACACATGTAGTCTTAACAATAAAGAACCATTATTCATAGCATAATCTTCCTCCGTCTCTACCACCTACAAAAACTAGACAAGAGACCCTGTCAGTTTTTCTTAAAACACTTCAGAAGGTCTAATTACACACTCTGTTTTCTTCAATACAATTGATTAAGCAGCCAATACTGTGTGGGATTTAATTAAGGGAAGCTTTCTTTTGTGTTAAAAGCCGATCTATTGTTTCAAACAAAACCAAAATAGCTGAAATACTAAAGATGTTCGTTTTACAGTTCAACAAATAACGCCTTTTTCCAAGAAAGAACATAAAACATAATTAATTTCAAGTTTTAAGCAATGGAAAGGGTGTGTGTATAATAATAATAAGCAGCTATCTAAGCTGAAACTTATTTTGATTGATGTTCAGTAATAAATATTTCAATGCAGTGTACAAACATGATATTAAAGTGGTTGTAAAGCCTCACATGTACCCAATGAAGAGAATAGCCTCAGATAATACACAGGGATGAAACAAATCCCTCTACATAGGTTTTGCAAGTCTAATCTGTAGTCTTCTCTTCCCTACACCCCTTCAAAATTACAGATGTATTAAAAAATCAGGAGCACAGAGGAGGGGGCAGAGAGACTGCAGTTACAGTGTGTGAGAGCCAATTGGAGGAACATAACACCCCCCCCCCCCCATTCCCCTAAAACACGCAGCAGAAGAACTGTGTTGTGAATAGACAAGCTCAGTTCTGAGCTCCCCCCCCAACACAAATTTATCTCATATGTCTGGAAAACTTCTTAAAAACGATTCATGCTGATAACAAGCACCAGAGAGAAATGACACATAGGACACATAGAGATTTGGAGAAAGAGAAGTAAACACTAGATATATGTGCTTTGCTCAGATTCCATGACTAAAGGTTTACAACCACTTCAGTGAAAACCTGTGAATAAACCTACCAGCACCTGCGAATTTCATCAGTGCAGTTCAGTGACACTTAAAGCCCCTCATGTTTCTTAATTTCCTTATAGTGGTAATTGGGCATAACCCCCCAAACACCCCCCCCCCCCTTTCAATTACACACCACCCCACACACATTACATGCAAATAAAGGAGGAAGATCTCCTTCTGATGAACTAAAGTCAGAGTGACGGAAGAAAATGCATCGGTGGAGATGAAGGCCAAAAACTACCTTAGGAAGGAAGTACATTCTGGGCTTCACCAACACAGTGTCCCTGTGCAAGACCAGAAAGGATTCTATACGAGATAAGGAGACTTATTTCATAAGGGTGATTCTAACGAGGAATGAAACATTGTGTGAGAATTAATCAGTCCAAATGGTGGTTTTTGGTGTGCTAAGAGCAAAACAAAAACTGAAGAAGATTCAGATCCAACAGAATCACAGGGAAGCATAATCCTGGTCCAGGGCTATTTGCAAAAAGGCCAAGGTTTGTCCTAAGGAGACTTACCTGGGATGAAAGTTACTTGCCTCACACCAAGCATTAAGCTTTTCAGGAAGAAGTCTTACTAGCGTTTAGCATCATGAGGATCATAGATTTAAAGATGCCCTTTTCGGTCAGAACTTAGGCTTCAATAGTGACGCCTTTAAAAGGACTGTAAATCAGGGTGGTAAACCACTCCTTGGGACAGATGATTCAGGCGATCTAGAAAAAGTCCACCGAGGATCATCAGAATGTTCTTCAAATGAAACCTGCCATAACATCACCACAGGCAAGGAAAAACTTTCAGTTGTGCTAATCCCACAACGAAAACCAGGGCAACCACCCCTTCCGATAGAGGATCACTTTACCTGGAAACAAATCCGTTAGGTTTGTTGGTGAGTCTGGAAGCCAGGAGGTCTAAATCCGGCAACATCTACTAGCCCAGGCATTGGTGACTGAGAAATTCTACGTTCCAACCATCCAAGCCTGGGATGTAAACAGTGAACAAGCCTGGAGTGTGAAGTTCTGCCCAGGACAGGATTGGCTTTATCTCTTGACATGGCAAGATTTCTGGTTCCTTCCTGATGGTTGATGGATGCCACTTCTGTGGCAATGTCTGACTGGATCTGGATCAGATGACCCTCCAGAATTGCAAAAACAGTATGGCTGGCTGAAGTTCTGTATTGTGGATCAAATAATGAGATCCATGTTCCCTGCAGGGTGCATAGGACTCCCCAGCCTGAACGACTCATGTCCATTATGAGGATTTTCCAAGATAATGAAAGGAAAGACTTTCTGCAACTACAGAAATGTATTCTTAGGCCACAAAGCCAGGAACAACTTGATCCAGACTATACTGCAAGTGCTTTGATACTATATTTACATGTGATAGCATAATACTATAATAACAAAAAAACAATGCAATGTAACTTCTCTGTGTTTCCCCTGCTCAAAATCACTCAAAAGGTCACAGACATCCGATGTAGGTGAGCAGACAATAGGGGGACTGGGGTGTGACAAAAATCTAGCATCTTTATGATAGAATCTGTATATAAGATTTTCATGTCATTTTATTTATTTATTTTCCACACACACACAGCACTTTTTTTTATCTACAAGTTCACTGTATGCACTATGAATTTCTAAATTTACTATTTAAAAATTGTTTATACGTTGCATGTATGAGGTTGTGTGGAAGTTAACTGTAAGGTTAACAACTTGGTATTTCTGCACATTATTTTCACTATATTTTATGTACTTTATATTCCACGCTTTTTAATATTTATTTAAAGCACTTTTAATGTCACATAAATCTCACCAATTGGATGCTTAGGCAACAGCTGCTTTATACATGGAACTCAGCAGCTGGTGACAGGAGATGGTCAGGTGGCTGAAAGTAACCAAGCCAAGTTCCATGCCTCACTTACAGCACCAGCAGGAAGGTGCTTTCTCAATGCCAAATGGTGGGAAAGGGAGCACATGCTTGAAAGTTTACCCAGCAACAGCAATGGGGTAGCTTCTGGTGTTTAGCCCATGGCCTACTCTCGAGTGTTCAGAGATGGGGTCACATATGGGGTGGTACCACGGCTTTGGAACTAGAGAGCGCTCCACACCTTATTTTACAGTCAGATCTCCAAAGCACCGTTATATAAAGACCAGTGCCCAAAGGTCACAGTCCAATCTAGCCCCACATGTCCAGACCAGCAAAAGCCAGGTATATCACGGCAAAGTCATGCTAAAGAAAGGCCAATACGGAAAGCCGACTATAGAGACCAGCCAAGCAGTGATTTAGCAGGAATCTCAGGCGAGTGGAGAAAAGGTGTCTGATCTCCTAGGACATACTAGCTAAAGGCTGAGACATGGTCGCAGTAGGAGGGCTTATCCGGAGCTGGCCCACATTTTATTTATTTTTTTGTCGGTATTTAATAATCCTGAAGGCGGCAGTATAACCCAACAGTTTCGAAATTCCTGTGTGCATCAAAGGATGAAAAATAAATGCAGTGTTTACAGCATGGTTAAGTAGATATCCTACATTTATAATTATCTTCACTCAAAATAAATGATTCATGGTCTGTTGCTACTAATAAAAACTAAATTAGACAGATACATTGAGCAACACATTCTATTTTCTACAGTGTCAATAATTGACCCTGGGCATCAATCAGCAATACCGCCTGTTTGCCAGAAAGAAAAAAAGGAAATGCATGAGTCATATGAAGATGTTTTGGCATAAACACGTATACAATAAATGGTTAATTTTCCTGAATTCCTGATTAAGAGAAAATATGACTAGAGGAACCCAAATGCCCATGTCACCTCCAAATGGTTGAACATTGGGCCAATCAGCATGAAGTCAAGGAAGAAACCTGGTAACATCTTGCCAAGAGTGTAAATTTGGAAAAGAATCATCTCTAGAAAAAGATACTCGGGGGTAGGGAAATAATCTGCAGCTAAAAGTTTTTAAACCAAACTGAAATTGTTTGATGGTACCCCATAACACCGTCCATTTAACCACTTAAGACCTGGACAAAAATGCAGGTAAAGGACCAGGCCCCTTTTTGCGATTCGGCACTGTGTCGTTTTAACTGACAATTGCGCGGTCGTGCGACGTGGCTCCCAAACAAAATTGGCTTCCTTTTTTTCCCACAAATAGAGCTTTCTTTTGGTGGTATTTGATCACCTCTGTGGTTTTTATTTTTTGCGCTATAAACAAAAATAGAGCGACAATTTTGAAAAAAATGCAATATTTTTTACTTTTTGCTAAAATAAATATCCCCCAAAAATATATAAAAACACTTTTTTTTTCCCTCAGTTTAGGCCGATACAAATTCTTCTACATATTTTTGGTAAAAAAAAAACAAAAAAAACGCAATAAGCGTTTATCGATTGGTTTGCGCAAAATGTATAGCGTTTACAAAATAGGGGATAGTTTTATTGCATTTTTATTTTTATTTAATTTTTTACTACTAATGGCGGCGATTAGCGATTTTTTTCGTGACTGCGACATTATAGCGGACACATAGGACAATTTTGACACATTTTTGGGACCATTGTCATTTTCACAGCAAAAAAATTCTATAAAAATGCATTGTTTACTGTGAAAATTACAATTGCAGTTTGGGAGTAAACCACTAGGGGGCGCTGAAGGGGTTAAGTGTGACCTCATGTGTTTTTTAACTGTAGGGGGGGCAGGGCTGGACGTGTAACATCATTGATCGCCTTTCCCTATATCAGGGAACAGACGATCAATGACAGGGCCACAACGAAGAACAGGGAAGGTGTGTTTACACACACACACACACACACACACACACCTCTCCCCGTTCTTCAATCTCAGGCGGCGATTGGGTCCGCGGGTCACGGAGCTTCGGACCAGGTCGCATGAGCGCGGCTGGGCAAACAATCACGTACAAGTACGTGATTGTGCCCAGCCGTGCCATTCTGCCGACGTATATCGGCGTTAGGCGCTCCTTAAGTGGTTAAATAAATGTTCAAAAATAGCTTTCATTTAAAGCAGGGGTTCACCCTATAAACCAAAAAAAAAATATTTCTTCTAGCATAAAATTAGGCATAGTAGCGCGAGCTACAGTATGTCTGTCTTGATTTTTTTTTAGCGCGGTACTCACAGTGCAATCGTACATTGAAGATACCGACTCCCCGCGGGGAATGGGTGTTCCTATCCAGACGGAGGATGATTGACGGCCGGCTTTGGCACGTCACGCTTCTCCGGAAATAGCCTAAATAGGCTTGGCTCTTCACCGAGCCTGCGCATAGTCTGTGCGCAGGCGCCGCATAGCGCCGTGAAGAGCCGAGACCTACTCCGGCTGTCTTCGGGGAGCGTGACGTGCCAGAGCCGGCCGTCAATCATTCTCCGTCTGGATAGGAACGCCCATTCCCCGCGGGGAGTCGGAATCTTCAATGTACGATTGCACTGTGAGTACCGCGCTAAAAAAATCAAGACAGGCATACTGTAGCTCGCGCTACTATGCCTTAATTTATGCTAAAATGTTGCTATGGAGGGTGAACCACCGCTTTAAATAAATGATTGAAATAAAAATAAATAAAAAAACAGTAGAGATTTTTCAGAGTGAAGTAGGTGCCAAGTAAATTAAAACAATGACTGAAAGTCATCTAAAATACATAACTCCTTTTGTTTTGGACCATCTCATATGGCCCAAGGCCTAGAAACCAGGCAATTCATTTTTGTAGGTAGCCACTGTTTATGAGTTATATTTAAAAAATGGTTTCTTCTAAAATGTTAAACTTGGATTAGCCATGTTTCAGACTGGTGTAGGGTCAATTCTGACATTCTAATGTCTATTCTCAACATAAAATTTGAGTTTTCTAAATAAACTAACCTAAAGGGGCTCCATAAAACCAGACCGTTTCCACATGAAGCTAAATAGGTATTGTCGGGCAACCTTATACATCTTCAATAGTTGACTTCTAAGTCAACACACCCTATAACATGCAAGATGTTTTCAAAACCCACTTGAAACACCACCCAAGAAAAAAAGCAGGCCTTCGTGGACACAAAATAATCTTTAAAGTATTCTGAAGTTTTCCTACAGTTTAGACTGGAGGAACCTGCATGAAATGACATGTGACATAAATGAACTCTAAGCCTAACATACATACAGAACAAGCAGCAGCTAACTGGCTATATTTAATTCTCGGACACAACACATCACATTTAATTTGCCAACTTCACTATTCTTCTGGACATGCTGTATTTTGTAAGGCTGAACTGTAAAACAATGTAGTCATTAGTACTTGCAGTAAAAAGACACAGGAAAATCTAATTGGTAAACTGTAAGAATAGTACAGGCAGTCCCTGGGTTACAAATGCGATTCTGTAGAACGGTTCTTAAGTTGAACAGGTACATTTTTTTTTAACTGCAACTCCAAAAAAAAAAATATTTTTACGTTTTTTAGATAACATAAGGTAGGATTAACAACCCTGTAACGTTTGTTTTGCCGTCTGTGCCCCTGTTCAGAAGATTTCACCGCCATTTCTGTACCTGTGACAAATTTTGAGTTGTTGTGGGAACAAGGCTTGATGATGAAGCTTCAGTGGAGACACTTTTTTCCCATGATAACTCTTAGGCCTCGTACACACGACCGGACAATCCGATCGTGTGTACAGGCTAGCAGACAGATTTCCAGCGGACTAAAGTTTCTTAGCATGCTAAGAAACTTGTCCGCTGGAGAGCTGTCCGTCGGACATGTCCGCTGGTTAGTACATCCAACCAGCGGACCGAAATCCAGCGCATGCGTCGAATTGATTCGACGCATGCGTGGAAGCATTGAACTCGCGCGATAAAGAACGTCGGTGTCGTCTACGCCACCGTGTTCTCTGTCCGCGGGGATTTTGGTTTGATGGTGTGTACAGCCATCAGACCGAAATCTCCGAGCGGACATGTCCAATGAAAACGGTCCGCGGACCGTTTTCATCGGACATGTCCCCTCGTCTGTTCGGGGCCTTAGAGGAATGAATTTCCCTTCCTATGAGTAGATTTCCTCTCACTTCCTGTTGACTCCCTCCATTTGTAGGCATGAATCGTATGCAAGTCAGATGTTTGTAACCTGGGGGCTGCCTGTATGCTACATCCAGTCCAATGGGGAGACCTGAACACTGCTTCAATGCTTCCTTCCCCCATAAGTTATCTCTAGGTGAAAAAAACGCCAATAAAAAAAGAATACAATTAAAAAGAAACAAAATAAGAAAAATAGAAACATAGAAGAAAAAGAAAATTATAAACTCAGAGGTTGTTACTTTCAATACAAGTACTGCTTTTTAGACAGATACAATACTTCAAAGCTGAGAAGACAGATAAGCCTGAGAGGTATAGGAGTTTATTTACTAAAACTTACTAGAAACCAATCAGATTAAATTTTTTTGTCAAAGCTTAATTGAACAAGCTGAAGTTGATTGGCTACCATGCACAGCTGCGCCATATTTTGAATTCTCCTGGTTTATTAAACCAACACCAGTGTTTTATATATATATGTGTGTGTGTGTGTGTGTGTGTGGTTGTGTGTGGTTGTGTACCTGCTTCAATGGCATATAAAACAAACAAAAAAGTTAGGCAGAGATTGTCCTACATCATTAAAGCGGAGGTTCACCCTTTAAAACATTTTTTGACATCACACAAAAGTCGCGCCATCCTACCGACACAATGCCGGTGTTTTTTTTTTTGTCAGCACATAACTCTTAATCCCGATTTTCACCTCACGGCGATCCCGCGGGAGTGGGCGTTCCCAAGCACTGCCTGTGATTGACAGGCTTTCGAACAGCGCATACTGCGCGTCACAGGTTGCCGAAAAAACCCAAACGCCGGTGCGGCTCTATACGGCGCCTGCGCACCGACGTTCGGGTTCTGTCGGCAACCTGTGACGCGCAGTATGCGCCGTTCGGAAGCCTGTCAATCACAGGCAGTGCTTGGGAACGCCCACTCCTGCGGGATCGCCGTGAGGTGAAAATCGGGATTAAGAGGTATGTGCTGACAAAAAAAAAACACTGGCATTGTGTCGGTAGGATGGCGCAACTTTGTGTGATGTCAAAAAATGTTTTAAAGGGTGAACCTCCGCTTTAACTACTTGCTGTCTGGGCCAATTTTAATACATTACATCATACACAGGTAAAAAATCTGATTTTTTTTGCTGGAAAAAGGACTGAAGATTATAATGGTGGTCATTTTGCAATTCTTTTTTGTCACATAGTATTTGCACAGCCAATTTAAACTACAATTTTACAAGAAAAAAAAATACACAAAACTATACTCTTTTTTTTTTTTTTCATAAAATATAACAGATGGGGTTGTGTCAAGTAAATAAATACCAAACATGTCAAGACTCAAAAAGCAATAAGCTACTATACCGAATTTTTTTTTTTTTTTTTGCAGCCATGAGCTTGTTTTAACCAACTCAATCCATGACAATTTATACATGTTATAAATGTCAAACAATTAAAATGCATGTTAGTAGAGCCAGTAACAATCTGCATCACGCTTACAAACGCTCACTGCTCCTTGATCCTATGGTGATTATATTGTGCCCATCCAAAAGTGCGTCTCCACTCGGCAACCACATGTCAATGAATTAGCCCTACACCAATGACATCGCAGCTAGTCAATTCCTGCCTTTCAACTACCCACTGTAATGTGTTTCACCCAAAAAGGTCATTAACGTTCACAAATACAATCACAAATACCAAAAGCTGGGTGTTAACCATCTGATGTATAAAATATTAATTAAGATAAATGGTGATGTTTTTCAGTGTCCATCACAATCTTTCTTATACACTGAAGTAGTTTGAGTTTCACTAATAAAATACACAAAATAAAGATAAACATTTGTCAGTTTGTAAATACTAAACCCAAATAGGTATATTTTCAATGTAGTAGTACATACACTACCTAAAATCCCAAATTAGAATAAGACAAATTAAGTTACACTCCGGTGGTAGTGACACTGCCCAAAGAATAGGCACATTTGTTTTCCAATGACAAATCAAAAAGTTAAATGCACAATTATTTTAGGAATGCCCTCATGGTTCACTCCCCCTCTTTGTTTTCCCGTTATCGATATGGTTGTGTTTGCTAGTACTTTGTTTATTTTTCATTCTTCAATACCTCACTGGGAGTCCTTGAAGCCTCATGTTAACCCTCTTCAGCTGTACAGATTGTCTTTGCATTTGGCTTTCCATTTTTCCTGGAAAATCCCCTTTATGGACAGTATCTGTACTAAAGGTCGACTGATATGGGTTTTTCTCTGGCCGATATATGATGCCAATTTTTGCGGACGATATTTTAGGCCTATTTTTTATTTATTTTTCCTTTATCAGATAAACTCAGCCACTCCACTCCCCCCTGCTTGCTCCTGTCACTTTACCACACACTTGATGTCCTCAGTACAGTTCTGGCAGGTGGAACGGTTTGGCACCGATTGGCAGATGGCACTGGCAGGCACCAATTGGCAGGTGGCACTGATTGGCACTTGTAGGTGGCACCAATTGGCAGGCACTGGCAGGTGGCACTGGCTGGCACTGATTGACAGATGGCGCTGGCAAGTGGCACTGACAAGTTTCACACTGAGCCGATAGTGTAACGGTGTGTGAAACTGACATGCAACTAAATGCAGAGAGAGAGGGGCTATCAAATGCATCGGTGATGTCGGGGGTGGGCGGGAGTCGGGGTGAATGGGACACGGCAGCTATCTAACACCAGCCAATGAATGGGCTGTTTAAGAAGGGGACGGGGCCACATACATGTAGTGGCCCGCCCAGATATCATCCCAATGGCTGGTGTTGGATAGCTGCTGGGTCCCACCCACCCCGACATCAATGCTCAATTTTGACAGCGCCCCTTTCTCTCTGCATTCTTTTACATGTCAGTTTCACACAGCGCCGCACTGCTCTGACAAACAGAGTGTGAAGAAGGAACGTGGGCGCGTGCGGTCAGTGTTAAATATCGGCCTAATTTGGATAATAAATCGGCCGATAACGATTTCTCCAAAATTACCAAATATTGGCCGATATATCTCACCAATATTTGGTTATTTTGGAGAAATGGGCACCTCTAATCTGTACTGTCTGTATTCTCACTATGTTACTTGATATTGAATGCCAAACAGTTTAAACCTATCTTTTGAAAACGTTGAATTAAAACATGTTTAAACAACAAAAAAAAAAACACAACATTATTTCAAGCAAAAATCAAGAAACAATATATTCGAAGAAACAAATAGTTCAAACAAAAACCTGAAACACAGATAAAGGCAATACTATTCATAGTGTTGCCCAAAATGTAAGCTTTATTTGAATTTAACAAGCCAATGTGGCGTCCTGCAAAGAATCACTCTCGGCGCAAAATATTTAAGAGCCTAGTAATCAAGATTGGAAATCAATCTCAATAGAGTGCCACGTGTCAATATTTGGGTAAGCATTATGAATTATATTTGGCAACGTTAAAACCTATAATTTTTTACCGTTAGATCTACTGCCACCAACTATAAAGTAAAACATGCATTAAAAGAAAAAATTAGGACGATACTACAGATGTGCACTGCAGTCTATATGACAAGGCTTCCATCTTCATCTGTTCTTACTTCCAGGTTTCACAGGCTGTGGCCGTATGAGTGGCCAATCACCAGTACTGCTAAAGTAACTATCTCCTAAACTGTGCTTGTTTAGGAAATATTTACTGTACCTACAGGTAACCCTTATTATAGGCTTACAAATTATAATTACAATCATACAAAACAAAAAGGTTTTTACTACCGCTTTAAAGCTGAAGTTTAGTCTGCTCATATTTGCCTTTTTCTTTTTTCCATATCAAACAAGCTAATTACTTTTTTTTTAAAGAACCCTCTTCCCTTTACCTTCTGGGAAAGTGCTATACATAGCTTTCAGAAATTATCACAGTATCCTGTCTTTGTACTGCTTTCTAGCGCCCATAGCCCTGATGCAAGCAGTGGGCAGAGTAACAATGCTGTGAAAAAATATATGCCCCTTTCCGATTTTTTATATTTTTGGCATATTTGTCACACTTAAATGACTCAAATCATCCAACAAATTTTATTACTACACAAAGATAATCCGAGTAAAATACAACATTTTGTTTTTGAAATGGTTTCATTTATTAAGGCAAAAAAACTGTCCAAACCTGCCTGGCTTTATGTGAAAAGGTAATTGCCCCCTAAACCTAATAACTGGTTGTGCCACATTGGCAGCAACAACTGCAATCAAGCATTTGCAATAACTGGCAATAATCTTTCACATTGCTGTGGAGCAATTTTGGCCCACTCTTCTTTGCAGAATTGTTTTAATTCCGCCACATTGGAGGGCTTTCCAGCAGGAATGGCCTGTGTAAGGTCATGATACAGCATCTTAATTGGATTTAAGTCCAGTCTTTGACTAGGCCACTCCAAAACCTACATTTTTCTTTGTTTGAACCATTTGAAGGTGGACTTGCTGTTGTGTTTCAAATCATTGCACTGCTGCATAACCGAAAAGTGCGCTTGAGGTCACAAACTGATGGTTGGACATTTTCTGGTAGAGCTTAGAATTCATGGTCTCATCATTTATGGTAAGTCGTCCAGGTCATGAAGCTGCAAAGCAGCCCCAGACGATTGCGCTACCACCACCATGTCTGACTGTTGGTATGATGTTCTTGTTATGGAATGCTGTATTCGTTTTATGCCGTATGCAACGGGAAGCACACCGTCCAAAAAATACATTTTTTGTCTTGTCAGTACACAGAATATTTGCCTAAAAGTCTTGGCGATAATCAAGATGTTTTTTGGTAAATGTGAGATGAGCCTTTGTGTTCTTTTTGGTCAGCAGTGGCTTTAGCCCTGGAACTCTGCCATGGATGCCATTTTTGCCCAGTCTCTTTCTTATTGTTGAATAATGAACACTGATCTTACATGAGGCTAGTGAGGCCTGCAGTTCTTTAGATGTTGTTCTGGGTTCTTTTATGACCTCCTGGATCAGTCATTATTATGCTCTTGGAGTAATTTTTGTAGGCCGGCCACTCCTGGGAAGGATCACCACTGTCTCAAGTTATCTCCATTTGTGGATAATGGCTCTGCCTGTGGTTCACTGGAATTCCAAAGCCTTAGAAATGGCTTTGAAACCCTGCCTAGACCGATACATGTTCATTTCTAATCTGTTCTTGTTTTTTTTTAGATAGTGGCGTGATGTGTGGCTTTTTGTGAGCCGTTAGCGTGCTTCACTTTGCCAGACAGCTTCTATTTATGTGATTTTTTGATTCAACAGGTCTGACAGTAATCAGGCCTGGGTGTGGCAAGTGAACGTTAACCCAGCTTTCCAAAAAATTGTGGTTAATCACAGTTCGTTCCTGATTCAGGATGGGAGGGGGCAATTACTTTTTCACATAGGGCCAGTCAGATTTGAACAGCTTTTTTCCCTTAATAAATTAAATAATAATTGAAAAACTGCATCTTGGATTTACTCAGGTTATCTTTGTGTAATATTAAAATTTGTGTGATGATCTTAATCATTTAAGTGTGAGAAATATGCAAAAAAAAAATCAGGAAGGGGGCAAATAATTATATACAATGCTGTGAAAAAGTATCAAAATGGGTCAGTCTGGACAGGGTGACAGTCCTAGGCAGGCTTCCGATTGCATAACGATCACACTAGGTAATACACACATGACATTAAGCCTCTATGACTAAAAATGATGCAAGTCAATAATAAGCAGACCAGTGACAGCAAGGCCAAAGAGCAAAAATTTGGAAGATGCTGATGTTCTCTACTCAAGAAATGAAGTGGGCTCTATCTGATTGCTGCAGCTTTTAATACTCACCATTTTCAGTTTAAGAAGTGTGAGCAATTTCAGTACAGGATAGTTGCCTGTAAAAAACAGTACATGGACTATGGGCTCATTCACATAGACATAGAAGACACATCCAAGTTCAACAGATAGCAGGGATAGGTTCAAAGCCCTGAACACGGGACATGCGATTGAGTCCGTGCATCCATCCTTGCATGCCACAGCACAATGGGAGGGTGAGTCCATACGCTGTTGTCTCTCCACTGGCTAACAAAATCTGCCTGCATGCAGCTCCACGCTCCTTCAGCTGAATAAAAAACAGTTCTTGCATGCTGTACAGGACTCTGCGCCAGTGTGAATATGCACTAAAAGGTATGGCTGGAGTTCAGCTTTAAATTCTTGGTAAGTCTTTTTCTGCTCTTTTCCCTTCTCTTCATTTGATTCTTACAAACCAAGAAGGGAGAAGAAATTCTTATTTGGACATTAGATGACTGTTAGATGGTCATCAGGGCTAAAAAGACCTGGGACACAGACAGCACTAAAATCCTGTAGTTATAACCCTCTCTCTTTTTAATCCAAAATTACAAAAAAGATCCCGAATTCACACACACTTTAACCACTTCCCATACGCGCTATAGCCGAATGACGGCGACAGCGTGGATCTACTTTGCCAGGAGGCCTTTAATAGACGTCCTCACCTTTGCACGCTCCCCCTGCAGGGCGTGATCACAGAGTCACTGAGACTCGGATAATAACGGCCCCTTACCACGTGATCAGCTGTCAGCCAAAGACAGCTGATCACGTGATGTAAATAAAAGCTCAGTAATCTTTTTTTTTTTCCTCAGCGAGAGGAGAAAAAAAGCCAATCATCAGCTTCTGTGTAAGGGTCATAGGTCCCAAGTGGAAGAGGCACATCCGCTTCATCAGTGCCCACCAGTATCGCCTGCCAGTGGTGCCAATCAGTGCCTCATCAGTGATGTTTATCAGTGTCGCCTACCAGTGCTGATCAGTGCCCATCATTGACACCCATTACTGCCACCTATTAGTGCCAATTCTCAGTGCCCACCAGTGCCACCCATCAATGCCCTTCAGTGCTACCCATCAGTGCCCACTAGTGTCACCTCACCTCTCAGTGCCCACTAGTGCCGCCTTATCAGTGCAGCCTCATCAGCATACATCAACAAAGGAGAAAAAATACCGGTTTGTAAAATTTTATAAAAAAAATTAAAACGGTTTTGAATTTTCTTTTTTTTTTTAATCTGTCTTTTTAAATTGTTTTAACAACAAATATAAACCGCAGAGGTGATCAAATACCACCAAAAGAAAGCTCTATTTGTGGAGGAAAAATTATTTGGGTACAGTGTTGTATGACTGCGCAATTGTCATTCAAAGAGTGAGAGCACTGAAAGTTGAAAATTGGTCAAGGCAGGAGGGGGGTTTAACTGCCCAGTAAGCAAGTGGCCCTATTCACACTACTGTTCCAATCAGGTCTGCCTGTTAGGCAGATATGATTGGATGGTGCAATCACCCCTATGTATCTGCGGCTGTAAACTAACTAATGTCTGTTTACACACGCCTGCTTTCAAACCGCAAACAAATGGAAGGGGATCCATCTTCCTCCATTTAGGCGGATCAAATCAGAGTTAGTCCAGTACTCCGCCATTCCGTTTACACCCGGCCGCCAAACGAGCAGAGTGGGCTCTGTCCTTGTCTGCTCTGCTGAAACTGAGCGGACACAGACCTGTCATTCTCTCACTCTGTTCTGATCAGCAGTTGGCCCCATGTGAAAGAAACCTAAAGTGTACTTCTTATTTTCCAACTTTTGAAGGATAAGTTCACCTTTGTTGTGAACATGTGCCTGCTCTCCCCCAGAACCCCCCCCCCACCCCCAAACCAGCTGTCAGTATTCAAAAAAGAGCACGGGCATGTGGCACTCCACCCATACAGCCACATTATTCATTGACGGAGTTCAGTGAATTAATAAACTACCAGTACCACCAGCCTTTTGCTTCTGACGGCTTGTAGTTCTTAATAAACTACCAGGGCGCTGATCAGCACTCTAGGTAGTTCATTAATCTTCCTGTCATTCAGTAACTGTCTGTCCATATCAGAAGTACAGGCAGACAACTACACAGCAGGAAACCGACATTGTGCTCACGATCCGATGATTGCAGGTGTAATGTTTTACAGGCTCCTAAAAAATAAAATAATAATAAATTGCACATTTGTTTCCAGCAGAAAAAAAGGGGGCCTTAATTTTTTTTATAAGGTGAACTCATTCTTTAAAAAAATATTTCTCATTGTCTAGTTTTTTTACATTTTCCATTACTTAGGAGAAGGCATCATAGTTGGCTGCAAGCATTTCTAAACAAATTCAGAGTAAATCTGTCCCAATAGAAAGGCTTAGGACAGGATCAGCTTACCATTATTAACATACAATAAAGATGCCCAGGTTCTATCTAGATCTTAAGCCAATTCAAATCCACAGGCTGCCCTATGCGTGTCAGAGGAAAAACGAGACACAGAGCCCAAGTTCACACTGATGGTGCGTATGAAATTGTGTGAGTTCAGATAAACTCACACGATTTCATTCCCGCATGTCATTCCCGACTTCGGGGGCGATTTCAGCGTCATCTGTGCGGGTTGCTGCACAGATGTCAATGGACATTGCCCCCTGAAATCACCAAAGTAGTAAAGAAACTACTTTTGGAAATTGGCGCGGTGCCGCAAATGCACCGATTCAGATGGTGCCATTGCCGCAGATTTGGCATGCAATTTGACATGTGCGCTCCCATTATGCGGGATGTGAATGGGGCCTGAAAGTGAAATTGGTGCGATAACACAACAATGAGGCTCCATTCACATCTGTGCATTTCCTTGCATTTCAGAAATGCGCTGCACCAAAACTCGCAGTAAAAAAAACACACCAAGCTCCACTCTAGAAAAAAAAAGTTCTGACGCTTAGGGGCGATTGCTGTGTGTAGGACAGCCCATTCAGGTGGATGGGCTGCCCTATGTGTGATGAGTGAAAATGCTCCAAAATTCCTCTCCCTCACTAAAAAAACACAAAAAAATTAAAAAACGAATGCAAAATCCTGCTATGAAGATGTGAACAGGGTTTGACAGTTAAGTGTTTCTGTCCACTCCCTCCTATGTACTTGTATAAAGTGTATTTAGTGAGCAGGGTGATTACTGATTGATTGCATTTCATTTAAAAAATGTGCACCTGAGAATGGGAAGGTGGATGATGCAGGGTATGCAATGGTCAACTCCTTCCTGTGTCGTGACCTCTAGTCTGATCAGGAAGAAGACATTACTAATGGAAACATCTGGAAATGTGGATTAGGACAAGAAAGAGGCTGTAGATTTAATGGAAACAAAAAAAAACATGAATACTATTGGTACATAGTGGTGCTGGAATTTAGAAGTAAAAAAAATAAAAAAAGAAGAAGTGTACAGAAGGCGAACTTACCCTTTAGGGCCCTTTCACATGGGACAGATCAGTGATGATCCGCCCCGTGAACCTCCGCTTGCTCAGCGGGCATCGCGCCGCTGCTCCCCGCTGAGCCGGCGGATGACAGAGCGGTCCCCGCGCAGGGACCGCCCTGTCAGATCTCCGCTCTCCCCTATGGGGGGGATCGGATGAACACGGATGTCTGTCCGTGTTCACCCGATCCGATGACGAATGGAAAAATAGGATGGAAAAATAGGATTTTCCTCCGTCTGCAGAATCGGAGCATTGCGGACACGGATGAGATCGGGTGTAACCCGCTATCTCATAGGGATCAATGTATGTCCCGTTTTCATCCGTAAACGGATGGATAAAAAAGTGGACATACGTTCCGCAGGTGTGAAAGGGGCCTTAAAGTAACTTTGTGTTCATTCAATTCAATTCTTAAAGCGGGAGTTCACCCAAAAATCAACTTTCTGCAGTTAGATCCACCATACTGCTGACATCTGCAGTATGCTGGTCTTTTTTTTTATTTTGGTACTTATCGTTATAGCAGTATTTCTCCTATGGTTTCGAGCGGGGAATCCTGTGGGGAATGGGCGTTCCCGAAGGCAAGCAAGTTGATTGACGGCCTTCGATAGTGCGTCACGGCTTCCGAAAACAGCCGAGGTGACACTTGGCTGTTTACGGTACCTGCGCCTGCCGTGTAGAGCTGACTGCGCAGGCGCCGTAAATTGCCGAGTGTCACTCGTGTGGATTTTCGGAAGCCGTGACGCGCTATCGAAGGCTGTCAATCAACTTGCTTGTCTTCGGGAACGCCTATACCAGGAAGTAGTCCCCGCTCGGAGCCATAGAAGAAATACTGCTATAACGATAAGTACCAAAATAAATAAAAAAGGACCAGCATACTGCAGATGTCAGCAGTATGCTGGATCTAATTGCAGAAAGTTGATTTTTGGGTGAACTCCCGCTTTAAGTACATACAAACAAATATTCTCCACAAAAAAAAAAAAACACACACACACACACACACAACATCCTGCTTTTCAACACTGCTTATTTTATCATCTTTTTAAATCTGGCCAACCTACTGACCGTAATCAGATAAACAAAAAAAACGTAAAAACGAATTCTGTATACTGCAATTCTTTAAAAGCTTTTCAGTTAAGGACATTTTAAATCTCTAAATCAAAACCAATGTATTTACATATAAAACTCTAGCAACAAAAATTAGAAAAAATGGCTTCAATTATTTCTTCCCCCATTTAACACTTCTAAATATTTACACTTATTACATAGTCAGGTTATCCAACTGAAAGTTCACTAATAAAATTCATCCTCCTAATTTTTATCGCAACAATTCCTCATTACATTAGGATTAATGGATAAACAAGGGCACGTTCAGCTGTCGCTGGTAACTATTTAACACTTAGTAAAATGCCATGTCTTGCCCACACACACACACACGCACACACACATTTTCCAAAAGTACAAGAAAAAAAAAAAAATCATCAGCTCAACTCTTTCATCACATTCATTATTCATTCTTTGGCACAAAATTGTTATTTCAGTAAGATTACTGTAAATCGCTACATGAGGAGATGGCTTGCATGAACAATTAAACGATGGAAACGATAAACTAGATTTAGCTTTATGTTCTTATAGCAAATTTCTTGAGCAATTTAGCAGCACAAGGCAAAAAGGATAGCATTGAATAGAAGCTGAACGGACCACCAGCTCCCCCTTCAGATGAGAACGGAAACAGAGAAGAGATGCAGAGAACGCGGTGTACGTGACCTTGGTAAAACACTATGCTAATTAATAATTTTCCCTTACATTCATGTCCAGGTATCCTTTGGCAAAACGAAGACCTAACACGTTGTTATTTAGCCAAGAAAAGCCCACCAGGGAAAAGCTGGACTCAAAACGCTCACATTAGTGTTTATGCAAATGGTTTGCTGGTGATAACTAAGCTAAATGAATCTGCTGATCAGGTGGCTTCCACAAGTCTATAGGCACTACTTACTACATCAGAGATATACAACATAAAAAGCCTGGATCAGCAGAAATACTGCTATGATGAATGCTAGCAATGCCATTAGGTAAAAAAAAAAAAAAAAAAAAAAAACGATTTAAAAACCACATGTGTGATATCAAAGTGGAACTAAATAAAATAAAAAATTGCTAGGATTCATGTTCTGGTGACCGCAAACAAGACAAGACAATCGCTAAGACGTGGCTTTCTGAATCTTTGTTCATGTCTGAAGTTAGAGTATGTCACGCCAACATTTCATATTCCATATGTGCCTGTTGTACTTGTGTTATAATTTGTTCTATTATCTTTGTATTTCTTCCTTTGTGTGAAATACCTGGTGATCCTGCCAGTCCCCCTGCTTTCCTATTATAAACCGACCATGCTAGGCATGACAGCACATTCCTCTAAGCATGGTCAGTCTTCTGACTGTGCTTGGAGAACAGCCTACCTGCCCTCCAATGGTCAGATTTGTGCCGACATGACTCTCTGCACACCATTCACTGGGAAGATCAGTGTACTGCTGCCTCTCCACCCTAGCTCTCTAATCCCCTTTTGTTGCTGAGAACAAAGTGTATGTGATCATTTATAAAAAAAAAAAAAGAAAAAAAAAAAAAAAAAAAGTATGAATATATATATATATATATATATATATATATATATATATATATATATATATATATATATATATATATATATATATATATATATAAAATTACACACAAATGGGAAAACATATTGCCTCGAGTATAAGCCTAGGGTGTGCATCTGAATGCCTCACTGTGCCCATGACTAGACCAACGTTTAACATGGGAGTCTATGAAAAAAATTAAATAAAATTGGTGCTCCCCAGCCATAGGTCCCCCAGACAACAAACTTTGCACACTTGTAGAGGAAGAGTGGGGGTCCCCAAAGTCCAGGAGATCATGTGCAAAAAGGTGACTCGAATATAAGCCGAGGGCGGCATTTTATATATATATATATGTGTGTGTGTGTGTGTGTGTGTGTGTGTGTGTGTGTGTGTGTGTGTGTGTGTGTGTGTGTGTGTGTGTGTGTGTAAATAAATCTCAATGACGATTTGTTGCACCACTAATATATCCATCTATCTATCTATACACACACACACACACACACAGTTTCTCACAAAAGTGAGTACACCCCTCACATTTTTGTAAATATTATATCTTTTCATGTGACAACACTGAAGAAATTACACTTTGCTACAAGGTAAAGTAGTGGGTGTACAGCTTGTATTACAGTATCAATTTGCTGTCCCCCTCAAAATAACAACACACAGCCATTAATGTCTAAACCACTGGCAACAAAAGTGAGTAGACCCCTAAGTAAAAATGTCCAAATTGGGCCCAATTAGCCATTTCCCCTCCCCAATGTCACGTGACTTGTTAGTGTTACAAAATCTCAGGTGTGAATAGGGAGCAGGTGTGTTAAATTTGGTGTTTTATCGCTCTCACTCTCTCATACTGGTCACTGGAAGTTCAACATGGCACCTCATGGCAAAGAAATCTGAGGATTTGAAAAAAAAAGAATTGTTGCTCTTCATAAAGATGCATAGGCTGCAAGAAGATTACCAAGACCCTGAAACTGAGCAGCAGCACAGTGGCCAAGACCATACAGCGGTTTAATAGGACCGGTTCCACTCAGAACAGGCCTCACCATGGTCGACCAAAGAAGTTGTGCGCACATGCTCAGCGTCATATGCAGAGGTTGTCTTTGGGAAATAGACATATGAGTGCTGACAGCATTGCTGCAGAGTTTGAAGAGAGTCAGCCTGTCAGTGCTCAGACCATACTCCCAGAAGGAAGACTCTTCTAAAGATGATGCACAAGAAAAACAAGCAGTTTGCTGAAGACAAGCACATGGATTACTGGAACCATGTCCTGTGGTCTGATGAGACCAATATAAACTTATTTGGTTCAGATGGTGTCAAGAGCGTGTGGCCGCAACCAGGTGAGGAGTACAAAGACAAGTGTGTTTTGCCTACAGTGAAGCATGGTGGTGGGAGTGTCATGGTCTGGGGCTGCATGAGTGCTACCAGCACTGGAGAGCTACAGTTCATTGAGGAAACCATGAATGCCAACATGTACTGTGACATACTGAAGCAGAGCATGATCCCCTCCCTTCGGAGACTAAGCCACAGGGCCGCAGGGCAGTATTCTAACATAACGACCCCAAACAAACCTCCAAGATGACCACTGACTTGCTAAAAAAGCTGAGGGTAGAGGTGATGAACTGGTTAAGCATGTCTCAAGACCTAAACCCTATTGAGCATCTGTGGGGCATCCTCAAACCAAAGGTGGAGGAGCGCAAGATTTCTAACATCCACCAGCTCATGATGTCGTCATGGAGGAGTGGAAAAGGACTTAAGTGGCAACCTGTAAAGCTCTGGTGAACTAAATGCCCAAGAGGGTTTAGGCAGTACTAGCAAATAATGGTAGCCACACAACAAAAAAAGGGGGAGGGGGAAGTGAACAGCATCGGTGGGGGACTCTAAAACAGGATCAAAGTTGCGCCGTGCAATACTTTTGCACAGAGCAGGCAACACACACACACTATATTGTCAAAAGTATTGGGACGCCTGCCTTTACACATATGTGAATTTTAATGGCATCCCAGTCTTAATCTGTAGTGCTGAATATTGAGTTGGCCCCCCCTTTGCCGCTATAACAGCTTCAACTCTTCTAGGAAGGCTGTCCACAAGGTTTAGGAGCGAGTCTATGGGAATGTTTGACCATTCTTCCAGAAGCGCAATGGTGAGATCAGGCACTGATGTGGGACGCGAAGGCCTGGCTCGCAGTCTCCGCTCTAAATCATCCCAAATGTGTTCGATCAGGTTTAGGTCAAGACTCTGTGCAAGACAGACAAGTTCCTGCACCCCAAACTGGCTCATCCATGTCTTTATGGTTAGAAGAGAAGAAAACTACCTACAGATTGATCCCTAAAACCCTTACCACATCCCAAAATTGATTGGAGAAAATGGAAGGAGTGCCCCAGGGTAATGCGGGTAAGGGAACATAACCTGATGGGGAGAATGATAATACTAGAAGTATATACAAATATACATTTTTATTTTATATAGAAAAGTGTACAAAATGACATCTAAAAACATGATAAGACAAAACAAAAATATGAATATATAGCTGCTAAATGTTGGAACACACAATAATTCTAGACGTCAAGTCGAACGTACATTGTGGTCGCAACAGAACCCAACATGTATCGGAAAAAGTGGTTTTATTTTTATTTATAGCGTATTCACTTCCTTCCTCAGGGGTTACGTGGAAGCATGCTGATATATTTAGATCATGTGTCCTTTTTAAAACAAGATATTGCACAGCACCATTGAAGGCAGGTGGGACACCATGTCTTGGAGTCCGCTGAATCGCAGAGTGACACTCAGAAGGTCATATGAGGAAAGACCGGGAAATCCTTGTAAGTCAATTAAATCTTGGTAGATTCCGTGTTTTCAAGCAAGCATCATATAATCTGAGGTTATATGGATGGCTGGGGCAGGTTCTGTCCCAGAAACAAAGCGGCAAATCAAAGCTCGCAAGGACCATCAATATTTACAGGGGGCGCCGATCTTTAAACATCATTCCTCTCATTGATACAATGAAAGTGGATGTCCTGGCTAGAGGTCGACCGATATATCGGCAGGCCGATATGGCCGTTTTGGAGAAATCGGCATCGGCCGATTTTCATCCAAATTAGGCCAATATTTAACATGGCCGCTAGCTGTGCCACGGCTCCGGAGCTAGGCTGAAGCCACAGCCTTTTTTTTTACTTTTTTTACAGTGGAGGATATCAGCAGCGGCCGATTGGCTGTTACTGGCCCGCTCTGCATTCTGGGGATTTTAGGCAGAGGCGGGGAAGCACGTCAGGGCCAGGGACAAATGGAGCTTTCTTGTGCTAGGCTAGGAGATGGAACGGAGCCTGGAGCGCTCCGCTGGTGGGCATTGATGAGGTGGCAGTGAAGGACATTGGGCTGTACTGGTGGGCACTGATGTGGTGCTGCACCGGTTGGCACTGGTGAGATGATGCACCGGTTGGCACTGATGAGGTGATGCACTGGTTGGGACTGATGAGGTGATGCACTGGTTGGCACTGATGAGGTGATGCACTGGTGGGCAATGATGGGATGCACTGGTGGGCAATGATGGGATGCACTGGTGGGCAATGATGGGATGCACTGGTGCACATTGATGAGGTGGCACCGATGGGCTGCACTGGTGGGCACTGATGTGGCACTGACAGGCTGCACCTCACCTCTCCACCCTAAACAATTATCTCCTCCCCACCTCTCCACCCTAGGTTTTTTGAGATAAGGGGAAAAAAAAATCAGCCTAAAATATCGGCCGCAAAAATCGGCAACACATATCGGCCGCAAAAATCGGCAACACATATCGGCCATCGGCCGCCCCGATTTCCAAATATCGGAATCGGTCAGAGAAAAACCCATATCGGTCGACCTCTAGTCCTGGCCATGCAGTTTTTCCAGAAACATGTTGGGTTCTGTTGCGACCACAATCTACATTCGACTTGACGTCTAGAATTATTGTGTGTTCCAACATTTAGCAGCTGTATATTCATATTTTTGTTTTGTCCTATCTAATGTTTTCAGATGTCATTTTGTACACTTTTCTATATAGAATAAAATTTAAACTTTTATATACTTTTAGTACTATCATTCTCCATATCCCGTTATGTTCCCTTGCCCGCATTATCCCTGGGGCACTCCTTCCATTTTATCCATGTCTTTATGGACCTTGCTTTGTGAACTGGTCCAAATCATTTGGTGGAGGGGGGAAATTATGGTGTGGGGTTGTTTGTCAGGGGTTGTGCTTGGCCCCAGCAAACCAGTAAATTTTGAACAATTTCACGCTTTCAACTTTGTGAGAACATTTAGGGGAGGGTCCCTTCCTATTCCAAAATGACTGTGCACCAGTGCACAAAGCAAGGTCCATAAAGATATGAATGAGCGAGTTTGGGGTGGAGGAACTTGACTGGACAGAGTCCTAACCTGAACCCCATGGAAAACATTTGGGATGAATTACAGCGAAGACTGCGAGCCAGGCCTTCTTGTCCACATCAGTGCCTGACCTCACAAATGCGCTTCTGGAAGAATGGTCAAACATTTCAATAGGCACACCACAAGAGTTGAAGCCGTTATAGCTGCAAAGGGTGGGCCAACTCTATGACTATGTATCAGTAGCTATGACTAAGCATTGATATTCCAATGCGAAACGCGTCAGCTGTTTTTCCCACTGTATGCTGGTACCTGTAGTGCATTTTTCCTTCACCCAATAATGGGCATGTCTTTTTAAGACTTTGGAGTGCGGCTGTCCATATTTTCCTTCTTTTGCATGGGCCAACTCTATATTGAACCCTACAGACGAAGACTGGGATGCCATTAAAGTTCATGTGCTTGTGGAGGCAGATGTCCCAATACTTTTGGTATAATCGTGTACACACACCCCAACATAAATACAGTATGTATACACAATATGATTGACAGCATAAGCATTAAAGTACTGTTCAATGTGGTCTTGTACATAGCAGTTTGCAAATAATCATTTATAAGCTCAAGTACACATAAATACATCATTAAATATACAAATGTAAAGGTTCTGCCTTTCAGAGAACTTCATGATAGAGTAGTACAAGGCACCAGCAGCATTAATTAAAGTCCATTAAATATTCAAAAGCTCATGCTGCTTTGGAGATTACACAGGAAAAAACAGATGCTTATTGCTTCCTTAGCTGCTACTTTAAGTGTGAGAAAGCGTCAGATGAAATTTAATGCACACAGGCTATATGTTTTATTAGAAAACCTGGTGTGAAAGAAGCCTCCAAAAGGTCAAAAGCATTCCCTGCAAGGAACTGAAGACTCTGTAAAGACGCACAGAAATGGTATGCCAATATACAGGCCAAACATGCGAACGTCAATATAAATTATACTAGGTTATCACACTCTGAGAACACACATTTGTGGACTGGGTAAACATATTATTAGTGTTTTAATTTCGTTGTTTGCATACTGACTCATGTGAGCAAAAGGTGGACATGCACAGGAGAACCCGATCAATCACTTGCCAATCTAGAGCCCGATCAGCTATACACGCTGCATGTTCCAGAGTCTTACAGAAGCATACAGATAATGCTTGTATTGTTACAGGAGCCATAATAATTGCTATGGTGGGCCAAGTAGTAAAACGATATAATAGGCCTCCTGGAACACTGCGATTGCCAGCAGGTATCCAGCACTTCTACTGCATACCATGATTGCAGGTTAACAGCCAAGATCACAACTCTTAGTCAAAGCACTGTGCAAATTGTTGGCACTCTATCACCACTAAATAATAATGACAACAAACACTAATTGCACACTTCTATCTACTTTATGCTAAATCATCTTTTTCCTATAAGCAGACATCAAAGGGTTACAAACCACTATCCCATTCCTCCTCATCATCAAATTAGTCGGTTATACAACCTCGGATACAGACAAATGCTATTTTTTCACTGCCTAACCTGCAGCAACCTCTGAAATAAAGCATTTGTTCTAGCCACACCATAAAGAATAATGGACCATAAACTAATCCTTTCTGAGATCTGTGCCTGAATTTGCAATGAACATTATTCTATGCTGCCAGGGATGGTACAAGCACACCATTTCAAAGGTTGCCAATGTGTCAGCCTTGGGCAGCCTAAACAACTATGCAGCCCTGGGCTAGATAGATAGATACTTGTTTTAATGTGAAACTATACTCACCTTGGTACCAGCAATGCAACGTCCTAGAGCTGCCTGCCAGCCGCTGACATCTTAAAGCGGTCAGCTTCCAGTATTGTACCCCAGTCGTTTTCATTGTCAAAAGAGCCAATTCATCAAGATCTCCAATCACGTCACTTCAGGTTACTGTAAAGCAGGGATCTCCAAACTTTCTAAACAAAGGGCCAGTTTACTGTCCTTCAGACTCAGAGGGGCCGTACTGTGGCCCCCAGGAGTACAAAATGTCCTCGCATTTGTAAACAATCCCCCATCATTGGTGTCAGTGGGAGGAACTGTGGCCCATCATTGGTGTCATTGGGGCCCCATTGTTGGCGTTATTGAGAGGAACTGTGCCCCATTGTTGATGTCATTGGTAGGAATTGTGCCCTTAATTGGTGTGAGGGAACAAAATATTTCCCAGAAGGCCAGATAAAAGGAAGCAAAGAGCCACATCGGGCCCCCATGCCGCGGTTTGGAGACCATTTCTGTAAAGCATCAGTAATTGGAGATTTAGACGACTTGCTATTTTGACACAACACCGACAACCGTATACAATTTGGTACACGATATAATGAGCGGACATTGTTAGTCTGCCCAATACTAACAACATGGCCTCCTCCAAGGCGGCAACAGCTTGTTTCCTCCTTAGCCGCTGTTCTGTCAAAACAGCAAACTCTTTGCGTACCGGAGTGTACACGCTTGCCGGTGTTGTGTCAAAAAACAGAAAGTTCTAAATCTGCAATTACTGATGCTTTACAGTAACGGGAAGTGACATGCTTGGAGATCTCGATGAATTGTCTCTTTTGACAGAACACAGCCAATTAAAGCGGCTGGGGTTCAATACCGGAAAATCTTGATGAATTGGCTATTTCGGGCAAGTTTGACATTACTCCCCACACATGTGTGGAAGTTCTGTTAGCTTCAGCATTGCCAAATTTCTACAGTGAGCTGCACGTGTAAAGGGGCAAAAAGACAAGTTAGGTAATATAATGAGAAAACAAAGCATGTTTGTTCTGCATTACAAATCCTTTATGTTCACACATTTTTGTTTATGGCCTAAAGTTCCACTTTGAGCTGGTCAAAGATGGACCAAAATTTGACTGGTTCAGCAGGGACCACCCAAAATTTTGAAACATTTATGGCCGTTCCCGGTTAAAAAAGTTAATCGAATGATCTGCTTCTCTTGAATGGGAATATTGGCTGCAGCATTTATAAGTGTATTCTGCTGATGGTGAAAGAGTACCTGAGGTACAATAAAATAGAGCAGCAGGTTCCCCCATCCACTCGCTTGTGTGGATAGGGAAAATATGTTGCTGATTAAAAAGAAAAAAAGAAAAAAAAGGGATTCACCTATGGCCAGGACCCATTCACACTTCACATAGGGGGAACTTGCGATTTTGTATGGCCAATTTTCACGCGATTCCACATGTCACACATAGAGCAGCCCTGTGCACATTTGTCAACCCAAAAAGCAACTCCTGTCCCTTTTTGGTTGACAAGCTTCACGCAATTTGTTTTATTTTTTGCTGCAATTGCACTGCAATTCTGTTGTGCAACAATCGCAGCAAAATCACACTGCGTTTGCCATTTAGAGTTGAAAATATGTTTATTAGAATTTTAACATGTTATACATGAACAGCATGAGGTGTCACAATTAGGGTACAGTCATAAATAGGTAGTGGTAGAGAGTCAGCCCAATGGCTATCGCCCACAGCAAGACTCCCTGCGTTTGCCATTTAGAATTATTTCAACCACGATTCCAAATGGTCAGATGGGAATGGAGCCATTGTCGGGCAACTGAGTGTCAGATTTGTGTCCAAAGGGCATGTGCCTGGATCTTCTCTTGCATACCAACGGCACACAATTGTCGGCCAACAAACAAGAATGTAGTGATGTACTACGAGGCATTTCAGCTCTTGGGCGCCACCCTTTGGGCCCCTTCTGCTAATTTCATGTTTGGTGAGCATTGATTCTGAGCATGCGTGTTTGTACTTTTGACTTTTGTGTGACGGACTTGTCTACTGGCGATATGAAAAATCTGAACATTTACTAGCCTGCCATGCAACATTTGTTGGCCAAAATTTGGACAACAATTGTCTGAAGGCGCGTACTAACAGTCAGATTTTAGGACAACAGTGTGTCAACAGATAATCTTGTGCCAACAATCGGATCATGTGAACGAGGCTTAAGGCTGGGTTCACACTACTACACTACTTTCATCCTACTTTGCTCGGTGTTCAATGTTTCCCTATGAGAGCGTCTTGTAGCGTCCTACACAAGTCGGTCCGACTTTGAAAATGCTCCCTGTACTACTTTTGGTCCTACATTGATCCTACTTCAGGCCCATTGAATATCATTGAAGTCGGACCAAAGTAGTATCCTGTTCATGAAAGTAGGATGGATGTAGGACCAATGTAGGATAAATGTAGGACCAATGTAGCAGAGCAAAGTAGGATGAAAGTAGTGTAGTAGTGTGAACCCAGCCTTAGGCTGTAGGACCAAAAGTAGTACAGGGAGCATTTTCAAAGTCGGACCGACTAGTGTAGGACCAGTTAAGACAGCTCTCATAGGGAAACATTGATTTTCACACGTCATGCTACATGAGGCTCCCAATGTACGACCGTTTGTCGGACAAGTGTGAACCCAGCCTGAGAGTGCATATCAGGTGTGTACTTGTACTGATGAATCATCTATATCATCTAATGAAGAGGTGAGGCAGGTTTTGTTTTTTACAAAAGAATATAAAATGACTGAATGCAATTAGTGTACTTATTTTTCTGGTGCTAAATAAATTCACTCTACCTTCAAAAGAACGACACAACAAAAAAAATTGTAGTTCGCACACTGCCACAATCCTTCAATAAACAAATGCTAAAGCTAGGACTCTTCATAGCAAAGTGTGTGAATCTTGGCTACAAACTAAAACCAATGAAAAGCCTCTAACAATGCCAAGCCTTATCAAAGCACCTTAACTAATCTTCTCAACCTGCTTCTACTATAGCCTAAAGGGCTTTAAATCACTGCATTTAGTAACAGTATAAAAATCGACAATTCTGTGGTTCGCTGTGTCCAATTGCATTACCCAGTTCCAACAGCATAGTTCATTAAAGCTGGACAAGTAGCGATTAAATACAGCTACTTAATTTTACAGAACGCTACCCAACAAATGTAAAAGCTACAGCCGTTGTGGGAATACCGTTATTTACTCATCAGACTTCAGAAAAAGCAAAATGACTTTCATTTTACATGGAAATGAGAGCTTTTGTGTATTCATTTATTTACTCTAGTGCAATACAGAAGCATTAAATTCGAATATTATAATTTTTTATATATATTTGCTGAACAGAAACTGCATCCTAACCAATTGACACACTTCTTACAATGAATATTTCAAAACGATGTGCCTTGTCAAGCTGTATTTTGTACCTTCACAAAGTGCATTTGACTGTAACTGTTAATTCTCCAGTGACTTCCACAACATGACAGAAGACATCACATACGGCTTTGAAGCAAAGATGGGAGAAAGCAGCTGCACCCATGCTTCATGTACAGTAAGAACGTTAATTAGCTTTACTTAAATTATCTAATTTTAACATCTTAGTATGGTCATTTTAATGTCCATTAGAACAAGCAAAATTATGGCTTCTGACAGCGCATATGGCAAGCCTGTCTCTGTTGCCTAATCTATGTAGCTTAATTAGTAATAGAGAATTAATTCTGACACCTTCAAAAATGGGAAACAGTAAGACCATTGGTAGGTCATATTAGTGTATTCACATCTGTAATACTTAGCTTAATACTGCTCACTAATTAGATTTTTAAAAGAAATTGTTCTCTTGATTAGCATCCCTACCCTTTACAACCCTAGTTTGCTAATATTAGCATGAGAGCATCTTCACTTTCCATGGAATCACATGCTAAACTTATCTTAATGCAGAACTGAATTTAATAAAAAGTATTTGCTACAATACACGGAAACTTTAGAAATTCCACCTAAGCAGAATTCCAGATGAAAAAGAATAGTGCACCTCCTGATATGTGAGGGTGCCTAGGCACCCCTGCAAAGCCTCAAAACGTGTAAAACTACAGTGTGAAATCTAAGGCCCTGCCGCCTCCAACTGCTAGTCCCAGGAGATCGGTTTCTACTGTTAACCTTTGCTTTAGGCGCTGGCATCTCTACAAAGATGGCAGCTTCTATACAGGGACACTGTGCTGAACAAGGTATGGAGTCAGGAATAAAGAAAAGATTAGCAGCAGGGAGAACAAAGTAAAAAACTGGGGACTATTTATTTTTCTACCTGCTCCATTTTTTTTTTTAGCACACATTCCAGAGATCGGATACTCTTTTAAAAAGGTACCGTATTTTTCGGACTATAAGGCGCACTTAAAATCCTTTAATTTTCTAAAAAATCGACAGTGCACCTTATAATGCGGTGCGCCTTATGTATGGTTGTATTGAGCATTACAGACATACATGATAGGTTTACAGCATCCACTTACATGTAAATAGTAGAGATCCGGCATGTAGATCATGGAAATAGTCTCTACTGTAACGTCCTTCCGCACCAGATGTAAGCTGTAAAATGCTCCTATGCCCCTCTATGTCGAACCGTCCGTATATTAGTGAAACTAGCTGGTACGGTGACACTGTTGAAAGCGAGGCATGGGGCGCAGCGTGAGCCACGGTGACGTCACTGGAATGCGACGGCATTTCGGAGCTGGCGCTTGCGTGTGACAGAAGTGTGTGCATTCATTCATTAATTTTCTATACCCGCGTGCGCCTTTTAACCCGGTGCGCCTTATGTATGGAAAAAAACCTGTTATTAGGCGCTCAACGATAGTGCGCCTTATAACCCAGTGCGCCTTATAGTCCTAAAATACGGTATATAATTGGTACAGTATGTTTTACATGGAACTGACCAACAGAAGAACAGAGTGGGTGTTCTAATGAATGGTACTGTCAAGTATCTGGGTGCTTGTGAACCTGGATCCTTCTGGTTCTGTTCCTGCAGCTCTACTTACTCTACCATGGGAAGATCTGAGTCTTTGCAGCGTACACTCTACTCTGCTTAGTACTTCTACCCCTGGGAATCTTTAGCCCCACCTGCCTTCCAGCTGCAGTCAATCGGCACTCAGCTCAGTATTTAAATAGCAGTACGTCCTGTGCTCTGTGCCTATTTGTGTGGATTTGTTCCCCAAGTGTCTTTTTGTTCTTCCTGTGCGAGTTCCTGAATTACCAGTTTTGGACTTCTTTCCTCTGCCAGACTGTATGACCTCTGCTTGCCCTCGACATATTTTTTGGCTCCTGATTTTGTGCCTTTCTGCTAGATATGTTTCTGACCCAGCCTGCCTGAGTTCGCTAACACTTCAGCGCTAAGCCTAAGCTCCACTTCAGACTCTACCTCACAACAGGTACCTTACATGTACAACATAATTTCCAAATGTACTTTTTCAATGGCATTCTTAAATTGATTCAGTTACTTTAAAAAACAAAGCTGCTAACTGTAGCAGTCCTCCTTCCCTTCTGGTACAGCCAAATGCTGGTCTCCTAGCAGTGACTGAGCTTACCCACCTCCTCTTGCCTCAAACACATTCTTACTGTCAAAGGAGGCCATCATAATGGGCAAGTGCTGTGTATATTTATAATTATATATATATATATATATATATATATATATATATATATATTATACACACACACACACACCCCAACATGGGGGACCATTAGCGCTCATGGTAGATGCATTTGTCAGTGATTCCAGACAGTCAGGAACTACATTTTAGGGCATAGTAGTCAATTTTTATTAAAAAGAAAATACATAACATAAAGGTTTCCCATGCAGGGGTTCTTCTCCAGCAAATACACACAACCAAAAATGCTGGCTCTCTCTTTAGCAGTACCTCTGCTCGTTACGCTGGTCCTCAGACCATAGACAATTCTTTCACCGCTCCAGGTGAGCCTCGTAGATCATCAAGGGTTGTTGAACCACCAGGGTGCCGGCAAAGCTGATTATAGCACATAGACGAAAAAAACTCTGGATAGCCGCACTCCAAAATTACTTTAAAATAAAGTTGGTCTTTTATTGTCAAAAGCACATGCAGACACTGCAAGCAACAAGTACAGAATGGCCATTCTGTACTTGTTGCTTGCAGTGTCTGCATGTGCTTTTGACAATAAAAGACCAACTTTATTTTAAAGTCATTTTGGAGTGCGGCTATCCAGAGTTTTTTTCGTCTATGTCCTCAGACCATAGGTTCTTCGGTACTGATGGGTACACTCTAACACATAGCTCATCAGACCTTAATCCTCAGGCCACTTATTGTCACTTGTCGATAATCATGCTCTGGCTGCCTCCTGCAGGCCTTCTGACTCCTTGAGGGGAATGGGGTCCTCCTGACTCCCCCATGCATTGACCTCCTGTCTGTAGGGTGGATGAGGTATTCCCATATCTTCATTATAAGGAGTGTGCTCACCTGAACACACACCCTGCTGGTCATCTAAAAAACCTGAACACAGGGTTAGAGATCCTGTCCCACCCAAGACTTGGGGAATCTCCAAACTACAAAGTCCCATCCGGCAATAGCAAAATCTGTAGAAAATTGATAAAGCATGTTTTCTCCATTTAAAATCTACTCTCTGTAGTTTTAGTCAGCAGACATGCAAACTCTGTGTCCGTATTCAATCCCTTTCCATAGGGACATGGCATGCCACACACACACACACACAAATTCCCCCCCCCCGCTTTGATTGACCCTTGCAAGCAGCACTGGCATTGTATTTTGTTAAACAATCACAAGGCTGCTTTAAATAGAGAGAAACAAGCAAGTACTGAAGGGAGACGGTCACTGGCTAGGGAACATTTTGGCAACATGTGCACATCTTGAGAAATAATGAACCAAATATACAACCTTTTTTACATTGTATTTAATAGAAGTAATACACATTTGTCCCAACTTGAACATTCTATGTCGCCCATTCCACTCTCCCAAAATCCCTGGATAGAACCCCTCTCGCATGTAAAACACACCGGCTCATTCACCCAACGCCAACTTCCTTCCGTGATACTTGTAGCAAGTATAAAATATTATCGATTCTAGGCCCAATGACCCTGCTTAGGCAGAAGCCAGACTTTACACCTGGAACTTCCCCTTCCTTCTTAGCAGAAGTATGGCCTCGCACAACAGTTGGAGCAGAACATTTGACGAGAATCAATTCATCCCCCACTTTAGCCGCTAAAACGACAACCGTAACATTCCCCTTCTGGACATACATCCAACTCAGAATTGTTTTTGATAAAACCAAGCCAAAACCTGAAGGGTCAAGATCAACCACCTGAACCCCTAAACCACCTGAACTCATGCACACACTCATTACTATTCTCAGACCAGAAACCCAAACTGAATTGGGCCAGCCATAAATGGGAACAGGAACTCTCCAACAGACCAAGATTGGGAAAGCATATACACTTGTATCCACAAGGGAACGTTAAACATACATTCACAGGAAAATGCCTTAAAAATATTTTCGAGATGGTACAGAACCCCCCTTAGACTGCACCACATCGACCCCTCTCTCCCCCCACATTGCTGGGAGTTGTGGGTCAGAAATTGGCTCACTTTTACATATTTAGTGGACATGTCCTAAGCTACAACCTTTCTGGCAAGAGGTCCACCAACTTATTAGTCAAGTAACCACTTACCAACTAGACTTCTCACCTGCACAGTTTCGGTTACACCACTCCACACTACCGAAACAGGCCTACCTACGCTCTCTGGCCATGCATATTGTCAAAGCGGCAAAGATGTGCATCCCAGCCAAATGGTGCTCCCCAGGTCCACCATCCAAGACTGACTGTTCAAACGCATAGAAAAAAACTCGGAGATGGAGGAACTGATACATCAGGCACGCGACATGTCCTCTAAGTTTTGTAAATCCTGGTCTTGCTGGGTAAACTTTACCACGACAGATAATTATAAACTATCTGTAGCATAAATGACCATTGAAAGCCGTGGTAGAGAATCTAGCAATTTGAGAAACCCACCCCCTTATTTCTCCCCCCTACCTAGTTTGGCTCACTTCCTCCCCACCCAAAATAGCACCTCCTATTCAACCTCCCTTAAGCCCCCAACACCCACTATCGATATTTTCTCCTGTCTTACCTCCAATCATTCTTAATGCGATACTCCTTAATGTAGGGTCCTCACTTCAATACTTGCCTATAAGAGCCATCATCCCAACGCTCTCACTGATCCCCTATAAACGTCAGCTCACAGAATATCAACACGATGTTTCCTTATCTTAAAGGCATCTGATGCCCTACAACACAAGCCGTGCTATATTCTACTGGATTTGTTTATCCCTCTGATTAAAAGATACGGTTTTGTTTGTTTTTTACATAGCAGCTGCGTCCACGATTTCACGGTCATCTGACATGTTATGTTATGCAACTTTTCAATAAAAACTTTGGAAACAAATACACATTTGTTTTTTTAAATAGGACTTTCTGATTTCTTAGGAACACTTCTATTCACCAATTCATATTCAAAAGTATGAGTACAGATTATATTAGGCTACATTATGTAAAAAGTACCTTTTTTGTAAAAGGTAAACTACGGATTTGCTTTATCCTTGTTTGCATTAGTACATATAGTCTTTAACAAGCTACATTCAAAATACTTCAGAGTTATTTATTCCTTTGTAGCTATAGTAATAAAAATTAGCTAGAAAACACTAACCAAGTACTCGATTAGGATTCCTGAACATTTCACCAATGATTGAAAATGTGTTAGTAGATGGTACTTCAATGGCTGAGATCATGCATTGAAGGCACTTGAGCAAGCCAATTACAGAAGAAGAATGTAAGGCTGACCTAATCTTTGCATACAGAATATTGTAAATGATCTTCTCAAGTACTCACATGCTCATTTTGCAGAATATATTGGTAGTGCAATAACGTTACAATTTTTTTTTCTTAAAAAAGGGTATTTTTACATTCACTCCAACACTTCTCTGGGCTACTGGATATTAAAAATAGTACAAATAACAGAACAATAAAATAACAAACCATAACAGAAATAAAATTGTGAACAGGCATTATTTCTTGGCTTTGTATAGGTAGCTCTGGGTAAATCTCTGCTATGTACCACCCAAATTTCCACTGTCAATACCTTAGGAGTCAGGAGATGAATATTCATGGTATCCCAATCTTTACACCGAGCATTGTAAAAGGAAGATGTAGATTAGGTGACTTCCATCAAGCAAAGTCATCAAAAACATACTTATCTGCTTTGGGTGGAAGGTGATTAGGTTCGATAGCTGTACATTTTTATTTTCTGCCATCTAAGGCTTTATAGGCCTCTGGGAATACTCCCCATATTCTTTAGAATAATCCACTAAACGCAGCTGTTCTTCAATTGTAAGTCATGCACTGCTCCCTTGGTTAGGGTGTACAAGTAAGCGTGAAAGCTTTACACTTCTCTATTGGCTAAAACCTTCACTTTTTGTACCAATTGGCTACTCAGCAGAGTTGGGAAATTTGCAGTCTCACAAATTTCATTCCCTGCTTTTGATTTGATATGCTCATTATTCTGTTGCCCGAGTAATGTTAGGCTGCTCAGACACTACTGAATAAGGAGATCCGTCTCCCACATATGTTTTACATGCTAGGCCACAGCTCAAGGACTACAGGATACCTTCATACTTTTTTGGTACACAGTGGAACCAATAAAAAGAGATTAGTCCATTTTCAGATCACAATTACTCACATATTGCAATCATTTGTTTTCTTGCAAGAGTAACATACAGTGGATCTACGCACCCCTGTTAAAATGTCAGGTTTCTGTGATGTGAAAAAATTAGACAAAGATAAATCATTTCAGAACTCTTCCCACCTTCAATGTGACCTATAAACTGTACAACTCAATTGAAAAAACAAACTGAAATCTTTTGGGGGGGGCTGGATACAAATAAAAAAACTAAAATAATGAGGTTGCATAAGTGTGCACACCCTCCTCTAACTGGGGATGTAGCCGTGTTCAGAATTAAGCAATCACATGCCAACTCATGTTAAATAGGAGTCAGTACACACCTGCCATCATTTAAAGTGCCTCCGATTAACCCTAAAAAAAGTTCAGCTGTTTTAGTAGGTATTTTTTGACTTTTTCTTAGTTTCAGACTACAGCAAAAGCCATGGTCTGCAGAGAGCTTGCAAAGCATCAGGGTGATCTCATTAAAAAGGGATCAGTCAGGAGAAGGCTACAAAAAAATTCCAAGCCATTAGATATACCATGAAACACAGTGAAGAGAGTCATCAAATGGAGAAAATAATTCACAACAGTGACATTAACGAGAACTGAACTTCCCTCCAAAATTGATGAAAAAACGAGAATAAAACCTTTTCAGGGATACTGCCAGGAAGCCTACAACAACGTTAAGACCCCTTTTACACTGGAGCTTTTTTCATGCTCTTTTGGGTTAAAAATAGTGCCTGTAAAGCGCCTGAAAAACAGCTCCCCTGCAGTGTCAGTGTGAAAGGCTGAGGGCTTTCACACTGAGGCGATACACAGGCAGGACGTTAAAAAATGTCCTGCAAGCAGCATCTTTGGAGTAGTGAAGGAGGGGTAATGTACCACGCTCCTCCACCACTCTTGCCCATTAAAATGAATGGGCAGCGTGGCTGAACCGCAGGCAAAGCGACGCTGCAGCTGTGGCTTTGCGGGTAGTTTTAACCATTTTGACCGCTAGCGGGGCGCTTTTAACCCACACTAGCGGCCGAAAAAAGTTAAAAACCATACGCAAATCGCTGCTGCCGAATACCTCCACAAAAATTACGGTAAAGGTTTTTAGTGCCGCTTTACCACCAACGCCGCCCGCGACCTAGTGTTAAAAGGGGTCTTACAGAGCTGTAGGAATATCTGGCAAGTACTGGCTGTGTGGTACATGTGACAACAATCTCCAGTATTCTTCATATGTCTGGGTTATGGGGTAGAGTGGCAAGACAGAAGCCTTTTCTTACAAAAGAAAACATCCAAGTCTGGCTACATTTCGCAAAAACACATTTGAAGTCTCCAAAAAGCATGTGGGGAAATGGTGTTATGATCTGATGAAACCAAGGTTGAACTTTTTGGCAAGAATTCCAAAAGATATATGTTTGACGCAAAAACAACACTGCACATCACCAAAATAATGCCATACCCACGGTGAAGCATGGTGGTGGCAGCATCATGCTTTGGGGTCGTTTTTCTTCAACAGGGGCCTTAGTCAAGGTAGAGGGAGTTATGAACCGTTGCAAATACCAGTCAATATTGCCACAAAACCTTCAGGCTTCTGCTAGAATGCTGAACATGAAAAGGAACTTCATCTTTCAGCATAACAACCCAAAGCATACATCCAAATAAACAAAGGAATGGCTTCACCAGAAGAAGAGTAAAGTGTTGGAATGGCCCAGCCAGACACCAGACCTAAATCCAATTGAAAATCTGCGGGGTGCCTGAACAGGGCTGTGCATAGGAGATGCCCTTACAAGTTGAATTAGCAAAAAATGGAGTGGATGAAAGGAGCAGAAAATAACTACAATATATAGAGGCTGAGCACACCGCAAAATGCAGTTTGTAAAGAGAAAAGTGTAGTAAAGACATAGGGGTTAAGTGTCAGACATTGGGGTTGAAAGTGGTGCACCGAGGATTGCAGGTACCATTGAGACCAATCAAGTATCATGAGCAGCAACAGTAGAGCCTTGATCTTGGCACAGTATCATTTCACTCTTAATATGATTTTTTGCGTAATCTTCAAGTAAGTCTGATATTGCATCACAAGCTTTTGCTCACATGTTTTTTAACTAGCTATAAACAAATATATAGTGTCGAAAATAGGATTAGGCATTTAGTACCATGTCTGTAAAGGTTATCCAAGTCATGGTATAGCTAGCATTAAGCTGCATTCACTCTTGCGAATGCATCCGGTCGGCGATTGGATGCAAGAACCCCAGAGCAGTTTCCTGCAATTAGCAGTGAGAGGCAGCCCCATTTAGCAATGTAGGGCTGTCAGCTTCTGCAGCTAAATCACACCCACTTGCATGTAAACGCTCATACAGCGATCACACAAGAGTGATCCGTCATGGGCAGGTTCCCGCATCTAATGGCTGAGCGGGTACATTTGGAAGTGTGAATGCATCTTTTTATCCAAAAGAGTACTTTTATTGATTACACACAAACCAAATCAACATAGGCAACCACATATTTTGCATGGTATGCATAAAACAGGCAAAGTTAATACCATCAATAACCACAAAGTGAGTACCAATGAGAGCATACATCCATTATAAGTACATAGGAAAATAACACCCATAACAGGTTTAAGTTGGATAATCGTAGAGCGTGTGAATGCATCCTTAGTCACATTCAACTGGATTTGTTCTGTAATGTTGAAGAAGTTGCACCACTCATTCAAGTAACTTTCCAAGTTCTGCACTATTGTTTTTAACTAAATTTACAGGTATTATATTTTAGTTTATGGCAACATTACCCAATTCAAAATCAAATATTTAACCATTTTGGTTTAAATCAATACAAAATGTGCATCAAAGTGCATTAGTCACATTAAGTAATATGTTTCCTGATCAAGTTTGCAAGAGTACTTAGAGGTCATCAGGGATAAGCATGCAAGGCCAAAAGGAAAAAAAAAAAAATACAATAAAATTCAGTGAAAAGCACATTATGGGTTGGAAACACACATTTCATGAAATGTATTTATGCATTTTTATTGTGTTGGATTTTTCCATTATCAGATAAACCTTGGCTCACAACTCAAAGCCATAAATGAACTAACCTTCTCCCTAATTAAATATAGTACCCAGTCCCTTGACATTTCTTTCCTTTCTACCAAAGCACTAAGCATCAAGGACTAATTGCATACTTGCTAGTTGCCCCATTCATAATAATAGGCAAAACATTAAATGAACTTTGTACATACAGTATAAATGCAAACAAACAGTAAAAAAACACATCAGGGGAATAGGGCTTTTGTTTTTGTGTTTTTTTAAAGAAACAATAAAAAAAAAAAAAAAAAAACATACAAAAACATCAGAAATAGGGAAAAAAAAAACAAATAACAGAGCCCCCTCCCCCCTATGGATTTCAACATTCAGTTTTGCGAGTAGTAGGATAAGAAAACCAAACCCATCCTTATTAAGAATATCATGCCCACGCTCTTCTGTCCAGACTGAAAATCTTGCAGCAAAGTAAAAACACTCTAAAGCCGCGTACACCCGATCGGACATTCCGACACCAAAACCGTGGATTTTTTTCCAACAGATTGCTCGCTCAAACTTGTCTTGCATACACGCGGTCACACAAATGTTGTCGGTAATTCAGATCATCAAGAACGCGGTCACGTACAACACTATGACGAGCCGAGAAAAATTAAGTTCAATGATTCCAAGCATGCATAAGATTGTTGTGTATCGGAATTGGCTACAGACGATCAGAATTTCCGACAAGAACTTTTGTTGTCGGAAAAATTGAGAATCAGCTCTTAAACATTTGTTGTCAAAAATTCTGACAGCAAATCTCCGATGGGGCATACACACGGTTGGATTTTCCGACAACAAGCTCACATCGAACATTTGTTGTCGGAAATTCCGACCGTGTGTACGCAGAATTAGTCATGTCCAATAGTCTATGACCCCTCTCCCTCCAGCGTACTCTTAGAATCCACCCATCTAAACTATACCCTCCTAAACTTTTTGGGAGCCCCTCTAGCCTCATAGGTCATCCTATACAACAGCACATCCGCATTCACTATCTACATTTATGGCAGATCGCAGATTCCCTCCTATGCATTCAGCGAAGTCTAGTTGCCATATAATAAAACTGGTGAAGGTAACAAAATTGAATCATTGTATCCATGGAAGAGATAGCAGACACCAGTATCAAGGACCTCCTGCCACTGCTCCTCTGACAACTTTGGGACATCTGCCACCCACCGAGCCCTGGCCCTAGAAGTGGAGCCCATGTCCCCAGGGCCAATTGCCCTATAGTATCTAGAGATCCGTTTAGTGGGATTCGGATCAATCAAACCCTTTTCCAGTCCCGTATTTTGTACCCAGATCCCAACCCTCCCAAACTGCGCTATCGCTGCATGACGGAATGGGGCTTTAGAGGTGCACTGCATAAATGTCAGTACCAATAAGCTTCTAAAATATATACATGTAGAAGTTCTGAATATCTATTTTATATCAGAAAAGTTGGGATATACAGTATGTACACTATCCTTTTAACTGGCACACTACAAAACCAATTTTAAGCCTATGTGTTCCTTTGTATACCCAACCGGGCATATTTATCAAGAAACACAAAGAAAGTATAATCGCTACTATAAAATGTCTTCAGGGCGAGAATTTTTTTTTTTTCTTGTTACTTGCAACTCTTATCCAAATGGATTCTGCAATGGTTTAGTAGATGACTGTGCTACATAAAAAAATAATCAGACCTTTCGTTTCTGTAATCTTCCACAATGTTTAGCAGCCAAATGGGGTACGCGCAAGTATTACAATAATATATAACCTACTGAAAGAAAAAAGCTAGCCAACTATATAGGCCTTAACAAATAATTTCAAAGCGCAACGTAAAAGTTTGTATTTTACATATATCTCAATACAGTGAAAGCAAGATGTTCTTTTACATTCAAATTGGGATTCTCTGTAAAAAGACAGCTCATAATGGGTTCCTGATGGCTTGTTGCATTTAAATAGGCCTGTATTTCTAATCATTTGTATGTGCTATATTTCTATTGAAGGTATCCAAAATACAAAAAGACTGTTCCTTCAATCAGTAGAAATGTTAATGTCAAGTGCTTTCATATAAAAAAGAAGATAGTTAAAAAAAAAAAAAAAAAAAAGCAACAGAAAAAGTCTGCTCAAAAGCTAATACACAGCCAACTTTAAAAACACATCTTTTGTTGGTCTAAAAATGGCGAATAAATTTAAACAAGGCTATAAAAATTGCAAAACACCTTGATGCTTTAAATGCCGGTTTGAAAAGCTAAAACTTAAAGTGAACCTGTGCTTTGTTCATACAGGGAAAAGTATCAGGCTAACGTTATTTACTCCCTATCCAGCAGCATATATTATACTTACTGTATTTTCCGGCGTATAAGACGACCTTTTGGGCTTAAAAACTTGCCTCAAAACTTGGGGGTCGTCATTTTTCAAAAGCCGCGCCTCCTCCTTGTGCTGTTCCGTGATAGGCGGAACACTTGGTTTCCCTGCAGAGCCTCTGTTCGGTGTTCTGCCTATCACGGATGTCTTCTCATCCCCAGCTTCGGAAGAGAGGACCTCCGTGATAGACGGAACACCGAACACCTATCACAGAACAGCACGAGGAGGAGGCGCGGCTTTAGAATAATGGACGCCCACAGTACAGGGATAAAGGTATGGCACAGTGAGGCATGTCGATGGCACAGTGAGGCATGTAATGGGCACAGTGAGATTTGAAAAAAAGCTGAATAAAGCATGTTCCTCTAAGCATTTTTTCCTGTCAGTGGTTGTTCCGGCTACCCCTCAGCTTCAGGGCCGTCTTAATAGCATCATGGGCCCCTAGCCAAAGTAATGCTCAGGGGCCCCTACAATGATGACAGCACAGGTAAACAGACATCAAGTAAATAGGAAGCAGATTGCCTCCCCTGTGTATCTATCACTCTCAGTGCCATCATGGGCCCTCCAATTTCGGGGCAGTATGGGCTCAAAGACCAGCTGCTTTGGGGAAAGTGCAGGGGCCCCTCATGCAGCTGGGGCCCCTGGGCAGTGTCCAGGTTTGCCCTCTCATTACTAGTAGGAAGCGGGTTGTCTTATACGGCGAGTATATCCTAAAACCAAAATTTTAGCTGTGGGTCGTCTTATACGCCGGCAAATACGGTACCTTCCTTTTGCTCCAATGCTGCTCTGTTCAGATGCCAAGAGTAAAAGGAAAACCCTGGGTAAGGCAAGTCACCAGAATTGTAGCCTACACAGGGATATGGAAAGGTTAACCATTTGCTGCTGGGGGTGGGGGTGGGGGGGGGGGGTTAAAGCAAACCAATGCTTTGCCCTCAAAAAGTTGCTTTCTCCACCCTACTATCACCATATGGGTAGGTTGCCATTTTCAAGAATGCCTGATGGGGAAATTGCATGTTTCAGATTTACCGTATTAATCAGCGTATAAAACGTGCGGGGGTATTACCGCACCCCTAGTTTAGGAGGGAAGTTTAAGGGGAGAAAAAAAAAAAACGTACATTTTAAATGCCCATCAATGCAGCCTTGCCCAATGTCTATCTGCAAGCCTTGCCCAAAATTTCAGCATGATGGGTTTTTAAATGTTAGTGCCGCTGAGATACACAGAGCCGGATGTCCTGTGTATTCGGCTCCTCTTGGCTTGTCTCGTAATCCCGCCCCTTGGCCCGGCTCCTATGATGGACACAACACTGATCCAATGGAGGGACGTAAAGGCTAGGAGGCAGGACAGGGCGAGACTGCGAGTGGAGCTAAGCCGATTACACAATACACTCGGCTCGGTCTATTTTGGCGGCGCTCGCGCCTCTTCCCCCTCAGAGACAGCGGGGATCGGCGTACAACACACAACCACGATTTTAAGGGGGAAAAAAGTGCACGTTATACACCGATAAATATATGGTACTTATTAAAATTGTCTCAATATCTAAGAAAGCCTCCAATATCCTCATTACCTTAGTCGACTTCATATCAAAGGAATGTCATTGTAAACTGACCAAGTTCTTAAAAGGTCATGTTGCTCTAACGGGGTGGGTTGGCCATTTCTTACATTCAAGTCCTAAATATAATATAGCTAAAACTTGTAATAATTGTCTTGTCTCAGAGCTGTGATATGCATGCATCTGATCCGGTCATTTGTGACATGCCATATAAGATGGAGGGTGCCAAGGCGGAAAATACATTTTTAGTTAAGTATGCTTGTTATATCTATTAATATTATCACATTTGTTATTACATCCGTCATTAAATGTTTTACCTACAAGCGTTCGTGTTATCTCTCTTTGTACATCTTGAATACAACCACACAAAAACTTAATCTATCACGTAAATGTGATTAAAAAAAAAGGCAGTTTGAGTGCGCATGCGCGGGACTTCCGGGAAGAAGTGCTGAACGGGAGCTCCGGACCGCCCCAGCACATCGAGGCTCACAGCACCCGAGTTGCTGGGAATTTTGTCCCGAGGAAGGTCCGTGTGGGCAGCGGGGATCGCGGTGCATTACCCTGGATGTCAGGCAGCAGCGAACGGAGGAGTTTTAGCCGTCAGCTGGACTTCGGCCTAGCGGCTCCTTCAGGCCCTAAGATGGCGGCCGCGGCGTCTCCTCGTGGAGACGCGGCAGACACAGAGTCTATTGCAGACCCATCGTCCCCGATCCAGCACAATCTACATGTTAGTGCCGCCGAGATACACAGAGCCGGATGTCCTGTGTATTCGGCTGGCAACTTCTGTGAGTAATGAACCTCCCATCATAGTATCCCCAGCTTCCACGGAGTCGTATATAAAACGCACTTTGGCAGACATTATGGGCACCCCCATGCTGCAATCCCCTTTGAGTCAGGCTGGCTTCCAGTTACCATCTTCCATGCCTCAGCCTTCTCACACTGATATGGCACAGCTTCTTAATTGCTTTTCTGGACATGCTGGCAGCGGGGTTAACACAGACTGCAACACAGATTACATCCTCCATTAAGGCTGATCTGCAGAATATAGGGGCCTGCATGGAAGCCATTGAACAGGCGGTAGACAACACCGCAGCCCGTACCAACCAAAATACTAACTGCATACAGTCGCTGCAGGACCAACTTGAAATTGCACTCGCCAAAATTGATGATTTGGAGAATCGCAGCAGGAGATATAACTTTCGCATAAGAGGTATCCCTGAGGGGGTGTCAATATCCCTGAGACAGTGAAATTATTTATTAAAACTGTTATCCCTGACATTCCTGATCATAAGCTTGAGCTGGACAGGGCCCACAGAGCTCTACAACCTCCTCGCCAAGACGGGCTCCCGAGGGATGTGGTGGTCAAGCCCCACTACTATAGTGTAAAGGAGGAGGTCATGAGGAGATCCCGTAATATTGATGATCTCAAGGTTCAGGGGAACAAGATACAGTTATTTGCTGACATCTCACCAGCCACTATCCAGAAGAGGAGGTCCCTGAAGCCCCTTCTAGGGGTCCTTCTGCAGAAATCTATTAAATATAAGTGGTCCTTTCCATTTCGCCTCCAGTTTGAATAGAAGGACAAATCATATGGCTTCTCGAGCTTCAGGGATGGTGAACAGCTATTATTGCGTCTTGGATTTATCAATCAAAAAAAGGCAGTTTATAATCACTGCTGCAGGAAACACACAAGGGCAACTAGTGTGCCTTTTGAATGTCTGACCAAGCTGTCATTAGCACAGATTATGGGCAATATGTACAGAGCCTATTAGAGTGGCTTTGTGCAGTTACAGGCCATTCACAGCGGATTAAGGAGGATAAGGGGAATGATGAAAGTTTGTAAACACTGCAGGAAGGAGGATTACAGCAGATAGAGGCTATATGAGGCTCTATGCACACTAGCATTTTTTAAACTCCTAGAAGCAGAAAATAGTCTGTGCACCGAAAGTGCAGTTGTTCTAGATGTGAGGGAAACATGCAAGATTGATTGATGGGAATCAGCAGAGCTTCCCCTCAGATCTAGAGTAACTGCAATTGCAGTACACTTACATTGCACTTGCAGTTGGAAAGACTATTTGCTTTTAGTAAATCAACCCCATTGTTTGTTGTTTATTTTCTGTATTTTTTGCATTTATTACACAGTTACCACCAAAAGAAAGCTATTTTTGTGAAAAAATTATATACATTTCATTTGGGTACAGCATTGCATGACCAGGCAATCGCCAGTTAAAGTAGCAGAGTGCCAAATAGCAAACAATGGCCTGGCAATAAAAGGAGTAAAATCTTACGGAGCTGAAATGGTTAAATTAAGACAGAAAAACACAGGGGGCATGAAAATCTTCCCATGGAGTCCCTTTCTTTTGTGTCTATGAGACAGGGAGTGAAGGGACATCTCCTTAAAAGGACACAGATGACAAAAACCTTACAGCCGTTTTAACTATTCCTTATTCATTCCAAAATTAAAAGGTTTTTGGCTCCAGATGAACTTTTAGCAAACCAAAATGTTTTCCTAAAGTATATATTAACCAGCTCAAGTACAAAAGTGAAGCTTTGCCAAAAATAAAAAGTTTGGGCTGTTCTCATTAGCATAATACTTCGAAAATCTTAGCTTACCAGAGCAGAACACACTTACCAAGATCAGTGCTTGGACCAGCAAGAAGCTGTCTGAATTTTTCTAGCCGAAATGCTTCTCTTTCCGATAACCCAGCAGTGCTCAAGAGGACTTGGTCTGCCGCTTTGTTCACCACTGCGCCAGATGTCTGCTGAGGCACAGATTGCTGCCGCTGTAAAGAATGCTTCTCACCTGAAGCACAAAACAAAGTCAAAATTTCATTATTTTAGCATTACCACTTGCCGACAACAAGGCATTTCTTCTTATTCTTACAGGTTTAAATCAGTATCACTAGAAAATGACTTCTAACCCCCAAACATTATACATTTTTTATAGCAGAGACCCTATGGAATAAAATGGCGACCGTTGCAAATTTATATGACGCACGGTATTTGTGCATCGTTTTTGCAAACACAATTTTTATGAAACAAATACATTCTAATGAATAAAAAAAAAAATGTTACCCCAATTTTTGGGTATAATGTGAAAAATTATGTTACGCCTAGTAAATACATACCCAACATGTCTCACTCCTTAAAATTGCATGGAATGGTGACAAACTACAATGCTTAAAAATCTCCATAGGCGATGCTTTAAACGCGTTTACAGGTTACCAGTTTAGAGTTACAGAGGAGGTCTAGTGCTAGAATTATTGCTCTCACTCCAACATTCGCGATGATACCTTGCATGTTCGGTTCGAATACCGTTTACATATGCGTGACTTATTACGTATGGAGGGATGGGGACGCTTAAAAAAAAAAAAAATGTCTTTATTGTACTATTTTTACACTGTTAATTATTTTTTGATCACTTTCATTCCTACTACAAGGAATACCGATACCAAGCATTTCCCCGAGTACTTGTACTCGGGGAAAATGCTCCGATGCTTCACCAGATACCCGACTGTCCCTGTATCCTCCTCCAGTTCCATCAGTGCTGCTCTACCCCTACGCGCTTTGTGTCCCCCCTCCGTGCCCGCTGCTGTCCTCAACCATTCTGCTCTCCCCCTCCATGCTCCGTGTCCCCCCTCTGTGCCGCTGCTGTCCTCCTCCATTCTGCTGCTGTCCTCCTCCGTTCTGCTCTACCCCTCCATGCTCCGTGTCCCCCCTCCATATCCTCCTCCGCCCCCTGTCAGGATGGAGAGCGACGGTAGAAGCCAATAAACCCGGCTCCTACCTTTTCCGAATGAACAGTCAGTTATCACTGACTCTGTTCATTCATACAACTGAAACATCGTAACCTGTGGGGGGACACGGAGCAACAGCTATACTTTTTGTAGCTGCTGACTTTGTATAAACTAAAAATAGCCTGGAACTCTGCTTTAACCCTTTTGGTGCCCGTACCATAGTTAAAAAGACGGCTGCAGCGCAGGCTTAAAAATGTCGGGAGAGCGTCCTCCCGTGCTTACACTGCCCGCACGCCACCAGTGCTGCCAAACAGTGCAGCAGAAAAATTCGCGTTTTTCAAAATGTTATAACAAACCATTTCAAAATTTTCGCCCTTTTTTTATTTGTTTAGCAAAAAATAAAAAACCCAGTGGTGATTAACCACATCCATACAGGGCATTTTCACCCCCTTCCTGCCCAGACCAATTTTTAGTTTTCAGAGCCGTCGCATTTTGAATGACAATTGCGCGGTCATGCAACACTGTACCCAAATGAAATCTTTACGTTTTTTTCCCCACAAACAAACCTTTCGTTTGGTGGTATATGATCATCTCTGCGGGTTTTATTTTTTGCGATATAAACAAAAAAAAGAGCGAAACATTTAAAAAAAAAAAAAAAAAAAAAAAACACAATATTTTTTACTTTTTGATAAAAAATAATAAAATAAAATTCCCTACAGTTTAGACCGATACGTATTCTTCTACATACTTTTGGTAAATAAAAATCGCAATTGATTGGTTTGCGCAAATGTTATAGCATCTACAAAAAAAGGGATAGATTTATGTCATTTCTACTTTTTTTACTAGTAATGGCAGCGATCTGAGATTTTTATTGTGACCGTGACATTGCGACGAACACTTTTGACACATTTTTGGGACCATTCACATGTATACAGCGATTAGTGCTATAAAACCGCACTGATTACTGTGTAAATGTGACTGGCAGGGAAGGGGTTAACACTAGGGGGCGATCAAGGGGTTAATATGATCCCTAGTGAGTGATTCTAACTGTAGGGGGAGGGGACTCACAAGGGGAGGAGACCGATCTGTGTTTCTCTGTACTGGGAACACACATCTGTCTCCTATCCTCCGACAGAACATGGATCTGTGTGTTTACAGGCAATCACGACGGACATTGCAGCACGTGTGCCCCCTAGCCGCCCGGGAAGCCCAGGACGTCATATGACGTCCACCCAAGAGGGAGGCAGGGTTCCCGCCGTCGTCATTTCACAATGACTCTGTAAGGAAGTGGTTAAATATCATTAAAAAATTATTTACGCGGAAAAATAAAAATGACAAAAATGTCATTTGGGTACAGTGTTGTATGACTGCGTAATTGTCATAAGTGCGACAGCGCTAAAAGCTGAAAATTGGCCTGGGCAGGAAGGGGGTGAAGGTGCCCAGTAGGCAAGTGGTTAAAACTAAAAAAGGGTCTGCAATTTTTTTTTTAATCATACTAGAGTGGGGCGAGTTCCATATACAGTATAGTAACAAGCCAAATGTTAAATGTTCATGTGGCTGAATGTCTCATGGCACTGAACAGAAAAATAGGTTTTGATAGAAACATTGAAGGATCTTCAGATTGCAGACATATTGTACATGTTTATGACTCAACTTGGGAACCATTGAAGACGTGTTAATCTGCCCTCTGCTAATGTCTAGACATTCATGATAAATTGACATGAACAGGAAAATGTGAGAAACTATAAAAAAAATGTGCTAAAGGGAAACTAGATTACACATCCTACATTATTGGAAGGAACGTGTAAAAGCAATTGCTAGTGTTCCATATTTGTACAGTTTGATAAGGTTTCTAATACTTTTTTTTTTTTCTAGGAGAGATCCGCCAATGTTTCCTTTATGTTCTTTATGGCTGCTATAAAACATAGGAATCTTGCCAAAAAAAAAAAAAATTGCCCAGATAAAAATCGAATGCGCAATTATCTACTCGGGTGTAATATTAATCAGCCCGGCCTCACTAATACTGTAGGATATGTGAGCGAGTGAATGCTAAGCACAATCTTTGTAAAGGTACGACTAAGCAATAAACACAATATACCGTATATACTCGCGTATAAGCCGAGTTTTTCAGCCCTTTTTTTAGGGCAGAAAATACCCCCCTCGGCTTATACTCGAGTCAGTGTACCTGAAGGGTTGCGAGCGCCCATTGTGTAAAAGTCGCGGCTTCCCCCTGGTACCTTCCGTGATAGGCGTTTCCCAGCAGTGTGTTCAGCCAATCACGGACATCTTTTCATCCTCGGACAAGAGAACGTCCGCGATAGGCTGAACACTGAACGCCGTGTCGGCTGGGAAAACGAGTCAGAGGATGAGAAGACGTCCATAATAGGCTGCTGGGAAACACCTATATACGGAACGGGACCAGGAGCAGACCGCAACTTTTAAACAATGAATGGACGCCTGCAGCCTGTCAAAAATGTCAGGTACACTGACTCGGGCACAGGAAGGTGGCAATGGGCACAGTGAGGTGGCAATGGGCACAGTGAGGTGGCAATAAGCACATTGAGACATGTAAATGGGCATGGTTGACCCTCTTTTCCGCTTACAGTGGCTGCTGCATTCTGAGCCTTATATTCGAGTCAATACGTTTTCCCAGTTTTTTGGGGTAAAATTAGGTCCTCGGCTTATACACGAGTCAATATGTTTTCCCAGTTTTTTGGGGTAAAATTAGGTCCTTGGCTTTTTTTGGGGTAAAATTAGGTCCTCGGCTTATACTTGAGTAAATACGGTACATATAATGAAGAGCATGGCCATGTAAATACAGTATGTATATTATACACTAAAATATTGAACTATTTTGAGATATATTAATCAATTATTACAGCTGAACTCCAGACAGAAGGTAAGTATTCATTAAGAACTAATACATTGGTCATGCAATTAGTGCAATTTACCTTGATAAAAATAATAAAATTATAAGAATAACCTGTAATCTCCAGCATAGTCACAATCTGAATGGGAGAAGGTAGACCAGCAATTATACTGTAGCTAATCAGAATCTGCCACTGTATATATCTGATGAGAGCATGCCGAGAGAAGGAGAGAGCAAAGCAAGATGAAGTAAAGTGATGATCTCATCAGTATGATGTGCTCCTTCACTGATGGTTATGTGTTCCAATGTCAGCTCCTCATATTCACCAAGCCATAATGTAAGTATGGTGCACCAAGCCTTAAAGCGTTTGTTAACCCAAAAAAATAAAATGTATCCTGCTCCCTTAAAGCATGTTATACAGCACAGTGCCTGTGCCGTGTAATTTGGACCCTGCAACACCTAAAAAACCTGACTAATCCTGCCAATTTCTCTCCTCCCCTGCAAATTGACCACACAATAATCATGGCTGCCGAGCCCTTGACACTGTGGTCCGTTTGCGTTCCTCCGTCACCCGCAGCCTGCTCTCCTGTGTCTGTCTCCTCTGTCTCCCCTCTCTGCGCGCAGCGTCGCCGCAGTCTCCTACTGCAGGAATATACATTATAATTTGAATACTGTCAGTTTTGTTTCCAAATACTGTGCCCTGCTGTCCATTTAAAAAAAAAAAAAAATCCTCCTTTAGACCCCTTTCACACTGAAGCGTTTTTACAGCGTTTTAGCGTTAAAAATAGCGCTATTAAAACACTCATAAAACGCTCTCCATGCATCTCAATGGACCCTTTCACACCAAGTTCTGCAAGCAGCATCTTTGGAGCAGCTTTTGGGCACTGAAAAAAAATGCTCCAAAAACGCCCCCTCCATTGATATGAATTGAAAGCGCTGTAAAAACGCCTTGCCCTTTCACACGGAGGCACTGCAAAAATGCCCTAAAACTTTAGGGTCTTAGCGGTGCTTTACCAGTGTGAAAGGACTCTGAAAGCACTCTGGCTTTCACATTGGGATTGCAGATGAGGCTTCGCTCGAAAAACGCTTGAAAAACACCCCAGTGTGAAAGATGCCTTACTGCATCTTACAGCAGCTCCCTTTGCTCACCTAACCGGTCGTGTCTGATTTTTTTTAAAATAAAACAAACAGTGGCACAGTATTAGGAAACAAACAGATAGTACAGTGGAACCTTGGATTACGAGTATAATCCGTTCCAGGAGAAGGCTTGTAATCCAAAGCACTCGCATATCAAAGCTAAAGAAATAATTGTTTCCGCATTGACTTCTATTGTATGCAATATCTCATGTGACCAGACGTGGGGGGGGTGCCCGAGAGCCACGGAAATATTCAGGGACAGCTCGGTTGAACTCGGGAACCCCCGGAAAGGCTCGGAAACTGAGTAATTCCAAGTGATTCTGAGTATTTCCGAACAGCTCTAAACCATTCTGAGTGTCACCGGCACCCCCGCACCTCTGGCCAAATGCGTTACTGCACACCCCATTGGCTTGAATCCTGCACGTTTTACGAGACAACACTCGCAAACAAAGTCAGGATTTTAAAAAAATGCTTGCCTTTCTAAACGCTCATTAACCGTGTTACTCGTTAACCAAGGTTCCACTGTAATAAAATGTGAAAGTGGGTCAACAACCACTTTAAAAAGGAGAAGTATGGCCGAAGGTCTTTTGGTCATACTTCTGTGGGTCACAGGGGTGCACTTGATTCTGTACTCCTGTGACCCAGATTCAGCCTACATGCCACACTGCATGGATCCAGACAATAATGTTAAAATCCTCTCAAATGCCTGACCAGCGTTTGGCTCAGCCTCTCGGTGCACCGCCAGTCGCTCCCGCCCACTCCATACTTTGGAGCTTTAGTGAACGTCGGAGGGCAGAGCACCAACAGTGACTGCTCTCTGCTAAGAGCAGATTGGAGAGCCGAGCAATCCGCGGTTTTAGATCAGCTCTCAGTGAAGAGTTGGTGGGGGACAGCTGCAGCTCAGATCGATGTTGCAGCCATCTAGGCGAGTAAGAATTTCTGTTTTTTGTTATGCACTCTTTTCAGGTAGTACTAAAGGCACAACATTTTATGATTTTAGAGTAAGGGAGTGGTGTAACCCCTATCATACTTTTTTTTTTAAATTTGGGAGAGTTTCCTTCTCTTCCCATCCCTTAATTGTAACTTGAGACTAGAGGGGTGCTTATTTCTCACTTCCAAGTCTTATACTTAAAGTATAACTAAATGCAAAAACTTTCTTTTTCAATAGAGTAGAGATGGATTAGAACCTCTGTCAGCTTTTATTGCGGTCTTTATCTTCGTTAACAAAATTCTGTGCGACTTCAAGGTAGTCCCTGTAAGTCTAGAGTTCCCCCATAATATCAATGCTTGTATAAGAGATGTATCCTTTAACCCAGAGCCTCTAGGATTAACTACATAGAAGCCAAGAACAACCTCTGGACCAATCAGGGAGAGAAGACTCAACGAGTGACGGCTCACTTGGACAGTCTTCCACCCATCACCATATAAGACCCCCCCAATCAACATTACTTCCCTGCATTTTTTTCTGCGACCATGGGTTACCTAAAATACTCTGCAGAAACCATCCGGGAACTAAAACCATTTGCCTCTATACTCCCAGTTGTCACCAAAAAAGCTCTAAGGAATGAGCGACTGTTGAGAATCAATCGACGATCAACAGTCAAAAACTACGCGCAGGTACCCCTGCCCAAGCGCATAATTTGCGCTTTGGTCAACACAAGATCGGCAGTAAAACACTGACAAGAAATCTATGATTTCATCCTTCAACACGATCTAGACTGCCTCTTCATCACAGAAAGCTGGCTGACAGCCGACTGCAACACAATTCTAGCAGAATTGGTGCCAGCAAATTATCGCATTCAAATGCAAAACAGAGTGGGGCAAAGAGGGGGGGGGCCTGGCGGTGATCCACAAGACTCACCTCTCGATCACCAAACCAGTCCTTCAAAACTCGCTTCCATTCATGGAAACCCTCACTCTGCAGCTGCAAACAAATCCCCAAGATACGGTCCATATGCTACTTTGCTATAGACCACCAGGCCCAAAAACGCACCTACTCACGTCATTGACTGAATTCATCTCCACATATACCCTAAACAAACACCTTTTGGTGCTTGGGGATTTCAACCTCTGGGCCAACTCCTCGCTGGACCCCGTAGCCGACGCCTGCATCGACCATCTGGAAGGATTAGGTCTGCAGCAACTAATACAAGGCCCCACTCATGCCTCAGGCCATACGCTCGATCTCATTTTCAAACAAGATTTGGAAATTGACGTCCTGGGAAATGAGCCGCAACCATGGACCGATCACCATGCCATCAAATTCACAATCACCAAAAATGCCAGCCCAAAAAAAAACGACAAAACCGGTGACAACTCACTGGACTAGATCTCAGAAGAAGCTCCACTCGAAACTCTTCAAAACAACACTAGGGAACAAAATAAAAACAACCCAACAAAAACAAACAGCCACAGAAACACTTGACGCCATCAACAAGGCGCTACTACAGTCAGCTGACTTAGTAGCACCAAAACGCAAAACTTGCATCCGGAAAAACAACTCCAGCTGGTTTAATGACCAGCTGACGTTGCTAAAGCAAGAGCGTAGAAGAGCAGAAGCTGCGTGGAAAAGGTGCTCTTCAGATAAAAACCACACCATTTACAAAATAATAACAAAGAAATATCACAAAGAAATCTTCACGGCCAAAAAAAATAATAATTTCTCCAACATCATCCCAAATGCCCTTAACCGCCCCCGAGAACTCTTCAAGCTGGTCACTCAGACTATGAATCCAGCTTGTTTAGAGGCCCCCAATTCTGATTCACAAGAATTTTGCAACGAATTATCGGATTATTTCATTAATAAAATTGAAAAAATCCGTGAAAGTATTCAGCAAAATGGAACCGTCACCAACTCCCCCCCAAATCACAAACCTAATACCCACATAAATCCGTCGCAACCACCAAAGTTCACTCTAAAACCCATTTCCATCGATGCCACTAAAAACATCATCGGGACTCTGCGTAATAGCACAGCACCCAATGATATCATCCCCACTAAACTGCTGAAAGAAAGTGCCGATATACTGGCACCAGCTATCACGCAGCTCATTAACCAATCATTCAAGGAGGGCATGGTGCCCACCTTGCTAAAACAAGGTACAATAAAACCAATTCTAAAAAAAACTACCCTTGACCCCAAAGACCCAAACAACCGAAGGCCCATAACAGCTCTAAATGTCTTCTCCAAGGTAATGGAGAAAGTAGTTGTACAACAGCTGCAACTGCATTTAGACACCCATAAATTACTCGATCCGTTTCAATCAGGCTTCCGTTCGGGTCACGGAACAGAAACGGCGCTGCTTAAAATATGGAATGACGCTCTAGAGGCCGCAGACAAAGGAGAATCTTGTCTCCTGATACTGCTGGACCTAAGCGCGGCTTTTGACACTGTAGACCACGGACTACTACTGGCTAGGCTAGCTGAAGTAGCCGGAGTCGCTGAATGCGTTTTACCCTGGTTCTCCTCCTTCTTGGATCACCGATCACAAATAGTGAAACTGGGGTCTTTCACTTCTGAAAAACGTACGGTGTCATGCGGAGTCCCTCAGGGATCTCCTTTATCGCCCGTATTGTTTAATATCCATCTTCGCCCTCTCTTTGAAATCATCAGTAACCAGAAGTTACTTTACCACTCCTATGCAGACGACACACAACTATTTCCGCATCTGCAACAAAAAGGATCATTCTCTTGGACTAGAGAAATGCCTCACTCTAATAGATAACTGGATGACAAACAGTTATCTTAAACTCAATGGTTCGAAAACAGAACTTCTCCTGTTTCACGCTAACCGGAAAAATCACCCCGCGTCAACATGGACTCCCCCACCCATTCTGGGTAAAACTATCACCCCTAGCACCAAAGTCAAAAGTCTCGGAGTCATTTTCGATACCTACATGACAATGGATGCACAAATAGGGTCAGTAGTCAGCGGATCCCACCATCTGCTGCGCCTACTACGCAGACTCACGCCCTTTTTCCCGAAAGAGGACATTGCAGTCGTGGTGGGAACAATCATCAATTCCAGACTCGACTACGCAAATGCCCTCTATCTAGGACTCCCCAAATACCAAATCACTCGTCTGCAAGTCGTTCAAAATACGGCCGCTCGACTAGTGACTGGGAAAAAAACATGGGAATCAATCTCACCTTCACCGAGATCCCTTCATTGGTTGCCAGTAAAAGACAGAATCACTTTCAAGGCACTCTGTCTAATACATAAGTGTATTCAAGGCAACGCCCCCCAATATCTATGCGAAAAAATAAAAGCCCATAACCCCAATCGCATTCTGCGATCCACCAATCAAAACCTCCTCCAGATACCCAAGGCCAGATACAAGTCCAAAGGAGATCGAAGATTTGCAGTCCAGGGACCTCGCCTGTGGAATGCACTACCAACCACCATCCGACTGGAGTCGGACCACTTGGCCTTCAGGAGAAAGATTAAAACCCATCTCTTCTGAGGTCAAGGGGTTCTTTACCCATGAAATGGATACAGCGCCCAGAGGCGATTCAGTTCGCATGTGTTGCGCTTTACAAGTCTCTCTCTCTCTCTCTCTCTTGCCAAATATTATTATGTACTGAGCAAAGAACAATAGCAAAAGATAAGGCGTGCTTTGGAAACAAGGTTTAGTCGGTCACACAGAGAATAGATTGCTATATTTTGCACACTCTGTACAAATTGTGACAAGTGTTACTTGCATAACCTAATAACTTAAATATGATTGGTTGAGACAAGGGTGTTCCTTTATTGTATGATTTGATTAAGTGCAAGTACGCACAAGAAATAAAGTCTAGTTTTTACACACCGTGGGCCAGATCCAGAAAGAAATACATTGGCGCAGCGTATCAGAGATACACTACTCCGCCGTACCTTACCTGGAGCATTTTCGAATCCTCAGCGAGTTTGCGCCGTAAGTTACGGCGGCGTAGTGTATTTCTGGCGGTGTATTTCAAATTGGGCAGGTTGGGGGCGGGTTTCATTTAAATGAAGCGCGTCCCCGCGCCAAATGAAATGCGCATGCGTCCTTCCTAAATTTCCCGCCGTGCATTGCGCTATATGACGTCGCAACAACGTCATTTTTTTTAACTTAGACGTGAGTTACGTCCATCCCTATTCATGGACGACTTACGCAAAAAAATTAATTCAAATTTCGACGCGGGAACGACGGCCATACTTAACATGGCAATTCTATTTATACGCCGCAAAATACCAGCTTTAACTATACGCCGGAAAAAGCCGACTACAGACGACGTTAGAAAATGCGACGGCCGCGCGTACGTTTGTGGATCGTCGTAAATCGCTAATTTGCATACCCGACACTGAAAACGCCACCCAGTGGATGCTGAAGTATTGCATCTTAGATCCGAAGGCGTACGAAGACGTACACCTGTCGGATCTAACCCAGAAGCCGTCGTATCTTGTTTTGAGGATTCAAAACAACGATACTACCCGGAAAATTTGAAAGTACGCCGGCGTATCAGTAGATACGCCGGCGTACTTCGTCTGTGGATCTGGCCCCATATCTCCGTGTGGGTGTTTTGACTTGCCGATGCATCAGAGAGCTCCATACATCCAGAAGTTCTGAAAGCCCGGGTCCAATAGAACCACCATAACAACAAAAACCTGGGGAATGCCCAGGGAAAAACCAAGCCTACTTACCGACCAGCTTGCAGAAAACCAATTAACCTGTCTACAGTATGCGTTAAAAACAGGGGTTCGGTCCGCACGCATTTGCAAACGCATGCGTGAGCCACAGAGCCGCGCCAAGGCACCCTGTAATATCTGTGGTCCTAACACTAAACAATAAGCGTCCCCACAGTGGAGGCACATGCATTTTAATGGATAGACAGGGGCAGGTGAACTGAAGGGAAGCCACCCCTCCTTACAGAACCACCAACCTTACAGTCCCTGCACTACTTTGGTTTGACTTTGATACGACTTGAGGTTCATAGACCTTCACATTACACATGCATTGCTTCAAGTCGCGTCAAAATCGCTGCAAAAAAACTATGCAAAAAAAATTAAAAACGCACAACTTTCATGTTGCACAAATGTGAAAGGGGCCTAAAAGAATGTCCCCAGAAAAGTAATACAGGGGAAATCTTTCAATAGAGACACTAATTCTGGTGACCTGGGGGTCCCAAGAGATTTCCCTAATTTGCAGGGATATCCTCTCACTTCCTGTTTGGGTATGGGACAGGAAGTGAAAGTAAATCTCAACAACTGGACAAAGATGAAAAAAAAAGGTGTTATATAACCCTTCCTTGCACTATCCAAAATAAAAAAAATAAAAAGTTCTGCCTGCAGTTCTACTTCAACTGTAACTAATCCAGTGGTGCAATCCTTCACTAGAATGCTTGTCACTTGCCAAAAATCTTTCTGATAATGCATGCACTCTGAAATTCCATTTATTCCTATGAACTTCAGAGTACTAACTCTACAATGCTCTACCATAGCTTACTATTTATTACATCTATTAGGGAAGAGGTCCAACTCATCTGGGACACTGTAAATCTTCAAGGGAACTAAATGCATGATTCACTGAAAAGAGCTACACACGGCCTCAAATTCCCCTATAAAAATCAGACTGGAACTTCAAATAACTATAGTGATCCCAGTGCTTTGTAAATACTTAATTCAAAACCATAAAGGAAGAATAAACATCTACACACAGCTATTACAATTGTATTAAAAAAGGAGAGTGTTGTGCAGGCCCTTTAGGTTGGAACATTTAAGGCTTAATGTACACGGGTAGTTTTACAACCTCTCCTGAACGATTTAACTTGACAAAATAGCAACCGATGTTTAAAAACGACCGTTTACAAAACACGTTACATGCCGTATTTGCGTTTAGAAGCTTTTCTTTTTTCAAAGTACTGTAGTCAAAAATAAAAAAAGCCTGTACACGAAATGCGGCTAAATGCGAGTTACCATGTTTACAAGCTGTTACAGGCATTTGGTGTCTCAGAGATCCGTCCTGAACGCATTTTTTTTTGCGTTCCAAAAAATGCCTCTAAACTCAACTGCCTAGAAAAGACTATTAATGACCCTGTGTACATGTGCTGGTAAGATATCCGAGGAGAGTTCAGGTACAGTGTACATAAAGCCTTACATGTTCCAGCTGCTACTTCTCCCCCCCCCCCCCCCCCAACTCCTGTGACAGTGGGCAGGGGAATTTTCTCCCTGCACCCACTGTCACAATTTAAAAATAGCCCCGCATGGCTGCGTCATTTATTTACAGATTTCTGTGTATGAACCAACCACACATACCCGCAGCAGGTTGTAGTTCTCAATGAACTGTGAGGGCGCGCTGGTGAGCATTCTCATAGTTCATTGATTTTCCTGCAATTCAATAACTGCCTGCCCGTATAGGAGGTACGGGTACACCGTGTAGTAAAAGTCTGCAGGATCCTGGCATTGCACCCGAAATCTGCTGATCGTGGGTGCAATTTTTTACAGGTTCCAGTGTAAAAAATAAAAATGTACATTTAATTTTTACTTGCAATAATATGTGCATTTATTGTTTTGTTTATTAAAGGTAAACTTATCCTTTAAATAAGTACCAATTTGTGCAAAAGTGACATGTCCAAAAATAAATATTGCAATTTCAAAAATAAGAGAGATTATATATATATATATATATATATATATATATATATATATATATATATATATATATATATATATATATATATATATATATATATATATATATATATATATATATATATATATATATATATAAATAAATATATAAATAAAAAGTTAATAAAAAGAAATCCAGCAACTGTTGATGTGATTTTTTTTTTTGTGCAAAATCCAAAAGCCATGTTATTTAGGGCAGTCAGTGACACTCTCCTCCACCGACATAGACCACAGGCTTCTTACTAGATGCCAAGACCCCTTAACTATAGGAGGTCAACTGTGCATCCCAATCACAATGGGACAATCAGCATGGCAACGTAGAAAAAACTCCCCCAGCCACACTCCTCTGATGTTCAGATGGAAGCCGCAGTATCAGGTTATCCTGACCATATCAAAAAGAAAAGGCTCCACATACTGTAAGAAGTAAAAACTCCTCAGTTTTATTCCTAAAAATAATACAAAAAGATAGAGAGATAGAGAGTTCCAAGCATGGAAGTGCCTCCGATGACAGCGTTTGTGATGAAAAGCATTGAGTGGAGAAAACGATCTGCTGTCACAACACACGCACGGCGGGCTTATAACCAGCTTTGTTAGTAGATTGTTATTTATTTATTTATTAATAAAAGCGAGAAGTTTATACTTTACGCTACATGGAGCATTTTCTTTTTGATATGGTCATGGCATAATGATACTGCAGCCTGCATTATTCATCACTGGTATTCTTGCTATAACCCACTATAAGCTATATTCACATTTGCATGCGAGTACCAATGGATGAGCGTGATTTACTTTTTTTTTTTTATTATTTATTCGTTTCCACTTAATATTTTTTTTTAGCAACCTTTTGCCATCACAAGGGATGAACAGGCAGACGAACGTTGACGTCATCATGCTGGGCAGGGGAGAGGACTCCATTTTGTCTGAGGATTACATGTGCATATACGCCTTCCTTTTTGAGCGAGTACTTTTAATAAATGGTTTGTGTCAAACGGCACTATTAGTTCTTCCTTTATGGGGGGACTGGAAATAACATGAGGGAACCAAGTGTGGCATCTGGATCTTTGTTTTTCTTTAGTCAAAGTACTCCCTATACAGTTAGAAAGCACACATAGGGAACACAGCTAACCCTTTGTAAATAATATTAATACTCAAGGAAAAATGGCGCTGCTAGCCTGGTACTAGACTATATTTCGCTGGGTTGTGGGCAAGTATGTGATCCGATAAATAGTGTTGGGTTCCTTCCTGTGGTTAGCTCATATGTACAGCCACCATTAGGATATGAGGTCCCCCTTTTTATTGATGTGCAGTATGTAACCGCTTGGTCCTATGTTAGTGTGATGTCCCTATGTGTCCTCCACAAAAGCAATGAAAAAAGTGTTTGTGGAAAATAAAAAATGTTAGAAGAGCAGTGGAAGAAGGGTAGTCAATATTTGGGTACCCTAGTAACGGTGTATGATAAAACAAATCAAAGTGTCAATTTCAGTTGGGCCTCTAGGTGTCCGCCCTGTGCCTGGTTAAAGACCTAAATTCACCACTTATGTGAACCATTAGATATGATCACTCAAAATAAAAAGAAAAAAGAAAGTAAACCATAAAAATTGTGTGTGTATGTGACACAACAACGTACAACCCTATTGAAGTGGTATGTCACTATCCGTGGTTTGTGACTCCTGTCTGTATCAGCGTCAGACATATGTATAGTTACTAATGCTTAGTAAAAATAATAATTTCAATATAAAATAAATATGATTTCAAACATCAAACAATTAAAGTGCTCTGTGCTAGTGATTTCTCTACTGAGATAGGTGCTAATCTGTGAACCCCTCAGATTAGGTATAATCTAGTTTATATCAAAGGTGTAACAAACATTACATTAAATTTCCCCTTGGTTGTCAAACCCGCGGTTTGTGATTCTAATCAAGGTATTTGCTACTTCTTATTGCTCAGATTTATACTTCAAACAGGTATGCCAGTGTCTAAAAAATGAACCTTCAAAGTCTCAATTAAAGGTTTCAAAATAAAGCATAGAACAGTAACAAAAAGACCATGCATTCCCCCCTTTTTTTTTTGATTAGAACACAAATAATAAAAACCGCAGGAGTGATCAAAATGCCATCAAAAGAAAGCTCTACTTGTGGGAAGAAAAAAAGAAGGACACACATTTTATTTGGGTACAGCATTGCATGACGCGCAATTGTCAGTTAAGTAATGCAGTGCCGTATCGCAAAAAAAATTGCCTGGTCAGGGAGGGGGGCAAATCTTCCGGAGGTCAAGGAGGTAAAGTCTGAATTCCTTATGAAATTAACACTGAGAGGGACATCAGCTAAATATTAGTTTATGATGCCATCCCTCTTAAAGTTCTCATTCTCTAAAGTTTATATAACTATCAGCATATAACATTAGCATTCAAAGGACTGTTTTATAGAAAAAATAAAAAAATATGTGCATTAGCAACATTTATTTGAGCTATTAATTACTAGTCATCCTCATCATACTAATTGGCACTTGCATGACCAATTACTGTGCAACTAACTTTCCTGACAGCAATTTCTTCGCTGTTACGTGGATCTTGGATGTTGTTCAATGAGCACAAATATGTAGAAATCAGATGGAATCATCTGTGTTATCATATTCGCACAATTGTGTTAAAAATACCACACTGTCAACATCTCCAGGACTGCTAAAACAATGATTTCAGCTCTGTAAAAAAAATCCTACTAGTGACACTGTGACCAATTATTGGTCATCCTCATTAAAAGGTGAAGCAAGTGTCACCAATTATAATGTATGTGTTATAGTATTGTATATAGTTTCTACACTTTTATTTAGAGGTTGCTCACTGAGCAAAAATGTATCGGTTGTGTGATTAGAATTGCATGAAAGTGTTAAAAATACAAAGCAAATTAAAGCGGTTCTCCACCCTAAAGTGGAGTCCCGCTGATCGGAACCCTCGCCCCTCCGGTGTCACATTTGACACCTTTCAGGGGGGAGGGGGGTGCAGATACCTGTCTAAAGACAGGTATTTGCACCCACTTCCGGCCACACGCTACGGGCAAAAGACGGGTTTTTCTGACTTCCCGTCTGTCGACCGTTGTGTGCTGGGAACACTCGGCTCCCAGCACACAGCGTGAGCCAATCGGCGGGCGCAGCGCGACTCGCGCATGCGCCGTAGGGAACCGGGCAGTGAAGCCGCAGCGCTTCACTTCCTGGTTCCCTCAGCGTGGATGGCGGGGGGAGCAGCAGAGAGACGAGCGATCGCTCGTGCTCTGCTGCGATCAGCGCTGGACTCCAGGACAGGTAAGTGTCCTAATATTAAAAGTCAGCAGCTGCAGTATTTGTAGCTGCTGGCTTTTAATATTTTTTCCCTGTGGCACATCCGCTTTAAGTATTTTCTATTTTTTTTTGTTAAATTGTGTCATCAGAAATAGACAATATTGTTGCATGAAGACTGTAGTTCTGTTAAAAATGTTGACAAGGTGGAGAGGTGGGCCTCCAAACTGGACTTTCTCCAGCAGGTCCCAGTCCGCCACTGATGAAATAGACATACAACGCCCAAAATAAAAAAGTATAAAAAACATGCACAGTCCTCAAATGTCTAACAACCATATAAAACAATCAAGTTGCCAGCTAAACAATAATTAGGTGATTGCACCACACCCTTTAAGGATGGGTTCACACTATACTACATGACAGTAGTACGACTTTCATCCTACTTTGCTCTGCCACATCAGTCGTACATTGGTCCTACATCCATCTGACTTTCATGAACAGGATACTAGTTTGATCCGATTTTGTAATAGTCTGACCAATCAAAACAATCCCAGAGTGAGATAAACGAAGTTACTTACTGGTAACGTTCTTTCCCGTAGTCTTTCAGGACAGCCACCTGAGAGACCTTGGCTCCTCCCCTCTGTTGGAAACACCGCGCCAGCCCATAAATTTCCTCCTCCCCTGCTGGTCCTCAGTTCTTTTAGAGCACCTCCAGTTGCTGGGGAGACACAAGAAAACATGATACACATCGTTAACCATATCACAATTCCTGTAAGGAAATCTTATACATACCTTTGGGTGGGTTACCCGGCTGTCCTGAAAGACTACGGGAAAGAACGTTACCAGTAAGTAACTTCGTTTTTCCCCTAATCGTCTTTCAGGACAGCCACCTGAGAGGATAACCGAGCACTTACCCTAGGGCGGGACCACAGCTTGTAAGACCTTACGTCCAAAGGTCTGATCCTTAGCTGACCAAAGATCCACCCTATAGTGTCTTACGAAGGTGGCAAAACTGGACCATGTCGCCGCTTTACAGATCTGCTCCGGCGTTGCTCCAGCTCTCTCTGCCTGTGAGGCTACCATAGACCTTGTGGAGTGCGCTTTGATACCCTCTGGGATCGGTATGCCTCCTAAACTGTAAGCTTTTTCAATGGCTTCTTTTAACCATCTAGCTATAGTGCGCCTGGTAGCTCTATGTCCTTGTCTAGCTCCAGAATGCAAAATAAATAAAGAGTCCGTTTTCCTTAAAGTTTTAGTCACTTCTAAATAATGCAAGACGCATCTCCTGACGTCTAAGCTATGGAATTTCACTTCCTGTTCTCTGGAAGGGTTCGGACAAAATGAAGGTAATATAATTTCTTGTTCTCTATGGAACCTTGAGATTACTTTAGGCAGGAATCCCGGATCCAATCTAAAAATTATACGATCTGCGAAGATCTGAAAAAAGGGGGGTCTGATCGATAGGGCCTCCAACTCACAGACCCGTCTTGCAGTGGTGATTGCCACCAAAAAGACTGCTTTTAGTGTCAGCGTCTTTAGATTGCAATCTTCCAAAGGCTCAAAAGGTTTGGCTGTCAAAGCTTGTAGTACCAAGGACAGGTCCCATTTCGGGAAGACCGAGGTTTGAATAGGTCTCTGTCGGCTCAAGGATCTGAAGAATCTGACTATCCATGGGTCAGATGCTAGCCTTTCCTCTAGGAGCACTGACAGTGCGGATACTTGACCTTTTAGCGTACTAAGGCTTAGTCCTTTTTCTACTCCCTTTTGTAAAAACTCTAGGACGGCCACTGAACTCTGTGTATTAAAGGAGTTTTCTGTGCACCATTTGCCAAAGCACTTCCATACCTTTTCATAAATTTTGCGTGTCTCCAACTTTCTACTTTTCAGTAGAGTCGCAATTAAGTGGTTTGAGAAACCCTTTGCTTTCAGCAGTTGCTCCTCAGAAACCACGCGGCCAAGTTCCACTTTTCCACTTGGGGGCAGTATACTGGGCCTTGGGAGAGTAGATCCTCCTGGACTGGCAACAACCAGGGGGGTTCTATAGCTAGCTCTTTCAGTAAAGAGAACCATGGTCTCCTGGGCCAGTGAGGTGCTATGAGAATCAGGTTGGTGTTCTCTGCACGCAGTTTCCGTAACACTTGTGGAATTAATACGGGTGGAGGAAAGGCATAACATGTCCTGAAAGTCCACCTTTGTGCTAAAGCATCCACTCCTATTGCTCCGTCCTCTCTGTTTAGTGAGAAGAAGGTCTTGACCTTTTTGTTCTTCTTGGATGCGAATAAATCCACTTGAGGTGTTCCCCATTTTAGTGTGATCTGCCTGAACACTTCCTGATTTAGTTCCCAGTCGCTTTAGTTCAGCTGAGTTCTGCTGAGGAAATCCGCTACTGTGTTTAAATCCCCTTTTAGGTGGATTGCTGATAGCGAGAGAATATTCCTTTCTCCCCATGTCAGGATTTCTTTCGCTAATACCCACAGGGTTCCGCTCCTTGTTCCACCCTGCTTGTTTACATAGGCAATAACTGAAGCATTGTCGGATCTTATTTGAACATGATGTCCCTTCAGTTGTCCCTGGAAGAATTGAAGTGCAAGCCCCACTGCCTTCAACTCTTTCCAATTGGAGGATCTCCTCCTCTCTTCCCCTTTCCAAATTCCTTGGGTTACTTGGGAGCCTAGATGTGCTCCCCATCCTATCCCACTTGCGTCCGTGGTAAGGATTTGGGAAATGGGAAGTGTCCACAGCCGACCTATGGTCAAGTTTTCCACCGTCCTCCACCACCAAAGGGTTCTTTTTACCTGTGTCGGTATTCGAACCTGGGTGTCTAAGGACTCCTGCCTGCGGTCCCAAACCTCTAGAAGGAACATTTGCAGTGGTCGGAAATGTAAGGCTGCCCATTGAACAGCTGGGATTGCCGATGTTAGCAGTCCCAGTGTTGACATGATCTGTCTGATGGTACATGGTGAATTCACCTGAATTGCCTTTGTTTCTTTTTGGATCTTTTCTATCTTCTCTTTGGGTAGAAAAATCCTTTGCTGTACAGAGTCTATCACGTACCCCAAGTATGTTATCTGTTGTGTGGGCTTTAGATTTGATTTTTCCACATTTATTAACCACCCTAGATCCTTCAAAAAGATCTGTGTGGTCTCGAGGTTCTTTTGCAACCTCTCTGGGGTTTCTGTGAACAGCAGCAGATCGTCCAGATATGCAATGATGGAAATGCCTTGGACTCGCAAGGGTGCCAGGGCTTCCGCCAGAATCTTGGTGAAGATTCTGGGTGAGGAAGAGAGGCCGAAGGGTAAAGCCTGGAATTGTAAATGTAAGGTTCTGTTTCCCGTCTCTATCGCCAATCTCAGGAACTGTTGGTGGTCCCTGTGTATTGGACGTGTAAGTAGGCGTCCTTTAGATCTAAGGAGACCAGGAAACAGTTTGGAGGTAGTAGGGCTTTCACTGAGTAAATTGAGTCCATTCTGAACCTCTTGTAGGTTATGGATAGGTTGAGGGGTTTTAGGTTTAAGATTGGTCTGACCTTCCCCGTGGGTTTTAGTACTCCAAAAATGTGGGAGTAGAACCCAAGTCCCCTTTCTTTTTTGGGGACCTCCACTACTACCTCTTGTTTCTTGAGATCCTCCAGGGCTCTCATTAACCCTTCGGCCTTTCTTCTGTCCTTCGGAAGTTTTGTTAAATAAAACTTTTTTGGGGGTGTTCTGGAGAATTCTAGATGATAACCTTCCTTTATGATCCTCAATATGAATCGATTGGAAGTCACCTTTTCCCACTGAGGGAGGAAGTCCCCCAGTCTTCCTCCCACTGTGAGCAATCTGTCATTTCTTATCATAGGCTTGTTCAGGAGCACGAAAAATAGCTCCTGCTTTGCCTTTCCCTCTCTGGGCCCAGGGTCTTTTCTGATTGTCTACCTTGGGTGTGAAGCGGGGGCCCTTAGGGACCCAATTAAATTTGTTCTGTCTCTTTTTGGTCTGCTGTGGCTGACTCCAGGGTGCTTTGCGTTTCAGCGGAAACGCTTTTTTCTTGTCCGCTGTACGGTCCAGCACTTTTTCTAATCCCGGCCCAAAGAGCAGGTCCCCTGTGAATGGGATGCCGCATAATTTGGTTTTAGACGCGCAGTCCCCCTGCCACGTCTTTAACCATAAGGCCCTCCTGGTTGAGTTAGCTAATGCAGACGATCTAGCTGCCATCCGTACCAGTTCAGCTGAAGCGTCTGCAATATAAGCTATGCCTCTCAACAATGTGGGAAATGAGGCTAGGATTTGGTCTTTTGCCGTCTCCTCCTCAATGTGCTCCTGAATCTGGTTCAGCCAAAATTCCATGTTCCTGGCTACCACGGTGACTGCCATTGCTGGTTTTAAACTACCCAGCGTGGAGTCCCAGGACTTTTTTAGTAATGAATCCATTTTCTTATCCATTGGTTCGGATAGAATGCCCATGTCCTCAAAAGCTAGGTCTGTGTGCCTTGAAACTTGAGAAAAGGCAGCATCCAGCTTTGGCGTTTTATTCCAAATTGAGGATGGGTCATCCGAAAATGGAAATCGTCTTTTCAAAGCTTTGGAAAAGAATGGTTTCCTTTCTGGTTCCTGCCATTCTTTTTTAATTGCTTCGATCAAGACATCATGGACTGGGAAATTTTTACTTTCCTGGTCGCCTAAACCCTCATACATTTGGTCATGCAATGATAATGGTTTTTTCTCTGTTTGAATACCCAGAGTGGCATAAATAGCTTCCAATAAGTGGTCTACATCCTCCAAAGAGAGCTTGTAGCGGGAGGGCTTCCTGGAATCACCTTCCCGAGCCTCCTCCTCTGATTCCTGTGAACCGGACACTGCGCTGTCAGGTTCCTCTTCTAGCTCCTCACTAGGAACTCTTGAAGGGCCTGCACTAGTGGAAGGTCTTACTCCCGGGACTAATGTTGTTGCCTGTACAGGAGGAGCTGACTGAAGCTGCGGGATCTGGAAGTTTTCAAAAAATGTTTTGAATGACCCAAAGGTATTAGAAAGTTCTTTCACTGATGATGCCAAATCACTTTGTTCCGCAGTGTGCTCCTGTACTAACTTATCAATACAGTCGCTACAAATAGCCTTTTTCCATGACTCCCTAAGTGTGACTTTACAGGATGGACATCTTTTCTTTGTACTGTGGGTATTCTTGTCTTTGTCAGTTTTCTGAAAGACACAAGCGAAAATATATACCCCATGATTAGTACCGTAGCCTTCCCCCTGCTCACGGCAGGTGCGCAGTGTCTTCATATGGGCTTACCATGCTAGGGGCCCTATGAATCACCCTCTGACACTGAGGGGTTAACCCACCTCCCCCTCCCTATTACCCTGGGGGGTGTAGAGGGATGGTAGGCTATTTTTTAGGAGAGGGGAAATCCACCCTAGGTTCCCCTTACCTTGCTGTGGCTGGAGCTGGTCTCTGCTGGAGCAACATCTTTCCCCTCTGCTTCCGACATGTCTGTGTCACCAGCGCCGCGTGTGCTGTCTCTACAGCGTCTATGCAGCTCCCTCCAGCCATTGCCTGGCTCCGTTTTTGAGTTTCGCGCCCGGAACCGGAAGCCGCGAACCCGGAAGTACCCGCCCCCGTGCCTAAATGACGTCACCCGCCATCGGCTCCGAGCGGTCCTAGTACACAGGGTGGCTTGCGCGTCTGGAATCCCCATTCCTCCGGCAGCCACACACGCTGGTCTAGGACGCTGGCTGTACCTCCTCACACCGCACTCGGTGCATACAAAAACCGGAGCCCCCCCGACTTACACCTGCGCTCAGGGATGTGAGGGTGGCTGTCTTTCAGGTTAGTACCTGTCTCTTTTGTCCAGAGAGCCCCTGCTCCCTTTCAGGACCGTCTTGCCTGAGCCTCCCTTGGCTCTCCTGGCTTGTTCCTATGGTGTCTCCCCTCTGGAGGAAACACAAATAACTGAGGACCAGCAGGGGAGGAGGAAATTTATGGGCTGGCGCGGTGTTTCCAACAGAGGGGAGGAGCCAAGGTCTCTCAGGTGGCTGTCCTGAAAGACGATTAGGGGAAAAAATTATTTTTACTCCTGCTGTAATCATCATGTCGGATGTCACAAGTCGGATGGTAAGGACAAGGGTCCTACTTTGGTCCGACTTCAATGATATTCAATGGGCTGAAGTAGGATCAAAGTCGGACCAAAGTAGTACAGGGAGCATTTTCAAAGTCGGACCGACATGTGTCGGACCAGTTAAGACGACTCCCATAGGGAAACATTTGTTTTTCACACGTCATGTGACATGAGCTCCTAAATGTCAGAGCGTTTGTTGTACCAGTGTGAACCCGGCATCAATATCAAAACAACTACAGTGTAGTGCAATTTTAAAATATACAATCAACAGTACATAAACGCATCAACTTTTGGGGCATTTATTTTGCAGAAGTAAATGCGCATTAGGGAATTGTATATGTATAATTTAAAGTTGCACTACACTATACAATTTGTTGGTAGATATGAATGCCATTAGCTCCCACAGAACAATTACACTTCCAAAAAACAGAAAATGGACATATTAACAAAAGGTTAATATGATAAAAAATAATGAATTTTAATAAGTTCACCTTTTAGAACATGTTAAACCAGTATGTATATTGCAACATGAAACATGTTTTTTGTCCCCCTCCTCACCCCCCACTGCACCTCAGTGTGACAGCAGGCCTCTTCAGAGGCGCATTGCGGGCGGTATTACCGCGGTTTACCATTGTTTTAAATGGGAAGGAGCGGTATACACACCGACCCTCTCACCGCTTCAAAGAAAGTGTAAAAGGGGCCTTATTGTGATTTTTTTAACCAAAAATATGCAGAAGAATACATATCAGCCTAAACTGAGGAGAAAACGTGTAAAAGAAAAAAAAAAAAGATATTTATTATAGCAAAAAATAAAAAATGTTGTTTTTTTCCCCAAACGTGTAACTCTTCTTTTGTTTATAGTGCAATAACTAAAAACTGCAGATGTGATCAAATACCACCAAAACAAACCTCTATTTGTGGGGGAAAAACTTATTTGGGTACAGTGTTGCATGACCGCGCAATTGTCATTCAAAGTGTTAAGCGCTGAAAACTGAAAATCGGCCTGGGCAGGAAGGGGGTGCAAATGCCCTGTATTGAAGTGGTTAATTAGTACAGTTGTCACCTGAAAATACAATACAAATACATTACAACATATGATACTACTTCCGAATTGTTCTCTATGGAGCAGTGGACATGTGTCTGCCGACACCCGCTGGCATCTGATCCAACCCGATTAAATAAAAACAGATGTTCCCCATCCGTCCGGCAGATCGCATGACAGTAGGATGGAAATGGACAAGTGGTCCGTTTCCATCCGACTGCCCCATAGGGAACAGTGGGCTGGGTCTGTGTCTGCTCAGCATAGGAAAATAGGGTTCCTAAAAACGTGAAAAACATTTTAGCATCGTTTGCATCACAAGTACGCATTTCAGCAGTGTGTATAATACTGTCCACCCTGAGCATATTACTACCATGATCACTAATAGGTATTTTACATACTCTGCACCTAAACCAGTGTAGGATTCATCTTTACTAAATAAGAATTGTCACAATGTAACACAAACGGTTACTGAGCAATAACCCAGCAGCTCTACAGTTGCATATGTAACATATCTGTCTGGCTTTTCATTTGAAAGAAAAAAAAAAAAAAAGAAGAATAAAAAGAAAAAGAAAGCAGTCCTCAATAGAAAGAGAGATTTGTTTCCACAATGTCACACCCCTACGTAATAATCGAAAATAACATAACATGACACATTTGAGTACATACCAGATGATTTGGGTATCTGGCTTTCACTGGCTGATTTCACAATCTTGTTATCGCTGGTCACATTTGAGGAAAGCTCTTCAGGTGCCACAGGTCTGTCTCCCAGCTGTTTAATCTCTTGGAATTTGTTCTGCTCTTGTAATTTCGTATGGTTTTGGATGACTTTGTTTGCAGTTTCTAGTACAACCTCAGTATTTAAATTTTCTGCTGCCATGGCTAGCAGTTCATCATCGTCCTCCCCAACATCCCATGCATCGCTTGTGTTGCTTTCAAACTCTTGGAAAGTGGTGATCTTTTTTAGCTTTATAGGTGTTGTTGGAGGCTTTTGGATCGTTTTCGTCAAGCTATCAAAATAGAAATGAAAAAAAACAAAATGTGAATGTATTTATAAGAATTCAAATAACCTACAGCTAAAACACTACAACTGAGTTTTGTAATAATGACCACAGACAGAAATAAAATAGGACATTTTGGGTGCTTATGTTATAATCAGTATCGTAATAATTATGGGCCTGATCCACAACGAGCGGGCTTAACTTAAATATTCGGATTTAAGTTACACCGCCGCAAAATCTCTACCTAAGTGCCCGATCCACAAAGCACTTACCTAGAAATTTTGAGCGGTGTAACTTAAATCCGTCCGGCGCAAGGCGTTCCTAATCTAATGGGGCGAGTCCCATTTAAATTAGGCACGCTCCCGCGCCGGACGTACTGCGCATGCTCCCGACGCGATTTTCCCGACGTGCATTGCGCGAAATTACGTTACGCCGAGTTTTGTGAATCGCGGCAGGAAAAAAAAAAAAATGTAAAAAAAAAAAAATTGACAGCGTCGCGGGAAAGAAGGGTCTACTTTTACATGGTGTACTACCTTTACACTTTGTAAAAGCAGCCCTAATTTTGCGACGGCAAACTAATACTTACGGAGAAAAAACGAAGCGTAAAAGCTTCGTGGATCTCCGTAAGTGCTAATTTGCATACCCGACGCTGGATTTCGACGAGAAATGCCCCCAGCGGCGGCTGCGGTACTGCATCCTAAGATCCGACAGTGTAAGTCCCTTACACATGTCGGATCTTCTGCCTATCTATGAGAAACTGATTCTGTGGATCAGTTCCATAGATAGAAACAGGGATACGACGGCGTATCAGTAGATACGCCGGCGTATCCCTTTTGTGGATCAGGCCCTAAGTTTGAGTGTTAAAGGGGTTGTAAAAGGTACAATTTGTTTCCCTAAATAGCTTCCTTTACCTCATTGCAGTCCTCCTCCACTTACCTCATCCTTCGATTTTTCTTTTAAATGTCCTCATTTCTTCTGAGAAATAATCACTTCCTGTTATTCTGTCTGTAACTCCACACAGTAATGGGATGCTTTCTCCCTGGTGTGGAGTGTCGTGCTCACGCCCACCCTTGAACTACAGGAGAGTCAGGACGCTCTCTACATTGCAGATGGAGAAAGGAGCTGTGTGTTAGTGGGCGTCCTAACTCTCCTGTAATCCAAGGGAGGGGGCGAGCACGACACTCCACACCAGGGAGAAAGCCTTGCATTACTGTGTGTAGTTACAGACAGAAGAACAGGAAGTGAGGATTTCTCAGAAGAAATAAGGACGTTTAAAAGCAAAATTGAAGGATGAGGTAAGTGAAGGAGGACTGCACTAAGGTAAAGGAAGCTATTTAGGAAAGAAAAAAAAATTGTACCTTTACAACCCCTTTAAGTTAGAGAAAACAAAAACTGCAATAAGAAAAAAACTCTGTGTGAGATGCACCACACAGTGACCACAAGTGCCCAGCAAACACTATGGTAATAAAGAGATCTCCGACTGGCAAAAGATGAAAGGGTGTAGGCAGCATATGGCCCCTTTCATATGGGGTGGATTCCGTTCTGATCAGCAGGGACTCGGCTCACAGGTCCTCTGCTGATCGGATCACACATTTGTGTCCACTCAGTTTCTGCAGAGCGAACATGGACAGAGCACACTCTAATCTATGGGCAGCCAGGACTGCACTGCCTGTATACAGCCGACTACCTCCAATCCACTCCGCCTAAGCGGAAGAGGGCAGATCCCCTTTACACTTTTGTGAACGCGATTGGACCCAGAGGTAGGGGAGTGTAAACAAACATGAGTTTGTTGGCATCCGCCTATCCACAGGGATAAATGCAGCTTCTGAACGGGTACACCTGATCAGAATGGCCACGTGAAAGGGTCCTGAAGGTAAAGAATAGAACTGCTCAGACCACTAAATAAGCAAGAAGGAATGAGGTTAAAGTATACAGTGGGGAAAATAATTATTTGATCTCCTGCCCATTTTGTAAGCTTGCCCAAATACAAAGAAATAAAGGGTCTATCATAGGTGTATTTTAAATGATAAAGGCAGAATATGAACCAAAATCCAGAAAAACAAAAAACAAACACACACACGATGCAAATGTCACAAATTGAGTTGCAATTCAGTGAGTAAAATAAGTTATGGCCACGGCTCCGGAGGTAGGCCGAAGCCGCGGCCATAACGTTAGTAAAGGCTAGTGGCTTCGACCTAGCTCCGGAGCCGCGGCCATAACATTAGGAAAGACCGCGGCTTGTGCCTAGCTCCGGAGCCGCGGCAATCTGTGGATCACAGTGTGTGCCGATCCAATGGGGGGGGGGGGGGCGGTCGGATCACGGATCACCTGTGATCCGTTGCAGCCCTATTGGCCAGTCCATCAACTTTACTCTCAGCTGCTTTAGCAAGGCAGTGGTCATTTTGTAGGTGCATTAGGGGTCATTATCATGTTGGAATAATCTGAAGAAAGGGGATCTTGCTCTGCTTCAGTATGTCACAGTACATGTTGGCATTTGTGGTTCCTTCAATGAACTGTAGCTCCCCAATGCCCGCAGCACTCATACAGCCCCAGACCATGACACTCCCACCACCATGCTTGACTGTAGGCAAGACACGCTTGTCTTCTTACTCCTCACCTGTTTGTCGCCACACACACACACACTTGACACCATCTGAACCAAAGAAGTTTATCTTGGTCTCATCAAAACAGGACATGGTTCCAGTAATCCATGTCCTAAGTCTGCTTGTCTTCAGCAAACTGTTTGCAGGCTTTCTTGTGCATCATCTTTAGAAGAGGCTTCCTTCTGGGATGACAGCCATGCAGACCAATTTGATGCAGTGTGCGGCGTATGGGCTGAGCACTGACAGGCTGAGCCCCCACAACCCCCACCCCTTCAACCTCTGCAGATATGACGCTAAACACGTGCACTCAACTTTTTTTGGTCGACCATGGCGAGGCCTGTTCTGAGTGGAACCTACCCTGTTAAACCGCTGTATGGTCTTGGCCACTGTGCTGCAGCTCAGTTACAGGGTCTTGGCAATCGTCTTATAGCCTAGGCCATCTTCATGTAGAGCAACATTATTTTTTTCAGATCCTTAGAGAGTTTTTTGCCATTAGGTGCCATGTTGAACTTCCAGTGACCAGTATGAGAGAGTGAGAGCGAGAACACCAAATTTAACACACCTTCTCCCCATTTACACCTGAGACCTTGTAACACCAATAATGCCGGGTACTGACGAGCAAACATGTACGATGAAACAGGTCCGTCGGACCGTTTTCACCGTACATGTCTGCCCGGGGATTTCTGTATGGTGGCTGTACTCACCATCATACAGAAATCCGCGCGTAAACAATACGCGGGGCGTGTCCGCGGCGACGTGGGCGGGCCTGCCAGTTAAATGCTTCCACGCATGCGTCGAAGTCAGTCATTCGACGCATGCGAGGGATGGCGGGCGCTCGGACATGTACGGTAGGTCTGTACAGACGACCGAACATGTCCGAGGGGACAGGATTCCAGCGGGCTGTTTTAAAACAAGCCTGGAAATACTTGCCCGCTGGGAAAAGGCCCGGCGGGCAAATGTTTGCTGGAATCCTGCCCGCTCGGGCCGACACACGACCGAACATGTATGCTGAAACTGGTCCGCGGACCAGTTTCAGCAGACATGTTCGGTCGTCTGTACGGGGCCTTAGTCACATGACACCGGGGACGGGAAATGGCTAATTGGGCCTAATTTGGACATTTTCACTTAGGGGTGTGCTCAATTTTGTTGCCAGCAGTTTAGACATTAATGGCTGTGTGTTGATTATTTTGAGGGGACAGCAAATGTATACGGTTATACCAGCTGTACACTCGCTACTTTACATTGTAGCAAAGTGTAATTTCTTCAGTGTTGTCACATGAAAAGATAAGATATAATAAAATATTCACAAAAATATGAGGGGTTTACTCACTTTTGTGAGCTACTGTATGTGTTTACTTGTGTTCAGGTGCATTTAGTTTAAGAAAAAAAAATTTAAATCTGTACATTCAGTGGCAGATAAGATACTCTGAACACAGTTAAAAATGCATTTAAATGCAAATAAAAGGTAAGTTTACAGAGAAAAATCTATATAAAACGCTTAAAATGCATGTAAACTGCACACACTATACCTCCCAGATCAATTTTGCCTGCATTTAATAAAAAAAACGCAGGGGGCCTGCGTGAATAACATTTTACACAGGATGCTAAAAAGTCAAATCAACATCCGCTGCCAACTTGCACATTACTAAAAAAAAAAAGTTGCAAGCTTTAACCTTTGAGGGCTTAGAGCAGCACAAATCAGCTTTAAAAGCATTAGAGTTTAAGAAGAGGTCATTTACAGCCTCTGGGAAGAAATATGTCTTTTAACCAGAAAATAGTAAAAGTATTTTAGTTTAAGTTTTCAGATAACAAATAAGCTGACATGCAGCTTAAAAGATTGTAAACTATAATCTGGAAGACGTAAATTTTGTGATACATTACCAGTTTTAGTAAATAGGGCAGAAATTTCATTCACCTATATTATGTGTTCATGAAACTAAGCAATCTACAAACATAAAAATAAAAAATTATGATCTACCAAAACCATAAAGTTTTATGCCCAAAATGTAAATCTCCTTAATGATGCCACGCTAAAAGTCAACACCTTCAAGATGTCAGGAGAGCTGGGTTTTAGGAAGAACAAGCTGCTCCCACTGGCCTTTTTCCCCCCCCATTGTAAAGATCACAATATGCATGCATGAAATTGAAACAAGGATGTATGTCTGCATATTTTTCTGTGTATTGTGTCAGTTTAAACAACTAAAAGATACACTTGTATAAAAAAAATAAAAAAGTTATTTCGGTTTTGAGCTACGACAAGCTCAAAAGAGGGCTCTTGCACACAGGCATCCCACAAAAAAGCGCCATATTTTTAAGCGTTTTAGTTTATTATTTTTTACTGATATAAATGCAGTCAATTGTTTTAATAGACCTGTGAATACCTTTAATGTGCACATGAATTACAAGTAGGGTTGCCACCTCATCCCTTAAGGCTGGGTTCACACTACTACACTACTTTCATCCTACTTTGCTCTGCTACATTGGTCCTACATTTATCCTACATTGGTCCTACATTTATCCTACATTGGTCCTACATCCATACTACTTTCATGAACAGGATACTACTTTTGTCCGACTTCAATGATATTCAATGGGCCTGAAGTAGGATCAATGTAGGACCAAAAGTAGTACAGGGAGCATTTTCAAAGTCGGACCGACTTGTGTAGGACGCTACAAGACGCTCTCATAGGGAAACATTGAACACAGAGCAAAGTAGGATGAAAGTAGTGTAGTAGTGTGAACCCAGCCTTAAAAAGGAACACATATTAATTACACAGGTTCTGTGGCTAATTAAGGTGGTAATTAGACTAATTTGGTGCCTTACCTGCATTAAATTAACCTCAGAACCTGTGTAATTCAAATGTGTTCCTTTTTAAAGGGATGAGGTGGCAACTCTAATTACAAGCATTACAATACAACCCATTCTCGCATTTTTACAAAAAAAAAAAACACATCTATAAAATGTCGGGCCAGCCAAACACTACTGAAATCCAATCCAAACTGTGTAACCCTGGAACAACTAAATTAGTGTACACAGTGCTGGAAGTGCCGTGAAAATATGTTGGGTAGCCCCTGGTAGGAACTGAATAGTGCGTTGCGCATTGGGGATTGTGTGTGCCAGCTGTTTGCGTTCCACGGTCACACTCCCCTTACCCGTATATGCCGTAAGAAGTCTGACGCATTTTGTCCAATGACGTTCTCAAAAGGTGAGAACGTCATTGGACGAAACGCGTCAGTCTTAAGTGATATCCGGGTAAGGGGAGTGTGACCGTGGAACGCAAACAGCCGGCACACACAATCCCCATGCGGAACGCACTATTCAGTTATTTTATTGTTTTAATTGTACCTTGCTTTAATTTGTAACCCCATTTTTACAATTAAAGAGTTTGTATTAATTTAATACACTATGCGGGCCTCCGTTGTCTTTTTGATTGGTCACATGTGAGTTTGAGTCCTGCTCTAGGATTATACCCCTGTTGGATGCTGATTGACAGTGGAGTGGAGACAAGCCGAGGCATACCATCAGATCATCCCACATTTCAATTGATTTGTGTATGGACTCACTGTTATTTTGTTATCAATATTTTTCACCACAAGATTCAGGCTATTAAGCGTCCATTTTTCAGAATTGAAAAATGCACATTCATTTTATTTAGACTTTTTTGGGTATTTTGGTTTAATTTATTTTATTTACACACTATTATCATTCCCCAGTGGAACATGAACCACTTTTTGGACACGGCACTATATCTCTCATCACTTGAGCACAGCCTCACTTTGGGCAGTTCATAGGCAACAAATTTGCAAGAGGGATAGTACACTCACCATAAACAATTCTCACACATTCCTATGGTGAAACACTCATTCACCATCTATACCATTACTATTCACAGCACAGGGAACACAGAAACCTTTTTTGGCTGACCAGATATAGGGTTTACCTCTTGACGGCATATAGGGCAGCTCTTTCCTTATATATGAGCATAACTACCAGGGGTTACCCGACATATATTCACTGCACTAACAGCACTGTGTACACAAATTTAGTTGTTCCAGGCTAACTTACCCAGTTTGGATTGGATTTCAACAATATATCAGCTTATCGGGCAGTGCCACCACCCCTCATATATATATATATATATATATATACACTATGTTTGTTTCAATACCCCTTTTAGGGGGCAGCTGCCAATACCTCACCTTAGCGCGAATTACATTGTACTTATTAGCCAAACACTACTGAGTCCTGATAAAACATAAGATATGGGTCAGCAATACACTGATCAGCATGCTTCACCCCTATAAGGATACACAAATATTGGATGAACAGACTAAAGCCCTGTACACACACACACACACACACACACACACACACACACACAAAAACACAATCTAAAAACGGGATAAAAGATCATTCGTTATTTTATTTTTTTGCATGCTAGTCGCATATCGAACATGAAGAGTTTACAAAAATTCTTGTACGACAGGATAAAAAAAAAAAAAGAGAGAAGGAAGTGATATCATGTGTTGCAGTGTATTTGCATTGTTTTTTCGGACGACAACTGTACTGATTAAACAAAAATTGTATGATCTGGTATCGTACAAGAATAATTTTCATGCTTGTTCGATCGGATAATAAATCGGAACAGATCAGCTCTCAAATGCTCTGTACCAACGATCCAATTATCATACAAATCGCCTCGAAAGCAGTATTTTTTTAATGATTTTTGGATCTCGTGAATAAGCCTTAAGGATGGTTTCAACAAAATGCATACAAGCCTGACTTTAAAAAAAAAAGTTAATTGTGCCTATGCTGTAGCCTGAAAAAAAAGTACCTTTCATCTTGCATTCCTCCTGGAAAAAAAAAGTGCATGTGAGGCTTCCTAGACACTCCTCTGCATACAACCTCATACTGTATATATTCTATATTACCAAAAGTATTAGGAAGCCTGCCTTTGCACACACACTTTAATGGCATCCCAGTCTTAGTCCGTAGGGTTCAATATTGAGTTGGCCCACCCTTTGCAGCTAGAACAGCTTCAACTCTTCTGAAAAGGCTATCCACAAGGTTCAGGAGTGTGTCTATGGGAAAGACAAGTCCATAAAGACATGGATGCGCTAGTTTGGTGTGGAGGGACTTGACTGGCCTGTCCTCAACTGGGTATTACACCTTTGGGATGAATAAGAGCAGAGACTGCGAGCCAGGTCTTTTCGTCCACATGCGTGCCTGACCTCACAAATTCACTTCTGGAAGAATGGGAATTTTTGACCATAGACACACTCCTAAACCTTGTTAAAGCTTCAACCCTAAGGACCAAGACTGGGATGCCATTATAGTTCATGTGCATTTAAAGGCACACATCCCAATACCTTTGGTAATATAGTGTATCTGTACTGTGCCTTTTACTGCTACCCCCATGAGATTTGGTATGTCACTGCTGTGATGCTCATTTTTCTACTTGCTGGAGGCTTTGGCATGGGGGAAGGAAAAAAACTCTCCACCAAGATGGCCACTTCCACACAGAAAAACAGTGCAAAAAGGCATTGCAAGTCATAAAGGGGAAAGATAAGCTGCTGGAAGTCCACAGGCTATATTGGCGATTAGTCCTTTGCTTTCTTTCTGCCGTCTGATGGAAGATATTTAAAAAGTGAAACAAATACAGTTAACATAAATAACTGAAGAGAAATCCCTAGCATTTAGCAATAAATGAGAAGTCACTTTACCTGTGTTTATTTTATTTTTTACACACTGCAATTCAGGAAGTAATAGCTTTCATAAATGAAAAGCAACACTAATGCTGAAAAACATGTCTATACAACCAATTTTTCGATGAATGCTATAAAAATAAGCCACTTAGTAGGGTCACTATATAGGGAAAGAGTGCTGATTTAACCACTTCCAGTCGCATTAGCCACAAAGTCATGGAGTTTGTAAGAATCCATAGAACTACTGCATATTGGTCAATAACATCATTACTACTCGTGCATAAAGCCTGCTAAAATTTTAAATTTCAAGAAAGTTACATTTTTCTGGCTTCTGATCAATAACCTGGAGGGCATTACTAAGTTAATTGAACTCCATGCAGTTTGTACAATGAATTCTCAAAGCACTTATTGCTCTGTAGGAAACCTCAAAATGAACAGCGATGTGTTAAAAAGTATATACAAGCATTTCCTGGATCAATGATATTTGAGAAAAATGTTTTATTTATAGTTGAGAAACAGAGTTAAGTCAACTGCATAAAAGAAATGATTTCCGGTCCTGAACAACATGAAACATATCCTAATAGAGTCACCTGTGAAACAACAATTGTAAATAGCGAAAATGAGATGGATACATACCTCGATTTTACATTGTAACGCACACAATGGATCAGAGTAATGAAATCGCTGGCTGTCTATGATTAAAATGAAGCTAGACTAGAACAATTTTAAAAGAGAACCATTCTAAGTTTTTGTTCCTTCTGTGTAAGGAATGTCCGTCCTTCAGTTGACTTGGCTCTTCTGGTTTGTCCTGTTGTGATACCTGTCCAAGTTTTAATTTTAATTAAAATTTTAATTTTAAAGCCTCATAAACGATTGGATTTTCCGATGGGAATTGTGATGACAGCCCGATGGCCTAAAAGCCGAGCGTATGTATGATACATCGGACAATTGTTGTTGGATTTTCCGGACAAATGTTGGATGGCAGCCTTTAAAATTTTCCATGGACAACGGTACTGAAGAAACTGCCATCAGACATGCCATTGCTTCAGTGCGCATGTGCCGATGACTTTGCCACATGCAAATATAGGGAGATATCTTCTTTGTCATGAAACACCTTGGGTTGAAGAGACCATTCTTCAGAGTCCAGGACAAGCACATGCACCTAAGCTAGCCTCTATGAGTTTCAAAGACTTCTGATCCCCCCCCCCCCCCCCGGTGGTTGATTTCAGTCAATGCTGTGGCACTGTCCAACTGTATTCTGGTCAGGTGACCTTGCAGGCAAGATGGTCTAGCATTTCAAAGGATAAATAATATCACCAAATTCCAGTATGTTGAAATCGGGAAACAAGTGAGGTAAGACGTTTCTTGTAGTTGGTTACCAGATTTACACACATCTCAGGAGGGATTTTGGTCCACTCTTCCTTACAGATCTTCCCCAAATTTTCAAGGTTTCTTGGCTGCCACTTGGCAACTCAAAGTTTTAGCTTCCTCTAAATGTTTTATAGGATTAAGGTCTGGCAACTGGCTAGGCCACTCCAGGACCTTAATGTGTTTCTTCTTGAGCCACTCCTTTGTTGCCTTAGCGGCATGTTTTTGGTCATTGTCATGCTTGAAGACCCATCCATGACCCATCTTCAGTGAAGGGAGACTGAGGGAAAAAAAAGTTCTCGTCCAAGACTTTACAATACATGGCCCCATCCTTTCGCCCCTCAATGTAGCAAAGTTAGCCTGTATATTTAGCAGAGAAAAGTCCCAAAGCTTAATGTTTCCACCTCCATGCTTAACTGTAGGGATGGTGTTCTTAGGGTCATAGTAAGAATGTTTCTTCCTCCAAAGACGGCGAGTCGAGTGAATGCCAAAAAAAAACTAAATTTTGGTCTCATCTGACCACAGCATTTTCTCCCAATACTTCTATAAATCATTTAGATGTCCACTGGCAAACTTCAGACAGGGCCTGTACATATGTGCCTCCTTGAGGAGGGGGACCTTGCAGATGCTGCAGGATTTCAATCCATGGCGGCATATTACGTTACCAATGGTTTGTTTGGGGACTATGGTCCCAACTGCCTTGATGTCATTCACAAGCTCATCCCATGTAGTTGTGGGTTGATCCCTCACTTTTCTCATGATCATCCTTAACCCATGTGGCGAAATATTGCATGGAGCTCCAGACCGAGGGAGATTGATGGTTATTTTGCATTTCTTCCATTTTGCAAATAATCACTCCAACAGTTGACTCTCTCACCAAGCTTCTTGCCGATGGTCTTGGAGCCCATGTGCAGGTCTACAATCTTGTCCCTGATGTCTTTTGGCAGCTCTTTGGTCTTGCCCATTATGATGGGTTTAAATGGAAGAAAGATTCTGTGGATAGGCATTATATTTTTTTTTATACACAGTTATCTGATTTAACAGGACAAGAGGAGTTTCTTAAAACCAAAACAACTCTTGATAAATTACTCCTACATAAGAAGAACATTGAGGCACTCAAACGAGCCAAGATGGATCGGGACCGTGATGATTATATTAACCATTCGGGTGAATAATTGGGCTTCCGAGCCAGATTTAGAAATCCACGACAGAACCAACAATTATCCACCTCAAAATCATCTATGGTGTCTACAGGGTCTTCCACCAATGCTCCTAGAGGGTATTTTTTTTGGAATGTGCCCCCCTCCCCAAAAGTTCAAACATAGGAGAGGAAGCAAGTAGGACCGAAAGCGTAACAAGAGCTATTGCGACCAGGAACAGATAGAGGACTCTACTACATGTGTGGTACATAATATTTTGTCTATTTCTTTAAGTGATACAGAATTGCAGGTTTTGAGCAGAGGTCTTAATTTCTGTCCTAAAGCTAAGATGGATACATTGGTACCGAGGCAGGATTTGGATCTTTTTTTTTTTTTTTTTTAGACATGTTCGTTTTAAGTCGTTTTATTCCTCCAGACCTGCTGTGAGTAATGCCAGCCCTCTAGCTGTATCTATCTCTAGTTTAGGAGTTAAAAAACGAAACTTAGCTTAGTTCCACCTACATCTTGTTTAGCGACTGAATTGTTCATTGGCAAAGTCGAGGAGGATATTAATATTTTCTTGCATAATCGATGCAGGAGGGACCATATACCAAACAATGTAAGTTGGGAGGAAACTACAGTTCTTGCTGCCTTGTCTACACGGAAGGAAATCATTGTCAAGCCCACCGATAAGGTGAGCTCGATAGTGAAAATGAATACAGACCAATTTGAGAGATATATTTACAAACAATTGGCAGATACCAATGTATACACACGTTTGGAGACTAATGCCACATTGCGAGTTTTAAAAAGAAAAAAAAAAAAAAAACATTGTAGGACAGGCAGTACGACAAAACATTGACATTAATACACAAACGTATTTGATTTCTGAACATCCTGTTACCCCGATAATTTATGAATTAACTAAAATACACAAAGATCCAAAGAATATCCCTGGTCGTCCTATCGTGTCCAGCACTGATTCAGTGACTGTCATTAGCCAAATATCTGGACAAGTGTATAACACTATTAACTGTCCACACTCATATATATTCAGGACTTTTTGAATAAAATTCAAAATCTGACATTTCCACCTGGCGCAGTGCTGGTCACATGGGACATAGTCAATCTGTATACGCCATTCCACACACTCTTGTATAGAAGCATGTCAATGATTATTAAAACAAATTCCAAAATCTACAATCCTGCCCAGATTTCTTTCCTTTTGGAACGGTTATAGTGCTAGAGAATTTATTCCCCATTTAAAGGATATTCACTATTTATAGCTCGCCGGAGATGCAATGGGCTCAAATGTGGCACCCCCATATGTCAATGTGTTTATGGACATGCTGGAACGGGCATTTATCTATAATTGCAAATTGTTCAATGATAACTGTACAGTCTGGTACAGTTTCATTGATGACGCCTTTGCCATATGGGTATGTAAGCTTGATTCAATTTACATAATACTACTAAAATGTATGCTTCAGGTCGCAGAATTACTCAATTGTCTCAATTCCACCCATTTTCTAATAAAATAAATATCATTAAAAAACACTGGTCAATTCTGAAAAGCAGTTACCCTTCGGTCCCATAGTTTTACCACCCCCCTCTACCATCATGGGAAGACTATTTATGATAAATTAGTAAAATCTGACCAATATTTTGCACCTACTCCTCGTGTGACCCTTTTAGGACCCAAAAACAAGGGATCTTTCCCTTGCCTTTGCTGTATACAATGTACTAGTATGATTAAAGGCAATAGTTTTTCACATCCCCAAAAAGGTTATGATATATCAATAAAATACCATTATACCTGCCAATCCTCCCATGTCATATACATCAAAAGCCCTTGTGGTCATCTCTATGTGGGGGGAGACGGCACAGAAAATAAAAGATTGTATGAGGTTTTGAAGAAGGGTGTGATCTGTATTAGCCTGAACTTTTTGAGGTTTTAAATCTGTCTAGCAATCTATCCCGTCAGTTATTGATGTATATCTGCCCCATAGAATCTTGAGATTCTTAAAATAAATGAGTGGCAGTGAGAGGTCTGTAGGCAAGGGGTTAAGCACTGGCCATGCCTTGCTCGCCATCTGGGGTATAATTTTGCCTTACCTGGGGTTAATCAGTGTGGTGCTGAGAGAGGGACTAGAGCAGACCCAGTGAGAGGTCTATCAGTTAGCCAGAAGGCTTATAATCTTTTCATGGAACTTGCTTTTGGACCATGTTTTCTACCCCTGTGCAGGAAGCCTTATTTGCTGATCAAATAAACAGGGGCAGGAAGCCCTTGACAGAGAAGGTGGCTAGAAGAAGTAAACCCTAATGGGCATTTTTTTTTTTTTAACCAAATTAACTCTTATGCCACGTACACACGATCATTTTTCGGCATGAAAAAAAACAAAGGCCCAGATTCACAGAGTGTGGGCGCACATTGCGCCGCCATAGCGCAAACGCCATGCCGACGCAGCGCGGAGAGGCAAGCACTGCATTTAGCAAGCTCTTGCTCCCAACACTGCGTTGGCGTGGCGTAGGTTTTAATGGAGCAGGCCGGCGTAGGTGGAAGTGCGTGTGACCCCATGCAAATGATGGTCCGAGCGTGGTGCAGTGTTTTACGCCCGGCGTATCATGAACAGCGCATGCGCCGTGATGTGGACACATGCACAGCACCCCTATGCGCATGCTTACAACCACGCCGGACGCAACTGCCTAAGATACGCCTGCCCATCGGCGTACGCCGAGAACATAAGTACGCCCAGCCATACGCCCATCCAGCGCAAAAGTACGCCTGCTTGTTCTGTGGTGCAGACGTACTTTTGTGATCTGTGCCAAGATGTCAGATGCTGAGTTTGACAGGGAGAGGGAGGAGGAGGATGAAAAAGGTTTCTGCTGAAGAGAGGGTGATCCTGACCTCTGCCATCTCCAAATATGATTCCTTCCTCCATGGTGCACAGAGCAGGAGTACCAGCCAGGCCAAGAAGGTAGAGATCCCGCAGAAGGTGACCCTAGAGATCAATACCCTTGGCCATGAAACCAGGACCTGGAAGGAGGTCCAAAAAAAGATAAACAATATGTCAGGGAGAAGCTGGCCAAGGTAAGAAGGCACCTCAGGGGCACGGGAGGCGGACCAGCTACTACTGTCAAGCTGACAGCTGAGGAGGAGGTGATCGCCAGCTGCCTGGAGCAGGAGCAGGTGGAGGGCCTGGAGGGTTTTGACTCCAGCGAACAGGACTTGACGAGAGGTAAGTGTGTTTCATCCCCCATCCGGTGACAAGTGTGTGGGTTCACCAACATGTGAATGCTTTGTGTCATCCACAGATGTGCTGGAGAAAGCTGGGCCATCCTCTGCTGCTGGACGACCCACGCCATCCAGGGAAACATCTTCCTGAGTCTGACCCCCTGGGAAGCCGCGTAACATCTGGTCTTGAGGTCGTTGAGGAGGAGCAGGTGGACATCCATCAGGAGGAGTGCGTTTACCTGGAAGAGGATACCATTTTTGCCAGTCCCTCCGAGACGGTGGACGGTGCCACAAAGATCCACTGGCGAGGAAATGCAGTGTTGCCAGTACCTTGACTAGTGACTGCACTGTGAGCGTTCTGTCTGGCTGGTGATTTCATCATGCAGGGCTAATTCCATGATGGCTTTAAAGCTGAATCGGAAGATGCGATACACCCGATTCCCCCATGCCAAAGACGTTCATGCGCGTTCGGTATATCCTCTCCTGTGCCCTCCTCCGTGCCTGTGGACGCAATAGTGCTATGACCATGGCTGCCCCTGGCATGTTGGCATACAGATGTGTTGTCCTGCAAGTGTGGTTGCTCAGCTCGTCCGTAACGGTGCTGCTGAAGCTGCTCTCCAGCTGACCTGTGTACGTCTGTTGCCGGGTTGCACCTCCTTTATGGGGAATAACTTTGCGCCGGACGTACAACTTACGCGCGCTCCGCGTAGCATGCGCCGGGCGCACGCACGTTCGTGAATCGCCGTATTTCCCCTGATTTGCATATTTGAATGCCTAATCACTGGGAGAAGCAACATGCGTCCAGCCCATATTTGCGCCCACGCTAAGCCGGCGTAGGGTGGCCAGTTTTTAATGCGTATATTGGTTTGTGACTCTGGCGCACACATACGCCGGAGCACATTTGCCCTTACGTCGGCGTAACGTGATTTACGACGGCGTAAGTGCTTTGTGAATCTGGGCCAAAGTTTTTCCAACTTCATCATTAAAACGACGTTGCCCACACACCATCGTTTTTTTTAAAATGCTCTAGCAAAGCGCGGTGACGTACAACACGTACGACGGCACTATAAAGGGGAAGTTACATTCGGATGACGCCACCCTTGGGGCTGCTTTAGCTGATTCCGTGTTAATAAGACGATTTGCGCTTTTCCGTCTGTTACAGCGTGATGAATGTGCTTACTCCATTATGAACCGTAGTTTTACCAGAACAAGCGCTCCCGTCTCTTGCTTCTGAGCATGCGCAGGGTTTTTTTTACGTCGTTATATCCCACACACGATCATTTTTTACAACCCGAAAAACAAAATGCAGCATGCTGGAAAATAATGTTTGTCGTTTTTCAGAAGCCGAAAAATTATGTGAAGCCCACACACGATCATTTTAAATGAATTTTTTTTTATGCCGAAAAATGATCGTGTGTACGCGGCATTGAATTCAACAAAGATCTGGCATGTGCTAATCTGGTCTACCAGCCAAAAATACTGGTATTTTGCCAAGTAAAAAGCTTAAAGTGATTGTAAAGTCTCTTTTTTCCCCCCCAAAATAAACATGTTATACATACCCGCTCGGTTGCAGTGGATTTGCACACAGCAGCCTGGATTCTTCACTTCTCAGGTCCCTCTTCTGTGATCCTGGCCCCTCCATCCTGTTCAGTTTCCCCACAGCAAGCAGCTTGCTATGGGGGCCCCCCCTGAGCTGAGTCACAGCTCCCTGCGTCTTTTCAGACACAGAGCCCCAACCCAGCCCTGTCCATCTCTTCCATGATTGGCCAGCTGACTGACAGCAGTGGCAGCCAATGGCACTGCTGCTGTGTCTCAGCCAATCAGGAGGGAGAATCTAGGACGGCAGAGACACTCGTGGACATAGCAGGACGTCAGGTAAGGGCCCTTTCACATGGGACCGTTTAGATTTGCCCTTCAGTTTTTCAGGCGGACCTGAACAGACGCTCAATACATCCTGATCCGACCCGCTAAATCCAGACGGATTCCATCCGTCTGGCGGATCGGATGAAAAAAAAAAAAAAAACAACAACAGACAGACGGACCATTTTCATCTGATCCCCCCATAGAGGAAAGCGGAGATCTGACAGGTTTGTTTCTGTACAGTGTGCAGAGACAGACTAGTCATCACCTGCTCAGCAGGGATCAACAAAGCGATCGCCGCTGGGCAAGCTGATGTCTAAAAATGATCCGCCCATGTGAAAGGGCCCCAAGTTTTCGGGGGGGGGGGGGGGGCTGCTGCACACAGATTGCTTTTTATCCTAATGCATTAAGATACAACGCCTGCCTTTACAATCACTTTAAAGGGTTAGTAAAAGGAAAAAAAAAATCCTTTAAAATAACAAACATGTTATACTTACCTCCATTGTGCAGTTCGTTTTGCACAGAGTGGCCCCGACCCATGTCTTCTGGGGTCCCTCGGCGGCTGTCTCTGGTCTTCCCCGCAAGTACTGACCACATTAATGCGAGAGCTCGCATGGTGGTGAGTAATTGCGGGCGCACTCCCGTGATACAGCGAGCGGCCATATCAGCTCACTTTATTACTCGGCCCCGCCCCTCGGCACGCCGCATCACTGGATGTGATTGACAGCAGCGCCAGGCTGAGCGGCGAAGAGGATCTCGGGACCGAGCACAGGACTTTCGAGGGGTCAGGCAAGTATAACGGGGGGCGGCAGTAGCAGATGTTTTTTCACCTTAATGCATAGATTGCATTAAGGTGAAAACATTTTTTACTTTACAACTCCTTTAAGGTTTTTTTTTTTCCTCTGGATTAAAGCATCAGAAGAGTCTGAAAAACATGTTTGGAAATTGACAAACCATGTACAATGATTGATTTTAGCACAGTGTTCTTAAAAAAAGCAGAAGCGTTGTTTACAAAACATTTTACACTGGCGCTTCTATTTAGCTAGAGCCATAAAGGAGAATAAGCTTGTGCATTCCAATTTATCAATATTAAATTGCTATACTGTAAACAAATGAACTCTGTATGCTCAGAAAACTGCTGTGTTGAAGGTAGACTTCACAGAGAGAACATTTGGAAAACAGCACGACAGATTTCACTTTATTGAACGTACAGATTTCCAAACATAGTTGCTGTAAACCTACAAATACCTGGTCAGGATAGCTCTACTGTACAACAACCGCTGTTAGGAAGCCCTCAAGGAGCCATCAACTACTGTAATTACAGGATGGTCAATGGCTGATGTAAGCTTGAAATGTTATTAAATTAAAAAAAAAAAAAAAAAACACAGTGAAGTTTCTTTATTGGGAACAGACATTACAGGCAATTCCAATTTGAAATGTCAGGTTTGCACCCCACTGTGGAGACTTGCCCTTACAATGGATCCTGGCGTCCAATGTGCCGGGTGATGCGAGGGTAATGAATCCAAATGGAGACATGCTCTGATGAAATGGGAATCCTCCTCACTTCTGGACAAATTTCCACTCATCCTCAAGCCTCAATGTCATTGCTTACACTGCAGGGACATTAACCCTGTAACTCTATGTATTGGAGACTGGAGTGCTACCAAAGCCAGTTGCAGCTCAGAGGAGCTGCAGGGGATCAGTCGCAGCCTTGAAGGTGCCCTGCTGGAGCGAGGATAAAGGCATGCATTTTCCCAAGGACTAAACAAGCAATTAACTCTCAGTGCTGGGGGGTGCATTGCAAGGATGGATTTTTTTTTTTTTACGGAGTTGGGCTTTAACCACTTAAGGACCAGACCAATATGCAGCTAAATGACCCAAGGGGTTTTTACAATTCGGCACTGCGTCGCTTTAACAGACAATTGCGCGGTCGTGCAAAGTGGCTCCCAAACAAAATTGGCGTCCTTTTTCCCCCACAAATAGAGCTTTCTTTTGGTGGTATTTGATCACCTCTGCGGTTTATTTTTTGCGCTATAAACAAAAATAGAGCGACAATTTTGAAAAAAATTCAATATTTTTTACTTTTTGCTATAATAAATATCCCCCAAAAACATATCTAAAAAAAAATTTTTTCCTCAGTTTAGGCTGATACGTATTCGTTTACCTATTTTTGGTAAAAAAAAAAAAAAATCGCAATAAGCGTTTATCGATTGGTTTGCGCAAAATTTATAGCGTTTACAAAATAGGGGATAGTTTTATTGCATTTTTATTAATTTTTTTTTTTTTTACTACTAATAGCGGCGATCATCGATTTTTTTCGTGATTGCGACATTATGGCGGACACTTCGGACAATTTTGACACATTTTTGGGACCATTGTCATTTTCACAGCAAAAAATGCTTTTAAATTGCATTGTTTATTGTGAAAATGACAGTTGCAGTTTGGGAGTTAACCACAGGGGGCGCTGTAGGAGTTAGTGTTCACTTAGTGTGTGTTTACAACTGTAGGGGGGTGTGGCTGTAGGACTGACGTCATCGATCGAGTCTCCCTTATAAAAGGGATCACTCGATCGATACGCCGCCACAGTGAAGCACGGGGAAGGCGTGTTTACATACGGCTCCCCCCGTGCTTCAGCCTCGGGGAGCGATCGCGACGGAGCGGCTATAAACGAATATAGCCGCGCCGTCGTCCCGGATCGCTCCCCGAGAGAACCCGCCCGCCGCATGCAGCGGGGGGGTCCCGATCGGACCCCCCACCCAATAGAAGGCAAGGACGTATATATACGTCCTTCTGCCTGTCTGTGCCATTCTGCGGACGTAAATAGTCGTGCGGCGGGCGTTAAGGGGTTAAAGAATTACTGTTTGAAAAATGCTGGTATACTGTATGTCTGATCGGGTCTGTCAGTTTTCTAGGTGGACCCGATAGAACAATCCATTGCCCTCTTTGGAGTTGCGGGTGTCAATGGACATGGGATGGGATGTGTTCATCCATCTGGTGCATCGGATGACAGTCGGTCCGTTAACATCCGACGGTCCATACAGGAAAGCAGGCCGTGTCTGTGTCCCCTCTGCATAAGCAGAGACAACATGGACCCGCCATCCGCCTGATCAGCAGGGATATGCCCGCTAAGCAGGCAGGTCCGCTGGCGGTAAGTGACAGTGTTAAAAGGGGCCTTAAGCAAAACGTCAGGGAGGGATATTAAAGAATGAATAACAACTCTAGAGAGTGACAAGCTCTCTCCACAAGAGAAAAAAACCTGTGACATCAACAGAAAGGAAAACTGGAAGGAGCATTTTATATATAAATGAATTCAGTATCTGAAACAAAAATTGAACTAGATGGATAGATGGACTTGCATCTTTTTTTGAGCCAGACTAACTATGCAAGAAACATTTTTGCACCTAAAGCAGTATGCCATGAAAAAAAAAAACCTGTAAAGCATAAGGCATAATGAGCTAGTATGCGCCGCATACTAGCTCATTATGAAATACTTACCTTGGAATCAAGCGCCTGTACTGCCTCCCGGTCACTGCTAAGGGAGCCGACATGTTCCCTCTGCGTTACTTCAGCTGTGAGTGGCCGAATCCGCAATGACGTTACTCCTGCACGGGAGTCCTCTTTCCGGCAAGGTCGGGCAGCATCTGCCGGACCTTCAGATCTCATGCGCCACTGACATCAGCGGCTGCATGCAAGGTGAATATCTCCTAAACCATACAAGTTTAGAAGATAAGATTTTACCTACAGGTAAGCCTTATTAAAAAGGTGCAAGTGGGTTAAACAACCGCTTTAAAAACATATTTAAAGGGGTGTTCCTACACAAAAAGTGTAGCTGCTGGCTTTTAATAAACAGACACTTACCTGCTCCACGGTTCCAGCGACGCGCCGGCCGGGGCTCCGCTCCTCCCCCTCTTCATTCCTAGTGTGGGCACCCGGCAGTGACAGCTTTCGGCTTCACGGCCGGGCACCCACTGCGCATGCGCGAGCGGCACTGCGCATGCGTGAGCGCCGCCGTCCGATTGGACAGGCGCTCACCTACAGGAGGGGCTGCAATAAGGCGATTAAGCTATTCGCCTTACCAGCCCCTTGGCGGAAGGAGGAAGTGGGACAGGAAGTCCCACTCCTCCTGACCCCCCCCCCCCCCAAAAAAAATTACATGTAAAAGGGGGGGGGGAGGAGTGGATTAACCTGCCTGGCGGTATTCCCGAGTGTGACTCGGGGTGAGATTTTCAGGCTGCGAACGGTAACCCCGAGTCACACTCGGGCTTGCCTCGCTGGATGCAGAAAGAAGGTTTTCTTACCTTTTCTCCGCGATCCAGCGTTGAATCCTCGCAGTGTACGGCGGGCGGATGTCCGCCTGATGCTGTGTGTTCCCCTGATTCCCTTCCCTGCGAGCGTCGCGACGCAGGGGGGCGGAAGGAGGGGGGGCGGCGCAAAATTCAAATCCTATAAAGTAGCAACAATGTAAAACACAGTAAAACACACTGATATTATTGGATAACATAAAAAAAAAAAAAAAATACAGTGACCTTTGATTGCCCCCCCCCAGTGCTTTACAGTGCCCTGTCTGCAGAATTACTGTACCAGTGTCTGTATACTGCACAGCAATAATGGCAAAGAGCGCCTCTACATCAAACTCATTATGCGACCTGCTGCCAAACAGCGACAGCGATGCCGAATCCATTGCGGAGGAGCTGAGCGACAGCGACGTGTGGGAAAGTTCGTCGTCGGATGCAGAAAGCGATGTGGTTGCACGTAGCGCCCCCTAGGTTTCCGTTCACAGGATCACCTGGAATAAAAGTGGACATGGAAGATGAAAATCCCTTAGAATACCTCCGACTTTTTTTGACCGATGATCGACAAAATTGTTTTGGAGACAAATCGGTATGAAGAACAGCAATCTGCTACCCAGCAGTTATTTTCAAGACGCAGAAAATGGGAGCCTGTGACCAGCGAGGATATATGGAAATTCCTTAGCCTCCTAATTTTACAGGGAGTGGTGGGAAAACCACTCCAAAAGTGGTACTGGACCACAAATAAATTATTGGCCACACCTTTTTTTGGAACAGTAATGTCCGAATATCGGTTTTCACTTATAATGAAATATTTGCACTTTGCAAATAACGAGGAATTTGACGAACGTTCTCATCCAGCTCCAAAGCTTAAAAAAATTTGGGATATTTACCAAATGGTCCTGCAGAACTTCCAGCAGACCTACATACCTGAGAGGGACATTACAATAGACGAAAGTCTCATGGCCTACAAAGGTCGCCTAAGCTGGATTCAATTCATTGCGTCTAAGCGCGCTCGCTTTGGGATAAAATCCTTTATGCTTTGTGAGTCCAGCTCTGGATATATTTGGAACTCAGTACTTTATACTGGCAAAGGGACCAAATTCTCACGGAGATTCAGTGACTATGGAATGTCAACCGCTTCAGTCCTTTCATTGATAGAGCCCTTGCTCAACCAGGGCTACTGTATCACTACGGACAATTTCTATACGTCCCCAGAACTATACGAGTTCCTACTTCTGAATAGGACAGACGCTTTTGGGACTGTGAGGCCTAACCGGCGTGACATGCCGTCAGGATTTCCAAATAAAAAGCTCGGGAAAGGACAAGTAGCTGCATGGCAAAAGGGGAAAATGTTGGCTCTGAAGTGCCGGGACAAAAAGGACGTTTCCCATTTGAGCACGGTCCATAATACCTCCACCGCCATGGTCCATACCAAAGGTGGAAAAGACGTTCGAAAGCCACAGGTGGTGTTGGACTACAACCACACGATGGGAGGTGTGGACAGGGCTGACCAGGCCATGACTTTTTACCCTGCAATGAGAAAGCAGCAAAAAAAATATTATAAAAAGATTTTCCGACATCTTTTGGAGCAATGTCTTTAGAACTCTTTCATCCTGCTCAAAAAAAAAATGTCAGGTCTATGGTCCATGCAGACTTTATTTGGAAGGTGGCTGAACAAATTTTCCTCAAACACCAAACTCCAACGGCGGTAAACCGTTCTGGACGACGGGCTTCTGGGGTTGTAAATCCAGAGCGACTAACTGGTCGTCATTTTTTGGACCACGTACCACCCACTCCAAAAAAAACAGCACCCACACGGATGTGTGTGGTTTGCTGCTCCAAGCGCGACGCCAGCGGAAGGAAAATTGGCAAAGAAACGCGCTACTGTTGTCTCGATTGTGATGTTGGACTTTGCGCCATACCGTGCTTTAAAGAATTTCACACCCGAGACATTTATTGAATTATGATTTTGCACCCCTGTTTGACCACCCAAAAAATCTGAGTATCTGAATATATTATTTGTTAAAATGTATTGAATAAAAACTATTGTTATTATTAAATTATTATTTGTTATTATTTATTATATTATAATTTATGATTTTGTGTTTCAAACTTTGTCATAGTCTATTAGAGACTCTGGTTTGGACAGATTTAGGTGAGTTATTCCTAAGAATTGCAGGCCTGCAATCTAAAACGCCAAATTTCCATGCAAAATAATGGTACCGCTTTCAGCACCTTTTTTCAGAAAGAATCATACCGCCAGGGAGGTTAAGCGGAAGTTCCATTTTTAGGTGGAACTCAGCTTTAAATACCTTCCCTCCGGGTAGGAGCACTGTTGTTCTGGGAGGAAGTCATAACGTCTTACCAAAATGTGCCTCTTGCCGGGCCGCTGAGCAATTGCAATCTGTCATGACTGATCACTGTACCGACCCGCTGGTACAGAGGGCCAGTACATGCAGATAAGATATGATTGATCTGTATGTGATCAGTCACAACAGATCACATGACAGTTGCAAACAAATTGATTGGCCACAGTGAACACATGCCAATCACAGCCCATCTGTACCATGTGTTTAGCTTTGACCAATCACAATAAATCACATTAAAGCGGAGTTCCATCCAAAAGTGGAACTTCTGCTCATTTGTCTCCTCCCCCCTCCAGTGCCACATTTGACACCTTTTGGGGGGTGGGGTGACCCGTATTTTGAAAGGCCCACTTTCGGAGACGGTGCTGCGGCGAGGCCGGGCCCCCCCTCCTCCTCCTTACGCCACCCCAATTTAAAAAAGCACAGCGTGCTTCGCGCATTAGGGCAACACTGTCGGGTTCCCTTACTGGCAATGGTGGCGTGTGCCGACATCGTGGGCTCCCTGGATATGTTAAGTGTCCATATATTAAGAGTCAGCAGCTGCCGTTTATGGAGCTGAAAAATGTAACTTTTTTTGTGTGGTGGGCGGACCCCTGCTTTAAAAAAAAAAAAAAAAAAAAAGGAAGAAGGAGACACTGAATGCACTAGTTTCATTCTGTAAAAATGCTAACGTAAACCAACTAAATTAAATTAATAAACCATGATCACTTTCCCAGGGTAGTACAGTGTTACTATGGTCACAGTGTGGTAGAAAATATAATATTTAACACACACACACACACACACACACACACACACACACACACACTAGTTGGTGGACTCTATAAAAACTTTCCTATAGACCAAAATAATATACACTGATTTGTGTTATTTTTAGCAAAGAAATGTAGCAGAATACATTTTGACCTAAATTAATGGAAAAATATTTATTTGCAAACATTTATGAGAGAAACAAAGAAAAAAACATTTAATTTTTATTTTACGTCGTTTTCATTTAGCAAACAATAGAAAAACCCAGTGGTGATTAAATACCAGCAAAAGAAAGATGTTGCATGACTGCACAATTGTCATTAAAATTGTGACAGTGCTGAAAAATGGCCTGGGCAGGAAGAGAATTAAATGTGCCTGGAATTCAAGTTGTTAAAAATAATGCAGACTGTCTTTGTTCTTACTTTACCTTAAGGGGTTGTAAAGGTTCGTTTTTTTATTTTCGAAATAGGTTCCTTTAACCACTTAAGGACCGGACCAATATGCTGCTACATGACCCAAGGGGTTTTTACAATTCGGCACTGCGTTGCTTTAACAGACAATTGCGCGGTCGTGCGACGTGGCTCCCAAACAAAATTGGCATCCTTTTTTTCCCACAAATAGAGCTTTCTTTTGGTGGTATTTGATCACCTCTGCGGTTTTTATTTTTTGCGCTATAAACAAAAATAGAGCGACAATTTTGAAAAAAATGCAATATTTTTTACTTTTTGCTATAATAAATATCCCCCAAAAACATATATAAAAAATGTTTTCCTCAGTTTAGGCCGATACGTATTCTTCTACCTATTTTTGGTAAAAAAACTAAAAAAAAAAAAAATCGCAATAAGCGTTTATCGATTGGTTTGCGCAAAATTTATAGCGTTTACAAAATAGGGGATAGTTTTATTGCATTCTTATGAATTTTTTTTTTTTTTTTTACTACTAATGGCGGCGATCAGCGATTTTTTCGTGATTTTTTCGTGACTGCGACAATAACGGCGGACACTTCGGACAATTTTGACACATTTTTGGGACCATTGTCATTTTCACAGCAAAAAATGCATTTAAATTGCATTGTTTATTGTGAAAATGACAGTTGCAGTTTGGGAGTTAACCACAGGGGGCGCTGTAGGATTTAGTGTTCACCTAGTGTGTGTTTACAACTGTAGGGTGGTGTGGCTGTAGGACTGACGTCATCGATCGAGTCTCCCTATAAAAGGGATGACACGATCGATGCAGTGCCACAGTGAAGCACGGGGAAGCCGTGTTTACATACGGCTCTCCCCGTTCTTCAGCTCCGGGGAGCGATCGCGACGGAGCGGCTATAAACAAATAGCCGCGCCCTCGTCCCGGATCGCTCCCCGAGGGAATCCGACCGCCGCATGTAGCGGGAGGGGGGGTCCCGTTTGGACCCCCGACCCGCGGAAAGGCAGGGACGTACATGTACGTTGATGTGCCTGTACGTGCCATTCTGCCGACGTATATCTACATGCAGCGGTCGGGAAGCGGTTTAGCTAGTGCATTGTTTGGTTCACTTACCTTTTCCTTCGATTTCCCTTCTAAATGTTTTTTTTTCTTTGTCTGAATTTCTCACTTCCTGTTTCTCCTCAGTAAACTTGCCCCCATCATCCGAGCGATGGTCAGACATTCAGACAAAGAAAAAAAAACATTTAGAAGGGAAATCGAAGGAAAAGGTAAGTGAACCAGCAATGCACTAGCTTAAAGGAACCCATTTAGAAAATAAAAAACAAACCTTTACAACCCCTTTATGCAAAAATAAATAGAGCAAGTGGTCTAATAAACCCTCTTAACTGTGGATAGCAACTAACCTGCATTAGAGCAGCAAGAATTAGAGTCACAATACTGCATACACTGTGTGGTAAGGATTGTGGATCATAAAACGCAAACAAAATTACAATTAAAATTTGGCAAAAAAATAAATAAAAAAAATTGGCATGTATTTATTTTTGATTAAAGTGCCTCTTTACTACTTGATTGAAGTACTGTATGTCTCATATGAATGCACTTGCCTTTGGGTTGTGCTCTTTGCATTATAGATTACAAAAAAAACTATTATAAAACAAAGCATGTTTCAGGACTGTGTAAATAAATTGGAATAATTTATTGTACAGTTCTCAGAAGTACACAAAGAACGAACTTTCACACTGTTCATACCAATTGTTGAACCTTGGCAAGCAACAATCTATATATTTATGACAGGGAAAAGCAAACAAACAGGTTAACTGTCCACAAGGCATAAAACCAAGCTAAAAGACTGTTCATATGCTTTATTCTATTTTTAATATAAAAGAAGATGAAAGCACTAAAAGATAAAAACTTGACTTACGCTCCATGAAGCAGTGGATCAAAAGGAGGATGCTGGGCACCATATACATGTTGAATGCTAATTTAAGAGGGAATAAAAACACAAAAACACTGTCAATACACTGTCCTACAAAAACAAAAACTAATTTAAAGCGGTAGTTCACCCTCCTTCACAGCATTAGACCATTACTTTCGGCAGCGTAGCGCGAGCTACGGTATGCCGGTCTTAAATTTTTAATCCCCGTACTCACTGTGCTATCGATGATTGAAGATTCTGACTCCCGCGGGGAATGGGCGTGCCTATGGAGAGGGAGGATGATTGACGCTCCCCGAAGACAGCCGGAGTAGGTCTCGGCTATTCACGGCGCCTGCGCACAGGCTATGCGCAGGCGCCGTGAATAGCCAAGCCTATTTCGGCTATTTCCGGAGAAGCGTGACGTGCCAGGGCCGGCCGTCAATCACCTTCTCTCACCATAGGAACGCCCATTCCCCGGATTCTTCAATCATCGATAGCACAATGAGTACGGGGATAAAAAATGTAAGACCGGCATACCGTAGCTCGCGCTACGATGCCGAATGTAATGGTCTAATAAAAAAAAACATTTTTTTTTTTTTTAACAGGGTGAACCCCCGCTTTAAAGACTTAAAAACATCAAAGATCTTTTCCTAAACTCACATAATATAATTTTCTGTAGAAGTCTTTGTGCTTCCATAACAATTGTGCCACCAATATCATAAACAAAAATGTATATGTATATGTGTATATATATATATATATATATATATATATATATATATATATATATATATATATATATATATATATATATATATAATATGTGTGTGTGTGTGTGTGTGTGTGTGAGATATATATATATATATATATATATATATATATATATATATATATATATATATATATATCTCTATATCATTGCCTGAGAGCTTATGATCTCCAATTAGATTTCCTTAAAAGAGAAGTACGAGATTAGAAAACAAACAAACAATCATACCTTCCTAGACGGCTGCAGCACTGATCTTATCTGCAGCTATCCTCACCTCTAAGACAAAGAACAGAGTGATCAAACACCATTGATTGCTCAGTTCTTGATCTACAGCCTGCAGAGCGCTGAGCTGTGCAGGGGGTGGGAGCAGCTGGCTCAGGCTCTCAGCAGCTCACTTCTGATCCAGGATTCTGGGCAGAGCCTGACCATATGGTCAGGATCTTTTCAGCGACTAGACCAGGTCTGATGTCAGTCGACAGCAGGCTTTAGCCCGCTGTCGGCTGAAAACAGGTCACAGGAGTGCAAAACTAAAATGCACGCCTGTGATCCATAGGAGAAGTGTAGCCAAAAAAGCATTGGCTCTACTTCTCCTATAAGGGTTAAGGCAAACTAATCTATAAACACATACACCCTAAGCCTCCTATCCAAACCATTCGTCGGGCTAGGTTCACACTATTATAAATCACATACTGTATATCACAAATCGCTATGAATTTGCCACACCCGCGTGCACTGGCAGACAAAACATGGTGCTCTTGAGCAGACCTGCAGACACCCCAATGCTTTGGAAAATGCAGCAGGTTTTCTAGTGGGTAAAACCGCATGGTGACAAGGCACCATGATGTTCCTATAGCCACATTTTTCAAAAAGGGTCCGGGACCTTTCCCATCCATTTTCCACAAGTCATTTGAATGGGCTGCTGAACCGGTGCAAACACAAGCTGCACCACCCCTCAATAGCGTGAATATGGCCTTAGTCAGGTTACATTACAAGGTTTAGTCTATTTGAGCAAGTGACCCATGTGCATCATATCCTGGCATTTTCAATTCCCTGGAAGGAACAGAAGCAGTGCCCAGCCCTGCTGCCAACAGCCTATCGGAATCTATGACTGTCTGATATACACAGCAGCTGGACGCTGTACAGAGCATGCTCACATTTAGAGCCATATGCATTCAGGATTTGTTGCCCACATACAAACACCTCTGGGGGAATCGGATCATTATGAAGCTTTGTACATTCAGGCTTTGCAATCCGTTCATCTCTGTAGGTTTGGTCTGAGAGTTAAAAAAATGTTTTTTTTCAGAATCACATTTTTCCAGTGTATTCTGCCTCTTCATTTTTCCCAGGAATCTCCTCTTCCTCTTTTAGTCTATGCCTGGCTATATAAGTTTACCGTTATCTGCCCATATTCTGAAGAAATTGTGAAATCCATTTCAGTTTACTTCTGCAAAACTATTTCCCTACACATCACAAGACAACTCCAGCTTCATTCCTACTAGCTCTGTTTACGACATTCTAAAATCATGTGCGCCATTAGAAAAACACGGACTGCCGTTGGTGACCCCCTATGAAATGTGTGGTTTTCTAGACGTCATGCTAATCCTCTGGCATGAATATTTCCCAAATCATGGACTCAACATATGTATGAAACAAATGAAGTCAGAATGCCTCGTCTGCTTGCTTGTTCCAGGGTTATGCCCAAGGTTCAGTTCACACTGCCGCGACATAGGATCTGACTTGTGAGAACCCAAGTCGTCTTAACTGATGCCACACAAATCGCTCCGACTTTAGAAAAGGTTCCTGCGCTACTTTTTTTTTTTTTTATTAATACAGTATGTATACACACATTTTACAAGGTGAGGGTTCACATATACTTTAACCACTTGCCGCCCGCCAATGACATATTGACGTCGGCAAAGTGGTTGTAGAATCCTGACTGGACGTCATATGACGTCCTCAGGATACTGAGCCGCTGCGCGCCCCCGGGGGCGCGCATCGCGGCGATCGTTGTTGCAGGGTGTCAGTTTGACACCCCGCAACACCGATCTCGGTAAAGAGTCTCTCACGGAGACTCTTTACCACGTGATCAGCCGTGTCCAACCACGGCTGATCACGATGTAAAGAGGAAGAGCCGTTGATGGCTCTTCCTCACTCGCGTCTGACAGACGTGAGTAGAGGAGAGCCGTTCGGCGGCTCTCCTGACAGGGGGGGTTCGCGCTGATTGTTTATCAGCGCAGCCCCCCCTCGGATGGCCACACTGGACGACCAGGGAAGCCCACCCTGGACCACCCTTTTGCCAGGGAAGGGCAAAAAAAAGGGGCAAAAAAAAAAGCATTAAAAAAAAAAAAAAAAAATGATGCCAATCAGTGCCCACAAATGGGCACTGATTGGCAACATGGGTAAATCAGTGCCACCACAGTGTCCATCAGTGCAACCCCACAGTGTCCATCAGTGCCACCCCACAGTGTCCATCCATGCCCAGTGCCCACCTATCAGTGCCCATCTGTGCCACCCATAAGTATCCATCAGTGCCACCCATAAGTGCCGCCCATGAGTGCCCAGTGCCGCCCATGAGTGCCCATCAGTGCCGCCCATGAGTGCCCATCAGTGGCGCATACCAGCGCCACCTCATCTGTGCCCGTCAGTACTACTTCATCGATGTCCATCAGTGCCATCTCATCGGTGCCCATCAGTGCCGCCATATCAGTGCCCGTAATTGAAAGAGAAAACTTACTTATTTACAAAAAAATTTACATAAAAAAATTAAAACGTAATTGTTTTTCAAAATTTCAGTCTTTTTTAGTTGTTGCGCAAAAAAAAAAAAAAAAAAAAAAAAAATTGCAGAGGTGATCAAATACCACCAAAAGAAAGCTCTATTTGTGGGGAAAAAAGGACGCCAATTTTGTTTGGGTACAGTGTAGCATGACCGCGCAATTGCCATTCAAAGTGCGACAGTGCTGAAAGCTGAATATTGGCTTGGGCGGGAAGGTGCGTAAGTGCCCTGTATGGAAGTGGTTAAAAAGTACTGTCACAGTCATATACTTTAGTAGTCTAGTCTTTCTCAGCAGAATGGGCGACTTTTCCATCTTATGCCAGGACAAAATACAGTCAGGCTGAGTGCTTTGTCAACATTCGGGAGAACCTTGCATATTTTATGAAGAGGTGGGAGGATGATGTCACGATTTCCCAATTGGCCAGTCAGTGGAAGCCATATATTCACTAATAAAAAAAAATATATATCAAAGGCTTTTCCTGAAAAGTGGAGGAGCGCCCAGCCCGACTTTCGTTGCAGACAGCAGATGGGAAGTTCTGTATTACAGCACACACAGTGGCTACTTGGAAGTTGTTTGTTTGGGCAAACTAGGTCCAAACAAACTAAAAATCAGAAGACAGCTGAAATTCTACTTTATACTGCGGCAGAGCGGCCCCACTGAGCTGGATCACATGTACACGATTCGGCTTTTCCCCCCAGGTACGGGACGCACACACGTGCCCCACACCCCAGCTGTGAGGATATGCGCTCCAGCACATGCCAATCAGCAGGTCCTGACCAATGATTTATGTATGGGAAACATTGATCAGCTGAGCGAATGACAGAAAAAGAGTCCAATGATGGTAAACAACACAGGGCTCTCTACATACAGCAGCGATATGCCAGTAAAAAACAGCACACATTACACATGGTTAGGCACACAGTTAACTCTTTGACTGTACCTAAATATTAACCACTTCCCAGCCAGTGTAATTAGTACAGTGACAGTGTATATTATTAGCACTGATCACTGCATTAGTGTCATGGGAGACGGCAGTGCCAGTTCATGTCAGATTGCTCACCACACTATCACAGTCCCACTATAAGTTGCTGATCATCGGCATTAGTAGTATAAAAAAAACCTGCATCTATACATTAACTTGTAGACGCTATAACTTTTACGCAAACCAATTAAATATACATTTAATCAAGTTTTTACTAAAGACATGTCAAATACCATAAGGCCTAAATTTATGACCAAATGTGTTGTTTTTTTTACTTTATGGGATATTTTTTACAGCAGAAAGTAAAAAAAAAAAAAAAACGGTTGCCGACTGCCGCATGTATATGTACGTCCACAGAATGGCACGTACAGGCATATGGGCGTACATGTACGTCCCTGCCTTTCCGCGGGTCGGGGGTCCGATCGGGACCCCCCCCCCCCCGTAACATGCAGCGGTCGGAAACCTGCAGGGAGCGATCCGGGATGAGGGCACGGCTATTCGTTACTAGCCGCCCCCTCGCGATCGCTCCCCGGAGCTGGATAACGGGGAGAGCCGTATGTAAACACGGCTTCCCCGTGCTTCACTGTGGCAGCTGCATCGATCGAGTCATCCCTTTTATAGGGAGACTCGATCGATGATGTCAGACCTACAGCCACACCCCCCTACAGTTGTAAACACACACTAGGTGAAGCCTAACTCCTTCAGCGCCCCCTGTGGTTAACTCCCAAACTGCAACTGTCATTTTCACAATAAAGAATGCAATTGAAATGCATTTTTTGCTGTGAAAATGACAATGGTCCCAAAAATGTGTCAAAATCGTCCGAAGTGTCCGCCATAATGTCGCAGTCACGAGAAAAAAAAAAAAAAAAAAAAAAAAAAAAAAAAAAAAAAAAAAAATCGCTGATCGCCGCCATTAGTAGTTAAAAAATAATTAATAGAAATGCAATAAAAATATCCCCTATTTTGTAAACGCTATAAATTTTGCGCAAACCAATCGATAGACGCTTATTGCGATTTTTTTTTACCAAAAATAGAAGAATACGTATCAGCCTAAACTGAGGGAAAAAAAATGTTTTATATATGTTTTTGGGGGATATTTATTATAGCAAAAAGTAAAAAATATTGATTTTTTTTCAAAATTGTCGCTCTATTTTTGTTTATAGTGCAAAAAATAAAAACCGCAGAGGTGATCAAATACCACCAAAAGAAAGCTCTATTTGTGGGGAAAAAAGGACGGCAATTTTGTTTGGGAGCCACGTCGCACGACCGCGCAATTGTCTATTAAAGCGACGCAGTGCCGAAACGCAAAACCTGGCTTGGGCATTTAGCTGCCAAAAGGTACAGGGCTTAACCGGTTAATGATATATCGACAGTACAGACCAAAAGTTTGGACACACCTTCTCATTCAAAGAGTATTCTTTATTTTCATGACTATGAAAATTGTAGATTCACACTGAAGGCGTCAAAACTATGAATTAACACATGTGGAATTATACATAACAAAAAAGTGTGAAACAACTGAAAATATATTTCATATTCTAGGTTCTTCAAAGTAGCCACCTTTTGCAGCAGACACATCTCTAGAACTGTTAAGAGGAGACTGTGTGAATCAGGCCTTCATGGTAGAATATCTGCTAGGAAACCACTGCTAAAGAAAGGCAACAAGCAGAAGAGACTTGTTAGGGCTAAAGAACACAAGGAATGGACATTAGACCAGTGGAAATCTGTGCTTTGGTCTGATGAGTCCAAACTTGAGATCTTTGGTTCCAACCCCTGTGTCTTAGTGCGACGCAGAAAAGGTGAACGGATGGACTCTACATGCCTGGTTCCCACCGTGAAGCATGGAGGAGGTGGTGTGATGGTGTGGGGGTGCTTTGCTGGTGACACTGTTGGGGATTTATTCAAAATTGAAGGCATACTGAACCAGCATGGCTACCACAGCATCTTGCAGCGGCATGCTATTCCATCCGGTTTGCGTTTAGTTGGACCATCATTTATTTTTCAACAGGACAGTGACCCCAAACACACCTCCAGGCTGTGTAAGGGCTATTCAACCAAGAAGGAGAGTGATGGGGTGCTGCGTCAGGTGACTACCTCTTGAAGCTCATCAAGAGAATGCCAAGAGTGTGCCAAGCAGTAAGCAAAGCAAAAGGTGGCTACTTTGAAGAACCTAGAATATGAAATATATTTTCAGTTGTTTCACACTTTTTTGTTATGTATAATTTCACGTGTTAATTCATAGTTTTGATGCCTTCAGTGTGAATCTACAATTTTCATAGTCATGAAAATAAAGAAAACTCTTTGAATGAGAAGGTGTGTCCAAACTTTTGGTCTGTACTGTGGTTAAACAAAGAAGGAATTATTTGAAAAAAAATAAAACTGCGCCAACACATTTACAGGATGTAATCTGCCCCTGGATGCACAAAATTAAAATTTCTCTAAATATAGCTCAATTGAATGCACGTAAACACACAGGGGTTCATTTACTCAGGCTGGGTTCACACCTATGCAAATTTTCTTCGCATAGCAGGAGAATGTGACTGACTCTCTATAGATCCGGTTCACATATCTCTGGGGCAGCTGCGGAGCGCACAGCACAGAAACGCTTTATTTTAGGGCCGTATTCAGGCAAAGATTCATCCCTGAAACGGAGAAAAGGGACGCACAGCGTTCCTGTGTGATCTGCGGCCGGTTTAGGTGTGAACTGAGCCTAAAACTGAAAAGTGTCAAATCTGGTGCAGCTGTGCATGGTAGCCAACCAGCTTCCAACTTTAGCTTGTTCAATTAGGATTTGACAATACAGGTGAAGCTCGAAAAATTTAACATTGTGCAAAAGTTCATTTATTTCACTAATGCAACTTAAAAGGTGAAACTAATATACGAGATAGACTCATTACATGCAAAGCAAGATAGTTCAAGCCATGATTTGTCATAATTGTGATGATTAGGGCTTACAGCTCAGGAAAATCCACAATCTCAGAATATTACATGCAATCAATAAAACAAGGATTGTAGATAGAACAATATCGGACCTCTGAAAAGTATAAGCATGTATATGTACTCAGTACTTGGTTTGGGCCCCTTTTGCAGCAATTACTGCCTCAATACGGCAAGGAAGCCATCGCCTGTGGCACTGCTGAGAAGTTATAGAAGACCACGATGTTTCAATAGTGGCCTTCAGCTCTTATGCTTTGTTCGGTTTCATGTTTCTCATCTTTCTCTTGGCAATGCCCCATAGATTCTCCATGGTGTTCAGGTCAGGCGAGTTTGCTGGCCAATCAAGCACAGTAATCCCGTGGTCATTGAACCAGGTTTTGGCACTTTTGGCAGTGTGGGCAGGTGCCAAGTCCTGCTGCAAGAGCTCGTCTGCAGAAGGAAGCATGAAGTGCTCCAAAATCTCCTGGTAGACGGCTGCGGTGACCCTGGACTTAATGAAGCACAATGGACCAACACCAGCAGATGACATGGCTCCCCAAATCAACACAGACTGTGGAAACTTCACACTGGACTTCAAGCATCTTGCAGGGTGCCTCTCCATTCTTCCTCCATACTCCGGCTCCTTGGTTTCCAAATGAGATGCAAAATTTGCTCTCATCAGAAAAGAGGACTTTGGACCACTGAGCAACAGACCAAATGTTTTTTTTCTTTAGCCCAGGTAAGATGCTTCTGGCGTTGTTTGTTGTTCAGGAGTGGCTTGACAAGAGGAATACGACACTTGAAGCCCATGTCAAGGATCCGTCTGTGTGTGGTGGCTCTTGACTGGAGACATCTCTCCGCAGGGGATGTGTATTAAGGGGCTGCCTGCTTACCATAATCCCTTTATGTTTATCTGTAGTCTCAATGAACAAATGTTCAGTTCCCATTGGTTGTTCCTTGCCCCCTCCCCTCTATGACAAAGCTAAGGGGAGTGTCCCTAACTGTGTGTAAAAGTGTATGTCTTGTATTTAATAAACAGTTTATGCTCTGCATGTTTAACCCTCAACACCTGTGTGGATTGTCTCGTGATTGAGGGGTTAAGGGCTGGTTATGGCGAATCTGCAGGCTGCGGGTGCGTTTGGAGGACAGGAGACACAGGTCTGGCGCATGTGCCCACCTGGGGTATTGGAGATCCGTCACACTTATTATTAAAGGCATATTACACCTTTCATAAAAAGGTAATAAAATTCACTAAAAGGAGAAAACAAGGTGCATGGGTGCAATGCATAGGCTCCTGCCGAGTCCTCCTCTATGGATTTGTGGCTATTGAACTAGAAGAAGTAAACAAAGGACTACAGGGGTGGTGATGATCTACTTGCACGCAACTGAATGAGTTCCACTGCCGCGTGGCAGATGGAACTTGTAGTCTTTCTATTCACAGAACCCTGTTAAGTCCCAGATAAAAAAAAAAAAACGAAAAAAAGGGAAGGGGGGGGGGGGCACTCACATTTTCCACATGCGTAAATTTAGAAGACAAAAAAAAGGGGCAATTACTCAAAGAGATGGCAATTGATGGTCGAAATTTGGAGGCAAGACGGGAATATATAAAAAAATATAAATGTTATTACAAAATAAGAAATTTTACAAAAAGCAATAATAAAACCATCTAAGATGAATAAAATCCTCTGTACATCGTCCCAGACTGAAGGTTTTTAATCCCCCCAATCCTCACCTGAGCTCCCTCCAATCCAGCGATGTTCACGATAGTCTCGGCTGTCCCAGGACTCTCACACCTCATTGACTGAGACAGTAGCAGGAGTCCATTGGCTCCCACTGCTGTCAAGCACAGCCAGTGAGCCAAAGAGGAAAGAGTGGGAGGGGGGGGGGTGAGCCATGGCTCAATGGGGGTTATTTACAAAAGGCAAATATACTTGCACTACAAATACACTTTCAAGTGCAGTAGCTGTAAATCTGAGGGGCACATGCAAGTAAAATAAAAAACATAATTTTATCTTGCACATGATTGGATGATAAAATCAGCAGAGCTTCCCCTCATTTCAGAACTTCCCCTCAGATTTACAGAGACTGCACTTCCAAGTGCACTTGTAGTGCAAAGTGTATTTAACTTTTATAAATAACCCCCTATGTGTCTTATGGATGCATAGAGCAGCAGCTCGGGAACGAGCATGCAGTGGTGCCCCAAAGGCAAGTGGCTTTCTTTGGGGGCACCGATCGAGAGGGAGGAGCGAGGAGTACCAGCGGGGGCCTCGAAAAGAGGATCGGAGCTGTAGAGAAATAATAGCAAGTACAGTATAGAAAAGGGTTAACGCCTTTTGGACTTTAACCCCTTAACGCCCGCCGCACGACTATTTACGTCCGCAAAATGGCACGGACAGGCAGATGGGCGTATATATACGTCCTTGCCTTCTAGCGGGTGGGGGGTCCGATCGGGACCCCCTCCGCTGCATGCGGATTCCCTCGGGGAGCGATCCGGGACGACGGCGCGGCTATTCGTTTATAGCCGCTCCATCGCGATCGCTCCTCTGAGCTGAAGAACGGGGAGAGCCGTATGTAAACACGGCTTCCCCGTGCTTCACTGTGGCGGCGTATCGATCGAGTGATCCTTTTTATAAGGGAGACTCGATCGATGACGTCAGTCCTACAGCCACACCCCCCTACAGTTGTAAACACACACTAGGTGAACCCTAACTCCTACAGCGCCCCCTGTGGTTAACTCCCAAACTGCAACTGTCATTTTCACAATAAACAATGCAATTTAAATGCATTTTTTGCTGTGAAAATGACAATGGTCCCAAAAATGTGTCAAAATTGTCCGAAGTGTCCGCCATAATGTCGCAGTCACGAAAAAAAAAAAAAAACGCTGATCGCCGCCAATAGTAGTAAAAAAAAAATTTTTTTATAAAAATGCAATACAACTATCCCCTATTTTGTAAACGCTATAAATTTTGCGCAAACCAATCGATAAACGCTTATTGCGATTTTTTTACCAAAAATAAGTAGAAGAATACGTATCGGCCTAAACTGAGGAAAAAAAATTGTTATATATGTTTTTGGGGGATATTTATTACAGCAAAAAGTAAAAAATATTGCATTTTTTTCAAAATTGTCGCTCTATTTTTGTTTATAGCGCAAAAAATAAAAACCGCAGAGGTGATCAAATACCACCAAAAGAAAGCTCTATTTGTGGGGAAAAAAGGACGCCAATTTTGTTTGGGAGCCACGTCGCACGACCGCGCAATTGTCTGTTAAAGCGACGCAGCGCCGAATCACAAAACCTGGCCTGGGCATTTAGCTGCAAAATGGTCCAGGGCTTAAGTGGTTAAAGGCCCCCCCCATTTATTAGGGCCTAGTAAGGTTGAACAAAGTGTATAATGGACTGATAAAATCAGAGGGATCCTGAGTAGTCGGTTGAGATTTGCAAATCCCACCAACAACCCCTTAGGCATCATTCACACAGCATTTTAGTGCCAGCTGCGGAAAGAACCCAGCGTATTACTGTGGATTCACGGGTGGAAGTGGACAGTTGGGACTGCTGAGCCTGTACAAATCAATGACAGGCCGATAGCGGCCACAACTGTCGGCTAAAAAAAACAAAGTAATTGCACAAGGAGCGATTACCTGTCATTAGAGACAGATAATCACCCCTGAATGCTAGCCGTTTGTGTCCAAGGCCAGTCATCTGTCCCTAACCGCAGGTATTTGTTGGTTGGAACACCTGCAGACACTGTCAGCCTGTCATTGCTTTGTACAGGCTGAGTGGCTGCAACTATCTACATCCACCTGTGAATCCAGCCGCAGGAACACGCTGGACTCTCATCACCTAATGTGGATAAGAAAAAAAAAACATTGATATAAAATCAGAGATTTTTTTTATTTTAAAAATCTGATTTATTTTAATAAGATGCTTTTGGAGTAAAAATCTATCTAAAGATAGTTTTCTATTTAAGATACATTAATAATTTAGTTTATTCAGCATGAAATGGAGCATGAGGCTGTATATTCTGCAACATTTACATTTTTGATAAACTCATTCAATGAATCCAAGCTCTGCAAGCTGAGAGAACATGCACTGCATTGATGCATTCACACAATTTCACACTACCAGCAAGAATAAGTCCTTACATTTAAAGAGCACCTGTCATTTCAGATCCACTGCTGCGGGACAGAGGAGGAGCTGCTGAGGGACAGAGGAGGAGCTGCTGCGGGACAGAGGAGGAGCTGCTGAGGGACAGAGGAGGAGCTGCTGAGGGACAGAGGAGGAGCTGCTGAGGGACAGAGGAGGAGCTGCTGAGGGACAGAGGAGGAGCTGCTGAGGGACAGAGGAGGAGCTGCTGAGGGACAGAGGAGGAGCTGCTGAGGGACAGAGGAGGAGCTGCTGAGGGACAGAGGAGGAGCTGCTGCGGGACAGAGGAGGAGCTGCTGCGGGACAGAGGAGGAGCTGCTGCGGGACAGAGGAGGAGCTGCTGCGGGACAGAGGAGGAGCTGCTGCGGGACAGAGGAGGAGCTGCTGCGGACGGAGATGACAGTTGCTCTTTAAAAATGTTGACATAAAACCAATCCACCCTGGACCAATATAACTATGTATGTATTTACCATTCCGGGTCGATACTGCTGGGAGTTGGAAATCCCTGAAGTAGGAACCGTTACTCTACTGATCTCCACGCCAAATGGCTGGTCATCTGCATCATGAACAAAAGGTGGTCGGCTGCTCGACACAGGCGCCAATCAGAGAATACTTTTCATATTCTGAATTAATAGTGTTTTCTGACTAAACAAGGTGGAGAGATGGGGTGGTGATGTCACTCTTCCACCTCCTCCAATCAGAGAATGCTTTGCGTTCATTCACAAAATACAAAGCATTTTCTGGCACCCCTGCTGCATGTCTTATCTCCTATATTAACAATGTATCAAGTTGGCCGCTCAGCACAGGACCCAGAAGCAAGTGGAGATCACTGGAGGGAGTCCATCTCCAGTGGCATCAGCCAGGTATGGTATATACATAATTTCATTGGTCCAAGCTGGACCAGTGTAATCATGTAGATTGTGCCGATTCCTGGAATGATTCTTTAAAGTGAAGTTCCAGTCATATTTTAGTTTACTAAAAGTCAGCAGCTACAAAAAGTGTAGCTGCTGACTTTTAATAAACAGCCACTCACCTGTCTTACGATCCAGCGGTGCATTCACCCACACTTTGTTCTCTCCGTGTCCTCCCATGGTGGCGCCGGTATCTCTACTATGGGCACCCAGCTGTGACAGCTTGCGGCTTTACCGCCGGGTGCGCACTGCGCATGTGGCGCTGCTCTCTGTGACTGGTCTCAAAGTTTTCTAGGACCTGTCATGTGTCCCAGAAGACTTCGGGGGGGGGGGGGCTTCCCTTTCGCCTAAGGCGACCAGAACGTAAGTGGGAGTAGGTACCTGTCAAAATCAAGCACTCTCTCTCCCCCCCCGCTCCCCAAAAGTTCAGTTTCACAAACAGGAGTCAGGGGAGCCTTAAAGCAGAAGTTGCACTTTTAGAAGGAACTCTGCTTTAAGGCACCTCCTGTTATATGGCGACTCTCTGCCCGTCACACAGTTGTGCTCCTATGCGGTCATCCTGCCACACAGACTTTGAATGGAGACTACCAGTAGCGTTTCTACACAAGCATTTCTCACTATCAGTGAACCTGCTCTGAGAAATGCCATGTAGCCATCACTGGAGTACATGCATATAGACAGGAAATGGCTGCAATGAGGCTGTATAAAATCAGCAGCACTGGGATGCACCATCTTAACAACTTTGAATTAGGAGTATGACCAAAGCTTTTTGGGCCATACTTGTCTTCTAGGTCACAGGATGGGTCCCCTTTTTCTGCACTTCTGTGACCCAGATATAGCCGAGAGCAGACTAAAGCCCGCTGAGAGCGGCCTCAATTACCGGCAGGTGCGGGCGCCAGGTCAGAATTTCTTGTCGCAATTGCGACCTGGCGCCCGGATATTGTCGACCCCTGATTTAGGATATTTTTATAGTACCTATAGGTAGGTCTTATTTAAAGCTCACCTATAGGTAAAAATCATGCATGGAAGTTTACTCACACTTTAAGATAAAAATGCCCCAGTACCTTTCTGTGCCCCGCCCCTCACACTTACCTGCGGTCTGTAGTCACCAGCGGTGGTTCCCACTGATCTTCATCACTTCCCCAACCTTCTAGGTTCCGGAGGCAGGTAGTGATAGAAGTAGGGTTGCCACCTTGTCCGTTTAAACCCAAACACATATGAATCACACAGGTTCTGAGGCCAATTTACTGCAGATGAGGCACCAATTAAGTTTAATTACTACCGTAATCAGCTACAGAACCTGTGTAATTAATATGTGTTCGTTTTTTAAAGGGATGGGGTGGCAACCCTAGATAGAAGCGACTGCTGCCCTCAGTCAAATTACTGGAAGGAGTGAGTAGGGGCACAGCTTCTGTATATCAGGGGTAGGCAACCTGGGGCCCTCCAGCTGTTGTGGAACTACATTTCCCATGAGGCCTTGCAAGGCTGGCAGTTACAATTACTCACAGAGGCATGATGGGACATTTAGTTCTGCAACAGCTGAAGGGCCCCAGTTTGCCTAGCCCTGCTGTACATGGATTGGAGGTGACCTCGGGAATCCTCTAAACCAGTGGTTCTCAACCTGGAAGTCAAATGATTTTTTGCCAGGGGTCACCAAATCCTGGGCTGTTCCTGGCTCTCCCAGCATTTTTGCGGGCGCCCAGCAGGGTTGTCCCTGGAGCCCGCAGCCACCTATTCAGTTCACGGCATGGTTGGGGGGCGGAGACTAAAGATCAGCTGACTGGTGAGGAATGTGAGGTGGGAGGGGCTGGAGGAGACCCTATCATGATTTCCACATAGGTGTCACTGCTACGAGACACAAGTGTCCCCACCACATAGCAGTCGTGGTGGGGACACTTATCAACTCCAGACTTGACTACGCAAATGCCCTCTATCTTGGACTCCCAAAATCCAAATCACTTGTCTGCAAGTCGTTCAAAATACGGCCGCTCGACTTGTGACTGGAAAAAAAACACGGGAATCCATCTCACCTTCGCTGAGATGCCTTCATTGGCTGCCCGTGAAAGACAGAATCACTTTCAAAGCACTCTGCCTAACGCATAAGTGTATTCTGGGAAATGCCCCCCTATATCTATGCGAGAAACTAAAAGCTCACAACACCAATTGCATTCTGCGATCCACCAACCAAAATCTACTCCAGATACCCAAAGCCAGATACAAGTCCAAAGGAGAACGAAGATTTGCAGTCCAAGGACCTAGACTATGGAATGCTCTACCAACCACCATCCGATTGGAGGTAAACCACCTGGCCTTCAGGAGAAAGATCAAGACCCATCTCTTCTGAGGGCCCAGGGAACGGATACCAAGCGCCCAGAGGCAATTCAGTTTGCATGTGTTGCGCTATATAAGTTTCTCACTCACTCACAAAGTCAGATACACAGCGAGTAACACTACTTGTGATTAGAGTTGCCATTAAAAGGCGCCACTACAGTTCTCAGATCAGCAGATGACCTTGATCAAGAGCACCTAAGTTGGCTGATCAGAACTCCCCCCAAGCATTTCCACTGATCCCAACTCCCCACCAGCACTGCCACTGATCCCATACTCCCCACCAGCACTGCCACTGATCCCATACTCCCCACCAGCACTGCCACTGATCCCATACTCCCCACCAGCACTGCCACTGATCCCAACTCCCCACCAGCACTGCCACTGATCCCATACTCCCCACCAGCACTGCCACTGATCCCATACTCCCCGCCAGCACTGCCACTGATCCCAACTCCCCGCCAGCACTGCCACTGATCCCAACTCCCCGCCAGCACTGCCACTGATCCCAACTCCCCGCCAGCACTACCAGTGATCCCAACTCCCCGCCAGCACTACCAGTGATCCCAACTCCCCGCCAGCACTACCAGTGATCCCAACTCCCCGCCAGCACTGCCACTCATCCCATCCCCCCCAACAAGGAGTAAGAGAAGGAATAAAAATAGAGAATACATGGAAGGGAGAGGAAAAAAGGGGAGAAAGAACAAGAAAGACAGTAAGAGAGAGGGAAAAAAGAAATTAGGACAGAGAGAGATAAAGGGAAAAGAAAGGAGAACAAAGAGAGAGTGGTACATCCTAAAATGTACCATAAGGGGGTTGAATACTGTATGAGTGTAAGGGACTCAGGGAGCGCAAATTACTTGTCTTGCCTTGGGTGCCGACAACCTACGCTACAAAAATAATTTTACTGTTAGGGGTCCCCACAGCTTGGGGAATGTTATCAAGGGGTCACGGCACTAGATGGTTGAGAACCACTGCTCTAAGCTCATCTCTAGCCGTACGCTAAACTTGCTCTCTTTTATTTAATCCAATCAGCTGTGTGTGGGGTCTTTCCCACTCAGCAGCTCATATAAACACAGGTGGTCTGCAGTGACGGAATGATAACTCATTGGGCTGAGAGAAGAGTTTGGTGTTGAGCTGGAGAGGAGTTAAGGGGATGCCCACGCTCATCTCTTCTCCATACAGATGACAGACGTGTACAGCGCTGGCACGGAGTGTGCACACAGGTGGGGGGGTCCCCTGACCAAAGCCCCCCGCTGAGCAGGCACTTGTGTGTACACGCGCTCAGCAGCGGTAACTAAAGAGAAGCAGCTACAAATTATTATATATATATATATATCTCTCTCTATCGATCTCACAGAAATATGGGTGTAATATCAGAAGAGAAATAAATCACAAACCATGGGAGTCCCCATTGTAGGTGGGGGAGGGGAAGGATAAAGAAACGCTTCCTATTGGAGGGAACCCTATGACACCCCATGGTGCAGCCATCTACATAACACTCAGTGAGGATCCCTATACATATCATGCACATTCTATTCTGCTTCTTCTGACTCCAGAGGATGGCATCAATCATCACACAGGCATGATGCCCCCAGAGCACGGATCTTTAGGGCCCCCCCCCGGCTGTAAAGACTCCTAGGGGCCCCCCAGACTGTGTGGATGGTGACAAGGAAGTCCTGGTGACACAAGTGTCAGGAGATGAGCCATTTGTCCCCACTGTACCTACCTCCCCGGTACTTTAGAGACATTCCTCTTCCAGAACTGCTTTCTCCCCGTATCGCTCGCCATTTCCCCTCCACATCACCGATCTCCCGGGAGAAATAGACGGATCGCACCCGGCTACTCAATTTTTTTCCCCAAACCCTCCTATCCACTGTGACTGGAAGTCGCCATGTTTGGACGGGCAACAACCAATCCCGCCATTGGTCGAGCTGACAACCTGAGGGATGTCGTCCAATCAGAAGTGGCGATGCTTAGCATCGCGGAAGTCAACAAACTTTTGCCAGCACTTAAAGGTCCCTGTAATGTAGTACTGACGTTTCGTAGCCCGGTGTTCCGCCCACCCACGTCATATGAGCATGACAGCTACGTAACAAATGTGTCTCCTCGCAGGACGCCGCCATGTTTATGGTTATCTCCTAGGGATAGACGCAGGGACACACGTTCTATAATGTAACGGAATGCAAAGAAGCAAACGTTCCATGAAGAGATCATAGTTCCATTCGCGCAGCAGATGAGATCTCAGACTCTGGTGTTCTGTGATAATGTCTTTTCATGAGTACACAACTATTATTTTTATTTTTTTATCTTAAAGAGAATTTGTCACCACCTCATAACTGATGTTCCACCCCCTTACGAAAAAATTAAAAGTCAGCAGCTACAAATTCTGTAGCTGCTGACTTTTAATTTATGGACACGTACCCGTCCAGGGTTCCCGCTATGTCGGCACCCCAGCTGATCTTCGGATTGGCTGTGCAAGGATTTTTGACAGACTAGGCAAAATCTAATTTTGCCACCCCCCATTGGCTCCACCCTTGACTCCACCACCCTTTCTCTGCCCATGTAAACCCCACCTTTTTAATGAAGCGCCCATCAAATGCAGCCTTACCAGCACCCATCAAGTGCAGCCTCACCAGCGCCCATCAATGCAGCCTCACCAGTGCCCATCAGATGCAGCCTCACCAGCGCGCATCAGATGCAGCCTTATCAGCGCCAATCAAATGCAGCCTCACCAGTGCCCATCAGATGCAGCCTCACCAGCGCCCATCAGATGCAGCCTCACCAGCGCCCATCAAATGCACCCTCACCAGCGTCCATCAAATGCAGCCTCACCAGCGCCCATCAAATGCAGCCTGCCAGTGGCCATCAATTAATGTTTGCTTGCTTCCATTCATTGAGGAGTCGGGACACAGACATAGTCCTCCACCGCCACTGAGCCTGACACTATGTGCGAACGGAGTGGTGGCTGCCTGCTGATGCTGAGACTTAATTGCTTGCTGCAGAGAGAAGAAAGTAGAAACATCAGAGGCCAGGCGCCCTAGGCAGCAGGGCGCCCTAGGTGGCTGCCTAGTTTGCCTAGTGGTAGCACCGGCCCTGCGCGCCATTCATGGTTAGCGATGAGCCGAACACCCCCGCCCCCCCAGTTCGGTTCGCAGCAGAACATGGGAACAGAAAAAAGTTTGTTCGAACACGCGAACACAGTTAAATTATATAGGACACGAACGTTAAAAATCAAAAGTGCTAATTTTAAAGGCTAATATGCAAGTTATTGCCATAAAAAGTGTTTGGGGACCCGGGTCCTGCCCCAGGGGACATATGCCAATGCAAAAAAAAAGTTTTAAAAACGTCTGTTTTTCCGGGAGCAGTGATTTTAATAATGCTTAAAGTGAAACAATAACAATTAAATATTCCTTTAAATTTCATGCCTGGGGGTGTCTATAGCATGCCTTTAAAGTGGCACGTTTTTCCCGTGTTTAGAACAGTCCCGCAGCAAAATGACATTTCTAAAGGAAAAAAAATAATTTAAAACTGATCGCGGCTGTAATGAATTGTCGGGTCTCGACAATACAAATAAAACTCATTGAAAAAAACAGCATGGGTCACCCTGTCCCCCAGTCCATTACCAGGCCCTTTGGGCACCCAATTTAAAAAAAAGATGTGGGGGTCCCCCAGGCCCTATATACTCTGAACAGCAGTATATATACTATACGGCCTGCCCTATATACTCTGCGGAAAATTGAGCCTTAGGTGTTGGTGGTACCAGAACACTGTAATCCCTCACAGATACTCTTATTGAGTGCAGGAACGTGCCCTGCCGTGAAATATTAGATCAAAAATTGTAATTACGTGGCTCTGTTAAACAGGGGCAGAAAAATTGGGCCTTTGGTTTTGGTGGCGCCAGACAGGGGTGTATTTAGGTTTTGTGCTGCCCTAGGCCTGACTAAACTCATGCACCCCCTAATTTAAATATGACCCACCCCTTCCTGTCAAGGCCACACCCCTTGCGGTTTAAGACCCACCCTGAAATTTTCAAGTTGGGACACTAGTTCTGATGGCCTGGGGGGGGGGGCAAAGGATTCCCTTATTTTGCATAGATTTACTCTCACTTCCTGTTTGGCTATGGGACATGAAGTGAAGGGAAATCTCTGCAATGGGAAAGGGATGGTAAAAAATTAGAAGCAACGCCCCCCCCCCCCCCCCCACAGTTGCAGAATGCCAACCGCCCACATACTGGAAGCAGTGCGGCGGATTTATGGGGGCGCTAAACTAATTTGCCTAACAGTGTAGCGCAAGCACTGTCCGTGCTGCCCCCCTGCAAAGAGCTGCCCTAGGCCTGGGCCTTGTTGGCCTAGGCCAGGATACAGCCTTGTTGGCCTAGGCCAGGATACAGCATATCCTGGCCTGGGCCTTGTTGGCCTAGGCCAGGATACAGGATAAGAATTGTAATTACATGCCCCTGTTAAACAGGGTCAGAAAAATTGGGCCTTATGCAGTGGTGGTGGTGGTCTAAACCCAAAATATTTTAAGAAGTTAGCATCATCAAGACTGAAGAGGAATTGGATAGTCACTCAGCATAGGCAGTCTTCAAGGGATCCCACATCCATAGGAAATTCAATCAGTTATATCAGCATCAGGTGCTTGGTAGCTGCTGATCCAAGACTGATTGATTTTTATGAATGTGAGCCTTTGGTCCATCCTCAAGACCCAGTAACCCAGTAGATGCTCTGTTGGAAAGGTCTCCAGGTCTGCTTCTGCCCCTAGATATTTCTGCACCATGTAATGCAGACGCTGGCGATGGTTGCTTGAACCGATTAGACCTTGGTGCTGAGGACTAAAAAATTGTTTGAAGGCATCGGTCAGCCGGCCACCTTCTCCACCGTTCTTTCTCTGACTGAACGAAGCCTCAGCAACATGTTGTCCAGCACCAGGAAATTGTAACCTCCCAGGGTCTGGAAATACATTGCACAAACTTTTCTTCAAGGCCTCCTGAAGATGTTTCATCCTCTGCTCCCTCTGCGAAGACAGGATGAGTTCTGCAACCTTACCCTTGTAACGTCGATCAAGAAGGGTTGCCAGCCAGTAATGACCCCTCTCCTTGATACCACGAATCCTAGGGTCCTTTTGCAGGCTTTGCAGAATCAGGGAGGCCATGGAGCGTAAGTTTGCAGAGGCATTCGATTCTGAGTCCTCTCGGTCACTAAGGATCATATGATCTGCAACTACCTCCTCCCAGCCACGTACATATCCTTGGGTTTCTGGGGACTAAAAATGATCCCTTGAAGACTGCTGCTGAGTGTTATTCTCCACGTCCATGCTGACACAATCCTCCTCCTCTTCTTCTTTCTGTGTGTTTGGCTGGCACGCAGGAATAATATCTGGATAAAGGGGGCCTTGAGAGGTAAGGAAGTCCTCTTCCCCCCGCTGTTCTGCCTCAAGTGCCCTGTCCATTGTTCCATGAAGCGTGTGCTCCAACAGGAAGACAAGAGGCATTCTCGTGGCCTCCTCAAATGGTGACAGGACAGTGCATGCATCCTTGATCAGTAGCCACTAGCGTGGCAAAAGAAAAGCCAAGCTCCCCTGACCTTGTCCTTGTGCCATACTCACATAGGTACTCATTGATGGCCCTCTGCTGCGTGTGCAGCCACTGCCGCATTGCCAACGTTGAGTTCCACCTGGTGGGCATTTAAAAAATAAGGCCGGTTGGTGGGCAGGTTGCATTCCCTTTGAATGTCAGCCAGCCGAGCACTGGCATTATATGACCGGCGGAAATGACCACAGACTTTTCTAGCCTGCCTCAGGAGATCCTGTAACCCTGGGTACCTGCTCGAGAACCGCTGCACCACCAAATTCAGGACTTGAGCCAAACAGGGAACATGGATCAAGTGTCCTGTCAGAGGGCAGAGAGGAGGTTGGTGCCATTGTCGCATACAACCATTCCTGGCTGAAGCTGGCATGGCGTTAACCACCTCTGAGCCTGCCCCTGCAGTGCTGACAGTCTCTGCCCCGGTGTGGCTCCTGTCTCCTAAGCAGACCAACTCAAGCACTGCATGGCATCTTGAACGACTATGGAGCACCGCTGGTTCAGAGGACAAATCTGCAGAGGAAGAGGCCATAGAGGAATAAGAGGGGGGGTTGGAGGAGAGAGCTGTGGCAGAATCACCACTAGCATTTTCGAGGCGTGGTGGCGGAACAAGCTCCAACAATACTGAACCCTGTCCTGCCTCCTTCCCAGCTGCCAGCAGAGTTACCCAGTGCGCTGTGAAAGAAAGGTAACGTCCCTGTCCATTCCTGCTGGACCATGAATCAGCAGTAATATGCACCTTACTGCTGACTGCCCTGTCCAACGAGACCAAGACATTGCCTTCCACATGCAGGTAGAGAGCCGGAATGGCCTTCTGTGAAAAGAAATAGTGTTTTGCAATCTGCCACTGAGGTACAGCACATTCCACAAGTTCACAAAAGGGGTGCAGAGTCTACCAGCTGAAAAGGCAGCAGTTACAGTGCTAGACATTTGGCCAAGCTAGCTATCAGACACTGAGCATGTGGATGGCTGGGACCGAATTTCCTTCAACGGTTTAGCAACTTGGGTAGGGAAAGTTGCCTGCTAAAATCAGATGGTGGTGTACCGCTAGCAGATTGGTTGCAAATACTTGGGACACCTATGGCTATACCTTCATTCCTCTCCATGCAGGTTTCTGAGAGGACTGGAGGTATAGTGGGGTTGGAGATCCCAGATGAGGAGCAAGGAGAAGTCCACCTTGTTCTTTGATGTGGGTCTTTCAAGTGCTGTTGCCATAGGACTGCATGGGAGGTCGTCATATGTCTGGTCAAGCATGTGGTGCCCATGCGGCTGCTGTTTTGGCCACGCTTGATCCGTTGCAAACAGCAACGGTGCGATCTGCTGCCCATGTGTCAAAAAGGCCCACACCAAAGAACTTTTCAAAATCAATGGCATCCTGCCTCTTTGGAGATGTGCCTCTTCCTCCTTTCTTCTATCAGGCACCCAAGTAGAGTCAGTGACCTCATCATCGCCTCCCTGCTCGTCACTGGAGCAAACTTTGCAGTATGCTGCAGCTGGGGGAACATGACTGCCAGTTTCTTGTCCTTCTTGGGAACCCCCTCTCTCTAGGCTCACGTTACTCCTTTCCTCAACCTGGGTACCAACATCATAGCCTTCAAATCGCTGTGCATTCTCCAGCAGCATGGGGGACTCCTCCGGTGGGGCTACGGAAGGACTGACTGTGGAGAAGGAGCCGTTGGAATAGGCTTTGGCAGCTGCACTGAAAGGCTAACTACCCTGAGCATGGGTGACAGAGGATGAGGAGGATAAGGACGGGTTTGTTATCTACTCCACCAACTCTTCTGCATGTTGTGGCTCAATAACATGGCCAGCAGCAGAAAAATAAGAGAAGCGTGCACTGCGTGCCCCACAGCCAGAGGATGCACCATGCCCACGACCAGCCCTCTTTTAGTGGCCTGTGAACACCTGCCTCTACTTGGTGGCCTTCCGGACAAAGGGCCAGATTCTCAAACAAACGGCGTTGGCGTAGTGTAAGCCATTTACAACACGCCACCGCAACTTACTGGAGCAAGTGCCGTATTCTCCAAGCACTTGCTCCGTAATTTGCGGCGGCGTAGTGTAAATGGCCCTGGGGATGGCCACGTAATTCAAAGGGGGCGGCTTGTATTCAAATTAAGCGCGGCCCCCGCGCCGATCGAACTGCGCATGCGCCGGGCGGGAAAAAGAGCCCAGTGTGCATGCTCCAGCTCACAACGGAAAACGTCAATGACGCCGACGTGAGCGTCATTGACGTAAAGTTGTATTCGCGGACCACTTAGTAAAACGACGTAACCGACGGAAAAAGACGACGCTGACCCGACGCCATACTTAACATGGCATACGGCGGACTGGCGTAAGGTTACCCCTCATATAGCAGGGGTAACCTTACGCTTACGGAAACGACGTAAATGACAACTACGTGGCGCAAATTTGTTCGGGAATCGGCGTATCAGGCTCATTTGCATAGTCAAATGAAAACTGACCGTAAACGCCACCTAGCGGCCAGCGTCGAATTACATCTAAGATCCGACGGTGTAAGTGACTTACACCTGTCGGATCTAGGCCGTATCTATGCGAAAATGATTCTAGGAATCACTCGCATAGATACCCGGGGCCAAAAACAGAGATACGACGGTGTTTCCTGAGATACACCGTCGTAACTCTTTTGAGAATCTGTCCCATAATGTATATTTTGTTTTGCAACACCACACTACACTGTATTAGATACTGTGTACACCACCAGAAGTGTAGTAGCAAGTGCACTACAGCTGCACTGTATTGTGTACTGTGTACATCACCAGAAATGTAGTAGCAACTGTACTACGGCTGCACTGTATTGTTACTGTGTACACCAACACAAAAGTAGTAGCAACTGCACTACGGGTGCACTGTATTGTGTACACCACCAGAAGTGTAGTAGAAAAAAGTACACCAGGAATGCACTGTAGATATAGGCTACACTGGATGCAGAGTGTAAATATATATATATATAAAATACACTGCAGCTAACTGAATAACCTGCCTGCTCAATCTAAATCACACTCTCTCTCCATCCACACCAACAACACACTACACAGGGCCGCCATGCAGGCAGATTTATATAGTGTGGGGTGTGGACTTAGTCCCCCTAAGCCATGGGGTGCTCAACCTGTGGCCCTCCAGCTGTTGTGAAACTACAAGTCCTATGAGGCATTGCAAGCCGCTGACAGTTACAATCATGTTCCCCAAAGGCAGAGGCATGATGGGACTTGTAGTTCCGCAACAGCTGGAGGGCCACAGGTTGAGCACCCATGCGGCCTAAGCCATGATTGGCCAAAAAGCACCCTGACTTTGGCCAGTTATGGCTCTCTTAGCAAAGGGCGCTGGGATTGGCCAAAGCATGCAGGCCAATCCCAGCTTTGGCCAATCATCATACAGCAATGCACTAAACGATCAAATGCTACAGCCCTATTTATTAACACAAAGGTTGCTATTTATTTTTTCCATTTAGCGATTTTTAACACATATGTCACCAATCACAAGTCAATGGAAAGACCCAACACCTTCCTCAGATTCATCAAATAAATTGTTACTGCCCTGATGAGTGCCATTTTCCTGAAAATATTCCACCATCAGAAACCGAAAGAAGACGCAAAACATTTAAAATTAAAATAAATTGGGTGTGCGGCAAAGGAGGTTAGGAAAGACACCAATTTTCATTGTCCCCAATGTCCATCCCAAAATAGGCATCGAAGAATGCTTTAGACGTTATCACACTTCCCTAAAATATTATCCCATATTTCTAACAGCCTGCCATTTCCCCATTTAAAATTTCTATACTGATTATTTACCTGCTGCCTCAACCAACCATACCACTTCCTTCCATATAAACTGACCCTGGCCTGTTTATCGACTATAAAATGAGGAAAAAAAGTTGCGCTAACTATAAATATTGTAAACCAGTAGCAGCTAGCACCAACAAAAGACAATATTGTGTACAAAGAATAAAAAAGAAAAAGTGCAGCGCTAAATATTCAGTGAAATGAATCAAAAAATATGGTAAATAATCAAAGTTCAGTGAAAAATCAAAGAAATTTAAAAAAACACAAAAGAGGGGGACACACCCCCAAGTAATGTGACAGGTAAATAACCTAAAAGGCAGCTAGAAAGTGAGATCTAGCTGGATAATGTGTAATGTGAACACACCGTGATAAGTGAGGGAACACAAAAATAAATGATAATAAGAACCTCAAATGAAGTCCATGTAATTTAAACGTTTAACTTCAAAATGTAAATGTGATAGTCCAAGGTCAGAATGGCCTATACAGTCCAAAGAAATATATATATGCAATGTATTTCCTTTTTTGGAGTTGGTCAGAAGTTCTTTGTGGAAAAGACCAAATGACTGTAGAGGAATGGAAGATGTTGTGATCTTCTCAGGTATGGAACTCAGATGTTCTTAATAAGCAATTGGAACCTCATCGGCAATCCATAATAGTATCCAAATAAACAAGTATAAAGATGGGTACTCTTACCGGAAAGTGTGGACATACACGTCAGCGACGGTATGTCAAACACGCATGTACGAGCTCCTAGGCAGCCGTGATGTCAGTGGGGAAGCTGTTTGATGTGCCAGCCTTTAATCCGCCAGGACGGGTCCAATCCAATGAGAGGAGACAGCTCGTGCAGGTGTGGTTCTCAGATGAAAGAGTGTAATATGCAGGCCAAACGTAGAAACCATGTAAGGGAAAACGTACTCACATAGTGCGGTTAATCCCAAAACAAGCCTTTATTAGGCATAGAAAATAAAAGCCAAAATAGACAAAAAACTGGATAAAAATATAAAAAATAGATAAAAAAGTACAAGCCCAGTGAAAGACGAGTACAAGTGATCACAAGTAAAATATGGCGTAATGAGCAAGTAGCATATGAGCTATGTACCCGACATGTTTCGAGCGGTAGAGCTCTTCAACTGGGGCATAACCCATACAAGTGCCCAACGCCATCTATTTATAACATAAGAATAAGCAATGATGACAGCGTGCCTGCAAACAGCTGAGGGAAGCCAGAGGAATTAGCCAATCACAATCACTGACTTCAGGTGCCGCCCACTACTGTCAGCAAAGGACGTAGGATAAGCAATGATGTCAGCGTGCCTGCAAACAGCTGAAAGAAGCCAGGGGAATTAACCAATCACAATCACTGACTTCAGGTGCCGCCCACTACTATCAGCAAAGGACGTAGTAAGTGAACAGCCACCTGTTGACTGTGGAACATCCGAGTGTCCATTGGTCCCCAGAGCGTGTCCAGGCGGGGCATACGCAACGTCATAGCCGTCCTCAATACTGCAGCCGGTGCGTCGGTCTACGGCACCTACAACTGCTGCCAATCTGGGGGCTGGGGGCGGTCAGGCTCTTGACATATGCGCAAGCGCAGCCACGGTGGACACGAGGGTCCCTACGGGAGCCGCAGGGACACTGACGTGTAATATACGCGGCGCGCGTGCGTCCCACCCTGGAACGCAAAAGGGCCAATCACAGGGAAGAGTCAGTGTATTGTGAACCCAGGTCAGCGTCATGATGTCATCACGCTGCGCCCTCACAATGCGTTCCAAGTATTCTAATGACTCGCACATACGAATCAGTGAGGAATATGGACACTGACCTGGAATGCAAGGGGAGTAACATTTAGGAATACCCAATGATGGTGTGGACAGTGTATACAGGGCTGTGTGGCATCATTGCTATTGTAAACAAAAAATATACATTGATACATATACAATCAATAAACAAAATACCTGAAAAATAATAATGAATATGCCTGCATATAAAAATAACAATGCTATACTTTGAATACATGTGAGAAATGGAGAAAATGGCCATAATGATATGCTTATAAGAATGCCTAACAAAAATCCCAAATTAAGGAAAGCACAATAAGAGAAGGACATAAACGTCATACAATCGCTAGGATTTGTTAATAAAGGCGTTAATATCCCACTCTATATTGAGTCCATGAGGGAAAAAACAGCGAAGCTGGTATATCCAGAACATCTCAAGTTGGGACACGCCTCTGATCTTGGACTCGCCCCTCCAATGGGGGGTAAATTTGCCAATGATCTGGAAACTTGTCCCCTCTGGATTTTTGTGATGATGTTCCAGGTAGTGTTTGGGCACACTGTGATTAGTTTTACCCAATCTGATCCGAGCTATGTGTTCATTTACCCTGATTGAGAACGTACGTATGGTCCTGCCAACGTATTGTTTTTTGCACGGACAAGTAAGCAAATAGACAACATAACGGGTGTCGCAGGTTACAAAATCCCTCACATGGTAAATACTGGATGTCACTGTAGATGTAAAACTGGTAATCTTTCTGTTGGTAAGCGCGTTTAAAAGACAGACATTACATCTCCTGCATGCATGGAATCCCTTCATCTCAGGAAAGAAAGACGGTTTGGTAGGAGGGTCTGATACGTTAGGGGCAAGCTTATTCCTGAGTGCCATGGCCCCCCTAAATACAACTCCAGGTCTATCAGGGAGTACCGGGCCCAAAAGGGAGTCACTTTTCAAAACGTTCCAATGCTGATTGAGTATGCTTTTGATACGTTTATGCTGGACAGAATACTGAGTAGTAAATGCCCATTTGAATTTTGTATCAGGGGGACGTTTTGGTTTCTCTACAGTAAGGGAATCTCTATCGATCTTGCGAACACGCTCAATATCCTCATCCACTTTTCCCGGTGAGTACCCCTTCTCAACAAATTTGGCCTTGAGGGATTCCGCTTGTATGACAAAATCAGAGGCGTTTGTACAATTCCTTCTAATGCGGAGCAACTGGCTGAAAGGTATAGATTTCAGCCAAGAACTGTAATGACAGCTGTCCGTGGGAATGTACCCGTTTCTGTCTGTTGGCTTAAAAAATGTTCTAGTAACCAACTGATTATTGTCCACTGAAATCTCAAGGTCGAGAAAATGTATAAGGGTGTGGCTGAGATCATAAGTGAGGATAATGCCCATCTCGTTGTCATTCAAAGTGACCATAAAGTCATGGAGAGATTCTTCATCCCCATGCCACAGGAGGAGGATGTCGTCTATGTACCTGGCCCACAGCAAGATCTCTGGACGATGGAGGGCATAGACGACATCCTCCTCCCAATGGGCCATGTAAAGGTTCGCCAGGCTGGGGGCAAACTTGGCCCCCATCGCGACACCCTTTGTTTGAAGAAAAAAACGTTGGTCATACCAAAAATAATTGCCCTGTGTGGCAAATTTGAGCAAGTCCATGATGAATCTCTGTTGTGCAATGGGGAGTGTGCCGTCCCTAGAAAGGGACAGTTCCACAGATTTGAACCCCAATTTGTGTGGTATGCACGTATACAGAGATGTAACATCGGCGGTTACCAATAGACATCCCTCAGGAAGATCCACTGCTTGTAATTTGCGTATCGTGTCACCAGTGTCTTTTAAGAAAGACGGAACAGCCCGCACCAGGGGTTGTAGGAAGAAATCGATGTACCTCCCAATACGAGAGGTCACCGAGTCTATCCCGCTCACGATGGGTCTGCCCGGGGGATTGGTGACACTTTTGTGGATCTTAGGGAGGAAGTACATAACTGGAATGCGAGGGACGGTAGGTATAAGATAATCCTTTTCTTTTTTATCCAGAATTCCGTCAGAAAAACCCCTATTGATCAAACCCAAAAGAGACTTCTTTAGCGTCTTTGTTGGATCAGACGTCAATGGGGCATAGGTGCTTGTGTCATCAAGGATGCGGCACATCTCTAAATGATAATCCGCCTTATCCATGATGACCAAACCACCTCCCTTATCGGCTGGCCGAATTATTAGGTCTTTTCTCTCACACAAAGATTTAAGACCCAATTTGATGTCAGGATGGTCGTAGGTACGTTTTTTGGGTATGGCTTCAAGATCTTTGAGTACCAAGTCTCGAAAGACCTTGATGGATGATGCTGTGGCGGTAGGAGGGTTGAACAATGATGGATTGGACATCCCTGAATGGATTACATCTCCTAAGGAGGCATAAGAAGTTTTGGACTGATAAGGGTTAGACAAAAAATATCTCTGAATATTTAATTTTCGGGTAAACTTATGAATATCGACAAAAGTGTCGAATTTATTCAATTGTTTCGATGGAACGAATTTTAAACCCTTGTCTAAGGTGGTAATCTCAGCCTTGGAAAATTCAACCTTGCTCAGATTGAAAATGCCACTACCTTTTACAGTCTGCCTCTTTTTCCTTGCCCTCCTCCCCCCTCGGGTGCCCCGTTTTGTTCTATGCCCCTTTTGGAACCCGTGCGAGCCCTGGGAAAATCCCCTTCATGGGGGGGCTCATGATGTGAGCGATTATAAGAATAAGGAGACCTATTGTAAGAATCCTGATCACCCTCCGTATAGGGATAGTAACCCCTAGTGTCCCTCAATGGAAGAAACCTATTGTGGGTATGTACCGGGGTATGATCTCCACGAGGTCGATCATAGTGACCACCTCCTCGACTGTCATAAAATTCATGAGGAGATCTATCTCTACCATGAGAGTAGTGGGGTGATCTATCCCTGGTGTATGAATCCCGGGGGGATCTATCCCGACTATGGTAATAGACAGTACTATGGTCATTAGAAACCTGGTGGTTACCCCTTCCTTTACCTCGTCCCCCCCTCCCCCTGGGTTGCCCCTTAATGTGGTTATTGGGGATGGGGAATTTACTTGGAGGATCTGTTGTTTTCATTGAAGGAACTTGGGGGGTGGTCGCGGGAACCAAAATTCTCGAGACATTGGCCAAGGGAGCCGTAGTATCCATTTGTGTGGGAATTACCTCACTGGATGGTATAAGTGACTCTTTTTTTTGCCATTTGTAAACCAGACCCGTTTGATAGTCATTAGTGTCTCGGATATATTTTTTTTGTTTTTTAAAACGTTGGTCTCTTTCTTCCTTTTCCAGTATGCCCTGGAGATTAGAGGAAAGGGAGATATATTCTGGAGATGTTTTATGTGGGAGAAGTTGCTCTCGAAGGGTTTTAATCTCTGAGTCAATAGCCTTTAATTTAGACTTTTTTCTCCCTGTAAGGAATTCGAGAAGACTTAAGCCTGCTTCGTTAAAGTAACGAGACCAAGCCTGTAAATCATCATCCCCTTGTTGTGGGTGGATATCCCACCTTAATCCTCTCGGGACCAGTTTTTCCTTCTGGTATTGTTCCAAAAAGGCTATGTCCCATTGTAGATGGATTTCTGTGGTCATGAGATTTTTCAATCTCATGAAAACACCGCTGATTTCCACGCTGGTACCAGTGACCGTGAAAATACCTTCAGTGTTTAAAGAGCGAGAGGACCTATAGTCAAATACATCCATAATTGATAATGTATAGTAAATGATGAAGGACTATTTAGTGAGCTGCAACAATGGTGTCACGTGGAAAAAGATAAAATGAGGAAAAAAAGTTGCGCTAACTATAAATATTGTAAACCAGTAGCAGCTAGCACCAACAAAAGACAATATTGTGTACAAAGAATAAAAAAGAAAAAGTGCAGCGCTAAATATTCAGTGAAATGAATCAAAAAATATGGTAAATAATCAAAGTTCAGTGAAAAATCAAAGAAATTTAAAAAAACACAAAAGAGGGGGACACACCCCCAAGTAATGTGACAGGTAAATAACCTAAAAGGCAGCTAGAAAGTGAGATCTAGCTGGATAATGTGTAATGTGAACACACCGTGATAAGTGAGGGAACACAAAAATAAATGATAATAAGAACCTCAAATGAAGTCCATGTAATTTAAACGTTTAACTTCAAAATGTAAATGTGATAGTCCAAGGTCAGAATGGCCTATACAGTCCAAAGAAATATATATATGCAATGTATTTCCTTTTTTGGAGTTGGTCAGAAGTTCTTTGTGGAAAAGACCAAATGACTGTAGAGGAATGGAAGATGTTGTGATCTTCTCAGGTATGGAACTCAGATGTTCTTAATAAGCAATTGGAACCTCATCGGCAATCCATAATAGTATCCAAATAAACAAGTATAAAGATGGGTACTCTTACCGGAAAGTGTGGACATACACGTCAGCGACGGTATGTCAAACACGCATGTACGAGCTCCTAGGCAGCCGTGATGTCAGTGGGGAAGCTGTTTGATGTGCCAGCCTTTAATCCGCCAGGACGGGTCCAATCCAATGAGAGGAGACAGCTCGTGCAGGTGTGGTTCTCAGATGAAAGAGTGTAATATGCAGGCCAAACGTAGAAACCATGTAAGGGAAAACGTACTCACATAGTGCGGTTAATCCCAAAACAAGCCTTTATTAGGCATAGAAAATAAAAGCCAAAATAGACAAAAAACTGGATAAAAATATAAAAAATAGATAAAAAAGTACAAGCCCAGTGAAAGACGAGTACAAGTGATCACAAGTAAAATATGGCGTAATGAGCAAGTAGCATATGAGCTATGTACCCGACATGTTTCGAGCGGTAGAGCTCTTCAACTGGGGCATAACCCATACAAGTGCCCAACGCCATCTATTTATAACATAAGAATAAGCAATGATGACAGCGTGCCTGCAAACAGCTGAGGGAAGCCAGAGGAATTAGCCAATCACAATCACTGACTTCAGGTGCCGCCCACTACTGTCAGCAAAGGACGTAGGATAAGCAATGATGTCAGCGTGCCTGCAAACAGCTGAAAGAAGCCAGGGGAATTAACCAATCACAATCACTGACTTCAGGTGCCGCCCACTACTATCAGCAAAGGACGTAGTAAGTGAACAGCCACCTGTTGACTGTGGAACATCCGAGTGTCCATTGGTCCCCAGAGCGTGTCCAGGCGGGGCATACGCAACGTCATAGCCGTCCTCAATACTGCAGCCGGTGCGTCGGTCTACGGCACCTACAACTGCTGCCAATCTGGGGGCTGGGGGCGGTCAGGCTCTTGACATATGCGCAAGCGCAGCCACGGTGGACACGAGGGTCCCTACGGGAGCCGCAGGGACACTGACGTGTAATATACGCGGCGCGCGTGCGTCCCACCCTGGAACGCAAAAGGGCCAATCACAGGGAAGAGTCAGTGTATTGTGAACCCAGGTCAGCGTCATGATGTCATCACGCTGCGCCCTCACAATGCGTTCCAAGTATTCTAATGACTCGCACATACGAATCAGTGAGGAATATGGACACTGACCTGGAATGCAAGGGGAGTAACATTTAGGAATACCCAATGATGGTGTGGACAGTGTATACAGGGCTGTGTGGCATCATTGCTATTGTAAACAAAAAATATACATTGATACATATACAATCAATAAACAAAATACCTGAAAATAGTCCTTCATCATTTACTATACATTATCAATTATGGATGTATTTGACTATAGGTCCTCTCGCTCTTTAAACACTGAAGGTATTTTCACGGTCACTGGTACCAGCGTGGAAATCAGCGGTGTTTTCATGAGATTGAAAAATCTCATGACCACAGAAATCCATCTACAATGGGACATAGCCTTTTTGGAACAATACCAGAAGGAAAAACTGGTCCCGAGAGGATTAAGGTGGGATATCCACCCACAACAAGGGGATGATGATTTACAGGCTTGGTCTCGTTACTTTAACGAAGCAGGCTTAAGTCTTCTCGAATTCCTTACAGGGAGAAAAAAGTCTAAATTAAAGGCTATTGACTCAGAGATTAAAACCCTTCGAGAGCAACTTCTCCCACATAAAACATCTCCAGAATATATCTCCCTTTCCTCTAATCTCCAGGGCATACTGGAAAAGGAAGAAAGAGACCAACGTTTTAAAAAACAAAAAAAATATATCCGAGACACTAATGACTATCAAACGGGTCTGGTTTACAAATGGCAAAAAAAAGAGTCACTTATACCATCCAGTGAGGTAATTCCCACACAAATGGATACTACGGCTCCCTTGGCCAATGTCTCGAGAATTTTGGTTCCCGCGACCACCCCCCAAGTTCCTTCAATGAAAACAACAGATCCTCCAAGTAAATTCCCCATCCCCAATAACCACATTAAGGGGCAACCCAGGGGGAGGGGGGGACGAGGTAAAGGAAGGGGTAACCACCAGGTTTCTAATGACCATAGTACTGTCTATTACCATAGTCGGGATAGATCCCCCCGGGATTCATACACCAGGGATAGATCACCCCACTACTCTCATGGTAGAGATAGATCTCCTCATGAATTTTATGACAGTCGAGGAGGTGGTCACTATGATCGACCTCGTGGAGATCATACCCCGGTACATACCCACAATAGGTTTCTTCCATTGAGGGACACTAGGGGTTACTATCCCTATACGGAGGGTGATCAGGATTCTTACAATAGGTCTCCTTATTCTTATAATCGCTCACATCATGAGCCCCCCCATGAAGGGGATTTTCCCAGGGCTCGCACGGGTTCCAAAAGGGGCATAGAACAAAACGGGGCACCCGAGGGGGGAGGAGGGCAAGGAAAAAGAGGCAGACTGTAAAAGGTAGTGGCATTTTCAATCTGAGCAAGGTTGAATTTTCCAAGGCTGAGATTACCACCTTAGACAAGGGTTTAAAATTCGTTCCATCGAAACAATTGAATAAATTCGACACTTTTGTCGATATTCATAAGTTTACCCGAAAATTAAATATTCAGAGATATTTTTTGTCTAACCCTTATCAGTCCAAAACTTCTTATGCCTCCTTAGGAGATGTAATCCATTCAGGGATGTCCAATCCATCATTGTTCAACCCTCCTACCGCCACAGCATCATCCATCAAGGTCTTTCGAGACTTGGTACTCAAAGATCTTGAAGCCATACCCAAAAAACGTACCTACGACCATCCTGACATCAAATTGGGTCTTAAATCTTTGTGTGAGAGAAAAGACCTAATAATTCGGCCAGCCGATAAGGGAGGTGGTTTGGTCATCATGGATAAGGCGGATTATCATTTAGAGATGTGCCGCATCCTTGATGACACAAGCACCTATGCCCCATTGACGTCTGATCCAACAAAGACGCTAAAGAAGTCTCTTTTGGGTTTGATCAATAGGGGTTTTTCTGACGGAATTCTGGATAAAAAAGAAAAGGATTATCTTATACCTACCGTCCCTCGCATTCCAGTTATGTACTTCCTCCCTAAGATCCACAAAAGTGTCACCAATCCCCCGGGCAGACCCATCGTGAGCGGGATAGACTCGGTGACCTCTCGTATTGGGAGGTACATCGATTTCTTCCTACAACCCCTGGTGCGGGCTGTTCCGTCTTTCTTAAAAGACACTGGTGACACGATACGCAAATTACAAGCAGTGGATCTTCCTGAGGGATGTCTATTGGTAACCGCCGATGTTACATCTCTGTATACGTGCATACCACACAAATTGGGGTTCAAATCTGTGGAACTGTCCCTTTCTAGGGACGGCACACTCCCCATTGCACAACAGAGATTCATCATGGACTTGCTCAAATTTGCCACACAGGGCAATTATTTTTGGTATGACCAACGTTTTTTTCTTCAAACAAAGGGTGTCGCGATGGGGGCCAAGTTTGCCCCCAGCCTGGCGAACCTTTACATGGCCCATTGGGAGGAGGATGTCGTCTATGCCCTCCATCGTCCAGAGATCTTGCTGTGGGCCAGGTACATAGACGACATCCTCCTCCTGTGGCATGGGGATGAAGAATCTCTCCATGACTTTATGGTCACTTTGAATGACAACGAGATGGGCATTATCCTCACTTATGATCTCAGCCACACCCTTATACATTTTCTCGACCTTGAGATTTCAGTGGACAATAATCAGTTGGTTACTAGAACATTTTTTAAGCCAACAGACAGAAACGGGTACATTCCCACGGACAGCTGTCATTACAGTTCTTGGCTGAAATCTATACCTTTCAGCCAGTTGCTCCGCATTAGAAGGAATTGTACAAACGCCTCTGATTTTGTCATACAAGCGGAATCCCTCAAGGCCAAATTTGTTGAGAAGGGGTACTCACCGGGAAAAGTGGATGAGGATATTGAGCGTGTTCGCAAGATCGATAGAGATTCCCTTACTGTAGAGAAACCAAAACGTCCCCCTGATACAAAATTCAAATGGGCATTTACTACTCAGTATTCTGTCCAGCATAAACGTATCAAAAGCATACTCAATCAGCATTGGAACGTTTTGAAAAGTGACTCCCTTTTGGGCCCGGTACTCCCTGATAGACCTGGAGTTGTATTTAGGGGGGCCATGGCACTCAGGAATAAGCTTGCCCCTAACGTATCAGACCCTCCTACCAAACCGTCTTTCTTTCCTGAGATGAAGGGATTCCATGCATGCAGGAGATGTAATGTCTGTCTTTTAAACGCGCTTACCAACAGAAAGATTACCAGTTTTACATCTACAGTGACATCCAGTATTTACCATGTGAGGGATTTTCTAACCTGCGACACCCGTTATGTTGTCTATTTGCTTACTTGTCCGTGCAAAAAACAATACGTTGGCAGGACCATACGTACGTTCTCAATCAGGGTAAATGAACACATAGCTCGGATCAGATTGGGTAAAACTAATCACAGTGTGCCCAAACACTACCTGGAACATCATCACAAAAATCCAGAGGGGACAAGTTTCCAGATCATTGGCAAATTTACCCCCCATTGGAGGGGCGAGTCCAAGATCAGAGGCGTGTCCCAACTTGAGATGTTCTGGATATACCAGCTTCGCTGTTTTTTCCCTCATGGACTCAATATAGAGTGGGATATTAACGCCTTTATTAACAAATCCTAGCGATTGTATGACGTTTATGTCCTTCTCTTATTGTGCTTTCCTTAATTTGGGATTTTTGTTAGGCATTCTTATAAGCATATCATTATGGCCATTTTCTCCATTTCTCACATGTATTCAAAGTATAGCATTGTTATTTTTATATGCAGGCATATTCATTATTATTTTTCAGGTATTTTGTTTATTGATTGTATATGTATCAATGTATATTTTTTGTTTACAATAGCAATGATGCCACACAGCCCTGTATACACTGTCCACACCATCATTGGGTATTCCTAAATGTTACTCCCCTTGCATTCCAGGTCAGTGTCCATATTCCTCACTGATTCGTATGTGCGAGTCATTAGAATACTTGGAACGCATTGTGAGGGCGCAGCGTGATGACATCATGACGCTGACCTGGGTTCACAATACACTGACTCTTCCCTGTGATTGGCCCTTTTGCGTTCCAGGGTGGGACGCACGCGCGCCGCGTATATTACACGTCAGTGTCCCTGCGGCTCCCGTAGGGACCCTCGTGTCCACCGTGGCTGCGCTTGCGCATATGTCAAGAGCCTGACCGCCCCCAGCCCCCAGATTGGCAGCAGTTGTAGGTGCCGTAGACCGACGCACCGGCTGCAGTATTGAGGACGGCTATGACGTTGCGTATGCCCCGCCTGGACACGCTCTGGGGACCAATGGACACTCGGATGTTCCACAGTCAACAGGTGGCTGTTCACTTACTACGTCCTTTGCTGATAGTAGTGGGCGGCACCTGAAGTCAGTGATTGTGATTGGTTAATTCCCCTGGCTTCTTTCAGCTGTTTGCAGGCACGCTGACATCATTGCTTATCCTACGTCCTTTGCTGACAGTAGTGGGCGGCACCTGAAGTCAGTGATTGTGATTGGCTAATTCCTCTGGCTTCCCTCAGCTGTTTGCAGGCACGCTGTCATCATTGCTTATTCTTATGTTATAAATAGATGGCGTTGGGCACTTGTATGGGTTATGCCCCAGTTGAAGAGCTCTACCGCTCGAAACATGTCGGGTACATAGCTCATATGCTACTTGCTCATTACGCCATATTTTACTTGTGATCACTTGTACTCGTCTTTCACTGGGCTTGTACTTTTTTATCTATTTTTTATATTTTTATCCAGTTTTTTGTCTATTTTGGCTTTTATTTTCTATGCCTAATAAAGGCTTGTTTTGGGATTAACCGCACTATGTGAGTACGTTTTCCCTTACATGGTTTCTACGTTTGGCCTGCATATTACACTCTTTCATCTGAGAACCACACCTGCACGAGCTGTCTCCTCTCATTGGATTGGACCCGTCCTGGCGGATTAAAGGCTGGCACATCAAACAGCTTCCCCACTGACATCACGGCTGCCTAGGAGCTCGTACATGCGTGTTTGACATACCGTCGCTGACGTGTATGTCCACACTTTCCGGTAAGAGTACCCATCTTTATACTTGTTTATTTGGATACTATTATGGATTGCCGATGAGGTTCCAATTGCTTATTAAGAACATCTGAGTTCCATACCTGAGAAGATCACAACATCTTCCATTCCTCTACAGTCATTTGGTCTTTTCCACAAAGAACTTCTGACCAACTCCAAAAAAGGAAATACATTGCATATATATATTTCTTTGGACTGTATAGGCCATTCTGACCTTGGACTATCACATTTACATTTTGAAGTTAAACGTTTAAATTACATGGACTTCATTTGAGGTTCTTATTATCATTTATTTTTGTGTTCCCTCACTTATCACGGTGTGTTCACATTACACATTATCCAGCTAGATCTCACTTTCTAGCTGCCTTTTAGGTTATTTACCTGTCACATTACTTGGGGGTGTGTCCCCCTCTTTTGTGTTTTTTTAAATTTCTTTGATTTTTCACTGAACTTTGATTATTTACCATATTTTTTGATTCATTTCACTGAATATTTAGCGCTGCACTTTTTCTTTTTTATTCTTTGTACACAATATTGTCTTTTGTTGGTGCTAGCTGCTACTGGTTTACAATATTTATAGTTAGCGCAACTTTTTTTCCTCATTTTATCTTTTTCCACGTGACACCATTGTTGCAGCTCACTAAATAGTCCTTCATCATTTACTATACATTATCAATTATGGATGTATTTGACTATAGGTCCTCTCGCTCTTTAAACACTGAAGGTATTTTCACGGTCACTGGTACCAGCGTGGAAATCAGCGGTGTTTTCATGAGATTGAAAAATCTCATGACCACAGAAATCCATCTACAATGGGACATAGCCTTTTTGGAACAATACCAGAAGGAAAAACTGGTCCCGAGAGGATTAAGGTGGGATATCCACCCACAACAAGGGGATGATGATTTACAGGCTTGGTCTCGTTACTTTAACGAAGCAGGCTTAAGTCTTCTCGAATTCCTTACAGGGAGAAAAAAGTCTAAATTAAAGGCTATTGACTCAGAGATTAAAACCCTTCGAGAGCAACTTCTCCCACATAAAACATCTCCAGAATATATCTCCCTTTCCTCTAATCTCCAGGGCATACTGGAAAAGGAAGAAAGAGACCAACGTTTTAAAAAACAAAAAAAATATATCCGAGACACTAATGACTATCAAACGGGTCTGGTTTACAAATGGCAAAAAAAAGAGTCACTTATACCATCCAGTGAGGTAATTCCCACACAAATGGATACTACGGCTCCCTTGGCCAATGTCTCGAGAATTTTGGTTCCCGCGACCACCCCCCAAGTTCCTTCAATGAAAACAACAGATCCTCCAAGTAAATTCCCCATCCCCAATAACCACATTAAGGGGCAACCCAGGGGGAGGGGGGGACGAGGTAAAGGAAGGGGTAACCACCAGGTTTCTAATGACCATAGTACTGTCTATTACCATAGTCGGGATAGATCCCCCCGGGATTCATACACCAGGGATAGATCACCCCACTACTCTCATGGTAGAGATAGATCTCCTCATGAATTTTATGACAGTCGAGGAGGTGGTCACTATGATCGACCTCGTGGAGATCATACCCCGGTACATACCCACAATAGGTTTCTTCCATTGAGGGACACTAGGGGTTACTATCCCTATACGGAGGGTGATCAGGATTCTTACAATAGGTCTCCTTATTCTTATAATCGCTCACATCATGAGCCCCCCCATGAAGGGGATTTTCCCAGGGCTCGCACGGGTTCCAAAAGGGGCATAGAACAAAACGGGGCACCCGAGGGGGGAGGAGGGCAAGGAAAAAGAGGCAGACTGTAAAAGGTAGTGGCATTTTCAATCTGAGCAAGGTTGAATTTTCCAAGGCTGAGATTACCACCTTAGACAAGGGTTTAAAATTCGTTCCATCGAAACAATTGAATAAATTCGACACTTTTGTCGATATTCATAAGTTTACCCGAAAATTAAATATTCAGAGATATTTTTTGTCTAACCCTTATCAGTCCAAAACTTCTTATGCCTCCTTAGGAGATGTAATCCATTCAGGGATGTCCAATCCATCATTGTTCAACCCTCCTACCGCCACAGCATCATCCATCAAGGTCTTTCGAGACTTGGTACTCAAAGATCTTGAAGCCATACCCAAAAAACGTACCTACGACCATCCTGACATCAAATTGGGTCTTAAATCTTTGTGTGAGAGAAAAGACCTAATAATTCGGCCAGCCGATAAGGGAGGTGGTTTGGTCATCATGGATAAGGCGGATTATCATTTAGAGATGTGCCGCATCCTTGATGACACAAGCACCTATGCCCCATTGACGTCTGATCCAACAAAGACGCTAAAGAAGTCTCTTTTGGGTTTGATCAATAGGGGTTTTTCTGACGGAATTCTGGATAAAAAAGAAAAGGATTATCTTATACCTACCGTCCCTCGCATTCCAGTTATGTACTTCCTCCCTAAGATCCACAAAAGTGTCACCAATCCCCCGGGCAGACCCATCGTGAGCGGGATAGACTCGGTGACCTCTCGTATTGGGAGGTACATCGATTTCTTCCTACAACCCCTGGTGCGGGCTGTTCCGTCTTTCTTAAAAGACACTGGTGACACGATACGCAAATTACAAGCAGTGGATCTTCCTGAGGGATGTCTATTGGTAACCGCCGATGTTACATCTCTGTATACGTGCATACCACACAAATTGGGGTTCAAATCTGTGGAACTGTCCCTTTCTAGGGACGGCACACTCCCCATTGCACAACAGAGATTCATCATGGACTTGCTCAAATTTGCCACACAGGGCAATTATTTTTGGTATGACCAACGTTTTTTTCTTCAAACAAAGGGTGTCGCGATGGGGGCCAAGTTTGCCCCCAGCCTGGCGAACCTTTACATGGCCCATTGGGAGGAGGATGTCGTCTATGCCCTCCATCGTCCAGAGATCTTGCTGTGGGCCAGGTACATAGACGACATCCTCCTCCTGTGGCATGGGGATGAAGAATCTCTCCATGACTTTATGGTCACTTTGAATGACAACGAGATGGGCATTATCCTCACTTATGATCTCAGCCACACCCTTATACATTTTCTCGACCTTGAGATTTCAGTGGACAATAATCAGTTGGTTACTAGAACATTTTTTAAGCCAACAGACAGAAACGGGTACATTCCCACGGACAGCTGTCATTACAGTTCTTGGCTGAAATCTATACCTTTCAGCCAGTTGCTCCGCATTAGAAGGAATTGTACAAACGCCTCTGATTTTGTCATACAAGCGGAATCCCTCAAGGCCAAATTTGTTGAGAAGGGGTACTCACCGGGAAAAGTGGATGAGGATATTGAGCGTGTTCGCAAGATCGATAGAGATTCCCTTACTGTAGAGAAACCAAAACGTCCCCCTGATACAAAATTCAAATGGGCATTTACTACTCAGTATTCTGTCCAGCATAAACGTATCAAAAGCATACTCAATCAGCATTGGAACGTTTTGAAAAGTGACTCCCTTTTGGGCCCGGTACTCCCTGATAGACCTGGAGTTGTATTTAGGGGGGCCATGGCACTCAGGAATAAGCTTGCCCCTAACGTATCAGACCCTCCTACCAAACCGTCTTTCTTTCCTGAGATGAAGGGATTCCATGCATGCAGGAGATGTAATGTCTGTCTTTTAAACGCGCTTACCAACAGAAAGATTACCAGTTTTACATCTACAGTGACATCCAGTATTTACCATGTGAGGGATTTTGTAACCTGCGACACCCGTTATGTTGTCTATTTGCTTACTTGTCCGTGCAAAAAACAATACGTTGGCAGGACCATACGTACGTTCTCAATCAGGGTAAATGAACACATAGCTCGGATCAGATTGGGTAAAACTAATCACAGTGTGCCCAAACACTACCTGGAACATCATCACAAAAATCCAGAGGGGACAAGTTTCCAGATCATTGGCAAATTTACCCCCCATTGGAGGGGCGAGTCCAAGATCAGAGGCGTGTCCCAACTTGAGATGTTCTGGATATACCAGCTTCGCTGTTTTTTCCCTCATGGACTCAATATAGAGTGGGATATTAACGCCTTTATTAACAAATCCTAGCGATTGTATGACGTTTATGTCCTTCTCTTATTGTGCTTTCCTTAATTTGGGATTTTTGTTAGGCATTCTTATAAGCATATCATTATGGCCATTTTCTCCATTTCTCACATGTATTCAAAGTATAGCATTGTTATTTTTATATGCAGGCATATTCATTATTATTTTTCAGGTATTTTGTTTATTGATTGTATATGTATCAATGTATATTTTTTGTTTACAATAGCAATGATGCCACACAGCCCTGTATACACTGTCCACACCATCATTGGGTATTCCTAAATGTTACTCCCCTTGCATTCCAGGTCAGTGTCCATATTCCTCACTGATTCGTATGTGCGAGTCATTAGAATACTTGGAACGCATTGTGAGGGCGCAGCGTGATGACATCATGACGCTGACCTGGGTTCACAATACACTGACTCTTCCCTGTGATTGGCCCTTTTGCGTTCCAGGGTGGGACGCACGCGCGCCGCGTATATTACACGTCAGTGTCCCTGCGGCTCCCGTAGGGACCCTCGTGTCCACCGTGGCTGCGCTTGCGCATATGTCAAGAGCCTGACCGCCCCCAGCCCCCAGATTGGCAGCAGTTGTAGGTGCCGTAGACCGACGCACCGGCTGCAGTATTGAGGACGGCTATGACGTTGCGTATGCCCCGCCTGGACACGCTCTGGGGACCAATGGACACTCGGATGTTCCACAGTCAACAGGTGGCTGTTCACTTACTACGTCCTTTGCTGATAGTAGTGGGCGGCACCTGAAGTCAGTGATTGTGATTGGTTAATTCCCCTGGCTTCTTTCAGCTGTTTGCAGGCACGCTGACATCATTGCTTATCCTACGTCCTTTGCTGACAGTAGTGGGCGGCACCTGAAGTCAGTGATTGTGATTGGCTAATTCCTCTGGCTTCCCTCAGCTGTTTGCAGGCACGCTGTCATCATTGCTTATTCTTATGTTATAAATAGATGGCGTTGGGCACTTGTATGGGTTATGCCCCAGTTGAAGAGCTCTACCGCTCGAAACATGTCGGGTACATAGCTCATATGCTACTTGCTCATTACGCCATATTTTACTTGTGATCACTTGTACTCGTCTTTCACTGGGCTTGTACTTTTTTATCTATTTTTTATATTTTTATCCAGTTTTTTGTCTATTTTGGCTTTTATTTTCTATGCCTAATAAAGGCTTGTTTTGGGATTAACCGCACTATGTGAGTACGTTTTCCCTTACATGGTTTCTACGTTTGGCCTGCATATTACACTCTTTCATCTGAGAACCACACCTGCACGAGCTGTCTCCTCTCATTGGATTGGACCCGTCCTGGCGGATTAAAGGCTGGCACATCAAACAGCTTCCCCACTGACATCACGGCTGCCTAGGAGCTCGTACATGCGTGTTTGACATACCGTCGCTGACGTGTATGTCCACACTTTCCGGTAAGAGTACCCATCTTTATACTTGTTTATTTGGATACTATTATGGATTGCCGATGAGGTTCCAATTGCTTATTAAGAACATCTGAGTTCCATACCTGAGAAGATCACAACATCTTCCATTCCTCTACAGTCATTTGGTCTTTTCCACAAAGAACTTCTGACCAACTCCAAAAAAGGAAATACATTGCATATATATATTTCTTTGGACTGTATAGGCCATTCTGACCTTGGACTATCACATTTACATTTTGAAGTTAAACGTTTAAATTACATGGACTTCATTTGAGGTTCTTATTATCATTTATTTTTGTGTTCCCTCACTTATCACGGTGTGTTCACATTACACATTATCCAGCTAGATCTCACTTTCTAGCTGCCTTTTAGGTTATTTACCTGTCACATTACTTGGGGGTGTGTCCCCCTCTTTTGTGTTTTTTTAAATTTCTTTGATTTTTCACTGAACTTTGATTATTTACCATATTTTTTGATTCATTTCACTGAATATTTAGCGCTGCACTTTTTCTTTTTTATTGTTTATCGACTATGCCTCTACCTGTCTGCCGTCTGCATTGTTTTTCCACTACGTTTCTGCCTTTCACCTGAACTTACCCTAGACTGTTTGTCAACTATGCCTCTGCCTGCCGTCTGGATTATCAACCACATTTCTGCCTTTTACCTGCACTGACCTCTGCCTTTTTAATCGGCCATGTTTTTTGCCTGTTACTTAAACTGATGTTTCGCCCTGCTACTGTAGTAGTGGGATTCAAGATGACACAGGGGTCTCACATATGTGAGGGGCTTCAGAATAGTGTTCTGAGTAGAGAAAAACAGTTTTCTCTGGGTTTGTAATTCCCAGGACAGGATCTGGAGACCGGAGGCATCAAAGCGATTTAGGTGGGAGAAGCCTCTACCCCTGTCTCCATTCTTTCCTGACTGAGGCCCTAAGCTTTATGGTCCTGCCTGCTGCCTGGATCCATACTTTGGCTGTGCTGACCATATCTCTGCCTGCTTGACCCAGGATTTTTATGGACCATATGCCTGTTGCCTGGACCTATACTTTGGCTGTACTGACCATATCTCTGCCTGTACTATGGACAGCATTCCTGCCTGGACAAATGCTCTCCTCTGTGGACTACTTAAACCACAGGTAATCTTTTGTTTACCCTTTGCTCAGCAGAATGTATTTTGGTGTGTAATTGGAAGGGACATGCTATGTGTTAGAACAGGGGTCTCCAAACTGCGGCCCGAGGGCCACATGTGGCCCTTTGCTAGCCTTTATCAGGCCCTTGGGGCAAAATTCCTCCCACTGATATAAGGCTCTATTCCTCCCACTGACACCAACAATGGGGCACTCTATCATCCACCGATACCAATGATGGGATACTATTCCTCCTACTAATAGGGGGAATACTCCTCCTCCTATTGACCACCAACCCTGAGGCCATATTTGTCCTCACTGGTGCCGGGCCCGTGACATTTTCTTCCCCTGCTGGCCAAAATCTGGCCCTCGTAAAGTCTAAAGGGAATAAAAGTGGCCCTTTGTTTGAAAAGTTTGGAGACCCCTGTGTTAGGTTTTTCAGGAATTTACATGTGTAATTTATGTCCCTAGAACACCTGATGGTGCTCCCTGGATGTTGGGTCTCTATATGTGGCTAGGCTGTGAAAAAGTCTCACACACGTGGTGTCACGATCAGGCATCAGGCTTGAAGACCAGTTGCTATTGCAGTTGCAGGACTACCACCTACCAGCAGGATAGGTGCGAAGGCAGTCACTCTGGCAGATGAAACAGGCTCTCTTGAGGTGCAGAGTCTATGTACTAGCCGGTGTTCACCAGAGCTTCTGATGGTGGAGATGGATTTAGCTGCGTGCTAGTACCAGGTCACAGTCCTCAGGTTTGCCCCACAAAGGTGTGAGCAAGCCGTGGTCCAGTAGCGGATGAGCAGCTAAGGATCAAACGTCAGTGTGTTCAGTAAACAAGCCAAAAGGTCAATAATGAATAGTTGCAGGTTGGGATCAGGCAGTAGAGTAGTCAGGGGAACAAGCCAAAGGTCAATCACGGGTGGTAGCAATACAGATGGCAGCAGGGAAGACAAGAGCAAGGCACTGGTTGAGAAGGCACAATAACCTGGCAAAGAGGAAGTGCTGAGACAAGGCTTATATAGGAAGTTCATGGGAGGAGCAAGGCGTTCAAGGTTCAACAGCAATCAAAGCAAGCAATCAAAAGGCAGGGTTGTCCAATGGATCAGATAGGATTGTCCAGCAGATCAGGCAGGGAGCTGTCCAGCATCTCAGATAGCTCAGTAGGAAGAGTCAATGCTAGACACAGAACAGGACCCAGGTTAAAGCCCAGGTCCTGACACGTGGTATCGCCGTAGTGGTAGCAGAATGTATTTTGAGGTGTAATTCTTGCTGTGTTTTAGAAATAGCTTATAAATTGACAACTTTGTGTAAAAATAAAAATAATTTTACAGAAACTTGTATTGAAAAAAATGACATGTCCAAAACACTCATTATGCCTCAAAGGGTTGTTTGCTTTCCAAAATAGGGTCATTCAAGGCAATGGTGGGGCTGCTGAATTCATGGCAATGGTGGGGCTGCTGCATTCATGGCAATGGTGGGGCTGCTGCATTCAATCTAAAGTGAAAGATAAATGCGGTATATCCAAATAAAACACGCACAAGCTTCTCTCTTCACCACACACAGCCACAAAGGCAAGATATTTCTTGTTGGGCAGTGTATTAGTGCTCGGATGGACACATATGTTTGTCATATGACTTCATACGATGTCATATGACGGCCTTGATTTTGTGCGGGTATTAGACATGTGCATTCGTTTTCGTCCGAATGCATTTTCGTCCGAATTTCAGGTATTTTCGTTATCGTTTTAACAAACGATAATGGAAGCACAGAAAACGAAAACCGAAAGATCCGACATAAACAAATGCTTTATTTTCGTTTTCGTAGCAGTCGAATGTGCCTAACCTTAACTATATTAGTCCAATATTATTCTACATAAAGAGAAAAGATTCGACATTATAGAGACATGAAGAAGAGTCGACATAGAGAGAAAAGATTCGACATAGAGAGAAAAGATTCGACATTATAGAGACATGAAGAAGAGTCGACATAGAGAGAAAAAATTTGACATAGAGAGAAAAGATTCGACATAGAGAGACATGAAGATTCGACATAGAGAGACATGAAAAGTCGATTTTTTTTTCTTAGAACATTCGACAGACACCATAAGCCTTCAATGACAGATTCGACCTTAATTTGGATTTTCGGACGAATGCATTTTTTTAACAAAAAACAAAATGAATAAAAACGAATTTCGGGAGTAACTAAATACATTTATTTTTCGGACGAAAACGAAATTTTCAGTGTGCACATGTCTTAGGGGTATAGGCATCATTCAGATATCGTCTTTTTCAGCCGGCGATTCCCTGCACCATAACAACAATCATAGCGGCTGTTCAGGTGCTTGATTGCTCTTACAGGCAGCAAGAGGGGACTCCCCCTCTCCAGCTGCCCTCTGGTGCTTCTACCGATTCACCGCTTCCATCGGTGAGTCGTAGACAGGATCCGCCGGCCCCGGATGTTTGCCATAGAGATTTCTGGTGGACCAGATGGTCTCTGGAGTCTCTATGATCGTTCAGGGGCCGGGCGCGATGTTATGACATCACGCCCGGCCTCTGCATTCAAACAAATGGTGCTGCCTTGGCTGAGGAGCCAAGATCTTTTTATATTTTTTATTTCAGACTTCCCAGTCTAGAGGTGTAATGCAGGGTCTTATTGACCCCATATCTCACTGTAAAGAGGACCAGTCTTGCCATATTCCTATTACAAGGGATGTTTAATTTATATTTTTAAAGTGTCAAACAAAAATAAAAGTTAAATTAACAATAAAAAAAAAAGCCATTAAAAGTGCCCCTGTCCCCATATGCTCGTACGCAGAAGCGAACGCATATGTAAATCCCGCCCACATATAAAAAAAGTGTTAAAACCACACATGTGCGGTATCGCCACGAACGCTACTTAAAGAGTAATAATCCTATTCCTACACCTTCTTTGTAACTCAAAACATGTAACCAGTAAAAAAATAAAATAAGCGTTGCCTATAGGGATTTTTAAGTACCGAAGTTACTTCCACGAGCGTGTGCAATTTTAAAGCATGACATGTTAGGTATCTATTTACTCGGCATAACATCATATTTCACAGTATGCAAAAAAATTGGGCTAACTTTACTGTTTTTCTTTTTTAAGCATGAAACAGCTTGGGCGCAGGGTCATATACCTTGCAAGATAAAAAGTTACAATGACCGCCATTGTATTCTCTAGGTTCTCTGCTAAAAAAACATATAATGTTTGGGGGTTCTATATAATTTTCTAGCAAAAAAAAAAAAGAAGATTTTTACATGTAGGAGAGAAATTGGTGCTAAGCTCAGTTAGAATTAAATGATTATTTTTCCCTAGGTTTATGTGTGTCTGTGACTTGTGGAACAGCATTTGGTGGGTACAATGACTGTGGCATATGTGTGCAGTATATACAGCAACTACTGTAGGCACATAGGGCCAGATTCACAAAGGACTTACGATGGCGTATCTACTGATACGCCGTCGTATGTCCGAATGAGCGCCGTCGTATTTATGCTCCTGATTCTTAGAATCAGTTACGCTTGAATTCGCCCCAAGATACGACTGACGTAAGTCTCCTACGCTGTCGTATCTTGGGTGCATATTTACGCTGGCCGCTAGGGGCGCTTCCGTATATTTCCGTGTTGAATATGCAAATGAGCTAGATACGCCGATTCAAGAACGTACTTGCGCCCGGCGTATTAAAATACGCTGTTTACATAAGTCGTACGACCGGCGTAACTTTACCCCTCATAAAGCAGGGGTAAGTCATGTTAAGGTATGGACGTCGGAAACGTCGAAACAGCGTCGTATTTTACGTCGTTTGCGTAAGTCGTACGTGAATGGACATGGGCGTAGGTTACGTTCACGTCGACTAAGCATTGAGCCGGCGTAACTTAGGGAGAAAATTCAACGTGATACTGAGCATGAGCGTGCATGTGCCGTTCGTTAGGCTCGTCATTTACGTGGGGTCACGATTCATTTCCATACAACACGCCCCCTACCAGCCTACTTTGAGATAGGCGGGCTTACGCCGGCCAATTTACGCTACGCCGCGGCAACTTACGCAGCAAGTGCTTTGTGAATACCGCACTTGCCTGTCTAAGTTGCGGCGGCGTAGCGTAAATAGGATACGCTACGCCCGCACAAAGATGCGCCCAGGTACGTGAATCTGGCCCATCTTCTGTGTACTTAATGGCCCGGATTCAGAAAGCACTTATGCCGACGTATCTTTATATACGCTGCGTAAGTGCACAGATGCGCCGTTGTATCTATGCGCCTGATTCTTAAAGCTAGATACGCCTGAATTTTGGCTCCATCCGACCGACGTAAGTCTCCTACGCTGTCGTATCTTGGGCTCATATTTACGCTGGCCGCAAGGGGCGCTTCCATTGATTTACGCGTCAAATATGCAAATGACCGAGATACGCCGATTCACGAACGTACTTGCGCCCGTCGCTGTAATCTACGCCGTTTACGTAAGGCGTACGTCCGGCATAAAGTTAAGCCTCATAAAGCAGGGGTAAGTCATGTTAGGGTATGGACCAGGGAACAGCCGTCGGATTTTACGTCGTTTGCGTAAGTTCTACAAGAATGGGGCTGGGAGTAGGTTATGTTCACGTCGAAGGCATTGAGCCGTTGTATCTTAGGGCGTATATGCGACGTGATTTTGAGCATGCGCGCGCATGCACCGTTCATTCGGCCCTTCATTTACATGGGGTCACGCTTCATTGTAATACATCACGCCCACTACCTGCCTAATTTGAATTAGGCGGGCTTACGCCGGCCCGTTTACGTTACGCCGGCGCGTTTAGAAGCGAGTGCTTTGTGAATACTGCTCTTGCCTCTCAGAGTTACGTCGGTGTAGCGCATATGAGATGCGCTACGCCGGCACAAAGATCCGCCAATCTACGTGAATCTGGGCCAATGTTTTTAGGCCCTTTTACTGTTGAGCAAAATCTGACTTTGCACTGACAGCTTCCTTCCAGATCCTAACAGACCAAAATCCAAGCTCGACCCTAATTAGTCACAATCTACTATGTTTTCTATCTTGTTTATGAGCCAGACATGCATTGAGACTAGAGAAGATGGGGTTGTCCTCTGCTTCCACTTGTCAGCTGAGAGTGAGAAGGAGAAGGAGTGCTAGTTCTGCATTTGTATTCCCTGCTTTTTTGCAGGCTCTGCCCGTGTAGCAGTACCGTATTATGGCGTAGGCCAACAAGGCCTAGGGCGGCACTTTGCAGGGGGCGGCAAAAAAGCTGCCCCCCCACCCCGCGAACCCCCCTCCTCCTGCACAGCTGAATCCCAGAGCTCAGTGCCACGACAAGTTTTGGCACTGAGCTTCGGTAATTGGCCAGTCTAGGATGCGCTAGCGTGGTCACCCGAGACATCCGCAGCCCGGGGTCCCGCAGTGTCGAACGGCTTTCCAGAGTAGCCATCCCTTTCTCTCCACAGACATCCGCACACACTCTTCGGCTCCTCCTCCCCCTCGGCTTCAATGTTCTTGTGTACACAGCCAGGAGGAGGAGCCGAGGAGAGACACAACTTCAGCGAGAGAGCTGTGCTGCTGGTATGTGCACTGTATACAGTCATAGAGAACACATTAACCAGGAGGGGGGGGGGGCAGATATGAGGTGCACACATGGAGTGATCGGAGGATAGTGGTGGGTATGGGGATATGTGCTGGGGAGTGATTTGGGGGGGAAGAAAATATCTGTTAGTGGGAGAGTCTGATAACCCCCCACTAGCACATATCCTCTCCTTTCTCAAATCACTCCCCAGCACATATCTCCATACCCCCCTCTCCCCCCAAATTAAAAGATGCCGCGTCCCCTCCCCACAGCTTCCCTCTGTCTCCTCCCCACTCTGTCCCTCTGTTCTCATCCCACTCTGTCCCGCTGTCCTCAACCCACTGTGTCCTCATCCTACTCTGTCCTCATTCCACTCTGTCCCTCTGTCCTTATCCCACTCTATCCTGATCCCACTCTGTCCCTCTGTCCTCATCCCACTCTGTCCCTATGTCCTCATCCCACTCTGTCTCTCTGTCCTCATTCCTCTGTGTCCCTCTGTCCCCTCCCCATGGCGTTCCCCTGTCCTTATCCCACTGTGTCCCTCTGTCTCCTCCCAATGGCGTTCCCCTGTCCTCATCCCACTGTCTCCCTCTGTCCCCTCCCCACGGCATCCCCATGTCCCCATCCCACGGTGTACCTCTGTCCACTCCCCATAGCGTTCCCCTGTCCTCATCCCACGGCGTCCCTCTGTTACCTCCCCACAGCATCCCCCTGTCCACATCCCACTGTGTCCCTCTGTCCCCTCCCCATGGCGTCCCCCTGTCCTCATCCCATGGCATCCCTCTGTCCCCTCCAAATGGCGTTCCCATGTCCTCATCCCACTGTGTCCCTCTGTCCCTTCCCCATGGCGTCCCTCTGTCCCCTCAGCATGGCGTCCCCCTTTTCTCATCCCACTGTGTCCCCCTGTCCCCTCCCCATGGCACCCCCCTGTCCTCTCCCTATGGCGTCCCTTTGTCCCCTCCCCATGGCGTCCCTCTGTCCTTATCCCACTGTGTCCCTCTGTCTCCTCCCCATGGCGTCCCTCTGTCCCCTCCCCTTGGCATCCCTCTGTCTTCATCCCACGGCGTCACTCTGTCCCCTCCCCACGGCATCCCCCTGTCCTCATCCCACTGTGTCACTCTGTCCCCTCCCCACTGTGTCCCTCTGTCCCCTCCCCATGGCATGCCTCTGTCCCCTTCCCATGGTGTCCCCCTGTCCTCATCCCACTGTGTCCCTATGTCCCCTCCCCCCTGTGTCCCTCTGTCTCCTCCCAATGGCATCCATCTGTCCCCTCCCCACTTTGTCCCTCTGTTCTCATCCCACTGCGTCCCTCTGTCCTCATCCCACTGTGTCCCTCTGTCCTCATCCCACGCCGTCCCTCTGTCCTCATCCCACAGTGTCCCTCTGTCCTCCTCCCATGAAGATGAAAGGGCGGGTCTTAAAAAGAAAGGGGTGTAGTCTTCACAGGAGTGGGTGGGTCATATATAAATTTGGGGGTGCAGGAGTTTAATCAGGCCTAGGGCAGCACAAAACCTAAATACACCACTGCCGTGTAGTGTGTTGCTTGCACGAGCAGAGCTAAATATGTGAACTGTCAACCAGGTTACTTGCAGACAGTTCACATTCCATACACCAGGCCACCCTGAAGTGGAAACTGGCATGGTAGAAGCAGATAGACCTAAAACAGATCTGTCTACTGTGTTAATGTGGGGCACACCACTCAAGGCAGTTCCAGCACCATTAGCGTCATAGTGACCCATGCAGCTGCAGTCTGTTAAAAATCAAAGACAGGCTGACAAACACAGTGGCTGTATGGATTTTGTTTCCACGCATCCGATCGTTTACACCTGTACTGGGACAGATAACGGCTCTGGACACAGACAGATAAGATGTGTGGGAAAATCCATACAGTAACTGCATTTTCAGCAGTCTTTGATCTTTAACAGACTGCAGCTGCATGGAACATCTGTCTCTTCTCTGCACATAAACACACTGGGGTAGATTCAGAAAGAAGTTACGCTGGCGTATCTATTGATACGCCGCGTAACTTCTAGGATGCTCCGGCGTATCTTTTTTTCTGTATTCAGAAAACAAGATACGCCGGAATTTAGATAAGATCCGACTGGCGTGAGTCTCTTACGCCGTCGTATCTTAGTTGCATATTTACGCTGGCCGCTAGGTGGCGCTTCCGTCGATTTATGTGAGTAATATGCAAATTAGGTAGATACGCCGATTCAGAAACGTACGTCCGCCCAGCGCATTTTTTTACGTTGTTTCCGTTAGGCTTACAGTTACCCCTGCTATATGAGGCGTATCCTATGTTAAGTATGGACGTCGTTCCCGCGTAGAATTTTGAAAATTTTACGTCGTTTGCGTAAGTCGTCCGTGAATGGGGCTGGATGTAATTTACGTTCACGTCGAAACCAATAAGTCCTTGCGGCGTACTTTGGAGCAATGTACACTGGGATATGTCCACGGACGGCGCATGCGCCGTTCGTTAAAAACGTCAATCACGTCGAGTCACGATTTATTAACATAAAACACGCCCCCCTGTTCCTCATTTGAATTAGGCGCGCTTACGCCGTCCCATTTACGCTACGCCGACGTAACTTAGGAGGCAAGTGCTTTGTGAATACAGTACTTGCCTCACTATCTTACGTCGGCGTAGTGCAAATGGTATGCGCTACGCCGGCAGAAAAATACGCCGCCGTACATTAATCTAGCCCACTCTGTACAGTCTCTGAGCCTGTGTGGAGGAGCCCTTAAACTGAAAGTTCAATTGGATTTTAAAGATAACTCAAGTAAAAGTACAGTTATCCTTTAAACTGTCTGAAGCTTTAACAAAGCCTCTGAGCCCTGATTGAAATTTAGTCTGAAATGTTCTACTCTAAACACGGCCTTTCTGCCATAGCATCAGCCAGGAGAATTGCAAGCCCTTTCTACTAAAGCTCTATATAAAAGAATCCTGGAAGACAGGCCATTCTTTCGTTTTCTACCCTCCCTTTTCGCAAGATTATTTTGAAATTCCATAAGGATTAGAAATATTTCTGACTTTCTTGCCAGATTCTTACCAGTGATTTACAATGGAAATTAAAGAAATTTATCTCACAGGGTCAAGCAAGCAATTAGTCTATCTTATGAATCAGCAGTAGGGAAACCTTTTAATTTGCTTAACCACTTCACTTCTCATACCTTCATACCCATTATGGACCAGAGCAATGTTTTATAATTCCACCATGAGCCTGTTTATTTGGCAATAACTTTGTAATTACTTAACAAAGTAAAAAAGTAATACATACATTGTTTTTCTATGGGGGGGGGGGGGCAGGGGGCAGGGGCAATAAAAGTTGTTTTACTTTGTAAAAGGCTCACGTTTCATTCTAAATTGTGTTTAATTTAAAATTATACAAAAAAAAAAATATTTTAGTTTAAATGATGTTAAAGTGGTTCTGAAGGCTAATTGTTTTTTTTTTATATATTAAACATGTTACACTTACCTGCTCTGTGCAATCGTATTGCACAGAGTAGTCCCTTGCATCTTCTTTTGGGGTCCCCTGCTGGCACTCTCCAATCCTCCTCTTCCCCTTCTCAATTGCTGAGGGGAGCCTCTCCTGGGCATGCTCTTGAGCCGGGTTGTGTGCGTCCATAGATACACACAACGCTGCTCAGCCATGCTCCGCACTCCCCCCTCTCAGGATTTGGTAGGATTTATGTGCCCAGAAGCCAGTGACTCCCACTGCTGACTATGTCATCTGTGAGAAGAAGAAAGAGCAGCACTGATGCAGACTGGCACAGTGCTAAACTGAGAAAGGACTAAGGTAAGTGTTTTGAGAGGGGGGTAAAGGAACAATTGATAGGACAAATAAAAATAACAAAACGAATGACAAAAAAATTAGACCTTAAGGCCCAGATTCACAAAGCACTTACGCCGACGTATCTCGAGATACGGCGCGTAAGTGTAACTATGCGCCGTCGTATCTATGCGCCGTGCCCACAATCTAAAATATATCAGAGATACACTACGCCGCCGTACCTTACCTGGCGCATTTTCGAATCCTCAGCAAGTTCGCGCTGTAAGTTACGGCGGCGTAGTGTATTTCTGTCAGCGGATTTGAAATTGGGCGGGTTGGGTTTCATTTAAATGAAAATTCAAATTTCGACGCGGGAACGACGGCCATACTTTAACATGGCAAGTCTATCTATACGCTGCAAAATAGCAGCTTTAACTATACGCCGGAAAAAGCCGACTAGAGACGACGTAAGAGAATGCGACGGCCGCACGTACGTTCGTGGATCGTCGGAAAAAGCTCATTTGCATACCCGACGCGGAAAACGACGCAAACTCCACCCAGCGGACGCCGAAGTATTGCATCTGCGATCCGAAGGCGTACAAAGCCGTACGCCTGTCGGATCGAACCCAGATGCCGTCGTATATTGGTTTGAGGATTCAAACTAAAGATACGACGCGGGAAATTTGAAAGTACGCCGGCGTATCAGTAGATACGCCGGCGTACTTGCTCTGTGGATCTGCCCCAGGCTTCCTACAACCGACGTAACTTGCCTACGTCGTCGTATCATGGGCGCATATTTACGCTGGGCGCATTTGCCGCTCCTATTGATTTGCTATGCACATATGCAAATGAGGGAGATACACCGATTCACGAATGTACTTGCGCCCGGCGCATAATATACGCGGTTTGCGTAAGTCGTACGTCCGGCGTAAAGTTATTCCCCATATATGAGGCGCAACCCATGCAAAGGTATGGACCAGGGAACACGGCCGTCGTATTTTACGTAGTTTACATAGTACGTGAATAAGGCTCGGCGTAGGTTACGTTCACGTCGTAGGCAGTGATCCGTCGTATCTTAGGGAGTAGTTCCGATGTGATTCTGAGCATGCGCACTGGGATACGTCCACGGGACGGTGCATGCGCCGTTCGTTTTAAGTACTTGTATGGCACTCGGCCCATCATTTGCATGGGGTCACGCCTCATTAGTATGGCTCACGCCCACTTCCACCTACAACGACTTACGCCAAGGGAACCCAGTGCAGTTTGGGAGGCAAGTGGTTTGAGTGCTTGCCTCTCTGCGCGACGTCGGCATAGCGTATATTAGATACGCTACGCCGGCATAAATATGCGCCAATGTATCTGAATCCGGGCCTAACAGTTTAAGGGCCAGATTCACAAAGAGATACGACGGTGTATCTACAGATACACCATCGTATCTCTGACTTACACTGGTCCTATCTATGCGCCTGATTCATAGAATCAGTTACGCATAGATAGGGCTAGATCCGACAGTGTTACAATGTGTTACACTGTCGGATCTTTTTTTCAATTTAAAAATGGCGCCGGGGGCGTTCCCGCTGATTTACGATAAATAATATGTAAATCAGCGAGATACGCAAATTCACGAACGTACGCAGACCCGTCGCAGTGTTCTTACGTCGTTTCCGTAGCGGTTTTCCGTCCTATACTTACCCCTGCTTTCATCAGGCGCAGCCAATGTTAAGTATAGCCGGCGTTCCCGCGTCGAATTTGAATTTTCCTACGTCGTTTGCGTACGCCGATTCACGAACACGCGCGTCGCAAGTCCCGCTCACGTCGCAACCACTGACGTCCTAGTGATGTCAGTGGGAGCAATGCACGCCGGGAAATTCCCCGGACAACGCATGCGCATTTAAATCGGCGCGGGAACGCGCCTGATTTAAATATGACACTCCCCTAGCCGCGGAATTTGAATTCCGCTGGGGGATTTAGGATCCGCCGTCGCAAGTTTGGAGGTAAGTGGTTTGTGAATTAGCCACTTGCCTCCTAAACTTGCGGGAGCGGATCTTAATTCACGTAGATCGAGCGGATCTATAGATCCGCTGAGCTAAGTGAATCTGGCCCTATAAATGTAAATGAAAAAAGAAAAGCAACAGAAAAATAATAGCAAAGGGGTAAGTGGGAGGAAAGACTTTATTAGAATTTACTAAGGGTTCTATTTATCAAACAAAATAGCTGAATGAATGTCACGAGGATTTGCCTAGTTATCATACGTTTGCACCATTTTTTGCTTATTACGGTGATTTCCTATGATTATCAGCTCCAACTTGTGGCTGTGATGCATTTTTTTTTAATACCTCAATCTGGAAAATTGACACATCATGACAAATTGACACAAGCTGACAATCTTAAAGTGATGGTAAAGTCTTTATTTATATATTTTTTTTATAACAAATGTTATATTTACCTGTTCTGTGCAATTGGTTTTACACATGGCAGCCGGGATCCTCCTCTTCTTGGGTCCCTCTTTGCTGCTCCTTATCCCTTCCTCCTGTCAAGTGCTCACTATGCCTCTTAGCAAATACCTTGGGGTGTCTACTTTCCAAAAAGGGGTCATTTGGAGGGGTTTTCATTGCCTCCAAAACTATGATAGGTAGTGAGTATTAAAATCAACAATTTACGCCCTTAGAAACCCTGAAGGCGATGATTGGTTTTTGGGGTCCTGTACATGGCTAGACACACATGTGGTATCCCCGTACTTAGGAGAATCACAATTTTGGGGGTGTAATTTCACATATACTCATATACTCATGGCATGTTTGAGCAATATATCATTTAGTGACAACTTGATTTTTTTGTAATTTTACCAAAACTTGTGACAAAATAAAAAAATATTAGATGTACTCAACATGCCTCAGCAAATAGCTTGGCGTGTCTACTTTCCAAAATGGGGTCATTTGGGGGGGGTTGTACTGCCTTTCCATTATTGCAAGAAATAAGGGCCCAGATTCTCGTAGATGGGCGTAAAACGGTGCGGGCGTAACGTATCTGATTTACGTTACGCCACCGCAAGTTTAACAGTCAAGTGCTTTATTCACAAAGAACTTGCCTGTAAAGTTGCGGCGGCGTAGCGTAAATCTAATTCAAATTAGCTGGGTAGGGGGCGTGGAGCATTTAAATTAAGCGCGTTCCTGCGCCGAACGTACTGCGCATGCGCCGTCCGGAAAATATCCCAGGGTGCATTGCTCCAAATGACGTCGTTTGGACGTCATTGGTTTCGACGTGAACGTAAATGGCGTCCAGCCCCATTCACGGACGACTTACGCAAACGACGTTAATTTTAAAATTTCGACGCGGGAACGACGGCCATACTTAACATTGGTTGCCCCTCATATAGCAGGGGCAACTTTATGCCGCGCAAACCTAACGTAAACGTCGTAACTTCACTGCGTCGACCGCGCGTACGTTCGGGAATTTGCGTATTTAGCTAATTTGCATACTCGACGGGGAAAACAACGGAGGCGACACCTTACGCCTTACGCCTGTCAGGTTTAATGGATATCTATGCGTAACTGATTCTAAGAATCAGTCGCATAGATACGATGGCCCAGATTGCGTTGCGCCGTCGTAGGCCCTTTGAAAATCTTGGCCAAGATAGGCAGTCATAAACTAAAAGCCACGTGAATTCCAGAAAATGTTGGGCTCTATCAGGAGCTTTGTGGAAACTGGAAGTTCTGAGGGTGCACGTTCCTGCCTGACATTTTCATTTAGTATCCGTTCATTAATGAAAACAGAATTGATTTTTGTCATAGTTTTTGTCAGTGGACAAAAATGTGGTGTACTTTTCGTTTCGTTTTTATCACTGTAAAAATGCAGCTGATGAAAATTATGACAAAAACGTTTTCGTTGACGAAATTAACCCTTGTACCTGCAAAGCAAACAATGGTTAACGATAAATTTACAGTATCAATAAAACATTAACTCAATAAAACAACTTTTTTTATGGCAATCTGTGGCATAGGGGCGATCCACCCCTATTGTCCACCCCAGCCCCTATTCTTCACCATACAGTATATGCTCTTTTTTTTCTAGGTGTTTCAAAAAGAGCTGCAAAATGGATGGTGCTGTAAAACAAAATAACAACAATAGTCTGTTTCTACAGTATATGGCCCTGTGCACAAGCTGTTTAACTAGATGGTGACAGTGAGACATTGCATTTATGGGTGTTTGGATGCTAACAAAAGCATTCCACTAAAAGTAAGAACCAGTTCTGCAACATATGTTTAGGAAGGCTTGTTTAGCAATGAGTGGTTAAGCAGTGAAATGCTTTGCTGCATGATGTCGTGATGGCAATACAATACTGGAGTTTAAAAAAAGGACATTATCCTTTTATCATTACTAATGACTAGTGGTGCAATACACTATATTGATCCTGAAAATTGATCAGACTACCCTTGAGGGATCAGGAAGTAACCTTTTCCTCCCAAAGCCCAGTACACACTATATGAAAATCAGATGAACGATTGTCCAGTTTTCCCTGATGTTTCACAGCAAGTCGAACCTGAGGATGATGCTAATTGTATAAAAATTCTTGTACAACAAAAGCTTTTTTTTGTTGTTTATTGTTTCTGATCATGCACAGCCATTCGTATCCAATTTTTCTCGTACAAAAACAGTACACATTAACCACTTACAGACCGGAAGATTTCCCCCCTTAACCACTTCAATACCAGGCTTTAAAACCCACCTCCTTCCCGGGCCTATTCTGGCACTTCTTTCCTACATGTACAAATAATCATTCTTTTGCTAGAAAATTACTCAGAACCCCCAAACATTATATATGTTTTTTTTAGCAGACACCCTAGGCAATAAAATGGTGGTCATTGCAACTTTTTATCTTTCACCGTATTTGCGCAATAATTTTTCAAACGGCTTTTTTTAGTAAAAAAATGGTTTCATAAATTAAAAAAATAACAAAACAGTAACGTTAGCCCAATTTTTTGGTAAAATATAAAAGATGAGGTTACGCCAAGTAAATAGATACCTAACATGTCATGCTTTAACATTGCGTACACTCATGGAATGGCGCCAAACTTTGTTACTTGAAAATCTCCATAGGCGACACTATAAAATTTTTACAGGTTACCAGTTTAGAGTTACAGAGGAGGTCTAGTGCTAGAATTGTTGCACACGCTCTAACGCACGCGGCGACACCTCACATGTGTGGTTTAAACGACGTTTACATACGTGGGTGGGACTTACGTGTGCGTACGCTTCTGAGCGTGAGCTACCAGGACAGGGGCATTTTAATTTTTTTATTATTATTATTTATTTTTTATTTTACTTAATTATTTATTTATTTTTTACACTTTTTTTTTTACATTTTTTTTTCAATCGTTTTTATTCTTATTACAAGGAATGTAAACATCCCTTGTAATAGGAAATGTGTGTGACAGGTCCTCTTTAAGGAGAGATGCGGGGTCAATAAGACCCCACATCTCTCCTCCAGGCTGGAAAGAATGAGATCGTGAAAAAAAGTCACAGATCTCATTCAAACTAGCCGCAATTGCGGTTTGTTTACTTACGGGGACCCGGGCCTCCGACGGTCATAGAGATGACTGGTGACCAGATGGTCACCAGTCATCTCTATGGCAAACATCCGGCGGACGGCGATCATCTCTCCGGGCCCCCGATGGCACGGGAGAGCCCGGAGAAGCACCGGATGGCGGCGGGAGGGGGGGGTGTCCCCTCCAGCCGTCTGTAAGAACGATCTAGCGGCGGAATCGCCGCTATGATCATTCTTACGGTGCGCAGGATCGCTGCCGCTAAAAAATTATATCTCAATGATGCCTCTGGGTGCAGGCATCATTGAAATATCCCCCTGCAAAGCCCAGGACGTCATATGACGTCCACCCGGGATAACAGGTCCCCGTTTTGGACGTCATATGACGGCGTGCGGGTATTAAGTGGTTAATGACCAGGCCATTTTTTTGTGCCAGGCCATTTTGTGCGACGCTGTACCCAAACAAAATTGATGTCCTTTTTTCCCCACAAATAGAGCTTTATTTTGGTGCTTAGGCCGATATATATTCTTCTACAAATGTTTGTGTAAAAAAATTAGCAAAAATCGTATATTGATTGGTTTGTGCAAAAGTTATTGCATCTACAAAACAGGGGATAGATTTATGGCATTTATTATTGTTATTTTTTTTACTAGTAATGGTGGCGATCTGCGATTTTTAGTGGGACTGCGACATTGCTGTGGACAGATCGGACACTTTTGACACTTTTTTGGGACCACTGACATTTATACAGCGATCAGTGCTATAACAATTAACTGATTACTGTGCAAATGTCACTGGCAGGGAAGGGGTTAACACTAGGGGGCGATCAAGGAGTTAAATGTGTTCCCTCACGCCAACACTATGGCCAGAAGAGTGTGTCAGGACCGCCTTTAAAAAGGCAAGATTGCCATAAAGGGGTAGACAGAAGCTCTCATGCCCACTGATCATAGCTGCAAAGGATATCTGTGGGCCTGGGTGAAGTTGCCATATCCAAGTTATTGAGAATACCTCAAGTTGCATTCCAATACTGTTGCTACCAACTGCATTAAGCCTCCCTTAGCAGAGAGCAGACCAACTGCTGGCAAAGAAAAAACGAGAGTCTAAGCTGGTACTTTATGTTCAGCCTAAGGCTTTGCCTCTGTTGGCCATTTTATTTAAGGTAGGTAAGTTTACCATGAGTGGAGAAGAACCAGAGGGACAAGGTAAGAAACCAGAGCAGGCTCAAGGTAATAAACCAGAGCAGGCTCTAGGTAAGAAATTTGCTACAGCATTTCCTCAGTCGGAAGAAGTAGCCTGCATGGCCTTCCAGGGACAGGTTATCTTTGAGACAGTCCAGGTCAACAGCATTAGAGATGTGGCTGAAGTTGAACACTTGTCATTACTAGTGGAAGAAAGCTAGAGTGCAGATTTCAAGGTCTTTTTCTCATTCTAATTGTTAATAAGCATCTTTTCTACACTTGTGGTCTCTGCATATCCTATGAAGGTTTTCTGGGTCTAGGTTTTTTTGTCCCAATTGTGGTGGCAAACAGTTTACTATCCAAAAGCCCATGTGGCATTATCTGGTATGCATCTTAAACCTTTAGGCTCCATTTCCAGTAGTGCAACTTTGGACACATAAAGTCGCATGACAAGTCACAGTCCATTGATTTCAATGGGACCCGTTCCAATCTATGTGATTTAAAGTTGCAGCGACTTTGAAAAGGGTCCTGCACTACTTTGATTCAACTTTGATCTAGAGACTGTAAAGTTGGATCGGGCTGCACTTGAGGTTTGCACGCTGAATGGCATGATATTGGGGTCACAATAGTGGAAACGTAGCCCTAAGGGGCTGGGTTCAGATGCAAGTTTTCCATAGAAAATGCATACTTTGCATTGCCTCCCTTCGCCTGGGACACCTTCTGGCTTGGTAGGCATCAAAGACAATTATTTTGTTCCCATCCCTTAACCAATATATGTGCCTTGCTTTTGGACCCATGCACTACCATTTTGTGATCCTACTCCTTGTCTCTTGGTCAGCCCTTTATGTATTAGGATGCTGGACCTAGTACTAGCATCAATGCCTTCTAGGAAATATTTTCATATAGAGATCCTTAGATGGAGATATATTGGTGAAGGCTCTATCAAGCAACCTGACATGGTCCTCCAGATAGTCCAGTAATTTGGATAGGTTCGGAGATCGTCGCTGGAACCGATTCACCTTGGAGAATGTCTGGATGGCTCAGGACAGAGTGCTTTTCTCATTGATAACTTTACACACTCTAGTCTCAGATTCAAGCTGTCTGTACCAGGAGCAATCTGGATCTCCACTTTTGTAGGAGAAACCTAGAACTGAGGGTAACCTCAAGTGAAGTAATTATTTTGGTCTGGTTTCACCCCAGGCTTTTACAGGCCTATGTTTTTCAAGGGACAAGTGGACTCAGCCTTTAGTCAGGTGATTTTCTTATTGCTGAGACTTAGGGGTCTGACTCTAGAGCAAGGAAGTCTTCTCTTCTTGTTTTAATGAATCGCAATGGAAAGACAGCTCAGACAGTGGACCATTCTGGGGAAGAGGCATATTCACCCTTGATATCAAGGGGATGGGTTGTCTTTGGTGTCTTGTTTTCCAAGGTAACATCCAGAAGTTCTGGACTGTTTTACATCATCCTGGGTCCAAGCAGACAATTCCATAAATGCCACAATTTTCAGGTGGATTCAAAGTTTTGCAGTAGCAAAGAGCTAGATTGGTATCCTTGACAAAAAGGTCAGGCTCCAGCCTTGTCAGGCATGGGTATACATCTTGGTAGGCAGACTGCATCTGAAAGGAGTGCCTAAACCTGTGAGATTGATTTCTTCCCCTGGAGTTATTCCTGGAGCTGTGTCCCAGGTAGGCAACTTCAGAGGTTGACTACGGGACCCCTGAGGTCAAGCTAAAGGCTAGGCAGTTTTGGCTCAGGTACAGTGGTCCTGTCATGTACCTGGTGAAGATCAAGCCTCTCTTTCATCTCCTGTCCGATGCCCCTGATAGAGATGACAAGGAGTGAAGGGCACAAAGTGACATGAGGGCGGGTTTAGGAGGGGACACCAGCTGAGGCTTGGCAGGAAACCGATGGCCGTAGATCACCGGACAGGTACTGGAAACTAGAACACTGTGTCACTAGATCATCAGGTAGAAGTGTTGCCGGAACATAAACCAGGGGGTCATCTACAGCCAGGCAGATCAGGTACAGGAACATGAGGCTGAAGCAGAGACAAGGATACAGGATGGGTTCGGTACACAATCGGGCAGTGAGGTACAGGAGCATGAGACAGGAGCAGAGTCAAACACAAGCCAAGGTCAGAAGTAGGCAGGCAGAAGTCCAAAGGAATGTACAAGGGAAGCCAGGTCAAACACAGGTAACTGGAACAGATCAAGGCACAGGTTAACAGGAACAAACTGAAAGACCACTGTGTGTGTGTCATCGCTTGGTTTAAAGAGGCTGACTGGCGCCAGTGCGTGCACATGTGTGCGCCTGCTCGCTCACACATGCGCCAATACATGCTTCTTCTTGTGCATACCCTGGTAGCCGGATTAATGCACTTTGGGTGCTGTCTGTTGTCCTATTTCCATCTGCTCTGTAATTTTTGGGGCAGTCTTTTGGGGTTGTGTCCCCTTGAGAAGGGGTGCGCTCTGGGGGGCTGTCCTGGGGATTTGAATGTTGGTGCAGATGGGGAGGGTATCGCAGATGGTGCTCAATTTTGTTTTTTCTACCAGACAGACATTCACCCTTGTCTGAAGCCAGCTTCTCGTATAAGAATTATTGAGGAAGCTCTTCAAGCTGCAGGAAGTTGACAGCATTGCTGTTGTCATGGTATCATGGCATCAAGAACCTGTGGGCATTTGCTTGCCTATCTCATAGTGAGATGTCAGCCAACATAGCAGGCAGGGAAGCCAATCCGGTTCTATTATGGCACATTCTTTTAGCATTACTGATGGGCTTAGTAGTCCTTACTACAACTGTCTTTGGCAGGAAGCCAGTAGCTTTCTCGCTTTCGTATGATATAATTTGCTGAAGCTTCTCACCCTGATAGCTAATTATCGGTCTATCATACGTATGCTGTCCTGGAGGCACCAGGAAAACATAAAATTGTATCCTACTGTAAGATTGGGGGTTGTTAACTCTCGTGGTATGCGTTTTTTCAGTGATTCACACCAGTCAGGAACTATGTTTTAAGGGCATGGTAGCCCATTTTTATTAAAACGGCAAAAATAAAAAGTTCAATCAAAGGTTTCCCACGCAGGGGGTTCTTCTCCATCAAATGCAAACAGAAAATGCTAGCCCACCTGGCTCTCTGTAGCAGTACTTCTGCACGTTATCCTGGTCACCCAGACCAGCAGATTCCTCAACATACACGGCTTCCCTAGAGCGTCTATAGCTCTTCCTCTTGCAGTTACCAATTTTCTGGCTGTCTCCTACAGCCTCTCTGATTTCTGCAGACCTCCTGTCTCTTACAGGAGCTGTCTCCAACTGGGAGCCATGAGGTCTTAGCACACTCTCATTATAAGGGCTGTGCTCACCTGAGCACACACCCTGCTGGTAATCACAAAGTCTGGATACAGGGTTGGAGATTCCGTCCCACCCCAGACACTGTGGAATCTCCAAACTACAGAGCCCCATTACAAAGTACCAAAAACCTGGAGAAAGCTGCACCAGCAGTCTTCTCCAGTCCACATCTACGCTCTGTAGAGTTGCACCCAGCCAATGTGCATACCCTGTGTCCATTTTGAGACTATTTTTATTGGGACAGAGCCTCGCTCTGCCACACTACCTACAGTAATTTTATTTTCCTGGTGCCTATCCATGGTAGCATAACAAACCTACCCAGTTCGTTCCTATTGATGTACAGGGATTGGGCTGTTCTGTGGGTGTTAACTTTTTATAGCTATGCACTGGTCCTGTGGGTAGAAATCAGCGGGTCTACTATCACACATATGCTGCCATGGATAGGCACCAGGAAAATAAAATTACGGTAAGTTGATTTCCCTTCACTTCCTGTCCCATAGCCAAACAGGAAGTGACGAAATCCCTGTAAATTAAGGGAATCTCTTGCGAACCCCCAGGTCACCAGAGCTAGTGTCTCCATGGGAAGATTTCCCCTCTATTACTTTACTATTACTTTACTAGGGACAACTCAAAATGTGGGATTTTCTTTTACTTTCACTTTCAATGATAATGGTAAACAGAAAAACAGACAGGTGTTCTAATTGTAGCACGGCCCCCATTGGCAACTGCATAGATTTACCTGCTTATCTGCATCGCCATGACCCTGTGAACCTTCCAACCCACCTGAGACTTTGGGTTCAGACATCATTGCAACACCTTTAAGTAATAAGGCAACACTTAATACGTTTATATTCTGTTAATGTTTACTGGAATACTTCTGTTAAGATATGGTTGCACAAAGGAAATAATGGTTCAACTGAGCTTGGGATAACAGCACAATTCCAGTTGAATGACTCCTTAATAAAATGTCAGTTAAGAAAGTTGGCCACAACAGATTATTATATACACATATGTACAATGGAGTACCACTTGAACATAACCTGAAAGGATAAGCAGAGGTTAAAGGTTCACTAAAGGCTGAATAGCTTCCTTTACCTTACTGCAGTCCTGGTTTCATGTCCTCATTGTTCGTTTTTGCTCTGATGTTGCTGTAATTCTTCTCTGTTCTGGACACTTCCTGGGTGTCTGTTTCCTGATGACCACAGTACTGGGAGTTTCTAGTTTCATGTTCCAAACCATCACTGCTCTATGGCTCTGTATAGCACAGAGGCAGGATAACATGCAAAAATGAAACTAGATGCAAAAACAAAACTAAAAAACTACAGGTACATTATATGATTGATTTTTATCTATTTTTAATCGTTTTTAAAAGGAATCAGTTAACTATTATGTCTATATACCCTGTAAACAGTCATTTCAGCAAAAACAAATTGTTCCTTTACAACTTCTTTAAGTATCAATTCTGACAATACTTCTAGAAAGAGAAACCCGACCTGTTTAACCTTTGATCCTAATGAGAGATAATGCTAAACATGGGTGGTATGAGGGCCCTTTAAGTAGCTATGACAGAATGTTTCCGTTGCAGATCTGATGGTCTTCATTGGCAGTCGGAGCTCATTAATTGTTTCCAAAAACTTGTAGTAACAGAGTGGTAGTATATCTGGTGATGACTTTAGCTAAAGATGCTTATGTACGGTGTTCAAATAAAGGTGCAGTGAAGTGTTCCCACAGTAAAGCTGTCTGTGCACAGTGTCTCAGTGAAACAACAAAGGAAAAATTTGCAAAGATGGGCTGTGGCCCTCTGACCAGTGACCAGGCCAATTTGATGCCTTCCAGCTAGCGAATCCTGAATGGATGCAGACCCGATGGTGACGATCACCAGTTGCAGAGCACGAAGCATGGGTTGCTGCACTGTAGAGGTGGTGCTGATCAGATGTCTGCTGAACAGCAGGCAACACTGGACCCCTTCTTTGTCAGGTCGGATGACTGTGGACTGCGCGTTAGACCGTGTCCTCACTCCCCTTGCACGGAGAGATCCTTCACACACGGGGGTCAGATGGAAGAAAGTGTGGGGCTAGTCTCTGGTCTCTTTTATATTTCCTCCCTGCAATCTCTCTGGTGATAGTAAGGATCCTTGGGATATGTAGTCCAGGTGTATAGTCATGCAGGCAAATAACTACTAGTCCCACAATCCCTTTGGATGGGCTCACAAATATGATGTCAGTCTAGTAACGCTGGGCACTATAGGGACAATATGATATACAGACAGGGCAAGGATGTTCATTGCAATTGTAGTCCATATTGCTATTTAGTTTTACTTTAAATTGCGTATTTCCACTATTGAAGTTTAATTTGAGAAAACCCCACTTTAGGTTTGTTATTCATTCCCATTCACAAAGTATTGCTAAAAAATGTTTTCTAAATATTTTGTACCTTGTAGTTCTCCAACCTTTTCACTTTGAAAGCCGCATTGTATATTTTACAAATATTCGCAAGCAAAAAAAATCTAATATTTATAAATGAATCCACAGCTGCTGAACGGAATAGAATTTAAGACTGTATGCAGGAATTTTGTAGTGCTTTCTGAAAGCGCACCAAAACTGCATGACATAATAGAAGTCTATGGCAAAGTGCACCTAATCAGCATGAAAACCGTGGGTACACTGCAAATGCACCTCTACTGCAGAAGATGTGCAGAAGCAATCTGTGTGAAACGTGTCTTTTTTTAAGCTTCTGAGATCAGCCTTGCCATGAAAAGAACAGCACGATTTTCTATTTTCTATACTATTTCTATGTATGTGGCACGATCTGCCATCACAAACTGGCACCTGTATGATTCTTCATGAAAGACTGAAAGCTGAAAATGCGGGAGTGTACTTACACTCAGTGGAAACAATATCTGCACTGGCAGATACCCTTCTAGTGTCACTGATCTTACAGACTTTTAAAGTTCCACTTGCATGAGCTGACAGCGACTGATGAAGCATATGGCTTAGCTCCTGACAATACAGTGGAGAACAAACAGAAAATCCTGAGGGTAACTATTATAATACAATATGCAGTTTATATAAGGCACTTCCAATTTGTATTGATCGTTTTTTTCTGTGTTTAATTGATTGAAGATAAAACAACATATGTCTTTTTCATTCTACTGTGACTTCAGTTGCATTGTGAATAAAGTTCAAATGACATTTTGATAAGAGAGGGACCTATTTTAATGTGCATACAACGCGTGGTGACACCGCGAATGCACTAGTGAGTAATGTGCCAACGCCCCGAAATAACGATACTTGAAGAAAGGACTAATAAATTGGGCTTTAAGGGCACACAGTACCAAAAGATGTAGAAAACTAGAGATTTATTTAGTATGAAATATCATAAAAGTGGAATGACATAAAATCAAAAGAGAATAGGTCAGCAACTAATACCACAGCTGTGATTACAACACTATACAATCATATCATATATAGGCTTCATTTAGAAAGCACAGTTACAGGTACAATGTTGAGTTGCATATCCAGTGTAGTATTCCAAGATTTGGTGAAGAGCTTGCTCTACATGTTACGCGCGTTAGCGCTTCCTCAGGAGCATAAGATATTGCATCTACTGAAACATATATACAAGAAAACAATGAGTTCACAAGTATACATATATAAAAAGGAGTTTCTTATATACAGTAAAAATATACATAATACAGTAAATAAAGGAAAACCAAAAACAGTTTATAAAACTAAAAAGATTATTTATGTCTATCAGTACGAGTGCGGTACAGCAGGGGGAGTAGTGGTGCATCACCCAAAGCCCACGTAGATCAGGAGGAGAACGGGAGAAAAGGAAAAAGGGGGGCAGTGTCATAGGAAATTTTGTAATTGAATGGGGAAGGGAAAAAGAAAAAAGGAAGAGATATAAATATATTGAATATGTAGCAGCAAGATATGACTTACAAAAATAGGTCGCATTGGGGGTAACCAAGCGATAATAGCGTGTTAGCCCCACAGTGGCTGGGCGGACAAGCTATATCAAGCCAGCCAAACGTGGGGAGATAATCTGTAAATGATAAAGAATTGTGCTTTAAATATAAATAAGTATATTGTTTCTCTGGGACACAATAGGGGAAAGGGAGGGGGAAGGGAGGAGGGGGAGGGTTTTGACCAAAAAGTAGGGGGGGGGGGGAGGGAAAGAAATTGATAAAGAGCAGCCACCACCAGCATGGATAAAAGCTTACTCACCAAAAACACTGATTTGTAAGCATACAAGTGTTCGGACAGTCAAGTGCTGGTAGGCACTAGAAATTCGGATCCAGGGATCGCTAGCATGCGGTTATTTCAAAATTTCACAGAGCTGGGCTGAACAGGATATATATTAACATATCATAGGGCAATCCAGAAAATCCTGGGTATATAAACCCAGAGGTATTGTATAGGATTCCCAGAGCTAGTTCCTATAAGGAAACAAATAACACCAGGGTAAGTCCTAAACAAAGAGGAAGATACCATGGGTAAAAAGTATTATTGCAGCCCTAATATTAGAGTCTGCAACGATTCAGTGTACCTGCAGCCTGATCAGCAAGGTGAAAACCGCATGTGTCCCCAGGAAAGCGATGACGCCGATACATTGTAAAGTGTGTTGTGTCCGTTTTATATGTCCCCCTACCTGGTTGTTGATAAGTTGGATCAGCTGGATCGGCGTAACTCGTCGCACCCGTGATGACGTCATCATCGATGACATTTTGACCCATTATTTTCTCTATTTTAATTATAATGTCTGACTCCTGTTTCTACCCTTCATTTTATTTGGCACGGACTAAACAGACCTGGGCAGGGGTACATCCGATTTGTCACTATCACAATAGTATCACTGAAGCCAGAAACCTCTACACACAGAGGGGCAGATCCACAAAAGGATTACGCCGGCGTATCTATTGATACGCCGGCGTAATTTTAAAATTCCTGCGTCGTATCTTTGTTTTGTATCTACAAAACAAGATACGACGGCATCTCGGGGGGATCCGACAGGCGTCTTAGTATGCCGTCGGATCTTAAGGTGCAATATTTTGGCGACCGCTAGGTGGCGTTTCCGTAGAATTCCGCGTCAAGTATGCAAATTAGCTATTTACGGCGATCCACGAACGTACGTCCGGCCGGCGCATTTTTTTACTTTGTTTTCGTTTGGCTTTTTCCGGCGTATAGTTAAAGCTGCTTTATGGTGGCGTACTCAATGTTAAGTATGGCCGTCATTCCCGCATCCAATTTTGAATTTTTTATGTCGTTTGCGTAAGTCGTTTGCGAATAGGGATTTGCGTAGAATGACGTCACTGTCGTAAGCATTGGCTGGTTCCCGGTTTAATTTGGAGCATGCGCACTGGGATACCCCCATGGACGGCGCATGCGCAGTTAAAAAAAATGTTTTTTACGTCGGGTCACGACGTATTTACATAAAACACGGCCCCATTACATCCATTTGAATTCCGCGCCCTTACGCCGCCAAAGATACACTACGCCGCCGTAACTTACGGCGCAAATTTGTTGAGGATTCGAAAAAAAAATAAGTTGCGGTGGCGTAGTGTATCTTAGATATGCTGCGCCCGGCGGATTCTTGCGTGCAGGTACGTGGATCTGCCCCAGAGATACTGTATCTCACAAAAGTAAGTACACCCCTCAAATTTTTGTAAATATTTTATTATATATTTTTTTCATGTGACAACACTGAAGAAATTACACTTTTCTACAATGTAAAGTAGTGAGTATACAGCTTGTATAACAGTGTAAATTTGCTCTCTCCTCAAAATAACTCAACACACAGCCATTAATGTCTAAATCGTTGGCAACAAAAGTGAGTACACACCTAGGTGAAAATGTCCAAATTGGACCCAAAATGTCAATATTTTGTGTGGCCACCATTATTCTCCAGCACTGCCTTAACCCACCTGGGCATGGAGTTCACCAGAGTTTCACAGGTTGCCACTGGACTCCTTTTCCACTCCTCCGTGTCGACATCACGGAGCTGGCGGATGTTAGAGACCTTGTGCTCCTCCACCTTCCGTTTGAGGATATCCCACAGATGCTCAATAGGGTTTAGGTCTGAAGACATGCTTGGCCAGTCCATCACTTTTACCCTCAGCTTCTTTAGCAAGGTAGTGGTCCTCTTGGAGGTGTGTTTGGGGTCAGTATCATGTTGAAATACTGTCCTGCAGCCCAGTCTCCGAAAGGAGGGAATCATGCTCTGTTTCAATATGTCACAGTACATGTTGGCATTCATGGTTCCCTCAATGAACTGTAGCTCCCCAGTGTCGGCAGCACTCATGCAGCCCCAGACCATGACACTCCCACCACCATGCTTGACTGTAGGCAAGACACACTTGTCTTTGTACTCCTCACCCGGTTTCTGCCACACACGCTTGACACCATCTGAACCAAATAAGTTTATATTTGTCTCATCAGACCACAGAACATGATTCAGTAATCCATGTTCTTAGTCTGTTTGTCTTCAGTAAAATGTTTCCGGGCTTTCTTGAGCATCAGCTTTAGAAGAGACTTCCTTCTGGGACGACAGCCATATAGACCAATTTGATGCAGAGGCCTGTTCTGAGTATAACCTGTCCTTTTAAACCGCTGGTCTTGGTCACCATGCTGCAGCTCAATTTCAGGGTCTTGGCAAGCTTCTTACAGCCTAGGCCATCTTTATGTAGAGCAACAATTCTTTTTTTCAGATCCTCAGAGAGTTCTTTGCCATGAGGTGCCATGTTGAACTTCCAGTGACCAGTATGAGAGAGAGAGAGCGATAACACCAAATTTAACACACCTGCCGTCCATTCACTCCTGAGACCTTGTAACACTAACAAGTCACATGACACCGGGAAGGGAAAATGGCTAATTGGGCCCAATTTGAACATTTTCACTTGGGAATGTACTAACTTTTGTTGCCAGCGGTTTAGACATTAATGACTGTGTGGAGTTATTTTGAGGCAACAGCAGATTTACGCTGTTATACAAGCTGTACACTCACTACTTTACATTGTAGCAAAGTGTAATTTCTTCAGTGTTGAAACAGGAAAATATATAAAAAAAATTACAAATGTGAGGGGTGTACTCACTTTTGTGAGATACTGTATGCTTGGAGGGGTTGTCCATGCTTGACATAATACAAAGATCTGTGCAAACTGTACATTTAGACCATTAACTTGTCTGTTATGTGTTATGCTGTTCAGTTACCTTTACACTCACGTCTATATAAAATAATTTTAATTCATTTTGTTGTATTTCAGATTTTTTTTTTTTTTTATACAAGCCAACAAACTTTGGTCAACCTGTACAGTCAGTGAATCCAAAAACAGAAAGATAATTCATTACAAATGTCGTACTTAAAGTTTATTTAAATTGTATATAGCCCATGCACATTTCATGATGATAAAGTATTTTACAAAATACAGCTTAGCTCACTGTGTTTTATTGTTAGTCTGGTATAAGGAGATGCAAATTTTCTGAATTTTAAGAACACAACTTCAGCCCATAGTATGTCTGTATATATATGCCTATAGAACATGCCTAGGGATGGGTCCCTATTAGGTTTTAGAATATTGACTATTAGGGCCTCTATCATAATAGGTGAGAAGATCCTATTCTTTCAAAACCTTTCAAAAGGCGTGAGGAGTTCAGAGAAGGAGTTCAGAGAATCTACATTACCATTCTACTGGGAAATCATCTAACTCTGGCATTTTGTGTTTTGAGAATTTACTAAGTGCCATGGATAGCTTTTTTCTGTCAAATGTGATTTTAATGCTTTGAGACATCTAAAGAAAGAAAGTTTATATAAATGTTTAGTTCTATATTTATATACCGTACTTGTGAGGTATATACTCTATACATGCTGTATAATGTGGAAGAAAATAGAAATGGTGCCATAGAATCCTCAGCAGAGTACAATATGTATCTCTTGCCATCCTAATACAGGCTATAGATGGATGTGCTTGATCTGCTTTAACTAAATAAGAGCCTTCAATTTGTTTGGCCATTGAAATCCTTGAGTTTCTAGTGGCAATTTCTTTTGCAAATGTTCTCAAAACACTAATCCATATGCTGTTGTATTCCCAAGCCATACTACTATTTTTAAAAATAATAACCTGGAAGGACTAAAGAAGTTCCTTGGAGTTATCTTTAAATGCATTCCTTATAATGCTTCTGTATCTATCTATAAAAATGAAATAATAATAATATTATTTATATATATATATATATATATATATATATATATATATATATATATATGCACACACACACACACACACACAGTTTTATATATATATAAAACCCTTTCATGTCTAAGCCTATTTCTGACACTTGTTTCTTCCAAGTTAAAATCTGTATTTTTTGCTAGAAAATTACTTAGAACCCCCATTTTTTTTATATATATATATATATATATATATATATATATATATATATATATATATATATATATATATATATATATATATATATATATATATATATATATATACATACATATACATATATTTAGCAGAGACCATAGAGAATAAAATGGCGATTATTGCAATTCTTTTATGTCACACAGTATTTGCGCAGTGGTCTTTCAAACGCAATTTTATTGGGGAAAAAAAGACACTTTCATGAATTAAAAAAAAAAACAGTAAAATGTGAAAGATGATGTTTTGCCAAGTAAATAGATACTTAACATGTCATGCTTTGAAATTGCGCACACTTGTAGAATGGTGACAAACTACGTTACTTAAAAATCACCATAGGCCATGCTTTAAATATTTCTACAGGTTAGAGTTACAGAGAAGGTCTAGTTCTGGAATTATTGCTCTTGCTCTAACGATCGCTGCAATACCTCACATGTGTGGTTTACATTTGCGGGCGCGAATTATGTATGCGTTCCCTTCATGGAGGAACGGGGTGCTTTAAATTTTAAGAAAATGTTGTTTAAAAAATAATAATTTTCCCTCGCACGCATAAGCAAATTTTTCTATCATTTGTATTGCTGTCACAAGGAATGTAAACATCCCTTGTGACAGTAATAGGTGGTGACAGGTACTCTTTATAGAGGGATCTGGTTTTCTATAAGACCTCAAATCCCTCCTTTGTACTTAAAAGCATTCAAAACTCCAAAATCTGCGTTTTGGAATATTCGTTTTTTTTTTTTTATAATTGGCACCATTGGCAGCCGAGTAAACCGGAAGTGATGCCATGATGTCGCTTCCGGGTTACTAGATAGGAGATCGGAGCTGTTCTCAGCTTCATTCGAGTCTTTGGCCAGCCGGTGGATGTGACGGCTGGTCGTTTGGGTCTCCCGGTGGGATGGGAGAGCCGCAGAAGCTGGGGGGGGGGGGCAGCGTCCCCTCCAGCTCCTTGGGATAACAGCCATGTGGCTTGTTATCACTAAAAAGCCTGGCTTTAAAAAAAAAACGTACCGGGGTGATGCGTCCAGCTGCAGGCATCACGGACCTTATAACCCTTTCAAGCCGAGAATGCATATTTGCGTACAGTCGGTGTGAAGGGGTCAAATATATATTTTAATATGGAGAGACCGATATCACCAAACAACCTCTTGTAAAAGCTACTAGGCTTTATTATTTAAAAAACAAGCAAAACGAGTATAAACAATCCATCATTCTGGTATAAAGAATCCAATAGATTGGCTCACCACCAGTATACCAATCCCATACTAGGGGTTGGGGTTCTATCGGCTTCAGGGTAACAAAAAGTATGGACAAGCTCAGCAAAACATTTCCTTAGTTGCCAGACATTTAAGCCCTGTACACACGGCCCAGAATCTCGTCAGGAAAAAAAAACTTTGTTTTTCCTGACGAGATTCTTGGCAAGAATCTCTTGCCGGCCGAGTGTACACACACTCCATTCAAAAGAAACGCTGTTCTTTTGAATGACACGAACATGGTGACGTCATCGACTATGACGAGCATGCGCTCGTCACATTCAATGCCGTCGCCGCCATCTTGCTTCACCCTACCTATGCCTTGGAAGCTACCGCGCAATGCGTCAAAGTCATTTCGAGCATGAGCGGGTTTCCACGGCGACAAGTATACAGATGCTCGGGTTTCTCGGCCGAGAATCACGACAAGAAAATAGAGAGCAGGTTCTCTATTTTTCTCGTCTAGATTCTGGGCAGTTTTCTTGATGAGAACCCTCAAAGCCTCTTACACATGCACGGTTTACTCTGCCAGCAGTTTTCTTGCTGGTTCTTGCTGAGAAAACCGTGCATGTGTACGAGGCTTAACACTTTCTCACAGCTTTGTGAAACTCCACTCAAATTCACAGATAGGTACTGACTACTCCCTGCTCCTCTTCAAGCCTCCCTTGCAGGCAAGTTAACCCATTTGGAACCAAAGTCCCTGTAATCAGGGGTTAAAGGCTCGCTCCCACCTAAAGTCTCTCTGAACTTCCAAATTCCAGGTCCTAAATAAGGACTTACCAATACTGAGAAAACTACCAATCAGTCTTCTCCTCTCCAACTGGACTATCCACAAATTCCCTCATAGTGCATGGGTGAGAACCCCAGAGTACGCAAAATGTCTCTTCTCTTCCCCCAAAAGGGGACCACAACATAAATAACAGGGAAATATGCCAACCGCCCAGGACCCATCCCTGGCATCCTGTACAACATTGCCACTTTTTCTTTAACCATAGATGGATATGTTTTTTAAGGTTGCTAGTTTTGTCACCCCTATCTTGTTCATCATCCTTGACAGTAATGCAATACATAAACCATATATCCAAGTGGTGTTGATGATAATCCTTGAAACCAAGTACTAAACACAGTACAGATGAACTTGTTCTGCTTAACAATATTGTAATAGCAAAAAATGCCATATCCACATATACAACCAGCACAAAATAACAAATATGTGCTACAAATAATATACAATGTTGCAGTCTTTTTATGTGTTTCATTCACCACACAAAAATGTCCTTGATAATGGATCCACCACCTTTTAGGCCAGGTAAATTATCCACAGCACCATGTGTTCTGAAATCCGCATCAAATTTACAGAGATGATAGTGATTCGGTCAGTTAACAATTCCTGTCCCAGGGTGGCTTCACTCTACAGAGGAGCAGCAGAGTCACCCTTGGACAGTAGTGTTGTCAATCTGAGAAGAGGGTAGTATTAAAGCAGTTTAAGGCCTCCTCCCCCACTCCTGTTTGGGAAACTAAGCTTGGGGGGGGGGGGGTCAGGTACCTGCTTTTAAAAGGTACCTGCTCCCACTTCTGTTCCAGACTCCTTAGGCATTCAGAAGCAGAAGTTCTCCCTCCCAAAGTCTTCTGGGACATATGACAGTTCCTAGAAGACTTTGGGACCAGTCGCGGAGCACAGTGCCGTTAATAAATGGCACTGAATAATAAATATCCCTTGGGCAGGTGATCCTCTGGTAGATGCCTGCATCATTAGATGTCTGGGTACACAGAGACGCTATACCAAGCTGTTCTGAGTGGCTGGGTACCATGTGGATGCTATGACTGGTTATCACAGAGATGGTATGGTGTTATTTACAGTGCTGGTCCCTCCCCTTCTTTTTTACAAAAGGGGAAAAAGAGAGGTCCTGTAATTGTGAATAGGCACAGAATGAATGGATCATGGATTCATCATGTTGTTGTGACACAAAAATCTTCATGTCTAACCCTTTCCTGCATTTTCCTCCCCCCAACACATACTATCTCCAATACTGTCCCTAGTGACCTGTTTGCATATACCTTTTCACCTCCCTTGTCCTGCACATCTGAACATTATCCTCTTTACTGCCTCTTTCCTCTGTGTATGTCCTGTATGTGCATTATTGAATCCTTTACCAGCAGTGTGGTTATCTCAACTCTCTAACTGAAACGTTTGTAGCTAAAAGCTTGTGGCCCCGGATGCAAAGGTTTACCTGCACCCCCCTCCCCCACTACCACCTGCCGCTTCCACTACGCTCCTAAAAAGACCATGCCTTAGAATTCGAGAGACCATTTTTATCTTGAATACCACATATGGTACTGTTATTTACTCTCTTACACAGTGACACAATGTAAGGGCTAATTCGCACACTGTTTGGTAACAGACGTATTACTGCATTGTAAAATACCTATCACCACAAGGATGCACAGAATTTTTTTTCTCCTGTGTGTCCTATTTATACTGCAACTCCATTCGTACAGATTTGCATGGCACTGTACAGCACCACAACGCATTTCTGAACTTATTTGTCTGCTGCCTCTTGTTTTACTTTCCAGTCACACTACAAATATTGCAGCTTGTTTTAAGCCCTTGTCTACCGAGGGCTTAAAACATCCATTCCCCAATCCCCTCTGTGATGAATGAACCCAAAAGCAACACGGATTTCGTAGCAGCTAATCAACCACAATCTGTGCTAGATCAGCTGCAGTGGAGGGCAGGGGAGACATTGGGGTCTAATGGAATTCCGATGGGTCCATAAAAAGGACCCGTGACATCCACAATGCTATCGGATAGTTTTTTTTGTTTTACCCTCTTGTGATAGCAATACAGTTTAAAATATATATATATATATATATATATATATATATATATATATATATATATATCTATCAATATATATATATATATATATATATATATATATATATATATATATATATATATATTGTGACAGGAAGTCAGGTAAATCTCTGGGTGTTGTCACTGATGGGACATACATTTCTGCCTTGTTTAGACGATACACAGATTGTTATCGGGCGTCGGCTACAAACGTAGCCAGAGAAAGGCTAAAGGCCATTGAAAAACTTCAGCTGTTCAGAATGAGGCAATTAAGGCCTCTATAAGTAGCCCAGAGGATTACCACTTGGTTGCTGGATCATTCCTGAGGCTTTGTGAGTAAGGAGAGCAGCATTGAAAGTTTTTCTGAGGAGGTAAGGAGAGGATGGACTTTTCTGTGTTATAAAAATCAAAAGACTATTATTTTCTGCTATATGTCCAGCACTGTCTGGCCGGCACTAGGCTGAGCCAGACTCCATAGATAGGTTCCTGTGTGGAAGGTAGACGCCCACGGTGGTCAGAGTTTATTTTATGTTTTGATTTTGTTTATGCTGTTTGGATGCTTGCAATTGTTTTCCAGCAAGATAAACTAAAAACTTTGTCTTCAACCGTCTTCGACTGCCAGTCTGTATAAATTCAGTGTGTGGTGAACCCATCCAAGAGGTCACACACCCCGCTACCGAGCTAACCCCTTACATATAGTGGAGTGCCGCGGGCAATTAAAGTAAACCCAAAATTGAGGAGATACTGAAACAGCTGGCTATAGCAAATGCAAATCAACAGCAGACGAATGCAGGTTTGCAGCGGAGCATTGTAGCTCAACAACAGGCTCACCAAGAGAGCATTGCAGGCTTGGAACAGAGACACCAGCAGCAAATGGAGGCCATCGTGAAGCAGCTTCAGAGACAGCAGACCGAGGCTGGGAGTCAGGCCAGTAACATACCGACTTTTCGGGTACGACACTTATTGCCAAAGATGATTGCAGATGAGGACCCTGAGATGTTTCTGACCACGTTTGAGAGAGCAGCGGAAAGAGAGAGTTGGCCTAAAGAACAGTGGGCTGGACTAGTGGCCCCCCTATTATCTGGAGAAGCTCAAAAGGCATATTTTGATTTGGAGCTTGTAGACGCAAAAAACTATGATCGATTAAAAGAGGAAATATTAGCACATTTCGGTGTAACCCTGGATGTCCTTGCTCAGCGGGTCCACAATTGGAGTTATCAGCAGAGGAAGCCACCTCGATCACAGATGTATGACCTCATCCATTTGGCTAGGAAATGGCTGCAGCCAGAAACTCTGTCCGAACCAAAAATTTTGAAGCGAGTAGTCATGGACAAATATCTTAGGTCTCTTCCTAACACCCTGCAGAAATGGGTGAACCATGGTGGTCCAGAAACCGCAGACAAACTTGTAGACCTGGTCGAAAGGTACCTAACAACAGAGAATTTGTCCTCTTCCACTAGAGACGCACAGACTTTCCACCCTAAGACCAGACCCTCCCCACCTATAGGTAAGACTGCATCAAGGGATGGGGGTGGAGAGAGGGACCAAGGAGCAACTAGAGGAATTATCAGGACTACCGCTAATGTTTGGCGAGAGCGGCCTGGAAGACCCATCCCACAGGAGAGGACCAGAAGGTTGATTTGTTACCGTTGCTGGGAAGAGGGACATGTAGCAGCGGTTTGCCCAGCGGGTGATGAACCCATGCAGTGTGACTTTCTGACCGAGAGACGACAGTCCCTTTTTGCAACCACATGCACTGCAGTAAAGGAAAATGAGAAACCTTTAAATAGAATGTGCTTAGATGGTAAAAATGTTGTGGTATTGTTGGATTCAGGTAGCCTGGTCACCTTAGTGAAAAGTGATCTAGTGGTGGGAAAAACCTTACATCCGAGGAAAATGGCTGTAGTTTATGTACATGGGGACACTCGAGAATATCCGGTGACTACGGTTTCCTTTGAAACCTCCCTCGGTAACTTGTGTCACCAGGTGGGTTTAGTACCCAAACTGCCACATGACGCCATTGTGGGAAGGGATTTCCCAAAATTCTGGGAACTCTGGGACTGCCCAGATTCTCCAGTAGGTGGTACTTCTGAGTCTGAACCATCTACTCCAGAAACCTATAACTGTGAGGATTCTCCTGAGTTTTTATTCTCAGTATTAGCAGGGGAAACACCAGTCCCTAGGGAGGAGCCTGCTATCTCAGAAGAGGAACAGCGGCCGATAGGGTTTGATGACCTCGAGGTGCACAGAGAAAATGTTGTCACTGAGCAATTGAGGGACCCCACATTGCTAAGAGCCCGGGAGAATGTAGTGAAGATAGATGGGGAGTTAGATAACCCTGACAAGAGGGTTGCCCTCCCTCACTTCATTATTGAAAGGGACCTGTTATATTGAGTGTCACAGAGGATAGAGGACACCATTGAGCAACTAATAGGGACTAAACCGTACCGCAAGATGGTTTTGGAACTGGCCCATGGGCACATTCTTGGGGGACATTTGGGAGCGGAAAAAACCCGGGAGAGGATCACCCAGAGGTTTTATTGGCCTGGGATCACTAAAGAAGTGGAATTGTACTGCTCTTTCTGTCCAGTGTGTCAGATTACTGCACCCATGCCACATTTCCGCAGTCCATTGGTACCCCTGCCCATTATCGAGGTCCCTTTTGAGAGGATCGCCATGGACTTGGTTGGCCCCTTACTGAAGTCCACTAGAGGGCACCAGCACATCTTGGTAATAATGGACTATGCCACCCGGTACCCAGAAGCGATTCCTCTCTGAAACACCTCTGCTAAAACCATTGCCAAAGAGTAATTTCAGTTGTGTGGGTCTTCCTAAGGAAGTCCTAACTGACAAGGGCACCCCGTTTATGTCTAGGGTGACCAAAGAACTTTGTAAACTCCTGAAAGTGACCCAATTACGTACATCAGTATATCACCCTCAAACAGACGGGTTAGTGGAAAGGTTTAATAAAACCTTAAAACAAATGTAGAGGAAGATGGTGGATAAAGACGGAAAGAATTGGGATTATCTGCTCCCTTATCTGATGTTTGCAATAAGAGAGGTTCCCCAATCTTCCACAGGGTTCTCTCCGTTTGAGCTACTGTATGGGAGGCACCCCGGGGCCTACTGGACATTGCCAGGGAAACATGGGAGAGTGAGAGTTCCCCTCATCGAAGTGTGATTGAACATGTGGCCCAAATGCAAGATAGAATTGCCCAAGTGATGCCGATTGTGAAGGAACATTTAGCCCAAGCCCAATTGGCTTAACAAAGGATTTACAATCGTGGGGCCCAGGTCCGTTCCTTTGCACCTGGTGATAGGGTGTTGGTGCTGGTCCCCACGGTCGAAAGTAAATTCCTAGCCAAATAGCAGGGTCCATATGAAGTGTTGGAAAAAATGGGAGTGGTGAATTATAAAATTAGCCAACCGGGAAGACGAAAACCTGAGTAGCTCTATCACGTGAACTTGCTGAAACCATGAAAGGATAGAGAGTCCTTGGTCACTTAGACTACCCGATTTTCTGCTCCATTTAACCTGGCTGTCCCTGAAGTTGGGATAGCGGAGACTCTATCCAAAACTCAGAAACAGGAGGTTAAAGAATTTGTGCTCCGTAATAAGGAGAAGTTTTCAGACCTGCCAGGTTGGGTCTCCGGAGTTGAACATGACATTATCACCACACCAGGGGATAAGGTCAAGTTGAAGCCTTATAGAATTCCAGAAGTCCGGCGAGAGGCAATTCGCCAGGAAGTAAAAAAAATGCTTGAGCTGGGGGTGATAGAAGAGTCAAATAGTGATTGGTCCAGTCCCATTGTCTTAGTGCCCAAACCAGATGGAAGTTGGCGGTTTTGTAATGACTTTCGCCGCCTGAATAAAATCACTAAGTTTGACACCTATCCTATGCCCCGCATAGATGAACTGATTGATCTCCTTGGCACTGCCCGGTTTATGACAACGTTAGACCTGACCAAGGGTTATTGGCAAATTCCTCTCTCGGAGTCGGCCAGCGAAAAAACAGCATTTGTAACTCCAGACGGATCTTTCCAATATCGGAGGATGCCTTTTGGGTTACAGAATGCTCCCGCCACATTTCAACGCACCATGGATAAGACCCTTCGGCCTCATCGAGCCTATGTTGCTGCATACCTCGATGACGTTGTCATCCACAGTGAGGATTGGGAATCACACTTGCCAAAAGTTCAGGCTGTGTTGGATTCCATCTGGAAAGCCGGGTTTACAGCCAATCCAAAAAAATGTACCCTTGGGCTAGAAGAGGCGAAGTATCTGGGGTATACCATTGGAAGAGGTCTAATCAAGCCCCAAATAAACAAAGTTGAGGCTATTTAGGATTGGCCATGTCCCACCAACAAGAAACAGGTTTGTGCATTTTTGGGGATCACGGGCTATTATCGCCGCTTTATCCCCCATTTTGCCTCACAGGCTGCTCCCTTGACCAATTTGACCAAAGGGAAGGAGTCTGTCATGACCAAATGGACTCAGGAAGCAGAAACAGCTTTTCAGGCTTTAAAACAGGCCTTATGTAGTCAGCCAGTTTTAAATTCGCCTGATTTTTCACGGGACTTTGTGGTTCAGACAGATGCGTCAAATGTGGGCTTAGGAGCTGTACTTTGCAAAAGGTGATGATGTCTGCGCTGTGAATGATTACCACTGTGGGCAGGGGAGAGAGGAAGGTGAGGGGAAGGTGAGGGGGGGGGGGAGAGAGGGGGGGAGGATTAAGGTTAAAGGAGGGAGGGGGGGTTGAAGTCAGGTGGGTCTCTGGAGCAGTAATAAAATCACAAAAATGGTAGAGGTGCAGTTGCAAAGTGGTGATTAAATCAACATAAACTAGACAAAACTGTGCATATCACTGAAGAGGACTGAGAAAAAACTACAGTACATATATCTGACAGTCCCAAGTTAGATGAAAAAAAGAACCAAAATCAAATTCCAAAAAGTGCTGTTGCAAGAAAGCATACTGAGTAAATAATCAAAAATAAAGTTCCAAAGCCAATGATGAATGAAGATGTGCGGGAAAATGAAATCCAAATGAATGAAGATGTGCGGAAAAATCAAATCCAAACAAGTGTGCCCACACCGTTAGTGATCCAAGCAGCTTACCTCCTGGTTATCATTCAACAACCCCAAAAATGGGTGCTCTGGCCTTTCATTTGGTGGGGATCTTCCTGGTGAGTCTCAGTAGTTGGTCATGTATGGAAAATATATAATAATAAAGATAATGTGGCGTGATGCTGGTATCACATAAATAAAACAAAGGGGGAGCTCTGTATAAGGTGGATGGAAACTCACACAACTTACACGCTGTGTAGAAATGGAGTGCTTGTCTCCACGAGCGCCGAGCTCGTCTCCCTAAATTCTCCTGCACAACTTTTCTTCCCTAGATGTCCGCGGAGCAGATGGCTCATGCGAAGGCAGAGGGGGTGGAGGAAGGAGAAGAAAGGGGGCACATCGCGTGATTCCATATAAAAACAATTTAATTAAAGCATAAAACAATCTTAAAAGACTCACATGTAGCAGTCTGGTATCGGTTAAAAAACCTGGCAGCAGCACCTGACGGACGGTAAACGAGCGCGGCGCTCGTAGGATATGTAACCGATACCAGACTGCTACATGTGAGTCTTTTAAGATTGTTTTATGCTTTAATTAAATTGTTTTTATACGGAATCACGCGATGTGCCCCTTTCTTCTCCTTCCTCCACCCCCTCTGCCTTCGCATGAGCCATCTGCTCCGCGGACATCTAGGGAAGAAAAGTTGTGCAGGAGAATTTAGGGAGACGAGCTCGGCGCTCGTGGAGACAAGCACTCCATTTCTACACAGCGTGTAAGTTGTGTGAGTTTCCATCCACCTTATACAGAGCTCCCCCTTTGTTTTATCTATGTGATACCAGCATCACGCCACATTATCTTTATTATTATATATTTTCCATACATGACCAACTACTGAGACTCACCAGGAAGATCCCCACCAAATGAAAGGCCAGAGCACCCATTTTTGGGGTTGTTGAATGATAACCAGGAGGTAAGCTGCTTGGATCACTAACGGTGTGGGCGCACTTGTTTGGATTTGATTTTCCCGCACATCTTCATTCATTTGGATTTGATTTTCCCGCACATCTTCATTCATCATTGGCTTTGGAACTTTATTTTTGATTATTTACTCAGTATGCTTTCTTGCAACAGCACTTTTTGGAATTTGATTTTGGTTCTTTTTTTCATCTAACTTGGGACTGTCAGATATATGTACTGTAGTTTTTTCTCAGTCCTCTTCAGTGATATGCACAGTTTTGTCTAGTTTATGTTGATTTAATCACCACTTTGCAACTGCACCTCTACCATTTTTGTGATTTCATTACTGCTCCAGAGACCCACTTGACTTCAACCCCCCCTCCCCCTTTAACCTTAATTCTCCCCCCCCTCTCCCCCCCTCACCTTCCCCTCACCTTCCTCTCTCCCCTGCCCACAGTGGTAATCATTCACAGCGCAGACATCATCACCTTTTGCAAATTATCTTTTATTGTCTAATTAGGATAGACTTTCTTTGTCTGCTGCAGTGTTCCCATTAACGTCCCACATTCCCCTCTCCCCCATTCACCTATCCAAGACAGCGCAGGAGTTTCACCCAGTCTCTTAGGAGCTGTACTGTCTCAGATTATCAAGGGGGAGGAACACCCTGTTATGTTCCTCAGCCGAAAGTTGAAGGCCCATGAGGAGAATTATGCTACCATTGAGAAAGAATGTTTGGCGGTGAAATGGGCTTTGGATTCTCTCCGGTACTACCTCGTGGGTAGACAGTTTGAACTGGTGATGGATCATGCCCCATTGAAGTGGATGGAACATAACAAAGAGACCAATAGGAGAATAAATAGGGGGTTCCTGGCCCTCCAGGAATATAGTTTTGTGGTAACGCATCGCCCCGGTGCTAAAATGGGGAATGCAGATGGGTTGTCCCGAGTGCATGCCTGCCTGGCAACCTGTGTCACAACCCTAGGGTTGAAACAAGAGGGGGGGTATGTGACAGGAAGTCAGGTAAATCTGTGGGTGTTGTCACAGTGGGACATACATTTCTGCCTTGTTTAGACAATACACCAATTGTTATTAGGGGTCGGCTCCAAACATAGCCAGAAACGGTCTAAGTGCGTTAGAAAACTTAAGCTGTTCTGAATGAGGCAATTAAGGCCTCTATAAGTAATCCAGAGGATCACCACTGAATTGTTGCATCCTGAGGCTTTGTGAGAAGGAGAGCAGTGTACTGAAAGTCTTCTGAGGAGGTGAGGAGGAGATTGATTTTTCTGTGTGTTAAAAATGAAAAGACTATTGTTTTTCTGCTGTATGACCAGCAGTGTCTGCCCAGCACTAGGCTGTGCCAGACTCTCTAGATAGGTTCCTGTGTGGTGAAGGTAGACACCCCAAGTGGCCAGGGTTTATTTTATGTTTGATTTTGTTTATGCTGTTTGGATGCTTGCACTTGTTTCCAGTAAGATGGAAGAATAAACCAAAATTGTTGTTTTCAGCCGTCTTCGACTGCCTGTCTGTATAAATTCAGTGTGTAGTGAACCCATCCAGGGGGTCACACACCCCGCTACCGAGCTAACCCCTTACAATATATATATATATATATATATATATATATATACACACACAGTATATATATATTATGTTAAGGAAGCTGATATGCTATGTTTTGCTATGCTTCTTTCAAGTAAATTTTGTGGAGTTTTGCCTATACCGGTAATTACTACACTCTAGAGTCCACTTTTTGGATAAGTAGTTTGTAGATAGACATTACTTTATTAACTTGATTCATGAATGAATGCAAAACTATAATGCACATACTGTACATAACAAATCATTTCCCTATAACATTTATGAGGTTGCTAAAGTTCTTACCTCAGTGGCTTACTTTACAATTAGTATCTAAATTAAGATTAAATATTCATTACATATAAGATATTCATTAAAATGAGGAAGCAGGAGTCATAATGAGACACCCTAAGGCAGTCACGGCAGCTTTATTTTTTAAATTGGGAAAGTTAAGGCTTTTTTTGAAACTAGGCATCTTGGATATGAAAATCCATTAGTAATTTCATTATGTCTCTACATTTGTACAGACTTTGCTATGTGCAGATGGGTTACCCCTGTTAAATTTTCCTACTTCCATATGCATATAACTTCACTGCTGTAAATGACTTAGAAGTCGAAACTGCCAGAATTGACCAGTATCCAGTCCGATAGTTTAATTGAAATGTTTCAAAGCAAGCTGCTGGGAATTCATTTAGTGCAAACTGTGAGTTGTTCATCCAGGATTCAGATGGAAAAGAATAGAAATGTGTTAAAGGGATGTCAGAATAAGTGAAAATGCTGCTTTTCCCTTTGAAATCTTTTTTCCACCATCCCACATTTTGCTGGCATTGGCAACTGTGATTTTTGATTTTGCCTGTACCATTGCTAAAGGTTAAAGCTGATATCTCCCACCCATTCATAGCTGGACACAAATGCTATTACATGTTAACCAGGTTTTAAAGCACATACGAGGAGGAAGATGTGGAAAGGTTGTGATCTCTGAGCTGGGAAGCCAGCAGAGATCAGGTCCAAGAGGTCATTGGGGATGCTGGGTCCTGCCTCTAGCCTGCACAGTAGCTGGGGATCCCATTGAGACAGTCACAAGGCACAAGCTTTGCAAGTATGCTTGCATGTATTATATTTAACTTGCAATTTCAGAGTGTTTAAATGTCTGCATTAATAGTCTGCTAACTGTTCTCATAAACCACACTTCAATATCCACACCACATTTCAAAATGAAGCACAACATGTTTGCTCAAGCATCATGCCTACCCTGTGCTGGGAAGATTCGCCCTGCTGCTTGGCTGCAGAAAAAGGGACCGGGGAATCTCTGTCCCCGGTCCCTTTCTTTGTCTCAAAAGTGAGACATCAGGGGCCTGTTTAGACCCCTGGTATTTCACCAAAGCCCCCCATAGGAACACCTAAGAATTATTATTATTTTTTTTATAAAAATTATTGTATAAAAATATTATTATAAAAAATAATACAATTGTAAAAATGTAATTGAAAAATAAGCAACTAACACCAACCTCTGCCCCACTGACATCGTCTACGGCTCTATCGATGCTGTCTATTGCCCTACTGTCCTATATATTTATACACACGCAAGTTTGTTTGCATTTTGGGGTGTACACCTTAATGCAATAGGCTGCGCACACCTATGATGCCTAACAACATATTACTCGTTCAGTGCTTAGTTCACCCTGAATGTATTTACAAAGCAATGTAATGAGAACCAGTCATGACTGAACTAATGCAAGTATCTTAATCTTCAATGTTTAATTATTTTAGAAGCACAGCCTTGTTTATAAAAAGTTACATGGACCCCTTTATTTAGCTTTACCTATTAAAGCAGAACTATATTTTACAGGCAAGGAAGCTGCCATTTTCGGCTGGCAATACATGGATTGAAATTCAGTCGGCTCAGCAGTGACTGGACAAATTTCGATCCATGTGTAGTGTAAGATTGGGGGAATTAAACTCAAGTAGCAGGTGAATTCACAATGAGCAACACCAGTCCAAACTGTAGTTTTAGGGCGTGGCAGCCCACTTTTATTGAGTAAAAGAAAAGTTCACTTATACACCAGTTGCTCACGTAGGGGTTTCTTCCACAAAACAAGAATGAATGAAAATACCAAGCCACCTGGCTTACGCGTTGGCAGCACTGCTGCTCCTCTTACCAGTCCCTTGACTGTGTCATTCACCTCTTTTACACACTTGGCTCTCTAGCCTTCAGTTGCAGCGCCCTGCTGCATGGCCCACCCCTGGCCTAGGAATTGGGGGTTCTCCTGACACCCCTGATAGGAGCCAACCTGACTCCTGGGACCAAGATCCGCTGCCTTGGGGCTAGGTCCTCTGACCCCTTCATGAGACCTCTGTCCCGTAGCTTCTGGCTGGGGCCCCCTGACCCCAGGTGAGACTTTCCAGACACCAAACTGGAAGCTGTCTCCAAAACGAGAGCCATAACCAATTCTCAGACCTGACTTTATAATGACCCTGCACACCTATGTAGTGAGTCAGGTTGCAGGCATCCAGCAAAACCTGGACCCAGGATTAAATGTTCCGATTCAGAACTACAGAATCTGGATAGATGCTAGTTCTGAACCTTGCATTAACCCTTAATTAGACTCCTGAGTCACCTTTTCCTATAAACTTATAGTGACAGAGCCTCTCTCTGTCACAGTGGCCACTGTTGTTGAACAGAAGTTGATCTAACGATCGAGCTCTGTTCAACCGCCCGTCTGTATTTTTCCACTTGATCAGCACCGCTGGCAATAGCACTGATCAGTGCATTCTAAGCTAGGTTCACACATGTCCTGCTGCGGTTTGCAATCCCGAGTCTGGTATAGCTTTGTTCACTGGTTCAGGTGCAATTTAAACTGGACCTAAAATTGTACAGGACCCTTTTCAAAAATGGGCCGTGGCCGTCCCAAGTATGTGCAAACCAGCTCCATTGAAAGCCGATCCAGTTCAAATGTTACGCGACTTGCATATATCTGAATCAATCCTAACAGTGGGTAAGTCTTCACCCTGTCAGAATACAAAGATGCAGCAGTAAGGGATTCCCCATCCACCTCGAACGTACAGTTGGGGGAATTGAGCATTTTTTTTGTTCAGTTGCCGAACAAAAAAAACCTGACTTGTCTATGGCCAGCCTTAGTCTCTGTTTGATCTGTAGTTGCCACCCATGATGCTGCACATGTCATCATTTATGAGTCCAGCCACTTGGGGGCTTGAAAAAAAAAACATTGATTTAACTGTTTCCAAAAACATTCAAATTCGAGGAATTCCCTGAATGACAGCTGTCCCAATTGCTTTTGATTTCAAGCCCCCAAGTGGCTGGACTCATAAATGATGACATGTGCAGCATGACATGATGACATGATCAAACAGAGGCTAAGGCTGGCCATAGACAAGTCAGGTTTTTTTTGTTCGGCAACTGAACAAAAAAATGCTCGATTTCCCCAACCGTACGTTCGAGGTGGATGGGGAATCCTCACTGCTGCATCTTTGTATTCTGACAGGGTGAAGACTTACCCACTGTTAGGCTTGATTCAGATATATGCAAGTCGCGTAACATTTGAACTGGATCGGCTTTCAATGGAGCTGGTTTGCACATACTTGGGACGGCCATACTTGGAATGGCTGTACATGACCACATGTTCATATGGCGAAATCCCCAAATCTGCCTCTTTCCCATACAGACTTGTGCTGGTAACAACCAATGCAGATATGTACAGTCATTCACTTGTATTGGCAGCTGTACCCGGCACCTGTGTCTCCCTAGGCTTAGAAAAGCGCTTGTCTAAGTCTAATGCCACGTACACACGACCGTTTTTCGGGTTCTAAAAAATTTAGTTTTGAAGGGTCTAGAAAAAACAAAGTTTTTTTCAACCCGATCATTAAAACTGCCTTGCCTACACACGATGGTGAAAAAAAATGCTCTAGCAAAGCGTGGTGACATACAACACGTATGACGGCACTATCAAGGGGAAGTTCCATTCGGATGACGCCACCCTTTGGGCTGCTTTAGCTGATTTTGTGTTAGTAAAAGACGATTTGCGCTTTTCTGTCTGTTACAGCGTGATGAATGTGCTTACTCCATTACGAACGGTAGTTTTACCAGAATGAGCGCTCCCGTCTTATAACTTGCTTCTGAGCATGCGCAGTTTTTTCACATCGTTAAAGCCCACACACGACCATTTTTTACAACCTTAAAAACGACACTGTTAAAAACGTTGTGAAAAAACAGAGCATGTTCGAAAAAAGATTTGCCCATTTTTTAGAACCCGAAAAATGCTCTGAAGCCCACACACAATCGTTTTTAATGACATTAAAAAAAAACTTAATTTTTTAGTTCACCTTTTTTGTTCTAGATTCCAGCTATTCTATGTACCAATAAAGCATTTCTGTACTTTTTGCAGAAAATAAAAAAGCTTTCTATTTATCCTACACAGCCCTTATGCCCTGTACACACAATCGGTTCGTCTGATGAAAACGAACCGATGGATTTTTTCATCAGATATCCGATAAAGCTGACTTTCATCAGTCTTGCCAAAACACCCCAGGTTAAAAATCCGATTGTGTCCAACACGGTGACGTAAAACACAACGACGTGCAGAGAAAAATGTTCAATGCTTCCGAGAATGCGTCGACTTGATTCTGAGCATGCGTGGATTTTTAACCGATGGATTTCCCCACAGACGATACGTTTTTTTTCTATCGTTTTTTTAACAGGTTCTATTTATTTTCACCGATGGGAAAAAAAAACTGATGGGGCCCACACACGATTGGTTCGTCCAATGAAAACGGTCCGTTTTCATCAGACGAACCGATCGTGTGTACAAGGCATTAGTGTCTAGCTTTTTGTAAAAAAAAAAGGCTCCATTACTTCCTGGACAGACCTTATGACGTGAAAAATGTTAAAGCTGCTTTCTCACTGAAAGCGTTGGCTGTAAGCAGTAAAGTTGGCACTCGTTTTAGCATCGATTTACCACTGTTTAAGTGATGCTTCAGCAATGCTTTAGGCTGCAAAATCTCCCATGCTGTGGCGCTTCTGAATCGCTTTTCAGGCTGCCCATGTATTGCAATAGATAGGGTCATTTGGGAGTGCCCAAACCACCCCAAAGATGCTGCTTGCAGGACATTTTTTAACATCCCGCAAGCGCACTGCTCGGGTGTGAAAGTACCTATTGCAATGAATGGGAGGCAGTTTTCAGGCGCTTTAATGGCGCTATTTCTAGCACTAAAACGCCTGAAAACTGCCTCAGTGTGAAAGGGGTCTTAGATACAAGAAGGAGTTCACCAGCTGCCCTTATTAGCACACACCCTGCAGCTCCCTTCCCCTTTCAGGAGATCGCTCCCACCCACCTTCTAAGGTGCATGGTTTTCGAATACAGACATGATCACTGCTTTTACTAAACATACAGCCATTGATTTTTTTTCCTAACTTAGTTTCATCTTGCATAGATCGTTTACTTGGCAGAGTGTGCAGGAGCTGAGCAATCAGATAACAGCCTATATGCATCAGAGCTATAGTATTGAAAATGGGAGAAATGTGTCCTGGGTTCTGTAAAGCTCACCATACACTATACCAGTGTTTCTCAAACTTTTTTTTTCAGTCAAGGCACCTTTTAAAATTATGGACAGTCTTGAGGCACCCCATTTTAACATCTAAAAAACGATTGTAATAGTTTTGCATAATGCAGCAACATTCACACATAGGACACCCAACGTTTGAGATGATTTTTTTTCTTCCGAGGCTAAGACGCTTTTTCGCACTGGTACTGACTAGTATTCCAATGTTTTCCCTTCACCTCAATTTCTCTGCATCTGTATGCTAATGGGACCCCAGTGCTGAGGGAGAGAGGCAGAGGCGGGTCAAACAAGGATGCTGTGGAAAACAACATAGAATATCCAAGCTCAAACTTACCGACCAATCAGCAACCAACCAAATTCACCTGTCTAACAGTATGTGTTAAAAACAGAGGTTTAGTTGCACGCATTTGCACATGCATGTGTAAGCTGCAGGCCCGTCAAGGCTGTGATGGTTGGTTGCTGATTGGTCGGTAAGTTTGAGCTTGGATATTCTGGTGCTCCTTACTGTATAGACCAGTCATAGGTAGGGGCAGTGACATTTGTTTTTTGTAAGGATGCTGTGGAGGCGACAGACATCTTCCTTTTCAACTGATGACATCATTGGTTGTTAGGATGCCAGTGTCTAGAAAGTGGTAATGGTGTATAATGAAAACCTGTGGCTTTGTTTAACTAAAAGGAAGGCTTGATCCACTTGCTGGCTTGTATACATTTTTTGATCAATTGTTAGGCATGTTGCCAAGGCCCCTCTGAAGAAGCCTCAAGGCACCCCAGAGTGCCTGGGCACCCTGGTTTAAAAAAGCTGCACTATAAAATCAGATTGTACAATGTACTTTAAATCTACCATCAACTATGTAGTGCAAGGGCCTGCCTGATTGGATAGATGAACTCCTATTATATCATTTTGGTAAAACTAAAGGTGATTGTACAAAAAAATTGTATAGTGTATGGCCACCTTAATACGCCTAAAATTAACTAGTTGTGCTTTTGGTGCCATTAATTGTTAATGGCAAACCAAACGCATAATTATAATCTGTATTTATTTCCTTTAGATTTACCAGAACTATGGAATAGGAGGACCCACCTCAACAATCTATTCAATGTGTATCAAATTATACAGGACCTTGCACTACATAGCTGATGATAGATCTAAAGGAGATTGTTCAATCAGATTGTACAGAAAATGGGTGGAAGGTGGTACAGTATAGTAATGAGGAAGTTGTGCTCCAGAGTGGTAAACACGCCCTATCACGCCCTTTTCTGTGATGCATTGTGGGATTCAAAGTTTCCTGGATCTACAAGAAGTGATGGAAGCAAAAAACATTTTCCAAACACTGAAATAAACAAGGTAAGTAAGAGGTAAGCACATTGTCAGAAATAAAAATAGAAAACACTTCTATTTATTATGAAAAGTGAAATTCTGCCCGAAAAGGTGAATTTAGCCTTTAAGTGTTGTCAGCATGTAAACATTGACATGCTTGAGGGCTTAGCTCTGAAAATGGCCAGAATTTATTAACAAGATTTGCCCCTATAGATTTCAGTGGGGTTCGATGCCAAGATTAGGTTTCGTGGAGTTTAAGTAGGACCTCCTAAGGATTCCCCCATCCTTTTATAAGATATACAAGCAAGCAAATATTTTGAAGTCCAGAAATATTTGGTGACATTTGTCTTATCTTCCCCAAATCTGTTTCTTAGCAATAAAACAGCAAGCCAGCATTACAGCATATATTGAAGGGACCCTGGCTGCTCTGAAAGAATGGAAAACAGCTTGCTTGTAATCCAGTTTTCTTCTGAACCAACACAGCCAGTTGAATTTTTCAGTACTTTACAACATATGAACCATGATTTTGTCATAAATAATTCAGCAAACACAGCTTCTTGAGAGCCCAAAACAGCTTGTCCTAAGAAAAACAAAGATGTTATAATATGTCAGACAAACAGTTCTGTTAGAGAAAAACACTTATTATAAGAAATCATGTAGGAAATGCAAATAAATACACAAGAGGCATAAATATATATAAAGCATATTGTAAAGGAACCTTTACATGTTACTGAGTATCAGTACCATCGTTTATTTACAGTGATAGTAGTAGAGCTGCTGCTATAAAATATAAAGTCATAATGTTTTTTTTGTCATATAAAATAGTTGGTTGCTAAAATGCACAACCATAACCTAAAAAGCTATATTGGCAGAAAAAAGAATCTAGAGATGTGGTCCACTTTAAGTCCAGTGGACTTGGTGCAAGTCTAGGCCTTTACGAGGTGTGTTGAAAATTTTTTGGTGAACGGTATAACAGAAGATACAAACAAATTACCTTCAAAATAATTGTCATCCTTCACAATGTACTTTTGGCAACGTTCATAAAGCTTCTAGAAACTGTCAGCAAAGGCCTCTTTAGTAAGTGATCACAGATCCATGTCACTCATCCTTGGATTGCTGCCAGGTCTGGAAAACGTGCGCCTTTCATGATGCGTTCCAGGCTGGGAAGCAGAAAGCAGTCCAGGGGAGTACGGTGGATGCCGCTTAGATTTTGGATCGAAGTGGTAGCACCAGGTCTCATCCTCTGTGATGATGGTTCGCAGAAAGGATGGATCCTGGCCACACATGGTAATGAATTTTACAGAGGTTTCCATCTGTTTTGCTTTCTGTTCTTCTGTCAGCTTGTGCAGCACAAACCAGGAATAGATCTTCCGCTTACGCATATCTTCACAGACGATGGTGAGCACTGTGTTCTTGCTAATGGCCAATTCCTCCACGATCAATTGTAGAGTCAGTCACCGATCTTGTGCCAGCATTTGTCGCACTCGTTCAATCACGTCTGGGGTTCTGCTTGTCGGCAGCCAACCCGAACATGGCTCATCTTCAGTTGTTTCCTTCCCGCCGCGAAAGCGCTTAAACCAGTCGTAAATGCATTTTCTGCTTACGTCTCATACACTTGCACCAACATTTCATGCGACTCTGTCGCATATTTTTCCAATTTATAGCAGGAATTGACATTTACTCGTTGCTCCATTGCACTGTGACCCTACCTGTCAGACTGACTATGTTTGACTGCCCGCAGCGTGTTTACCCTGATGGTCATGTATACTCCACGCTAGGTGGTGCTTCTCAACGTGTCTCTGAATAGCCATGTGCATGTGCCCGCATCTGGCCCATGTGGCTGTTGAGATATCGGACCATTCACCAAACTTTTTAGACACACCTCGCATATGAATACCCAATAATGTGAGGGAATAGAAAAACATTTTTTGCTTGCTTATGATTGGATGATGGAAGCAGAGCATCACCTCATTCACCATGTTCTGGTGAAAATTCCCTGTGAGCAGCCTATTTGGCCTTAGTAAATCAACCCCAAAGAGTGCTGTGAGTGTCATGCAGCCAGCCGTCTTTTTACAGGGTCCCTTGCCAAGACCGCTTTTAACTCTATGATTCAGGCGAGCTCACACTTACCATTTATACACCATTAAAGTGGAATTCTAGCAAACATTTGTTCCTCATTTTGTATAGCGTGGGCAAGGGTTAGAACCTATAGGCATTTTTAGCTCATAAACTATACTACTGCACATGTGTCTAAAAATGTCTACACCTTTATTGGTTGCTGCTGTGAAACTGCTGTTTAAGGCAGGGGTCTCTAACTGGTGGCCTTCCAGTTGTTGGAGGGCCACCAGTTAGAGACCAACTACAAGTCCCATTATGCCTCTGCCTGAGGGAGTCATGCTTGTAACTGTCAGCCTTGCAATGCCTCATAGGACTTGTAGTTTCACAACAGCAGGGGGGCTGCCAGTTTGAGACCCCTGATTTGGAAGTTTTCGGCTTTCCAACATTTTTCAATGTAATGAGCTAGCAGCTGTCTCACTTATCATGGGAAACTGTGAAAAAATAACATTGTTCTTTAATTTTTTCATTTTCCCAAAAAGTTAAAATTTCAAAAAACTTGCCATGCCTCTTTACTGAATACCCCAGACTTTCTAATTTCGGGAAAGGGGTATAATATTGGGGGTACAGTATAGGTACTGTCCTGGTATTTTAAGGACCTCAAGAAATGAGATAGGCCACCGGTATCAGAATTCTGTTTTTTTTGTGACACAATCGCAGGAGACCAGCGGACAATCGAGTCCGCGGGTCTCACGGGCACGGTCTCGGAGCTCACGGCAGGGGTGTGTGCGCACCCGCACGGCGCAATATTTAAAGTAACATAAATATACGTTACTTTGCACAGCTGTGCCATTCTGCCGACGTATTCATACAGGAGGCGGTCGGCAAGTGGTTAAAGTCTATTACACGCAAAACACAATCTGCTGCGGGAGTAAAAGTCCCTGACCCTTTCCAAAAACACAGCATCTGAAAAACGCATAGATGTGAACGTGTCCCATAGGAAACCATATTAAATGGACTGTAGTGTGTTTCTGCAAACCACAGAATGCACTAAAAAAGCATAGGTGTGAACCTAGACCAGTGATGGTGAACCTTGGCACCCCAGATGTTTTGGAACTACATTTCCCATGATGCTCTTGCATTCTGCAGTGTAGTTGAGCATAATGGGAAATGTAGTTCCAAAACATCTGGGGTGCCAAGGTTCGCCATCACTGACCTAGACTAAATGATTCTGGCTCAACAAAAGTCATCAGGAACAGAATCTACCTTTATTTTATAATTAGAACAAAATATTCATCACAGCTTTGCAATAAACTAGGTAATTACAGGTAATTTTGCAGAAAAGTTAGGTAATAGTGTGAAAATTTACCAGAGTAAAACGTAAGCATGATCTTGATTTTAAAGCAGGTTAATGAATGCTGAAGTGAGACACAATAAGACCGTTAATTAGATAAACTGATTTATTGCAATATACAATGTTAATGGTGTGAATCTAATTTTTTTTCAGCAAGATTTAATGAAAAGCTACAGGCAAAAGTTTACTTACCTATTTTGTTCAGAGCGGTAGTTTTTGTGTTTTATTTCAGGAATTTTGGCACTTGCTACTAAATTGTGTTGCAGAGTTCATTTGAATGCCAAACTAAAAACGAAAAATATTCTGATCTAGTCAGCGAGCAGAATGTCAACACTACAATTTTACATTTTAAGGTCAAGGTTTTTGGCTTAGATTTTACTTGCTCATTTATGTTTTTTCGCAGTCAGTGGACTTTTATGAGTTCATGAAATCTATTACTCACATTCACAACATGCTAAATGCAATAGCTTATCCTTTTTTAATAAGTAATTAACAGCACTGTGCTGGATGCACTTGCTGCATAATGCATTCCACTTTCTCTGTTGGGTTTTCAGCAGAGATCAGCTGCTCAGTGCTTGCAAGCCCAGTAATTTGAAAGAGCTTAATAACCTAACCTTGATTTTTCTTGTTGGGAGTATATTTAAACAGAGATTTGTTTAATTTAATTACTGTTTAAGAAATAACCTTTATCGTAATAAAATTGTTGTTCACTGGTTGGAATTCAAACTACTTATAATTAATTAAATTAGAACATTTTAGCTAGTAATGCTTTAACTTCAAATGTAGAGGCTACAAAGGGTATTACAATTATATATAATTTTTTTAAGTATTCATTTATTTTTTTAAGTAATAATAATGTGGTCACATATTCATTTTTTAAGTATTAATCTTTTGAAATACAAATTTTTTTAATATTTTTTTTTCAAATAATATTTTTCCAATATCTTTCTAACATATATTTACTATTATATAGCTCATTAATTACATTCCATTAAAACCTTTTAGAAAAATATAGTTTGGTGTTCAAAAATGCTTTTTTTTATAAGAGTTTTTTTTTTTAAACATCTTCTAAACAGTTTTAACAACATTTGTTGTTTTTAAACAGATGTTTTTAAACGCATTTGTTTTTTTAAACAGATTATTTAACAGATACCTTCTAAAACAGATATATACTTTTAAAATATGGTTATAAAGTGATGCTCTTTAGACCCCTTTCACACTAGTGCCGCCCATAGCGTCGACGGTAAAACGCCACTATTTTACCGTCGGATTTGCGGCGCATTTAGGGCTGCTAGCGGGGTGCTTTTAACCCCCGCTAGTGGCCGAGAAAGTGTTAAAACCGCCCGCAATGCGGCGTTATAGCGCCATATTGCTGGCGGTGCTGCCCATTGATTTCAATGGGCAGGAGTGCATTAGGAGCGTTGAGTTCACCGCTCCTAATGCGCTTCAAAGATGCTGCTGGCAGGACTTTTAATGACGCCCTGCCAGCGCACCACTCCAGTGTGAAAGCCCTTGGGCTTTCACACTGGAATAAATAGAGCAGCTGTTTAAGGGCGGATTTCAGGTGCTATTTTTAACGCTATAGCACCTGCAAAATGCCCTCAGTGTAAAAAGGGGTCTTACTGTATTTTATGTTAATGTTTTGTTTTAATATAGTCAATGGAGAGGCTAGGTCGATGGCATGATGATCGTCTTTAGCACATAAAGTGGAAGGGGTTAATAACATCAAATGTGCATTACGATTATACATTAAAGTTGCCCTGCTAATTATCAGCCAAGTGTTCCTTCCTCATGAATGACACTACTTAAGGGTCCCTTTGAGAACACATGGTAGACCTGAAGAAGGAGGCTACACCCTCTGAAATGCGTTGTCATAGCTACCTTTTGCGTCATCCACCAGCTGGCTTTGCTTGAAGATCACATGCACGTGTATCCGTGTGGAGTCTCCCTGTCCTCTTATGATCCTCGCTATGAGCGGGCGGCTCACGTGCATCTTGTTGGAGGCTACACGCTGATCTATCGGGAACACAGACTGTCAGCTTGCCCTGGATCCAGCCTGATGCGCTTGTTTACATGAATACAATGTGAGTGTTTAGTGATACTTTGTTACTTCTTATCTTTATTCAATTGCACTAGGAGCCGGTGCGCTCTGTCTTTCTATTTATTTATTTGCAGTTATCAGTCTTTCTGCTGGGTGATGGAGCAGCATAGCATACTATCACACACCACACTAAGTTATCTCCTTCCTTTGAACATTCAAGACTTGTATAGTTTACCTGGATCATTTGAGGATCAGACTTTCTATACAAAAATATCCTTTCTGTGGAATTTCTATACACATTTTTGTGGCACTTTTTTTTTAATTCCATTTTTATTTTTGGTCTCATAGACTCTTTGGACTCTATCACTATGGTGGTATTTTTTGTTTCACTTATATACCCTGGCCGCGATTCAGATACATTGTCGCATCTTTGAGCGGGGGGTGACCCCATGTAAATGCATGGCCGATCGAACGTCGCAAATACTCCCTAAGATACGTCGGCTCAATGCTTTGTCGACGTGAACGTAACATACGCCCAGCCCCATTCACGTACGACTTACGCAAACAACGTAAAATACCACGCTGTTCCGACGTTTCCGACGTCCATACCTTAACATGACTTACCCCTGCTTTATGAGGGGTAAACTTACACCGGACCGACGCCTTACGTAAACGGTGTAGCTGAATCCGACGGGCGCAAGTACGTTTCTGAATCGGCGTATCTAGGTCATTTGCATATTCGATGCATAAATCTACGGAAGCGCCCCTAGCGGCCAGCGTAAATATGCACAAAGATACAATGGCATAGGAGACTTATGTTGGTCGTATCTTGGCCAGATTCAGGCGTAACTGCCTTTATGAATCAGCGCATAGATACGACGGCGCTCATTTGGACTTACAACGGCGTATCTGAAGATACGCCGTCGTAAGTCCTTTCTGAATCCGGGCCACGTATTCAGACATCTGCACTTGGATATCAGGCTTCACTTACCTGGTCCCCTTGGTAGAGCAAACCACAGATTTGTAGGGGATTCTTTACTGATTTCAAGGGCCCACAGCTCTAAATCTATTTTAGAGTATGCTTGCTATCAAACTTCACTGTATTTTTAAGCAATTTTTTTTTTATCTCTTGCAAAGTTTCTTACCTACCAGTAACAATACTTCCTGTTGCAGACTCACAATTCCTTGGTGATCATCAGTTTTACCTGTACTTACCTGTGCTTACCTGACCTGTGCATCTATGGCTAAGTGCTATAGAAACCAATTCATTCCTAACTTACGCTGGATTATTTATGCTTCTACTTTGATATCCTACTGCCAAACTCAGCTTGATTCCTGAACTATGCTTCTACCTTCTGAGTTTGTTCGTGTTACCCACATGTTATTGACCCATGGGTCTGTCTGACTATGCTCCTGTTTGCTATCTTGATTCCTGATCACCTGCATGACTCTGCATTATTGCTACTGTCTGTAGTACCAGTTCTCCTCACCTCAAAAATAGGAGAGGTGATCAAATACCACCAAAAGAAAGCTCTATTTGTGGGAAAAAAAAGGACGCCAATTTTGTTTGGGAGCCACGTCGCACGACCGCACAATTGTCAGTTAAAGCGACGCAGTGCCGAATCACAAAAAACGGCAAGGTCCTTAATCTGCATAATGGTCCAGGTCTTAAGTGGTTAAAGCAAGTTTGGATGCCAAACCTAAACCTAATTGAAATCAATGGGAGCTTAATCCATTTTCTGGGCTACGGCCTTGTACACGCGACCGTTTTCCTCGACAGAATCCATCAAGAAACTTGGTGGCAGAGCTTTTCTGCCGAGGAAAATGGTCGTGTGTATGTTTTTTCATCGAGAAAACTGTCGTGGAACTCGATGAGAAAAAAAGAGAACAAGTTCTCTTTTTCCTCGTCGGGAGTCTCAATTTCCTCGTCGTGTTCCTTGTCGGGCTGGTTTTCAACGAGAAACACGTTCGTGTGTATGCTTAGAAACCCGCACATGCTCAGAAGGGTGGCGCCAGTGGAATCAAACTTCCCCTTTATTGTGCCGTTGTACGTGTTTTACGTTTGAGAATGTTTGAGAATGTCGAGATTTTGTCTTGACAGTGTGTACGCAAAGAAAGCTTGTCTAGATTCCCGACAAGCCTAACAAGGAACTCGTCGAGGAAAACGATGTTTCATTTACGACGAGTTCCTAGGTCGTGTGTACGAGGCCTAATAGGCAAAGTTATGTAAAAAAATAATAATGGGGAGAGGGATTGGGGGGTCACTGCCCTGAGGAAATTGCACCATTGCAAAAAAAATGTTTTTAAAAATTCCATTCAGCCAGAAACAGTGGTTTTGAATCGCTTAAAAAAAAATGCATCAAAAATGCCCAATTCCCTTACATAATATGCCTGGGGGGTGCCCTAATCCTGCCTGCGAAGGGGTGAAGGGGCACACCTCTGTGTACAGAAAGTGCTACAGAAGCACTGACATTTATAAAGGAAAAGGAGTTTAAAATTGCTGGCAAAATTCATTCAATGGTTGGCTTCTTGCCACATGCCCTCAACACATGGCTTTGAGAGATAAAGAATTTGATTCTTTTAATGTTCCTCAAGTATAATGGCAGACAATCACCCAAGTAATCCAAGTAATTATGATGCATGCATGAATTGTATGATTATATACGTTGTACAGAGTGAACAAAATTGTATGCATATATCCAGGAGAGGGAAAAAAACACACTGCTCTGATTTGCCTTGTTTGAAAACTGATTTACTCATCTTATTTTTGGCTAACTACATTGAAATATAATGATTTTTTCACAATGGTTTAAACCCCAATTTCACAAAGCTGACTTTGTAGCACATCACAGAATCTTAAGATTTCTAAAGCATAGTGGATGCATGATACTCCTTGTATTCATTTTTTCTTATAAAGCAATATATTAATTGTTCAAAACCTCAATGGAAATTAAATTTTAATCCAGCGATAGGAAAATATGATGCTGGCTAATATTTACCTTGGATTATTAGTTTACCTTAAGGCGTACAGGTAATTGGCACTCCATTCTTTGTGTGTGCGTTGGACCTGGCTTATATAAAAGCGCTTTTCTCTCCATGTTTCCTCTTCCTTTACATTAATTAAAGAGTACTAAAGAGATCTCTTATAAAACACTCATGATTTTCTTCTCTCATTATCTGAATTACCTGACCTCTTGTCTTTCAGTGTACATGCTGATATTTACTAGTGTCTGCCTGCTGGCATCAAGTATCATCAAGTCTGTATGCATGTGTAACTAATGATCACAAGGAGGATGCTTATATATAATGGACGGCAATGAATGATCAGGTGCATGCCATTAATTTGTATGAAAAGCCATTTTTTTTGTAGGGATCCCTGAACCCTGTCAAGCTTTTTTACCATTTGTGTCCCATCTGGAAAATTTCCCTTCCTTTCATCTCCAAGAGACACGGCACGAAGTAAGAGGAGATTTCTTCAAAGTGAGTGGGTATCCCCTCATAGACAGTTATCACCAGAACTGTTTGCCCTTTTGGAAGATTTCTCCTTCCCTTCCCTTCCCTTCCCTTCCCTTCTCCTTCCCATACCAACAAGTTTGTATTACCCATATCTGTACTGGAGACAATGGTAACCTGGACCAATAAAGGAGGGACATTTTTTCAGACAAAGACATCAATAAAAAAAAAAACACGTTTTAAACACTTTGGGCCAGATTCTCGTACATCCGCGAAATTTTGTGCGGGCGTAACGTATCTGATTTACGTTACGCCTTCGCAACTTAGACGGGCAAGTGCTGTATTTTCAAAGCACTTGCTCCGTAAGTTGCGGCGGCGTAGCGTAAATCGGCCGGCGTAAGCTCGCCGAATTCAAATTTGGATCAGGGGGGCGTGTTTTATGTAAATCTACTGTGACCCGACGTGATTGACGTTTTTCCCGAACGGTGCATGCGCCGTCCATGGAATTTCCCAGTGTGCATTGCTCCAAAGTACGCCGCAAGGACGTCATTGGTTTCGACGTGAACGTAAATGACGTCCAGCCCCATTCACAGACGACTTACGCAAACAACGTAACTTTTTCAAAATTTCGGCGCGGGAACGACGGCCATACTTAACATTGGTACGCCGCCCTTATGCCTCATATAGCAGGTGCAACTATATGCCGGGAAAAGCCTAACGTACACTTCGTAACTTTACTGCGTCGGTCGGGCGTACGTTCGTGAATTCGCGTATCTAGCTGATTTACATATTTCGACGCGTAAATCAGCTTACACGCCCCTAGCGGTCAGCGGAAAAATGCAGTTACGATCCGACGGCGTAAGAGACTTACGCCTGTCGGATCTAATGGATATCTATGCGTAACTGATTCTAAAAATCAGGCGCATAGATACGACGGGTCGGATTAGGACTTACGACGGCGTACATGGCGCTGCGCCATCGTAAGTCCTTTCAGAATCTGGCCCTTTATTGTTTAGACTGCATGCTTAGGCACATGTCATAAACATGTGCCCTCAGTATATTAAAGTGGTTTTAAACGGTTTAGGTCAAAGTGCCCCACTACTTGTTATACCCACCCCCATCCTATTACCTACACTAAACCCTCTTCATACATGGGTCAGTTTCTTTCATTCAACCAGTAGGTTGAATGAACTAAACGGACCCAATTCCTACATCCACACATCCACACATTCCTCCATCCACACATCCACACTTTGTCGTATTCTGACAGTGGAGAGACTTCCCTGTCGTCAGAATACATGGTTTAAAATGTCAGCCTATTGCCTAATGAAGTTGATCAGATTGACTTTTGTTCAACCACAATGGCCAAACATTGACTGAAATTCGGTCGGTCCCTGGCAAACTATTCGAATTTCAATCCATGTATAGCCAGCTTAACCAGTCGCTTCAGCTCCAATGAGTAACAATATCACTTACAAAACACAGAAACAGTTTACTGATGCATATATACATCATCTTGTTGTTTTCTTATGTATATATTGTGCTATAAAACAGTTTCTGAAAGATAAAGTTAGTCATGCACCAATGTACAATTTAACAATTCAACTTTTATTTTTATGCTGAAAAACTGTAAAAGAGAAAATTTAGTGGCTGGCAAAATGCATTATGCCGATAAACACTGCAGGCTTTTACCTCTGGAATCTTCTGTGATGACATGTCAGCTTTAGGGTTTGTCCTTTTTGCTTTTATGAATGTATGTATGCAGAACTAAAGGGTGGCCAAGTTCACTGGCAGGTCTGCCCCATAGGCTCACTATGCAAGCCGCTTAGGGCCCCGCAAAGCTGCGGAGGGCCCCCTAAATTACTAGAGGCCCCATCTGGTGAGAAGTCATTTTCGCCCCCTCACCCCGCTCCTCAACTCGCTGGCTGCATGGGAGAAGAGGGAAGAAGTCAGCACCCCCCTGCTTCTCACTTTAATGTAAGATATCATTTCCGACAGCAGAACACCCCCCTTGCTTCTCAACCTTAATGTGACATGTAATTTTCGACAGTCCCCCCAAAGCCCCCCCAGCTTCTCAACTTTAATGTGACATGTTATTTTGCTTAGGGCCCCAGGGAGGTCAGGATCGGCACTGGGCAGGTCTAAAGCTAAAAGACACAAAGATGGGTTCTGTCCCATAAAATCACAACTGGGACTGTATACAGATAACAGTGGAAATATAACAAAGGTTACAAATCTTATCCTTAGAAACTTTCCAGTAATTGTGTTTATAACCTACAAAAAGAGCTGTAAATGTTATTATAGTCTAAGGCCGGCTATACATGGTTCAAAACTAGACTGGTTCAGCAGAAACCAGCCTGCTGATTTCTCTTGCGATTATCACTAGGGGCTGCTATAGCCGCTAGCAATAATTACTGTCTTACCCTGGCGGGGATGGTTTCCCCTGCCTGCCCCTGCCCCCCCCCCCCCCCACCGGGAGAAGACAATTGCAGATTCCCGGGAAAAACATTCCTAGAAAGATTTGATTTAAATTAAAAAAGAGCTGTAATTTAGAATGTTTTTATATTCTAATTTCTCTGGACATTTTATTTTACACTTTAATATCTAGATTAACAGAATGTTCACACCACAGTCCCTACATTTTAATGCAAGTTTGTATGTGTTTGCATATTTAGTAATGTGTTCCATTGCATTGTGTTGTGTTTTCTTCATACATGTTTTGGACTTTCAATGGTGTAGGAATGCATTCAAAAATCACATCGTACTGCATCTGGTGTAAATGGGCTCTAAGGGCCAGATTCTCAGAAGAAGTACGCCGGAGTATCTACTGATACACCGGCGTACTTTCAAATTTGTAGCATCGTATCTTTAGTTTGAATCCTCAAACCAAGATACGACGGCTTTTGGCTTCGATCCGACAGGCGTACGGCTTCGTACGCCTTCGGATCGTAGGTGCAATACTTCGGCGCCCGCTGGGTGGAGTTCGCGTTGTTTTCCGCGTCGGGTATGCTAATTAGCTTTTTCCGTCGATCCACGAAGGTACGCGCGGCCGTCGCATTCTCTTACGTCGTCGCTAGTCAGCTTTTCTCGGCGTATAGTTAAAGCTGCTTTTTTGTGGCGTATAGATAGATAGACTTGCCATGTTAAAGTATGGCCGTCGTTCCAGCGTCGAATTTAAATTTTTTTTTTTTTTTGCGTAAGTCGTCCGTGAATAGGAAAGGACGTAACTCACGTCTAAGTTCAAAAAATGACGTTGGTGCGACGTCATTTCGCTCAAAGCACAGCAGGAAATTTCGGTGTGGGGACGCGGTTCATTTAAATGAATCACGCCCCCTACCCGCCCAATTTGAAATACGCGCGGAGAGATACACTACGCCGCCGTAACTTACTGTGCAAAATCTTCCTGGATTCGACTTAGAGCCAGGTAAGATACGGCGGCATAGCGTATCTCTGATACGCTGCACCAGGGCAATTCTATGTGAATCTGGCCCCAAATGTTTATATGCACGAGGGGTCTTTAAGATTTCCACACTTTTTTAAAATATTTTATTTAAGTTAAAAAAAGTGCAGAATATTTGATCGTTTTACCTGCCAAAATATTTATATTCTTGATTAGGCACTCATGTAATTCATACACCTATACCACACTGCATAGCCATAGGGATGACCTCACTTTCCTCTAGTCTGATGACTGAACAGTGAAGTATCATGACAATGATTGGGTGCTCCCTGTATTCTCACCTTCTCTAAGTAAGCTCCCAGTGATTGGAAATATATTAGACTGACAGCATTGAAATATAACCTGACTAGTTCAGCTAGCACTCCATCTATCAGAGTAGGAACTGTGAGATGCTGATATAGTGACACATGTTGAGCACCTAGAATAACTGGATTAAAAACAATATTTAACCTTAAATTTTCTGATTACATACTGTATATGTTTTTGAGCTGAACTCCAGGCAAGCATCTAATTACAAAGATGAAATGCATATTAGTAGCTGTTTTACCTACAAAATTATTTGTATTTCTGTCTATTCAGTTCTGAGATTTACATAGCCTTATCACATGGCACAGCCAGCAGATGACACCACTTTTATGACACCACTATCTATGATAGTTAAAGCGGAGGTTCACCCAAAAATCAACTTTCTGTCACTAGATCCAGCATACTGCTGACATCTGCAGTATGCTGGATTTTTTTTTTGTACTTATCGTTTTAGCGGTCTTTCTTCTCCGGCTCCGAGCAGGAAATCCTGCGGGGAGTAGGCATTCCTAAATCAAGCGCAGTTGATCGATGGGCTTGGATAGCGCGTCACGCCATCCGAAAATAGCCGAAGTGACTCTCGGCTGCTTACGGCGCTATACGACACCTGCGCCTGCCGTGTAGAGCTAACTGCGCAGGCGCCGTAAGTTGCAGAGTGTCACGTCGGCTATTTTCGGAAGGCGTGACGCGCTATCCAAGCCCGTCAATCAACTGCGCTTGATTTAGGAACGCCTATACCCGGAAGGATACGCCGTTCGGTGCCGGAGAAGAAAGATCGCTAAAATGATAAGTACAAAAAAAAAACGCTTTAAGGAATAGAGTGGTGTCATCTCTCCACCCCCATCCCACTGCCTGGAAAGTGAAAGGGAAGAAATATAATTATGAGGCTCATTCTGCCTTCACCTTCTTGCAGTTGATTAGCTCATAGTACTGCCCTTCCCTGACCTTTTCTGAGTTCTATTGTACAGAAAATTACAAAAGGCTAATATCAGGTGTCACGCTTACCCCTAACGCAGGTGGTCAGACACTATAGCTGGCTACTGTGTTCTTCACCTATAGCAGCCCTCTTTCCCATAAGGCAAGTAGGCCTACCAGTACTCGGTTGTCCCCAGGTCTTATACACAATGCTATAGTGTCTGGCTTCCATGCCAGTGCAGGCGTGAATTGAGCAAAGTAAACAGGCATTTGCAGCTGGTAGACAGGCAGAGTTCAGTCAAAAGGCAGGCAGTGTTCAGAGAATAATCTTTATCTGGTGGAGGTAATACACAGGGAAAAAAAATCTATCAGGGCAGACATACATGGGGCCTGTGAGAAAAGGAATGGCTGCACACGAAAATATTGAAAGTCCTTTTATTGCATCTTCCCATAAAAGTACAAGACAAACAGTACAAGATAATAGCAGGTCAGGTTGACACGTTTCACACGTACGAGATGTTTGTCTTGTACTTTTATGGGAAGATGCAATAAAAGGACTTTCGATATTTCCGCATGCAGCCATTCCGTTTCTCACATGTATATCTATGGCAGGCGAGCCGAGGAATGCACCCACAAGAGGAGTCCTCATTATTGAATTCACTTCACCTGGATTCACTCGCTGGAGCGGCGTATATCTCTTGCTTTCACAGACAGGGGGCTTGATCAGATATTACACACATTATCACTCTCTACCACATGCATGAGACTGAAGGTTTGGCTGGTATAACAGTGTGGTGTCCACCCAGAGACTGACCACATTAATCAGCTTGCAGGTGGACAGAGAGAAAGGCAGAATGCTAGACACTCCCGACACCAGTTCAAGCTCTGATTCTTATGTAATCTGGACTGTAGGTGGTAACTGCTGTGGAAAATTGTACTTTGTTGTTGCTGCATTATCCTTATGCAGTGTGAAAATGTATCGGAGGTACTCACCAAGGCTGAGATGCTGAGAGTGGCTCCCCTGGAGGTGATACAGAGGGTAAAGGGCACAAAGAGGCATGAGTCACCAGCAGGCTAGGTAGGACTTGAGTGACGATCACTAAGAAAGCTAGTACACCATGCTGTGGTTGGCTTGACACCAGTCTGGAGTAAGAAGCCTGGCTGGGGCTCAAACCCAGCAGATCTGGAAGAAGAGACTGTAGAGAAGTCCTTGAGGGAAGCCGGGGGTCAAACACTGATGATCAAGTAAAAGCAAGTCCTTGGAGATAGCCAGGATCACACACATGGTGTCAGGAAGAAGAGATGAGAGAAAGTCCTTAAACAGGCCGGGGGTCAAACACAGGAGGCAGGCAGCATAGAGAAGTCCTTAGGCAAGCCGGGGTCAAAGTACTGGAGAGGATCAGACCAGGACAGGGTCAATCCGGGTCACAACAGATAATCACAAGATAGCAAAGTACTGAAGCAGGAACACAGGTAGCTGAGAGACAAACCAGCAATTAACCATAGGGCTTAGCAGCCTTTTATAGGCCAGCAAAGGGACATTACATTATGTGCGCTTCAATTCGCATGTGCCTTCACCGGTCTGCTATATCGCGCACCCGAATACGCCGGTGGGCCGTTCTATCGTGCATGCGAAGAGGGTGCCTTGGGTCTAGTAAGTTAATCTGTTGTCCGCTGGGAATTGTTGGGCTTACTTCAAGGGCTCCAACTTTGTCAGCTAACTTCTTTTTTTCTTTCATTATTCACTGGCCAGTTTGCAAAAAAAACTGAGACTGTTATAGCAAATTAGGACTGCCTTTATATACTTTTTCAAGTAAATGCAATTCAGTTCTGTTAACCCCTTTTTGCCCACACTACAGCCGAAAGACAGCTCCAGTGCGGGCTCTCCTGGGAGGGTGTTCATGGCTTTCCTCCTCTGAATGTGCTGTCCATTCACCCCCTGCAGTGTACGGGTAGCGCGCTCGATGAGTCCTTCAGATTTCGCTGATCACAGATCGGTAAAAGGGCCAATCACAGCAGCCCTTTACCATGTGATCAGCTGTGTCCAATGACAGCTGATCATGGGTGTTAAAACAACCTGGTTATCGGAAGAGCGAGAGAGCCAATAACTGGCTTGTGTTAAAGGGACATCTGCACTGATAACCAGGGCACTGATTATCGGTGTCCTGATTTTCAGTGCAGTCCCAACTGTGCCCATCAGTACCTTCTCATCACCGCTGCCTACCATTGCCCATCATTGCCGCCTATCAGTGCCCATCAGTGCCACCTATCAGTGCCCACCAGTGCCGCCTCATCAGTGCCACCTATCAGTGCGACTCCGGATCACTCATGCGATCATATGCATGTTAGAAAAGAGCAAATAAAAAGCCTCCCATGGCACAGTATATAATTATGTGCTAATTTTATTCAATAAAAATTGTACCTACAATATACAAACTTACGGCACAAAAGTAGAAGAAACCAGGACAAAACACTCTCTTATATCACTTCCAGTCCACGACTGCATCCAACACGTGACTTAATCAGGGTCCCCTTGCATGGAGCGTGTGCTCGTGTCATCATTGCGTACCTAAACCTAGGAAGTAGCCTTCACGATTCCCGGAACAGATGTTTTTGATAAGAGCTGTTACTCTTCAGCTTAGCATCTCTTCTTTCAATAAATAATATTTGACGGTTTTACACTATTTATTCTTGTCTGATGTTCCCTTACGTATGTAGCAATACCCCCGAAGGAGCTGCTGGTTTATTTTGGGTCTACGCTCTGGCTATCAACCCCTGAAACTGGCTCGAACCCTCCCTTGGCACAACTGGTATCAGTGAGAATTGGGGACCCCACTGGCTGCTGGGGATGCACAAGATTTTATCACACCACAGTAAATATGTAAATAAATGGTTACCTTGTGTTGTACTGGTCACACGGGATAATATATAGACTGGACACAGATTTTGCACTTAACCAAGGAAACTTTACTTGGTAAAACATAGAAGTAAAAGAACCAAGGTAAAACAGATAGTGGACTACTTACAGGGCCCTGCAAGAGTCAAAAATACTGTACATGAATAAATACAGGTTGAATTACAATGACTATACGGACCTGTGTAAGTGCACAGCAAAGGAATCCCTTCAGTAAGATATATTCCATTGGCACTCTTGGGCTACACACCACCGGAGGGCTCTTAGGGCCCCGCAAAGCTGCGGAGGACCCCCCAAATTACTAGAGGCCCCGTCTGGTGAGAAGTCATTTTCGGCCCCTCACCCCGCTCCTCAACTCGCTGGCTTCATGGGAGAAGAGGGAAGAGGTCAGCACCCCCCTGCTTCTCACTTTAATGTAAGATGTCATTTCCGACAGCAGAACACCCCCCTTGCTTCTCAACCTTAATGTGACATGTAATTTTCGACAGTCCCCCCAAAGCCCCCCCCAGCTTCTCAACTTTAATGTGACATGTCATTTTGCTTAGGGCCCCAGGGAGGTCAGGATCGGCACTGGGCAGGTCTAAAGCTAAAAGACACAAGGACAGGTTCTGTCCCATAAAATCACAACTGGGACTGTATACAGATAACAGTGGAAATATAACAAAGGTTACAAATCTTATCCTTAGAAACTTTCCAGTAATTGTGTTTCTAACTTACAAAAAGAGCTGTAAATGTTATTATAGTCTAAGGCCGGCTACGGGAGGCTACGCCAGTGACGTCACCACGCTCGGGAGGAGGGCTCCTGTATGCCGGCCGGCATTTACATTTTAAACACATGCTGTTTTTATTTCAACTTGCTGTAAGTACAATACTTTTTTATTAAAACTTGTTACCCAGCGGTATTACGCTATATGCATCCTTTTCTTTTATATAATTCCCTGCACTGGAGCGATTGATTCAAAAACGGTCGTGACGCTGTTGGTTTTTTTCCTGTGATCCCTGGGGAACCCAAAGGCCGTGGCTGGGCTATAGCCAACTGCTCTGGTTACTTGCCATCTGGTAAGAGGCTCATTATTCTCGGTGGAGGGACTTCACGATATGTATACATGTCACCGGGTGATTGAAAGATCCACTTTTTCAGCACTAGCAACTCCCTAAGGAACCATTGTCTTTGAATGTTTTGAAAATTACATCAGTAGCTTCTGCTTATGAGCATAAGGACTCTTTTGGACTTTCTGCTAATCTCTGCTTTTTTTAAGTAGGGGTTTATTACTTATTTTAGTTTGGCGCAGCTTTTTGTTTGTTTTTTATGTTTACTGTGTACTTCGCACGTTAGCTGCTGCCTTAAGATCATTGTGTTGCAGCGCAGTTTTCTTTTTTTTTCCGGCTATACATGGTTCAAAACTAGACTGGTTCAGCAGAAACCAGCCTGCTGATTTCTCTTTCGATAGCCGCTAGCAATAATTACTGTCTTACCCTGGCGGGGACGGTTTCCCCCGCCTGCCCGCCCTAAATGGGCTCTAAGGGCCAGATTCGCAGAAGAAGTACGCCGGAGTATCTACTGATACTCCGGCGTACTTTCAAATTTGCCGCGTCGTATCTTTAGTTTGAATCCTCAAACCAAGATACGACGGCTTCTGACTTCGATCCGACAGGCGTACGGCTTCGTACGCCTTTGGATCGTAGGTGCAATACTTTGGCGCCCGCTGGGTGGAGTTTGCGTCGTTTTCCGCGTCGGGTATGCTAATTAGCTTTTTCCGGCGATCCACGAAGGTACGCGCGGCCGTCGCATTCTCTTACGTCGTCGCTAGTCGGCTTTTCCCGGCGTATAGTTAAAGCTGCTATTTCTTGGCCTACATTTAGACTTGCCATGTTAGAGTATGGCCGTCGTTCCCGTGTCGAATTTTAATTTTTTTTTTTTGCGTAAGTCGTCCGTGAATAGGAAAGGACGTAACTCACGTCGACGTTCAAAAAATTATGTCGGTGCGACGTCATTTCGCACAAAGCACGGCAGGAAATTTCAAAACGGAGCATGCGCAGTACGTTCGGCGCTGGAACATAGAAGTAAAAGAACCAAGGTAAAACAGATAGTGGACTACTTACAGGGCCCTGCAAGAGTCAAAAATACTGTACATGAATAAATACAGGTTGAATTATAATGACTATACGGACCTGTGTAAGTGCACAGCAAAGGAATCCTTCAGTAAGTGTTACGGAACCATGAACCAGACGTACAACAAGAGATAAGTGAAAATAAGAAGGCTTTATTGAATCTCAAGCATTAAAGCAAAAGTCCAAACGGATGGTGAACCCGAAGCAGAGTCTTGCGAAGCCAGAGGTCAGGAACCAGAAGGGTAGTCAGACGAAGCCAGGATCAGGAACCAGCAGGGAAGTCAGACGAAGCCAGGATCAGGAACCAGCAGGGAAGTCAGACGAATCCAGGATCGGAACCAGAAGCAGCAGCAGTCTTAGAAGCATGTGAACACAGGAGGACCAAGCAAGGAACAAAAGCCACAGACCTCCTATATATATGAGCCAGGCATCCAGCTCCTCCCAGTGGGAAGGAGGAGCCGCAGGGTGGGAGGCTACAAGAGACCCAGAAACCAAGATGGCCGCCAGCACATGTCAAACGAAGGAGACAGGAGAGAGGTAAGACCATGACAGTAAGATATATTACACGGGCACTCTTGGGCTACACACCACCGGAGGGCTCTGTAACTTTCGTCCAACCGCATCTCTGCCCGGAACAGCCTGCTTAACTCAGCTGTCCACTCCTGCTTCGGTTGTTCCCCCAATAACTGCATTCGTACGTCATACTGCGGCCAGTACCTTACATGGATGGAGGGGAGGAACTTCCCCTGGTGTTGCTGCTCAAGAGCTAGCGCTTCCTTCCAGAGTTGGCAACTAATCACATCCGACCATCCCAGCAGGGCCTCCTCGAATACTGGTCCTCTGTGCTGTATCCGCATCTCTTGTAACCTCCTTTTGAATTCCTCTTCCATGGAGACTGGTATCTGTACCTCTCCTCTCTCTTCAGTTGGTGCTGCTGTGACTTCTGCTGCTGCAGCACCTTTTTGATATAGCCAAGTGGCATCCACAGCCACTATAACCAGGTCTATGATCTCCGGTGGAGGATTAGGACCATACTGTGCCAGTCCTCTTTTAACAGCCCGATCAAAACTTTCTTCCTCGGGTGTCCTGTCTGTTACGCTGGGCCTTTGAGCTCTATCCATTTTGACAAGTTCTGCAATAATGTCCCTTTTCTTACGGTTGCTGGCCGGTCTGCCCCGGCTCTCCAGTAAGTCCATGAGGGAAGAGAGCTTCAGCCGTTCATACTGTGTCTCCATTGTCCTGTGCCCTTGTAGCTGTTCCTACGGCGATGGAATTATCCCACCGCTGCCACCACTGTAACGGTCACCACCGTTTACGATATTCCCATTCTATCGCCCCACGACAGCTTAACCCGACAGTCCGACAGACATCAGACACGACCCATTTCTTTTCCCAGAATAAACGAAACATACGCTCTGTTTTCTGGTTTCAAAATGTATGAATGAATCTTTAATGGTACACTCTCAGCTTTTTATGCAGTTACAGGCATGTTAGAGTTAATCACAGGGACAAAGACACACTCCACCCACACATCACACAATGGGGGGCTAACGAGTCTCCAATACACATCCCTCAGACTTTTTGGCACCGGTCTGACATAATTAACATGACATAATTACTACACCTGAGAAGTCAGATGTTATGACTCTCAACTGTTATTCACAAAACACATTTCTTTACTAAACATAATTGACATGCTAATTCCCTACCCCTGAAAGGAGACATCTGACCTTTCAGACTTAATCAGTACAATAGACACAACACAGTATTAGCATCACACAATGGACAATGGAATGTCTTTCAGGAGCCTATTGACCTGTTGTGGGCCAGCATGAAATCACCTGTAATATGTGCAGATCTCCTGCAATACACAAATTATCAGTTATCAGTCACCTTATGCCCAAAAGGGGCACAGGGTGACCCTAGACCCAACAGTCATTAGTGACGCTGGCACAGGAGTACCCCCCATCCTTCAAAAGTCTCTTGGTGTCACGGGTCATTCCGTTACAGGGATCCTCTCTTTCCTGATGGACGATCTGCACAGGCGTGGATAGGCCTCGAGACTCCAGCCTAGGCTTCCAGAGAGGCGCCTCACACAGGCGTCCTCCTTGGTTGAAGAGGCAGTCCAGAGAGAGCACGCTAAAGACGTTCTCCCCCTTAAATCAACGAGTGACGGCTCACTTGGACAGTCTTCCACCCATCACCATATAAGACCCCCCCAATCAACATTACTTCCCTGCGTTTTTTTCTGCGACCATGGGTTACCTAAAATACTCTGCAGAAACCATCCGGGAACTAAAACCATTTGCCTCTATACTCCCAGTTGTCACCAAAAAAGCTCTAAGGAATGAGCGACTGTTGAGAATCAATCGACGATCAACAGTCAAAAACTACGCGCAGGTACCCCAGCCCAAGCGCATAATATGCGCTTTGGTCAACACAAGATCAGCAGTAAAACACCGACAAGAAATCTATGATTTCATCCTTCAACACGATCTAGACTGCCTCTTCATCACAGAAAGCTGGCTGACAGCCGACTGCAACACCATTCTAGCAGAATTGGTGCCAGCAAATTATCACATTCAAATGCAAAACAGAGTGGGGCAAAGAGGGGGGGGGGCCTGGCGGTGATCCACAAGACTCACCTCTCGATCACCAAACCAGTCCTTCAAAACTCGCTTCCATTCATGGAAACCCTCACTCTGCAGCTGCAAACAAATCCCCAAGATACGGTCCATATGCTACTTTGCTTTAGACCACCAGGCCCAAAAACGCACCTTCTCACGTCATTGACTGAATTCATCTCCACATATACCCTAAACATCAAACACCTTTTGGTGCTTGGGGATTTCAACCTCTGGGCCAACTCCACGCTGGACCCCGTAGCCGACGCCTACATCGACCATCTGGAAGGATTAGGTCTGCAGCAACTAATACAAGGCCCCACTCATGCCTCAGGCCATACGCTCGATCTCATTTTCAAACAAGATTTGGAAATTGACGTCCTGGGAAATGAGCCGCAACCATGGACCGATCACCATGCCATCAAATTCACAATCACCAAAAACGCCAGCCCAAAAAAAACGACAAAACCGGTGACAACTCACTAGATCTCAGAAGAAGCTCCACTCGGAACTCTTCAAAACAACACTAGGGAACAAAATAAAAACAACCCAACAAAAACAAACAGCCACAGAAACACTTGACGCCATCAACAAGGCGCTACTACAGTCAGCTGACTTAGTAGCACCAAAACGCAAAACTTGCATCCGGAAAAACAACTCCAGCTGATTTAATGACCAGCTGACGTTGCTAAAGCAAGAGCGTAGAAGAGCAGAAGCTGCGTGGAAAAGGTGCTCTTCAGATAAAAACCACACCATTTACAAGATAATAACAAAGAAATATCACAAAGAAATCTTCACGGCCAAAACAAATCATTTCTCCAACATCATCGCAAATGCCCTTAACCGCCCCCGAGAACTCTTCAAGCTGGTCACTCAGACTATGAATCCAGCTTGTTTAGAGGCCCCCAATTCTGATTCACAAGAATTTTGCAACGAATTATCGGATTATTTCATTAATAAAATTGAAAAAATCCGTGAAAGTATTCAGCAAAATGGAACCGTCACCAACTCCCCCCCAAATCACAAACCTAATACCCACATAAATCCGTCGCAACCACCAAAGTTCACTCTAAAACCCATTTCCATCGATGCCACTAAAAACATCATCGGGACTCTGCGTAATAGCACAGCACCCAATGATATCATCCCCACTAAACTGCTGAAAGAAAGTGCCGATATACTGGCACTAGCTATCACGCAGCTCATTAACCAATCATTCAAGGAGGGCATGGTGCCCACCTTGCTAAAACAAGGTACAATAAAACCAATTCTAAAAAAAACTACCCTCGATCCCAAAGACCCAAACAACCGGAGGCCCATAACAGCTCTAAATGTCTTCTCCAAGGTAATGGAGAAAATAGTTGTACAACAGCTGCAACTGCATTTAGACACCCATAAATTACTCGATCCGTTTCAATCAGGCTTCCGTCCGGGTCACGGAACAGAAACGGCGCTGCTTAAAATATGGGATGACGCTCTAGAGGCCGCAGACGAAGGAGAATCTTGTCTCCTGATACTGCTGGACCTAAGCGCGGCTTTTGACACTGTAGACCACGGACTACTACTGGCTAGGCTAGCTGAAGTAGCCGGAGTCGCTGAATGTGTTTTACCCTGGTTCTCCTCCTTCTTGGAAAACCGATCACAAATAGTGAAACTGGGGTCTTTCACTTCTGAAAAACGTACGGTGTCATGCGGAGTCCCTCAGGGATCTCCCTTATCGCCCGTATTGTTTAATATCTATCTTCGCCCTCTCTTTGAAATCATCAGTAACCAGAAGTTACTTTACCACTCCTATGCAGACGACACACAACTGTATTTCCGCATCTGCAACAAAAAGGATCATTCTCTTGGACTAGAGAAATGCCTCACTCTAATAGATAACTGGATGACAAACAGTTATCTTAAACTCAATGGTTCGAAAACAGAACTTCTCCTGTTTCACGCTAACCGGAAAAATCACCCCGCGTCAACATGGACTCCCCCACCCATTCTGGGTAAAACTATCACCCCTAGCACCAAAGTCAAAAGTCTCGGAGTCATTTTCGATACCTACATGACAATGGATGCACAAATAGGGTCAGTAGTCAGCGGATCCCACCATCTGCTGCGCCTACTACGCAGACTCACGCCCTTTATCCCGAAAGAGGACATTGCAGTCGTGGTGGGAACTATCACCAATTCCAGACTCGACTACGCAAATGCCCTCTATCTAGGACTCCCCAAGTACCAAATCAGTCGTCTGCAAGTCGTTCAAAATACGGACGCTCGACTAGTGACTAGGAAAAAAACATGGGAATCAATCTCACCTTCACTGAGATCCCTTCATTGGTTGCCAGTAAAAGACAGAATCACTTTCAAGGCACTCTGTCTAATACATAAGTGTATTCAAGGCAACGCCCCCCAATATCTATGCGAAAAAATAAAAGCCCATAACCCCAATCGCATTCTGCGATCCACCAATCAAAACCTCCTCCAGATACCCAAGGCCAGATACAAGTCCAAAGGAGATCGAAGATTTGCAGTCCAGGGACCTCGCCTGTGGAATGCACTACCAACCACCATCCGACTGGAGTCGGACCACTTGGCCTTCAGGAAAAAGATTAAAACCCATCTCTTCTGAGGTCAAGGGGTTCCTTACCCATGAAATGGATACAGCGCCCAGAGGCGATTCAGTTCGCATGTGTTGCGCTTTACAAGTCTCTCTCTCTCTCTCTCTCTAAATTCCTTCCCCCAGCAGGCTGTGCGGGGTGCAAAGTACTCTGGGATTGCACAGTTGCACTCTGGGTATTGTAGTCTATCAATAAACCAGGGCAATGGAGTCTTTATCTCCCTGTACTTTGATTCCCACAATTCCTCACTGCACCAGTGGAAAACCAAATAGAAGGTGGCTATCCAATAATTGGCCACCGGAGGGAGCTGAGTTCCTTCTATATGTGCAAACGGTAGTCTTTTAACCACATAGAAAGTGATACCTTGCTACGCATATGACAATCAAAGGGGATGCTGACTGTATACATCATTGGACACTGCATTCGAGGGTCTGACCTTATGAGTTGAAGTTTAGCCAAATGGATGGTGGTTTGGAATCACACAAGCCCGTTTGACTCTAAACCTAGTGTATGAGAGTACACTTGCTATCGTAAGCGTGCATGGTTTTCATATTGGGGTGAATCATAAAGTGATGTTATGGTTCATGGATTGCTACTCTCTATTTGATCCTTGGATTTTCACTGTGGCCTTTATTTATTTTGGACTCTTATTAATTATTATAGTTTCTATGCGCATCTACAGTGCCTTTGTATATACATGTAACGCTAGGTAGGGATCGCTGGGTGGCCAGTCACACGAATTTCCAAACACACAGAGTCAAGAAGAAGTTCTTGCACTTTGTTTTCTTTTGTTTTTATTAGGGGAATTAAACTTGGACGGCTATCTGTTTTTCTTCCATCCGTCAACGGACGTCAATGCATTCCTATGGGCAAACACATCAGCATCGGTTACCATCCGTTAACCTCCGCTTCTGATTTTATCAGTTTTTTTTTATGTACAAGGCTACGTTGAGATCCGTGAAAACTGATGTTAACTGACGTTAACTGACAATGTCTGTCAACGTCCGATCAGTTAAGATCCGTTTTAATCACTTCAGCCCCGGATCATTTTGCTGGTCAATGACCAGGCCACTTTTTGCGATTCGGCACTGTGTCGCTTTAAACTGACAATTGCGCGGTCGTGCGACGTGGCCCTCAAACAAAATTGGTGTCCTTTTTTTCCCACAAATATAGCTTTCCTTTTGTGGTATTTGATCACCTCTGCGGTTTTTATTTTTTGCGCTATAAACAAAAATATTGCGACAATTTAAAAAAAATATATATATTTTTTACTTTTTGCTGTAATAAATATCCCCCAAAAATATATAAAAAAATAATTTTTTTCCTCAGTTAAGGCCGATACGTATTGTTCTACATATTTTTCGTAAAAAAAATCGCAATAAGTGTTTATTGATTGGTTTGCGCAAAAGTTATAGCGTCTACAAAATAGGGGATAGTTTTATGGCATTTTTATTACCGTATTTATCGGCGTATACCACGCACTTTTTTGCCCTGAAAATCAGGGCAAAATCGTGAGTGCGCGATATACGCCGATACCCGCTTCCCGCACCGAGTTTGGACCACTGCGCCGGCATATACCGAGCGCAGTACACTCGGGTATAGTCGGGCAGGCTCGGCTCCTCTCGCGGTCACGTCCTGGACGTACAGGACGCACAGGACGTGACCGCGAGAGGAGCCGAGCCTGCCCGACTATACCCGAGTGTACTGCGCTCGGTATATGCTGGCGCAGTGGTTCAAACTCGGCGCGGGAAGCGGGGATCGAGTGGGGAGGACACCACGATGGCCGCAGAAGGACGCCGGACCCGACGAGTAGGACACCACTGAAGCCGCAGACGGACGCCGGACCCGACGAGGCTGCCGATGGACGCCGCGCAAGACACCAAAACTGTAAGTACTAAAATGTTTTTTTTACAGGAATGCGGGTCCACATTAGGGGTGCGCTCAATACCCCGATAAATACGGTAATATGTGTTTTTTTTTACTAGTAATGGCGGCGATCAGTGATTTTTATCAGTACTGCGACCTTATGGCGGACACTTCGGACACTTTTGACATATTTTTGGGACCATTGGCATTTTTATAGCGATCAGTGTTACAGGCATTTGGTGGTTCAAATGCCTCTGAACATCCGTCCTAAACATTATTTTGCGTTTCAAAAAATGCTACTAAACTCAACTGCCTAGAAACTACTGTAAACGTCCATGTACTGATAAGATAACAGAGGAGAGTTCAGCTGAAAAAAAATGCCCAACTGCTCCTAAACGTCCGTTTACAAGCAGCAGTGTACATGAAGCCTTAAAAAAAAAAAAAAAAACATGTTCAAACTTGTGGAATAAAATACAGTTTGTGTAAAAAAAACAAAAAACGTTTTCTTTTGGCTAGCTAGTAGTCTACAGCCTTTATGAATGCTCCATCCTGTTTTGATGTCACAGTGGCAGAGGTGTTGCAGATTATGTGTAATCCTCTTGCATTTACGTACCTATTTACCATTACTCGTAAGACTTTTCCTGTTTTAAACCTAATTTCTAATAATGAGGCCAAACCGTTGTACAGTTACATGACTTTCTTCCATTTTCTCTACATAATAAGGTAGTTCTTCTTTTGTATCAAACATCTAAGCACTGTGAAATGTGGTAACAGGCACGTGAAGAGAAAATTAATGACAGGATAGCTTTTATGTAGATATTCTCGGATTGCTCTTGTTTTCTCTCACTATCTGATTATAATGGTAAGTTACCTAAATGTCTTGTGGTTCCTAATGTGTCATTTCTTGCATAAATGTCACAAAGACTTTGGATTGTGAATATTTTTTTTTTTTTCAAAGGGACTGATGTCAATAGTTATTATTGTCTGAAAAATGGTACATACAGGTATTAGTACTATGCATAGGCGTGCACACAGGGTGTGCCAGGTGTGCCCAGGCACACCCTAATCACTCCCTGCAGTGCAGATTCCCCCTGCTGCCCGGTGTCCCCTCCCACATCATGGCTGGCTTGCCTCCTCTCCCATTGGCTACTGCAGTGGGCACACAGATGACATTTCAGGATGAGTGGGGGAAGAGGTAATGTAATTTACCGGCCCCTTCCCTTTATAAATGAACACAGTGAGAGATCTGTACCATGTTTTTCAGCTTTCAGGTGCACACCCTAATGCAACAGGCTGCGCACACCTATGGTACTATGATACTATCTAAAAAAATTATTTAAAGGAACCTTGTCACTACTGCAGATATTTTAGGATGAATACAGCGTGGGAATGTGTTCTTTGTTCTATGATTCTCAGCCAGGATCATATTGTGTATTCAAAATTCATCCAGGCTAAAAATGGCAGGCAAATCACAATACACAATACAAAATACTAGGGAAGCGGGAAGAAAAAAAATCTATATAGGGATAATGGAGAGACTTGAACTCACAGCGCTGAAGCTCTAGTAGAGAGCCATGATGTCAGAGAGTGGTGTGTGATCACAAGTAGCCTGTTTGTTCTAAAATCCCTAGAAGTGCTTATTCTGCATAAACTGAGGCTCTAGCTGTTTTAAAGTGGAGGTCCAGCGTAAAAAAATATATTAAAAGCCAGCAGCTACAAATACTGCAGCTGTTGACTTTTAATAAATGGACACTTACCTGTCCAGGGTGCCCGCGATGTCGGAAGCAGAAGATGAGCAATCGCTCGTCTCTCGGCTGCCCCCACCGCCATCCTCAGTGAGGGAATCAGGAAGTGAATCCTTGAGGCTTCACTGCCCGGTTCCCTACTGTGCATGCGCGAGTAGCGCGGCACGTTCCCAGTGGTCCCTGCTGTCTCCTGGAACCAGTGTGTTTCCCAGAAGGCAGCCAGGGGAACAGGAAGTGGAGTGACTCCCGTGAGAGTCTCTCCCCGGAAGTGGGTGCAAATACCCGTATAAGGCCCCTTTCACACTGAGGAGTTTTTCAGGCGTTACAGCGCTAAAAATAGCGCTGCTATACCGCCTGAAAAACTCCTGACCCAGCCTTCTCAATGTGAAAGCCCGAGGGCTTTCACACTATGGCGATGCGCTGGCAGGAGAGAAAAAAATCTCCTGTAAGCAGCATCTTTGGAGCGGTGAGAGGAGTGGTATGTATACAGCTCCTTCACCGCTCCTTCCCATTTAAAACAATGGGAAACCGCGGTAATACCGCCCGCAATGCGCCTCTGCAGAGGTGCATTGCGGGCGGTATTAACACTTTATCAGCCGCTAGCGCAGGTTGATCCCGCACCGCTAGCGGCTCGAATCCCGCGGCAATTCCGACTGTATAGCGCCACTATTTTTAGCGGCGCTATACCGCCACCGCGCCTCCCGCCCCAGTGTGAAAGGGGCCTTATACAGGTATCTGTACCCCCCTGAAAGGTGCCAAATGTGACACCGGAGGGGGTGGAGGGTTCCGAAAAGCAGAAGTTAAATTTTTGGGTGGAACTCCGCTTTAAGAAACACAATTTTGGCAAAGTAACAGCATAAATAGTAAATAGTTATAGTTTTTTCATACTTTAAAAAAAAATTATACTGATATCATTCTAACAAGTCATCCGTGGTGACAGGGTATCTTTAAATCAAAGCATGTATTAGGTAAAGCAGCAAAAAGGGAACATGGCCATGACTCCTAGCAAGTTCAATTTAAAAAAACACAGAGGTTTTGAGGCAACTTTGGACTTTCATGGCACCGTAAAGACTCACATAAACAGTATGTATAAAAATATATAAATATATTAAGAAGAAACAGAGTTAAAAGATAGTCCTATAAAGCGAGCATAGGCGTGCACACAGGGTGTGCTAGGTGTGCCCAGGCACACCCTAATCACCCTGTGCAGCACAAATTCCCTCTACTGCCCAAGCCCCTCCCCTTCTCCCTATAGCCCTTCTGGCTTCCCTCATCTCCCACCAGCTGTTGCTGTGCTGATGTTTTAAAATGAGTGGGGGAAGGAGCCGGTAAGTATGTAATTTACTGGCCACTTCCCTTTCTAAATGAAGATTGTGAGTGATTGGTAGTGTGTGTTTGAGCTTTGGGGTGCACACCTTAATGCAATAGGCTGCGCACACCTATGAAAGCGAGGATACAGAACACATAATTATATATTTTTTAAAATAGGAACTGTAAACACAGACGTGGAATTATCCATGTAGAGGGGGAATTAGGTGTTCGTCCCTTGACAGTTGCAGCTCTACATGTTTCGCAGTGAGGCCGCTTCTTCAGGAATATATTTTCAAAGTTTATATGTATGGATATATCTATAATGAATAAGCATATAAATATAAATAAATACACTTCAACACAGTGAAATAGAGCAAATACTGTATATACAGGGATCATAATTGGAAAGATTTTAGACAAAATATAGAACCACAGTCTGTCTGCCACAGCGGTGAATCAAGTAAAAAAAATCAATCAAAAATCATACAGTCTATCATAGAATTCCCCATACAAGTGTCAAAATTGGATAGAAGAAACTTACCCACAGAGAACCGACCCTGAGCAATAATACAACAAGTTTTTTATATATATTATTACCTTTTTACAACTTGCCAGCATATGTTGAAAAATAAGTAAACACATATGCAGTAAAACACAAAAGGCATGGAAAGAACACCTTGTGTACAAGAGCTTACAGTCTATTAGTTCCTACAGGTATTGGATTTTTACCATGGTTCTCCAATGTTTTGAGGGACAAAGCTATACAGACTGAAGAAAATAATATAAGCTTGCTATACTTTGAAGTTTCAATTTTCAAGTTTCATCAACAGAAATTGAGAACTAGTGCCTCATAAAAAAAACTATTTTCATTTCAGTGCCTATATAGCATAGCATGAAATGAGTCTGGCATGCTTCATTCCAATGACATTTTTTTTTGCTACAGTCACATATTTTTTACTAAGGGAAGTTCAAAACCACATTCAAGCGAAGGGAAATGCAAATAGATGCATTAGTATCACAAATATATGTTATGAGCACAAAAGTCGCTAACAAATTCCCAGCATAATTTATGTAGTAAGTGAATAAAATAGTTCAAAGTGATATAAAAAAAAAACATCAAATTTGTGCAGCAGATTTGCTTAACATAAGAATATGAATAAAAGCGGTCATTTAATAGTTTAGGTGTCAGCGTGAAGAATAAGAATTACCTCTGTTTGATCTCTCTTTTAAGCAAGAAATAGTCTGTACTGATCTCATAAGTTATAGCGCCCAGTGTTTCCCTTCTGTATTGTCAACTTTTCCTTTTTGATGTAAAGGATCCAGCTGGACCAGCACCTAACTGCTGGCAGGAAATTCATTATATAAGCATGTGGATGCAGAAAGATTTATTCCTAGCAAGAACAACGAAAGCTTGAATTATCCAATACTCTTGTGTGCGCGTTCAGCTACTGGTGCTTTGTATTACCTTTCCTTATCAGCCCCTTCACTTTATATCACACATTGCTTTCTGTCTGAACACAGCTCATTAGTTTGTGTAGACATCCCCATGTCTTTTACTATTAATTTCTTTTTGTTGCCCTTTTTTCACTGTCAGCTGATTTTACTATTTCCACTTTCCTGTTGTGCTCCTTTTGCTGGTACACATTTGCTCTTGCATTCAATTTGATGCGTGCTGTTTTACTATTCTTCCTCCGCAGTTGTTTCCTTTTTATTTAGGCGCTTTCACATTTCTTCCTGTTCTCACATAATCCAAACATCACCATCTGGACTCTGTTTTGTATTTGATAGAATGGCTATTTTTTATCTATTCGAAAATATTATGCATTGTTGAACTATTACTCCTTCTGTAATAAAATATGGACTCGAAGAAGGTATACTTATTTGTCCATATGGCACATATTTAATTGGACATCTTTCCAGTGCTTACAAGTTCTCTATGGAAAAGGGTGATAAATGTACACTTGAAAGTATGTAGATACACCCTAAAACAGGGGTCTTGAATTAAAATTCGAGGAGGTCCGGTCACTAAAATTTTCTTTGGGCCGAGGTCCGAATCTCAAGTACCCATTTGTCCCCATCACAGCGCCCCTTTACAACAGGTGTCCCCATCACAGCGCCCCTTTACATCAGGTGTCCTCATCACAGTGCCCCTTTACATCAGGTGTCCTTATCACAGCGCTCATTTAAATCAGGGGTCCTCATCACAGCACTAATTTTCATCAGGTGTCCCCATCACAGTGCCCCTTTACATCAGGTGTCCCCATCACAGTGCCCCTTTACAACAGATGTCTCCATCACAGTTCCCCTTTAAATCAAGTGTCCCCATCACAGTGCCCCTGTACATCAGGTGTCCCCATCACAGTACCCCTTTACATCAGGTGTCCCCATCACAGTGCCCCTGTACATCAGGTGTCCCCATCACAGTACCCCTTTACATCAGGTGTCCCCATCACAGTGCCCCTTTACATCAGGTGTCCCCATCACAGTGCCCCTGTACATCAGGTGTCCCCATCACAGTACCCCTTTACATCAGGTGTCCCCATCACAGTGCCCCTTTACATCAGGTGTCCCCATCACAGTGCCCATTTACATCAGATGTCCCCATCACAGTGCCCCTTTACATCAGATGTCCCCATCGCAGTGCCCCTTTACATCAGCTGTCCCCATCACAGTGCCCCTTAACATAAAATGTGCTCATCATTGTGCCCCTTAACATAAAATAAGGGGCACCCTGATGGACACATTTTATATTAAGGGGCACCCTGATGGGCACAACAAAACCTGATCCTTAACATAAAATTTCCCCATCACAGTGCCCCTTAACATAAAATATGTCCAACAGCGTGCCCCTTAACATAAAATGTGCCCATGGACATTAATAGTGATCGCAAACTATATGAACGTGCCACATACCTAGAATGTAGGAGGGGCGGATGCTCATGCTGCAAGATAAGGAGACGGGAACGAGTAGCAGGGGGCGGGGTGCGCACGTGACAGCACACCCCTCCTCGCAAGGAGAGGACCCGGGAACCAGGAGCAGCAGGGGCGGGGCACGCAAGTGACGTGAGAGCCAGGCGTGGCCCCTACTCGCAATGTGTGCAAGGAGTGGACTGCGAGCTGCAGGGGGCGGGGGAAGGAACGTGACGTCATGCCCCTACTCACAGCCGTACGGCTTGTAAACTTTCAAGACCTGTGGTGAGGAGCAGGAGGCGGGCGCACAGTCACTGGCAGCGTCACTGGTTGCTGGGGAAACCTGTGGTCCCAGCAAACCAGCGCTGCAATTTGTAATTATACTGGCGGTTCGGGCAGAAGTGTCTCTCGGCCCGGACTCGGACCGCGGGCCGCCATTTAGTGACGGCTGCCCTAAAACATGCATAATAAAATATGCATAATATAATGTTTAAAAAAGCTGACTCTTAGTATGAATCTATAACCACTTGATTACCGCAATACGTATTAAGGTCTGCAAGTGGTTTACCAGGATTATGGCTGAAGATATCAAGCCTAACCCCAGTACCATTTTTTCAGCAGAAGGCCAGCTTTCTTATGAAACTGGTCTCAGTGGCTCATGTTTTTTGAAGCAGTGAGAGGGAACGGCCCCACCTCTTCTGCTGCTCACTTGTGTTTCTCTGGCTTACCTTTCTCCGGTTTCCCAGAGAAATGATCCAGCGGTGCTGCCAGCTGCTCCCATAGGTGATCAACGAGTAACACTCTTTGATCAACTTTATGGCCTTGGAGAACCGGAGCGCTGTCATGAAGTCACTTCCTATCCAGGCTGGTCCAGAATACACACACACACACATATATACTGTATATATTGTACAGGATGCCAGGGTTGGGCCCTGGACGGACGCTATGTTGCACCAATATTTGGAGTGTGGTCCCTTTAAGGCAATGGTATAGTGTTCAGGAGGTCACCCAGAGGGGGCGAGAAATTCCAGGCAATAAAAGTTAATCCAGAGAGAACGGGCCTACAGTCCTCTCTGTCCTTGTTAGAATGTCATTTGAGGACCGGAATTTCGGAAGGCTCTAAAGTAACGTTTGGGAGGGAAAGAGCCTCCTCTCCTGACCACTGGCAGTCAAGCACACAGGGGGTTAAGAACTTCCAGAAAAACAGCTTAAAAGACAGGAAGTGCTGATAGAGGGTGTGGAGGAGTATGGGAGTGCACCTGTCTGAAGAAGCTGTGTATCTCTGAGAAGCTGATAAAGGGTCAGCAAGGACTGGAAGTTCTGGGGTGAAGACCTGCCTAAAACTGTATGTGCCTTTGCTTTGATTTATTGCTGTGCTGAAGAAAAACAGACTTATTTGATCATTTGCTATTAATGGTAAAGAAGATATTTGGGGTCTTTTTGACCCCAGATCTCTCCATAAAGAGGACCACTCATCGTTGTTTCTTATGCCCTGTACACATGATAGGAATTTCCTATGGGCTAAAATCTGATGGAATTTTCTGTCAGAATTTCGTTCAAGCTGTCTTCCATCAGTCTTGCATACACACCGTCAGACTAAATTCCGACCATCCAAAACGCAGTGGCAAAAAAACACTATGATGAGCCGAGAAAAAGTTCAATGCTTCCGAGCATGCGTCAACTTGATTGTGAGCATGCGTGGTTCTTTCTCCGTCGGCGTTCCACACAGACGATCGGAATTTCCCATGGGATTTTTTCCATCAGAAAAAATAAAACATGTTCTATTTCCAAACTCCAATGGAAAAAAATCATATGGGGCCCACATACTATAGGAATTTCTGATGAAAAAATTCCATCAGACTTTTTTCATCAGAAATTCCTATAGTGTGTACAAGGCATAAGGGAAGTTTACACTCCTTGTAATAGGAGTAAAAGTGTTCAAAAAATAAAACAATTACGGGACATTGTAAAAATAAAAAATAAAATGTAAAATAATAATAATAAAATAAAAATGTAAAGGGCCCCCCATCCCTCCGTGCTTGTGCACAGAAGCGAACGCATACGTAAGTCACACACGCATATGTAAACAGTATTCGAACGACACGTGTGAAGTATTGCCATGAACATTAGAGCGAGAGCAACATTTGTAGTGCTAGGCCTCTCTGTAACTCTAAATGGGTAACCTGTAAAGACGTTTAAAGCATCGCCTATGGAAACTTTTAAGTACCGTAGTTTGTCGCCATTCTACAAGCGTGTGCGATTTTAAAGTGTGACATGTTAGGTATCTGCTTACTAGGTGTAACAAAATCTTTCACATTAACCACTTCAAAACCGCACGCCGTCATATGACGTCCAAAAAGGGGATCTCTTATCCCGGGTGGATGTCATATGACGTCCTGTACTTTGTGCGGTGATATCTGAATGATGCCTGCACCTAGAGGCATCATTCAGATATCATTTTGTTCCGGCGGCGATCCTGCGCACCATAAGAATGATCATAGTGGCGGTTCCACCGATTGATTGTTCTTATAGGCGGGGGATGTCCCCTCCCGCCGCCATCCGGTGCTTCTCCAGGCTCTTCCGTGCCATCGGGGGCCCGAAAAGATGATTGTCGCGTGCCGGATGGGAGGCATAGAGATGACTGGTCATCTCTATGACCGTCAGAGGCCCGGGCGCGATGTGATGACGTCACGCCCGGGTACCCGTAAGTAAACAAACCGCAATTGCGGCTAGTAAGAATGAGATCTGTGAATTTTTTTTGGTCATTTGGGGGGGTTGTGTGCCATCTTGGCATTTTATGGCCTTCAAAACTATGATAGGTAGTGAGGAGTGAAATCAAAAATGTATGCCCTTAGAAATCTTGAAGGCTTTTTGGGGCCCCGTACGCGGCTAGGCTCCCAAAAAGTCACACACATGTGGTATCCCCGTACTCAGGAGAAGCAGCAGAATGTATTTTGGGGTGCAATTCCACATATAACCATGGCATGTGTGAGAAATATATCATTTAGTGACAACTTTGTGCAAAAAAAATCAGTTTGTCATATTCCCGCAACTTGTGTCAAAATATAAAATATTCCATGGACTCGACATGCCTCTCAGCAAATAGCTTGGGGTGTCTACTTTCCAAAATGGGGTCATTTGGGGGGGTTTTGTGCTATTTTGGCATTTTATGGCCTTCAAAACTGTGATAGGTAGTGAGGAGTGAAATCAAAAATTTGCGCCCTTAGAAATGCTGAAGGCGGTGCTTGGTTTTCGGGGTCCCGTACGTGGCTAGGCTCCCAAAAAGTCCCACACATGTGGTATCCCCGTACTCAGAAGAAGCAGCAGAATGTATTTTGGGGTGCAATTCCACATATAACCATGGCATGTGTGAGCAATATATCATTTAGTGACAACTTTTTGTAAAAAAATTTTTTTTTGTCATTATTTAATCACTTGGGACAAAAAAAAATATTCAATGGACTCAACATGCCTCTCAGCAGTTTCCTTGGGGTGTCTACTTTTCAAAATGGGGTCATTTGGGGGGGTTTTGTACTGCCCTGCCATTTTAGCACCTCAAGAAATGAGATAGGCAGTCATAAAATAAAAGCTGTGTAAATTCCAGAAAATGTACCCTAGTTTGTAGACGCTATAATTTTTGCGAAAACCAATAAATATACGCTTATTGCGATTTTTTTTACTAAAGATGTGGCTGAATACATTTTGGCCTAAATGTTTGACTAAAATTTTGTTAACTCGATATTTTTTACTTTTTGTTATAAGAAAAATCATTTTTTTTCAAAATTTTCGATCTTTTTCCGTTTATATCGCAAAAAATAAAAATCGCAGAGGCAATCAAATACCATCAAAAGAAAGCTCTATTTGTGGGAAGGAAAAGGACGCAAATTTCGTTTCAGTACAACATTGCATGACCGCGCAATTACCAGTTAAAGCAGCGCAGTGCCAAATTGTAAAAACACCTTGGGTCTTTAGGCAGCATATTGGTCCGGTCCTTAAGTGGTTAAAGTAAATAACTCAACACCAAATTCACTATATGGACCACTTATGTATTTGTACATGTTGATCATATCCCCCCTTATTCTCCTTTTCTCAAGAGAGAATAAATTCAGTTCCTCTAATCTTTCCTCATAGCTGAGCTCCTCAATGCCTCTTATACGTTTGGTTGCTCTTCTCTGCACTTTCTCCAGTTCTGTTTAGAGACAAAAAACAAAGAAAAAAAGAAACATAGTTTGGGTGTTCAGGAGAGGAGCCGGAAAAATTCCTAATGCAACTAAATGTTTCTAAACACTGGGCGTGTCAAGTGCTTGTGCGTTTCATTTCAATGGCCATAATAAAATACTATTCTGGCCAATGGAAAGAATGAACACTCAAATGTTTGATTTGCCTAAATGCTCTGCTTTAGGCTGCCAGGAAAAAAGACATTCAGAAGAGCTAGGCAAATTCCAAGTGGGCATGAAGCCCAATGGTAGAACTAATAGCAAAACTTTTTTTTTTTTTCATTTTTGAAAGAGTAAGGGGTGGCTATAACCCTTGTCAAGAATTTTTGCCGTGTGTCCAATTGGGGAAGATTTCTCTTTACTTCTGGCCCCATAGTTAAAACAAGAAGTGAGAGGAAATCCCTCCAAAGTGAGGGAATCCATGGTTATTACCCGGCTTTCCAGAGCTAGTGTTCCCATTTCAGTGATAACAGTAAACAGGACAAAGAGTACTCTGTCCAACACAGATGGCAATAAAAACATGACAAACACTCGAATCCCCATCCACTCTGTCCAAAATTTTAAAAAAAAGTGTTACACTTTAAAGATCTGTGCAAGAAGATTTAATTGTAAAAGTAATATACAGTATATCCTGCAAAATTAAACTCTACGTTGAGAATCAGGGAAAGTAGTTAATATGATAGTTAAAGTGTAAATCCACGTGTGTAAATAAATATAAGTATAATTGCTACACAAGCCTTTTAGTTCAATGAATTTCAATTTGGGTAAGTGTGTTTGCTTTAATCCATGTAAAACAGAGAAAATAAAACTATTATTAAATTGATAAGTACTTAAATTTCACTTAACATACATTCATAATACATTTTTATTTAATAATACCTAATGCATGATCTAGACTTGTGAAAAAGAGGCAACATTTCATTGATTAAAGTATCATTAAACCCCTATGATTAAGAACTGTCAGTACATGCTGTATTACTTGCTGTTCATCGTCACTATGGGATTCATTTTTCTGTATTCTGCAAAAAAACCTGGTTAATCCTACTGTTCACTGTCCCTTCCTCATTGTCTGTCTCCCCACTGAAACCTGAGATTGTAGAGACCTGCTGTTGCCACATCTACTGAGCATGCTTCAGTTTCAGTTCCCTTCGAAGCTGTTCATTTCATTCTTATTCTTATCTGTGCAGCCCATGTAATTATAGATTGACAAAAGCAGGCATATACACTCCAGATAAATGACAACCCACTCCCTCCCTCCTCCTACATGCCCACTAAATAGCTAAGCGCAAAGAGGGTGGGATATTACATGCTGATTGAGGCTGGGTTCACACTACTACACTACTTTCATCCTACTTTGCTCTGCTACATTGGTCCTACATTTATCCTACATTGGTCCTACATCCATCCTACTTTCATGAACAGGATACTACTTTGGTCCGACTTCAATGATATTCAATGGGCCTGAAGTAGGATCAATGTAGGACCAAAAGTAGTACAGGGAGCATTTTCAAAGTCGGACCGACTTGTGTAGGACGCTACAAGACGCTCTCATAGGGAAACATTAAACACAGAGCAAAGTAGGATGAAAGTAGTGTAGTAGTGTGAACCCAGCCTGATGGAGGCTTCACCTCCCTGTAATTCTAAGCACATACAAACAATAGATAAAGGCTGGAGTGGTGGGAGGGTGTGAAACTGTCACGTTTGGAACAAACATTGGAACTGTTGCTCATAGAAGTGTTTAGCTGGGATTATAAAGTCTGATTGTCTTTTTTTAGCATGAATTCTACTTTTGCACCACTTATCTTCATAATTTTCAGCCCCTAAGTAAAGAAAAAACGGGTTTGGCTGTTTATTGTTCTTAGATGATCTTTCTTTTGTATAACATTTTTTTTTATACTTTGGCTTCAGATTGTAAAAAATAAAATGTTGCGTTATTTTAATATATAGATGAAAAATTGTTTCATTTCTAAGTCATATGGGATGTTGGTATCCATATTTTATCATATTCATTACCTATACATCCCTTCTTTAATATTCTCTTTAACCACTTAAGGACCAGTGTATGACTATTTACATTGACACAGTGGCTCCTGTGGACAGATGGACGTACCTGTACGTCCCCTTTAAGACGCCGTAAGCTCTGTGAGTCCGACCGTGGATACCTGCGATCGTCTCACGGAGAGGAAGAATGGAGAAATGCTGATGTAAACAAGCATTTCCCCATTCTTCCCAGTGACAGGACACTGATCACCGCTCCCTGTATTGGGGAGCGGTGATCAGTGTCATGTCACACACCGCCCATCCTCCCTACAGTTAGAAGCACTCCCTAGGACACACTTAAACCCTTAACACCCCTGGCGGTATTCCCGAGTCTGACTCAGGGTTAGATTTCTGTGCTGCGATCGGTAACCCCGAGTCAGACTTGGGCTCGCCTCGCTGGATCCACAGGCACTGTTTTCTTACCTTGTCCCTGGATCCAGCAATGCCACCGCGCTGTGTGAGCGAGCGGGACCTCGTTCAATTCACACAGCATCCTCCTGTGCCGCCGATCTCTGTTCCCTGCGACGTTACGACGCACGGGAGCGGAGAATGGTGCCAAATTCAAAAACATAAACAAACACATTACATACAGTATACTGTAATCTTATAGATTACAGTACTGTATGTAAAAATTACACACCCCCTTGTCCCTAGTGGTCTGCCCAGTGCCCTACATGTCATTTTATATAATAAAAACGTTTCTTTCTCCCTGCAAACTGTAGATTGTCCATAGCAACCAAAAGTGTCTTTTTATGTCAAAAATGGTTTTAGAGCAGCTAGAAAACAGCGATAATAAATTATAATCACTTGCAGAATTGTGCGATAGCGATTTGTGGGGAAATTCGTCATAAAAAAAATAATAATAATGACAGCAACAATTCTGCAATTCTTACATTATTGAATAATTTTTATTTGAATTAAATTATTATTTGTTATAATTATTTATAATTATGTATTATATTATAATTTATAATTTTGTTTTTAAAACAATTTCATACCCGGGATCCCTACAATACTCTTGTTTGGTCAGATTTAAGAGTTATTCCTTAAAATTACAGGCCTACAGTATAAAACGCCAAATTTCCTTGCAAATAATGGTACCGCTTTCAGCACCTTTTTTCTGAAAGAATCATACTGCCAGGGAGGTTAAGCGCCCCCTCCTGGTTAACCCCTTCACTACCAGTGTAATTTTTACAATAATCGGTGCATTTTTTTAGCATGACAATGGTCCCAAAATGGCGTCAAAAGTGTCCGATGTGTCTGCCATAATGTCGCAGTTACGATAAAAATCGCTGATCGCCGCCATTACTAGTATAAATTTTTTTTTATAAAAATGCCATAAAACTATCCCCTATAAACGCTTATTGCGATTTTTTGAACCAAAAATATGTAGAAGAATACGTATTAACCTAAACTGTGAAAAAAAAAATATATATATACCGTATTTGCCGGTGTATAAGACGACCGGGCGTATAAGACGACCCCCTAATTTTACATTGTTTTTAAGATTTTTTGCCTGTACTCATTGTATAAGACGACCCTCCTTCCGAGGCTTCCGACGCTTCATATTTCTTCCTTCTTGAAGCCATATTCTTCTTCATTCTTGCTGGAGCCAATCACGGCGAGCGATGTATTCTATTAATGAATACAAAGCCTGCTTGGATTGGCAGAGGCTGTAACATTATCATCCCACGCCTCTCTGACTCTCAAAGCCAATCCAAGCAGGCTCTGTATTCATTTGAACACAACGCTCACCAGGATTGGCTAAGCGGTATATACTGTATGTATCCGAAGCTACATACAGTATTACCGCACATCCAGCAGGCATCTGAGCAGCTGACCCGGCGTATAAGACGACCCCTGCTTTTTGGCCAGTTTTTTTAAGTGTAAAATGTAGTCTTATACGCCAGCAAATACAGTATATTTTGGGGGGATATTTATTATAGCAAAAAGTAAAAAATATTGCTTTTTTTTCAAAATTGTCGCTCAATTTTTGTTTATAGCGCAAAAAATAAAAACCGCAGAGGGGATCAAATACCACCAAAATAAAGCTCTATTTGTGGGGAAAAAAGGACGTCAATTTTATTTTGGAGCCATGTCGCAGAACCGCGCAATTGTCAGTTAAAGCAACGCAGTGCCGAATCGCGAAAAGTGCTCTGGTCTTTGGCCAGCCAAATGGTCCAGGGCTTAAGTAGTTAATATATTCTTCCTAACGAACTGCTTTGGTATTTTAAAATGCTAGAGTTTTCTGTAGATATACGTTGCAGTCTGTTACACCATAAGTATGTTGCCATAATATCTTTTTATTCTGCAAACACCTGTTTCAAAGGGGGCTTTCTATGGGGGGATTTATTTTGAACAAAGTACAGGACACTGGAGGGAGGTATGGACCATTTGGAAAATCTGTGGATTATTCTGAGCAACAAAAGATAGAAATAAATCCTAGATATCAAATTTGTGTCCAGAGAAAATACATGAATTCTTTCTTTGAAAGGGTCCCTTTATGACATCCATTTATCTTGATATTTTCTCCATAAATACAGTACTGGTAGTCTTATTACAGAAAGCCTGTTTACTCTGTCATTCTATTCTGTTGACCAAAATGGTATTTATAGATGTATCCTGACCTCATTCATAGCAGTGTGTAGAATTATGTTGTCCATATCTAACATATTACATACCCTTTGCCAAAACAAGAAAATATTGTAAGGGTAAAGAAAGTTACGCATTTTTTTTTCTGTATCTAGATACACAAAGGCGCTGTTTAAAATAAGTCAGTACTTTATTTAGCATCAAAGCTGCCATTACTGACCTTCCATTTTGAAAATCCTAATTCTATGACTGTCATGCTGATGCATTGGCATCAGAACCTTTTTTGTCACTGATATAGAGTGAGTGCGCAGATTAGGAATTCATATTTTGTGAACTGCATGCTAGCTTTGGGTCAGTGCCTTAAAAAATAAGGAAGTCAGAATTGGTTTAAAAATTACCAAATGGGCCCTATGCAGGAACATTTTTTGGGCCCCTCATTTAAAGAGGTTGTAAAGCTTCCTGTTTTTTCACCTTTAGGCTGCATTCACACCTGAGCGTCGGTCGTTTTTTCCAGCGTTTTCATGCTTATTTGCGCGTTTGCATACAGCGTCGTCCGGCGTTTTTGTACATCGACGTTTTTTATTTTAGCCAATAGGAAAAAGGATCATCTTTTCATCACTTGTTGCTATGTTGGTAGATTTTTTTAATCTTCTGCCTGGGTGAAAAGTTCTATTGATTAAAGCGACGAAACGCCCATAGCAAACGCTCGTTGTCGCGCAAGTCGCTTGAATCGAGCGTTTCCATTACTTTCTATGGGAAATGGAAATGTTCAAATGCGCCCAAACCGCCCGATACGCACGACGAAAAAGGGTCCGGAACTTGTTTGAGCTTCAGTCGTTCGGCATCAGGCGTATCGGCATGCAGATGTGAACCATCTTCATAGGGTATAATGTATTTTTTCCCCTCTAGTGTATTTGAGCGTCGCGCTTCAGGCGACAAAACGCTCAGGTGTGAATGCAGCCTAAAGGGGTTGTAAAGGTAAATGTTTTTTCACCTTAATGCATTCTATGCTATTATCCTATACAATAACGCCCCCCCCCGAGCCCCCATTTAACTTACCTGAGCCCTCGAAAGTCCTGCGCTCGCCCCGTCATCCTCCTCGTTTCTAAACCTGCCAGTTGATTGGCTACATTGGATGGATTGAAAGCAGCGCAGCCATAGGCTCGTGCTGCTGTCAATCACATCCAATGAAGTGGCGCATCTGGGGGCGGGGCTGAGTGATACAGTAAGCTGGAATAGCCGCCGGCTGTATCACAGGAGCGCGCCCGGTGTTGAGTTCTTGCTGGGAGGAGCCGAGACAGCCGTCGAGGGACCCCAGAAGACCAGATTCGGGAACACTGTGCAAAACGAGCTGCACAGTGGAGGTAAGTATAACATGTTTGTTATTTAAAAAAAATTTACTTTACAAACCCTTTAATGCATCCGATGCTTACAAGACCCCGCCCCCCCCCCCCCCGTTTACTTACCTGAGCCCTCGAAAGTCCCGCGTCGTGAACACGCTGGCTTCTCGGCCTGGTCTTCTCGGCTGTTCTCGGCTCTTCACTGGATGCTTAATAGCAGCGCAGTCATTGGCTCGCCGAGGGATCCCAGAAGACGAGGATCGGGGCCACTCTGTGAAAAACAAACTACACAGTGGAGGTAAGTATGACATGTTTGTTACTTAAAAAAAAAGAAAAAAATAACCTTTACTAACCCTTTAACCAATGCCCAATTAAAAACATTTGTTCACAGTAACTGGATCGATAGATGGATAAATTGAGATGAGACCCTTGCAAGTCTGTAGGCCAAAACCATGCAGCTACATCTGCTAGATTCACTGTAAAGTCAAAGGACTCTCAGTAAGCTTAGGTTAACACATATGCGTTGTGGTAACCAGCGCCATTTCAGTGCCGGTTCCTGCATCACATCTCCCTCACATGCAGTTCACACTGTCCTCTGCAAACAGCTGCGGGTGTCAATACAAAGTTAATGTCACCCCAAGATCAGTTCACAGATCGCAGTGAAAACTGTGAATTTGTACAGGAATCAGATTGCATGAGGAGAACACCCATGCAATCTGATTCCAGTGTGGGAAAAAAAGGTTCCTGCACCTTTTTTGTGTGAATCCAATGTGAGTTCAGCCATACAAACTGTTGCATTGCACAGACATCACATGTGATTGGCACAGCAATGCGGGTGCGAATCACATGCAATGTCTGTGCTCACATATGTGTGAACCCAAGCTAAATGTGATATTAAATGGTTCGTTTGAGGTTTGATTAGGTGAATATGGTCTAAACCAGCCCTCACTAAATGGCGGCCCGCGGTCCGAGTCCGGACCAAGTGAAGCTTCTGCCCGGACCGCCAGGCCGCCAGTATAATGATAAATGTCCTCAACCAGTTGTTTGCTGGGACCGCGGGTTTCCCCAGCAACCAGTGACGCCGCACTGCAGGTCTCAGAGTTTAAAAAGCTTGCACGCCCACATTCAAGGTATGTGGGACACATGTTAGCTAGTGATCACTAATGGGCATATTTATATTGTGCACACTGCTGGGCATTTTTTTATTATGTTAAGGTGCACTTTGATGGACATATTTTTAATGTGCACACTGATGGGCATATTTTGTTAAGGGGCACACTGATGGACACATTTTGTTGTGCCCATCAGAGTTTCCCTTAACATAAAATGTGCCCATCAGCGTGCATATTAAAAATATACCCATCAGCGTGCCTCTTAAAATAAAATGTGCCCATCAGTGTGCCCCTTAAAATAACAGATGCCCATTAGCGTGACCCTTATTTTATGTTAAGGGGCACGCTGATGGGCACATTTTATGTTAAGGGGCACTCTGATGGGCACATTTTATGTTAAGGGACACGCTGATGGGCACATTTTATGTTAAGGGGCACTCTGATTGGCATATTTTATTTTAAGAGCAACACTGATGGGCACATTTTGAATTAGGGGCACTTAATCTGAAATGTGCCCATCAGGGTGCCCCTTAACATAAAATTTTCCCATCAGCGTGACCCTTATTTTTTGTTAAGAGGGACTCTGATAGGGACATCTGATGTAAGGAGGCACTCTGACGGGAATGCCTGATGTAAATGAGCACTGTGATGGGGACCCCTGATTTAAAGAAGCGCTGTGATGGGGACACCTAAAGTAAAGAAGCGCTGTGATGGGGACACCTAAAGTAAAGAAGCGCTGTGATGGGGACACCTAAAGTAAAGAAGCGCTGGGATGGGGACACCTGATGTAAAGGAGCGCTGTGATGGGGACACCTGATGTAAAGGAGCGCTGTGATGGGGACACCTGATGTAAAGGAGCGCTGTGATGGGGACACCTGATGTAAAGGGGTGCTGTGATGGGGACACCTGATGTAAAGGAGCGCTGTGATGGGGACACCTGATGTAAAGGGGTGCTGTGATGGGGACACCTGATGTAAAGGAGCGCTGTGATGGGGACACCTGATGTAAAGGGGTGCTGTGATGGGGACACCTGATGTAAAGGAGCGCTGTGATGGGGACACCTGATGTAAAGGAGCGCTGTGATGGGGACACCTGATGTAAAGGGGTGCTGTGATGGGGACACCTGATGTAAAGGAGCGCTGTGATGGGGACACCTGATGTAAAGGAGCGCTGTGATGGGGACACCTTATGTAAAGGCGCTGTGATGGGGACTTGAGATTCGGACCTCGGCCCAAAGAAAATTTTAGTGACCGGACCTCCTTGAATTTTAATTCAAGACCCCTGGTCTAAACCTTATAAAGGTTCATAGCAATTTTATAATCTGCAGCCTACCCCATGCAGTCTTTGATACCCTCCACTTGTGTTCTGTACATAGGCGTGCGCACAGGGTGTGCCAGGTGTGCCCAGGCACACCCTAATCACCCTGTGCAAAAAAGAATCCCCCTACTGACCTGGCTACCCCACCTTCCCCCCACAGCACTGCCGGCTTCCCTCCTCTCCCACCTGTTGTTGCTGTGGATGTTTTAGGATGAGTGGGGGAAGGGGCCAGTAAATGTGCCATTTACTGGCCCCTTCCTTTTCTAAATGAACATCGTTAGGTAGAGTGTGTTTGAGCTTTGGGGTGCACACCCTAATGCCAAAGGCTGCGCACACCTATGGTTCTGTACCACAGCCTATTAGAAGGGGAGTTATAATATTAGGCACACAACCAATAAAAGCATTAAAGAGAACAGCAGGTACCATCTCTGAGCACAGTTAAAGTGTTACTAAACCCAGGACCCTGCATTCACTATATCTGGTCTCCCACAGTACAGAGAACATAGAAATGCAATTATTTTAGTAAATATAAACTGCTATATAACTTTTCTCAGTCTTGAAAATTCTATCAGGGTCTGATTAAAGCTTGTAGGAGGAGTTTCCATTCTCCTCTGACTGTCTTATGAGGCTGCAGGACCCCTTATCCTCTGTCTGGACAGTAATGATTGGCCATGTGCTGATCACATGCACCCTCCCAAGAAGAAAAAAACTCTCTAGCAATACACACCAAACTGAGCATGTGCAGAGTGCCCCCCAAGGCTCTGTGCTATCAGGAGATTCATTGGGGACAATGGAAGAAGGGGAGGATAAGAGGACACAAAATCAAAAAGCCTTTTTACACAATGAGCAGGAATAACCCCTTAGGTTCCACATTGAGTATAAAAGGTATGCTTTACTGCATATACGGACTGATTTTACTGTTGTGGGTTTAGAAACTCTTTAGGTATATTTGCACTTTTGCAGCCAAATTAGAATAACCCCTACTTTTGTATTTGTTATGTTTCTATTCATATAGCATAACTTGCTGCTCACCATTTTAGATGCTCTTGTCTCATAATTCCAGCACTGAAAAATCCTACCTAAGTCTCTTTGTTTATAAGGGGCCAGGGAGCTGTGTTTGCCATAATTATTTCTGTCTTTAATGTGTTGACAGATCTCATTATCAGTTGTAAACTAGATCTGAACACTGTTTGTCTTACCAAAAGAGCTAAAGAATTTAAAGCTGGCCCTTAGAAATACTAACAATCTGTAATGAGGCCTTCTCCTGAGAAACATCTTAAAGGTAAGACAAAATAGTTAAAAACATTTTTTAGGTATGTTGTGTGAATGGGAACACATAAACATATAGGCCCGGATTCACATACATCAGCACATATTTATGCCGGCGTAGCGTATCTAATATACGCTACGCCGACGTCGCGCAGAGAGGCAAGCACCGAATTCTCAAAGCACTTGCCTCCCAAACTGCGCTGGGTTCCCTCGGCGTAAGCAGTCGTAGGTGGAAGTGGGCGTGAGTCATGCTAATGAGGCGTGACACCATGCAAATGATAGGCCAAGCGTCATAGAAGTACTTAAAACGAACGGCCCACGCGCCTTCCTGTGGCCGCATCCCAGTGCGCATGCTCAGAATCACGTTGAAACAACTGCCTAAGATACGTCGAATCACTGCCTACGACGTGAACGTAACCTACGCCTAGCCATATTCACGTACTACGTAAACGACGTAAAATACGACGGCTGTGTTCCCTGGTCCATACCTTTGCATGAGGTGCGCCTCCTATATGGGGAATAACTTTACGCAGGACCGCGTATATTATGCGCCGGGCGCAACTACGTTCGTGAATCAGCGTATCTCCCTCATTTGCTTATGTGCATAGAAAATCAATGGGAGCGCCACTTGCGGCCAGCGAAAATATGCGCCCACGATACGCCGGCGTAGGAAAGTTACGTCGGTCTGATGAAGCCTATTTTCAGGCATATCTCAGATTGTGGGTACGGCGCACAGATACGACGGCGCATAGTTGCACGTACGCGGCGTATCTCGAGATACGTCGGCGTAAGTGCTTTGTGAATCCGGGCCATAGTGGAGATTTCTCCAATTTGAATTGAAAAGTGGAAATATGCAATACTTCTTAAAGGTGCTTAGTGTCTAATGGTACAATGCTTCATAGTTGCAACGTGCACTGGGGAAATGCTCTCGCTCATTATCATACCCATATCACAGTTAAGGTTCATATGTTAAATTGCAGTGATCAGTACAGCTGTCCTGTCAGTAACTTATCATAGTTCTCAGTAAGTGCCATAAATGATCTCATCATTAATCACACTCAGAGTGCATCTGCTAGCTGTCTATTCTCATTACAGCTAATTTGTATGTCTTCTTACTTCTTGTTGATATCACAACTGTCACACACATGCAGGTTAGTAAGCTTTAGGTAGGGTCAGTTTTAGGCTCTTTGAATTGGCCAACAATGAGAGGGGCAGATTCACGTAGATCGCCGCATATATCCGCCGGGCGTAGCATATCTAAGATACGCTACGCCGCCGTAACTTATTAAATTGTTTTCGAATCCTCAAAGAATTTGCGCCGTAAGTTACAGCGGCGTAGTGTATCTTTGGCGGCATAAGGGCGCGGAATTCAAATAGATGTGATGGGGGCGTGTTTTATGTAAATACGTCGTGACCCGACGTAAACAAAGTTTTTTTTTAAAGGCACATGCGCCGTCCGTGGGGGTATACCAGTGCGCATGCTCGAAAATAAACCGGAACAAGCCAATGCTTCCGACGGTGACGTCATTCTACGCAAATCCCTATTCGCGAACGACTTACGCAAACGACGTAAAAAATTTAAAATTTGACGCAGGAACGACGGCCATACTTAACATTGAGTATGCCTCATAATAGCAGGGGTAACTATACGCCGGAAAAAGCCGAACACAAACGACGTAAAAAAATGCACCGGCCGGACGTATGTTCGTGGATCGCTGTAACTAGCTAATTTGCATACTCTACGCGGAATTCGACGGAAGCACCACCTAGCGGCCGGCGGAAAAATGTATCTACGATCCGACGGCGTACTAAGACGTACACCTGTCGGATCGATCTGAGATGCAGTCATATCTTGTTTTGTAGATACAAAACAAAGATACGACGCGGGAAATTTAAAATTACGCGGCGTATCAATAGATACGCCGGCGTAATTCTTTTGTGGATCTGCCCCAGAGTCTTCGAGTGAGCAGAACTAGATGGAGATATCAGATTTAGGGCTGGTTTCTTTTCCTATGCATGGTACAATAACCCTGAGAGCAAAAGTATACATTATATAATATAATGGCTTCAATGCACCATGTTTTTAATTTACTGCTGTGGTTGGTCACCATAAAGTGATTGCTTTGCCTAAGGCCTCATTTACATGGTTGTAAAAAGTTACCAATGTTAATTCATGTGTTTTCTAGGAGAAAAGTTCCTGCTTCATGATCAAGAAAACACTGACGTATAGATGCATTTAAATACGAAAAGATACGTTCATGTACATGTAGGTTTTATGATAATTTACTTTTCCCTTTTGTTTAGACTTCATTTATGAGCTTACAAACATTTATGAGCGAATTCAAACACACAACGTGAGTTAGTTCACTCAGTTCACAGCATGCAATAAAACCAGTAGGCAATATTTAGTACAGGAAAGGAGCCAGTGTAACTATGCAAGACTGAACATATGGCCAGAGTTCAGGTTTGAAGAGTGGCCATCCCAGATCTGAACCTGGGTTACAACACTTTTAACCTTAGATCATTTACATAATTTTATATCTAAAGTCACAATTCTTTACATACAATGACCTGTATTTTATATGCAAAATTAATATTCTGATAGTTCCATCTTTTATTCCTCAATACAAAATGACCTTTTATCTGATAGCATACAAGGAAAAGACTGGTTGGGTGATATTAGCAATTTTACATTTCATTTAGGAGGGAAATTTGCCTGTAACTAATAATGGAAAGTAGATTTTTGCCTGCTTTTAGAGATAACAGAGATAAGTGCCTTGTGGACCTTGGTAGGCAGCTTCTGAGGATTATCATTTGAAGTTAAAGAATTGAAAGCATAAAAATGCAGGGACAAAAAAACTGTAGGAAGTTGGTAACCCATAGCCATTAAGGCCTGAAACATATGCCTTTTGGTGTTTTAGAGACTTCTAAATCTACCTCCTCATAGGTGACAGTATTGTCTACAAATTCTATTACTTTTTTGTTTAGTTTGGCATTCATGACTCAACTGTTGAAGATCACCTGGCGGTTATGTTCTTTAAATGAAAGAGAGGTGTCAGGGTGCAAACTACAAAAATGATAGTTAAAATCGCTGAAGACCTTGACAATATGTTCAAAAGCCTGATATTTCATTTTGTGAAAATCCTTTAGCAATAAAATATAATTCAGAATGTATTAGTGGCATAGAGCATTAAAGACAATAAATGTAGCTTTTTGTACAAGAGGTTTATTACAGTAAGTTCATATCCAGCAATCAAATGCTCTGCAAGAGCGGAAGTGTCCCCTGATGACACATAAACATTCTTTACTTATACAAGGAGATAATACAATATTTGAATTCAAAATAAGATGTTATTGGTTGACTAGTAGCCTCTGTGGCTTGACGATCCCTAGAGCTTATTCAAACCATATGCAATTCAAATCAATTTGTAACATAGACAAACTGCATAATACATTAATGCCAAAGCGCCTGTTCTCAACAAAACAATGGCCCTGATTTACCATAGAAGTAAAAAAAAAAAAAATTGCCTGTGTTGTTAAACTATACAAGTGCACATAACTGCTAGTGTTGAGACACCAGCTAATTATTAATGGAATTCTCTGAATTCTCACACGTGCAGCAACAGTTTGCATCAAATGTTTGTAGATGCCTTATCAGTAAAGATGGTGTGTGTGGAATATCCCCATTGCTCCAAAAAGGCAATCAAATTGTTTTTACATGCTTTATCTATGTGGAAAGTAGATCGTGTTTTTCCGACAGAATTCCGCTCAAGGGCCCAGATTCACATACATCGGCGCATATTTATGCCGGCGTAGCGTATCTTTTTTACGCTACGCCGACGCAGCGCAGAGAGGCAAGCACTGGATTCACAAAGCCAGTGCTGCCAAATCTGCGCTGGGTTTCTTAGTCATAAGTCGTCGTAAGTGGAAGTAGGCGTGCGCCATGCTAATGAGGCGTGACCCCATGCAAATGATCGGCCGAGCGCCAGATAGATACGAGGACGCATCCCAGTGCGCATGCTCAGAATCATGTCGGAACGAATGCCTAAGATACCTAAGATGCCTAAGATACGACGGATCACTGCCTACGACGTGAACGTAACCTACGCCTAGCCATATTCACGTACTACGTAAACGACGTAAAATACGACGGCTGTGTTCCCTGGTCCATACCTTTGCATGAGTTGCGCCTCCTATATGGGGAATAACTTTACGCTGGACTTACGACTTACGCGCACAAGTCGTAGCCTGCGTCGGACGGACGGACGGACGTACCTTCGTGAATCGGCGTATCTCCCTCATTTGCATATGTGAATAGAAAATCAATGGGAGCGGCAAATGCGCCCAGCGTAAATATGCGCCCACGATACGCCGGCGTAGACAAGTTACGTCGGTCGTAGGAAGCCTATTTTCAGGCATATGTAGTTTTGTGGGCACGGTGCACAGATACGATGGTGCATATTTACACTTACGCCGCGTATCTCGAGATACGTCGGCGTAAGTGCTTTGTGAATCTGGGCCAAGCTGTCTTGCATACACACCGTCACACCAAATTCCGACCGTCAAAAACGCAGTGATGTACAACACTTCGACGAGCCTAGAAAAAATTAAGTTCAATGCTTCCGAGCATGTGTCGAATTGTTTCCAAGTATGCATGTTTTTTCTCCGTTGGAATTCCATACAGACGAACGGAACATGTTCTCTTTCTAAGTCCGTCGGAATTTCCAACGGAAAAAGTCCAATGAGGCATACACACGATCGGAATATCTGATGAAAAAATTCCGTCTGACTTTTTCATAGGAAATTCCGACCGTGTGTACGCGGCATTACAGGACATGTCACTGGGCTTTCCTCCCAACATTTTTTTTAAGTTCAGACATTTTTTTTATTGCATTACCAGATTTCAACTCCTGAAAGCAGTGGTGCACAAATTGTTTTTTTTTCATCCTATTCCTATAATTCAGCTCATGGTTTGAGCTTGGCCTCTAGGAACTTCGACATTTCAGGAACTGCCTAGCTGTGTGAAGTAGTGGGGCTGATCTTTTCCTCAGTGAGACTGTACAAATGCTCCTCTGCTAATTGCTCCACCTCAACACCCTCATGGTACTCTAATGCAGTGGTCATCAACCCTGTCATCAGGGCCAACTAACAGGCCAGGTTTGCAAGATAACTGATGAATATCACAAGTGATATCCTTTGCTGCTCAGTGATTGCAGTATTGTAGTCTGCATCTCCCCAAGGTAATACATAAAACCTGGCCTGTAAGTGGGTCCTGAGGACAGGGTTGATGATCACTGTTCTAATGTGTTTACTAGGCAGAGACATGTGATTGGCGCAGTCGAAGAACAGGATATTAACAGGTATCCCTCTCATCGACAGCCTACTACATTTAACAAATCATCAGCAGCATTGGACCTGTACACAGACTTTCTTCAGGCCCTGTTCACACATACTGCAGTGACCTGCATTTTACCGCAGTGGAAGAATGCAGGTCACCGCAAGGACACATAGAAAACAATTGTTTTCTATGTGTCCTGTTCACACCACAATGCTGGTGTCGTATATGCAGTGCAGTGTGTTGCATTAAAATGCTATATGTATGAATTTTAATGCAATGCGTGTAAATGCACATCAACGCAACACAACACAAGTTTATTTTATTTTATTATTTTGTCCCTTAGAGGGGAATTAGAGTGTGCAGTGGAAAGCTTGCTAGTGAAGTGTCTTAATTAAAGGGTTTAGAGAAATAGATGAAAAATCCTTTCCAAATCAGACAATGTGATTGTCTGGACTTGTTTCCAAATTTTGGCTCTCATAGTTGAGGTAAACCTATGATGACAATTACAGGCCTCTCTCATCTTTTTAAGTGGGAGAATATGCACAATTGGTGGCTAACTAAATACTTTTTTGCCCCACTGTATATCTGTTGTCTTAAGCTTTTTACACTCTTTAGAAAGTGCACATTGTGTTACAAATTGTGTTTCAGCAGTGGGAGGGGAGTCTAGGAATACACTGTGTGAGAGCTGATTGGAGGAAAGGCACACCCCCCTCCACATAGGCAGAGGAACGAAGAAACGTTCAGAGCTGTATTATGAATAGACAAGCTCTTTGCCCTCCCCGACACAAATTTCCAGCTGCTTTTATCTCCTGTGTCTGAGAACTTGTCAGAAGTTATTCTGATAACAGAGGAATGGAGCAGCAGAAAGAAACGGGACTCGGAGCTTTGGAGAGAGATATGTAAACACTACAGGTATATGTGCATAGGTTAGATTTCATGAATGGGGTTTACAACCTCTTTAAGGCCCATACACACGATTAGAAGAAAAATTTAGTACGACAAATGATCAGCTGGTTAGCTGATCATTAGTATAGGGCTTTCGACAGCTGATTCCAAATTTTTCGGAGGCCAAAACCTGAAGGTGCATGCTAGAATTTTTTTTATCGTAAGTGAACAGAATGTCCGATTGTCATTTAATTAGTAAAGTTTTCATCTAAAAAATAAATAAAATAAAAGTAAGAGCAAAACTATGCATGCTCGGAAACAAAAGAATACATTACAAAACTATTCAACCCATTACATCACTTCCAAAGTTGTTTGCTGTCATACGAGAAACTGGAAATATGCAGAAACTCAGTATTAACATTTTAATAAAACCAAACAAAAAACAAACATATACAGTAGAACAAGACAGGAAAACATTGTTGCTGAACTTTACCAACCAAATGATTAAGTCCCAAAAGATTTCTAGAGAAACAGTGGTGAGCAGGATTATGTCTCCAGCCTTTCCAGGTTTTGAAAATTAAAGTACTTCTGTACTTATAGACAAATACAACACATTAAAGCATGTAGTTCAGCCTTTTATGTAGAAAACCATCTCTGCCTGTTTGGTGGGTGATTATATGGGCTCCACAACCCTTTTTCCAATAGGATTTTTTTCTGTCGGAAAATTTGAGAACCAGCTCTCAATCTTTTGTTGGCGGAAATTTTGACAGCAAAAATCCGATGGAGCATACACACGGTCGGAATTTCCGTTCAAAAGCTCACATCGGACTTTTGCTGTCGGAATTTCTGATTGTGTGTATAATAAGTGTATAATAAATAAGTAAAGCGCTACCTCACCAAGTGTCCTGACCCCACAGGGTATATACTATCAAAATCACACTAATCAGTGGCTGCTTAATGGAGCCTAAACCCCCACATATAAGTGACAATATAAATGTTGACCCAGAAGGATTCTCAGATGACTGTGTAAATCAAAATGATAACATATGCTTTCAAAACAATTTAACAATCATAGGGCCCAGATTCACAAAAGAGATACGACGGCGTATCTCCTGATACGCCGTCGTATCTCTGTTTTAGGGTCTTCCTAACTATGCGACTGATTCATAGAATCAGTTACGCATAGTTAGCCCTAAGATCCGACAGGTGTAATTGAATTACACTGTCGTATCTTAGGATGCAATACCTCGGCCGCCGCTGGGGGGAGTTTGCGTCGTAAACCAGCGTCGGGTATGCAAATTAGTAGTTACGGCGATCCACGGCGTTTTTTTGCGTTCGCTACATCGCTGCTAGTCTAGTTTCCCATCGCAACGTTAGTCGTCGTTTTTGCTGCCCTAACTTTACACAGCCCACGTATGTGCTGTATAATATATGGCCTTCGTTCCCGCGTCGAAATTTGAAATTTTTTTGTTCTTGCATAAGACGTCCGGGAATACGAAAGTACGCTACGCATGTCGCCGTTAGAAAAAATAACATCACTTCGCGCAAAGACCGACAGGAATTTCAAAACGAAGCATGCGCAGTAGGTCCGGCGCGGGAGCGCGCCTAATTTAAATGGCACATGCCCCTTTGAATTACGCGGGCTTACGCCGGAGGCCGCCAGCTTAATTTTTAATGCAAGTGCTTTGAGAATCAGGCACTTGCGATGAAAACTTGTGGCGGTGTAACGTATCTACGATACGTTACGCCGCCGCGATTCTATGTGAATCTGGGCCAAAGTGTCCATAGTAACCATTTTGCAATGAAAAGTGATAATAAATATTAAACAATAAACTATCCAGTCCATTTAATTAGTGCACATGTCTATACGTGTTATTGATATTATATACGCTGTGGGCGTGAGGCTGCGCTTCACTTATTTATTATTCACAGTTATTCACAGTTAGTGTTGAGCAGCAACCTCTTATAATTTTAGGTTTATATATGCATATACGTTAGATTACACATAGTAGCGCAGAAATGTCCTTATCTTTTTTTTATATATATATAAAGTATAAATTAAGTGCCACAAGTGAACTAATGACTATCAAAATGGTTAAAAATAAGATTTTTTTTGTACAGAAGTTCCAAAACAGTAGTAACAATAAAAGTGGCTGCCCTACAGTTTTATATATGGCAATATCAATATCTCTGATAGCCAACTCCTATTAATCTCTGTGCACTGAGCACATATAGATTTGGATTTACAGATCAAATACTGCACCATAGCCCCCATGGTTTCAAAACTCATTGAACACAGCTGCCTTCACTCTGCTGTGGGAAATAGCCATGGTTCATAGATGATTAAATGTTTTGGTCCTATGGGCGCTATGATACGGTCTTTGACTGAAAACTACTATAAAGGCTTGGTAAACTCCATTCGAGCATTACAGTCTGGAACAACATCTTTCAGTTTTGTTATAAGATTTTAACAAAAAGGTTTATTTGGTGTAGGTAAAACACTACATAATCTATTTTGAACTTGGTAATGAGACCTATAAGACTTTAAGGGCCAGATTCATAAAAGAGATACGACGGTGTATCTCCTGATACGCCGTTGTATCTCTGAGATACGACTGTCGTATTTTTGCGCCTGATTCATTGAATCAGGTTACGCATAGATCTGCCTAAGATCCGACAGGTGTAAGTGACTTACACCGTCGGATCTTAGGCTGCAATTCTAGGCCGGCCGCTAGGTGGCGATTCCATTGTGGTCGGCGTAGAATATGCAAATGACTAGTTACGCCGATTCACGAACGTACGATTTGCCCGTCGCTGTAAATTTACGTTGTTTCCGTAGAGATACGCGGCGTAAAACTAAACCTGCCCTCTAGGTGGTCTAGCCAATGTTAAGTATGGCCGTCGTTCCTGCGTCGAAATTTGAAATTTCACGTCGTTTGCGTAAGTCGTCCGTGAATGGCGCTGGACGCCATTTACGTTAACGTCGAAACCAATGACGTCCTTGCGACGTCATTTAGCGCAATGCACGTCGGGAAATTTTAGGGACGGAGCATGCGCAGTACGTTTGGCGCGGGAACGCGCCTAATGTAAATGGTCCCTGCCCCATCTGAATTAGGCGGGCTTGCGCCAGGCGATTTTACACTACGCTGCCGCAACTTTACAGGCAAGTGCTTTGTGAATCAAGCACTTGCCCGTAAAACTTGCGGCGGTGTAACGTAAATGTAATACGTTACGCCGCCGCAGAGTAAGCCGATTCTACCTGAATCTGGCCCTCAGTATTTATTATTCCTAATTGAATTCCTGACCGAATTGGTACAGTTCTAATGCTTCTCTTTTTCCCAATCAGCCAGAAATAATTGTTGAATATTCATATATGCAATTTAACTGTGTTACATATAACGCATCAAAAAGATGTAAATACTAATACATATGTAGCACCCTCTAGTGTGCTAGGTGTACATAGTTTTTAGAGTAGGTAAATTGGTCTGCCTGAGAGCCAGGCCTGGGTTGAGTCTGGGTCAGGGATTGGTGACTCAGGGAGGCTTGGTGATTCATCAAGTAGTGCCTCTAGTAACTTCCCCTGCTTTATGGAACCCTGGAGAGGGTGGAGTATTGAGGAGGGCCCCAACCAATCCCCAGCAACTGGGCTGGCAGGGGGTGGTCACATCTTAAATACTCTTGACAATTGCAGTGCTTTACTGCTATTTTACCACTGACACTATGGGCGGCACCAGTGTGAAAGGTGTCTAAGTTATCGGGTTTAGATTAGAAGTTACATTTAAAGTAATTGTAAAGGTATTTTTATCATACTTACCTGCTCTGTGCAATGGTACTTGGGGGTCACAGATCTAGCTATAGTATGAAATGCCAAGTTGCAGCTACTAACGCTAGCAAAATACTGTCATGGATTAGATAAATGATTCACACTGGAAAACAGGTGTTTAGGGGTGTGTGTGTGGGGGGTATGATTACAATGTACAAATATATTAAAGGTGACTTTAGTAACATAAACTAACTATTTACTCTAAGGTCTTTGAAGAGGACATTTTAAGGTTAGAAGAACCTTTCCCTCTTCTCTCTTCTACTTCTTCTTTTTTCTCCCTCTAGTAGCTCGCCCTCAGAATTTTTCTAAATCCCCCCCCCCTTTTTTTTTTTTGGTTAACCTAGACCTCTTCCGAAATGTTGTTGATTATAGGTTCCCCTACAGGGGGCAACTAGGTTGATTAATCGTTGATAGTATTTTACTTGTTATGGATTCAAGCTGCCCAGATTATCTCGCTGTGAGGTTACTTGAACCGGAACACTACGTAATGACCTAGCTATCCTAAATATCTGAAACATGTGTGATGTCTATTGGAATGACTTTTCTATAAGAGTACAGTTAAGCCTCGTACACATGATCAGTCCATCCGATGAAAACGGTCTAAAGGACAGTTGTCCTAGGTTAACCGATGAAGCTGACTGATGGTCCGCCGTGCGTACACACCATCAGTTAAAAAAACGATCGTGTCAGAACGCGGTGACGTAAAACACAACGACGTGCTGAAAAAACCGAAGTTCAATGCTTTCAAGCATGCGTCGACTTGATTCTGAGAATGCGCGGGTTTTTAACCGATGCTTTTGCATACTAACAATCGGTTTTGACCTATCGGTTACCAATCCATAGGTTAAATTTTAAAGCAAGATCGGTTTGGACTGATGAAAATGGTCCATCAGACCGTTTTCATAGGTTTAACCTATCGTGTGTAAGAGGCTTTAGATTCCGTGGTATTCTAATATCTTGACATTGGACATTGCTCGGCTTCCAGCATTTGAAATATTATGTAGCGGGGCCGCAATTCAGGACCTAACCCTTGAGTTGGGTCCATATTTGTTTTATATTTGGCATAAGTATTCATTTGTTGCATTGTTGTACTTCTTCCATGCTTGGATGCTTATTTTCTTGTTAACCAGTATAATTTCACTATTTTTATTTTACTTCGTATTATTTTTATTTATTTTTTCCTTATTTTACGACTTAATATGTGCAGAGCACGTAAGGATTGTTCGCTGCTCTATTTGACGGTTCTTAAACACTTTATGGAAATGTTTAATAAAAACCATTGAAACAGAAAGCAGAATATATAGGGCTATGGGAATTGTTAGAGAACAAATACTGCACACATACCGCACACACACACACAGGTTGAACTGGGTGGACCTTTGTCTTTTTTGAACCTTATAAACTATGGGCCAGATCCAGAGAGAGAGTACGCCGGCGTATCTACTGATACGCCGGCGTACTTTCAAATTTCCCGCGTCGTATCTTTAGTTTGAATCCTCAAACCAAGATACGACGGCATCTGGGTTCGATCCGACAGGCGTACGGCTTCGTACGCCTTCGGATCGTAGATGCAATACTTTGGCGTCCGCTGGGTGGAGTTTGCGTAGTTTTCCGCGTCGGGTATGCAAATTAGCTTTTTCCGACGATCCACGAACGTACGCGCGGCCGTTGCATTCTCTTACGTCGTCTCTAGTCGGCTTTTTCCGGCGTATAGTTAAAGATGGTATTTTGCGGCGTATAGTTAGACTTGCCATGTTAAGTATGGCCGTCATTCCCGCGTCGAAATTTGAAATTATTTTTTTTGCGTAAGTCGTCCGTGAATAGGGATGGACGTAAGTCACGTCTAATTTTAAAAAATGACGTTGTTGCGACGTCATTTCACGCAATGCACGGCGGGAAATTTCGAAACGGAGCATACGCAGTTCATTCGGCGCAGGGACGTGCTTCATTTAAATGAATCACGCCCCCTAATCGCCGATTTGAATTCCGCCGACAGAAATACACTACGGCGCCGTAACTTACGGCGCAAAATCTTTGAGGATTTGAAAGAACGCCAGGTACGGCGGCGTAGCGTGTCTCTGATACGCTGCTCCTATCCATTTCTATGTGGATCTGGCCCTATGTAGCTATGTATAGATTTTGAGGGTGGCCCATGCAAATAAACAAAATATTGACTGGGGTCTCGAATCCCCACAAAATCCATTCCAGACTTATCAGAATCTAAAAAAAGGGCCCCCCACAATGTAAATCCAACGTCAATCACATTTTTCAGTGATGTGGATCCAAGGTCAATCACAGTGAGCAGTACATTATTGATTGTCGACCTGTGCTGTGAAAACCCTCTCCAATCAGTACTACATTTTCAAATGACAGTGCCTGGCCAGCTGCAAAATATCAACAAACCACCCGGTTTTGATGTTGCCTGGCATGGGAAGCTGTCATTTAGTGTTGGAAGTAACACCAGCACTAAATGAATGACCGTTGGCTGAAGCAGCCTGAGGTTTGAGGAGGTGGGTGGGCAAACCAGTCAAATCTGGCCATTTATTTTGCCTGTTCAAGTAAACTGCAAAAAGTAATCTTTACTATGAGTTTCCCCCAAACCTAAAGCTCAACCTTAAAGGGTCACTAAAGGAAAACATTTTTTTAGCTGAAATGACTGTTTACAGGGTATAGAGACATAATAGTTAACTGATTACTTTTAAAAATGATTGAAATAGATAAAAAACAATCATATAATGTACCTACAGTTTAGTTTCGTTTTTGCTGTTGTTTCCTGGTTCTCTGATGTACAGAGACAAAGAGCCAATAGAGGGCAGTGATGCTTTGTAAAACGAAACTGGATTGGTGCTGAGGAGTTTTAGACACAGTAATCACACCTCCTTGATTAGTCACCACAGTGAGAAATCTCCCAGTACTGTGGTGATCAGGAAACAGACAACCAGGAAGTGTCCAGAACAGAGAGGATTTACAGCAACATCCTTTAAACAAGTGCATTGTTGGTTCACTTACCTTTTTCTTCGATTTCCCTTTTAAATATTTTTTTTCTTTGTCTGAATTTCTCACAATATTGAAATAGAAAGTGAAAAATTCAGACATAGAAAAAAAAACATTTATAAGGGAAATCGAAGGAAAGGGTAAGTGAACCAACAATGCACTAGTTTAAAGGAACCTACTTAGAAATAAGAAACAAACCTTTACAACCCCTTTAATAGGATACAAGAGCGCTTACATTTTGAAGGATAAGCTATGTAAGTGTAATTTAGAAGGATTTTATTAACAAAAAAGAAAACGTCTATGGCTCACTTACACATTTAAGAAATTTTCCTTTCTCTTAAAATAAGCTAGAAACTAACAAGATGCAATTTTGTGCTAATTTTCAACAAATATCTTACAGTCACTGCTTGCAAGTGCTACAGGCTGTGTTTAAATATTCATGCATCAATGATTTTCATGAAGTAAGCTGTTTTTTAATAAGAAAAGTCTATAGTTAAGCAATAGTTAAGCAATATCCACAGAAGTTATTTAAAATTGCAGTAAATTGCATTTTTTTTTAATGTTGAAGAGATGAACTTGAAATGCCTTGCTTTTTGTAGGTTTGGATAAAGAAGGAAATATTTGGAGATTATGTCAACATTTTATTGCTGTATTTGTCCCCATTTGGGAAGATTTCCTTAATTTCCTATGTGGTCACTGAGACAAGGAGGGTGTGGAAAGTTTGCAAGCCAGACACAGACAGCAATAAATGCATAAGATATTAGGGCCAGATTCACAAACAGCGGCGCTGTTAATTTTTTGTCGTAAGTGCCGTATCCACAGCGCATTTGCGGCCCAAATTGCGCAAGCGTAACTTAAATCCCGAGGCGTAAGGCGGGGTTATTGCAAGTGGGAAGGAAGTGGGCGTGCTCCATTGTAATGAGCTGTGACCCCATGCAAATGAAGGGCCGGCCGTACTGCGCATGCGCGCACAAATCAGCACCTCACTAGGCATGTGCAGAACTTGGCTCGGCGCAATCAGTGAGATAGGAAAAAGGCCAAGTGTACTTAGTTTGAGAATCGCCCTGTGTATAAAAAGCCCCAGACAAACACACTTCCCTTGCAAAAGTACATCCCTGTGTTCCCCTTTCCTAGAGCAAGTTGCTTCTGCTCTGTCGTCTGTTGGTGTGTGTTGGTGAGTTTCGTGTTAGTTAAAAGATTTGGAGGAGTAGTAGAGTGTAGTAGTTGTGTGTTTTTTCTGATTGTATTTTCTGTTTGTTTTTTGCTGATTGTTTTTTTTCTCAGTGTTTTTTCTGTTTGTTTTTTGGGAGTTTGTTTTTGAATTTGTAGTAGCTGTCTGCTTGTGTGGTTTGATTTTTGTGTTTGTTTGTTGTGTGAGTATTTTTGTTTGTTTGTTGTGTGAGTATTTTTGTTTGTTTGTTGTGTGAGTATTTGTGTTTGTTTGTTGTGTTTGTTTTTTGTTGGTGCTGAGTGGTGTGTATCATGGCACCGAAGCGCCGGAAGCTCAATTTTTCGAGCACCGAGAAGCAGATTCTTGCTAGGGGCATCGCCCAATATGGGCGTTTTTTACATGGCCCTGAGAGATGGAAAAAAAAACCCCGGCCAGGAGGAAGGCGATCATCCAAAAAATTACGGATCAGATCAATGCGGCGGGGGGGGAGACGAGGACCCCCGGTGGCATACAAAAGAAGATCAACGATCTTAAGAGCCTGGTCCGTGAGAAGATGGCCAAGATCAATGCCCATTCCAGGGGCACTGGAGGAGGCGCACCCTGCCCCATCAGGCTGAGTGAAGAGGAATGGGCAGTGGCCCGGTGTTTCCACCCACAGCAGGTGGTGGGCCTGCCTTGCTATCAATCAGATTCTCCTGTGAGGACAGGTACGTTTTGGGTTTTTCTATCTGGTGATTAGCATGTGTGGGTGGGGGAAGGGAAGATGTGCCAAGTGTGTGGATCCTCCAACCTGTGATTGTTTTGTGTCCTCCAAAGATGGCCAGGAGATTGCTGGGCCATCAGGCCAGGAGGTTGCTGGGCCATCAGGCCAGGCTGCTGCACCATCCCCAGGACAAGAGGCTGCTGAGGAGTCCCAAGAAGGGCAGAAGTCCCCAGGGGAGGGGAGTGGCCACACCTCCCCTCATGAGGAGGTTGAGGAGGAGGAGGATGAGGGGGTGGAGGCTGAAGATATGGACATTGCCAGGCAAGTCCTTTTGGCATCGGATATGTTGACCCTTGAGGCTACCCCTGAGGCTGGCAGCAGTCAGGCCACCATCAGGGGTAGCCCCTCCCACTCCTCCCCCAACAGGCCTCAACCCACAAGGGTCTCTCTCTCCCTTCCTCCCAGGCCACAAACCTCAGCGGCAGGCAGGATGGCGACCCATGAGACCAGGGGGGTGGCCGAGCGTCTGCCGGGCAATCTGCAGAGGGACAATGCCCGGCAGACCCGCAATCTATCTCAGATCAAAGTGACTCTGAGCCAGATGGAGGCCAGCCTGGGGACAATTAAGGAGTCAATCACTGATGTGGCCACAAACTCCTTGGCGGTCATCACATGCTTGTGTGACCTGCAGACCGCCACAACAGGCGTGGCCCAGGAGGTGAATGCCCTGACCCAGGCTGTCCAGGACAATACCCGGGCTGGCCAGGCCAATACGGCTGCCCTCACAATCTGTCTGACCAGGATAGCAGTGGCCTTGGAGGGCAGGCCAGCAAGAGGACAGTGACCAGGGGAGGCTCCTCCTTCCCCTGCTCAAACCCCCCCCCCAGGATGATCCTCCTTCCCCTGCTCACACCCCCCCAGGATGATCCTCCTTCCCCTGCTCACCCACCCCCCCAGGATGATCCTCCTTCCCCTGCTCACCCCCCCAGGAGGCTCCTCTGGTTGGCCGTGGCCGTGCCCGTGCCCGTGGGCGCCTCAGGCGTAGCTCACGCCACCGCCGTTAATTTTGCAGGGTACTTTTGATTTTTGATTTTTATTGTTGTTTTTGGTATACTGTACTTATGATTTGTTTTATGTGTGTGAATAATGTATGAATGTGGGGGTGGGCATTCCTGATTAAATAAGGGTGTCACCCTCAGTTTTGGTGGAGTAGGGATCCCCAGGACCAGGGAGAAGTGATCCCAAGTCCATGTGAATGGTGTATGAATGCTCAGTGACATAATTAGAGCCGTGGCGAGGCGTTACTGCTCCCAAGTACCATTGGGGGGGTACTTGGATCTAATCCAATTAGATGTGCATGTGGTGTGTCTGTGCTAGGGACCACAGTGGGTGTGCATTCATGCATTCTCAATGTGACATAATTAATGTGTGTGTTTACTGTGCAAAGATGCATTCTGCGAGGCGTCTCCTGACTGCTGTTCCCTCAGAAGAGGGGGTACCCTCGGTTACTAAAGTCACTAGTCTAGCTATGCGCATGGATGCCCCTGGCATGTTGGCATACAGATTGTTGTCCTGCAAGTGTGTGTGCTCAGCTCTTAATGGTGTTGCTTTAGCTGACCTTTACACGGCAGGTGTAAAGTTAGGGCTGCTTTTATAAAGTGTAATTTTACACCATGAAACTAACAGAAGCGCACAAGGCGCAATCTACGCCGCACACACTTAATTTTGTGGATCGCCTTATCTCCCTCATTTGCATCTTTGCCTATCAAAACAGCGGCGTGTCTAGCGTATTTTGCACTCGAAGAAGCGCCGGTGTAATTTTTTTAGGTAGGACGAAAAAAAATGGTTTTCAGGCGTAACTCGTTTTGAGGATCAGGCGCAAAATTACGCCGCGCATCTCGAGTTAAGTCGGTGCATCTGCTTTGTGAATCTGGCCCTTAGATTCTACTACATATTATCCAAAACTAGAAAAAAAATCATTCAAGAGTTCCACTTGAATACTTAGTTTCCCGTCGCAAAGTTAGGGGTACTTTAACATGGTGTAAAATTACTCCACCATGTTAAAGTATGCCCGTCTTTCCCGCGTCGCTTTTGAATTTTTTTGTTTTCCCGGCGTAAGTACGTTACGCACGTCGCGATTCTCAACACATCGGAGCGTCGTAATTTTGCGCAAAGCACATCGGGAAATTTGCGAACGGAGCATGCGCAGTACGTCCGGCGCGGGAGCGCGCCTAATTTAAATGGTACCCGCCCCATTTGAATTGGGCCGCCTTGCGCCGGACGTGTTTACGATACACGATACACCGCCGCAAGCTTACAGGTAAGTGCTTTGTGGATCGGGCACTTAGACTGAAAACTTGCGGCGGTGTAACGTAAACGGGTTACGTTACGCTGCGCCGCAGGTACGAGAATCTGGCCCTAGGTGACTTCTGAAGGCAATTGGTTCCACTAGATTTTAGTTAGGGGTATCAGAGTAAAGGGGACTGAATACAAATGCACGCCCCACTTTTCAGATATTGATTTGTAAAAAAAAAATTGAAAACCATTTATCATTTTCCTTCCACTTAACATTTATGTGCCACTTTGTGTCGGTTTATCAGATAACATCCCAATAAAATACATTTACGTTTTTGGTTGTAACATGACAATATGTGAAAAAATTCAAGGGGTGTGAATACTTTTTCAAGGCACTGTAACTGTGTTAACTGATGCTTTTGCTGACAACAGTAATCTAGCCAATGTTATGCTCTTTATATAGCTACTGTACCACCTATACTAGAATATATGATGGGAACCTTTGCAACACTGAGGCCTAGTACACACGAGAGGATTTATCCGCGGACCGTTTCCGCGGATAAATCCTCTCGAGGATTTTCACGGATTTGGATCCGATGGAGTGTACTCACCATCGAATCGAAATCCGCGCCAAAATCCCCTCGCGATGACGTGTCGCGCCGTCGTCGCGATGATGACGCGGCGACGTGTGCGATGCTGTCATATAAGGAATTCCACTCATGCGTCGAATCATTACGACGCATGCGGGGGATCCATTCGGATGGATTGATCCGGTGAGTCTGTACAGACCAGCGGATCAATCCGTTGGGATGGATTCAAGCGGATAGATTTGAAAGCATGTCTTCAAATTTTTATCCGCTTGAAATCCATCCCAGGGGATAAAAATCCGCGGAACGAGATCCGCTGGATTGTACACACCAGGGGATCTATCCGCTGGAGCCAGTCCGCGGATCAATTCCAGCGGATGGATCCTCTCGTGTGTACGGGGCCTTAAAGGTGAGACTTCTACAGAATTTCTGGAGGTAACTAGTGTTAAGCGGAATACGCCATATTCGATTTCGCAATATTTCACGAATATATAGACGAATATTCGTGAAATATTCGTTAAAATCGAATATTCGTGATATTTTATCAAAAAAAAAAAATGTTTGCGAAATTTCGCTCATGCGAATGCGAAATTGATTGCGAAATTCTCGTCCGCACATGCGCGCGAAGAACACGCGAAAACGGAGATCATTTCCTGGATCTTTGCCAGTCGATTTTCGGATCGCTATTTTGTGCTGCCCAGCGAAGCGAAGATGGTGGGGAGTAACTTTTCATCCAGTGAGGAAAAACTGCTGATTAGTGTAAGTAATTTCACCACTGTTATTTCATTATCTTTAACTGCATTTTAGACTAGTTTAAAAGTTAGGATATAAGATCAGATATTAGTATTTCCCAAACAGTGTGTCTCCAGCTGTTGCAAAACTACAACTCCCAGCATGCCTGGACAGCTGCAGACACCCTGGTTGGTAAATGTGTATTTAGGCACTTTCCTTGCTATTTAGCATAATTAACATGTTGTGGACATAGGACGTATGCGAACGTCCTGACTTCAGGGTCCTTAAAGGGTCACTAAAGGAATTTTTTTTTTTAGCTAAATAGCTTCCTTTACCTTGCTGCAGTCCTGGTTTCATGTGCTCATTGCTCGTTTTTGCTTTGATGTTGCTGTAAATCCTCTCTGTTCTGGACACTTCCTGGTTGCCTTTTTCCTGATAACCACAGTACTGGGAGATTTCTCACGGTGGTCACTAATCAAGGAGCTGTGTGTAAAACGAAACTGGATTGGTGCTGAGGAGTTTTAGACAAAGTATCACTGCTCTATATTGGCTGACTGCCCTCTAGTGGCTCTCTGTACATCAGAGAACCAGCAAACAACAGCAAAAACGAAACTACACTGCAGGCACATTATATGATTGTTTTTTTATCTATTTTTAATCATTTTTAAAAGGAATCAGTTAACTATTATGTCTCTATGCCCTGTAAACAGTCATTTCAGCTAAAATTTTTTTTTCCTTTAGTGACCCTTTAAGGCCCAAGGACATTCGAATACATATTGCCCTCTAGATGTTGCAGAACTACAACTTCCAGCATGCCTGGGCATGCTGGGACTTCTAGTTTTGCAAGTTCTGCAGGCCCACATTTTTCAGACCACTATACACGGGTCTCTAAACTGTGGCACTCTAGATGCAGCAAAAGTAAAATTCTTAGCATGCACTGACAGACCATGCCTGATGGGAGTAGTAGTTTTGCAACAGCTGGAGGCGCACTGGTCTTGAAACCCTGAGTTAGGTAACAAACTCGCAGTGTTTTGCAACCATTGTGCCTCCAGCTGTTGCAAAACTACAACTCCCTGCATGCAACTGGCTGCAATAACCCCCCCCTCTCCCCCAATGTGAATGTACAGGGTACATTCACATGGGCTGGGGCTTACAGTGTGCTTCTAGCTGAAGCAAATTTGGCGCTGCAGCTCAAACCCTCAGCGGGAAACTACTGTGAACCCCACGCCCCTCTGACTGTACCCTAAAAACACTACACCACACTAAATAAAAATTAAAAAACACAACATATACACATACCCCTACATAGCCCCCCTCCCCTCCACAATAAAAAAGAAAAACGTCTGGTACGGCACTGTTTCCTAAACGGAGCCTACAGCTGTTGCAAAACAACTCCCCAGTATTACCGGACAGCCATTGACTGTCCAGGCATGCTGGGAGTTAAAGTATAATTGTGGTACAGCTGGTGACGGTGAGCAACATGGTGTATCAGAGCATGCTGGTAGTTGTAGTTTTTAAATAACATCAACTCCATTATTTATTCAAAATTAATTCATCAAAAAGTCAAAAGAAACAAACATATTATTGTTCATATATAAAGATAGGGATGAAAAAAAATAATCTATTGTACAGGCCCAGTATAAGGGTCAAAAAATAATTATAGCGGTCAGAGGAATAGCAACTAATTTCTCCCCTATACGTGTATCCTGTGATGTTACTCATATATACATAATTATGCAAATGATAATGGCTGCTATATTTATGCAAAAAAGGTGGCGACCAAAATGGCAAGATATAAAATCTGTCATGTTACCCCTGTCAGTGATTAATAAGGCGAGAATGCTTCCAATTGTTGAATACCATACATTTACGTCATATATCCATAAGGGTTTAAACAAAAGTATTATAATATACTTTGTTCTTCATCTTGCAGAGGTTCCTGCAACAGGGATATGATCAAACCCGGAGCCAACAGGACAAAAAAAAATTGTCCGCTCCCTATTGCGGGAGTTACGTAAAGTTCATGGCCGCACACATGACCACATGGCCATCCTAAAAAAGTGGTCTGACCTAAAGAGGCGCCACATGGCCCGGGTCAGACAGATCCGAGATGAATTTCATCCAGGTAAGTTATTGGTGACAGTTATGTAAGGTCATATGTAATTAACCTTAGGGCAGATGTTGTTATCCCAGACGCCATGTTGTGGTAACATATATCACCACCCAAGGTATTCATAGTACTGTAGAAAAAAGACATTATTCCATCAAGTTAAACCATGGAATTAAAGTGGTGGTGTGGTGGGTTAAAGGGGAAGGGGTGGTATTTTATAACTCAATTACCACTAAATTCCTGTGCTAGGCGTGGGGTTATCATAGTAATCCCGTGTACTCCATCAGGCCCTTTTTTTAACATGAGATCGTCAGAATAATACAAAGGAAACACAAACAGCTCATTTTACCATGGTAGCAGCCCAGCTCACACTCAGTCCCCTGTAGTGCCAGCAAGACCCTTTAATATAACATTATCCCATTGGTTAACTGTCTATATAAATACATTTGTATTCATATACAATACAGCAGAGTACACAGAATTTGCATACGCTATTAGAAATCATTTTTACATATATGAACATTGTGTTATTATAGGAGCTCCTCTACCATCTGTGCGCCCCAAGCGCACAAGGCGACAGGCCGCAGAGGAGGAGGAGGAGGAGGAGGATGAAGAGGAGGAGCAGGAGGAGGATGCACAGGAGGAGCAGGAGGAGGATGCACAGGAGGAGAGGGATGAGGAGCAGCCAGGGCCCTCCCAGTGTTTACCACCCCCAGCTCCTGTTGAGGAGCAAGAGGAGGAGCTGCAACCCCCCCCCAAACTCCTGGTGAATCTGGTCCCCCCCCCAACTCCTGGTGAATCGGGTGATGGAGAAGAGGAGCAGGAGGATGAGACGGTTCCTGTGAGCCCCAGGCAGGAGGGTAAATATGTGCACAAAGATTAATAACATTTCAAGAATAAGATGTAGATATAAAAATGGACAGCATTTAATCCTAATTTTTTTTCTTATATCCTAACAGTTTTCAAAAAGATGAAAGAAAACCACAGTCTCATCCAGAGGACCAATGACAAAATCCGCTCAAATCGCCGGAAAATGCGGATATTAGACCTCCAAAACCAACAGCTGGAGCAACAGCAGAGGAAGAATTTGGACGCGATGGCTGAGCTTGACAAGCTCATGCAAAAATATATGTAATTTTTTTTTTCTTGTTATAAAAAATGTTATTCTTTTAAAATGTTTCCTTTCTTATTGAGATTGTTAGGTTTTTCAACACATCTAACTTCACATCTAACACATCAACATCAACATCAACATCAACACATCTAACTTCATAATAACCAAAAACATTTTATACTATTATTTTATTTAACACAAACCTAAGACAAACTAAAATACATGGACACAGACACTACTAACACAAACTAAACTGTTGAAAAAGTACTATAACAAAAGCTACAATATATATATAGATATAGAGAGAGAGAGCGAGAAAGAGAGAGAGAGAGTGGTGATTTGCTCTTGCAGACAGACTAATGGTTGCAGTATAAAGGCCGCAAACCAGGGTTTAACATAAAGTTCAGTGTTTTAGTCACACTTGCTGTTACGATCCGGTCTGGTAGCTTGTAGCGGAGGCTGTTGGTGGATCCGCTGTGCCAGAGAGGTCATGAAGCATTACTCAGCATGAAGGCAGCAGCAGTAGTATTAAAATATAATGTAATTATCACACAGGCAACATTTACAAGCAGTAGTGGTAATAGTACTAGATAGCATCTAAACACTTGGGCAAGACTTGACAGCAGCAGTAGTGGTAATAGTAGTATATAGTGGCAAATAACTCGTGACATAGGTGTCGTGAGCAGCAGCAGTAGTAGTAATAGTAGACAATATAGTGTCAAATCACTCGGGCACGAGGTGCCATGAACAGCAGCAGCAGCAGTGGTAATAGTAGTATATAGTGGCAAATAACTTGTGACATAGGTGTCGTGAGCAGCAGCAGTAGTAGTAATAGTAGACAATATAGTGTCAAATCACTCGGGCAAGAGTGGAGGGAGAGCCAAGGAGAGGGAATGAATGACAAGGGACCCTTCAGCGCCCTGAACCGACGGCAGGTGCCAGAAAGTCACCGCCGATCCAGGACTCATTCATCTTGATGAATGTGAGTCTGTCCACGGAGTCTGTGGACAGACGGGTCCTCTTGTCCGTGACCACCCCACCTGCCGTGCTGAATGTCCGCTCAGATAGTATGCTGGAGGGGGGGCAAGACAATAACTCCAGCGCATACTGAGCGAGCTCGCGGCAGGTGTCCAATCTGGCAACCCAGTACTCCATGGGGTCGTCGGTGCTCATACTGTCAGAAGCAGCGACGGACCCCATGTAGTCTGCCACCATGCGGGCCAGCCGCTGGTGGTGACTGCTGCTGCTGCTGCTGGTACTGGGTCGCTCAGATTGGAAGAACATCCTCATCTCACCCATTAGGTCCCCTGCTCGGCTGCTGCTGCTGGGTGCAGCCACCTGCTGGGTAAGATGAGGGGGGACAACTGGAGGCCGGGGAGTTGCCTGCTCCAACCGGCTGACTATGCGTGCCTGCAGTTCCTCCATCCGGTGCTGCCTCCGGCTGGCTGGGAGGAACTGCTCCAGTTTCCCCTTGCATCTTGGATCTAAAAGGGTGGCCATCCAAAATTCATCCCTCTCCTTGATAGTCTTAACCCGGGGGTCCCTCCTGAGGCATCTCAGCATGTGGGCAGCCATGGGGAAGAGCACAGCCCGCTGTGACTCCTCATGGCTGCCCGGGTCCATGACGTCTGACTCTTCATGCTGGAGGCGCTGCTGCTCGCGCTCAGAGATGCCCAACCCCCGGACTATCGGTGCCCCCAACACCGGCTCTCCCTCCTGACCATGCCCTGACTCCAGGACGTCACCAGTAACCTCCTCATCATCATCCTCCTCCTCCTCGTCCTGGGCCTGGTCTTGGTGGAGCAGTGTTGCCTCCTCCTGCTCCACCAAGGCACTCTCCCCAGCTTCGAGCAGGCGATCTAGTGCCCTGTCCAGCAGGAACACTATAGGGAGCACGCCATTGAGGCTGACATGCTCCCTGCTGACCATCTTGGTCGCCTGCTCGAAAGGGGTCAACACATGGCAGACCTGGTGTATCTGCCCCCACTCCGCACTGGTGATGTACGGGAGTGTTTGTGATGGCCCGGCAGTGCCTTGCTCCAGCAGGTATTCCTTCACCGCCCTTCGCTGCTCCCACAACCTCTCCAGCATGTGGAGGGTGGAGTTCCACCGCGTCACACTGTCCACAATCAGCCTGTGAAGGGGCAGGCTGTTGTCCCGCTGCAACTTGGACAGGGACGCGGTAGCGGTTGGGGAGCGCCTGAAGTGGCTGGCAATCCTACGTACCCTTAGCACAATGTCACTCAACCCGGGATAGGTGCGCAGGAACTTCTGCACCACGAGGTTGAGGACATGTGCCAGACAGGGCACGTGGGTCAGACTGCCAGCCTGGAGGGCGGAGAGTAGGTTGCTTCCGTTGTCACAGACAACCATACCTGCCTGGAGCCTTCGGGGTGTCAGCCACTTCTGGACCTGAGCCTGAAGTGCGGTCAGCACTTCTTGTCCAGTGTGTCTCCGGTCCCCTAAACTAACAAGCTGGAGCACGGCCTGACAGCGCACGTGCCCCACACTTGAGTAGCTACGGGGGCGCTTGCTGTGAGGCTCAGCAGCTGCGGAGCCAGTGGCCTGAGGGAGACCAGCAGTTCTCCCCTGGACACCCCGGGGCGGCACCACAAAATCTGATGCCGCCGATCCCTCCCCGGCGCCTCGGAGGGAAACCCAATGGGCCGTGAAGCTGATGTACCGGCCCTGCCCATGCCTGCTGGTCCAGCCATCCATTGTGAGATGCACCCTGTCGCTGACAGCGTGATCCAGCGACAGGGTTACATTCTGCACAATGTGCTGGTGTAGGGCAGGGACACCAGTCCTGGCAAAGAAATGGCGGCTGGGGACACGCCATTGGGGTTGGGCCTGCTCCAACATCTGCCTGAAGGGGTTGCAGTCAACAATGTTGAAGGGAAGCAGATGTTGGGCAATAACCCTTGCCAGGAGCCCATTGAGGGAATGCACACGTCGGTCTCCAGGGGGGAAGAGAGTGGTGCATTTGAAGGCGTCGGAAAGCGACGCCTGGCGCCGGACGGCAGTGCAGGACACAGAAGAGGAGGGTGCTGTGGAAGTAGAGGTCTGGCTGCCGGTATCAGTACCTCTACTAGAGGGAGCGGGGGGGAATGACCTGCTGGGAACAGATGAAGCTGTGGCAGGGGCTGCTGTACCCTGCACACTTGTGGTGGTGGCGCTGCTACCACCACCACGCTTCATCTGGTCATACTCCCGCCAGTGGTTGGCTCGCAGATGCTGGTTCAGAGCTGTGGTACCCACCCGAGCCAAGCACTTCCCTCTCTTCACCCTGGCACGACAGATATGGCAGATGGCTATGGTCTGGTTATCTGCTACCAGGGTGAAGTAGGCCCAGACAGGTGACTTCAGCGCCGCCCTCCTGTCAGATGGGGTGACGCTGACTTGCACCTGCTGGGACTCGGTGCGCACAGGTGGAGCTGCCTGCTGCTGCTGCTGACACCTCCTGCTGCCATCACCAGTGGAGACCCTGACGCTGGTCTCCCTGGTGACCTGGCGCACCGTTTCCCCAGGGTGCCTACCTTCCTCGTCGTCACTGCTGCTGTGAACCGACAAGGCAGGTGGCACCCATGTTGGGTCACCCTCCTCTTCGCCCCCAGATATGTCAGACCCAGGGCTGAAATGTGGTGGTCTGAGGGAAACAGCTGACATGGAGCCGCTAGCCTGGCTCCGCTGTCTCCTCACCGACGCCTGGGTCTGACTAGGTGCGGGTGTTTCCTGCCCAAAAACACCAGCACCACTTGGAAGGGATGTCTCTGGGATACTGACAGCAGGTACCCCATCCTCCTCCTCCATCATCCCTTCCAAAAGGTCCTGACCATCAGGACAGAACTGGATGTCTGCCTGATGCAGGGCCTCCCCCAAGATATCCCTCTCACTGTCGCTGTCAAACAGTAAGAGGCTGGACTCTTGGGGGCTGGGGGCGGGTCCTAAAGGCACCGGTGTACTGGTGGTGCTACTGGGAGTTGGGACTGACGACTCAGTGGCACTACTGTGCCCCATATACTCCAACACTACTGGAGCCTGAGAAGGCAATATCGGGCGGCTGCCCGAGGGAAAAAACTCGCGGATGAGGCGGACTCCCATTCCACCTGATCCACTACCACTAGTGGGGCGCGAGAGGTACCCGTGTTGGCAGCGACCCAGCACTGGGAGTAACTCCCCTACCCCTGCTGCCACGGCCACGTATGCTGCTCATACTTGCTGATGTGGGGGGGGGGGTAAACTTTATTGGGGGGGGAAATGTGAGAAAGGAGTGTTTTTTGTTTTTTTAGCAAGACAGGCACGCAGACAAAGACGCAGACAAAGACGCAGACAGCTACTAAACTAGAATAAAACTACTACTACTTTTTTTTTTTTTTTTTTACACGGACAAAGACGTAGACTACGACACGGACAGCTACTAAACAGGAACTAAAATACTACAGCTAAAACTTTTTTGGGGTTTTTTTTTTTTTTTAGACTGAAGGATGCAGACAAGGACGAGGACTACAAATACTAAACTAATATGCACTAAACACTAACTCTACTTGCACAAACGTATATGACCAAACTAAAGCTAAATTTTTATTAATTTTTTTACACTGACTGACAAGGACAAAGACGAGGACTACAAATACTAAACTAATATGCACTAAACACTAACTCTACTTACACAAACTTATATGACTAAACTAAAGCTAATTTTTTTTTTTTTTATACACAAAACACAGAGACTAAACACACACTAAACTAAGCTACCTTAAAGAAATGTACACTTACACTAACTACACAGAAATCTATCTAACACTAAGCTACACTAACCTGGACAAAACAACACAAATCTGAGCTTTTAGAAAAAGCTGTTGGGTCTTTTGCTTTGAAAAAAGCAGTTGGTTATCAGTGGCGGCCCGTCCATAGGGGGCGCCCGGGCGCCGCCCCCCCTCCCCAAGTCAGTTAAAAAATTATAATAATTAAAAAAAAAAAAAAATTTTTTTAAACATGTCCCTTTTAAAAAAAAATGCAAAAAAAGGTCCTTATGTGCACTGTGTCGGGCGCCGGGTGCAGTTCAGTACGAGTAGCGCCACGTCTGTGCAATCACAAGATTGCAGACGAGGCGCTACATTGGCAGAAAAAAAATGCATTTGTGGCGGAGCCGATCGCGCCACTTGCTTCCGGCGAATTGAACTATATTGTGGCCGGGCGCGTGCACTGTACCCAGTATATTGCTGTGCATAGTGCCGACATCAGGAAGTGACGTCGGCACTCTGCATCTCAGAGGGACGCATCCCCGTCAGCCACACATCCCCGTGAGCAACAAATCCCCGTGAGCCAGCCGTTCTACAAGGTACAGAAGCAGGCTCAGTAATTAGCAAAAGTGTCCCTGTTTGTTGAATACAGAAGGGTACTAGTGAAGGAATCAGTGCAGTGATAAATTAAATGGTGACATGCAACCAGAGGGGTCATAGCAAGAGGAAAGGGTGAGGATCATGTGCAGTGGAAAGTGTGGGGGTTGGTATGCGGGATGATGGAGGTACTGTGATCTGTGATTAGCAGAGTGTGTGTTATCCTGTCAGTGTCATACAGCAGCATCTTGTACTGTGATCTGTGATGATCGGACTGCAGGTGGAGGGAGATCTGCTTCTGTGTCCCGGGAATCAACTCTGCCCTAAAATCAGCCATTCACCTGACAGTGTGCTGCTGTGTCAGAGAGACATGTGTCAGGCAGGAGAGGGGAGAGAAGGGGGGGGCATGGGGGACTGATCTAATGCTTCTCTTATTCATTACTAAATCCCTGGTGAAGGACAGTGATACATCTCCCTCTTTCTCTCATCTATCTATCTATCTATCTATCTATCTATCTATCTATCTATCTATCTATCTATCTATCTATCTATCTATCTATCTATCTATCTATCTATCTATCCATCTATCCATCTATCTACATGTATGTCTCTCTAGTTATCTATCTATCTATCTATCTATCTATCTATCTATCTATCTATCTATCTATCTATCTATCTATCTATCTATCTATCTATCTATCTATCTATCTATCTATATGTATGTCTCTCTAGTTATCTATCTATCTATCTATCTATCTATCTATCTATCTATCTATCTATCTATCTATCTATCTATCTATCTATCTATCTATATGTATGTCTCTCTAGTTATCTATCTATCTATCTATCTATCTATCTATCTATCTATCTATCTATCTATCTATCTATCTATCTACATGTATGTCTCTCTATCTATCTATCTATCTATCTATCTATCTATCTATCTATCTATCTATCTATCTATCTATCTATCTATCTATCTATCTATCTATCTATCTACATGTATGTCTCTCTATCTATCTATCTATCTATCTATCTATCTATCTATCTATCTATCTATCTATCTATCTATATGTATGTCTCTCTAGTTATCTATCTATCTATCTATCTACATGTATGTCTCTCTATCTATCTATCTATCTATCTATCTATCTATCTATCTATCTACATGTGTGTCTCTCCATCTATCTATGTATCTATCTATCTATCTATCTATCTATCTATCTATCTATCTATCTATCTATCTATCTATCTATCTATCTATCTATCCATCTACATGTATGTCTCTCTAGTTATCTATCTATCTATCTATCTATCTATCTATCTATCTATCTATCTACATGTGTGTCTCTCTATCTATCTATCTATCTATCTATCTATCTATCTATCTATCTATCTATCTATCTATCTATCTATCTATCTAACTAGAGAGACATACAGATAGATAGATAGATAGATAGATAGATAGATAGATAGATAGATAGATAGATAGATAGATAGATAGATAGATAGATAACTAGATAGACATACATGTAGATAGATAGATATATAGATAGATTGATAGATAACTAGAGAGACATACATGTAGATAGATAGATATATAGATAGATTGATAGATATCTATCTATCTACATGTATGTCTCTCTAGTTATCTATCTATCTATCTATCTATCTATCTATCTATCTATCTATCTATCTATCTATCTATCTACATATCTATTTATCTATCTATCTATCTGCATTTCTGGTTATCTATTTTTCTATCTACATGTCTTTATCTATCTATATCCATCTATCTATCTATCTATATATCTACCTGTCTGTCTGTAGGCCCTATTGCGGGCGAGTGATCGGGGGGGGGGGGTTGGTTGTGGTATTGTTTGCACCCCCCCAAAAAAATGGAGCACCAGCCGCCACTGTTGGTTATAGAAGCAGGAAACTCAGAACTGAAAGCACTATAGGAAGTACAATGCTCTAAGCTCTAAGATCGCAATACACTGGAAAAACGCACAGAAACACTCCACTCTCTCTAGCCACCTTGTGAATCTGCACTGAAATACTGCTGGGAGTGATCTTATATACTGGTCGTGCAGGCAGGTTCCTATTGGTTGCTATGGAGGTTGCTAACCTCTGACAACTGACGTAGGAGAACTCTGATTGGCTCTGATGCAAAAGAAGGGCGGAGAAAGTATTCGCGAATATTCGCGAAAGCGAATATTCGTCAACATAAAAGGATCGCCTCAGCTACTCGGCCCAGGGTCTCTAATCATACCAGCAATGCTTTTAGACGTCGATGGAGATCACTAGGATGTGATCTGTTTTAAAAATACATTTGAAAAAATACGAATATTCGTAATAGCGAATTTTGGCCGCGATATTCGAGTTATTCGCGAATACTCGAATATGCAATATTTGTAACGAATATTCGCAATACGAATATTCTTGAGCAACACTAGAGGTAACAATTAAATAGATCATGTAATTAAAAGACAAGTTTGTTAATTCTATAAAACCCCTACAGCCCCCAGCCCCTTTCTAACCCCTTAACTAGCCTAAGTTTTACCATTTCCCCCCAAGGTACTTGCTTATCCCCTCTAACAGCAATAGCCTCTCCTGTTGTCTATATTCTGATGAGTAAAAATCTAGTGTGCTATAATGTCATGTAGATTTAAATGGGGTATAGAAGTACTAAAAGAGCAATGCACCATTCAGATCTATAAGAGATGTTCTGGCTGCCCAAGACTAGATGGGCTATAAACCAGCTGGGCTATAAACAACCCAGGGAAATAATGGTCATCTTAGGCAAGTTAAAGCAGAACATCGTCCTTATAGTTGAATGAAAAAAGTGATCAATGTATGGGCTGCCTAAGAGCTAAGACCAGCCATAGACAGTTTAAATCTTGACCATTTCAGCAGCAGGAACTGGCTGATTTTGAACCATTAATGGGCATGCTGAATGTACCAAGTTGATTGATCAACTTGGGTACAACCAGCCTGCTGGATACTCTTACGATTATCGCTAGTGGTTGCTATAGCTGCTAGTGATAATCACTGTTTGTTGGGAGAATACAATTGCTCAGCGAAAGGGGCTCCCCTATCAGCACTGACTGTGTTGATGGGGGAATCAAAGGGGGTAATCCACAAAAGGGATACGCCGGCGTATCTACTGATACGCCGTCGTATCCCTGTTTCTATCTTTGGAACTGATCCACAGAATCAGTTTCCAAGAGATAGACAGAAGATCCGGCATGTGTAAGAGACTTACACTGCCGGATCTTAGGATGCAGTACCGCATCCGCCGCTGGGGCATTTTGCGTCGAAATGCCACTTCGGGTATGCAAATTAGCACTTACGGAGATCCACAAAGCTTTTACGCTTCGTTTTTTCTCCGTAAGTATTAAGTTGCATGTGTAAAATTAGGGCTGCTTTTACAAAGTGTAAACTGTTTACACCTTGTAAAATTAGACCCTTCTGTCCAGCGACGCGGTTTTTTTTTTGTTTTAAATTTTCTTTTTCCCGCCGTATCTTTTTTTTTCCCCGACGCAACTTTATTGACCCGACGCGATCCACAAAGCTCGGCGTAACGTAATTTCGCGCTATGCACGTCGGGAAAATGACGTCACAAGCATGTGCAGTATGGCCGGCGCGGGAGCGCGCCTAATTTAAATGGGAATCGCCCCCATTTGAAGAGGAACGCCTTGCGCCGGCGGAATTTAAGTTACACAGCCAAAAATTTCTAGGTAAGTGCTTTGTGGATCGGGCACTTAGGTAGAAATTTTAAGGCAGTGTAACTTAAATGGGAAATTTTACGTTACGCCGGCTCTTTGTGGATCTGGCCCAAATTTCTTTCCTGCAATCTGTGCTGGCAGGAAAGAAATTTGTACTATCTATGGCCAGCCTAACTGGAACTGAAAGTTTGATGGTCTTGAAAGAACAGGAGGGGGAGGGAGAAAGATGGCACTGCTGCACGCTGGGGATAGCAGAGTGGGCGGGACAGGTAGACACAGGAGGAACAGAGGTTCTCCTGCTGGACGTCATATGATGCCCAGTCAGGAGAACTAAACCACTGCCCGGCCGTCATTCTGCTATATGCTGGGCGGGAAGCGGTTAAACAACTTTCTTCTACAGTTTTCCTTTAGATTTACCAAAACTATATAATATGAGGTCAAATCTAAAAACTTTCAATTCGTATGCAATCAGGCAGGCCCTTTCACTACATAGTTGAAGGTAAATCTAAAGGAAATTGAATAAGAAAATGGTATAATGTATGGCCAGCCTAACTGATGTGCCGATGGCTAACTATAAAGTGTTTGGGCTCTCACCTTATTGTATTCTACATGCACTGATGCAAAAGTCTAACTAAACTGCTTTGCCTATGCAAAAGCATATTATTATAACAAGCAGGTTCAGAGACAAAAATGTAAAAACCTCCTAATGCATATTCATGAGTCTTATGTGGCATCCCTGGAGCTGAGATTTGCCTTTACACATAATTTAAAGTTAGCAAACTTGATGCACATGCACAGTAGATCAATAAGCGGGATTTTGTGGCATTAAATACTTTGCAGTAATTTAGCAAAGCTTTTGTTACATGTTTGTACGACTGCAAGAAGCTCACATAAAGGCTGAAGAGTACATACACTTTAGTTTTATCTGTATGCTTTAGACTTTGTTAAAGCATAGTCTTCTAATTTGGCACAAAGCAGCCAAGCAGCTTCAAAATAAGCCTAAGGCACAGGAAGAGAGTGACAGATTGCAGGGATATAATTTAATATGTCACCTTTTATGAGCTCAAAAAGATACATTTTAGTGGACAGAAGGAGTTATGACTTACTCCAGCAATATCTAATTAGTTAAACTCAAGTTGCTAAGTTGCTGCAGTAGTTCTTTCAGCTAAAATCTCACAAAAGAGCGCCGTATCCAGGCAACCGGCTTGGGGGATTGAAAAAAATGTGTTTCATTGTAGTGCAGAAATGCCAATGTCAAAGACGAAAGACTTTCTCATAGCAGATAATTCCCAAGGGGAAAGTTCTGCTACACGCTACTTGTCTCTCTCATGAAATACGCTCCCTTATGTAAGTTTTCAAAACTCCCTTTGGGCATGAAATTGTATTATGGAACTTCAAGCTTAAACACAGCATCTCTTTATCTTCTTTTGTCTTCGTATGCCTAGCTATTAGTTCTCTTGCAGGACACTGTACATAAGTCTTCCTATGGATAGAGGATAAGCAGTACACTAAATAAATAGGGGATAAAAGAAATGCAAAGACCGTGATGCAAAGAGCTAAAGTGGAATATACACTACAACGCTTACATGGAAAATATAAACATAACCATCATATGCCGGTGTACTAAATTACAATATTTCAAGTATATGTGATTTCGAAACTTTTTTTTTTTGTTTTTGATTTTGTGGGAAAGTTTTACAATCTCTGTAGTTTTTTACTTTTATCCCCACAGGTAAGTTTCACCCTCTTTTTATGTCCCCGGGACAGTGGGGAAGAAAGTGATAGGAAATAAAATATTATTTTTCTGGAACATTAGGGGAGGGAAGTTATCCAATGCAAACCCTAATTCTATTGACAACTGTTCCCTCACTTTTCAGAGATTTACTCTCACTTACTGTACATTTGTGTCTCTAGAACAGCAAGCGTTAAACAAAACTTCCCAATGGGAAACACAGGGGGAAAAAAAAGAGGGGTTAAACTATTTCTACCATATCCAAAGCTAATAAATAATAAAGTTGTTGGTCAATGACTGCTATGTGTTTATGAGAGAGGGTAGAATACCCTTTCTGATTTGCATGAATATCCATAGTCCCTGCTGTTGTGGACTAAGGAGTAGTGGAACTATTAAGGAGCCAGCAGACCAGAATCGTACAAAATGTCCAACCTTGTCTGTTATTGGGGCCAGGACACAAGTGGCATGGTTTTGTATGTAATGCCAAATTTTATACTGGGGTTACCTATATGGTAATTTTCCAGTAGACTCTTCCGAGTGAATTCTATCAGAGTAAAAGAGAACATGTTCTCTATCTAAACTCTGATGGAATTCATCGGAATTTCCGATGGAAATAATCCGATGGGGCATACACACGGTCGGAATTTCCAATGGAAAATGTCTGTCTGACTTTTTCCATTGGAAATTTCCGATTGTGTGTATGGGGCATAAGAGCAAAGGGACTTGCAATCTAGCACTTTGGAAAGGTTAAGGTATGATTATTTTTGTCAATCAAAGCTTTCTATTAATCAAGATACTGTAGCAAATGATTTATTACAGTAGAAAGAAAGACATTAAGTTACATAAAAGATCAACTTTTATTTACCAGGATGACATTCACTTTACACAGACTACCTATTCCAATATATATATATATATATTATATATATATATATATATATATATATATATTACCAGAACCCTTAAGGTATAGAAGAGCCCACTATACCTTTGCCACTGAGCTTTTTTTTTTAAGGCAACATTTTTTTCAATCCTAACTCTGATCTCCACAATTCTGGTCATATATGAATAGATGATTAATACAAAATGATTTCAGTTCGGGCAAACAACCTGGCCTTATTTGGTCACTTAGTTTGGATAACTTGGGGAAACACAAACAGGCTTGGTTCACATTTTACCCAAACCTAAAGCTTATCCCTTCAGAAGGTAGGTTAAATGGACTGGGTTGGAGAACTGGGAAGCACAAGAAAAAGAGAGGAAGAAGAGGAAAGACAAAAAAAAGGTTATGATGAAGAATTTTGGTAAGAGGGATTGTCATGGTTTGGAGTCAGGCTCAGAGGCCAGTAGGTATAGTAGTAGAGAGGCACCCACCGACCAATGAATACGTTCAGAAGTAGGTCACCCTGGCGGATGACATAGGCTCACTTGAGGTATGCAGTCTAAGTACTAACTGTTGCTTACCAGAGCTCCAGAAGTTGGAGATGTTTTTTTGCTGTGTGTTAGTACCTAGTCAAGGTCCTTTGGGATCGCCACACCAAGAGGTGAACAAGCTGGGCTCCAGTAGCAGATATAGCAGGTTTGGGTGAGCAGAAGCATCCAGGGAGCTGTCTTGCATCCCAGGAGGCTAAGCAAGAAGAGACATCGCGAGACACGGCAGAGTTGGCAGGTTCAGATCCGGTATATGATATAGTGTAACCCATGGATAAGTTGCCTGTATGCAAGGTCCCTAACTCACATTCATATACTAGGGCTAATTTAGGCAATTAGGCAGAAGCCAATTAACCTACCAGAATGTCTTTGAAGTGTGGGTGGAAACCGAAGTACCCGGAGGAAACCCACGCAGGCACAGGGAGAACATGAAAACTCCAGACAGGTAGTGTCATGGTCGGAATCCATACACATCCACTCCTCAGGGCCAGATTACGAGCATCATAGGCCTGGGGCTGAGGATTTTGATGGACTTTTTTAAAGTTTATCAAGTTATCCATTATGTGACAGCATGGGCAGGTGACAGGTACTTTTAGACCCCTAATATCTCCCCTGCCCTCTAATGCAGCTATGTAAACACAGATCGTGTTTGAATAGCTGCATCCTCTGCTACAGTAGCAGATAAATGATTGCTGTGACTGTGACATAATACGTATCGCTTCTGGGGACATTAATCATAGGAGGGATCAGAGAATATAAATTTCCAGAGTTCCTCCTGCTCTCACTGGCAAATCTGTTTTCCGTGGTCCTGGGTTCCTCAGTGGATCAGGAGAGCCTGGGAACCACTGTGGGTGCCGCTGGTGGGAAGAGGCGCCCTTTGACAGTGCCATAAAAGTGATCCAATCGATCACTTTTATCAGAAAGCACTTCACTGCAGCAGCTGTGAGCTTGATTTAACCACTCGTCTCCAATGCTGTTTATAAATACACCTTGGTAGACAAGTGGTAAGGGAAGTTACAGAAAAGAGAGCAGCATTTATTACCGCCAATAAGAATAATCTAGCAACTTTTGGCATATTAAAAGAACCATAATAAACAAGTTTAATTGGCATAATCAAAAGCCTGTGAATATATTAAAAGCTATGATGGTCTCTGGTTGAATAAACAAGGTGTGCAGTAAATATAGTTGCAGATACTGACAATACATTACTGTAAGCAAGAACAATTCTATGACCATCAGTGCAGGATCCCATGCAGTAAGTGGACTAGTAATGGTCAATGGTGTCATATAGATCAGTGTTATATTAATGATAGTACCTAGTGTACAGATACAGTGTTATATATAGGTAAAAGCACTCAGCATACAAATATCAGTGTTATATATAGTTAATAGTATTATGTGTATAGTGATCACTGTTATACAGTAAAACCTTGGTTTGAGAGTAACATGGTTTGAGAATGTTTTGCAAGACAAGCAAAATTTGTTAATAAATTGCGACTTGATATACAAGCAATGTCTTGATATAAGAGTAGCTTCATGGGACAACTGAGTATAATAGAAAAGAGATGCGCCTCTAACTGTAGCAATATTACATTTAATGAAGGTACCCAACATCTAGCAAACTCACGTGGTTGATGGTTAAAACAGGCGCATCGAAGTATGCAGGCATCCGGGGTAAAGATGTCCAAATAGACCATCCTCCGCACCGCCATTGACGTCATCCCTTCCACACTGCACTCCACAAGCTTTTCAAGCCTCGCTTTCAGATCGCTTTACTGCAGGGTAGTCTTCCCAGTCACCATTGCAGACTGACAGTGGTGAGAGCCAGGAGTGCGGAAGATGGTCTATGTGGACAGCTTTACCCCGGATGCCTGCATACTTAGATGTGCCTCTTTTAATTATCAACTATGTCAGTTGCTAAATGTTGTACCTTCATTAAATGTAACCATATTGCTACACTTAGAGGCGCCTCTCTTCTCTTCTCTTTTATACTCTGTAGCTCCTGCTGGATTTTGCTTCTAATCACCTTGTGGAGGTGGCCATTTGTGAATGGACATTTTATGGTTACATGACCGGGTCACATTGCTATAATCTTTTTATATGGACTATAAACTGAAGGACCTATGAATAAATGGTTGTGGAACGAATGATTTGAGTCTTCATTATTTCTTATGGGGAAATTTGCTTTGATATACAAGTACTTTGGATTACAAGTATGTTTCTGGAACAAATCTCTCCTCATATGCCCATTGCTTTTCATGTGCAGCCTGTTCTTTTTGGGCAGCCTGGCCTATATTATGGTAAGGGTCTGGATCTGCAGCTCCAATAGCCCCCCATTAATCTGGCCCTGCTACTCATAATGGCCCTGTAATCTATTTTCTAATAAATAATTTCTCACTGTGTTTTTCTGCCTATCAAATAGTTGAGGGATCATTCATTATTCAGGTGTGTCAAAATCCCATTAACCCCTTGGTGCCGACCGTTTGCAAATATGCGTCCTCGCGGTGCCTGGACCTTAGCACTGAGGGGCCAAATATTTGTATTATTGCCCCAATACACCTGTGCTAAGAGTGCATGCACTGCATGCTCCTGGCACAGTTAATGCCACTTTACCGAAAGCTCCCACTTGCTCCTTGCGATTTGGAGTTTTCAGCCTACGTGACCGTTGCGACAGGCAATCATGGTGGTCACGTGAACCATCATAAACCTCTTAAAGAGCCGTGAGGCACCAGCGCTAAGAGGTTAAAGATCAAAGAACAAAAATTAAGTTACGTGGGAGGGGCTATATTGACAAGAAAATATACCAATGCCCATACACAATATTATTAAAGCTTTTTTCAATACATCCTAATTTTATTTAAACATCATATAATGAAACATGTTTAATAAATGACAGGTTGACATGAGAAGACAAAGATTGTTGACTCCCATAAAGATCTGACACCTCTTCCACGCAAGGGGACTGAGAACACATACAAGGAGTGCCCAAAAGAGTCTGTACGCTAAACAATCAGTGTCACAAGCCAGACCAACAGAAGGTTAAAGTATGGGTGTATCTGGTAACAAGCAGTCAGTATAAGTGAATTCAAACTCCAAGAATATCTTCAATTGGACTTGGGGGTTCCAAACCTGGGTAATGATGGCTCTGTTGTACCAGCTGTGCACATGCATGGGAGAAAAAAACAGCACCCAATGTTGCAGGATTTTCTGCCTTGTCATATCCTCCAGGAGCTTCTGAACCTTTCCTTTTATCATCAGTTTATTCCTCAGTTTCGATTGTTTGGAACAAACAGTGCATGTTATTTGCATATGCATTGCTCTATGCACACTTCAAATCCAATAGTTTATAGTCCATAGACCCTAGTCCATCTCAGAAGTGAGCCAAAGAACTGTACATGGCTACTTTCTAACAGGAAGTTGGATCAGGGCAGAAAAAAAGAAAAAAGAAATGCAATTCTGAGATTTAAAGAACACTGATGCCGCGTACAGACGGTCGTTTTATGCGATGTAAAAAAACGACGTTTTCTGTGAATTAATGATGTTTTTGAAACTTCAATTTTCAAAAACGACGTTGCCTACACACCATCGTTTTTTCACAATGCGTTTTTTCGCAAAGCGAGGTTACGTTCACCACATTTTTTCCATTGAAGCTCACTTCATAACTAGCTTCTGGGCATGCAAAATGTTTTAAACGTCGTTTTTTGCTACACACGGTCAATTTCTGTGACACAAAAAACGACGTTTTGAAAAACGACACATAAAATTGAAGCATGCTTCAATTTTTTTTTGTCGTTTTTTACAAGACATAAAGCGACGTTTTCCCCCACACACGGTCAATGAAATTGACGTTTTTAAAAACGTCGTTTTTTTACATCGCATAAAATGACCGGCATGCGGCATGAGAGCAAATAAATCATTTTTTTAAATTAGGAATACTTACGGTACTAGAAAATATATATTTTTTTAAATCCAGAGTTTAGCATCAGTTTAATCTTCATTCAAGTCATTTGTATTTCAATATACTTTTCTACAGCATAAATGAAGCTAAACTCCATTTAACAAACTAGCTAGTAAGCGGCTAGATACAAATGTTCCATTTAAATAGTTCACTTGGTTCCCATTTCCTCAATACTCATACATAAATATATCATATATTATCTTTTTATCATTTTGCCATAGAATGTAAGATTCGCCATGGGGTCTGAGCTAAGAAAGTCACTTCATTTGCTCTTCACGTCAAATTTAAAGGCAGTAAAGCTGAATTACTTAATATCCTGCATTAATTTCCTCCTTTGTAAGGTGCTTCATCATTAATATTTGTTTTATTGCTAAACTGTACATTCTACAATGTCTCACAACTATTTGTTTATGAACTGGTATACCAAAAACTTCTGTGCTTAGTACAAGGCTAGAGCATTGTTTTATAGATGATCTATTAATAAATATATTTAGGAACAATATTGCTATTGATTACCGTATTTATTGGCTTATAACACGTATAACACACCCCCTAAATTTAAGAGGGAAGATTCAGGAAAAAAACTTTCCACAGCCCCCCTGCGTATAACACGCAGGCACAGTTTACCCTCTATTTTCCGGGTAAAATGTGAGTGTTATACGCCAATAAATACAGTAATTAACATTTTACTGTTACATCAATATGGTTCTAAGGCTAGACATGCATGCATAGATATCTAAAACGTCATAGATTTCTCCATATACACTAAACAATAATAATGTGGGGATCCCCACTACTGGCTATTGTATGAAAGCATCCATGATGCTTGCAGCTGCTTGAATATCTGATTGCATGTAGAGTGACTACAGCCAACATTTTCCACCTCACTCCTTAGATTTTTCAATTTAAGTGTGGCGAGCTGGGTAGTGTCAGTCCATGGCTCAGAATTGTCTAATTTAGCAGGAATCAGCTGAAATTCATGCCATGCCTGGCAAAATAATACAATATGCCTTACCAAGCTTTAAACACTAAGACCCCTTTCACACTGGGGCAGTTTGCAGGTGATATTGTGCTAAAAATAGCTCCTGCAAACCGACCTAAAACAGCAGCTGCTGTTTCTCCAGTGTGAAAGCCCAAGGGCTTTCACACTGAAACGGTGCGCTAGCAAGACTGCTCCAAAAGTCCTGCTAGCTGCATCTTTGGTGCGGTGAAGGAGCGGTGTGTTTACTTCTCCTTCACTGCTCCTTCCCATTGAAAGCAATTGGACACCGCGGCTATGCAGAGGCACATTGCAGGCAGTATTAACCTTTTTTGGCTGCTAGCGGGGGTTAAAACCGCTAGCGGCCGAATACCACCGCAATTCCAACGGTAAAGCGCTGCTAAAAATAGCGGCGCTTTACCGCCACCGCACCTCCCGCCCCAGTGTGAAACGGGCCTAACTATTGCCACTTTGGGCAAAATGTCTGCATACCATTTTATGGTTAACAATTTTTCCTGTGGTGTGACTATTTTACAATGTGTTGTATAAGTGTAAAACAATGGGTTGTTTTAATTGCATTGGGACTATAAGGATTTTATAATAAAGTTTAAAATTTGTGGAGCATCAAACTGAAGACAGAACAGAGCAGAGCAAACATAATTCATTATTGTTTACGTGCTTCTACTAGTAATAAAAAGAGGATTTGCTTGTGACGCTTACCGCCTGTTTTATTTTGCATTTAGGAACCATTGGGACATACAGTATAGGTACACACTCTGTCTGCATTACTTTCTTTCACCTGCTACCAAAATCCTATAATTTGGTATCAACATAAAATTCAATGGTGCTATTGCATGAAATTGTTGTGTTCTGTTCATGAACTATCTGAGTTTCTTTTGGCTGCTCTAGTTTTCTTTCAGAAACATACTGGTAAGTTTATAGGCACTTCATAAAATTGTCACTAGAATATGCATAAGTATGGATATGACATTTGACTGGTAGCTCCTTGATGGCCATGGAATGATGTGTTTGGTGCTATCTGCTTTGTAAATGCATATGGTGTTGACACTATACGAGAAAAGAAAAATAATCAATATTAGCACCATTGTGTTTAATTGGTTAGAATTTAATCTGCAAGGGAATATATAAGAAAAAAAAGCTCAGGTTATTGATTACTTCTGGCACAGTCTCCAAGCACAGGAAGTGACCTCAGCGCTGCAGCTCAATAGAACACGCACGGCCTGAGTGAGAGGATCTGCTGCAAAGAGGTGTTTCCTTATATATCTATGGAGCTTGGATTTTAATGGTGATTACTAATGTATGGATATCGCTGGTTGAAGATAATTATTTGGGCTGCTGCTGGATTTGATTTTATGCTTATTATTCACTGAATTCTGGTAAGAGTCAGTATTATCTGTGGTGGAGGTCTCCTGTTTGTTCTGAACACAGCGTGGTTGTCATCACTGCTACCTAAGATTCCTTTCATCACTACACCTGTGGACTGCTTCATAATCTCTTGGCTTGTCTAGACTGTCAATTCGTCCATATCAACTGCAGAGACATTTATGATATTCAGTAGACATCCACAATTTGCACTTACTTTATTGATGGTGTTTACCACCATATATTGAATTGTTTCTATTTCATTAGTCACTGGTGCTTCACTATATTCATATTAATTTAATTAGCGCGACTTCCCTTTTTTTATTATGTTTGTTTGTGCTGTATGGCACACTTAAGACGCGGCTGATAACACATTTTTGCACTATATGTTGGGTCTGCGCAACAATATTTCCTTTTTTCTATTATTGGTTACTTCTCCCATCTGCTGTTCAGTAGTATGGATGAGCTTGGATTTGGTCTGAACCTGGAAGCCACCATTATTGGCAATGAGCTGCAGGCCAGAGATTCGCAACCCCATTGCTGCAAGCATACAAAGTGACAGGGATGCTTGTGACATCATTGTCCTAATAGGGCCAACCTTGTGAATGTCAGATGCAGGGGGGTAATCTGTCACCCACAGCTTACTGGCCCCGCAATGACAGCTAACTTTGGCTTCAAACTTAATCCAAACACAAGCTCATCAGTATTGAAGAAACTCCTGTATTGTGAGTGGGAAAATCTAATAAACAAGTTGTAAATGTTTTCTTCCCCAGCCAATCACTCATTGGCACGAGGAGAGGGAAGGTCATACAGTTTTTAAACAACCTTCCAGAGTATTTTTCCTACCTCTGGGCTTTGCCCAGCAAGATCTGTGTCCCTTGCTCTGGGAGAAAATGTGCTAGACTATTGCTAAAAGATTTTGTCTGCTGAGATCCTATCCTGAGGGAGCAATACTGATGCTGCAGCTCGATTAGAGACAACAATTACCCACTGCATCCTAGGTAAGGTACCTGTGGCTGCCCATACAGGGTCAAAGGACCTGCACTATCCAGATAAATAAAGGCATATGTGGTTGCTCACACAGAGACATTGAGTTGTCCACAGAATGAAGCAGACAGAAGAATCCTGGGTTTGTAAACTGCGATTCAACCAATGTGTGTGCCTAAGGCCTAGAAATGAAAGTTGCTGTATTATCTGGAAAATCAGGAATTTGCTGGGTATACTGTTTTTTTTAACCTCACCCCAAAGGGTTCCCAACAAAAAAAACATTAAAATCTACTAAAGTGACTGGCATTGAATATATTCAACACACTACATACCAAGGCTCCTTGCCCTGGGAGTAGATGTGCCAGGGGACTACAGGAGAGTAAGACGACAGGGCCATTCAGAGTTGTCTGCCTGGTAGACTGCTTTGGGGGTTACTCTACACCACCCTAGGAAGAGAAGTGCTACATGTGTTCTAGCAGTATAACTAATAATCTCAACAATCAATTTCATCTGTTATAAACCAAATCTAATGCCCCGTACACACGAGCGGTTTTCCCGTCGGAACAAAGTTGGTTGGTTGTTTTTTTCCGCTCAACCCTGCCTTGCATATACATAGTCACACAAAAGTTTGGTGAACTTTTGACTGCCAAGAACGCAGTGATGTAAAAGACTACGACAAAATGAATATCTATGCTTCTGAGCATGCTTCGATTTTGTTTCCAAGCATGTGTCAGAATTTTGCGCATCGGAATCTGTACGCACAATAGGAAATTCCGATCGGATTTTTTCCTGACGGGAAAAAAGAGAACCTGCTCTCTATCTTTTTTCTGATGGAGCATACACACAGTTGGGATTCCCGACCAAAAGCTCTCATCTGACTTTTTTCCAATGGGAAAACCAATCGTGTGTACAGGGCAAAAACAGTAATTCTCTAGTACTACTGCTTTAACCACTTACCCCCCGGACCATATTGCTGCCCAAAGACCAGAGTACTTTTTGCGATTCGGGACTGCGTCGCTTTAACAGACAATTGCGCGGTCGTGCGACGTGGCTCCCAAACAAAATTGGCGTCCTTTTTTTCCCACAAATAGAGCTTTCTTTTGGTGGTATTTGATCACCTCTGCGTTTTTTATTTTTTGCGCTATAAACAAAAATAGAACGACAATTTAGAAAAAAATGAATATTTTTTACTTTTTGCTGTAATAAATATCCCCCAAAAATATATAAAAAAACATTTTTTTTCCTCAGTTTAGGCCGATACGTATTCTTCTACATATTTTTCGTAAAAAAAATCGCAATAAGCGTTTATTGATTGGTTTGCGCAAAAGTTATAGCGTTTACAAAATAGGGGGTATTTTTATGGCATTTTTATTAATATTTTTTTTTACTAGTAATGGCGGCGATCAGCGATTTTTTTTCCGGTATTGCGACATTATGGCGGACACTTCGGACATTTTTGACACATTTTTGGGACCATTGGCATTTTTATAGCGATTAGTGCTATAAAAATGCATTAGATTACTATAAAAATGCCACTGGCAGTGAAGGGGTTAACACTAGGGGGCGGGGAAGGGGTTAAGTATGCCTGGGTGTGTTCTTACTGTGGGGGGGGGGTGGCCTCACTAGGGGAAACACTGATCTTCTGTTCATACATTGTATGAACAGAAAATCAGCATTTCCCCTGCTGACAGGAACGAGAGCTGTGTGTTTACACACACAGCTCCCGTTCCCCGCTCTGTACCGAGCGATTGCGTGTGCCCGGCGGCGATCGTGCCCGCCGGGCACACGCACGGGAGTCGGGGGCGAGCGGGGGGCACACGCGCGCCTCCGGCGGCGCGCGTGCGCCCCTAGTGGCGGCTAATAGGCAGGACGTCATATTACGTGCTCTCGCCTAGGAGAGCCACCTTGTGGACGTATTTCGACGGTGCGGCGACGGCAAGTGGTTAAATGATATTTAAATAGAGTGTTTGCATAATATAGAGTATATAGTTTACGGCTAATATAAGCCCACTAATACACATACATCGCTATAAAAATAAATGCCAGAATTACTGAGCTGCAAGTCCAGCTCTTCCTTTGATTTGGTAAATGAATGTAAAAGCAAAAGCATTTATATCTTACTACATTAAAAAAGTGTTCTGACCTACATAATATTTTGCAAGACAAAATACTTATTTTGAGAAATCCTTGGTTGACAGACTTTGTTCTCATTTTACAGATTGTGAATTTGACAGATTTCACCATACTTTATTATTCTTAACTCCTCCCTAAATCCTCCTGCGTGAGACTTACTAAATCAAAAGTGACACACAAGGCTAAAAGGGGATGAGAACATTTGCTACATTGATGCAAACAAGATCACAGGCACTTTTATAACTTTATCAAATATTTAAAAAGTCTAAGGAAAATCCCCAGGGCACAGTCTAAGTATATTTTTAAGATTTGAAAGTCGTCGGAAAAATAATGAAAATGGAAACCTTAATCATAATTGTAAAAATGATATGCTATTTGAAAGTAATATATATTTTTATAGCTTATGTCAGATAGATCATTTTCCATTTTCAATATCATTCTTAATTTTCTTTTTAGCAAGAGCTGCTTCTTCTATCATATCCACCTAAGTTCAACAGTCCTCTACAGAAAACTTTAGATGCTGAGTCTAGGATACACAAGTGTGCAAAACTGTGAAGTGAGGTGATGTGCACTAAGGCCGGGTTCACACCGGCGCCGCAAGTGGCTCACAGCAGGGGTCCGATGCGTGCTGGTTCACCGGTTCAGGTCCGATTTCAGCCCGAATTTCTTTGGTGAAAATAAATAAATAGGTGTATATTTTTAGTGTAGAGTTTACAAAATCTGGTATACATTTGAAAATTGATTAAAGGGTTACTATAGGAAAAAAAATGTTTTCTTTAAAATAACAAACATGTTATACTTACCTCCACTGTGCAATTTGTTTTGCACAGAGTGGCCCCGATCCACGTCTTCTGGGGTCCCCCGGCAGCTGTCTCTGGTCCTCCCTGCAAGAACTCACCACAGTCATGCGAGAGAGCTCGCATGAGTCCTTGCGGGCGCGCTCCCGTGATACAGCGAGCGGCCATAGCGGCTCACTGTATCACTTGGCCCCGCCCCTCGGTGCGCCACGTCACTGGATGTGATTGACAGCAGCGCCAGCCAATGGCTGCGCTGCTCTCAATCCATCCGCTGTAGCCAATCAGTGCCAGGCTGAGCGGCGAAGAGGATCTCGGGAACCGAGCGCGGGACTTTTGAGGGGTAAGGTAAGTAAAACAGGGGCTGGAGAGGGGGGGCGGCATCATCAGATGTTTTTTCACCTTAATGCATAGATTGCATTAAGGTGAACAAAAAATTTTTTTACAACTCCTTTAAACCTGAAGTACTGGATGCCTATCTCATTTTGTAAGGCCCTAGAATGCCATGACAGTACAAATAACCCCAACACAACCCCTTTTTTGCAAAGTAGACGGTCCAGTTTATTTAGTAAGAGGCATGGTGAGTTTTTTTAAGTTGTATTTTTTGTCACTATTTTTTGCAGGATGAAGAAATTAAATACTATTTTTTTTTAAACAAGTTATTTCTCTCGGGGGAGTCTTTATTCACCACCTGTGAAGCGGGACATGTTCATTTTTTCTTCCTTTTTTTTCTTTGGTTAGCGCGGGCTCAGAGCTTTGAAAGTTATTATTTCCCTATGATGTACTCTGAGCGGCTGTGGAGGAGGCTCCCCCACTGTGTCGCGCAAGTTCGAGATCAATCCCGTTTGAAGGGGTGGACTGTTCGGTGCCCAGTTGGCATGGAGTCCCAGAGACTGTGTTCGTTTATTTTTGTTATTTTTTTTGCTCACCTCAGTACACGTTTTGCTGCCTCTCTCCTCCCTCCCCCCATGTTTTTGTTCCCTCACCCACCCCACGTGTGGATGGATCCGTGCAGGCTTGCACGTCCCACTTTTGACTTCTGTGCCCAAACTAGGCGCCCCATACCATTAACTTGGCTCAGGACTATGCCGCCAGGGCACATAGCCTGCGGCGTTGCCGCTTTTTTCAACTTGCCATGGCTACCACACCAATAGTGACATGGAATGTTCGTGGAGTCCATGATCCTTTGAAACGCACTATGATCGGCTCTTGCCTGAAAAAGTTTCACCCGGCCATTGTGGGCCTTCAGGAAACGCACCTTACAAAAGACACATCAAGCTGCCTGGGTTTTTCCTGGGCGGGCAAGGCCTACCACTCCACTCACACCTCCTACTCTCGGGGGGTGAGTGTTCTGGTACACAAATCCTTGGCTTACCAGGAAATTGACTCGGCAGTGGACTCCCACGGGAGATATGTTTTTCTATACTGCAAAATTTTCACTGTAACAATGATACTTGCATTTGTTTATATCCCTCCCCCGTTTTCTAGAGAGGTTGTTCAATGTCTTTTGTCGTACCTAGTTAATTAGCCAGAGGTGCCTGTTATGATCATGGGAGACTTCAACGGCTGCCTTGATCCCAGACTAGATAGGCACCCACCGGTCTTACCACCGTTAGGGGGAAGAGGTACCATTTTGAGCCGCCTGTTGGCAGAGGTGGGCTGGATAGATGTGTGGAGAGCCAGAACCCCGACGACCAAACAATTCTCCTGTTTCTCTAAGACCCACAGGTCGCTGTCCCGCATTGACTTGTGCGTAGGGTCCCCTCAAATGCTGCATATGGTGTCCAAGTCAGAATATCTACCCAGAGGGGTGTCTGACCATTCCCCCCTGGCAGCGCACTTAATCACCGGCCCAGCCTCCTCCTTGCCCAGGGCTCCCTGGAAAATGAATGCCTTTTGGCTAAAGCTCTTCACTTCTCATGAACGGGTAGGTCTACAGATAGAGCAATATTTCGCAGAAAATGGTCAAGGTGGTGTTACAGTAGTGGGATGGGATGCGTTTAAGGCGTGCCTGAGGGGCACCTTCATAGCTGAAATCACCTCTATCAAGCGCAATTCTGCTGCCCTTTTAGAACAGGTGGAGGACCAGGTACAGAGGCTGGAGCTGCAATTTGTGACAGACCCCTCGGACTCCGCGAGGGAGGCGTGGATATCGGGCCAGGACTCTCTGGACCGGTTGGGGGCCTCCACCGCGGAAAAGAAGCGCTTTTTTTACGAAGCAGGCCTACTATGAGGAGGGGGAGAAGACAGGCCGACTTTTGGCTAGGATCGCTAGGTCCCAACAGGCGTCCCCGGCCATCGGAGCAATCCGTGACTCTCAGGGACGGTTAGTGAATGACCCCGAGCAGATCGTTGCCGTCCTGGCAACCTTCTACTCAGATTTGTATAAGTCCCGGGACGATTATTCTGATAGTGAGTTTCAGGCGTACATGGATGCTGTGGCTCTCCCGACTCTAAGCGGGAGGGCCCGGGCGGAGATTAACGCTCCTCTAACCCTTACTGAGCTAATGGAGGTGGCCGTCTCCTTCCCTACCTGCAAGGCCCCGGGAGATGATGGGATTCCCATGGAAGTTTACACCCAGTATGGGGGGGAGATCCTTCCCAGGTTACTGAGGGTATTTAACGCCTCGTTTGACCAGGGGAAGCTCCCTACATCTATGACAAGGGCCAATATTATCCTCTTGTTGTAACCAGGCAAGGACCCCCTGGATCCGGGCTCTTACAGGCCCATTTCCCTGCTGCAAAGCGATGTTAAAATCCTTGCGAAAGCGCTAGCCATGAGAGTGAACAAGGTCATCCTATCCATAATACATCCCGACCAGGCAGGGTTTATGCCTCGCAGTTCCACCGCGACCAACCTCAGGCGCCTATACCGCAACATGCAGACTCCCTCGGATTCTGCCGGCCGTAGGGCACTGTTGTCACTTGATGCCAACAAGGCTTTCGACAGTGTCGGCTGGCGGTATCTGTGGGCTGTGTTGGCCAAGTTTGGCTTTCGCCCCAACTTCCTCAGATGGGTGAGACTACTATATGACGCACCACAAGCGGCCATGCGTTTGTCGGACAGGATGTCTCAGGCCTTTTCTCTGGGCGGGGGGACCAGGCAGGGTTGTCCCCTGTCCCCTCTGCTCTTTGCTCTGGCAATTGAGCCACTGGCGGCCCTGGTGCGGGATTGCCCTGCAGTCAGGGGCTTCCGGTATGGTGACATGCATGAAAAAATCATGCTTTACGCCGACGACATGCTCCTATTTTTGGAGGATGCGGAGAACTCCTTGAGTCGGGTAATGTCCCTGGTGGCGGGGTTTGGCCATTTTTCGGGCCTCACCATCAATTGGACTAAGTCAGCCCTAATGTTTCTGGACGGGCCTCCTCCATTTATTGGGGGTCCCACGTGCCCTGTCCCCGTAGTAACTTCCTTCAAGTACTTGGGGGTACACGTCTCCCCTAAGGTGACCGACTACTGCAGCTTGAACGTCTTTCCCTTACTGACCCAGTTTAGAGACAAGATCCACATATGGAATAGGCTAAAAATGTCCCTAGCGGGTAAGACCAATCTCATCAAGATGATCCTGATGCCGCAGTTACTGTACCTGCTCCACAACTCCCCAGTAGTCATAACCCTCAAAACTTTTAGAGTAGTCAACTCGCTTTTTAGACAACTGCTCTGGCACATTAAAGCTCCCAGGATAAAGCTGGAACAACTGTAACGCCCCAAGGAGGGTGGGGGGCTGGCTCTTCCTAACCCGTGGATCTACTACTTGGCTGCTCAGCTACAGCACCTGATCGGTGCCATGTCCCCGGTCGGCTCCTCGGCTAGGCCATTACTGCTTGGCTCGGGGGCTGCGTCGATACCAGAGGGACTTGAGGCCCAGCGGTTTCAGAAACCTAATAAGAAAATGCCCACTTTTGCGCTCATCCAGAAGGTTTGGAATAAGGCGAGGCAGCTTCAGGGGGTCACAGGGTTCACTGAATTTAGTCCGATTTGGGAGAATAATTCTTACACTGAACTGGCCAAACTAGATCAGGGTCCTAGATGGCGCCTTCAAGGCATAATGCTTCTTAAACAGGTATTCCGTGGTGGTGCACTGCTCCCGTTTGACACTCTACGGTCCAGGTTTGCACTCCCCCAGTCCATGTTCTTTTACTACTTACAACTGCAACATGCAATTAGAGCCCAAGGGGACGCGGTGGAGTGGGCTCAGTCCCCCACTCCAGTATTCCGCGTCTTAAAGGCCGCATTAGAGACCAAAGGTATTATTTCGCAATGTTACAACATGTTGCTAGACTCCTTTTTAGAAGCACATCCCATGAAACTGGCGGACCAGTGGGAGGCAGATGTGGGCCCGATGACAGGGGACATGTGGGAGGAGGCGCTGCTGGCAGTCAACAGCTGTTCACTTAATGTAGCACAGAAGGTATCTCAACTATACATTTTGCTGAGGGTCCACTTTACCCCGGTAAAACTCTTTAAAATGGGTGGGGTCACCGACCCAATGTGTAAGAGGTGTAAGGTAATGTCTGGTGATTTGATTCACCTACTCTGGCGCTGCCCCAAGCTCCACAGGTTCTGGAGGGGAGTCTTGGATACACTTAACTCTGTGTTCCAGGTAACCGTTCCCCTGGAGCCGGTATGCCTGCTTGGAGTATTGGAGGGAGTGGTAACAGGGGAGTTGACTCGAATGGCTTTTAACAGAGCATTGTTCCAGGCCAGGAGGGCCATTCTCCTGAAATGGAAACTGGAGGCTCCTCCCACACTTAAGTTTTGGTTGATGCACATGGGCAAGATGCTTGTTATGGAGAAGTACATATATCAGCACAGGGGGAATGCGGGCAAATTTGACAGGCTTTGGGATGCATGGCTTGCCACGCCTGGCTTGAGCCCTATGGAACTTGTTCAGGGGAGGCTACTGGGCGGTAATTAGACTTGCCAGTTATGGGGAGGCGGGATTGGAGGGCATGCTATTGGTTATTGCTAGTATATGCTAGATGTTGGATGGAGAGATGTGTGTAAAGTGTACTATATATGCTATGACTGGTATGTCATATTGTTGTTTTTTTTCCTGTATGTTTTGTGAGCAATAAAAACTTTTCTGATTTAAAAAAAAGTTATTTCTCTCACACAGCACAAGCATACTGACAATTACACACCAAAAAACATTCTGTTACTTCTTCCAAGTATGGGTATACCACATGTGTGAGCCTTTTTTCACAACCTAGACACATAGAGGGGTTCAAAATTCAAGGAACACCTTTGCGTTTTCAAGAAGCATAAATTAAGCATCAAATTTCCTGACTTCCCACCAAATATCTTGAGTCCCTGAAGTGCCAGGACAGGAGAAGCATCCAACATCCAAAGGTCTTTTATGAAAGGCATAGTGAGTCTTTGAATATGTCATTTTTTGCCACACTATTTTGGGAAAATGCAGGAAAGAAAATGAAAATGTATTTTTTTTACACAAGTTGTCAATTAATAGGATATTTCTACACACAGCATAGGTTAACTTAGAATTACACCTCTCAATACATTATGCTACTCCTCCTGAGTATAGAGATACCACATGTTTAAGACTTTTTTTTTACAGCATATCTACATAGAAAGGCCCTTCAGGCATTTTAGGGGCAACAATAACACACTTGTTCACAAGGTAAAAGTGGTAAAAATCTGCTATGGAGCCACGGTTTTACCGCACCCAACTGCCACACACTTCAAGTGAATGGGGGCACTTGTGCGGATTCCAAGATGTTAAAGCAGTCGGTAAGAAGGTGATACAATGCCTCCTCACGCCTGTCAAATGCACTGCAAGGCCTTTTGGTGAAACTTGGACTGGTGGTGAGGTGATTGGGCACAATGTGACTGGCTGCACTATTACTCTGTGACCTCAGGTCGCTAAGCTACAAACCTTGAAGCTCTGCCTCACCTGCCTGCCCTAACTGCATGTCCCTGGTACAATGGTTGGCTACTCTGTTGACACTGTATGCTAGTGTAGCAAGCCATTGTCTGCGACACTGAACTTGCTCTGGTGACAGTATTTAAAACAAACAAATATATATTGTAGAGAGTCAGCCTGGAGTAGGTGAATAGAGGGTTGTAACGGACATATGCATGCTGCCGGGACATCGATAATCTTCATGCAGGGAGGACTACAAGGAACTGCATGGCTTGTCACAATTGGATGTACCACATTGTATTCTGAGCTCAAAGGGTTAATTGGACAATGGTCTCTTTCACGGCTGAATGCTAATGTACCCTTCGCATAGCTAATGAACTCTCTTTTGTGTAGGTAACAGCCCCCTGTGAGGTGTATGCTGATGGGGATTATGTGTGAGTGATAATTGTTTTAAAGGTTAATTGAATTATATTGTCTGATCGAGCTAAGTAGGGGCCAAAACGTCTAGCGGCTGATTGGCTCAAGGAAATGTCATTGTTTCAAAGTATGTGTATTGAAGTCCCCCCCTGGGGGGGGGGAGTGTCATTTGTTTCTGTACAGTTTGTAACCAGATATAAGGAAGAAAAATGTGGCATTAAAAGTCAGTCCTGCTTGACTCTGCAAACGTAGCCCGTCTCGTTTCTTGGAAGGGCGTTCAATGGGATATACCGGCGGTACCTGCATATCGCAGCTTGCCAAGGAAAAGGACGTCTCCAACGGCTGAGACCCTCACACTACTTGGGTAGCCGTTACATTGGTTGGCAGCGGTGGGATGGTCCTTTTATCCAAAGAACAAGTGCTGAATGGAGTCGCAGTACGCCAGGCTGAAAAGATCCACACTAAAAGATCTATTGGAGAATCGTGGTAGGAGCGCCAGCAACAGACCACGGAGGGAGCTGATAGCTGAACTGCTGGGGCTGGACGAAATGGATGGATCCATGGAAGGAACTGAGCCCCTTGCACCGGTCAGCAAAGAAGATGTAATTACTGTGATTGTACAGCGGAGATTATCCTTGTATCCAGAAACGTCCGTGGAACTAATAAACCAGCTGTTCCGGGAAGCAAGGGAAGAGATACAAACGAAGAGGGGACAAGAACTGGAACTGGTAAGAGCGAGACAGCCCATTACACCTGCAGTTCCTACCCCCCCCCCCACCTGCTGCTACAGGAAAGAAAATACCGTTCACTGCATTTAAAGCTTTTGTAGAAAGTGAGGAGGAAATCGATGGATATTTGGCGGATTTTGAGAGGCAGTGCTCACTACACCAGGTACCACCAGACCAATGGGTCACTATTTTGTCGGGGAAATTGTCAGGCAAAGCCAATGAAGCCTTTCGGGCTCTCGCTCCAGAGGATATTTTACAATACCAGCAAGTTAAAAAGGCGCTGCTAACCCGATACGCCGTAACGCCAGAAGCCTACCGCCGGCGCTTCCGGGAGTCCAAGAAGATGGCTGTGGACTCCCACATGGAATGGGCCAACCAGTTACAAAGGGTGGCATCCCTTTGGGTCCAAGGGTGCAAGGCCAACACCGGGGAGGAAGTATTGCAGCTGTTCCTAATGGAACATTTCTTCCAAGACCTGGCCGCAGACATACAAGACTGGGTACGAGATCGCCGTCCCGCTAACTTAAACGAGGCGGCTCGGCTAGCAGATGAGTACGCGGAGACAAGGAAAGTAAGCCAGGGTACTATGCGGCTGGCTCAGAAGGTAGAACCGCGTACTCCAACCGTCACCCCGCGCCCAGAGTTTCGGGCTCCAGTCCCACCACGTCCTCAGGGGCCTAGCAACTACCCCCGGGATTCGCCTAGGGTGACGTGCCATCACTGCAGCGACACGGGACATATTGCTCGTTATTGCCCTTTGAGAGCTACAAATAACAATTGGAGACGCACAACACCCAACACAGAGGTCACTCCATCACGTCCCTCTGCGGCCCACTGCCTGGAGACCGAGGGGGGCCCGGAGGAATGTCTGGGAATTTGGTATGAGGCAGACCCAATACAAGCGGCCTCTCCGGATAACCGTCAGCATCACCGTCAGGAGGTACGAGTGAATGGACAAGTAGCACAAGGCCTAAGAGATTCCGGGACTACTATCACTCTGATTCAAAAACATCTGGTAAAGCCAGAGAACGTGTCCACTCGCACAGTTGCCGTCCGGGTCGCAGGGGGTGCTGTATTTCGCGTACCCACCGCCCGGGTGCACTTAGACTGGGGAGCCGGGTCAGGAAAGACCACAGTTGGTATCATGGACAACCTACCTGCCAAAGTGGTGCTGGGCAACGACATTGGCCCTCTGACTTCGGCTTATTTACCTACACCTGCTGCTGCTTGTCCCGTGACCACCCGCGTTGCTGGAATCAACCCACTTGCTGCTGAGAACCGGGTAAGACTACCTTCCCCGACATGTACTGTAGATCCGGCACAATATCACAGTCTAAAATGGGAATGTGACAAGTTGGCCAGTGAGAAATCAGAGATGCACCGACACTATGTCATGTATTATGAGATGTCCCGTGGCTTGAACATTGAAATACACAAACAGGCGGAAATTGTCAAAAGATTAAATGGGATTTGCATCCAGGTGGTGCCGTATCTGTCCCAAGAGCATCAGCAACAGGTTTTGGGAGCCATTGAGAGAGCAATGCAAGTGACTGTTCCAGAATTGAATTATATTATTCACCGTCACCATCAGCTACCGACCTGGTAAGCCAATGGGAAGGCCGACGGACTGTCCAGGCAAACGGAACTTTTACCCTAACAGCAGACCGGACATCCCCAAGTTGATCAGAAAAGGATCAATCCGGGTCTGCCGGAGTGTTCCACAAAAGGGGAGTAGTGTAACGGACATATGCATGCTGCCGGGACATCGATAATCTTCATGCAGGGAGGACTACAAGGAACTGCATGGCTTGTCACAATTGGATGTACCACATTGTATTCTGAGCTCAAAGGGTTAATTGGACAATGGTCTCTTTCACGAATCACGGCTGAATGCTAATGTACCCTTCGCATAGCTAATGAACTCTCTTTTGTGTAGTTAACAGCCCCCTGTGAGGTGTATGCTGATGGGGATTATGTGTGAGTGATAATTGTTTTAAAGGTTAATTGAATTCTATTGTCTGATCGAGCTAAGTAGGAGCCAAAATGTCTAGCGGCTGATTGGCTCAAGGAAATGTCATTGTTTCAAAGTATGTGTATTGAAGTCCCCCCCTGGGGGGGGAGTGTCATTTGTTTCTGTACAGTTTGTAACCAGATATAAGGAAGAAAAATGTGGCATTAAAAGTCAGTCCTGCTTGACTCTGCAAACGTAGCCCGTCTCGTTTCTTGGAAGGGCGTTCGATGGGATATACCGGCGGTACCTGCATATCGCAGCTTGCCAGGGAAAAGGACGTCTCCAACGGCTGAGACCCTCACACTACTTGGGTAGCCGTTACAAGGGTTAACTGGGGAGGGCAGGTACCTTTCCTTCAGACCTAGTTATCAGTGTGCTCTGTGGAAGGCTCCATTTTGTGGATTGTGACCTGCTGGGTGAGATAAACTATATATAGATAAACTATATATAGAACTGTAGCTCTGGCTGAAGCTGTGGACTTTGCATATAAGCCTGCCTGCTGCAGAACTTGAACTGTACCTGAGTGTGCAACTGTGTTACAAGACAAGCCTGGTGTTTCTGCTGTTTACTTTGCCATGTTTGCTAAATAAAGCATTTTTACTTTACTGGACTGTCTCTGAGCCGGCCTTTTCACCCCTCTGATCCCTTACAATATATATACATTGCTGTGCAAAAGTTTTAGGCAAGTGTGAAAAAAATGCTGTAAATTCTTTCAGTAATTGAAGAATTAATAGTAATAGTAAGAATTCTTTCAGTAATTGAAGTATTAATGGTTTATTTTTGTCAATTAACAAAATAGAAAGTAAATGAGGAGAAGAGAATATTTGGTGTGACCACCCTTTGCCTTCAAAACAGCATACATTTTTTCAGATATACATACACAGTTTTTGAAGGAACTCGGCAGGTAGGTTGTTCCAAACATCTTAAAGAACTAACCACAGATCTTCTGTGGTTGGAGACTGCCTCAGATCCTTCTGTCTTTTCATGTCATTCCAGACAGACTTGATGATGTTAAGATTAGGGCTATGTGGGGGGAGGGGGCAAACCCCCTTGTTCTTCTTTAAGTTTATATAAATGTAGCACTACCCTCTTTAGGGCCGCTGGATTTTAAGGTCTCCCTATCCATGCACAGCCAGGCAACACGCATTGGTTTTATAGGATTTATTGGGGAATTCAAATTGGTAAGGGTAAAGGGGTTATGGAATGCCCAAAATAACAAAATCAGGACAACGTCCTTCTCTAGCACACTGCAAACATCAGATATTTGACTGTATTTCCTCTGGAATAGCAATAGTCTTTGACAAAATGAATCCCTTTTTAGAGCTCTGTGTCCCATGAGTGGATTTTTAGTAGGACTCTCAGCCCCCATAGTGAGGACCTGGGCTGGAGATACAAGAGGGGCCAACCTTGTCAATTCAGTCTCCTACCAGGTACATGACACTACATCTCAATTGTTCTCTCTTCTTGACCATAGTCTGGTAGGGTACTTCTTGAAGCTCACATGTCACATTCGTATGACATGAAAACTGTACATTGGTGGTCAGAAGGGTCAATCACATGGTCGTCTATGGTTACAGTGCTGGTGGTATGACATCTCGATGTAAGGGGCAGCAAACAAGACTGGTTGGCTGCACAGAAAATCAGCTTGTGCTAGCCTTTCTTTCCCCGGAAGAGATGCAGCTGATTCAGGTATGCAAACTAAGGTTTTACTATGTTTTTTTTATGTGTTTTTTACAAAAGGCTTTAGTACATTGTATATCTGTCTGGGACTACATTTTAAAAATAATTCAATATAGTTGGGTAAGAACAGTAAACTACAAAATACTTAAAAATGTATATGGAAAACCGTTAATGACAAAAGCGCATATCAAAGCAAATTTCCCCATAAGGAATAATGGAAACTCAGATGATTAGTTCCACAACCATTTATTCAAAGGTATTACAGTTTATAGTCCATATAAAAAGATTATAGCAATGTTGTGTAACCATAAAATTGAAGCCTCAACAAGGGGATTAGAAGCAAAATCCATCAGGAGCTACAGAGTATAAAAGAAAACAGAGGGACCTCTAAGGCCCCGTACACACCGTTGGTTTGGTCCGATGAGAATGAACCGAAAGTTCATTTACATCGGACCAAACCGACCGTGTGTATAGGCTATCGGTCTGGTTTCCTTCGGTCCAAAATTTCTAAACATGCTTCAAAACTGAACCGATGGACCGCTGTGCCATCGGACCAAACCAAAGGTTAGTACAGAAAAGCATCGGTTCAAAACCCGCGCATGCTCAGAATTAAGTCGACGCATGCTTGGAAGCATTGAACTTCGTTTTATTCAGCACGCCGTGTGTTTGACGTCACCGCGTTCTGACCCGATCAGATTTTGGACTGATGGTGTGTACACATATCAGGCCGTACGGCCACTTCAGAGGTGAACCGATGAAAACAGTCCGACGGGCCAGTCTCATCGGTTTGGTCCGATCGTGTGTAAGGGGCCTAAGTGTAGCAATATGGTTACATTTGATGAAGGTACAACATTTAGCAACTCACATGGTTGATAAATAAAAGAGGCAGGAATCCACAGTAAAGCGATCCACATAGACCTCTCTTATCTTTTATACTCAGTTGTGACATGATGCTACTCTAATATCAAGACATTGCTTGTATATCAAGTCAAAATGTATAAAAAATGTAGCTTGTCTTGCAAAATGCTCTCAAACCAAGTTACTCTCAAGCCAATGTTTTACTGTAAGTTCAAATATAGTGCCTACCATATACCTTGTTCCCCTGGCAGTTGGCACTCTCACCTGTTGTCTAATGCTCCCAGGATGTGCCTTGCAGGACTGTTGGTCCTTCATTGTACAGTATGATGTCAGAGAGCTGTATCTGGTCGGGCAGTAAAGTGAGATGGCTTCAGAGAACAGGTTGCACTGAGAGGAGGACGCCTCCATGAACTAAGAATCAGTAAAGTTTTTTTTTTGTTTTTTTTACTTAACCATTTTACCCCTAGCCAAGCATTTAACCCATGCAGTGCAAGGGGGGCCCCACTGCATAAATTTAACAGCAGCCTGGAGTGAGGCATTAAATAAACTTGTAATACGTCTGTATTTAATTAGATAATGTGTAAGAAAACTTTATCATCTCAAAACACTGTTGTATTTCTATGGTATTTATTCTATATCTGAGGTCACAGCCTTAAAACAGCAATTAAAAAGCCATGAGAACATCTATCCTGAATAAGATAAAGCATAAAACATATCTACTGATATGAACAAAGACGCAAACGGCCAAACTGATGCTATCGTCAATAGTTTTATGACTTTAGCCTGAGGTATCTGGGTTATGTCAGTCATGTCATTATAGTCTTAGTGAAAATCAATAAGGCGATCAGCATTCAGTTACCTGCTGAATGCTAAAATATATTCTATTTTCTATGTATAACACTAAAGTATTTGGATGCCACATCTGACCTTCTTCTGCTCTGTCTCCTTTTCACTTCACCCCCTTTCTAAACTTCCCTGATTATTCAAGTGGTATATAGAAAGTAAATTTGCCCCGACAGACATGCCACCTTTCAAATGCATGGAAACAGCATCTGCATAATGGCGCATAACTTTATAAACATCACATTGTAATGAGCCTGAAGCCTGGCAACTTTAATCCTCAAATGATTAATTTTACAGCAGATTTTTCTACATTTACATTGCTGGTTCCCATGGCTGTAGAAAGCCAACCCTTAGAGATGAGAAAAGTGTTACACATAGTTAATGTAAGGCTTTGAAAGCAATATTTATTGAGCTAATGATCAAGCAGGACTGCCTACTCAGCAAAAAGCTATTGTCAGGTCCCAAAGACAGGCATATTTACTTACTTGTCAGGCTGATAAGCTAACAAGCTGCTCAGAAAATGAACTACTTCAGGATCCACAAGACGTTACCCCAAGAATTCTAGATCACTATTAATCAAGCTACAGACTTCAAACTAGGGAAAGATCGTGGTTAAAAAATGGCTAACGATTTATCAAGAGAAAATAGACTATTCCTCACAGACACCTCTTCCTTTATATTATTAATCGGATTCTAGGCTATTGCTCTAGTTTTGCAGCTGAGACTTGAGCAATCCAGAACTGTCTAGAGATGACTGTCTTAGCACAGATCACGCTGTCCAGATTTTGTATGTGGAGGGCAATCTGATTAATAGACACCGATCCAGACATTTGACATTCAAGATGAACTCAAACCATTAGTGAAACATTTAGTAACTGGATTGTTAAAGGAAAGCTGTCATGAAAGAAATATTCAGGCTGCCATTTCTGACCTCCCTATGAAGTGAATCGTTGTTTGGTGGTCACAGCGACCCTGTAGACTTAATCATTTTCAAGTCACTGACCCGGAACAAGAATGCAGCAAGTAACGTCACAATAAAGTCAGGACTCCAAGGGCCAGATCCACAAACGAGATACGACGGCGTATCTACTGATACGCCATCGTATCTCTGTTTCTAACTATGCGACTGATTCATAGAATCAGTTACACATAGCTAGCCCGAAGATCCGACAGGTGTAATTGAATTACACTGTCGGATCTTAAGGATGCAATTCTAGGCCGGCCGCTAGGTGGCGAGGCCATTGCGGCCGGCGTAGAATATGCAAATGAAGACTTACGGCGATCCCCGAACGTCCCGAACGGCCCGTCGATCTAAATCTACGTAGTTTCCGTCGGGTTACGCCGCGTAAAACTAGGGCTGATCCCTAGTTCTCTTAAGCCATGTTAAGTATGGCCGTCGTTCCCGCGCCGAAATTTAAAAATCAACGTCGTTTGCGTAAGACGTCCGTGAATGGCGCTGGACGCCATTTACGTTAACGTCTAAGAAAATGACGTCGGTGCGACGTCAGTTAGCGCAATGCACGTCGGGTAATTTACCCGACAGAGCATGCGCAGTACGTCCGGCGCGGGAGCGCGCCTAATTTAAATGGGACTCGCCCCATTCGATTGGGCCCGCCTTGCGTCGGACGAATTTAAGTTACACCGCTGCAAATTTCCAGGTAAGTGCTTTGTGGATCGGGCACTAACTTGGGAAATTTGCGGCGGTGTAACTTAATTTGGAAAAGTTAAGTTGCGCCCGCTTTTTGTGGATCTGGCCCCAAATCTCCACACTTGTTGGGGATTAAAAGATTCGTTGAAGCCAGAATGTCAACATAAATGCCAGGCAACTAGCATTTTTAGAAGGAGAGGTCAACCATCTTGCAGTCTTGCAGCACAGATTCTCTTTATGCCCTGTACACACGATCAGTTTGTCTGATGAAAATGGACCGATGGACCGTTTTCATCGGACGAACAGATCATGTGTGGGCCCCATCGTTTTTTTTCCCATCGGTGAAAAAAAATAGAACCTGTTTTAAAATGTTCTTATGGTTAAGAAACCGATCGTCTGTGGGGAAATCCATCGGTCAAAAATCCACGCATGCTCAGAATCAAGTCGACGCATGCTCGGAAGCATTGAACTTAATTTTTAATTTTTCTCAGCACGTCGTAGTGTTTTACGTCACCGCGTTGGACACGATCGGATTTTTAACCGATGGTGTGTAGGCAAGACTGATGAAAGTCAGCTTCATCGGATATCTGATGAAAAAATCCATCGGGTAGTTTTCATCAGAAGATCGTGTGTACAGGGCATTAGAGCACAACTGTCTATTTCTTTGTGGTTCTGATATTATGCTAAAGGTTTTCTTACACTGGTTGTGTTAGGCTGCATTTTGGAACCTAGGTAAAACTCAGGGTAATACAGAAGCAAGTGTATTTAGATTGAACATGATCTAATATAGGCCATGTATTCCTTCTTAAAAGACCAAACACATTATATTTTTGGATGCATTTTGATGCTGAAGTTGGTTAAATTGGATATTTCCAAAAAGCACAAAAACGCATTAGGTTCAGATGGTGCCAAGCGTGTGTGGCGGCAACCAGGTAAGGAGTACAAGCATGGTGGTGGGAATTTCATGGTCTGGGGCTGCATGAGTGCTGCCAGCACTGGGCTACAGTTCATTTTAGGGAACCATAAATGCCAACATGTACTGTGACATACTGAAGCAGAGCATGATCCCCTCCCTTTGGAGACTGGGCCGCAGGGCAGTAAGACCGGCCATCTCTCCCCTCTCTCGATCTGACAGCTAGAGCAGGAGGGTCCAACAATCCCCCACTTACAGCAGTCGGGAGGAGGGGAGGAGAGAGGCGGCTGGTCATGTGAGCGCAGAGAGGCGCTCAGAAATGAGGTATGGACGACTATTTTTTATAAAACACAGAGACAGGGGCACACAGGATTAGGAAACACACAGGATTATATGACACATTAAAAGTCATTTCAGCAGCAGAAGGGGATGGGCACGGTCACAAGCAGCCATGGAGGGAGGAGGGAGAGGAGGACAGAGGAGGACAAGAGAGCTGAGGATGACGGAGACAAGTAAACTGACCACAATGTCAGGGTTCAGCATCCATGATAAACTGTGGTCCGTTTACAGGGGGAGGGCAGAACCAGGCAGGATCAGCCAGGTATTTGAGATGACACAGGGGGCCAAATTACACAGCACAAGCACTGTGCTGTATAACACGCTTTAAAGGAACAGGATCCAATTTTTTGGGGGGGTAACAAACACTTTAAGCAAATTGCTGTGCTTTGAAATGGGCTGCACATTTTTAGAGCAGTGATATGGCTATAGTAATAAATGTGCCCTTAAATGTCAATGTTTGATTTAGTTTAATAACAAGTTAAAATTGAAGTGAATGAAAAGCAATTTTTTTTGTCCAAATCAAGGTTTACATAAGCCTAACATAACAGAACAGTAGCCAAGTTTCTATTGCTTTTTATATTGTTCTTAAGAAGATTTTTGTCTTGCATCTTAAACTGATGACCGCCTGTCACCATGGTAGATGTACAGGAGATCATGATGAAAAGGATTAGAAGCTCTACCAAGTATTTACCACCGTCTGTGTTCCAATGTGTCCACTGGGATAGGAAGTCAGGATAAGAAGTAGGGGGAAATCTTCCTAGTGGGAACATAGACAGCAATAAAAAAAAATGATAAAGGTGCTACTCCTTCACTGCCCTATCTAAAACAAATACATTTCTGGAGTTCACCTAAAACATATCCTTATTGAAGCTGAAAAAAAGTAAATACTTATAAATGCAATTATATGCTGTTTTTTTTATCTGTTTCCCATGTGGCTGATTGCTGGTAGCTGAGCTGAGATCATTTAAACAAATATCAATTTAAGCATTTTTTCTGTCTTTTTTGTCTTTATTTACTATTATATTTACTAGAATATTAAAAATATAATGCACAAATTTGCCTTACACATGCCCTCTATTTGAACAAAATAAACCTACCTACATGCATTTTGATCTGTGACCAAACAGCTGCAATGTCATAATGACTGAAGTTGGCAGTGTTCCTAAACCAACTCCCACCTCTTCCCTGTTTGATCTTGGGGCTTGAGGGTTCTTGGCTCTTCAGAGTATTATTAATTAATGAGAATGCAAAAGATTTGCTGAGAAAGAGGGAAGTATCTCAGTGAGGGGCTTTAACTGGTCATTAATATGAATAGCAGTAGAGCTAAGATTTTGCTGCCAACAGAAGAATGTTTTTCTTTTACTTTTTAAACTTCTTCACAAGCACAATATATTGCTATAATGTTCATCTAATATAATAATAAAAAAAAATAATTGGAATAATATATACCAGTGGAGCAGTGCAGATAATGGAACAAATAAAAATGTGCACTTTTTATCTATAGTTATCTATGAGTTGTTACCACCAGTTTAATGCTTATTTTTGTCTTTTAAATATAGAAAATATAATCAAAAGAAAGCAATTTGCCCCCCCTCCCCCCCCCCCCTTAAACGTAATATGTATACGCCTGGGTGCAGAAATATTTCTGGCGTCCCCACATGGGCGTGGTCATCTTACTAACTCCTCCCCATTACAAACTTTTCTATGGCAACAACTCAAACATAGAGATGCTCCCCTAAGGAGTCTTCATTACCCTGGGATCCTCCCATGATCTCTTAACAATAAACAAACTACAGGAAGAGAGTACACTAATGGAGCCTGGAGGGGGTCTCTAATGGACACAGAGAGGGTTTCTGTTAGAGAGTCTGGTAGAAAGAGCCCCCAGACATACTACAGACAGGAGAAGGTCAGAAGGTCAGAGACTGCAGACATGATACCAGAGATGGTCAGAGACTGCAGACATGAAACAAGGAGATGGTCAGAGACTGCAGGCATGATAAAAGAGATGGTAAGAGACTGTGGACATGATACAGGAGATGGTCAACGACTACAGACATGATACAAGAGATGGTCAGAGACTGCAAACATACTACAGGAGATGGCCAGAGACTGCAAACATACTACAGGAGATGGCCAAAAAATGCAAACATACTACAGGAGATGTCCAGAGACTGCAAACATACTACAGGAGATGGTCAATGCCTGTAGACATAATACAATAAAGGTTGATCAGAGACTGCAGACATGATACCAGAGATGGTCAGAGACTGCAGACATGATACAAGAGATGGTCAGAGACAGCGGGAATTATACTAATATTAATATTATAAAGATATCAATGCATCAAATGCAGCCTACCAGTGCCCACCAAATGCAGCCTACTAGTGCCCACTTCAGTAGCCAGCAGGATCCATAGGTCCGTGGCCAGTTCCCAGCAGGACCTACAGCTTGTATATCCTGCTGGGAGCTGGCTGCGGACCTCTGGGTCCTGCTGGGAGCTGGCTGCCGGACCTCTGGGTCCTGCTGGGAGCTGGCTGCGGACCTCTGGGTCCTGCTGGGAGCTGGCTGCCGGACGTGTGGGTCCTGCTGGGAGCTGGCTGCCAGACCTGTGGGTCCTGCTGGGAGCTGGCTGCTGGACCTGTGGGTCCTGCTGGGAGCTGGCTGCGGGACCTGTTGGTCCTGCTCGGAGCTGGCTGCCGGACCTGTGGGTCCTGCTGGGAGCTGACTGCGGATCTGTTGGTCTTGCTGGGAGCTGGCTGCCAGAGCTGTTGGTCCTGCTGGGAGCTGGCTGCCGGACCTGTTGGTCCTGCTGGGAGCTGGCTGCGGACCTGTTGGTCCTGCTGGGAGCTGGCTGCTGGACCTGTGGGTCCTGCTGGGAGCTGGCTGCGGATCTGTTGGTCCTGCTGGGAGCTGGCTGCCGGACCTGTGGGTCCTGCTGGGAGCTGGCTGAGGATCTGTTGGTCCTGCTGGGAGCTGGCTGCGGACCTCTGGGTCCTGCTGGGAGCTGGCTGCTGGACCTCTGGGTCCTGCTGGGAGCTGGCTGCCGGACCTGTGGGTCCTGCTGGGAGCTGGCTGCCGGACCTGTGGGTCCTGCTGGGAGCTGGCTGCCGGACCTGTGGGTCCTGCTGGGAGCTGGCTGAGGGACCTGTTGGTCCTGCTGGGAGCTGGCTGTCGGACCTGTGGGTCCTGCTGGGAGTTGGCTGCGGATCTGTTGGTCCTGCTGGGAGCTGGCTGCGGACCTGTTGGTCCTGCTGGGAGCTGGCTGCTGGACCTGTGGGTCCTGCTGGGAGCTGGCTGCGGATCTGTTGGTCCTGCTGGGAGCTGGCTGCCGGACCTGTGGGTCCTGCTGGGAGCTGGCTGAGGATCTGTTGGTCCTGCTGGGAGCTGGCTGCGGACCTCTGGGTCCTGCTGGGAGCTGGCTGCTGGACCTCTGGGTCCTGCTGGGAGCTGGCTGCCGGACCTGTGGGTCCTGCTGGGAGCTGGCTGCCGGACCTGTGGGTCCTGCTGGGAGCTGGCTGCCGGACCTGTGGGTCCTGCTGGGAGCTGGCTGAGGGACCTGTTGGTCCTGCTGGGAGCTGGCTGTCGGACCTGTGGGTCCTGCTGGGAGTTGGCTGCGGATCTGTTGGTCCTGCTGGGAGCTGGCTGCCAGAGCTGTTGGTCCTGCTGGGAGCTGGCTGCCGGACCTGTTGGTCCTGCTGGAAGCTGGCTGCAGACCTGTTGGTCCTGCTGGGAGCTGGCTGCTGGACCTGTGGGTCCTGCTGGGAGCTGGCTGCAGGTCTGTTGGTCCTGCTAGGAGCTGGCTGCCGGACCTGTGGGTCTTGCTGGGAGCTGGCTGCGGATCTGTTGGTCCTGCTGGGAGCTGGCTGCCGGATCTGTTGGTCCTGCTGGGAGCTGGCTGTGGACCTCTGGGACTGAGACTCAGAAGCGACGCTATTGTTGGGCGGTGCAGTTCGCCAGTGAACACATGTCGACAAAAAGGAACGTCACAGGGGGGGCGGCGCCTGGAGCCGCGGCCGCCCACTTACATTTTTTTTCTGAGTGCATAGAACAAGGAAAGGAGCAGCACTCTGACACCTCAGCGCCCCCCCCACACCCGCCTAGTATTGGCCCTGGTCAGATGGCGGACGGCCATTGTGGAAAAGTCGTGCCTCCTCCTCGTTCTGTTTATCTCATTACGGTGCACTGCATAGTCAGACAGCGGGCGGCCATTCTTGAAAAGTCGCGCCTCCTCTTCGTTCTGTTCTGTGATAGGCAGAACATGCAAGTTTCGGACAAGAGGATGAAAGAATGTCCGTGATAGGCGGAACACTAAACACAGTGTCTGCTGGGAAACTGCGTGTTCCACCGTCTGACGGAACAGAACGAGGAGGAGGCGTGACTTTTCAAGAGTGGCCACCCGCCGTCTGACTCTGCAGTGCACCATAATCAGATAAACAGAATGAGGAGGAGGTGTGACTTTTCCACAATGGTCGCCCGCCGTCTGACTCTGCACCATAATCAGGTACACAGGTATACAGGAGTATAGAATGATGTCTGGCAATCGGCAAGGCTGCAATGGGCACATTGAGGTGAGATTGCAATGGGCACATTGAGGTGAGATTGCAATGGGCACAGTGAGGTGAGATTGCAATTGGCACAGTGAGGTGAGATTGCAGTGGGCACAGTGAGGTGTGCAAATGGGCATTGTTGACCCTCCTTTCCACTTACAGTAGCTTCTGCATTTCTCACCCTAGACTTATACTCGAGCCAATACGTTTTCCTAGTTTTTTGTGGTAAAATTAGGTGCCTCGGCTTATACTCGGGTCGGCTTATACTCGAGTATATATGGTACCTTGGTATCATAAGCGACAACAAACTTATTGTCATTAAGTGGGCCCGTAGTTAAAATGTAAAAATTGCATTGGGCTACAACAACAAACTTCAACCACTAGCACTGTGGGGTTGAATTACTAAAACTGGAGCATGCAAAATCTGGTGCAGCTGTGCATAGAAACCAATCAGCTTCCAGTTTTTTTATGTCAAAGCTTAATTGAACAAACTGACGTTAGAAGCTGATTGGCTACCATGCACAGCTGCACCAGGTTTTGCACTAACACTTTGACATGTGTTAATAAAACTGTACATATCATTGCAAACACTAATGCCTTGTACACACTATCAGGCTTTTGCCCGGCCAAATCACATTGGAATTGCGATAGAATTCCATTGGAGAAAATTAGAACATCTATATCTAAACTCCGATGAAAATACTCAGATGGGGCTACACACGATCGCAATATCCGATGGAAAAAGTCCATCTGACTTTTTCCATCGGAAATTCCAATCGTGCGTACAAGGCATTAGTGTATCCAGGTGGATTATACCTTGTATTTTTCAGGACCCAAAATAGTAAAAAAAAAAATGTAGCTGTATATTTTTTACTTTTACAAAAACGTAATACCAAAGAACAACCCAAAATAAATTCTCCTGATGATCGCAGCGATACCACATATGTGTATGTTATTTGTTGTTTATACCCGTAGTAGGGCCCAGAAACAATAGTGTGCATTTTGCTTTTTTTTTATTCCACCTAAAACACACTGACAGTAAATGACACCGATACTAATTAAAACATTTCTACACAAAATATCCTGATCTTACCTTTGACCCTTGCATTGACCTTGACGCTAACCCTGGCACTGATTTTGAGCAAACCTTGATCTAGCTATTTATTTATTTTATTTTATTTTTACACACTTCTGTTTGTTTACATATTTTCCCTTACAAGGAGAGAAATATACAATCTATCTTTCTCACCATTCAGAAGAGAAAATAAAAAACACAAGGACAGGCTGCTTAGTAACTGATCACTGTGGTAGCCAATCAGAGGCTATCACAGCAATCAGATGACCAGAAACTGGGAGTCCTGGGTCCTAGTTGGTACAAGACACAGGTCTCGGGGGTGGGGGTGCACTGCACAAAGAAAGGTATACATATATGCGGCCTTACGGATAAAGACCCACTTCCGTGAGGCCACATGTATGTTGGTAGAGACGGATTAAGAAGCATATTAATTGCAAAACCAACAATATTCTATACCTCTTTTTCTCTTAATGGTCATTTGTAGAATGCTGGGTGCACTATCATTTCATGAAAAAATGGATTTTCAAAACATTTGTTGGATTCTAATAATCAAGTTGCTGGTCATCCTTCCAATGTTTGCAGGAACTGAAAAGGTTCTTTATATGACAGAAAAGGGTTGATGGTTTATTTCAAATTTTTAACATAGTGTTTAAAAGATCTAGCCATAAAAGAATGGTCCATATACTTGTTACCTGATTTATTTAATGATTTCACCTAGAAACATTGGATGATAATTACATGTAGAATTTGAGTAATTTTACAAATTACATTTTTGCTATTTAGATTACATGTATTAGGCTCGGTTCAGACTAGCTCAAATCCAAAGTCGCGATTTTAGGGCAACTTTGGAGTCTGACTTTGATACGACTTTTATGTGACTTTTTACACACTGTGGCATCGAACTCTTATCAAAGTCGAACCAAAGTAGTGCAGGAACCTTTTCTAAAGTCAGACAGACTTGTGTAGTATTAGTTAAGACAACTCTCATAGGGAAACATTGAATTTCACATGTCATCCTACTTGGGGTCTCACAAGACGGATCCCATGTCACATCAGTGTAAAACTGAGCCTTATGTACTTAGGTATTCATTTTTATTATTATTTTAGTTATACTATTATAGCTTTGATTGTATTTCAAAAACATTTCATTACGAACATTCATAAAGCCCAGTCATATTGTCTATTATACAGTTTAGCCACATTGTTTTCTTATGGTCGGTCTAGATTTTTAGGTAGCAAAATTCCCTTTATCAATTTTGCATTATCAGATGTTCACTAGACATATGTTGTATGTAAGAATTTCTGTAGCCTCATTTTATTACTTTGAAGAAGAACTTGTTGTTTGAAATGGACTAAGCAGCTTGATGCTTTTATTTGAAGAAGATAATAAAGCTGCCATTTTATAAAAGGAGTCCGTAATGCTGACCTTTTGCTATGCCGGCTTTATTTAAATGCATGTACAGTATATGTGTGTTGTATGTGGATGTTTTATTTCAATGATTATATGACAGATGTGATTTTATCCAAATTAGGCAAAAATACTGCCTGCAGGATTTAAAAAAACACACTGTGTAAAAATGTAGATATGTGAATAGTGCCACTAAATCAAAAAGTCCAATTATATTTAAAACTAGAACTAATAGGCTTACAGAATACTGCATACTACACACGAAAAAATACATTACAACCATTTGTAGGGATTCTAGATTACAATCCACCATTGCCTAGTGACAAAAACACCTCAGGCCAACCACTCAATATAGAAAACAGTGTATGGATTGCTGGTGGGTGAGGCAAAGCTTGAGATGTTTCACATGGCCATCTAAAGGCCCATACACACGATCTGACTTTTTGACAACAAACTTCAAAATGAGCAGATTTTCAAAAAAATATGACCGTGTATACCAGGGATATGCAATTAGCGGACCTCCAGATGTTGCAGAACTACAAATCCCATTAGGCATAGCAAGACTCTGACAGCCACAAGCATAACACTCAGAGGCAGAAGCATGATGGGACTTGTAGTTTTGCAACAGCTGGAGGTCTGCTAATTGCATATCCCTGGTGTATACGCTCCATCGGACAAACTTTTTCGGCTTTTATCGGACAAAAGTTCGCTCTGCAAATGGACAAATTTTTCGACAAAAAAAGTCCTATGGTGCAAAGTCCTATAGTGAGTACAGAAGTCCATTGGACTTTAGTCCAAAGTACAAACACGCATGCTTAGAACCAATGTTAAAATCAACCAACAATAGCAGAAGTTGACCAAATGGTGGCGGTAAAGAGCAGAAAAGAGCTGAAAAACCATGTGATTTTTTGGGAAAGTTTGTTGAAAAAGTCCTGCCGTGTGTATGCATACCAAGTTCACGGCCAACGCCCTTTGAGCAAAAATCCACTGAAAAGTTTGTATGACGGCCGATCGTGTGTATGAGGCTTTAGGCTAACTCTTAATAAGGTTGAAGTAATAACTGATAAAGAACCTGGAATTACAATTTTGGTTAAAAAGTCAATAAGATACAAATAGATATGTTTTTGTAATGGCGGTAATGACTTACTCATATTGTATTCTTTTCAATATAAGTACTTAGTCAGCAAACTATTTTTTTTCCCTAATATTAAACATAGCTACATGTATGTCTGTATCTGCAATTTGTGAGAAGAAAATGTGACCAGGTATAAATCACTCACATACCCTAATAAATAACCCAACATTATGTTTTTGCTGTAAAGGCTTTTCTTAAATCCTTATCCATGCTAACATAACAGATTGTGTATTTATATGGATGACATATGCTATAAACATACTGTATATCAGTACATAAATTTGGGACACATTTGTTCTCTTTGCATCCCAGTGTCAGCATTGTCTTTCTATATACAGATGCGTACACTGTAAGGACATTATAAAAAATATTGTTGTAAGTTGAAATATTAATTAAACAGATCCATTTTCCATTCCAGTACTATGTGCCTGCATCTCCACATGATATATTGCACCGCAAATAGGAATAATTTATTACACTCTTGGCTTCAAGAGAAAGAAAGAACAGTAGGACATCAGAATCTTATAATGAGCCATAAATATATGATCATTTCAACAGCACTGAAATTCTGCTGTTTTATCTGCTCAATAGGGCACCAACTAGGTATTTCTGATAACGTGCATGTGCTATGCTCACTATGGACCTGGAAGGAAATGGAAACTGTGACAACTATTTTACTTATTATTCCTTAGAAATTGTATTGTGCATTGTTATAAAGGTTACAACTAAACCTTCTAACCATCGTTGAAAACATACAGTAAATGACGACATCAAAAATAGGATGTGGGTGTGTGTAACTGGATATGCTATTTTAAAAGTTTGGAATAAAGCTGTGAAGTAATTTATATCTAGTAGATTTCTAGTTGCAACAAAATATACACAAATTTAAACATTTTGACTTAGTTTATTCAGGAAAATATGAACCCCACGGAGTACCCTACCCCCCACTCCATTAGAATTTCCAAAAAACAAAAAAATCTAATGTCAGGCAAAGCATATTTTATTTTTTTATTTTTACAGTGCAGTATCTGTATACTGAAGGCCACAATCGATATATTTGGCATGATCTTTTGAGGGTATTTTTCTATCTGTCATAGGAAAAGTTTTTCCCTGGATCAATACCCATAGGCCCGGATTCACAAAGCACTTGCGCCGACGTATCTCCAGATACTCCGCGTAAGTGCAAATATGCGCCGTCGTATCTGTGCACCGGACCCACATACTAAGATACGCCTAAAAACAGGCTTCATCCCACCGACGTAACTTGCCTACGCCGGGGTAGAATGGGCGCATATTTCCGCTGGACGCATTTGGCGCTCCCATTGATTTTCCATGCAAATGAGGGAGATATGGCGATTCACGAACGTACGTGCGTCGTACGTCGTAAAGTTATGCCCCATAAAGGAGGTGTAACTCAGCAGCATCCATGCAAAGGGCTGCACCAGGGAACACAAGCCGGCGTATTTTACATAGTTTACGTTGGACGTGAATATGGCTGAGCGTAGGTTACGTTCACGCCGTAGGCAGTGATCCAACGTATCTTAGGGAGTAGTTCCGATGAGATTCAGAGCATGCGCACTGGGATGCGTCCACGGGACGGCGCATGCGCCGTTCGTTATACATATCTGTCTGGCGCTCGGCCCATCATTTGCATGGGGTCACGCCTTATTTGAATGGCTCACGCCCACTTCCACCTACGCCGGCTTACGCCTAGGAAACCCAGCGCAGTTTTAGGGGCAATGGCTTTGTGAATTCAGTGCTTGCCTCTCTTCGCTGCATTGGCGTAGCGTACAGGAGATGTGCTACGGCGGCATAAATGTACGCCGCTGTCTGTGAATCCGGGCCATTATGTATAGGCTAGAAGTCTTTTGGAAATCCAAAATTCTGGGACAGAACATTGGTTTGTTATATTCAGTATGACCAAAAGCAAAAAGAGCGCACAATTATTTCCCTTTTCACTTTATATATTTATCAAGAAAGACCAAGAATTCTATTAATGGCAAATTTCCTAGTATGCCACTTTGTGGGCTCACACCAGGAAACATATGCCTTCCAGATTCTGTAGTAGATGAACCTGGAGGCTGGCTACCTAGCATTAACCAGAGTGGATAGGACTGGCCCTGAGAGCCCACGTTTCCTCAGAACGTGGGTCTCAACAGCCAAACCGTCAAATTTAGACTTTGTAAGGCAGGATGGAATATTGTGTTATAATAGATGGAATATTGGACCCTGCGATAGTAGGTCTGGGCGTAATGGAAAAACCCAAGGTCTTCCTACTGCCATCCTTACGACTTTTGCGTACCAGGGTCTCCTGGGCCAAGCCGGGGCAACCAAAATCACAGACTTTCCTTCCTTCTTGACTCTCTAAAGGAATTGTGGGAGAAGTGGAACTGGAGGGAACGCATAAGTCAGGGAATACTGATCCCATGAGATTGTCAGGGCATATCACCCTTGAGCACAGGGATCTCTTGTTCTTGACACAAAGCTGTCCAGCTTTGCATTGAACCTGGAAGCCAACAGGTCCACATCTGGGGTTTCCCCTTTCTGACATATGATTTGAAACATGTCAGGGTGTAGAGACCATTTTCCTGGACTCAGTTGCTGGCGACTTAAAAAATCCGCCTGGCAATTTTCTACCCCTGGAATGAAGACCGCAGATAGGCGAGGAATATACTATTCTGCCCAGGCCAAGATGTGATTCAGCTATTATTGGGCATCCAAATTTCTGGTGTCTCCTTGGTGATTGATATAGGCCATGGCCATAGCGTTGTAAGACTGAACCGGAACAGGCCAGCCTTGCAGTCTGTAAGACCAAACTTTGAGGGCCAAATGATCTGCCCGAATCTCAAGAATGTTGATGGGTAGGAGCTTTTCGGCCCAGGACCACTTCCCCTGGGCAGATGTTTCTTCTAGCACTGCCCCCCAGCCCAGAAGGCTGGTGTCTGTGGTCACCACTTTTCAGGTAACTGGAGTGAAGGATTTTCCTTCTGACAGATTTTGGGGGAGCAACCACCAATTGAGCCTCTGGCGAACCCCTGGAGCTAAAATGATGGGAAGATCCAGGGCCAGAACATCTTTGTTCCAAGCGGACAGAATTCCACCCTGTCTTGAGTGGAACTGGGTGTAAAGGACAGATGAGGCTACTATGACAGATGAGGCTACCATCTTTCCCAATAATCTCATGCATAGACAGATGGAAGGCCTTATTTTTGCCTTTACCACTCGGACCAAGTCTCCTATGGCTTTTGCCTTCGGCTTGGGAAGTAATACCTTGCTTAGGGACATGTCTATAATCATGCCCAAGTACTCTAGACTTTTTTGAGGCTGCAATAAAGATTTCTTCAGATTGAGGACCCAGCCTAGGTACTCTAAATATTCCACTGTGCTGTGCACATTGTGGCCCAAGCGTGCGGCGGACTGATCTATGATCAACAGATCGTCCAGGTTGGCTGTTACTGCTATGCCTCGTGCCCTTAGCCTTGCTAGGGCCGGGGTCAGTATTTTTGTGAACACTCGAGGTGCTGTAGCCAGACCGAAAGGAAGGGCCACAAACTGAAAGTGGCGCTGATCCACCGCAAACCTCAGAAACCTTTGGTGAGCGGGAAATATTGGCACATGTAGATATTTTCACTTTATGTAGATATGCATCTCTGATGTCTATTGATGCCAGGAATTCCCCTCCCTGAAGGGTGGACACAACTGAACGGACAGACTCCATGCGGAAGGAGCGAATGTTCAGGAACTGATTCAGACATTTTTTAGATCTAGGATAGGTCTCACATCTCCGTTTGGTTTTGGAACCGTAAACAGGTTTGAATAGAATCCTGACCCCTGATCCTCTAGGGCTAACTCCAAGATTACCCCTTGGGACAACAGGTGTTCCAAGGCCAGCAGTCTTGATCTCAGAAAATGGGGTGGCGGAGGTTCTCTGAATTCTAGCTTGTAGCCTGAGGACACTGTGGCAATGACACACTTGTCCTGAACTTCGTTCCGCCAGGCGTTTGCAAAATGCAGCAGCCTTCCCCCCACTCGGTCGAGCGGGGGCATCCCTTCATATCGAAGATTTGGGGGTCTGTTTAGTTATTTTCTGCCCTTGGCTCTGGGCTTTTCCTCTAGCGTTAGACTGGGGAGGCCGTCGCAACTGCCTGGAGACTGAGTTTCCAGGGGCTGGAGAAAGAGTACGTTTAAATGAGGGACACTTACTCTTCTTTTTAACCGGCAATAGAGTAGACTTGCCTCCAGTAATCTTTTGGTTGTATTTATCCAGCTCATCCCCAAACAGGTGTTCTCCCCCAAAGGGGAACGCTGCCAAGTATTTCTTGCAAGAAACCTCGGCATCCCAATGTTTTAACCAAAGGGACCTGCGCATGTGTACCTGCAGGAGACTCATAATCGCATCAATCGCATTTCTTAGTGAAACCTTCCTCCATAGGATAAAGGAGGGAAAACTGCCTAGTGCCTAGGAGGAGAAAACTGTTTATCTGGGTGTACACAGTCATCATACATCAGTTTATCCAGCAAGGGATGAACTAGAAATGCGCATGCAACCTGCAGGGATTTCCGAGATCCCAAAGAGGAAACAGAGGGCCTAGAAGCTTCAACAGGAGGCAATTTGTAAGTGGCATGCACCATCTCTGCATAATATTGCACCTGCCTCTTTAGCGACTGAGAAGTTGCAGGAGTCCTCAGACTATTAGCAATCCTTCCTTCTAAGCCATCTAAAGCAACTTTTAAGGCGTCCTCAGTGACGTATAGAGGAGCTGCCATAGGAAAAGTTGCAAAACCAGACAGGGGCTCATATTGTGAGGCTGCTATCAGGCTGACAGAGGGGATGGTAAACTGCAGGCAAGCTCAGAATCCTTAGCTGTATGCAGGGATTTTCTGGTGCCCCTTTTACTAGCCCTTGACCCTCTTCTCGTGGACATATAGTCCTTACTGCAAAGCAAAGGTACTATCTACAAATAGAAATGCAATCACTGTTGTGCCATAGTCTTACAATACACAAAATATCAGCTCACTGCACAACCTGATAAGTAGGAGTCTTAGGTTTGCCTGTTTGAATCCACAGGGATACTTACAGCCCACAGCTGTCCATCCAGCTTACAGAAGGCTCTGGTATGCTGGGCTTTTGAACCAGCCTCTTCGCTCCTGCACACAGGTGTCCCGCGTTGCGCATAGATCACTAGCAACCACTTGGCCCTCCCCTATCCATGTCTCATTCTGACAGCAAAAAGCGCGCTCCCGCACGCGGCGCCCAGGAGAAGAGGAAGAGGGGGGATAGATTACTGGGGGGCATCATTATGGACCCATGTATGCGTATTGTGGCAGAACCTGCAGCGGAAGGAGGTGAGTAGTGTTAAATTTGACCGACTTCACTGACCATGTATCCTGTATGGCTATGTAAGAAAACACCAGGTTTGTACTTACTCCCTCCAGTGGTGAGAACCAGGAAAGACATCCTACTCAAAGAAGATAATACACAAATAAAATGATCCTCTTCTTACCTTATCCACGCCGCAGGAAAGATACTAAAAGTAGTTCCAGCTTTCACCCATCACGGCGGGCAAGTTGTGCCAACCTTCAGGTTTATCAAGGGTTTTATTAGAGAAAACCTCATACCTAGACCTGTAGAAGACTCTGCCAGAAACTTTTTGTGCCACAGATGCATTAGTACACCAAAGTCTGGATCCCAGAGCCCAGACCTCTGCATAGAGACATTACAGGCAAACCTTGTTTATTCTTTACACAAGGCCCGGGTACCAACCATCTTAGGCTTTTGATATCGGCGTAAGGAATGGACCTGGTTATAGATCCTAGGTCTCCGCAGCCAGACCATCAAAAGAGCATTTTTCTTCTTAGCACATGTTGAACGTGACCAACCACCTTAAACACTGGCAAAAAAAACTGAGGTACTCTCCATTTGAGAGGGGTTATATAGGGGAGGAACTCAATTTTAATTGGGTTTTCCAGTGTCAAATCACCTGTGTTGACTACACAACCCATTAAGTAATTAAGGCTCTGTGTCCCGTGATGTGTGATCAAGAAAGGACCTTTTCCCATAACCATTGATTGTTGATTTTTTTTTTAAAGGACCTTTTTGAGTGGTGGTGCTGCCCACCACTTCCTGAGTTCTCACCTAGCTGAGGATAGCAAAGGCTCTCCACCCCTGTATGTTGGGATGTCCACATCACACATCCCATAAGATAGTGTTTTAGTGAGTGTCACATGCATGCCACGAGAGTCTGTATATGCACAGACATACCACAGATCACATTCAAGGATTCTGGACCTAACCAAGAACCATTACTTGCCTGTGCTTTAGTGTACTGTTTTTTTCTTTCCACCTCCACATGCGTTTATATACTACAGGTCCCGGTAAGGTCCAAAATACTTGGAGACTTGCAGCACATCTGCACATTCATAGAATCTAGCAGCATGCATATTCAAGCAAGCCTTGACTAAGAGGAGTCCCAAACTGGCGGCATGGGAGTATAAAGGCACAAGGTAAACTTCAGCTACAAAGTAGACAACTTCATGGATTGGTAAATATGCTTTTTTTTTTTTTATTCTCATTCAAGGAAAGTTACTAGATGTAGGCAATTTAATTTTAGATAGTTAGGGTAAGTTCCTCTTTAACAACTCCTGGTAATATGTAAATTGAAAAAAATCAAGTTCCATAATTTACTTGATCCTGCCTCAGTCCAGTTGTTGATTTGGGCTGGAGCAATGCCATTAATCAAAAATTAACCAAAAATTGTGTTAAGGAAGAACCACTGGTTGGTGCTTATGTTACTACCTCTAGCCACAGAGAGGACCCACAGATAAACTGAAATTTAGATAGGTTTGTACTGTAGCTTAGAATTTAGCTTGTGGAATGGGTTTAAAATGATCAAGGTTCATTCTGAGAATTTAGGTCCACTGTAATTGAGATTTTCAAATTCTCAAAGAAATTTTTCCACTTGCTACAAAAACAAACAAACATTTAAATTTGCAGCACACATTTGAGCTGGCAGTTGTGGGTTGATATTAAAGCAGCAAACTTTGGGCAAGTGCATTTTTGTAAACCAAGTTATTATACTTGATATAACCCCATAGGATAGTAATTCTAGATCAATATCATATAAGAAAAATAATTTAGTCTGCAAAAGTGCACTTTCAGAGTAATGGCTTTGGTAATGGCTTCAAACATGCTTGGGACAAACATAGATCTATACTCAGACAAAAAAGTTAATGAAAAAAATACCAAACGTGTATATAAAAAAAAAACCCAGGCAGACTCACTGGACCACTCCGCCTTTTTTCTTCTAAGAGAGAAAAAAAACAAAAAAGAAAAATGACTGCTGCACACCCTTAAGAGTTATTACTACGTTTTATTAAATATCAGAAAATAGAGCATAAAAGGCATTAAAAACACACAGGTAACCAATAATGGTATAGTACCCTAGAAGTGACCTGAGAATACACTCACAAAAGCGAGACGGCAAAAATCAGTGACAAATTGAAAACTGGAGCTTGATCATCCAATAAGGAGATCTAAGTCCATAACTCACCCATTCACCCTCCACACAACACAAAGAGACCCCCCACCCCAAGCACATATAAAACCCCCACTGCTATCAATAATCCTAAAGATTTCCACACCATGCGGTGGTTCCCTGTAACTACAGGTGAAAATACCACCGTCTAAGTGGGAAAAGTTGCAAAAAAGAAAAAGCTCAAAAATGGGGACATGAGAGGGATCCACTATATAGTGGTATAGTAATACTGCTCAATTGGAGATAAATGGCAAGTGATAAATCAGATGAGAGAGATATAGTCCCAGGGACCACAGACAATTCTACTAGGCTGGAGAAAAAAAGTGGTATATATATATATGTCTCTGCTCTTCAGATGGGTCGCCGCATCTGGCGTAAACAGTTATTCAATTTCCATCAGATAGTAACTGATAAGGAGGCATTCAACAAAAATATATATTTGAGACACTGTAGTAGTGATCATTAAGTATCAGAGTTCACCTATGCTGCACTTGAGAGGACTATGCAACAATGTAGCCACAGTTGATTGACGGGTTCCCATTACTTATGGGTAGTGTCCATTCTAATATATCAAGTAGATATGTCCATCAGATATTGAAATCTTGTTGAACTGCTAATGGCAATTAGGCTTACACGAATATTGGATGTGTTGATATATACACTGTTGGTGAGCAGATAATTGATCAGCATTCCACAGAAAATAAACGGTTGAAGTTGTACTCACTGTTGGGCTGTTATGTGTAGCTCAGAGTTGTAGCTACCACATCAAATCTGTACTCACATGCTGCCAGAGAGATTTGCAGCCGAGCCATCCATCCATGTGTAGCACACAGAGCCTGAAGCACTCCTCATCAGTGCAGTAATGATAGGTGAATGATATAGTAATGTCCAGTATAAAACTGCAATTATACAGTGTCTTCAATGATGTTAGGCAAATACCAATCTCCAAAGTTGAGAATAAAGAATGTATTAGGTCTCCATGGGGTCAGTCTCTCCAATTTGAGCGTGCAAGTAATGTTCAGATTGCACTGTTCATGTCTCCATGTGATACTTTTCCTTAAGCTGCTTAGTGGCTCAAGGTAACTATGTTACCGAGCTTCAAAAGAAAAAAAAAAGCACTGAGTTTCAAAATGTGCATCGGGGGGTCCCTGTACCCCAAGAGTTTACATGTTTCGTTCCTTTAGAACTAGGAACTTCGTCAGAACTTTTTTCTTCTGTCGCTTCTCTATATTGCTATGTTTGATAACTCCCTGCTTAAGGTAGAATTTACAGTTGAATAATGAGAATAATGGAGAAAATGTATATAACAAATGAGATAAATATTTCAATCAGCGTGTTCTTGGAACAATAGCATTTATTGTTGAAAAATTACATGTTAAATTTAGCAAACTCAATAAAAAGGTGGGATGTATTCACACACAATTGCTTCTTTTTAACAATTTGGAGGATTAAATTGTATTATCTTTAAAATGTCAAGAACCTTAAATGAAAGAGGAAAGGCATGTGAAGGTTAAAAAGAAGATAAAGCATATCAGATAAAAATATGATTTTAAAAGAGGATAGTGCATAAACGGCAAAAACAAGATCAAGGGGAACTCTTGAAGTATTTCCATTACTGTAACAATTCAATATGTGAGTGTATGTTTTTAAAGTTCACTCTTCGTATAGCATCTATAAAGCAGAAACTCCTCACTCTCCCACTTATTCCATTTAACGTCTAAGCCATATTACTACAACAGATACGTATGAGGTTGAAAACACAACAATAAAATACAATAAAAACATGGAAATTGGATTAAAATATAATAAAAGGTCCATTCACGCAACACTTTGTCTGTCAGAGCTCACATAAATGCAGGTGCGTTGATAGTTCTTTCTTGTTGCTCAGAATTCTCAATAATCCTCATAGGAATGCATCTTGGAGTCTGTACCTGAGTGCATTCCTAGTGCATAAGTTCAATTGTTTGGCCAATGTCACCTCTGACAAACATAATTGCAGTCAAAATGATCACCATCCTATGATGTAGACATCAAAGACAGCATTTTTAGGTCCATCATCCTTTGATAGAGAGAGGAAAGAGGGGTCAGTTTTGGACCTTTTACCATTATCTGCAGTCACATCTAGAAAATTTGAATGAATTTACTTGCATGTCAATTGAAAGGTAAGATAATGCTTGAAATATATTTTAATAGTAAGCAATATCAATGTAATTTCATATAACATGTATCATCTAATGTGGTGTGTGTGGGTATGATTCCTACTGAGCAATTATTATCATTTACTACTTCCTTTCCATGATAGCTTTGACTGTCTTCTTGAAATTCCGACACTTGATCTTCAACCGCAGGACACAAATTACAGGTGGGCTGTGTCACCCACTGAATATCTTCTGGTAACACTAAGGTAAAGTCATCCATAGAAAGATCGAAATTCAGCCGGTTTCCAGCTATTGGTCGACTTCAGTGCATCCAGCCTGTCTGGTTTTTTCGGATGGTCACTGACGGCGGCTATAGCAGTGATCATTGTATTCTGACAGCGGGGAAACCTCCCACTGTCAAAATACAATGGCACAGCGGGAGGGATTCCCTCATCAACACTAACTATGTTTATGGGGGAATGAAGCAATTTTTTTCCCTTCAATCCAACTAAGGCCTCGTACAGATGAGAGGATTCCTCCTCCGGTTTTTGATCTGATGGCTTGTACACACCATCAGATCAAAATCCACGCGGAAAACATCCGCGGTCACGTGTCGCGATGTGTCCGCGCCGTCGCTGCGACAATGACATGGTGACGTGCGCGACGCTGGAAGGTAAATTTTTCCATGCATGCATCGAATCATTCCGACGCATGCGAGGGATGGGGATCGGACGGACTTATCTGGTGAGTCTGTACAGACGACCGGATAAGTCCGAGGGACAGGATTCCAGCGGATAGATTTCTTAGCATGCCAACACACTCGGGCCTACACACGACCGGATCTATCCGCTGGAATTGATCCGCGGATAAATCCCAGCGGATAGATCCGGTCGTGTGTAGGGGGCCTAAGAGTCAAATACATTATCTCTGGTAAGTTTGTAATACTTTATCTCTGGTAAGTTTCTATTAATTTATACCTTATTTTTTCATTTTGTAATGCTGCCCCAACACTGAGCAAATATCATCTGGTTTGTTAAAGCTGGGTACACAGGGATTGAAAATTGGTTAAATCAGCAGATTTTGATCTGTGTGTATAGCCCTCCCTGTTCGATGGAAACCAATCAGCTTCTGTTGAATGAATCCGCTGGAAAAAACTCAGTGAGAAAAATAATAAAATACAAAAAACTGAACAAGGCAACAACTTATTTTAAGCAAAAACTCATTGTGTCACAGGTTATATTTTAATTAGCCCTTTTTTGTTGTCTTTAATTTTTTGTAAGGTTACATTTTATTCTTGCAAAAAATATTTGTATAAAATGATTGGTAAAGATCACCTAGATCAATAACAACAGCAATAAACCAGTATAAGAGTAAAGATAAAAATAGGTTGGGTGCATTGTTTTCCTGGGCCTGCTGCAAGCTACTCTACTGTTCATAGGCTTGGCTTCCCATTGATGACTGAGTTGGTGGGGGACCGACAGAAGATGAGATTGAAAGCTGTGAGTAGGCATGTGGGTAGGGTGGGCATCCAAGCTGTGGATGGTAATGAGAAGTTGTTGTTGTTGGTGGTGCTGGTGGGGGGAGGGCTAGACATGATCCACTGAACCTTTGCAGGGAGTCCCCTCTGTAAGACCAAAGTAGGTTTATCATGTTACACATATCCACCCACCTGTGACGGGGCACTTCCTCCATAAGGGGGTAAAGGTCATTGCATTGCTCTATGAAAAACTCTGTCAGTGCATCCATGAGTTTATCAAGATCTGCGACTAGAAGCCACTGTACTGCTTGTGGCTTGCCTTGGGAATGTACTGAAAACTGGTGAGAGAACTGCACCTTTTGCCTGACTCAAAGGTCCCAGCCCTCCCTCAATATTATATAGAAAATATATATATGCAGAGCTCCACTACAATTGTGAATAATAAACTATGCTCTTATACCTAATGAAAAACCATATAAACATGTAAAAAATACACTATAATATGTATAAGGTCCAAATAAAATTACCAATAGATTAGCTACCTCCAAGATTTGCAATCCACCCTGTCCAGCTCCACACGCATTACAAAAAACTGCTCACTAAAAGATGAGACCACATATACATAAAGAGGTCACACGCACTCAGTGGAAGACGTTGCTTGTTTATAACGCTTCCATCAGCAATCCTCCACGTCAGTATACCAAACCCCTTAAATTTTGTTCCTTCCTCAATATTAGTGGCAGTGGTTGAACCAAACATGACTACTGGAGCCCCTTCCACCTCAGCATTCTCCTTGTCCTCGTCAACATCCCTCTCCAGCACCTCCTCATCATCATCTTTATTAAAGTTTCTGTCAGTTCGGTGTAACAAAGAGATAGAAAAGAAAGATGAAAAACTTTAAATGATAACATATGGATCACAGTTATGTAGCTATGTGTACTTAAAGCGGTGGTTCCCCTAAAAATAAAATGTTGACATCGCATTTAGCAAATAAATTACAGTTAGAATCGGGTTGTTTTATTTAAAAAATACCTCCGTACGTATCGTTTCCATTATTCGGTCCCACCGCCACTTCCGGGTACGATGCAGGTGGTGGGCGTTCCTAATTGATTGACAGGCATCCGAACGACGCATCCATCGCGTCACGAGATGCCGAAAAAAGCCGAACGTCGGTGCGGCTCTATACGGCGCATGCGCACCGACGTTCGGCTTTTTCCGGCATCTCGTGACGCGATGGATGCGTCGTTCGGATGCCTGCCAATCAATTAGGAACGCCCACCGCCTGCATCGTACCCGGAAGTGGCGGTGGGAACGAATAATGGAAACGATACGTACGGAGGTATTTTTTAAATAAAACAACCCGATTCTAACTGTAATTTATTTGCTAAATGCGATGTCAACATTTTATTTTTAGGGGAACCACCGCTTTAAGGACAAAGCTCCCTGGCAGAGCGCCGAAATTCAAGCTGTGCAAAATAAGCATAGGGGTTGCGGAGTTCGAACCATCATGATTTTCAGTCTGTTGTTTACGTAGCTCTCTCTGAAAATTGTCATGTGTTGTTTGCTATCTGTGTTTCAATGATTGCACTGCAAAAAAAGAACAGGGGGATTGATTAGTATTTTTTTCAGGTTTCTTGCAACTGGCAATTTATTTACTTCCATCCATTTGGAGTTTTGTTTAGGAAAATCTACCATCTATTACATAGTACATTCTACCTGCAATGTAATCTAGTGAAACTCGAAGTAAAGAGTCATGCTAACACCTACAGTGGCAATGTGGAAGGATATTGTGGAATTAACTTGACCACAATGCAATTTTACTAATTGTCCTGGTGCAATTGATGGGAAGCATATCCTAATCCAAAAGCCAACAGGTACTGAAAACGGATTTTTAAACTACTGTATAAGAAATGTTTTTTCTGTGGTTCTTCTAGCAGTTGTAGATGTAGATTATTACTTCACTTATAATGATGTTCTGGCTTTTGAAAGCAGTAGTGACTCAGCAATCTTTAAGAATTCTAATGAGAGTAATGAGGCATTTGGCCTAGGAGAACAACTTATGTGGCCATATTCGCAGAGGGGTCTAACACTTGCAAGGTGAATACTTACCTATTGGCATACTCACACTAGTAGGATGGCTGAGTATACTAGCAAAAAAATGGTGTATACTACACAAAGTCTTGCAAAATAACCCCAAAGAATGTGACAAATGTCATAAAGACCACCTGTGTGCTCCATAACCATGAGAGGGAGAGGGATGGCTATATCTTTGATGAGACCTTAAACGATAACCTTGACCATGTTTCATGGAGCATTGCCAGGGGAAATGTGAGCACCCTTACCCTTCTAATCAGATAGCTGAATATTTTAAGTTACCTGTGGGGCAGGATCCGAGGCAGGAAAGATTTTCCTCATAGTACTGCATTGCTGAAAATCATTTGCATTGCTGCCTACATTAATGAGTGTGAAAAATTATAATAGGTTAGGATGTTCATTATGTTATACCATGATTTGTTGTTTATTTAAAAGCATTTCTAGGGAAAATATATTTTTTCATCACTTTAAAAAAAATTGCATTGGGGGTGTGGCTCACACCAAAAGTGAGTAAATAAACATATAATCACTCACAGGTAGCAGCTTAATTATTCTTCGTAAGGTTCTCCCAGTCTGGGTATAGCTGGGCAGCTATTTGCTGCCAGATTTAAGTTTTCCTCTTGTTTTCCATATATAACCCAGAAAGAAAGGATAACTTGCCAAAAACTTGTGGCAGTGTTGAATTGTAAGTCTGTTAACTTGCTGCACATTTTTACTGGAAAGTTGTACACTTGCAGAGAACTTGAAGCACAAGTTCTGGTTGACACTTTTCCAATTTGTAGCAAATTTGCATGCCGAGTCTCTACCAAGAGCAAAGTTGCAGTGGTGAGTCTACAGCAAGAGCGCTGCAAGCCTACAACATATAAATTCAACCACAGTGACCCCTGTGGTGGAATGACTATTGTACAACATAACTGAACTAGAACTTGAAGTAGACTTGCAGAATGTTTGCAAAGAGCAATAGCTTAGAAAGTAATTTTCAAACTTGCAGCACAATTGCTTGCTATCTGGGAAATGATCGGATCATATAGCTCAGGGTGATTCTACACGAGGGTTATTAGATATTTATATATTTATTAGAACATCCACATCCAGCCACTCCCTTGATGTCATGCTTGCTGTTCACCTGCACACGGTTCAGCACACTGTTCTTTCCAGCATACAATTTGAAGCAGCCTTTCTGTCATCACGTCCTGGCACTTTCTTTGCACTGTGCTGTGTGATGCTGAAAAAGGTAGGCCATCCTCTACCTTTTCTTCACCCAACTAAACTGCCAAAAAGAGCCAAGAAATAGTGGACATTTTGAATGTTCAATATGTTTCTTTGCATTACTTTAAATCTTTGATTTACACATGGGTGTGCAAAATGCTTCAGAAAAAGCAAAAATGTAAATATATTCGTGAATATATACAGGGGTCAAGTCCTGGGGAAAAAAGTGTGGGAACTCCCACCCAAGATCCACTCCCCCACCAAAAAAAAATAAGAAATTATACCCTCATATGCATAATTACTAAACCGCATGTGTTTTTTTTTTTAAAGCAAGTTCTTTCTAAATCCAACGATAACTTGCGGCAGACCTCTGCAAAGTCTCCTGGGAACAATGACAAAAGCTCCCAGGAGACATTGCGGCATTGAGGAAGTGAAGAAATACCCGCACACTACCGATGAATCCATATACAGGAAGCGGCCAGTAACAAAGGATTACTAAGGTTCGCCTGCCCCTGACAGTGACTCGAGCTGGGCATCGCCGCTTAGTGAAGGATTGGCTCGGTCGGCTCGGCTGCTCTCGGCTGCTCTAGTCCTGCAAAGGGAACTGCGTTCCTGCTGTGAAAAAAGTGCAGGAACTCCGTTCCCACACGTTCCCGCAGGACTTGACCTCTGAATATATATATATATATATATATATATATATATATATATATATATATATTGTGACAGGAAGTCAGGTAAATCTGTGGGTGTTGTCACAGATGGGAGATACATTTATGCCTTGTTTAGACAATACACCAATTATTATCAGGCGTCAGCTGCAGAAGTAGCCAGAAAGGTTTAAGGGCGTTGGAAAACTACAGCTGTTCAGAATGAGGCAATTAAGGCCACTATAAGTAATCCAGAGGATTACTACTGATTGCTGCATCCTGAGGCTTTTTGAGTGAAGGAGAGCAGTGAACAGAAATACTTCTGAAGAGGTGAGGTGCTGTTGATTTTTCTGTGTGATAAAAATCAAAAAGACTATTTGTTTTTCTGCTGTATGACCAGCAGTGTCTGCTCAGCAGTAGGCTGTGCCAGACTCCATAGATAGGTTCCTGTGTGGTGAAGGTAGATGCCCCAAGTGGCCAGGGTTTATTTTATGTTTGATTTTGTTTATGCTGTTTGGATGCTTGTACTTGTTTCCAGCAAGATGGAAGAATAAACCAAATTCTTTGTTTTCAACAGTCTTCGGCTGTTTCTCTGTATCATTCTGTGTGTAGTGAACCCATCCAGGGGGTCACACACCCCCACTACCGAGCTAACCCCTTAAACAATATATATATACACACATATATATATTTTTTTCTTCTTAAAATGGTAAATTTTCTCAGTTTAAAGTGGTTCTAAAGGCTGCAGGTTTGTTTACCTTCATGCATTCTATGTGTGCTGTACTGGCGATAAGAGACTACTTCTTCCCTGCAGCACTGGTAGGCAGCAAGTTGTTTTTAAGCTTTGCTAAGTATCTAAGCTATTTATTTCTATCTCTCCATTGCACTGAAAAAATAGCAGAAAATGAAAGCAATTTTTTTTGTTTTTAGTTCTATTTAACTTGTATAAAAAAAGCTTTCAATGTTTTATACATATATTTCCAATTTGTAGGATTTTTTGGGGTGGTGACCTCCTGGTATGAATTATCATTTGACTGTCATAGCTATCCCTTGACAGTCCCACTGTATACACAATTTTGGAGCTGTTAGGACCAAAAAAAAGTGCACATTTAATGAACATCTGAGCCTTAAAAATAAAGGAATTTGAAAATACCTGACTCAGGACTTTTACATTTGACTTTTTCATCACTAATAAGGCATTTGTTTTATACAGTTTTTATGAAAAAAATAAATAAAACCTAAGGTAATTTGATAAAGCACTTATTGCAAGACACAAAATTTAGTCATAAACATATAGTAAAAAAAAAAAATTTTGATCAGCAACTTTGGCTTGGTTTAAAGTGGTTGTAAATAAACTTAGAAAAACGAACACCTGCAAGACAAAGGCATAATGAGCTAGTATAAATAGCATACTAGCTCATTATGTAATGCTTACCTGAGATTGAAGCCCTCGCTGCGTTGCCTGTAGCCAACACTGGCCAGCGCCATCATTCCCGGTGGTTACTTCCGGGTATCGCAGCTCCAGCACTGTGATTGGCTGGAGCCGCGATGATGTCACTCCCGTGCATGCGCTCGAGCCGCTGGTAACGGCACACTAACTGAAGCAATGGCACGTACGCACCATTGCTTCAGTGCGCATGTGCCGATTACGTCGACATATGCAAATACAGGGGATATCTCCTAAACCATTGAGGTTTAGGAGATATCCAGGCCTTATTATAGGCTCACCTATAGAAAAAAAGTGTGTTTTATGGCCCCTTTCACACGTGGCGGATCAGTAATGATCCGCCCCGTGAACCTCCGCTTGCTCAGCGGGGATCGCTCCGTTGATCCCCGCTGAGCCAGCGGATGACAGGGCGGTCCCCGCACACTGTGCAGGGACCGCCCTGTATTTTCTCCGCTCTCCCCTATGGGGGGATCGGATGAACACGGACCATCTGTCCGTGTTTACCTGATCCGTCAGACGGACGGAAAAGTAGACTTTTCCTCCGTCACACTTTGGCGGATCGGAGCGAGTCGAATGTCAGCGGGCATGTCACCGCTGACATCCGTGGCTCCATAGAGGAGCACGGAGTGCCCGTTCAGGTCCGCCTATAAAACTGGCAGGCGGACCTGAACGGTCTGCCCGTGTGAAAGAGTCCTAAGGGTTTACAACCACTTTAAGTGCTATTATGGACTGATGAACAACGCCCAGCATCCTTCTTCCGGCTTTTGCATTTTACAACAAATTATCTATTACAAACAAATATGTTTAATCCAATACCAACCATTCCTACATCCATGCACCAAGTCTTAAAACTGCTAGAAACTACTTTTAAAATTGTTACATTCCGCTTGGGCGCTTTAAGATATCAGAAGAAGCATCCAACTGCAAACAGTGGTATGTCAAGTCAATGTGAAACAACTCTCGTCCTGACATACATACAGGAATTTTGTAGAAGATCTTCAGAAAGCATAACAGGCATGAAATCACTCAGCAGCTTTGCCCTTAGTGGGTTTTTTTTTTTTTTTTTTGGAAAACTGAAAACTGTAGAAAGTACTGCCTTAAACTAAGTAATGCCAGTGATGTACTACAAGTTTGAAGGTTTTTGTAGAATGTGAAGGATGCCTAATTAGTTCAAATGAAATTTAATGGTCAAACTTGTCTTGGCTGCCCTAAACTTGTTTCTACACAATACCCAAAGTTTAGCCTTTTCAGTTCTCTTTGTATTTCTAATCCTTCATCAATTTTTTGGCAGCTCTGTTTTATATTAATAATTAGATTCTTCACTTGTTAGATGTTGACATTTGCTTTGGGCCCTAAATTCACGTTCAGTGAGAAAAGTATTTGGAATATGAAAATAGAGCCACGGGAGGTTTTGCAAGATGGATTTAAAAACATTTAGATAGTCACAGTTTCTTAAGTTCTTTAATTTCTCTAGTGACAAACTGAGAAGATGTAATATTATCACAGCGTGCAATATAAATGCTAGAGTTTGCCAGAAGAGACAAATTTATTGCACATTGTTTCCTACAAATATTCAGGACTGCTTAACAGTAAATTCTTCAGAGAAAAGAGAAATTTTGAAAGAAGCTGAGCAAAATCATCAAGTGCTGTCTAGATCCTGCGAGGCTGTGCAGGTTTTTAGAGTGCGCTTGTTGTTTAGTATTCAGCAGAAAGTCCCCAGTGCAGCTGAGAGACTGCCTGCCACCTGATTCCGACTTACACACAGCAGCTGAGCTTGGGCTGCTTGTGAATTCATAATGCTGAATATTATGACACTTTGGGGGCTATTTATCAAGTTATAGAAAAGGCGTCTAGAAGCTAAACGCACACATTTAGGTGGAAATTTAGCTTACGTTTGACTTTTAATAAAGAAGTCTCCAGCGGTATATCTGTGCTTTATGCAGATTAAAAAATCCCCTGAAAACAACATGTGACCTTTCCACATATAGCACAGCTATTATGATTTAAAGCTTAGTAGGAGTATTTGTCACTGTTCACTTAATAGAAATGGCAAAAGTATCATTTCAGATAACACAAATTAAAACAAATAAAAAATAGCACACACAAAATCCACAATGTAGATTTTTAATATTCTAATGGACAAGAGTAGGCAAAATACAATATTAGAAAATAGGCTTGTGCTGAGAATAGCTGATTGTGACGTCTTTGCTTTATGAATGCACTGGGCCAGATTCAGATAGGTCAGCGGATCTTTAGATCCGCGTAACCTATCTGATTTACGTTACGCTGGCGCAAGTTTTTGAGGCAAGTGCTTTATTCAGAAAGCACTTGCCTCAAAAGTTGCGGCAGCGTATCGTAAATCCTCCGGCGGAATTTAAATTCCGTGGCTAGGGGGTGTGTAACATTTAAATCAAGGGCGTCCCCGCGACGAACGAACTGCGCATGCGCCGTCCGCTAAATTTCCCAGCTTGCATTGCTCTAAATGACGTCGCTAGGACGTCATTGGTTTCGACGTGAACGTAAATTACGTCCATCCGTATTCGCGAACGACTTACGCAAACGACGTAAAAAATTCAAAATTCGACCCGGGAACAATGGCCATACTTAACATAGGATACGCCGCATATAGCAGGGGTAACTATACGCCGGAAAAAGCCGAACGCAAACGACGTAAAAAAAAAGCGCTGGGCGGTCGTTCATTTTTGAATCGGCGTAACTCCTCATTTGCATATTCCTCGCGTATACAAACGGAAGCGCCACCTAGCGGCCAGCGTGAGATTGCAGCCTAAGATCCGACGGTGTAAGTCACTTACACCTGTCGGATCTTAGGGAGATCAATGCGGAACCTGATTCTATGAATCAGGCGCATAGATCCGACCGACGGAACTCAGAGATACGACGGCGTATCAGGAGATACGCCGTCGTATCTCTATCTGAATCTGGCCCACTGTTTTTTTTTTTTTTTTAAGTTTTAGCCCTGCCACAATTGTTGTATTGCTTCAAGCGTTTGTTACCCCAGCATTTCATATTCCTGAAGTGTGCCTGCTGTGCCATGTACTTGTATGAAACAGTATCCTCTGCTCTTTGTATTGCTTCCTTTGTGTGAAATCACTGGTGTTCCTGGCAGTCCCTTTGCTTTCCTATTAAAAACAGACCACATTAAGCAGGAGAGCACACTGTGGTCAGTACTCTAGGTATGCTGGGAACTCAGTGTGCTCTCCTCCAAACATCAGACTTGTCCTGACACACCCCCACTGCACAGCCATTCAATACTTTAATGGTAAATTCAGGCTTGTTATATACAGTTAGAAGCCCCAAGAAACAATGGCTTAACTCCACCCACAACATGACACAATGGGTGCTCAATACACATTCCTTTAGATAATGACATTCAGATAATCTACATGAACTAATTACTAGTCATTTACCCAGACGTTCTGACTCCACGATAAGCTATTCTCACCTGATACACAATACACATTCCTTTGTAGACGTAATTGACATGCTAATCCACTACAGCTGAAAAGTCAGCCATCTGACCTTTCAGACTGCCAACCTCCAACACATCTATCATCAATAAACTTTCACACAATGAAATATCTTAGGAGCCAGACTCAATTAACACCTCAACAGTATGTGTCCCCACATGAATGAATACTGTCCTATTGACCTGTTGGGGTCAGAATTAACCACCTGTAATATTTCAAGATATTCTGCAATACATGAATTATCATTACTGTCCCATCTCATGTAATCCGAGATATCATTTCTCAGTCATCTTATGCCCCTATTGGACATAGGATGACCCTAGACCCAAGAGTCATTGGTGAAGCTGACACAGGAGTACCCCGCATCCTTCAAAAGTCTATGGGTATCACGGCCATTCCGTTACAATATATATATATATATATATATATATATATATATATATATATATATATATATATATATATATATATATACCCAAAAAACAAGGCCTGCAAATACCTTTTTTAGGATAGTTTTGTTCTCTGTATTTTTTGGTATCTCAAGCGCCATTCGTACTGCTGTTATGTCATTCAAATGATGACGTCGCTTCCGCCCTTATTGTGTCCCTGTCGGTAATCTTGTGCATGCGCCGTTGCGCCATAACCATTTGTTGCTGTGTCTGCGGCTGCTGTTTTCTTTTACTCCCCTTTCGTGACGTCTTCTTTAGTCACACGGGGGAGTATCAGGAAGAGTGGAAGAAGCTAAACACTGCAAGACTTCTCTGTGCCGGACAGAGAGAAAGTTCTCACAGACTGCATTACGGCAAGCTTTAAATGCCAGTTTAGAGGGGCTAATGTGCGCAAGCGCGGCGACATCATGCAAATGATCAGCTGCCTGTGTTATGGGCTATTTTTTAAGACAATGTTGTGTCTGAGGGTTTATATTACATCCACTTTATTGACTGGCATATTATTGAAAAAAATGTAAATGTAAGGGGCCCCCTATTGGGCCCAGTCAAGCCCAATGGTAATTCCGGCCCTGCTAGCACCAAACAACTAGGCGTGCCAAGTATTTTCAGTTTTAAATCAATGTTTAAATCTGGTATAGCTCTGAGACTAATAACCATGTTACCAGGGGTTAACAAATCACAATAAATATTGCATACAAAAATGAAACAAATTGCAGTATATAACGTAAAATATGATGTAATAAAACACCTAAAGATGCAGAAAACGAAGTCAATAATTGGTGCCAAATAAAATCAAACAAGATTCAATACTGAGTAAATTTTTCCAAAAAACCGTGAACAACCAACCTGTGAAAAAATATGTAATTTTCCTCCAAACTGGATGTAAAAGGACAGATTACCACCTCCTTTGCTAGACCTTTAAATTATAAAAGGTCAAATCAGGCTGGTTCCCCTTTAAACAATTAGGATCAACTGCACTGGATGGTTGAAAATCTACTCATACGGATCCACTGGAGGACCAAATACCTCATTACCATACATTAAAAGATATAAAATACACATAGTGCGCACTGCTTCTCAAAAAACAATAAATATTTATTAAAATCTGCACTTACATTAAAATCAAACAATGTAGCCTTCTCTGTGAACAAATTTAGAGTGTGCTTTTCCAACAGTTCACCACACAAGGCTCATCTGGCTGACAGCTTTATAAATTCTGATAGTGTAGCTGGACTGCTGTGAGACACACACGCTCCGCTCTCTGTCATGATGAGAGGCTTAGTGATTGACATTATGCAATATGTCAAAATGACTTCATAAACTTGTGGCGTGAATAACTTTGTATCTTCTGTTCATGACCCTTGTATACATGTGGCTGCAGGGTGAAGAATGCCTCCGTCACTTTGATTGGCGGTCCTCAGTGACAGCTTTCTGGTAAGATATCTCAGATCGGTTCGGACTAGTATTCAAACAAGCCTGAACTTGCGATTCTGGACAATTAAGTAGGTATTAAAGGAAACTTATAGTAAGGGGATTTAGAGGCTACCATTGATGACCCCACCTTTTGATCTCTTGCTGTCATTCTGATTTAATGCCTGGAATACTTTTTAGTTCACTGACCTGAAAAAGTATGCAGAGCAGGAGTTATGACTTCATTCATATTTTTCTGATCTGCTCATTTGTTCCAGGTCAGTTTCTCAAAAAGTATTGAAACCACAGAAAGCCAGCCATTTAACATTTTCTAAAGGCAGACCACAACGGTAACCTTTTTATTTCTCCTAGTGAAAGCTTCCTTTAAGGCATACCTGGCATTACAGAAAATATTATCTGCCACTGATACCTAGACTGGACCTATTACCTACAGACAGTGGCGGCTGGTGCTCAAAATCTTTGGGGGGGCGCAAACAAACGAAAAAAAAAATTTGCAGCCTCAATGTGCCCATCAAACGAAGCTACTGTGCCCATCAAACGCAGCCACTGTGCCCATCAAACGCAGTCACTGTGCCCAAAGGCAGCTACTGTGCCCATCAAAGGCAGCCACCGTGCCCATCAAATGCAGCCACTGTGCCATCAATTGTCACCACTGTGCCATGTCATCAATTGTCGCCACTGTGCCATCAATTGTTGCCACTGTGCCATGCCATCAAATGCAGCCACTGTGCCATGCCATCAAACGCAGCCACTGTGCCATCATTTATCGCCACTGTGCCCATTGTCACCACTGCGCCATCAATTGTTGCCACCGTGCCATCAATTGTCACCACTGTGCCCATCAATTGTCACCACTGTGCCCATCAATTGTCACCACTGTGCCATGCCAAACGCAGCCACTGTGCCATCAAACGCAGCCACTGTGCCATGCCATCAAACACAGCCACTGTGCCATTAATTGTTGCTGCTGGCTCTGATAGGCACTTCCAAAGCCAAACAGCTGCCATTATTCAGATGGCCCGCGCTCACCAGGGGGCCGGCCATCTGAATAGTGGGCGGCAGCGTCAAAACATAGAATCATGCAATGCATGAATCTATGTATTGTATTCAGTGGCGGTGCAGGAGCGAGAGGGGGCGGCGCTCCTGCGCCATCTATGTATGCACCGCTACTGCCTACAGAGTGCTGAGCACTATACACAGAGACATTTGGATTACACTAAGGACTTTCCATTCCATTTAGCGGTCCACAGTACAGAAGCTATACATATTTTGACAATACATGCATCAGTGTCTTTTCCTTAGGAGGATTACCTTGCTCATTTTCACACCTGCAAGTACTGTGCATATTGGAAAAACTGTATCTAAGGCCCCGTACACACGGTCGGACAAAACCGTTGAGAATGGTCCGACGGACCATTTTCATCGGTTCACCGCTGAAGTGGCCTGATGTGTGTACACACCATCGTTCCAAAAACCGATCGGGTCAGAACGCGGTGACGTCAAACACACGACGTGCTGAATAAAACGAATTTCAATGCTTCCAAGCATGTGTCGACTTGATTCTGAGCATGCGCGGGTTTTGAACCGATGCTTTTCTGTACTAACCATCGGTTTGGAGCGATCGGGCAGCGGTCCATCGGTTCGGTTTTGAAGCATGTTTTAAAATTTTGGACCGAAGGAAAACAGACCGATGGGCTATACACACTGTCGGTTTGGACCGATGAAACTGAACCTCGGTCCATTCTCATCGGTTTTGTCCGACCGTGTGTACGGGGCCTAAGTAGGTTGTCTGGACCCTATATCCATCTTGGGGGACATTTTTGGAGAGAGGGGATTTGGGGAGGGGATTTGTAGGTGTGTGAGTAGGGTCCTGGGGGGGGGGGGTACACTTTCATTCGAATTGGGAGGGAAGGAGGGGGACTACAAAAATCTTGAGGATTGGAAAAAGTTTTTTTATATATTGAATAAATGTAATTTATATTAGCCAACAGTTGGTGTCATATCCGCTTTTGTTTCTTGGAACATGGTTATAGTTTGAAGACATCTCACAAGTTTATTGGGTCTTGGCATGCCTTATATATTTTTGGGGTATTTTAGGAGACTGGCTGGCCAGCAGTCCAGCGAAGACTGACTGGGCACCAGGCACAGGCCTTTAGTGAGGAAAGTGGGGTGAGAAGATACTGTGGACTGTGAGGGGAGAGCTTCAGAGGATATAATACAGGCAACAGGGTAAAGAAATTAAGGATGTATGGTGAAGGAGGGCAGCTGCCTAAAAACAAAGTTGGGGAAAGCAGCCAGAGAATGTAGTCTGGACAGTGAGGATAGGCTTCATAGGATTTGGTATAGATTTGAGGATAAGTTGGCTAAATAATTTATCTAAACTGGAGCAGCCAGAATGTGGAGCAGTTGTGCATAGCAAATAATCGTCTTCTATCTTTCTTTTTCGAAGCTTCACTGAACAAACTAAATCTTCTAGATTGTGAGCTCTAACGAGCAGGGCCCTCTGATCATTCCTGTATTAAATTGTATTGTAACTATAATGTCTTCCCTGATGTTGTAAAGCGCTGCGTAAACTGTTGGCGCTATATAAATCCTGTATAATAATAATAATAATAATATAGAACCTGATTAGTTGCCATGCACAGTTGCTGCAGTTTTGATAACTTCCCCCCATAGTGCTGTCAGGAGAGAGAAGTTGCCAGAGAATGTACTGCAAACAGCGGGGGGAAGAGCTGTCAGAGAACATAGCACTATCAGTGGGGCTATTGAAGACAGGGTGGAGGAAATGCCATTGAAGTTACCACAGACACTGAGGAAAGCAGTACAACACTAAGCATACAGTTAAAGGAACAATCCGGTTGATTCTAAAAGTCATTTGAATGCAGTCAAATTAATATGGCATTTGGATGTAGTCAGGAGACTTGCACAACTTTATTAAAGCTCTGCAATATTTTCATGGTTAGTACTGATGTGTGCAGCAAATTCAAGTAGTTATTGTTTGTAAACACTTTTACTGTACTGTATGTATTTGTTCCAATAAATAAAGAAAAAAGGCAGTTTTGGTTGCAAGAAAAGTGGAGGTAAATAAGACCTCCATGTTGGAGTAAATAGTCACGCGTGAAACTATTGTGTGGCATAACTGAGCCAATGTGACAAAATTTGTCCATCTTTGTTTAAAAAAACACGTCTGTATATATATATATATATATATATATATTTAAATAGCGTATTTATACCATACATATGTTTAAAAAAAAAAGATTGTGAATGTTACCTTTTTATGTGTACTCTGTGGCTCCTCTTCTGTTTTGTTGAAATAAAAATGTGTTGCTTCTCTGCAGGCTTCCCCTGAAGGCTTTTACATGGCACTACATTGTAGTTCTATGTACATTTTCCACAATCCCAGGCACCGACTGGGCAAAGCATGAGACCTTGTGGACACTGGTAAAAGGGAAAACTGAGGGTGCACTCCCCCATTCTTTGCCCTAATGCCTAAAATCTCACAAGATATTTTGCAAGATTTTTTCATTAAATAGTGCAAGCCTATTGGCATCACCAAGGCTATTCATCTTCAGTGTAAAGGCAGGGACTGTTTGAACCATCAAATTCAAATTTATTGGACTGGCAGAAAATGTGTGACCAGCAGCAGAAATGTGTCTAAAGGTAAGTGGACAAACACTGACCCTCTGTCATACACACACGTTACATTGAAAACATACATATTGGGGCAGATTCACGTACAATTGCATGGGCGCAGCGTATGTGAGATACGCTACGCCGCTGTAACTTACTTTTCAAAGCTTTGAATCCAGAAAGAATTTGCGCCGTAAGTTACGGCGGCGTAGTGTATAATTCAAATCGGCGAGTAGGGGGCGTGTTTCATTTAAATGAAACGCGTCCCCGCGCTGAAAGAACTGCGCATGCGCCGTCCCTAAATTTCCCGCCGTGCATTGCGCTAAATGACGTCGCAAGGACGTCATTGTTTTGACGTGGTCGTAAAAATTACGTCCAGCCCCATTCACGGACGACTTACGCAAACAAAATAAAATATTTTCAAATTCGACTCGGGAACGACGGCCATACTTAACATTGTGTACGCCACCAAATAGCAGCTTTAACTATACGCCGAAAAAAGCCGAACGGAAACGACGTAAACGAATGCGACGGCCGCTCGTACGTTCGTGGATCGTCGGAAATAGCTTATTTGCATACTCGACGCGAAATACGACGGGAACGCCACCCAGCGGACGCCGAAGAATTGCATCTAAGATCCGAAGGCGCAAGAAGACGTACGCCTGTCGGATCTAACCCAGATGCCGTTGTATCTTGTTTTGAGGATTCAAAACAAAGATACGACGCGGGAAATTTGAAAGTACGCCGGCGTATCAGTAGATACGCCGGCGTACCAGTAGATACGCCGGCGTACTTTCTTTGTGGATCTGCCCCTACATGTGCAAAGATGGACACAGGCTTTAAGTTACTTATATTAGATGCATTTCCATTACTCTCCCAACTTTTCCAAATAGCTTCTCAGCCTGTAAAATACTACCACTTTGCAGAAGAGATGCACATGACATATCTGTAAACCTTACTGAAAAGTACATGTATATAAATCTGTTGCAAGTTCTGCCATTTGTCACACTACTGTGAGACAGATTTCTAAAGCGTATTTATGTCACTCTTGTGCCGCGTACACACGATCGGAAATTCCGACAACAAAACCGTGCATTTTTTTCAGATGGAATTTTGGCTCATACTTATGTTGCATGCACACGGTCACACAAATGTTGTCGGAAATTCAGAACGTCAAGAACGCGGTGACTTACAACATTACGATGAGCCGAGAAAAATTCACTTCAATGATTCGAATTGATTCAGAGCATGCGTAGGATTTTTGTGTGTCGGAATTACAGATGATCAGAATTTCTGACAAGAACTTTTGCTGTCGGAAAAATTGAGAAACAGCTCTCAAATTTTTCTTCTCTGAAATTCTGACACAAATGTCCGATGGAGCCTACACACAATCGGAATTTCCGACAAAAAGCTCACATCGAACATTTGTTGTCGGATTTTCCGATCATGTGTATGCAGCATTAGGGCTAGTTTACACCTTCTTCAAAACAAGGCTTCAGACACGCTTTGTTAAAGCTCTCTGAATGCCAGTCAAAGCTCCTGTCACAAAATAAAATGGTTAACTTACAGTCCTGTTAACACCTTGCATTTGCTTTGATTTGCTTCAAAAATGTTATGTTGCTTTAGTGGTGCTTCAAAGCGTCTTCAAAGCCTCCATAGAACTGTATGACAATGCTCACTTGAAGCACCTGCAGCTTTTGAGAGGATTTAATTTGCTATGTTTTGGGGAAATTGCAGGTATGAGATATCAGCACACACACAGGGCATCTGCCAAGTTTCATTAAAGCTTCAAAAAAGCACCACCGAAGCATCATCGAAGCACCACTGGAAGCATCATCGAAGCACCACTGGAAGCATCATCGAAGCACCACTGAAGTATCAAAAACAAATCAAAAAAGCATGTTGAGGCAACAGGTGCTTTAATGTGTGTTGAAGCTGAAACAAGTGTAAATAAGCCCTTAATGAAAACTGAGGATTGTGTGGTGGAGACATTGACACCTCTGAGTTTACTTGGCAAGTAATAAGGCTGATTTACTAAAAGAGTTTGAAATCTTCACTAAAGAAATTGGGCGATTATTGAATTTTGTGCTGATAAAATACGTTGTAAGTAAACAGGAATTTGCTTTTCACAAGATTGAATAATTAAAGTGAATATTCACACATTTTTTATGTGAAGATTCTCAACTCCTTTAGTAAATCAGCATCACCCTGGGATCAATTCACTAATGATTATTGCATGCGATATTCGTGTTTCTTTGAAATACTGCATTTGATAATAACAGAGCTGGTTCATTAAAGTAAAATATTTACTGCAAACATGGTAAATATTTGCTGTGGGCATTTTATGACTGTACGAAATAACAATAAGTGAAAGTGTACAATAAAAGAACACAATGTATCAATAAGCAAAGGATACAAATGCTACCCGTTACAAGATTGCTTTTATAGTGTCATGCCAAAAAACATTTTTAAAATGGCAAGGGTACCCCCCTAAGATTCACACAAGACTCTCATTATGGATTTTAAAGCAGGTCCCACAAAATAAGCAAGTGGGGATCACCCGTATTCCACACCAGGGCCTTCAGCACGTTAAGGTAGAGCTCCATGAAAAAAAAAAAGGTGGGGTCCTTCCTTAATTTATATCAGGTAAACGGAAGATTTGAATGTGGAGGGGGGCAGCATGCAGCCAGGCAGGCAGCATGCAAGGATAAGGTTACAGTATGATTCATAGTGGGGACCTCACAGGTTTTTCGTCCCATGCACAGCCTACTGGCTGATGAATGCAAATGTTCCTTCAGTATTTTTTGATAACATACTGCATTCATCTTGCCATCAATTTTGACCAAATTTCCTGTGCATTTGTAGCTCACACATCCCCAAAACATTAGCGATTCACCTTCGTGTTTCACAGTAGAAATGGTGTACCTTTCATCATAGGCCTTGTTGACTCCTCTCCAAATGTAGCCTTTATGGTTGTGGCCAAAAAGCTACATTTTGGTCTCATCACTCTAAATGACTTTGTGCCAGAAGGTTTAAAGCTTGTCTCTGTGCTATTTGGCGTATTGTAAGCGGGATACTTTGTGGCATTTGCTTAGTAATGTCTTTCCTCTGGAGACTCGACCATGCAGCCCATATTTCTTCAAGTGCCTCCTTTTTGTGCATCTTGAAACAGCCACACCACGTTTTCAGAGAGTCCTGTGTTTCACCTGAAGTTATTTGTGGGGTTTTTTCTTTCCATCCCGGACAATTTTCCTGGCAGTTGTGGCTGAAATTTTAGTTGGTCTACCTGCCCGTGGTTTGGTTCCAACAGAACCCCTTATTTTCCACTTCTTGATTAGAGTTTGAACACTGTTGATTGGCATTCTCAATTCCTTGGATATCTTTTTATATCCCTTTCCTGTTTTATACAGTTCAACTACCCTTGCCTGCAGATCCTTTGACAATTATTTTGCTTTCCCCATGACTCAGAATCCAGAAACGTCATTGCTGCACTGGATGAAAGATGCAAAGGTTTGTCAGGAGTCCAGAAACTCGTTGACCTTTTGATAGACACACAAATTACAAGCAAACAGATCACAGGTGAGGATGGTTACCTTTAATGGGTATTCAACCCCTTTGTGTCAACTTGTGTGCATGTTATCAGGCCAAAATCACCAGGGTATGTAAACTTTTGATCAGGGTCATTTTGGTCGTTTATTTTCTTGATATATGATATCACGTTTTGTACCATTATTTTGTATAATTTTTAATAAAAAGTTTGTATAAAAAAAAAAGTAAACACAGTTGATTAATAATAAATGGCTTCAGCCAAACAAACACTAACCATGAGTGAAAAAAAAGTTTTCGTGTTATCATTCATATTCTCTGAAAAATGGCCAAGAAATCATAAATTCTGACAGGGTATGTAAACTTATGAGCACAACTGTACAAACTGAGTGATTATCTGTGGCTGGTTTGTGTTTGGCCAGAGCTCCACAGAAACACCTATCCTGGTTTCACAGTGTCTGAGTCCAGGGTCAGTAAGAGGCTCTATTTACATGTAATCACACGATGAGCTGTTACACGTGAACAGTGATGGTACTGACCTTTGATCTGCACAGAGTACAAAGCTGACAGCCATCTCTGACAGCTGCTGCTGGACGCACAGTGTGTAGGCTGCGTTTAGTACCATTGGCTGATTCTCGCTGGAGGCTGAACCCTGTGTATCTGGGTGGAAACAGCTGGTTATAGCTGATCACTGAGATCTGGTTCTGCACAATGCATTGAGCACTCATTTATCACCAAATGTGGAATAATACTATAAGAAAAACAGGAAGTTTCAGCACCTTTTAATTGAACAATACTATAGATTAGGATAGGAAATAATAAATGTGATTGATATAAACTGCACACACTCAAAAATATTATTAATGCCATTGGAAAAAAAGATTTAGCTGACTTCAATACCATACATTTTCACCCCTTCCTGCCCAGGACAATTTTATGCCTTCAGCACTTTGAATGACAATTACGCGGTCCTGCTACGCTGTACCCAAACTAAATTTTTATAATTGTCTTCCTACAAATAGAGCTTTCATTTGGTGGTATTTGATCACCACTGGGGTTTTCATTTTTTGCTAAACAAACTAAAAAAGACCGACATTTTAGAAAAAAAAAACGTTTTTCTTTGTTTCTGTTATAAAATTTTGTTTTCTCCTTTACTGACGGGCACTGATGAGTCGGCACTGATGGGCACTGATGAGGCGGCACCAATGGACACTGGTGAGTTGGATCTGATAAGGTGGTACTGATATGTAGAATTGATGGGCACTGATATGCAGCACTGATGGGCACCGATAAGGGGTATTGATATGCAGCACTGATGGGCACTGACAGGTGGCATTGATGGACACTAATATATGGCACTGATGGGCAGCACTGATTGGGCAGGTACTGACAGGTGTTAATGCTGGGCACTGATTGGCACTGTGGTGGTCACTGATTTTCACTGTGGTGGGCACTGATTGGAACTTTATTGGGCACTGACAGGGGGTTACGATGGGGCACTGACTGAGCACCGATTAGCAGCTGATGGGTTCATTTGATGGGGGCTGTGCTGTTAAAAAATGTGCTGATTATCAGCACAGACCCCCCTCTGACAGGGAGAGCCGCCGATCATTTCTCCCTGTCAGCACGAACCGAGGAATGCCGTTTACCAGCACTTCCTGGTTCATGCGATGATCAGCTGTGATTGGTCACAGCTGATCACGTGGTAAGAAGCCTCTGTCAGACTGACATGCCGCACTCGCGATCGCCGCGATGCGCGCCCCAAAGGGCGCACGCCGGCATGTTATCCTGCTGGACATCATATGACGCCCAGTCAGGATAACAGAACCACTTCCCCGCCGTCAATCTGCTATTGGCCGGGCAGGAAGTGGTTAATAACGTGTAAATCCTGTGTCCTTAAAGGAGAAAAAGGGGCAAAATTACTATTCTCCTGGTGGTCCTGTGACCCATATTCAGCCAACAGCCCACTGAGCGTTGGAGGGGCAAAGCAGAGGGCCGGTGACTAGTCATCAGCTCTCTGCTCACCAAAGACTGAGAACTGAGCATTCAGCGATCTTTGATCGCTCAGTTCTCAGTGTAAAGGTGGTGGGGTACAGATGCAGCATCCACCGAAGTGAATATGAATGTTTTTTTTCTTTATTATTATTATTATTATTATTATTATTATTATTATTATTATTATTATTCCCGCACTTCTCTTTTTAAATACCATTTTCCTGTACATCAAATAAGAGGAAACTTTGTAGCTTGTGCTTTATGCCCAAATGATTTACTTCTATTTTTCCTGAAGTATTTTCTGTGAAAAGCACATAGATAAGACGTGGAGATATTTACCTTTCCGTCGTGCCAAAGGTTTACATCCTGGAAAAAAATCCGCTTACAAAGGACTATTTATTATACATCTGCATGAAAAATGAAATGACATGTTTTTCAAGTATTTATAAGTAAGATAGTTATTCATAAAAAGCTATAAAAATTACATTATTATTGGAACTGTTTTGTCTTCATTATTAATGCATAGTAAATGAAGCTCTGCAGATTAACAGCACTGTCAGCTGATTTATTATGATTGGGGTATATACACATTAACCACTTAGTGCTGGTTCACATGGGGGCAACCCTAATTACAGCGCGACTTTGCAAGGCGATTTGAAGGCAACTTCAGCGCGACTTAGAGCAACTTACAGACTTAAAGTTGCCTCCAGGACAGGCGACTTTGGCTGTGGCCAATCAGAGAATAATCAGCTCTGTGGGAGGGAGGGGTTTGCCTGAGTAAACTATTTTATTTTCCTGTATTGTTGCTTTTGCTTCAGTTAAAGTGGAGTTCCACCCATAAATATAAAATTACATCAGTAGTTTTAAAAAAATGTCATTAGTCCTTTAAGAATTTTTTTTTTTTTTTTTTTAGATGCCTTTAAAGTGTTGTTGCTAGGCAGAATAGTTAATCTTCCCTCTTCCTGCACCTAGGTGCTTAAGCTTTCTAACCTACACCGCACAGACTCCTGGGAATGTAGTGGGTGTAACTTTCCAGGAGTCTGTGCACCCCCCAGTCTTGAAGAATCATGTGACTTGGACAGTACAGGTGCTGAAACCTGATCTGAAACCTATTACACTGCTTGTGCAGCACTGAGCATGTGCGAGATCTGCAAGGCTGAAATCCAGGAAGTCATACAGTCTGGCTTCATGATGCCCACACTTAAGATGGCCCCAGTCAATTTCTATTTTATAAAGTGTCTAAATGCTGTAACAACCTATCAAAACGGACCTTAGTTTACAGACTAACTTTACTAGAATACATTAAGCTTGTGTATTACAGGGGCATTTATATTTAAAAAGTGAAATTGTGGCCGGAACTCCGCTTTAAGATGGAGATCCGACTTTGGAGGCGACTTCCATTGAAATCAATGGGTACAAGTCGCCTAGAAGTCGCCTTGAAGTAGTACAGGAACCTTTTCTGAAGTCGGAGCAACTTCAGTAGTGTACATTAACCACTTCATTACTGGGCATTTAAACCCCCTTCGTGCCCAGACCAATTTTCAGCTTTCAGCGCTGACGCATTTTGAATGACAATTGCACGGTCATACAACACTGTACCCAAATTATATTTTTATCATTTTTTTTCCCACAAATGGAGTTTTTTTTGGTGGTATTTGATCATCTCTGCGATTTTTATTTTTTGCGCTATAAACATAAAAAGACAGAAAATTTTGAAAAAAAAACCCATAATATTTTTTACTTTTTGATATAATAATATCCCAATTTTTTAAAAAAAATAAATAAATTTCCCTCGGTTTAGGCCGATATGTATTCTTCTACATATTTTTGTTAAAAAAAAATCGCAATAAGCGTATATTGATTGGTTTGCGCAAAAGTTATAGCGCCTACAAAACAGGAGATAGATTTATGATTTTTTTTTTTTACTAGTAATGGCGGCGATCTGCGATTTTTTTGTCAGGCCTGCGATATTGCGGCGGATGTATCGGACACTTTTGACACAATTTTGGGACTATTCACATTTATACAGCGATCAGTGCTATAAAAATGCACTGATTACTGTATAAATGTGACTGGGGGTTAACACTAGGGGGTGAGGAAGGGGTTAATTGTGTATCCCGGGTGTGTTCTAACTGTGTGGGGGGAAGGGACTGACTGGGGGAGGTGACCGATGCTGTGTCCCTATGTACAAGAGACACAGCATCGGTCTCCTCTCTCCCTGACAGGACGTGGAGCTCTGCGTTTACACACAGAGCTCTACGTTCCTGCTGTCACCGCCGATCGCGGGTACCTGGCGCACGTCGCGGCCGCCAGGCACGCGCATTGGCTTCCCAGCGATGTGCCAGGCACAGTGTTTCCCCGCTGCGCGCCCCCAGCTGCACGCACGGGGAATGTAAACAACAGGATGTCCAGGGACGTCCACTCGGCACTTGAGAGCCGCGCTGTGGACGTCTTTCGTCTACACGCGGGTCTCAAGTGGTTAAGACGGCTCTCATTAACTAGAATGGAATTTCTTATGTCAAGCGACTTGGAGCGACTTGAAGTCTGACAAGTCGGATCCCAAGTCGCTGTAGTGTGAAGCCTATTTTTTTACATGGTGTTTAGAAATTTTAATATTTTTTTGTTTGCTAGAAAATTACTTAGAACCCCCAAACATTATATATATTTATTTAAGACACCCTAAAATGGCGGTCGTTGCAATACTTCATGTCACACCATATTTGCGCCGCAGTCTTACAAACGCAATTTTCATGGAAAAATACACTTTTTTAAACTCAAAAATAATAAATAATAAATAAGTAAAGTTAGCCCAATTTGTTTCTATATATATAGTGAAAGATAATGTTACGCAGGGTAAATTGATACCCAACATGTCACGCTTCAAAATTGCTCCCTGCTCGTGGAATGGTGTCAAACTTTGACCCTTAAAAATCTCCATAGGCGATGTTTAAAAAATTCTACAGGTTACCATTTTGAGGTACAGAAGCGATCTTGTGCCAGAATTATTGCTCTCGCATTAATGATCGCGGCGATACCTCACATGTATGGTAAACATTGTTTACATATGCGGGCGCTGCTCACATATGCGTTCGCTTCTGGGGACAGGGCGCTTTAAAATATTTTTTTATTTTTACACTGTCCCTTTAAAATATATATATATATATATATATATATATATATATATATATATATATATATATATATATATATATATATATATATATATTTTTTTTTGTGCCCTCAGGCAGAACTAATGAGAGCTCCCAGCTCTGTGAGTGTGTTGTTAGGTGAGCTCAGCTCCTGCCCCTCTGCCATGCTGGCCATAGCTGTGCCCACACTGTTCCCCTGCCATGCTGGCAATAGCTGTGGTGTGCCCACACTGCTCCCCCCTCACGCTGCACTGTGTCGGTCGCTCGGCCTCTTCCGCGACTCATTTCCATACGTGGTGACGCGGAGGGCGGAGTTTCCGAAGCTGCCCGAATAGACAATGGCAGTGGCGGACCGCTAGCTGAGTAGAGAGAGTAGAGGGGGGGACATGTGAGTGATGTACGGAGGAGGTCCGGGGACCGGAGGGGTATGACATTACCGGCACGGTGCTGTGACACGATGGAGACCTTGCAGCCCGCCGCTTCTCCTCCGGTGCTGTGCTCCGTGCTGGCCGTGAGAAGTCACAGCTGTGAGGTGACCCTGGACTCGGGACTCGGGCTCTTCTCCTGGAGGGAAGTGAGGCCGCGGAGAGAGCGGAGCCGAGCCGGTGAGTGTGTGGGGGATGGGCCCGCCCGCCCGGGGCTGTGTATTATGTATACAGTATGTTATATTCTGTATATACAGGGAGGACAGCTGTGTGGGCCCCATTCTTGTTTCCTCCATTCTGTGCCACGAGAACTGTCCTGTCCTCAGCTGATAGACATTGTATCATCACCCCCCACTCTGTACTATGACCGTCCTGTCCTCAGCTGATAGACAAACATTGTATCATTACCCCCCACTCTGTGCTATGAGAACTGTCCTGTCCTCAGCTGATAGACATTGTATCATCACCCCCCACTCTGTACTATGACCGTCCTGTCCTCAGCTGATAGACAAACATTGTATCCTCATTGTATGTATCATTCCCCCCCCCCCACTCGCTACTTTGTTTCCTTTTACTTTACATCTGTATAGTCAGCAGTACTGAGTGTGTGATAGTTACTGGATATTACTAAACACTCATTATGTTCCATCCACATCCATGTGTGTACAGGAGCCTTTGTTGTTGTTGTTGTGTGTTTTTTTTTTTTGTAGCTTTAACCCTCTGGAAGATTTATCCCCCTTCCTGACCTGGCCATTGTTTGCGGTTACTTTAACCAAGCCTTTTCTGCAACTTTAAATTAGTATTTTTTGCTCGAAAATTACTTGGAACCTCCAAACATTTGTGTGTGTGTGTGTATATATATTTTTTTTCTCAGAGACCCTAGAGAATAAAATGGCGATTGTTGCAATATTTTATGTCACACGGTATTTGCACATCGGTTTTTCAAACACATTTTTTTTTTTTAAATACACTTTGTTGAAAGAAAGAAGAAAAAAAATAAAGGTAAAGTTAGCCAGCCAAGTTTTTTGTATGTGAAAGATGATGGTACATCAAGTAAATAGATACCTAACATGTCATGTTTTAACCACTTCCCGCCCGGTCAATGGACAATTGACGTCCTGCAGGATTTCATGCCGGCGCGCGCCCGTCAGCGTGGCGATTGGTGGTGCGGGGTGTCAATCTGACACCCTGCATCTTTGATCTCGGTAAAGAGCCTCCGGCGGAGGCTCTTTACCATGTGATCAGTCGTGTCCAATCACGGCTGATCACAATGTAAACAGGAAGAGCCGTTGATCGGCTCTTCCACACTCACGTCTGATAGACACGAGTAGAGGAGAGCCGATCGGCGGCTCTCCTGACGAGGGGGGTTCACGCTGATTGTTTATCAGCGCAGCCCCCCCCCCCCCTCGGTTGCCCACACTAGACCACAGGGAAGCCGCCAGGACCACCAGGGATTGGAGGAAACATGTGGATGGCCAGGTACATCCCTCATGGCCATCCACATGTAAAACATATGCACAATAGATGCCAATCAGTGCCCACAAATGGGCACTGACTGGCAACATGGGCACTAATTGAAAAAATTGTAAATAAACAAGTGCCTCCCCTCAGTGTCCTTCAGTGCCTCCCCTCAGTGTCCTTCAGTGCCTCCCCTCAGTGTCCATCAGTGCCTCCCCTCAGTGTCCATCAGTGCCTCCCCTCAGTGTCCATCAGTGCCTCCCCTCAGTGTCCATCAGTGCCTCCCCTCAGTGTCCATCAGTGCCACCCCTTAGTGTCCATCAGTGCCCATCCATGCCCAGTGTCCACCTATGAGTGCCCATCAGTGCTGCCTCATCGTTGCCCATCAGTGCCACCTCATCGGTGCCCGTATGAAAGAAAACATACTTATTTACAAAAAAATTAACAGAAAAAAATAAAAACTTGATTTTTTTTCCAAATTTTCGGTCTTTTTTGAGTTGTTGCACAAAAAATAAAAATCGCAGAGGTGATCAAATACCACCAAAAGAAATCTCTATTTGTGGGAACAAAATGATAAAAAAATTGTTTGGGTACAGTGTAGCATGACCGCGCAATTGTCATTCAAAGTGCGACAGTGCAGAAAGCTAAAAATTGGCTTGGGCAGGAAGCTGCGTAAGTGCCTGGTATGGAAGTGGTTAACCACTTCAGCCCCTGACCATTTCAGCAGCTCCAGTGTTAGTAGCTGCTGACTTTTAGTTTTTTTTTTTTTTTTTTTTTTAATGGAACCTCTGCTTTAAGCCCAAGAGGCGGAAGTGACATCAGGCGTCACTCAGGTCCTATAAGAGCATAGAGCAGAGTGGGGCCTATCTTGCCCTCACTCGGCTTCCTGTCCAGGTGTCTCGGGGATCGGATCAGCTCTGGGCTTACCAATGGTTTTGGTGAGCTCGGAGACCAGCGGGAAGGGGGCACCTCTAAAAGTGATCTTGTTGCAATCCACCGCTGGGATCACTTTTATCTGAAAAAGAATCGTCCACAGTACTAAAGGATACCGGGGTTATGACAGCTAGCTGCTGCCATAACAGTGGTATTTGACATCAAAATAATTACGTTAATGTAATGTGGGCGGTCGTGAAGTGGTTAACTGACAATTGCACGATTGTGCGAACATGTACCCAAATAAAATTTGTATTTATTTTCCCCATAAATAGATTTCTTTGGGTGGTATTTGATCATCTCTGCATTTTTGACTTTTTGCGCTATAAACAAAAAAAAAAGACCAATTTTGAGAGAAAAAAAACAAACAATGTTTTACTTTCTGCTATAAAACATATTCAATAAAAAATGAAATTCTTCATAAATTTAGGCCAGTATGTATTCTGCTACTTGTTGTTGGTAAAATTCCAATAAGCGTATATTGATTGGTTTATGTGAACGTTGGAGCATATGCAAACTATGGGATATTTTATGGAATTTTTATTTATTTTATACTAGTAATGGCCGAGATCAGCCAGTTATAGTGGGACTGCGATATTGCTGCGGACATTAAGTCACCAGAATGACACGGAAAAAGTATTGTACATACTACCGGTAACTGAAACGTATATAATTCTTGGTACAAAATCATCTGTTGGTAATGGCAGCTTTAAGACGCCTCCTGTATGGAGAAAACTTTTCGCATGCATTGCTCAGGTGTGATTTTTGGCCCATTCTTCCACACAGTCTTCAAATCTTGAAGGTTCCGTGGCCTTTTCTATGAACTCTGATGTTTAGGTCTTTCCATAGAATTTCTATTGGATTCAAGTCAGATGATTGGCTGGGCCATTCTAGCAGCTTTATTTCCTTTCTTTGAAACCATTTGAGAGTTTATTTGGCTTTGTGTTTGGGATCATTGTCTTGCTGAAATGTTCATCATCATTCAGATGCCCCACCCAGCACCACCAGGATGCCGCAATGGACCACCAGGGAAGGCCACCACACTGGACCACTAGGTATGCCACCCTAGACCACCAGGCAGCTGCCAATCGGTGCCCAGGCAGCTGCCGGTCAGTGGCAAACAAATTCCTGACAGTGCCACCAGTGATGCCTATCGGTGCAGTCTCAGTGCCTGACATAAGTGCCCAGCAGTGCCACCCATAAGTACCCATCAGTGTCACCTATCAATGCCCATCAGTGCTGCATATCGGTGTCACCTACCAGTTCTGCCTGTTAGTTCTCATCAGAGCCACCTCATTGGTGCCGCCTTATCAGTGCCAATCAGTGAAGGAGGAAACGTACTATAGTCGGTTGGGTGCCAAGCCTGTTACCCAGCCCTTCTCTGATTTCTTTTGAGTTGCTGTTTGGGTATTCAGGATGATTTGCCTTTTATCTTCCGTACTCTTTTTAAGTGACACACCTCTGATGATTGTCAGTGGCTTCCAGCAGGACTTAATTTATCCTTGTAAGAATGACTTTTAGTAGTTGTGTGTTCACAAATACTGTAACACAAGGCAGTTTGATGCATGTGTAGTAACAAGCTGTAACATACTGGGCATGTGTGAATTGGCCCTACATCAAATTTATATGTCATAGCTCGTGACGCCACTCTCTGTAGCCTTCTCCTGTGGTGCGAATGCAGGGGGTGGGATGATATCTGAGCCTGCATTTATCCCTAACTGCTCTGTGTGTGGCTACTTGCAAACAGTGGCAGCCACTGTCAGCCTGTCATTAAATAGGCTGAGTAGCTGCTGCTATTCGAAAGCCCTGGTCATTGCAACTGCAAGAATCCACTGATACTTGCTACTGGAATCCATTGGCTGCATGTAATTGGCCAGGTGAAAGAACCCCTAATTTAACATGTAAGTCGAAGTTGACCTGGTATAATCTGTCCTTCTTTTTCTTTCTTTTTTCCTTCGAAAAAGGATTGAGACATACAATGGGCCAGATTCACAGAAAACTCCGGCGGTGTAACGTATCGTCTTTACGTTACACCGCCGCAAGTTTTCAGCGTAAGTGCCTGATTCACAAAGCACTTACCTGTAAACTTGCGGCGGTGTATCGTAAAGACGTCCGGCGCAAGCCCGCCTAATTCAAATGGGGCGTGTACCATTTAAATTAGGCGCGCTCCCACGCCGGACGTACTGCGCATGCTCCGTTTTGAAATTCCCGCCGTGCTTTGCGCGAAGTGACGTCATTTTTTTGAACGGCGACGTGCGTAACGTACTTTCGTATTCCCGGACGTCTTACGCAAAAAAAAAAAAATTGAAATTCGACGCGGGAACGACGGCCATACTTTAACATGGCTCGTCTAAAGTTAAGCCATGTAAAAGCATGCTTAACTTTGCGATGGGGAAAAAATTACTAGCGACGACGTAACGAACGCGAAAACCTTCGTGGATCGCCGTAAAAGCTCATTTGCATACCCGACGCTGGAAAACGACGCGAACTCCGCCCAGCAGCGGCCGAAGTATTGCAGCCTAAGATCCGACGGTGTAAGTCAATTACACCTGTCGGATCTTAGGTCTATCTATGCGTAACTGATTCTATGAATCGGCCGCATAGATACGACAAGAGATACGACGGTGTATCTCTTCTGTGAATCTGGCCCAATGTTTTTAGTTTGACATCCAATATTTGCTCAATATTATCTATCTTTGAACTGTGTTAAAACAGTATTAAACCCAAACATTTATTATATTTCAGCCTAACAATTCTTTGGTATAATGGTTTATGTTGGTCATCTTTTTTATGCTTTCTTGTTTTTCATCTGGTGATCCAGACAGCATGTCTTTTGTTTTTCACCGCACAGGCTCTCCAGCAGAATGTATCAGTTTCCATTAGGGTTGTCCCGATACCACTTTTTTGAGACCGAGTACAAGTACCGATACTTTTTTTCAAGTACTCGCCGATACCGAATACCGATACTTTTTTTTTTAATGTCATGTGACAGTGGCAGTATTTAATATTATTTTATTTTTATTTTATTTTTTTACAATTATTTTTTTAAGGGGGGGATTATCAGTGTGTTTTTTTTATTAATTGCAATTTTTTTTTTTTTAAATCAGCCCTGTTGGGGGTCTTTGGAGAGATATCAGGGGTCTTAACAGACCTCTGACATCTCCTCTTTGAGACAGAGAAAGGGACTAAGGACACAGATTCCCAAGTCCCTTTCTCTGCAGCCTCAGCTAAAATGAATGGAGAAGGTTCCTCCATTCATAAACTGAAGCATCGTAAACACAGGTTACGATGCTCAGTTATGTGAATGGACAGAGTCAGTGATCGCTGACTGTCCATTCGGAAAATTAGGAGCCGGATTTAGCGGCTCCTACCTCCGGCACGGAGGGGGAGAGAAGACGGCACGGAGGGGGCAGCACACGGAGCACGGGGAGGGGGTAGAAGGATAAGGCAGCAGCACAGGGGAGGGGGGGGAGAAGACAACACGGAGGGGGCAGCACACGGAGCACGGGGGGGGGGGGGCAAGGATAAGGCAGCAGCACACGGAGCATGGGGGAGGGGGGGGAGAAGACGGCACGGAGGGGGCAGCACACGGAGCACGGGGGGGGGGGGAGAAGGATAAGGCAGCAGCGCACGGGGGAGGGGGGGGAGAAGACGGCACGGAGGGGGCAGCACACGGAGCACGGGGGGGGAGAAGGATAAGGCAGCACACGGAGCACGGAGGGGGGGAGAAGGCGGAGCATGGGGGAGGGGGGAGAAGGCAGCACACAGAGCAGGGGGGGGAGGGGACAGCGCGGCGAAGACTTGCAACTCCCCTGCCGCACCGATCAACCTGACTGCCCAGGTATCGTGTGAGGCATCGGAGCATTTCCCCCGAGTACAAGTACTCTGGGAAATGCTTGGTATCGGTACCGATACTAGTATCGGTATCGGAACATCCCTAGTTTCCATGGATGAGACAAACCACTAGCAGGGGTAATTTTAAAATGATTAGCTTTTATCTATTCATGGAAAACTTTTATCCCAAAAGGAAAATAATTGTTTGCTCTGATGATAAAGTGTGTGCTTCAGTTTAGCTTCAGTTTGTTAGTGGTTCTAAACAGGGCTGGTTCTACTACTAGGCAAACTAGGTAGCTGCCTAGGGCGCCTGGCCACTGGTGTTCCAATCTCTTCTCTCTGCAGAAAGCTACTAGGTCTCAGCATCAGCAGGCAGCTGCCGCTCTGTTCGCACATAGTGTCATAGGCGCAGCGGCGGCAGAGGACTGTGTCCGTGTCCCGACTCCCGAATGAATTGAAGCAAGCAATTCATTGATGGGCGCTGGTGAGGCTGCATTTGATGGGTGCTACATATGGGCATTGAATAAGGGTGGATCCAAGGGGGGGGGGGGGTGGGCGGAAAAATTAGGTTTTGCCTAGGGTGTCAAAAATCCTTGCCCTGGTTCTAAATCTTTTAATACATTTAACATTCTCTCTCCCCCCCCCCCCCAGACTCACCATGCTGCTGTCTGCTGTGCCCCCAATTCTCATTTCACCAGAGTTGTGTCTGACTAATAAAGATGTTTTATTACTGCCCAGATTACCAGATTTATAAAAATGGGGGGAAAAAGCCTACAAACGAAAGAAAATAGATGTAGTCACCATATCTATTGATAAGCTGCAATATATTACATTATTGGTGTTGGGTTTAATACTGCTTTAAAGGAACACTAAAGGTTTGTTTTTTATTAGATCAATTGATTGCTGTAAGCTAGAGCATTTAAATATCACTTACCTCGTTTTTCCTTTTGACCTCCAAAATACAGTAATCCAGGTTTGAAATGCCATTTCCTGTCTCTCCTCTTCTTGCTTTCCACCAGCATCTGAGCCGTTTTGCATGGTGGAAAGCAGAATGTGCTCACCCCCTCCCTATGACTACAGCCCTGCGTGAAGATGCTCTCTTATGCCCCACAGGCATGGAGGCTAAGCCTAATGGGAACTGTAGTTCCCATTAGGCCCGTGATGTAGGAAGAATGAATGCGCACCGCAAACCAGGAAGTCAGTGAGAATAATGATTCAGGAGTGACGGAGGTGAATAAAACAGATCGATTTCAACAGGTATCAAACTAGTTATAATGCAAAACATTACTTTTTACTTTATCAGCTACTGTCAGACTTTAATTTTAAGAGGAAAATATTTTTGTCTTTACAACCCCTTTAAGTCAACAGATGTCTGTGTATATATAACAGGTTGATTTTTGTTTTCTCTGTAACCTCTGAACTTCTTATGAACCCGTATTGATTGGACTGATTGATAGCAGGTCACTTGTCTAATTTCCTTTCAAGTATTGTAATAAATCAGCCAGCTGCCTAGGAAAATTCTTTTAAAATGTCCAGTGTTGGAGGTCCCAGGAAATCAATATCCCTAAGGACCAGAAGAGTTTAATTTAATGACAGACACGTTGTAGCAAAATGATTATGAACCCTTACAGATGTTTGTTGATGATTGCTGGACTGTGATATAATCTTTGTTTAATTCACAGTAAAAATGACTTGCATTTAATCTATAACACGATCAGGCTGATTTACTAAAGGATTTGAGAATGCTTGCACAATAAATTGTGTGAATTGTCACTTCAGTTATTGTTTTGCTTGTGTCTTTCTAGCAAGGTTACTTTGTGGTATAAACAAGGAAGCTGAGACCTTTGCAGTGTGTAAATGTGCTTTTACTATACAGAAATGCTGTACATACAAAACTATTACATTTAGAACTACAATACAAGGCTGACAGATATCTATAGCAAGATATTTGGCAAATAAGCAGAAACTATGGTCTGTAACAGTAGAAATATGCAAAGTTACTTAACCCTGGTTACTGTATGTTCATGATCTCTATTGACGACGAGGACTCGGTTGGCAGTTGTTTTGGAAATCGGTTATCTTTCTTCTTGGCTAGTATAGATGAGCCTTTTGGTGTTAAAGCGGTTGTATACAGGCAAAAAAACAAAACAAAACAAACAAAACTGTAAGGCAAAGTCATAATGAGCTAGTCGCATACTAGCTCATTATGAATCACTTGCGTTTGAACGAAGCCCCCGCATCGCATCTCGTTCAACACTGAGGGAGCTGACATTTTCCCCTCTCGGTTCTAACATGATTCGCCGGACCTTTTATTGCGCATGTGCCACAGCGGCTGCATGAAGGTTGAATATCTATCTCCTAAACCGTTTAGGAGATCTTAATTTTACCTGCAGGTAAAATAGAGACAATAGACTGTTCAAACTGGCAATTGAATACAACAATGGTATCTACATTCCCATTGTATCCAACAGCATTTGTTTGAGAAGTTCTGTGTCTGTGAAACCAGAATCCTGTTCCCGTCTTATAACAAAAAAAAAATATTTTATATCAAATGTAACATACTTGTGTAAATAGGGGTTTACTTTTCACATGATTGGATAAATGAAGCAAATCTTTATTTCGCTATGTGAAAGTTCTCAAATCCTTTAGTATATTGACCTCAATATATTCAATTTGCCATATTGCTATTGAGCAAATGGTTTAAATCGGGGTTGTCCAACCTGCAGCCCAAGACAGATATGAATGCGGTTCAACACAAAATTGTAAACTTCAAAAGTGTTGTTTTTGTGTGTGTTTTTTTTTTTTTTTTTTTTTTTTTTTTGCATTTTGACAGTGTCCCTTTACTGGACTTTAGGGTTGTCCCGATACCACTTTTTTAAGACCAAGTACAAGTACCAATACTATCTTGACCAAATCTTCCAATATTATTTGCAGAAATGCAGCCTCAAACTTGCAAGGAACCTCCACCATGCTTCGCTGTTGCATACAGGTATACCCCACTTTTAAGTACACAATGGGACCAGAGCATGTATGTAAAACGAAAATGTACTTAAAGTGAAGCAATACCTTTCTTCACTTCTGGGGTGTCAGGGGCTGTAGTGGGGGTGTCAGGGGCTGTAGAGGGGTGTCAGGGACTATAGAAGGGGTGTCAGGGACTGTAGTAGGGGTGTCAGGGAGTGTTTTTCCAAGTAGCAGGGAATCTGAACTATCCGTGCACGGATTACTCAGCTGCAGCTTTAGCTTGAGAGCCACTTTACATACACTCACAGGTATGTCCTTACTCGCGAGTGTATGTAAAGTGAGTGTACTTAAAGCGGGGTATGCCTGTACTTGCCAACATTCCAGAGTTTTTCCCAGGACAATCCAGATCTTGGGACCCTTGTCCTGATCAAAGGCCATTCCAATTTAAAATCCTGGGGTTTTGCTTTTGTCCCCTAATTATAATAAGACTCCGCCTACAGGTAGTGTCCCTATATTTATTTATTTATTTTACAATGTTGGCAACTATGCAGTTGCCTGCAGACAGTCATTATTGTACTGCTCTCCAGCCCTTTGGTGAACAAACTGCCTCCTGCTAAAGCCAGATATTTCAAATTCTCACTCATCCGTCCAGCACCTGCTGCCATTTTTCTGCTCCCCAGTTTCTATGTTTTCGTGCATAGTTGAGTTGCTTAGCATTGTTTCCACATTAGAGGTATGGCTTTTTGGTGGCAATATTTCCATGGAGACCACTTTTGGCCAGACTTCTGGACAGTAGATGGGTATACCTGTTTCCCACCAGTTCTGTGCTGATGGCACTGCTGGACATCTTGGGAAGTAAGCATGTGTCTCCTCTGCTGCATTAGGTTTTTTTGGCCTTACATGAAGAGACAGGATTTGAGTAGAGATGCACCGAAATTTTGGCAGCTAAAACATTTTGGCCAAATATTTTGAAAAAGGTGCCCATAATGGCACTGAAAGCGCACATGATTTTACCATGATTTTATCAATGTGCTGCCCCAATAGAATTTGTATATATTGTTTACCCAACCATTTTTATATGGACGTTATATTTAGTTCACATGCTGCCATCTAGTGACCTTTTGTGGTAATGCACTTGTTCCATGTTCCTTTCTCTGATGTATGACATACTTCCTTTCTATGTAATGCTCCACCCTTCTTCCTGAGATTGTATTTCCTCTGTCATGGCTGAAGCTAACAGGCCACATGTAGCAGGGCACATGTATTCTTCATAGTAAGCTACAGACAATATCTTTTGACCACATAAGTACCACAACCTATTCATCTGTTGTATCCCGTCATCTGCTGTAACACGACGTTCGGAATAAAAGCACCATTACGAATAGAATTGGTTCTTGGTGAGTTCAAGCTATCTGATGAGGATTGTCCTCCAGTGATTATATCTGCTTATACAGGCCAGGCATAGAGGTCTCTCAAGGGATAAATCGCTTCACAACAATCGGAGTCAGAACAACCACAATTTGTGTCTTTCAGGTCATGTGCCTCAAAAAATGCATTAAATACTTAACACGGTGCGTTTTCCATGAATTTGAAATGTGATGTGCGTTTTTTCTGACCCAAAATGCAGCAAGCAGGATTTTTAACACCGCAATGGAAGCCCAACAGACCAGTGTGCAGACAGCATTTAAAGGGATACATTTTTCTTGCGGTAAAGGTGCCAACAATAAATTTATTAAAATGTATTATATTAAATAAAAAGTTGCATATAATACAAATATATATATATATATATATATATATATATATATATATATATATATATATATATATATATATATTTATATTTATTTATTTATTTATTTATTGTATAATATTTTTTTTAAAACTAATTTTCAGTTTTCGGCCAAGTGTACCCTACATTTATGGAAATTTTGGTGCCAAAACCAAATCATTCCATCACACCTGCCTTAAACTTTTTGCACAGTATTACATTTTGTGAAAGCAGAGACCCTGGAGAATAAAATGATCACACCTATAGCTTTTTTGGTATGCCGTATGCCGTACAATGGTTTATTTAAATTCAGATTTTCGGTGGAAAATACACGTACTGTAAGTAGATTTTAACCACTTGCCTACTGTGCACATACACCCCCTTCCTGCCCAGACTAAATTTTAGCTTCCGGCACTGCGTCACTTTAACTGACAATTGCGCAGTTGTGCGACGTGGCTCCCAAACAAAATTGACGTCCTTTTTTTCCCCACAAATAGAGCTTTCTTTTGGTGGTATTTGATTGCCTGTGCGGTTTTTAGTTTTTGCGCTATAAACAAAAAAAGAGCGTAAATTTTGAAAAAAAAAAACACTTTTTTACTTTTTGCTATAATAAATATCCCATTTTTTTTTTCATTTTTTTGTTATCTCCGTTTTAGGCCGATACGTATTCTTCTACATATTTTTGGTAAAAAAAAAACGCAATAACCGTATAGTGACTGGTTTGTTATATTGCCTACAAAATAGGGGGACATAATTATGATTTTTTTTTAATTTATTTTTTACTAGGAATGGCGGTGATCTGCGTTTATTTTTATTTTTTTCGGGACTGCGACATTATAGCGGACACATCGGACACTTTTGACACATTTTTGGGACCATTCACATTTATACAGTGAACAGTGCTATAAATATGCATTGATTACTGTATAAATGTGACTGGCAGGGAAGGGGTTAACCACTAGGGGGCGGGGAAGGGGTTAAATGTGTAGCCTAGTCAGTGTTCTAACTGTGGGGGGAGGGGGGTGACTGGGGGAGGTGACCGATCTGTGTCCTTATGTACAAGGGACACAGATCGGTCTCCTCTCCCTGACAGGACGTGGAGCTCTGTGTTTACACACAGAGCTCCACGTCCCTGCTCAGTTACTGGGCAATCGCAGGTGGCCGGCGCCCGCCGGGCACGCGCACTGTGTTCCCAGTAACGCGACGAGTGCACGCGCCGCCCCCTAGCAGCTTCTAATGACAGGACGTCATATGACGTCCTGTCAGAACAACAGGGGATTCCGCCCGCCGTCATTTGACGGCGTGCGGTTGTAAGGAGGTTAATATATACACAATACATATTTTTTGATAAGATATAAAATGAGTAAATTAATACTGAATGTCGTTATGGGTGGCTGTGAAACGGCAACAAACTAGGATACCTAAAATTGTCTTTTGACAATGCTTTAAAAGTCTTTGCAGGTCATTTGTCAGAGATGAGCATAAGTGCTGGCCCTATAATTATTGCTCTCAGACCAGCGTGCATGGTGATGGCCAATATGTGTGGCACAACCACTGCTATAGCAGCCGGGATTTTGTTTATAGGCCTACACATTTATTTTTCATCTATATTTTTTCTGAACTCCTGGGATATATAAAGAATACGCTTATAAATGAAGGTATGTACCCATTAAACGATTTAACTTTAGAGTAATCATCTTGTCATCAACCTGGCTCTGCTGCCCGGAAAGGCTGTAAGAACTGGCTTAATAGAAGTATAAATCCATAAGATGTGTATGTGCTTTATTTATAATACAGTCAGGGGTTAAAATCTGCGTTTAAAGTGCACTGAGATTTTAACTCCCTGTGCATATTGGAATTTACCATGGGAAAATTGGTGAACAGAAATGCTCTTTGAATGGCATTGAAACTATGTCTCTTGATGATGTAAAAGTGTTGGAATAATACAAAATGCTGACCCTTATCACCTAAAAAAATAGTATGAGTCGTTTTGAACTGTACAGTGTGGCAGGCAATTCAGATCAGGCTGTGCCAATAGTGCTGTTGTGCTGACAGCAGGTGAAGCAGTGTGCGCAGAAGCGTCATCAATATGTTGCCACTCCTTCATAGTTCTCTCAGTGGACTGGAGTGCGTTCTTGGCCAAAATATGCTGCTACTGCAAGTAGAGATGATGTTCTTGGCTGTGCTGCCTGGCTCACAATACACCCTAAGACATACAGCAAGGGGAAAATGTATTTGATCCACTACTGATTTTTATACGTTTGCCCACTGACAAATGATCAGTCTATCATTTTTAATGGTAGCTTTATTTTAACAGTAAGAGACAGAATGACAACAAAAATATCCTGAAAAAACGCATTTCAAAAAAATAACTTGATTTGCATTTTAATGAGTGAAATAAGTATTTGATTCCCTGCCAATCTGCAAGATTTCTAGCTCTCTGGTTTCTAATATACAGGTTACAAGCTGAGATTGGGGGCACTCTCAATGTGAGTGCTCCTAATCTCAGCTTGTTACCTGTATATTAGACACCTGTCCACAGAAGCAATCGATCAATCTCTACACCATTGCCAAGACCAAAGAGCTGTCTAAAGATGTCAGGGACAAGATTGTAGACCCGCATAAGGTTGGAATGGGCTACAAGAACGTCAGACTCAAAACCCTAATGACTTTTGAGAAGATCTACAAAGAGGAGTGGGACAAAATCCCTCCTGAGATGTGTGCAAACCTGGTTGCCAACTACAAGAAATGTCTGGCCTCTGATTGCCAACAAGGGTTTTGCCACTAAGTACTAAGTCATGTTTTGGGAAGGTGTCAAATACTTATTTTACTCATTAAAATGCAAATCAATTTATTTCTAACTTTTTTTTTTTTAAGTGGCTGAGCGCCCTTCGGATATAGACTTTACTGTGTTTTGGGTATGAGACTGGTCTTGGCTCAAACCTGGAACACAGTGCTGTATGTAGTGTGACAATCCTGGGTGATTACACTCTAGAGATGTATGCATTTACTGTAATATTGTAATATTATTTATATATATATATATTTACGTGTGTGTGTGTGTGTGTGTGTGTGTGTGTATATCTATATCTCTCTATCCTTCTTTTCTTTTTTTTTTTTTTTATAGGGTGTAGCAGTTTTAAGCACTTCCCGCCCAAGGATGTCATATGACGTCCTGGACTTTCAGTGGGGATATCTAAATGATTCCTGCAGCTACAGGCATCATTCTGATACCACTATTTTCAGCCGGCGTTTCTGTGCACCATAAGAATGATCATAGCGGCTGTTACACCGCTTGATCTTTCTTATAGGTGACAGGAGGGGACGCCCCCCTCCCGCCACCATCCGGTGCTTCTCTGGGCTCTTGCGTGCCATCGGGGACCCAGAGAAACAATCGGCCGGATGAGAAGCATAGAGATTTTTGGTGAACAGATGGTCACCAGTCATCTCTTGGACAGTCAGATGCCTGGGCGCAACGTTATGATGTCACGCCTGGGTTCCCAGATGAGCATGAGATCAGTTGATTTTTTTTTTCACGATCTCATGCTTTCCAGCCTGGAGGAGATGCGGGGTCTTATTGACCCGGCATCTCTCCATAAAGTGGTTCTGTCACGATATATATTACAATTGCAAGGAATGTTTAAATTCCTTGTAATAGGAATAAAAGTGATCAAAAAAGGTGCAAAAATAAAAAAATTCAATATAAAAATACATTTAAAACGCCTCTGTCCCCGGTAGCTCGCACTCAAAAGCGAACACGCATGCAAGTCCCACCCACATATGTAAACGCCGTTCAAACTACACATGTGAGGTATGGCCGCGTGCGTTAGAGCACGAGCAACCAATCTGGCACTAGACCTCCTCTAACTCTAAACTGGTAACCTGTAAAAAAAAATATGGAAGCGTCGCCTATGGAGATTTTTAAGTACTGAAGTTTGGCACCATTCTGTGTGCGCTATGCCATCGGAATTGCCGTGGGATTCGGCTGCTAGCGGTGCGGTATTAACCCCCGCTAGCGGCCGAAAAAGGGTTAATACCGCGGTTTCCCATTGTTTTAAATGGGAAGGAGCGGTATACACACCGCTCCTCTCACCGCTCCAAAGATGCTGCTTGCAGGAGATTTTTTTTCTCTCCAGCGCATCCCCTCAGTGTGAAAGCCCGGTGGCTTTCACATTGAGAATGCTGGGCAGGAGTTTTTCCGGCGGTATTCAGGTGCTATTTTTAGCGCTATACTGCATGAAAAACTCCTCAGTGTGAAAGGGGTCTAAGACTGCCACCTGCAGCCTTGGACTCCCAGAGACTCGCCAGTCTCTCTCTCGTGGAGCCGTCTCCACCTGAAAGCCCTCCGACTCCTACACCAGGCCATCTGCTTGTAGGGTGGAGCTGTTCTCAAGTGTGAGCCCTGAGCTCTCTTCCTGAGAGGTGTGCAATCATCCTGACTGTCTTTGCAAAAACCAGGCTGAAGACACCGTGACCAGGGGTCGCCTCTCCAGTAGTTGAAGGTGCTAATAGACACCGTGACCAGGGGTCGTCTCTCCAGTAGCTGAAGGTGCTAATAGACAACGTGACCAGGGGTCGTCTCTCCAGTAGCTGAAGGTGCTAGTAGACAACGTGACCAGGGGTCGTCTCTCCAGTAGCTGAAGGTGCTAATAGACAACGTGACCAGGGGTCGTCTCTCCAGTAGCTGAAGGTGCTAATAGACACCGTGACCAGGGGTCGCCTCTCCAGTAGCTGAAGGTGCTAATAGACACCGTGACCAGGGGTCGTCTCTCCAGTAGCTGAAGGTGCTAATAGACCCCTTGACCAGGGGTCGCCTCTCCAGTAGCTTTAGCTACATACTGTTTATACCCCACATCCAGCAGCCTCATATAGTGAGGGACATGCCAAGCTGGCCCAAACAAACTATATAAAGTATGTCAAAAGATGGCGTTGAGCTTTAAGTAACACCATATAATTATGTAATCATTTGATGTTTTAATGCTTTTGGAGGGTTAAAGACAAGTTGCTTTTGTCAGCCCCCAGATATAAATTAACCTTTTAAAATGATGGTGAATGTAGGTGTTTCTGATCCAATGAGGTTCTGTCTGGGTAATCCTTCTTCTGAGTCGCTTGAGTATAGCACAGCAGGGTTGCCAGGTAGACGGATATATTCTATCATTCCAGGCAGCTAAATATACACAAAGTGGGAGGAACTGACTCATTAACTATATCTGTCCCTAGAGGATTGTATTGTTATGCAGTAGTCATACATTATGGTAATGATTAATGAATAATTTACAGCAGCGACAGTGATAAATCTAATGGCTACAGTGTAGCATTTAAAAACTTAAATTTCAAAGCATACCAGACATTACCAAACGGCAGTGGAGGTTTATATTTTTCCTGCATCTTTTTTACTGTATGCAAGTTTGGATAGATTTCTCAGATTAGAGAGCCTGGTACATTTTTCGTGGTCACATGTGCTCTGTTTTGGTAATATCAAATTATATAGCCAGTTTACATATTGCTTACAATGCATGCTTGATTTAGGGACTGTGATGAGGAGTGCCTCTTGTATTCATCTCACTTATAAGATTTTCTGCCACCCCCTTTCCCACAAAGAAAATGGAATGAGATTTTCAAAACGCATGATATTCCTGTTGAGCATTTCTGAATCTTTTAAACATAGAGGGACCCTTGAAATCCCTTTGTGGTCTCGGGGGAACCCAAGCTAATAATTACTAGAGCTCACTGTACATTAGTGTGATGGTCAAAATGCTTTCTACACTTGGGGTCAGTAGAAAAAATCCCCCCTTAGGCCAGTTTCATGCTGCTGCGCTGTAGTTTGGTAGGAAGATTTTCTGTTCCTTCTTGTGCCTAGATCTGCCCAGCCTTAATCTGCCATAAATGGATCAAAATTTGGCCAGTTCAGCAAAGTTCGGACAAAAATTTAGATTCATATGTGACTGTTAGTGTTTGGGAGGAGTTAATCTAATGATTAAAGCGGAGTTCCAACCACAATTAGCATTTTTTAAATGTATGTCCTTTCATCATGTGTTTTTATAATATAAATCCGGTCACTTACTATTTTACAATCCGCTGCCGATCCGCATAGTTATTCAAAAAGATAGTTTATAAAACTATGTCTACACCGTTGTCATTTTGCTTGTGGGCATTGTGAAGCCCACAAGCACTTCCTGGAAGTCTTGGATGGGGAGTGATAATTGGACAGTGCACTGCATCCTGGGAAATGACGACACACATTTCCCAGGAGCATTAGAGGGAGATGTCAGAATCCTAGGTGATTTCAAAGGCAGATTTCTTTATCGTACATCACGGGACACAGAGCGGCATATTCATTACTATATGGGTTATATGGAGTACCTTCAGGTGTTGACACTGGCAATCTCAAACAGGAAATGCCCCTCCCTATATAACCCCCTCCCATAGGAGGAGTACCTCAGTTTTTACGCCAGTGTCTTAGGTGTTAGTCATGGTTTAGCTTGCCTCCGCATCCTTGGGATTAGGTGAGCTACCGGTTCTGTCCAAAAAAGCCTCAGCGCTAAAGTGGTCAGTAACCGGACCCCAAACCCTTGGGGTATAGCCCATAATGCTTTTCTTTTTAGAGAGCTGGACCCTGGGCCCAGAACTTAGAAACCTTTGGGTGCCTAATGTTTTCTGTTGCCAGGGTGCTATATGGGCCCAGGACAGTGGATCCTTCATAGGAACCCAGGGCCTGAAGGTCTAGACATCCCCACGGAGATGGGGGAAGATTGGGCCTCTTGCTTGGCAAAGTCCTGCGGCATGGAGCAGGTAAGTGAGGGGAAAACTTGCGGAACTTGGTTCTTAGCAGGTTTTTTTCTGGGGGGTCACAGGGGACATGCCTAAAGTTATGCACTGCATCTGGCAAACTAGTCACATATCATAAAGATAGGATGGCTCTATATGTATTATTCCCCATAAGATGTGACCTCCCTTGTAGTGTTGGAAAAGCATTGAGTGGGGCCTGTGTGATATAAAAGTATATATGTGTGTCAGAGAGCTGTGCTTACCTGCAAGCCTCCAGGCGATGCTCCATTCAGTCTTCCTCCTCAGGGCCTGGGGGGGGAAGGGCGGGTCAGTGGCTTAAGGAAGGGGCGGCCCTTCCTTGTTTGTTCCATTCAATACTTTGGAACTGGGGAAGAAAGACCAGAGCGGCAGCACGGGGCGCCGAGGACACACAGTGGCCAGAAAGGATATTGCAGTCTTCAGAAGACTGTTTTTCAAGCCTAGAAATAGGCTGTTTCTTTTCCATCTCATAGTTTTTCTTTGCAATACTACTCAGGGGGACAGAATGTTTTTTCTTTCCTGGATTTGAAACAAAAACGAAAAAAAAAAAAAAAAAAATAAAAAAAGATAAGTCATCTAGGGGAGTGAAAGCATTTTTTATCCCCCAAACAGGTGTTTGGGCAATTAACTTTTATAGTTCCAAATACCAATAGGTAGCAGGTGTACCTCGGTATTGTACCATGGCATCCGGGTCAGAGGGTACAAGAGGTGGGGATTCCCCCAGAGAGTCTGAGGTCTCGGACAAAGTTATGCCGCTGCTTTCCCCACAGGGAGCCTTGGGGCCATCGGGATCTGGGGCTGGAGCTGGCGCGGGTCAGTCCAACCCTAAGATGGTCACGGACAAGGTATTACTCACCTCTTTAAGAGAGATGGAGAAAAGAATGGGAAAAATGATAGCCACAGCTATGCGGGGCAGTAAACGGATTAGATCTCCGTCGCCCGAGCGCGGACCCTCAGAAGAGGAGGTCCTTTCCTCATGGGAATTGGACGACCTCTTGGACAAGGACCAAGTAGGTTCAGGGATCGAAGATCCGGATACAGAGGAGTCTGGAGCAGTCTCCCAAGGGGAGAGCTGGTGGATTCAAGCCTTAACGGACTTGGTCCATAATGCATTCAACTTGCCAGTACCAGATCTCCAGGTGTCTACGGTTTCAGCTTTGGGCTCACTGAGGGCGCCTCAAAGCAATGCAGTATTTCCGATCCACCCTCTACTAGAGGGAGTTTTGTTCCAAGATTGGAACAAGCCAGATAAAATCTTCTTACCACCTAAAAGATTCTCTGCCCTATATCCTATGGAAGATAAATTTTCCAAGAAATGGGCTACTCCTGCAGTGGACGCAGCCATCTCATGTATTAACAAATCATTAACATGCCCTGTAGAAAACATACAGGTATTCAAGGATCCAGTTGATAAACGCTTGGAAGCACTACTTAAGAACTCCTTCACTACTGCAGGGGCAGTAGTACAGCCAGCCGTGGCTGCGATTGGGGTTGCTCAAGCATTATCGGATCAAGTTAAGCAGATGCTTAAACTTATTCCTGCCCAGCAGGCAGAAGAATTTTCGGATGTCCCTAGGGCCATATGTTTTACAGTAGACGCAATTAAGGATTCTATCCAGCAAGCGTCACGTTTATCGTTATCCCTTATCCATATGAGAAGACTCTTATGGTTAAAAAGCTGGGAGGCCGAGCCCCCATGCAAGAAGCTCCTGGTAGGGTTCCCCTTCCATGGAGGATGACTCTTCGGAGAAGACCTAGATAAATACATTCAAACCATTTCAAATGGCAAAACTACTCTCTTGCCAACTAAGAGGAAGTTTCAGGGGCCTGCGTTTAAACGACAGTACTCCCCTGGGCAGGGGCCCTCTAATGCCAAACAGTATCGACGGCCTCCTGCGAAAGCAAACTTCGGCTTCAACAGCAAATCACAAGGACAGGCTGCTAGAGGCAGAAAGCAGTGGGTTCGCAAACCAGCAAAACCAGCCCCCAAGCCGACCTTATGAAGGGACGCCCCCACCCACGAAGGTGGGGGGAAGGCTGCGACTCTTTTCAGAGGTTTGGGAAGCCAGCATTCCCGACGAGTGGGTACGGTCTTCCGTGGCCACGGGCTACAAATTAGATTTCCTAAGGTTTCCTCCTCTTCATTTCCAGGAGTCGAGGATTCCAAACGATCCGGAGAAAGGAGCCGCATTAATGTCGGCATTAAATCATCTACTTTCCCAGGAAGTAATAGTAGAGGTACCAGTCCTGGAACAGGGGCTAGGTTTCTACTCCAACCTATTCATCATCCCGAAGTCCAATGGAGATGTCAGGCCAATTTTGGACCTAAAGATGGTAAATACATACCTAAAGATCCGCTCATTTCGGATGGAATCCGTGCGGTCAGCAGCTACCACACTCCAAAAGGACGACTTCATGGCGTCCATAGACATAAAGGATGCCTACCTTCATCTTCCAATTTATCAGCCACATCAAAAATATCTACGCTTCATGGTGGCTTCGCGTCCCTTCCAATTCGTGGCGCTTCCCTTCGGGTTGGCTACGGCCCCCCGGGTGTTCACGAAGGTCCTAGCTCCAATCCTAGCCAAACTAAGGATCCAAGGGGTCACGATCCTAGCATACCTGGACGACCTCCTAGTCATAGATCACTCGTCTCCCGGCTTGGAGCGAGCAGTGGCCCTCACGGTCCAATACCTCGAGAAGTTCGGCTGGGTCCTAAATCGAGAAAAGTCAGCTTTCCTGCCCACAAGGCAGTTGGAATATCTCGGCATGAGATTAGACACAGAACAACAAAGAGTGTTTCTACCTCTGAGGAAGGTCAAAGCCATCAAGGAATTAATTCTACTGGTTCTAAGCAAGAAGGAACCGACTATTCGCCTATGTATGAGGTTACTAGGCAAGATGGTGGCCACATTCGAGGCGGTACCATACGCCCAGAGCCACACTCGCATCCTGCAGGCAGCCATCCTGTCAGCATGGAGCAGAAGGCCACAGGCCTTGGATATCCCGTTGCCGCTCTCATCAAGAGTCCGACAAAGTCTGTGTTGGTGGTTAGACCCTCAGAATCTACTGAAGGGGAAGTCTTTCAGCCCAGTGGCTTGGAAGATAGTGACCACAGACGCCAGCCTGACGGGCTGGGGAGCAATTTTGGATGGTTGCACTCGCCAAGGTACTTGGGCAACGCCAGAGAAGCAGTTGCCCATCAACATCTTGGAGCTCAGAGCTGCTCGACTAGCCCTCAGGGCTTGGACGTCAAAATTGCAGGGGTTCCCGGTGAGAATTCAATCCGACAATGCCACGCCCGTGGCATACATAAATCACCAAGGGGGAACCAGGAGTCAAGCCGCTCAGAGAGAGGTGAGCTTGATTCTCCTATGGGCAGAGGCTCATGTGCCCTGCATATCGGCAATATTCATTCCAGGAGTGGACAACTTTCAGGCGGACTTCTTAAGCCGCCAGACTCTTTTGCCGGGGGAATGGTCTCTGCATCTACAAATCTTTCAAGCACTCTGCCAAAGATGGGGAGTGCCGGACGTGGATATCATGGCATCGAGACTCAACAAGAAGCTAGACAGGTTCATGTCCCGCTCAAGGGATCCGATGGCCTGCGGAACCGATGCGTTGGTTTGCCCTTGGCATCGGTTCAAACTTCTTTATGCGTTTCCCCCGCTCCAGTTACTACCCCGCCTGCTGCGCAGGATCCGGGTGGAGCACATACCAGTCATCCTGGTAGCTCCAGCATGGCCCAGAAGGGCATGGTACTCACTAATCTTAAGGATGGTAGTGGGAGACCCTTGGACTCTTCCTCTACGGCCAGACCTGCTATCGCAAGGTCCGATCCTCCACCCTGCCTTACGGCATCTATATTTGACGGCCTGGAAGCTGAATCCCTGATTCTCAGGGGTAGAGGTCTGTCTCAGAAAGTAATCTCTACCCTAATCAGAGCCAGGAAACCGGTCTCTAGGGTGATTTATTACAGGGTCTGGAAGGCCTATGTAGGCTGGTGTGAGTCCAAGCGATGGCTTTCTCGCAAATTTACCATCGATAGAGTATTAAGTTTTCTCCAGCTAGGAGTGGATAAAGGATTGGCATTAAGCACAATCAAAGGACAGATTTCTGCTCTGTCAGTGTGGTTTCAGCGGCCGCTGGCCACCCACTCGCTGGTTAAGACCTTCCTTCAAGGGGTCTTACGTATTAAACCTCCAGTTAAATCCCTGCTTTGCCCGTGGGATTTAAACCTTGTTCTGTCAAGTTTACAGAAACAACCGTTTGAGCCGTTGGCTGAAATTCCTTTGGTTTTACTGACAAGGAAGTTAGTATTTTTGGTCGCCATAGTTTCCGCAAGAAGAGTATCGGAACTGGCGGCCTTATCCTGTAAGGAACCATATCTTATTTTTCATAAGGACAAGGTCGTTCTCCGCCCTCATCCTTCCTTCCTACCGAAGGTTATATCCAGTTTTCATTTGAACCAGGATTTGGTATTACCATCCTTCTTCCCTAAACCTACTTCCAGAAAGGAAGGGTTGCTGCATACCTTGGATATCGTCAGGGCCATGAAGGCCTATCTTAAAGCTACAAAGAAGATCCGGAAAACAGATGTGCTGTTCATATTACCGGATGGGCCCAAGAAGGGGCAGGCAGCTGCAAAGTCCACCATTTCTAGGTGGATTAAGCAATTAATCACTCAGGCCTACGGCTTGAAAGGGTTGCCTCCTCCAGTATCATTAAAGGCTCATTCTACTAGGGCCATGGGCGCCTCCTGGGCAGCACACCACCAGATCTCTATGGCTCAAGTTTGCAAGGCGGCAACCTGGTCTTCTGTCCACACGTTTACAAAATTCTACCAGTTGGACGTAAGAAGGAAGTCTGATACAGCCTTTGGGCAGGCAGTGCTGCAGGCTGCAGTTTGAGACCCTCGGATTCCGGGGGCTCCTCTTTTTTGAGTTAAATTTAAAATTTAAGATTATTTTTCTCAACTAAGTTGGATTTATTATGATTTGAGTATTTCTCTAAATTAAATCCTTTTGTCTTGGAGATGTTCTCCCTCCCCTCATTGTGAGCATTGCTTTGGGACATCCCATATAGTAATGAATATGCCGCTCTGTGTCCCGTGATGTACGATAAAGAAAAAGGGATTTTTAATACAGCTTACCTGTAAAATCCTTTTCTTGGAGTACATAACGGGACACAGAGCTCCCACCCCTCTTTTTGGGGACCATTTTGGGAGGCATACTGCTTGCTACAAAACTGAGGTACTCCTCCTATGGGAGGGGGTTATATAGGGAGGGGCATTTCCTGTTTGAGATTGCCAGTGTCAACACCTGAAGGTACTCCATATAACCCATATAGTAATGAATATGCCGCTCTGTGTCCCGTGATGTACTCCAAGAAAAGGATTTTACAGGTAAGCTGTATTAAAAATCCCTTTTTTGTGGGACCGCATAGCAACAGGCATTTCCAGATGAGTAAAAAATCTTATTTTTTTATTTTACTTTTTTAGGTCTAATGAGCACAATAATGAAAAAAAATTTTGGGGATGGAAATTCCACTTTAACTCCCCTCGAATGGGACCACTAGTACATTTTTCTTTGATAAGTGAATGCAACTAATTGCCTGCCAGGGTGGATTTAATTAAAAACACACGATTTCAAACCTGATTTAAATCGCTAGTAAAAAGGCTTTACAGGGAGTGCAGAATTATTAGGCAAATTAGTATTTTGACCACATCATCCTCTTTATGCATGTTGTCTTACTCCAAGCTGTATAGGCTCGAAAGCCTACTACCAATTAAGCATATTAGGTGATGTGCATCTCTGTAATGAGAAGGTGTGTGGTCTAATGACATCAACACCCTATATAAGGTGTGCATAATTATTAGTCAACTTCCTTTCCTTTGGCAAAATGGGTCAAAAGAAGGACTTGACAGGCTCAGAAAAGTCAAAAATAGTGAGATATCTTGCAGAGGGATGCAGCACTCTTAAAATTGCAAAGCTTCTGAAGCGTGATCATCGAACAATCAAGCGTTTCATTCAAAAATAGTCAACAGGGTCGCAAGAAGCGTGTGGAAAAACCAAGGCGCAAAATAACTGCCCATGAACTGAGAAAAGTCAAGCGTGCAGCTGCCAAGATGCCACTTGCCACCAGTTTGGCCATATTTCAGAGCTGCAACATCACTGGAGTGCCCAAAAGCACAAGGTGTGCAATACTCAGAGGCATGGCCAAAGTAAGAAAGGCTGAAAGACGACGACCACTGAACAAGACACACAAGCTGAAACGTCAAGACTGGGCCAAGAAATATCTCAAGACTGATTTTTCTAAGGTTTTATGGACTAATGAAATGAGAGTGAGTCTTGATGGGCCAGATGGATGGACCCTGTGGCTGGATTGGTAAAGGGCAGAGAGCTCCAGTCCGACTCAGACGCCAGCAAGGTGGAGGTGGAGTACTGGTTTGGGCTGGTATCATCAAAGATGAGCTTGTGGGGCCTTTTCGGGTTGAGGATGGAGTCAAGCTCAACTCCCAGTCCAACTGCCAGTTTCTGGAAGACACCTTCTTCAAGCAGTGGTACAGGAAGAAGTCTGCATCCTTCAAGAAAAACATGATTTTCATGCAGGACAATGCTCCATCACACGCGTCCAAGTACTCCACAGCGTGGCTGGCAAGAAAGGGTATAAAAGAAGAGAAACTAATGACATGGCCTCCTTGTTCACTTGATCTGAACCCCATTGAGAACCTGTGGTCCATCATCAAATGTGAGATTTACAAGGAGGGAAAACAGTACACCTCTCTGAACAGTGTCTGGGAGGCTGTGGTTGCTGCTGCACGCAATGTTGATGGTGAACAGATCAAAACACTGACAGAATGCATGGATGTCAGGCTTTTGAGTGTCCTTGCAAAGAAAGGTGGCTATATTGGTCACCGATTTCTTTTTGTTTTGTTTTTGAATGTCAGAAATGTATATTTGTGAATGTTGAGATGTTATATTGGTTTCACTGGTAAAAATAAATAATTGAAATGGGTATATATTTTTTTTTTGTTAAGTTGCCTAATAATTATGCACAGTAATAGTCACCTGCACACACAGATATCCCCCTAAAATAGCTAAAACTAAAAACAAACTAAAAACTACTTCCAAAAATATTCAGCTTTCATATTTAATGAGTTTTTTGGGTTCATTGAGAACATGGTTGTTCAATAATAAAATTAATCCTCAAAAATACAACTTGCCTAATAATTCTGCACTCCCTGTATTTAAATCAACTCTATTTTATATCATTTTTAAAGAGAATGTCTGTTCTGAATCCTGCTCTGACCCGCTGTTGACTCACCGACACTCCCATTCACTTTAATGGGACGAATGGTGAGGTGGCAGTGACACAACAAGGTAAGGGACATGGCGGCAGCAGCAGGTGAGATGGATGCCCGCTAACAGGAGCTGCTATGATGGATCTGAAATGACAGGTGCTCCTTAACTATAAGGACTTATTATTGCTGGTAGTTAGAATCTTTAATATTTGCAAACAAAATTCAATTTTCCTATTTAGAATAATAAGCTGGTTTAGTAAAACAGCGATATCGGAACCAATTCAATCATACAGTTTGTAGTGTACATAGATTTGCAAAATAATGGGATACAGGAATAGTCTTGAACTTTGTTTTATGTCATGGTTACTGTGAAATTGTGTGAATCCATCAATGCAGTGCATGTTCTCTCAGCTTGCAGAGTTTGGATTCATTAAGTTTACCAAAACTGTAAATATTGCAGAATATACAGCCTCATGCTATGCAACAAAGCTCCTCTTCATGCTGAATAAACTAACTTTCCAGCTAGAAAACGCCCCTGCCAAAAACTGCTTTTAATAGCTTATGTGTGCATGGACACACAGGATAACATGCTGGGGGTTTTGACGGCATAAAAAAAGTCTGAAGCCAAAAATGGCTGCTTTAAAAACATCCGGTGCGCATGAGAACTTAAAGTAGTTGTAAACCCTTTACAACCACTTTATGCTACAGGTAAGCATATATTAAGGCTTATCTGTAGCTACACAGGATATCTCCTAAACCTGCACAGTTTAGGAGATATCCCCTGTCCCCTGCATGTGCCGATGTCATCAGCACATGCGCACTGGGGCAAACTGAAGCAATGGCATGTACGTGCCGTTGCTTCAGTACGTGTGGCGCTACCAGTGGCTCCCGCGCGCATGCGAGGGAGTGACGCCATCGCCGCTCTGTCCAATCACAGCGCCGGAGCCGCGATCTCCGGAAGTAACCCCCCGGGAGAGATGTCGGCGGCCGGAGGGGGAGACGAGGATGGCTGCGGGGGCTTCGATCTGACGTTAGTAATACATAATGAACTAGCTCATTATGCCTTTTGTCTTGCAGGGTGTTTTTTTTTTCTATTTTTTTTTTACAACCACTTTAAGGCTGCTTTCACACTGAATGCGCTGCAAAGGAGCTGCTGGCAGTACTTTTTCTAACGCCCTGCCAGCGCACCACTCCAGTGGGAAAGCGCCAATGCTTTCCCACTGGAGTGAAAGTAGCGGCTCTTTCAGGGCACTTTGTAGGCGCTATTTTTAGCGCTATAGCACCTGCAAAGCTCCTCGGTGTGAAAGGGGTCCGAAGGACCAATGGCAGAATCGCGTTGCATTTGGGGTGTCATTAAGGGATAATAGCACCAATACGCGTGTTGTGCAGCCTGCGATTCCAAATCACGACGTGTAAATGAAGCTTATAGCCAGGGGTTGACAAATTTGCTTGGAATCTAGGAGCCAGCTAAAAAAGTTAGGAGCCAGAAAACGCGCCCCGTCCCGACGAGCTTGCGCGCAGAAGCGAACACATAACTCGAGCAGCGCCCGCATATGTAAACGGTGTTCAAACCACACATGTAAGGTATTGCCGCGATTGGTAGAGCGAGAGCAATAATTCTAGCCCTAGACCTCCTCTGTAACTCAAAACATGCAACCTGTAGAGTTTTTTTAAATGTCGCCTATGGAGATTTTAAAGGGTAAAAGTTTGACGCCATTCCACGAACGGACGTAATTTTGAAGCGTGACATGTTGGGTATCAATTTACTCGGCGTAACATTATCTTTCATAATATTAAAAAAAATGGGGATAATTTTACTGTTGTCTTATTTTTTAATTTAAAAAAGAGTAATTTTTTCCCAAAAAAAGTGCGCTTGCAAGACCGCTGCGCAAATACGGCATGACAAAGTATTGCAACGATCGCCATTTTATTCTCTAGGGTGTTAGGATAAAAAATATATATAATGTTTGGGGGTTCTAATTAAAGGGAAGAAGATGGCAGTGAAAATAGTGAAAAATTACATTAGAATTGCTGTTTAACTTGTAATGCTTAACTTGTAATACCAACGGCCACCACCAGATGGCGCCAGCTTACACATCTGGTGGTAATAACTTGTAATACCAACGGCTCACCACCAGATGGTGCCAGCTCACAAAATTATTTTTTTTGCCCCCCCTTCCAAGCCAAGTCGCCAGGACCCTATTTCTAGTCGCCATGGCGACCTGGCGCCCGTAATTTGTCGAGCCCTGCTTATAGCATATACAGACTCCGCTGTTTGTCAATGGCTATCGCTATTGAGAGATTGGACACTGCCTACCCTTTAAATATTTGCTTTGCTCCTTGCTGGGGTTGGTTGTGGGAGATATCCTGAGTTTGTGTGTTTCAAGTAGATTGGGAGAGCCTTCTGTGCAATTACGATTCCACCAAGGAAAGATTAAGGTATTTTGAATATTGTAGTAAAATGAGAACCACAAAAAGGGGGAAAATATATAACCATCGGTAGGCAGCCAACCAGAGTCCAGCATTGTTTGCCTACATGCCTTTTATATTTACTTATGGAAATCTCTGCTAAAGCAACACAGATTTTATAGTGACGCTTACTCTAACCTTGTGCAGAGAATGGTTGAGAGAGAAAATCATAATTAGTGTTTCATATATTAATTTGACAGCTTGGTAATTAGACTAAGTCCAATAATAAGGAGTAATTGAGCAGTGTTGCATAAATATGCAGTGCTCTGTGTGACGTGTCACGTGTTCCGCTGAAAAAAACGAAAGCTTGTTTAATTTGTGATATTTATACTACTCACATTTTCATATCCTATACTAGAGTAACTTCTTCTTTTAAGGTTTTAAAATGACAGTCTTGACAGAATTTTTCCTTTTAGCTATGACCTTTAAAGTGGAATGTAAACCCTCCATACACCCAGTGTATGAAATACAAATCTCCCTGCTTTTTTTACATTTATATCTGCTGTCTTCACATTTATATGCTCTTTAGAAAGTTCAAATCCTGTTAGATTTTCTCTTCCGGTTTAACACAGAATGTGATGTCTGGGATTGCATGAAGCGGCTGTTCAGGTCCGCCGTCAAAACTGACAGGCGGATCTGAATGGTCCGACCGTGTGACAGGGGCCTTATGGACAATTTTTTTTGAAGATGTGATTGAGACTTCTTCCTAGCAGATTGCCGATTACCCCCTGACAGAGGCTAGTGTTTTGCAGAGCAGATATACATATGTTGGCCTATACAAACATGCACTGTTGCGTCATAATCTTTCCATAACCAGATAGCGCTTGATCTTGCAGCCAAGCGTGTATTGATTGGTTTGCAGAAAAGTTATAGCGTCTACAAAATAGGGGATTTTTCACTAGTAGTGAAGGTGATCAGTGATTTTTAGCTGGACTGTGACTCTGCGGTGGACAGATCGGAGACTTTGACATTTGTTTTTCGGACCATTGACCTCTATACAGTGATCAGAGCTAAAAATAGCCACTGATTACTGTATAAATATTACTGGCAGGGAAAAGTTTAACACTTGGAGGCGGTCAAGAGGTTGAAGCCCTGTACACACGCTTGTTTTTCTCGGCGGTAAAAAGTCTGGCGAGAAAACTGAGGGGAAAGCCGAGAACCCGGCAGGAAATCTGCAGAAAAAAGTGCCGTGTTTCCCATAGGTTAGTAGTAGATCTGGTGGGGAAAAAAAACGCCAGGGATCGAGACAGGAAAATAGAGAGCAGGTTCTCTATTTTCACGCTGGGATTCCTGGCTGTTTTCCTGCGAGGAAGCATACACATGTCCGTTTTTTCTGGTCAAATGCTCTCCTGGCTGTTTTCCTGCGAGGAAGCATACACATGTCCGTTTTTTCTGGTCAAATGCTCTCCTGGCTGTTTTCCTGCGAGGAAGCATACACATGTCCGTTTTTTCTGGTCAAATGCTCTCCTGGCTGTTTTCCTGCGAGGAAGCATACACATGTCCGTTTTTTCTGGTCAAATGCTCTCCTGGCTGTTTTCCTGCGAGGAAGCATACACATGTCCGTTTTTTCTGGTCAAATGCTCTCCTGGCTGTTTTCCTGCGAGGAAGCATACACATGTCCGTTTTTTCTGGTCAAATGCTCTCCTGGCAGTTTTCCTGCTGGAAAAACTGGTAGTGTGTATGGGGCTTAAGTGTTCCCTAGGGAGGCGTTACTGACTGTGTGTTGAGTGTAGTGACTAGATGAGGCGAGAGATCACTGTTCCTGATCACTAGGAACAGCAGATCTCTCTCTACTCGTAAATGACGTCCATTGTGTAATAAAACTGCTTTTGTTGCCTATAGAAACCAGTCTAGTTCCAGATGTTTACATTGCAGGTTAGAAATTTCAAGGAAGAATCTTGTTGCTTGGTGGGACAATGCCCAGAGACTGCAATTGCATTTTCCATACCTGTTCATTGTAGCTAAGGTTATGCCCCATCTTCTAGAATTCTGACATGTTTTGCCTTTCTAACCACTGTACTTGCTTGAATATGTCTGCCTTTTTTGTTTGTTTTTATTTCTCTTTATGATGTGTGTGTTTTTTTTTTTTTTGCTTTAGGCATGTGCTTGGCACGAGCATTCCATAGAGCAAGAGGTCTCACAGGCAGCTTTACGGATCGTTTACCTTCAGGTATGGCCATAATGCAAAAATAATACTTTACTTTTTTATTTTTGTATAAGAAGCAATTGGGTTTTGCACCCCCCAGCCAAATACTGAATATCATTTTATCCTTTTTGATTGATTTTATCAGATGTAAGTAAATTCTCAACCATTTAGCTGCACTGTTACTTGTCCTAGGCATCCCCCAGTATGTATACCTACCTTTTTTGAGTCCATTCACACTCACGATGTGGTAACTTCTGGCTGTATGTGCATTGCAGTGCAATGCCAATTATTATATACATTTTACAATTAAACATGTTGCACTATGATGGTACCTTTCTCATTGTATGAGTGATCTAGCGAGGGTGCACAGGAATCCTGGATGGTTTAAAGATCAAGGGTACATTAACCCCTTAACGCCCGCCGCACGACTATATACGTCCGCAAAATGGCACGGACAGGCAGATGGGCGTATATATACGTCCCTGCCTTCTAGCGGGTGGGGGGTCTGATCGGGACCCCCCCCGCTCCGTGCGGCAGGCGGATTCCCTCGGTGAGCGATCCGGGACGACGGCGCGGCTATTCGTTTGTAGCCGCTGCGTCGCGATCGCTCCCCGGTGCTGAAGAACGGGGAGAGCCGTACGTAAACACGGCTTCCCCGTGCTTCACTGTGGCGGCGTATCGATCGAGTGATCCTTTTTATAAGGGAGACTCGATCGATGACGTCAGTCCTACAGCCACACCCCCCTACAGTTGTAAACACACACTAGGCGAACCCTAACTCCTACAGCGCCTCCTGTGGTTAACTCCCAAACTGCAACTGTCATTTTCACAATAAACAATGCAATTTAAATGCATTTTTTGCTGTGAAAATGACAATGGTCCCAAAAATGTGTCAAAATTGTCCGAAGTGTCCGCCATAATGTCGCAGTCACGAAAAAAATCGCTGATCGCCGCCAATAGTAGTAAAAAAAAAAAATGAATAAAAATGCAATAAAACTATCCCCTATTTTGTAAACGCTATAAATTTAGCGCAAACCAATCGATAAAAGCTTATTGCGATTTTTTTTTTTTTTTTTTACCAAAAATAGGTAGAAGAATACGTATCGGCCTAAACTGTGGGAAAAATTTTTTTTTATATATTTTTGGGGATATTTATTATAGCAAAAAGTAAAAAATATTGCATTTTTTTTCAAAATTGTCGCTCTATTTTTGTTTATAGCGCAAAAAATTAAAACCGCAGAGGTGATCAAATACCACCAAAAGAAAGCTCTATTTGTGGGGAAATAAGGACGCCAATTTTGTTTGGGAGCTACGTCGCACGACCGCACAATTGTCTGTTAAAGCGACGCAGTGCCGAATCGCAAAACCTGGCCTGGGCATTTAGCTGCAAAATGGTCCGGGGCTTAAGTGGTTAAGCAAACCTAAGACCCCTTTCACACTTGGGACGTTTTTCAGGTGCTTTAGCGTTAAAAATAAAAAGCACCTGTAAAGCGCCTGAAAGAAGCCTCATCTGCAATCCCAATGTGAAAGCCTGAGTGCTTTCACACTGAGGCGCTGCACTGGCAGGGCGTCCAAAAAAGTGCTTTAAGAGTGGTGAATACACCGCTCCTAAAGCTCCCCTTCCTATTGAAACCAATGGGAAGCGCCTAGGCAGCGGCCCTTTTTAGGCTCTTTTAACCCTTTATTTGGCCACTAGCAGGGGGTTAAAAGCGCCCGCTAACGCTCTAAAAAATGCTGGTAAAGCGCTAATAATTTTACCAGCATTTTTCGGGTGCTGGCAGTGTGAAAGGGCTCTTGAAGCACTCAGGCTTTCACATTGGGATTGCAAATGAGGTTTTTTTCAGGCGCTTTACAGGCGTTTTTTGCGCTAAAGCGCCTGAAAAAGCCCCAGTGTGAAAGGGGTCTAACTGATCCTGTCATCCCTGATTGAGTGACTGGAATGCTCTGTATTGAAGAAGTTCTGGTGAGTGAGTTGTGTTAATGGTGAAGGAAGCACTAAGGAGTGTTCACTGACTTTTATATATGATACAGAAACATTTTTCACCTCTTTTCTTCACTTGTGGAATATTTATTGGCTTATTTATTCCAAAAGGGAAGTGTGTATGTGTTGTTTTTTTTTTTTTTTTTTTAGCGTAGCTATTTTCTAATAGCATGGTACAATGCCAAATATTGTCAATGAAACCTCGCTGTACAGTAGCTGTCAACACACAGTGTGTCTGCTAATTTGTCCATTGCGTTGTCAGCCCATTTATAAGGAAAGGTCTGCCTTAACATAGTGTGCATTAACACACTGCACTGGACTGTAGAAATGTGAATAGGCCCATACTGCTGCTCAGATCCCTTCTGCTGTACTTATAAAGTTACTGTAGGATGTTTAGGAAAGCTGGGGCAAGGGGTTTTTATTATAGGTTTTCTCTAAGGGTTTACAGGCTCAAATAATGCATCTTAAAAGTAAAATTAATTAAAAAATACATTTGGCTGGTTGACTTTTACAAATTAGCTGCTGCATTGGATGCGTTCCGTAGTAATGGAGGTGGTGGACATCTTGGTGTTTAAGTTCCCTCTGCTTCTCAGTCCAGAAGAATCCACCTTCTCCTCCTTTCCCCAAAAACACAAAAGGCAGGTCTTCCAAAAATAGCAAATAAATATAGCGTATACAGTAATTGAATATTGTTAAAAATGACCTTTCCTTTTTCTAACTGCAGCTCTGCAATTTTCTGAAAATGCAATGCAATATGGCTACCTGGAGGTTTTCTGTGAACAGAATATGCACAGAACGCCCTCCAGAAATGGCTCCTGCTTTTGTGATTGGCTCATTGATTTTGCCAGAAGTCTACACCAAGTCAGATTTCAGGCATCCCCTGCAACAAAAATAGAATTTTTGGTGAGATACTCCCTAAAGGAAATCATGTCTAAAGGGATGCAGACCCTGCAGTTTTTTTCTCCTAATTAGAGCCCTGCAGGTGGTTGATAATTATGAAACCACTCCCATTAGATTCATTTCCCATAGGGATTTCTTCAGAATAATAAAAGGTAGGACTCTTCAACAACGTTTGTTAAAATCTCTGAAATGTACATAGTTCTCTTTTTGTTGAGAATAAAACCTTCCCGTCCGGTGGAGTTTCTCTTTAAATCTGGAAAATCGGAAAAGGATTCAGACAATTTCCATCCTTTTTTCCAAACCTGGATGGACCAAGATGAAAGTAAGTGGATGCGTGTCCGTTTACTTGACTGCCCACAGACTTGCATGGAGCTTTTGATCAGGTCCACCTGAAAATCTGACGGGTGAACCTGACTGGAAAGAGCATTTGAAAGGGGCCTAACGTTTTTCTGCTTTAATTTTATACATCAGACATTTTTGGTTTCCTCATTATAGGTGAGAGGCCCATATGCACATTTTTTATAAATATAATAATAAGACTACCGTTTTTGAGTCACCTATAAATATCTCTTTCAATATCAATATGTGTGTGTAAATTGTATTTTATGACTGTTTTTGTAAAAGCATTAAAGGGGTTGTAAAGGTAAATATTTTTTTTTTCCCCCTAAATAGCTTTCTTTACCTTAGTGCAGTCCTCCTTTACTTTCCTCATCCTCCGATTTTGCTTTTAAATGTCCTTATTTCTTCTGAGAAATCCTCACTTCCTGTTCTTCTGTCTGTAACTCCACACAGTAATGCAAGGCTTTTTCCCTGGTGTGGAGAAAGCCTCTTGAGGGGGGAGGGGGCAATCAGGAGTGTCAGGACGCCCACTAACACACATCACCTTTCTCTATCTGCAAAGTAGAGAGTGTCCTGACTTGCCTGCTCGCCCCCCCCCCCCCTCTCAAGAGGCTTTCTCCACACCAGGAAGAAAGTGTTGCATTACTGTGGTGAGTTATAGTCGCATTACTGTGGTGAGTTACAGACAGAAGAACTGGAAGTGAGGATTTCTCAGAAGAAATAAGGACATTTAAAAGCAAAATCGAAGGATGAGGTAAGTGAAGGAGTACTGCACTAAGGTAAAGGAAGCTATTTAGGGAATTTTTTTTTTTCTTTTTTTTACCTTTACAACCCCTTTGAAGGATTTCAGTATTGCTGCATTGCAGGTCATAGATCATCACATTGTAATGCTTGTTGTGTTTTAAACCACTGTGTACTTCATATTTTACATGCAAAGAAAGTATTTTAACATAGACTTTTTATATACCAGTGAAGACTCTGCCTAAACGCAGAACAGACTTTTTATTAGGTTGCTCGTAATTCATCCAGGGGCATAATTATCTTCATATCAAGCAGTACTCATAAACTAACATAAAGCACTTTCTTCAAAAACTGCATTTATCAGATGCATTTTCTTCACCGTATGTTGACTCCCCACATTGGTCCTTTATTGTTGGTGTCCTTGTACCATGAAAATCATTCACAACCAATTGTTTGTTATCCACTTGTTAATATATAAAGTTTCTTAAAGCAAAGTTCCACCCAAAAGTGAAACGTCCACTTTAAGTACTCCTCGCCACCTGACATGCCACATTTGCCATGTAATTTTTTTGGCAGTCTGCCTATAAGTCGCCATTATTCGTAAAAAAAAAAAAAAAAAAAAAAATACCAAAAATATGTAGCAGAATGCATATAGGCCTAAATTGATGAAGATATTTTTTTTTCTATTGGATATGAGGTGAGAGACTTAATCAAAAAAAAAAATTCCAGAAATCACAATTTATGATTTTTTTAACTATTTATTTGTATGATACAGCTGCAAATAAGTAGTTGAACACCTGTCTATCAGCTAGAATTCTGACCCTCAAAGACCTGTTAGTCTGCCTTTAAAATGTCCACCTCCACTCCATTTATTATCCTAAATTAGATGCACCTGTTTGAGGTCATTAGCTGCATAAAGACACCTGTCCACCCCATACAATCAGTAAGAATCCAACTACTAACATGGCCAAGACCAAAGAGCTGTCCAAAGACACTAGAGACAAAATTGTACACCTCCACAAGGCTGGAAAGGGCTACGGGGAAATTGCCAAGCAGCTTGGTGAAAAAAGGTCCACTGTTGGAGCAATCATTAGAAAATGGAAGAAGCTAAACATGACTGTCAATCTCCCTCGGACTGGGGCTCCATGCAAAATCTCACCTCGTGGGGTCTCAATGATCCTAAGAAAGGTGAGAAATCAGCCCAGGACTACACGGGAGGAGCTGGTCAATGACCTGAAAAGAGCTGGGACCACCGTTTCCAAGGTTACTGTTGGTAATACACTAAGACGTCATGGTTTGAAATCATGCATAGCACGGAAGGTTCCCCTGCTTAAACCAGCACATGTCAAGGCCCGTCTTAAGTTTGCCAATGACCATTTGGATGATCCAGAGGAGTCATGGGAGAAAGTCATGTGGTCAGATGAGAACAAAATAGAACTTTTTGGTCATAATTCCACTAACCGTGTTTGGAGGAAGAAGAATGATGAGTACCATCCCAAGAACACCATCCCTACTGTGAAGCATGGGGGTGGTAGCATAATGCTTTGGGGGTGTTTTCTGCACATGGGACAGGGCGACTGCACTGTATTAAGGAGAGGATGACCGGGGCCATGTATTGCGAGATTTTGGGCAACAACCTCCTTCCCTCAGTTAGAGCTTTGAAGATGGGTCGAGGCTGGGTCTTCCAACATGACAATGACCCGAAGCACACAGCCAGGATAACCAAGGAGTGGCTCTGTAAGAAGCATATCAAGGTTCTGGCGTGGCCTAGCCAGTCTCCAGACCTAAACCCAATAGAGAATCTTTGGAGGGAGCTCAAACTCCGTGTTTCTCAGCGACAGCCCAGAAACCTGACTGATCTAGAGAAGATCTGTGTGGAGGAGTGGGCCAAAATCCCTCCTCCAGTGTGTGCAAACCTGGTGAAAAACTACAAGAAACGTTTGACCTCTGTAATTGCAAACAAAGGCTACTGTACCAAATATTAACATTGATTTTCTCAGGTGTTCAAATACTTATTTGCAGCTGTATCATACAAATAGTTAAAAAAATCATACATTGTGATTTCTGGATTTTTTTCTTTTTTGATTATGTCTCTCACAGTGGACATGCACCTACAATAACAATTTCAGACCCCTCCATGATTTCTAAGTGGGAGAACTTGCAAAATAGCAGGGTGTTCAAATACTTATTTTCATCACTGTAGCAACAATGGCCTGGTCAGGAGGGGGGGGGGAATCTTCTGGAGCTGAAGTGGTTAAGGCTGATCTCTAGGCACATAGGCATATACAGAATAATAACAATGTTAATAAAAAAAAGAATGTATTTTTAAAGCGGACCTTCAGTGATTTTTTTCATCTTTCCATCTAATACATTTTCTGCCTTTGTTGTTTTAACTTTGGATAGTAAAACATATATTTGTGCTGCCACAAAATACCTTATGCAGCCCACTTTCTGTTTCTTGTCTGGTAAAAAGCCTAGGCTTATGACATCATGCACAGACAGCTTTCTCTCACTCTCGTGAGAGTTTGCCAGGGAGGATGAGTCATAAGAGGGCCAATGAGAGCTGCAGAGCTGATGGTGTGCCTCTGTGTAAATCCAGGAAGTGAACAGGTAGCTTCAGCTTCCACATAGTTAAAATGGTTGCAGCCAGACTCCGTGGAGGGAGATCTCTGCAGCATATTTGGTAAGTACAGAATCGCAGTATACAGGAAAACCTTGGATTGCGAGTAACATGGTTAACGAGCGTTTCGCAAAACAAGCTATTTAAAAAAAAAATCCTGACCCAGTTTGCGAGCGTTGTTTTGCAAAACGAGCAGGATCCAAGCCGCTGCGGTGTGCAGTACCGCATTTGGCCAGAGGGTGCCGGTGACACTTGGAGCTGTTCGGATTCACTTTGAAATACTAAAATTCTGAGTTTTTCCAAGGGTCTCAGAGTGCATCCGAGCAGTGTCCAAGTATTTCCAAGTCACTCCGGTGTGTCCCCCCCACCTCTGACCACATGCTGTAATGCTTTACGTCTATCTATTAAGTTCTTGTGGTAAAACCAAGGAAGCTTAGACTTCTGAAGTGTATCAATGCTTTACTAAACAGGGAAAAATCTGTACATACAAACTGTAGGATGCACAACACAACTCATAGCTTACAAAAATATGCCTACATATATAAGCATGTACTATATTGTATGCATTAAAGCGGGAGTTCATCCGAATTTTTTTTTTTTTTAACATTCGATTGATGCTAATTTTGTCAAGGGGAATCCGGGAATTTTTTTAAAAACGAAGCAATACTTACCGTTTTAGAGAGCGATCTTCTCCGCCGCTTCCAGGTATGGTCTTCGGGACTGGGCGTTCCTATTTGACCGATGGTCGCATACATCGCGCCACGAGTAGCCGAAAGAAGCCAAACGTCGGTGCGGCTCTATACGGCGCCTGCGCACCGACGTTCGGCTACTTTCAGAAAATTGTGACGCGATGTATGCGACCGTCGGAAGCCTGTCAATCAAATGGGAAAGCCCAGTCCCTGCAGCCCATACCCGGAAGCGGCGGAGAAGATCGCTCTCTAAAACGGTAAGTACAGCTTCGATTTTAAAAAACTACCCGATTCCCCTAGACAAAATGAGCATCAATCTAAGGTTAAAAATTAAGTTTTTGGTTGACCCTCCACTTTAAATAAACTAAACGATTACTCAACTTGGGGGTCAAGATGTCCTCCATGGTCCTTTGCTCAGTCCAACTCGCAAAGTTCTCAACTCCTTGAATCTCCATGTCTTCCTCTTTGTCCTTCCAAACACATATGTTGTCCCAAACACTTGTTTCTACAGATGCTGTCCAAGCCCCTCCCACCCATTTTTTGCTTCCTGCAAAGACCTTCCGGTCTCAGTTATTTACATATCAATGGAGGGGGAGGGAAGAGCCCCTGTAAACATATGCTGTTACTAAACCTAACTCTATATTGCAATAAAGTCACTATAGAAATGGCCATAGCAACACAACTGCATAGAATAGAAGTATATGTGGAACAAATTATCTTCATTTCCATTGACTTCTATGGAGAAACTCACTTTTGACATTCTCCTGGAACGGATTATGCTCGAAATCCAAGGTTCCACTGTATTTTAAAATATGCAAAGTGGTTGGAGGGAAGCTTCAGATTGGCAAAGATGTTTTTATTACAAGTTCATGTGAGCAGACTGTGGTTCCTCTGTAAGTGCAATAGTTAGTTGTTTAATTTGGCTTTATATAAGCCACTTGTGAATCCACTGTACAACAGAACCAAAACTTTGAGAGGAGCAGCATTAGTGGCCAGTAAGGTGTGCCACAGGGGCTGACAAAGAACCCACTAAGAAAAACTCATCAATCTGTTGCATCTCTTGTTGTGCAGGCATATGCTATGTGCCCCTGTGATTGCAGAAGACCATTGTCATGTAACTACCTGGCTGTGCTTTTTCTTATGGCTGTTTTTAATTGCAGTACTGACTGGACATTAATATAAACATATTTTTCAGTGACAAGGTAACACTGCTCTACGATGTCAGTGTAGGGACTGTAAGAATTTGGCGTAGTATACTTTTGATGGCTTTAATTTTTTATTATTTACTTTTAGAAGTTAGTATTAGAGCCCTTTCACACTGATGCAGTATTCAGGCATTTTAGTGCTATAAATAGCACCTGAAAATAGCCTCCCATGTCGCCCGAATGTGAAAGCCTGAGTGTTTTCTCACTGGGGCGGTGCACTTGCGGCACATTAGAAAAAATCCTGCAAGCAGCATCTTTGGGGTGGTTTTGGAGCGCTTGCAAAACGCCCCTGCCCATTGCAATGAATGGTCAGCTCTTCCGAAGCACTGCAACACAGGCATTTTTAACCCCTTCTTTGGGGTTAAAAGCTCCCCACTAGCAGCTGCCAAAAGCGCTGCTTGAAAACGGGTGGCCCCAGTGTGAAAGGGGTCTTGGGGAATATTATTTTTTAAGCTATAGTTGGCTTAGAATTTAACATTTTTAAATGGCAGTAAAGTTAGTTTTTTCATTTGTATCTACAGGTAAGTCTTTATTAAGGCTTACCTGTAGGTTACTGTGAATGTCACTAAGGCTGGCCATAAATGATACAATTTTCTTGTACAACTTTCCTTTAGATTTATCAAAACCATATAAGGTAAACCCTGAACACTTTTTCAATTAAGGAGATGATCACATTTGTAGCATGCACACTGTGCTTGGAATGGGTAGCACACTTAATACTCGCCTAGGTATGATGAGTAGCCCAAATCTTATAAGCAAACACTACAGCATAGTGTAACGTCAGGTTCTTGTGATACCATGTCCAATAAAGTGCTACAGCGTGCAATAAAATTAATATGTTTCAACAACCTCTGCTTGATATATTGCACATATATTGCGGCGGTTAACATATACGTAAACATATTGAGCAAAGATTGTTGAATCATATGAGTTTATGACACACTGTAGCACTTTATTGGACATGGCACAGCTCCATTATTTAAAGGGGTTGTAAAGGTAAAAAAATCCCTAAATAGCTTCCTTTACCTTAGTGCAGTCCTCCTTCACTTACCTCATCCTTCCATTTTGCTTTTAAATGTCCTTATTTCTTATGAGAAATATTCACCTCCTGTTCTTCTGTCTGTAACTACACACTGTAATGCAAGGCGTTCTCCCTGGTGTGGAGAAAGCCTCTTGAGGGGGGAGAGCGCGAGCAGGATTGTCAGGACACCCACTAATACACAGCTCCTTTCTCTATCTGCAAAGTAGAGAGTGTCCTGACTTGCCTGCTCGCCCCCTCGCCCTCAAGAGGCTTTCTCCACACCAGAGAGAAAGCCTTGCATACGGTGTGTAGTTACAGACAGAAGAACAGGAAGTGAGGATTTCTCAGAAGAAATAAGGACATTTAAAAGCAAAATGGAAGGTTGAGGTAAGTGAAGGAGGACTGCACTAAGGTAAAGGGAGCTATTTAGGGATAAAGGTAAAGGAAGCCATTTAGGGAATTTTTTTATTTACCTTTACAACCCCTTTAAGTCATTACAATGTATAAACACATAGTTTAGAGTAGCAGCTATCCTTATCTAATTTTTTTTTTTTCCGTGGATGTTTACATGGTTTTAAATCAGTTTCGCGTGAAGCTCTCTTGGGTTGCTAAACATTCTTCAATCTGGCCGCAAGCATGTCAGCCTCACTTAGGTGTTACTGGAGGAAATTGTGTAAACATGTTAACTAATTCACCCCACCACAGGTACTTGTATTCCGAATTTTAGGGAGGTGGGCAACCTAAAAGAGTTGATCTTCCATTGAGTTGGAACATTTTTGAAATTCAGATCCCTTTCAGACTTATGAGTTGCTGTAATAAATGGCTTGAACACCCCAATGCACAAACAAACCGCGCACACATGTGTTGCAGCATACCGCAGTGCACAACTGTGGTTTAGGGTTGTGCTGCATTGCAAAATAACATGACACAGGCCTGATTTTGGCTCATTAGCAGTGTGCTGGCACCCCAGTATTCACTGCCACATTAAGAAGAATAGAGGCAACAAGGAAATTGTGGTTCATTTCTGTTCAGTTGGAAAATTAGTTTTAAAATATAATTGAAAATTGAACCTAGAAAACTAAGCACCAAACAAGTATAAAGTATATGTTTTGATGTTAAAAATGCCACTGGGAATATGCCTTATTTATCCCAAGACCCGAGTATGATCTGACAGCCTGAACATTGTAACACTATATAAAGATTGTAGGTCAATCACGATATATAAAGCCTAACTTATTTAGCAGGCTTCATGTTTGCTAGCATTTTGGTTTAGCTACGGTTATGAGTTAGGCTGTCAGTACATCGGGAATGATCAGTTTTCAAATATATAGATAATAGTTTGTAGACCCTATAACCTTCACACAAGCTAAGTAATATACACTGATTTGGGCTTTTTTTTTTTTTTTTTTTCAAAGAAATGTAACGGAATACACTTTGGCCTAAATTTAAGAAGGAAGATTAATTTGCAACATTTTCCAATTGTTTTTATAGTAAAAGATATTTAAAAAAAAAAAAAAACAGCAGTGATTAAATACTACCAAAAGAATGGTCTATTTGTATAAAAAATGATATACATTTTAATTTGGGTACAGGTTTGCATGACTAAGCAATTGCCAGTTAAAGTAGCGCAATGCTGAATAGCAAAAACAAACAAACAAAAAAAAACTGGTCACCAAGGGGTTAAAATCTTCCAGTGGTTAAACTATAAGTTTGTTAAACAATTGGGACAGTTGCCACTTTGGTTTAGAACACTACACATTATATAGGGTGGCAAGATCTGAGGGGAAAACCCAGACAGATCTATCTTGTCTTGTAGATTAGATATTGCTATAACTGTAGATGATTATTAAAATATCCTGGTATATTTCTTCTAGGGGAACTAGCAGGTGTCTGGACACATCATAAGGTTAAGATGCATGTTCAGGCGATTTAAAGCATTCTCGGGTTAAGAATCTTTAGTATGCTAAATGGGCCCATCTTATGCTCTACCTATTGACGTATAGTAATCGTCTTTTGTAACTTCACATTATATTGTTTTATTATAATTTATTCATCATCAAGTGTTTAAAAAGTTGATACTGATAAAGTTGGTTTGATCAGCAGACAGTATATATATTTTTTAAAGATAATCTCTCTCGTTCCATGCGCTAATTTTGTGAAACGACATAATTTAATAATAGGTCCATATTTTGGCATGTGAACAATGCGCATGAAAACATTAGAAGTCTGATGGCGCACTGTGGTGTATAATTATAAAGTGGGTAAGCTAGGAAGCTATTAACTATTGTATTCATCTAATTGTGTTATGTCATGTGAATTGTCTTCATACGCATTTCACATGTTTTACTTTAGCCAAACATCTTGACAAGCATATTAACAGATCTTTAGTTCATGCCGTGCTAGGCAGGCTGCCATGCAAGTGGCCTGTAGTTTGTCTTTGTCAGGACTAATAACATCTGGGTTTGTTACATTCTTCTTCTTTGTTTTGCAGCTGGTCATATTGTCCCTGTATCAGAGATTGTTTCAGTTGAAGAAGCGGAAATTGATGAGAAGCACTATGGCATGCAGTGGAAACACATGTGCAAACCTCATGCATTTACTGGTAGAGATTTTTCTTGTTCTTTTAAAACCAGATCATGTAATTGTACAATATTTATCAAAATGATATGCTGTGATTATGCACATCTTAAAACCTAGTAACATCTACTGGAATTTACTAGAAAAGTAGAATAAAATTAGGTAAAAATGGTCAAAGGTTTAGGCCAACTACAGGTGCCAAGACAAATTTAATTCAGGTGAACTTTTTTTTTTTTGGTCTTCATCTGTTTAACCACTTACATACAGGGCATGTTCACCCCCTTCCTGCCCAGGCCAATTTTTATTTTTCAGCGCTGTTGCACTTTGAATGACAATTGCGCGGTCATGCAACACTGTTCCCCCACAAATAGAGCTTTCGTTTGGTGGTATTTGATCATCTCTGCGGTTTTTATTTTTTGCGCTATAAAAGAGCAGCAGCGATTTTGAAGAAAAAAAATATATTTTTTTTGATTTAACTACTTGCCGACCGCCCACCGTCGTTATACGTCCTCACTTTAGAGATGAATATCTCGGTAACGGCAGCAGCTGCTGCCACAATCGAGATATTCATCTCTTCTGTGGGCGGCCGTGTTAACGATAATGGCGGTCTCCGCGACGGATTCGCCGCGAGATCGCCGTTATCGGTGGCGGGAGAGGGCCCCCCCCTCCCGCCGCTCTCCCGCGCCCTCTGCCGCTTACCGTAGCCGTCGGTAGCGGCGGAGGAGATCGCGACCATCCGGCAGCTGAGCGGGGACGAGACTGAAGGAAAAATCTCCTTCGCCCGTCCCCATAGCTCTGCTGAGCGGAAGTGACGTCAAAACGTCAGTCCCGCCCAGCGTCTTAAAGAAACATTTTTTTTTTTTGTCATTTGAAAAAATGACATTTCCAAATTTCTTTTTTTTTTTTTTTATTTGCATTTAAGCCCAAATATGAGATCTGAGGTCTTTTTGACTCCAGATCTCATATTTAAGAGGACCTGTCATGCTTTTTTCTATTACAAGGGATGTTTACATTCCTTGTAATAGGAATTAAAGTGATAATTTTTTTTTTTTTCAGTGTTAAAAATTCTAAAATAAATAAAAATAAATGCGAAAAGCAAAAAAAATTTTTTTTTTAAAGCGCCCCGTCCCGACGAGCTCGCACGTAGAAGCGAACGTATACGCGAGTAGCGCCGACATATGAAAACGGTATTCAAACCACACAAGTGAGGTATCGCCGCGATCGTTAGAGCGAGAGCAATAATTTTTAGCCTTAGGCCTACTCTGTAACTCAAAAAATGCAACCTGTAGAATTTTTTAAACGTCGCCTATCAAGATTTTTAAGGGTAAAAGTTTGACGCCATGCCACGAGCGGGCGCAATTTTTAAGCGTGACATGTTGGGTATCATTTTACTCGGCGTAACATTATCTTTCACAATATATAAAAAAATTGGGCCAAATTTATTGTTGTCTTATTTTTTAATTTAATTTTTTTTTTCCAAAAAAAGTGCGCTTGTAAGACCGCTGCGCAAATACGGTGTGACAAAAAGTATTGCAATGACTGCCATTTTATTCTCTAGGGTGTTAGAAAATATATATATATATATAATGTTTGGGGGTTTTAAGTAATTTTCTAGCAAAAAAAAATGGTTTTGTCTTGTAAACACCGACTCTGAAAAACAGGCCCGGGGCTAAAGTGGTTAATAAATATCACAATTTTATTTTTTTTCAAAAAAATTTTTTTTTCCTCAGTTCAGACCTATACGTATTCTACATATTTTGGTAATAGTAGTAATGGCGGTGATCTGCGTTTTTTTTTTTTTTATTGTGACTGTGACATTGCGGCGGACATATCGGACACTTTTGACACATTTTTTTGGGACCATTCACATTTATTCAGCGATTGGTGCTATAAAACTGCACTGATTACTGTGTAAATGTGACTGGCAGGGAAGGGGTTAACACTATCACTTGAGTGATTCTAACTGTAGGGGGAGGGGACTCACAAGGGGAGGAGACCGATGTGTGTTCAGAGGAACACACCTCAGTCTCCTCACCTCTGACAAGAGGTGGATCTGTGTGTTTACACACACAGATCCACACTCCTGTCGTGATCGCGGGTGCACGGCCGACATCGTGGCGTCCGGGCACGCGCACCGTGTTACGAGTGGTGCTGGCGGCGCTCGCCCCCTAGATTGCCGGGAAGTAAGGACGTAATATAACGTCCACCCGGAGGGAGGGATGGAGGGTTCCTGCCGGCGTCTTATTATGGCCCGGTAAGGAAGGGGTGAAAGCAGACCTTGCACCTTGAATGGTCTCCCTGTTATGTAAACCAATATTAAATTGCTGTATTATGCACAGGGAAAAATAATTCCCTGTAACAGATTTCCCTTTATGTGAACAAGCCAAAACTGAAAGTAAGAGGAATTCCCTCTAAAGTGAGAGAATCCCGGGCTGAAACCAGGGTCACTAGAACTAGTGTCTCTGTTGGAAGATTTCCCCTCTATTACTGTTTTGGTGTCGACACAAAATTCAGGATTTTCTTTCACTTTCAGTTCCAATTAGAACGGGACACAGGATAAATATACCTAATGTGGTGCAGAAAGCAGCAAAACTGACAGGGGTTCTAATCCCTCTCCACGCTATCCAAAACTAAAAAAAAGATTTGCCTTAAGTTGCGCTTTAATTGTGATTCCAGTGTTCCTTGTACATGTTTGTGTAAAATCATGCAATTTTACTTAAAATCCAAAAGCGGCAGCGTAAAGGAAACCTATACTGAGGAATCTTTCTGAAAATGCTAATTTCTTGGCTCTCATGTGGATTCAATAATCTTAATACTTTGCACCACTAACCTGAAGCAAACATGCTAATCAGAAATTCTAACTTCATTCTGACTTCACACGCCACAGACTTCAAAAAATCAAGGTATCAATTGTGGCAGCTAGGTAACTAGTATTTTTGGAAGATGGTCATTTTATAGCATCTTTCTTGTCCTGTACTCACAGGTTCACTTTAAAGTAGTTAGAGGTGGAAAAACTTGAAGAGACATATGTGGACTTGAGTAGAAAACATAAATTAGATCCTTCTGAATTTCCTACTTCCAAACTTGATTCAGCTAGAACTGCATTGAATCTAGCGCTTACAGTAAGGGCAGATGAGGCTTTGAAATGGACTGGTGCTAGATTTTACCGGTTAAAAGATAGGATAGGCCCGATGCTGGCGAATAAATTGTCCCCTAGATTTAGATCAAGGATTCTACCCAAAATTAGACAAGCAGATGGTTCATTTACTCTGAACCCTCGGCGGATAATGACAGCCTTTCAAAACTTTTATTCCAAACTTTACGCTTTTGATGGCGACTATGCATCTGATAAAGTGGAGAAGTTTCTTGATGGCTTAGATCTTCCTAAATTGACAGAGATACATAGAGGGGTATTGGAGGCTCCCATATAGGGCGAGGAAGTTCAGACGGTGATCAATAATTTGAAAACGGATAAGGCTCCCGGTCCGGATGGTTTTTCTTCTCCTTACTACAAAACATTTTCAGTTGTCCTGTCGCCCTATCTCGCACAGTTTTATAATTACTTAACGGATGGTAACCCTATAGGTAAAGAACTCAATATGGCATATATTTCGGTAATCCCGAAACCTGACAAGGACCACAGTCAAGTTGAGAATTATAGACCAATATCCCTTATAAACAATGACCTTAAAATTTTGACTAAAATAATGGCCAATAGATTGTCATCTTTCATAGGTCAATATATTCATAAGGATCAAGTCGGTTTTATTCCTGGGAGGCAAGGTCCAGACCAGATAAGGAGGGCTGTCGATCTAATTTCTATAATGCAATCTAGATGGACTGGGGAACATAAGCAAGAGGGTATGCTTCTTTCATTAGACCTTCAGAAGGCCTTTGACTCAGTTTCTTGGCCATATATGTTTGCAGTACTGAGGAGATGGGGATTTGGTAATAATTTTAATTGATGTTCATTACATTGTACTGATTTATTTTTTCTGAAAATAAACTTAAACTTGAATGAAAAAAAAAAAAAAAATAAAGTAGAACTGAGGCTAGTGTAAAGTGGTGAAGGGAGTATTTGCTGTAAGGTGCAAGTATGCCAAGTGTACTTACATATTATGGCAAACTTACTTTTTGTGTCCAGTGGTTACGGCTCAATGTCCTCTGTTGCCTTCTTTTCCTCTACTCGTGTATTATTTGTTCAACCATTGAGCAGCCAGGAATGATGCAACTCTCAAAAATGTTAGTTGGAACTTCATCATTCCAACATTAGCCCATTGTTTGGCATAACACTGCATGGCACATCCAGAGCAGTCAGTGCAAAAACAACCAAAAGAAAAAAACATGTTGGGAGAAAGGGGTACATTTTTATTTATTTATTTTTGGCAAAAGGCATACAACGGCTCTTCTACCAAAGAACTGTACGGACTATAATACATTTTTTTGAGTATTAAGTTTCACTTAAGATTCTTCAGATGAATTGAAATAAAGTTTGGTGTGCTTATTTTAGGTCTGGTCATTTTTCCTACATCTTCTACCTAAATGCTGTGATTGTAAATGATCATATACTATGTGTTTTTATATCTACACCAATTAGCCGTGACATTATGACCACCACCAGATTAAGAGAAATAACGTTGCGTATATTTCTACAATGGCTTCTCAAAGTGGGTGGAGTATATTGAGCAGCAGGTGAACATGTTGTCCTGGAAAATTATGTGCTGAAACCCCAATAAAATTTCAAACTAAAGATTTGAGATGCTTTCACAAAGTCTGAATTGTAATGGCTAGTCGACTGGGTTGGAGCAACTCCAAAATTGCATCTCTTCTGGGATGTTTCCAGTCTACAGTGGTGAGGACCTACCAAAAGTGGTCCAAGGAAGGAAAACGGGCAAACTAGTGGCAAGGACATGGGCGGCCAATGCTCATTAATACATTTTAATACATATGGTGAGCAAATGCTAGCTGTGTAGTCCAATCCAATAGAATGACTACCGTAGCTCAAATTGCTGAAAAACATAACGGTTTCCATAGAAAGGAGTCGGAGCACACAGTACATCAGTCTTGATTTATTTGGGCTTGGTGGTAGTATATCATATTTTCTGGTGGCAGTTGCCTTTTTCAGCAGGATAATTCACCCTGTCCCACCGTGCAACCCACATTACTTAAACGATCTGCTGCCAACAGCTTGGTGTCGCACACCATAGCATACTTTCAGAGTCCATGCCTCATCGGGTCAGGGCTTTTTTGGTGGCAAAAGGGGGACCTACTCAATATTAGGTGTGTAGTTGTCATAATGTTATGGCTGATCAGTATCTATCTATTTATCTATCCTTTTTACAGTGATGGGAGCATTTTATGATAACATTTTTCTGTGTTTTAGTGCACTATGTACAGAGATCGAAGAAGCATCGCTGGCGGTGCAAAGCAGTGACTTTCTGGTGCAGTGACGAGCTTCTGTGTTGCCATTGGTTGCAAGCACTTAATAATCTACTTGAGCAACAGGGTATGTTCTATAGTATACCAAAACTTTTTTGTTGTTGTTGTTTATATCGGAATAAAATTCTACTTTTTTTTTTTTTTTGGAAGATTCTGGCACTTAAGTTTGAGAGTCAGGAATACCTGAAGATACCTCATGTTTTTTCTGGCTTGTCAACTGCCAGACTTCATACAATGTGTTTTAACTCCTTGGAGTATATCGCTTTGTAAAATAAAAAGTTATTAAAAAGAATGTAGACAAGTGCAAGGTTCTTGGTGAACACTGATAAGTGGTTTTACAAGATAGCAACTTGCAGACTTCAGAACAACAAGGCAAATATTTAAGTAAAAGAGATGGGTTTTCTTACTTGACTGTTAGACCCCATTCACACCTGAGCAACAGCCGCGTTCGGCGGTAGCGGCGTATTTTGCCGTGGGTGTGAAACTTTAAATTTTTTTTTTTTTTCAAAAGTCTTCCCATTGCTGTCAATGGGAAAACGCCACTGTCGCCTGAAAAAAAGGGTCCGGGACTTTTTTTCAGGCGACAGGCGTTCGGCGTCTATGAGATGTGAACCATCTCCATAGACAGCAATGGTAATTCTCCCCTCTAGCGGCAGAAGCGTCCGGCGTCGGGCGTTTTGTCGCTCAGGTGTGAATGCAGCCTAAGTGTTTTGTGTATTTCTTTCAAATCTGTGCAGTGATCCTGAATGAAACTGTGACAAAGACCTGTCACCGCTGCGCTCTCTTGTACAGGTTGACCAGTCTTTTATACGCTCTTTCCTCCAGCTTTCTGCAGGAGGGCCCCTCCGAAAAGCTTTGATTTATGCTCAAGCTAGCGGCGGAACAGTACTGTTGTCACAGCTACCTTTACCAGGAGTTTGGTTTTGTGCGACAGCATAGGCCAGCACATTTCAATAGGCTGCCCTATACGTGACAAACCCTTTTTGACGGGTGGCCAAAATGTGCATTTCCTAGCTGCGTTTGGGATGTCATTAACAATTGATGCACCCCAAGTGTGACGCGCGTTCCCTAAATGTGTGCATTTCTGCACGCATTACCGAAACACGCAGGTGTGAGTGGGGACTAAAGTTGATGTGTTCAAACTGAATATGATAAATATAGTAAAAATAAATGTTTTACATTTTGGCCTCTATTTGTCTTATTTTGTACCTTTTTTAAACTATAGCCCAAAATTATTCTTTTTAAAATGTGGAAATTTTATTGCTTTTTTTTTTTTTTTGGGCTAAAGTCCTCCTCTCGCAGTTCAGCTCGCCCATCTCCCCTCCTATAGCACCTGATTTATGTTTACATTGAATATGAGAAATCTGCTGGGTGACTGAAGAGACTGGGGGGAGCTTAGCTTGCCTGAGTAGTATTTGAATGACTTCTGCTCCAAGCATACTAGCATTATTTATAAGCTCGAAAAATGCTAGGAAAAAAAGCTGGATGTAAAATGGTTGAGAATAGTGTTTGTGTGCCAGCTTACAGTAGCATTTTGAGAGCATTAGCGTTTTTATAATACACGAGGGAGGCGAGAAAGGGGGAAAAAAAAACCCTCAAACGATATTTTAGTAGTGTGTGTGTGGTGATAATGGCTTAATGTAGTGTGCATGGACACATAGAATAACACTCTTTAGCTTCTAGGAGCAGAGAGAATGCTAGTGTGCATGGAGCCTTAGTATTGCTGTGACGTTTGAGAGTTCACTGCCCTGCAATGGCTGCAAATACTTTTATCGACAAAGGCTTGTATGAATACTTTTCTTTCTGCTTGTTAATATTTAAAGACATGAATGTTCTTAACCTGGTCATAGGTAAACTTTAAAATAATTACCATTGATAAGAAAATTGACAAGTCACAAACCAGGAAGTGGCAGATTTATGTTTTTTCTAGTTCTTAGTATAGTATGTTTATGAGCTCGTTGATGGGTGAAGAAGGGTTTATTTTACCATTAGTTCCTCAGCTTAAGTCAGCCAAGCACAATATATATGAATAGAATTGGTGTGAAAAATGGCTTGAAAGCCTACAGCAATTGCCACATTTAAATAGCAATACATTTTTAGATGGACTGGAATAAAGCTGTAGGTAAATTAGAAAACTTGCAACACTTTTTTTTCTCATTTGTAAAGTTAGAACTAGCTGTGTAAAAATATGACTTGCAGCCAAATTCATTTTTTAAAGGCATATTTGTTTTCTTACAGCTTGTAGGCCAAAGCACTTATTGGTTTATATAAATCCATATGGTGGCAAGAAGAAAGGAAGGAAAATCTACGAGAAGAAGGTGGCTCCATTGTTCAGTCTTGCCTCTATCACTACAGATGTCATTGGTAAGAAGCATGGTCTTTCATTACTTCTAAAACCACAGCCATGAACACTGGAGGATGAATGGTACATAAGCTGATTTATGGCAATATTAAAGCGTGTTCCTTATCTTAAGCCCTAGGCGCTAACGGTATGCAAATATGCAGCCTATCCATAGGTGGGCTTTTGTGCTGAGGCCGCATATTTGTGTACCGATTTGCAGGCACACCCGAGCAGAGAGCTCTCACCATGCGTGCTTTGGCATAGTTACCGGCGGCTAACGGATCGGGAGCTTTTCGATCATGTGACAGCCAATTACGGAGGTTACATGAACATAAACCCTGGCCACCAGTATCTGAAACCTTTTTAAAGGCCAGGAGGCACAGGTGCCAGGGTGTTAACGGAAACTGGCCATGAGGAGTAACACACAGACTGCCAGTGCTGACCTCCTACTTCTGAAAATGCTACTTGCCTGCTTGCCATACTTGACTCTTTTGCTTCATCACTGGCCCGAGCCAAGCATTCATACAACCTCAATTCCAAAAATGTTGGACATAAAAACAGAATGCAATGATTTGCACATCTCATAAACCCATATTTTATTCACAAAAGGGAATGGAAGACCTGTCAAATGTTTAAACAGAAAGATTGTACCATTTTAATAAAAACAAAATGTTTTAAAAATGTTCACAACAACCCCATGCAAAAGCTTAAGGCTGCCCCTCCAGGATCATGTAGGTCATCATTTGCGGTCAGCTGCTTGGAGTGCAAGGAGGGCAAGGGCTCCATAGAAGTCAATGAAAGGAAAAACATCCCAAGAGCCACACATCAAATAAAACCTCATGTAAGGAGTAGAAGCAGTCTCAGTCTGGACTCTGTCCAGGCCACGCCCACAGGGCGTAGTCTGACTAAGCCCTGTGGGCAGGGCAACATGCAGGAAAGGACTAAAAATAGCCAAAACAATAAAAAAAAAGTTGCTTAACATAAAATTGCAAATACTTTAAATATATCATCCACAATACATAATAAAAAGCCTGAGGCTCTCAGATGGCACTGCATTTAAAATTGACTTGATTCTGTGATGGACATCCCTGTATGGGCTCAGGAATGCTTTAAAAAACTGTCTGTGAACACAGTTCACCGTGCCATGAAAAAATGCAAATTAAAGATCTGTCATGCAAAGAAGCAGCCATATCTGAACATGATCCAGAAATGCCACCGTCTTCTCTGAGCTAAAGCTCATTTGAAATGTTCTGTTGCAAATTGGAAAACTGTTCTGTGGTTAGGCGAATTGAAATTCAGCATTTTGTTTTAGGCAACCATTTGCGCCACTTCCTCCTGACTAAAGAGGAGAGGGACCTTCCGGATTGTCATCAGCACTTGGTTAATAATTCTGCATCTCTGATGGTGTGGGGTGCATTACTGTCTGGAATGGGTGGCTTGCACATATGGAAAGCCACCATCAATGCTGAAAGATATATCTTGGTTTTAGAGCAGCATATGCTCAGGCAAGAATGGGGCGATTTACTTCTCCGTCTAAATATTTCATAGGTTTCCTATTTTCTTTTGTAAAATAAAATGTGTGTTTTTTTGTTTTTTTTTATTATTTAAGATTTACAAATCCCTGTTTTTGTGTAGATTTTACAAAGCGCCCCACATATTTGGAATTGAGGTTTTACAAGAAAATACTTTGCTTATATGGATACTTATTTAGTGTCAGTGACTTAGAATGTATTGAAGCCATTGTATAGGTAAACCAACTAAGCAAATGGCATTTTTGGAATGAGTTGAGCTAAAGCAGAAGTCCATCTTTTTTGACGAGCCTCGTTTTAAGTGATTTTTTAAGGTGTTGTTTTTTATTTGTATTTTTTTTATTAAATAACACTGTTATACTTGCCTTCTCTGTGCAATGGTATTGCACATAGCGGCCTCAAACCTCCTCTACTGGGGTCCTCCTCTTTTCCGATTGCCCACATAGCAAGCTGCTTGTCATGGGGGCACTTGTGCTGGCTATATCTAGAGACACACAACATGGCTTGGCTTCTTGTTAAGAATAATATTTTTCACTCCCAAAAAGAGTTGTGCCACGTACACGACCGTTTTTTGGGTTGTAAAAAATGAAATTTTTTTTTAATGTCATTAAAAACGATCGTGTGTGGGCTCCAGAGCATTTTTCACAATGTAAAAAATGTCCATTAAAAATTTCGAACATGCTCTAATTTTTCACGTCGTTTTTAACATTGTAAAAATGGTCGTGTGTGGGCTTAACGACGTGAAAAAAACGCGCATGCTCAGAAGCAAGTTGTGAGACTGGAGCGCTCGTTCTGGTAAAACTAGCGTTCATAATGGAGTAAGCCCATTCATCACGCTGTAACAGACTGAAAAGCGCGAATCGTCTTTTACGAACGCAAAAGCAGCCCCAACGGTGGCGCCATCCGCATGGAACTTCCCCTTTATAGTGCCGTTGTACGTCACCGCACTTTGCTAGAGCATTTGTTTTTTCACGATCATGTGTAGGCAAGGCCGTTTTAACGATGGGGTTGAAAAAACGTTTTTTCTAGACCTTTAAAAAATTTCATTTTTTTACAACCCGAAAAACGGTTGTGTGTACGCAGCATTACACTGAGTGAAATATAAAGTCTGTTATCCAGAATTTGTGAAAGACTTTCCAAGTGGGTGTTTGGCACAATGGCCTTGCAGTGCTTCAGCTTTAGGTTCAGTTTTACACTAAGACACAGCCGCCTAGTTTGTATGTTCTCTGTTTGTTTTTTTGTGTTTTGGTTACATTTTTTTCTTTCACAACATAAAGACATGCTTGTATTGATTAAACTAGTATTAAACCCAAAAACAAAAGTATAATATTGCGGCATACCAATCCTTGAATGTGGTGGCTGCATTTCTTTTTCTTAGACTCCTTTTCTATTATTTTCTCCTGGTGGTCTGGCCAGTAACACAAATACTGCAATAGGGCATATTCACCTTGGATGGAGGAGCATCAGAGATGCCTTTGGACAGCAGCATTGTCAATCTGGGGAGAGGGTAATGTTGGATGCACCAGTAGATTTAGATGGCGTTAACCTATCAATAGCTCACTGGCACAGTACAGTGTAAATAAACCAATGTCATTTGGTGGCCAGGAGCTTTGTGTGTGCATGAGCGATAAAAGCCGAACTCCCACCAACACTTTAGGCAGCTACAGCAGCATTTTTTTTTCTTTTGGGATAAAAGGTTTACATAAATGAATTAAAGATGATCATTGTAAGCACCCCTGTCAGAGTTAAATATTTTGCCTCAACTTTCTAACTGGCACTTTTGTTGAACAGCTCAGTCTGCTAAAGGAAATTGAAAAACAGACTTCTTGACCGGATCACTAGGTCAAAATAAAGAAAAACAGAATTAAAAAAAATAAATAAAAATGCAGCCACCACATATAAGATTCAGTAAGCTTCAATATGTTTTTTGGGTTTAAACCCCTTTCCCAGTGTTTGTACATGTATGACTTTAGCACATTTGTTTATTCTGAGAGGCTTACAATCTAACAAATATTAAAGCGAAGCTCCACCCAAAAGGGGAAGCTCTGTTTATCTGCACTCCCCCCCCCTGCTGCCACATTTGGCACCTTTTATGGGGGGGCAGGTACCTAGTTTTGACAGGTGCCCACTCCCATTTCAGGCTGAGTTTGGCCCCCTTTTCCTCCCACCGCTTATTCACAGAGCGCAGTGCGACATGTGCAGTAGAAAACTGTCTGAAGAAGCCACAAGGCAAGGGCTCCAGTGCTTTTTTTTTTTACAGCGTTCCAGTAGAGTCCAGTGCAGAAAAAATGCAGCGTGTTCTTTCTTTTTTTTTTTTTTTGTGGAATGGGAAAACCCTGCAACTGACTGCCCTGGTGTGAGCTATGACATATAATCTACTTTCCATGCGTTTTTTGATTGACTGCATGTAGTGTGAACTGGCCCTATGTGTTTAACATTCTTCCTATCACTTGGTTTAGCTTTTTGTGTTTATTCAATTTAGGAACAGGTGACTGGTTTAATATACTGTTTTTATACTCGAGTAAAAGCCGTCCCGAATATAAGTAGAGGCACCTAATTTTACCACAAAAAAATGGGAAAACTTATTGACTCAAGTATAATCCTAGGGTGTCCATCTGCATGCCTCACTGTGCCCATGACTAGACTGACGTTTAACATGGGAGTCTATGTAAGGGGTGCCCGGATTTGAAAAATTGGTGTCCCTCAGACAGCAAACTTGTAGAGGAGAAATTGGGCTACATGTGTGCCAAGTTCCAGGTCCAGGAGACCTACAACCGGCCGGTATCGGGGCCCCAAAATCACCGGAGAAATGACCGTTTAACATGGGAGTCTATGGAAGGGGTGCCTAGCTTTGAAAAATCGGTGCCCCCCGGACAAAACTTGTAGAGAAAGAGTGGGGCTATATGTGTGCCAAGTTTGAGGTCCAGGGGACCTACGATTGGCCAGTACCGGGTCCCCAAAGTCTGGGAGATCAGGCACAAAAAGGTAACTCGAGTATTAGCCGAAGGGGGCATTTTCAGCACACAAAAAATGTGCTGAAAAACTCTGCTTATACTCGAGTGTATACAGTAATCACTTTAAAACATTTATTAGATTCATTTTGTAGCTTTAAATTGTCATAATGCCTTTTCATCATAGGTTTAATAGCAATTTTAAGTGGACAAATAATCGGTTGTGTGCTTTTAACCACTTAAGGACTGCCTCCTGCACATATACGTCAGCAGAATGGCACGGCTGGGCACATCCACGTACAGGTACGTCCTGAAGGTCCGGGACCGCGGGACTCGCGGACCTGATCGCCGCTGGAGTCCCGCGATCGGTCCCCAGAGCTGAAGAACGGGGAGAGCGGTGTGTAAACACGGCTTTCCCGTTCTTCAGTTCTTCACTGTGGCAGCAGCATCGATCGTGTCATCCCTTTTTATAGGGGGACACAATCGATGATGTCACACCTACAGCCACACCCCCTACAGTTGTAAACACACTTCAGGTCACACATAACCCCATCAGCGCCCCCTGTGGTTTACTCCCAAACTGTGATTGTCATTTTCACAATAAACAATGCATTTTAAATGCATTTTTTGCTGTGAAAATGACAATGGTCCCAAAAAAGTGTCTGCCATGATGTCGCAGTCACAAAAAAAAATCGCTGATCGCCGCCATTAGTGGTAACATTTTTTTTTTATAAAAAAGGGAATAAAACTATCCCCTATTTTGTAAACGCTATAAATTTTGCGCAAACCAATCGATAAGCGCTTATTGCGTTTTTTGTTTTTTTTTATATACCAAAAATAGGTAGAAGAATACGTATCGGCCTAAACTGAGGAAAAAAATGTTGTTTGTTGTTTTTGGGGGATATTTATTATAGCAAAATTGTCGCTCTATTTTTGTTTATAGCACAAAAAAGAAAAACCGCAGAGGTGATCAAATACCACCAAAAGAAAGCTCTATTTGTGGGGAAAAAAGGATGCCAATTTTGTTTGGGAGCCACGACGCACGACCGCGCAATTGTCGGTTAAAGCGACGCAGTCCCGATTTGCAAAAAGGGGCCTGGTCCTTTAGCTGCATTTTGGTCCGGGGCTTAAGTGGTTAAATGATATTGTGTTTGTACCATAAATATCTATTTAGTGAAGATTTGGATCTGGAATTTTTTTGTTTTTTTTCGAGTGTTTAATGTGGTATATAAACAATAAATCTTTGCTTCATAGGTTGTAATGCACGTGAGGTTCATACTTGAATAGTTCCCGTTTTAGTCTTTTATGAAAACTGCTAAATTTAATTCAGCATCCTTCGGTGTCAACTGATAAATGTCATTTACAACTAAATAGTTTCTTCTGTGCTGTAATCTTTTATTTTCTTCACAGTGACAGAATATGCAAACCATGCTAGAGATAATCTTTATGAAGTCAATCTGGATAAATATGATGGGTGGGTATTACATGGCAACGTTTTATATTTCTTTTAACGTGTTCTAATTGTAAGGTAAAATAATAACTGTAAATAAAATAACTTCATGCAACTTAATGAATTTTCCATGCTGTCTGCCAGAACTTCATAACACTATCCTAATTTTCGTTTTCATTTCATTCCTTATATTTATGGTTTTAATATGAACAATTTGTAAAAAAACAAAACTGATATAAAAGAGAAAAGTTGTGCTCAACTGATCAACCAAAAATAAATTATCATATTTTATATTTGATAAAATGGTTAAATGTAGTGCCGAAGCAACTAACCAATTAATCGACAACTAATCGATTTCCAAATTAATCGATTACAATTTTCATAATCTATTAATCGGCCAGTAACATAATTGGGTTAAAAAAAAAAATGGCCCTTTTATAGTACAAAAAAGCAAATCGCTACTGTAAAAATTACTTTCACTGTCCCACGGTAAAAAAATGAACCCCTTACAGTAGCGATTATTTGCTCTTTGTACTTTTTTTTTTTAACCCCATTATGTTACTAAACATCTCAGGCCTGGGTTCACACCTCAGTTTTTTGGTGCTTTTTGCAGAAACTTCCATTGAAGTATATTGAACCAAAAAAAATAGCACCGTTTTGGGTTAAAAGTCCTTGCCCTTTCCAAATACGCAGCAGCTGAAAAAAAAAATCATGGATGTGAACGTGTCCCATAGGAAAACATGTAAATGAACTGTAGATCATTTACATGTTTTCATATGGGACACGTTCACATCCATGTTTTTTTTTCAGCTGCTGCGTATTTGGAAAGGGCAAGGACTTTTAACGCAAACCGGTGATATTTTTTTTGGTTCAATATACTTCAATGGAGAAGCTGCAGAAAAGCATGTAATGTGTTTTTGCGGCAATTTGTGCTTTGTAATCTGCCCAACAAATTGGCCCAAAAAAAAAATGCAAGTCCTTCTTTTTTTTATTTTTTAAAGGCTATTATCCGATTAATCGAAACAATAATCGGCCAACTAATCGATAATGAAAATAATCGTTAGTTGCAGCCCTAGTTAAATGGTTTTACACAGAGCTGACCATATCCTCTTTTTCTGGGGTCCCCTGCTGGTGATCTGGGCTCCTCCCCTCCTTTTGTGTTCCATCATAGTAAGCCGCTTCCTATGGTGGCATACGTCCATGCTTGATTCCGAGCCGTGCTGTGTGTGTCTATTACACACAGTGCTGCTCTGCCCCCTGCTCCCTCATCACTAGATTTGATTGACCGGATGAGCTAGCGGCTTCCCCTGCTCTCAGAGTTCAGTGAGGAGTGAGCGAAAAAGTAGCGCCCCTGCTCTCAGGCACAGTGCTAGATCGAATTCAGGCTTAGGTAGGTGTTTAGGAGGGACTGGGGTAGGAGCAGCATATCAAAGGTTTTTACCTTAATGCACAGAAGTGAAGTACAAAGGCTGTAATACATATGCCAATGTAAGCGTGTCCCTGAAGACACATTTGGGATACACCTGGATTTATTTTCCTTGCTTGCATCCACATGTCCCTCTGCATCTTCATTGGCTCTGCCAAACAAGGCTTCCTTTTCAGGAGCTGCGACTTTGATGTTCCTGCAGCTACTTTTGCACATATAGCTCGGGATTATGAGAAGTCTAATCTATTCCTTTTGCATTTTGGATTTCACAAAATATTTTTTACACTTATGAAAATGTATTTTGCGCTATATAGTTTTGTGATTGATTTGTTATTTCTTTGTCACAAGTGCTGATTATTTTATTTCCCTTTTGGAGTTGTCCACTGCACCTTGAGTTTATACCATGATACTGGCTCCTGTTCTAATCTTGCTATGCTTTCGCATTCTGGGATACCTAGACAACCTCTAATTGAGAGGTAGTTGGCACAGACTTTGTCAATCATGCTGTTAAGATTCGCTTTGTCTCCTGAACCTTCAGAAGTAAATGTTCTAATTGACCCATCACTTGGAGCACCTAGGTTTCCTACAATACTTCTCAGTCCGAAGTTCGCGCTCTGCAGGGAAAAAAAACTCTTGGCTCTCTGTTTCCAATTTCAGATCTTGCAGTTCTAGAGTTCTCCTACTCTTGATTTTTACCTGAGTTTTGAGTCCGATGGTAGATTCATTTTGAGGAAGTCCCTCTCTTCAAGTTCCTATCTAGTCTTTTGCATACAAGCCTCCTGCGTGGAATAAGAAGGCACATTATCTGGACAATGTACTAATCCATGGGTGCCCAACCCTTTGAAAAGTGAGGGACACTTAAGCAAATTGGTTACTGGTTGCAGGCCACAATGTGCGGAGCAGGCGGATGACAGGTCTGTGTCCACTCTGCATATGCAGATTGGACACAGACACAGTCCCCTCTAGTCTATGAGCCTTTTCAATTTGCCCAGATGGAAGAGGACGGATCCTCTTCTGTTTTTTTAGCAGATTGAATTGGAGGAAGGCAGGTGTAAATTGACACAACTCAGTTTACATCTGCTGCTCTATAGAGGTAAATGGAGGGTATAATTGGGTTGGACCAATTGTGTGAAAGCGTCCTAAGGCTGCTTTCACACTGATGCGCTGCAGTTTACCTACACTGTGGGTGCAGTGCAGTACACCTGCGGTTTAGCTGCACTTTGCCGTAGACTTCTTCTATATCCTGCAGGTTTGGTGCCCTTTTTTTGAAAGCACACCAAACCTGCAGGTAATAACAGAAGTCTATGGCTCAGTGAAGGTAATCGACAGGTGCAACTGCGCTGCACTTGCTGATCAGTTTGATAGCAGCCCAGTAACCACTAAATAACAGATGCCCATATATACACTGTGATTTTAGTAACAAACTTGCCTTTAATAACAGTCTTTTATTCAGGTATTGCTGGCTGTTGCAGTCCCAGGCAGAGTGCATTTGGTATCAATCCTCCTGTGACAGGTCCCGGTGCCATACAAGAATCATTTGCTTATGCGCCTCTGCTCCGCAGCGGCTTGCTTCTTCTACCGCCGGCTTCATTCACAACACCGATGCTCTGAGATGGCGGGTCGGCAACCTACGATCTGGGATAGCGCCCCCGCCATCCCAGAGCAGGAGGCCACGTCAGAGGGCTCCATGGGGCACTGGTTGGGCACCCCTGTCCTAATCTGGATGCAGAAGAAGGGTTCCTTCACTTGGAAACACTTCAGGATCTCTGTGGCAGGTGGGGAATGCCGGGTGTGGATACCTTGTTTTCCAGCTTCAACATCGGACCAGACAAGTTTATCTCCAGATTCCGGGATCCTCTGGCCCTATCAATAGATGCTTTTGTGACTTATGGAATTGGTTCAATCTGGCTTTACCAGTTTTGTAGGAAAAGTGTAGATCAGTTATGATACTGCAACACTGAAGAGAAAAGAGTTCCAGATCACCTGGTCCTCAACCTAGTACTGTTTATTCTACTTAAACCATCCTTTGAACTGATCAAAGCTATCCCTTTGTCTGTCTTTATTAAAGGTGGCCTTTCTGGTTGCCTCCCTTTCAATCCACTTAAGGATAAGGCTATCTCCATGTCATATGATGGTTGACTAGATCAGTACATACCCCCTTGGGGTTTTCAGCAGCAAGCATCTGTTTCACAGGCCCTCCTCTGTCTTGCTGCTTTTGCACAAAGCTGAAATTACGGGAGTGGTAGGAGTTCTACTGCCTCCTTTTTTTTTTTTTTTTTGCTGTTGCCATTATCCATTTCTAATGTAGGTGGCAGCATAACCCAGTTACACCTGAATTCATTCTGACCATTCATAAACTCCCAAGAAAAATATTTTAATGTAAGTAAAAAAATCCTGCTTTAACCTCTTGGCGCCCGTGCTATAGACAAGACGTCTACAGCGCGGCGCTTTCCTGCCGGGTGGATGTCCATGGATGTCCTCCTGTTTACTCCTGCGATTTTTGTGGGGAAAAAAGGATGTCAGTTTGGAAGCCAAGTCGCACGACTGCGCAATTGTCATTTAAAGTGTGACAGTGCTGAAAGCTGAAATTTCGCCTGGGCAGGAAGGGGGTATATGTGCCCAGTAAGCAAGTGGTAAAGCAATATTGAAGTCCAAGTTATTTTTCTTTTAAAAATAACAAACATTAAACTTGTGTGCAATGGGTTTGCACTGAGCAGCCTCGATCCGGCTCCGCCTTCCTGCCAAGTGCTTTCACAGCAAACGGCTTGCTGTGCGATCACCCAAAGCTCGCTCCCAAGTTGCTGCTCTGCAGGTTCATTCAGAAACGGAGCCGTGGCATACTCTCCCTTCTTGGATGCTCAATGGCTCCCACTACTGTCTCAGCCAGAAAGGATGGAGAGCACCCGGAGAGCTGAGACTTTTTGTGCACATGTCTGGATTGTGATAGGGCTCAGGTAGGTATTAGTAGGGACAGATGTTTTTTTTTTACTTTCCTGCATAGATTGCAGGATGGTAAAAAAAAAAAAAAAAAAAAAAAAATTGAACCTTTAGCTTTCATAGAGTCCTTGACTAACCAAGTTTCCTTGTTCTTCTTTAAAAAAAAAATGATTCGGGTTACCAAAAAATCAATAGGCTTTGCATATGTTCTGACAAGAAAGTTTTATGTTTTTCAATGAACCTTTTAAACACTAAATCATGAAATTATTCTTTGTTACATTTTCACTCCGTTAACATGTATATATTTTGTGTGTGTCAGCAAAAGTATATGGTTATGTTTGTTAGTATTTATTCATAACATGACAGCTGTATAACTGTTATAACGTTTTATCACTGCAGCATTGTTTGTGTTGGTGGCGATGGAATGTTCAGTGAAGTGCTTCATGGCCTTATAGGCCGAGTACAAAAGGATACTGGTATAGATCATAACAATCCTAAAATTCCATTATCTCAGTGCTATATGAGGATTGGCATTATTCCTGCTGGTAAGTTGGCTTTTTATGTTCATTGTAACCTCAATGTTGTTCTGCTTCGTTTGTGGTTTTGTAATGCTACCCTTTTTGCTCAGTGATGCAGCTCATTTTATTATTCCATATGTGACCTTGCTGTGATAAAATCCCATTTCAACTATAGAACAAAGCTAGCATATCAAAATGATCAATGGGATCATGTTCACATCAATGAAGATTCAACTGGTTGCATTCACACCCTTTAGGTTTCTGCCTGTATGCAAGGTCATGTGCCCTACCTCCTTAATTAAGTCAAGCTTTTTCTATATTCATGTTATTTGCAGTGTTCTATTTTATCAATTACACACAAATTAGTAATATTTCCCCAGACAAAATTATATGCATTAGTTACTGAAATAGAATATTATTTGGTGCTAAGTGTTTTGACACTACCGCTCTTTTTTAATGACTGTTTTAGAATTGCGCAGACAAGTACTTGCAAATCTCTGTTTGCCATTTGTATTTCTTTTTTGCAGAAACTTTCAGTGCAATGAAAAACTGTTTACATTCACATGAAAAATGTTAATGTGGGTTGCAGTATTAAATTGGGAGTAAAGGCTAAACCTAACCAACGCTAAACCTGCTTTCATCCCCAATTCTAAGACTAATCTATCTAACCCTGTAATGAAAAGGTCACCTATTCTGAAGCTGTTCCTATCCAGTCTCCAGAGGGGCCTTCTTAGTGCAGGAGAAAACAGACAGCGGCTTGGAAATGCTTGGGAAGTCATGTTATCCATAGATTTACTGTGGGGCTTCCATTGTAGGCTGCCTCTCCTACACTTTGAAGCCACTGCTGACAGCTCAGCCTTCGACAGGAGCAGAACATTATTCGCAACATGCATATAGGTGTTTAATTGTTAAAAAAAATGCAAATGGTCATATTTCCACAACGCATATGCCAATTTTGAGAGAAGCCCGTAGATGCTTATCCAAATCTAGAGGATAGCCACCAAGGAAGAGGGGGCAGATCCAGGGACCAAACCCTCCCCTGGGGCGGACATGGGTGCCAGTAATAGCCGGAAGGCACTCTGAGGTTGACACTGTAACAAAATATGCCAAAAATCTGAGTAGTTAAAATTGGGGACAACATCACAAAAGACTTGCTACACCTACACCTGGCACAGAGATATTGCAAATGAGGTAAGAAGGGGGCACAGAGTAGCTCAATTGCCTTTAAAACAACCATAAATAAAGTTAGTAAAGATATTTGGTAATTTATATGGTCTGTAAAAGAAAAAAGAAAGGGGTCTTAAAATTGCTCTTTAAGGCAGCGCATCACTTCGTGGAGTGTGATATTATCCAACCCGGTCTCCCAACTGTGCAGGGAAACCCATTGGTAGTTCCCAATGCAGCAGCTGCTTTCAGTACGGGCAGAAGACCTGTAGAAGAGATAATCTTGTCCCCCAGATCTGACCCCTCCCAATCATGAGAGCGCCTGCCCACCACGAAAAAGCAAGCCAAGGCAGCCAGCAAGACCTTCTGCACTCCATGTGCTGCCTCAAGCAGGAAAAGTCCATCGGGACATACTCTTCCTGGACACATTTAACCAAAATAAGGCATAGTGTATAAATTCATTCATTAACTCAAAAATATCAAGGTAAATGTTTACATGATTGGGTAAGCGAGCAGTACAGATATTTCGGAACATTCACTTTACAGCAGGAGTTTTCACATGAAAGACAGGTAGGAATCAATATACAAACTGAAAAAACAAGTAACATAGTCAATTTTTTTTTACAAAACCTCTTGATGGTCACCTGGCGTTGAGAGTGCAAGGTTTTGGACAATGTTTTACCTATGCTTTACATATTATAAAAAATAATTTACTTCCAGGATCTATCAAGGATCCATTTAAAGGATGTCAATGCTCTTCTGGGTATACGCAAGAAGGATTTTTGTTACTTCTAAGCCATTTATTGTCACAATGTACAATTCTCAAACCTTACATTTTTTGTCTTGAATAACTGCAAAGCCTGTTGGTACCTTATTGATTAGATCTTTGAGTCTGTTCTCATATTTTCCAAAACAATGTTCTATTGTGTTACTTTTGTTTGATGTACAACCTGTCAGAAGTTGGGATCTACCTAGACAACATGGAGGAAGTCAAAGATCAAAGCAATCCATCCTCTTCCAACTTTTAAATCACCCCCCTGTAATGTATTCCCCCCCCCCCTTCCAGTAATGTATTGTCACCCCGCCCCCCCCCCCCCCCCCCACACACACACACACACAGTAGTTTTCTCTGTGCCCCCCAAATAAGTATTCTCTGTCTCCCACAAGTAATTTTTTTTTTTTTTAGCTCTCTCCAGCTGTACATCAGAGTGGAGTGCGAAGCAGCACAGTGCTGGATAGAGGGTGAGAGCGAGAGCTTCAAAGTTAACTTTTCATGTCAAGCTGATAATTGGTTGCTAGGACTACCTATCAACTAATCACCTGCTGGTTAACTAAAGCAGATTCTATCCAAATTCAGAGACAAAATTCAAGTGTGGAACAAACTAAAAATGTCCCTGGCAGGCAAAACTAATCTCATCAAAATGATACTAATGCCCCAGTTGCTGTATTTCTTGCACAATGCTCCTATGGTGATCACCCTGAAAGTATTCAGAGTGGTCAACTCTCTCTTCAGGCAGCTGCTGTGGGACACCAAAACCCCTAGGATCAAACTTGAGCAGTTGCAGCGCCCGAAGGAGGGGGGTGGGCTGGCACTACCAAATCCCTGGATATATTACTTAGCGGCCCAACTCCAACATTTGATAGGAACCGCGGGGGTGCAACCCGATGCCTCGGCGGCTCTACTTATGCTGCGGGGATCGGGGGCAGCCTTGATACCAGAGGGGCTGGAGGCGTGTAAATTTCAAAAACCCAATAGGAGAATGCCCACATATGCGCTTGTCCAGAAGATATGGAACAAGGCTAGACAGCTCCAGGGAGTAACCGGGTTCACAGAGTTCAGTCCCATTTGGGGGAATGACGCCTATGGGGAGCTGGCCAAGCTCGAGCAGGGTCGCAGGTGGAGCTCCTGTGGGGTCACGCATCTCAAACATATCTTTAGAGGGGGGGCCCTACTTCCCTTCAGTGAACTACAAAGTAGATTTAACCTGTCGCACAATATGCACTTTTATTACATACAGCTACAGCATGCAGTGAGAGCGCAGGGGACAGCGGTTGAGTGGGTTCAGTCCCCCACTCCGGTTTTCCGAACGTTGTTTCAAGCGCAGGATACCAAAGGCATGATTTCACAATGCTATAATATGCTCCTGTCGTCATTGTTAGAGGGGCATCCTATGAAGGTGGCAGAGCAATGGGAGACAGACTTGGGGCCGATTGAGGGGGAAGTATGGGAGGAGGCCCTGCTGGCGGTGAACGCGTGCTCGCTGAATGTGTCGCAAAGGGTGTCTCAGCTCTACATCCTACTCAGGGTGCATTACACCCCGGTCAAACTCTTTAGAATGGGCTGTGCCCCAGACCCACTGTGTGGTCGATGCAGGGCAACCCAGGGAGACTTGGTCCACTTGCTATGGCGGTGTCCAAAGCTCCACAGGTACTGGTCGGAGGTTCTGGCGACCCTGAACTCGGTATTTCAGACTAGTGTCCCATTAGACCCACTTTGCTGCCTCTTGGGCGTGTTGGAAGGGGCGATAGCAGAAGAAACCACTAGAGTGGCGTTTGCCAGGGCTCTATTCCAGGCGAGAAAGCTTATCCTTATACATTGGAAGTCAAGGGAGCCCCCGTCTGTTAAGGTCTGGGTACAACATGTGGGCAAGACTTTACTGATGGAGAAATACATCTACCAGCACAGGGGTAATGCAGGTAAATTTTTCAGACTGTGGGACCCATGGCTCGCAACGCCGGGGCTGAGCCCCGTGGAACTAGTTCAAGAGCGGTTACTTGGGGGGATGTAGAGACGGGGACTGATCTGCGGAGCCCCGGGCCTGCGTACCTGTGCGGACAAAGGAAGGGGGGAGAATGGGGAGAGAGGGCGGGGGTGGAGTGGAAGGGTTGGTGCCCAGATGGGTCTGTTGTTAAAACGATCGTGCATAAGTGACCTTATAAAATGCATCTGATGGTTGAACTGTATTCTTGAAGATATACTCTTTTGCAATTTTAAATGTACAATGTCATCTGTACTATGTTTATCTGTTGTGTGAGCAATAAAAACCTTTTTGATCAAAAAAACTAAAGCAGATTCTTTTCTCCCAGCCTTCATCTAGCATGGTTTTGCTTCTCACTTCGCTTTGCTATTAAAAGGAGAGCGTTGGCGGCTAGGGGGAAGCATCGGCACAGCCCTCTTCATGATCTACCCGTCGGCTTCCCACGATCGTCGGGTTTGCTGACTCCAGATGTATATATTGCCATCTACATTTACATCTACATCTATTACCATATATTAATATTAGAACCGAATAACACAAATTCCTATTGATTTAGTTAAGGGCATAAGGCAGGTTTTACTTGTCTTCAGGTATTATTTTAGTGAGAATGTCCAAAAAAAAAATGTTTCTTGACAAAAGCAAAGGTTTTACAATAAGTCTCTTTTTCGACCTTAAAATAAAAAATAATGTTCAGAATGTCTTTTTATTTTTTTTTGCTTTAAATTATACACTTTCATTATAAAATATTATTTTATTATATTCTCGCATTTTTTTTAAGGGAACAATTCAGTTACTTTTTTGCTTCTTTTAGTGAACAAATGCACCTCTTGCACTGTTCTACCCTTATCAAATGTATTTCCACTGATAATATAGCTATCCCTTATTAGTCACCCGGCGCCCCGTTTTACTTTCATACACAGCACAATTTTTTTCCCTGAGGTCTTGACTTATTACAACAAACTCAAAATATAATAAATACCACAAAAATCCTACTGCTCTGTAAGGCTAAGGTTTTATTAGTAATATGTCAGACTGAGATTTATCTGATGTGTTGACTTGAGCGTATAGTTCTATTCAAGCACCATTTTTTTTGCCTAAGAGCTGCACAGACTAATCCTTTCTTGAGAAACATATGCCCTTGGAATTACATTAAACTTTTTATGTGGGCAGTGATAGAATTAGGGCTGCTGCTGCACAGGGTTTTGATCCATTGCTGCTTTTACTACAAGCTTAGTAAAAGTGGATTTAACATACAGTAGCTTGAGCTGGGCAGTGTTCCCAGTTCCTCTCTGCAGAAAAGGGGGAATAAATGAAACTTGACAATTTTCTGTCTCCCCTCAACTAAAGCATCTTCTATTTTAAGACTGTGAAGTCCTGATCTAACATCCAATTCTGTTATGGACTTTTCATCTAATACTAGGCTATTGGATTTTTTGTGATGGTATTTTTTTTTATTTTTGTACATGGTGATCGTGAGAAATTCTTGTTCATGCCGTAATAATCACTACTTTCTTTATCGTACATCACGGGACACAGAGAAGCATAGTAATTACTATGTGGGTTATAGAGAGTACCTTCAGGTGTGGACACTGGCACGCCCTTAAGGCAAGAAGTTCCCTCCCCTATATAACCCCTCCCATACCGGGAGTACCTCAGTTTTTTTGCCAGTGTCTAAGGTGTTGGTCACGAGTGAACATGTGCTCCAAGGAGCTCCACTGGAGGGATCCATATTGGATGTAAAAAGCCTCCATGAAATCCGGATCCGTCCAAAGTGCTTCTGAGCCAAAGTGGACGGGACCCGGGCCCTGGTTAAGAAGAACGGGGTTTGGCCTGTAATGCTTCTCTTTGAGAGCTGGATCCTGGTTATTCAGTACTTTTGGTCAATTTCCTAATACCAAAAGTTTACTGACGGGGTGCGATATGGGTCCAGGGGTGTGGTGTTCCTGTCCATGGACCCCGGTCCCTGAAGGTCTATAGACGCTGCTCTCCGTGATGGGTGAAGATTGGACTGTCTGTTTTTGCAGAGTCCTGCAGCGTTGGATCAGGTAAGTGAAGGTGCTTCAGGACTTGGTCCTAGGAGTAACCTTCCTTTATTTGAGCCATTATGTTTGCCTAAAGCTATCTGTCTGTGCTTCTCCTATATGGTCCTGTGTGTTGTGGGGAGGAGGGGTATCTCTAGTCAGGTAGTTAGCCCCTCCTGTGCAGGTTAAAGCAGAAAAAAGTTGTCCAAAATGTTTGGCTTCACTTGGCTTACCTGGTCCTCACATGGAGCTGTGGTGTTCCATCCCCATGCATGAGCGCGTAGCGTCATGCGCGCGCGACATTGATGTGTCTTAGGCGCACGCGCGCGCACAAATGAATTTTTTGTACGCTGCTTCAGTGCGCACGAATGTGCGCGGCGTGCTCCGTGAGATGCGTGTGACGACATGTGCGCGCGTGCGGCTACGTGTGCGCGCATAGCCTCCTGGTGCACGCCTAACAGCGGCGAGCGCGCGCGCATGCGCGCAGGGGGTCTATCTCAGCTGTTCTCTATGAGACTTGAGATTACAGGACAGAGCAGGTCAGGTGATTACACCTAGTCCTTATATGCTCCAGTCCACCTAACTGGTTCTGGCTGACGGTGGACACAGATCTTGTGCACATACTTTCAGTATTTAGTACTGGTGGTGGACAGTGACATCTGCTTAAGGCGCATAGTGGGCTCTGCACCTTGCCAACCATCAAATAGCAGCGTCAGTGCTGGTCTATAGGTTCGCAAGTAGTTGCAACTATTGTGAGTACCTCAGCTTTATCATGGCTAAAGGCTCAGGGACTAGAAGCAAAAAAGCAAAGGGATCGCCATCTGGCTCAGAGGATCTCGGGCATGCTCCTGCGGCTGCTTCCTCTCCTGAAAAATTGAAGGAGGCCCAGGGTGAACCATCAGGGCTGTCAGATGCCTGTTCTGCCCTTGTCCCACCTGCTCCAGTTTTTGTGACACAGGAGGCTCTGGCCTCAGCTATGGGGGGTCTGGAGCAGACATTAGCGACCTTGATTGCATCCTCTCTCTCAAGAGAAAAACGCACAAGGTCCCCCTCTCCCTCTGAGGAGTCCCTCGATTTGGGGCATGCATCCTCAGAAGAGGTTGATTTACCCTCTGGAGATCTGGCAGAAGGTCAGCTGGAAGTAGTGGACTCTGAGGATTCCACTTTGGGAGAACCCTTTTCGGCGTCGCAATCCGAAAAATTGTTGGTCCAGTCCCTCACTGAGATGGTCCGTTCGGCCTTCAAGTTGCCACTTTCAGAGCCAGCTTCAAGTGCAGTCTCGTCTTTAGGTTTCTTAAAAGCTCCTCAAGCTAATTATTCTTTCCCGGTTCACCCCCTGCTGGAAGGGCTTATCTACAAGGATTGGGAACATCCAGATAGATATTTTCTTTCTCCTAAGAAGTTTTCGGTTTTATACCCCATGGAGGAACAATTCACTAAAAAATGCTTATATTCAGAAAATTTCCAGTGGCAAAAGTACACTGTTGCCAGTAAAGAAAAGGTTTAGGGGTTCCCCCTCCTTTAAGAGATCCTCCTCTCCTATCCCTAGTACTTCTGGTACCAGGCAGTTCCGACGGCCTCCTGGACGATTCAATGCAGGTGGGAAGCCACAGGGCCAGCCTCAGGCTTCCAAAAAGCCTTGGAACCGTAAGCCACAGGCCAAGCCAGCAACTAAGTCAGCATTATGAAGGTTCTCCCCCACTCAGCCGGGTGGGGGGAAGGCTTCAGCTGTTTGCGGAGGCTTGGCTAGACAGGATCCAAGACAGGTGGGTCCTCTCTACGGTCTCCGGGGGCTACAAGCTGGAGTTGAGCGAATTTCCTCCACCGCGCTTCTTAACCTCGAACGTCCCAAAGGACCTCGGCAAAAGAAGGTCCTTAGCATTGGCCTTAGATCATCTGTTATCCCAAGGGGTAATCAGAGAACTGCCAGTGGAAGAACAAGGTTTGGGGTTTTATTCCAATCTCTTCACTGTCCCCAAACCAAACGGGGATGTAAGACCCATCCTGGACCTCAAGGCCTTAAACAAGTTCCTAAAGGTCCAATCATTCCGGATGGAATCGATCAGGTCAGTGGTGGCCTCCCTGCAAGGAGGGGAACTACTAGCGTCCATCGATATAAAGGACTCATACTTGCACGTTCCTATCTTTCTCGACCATCAGAAGCTGCTTCGCTTTGCGGTAAATCAGCGCCACTTCCAGTTCATGGCCTTACCTTTTGGTCTGGCCACCGCTCCTCGTGTTTTCACGAAAGTATTGGCTCCACTGTTAGGCTACTATGGATATGCCTTGAGACCTTAGATAGGCTATCTAGACGACCTATTGGTAGTAGACCGGTCAGTGGCCGATCTAAACTCAGCGGTACACAGAACCGTAAAATTTCTGGAATCCATGGGTTGGGTTCTCAACCTGGACAAGTCAGCCTTAATGCCTGTGCAAAGGCTCGAATATTTGGGTCTACTCATAGACACAAAGCTAAAAAGGGTCTTCTTGCCCCAAAGGAAGTTCGAGGCTTTAAGAGAACTAGTTCAACTAGTCAAAGCAAAGCGTCAGCCTCCCATTCGCCTCTGTATGAGGTTACTGGGAAAGATGGTAGCCTCGTTCAAGGCCGTTCCATTTGCGCAGTTCCACTCAAGGGAGCTTCAACACGCCATTCTGTCCGCTTGGAACAAAAAGGTTCAAGCCTTGGATCTCCCTATGTCTCTCTCCCGGTCAGTCCGGCAGAGCCTTTGTTGGTGGCTGGTTCCCCGGAACCTGCTAAAGGGGAAGTCCTTTGTTCCCGTGACATGGCAGGTTGTGACCACGGACGCCAGTCTGCTAGGCTGGGGTGCAGTCCTGGGAGGTTTGTCTCTCCAGGGGAAATGGTCAGCCTCCGAGAGGTCTCTACCCATAAATCTGCTGGAAATTCGAGCAGTCTATCTAGCCCTGTCAGCCTGTCACAAGAAGTTGTGCAGCCCAAAGAGAGGTGAATCGAATCCTGACCTGGGCAGAGAAATATGTCCCATGCATATCTGCAGTGTTCATTCCGGGAATAGACAATTGGCGAGCAGACTATCTAAGCCGCCAACAGGTGCTTCCAGGGGAATGGACTCTTCACCCCGACATCTTCCAGAGCATTTGTCAGAGGTGGGGAACACCAGATGTCAATCTCTTTGCATCGAGGCTCAATGCAAGGGTGGGCAACTTTCTGTCCCGGACAAGGGATCCACTTGCTTACGGCACGGATGCACTGGTGTTCCCATGGGACCAGTTCTCCCTAATGTATGCGTTTCCTCCGCTGCAATTATTACCCCGTCTTCTTCGCAGGGTAAAGTCGGAAGGAAGACCAGTGAATTCTGGTGGCTCCAGCGTGGCCCAGAAGGGCCTGGTTCGCGGACATTGTAAGGATGTCCGTGGGGCAACCGTGGTCCCTTCCGCTTCGGCCGGACCTATTGTCCCAGTGGCCAATATTCCATCCTTCCTTACCGTCTCTCAATTTGACGGTTTGGCTATTGAGTCCCATATCTTAAAGAAAAGGGGTCTCTCTAATGCGGTGGCATCTACTTTGATTAATGCCAGAAAACCGGCATCCAGACTTATCTATTACCGAGTTTGGAAATCTTATGTGGCCTGGTGCGAGACCAGGGGTTGGCATCCCCGGAGGTATCTCATTGGCAGAATTCTGGAGTTTCTGCAGTTAGGGGCAGACATGAAGTTGGCCCTAAGCACCATTAAGGGCCAGATCTCGGCCTTATCGATTTTTTTCCAAAGGCCACTAGCTACACATTCCCTGATCAAAACCTTTTTGCAAGGTGTGATCCGGCTTAGTCCACCAGTCAAGATTCCCTTGTGTCCATGGGATCTGAATCTGGTCCTTTCTGTCTTACAGAAACAACCATTTGAGCCCTTGGCTCATATTCCTTTGGTCCTTCTGACCAGGAAGGTGATATTTTTGGTAGCCATAACCTCCGCCAGGAGGGTTTCGGAGTTGGCGGCCTTGTCTTGTAAGGAACCGTACCTTATATTCCATAAGGATAGAGTGGTCCTACGGCCCCACCCGGCTTTCCTACCTAAAGTTGTTTCAAAATTTCATTTGAATCAGGATCTTGTTCTCCCGTCTTTTTTCTCAGAACCTAGTTCTGCAATGGAGAAGTCTTTACATACGCTAGACGTATTAAGAGCAGTTAAGATCCATCTTAAGGCTACTGCTCAGGTCCGGAAAACTGATACATTGTTTATCCTGCCAGAAGGTCCCAGATGTGGGCAGGCAGCGTCGAAGTCCACTATCTCCAAATGGATTCGGCAGGTCTTTACTCAAGCCTATGGCTTGAGGGGAAAGGTTCCCCCGTTTAAGGTTAAAGCACATTCCACTAGAGCGGTGGGTACTTCCTGGGCAGTGCATCATCAAGCCTCCATGGCTCAAGTCTGCAAGGCCGCGACATGGTCGTCTGTCCATACTTTCACTAAGTTTTATCAATTGGACATAAGAAAGAATGAGGAGAGCGCCTTTGGGCGCAGTGTGCTGCAGGCTGCAGTTTGATTCCTCATGTCTGATGCCGCCCGGCTTATTTCTTGGGGTCTCCCTCCCCTCATAGCATTGCTTTAGGACGTCCCACATAGTAATTACTATGCTTCTCTGTGTCCCGTGATGTACGATAAAGAAAATAGGATTTTTATAACAGCTTACCTGTAAAATCCTTTTCTTGAAGTACATCACGGGACACAGAGCACCCGCCCCTCTTTTTGGGGTATTTGGGACACTTATTGCTTGCTACAAAACTGAGGTACTCCCGGTATGGGAGGGGTTATATAGGGGAGGGAACTTCTTGCCTTAAGGGCGTGCCAGTGTCCACACCTGAAGGTACTCTCTATAACCCACATAGTAATTACTATGCTTCTCTGTGTCCCGTGATGTACTTCAAGAAAAGGATTTTACAGGTAAGCTGTTATAAAAATCCTATTTTTTCATAGTATATTTATCTACAGATGTAGGTCAAATGTCTCTTAATTTTTTTTTTAAATATTGAATATTAGTTGAAGAGCACATCAATACAAAGCATGGCAGTATTAAAAAAAGTTGTTTAATATTAATCTTATGTTAATGAAATGAAAGCAGGCATGTACCCATAACGTGATAAAAAATGTTTTTTTTTTAGCAAGGAACATACATTCCACATTATTAAGCTGTCAAAATGAGTGTGTGCTGTAAATTCCCTCCAGCATTGCTCCTGTTTCTTCCTGCTGGAACCTGCCATTTTGTTGAAGCCCAGAGCCCCTGAACAGCAGTAAATCGTAAAGTGAAACTAAACCCATCAATTTAACGGTTTCCAAAAACATTTATATTTCTGGAATGCCTGTGCCCGGTTATCGAATAGTGCATTGGACGAACTACGCATGCACCGTACGTAACAGCACAATAGCTGAGTTTACGATCAGCGTTGCCAAGGCATGTTCATGTAGGTGAGGAGCGGATTTTTACATGAAGGGGCGGACTTTTCAATGATGGGCAGTGCTGGGGGCGTAGTTTTTAACGATGGGCAAACAAATATGCAAAACAAATCTTTATCTGCTATTCTTCCTGGATGCTTGCGGGTGTGTTTAGTCTATTGAAGGGCGGCTTTTTCTATAGCAGATAAAGATTTTGTTTTGCAGATTTGTTTGGCCATCGGTAAAAATTCCGCCCCCAGCTCTGCCCATCATTGAAAAATCCGCCCCTTCATGTAAATATCCATCCCTCACCTACATGAACGTGCCTCGGCAACGCGAGGCACAATCTGACTGAAATAATTTCTTCAGTTGTCTATTGTGCGCAGGCGCCGTCTAGCCAACACAACGGCCGATAGTAAACTCATCAGTTGTGCTGTTAAGTAAAGCACATGCGCAGTTCGTCCCGGGCACTATTCGATAGCAGGCACTTCTTGACAGAACACCAGGATTGCCAACTATCACATTTGCTTGTGTTCTCAACCAAACTGTCAAACCATCAAATGGCTGGTGTCATAACTGATCACATGTGCAACTCCATGGCAGTTGCAGTCAGACAGAAGCAGCTTCCTTGATTATAAAAGATAGGAGGGTTTAATTCTGCTTTAAAGGGGTTGTAAAGGTATATATTTTTTTTCTCCCCTAAATAGCTTCCTTTACCTTAGTGCAGTCCTCCTTCACTTACCTCATCCTTTGCTTTTGCTTTTAAATGTCCTTATTTCTTATGAGAAATCCTCACTTTCTGTTTTTCTGTCTGTAACTCCACACAGTAATGCAAGACTTTCTCCCTGGTGTGGAGAAAGCCTCTTGAGGGGGCGAACAGGAGTGTCAGGATGCTCTCTACTTTGCAGATAAAGAAAGGAGCTTTGTGTTAGTGGGCGTCCTGACACTCCTGCTCGCCCTTCGAGAGGCTTTCTCCACACCAGAGAGAAAGCCTTGCATTACTGTGTGTAGTTACAGACGGAAGAACAGGAAGTGAGGATTTCTCAGAAGAAATCAGGACATTTAAAAGCAAAATCAAAGGATGAGGTAACTGAAGGACTGCACTAAAATAAAGTAAAGGAAGCTATTTAGTGAATTTTTTTTTTCTACCTTTACAACCCCTTTAAGGCGGTCAGCAGGTGACCTTTACAAACTTGGCAATGCCTAAAATGGGAGAGCAACTGAGTATGTGCTGAACAAAGCAAGTTTAGACCGTGTTTAACTGGATTTTAAACCGTAAAGACATTGTTTTTATGTTTTTATGTTGTACATGGCTATACCTGCAAAGGGGCCAGTTTAAAGTGATATAGTAGAACTAAAGTTCCATATTAAGGATTAGATAATTTTGTGTAAAGGTACCAATGAACTGGAAGAATGTCTGGTGCACAGGGAGTGGTGCTCGGCTCATTCCAGCATTTCTGGCTATGAAGAAATATAAATAGTGGGGTGAGAGGGGCGACAGGCTCTGCATGTTAGTGCCATGAAACAATAGTAATAGCCTATTCATGTGATTCTCATGAAGTACAGTCAACTGGCAATCTTGTGTAGTTCATCTTTTGCAAAGCTAAAATTGTTTTTGTAATTTGGTTTGATGACAGGCTTTTTTTTGTTTTTGTTTTTTTCAGGTTCTACAGACTGTGTTTGTTTTGCAACTGTGGGAATCAGTGATCCAGTAACTTCAGCTTTGCACATCATATTGGGTAAGTAATGTGTAGTTTGTGGTCTACTGCTGTGAAATGTGGAACTGAAGAGTAAAAATTTGTAGAATGCATGGTTATTATCCACCTTCACCTGATATTAAATAACAATTGGGGGGGGAAAAACATGTTGTATATAAATTATTGACTTGTACCACATATCGCCTGAACAGAGGAAGTTCACTTTTCTGGCACACAGTTTTTAGTTTACACATATGCTTAAAGCAGTAGTAAGGTCTTTGTACCTAAAAAAAGAAAATGGGCCCTCTTGCAGGTTTAATTCATAATGTACTAGTTAGTGTGCACTGCATACTAGTGCATTATGACAGACTAGCCTAGAAACCAAGCCCTCCAGCACAGCACTGTCATGGCTCTCCCTGGTCCCCAGCACTTCCGTCTTTATCTGGTCTTCCTTTCGGGTTTCGTATCTTCAGGCGCTTGAATGGCCAGGCCAAGGTTACATCACCTTGCACTTTGGAGTCACGTTGCCACTGCAAACAGAATCACATTATCCACTTAAAGGCAGGGGGGATATTTATCGCAGAAGAGACCTCTAGAGTAACTCCTTACTACGACTTTAAAGCAGAGGTCCGGCAATAAAAAAAAAAAAAAAAATTAAGTCAAACACTGTAGCTTCTGACTTTAAATGGGCACACTGCAATGTCGGCCGCCCGAGGCCGATCCGTACCTCAGACCGGGTCCCGACGCCGCCATCCTTGAGGCTTCACTGCCCATTTCCTACTGAGCATTCACGAGTTGCGTGGCCTTCATTTCCCAGGACGAAATGCGAAGAGTAGAACACAGAACCTCACCACAGACAAGGAAGAGGCAGATTAGGACGATCTGCCTAGTAACAGCCTTTTTTTTTTTTTTTTTTTTTTTTACCACATGTCAGTAACAACCCACACAGTCTATACATACAAAGAATCCAAAGAAATAAGTTCAGAAATTTTAAATTGCACTACCAAAAGTATTTGGACGCCTGCCTTTACACTCACATGAACTTTAACCACTTAAGACCCGGACCGTTATGCAGGTTAAGGACCTTGCCCCTTTTTGCGATTCGGCACTGCATCGCTTTAACTGACCATTGCGCGGTCCTGCAACGTGTCTCCCAAACAAAATTGGTTTCCTTTTTTAACCACAAATAGAGCTTTCTTTTGGTGGTATTTGATCACCTCTGTGGTTTTTATTTTTTGTGCTATAAACAAAAATAGAGTGACAATTTTGAAAAAAATTCAATATTTTGTACTTTTTGCTATAATAAATATCCCCCCAAAAAATATTAAAAAAATGTTTTTTCCCTCAATTTAGGCCGATACGTATTCGTTTACCTATTTTTGGTAAAAAAAATCGCAATAAGCGTTTATCGATTAGTTTGCGCAAAATGTATAGCGTTTTCAAAATAGATGATAGTTTTATGGCATTTTTATTAATAATTATTTTTTCTACTACTAATGGTGGCTATCAGCGATTTTTTTTTTTTTCATGACTGCGACATTATGGTGGACACATCGGACAATTTTTACACATTTTTGGGACCATTGTCATTTTCACAGCGAAAAGTGGTATAAAAATGCACTGATTACTGTGAAAATGACAATGCAGTAAAGGAGTTAAGTGTGACCTCATGTGTGTTTCTAACTGTAGGGGGGTGGGGCTGGACGTGTGACGTCAGTGATCGTCGTTCCCTATATCAGGGAACAGACGATCACTGACATTGCCACAGTGAAGAACAGGGAAGGTGTGTTTACACACACCTCTCCCCATTCTTCAGCTCCTGTGACTGATCGCAGGACACCAGCGGCGATCGGGTCACGTGGGCGTGGTCACGGAGCTTCGGACCGGGTCGCGTGTGCAGCCCATGGCTGTACTCTTAAAGGGGATGGATGGAGATATATATATATATATATATATATATGTCCCTGTGCCCAGCCGTGCCATTCTGCCAACGTATTTAGTCATGCGGCGGTCCTTAAGTGGTTAATGGCATCCCAATCTTATTCTGTACGGTTCAATATTAAGTTGTCCCACCCTTTGCAGCTATAACAGCTTCAAATCTTCCGGGAAGGCTGTCCACAAGATTTCGGAGCGTATTTATGGGAATATTTGACCGTTCTTCCAATAAGGCATTTGTGAGTACAGGCACTGATGTGGACGAGAAGGCCTGGCTTGCAGTCTTTACTCTAATTCATCCCAAAGGTGTTCTGTCGGGTCAAGGTCAGGGCTCTGTGCAGTCCAATCAAGTTCCTCCACCCCAAACTTTCTCATCCATGTCTTTTTATGGACCTTTCTTTGTGCACTGGTCCAAATCATTTGGTGGAGGGGGAATTATTGTGTGGGTTTTTTTTCAGGGGTTGGGCTTGGCCCCTCCAGTGAAGGGAACTCTTAAGGTGTCCGCATACTAAGACATTTTGGACAATTTTATGATCCCAACTTTGTGGGAACAGTTTGGGGATGGCCCCTCCCTGGTCCAACATGACTGTGCACAAAGCAAGGTCCATAAATACACAGATGAGTGAGTTTGGGGTGGAGAAACTTCACTGGCCTGCACAGAGTCCTGTCCTCAACCCGATGAAACCCATTTGGGATGAATTAGAGCGGAGCCTGTGAGCCAGGCCTTCTCCTCCACATCAGTTCCTAACCTCAAAGACTAAGACTGGGATGCCATTTACGTTCAAGTGAGTGTAAAGAAAGGTGTCCCAATACTTTTGGCAATATATAGTATGTGTAATAAAATGAAATGACACACGGAAAAAGTATCGGACACGCTAACTGAAATGTATTTAATACTTTGTAGAAAATCCTTTGTTGGTAATGACAGCTTCAAAACGCCTCCTGTATGAAGAAACTAGTCGCATGCATTGCTCAGGTGTGATTTTTTATTTTTTTTGGCCCATTCTTCCACAGAGTCTTCAAATCCCCAGGCTTTCCCAGTCTGCGTGGAATTGGCAGACCAGTTGGTGCATGGACTTCAGTATCTGCTGTGGTGCTACGTCGCCTGATTTGGCTAAAATGCTGGTCTATTGAAGGCTCTGGCGGATTTGCCTTTCCAGGGAGAGAGGCTCTTTGGAGCTTTGCTGGATGACATTATTAAAAATGTTATTGAGGGTAAGGGTACGTTGCTCCCACAGTCCAGAAAAGGTAGGGAGCCACGCCATAGGCCAGGGCCTTCCTTTTCTGCTCCAAAGCATTTTTTTTCGTCCGCCCGGGTCGGCAGGTAAGTGTTTTCAGACCGACAAGGTTTCCGCTGAGGGACAGAAGCGTTCCTGGTTCCAGAAGCCAGACAAGGCTGGGAACACATGTACGACTGCATGAAGGTTTGCCCCCACCCAACTCTCAGGTTGGGGGTCGCCATCGGTGGACCTCCCTGCTTTCAGACTAGTGGGTCTGAAGTGGTTTCATAAGGATACAAGATAGTTTTTCTTGTCCACCAAACAGGTTTTTTCCCTCCAACCTTCATCTTCTTCTGGCTCGCCTGGAAGCCTTGTTTGGGACTGTGCAAGACCTGCTGTGCGCGGGTCGATAGTGCCGGTGCTGTCGCAGGAAGGTTTCAGGGCTTCTACTCCAATCTGTAGTCCCGAAGAAGGAAGGGGTCCGTCCGATCCTGGACCTCAAGGCCCTCAACAGCTTTGTGAAGGTGCAAAGGCTCAGGATGGAATCGGTTTTCTCTGTGGTCGCTGCACTCCATCCAGGGGATTTCCTGGCGTCCCTGGACATCAAGGACGCATACTTACATGTCCCCATAGGCATCGGAGGTTTCTCGGTTTGTGGTCAAGGACGAGCACTACCAATTTGTAGCTCTCCCTTTTGGCCTGGCATCGGCATCGTCTTGCAAGTCTCCCTACCTGATCCTCCACAAGGATAAGGCGGTGCTACGCCCGCAGCCTTCGTTTATTCCTAAGGTTGTTTCGGCGTTCCATCTAAATGAGGACATTGTGCTTTCATCCTTGTGTCCTCGCCCATTGCATCCCAAAGAGGCTGCTTTGCATTCCTTGAACGTGGTTCGGGCTCTGCGGGTGTATCTGTCGACTACGGCTCTGTTTCGGAGGTCGAATTCACTGTTTGTTTCGGTAACAAAGAAGGGCCTGGCGGTCGTGATCCAGGCTTATGCCTTAAAGGGGCGGGTGCCTCCCTTTCCTGTCACAGCACATTCGACCAGGGCAATTGGTGCCTCCTGGGCTTTCCGACCATCAAGCGTCCGTTTCCCAGTTGTGTAAGGCGGCGACCTGCTCGTCCGTTCACACTTTCACAAAATTTTACATGGTTGATGTGAGTGCATCTGCGGATGCTTCTTTCGGCCGCAAGGTTTTGCAGGCAGCTATTTAAGGTTGCAACTCCTCCGTTGAGGAGCTCTGGGTGTCTGGGTGGAGTTTTTGCTTGTTGTTCCCACTCCTAATTTTTTGGACACTGCTTAAGGATGTCCCTAATGTCAGGAATCAAAGTGCTGTGTCCGTCAATGAACGAAAGAGTAAATAGGATTTGTGTACTTCTCTGAAGTTTGACGGACAACACCAACCCCTCCTTTTTCTGTTTGTACTGCTTTTTGACGAACTGAGCTGCTGGATGCAGTGTGAGGGGTTATAGCCAGTAGGACCGCCCCATGTTCTGCCTAGTCCTCTCATGAAGGTGGCGATATAACTCTATGGTTAAGAATTAAAGTACTGTGTCCGTCAATGAACTTCAGAGAAAAGGATTTTACGGCAAGTACAAAAATCCAATTTTTTTTATCCATCATGATATTTGCACATTGGTTTATCAAGTGCAAAATTGTAATAAAAGGCAAGTAAAAAAATTTGGTTGCACAAACACCATATATTACCCAATTTTGTAATGAAATATAAAAGATGAGGTTGCACTTGGTAAACAGATACCCAGCATGTTACGCTTTAAATTTGAACATAATGCTCTATATTTACCATAGGCGGCACTTTGAAGCGGTAGTAAACCACTGAAACCCCCCCCTGCAAGACAATAGCTAGCACATATACTATACACATTATGAAATACTTGCCTTAGAACGAGGCCCCTGCAGTTTGCCTGGTCACTGCTGAGGGAGCTGACCTTTTCCCTCTGTTTCTGCAGGTTTAGACGATATTCATTTTACCTACAGGTACCTATAGGCTTACCTGTTGGTAAAAATTACCAAGCCGGGTATACAACCGCTTTAAAAGCCCAACAGATCATTCATTTAGAGATAACCATTAATATTGGCCCTAGAAATATTTTGGGATTGTGGGATATCTTGTTTTTCCACAGGCAGTATCAGTTCTTGGACTACAGACAGAGATCATGCATTACCTTGTGCACTGCCATGCTGCATGCCGCATGATTGAATATAAACAGAAATTTCTGACACTGGAATGTGAAGATTTCCTTTACTGTAGGCTGTACGTACAGGCTAACAAATGACACCATGAAGCTACATGATCAGTGTACTGTACATCTTAAGCAGGTGAAAAACACAAGGTGCAGGTAGGAAGGTACATAATGCCTTTGGCCTCATGCAAACTGAAGCTCAAAAAATCTGCTTCAGGCGTTTGAGCTTTTTATTTCTCTGCCTGTAAACTACCCTCCATGTTAGCCTATGTGGCCAAGCATACTATAAGCGTTTTCAGAAGGTTAGTGACTGGTGTTTTTATAGGCAACAATTGGGCTTTTTACTGCGTTTTTGCTACTGCTAAACTACTGTAGGGGTAAAAAGCATCAATGGCATATGAGTCTTATGCCTGTAAATGAACCCTTACACTTTTTTTAATCCAATTCTGCAATGGGGACACTAATTCTGGTGACACTGTCAACCAGGAATTCCCTCACTTTTGGAGTGAATTTCCATTCTTTCTGTTTTGGAAGTGGGGCAGGAAATTAAAGGAATGCTCCCCAATGAGATATAGCTGGCAAAACTCCCAAGTGTTTCATTGAATTAGAACTAAATGCAGTTATTTTAAATTGTACATAGAGTAAGGGCTTAACCCGTTTATGTGCCTATAAGAACATTTTAAATATCTTGTTAATGTTTACAATGTGTTCCTTATTATTGTGTACTACCTGTTTAAAATGCTAAAATTTGCAAAGTTAATTTTTTTTTTTTTGTGTGAAATGTTGGATCTGATTGAACAAGCCGCCACAGCAATAGAGCTGCCATACGAAGTGAATGTAAACGCTGTCATCTTTTTTTTCTGCTTTTAGAAATCCAGTGTTTTATTTGTTTTCCACATAGGTGATTCTCAGCCCCTTGATGTTAGTTCAGTTCACGACAGAAAAACATTCTTGAAATACACAGTTTCATTGTTGGGTTATGGTTTCTATGGAGATGTCGTGAAATGCAGTGAAAAGAATAGGTGGCTGGGCCCTGCCAGATATGACTTTTCAGGTAAAGTAACACAGGACATTGCAATTTACTATTCTCTAAATTGTTTGTGAGTAGCCATAACACACTGGCATAAAAAAGTAATCAGCCTGGTATAACAGTTTCCACTCTCGGCATGTTTTTTTTGGCTAGTGTCTAGAGGATGGACATCTTTTCCCTGTTGACGAAAGTTTAACCATTTTTATTAGCCCCTAGTTCTTGTTTTCATATGTTTTTTTTTTCTTCAGTCAAGAGAGGAGTTATGGGCACCTAATCGGTGCAGGCATATCTGCCAATCAGCATTCTAAAACTTTGGGTGATTTAATTGTCCTTACAATGCTGGACATCCCAACTGAAGAGTCATTCAGTCAGACAACATCAGGGTAGTTGCATACATCAACCACTGGGGGAAAAAAAAAGTCTAGCTGCTGTAAGAAACATAGAAAGGATTTGGACCTGATCAGAACTTCATGTTTCGTTCAACCTCATCCACTGTTTACATGCTAGTGAATTGGACAGGTGGACTTTCTCATTGCACAACGCCTGGATCAGGGGGGAATGGACCTCATGCCTGGATGTGTTATCTTAACCTGTATCGGAGCTGGGTGGTACCAATTGGGAACCCTAGTGGTACCAATTGGGACCCTAGTGGTTTCCAGATTCAGTAACAAACCAAGCAGATTTGTTTACAGGTACAGCATTTTCTGGCAAAAAAACTACTCCTCCGGATCAAGATGGAGGGTGTCCTGATGATTCTTGCAGACCAAGGCAGATTCCACTTTACGATCGCTAAAGGTGGGAATTCTGTGGACCCTGATGTAAAGGGGAATGCTGTGGTCTCTAGCCCCCCTTGCATCATGGTCTGCCATGTTGCCCTTTACATCAGTGTTCCGAGATACTTCAGGGTCTGCCGCATTGCCCTTTGCATCAGTGTTTCCCTTTGCATCAGTGTTTCCCTTTGCATCAGGATCCGCAGAGTTCCCCCTTGCCCTGTAAGTTTTGGGGTTACTGATTAGGGATGAGCTTCGAGTTAGAGTCAAACTCATGTTCGACTCGAACATTGCCTGTTCTGCGAACAACGAACAATTAGGGGTGTTCGCGGAAAATTCGAAAAGCCGCGGAACACCCTGTTAAAGTCTATGGAAGAAATCTAAAGTGATAATTTCAAAGGCTAATATGCAAGTTATTGTCCTAAAAAGTGTTTGGGGACCTGGGTCCTGCCCCAGGGGACATGTATCAATGCAAAAAAAGTTTTAAAAACTGACGTTTTTTCGGGAGCAGTGAATTTTAATAATGCTTAGAGTGAAACAATAAAAGTGAAATATTCCTTAAAATTTCGTACCTGGGGGGGTGTAAAATAAAAATAAGCATGTGAAGAAGCGCATGTTTCCCGTACTTGGAACTGTCCCTGCACAAAATTTCTGAAAGAGAAAAAAAGTAATTTAAAACCGGACTCGCGGCTATAATGAATTGTCGGCTCCTGGCAATTCAGAGAGAATTCATTCATAGAAAAAGAAAAAAAAGCGTGGGGGTCCCCCCAAATTCAATTACCAGGCGCTTCAGGTCTGGTATGGATATTAAGGGGAACCCCGCCGTCAATTAAAAAAAAAATTACGTGCGGTTCCCCCCAAAATATCCATTCCAGACCCTTCAGGTCTGTTGTGGATTTTAAGGGGAACTCCACCCCAATTTTTTTTTTTAAATGGCGTGGAGTTCCCCCAAAAATTCACACCAGACCCCTTATCCGAGCACGTTAACCTAGCCGGCCGCAGAAAAGAGGGGGGGACAGAGTGCAGCCCCCACCTCTCCTGAACCGTACCAGGCCACATGCCCTCAACATGGGGAGGATGTCCCCATGTTGATGGGGACAGGGGCCTCATCCCCACAACCCTGGCCGGCGGTTGTGGGGGTCTGCGGGCCGGGGGCTTATCAGAATCTGGAAGACCCCTTTTAACAAAGGGGACCCCCAGATCCTGCCCCCCCCTATGTGAATTGGTAATGGGGTACACTGTACCCCTACCATTTCATGAAGGAAGTGTAAATAGTTGTAAAAAACACACACACACACACCCTGTAGAAAAAAGTCCTTTATTAATAAAATAAAATAAAAAATCCAGCGGTGACAATTCACTCGGTCCCGGCTCCCTGCTCCAACGTTGTCGGTATCCAGCGACGGGTGATCTCCTCTCCTTTTTATTTTTTATACACAGCAGTTGCCGTTCCCGGACATATATTAACAGATAAAAATGGGTTGATTTTTACAAACTGTCCATAAAACAAGCCTGTCAGATTTTTTTTTTTTACATATGATTACCTCATCCACGGTTTACATGCCCACAGTCAGCCCCAAGTGGCCATGTCTTTTTTTCCGTGTGTGGGCTTTTTAGTGTTGATGCTGTTGGCCATCCCAGTCGTGTGTCCCTCAATGAATGTAAAGGAATACTTGATTTGTGCTTAAAAAAGGATTACTAAAATCTTTTTATTGGAGTTCATTGAGGCATACAGGCCCTGCTCCAGGTACTGCTCTTTTTTACAAAATTGAAGCACGCTGGGAGTGAGAGGGATTATATCAAGCTGGTTGACCCCCCTCCCCTGTGTTTAAAACCTTTTGTAGACGACTGTATAGTCTTTGAATCTTGTGTCCCTCAATGAACTCCAAGGATTTTTTGCCAAGTACCAAAAATCTTTTATTTATTTTTTTAAGCTGTTGTAACAGTTACGTAGGGACATGTTCACATCCAAATGTAGCATATTATTATTATTATTATTATTATTATTATTATTATTATTATTATTATTTTTTTATTCTCCGGTCTCCGTGAAGCATCTGTCATCTTTGGTGATAACATTTTAATCATAAATCATTGGAAATAATTCAGAACTATATTTGTTTATCATTTATCAAATCTTCCTGTTTGTAAGATGTAATGTTTTTGAAAGTCATGTCCCAGTAGGAAAATTAAAAACAGATTTACAAGAAAGCCATGTAAGCTGTGGATGGCAATTAAAAATTTAAATGTAATTTGTGAGTTTAAGATTTCTTTTGCTGTGCAACAGCGATCCATCATTTTACTGTACTAAAGCTCTCTGATGCACCAACGTTTGTAAATGCAATTATGGAAATTCTGTTTGTTTTTTTTTCTCCAAATTTTTATGAATTTTTACTTGTAGCTACTATAAATCACATGAATTTTCTCAGTTATATTTTAATCAAAACTCAAAAATGAGATGAAACAAAATTGCAGCTTACACTCACGAATGCTATTTTTGTACATGTAATTACTGCATTTCTTCCCTCCTTTGAAATTAAGATTTCATCCACAACCAGCACAGTGTGTTATGCAGTTGAACTTGGCTGTTTCTAAAATCCAGAGCATGATTACAAGCGATTGTGTTTTGCAGTTTTGCTAGTAATCGTGCTTGAAGGCCAAGTTGGCTCTGTGAGTTGAAGTATTCACAGGTTTTATGTAGTTGGTGCTCTTGTTCTTTATATTAAAAAAGAACTCCGGAAAACTGCTGGCATACAAGTTAAGTGCAACAAGGTGTATGCCACTTCTGGAGGGTGTTTTTTTTTTTTTCTACAAGAAACTGTTTCACTGAACGCGCATAGTGTTATAATTCCAAAGTTACGACATCCCAGCTACCGATGTCCTACTTGCCAGCCCTAGTGTTTGCAGCTGCACTGTCTGCCTCCTTGCCCAATCCAAAGCTTTCTGTGACTGGGCAGGGGAGAGGAATGGGTGCACAGCAGCTGTGTAGTAGAGCCGTATAGTGTGTGTGTGTGTGTGTGTGTGTGTGTGTATATGTATGTGTGTATGTGTATATATATATATATATATATATATATATATATATATATATATATATATATATATATATATATATATTGTGTGTATGTATGTATGTGTATGTATGTATGTATGTATGTATGTATGTGTATATATATATGTGTGTGTGTGTGTGTATATATATATATATTATAGTAAAAGTCTACACATCCCTGTTAAAATGTCAGGTTTCTGTGATATAAAAAATTAGACAAGATGAATCATTTCAGAACTTTTTCCACCTTATATTGTGACCTATAAACTGTACAACTCAGTTGAACAACAAACTGAAATATTTTAGATGAAGGGGAGTAAAATTAAAAAACTAAAATAACATGGTTACATAAGTGTGTACACACTTTCTTGAAGCACCTTTTTATTCTAGAGTGTAAAAGGGTAGGAATAGTGGCGCTGCCTAAGTGTATTGCTACACCTGAAGGTCCCGATGCGGGTCTACCTAGACCAAATGTGGTGAATATGTGCTCCACTTAGTGCAGTATGGGCTGAACTGACTAAGGTCTATGTTGGTAGGGGTCCCACAGAGTCAGAGGACTAAGGGAGCATGAGCTCAATGGCCAACAGCTACACTTAGAGTGCTAGGGACAGGGTGTAACTGAGTGTAAACCCAACAACTGTGCACTAGAAGTGTGCTGCTGATCAATGGGGTGTCTGAGCTAGTATACCTCTATGTTATAAACACTAACACAGTATGCAGACACCAGTAAATAAACATACACAGATTGCGATAAGTGCTAGTGAACAAAAGCAAATAATGTGAACCCTATGATGGTCCAGCAAACATTGTATGTGCAAATGAACACTGTAAATGACTAAAAAAGCCACAATCAAGCAGTAGCCAAAAACAATTGCATAGATAACACATGCATAAATGTTGTATAATCAGCCAACAGCACCAGTCCACCCTGTGATCTGCACAGGACGATGCTGTATGGAAATGGATGCGGCTAGCTGGCAGCCTATGAGAGCCAATAATGTACAGTGTCTATGAATTTCCGAGAGGAGATAATATAAAAATGTGGAGGTCTTGATGGAATAATTGGAGTCCAGTAAAGGGATCTGGATGGTGGAAAAGGGGTGTTCCTATAACACACTCCGACGTGCTCCCGGTGCTCCCCTCCAGGTTCCCCACTCACCAGACAGAGGTCCCCTCTTGGGGTAACAGGCACGTATTGTCGGTTCTTTTAGACGTTCCTCTGCTCCAATTTTTTTCTCCTTCCTTCCGATGGATTTCAGGCTTCCAGTATCTCCACTCCTTGGCTGTCTCGATTCCTCAAAGGGGACAAAACCAGGGGCTCCAATGGTATAATAAAGTATGGCCAAAGAGTGTTGTCAAAAAATTCAAAAATATTTATTTAAAATAAACAATATGGCATAGCCTGCAGTGAGACTGGCTGCTGCAGCAGATGTACTTGAACCAAAGTCCACATGTAACTCCGATGCCAGAGTGTGCAGGGAAAACACTAAAAGTATGTGTGTATGTATATATATATATATATATATATATATATATATATATATATATATATATATATATATATATATATATATATATATATATATATATATATATATGCAGGTAAAAAACAAAATAAAAATATATTCAGTTCAGCCCATACTGCACTAAGTGGAGCACATATTCACCACATTTGGTCTAGGTAGACCCGCATCGGGACCTTCAGGTGTAGCAATACTTAGGCAGCGCCACTATTCCTACCCTTTTACACTCTATATTCATTCTGCCCTCTAGGGGACAGTCTTTTAGGAAGGCAGCAGCCTCTTAACCTTAGATATCCCAGCGCAGGTTTCTTTACACACCTTTTTATTCTATCAGCATGGCATAGCATGACTTGGCAATATTTGCCCACTCTTCTTTGCAAAAACACTCCAAATCTATCATATTGCAAGGGGTTCCCCTGGGCACAGCCCTCTTCACATCACCCCACACATCGGATTCAGGTATAGGCTCTGGCTGGGCCATTCCAAAACGTTAATCTTTTTCTGGTGAAGCCATTCCTTTGTTGATTTAGATGTATGCTTTGGGTCGTTGTCATGCTGAAAGATGAAGTTCCTCTTTATGTTCAGCTTTCTATCGTGCCAATATTGACTGGTATTTGGAACGGTTCATAATTCCCTCTACCTTAAGACCCCTGTTCCAGCTGAAGAAAAACAGCCCCAAAGCATGATGCTGCCACCACAATGCTTCGTGGTGGGTATGGTGTTCTTTTAGTGATGTGCAGTGTTGTTTGTGCCAAACATCTTTTGGAATTATGGGCAAAAGTTCAACCTTGGTTTCATCAGACCATAATCGATTTGTCCACCTGCTTTTGGGAGACTTCAGATGTGTTTTTGCAAAATGTTGCTGGGCTTGGATGTTTTTCCACATAAGAAAAGGCTTTCATCTCACCACTCTACCCCATAGCCCAGACATATGAAGAATATGGGAGATTGTTGTCGCATGTGCCACACAGCCAGTACTTGCCAGATATTACTGCAGCTCCTTTAATGTTGCTGTAGGCCTCTTGGCAGCCTCCCTGACCAGTTTTCTTGTCTTTTCATAAATTTTGGAAGGAAGTCCAGTTCTTGGTAATTTCACGGTTGTGCCATATTTTCTCCACTTGATGACTGTATTCACTGTGTTCCATGGTATATCTAATGCCTTGGAAATTCTTTTATACCCTTCTTCTGACTGATACCTTTTAACAATGATCTCAAAGCATCCCTCTGATGCTTTGGAAGCTCTCTGTGAACCATGGCTTTTGCGACTAAGAAAATATCAGGAAAGACCTACTAGAACAGACCTCCACGGCTCAGCGCTCCAACGAGTGTGGAGAAGCAGAGAGGAAAGCCGCTGACTGTCATTCCATATCTTGGTGCACAGTAGTGAGTGCAGGACACAGGCCACCCTCCCCTCTGTTCTGTGTTAAGCCAACCATAAATGGTTTATATCTTGTTTGGTTCAGCAGGGATTGGCCAAGCTTCAGCCCATCCATGGGCAGGCTGGTTGAACCCAAGTTGATCCATCAAACAACTTGGGTACAACCAGCATGTCAGATTTTTACATTTAATTGTCAGCAGCTATGTCCGCCAGCAGGGACGGCTCCCTGCACTGATTGTGTTGACAAGGGAATTGAGCGTGAAAATTACCTGCTTTACGTTGCATTGCTTGCTAGAAGACTGAGACAAGAGAGGTTTTAGGGGGATGTCCAAGGTGTGTGCCCTGAAAAGATTGTGTATACCTGCCTGAAGGTACTAGTCTATAATCCAGGGTCCATGAATATGAACAAACAAAAAAAAATCCCAGCACACTTACCAGCCAGCCTGCAAAACTACAAAATGTACCCTGTTTAACTGTTTACATTAAAAACAGAGGGTTTTGTTTGCACACATTTTCAAATGTGCATAAGCCGCCGTGCCCATGACAAGATGCCTCTGTATAAACTAGAGGTGCACCGAAATGGAAATTTCAGAAACGAAACCGAAAAAAAAAAAAAATGTCAGGCCGAAACTGAAAATGACCCATACCAAAAATGACAGTATATATTTTAAATACATTATTTTTTTATATTTTAAATAAAATGTATACTATATATTATATAAAACATTGCTAATAGTATTAGCAAAATTTCCATGCGGTGCACCTCTAGCAGATTTGATGCAGGAGATGGTCAGACTGCAGACATAGTACAGCAGATGGTCAGAGACTGCAGACGTGGTACAGGAGATGAATGCAGCTTCACCAGTGTCCATCAAATGCAGCTTCACCAGTGTCCATCAAATGCAGCTTCACCAGTGCCTGTCAGATGCAGCAGCCTGCCGGTGCCTGTCATGCAGCCTCACCAGTGCCTCTGCCCATATGTAGCAGCCCGCCAGTGCCCATGTCATGCAGCCTCACCAGTGCCTGTGCCCATGACGTGCAGCCTCCTGCCAGTGCCCATGACATGCAGCCTGCCAGTGCCCATGAGGTACAGCCTATCGGTGCCCATGAGGTACAGCCTACCAGTGCCTGGTAATGCATGTCACACTGTGTGTCAAAGCTGGATCTGAATCGCCGTGCAGCTGCTGTAACGATGTCTCTGATCCAGCATCGCTGGCCGCCTCTCTCCGCCGGACACAGCCCGGCGAATGATGCGGCTGAAGCTGTGACATTTCTTTTATTGGTGAGGCAGGGTCACCCGTCACGTGACCCCCCCCCCCCCCCTGACGCACCCTCTGCTACATCGCTGGTGAAGCCTGGCTTCCCCCTTGCGTCAGAGGGGGTGGGGTCACATGACAGGTGGCCCCGCCTCACCAATAAAAGAAATGTCACAGCTTCAGCCGCGTCATTCGCCCGGCTGTGTCCGGCGGAGAGAGGTGGCCGGCGATGCTGGATCAGAGACATCGTTACAGCTGCTGCACGGCGATTCAGATCCAGCTTTGACACAGTGTGGCATGCATTACCAGGCACTAGGGACGCTGTGTACTGTATGTACACAGGAGTGAGGAGGAGGAGGAGAGACTCTGAGGGGCGCGCCGGGATAATACACGTGCGGCACCCAGCGGGATGACCCTGCCCCTTTTTCGGCACCATTATCGGCAACCTATCTGTTTCGACAAAGTGCGGAAAACACAATTTCCGGCCGATATGTTTCGGCGGCCGAAATTTCGGTGCATCCCTAGTATAAACTGCAGTCCAAACTCTAACATTTCCAGAGTGCAGGCTAACTGGTAAGTGTGCTATGTTGTGCTATAAAGCCTTTCGAAATTCTTTTTTTTTTTTCTTTTTTTTTTTACCATGAGATCTATTAAGATTTATCATCAAGTGAAGGACCACTCCCTGAAAATAATATAATTCTAGTTTACCAGGATAAACAAAGAGGTCGCAATGAAATGCACAACTTTGGTATTGCATGCCAAACTGGGTTCAGGCATTAAGTGTTTTTTTTTTTTAATTATCCATTGTGAAGGAGTTAAAATTCAACCAAGCTCTTATAACCTTTGAATCCCTTACATTGTTTATAGATTTTCCAGGAAGTAATTTATAACATTCCAAGTGCAATGTACACATATGGAAAAAGCTACAGAATCTCCTTAAAGAGAGACTGCAGTTTGCTCATGTAATTTGTAATGAAAACATCTTTGCCTTTCTGAAGCTTCCCTCCAACTACTTTGCATATTATTTTATATATGCTGTGATTCTGTACTTGCCAAATATGCTGTAGAAATCTCCCTCCACTAAGTCTGGCTGCATCTATTTTAACTGTGGGCAGCTGAAGCTGCTGCCTGGTCACTTCCTGGACTTAGACATGGGGACACACCTCCAGCTCTGCAGCTTTCATTGGCCTTCTTATGACTTATCCCCCATCCTTTCCTGGCAAACTCTCACAAGAGTTGGAGAGCTGTGTGTGATGTCATAAGCCTAGGCTTTTTACCAAATGAGAAAGTGAAAGTGGGCTGTAAAAGGTATTTACTGACAGAAAAACCATATTTTACTATCCAAAGTTAAAACAACAAGGGCAGAAGATTTAATAGATGGAAAGATGAAAAATTGCTTTAGGTCCACTTTAAGGGGGTTGTAAAGGTTTGTTTATTTTCTAAATAGGTTCCTTTAAGCTAGTGCATTGTGGGTTTACTTGCCTTTTCCTTCGATTTCCCTTCTAAATGTTTTTTTTCTTTTGTCTGAATTTCTCACTTCCTGTTTCTTCTCGGTAAGCTTGCCCCCATCATCCTAGTCGTTCTGGCTGGGGGTTAGTCAGCAAGCACAGCTTACTGAGGAGGAACAGGAAGTGAAAACAAAATTTGAAGGGAAATCGAAGGAAAAGGTAAGTGAACCAACAATGCACTAGCTTAACCACTTCCCGACCTCCTCATGTACATATACGTCAGCAGAATGGCACGGACAGGCACATCCACGTACCTGTACGTCCTCTGCTAGACGTGGGTGGGGGGTCCGATCGGGACCCCCCCCCGGTACATGCGGAGGTCGGGTCCGCTCGGGGAGCGATCCGGGACGACGGCTCGGCTATGTGTTTTTAGCCGCGCTGTCGCGATCGCTCCCCGGAGCTGAAGAACGGGGAGAGCCGTGTGTAAACACGGCTTCCCCGTGCTTCACTGTGTCGGCGCATCGATCGCGTCATTCCCTTTATAGGGAAGACACGATCGATGACGTCATTCCTACAGCCACACCCCCCCTACACTAGTAAACACACACAAAGTAAACCCTAACTCCTACAGCGCCCCCTGTGGTTAACTCCCAAACTGCAACTGTCATTTTCACAATAAACAATGCAATTTAAATGCATTTTTTGCTGTGAAAATGGCAATTGTCCCAAAAATGTGTCAAAATTGTCCGAAGTGTCCGCCATAATGTTGCAGTCACGAAAAAAATCGCTGATCGCCGCCATTAGTAGTAAAAAAAATAAAAAAAATAAAAATGCAAAAAAAAACTATCCCCTATTTTGTAAACGCTATAAATTTTGCGCAAACCAACCGATAAACGATTATTGCGATTTTTTTTACCAAAAATAGGTAGAAGAATACGTATCGGCCTAAACTGAGGGAAAAAAATGTTTTATATATGTTTTTGGGGGATATTTATTACAGCAAAAAGTAAAAAATATTGAATTTTTTTCAAAATTGTCGCTCTATTTTTGTTTATAGCGCAAAAAATAAAAACCACAGAGGTGATCAAATACCACCAAAAGAAAGCTCTATTTGTGGGGAAAAAAGGACGCCAATTTTGTTTGGGAGCCACGTCGCACGACCGCGCAATTGTCTGTTAAAGCGACGCAGTCCCGAACTGTAAAAACCCCATGGGTCTTTAGGCAGCAATATGGTCCGGGGCTTAAGTGGTTAAAGGAACCTATTTAGAAAATAAAAAACAAACCTTTACAACCCCTTTAAGGTAAAAAGCCAAGTAATGTATAAGATGTGTACCTTGCCAACTAAATTTAAGAGAACCAATACTGGGACACATAACAGCATTACTTAACACAGTTATCAACTTTTATTGCTTCTCCTCTTTGTTATTGCTACATAGATGCATTCGTTGAGATGATGCAACCTGCATGGTAAGGGCTAAAACTGAGACTGTATATTTTAGGTTTCAAGACTTTTCTGTCTCATCGATACTATGAAGGGACAGTGTCTTTCCAGCCAGCAAAGTGGGCAGTTGGATCCCCAAAGGATAAAGTCTGTTGCACATCTGGGTAAGTTGCTTTATTCATTGAAAAGCATATCTACTCAATTTATAATAGTTTGTTGCATTTACACAAACCAAGTAAAGTTCTTTGCTTATGCAATGTCTAAAATGTCATATGTGGTTATCCGAGTGAAAATAAATTGTTCGCTCACTTAGGTTTGTATTTGTTTTATCTTTCTAGGTGCTACATTTGCAGGCAAAGTAGCAATCAGCTGAGGGAGCAGCAGAGAGCAGAGACCTGTGGCTTACAACACAATGGTGAGATTATGTTAATTGAAAGATAATTGATAACTCTCACTGTGGCTAAAATAATCTCTGTGCTTTGATAAATATCTGTTTTATAGTTCAGGGCTAGGGATATCTAGTTCAGGGTCAAACAAACAAAACAAAGTCACCAGGGCTAAATGTTGTGTTTATTGAGATCATTTTTTTTCTCCTCTCCCTTTTATGCATTCTATGTCTAACACAATTGTGTTTTATATATCCAGTATTTAAGAACATGCACACATTACATATTTGTGTTAAAATATGGATTATAATAATGGACAAGAAGCTGTCCATCCCTGCTTTTTTTCAATGTGTTTTTTTATTCTTTCTATAAATGTTTACCTTTTCTCGTAGATCAGTGATGGCGAACCTTGGCACTGCAGATGTTTTGGAACTACATTTCCCTTGATACTCCTGCAGTGTAGTGGAGCATCATGGGAAATGTAGTTCCAAAACATCTGGGGTGCCAAGGTTCGCCATCACTGTCCTAGATGTACAGTAATAATGTCAGATTTTAAAAATCTCTGCGGGGAGTATCGGAGCTATGGTGCAGAATGGATAACAGGTGTGTAATAGCCTTTCTTTTTTAAAGTGTTACTAAATGTTCAGATTTTTTTTTCCTTTAAAATAATAAACGTGTTATACTTGCCTGTTTTGGTTTTGCACAGATCAGCCCCAATCCTCCTCCTCCTCCTCCTCCTCCTCCTCTTCTTGAGTTCCCCACCAGCAATCCTGGCCTGCCTCCCTGCATGGCTCGAGCCTGCTCCCTCTTCACTGGTTGTGATTGATAGCAGCAGGAGCCAATGGCTCCCTCTGCTGTATCTAAGCCAATAAAGAGTGAGAGAGGGGAGAGAACCTCGGCTCTCGTGCACATTTGTTTTATTGAGATCAGGCTCAGGTAAGAATAAGGGGGGCGTTGCAGGGGAAGCTGCATGCAGAAGATTTTTTTTTTTACATACCCTGCCTTTACAATCACTTTAATGTCTTATATGTTATTAAATACATTTTTATATTAAGTTGCTGTACATCTTCCATCTGATTTGAGCTACCAGTCATAAATCTTTCCAACTTTGTTCTTTCTGTCATGTAAAGTCTCCTTTAATGACCTCTTGCTGTGTTCAAGCCTATTGTGGTTTTTGATTAACCTAAAGCAGTATTAAATCTAAAACCAAAATTGCAATACATTGCAGCTTTGCAATCAATTGATGTGGTGGTTGCAATAGTTTCCTTTTTATTTGGGCTTTTTTTTCCCCTCTATTTTCATAATTTTCATTTATTTTTATTTTTTTTAGCATAATAACTTGCGTCAGCTGTGACTTTATTAACTTTATTAACTTCTTACATGTAGGCAATAGGAATTCAACTTTTCCATGTTAGTGGTAGTATAAATATTGGTAGCCCTTTGCTGTAACAGATGGGTAATAAATAATCTAAAATGTCTTAAAACCGCACAGGTGGAAATCGCATAAATGGCTTATCTAGAGGCAAGGACAAATTATTGGTCTGCTGCTTGTTTATTCACCTTTTGTGATGTTGTGTTATCAACTGTTGGTGTAGGTTTGTAGCTGTTTATTTGAACATACGTTACACATTATTAACCCCATCTTCTGCTGCCTTTGACAAGGTTAATATGAACAAAGACTAATGGATTTATAGTATTTGGCAGGTTTGCTCTGGCTGATTTATCCAGATGTCTGAGGAAACAAAAGGCAATTATGGTATTGGCAGTCATGTTGTACTGCTATATTTTGGCAAAAGTAGTGTTAGGTCTTGCCTATATAGTACAGCCAACCTGAAGTCTGAAGAGCCAAAATCAACACATCATAGATTCATATTTGTTGATGTTTTGTACTGATGATGTTTAGCAAGATTTCCTGTTATAGATTAATGGTTATTGTGTATTATAGCCCCAATTTCTCCATATCTTTTGAGTGTTTTTTTTGCCACCTTGTTTGCTTTTTATGTCTGTGGAAACCTTGTATCTCTGTGTGTGTGTTAAGGCAGACTGTAACTTCTGTCTACTGCATGCTATCGTAACATATACAGTATTATAAGATTGTGCAAGGCTCCTTGGGATGAGGACTATTCAAAATGGTGTGTGAACTGATTTTCTTTCCTTCACTCTAAACTTTCCTATGTATTCCATATTACATACGTCACAGGTTGTGTTGTACCACTCACTCACCTCACCTCAAGCCCAACCTGCACCCACAGTCCTAAATTTACATTTCATGGGTGGACAGGTTTATGTTAAATTTAATGCCAGTATTTGTCGTAATAATTTTTCCTATCACAATGTTTGTGATGTTATACCTTCTATGTTTTATACCATGCTTTTGCAAAAATGTCAGATCTGCGTAAACCTCGCTTATGTATCTGCAGGAGAGAATTGTGGAGGGTATGACAGCTGGTAGTATATGCAGAAGAGGAATGTAGAGGGTTTGACAGGAGTCTGTATGTGGAGAGGGGTGCAGAAGGGTATGATGGGGCAGCATGTACAGGAGTGGAGGGTATTAAGGCAGGTAAAATGTATAGAAAAGAAGTGTGGAGGATATAATGGCATAAAGTATGTGCAGGAGAGGAGTGCAGAGGGTATGACAGCAGGTAGTGTGTGCAGGGTACAATAGTAGGCATTGTGCAGGAGAGGAGTGCGAATGGTGTGACAGCAGGGCTATATGCATATTGGAGTGTGGAGGTTAGGACACCAGGTAGAATGTGCAGGAGAGTAGTGTGGGAGGGTATGACATGCATTAAAAGAAAAATGTGTGTGTATTAAAAGCCTGCAGGTATTTTACTAGGATCCTCATGCAGTGGGGCAAAAAAGTATTTGGTCCGCCACCAATTGTGCAAGTTCTCCCACTTAAAAAGATGAGAGAGGCTTGTAATTGTCATCATAGGTATACCTCAACTATGAGAGACAAAATGTGGAAATAAATCCAGAAAATCACATTGTCTGATTTGAAAATAATTTATTTGCAAATTATGGTGGAAACTAAGTATTTGGTCACCTACAAATAGGCACAATTTCTGGCTCTCAGACCTGTATCTTTAAGAGGCTCCTCTGTCCTCCACCTATTACCTGCATTAATGGCACCTGTTTGAACTTGTTATCAGTATAAAAGACACCTGTCCACAACCTCAAACAGTCACACTCCAAACTCCACTATGGTGAAGACCAAAGAGCTGTCGAAGGACACCAGAAACAAAATTGTAGACCTGCACCAGGCTGGGAAGACTGAATCTGCAATAGGCAAGCAGCTTGGCATGAAAAAATCAACTGTGGGAGCAATAATTAGAAAATGGAAGACATACAAGACCACTGATAATCTCCCTCAATCTGGGGTTCCATGCAAGATCTCACCCTGTGGGGTCAAAATGATCACAAGAACAGTGAGCAGAAATCCCAGAACCACACGTGGGAGCCTAGTGAATGAACTGCAGAGAGCTGGGACCAACGTAACAAAGGCTATCATCATTAACACACTACGCCGCCAGGGACTCCGATCCTGCTGTGTCAGACGTGTCCCCCTGATTAAGCCAGTACATGTCCGGGCCTGTCTGAGGTTTGCTAGAGAGCATTTGGATGATCCAGAAGAGGATTGCGAGAATGTCATATGGTCAGATAAAACCAAAGTAGAACTGTTTGATAGAAGCACAACTCGTCGTGTTTGGAGGAGAGATAATGCTGAGTTGCAACCAAAGAACCCTATACCTACTGTGAAGCATGGGGGTGGCAACATCATGCTTTGGGGCTGTTTCTCTGCAAAGAGAACAGGGCAACTGATCTGTGTACATGAAAGAATGAATGGGGCCATGTATCGTGAGATTTTGAGTGCAAACCTCCTCCCATCAGCAAGGGCATTGAAGATGAAATGTGGCTGGGTCTTTCAGCATGACAATGATCCCAAACACACCGCAGGGGCAATGAAGGGGTGGCTTCGTAAGAAGCATTTCAAGGTCCTGGAGTGGCCTAGACAGTCTCCAGATCTAAACCCCATAGAATACCTTTGGAGGGAGTAGAAAGTCTGTGTTGCCCAGCGACAGCCCCAAAACATCACTGCTCTAGAGCAGTGTTTCCCAACTCCAGTCCTCAAGGCACACCAACAGGTCATGTTTTCAGGCTTTCCATTATTTTGCACAGGTGATTTGATCAGTTTCACTGCCTTAGTAATTACCACAGCCGTTTCATCTGAGGGAAATCCTGAAAACATTACCTGTTGGTGTGCCTTGAGGACTGGAGTTGGGAAACACTGCTCTAGAGGAGATCTGCATGGAGGAATGGGCCAACATGCCAGCAACAGTGTGTGACAACCTTGTGAAGACTTACAGAAAATATTTGACCTCTGTCATTGCCAACAAAGGATATATAACAAAGTTTTGAGATGAACTTTTAATATTGACCAAATGCTTATTTTCCACCATAATTTGCACATAAATTCTTTCCAAATCCGACAATGTGATTGTCTGTCTGGATTTGTTTCCACATGTTGTGTCTCGTAGTTGAGGTATACCTATGATAATTACAGGCCTCTCATCTTTTTAAGTGGGAGAACTTGCACAATTGATGGCTGATTCCGATCATCTGTGTGGAACTCGGCTCGTCGTAGTGTTTTACGTCACCCCGTTTTGGACGACTGGTCTGACAGTGTGTATGCAAGACAGCTTGAACGGAATTCCGATGGAAAATTCCATCGGATTTTATCCCATCGGAAATTCCGATCGTGTGTACAGGGCATTAGCCACTGCACTGTCTTTTGCACACTGATACTTGGATCCATCTGGGTTGAGCACAGTGAATTTTATATTTGGAAATTGTTTTGTCGACAGTTTTGAGCTCCCAGAACAGTGTCAAAAACCTAGAGTGTTTGGTGAAAGCTATGGTACATGAGATAAGCTTTTGCTCAGAAAAAGAGAACAGTGTATAGCAGTAGGACATTATTTTATTTCTGTGCAAAGAACAAAGACATTTTCTGGTACAGAATGCCAGATGATGTCTATAAGTCTTCCCAAGCGTGGCTTGGACCTAGTGGTATAATAATACTACTAGTGAATTACAGTAACATGGATCTGTAAACACATGTTGAACAACGACCAAGTTTTCACTGACCTCAGGATAGATCTGAATGTAGTACCTTTTGACTGGACATGGATCTGTACTCCCTTTTTTTTTTTCTAAACCCACCAAATCGGCTGTGAACAAGGATTCAATCAGCTGTGAATGTCATTCTTTTGCCTGACTGCCTTTTTTTCCCCCTGTCATTATCTTTTTGTTTTAGGTAAGCAGAAAGTAACCAGAAACCTATTTATTTCACTGTAGTGATTACTTTGTTTCAGTGCTTCAATAAAGAAGTTAATTAGCGCTTGGGCATATGTCAATGCAGTAGCTGGCTCTACTAAAATAATTGCAGCAAGTATTATGAAATGAGGCAGTATCCAAAATAAGAATTATATACCTTTTTTAAATAAACTGTTGGGGAAAATAAGGTATTCCATATACAAAAAAAATTAGCCCAATGTATTGCTAAGCTACTTGGTTTGTTAAAGCCCAACTGAAGTTTCAGTTTAAATTAACTAGATGCATTCCAAGTGCAGCAAAACAAAAGGTGTGCAAAGTCTTAAGTTTATTTTCTTTAAATTGTCCTCAACTTGAGTAGAAAATCCTGTGTGCTATCAGCTTACTGCAGAGTTTGGATTCTTGCTTTCTGGAGAAGCTGTAATATCTTTGCAGTGGTCCACCAGGTCCTCTGCTGATTAGATGTCAGACCCCTGCAATGAGACCACTGCTTCTTCACAGAAAGCAAGGGTCCGATTCTGTAGCTACTGGCAGGAGATAGGCCTGAGAGACTTTGCACACATTTTGTTTTTATGCACTTGGAATTTATTTTGTTAAGATGTCCAAAAATAATATTAATGTTACCACAGCCCTGACTGCTTATGCATTTAAAAAATGCATCCTGTAACATTGCTTAAAGTGAACTTAGCTAGAAGCAAAGGCTCCCTGCCAGGTGGCTCCATTTGGCCTTAAAGTGGAACTTTAGTCAAAAAATTAAGTCCTGCTATATCACTTAAGACTGACCCCTTTTGCAGGCATAGCAAAGTAAAACATTAAAAATGATTGCCTATACCGTTTAAAATCCAGTATTACACGGTTTCGCCTTGCTGTGCACATGCTCAGTTGCTCTTTTTTAAGGCATTGTACTAAAATTCAGAACCACTAGAGGCCGATCTGTTAACAGCCTAAAGATTTCCTGCTGCTGAGGTGATCTGGACTTCAGCAGAATTGCAGCCTCCAGCAAGAAGAAACAGGAACAATGCTGGAGGCAATTTATAGCATACATTAATTTTGGTAGCTTATTTATTCATGTTGAATCTGTTTGAAAAACCACAGAGGAGAAAATGTCAGAATTGCATGGGTGGGAACTGTTTAACAAAGAGGAGGAGAGGAGTAGTTTTAGGGAAATTACATTGCTCTATATAGGCAAAATGGGCAGGGCGGGGATTGGCTTTCGAACAGTATGGAAGACACAGGGAGACGAAGGGGAAGATGCTGAGGAAATAGTTGAATGATGGAGGCACATACACTGACCACACTATCAGAAATCAGCAGTCATGATAAACGTAGTCAGTTTACAGAGGGGAAGATGGGAACAGCAGCCAGATATTGTACAACGTACTGTATATTTTATATTATGTTTGAGGTAAACACAGCTTCACCTCATTCAACTATCTATGTGAACAGCCTCTCCTCTTTTTTAGTAAATCAACTCCAATGTATATAAGAAAGCCACATTTGTACATTTCATTCTTAAATGGATTGGAAAGGCAGTGTTTCTCAACTTTTTTTTTTTTTAGTCTCTAGGCACTTCAGTCTAAAGCATTTCTGCATGTTAGGGAACACGTTCGCATTCTCGACATGCAGGCAAATGTGTTATTAAAAGATACGTAGTGGTGTCATTAATTTTTAATGATACCCCACGCATTTGTAAACGGTGTATTTTTTTGCTGCAAGCTTTTAAAAAGGGTTGGGGGACTTGTTTCCCTGTATTTCTGCAGGTAGAGAAGACCATTGAAATGAATGGGCTGTCCTGCATGCAGCCGCACAAATGTGAACCAAGGACTCTTGCCCTTGGGATGGGGGGGGGGGGTGGTAAAACCTGTACATATTGATATCACAATGTCTCCTTCTAATTTATATTTTATCCTTTTCTATTATTTTAGAACAAGAAGAGAAATGGAAAACTGTCAAAGGAAAATTCATGGCGGTTAACGCGGCCGTCATGAGCTGTGCCTGTCCTCGCAGCCCAAAAGGTCTCTCACCAGCAGCTCACTTGGCAGACGGGACTGCAGATCTCATTTTAGTTCGTAAATGCTCAAGGTTAAATTTCTTACGGCACCTTATCAGACACACAAAAAGCAATAGTGATCAGGTATTGAATTTTAAAGTAAATGCAGCATTTTGAATGTTATGTTTTAGTATGAAGGTGTAACTATAAAAATAAACATGGCAAACACCACAATCACTATAGGGCCCAACTGTACTGACACATAATACCTACCTGACTGTTTTAGGATTTATACAGGTAGCAATACTATTTGGCAAATAGTTTTGGGTTAAGGAAATTTTAAATATGCTTTTGAAACCTAAAATTGCTGTGAAAGCACCTGGGATTCTCTAACACCCAAGGGAATTACCTGTGCAATAAAAAAAAACATTTATTTTCTTTCTTTATTTTTTTATAACTGTATGGCTCATTTTGCTTTTGGAAAATATATCTGATACATATGCATTAAATATAGATCGGATTTGCCTTAATGGTTTTACTTGGCTTAAGTTTTACTGTAGGTTTATGTTTTTAAAAGTTAACACTGAGCACACTAAGCATAAACATGTTCTTTCCTTTTTTTTTTCTCTTTTTTCTTAGTTTGACTTTCCATTTGTTGATGTCTATCGGATAAAGACTTTTCAGTTTACTCCAAAACATTCTGAGGAAAATGATTCAGAGAGCACGGATTTGGCAAACATTGGAAAAAGGAACTTTACTCAGATCTGCACAGATCATCCATCTTGTGGCTGCAGTCAGGTGAACAGTGTCTGGAATTGTGATGGGGAAACTCTTGATGAGACTGCGATAGAAATGAGGTACAGGATACATTTCTACAATCTGTCTGCATTTACAACCTACTTCAAGTTATGTCATGGGTTTTGTAGCTGTGGTCCGTGTTTTGGCATTTTTTCATGGTCCTTACATTCTTACAGCCCACATTTTTAGTACAATAATTTGTTCTAAGGTGTGTGATATGCAAAAGAATATCTGTCTGTGAACCACAAGTTGCTGCTGACCTATACTTGCACAGCCAACTAAAATATGTAAAAAACAGGACATTTCTATTTATAAACTAATAATATACATCATCTTGCACATGCTCTTGGTAAAGATTTATTTTTCTTAAACTTTGTTCAACTCTCCACTTTCCTAGTTCTGCTACAGTCAATGCCATGCATCTCTTATTAATGTACAGTAAACTTTGTAGGAAATAGGTGTGCACTATGTAGAATGTTCATACAATTATTCTCTGAAGATTTACACAAGAAGGTAATGTGTAAACAAATAAAACATGGGATGTTGGGCTACGTTGTCTATGAATGTGCATTTGTTAACGTTTTATACACCTCTTTAGTCCATTTTTTATGAGGTAATTAGAATGAATTGCAGATGGTTAAAGACTTTGGGTTTCTACACTGTACAGCTGGGATGTCCAAGAAGCAAGGTTTCATTGTTTTTGTTTAATATTTTTATTTATTCTGTGTAATGGTTGAGAGTACAAAAGGTATGAACATAATGTCAGAGTAAAGGACATCCACATATTGAGACATTGTCAATAAAATTAGTCCGATAGCAAGGGAAGAAATGTCTGCTTACATACAAATTCATCATCCAAAGTCAAGACAGCTGCATAGTTATTAACTGACCGTATACGTCAAACAGTAGTGCCTACTAGGCGGTGAGAGTCCAAACTTACAAGCCACGTCTTAAAATGGGAAGGGTAGAGAAGAAAGAGGGGATTGGGGAAGTTCTGGGGGTTCAGTAATCAAGGTTTAATTTTATATTCTGTATTTGTAAATGACAAAAGGAAAAACTTTTTTTTTTCTTCTTTCTTTTGTTTCCAGGGTCCACTGTCAACTTGTCAGACTCTTTGCACGAGGCATTGAGGATTCCCATAAAGAAGATGATGAAAACCCAAGCAGGGTTTAATAGTGGACTGTTTTAGTTCAGTCTTTGGGGTGTTCCTTGTTTATTTATTTAACAGTTTATATGTAATCCAGTTTGAAGAAATGAAATATGAAGATAAATATCTACTAATATTTTAAGATTGATGTTGTGATTTAATGAACATCAGAATTGTGATGTTTGAAGACATTTGTGTAAACTGAAAGACTGTTCTTACTAGGCTTTGCAGTTTGTTTTTTCCTGAAGTGTTACTACTCCTCTTGGTGTCCTATAGTTTCAAGGCAAACTACATGTGTTTCTGTTGCCACGTAGAACATATTTTAGCCAGTGCTCAAAACATCTAATCAATTGAATGTTTTTTTTTTTTGTTTTTTTTTAGAAGTTGGTGATCTAGAATAATAGGCTGAGATGCATTTTGTTAAAAATCATCAACCACATTTGTAGTGGTATTTCAAAATAGCAGTGATTTCAGTCCCTTAGGCCTAGATTAAGCAGATGAGGCTATATTTCTTAGGGCTCAGTGGCCTGAAAATGACAGTAGACCAAATGGTTGCAAATGGTAATTTCTGTCATGTTGGTGAGAACGGTGGTTGATTCCACAAATATCTTTTTAAAGTTTCACTGTATTATGTTAACTCCGATTGTTCCTCAAGAACTATACAATTTGTTTGATCTAGGAAAAGATAGACACAATAATTGTGTATTATATAATATTAGCAAATCATTGAAAATAAATTCCCGCTGCTGTTCTAGATAAAGATTTTTCAGGCAACTTCTAATATTTAACATGTTTTGCACAAAGCACCATTAGCGTGAGTCATTTGTTGACTCGCTGATCTCACCAGCAAGCTGTGTGTAATTTTCCCAGCAGAGTTGATATTGCTGACCATTTATATGTTTGTACTGCCACATAATGTTATATTTTCATGAGATTTTTCTGGCTTAATGTAAGCTTGGTATGAGAGGACACGTGCCCACCCTAATTGTGGTGACGTGTTACTGATTGATTTAGAACTATTCCTTTGGTAACATGGTTTTGTATAACTTTCTGTTAACCCCCAAATATTAATCTTTTGCAGATAGAGGAAGTGGTTGTCTGTATCAGTATGGTGTATACCATAATCCCAAATGAATGCAACTTGTATCAAAAGAATTATCCTGCTTCATTAATGTAAACATTTTCATGAAATGTTTCTTCTTTTCTATTAAAATGTGCACTAATGAATGTAGATTTATTTGCCAACACTCATTATTTAGATTGGGACCAAAAGCCATTGCATTGCTGCATGCTGAAGTTTTGGTGCATTTGGCAAATACTCAGTGCTACTGAAAATCTGTTTCAAACCTAAAGCTGAACATAGATAGTTTGAATCTCGTCTGGCTCAGCAGGGACCAACTGAGATTTGAACCATCTTATGGGCAGGCTGATTGTACCCAAGTTGATCCACCGATGGATCACCTTGGGTACTACCAGCGTGCTGCATTTTTACATGCTCCACTAGCACTGTGTTCTCCTGGCAGGGACAGCTCCTGCACCCTCCCACTGGGAGAATGTAATAACTCCTTTGGAGAGATTCCTCCATCAGCGCAGACTGTGGTTGCAGAAAAAAAAATCGCATCATCTATGGCCTACCTTAGACTGGCTTTTGCCAGTGCCATTACAGTACATTGATCTAAGCCAGTCCCTTACATTCAAAACAAGAGTTTTTGTTTGTGTTCAATCTCTGTTTTCTTTGCAAGGTCTTTTTATTGGGATGCAACCTAATCTTCTACAGTAGAGAAAAGGAAATGATAAAAAGTTGTTTAATCATCCCCATATTTGAAAGTGCCCAGAATTACCTAAAAGTTGAAATGTACCAGAAAGGAAAAATAAATAATATATATTTTTAAAAAAGCTGTCATCCCTGCACAGAAATCTTTGTTGATCCTGGAGATCAGCTTTAGAGGTTCTTTACTCTATGTTGACCATAGTTTATAATGTATGAAAAGTAATTTAGTCGTAAAAAGCTGATTTGTTTGAGGTACTATTTTAGAAAGTTGGACTAACCTGTAGTAAATTTCAAGTGATTTGCACCGTAATAGTAGCGTAAAATGTATTGCTGATTCTAGCATAACTATACAACTGCCCACAAAGCCATTTATTTCATTGTACTTTAAATGACTGGCTTTAAATTTCATTACACTTTAGAATATAGATGATCAGAAAAAGTAATTGGCAGGCTGTGTTGATAGTTTATTATCTTACAACAGATAATCATGTTGCAAAAAAAGGTTACATAGTTATGTTTTTCTTCTAGTTTTACCATGCGACTCAGCAATGCAAAACGTAAACATTCCTGCTATTTTTAAATCATGAAAATAAATATTTTAGTATCCAAAAACTGTGTTTGGTCCTTTAATCAACAGCCTGTTATCAAAAATGAAATATTTAAGTTTGAATGTCTTTTTTTTCAATAGATTAGTCACTGACCTATACACAAACAGGAGTGTCAACATGTATCCACCATTCAACATGGGACATCCACAATGTTTGAGTGTTTTTCATTTTAACCACATCAATACTGGGCACTTTCTGCCTAGGCCAATTTTTAGCTTTTAGTGCTGACTTTGAATCATAATTCATCATACAACACTGTACCCAAATGATATTTTTATCTTTTTTTTTTTTTTTGCAAATATGTATTTTTTTTCTTCATAAATCTTGACCAAAATTTATACTGCTACATTTCTTTGGTAAAAATAACCCATATCTGTGTATATTGTTTGGTATGTGTGAAGGTTAAAGAGTCTACAAGCTATGGTGCCAATCTTATAAAAATTGTTAACACCTGATGTACTGATGCCTATTTCTTGAGGCCCTAATATGCCAAGACAGTACACACATGCCAAAAATTACCCCTTTTTGGAAAGTAGACAGCCCAAGGGATATATTAAGAGGCATGGCAAGTTTTTGGAAGTTGTAATTTTTCCCAATTTTCTTTGAAAAATTATAAACAAATTTCACAAAAATGTCATATTAACTACTTCCGGAACGCTGTTGGGATATCTCTGTGTTGGCAGCAGCTAGCTGCCATATCCCAGGTATCCACTTCTTCAGCCGACGGTCCGGTTTCCGATTATGATGGTCTCTGCGGTGGATTCACCACAAGATCACCATTATCGGTGGCAGGAGAGGGGACCCCCTCCCGCCGCTTTCCCGTGCCCTCCGCCACTTACCGGACCTGTTGGCGGAGGCGATGAGGTCCTTCTCGTGGCTGGGTATGGTGACGAGCGAGGGAAAGATGACCCCCACCCGTCTCCATACCATAACAGGGCAGAAGCGACTTCAAAACGTCACTTCTGCCAATACCTTTTTAAGTGGCCATTTTTCTTATTGCATTTTAGTGTAAATATGAGATCTGAGTTTTTTTTTTTACCCCAGATCTCATATTTAAGAGGACCTGTCATGCTTTTTTCTATTACAAGGGATGTTTACATTCCTTCTAATAGGAATAAAAGTGACACACTTTTTTTTAAAAGAACAGTGTAAAAAATAAAAGGTAAAATAAGAAAAAAAATATGTAAATGCACCCCGTCCTGCCGAGCTTGCGTGCAGAAGCGAACGCATACATTAGCAGCGCTCACATATGAAACCAATGTTCAAGCCACACATGTGAGGTATCGCCATGATCAGTAAAGCGAGAGCAATGATTCTAGCCCTAGAACTCATCTTTAACTCAAAACATGCAATCTGTAGATTTTTTTAAAAGGCCCCTATGGAGATTTTTAAAGGGTAAAATATTGTCGCCATTCCACGAGCGGGTGCAATTTTAAAGCGTGACATGTTGAGTATCAATTTACTCAGTGTAACATTATCTTTCATTATTTTATAAATAAAACAAAATTGAGCTTACTTTACTTTTTTTATTTAAAAAGGTGTATTGTTTCCAAAAAAGTGCGCTTGTAAGACTGCTGCGCAAATACGGTGTGACATTAAGTATTGCAAAGACTGCCATTTTATTCTCTAGGGGGTTAGAAAAAAAATGTATCTTTGGGGGTTCCAAGTAATTTTCTAGCAAAAAAAAAAATGTGTTTTTAACTTGTGAACACCAAATCTCAGAGAGGCTCTGTCCTTAAGTGGTTAACAAGTTTATTTTTTTCACACGGCAAAGGCATACTTGCAACTACACCCCAAAACACATTCTGCTACTCCTCCGGAGTAATGCAGTACCACATGTGTGAGACTCTTTTACAGCCTAGCCACATAAAGAGGCGCAACATCCAAGTGTCTTCAGGCATTATTCACTTTAAGACCAGGCCTTCTTCCGATACTCCGATACGGTAAAAATCTGTATTTTTGCTAGAAAATGATTTAGAATCCACAGAAATATATTTTTGTAGCAGAGACCTTCGAAAATAAAATGGTGGATTTTGCAAATTTTTATGTTGTACTGTATTTGCGCAGCAATTTTTCCTACACAATTTTACATACTAATGAATAAATCATTTTTAATGAATTTCATTGCACACAGATAATACCCACATTTTTGGTAAAATATAAAATATGGTGTTGCGCAGAGTAAATGGATACCAAACATGTCACGCTTTAAAATTGCGCACACTTGTGAAATGCTGCCAAACTTTTGTATTTTAAAATCTCCGTAGGTGATGCTTTATAATCCTTTATTGGTTACCCGTTTTGAATTGCACAGGTCATCTGGTACTAGATTCCCCCCCCCCCCCCAATTATGACATTTGAGGCGATAACTCGCATGCGTGGTGAGATTGCCGTTTACATATGCGTACGCGACCAACACTTGCATTCTCCTTTGCACAGGAGGACGGGGCACTTCACATTTTTTGTTTTATTGGTGGTACACTGACAGATGTCTTTGTACACTTTGACAGATGTTGATTGTCCTGGAACACTATTGCAGATATTTTTTGTGCACTGGCACAGATGTTGATGGGACACTGTCACATGTTTTGTGAGCTGATACAGATTTTCATAGGACAGGGACAGCGGTGCTTGGTGATGACAACAAAACCTGGGGAATGCCCAGGGAAATTCAAGCCTCCCTAACGACCAGCCTGCAGAACAACCAATCAACCTGTCTAACAGTATGCGTTAAAAACAGGGGTTTGTCCGCACGCATTTGCAAACGCATGCGTGAGCCACAGAGCCACCCTGTAATCTGTGGTCCTAACGCTAAACAATGAGCGCCCCCACAGTGAAGGCACATGCATTCTAATGGATAGATAGGGGCAGGTGGACTGAAGGGGAGCCACCCCTCCGTAAAGGTACAGGAGCACACCAAACACCCAGCATATAGCACAATGGCTGCAAAGGTGTTGGTGTGTTTCTGGACCAATATAAGCACCACAGGTGAAACATAAACGTGTGGGGATGGCTGCAGTCTGTGATCTGTGACCGCTTTTGGTGTAAAATCATCCCTTGCAGCTCTCGGTGTAAGCACAGGCTGCAGCAACACCCCCCCCCCCCACACACACACACACTGAGCTGAGAGAACTGATAGACACATTAGACACATGTCTCTCTTTACACTGTGAAGGCTGTGATTGGACACAGCCATCACGTAACTGGGAGGGCCAATCACAGCGCCCACATCCCGATCTGTGATGGCTGTATCCAAAGATAACAGCCATTACAAGATTGCGGTACTGGTAGATCAACTTAGAACGACGAAGCTCCCACCCCGTGGTTAAAAAAGGTTGTAAAGGTTTGTTTATTTTCTAAATGGGTTCTATTAATCTAGTGCATTCACCTTTTCCTTCGATTTCCCTTCTAAATGTTTTTTTTGTCTGAATTTCTTACTACTTGTTCCTCCTCAGTAAGCTTGCCCCCATCATCCAAGCCGTTCTGGCTGGGGGCTAGTCGGTGTACTCGCCCCCCTCCCTTGGGACTACATCCCTGCGGGGAGATGCTGTGTTCACAGGAAGTGAGAAATTCAGACAAAGAAAAAAATATTTAGAAGGGAAATCGAAGGAAAAGGTAAGTGAACCAACAATGCACTAGCTTAAAGGAACCTATTTAGAAAATAAAAAAACAAACCTTTACCAGCCCTTTTAAGTACAGTGGGAAGCAGTGAATATGCTAACCCAAAGACCAAAGATTTGCTCAATATAGAAATCCAAAGCAAATAATCCAAGTTCACCTTGTGTCTGTTTAGAACAGATACAACACTTTTCAAAGCTTTACATAGAAAGTGTTATTGCTGTCTGTATCACTGAGGTGGGAAAATCAGAGTTGGACTTACCGGTAACTCTGTTTCCAAGAGTCTTCCAGGACAGCCCTTGAGAGATGGAGCTCCTCCCTGGACAGGAAACACATTGCCTCCAGCTCTTTAAAAGGTGGTCCCTCAGGCATCTGGTCAGTTTTATCCAAGAACCGAAGGACGGAGCTGAAAAACAGTTAATACCGTACATGCAATTTATTTTATCTAATGTATGTGTTATATATACACACACTCAAAAATAGGGTGGGAACGTGCTGTCCTGGAAGACTCTTGGAAACAGAGTTACCGGTAAGTCTAACTCTGATTTTCCCCAGTCTTCCAGGACAGCCCTTGAGAGGATGAAAAAGCACTCACCAGTTTAGGGGGGGACCACTGCTTGGAGGACCTTCCTCCCAAAGGCTTGATCCTGATCACCTAAGACGTCCAAACGAAAGTGTCGAATGAACGTGGACATGCTTGACCATATGGCGGCCTTGCATATCTGCTCCAGGGTAGCGCCAGCTCTTTCTGCCCAGGATGTGGCCAACGCCCTTGTAGAATGTGCCTTCAAGCCTTGTGGAGGGTCCAAGTGCAGAGTTTTGTACCCTTCTGTGATGGCCATTTTAATCCACCTGGCTATTGTTCCTTTGGAAGCCTGTTTTTCTTTCCGGTTTCCTGAGAAGAGGATAAACAGGGCCTCTGATGGCCTGAAACTTTTTGTTGCTTCCAGTTAGGCTAGGAGGCATCTCCGGACATCTAGCCGTGTAGTTGTTCTTCCTTACTATTTGCAGGTTTATTACAGAAGGAAGGTAGTAGTATGATCTTACTTTTGTGAAAGGTGGAAGCAACTTTAGGAATAAATGATTGGTCAGTCTTTAAAATAATTCTATCCTCCAATATTTGCATATAGGGCTCTCTAATTGATAGAGCTTGGAGTTCGCTGACTCTGCGAGCGGAAGTCATGGCGACAAGGAAGACTGTTTTTAGGGTAACTAGTCTTAAGGATGCCTCTAATATTGGTTTAAAGGGGTCCCTAATGACGGCTTTTAACATAATTGACAGGTCCCATGTCAGAACTTTACGGCATGGGGCCGAGCGTTGTTTAGCAACTGCTTTACAAAACCTATTTATAAGCAGATCCTGCTGCAAGGAGCGCTGTAAATGGACTGATAGGGCTGCAATTTGTACTTAAATCGTGCTTAAAGATAACTTTTTGTCAATGCCCTCTTGTAGAAACCCCAATATTGTTGGAGAATCGTGTTCTCTTTTACCATTTTCTGTTGGCCAGGTGTTAAATTTCCTCCAGTTTTTTTAGGTATATGGCTCTGGTATTTGGTTTTGCGACTTTGTAACAGAGTTTTTATCATTCTGTCCGATAAACCCTTGGATTTCAGGATGTCTACTTCAGATACCAGGCCGCTAGTTTTAGCATGGCTGAGTTGGGATGTCGTACTGAACCTTGGGATAGCAGGTCCTGACTGATGGCAAAAGTGAAAACCATGCCTTTTTTGGCCAAAAAGGGGCTATTGGGATAAGAGAAGTCTGTCCTGAACTTGAAGAGGACTCTCGGTAACAGATGTAGAGGTGGGAAGGTGTAACTTAGGTTGAACGTCCATGCATTTTGGAGGGTGTCTACTGCCATTGGTTGATCCCTTGGGTTAAAAAAAAAACTCTGGTAGTTTGGTGTTTTCTCTTTTGGCAAATAAGTCGATCTCCGGAAGGCCTCACTTGGAAACTATTTCCGCAAATACTTTTGGATCTGGTGACCATTCTTCTTGTGAGATTAATTGTCTACTCAAAAAATCGGCTAGATTGTTCTGTATCTCTGAGATGGATCGCAGAAAGCGATTCCAGATTTTCATCTGCCCATGCAAATACTTCTTGTGCTATGCTCCATCAGGGTGGGATTCCTGGTTCCTCGCTGTTTGTTTAGGTATGCTACAGAGGTTATATTGTCCGACCTGACCTGTAGGTGTCGGTGTTTGAGCTGACTTTGGAATGCTGAGATTCCTTTAGCTACGGACTTTAGTTCTCTGTAGTTGGACAAGAGTTTTTCCTCTAGGCGACTCCAAGTGCCCTGTGCCCACTGTCCATCTAGATGGGCCCCCCATCCTTGGTTGCTGGCGTCCGTAGTTAGTATGTGTGTAATCGGTAAGTTCCACAGCAGTCCTTTTTGTAGATTGCTTTGGTTTCTCCAAAGGGCCTGTTTTGTTTTTTCTGGTAGGTACACTTTGTCCTCCAAGTCCTTTCCTACTAGATTTTGTAGGAGGAATGACTGGAGTGGTCTTTGGTGGAACCTGGCCCATTTGACTGCCGGGATGGAGGCTGTCATGAGTCTGAAGACTGACATTTCCCTTATTGTAATTGGGAGATTTGTCTGTATTTGTGCTATCCGTTGTCCCGGACGATCGATTTTGTCTTGTGGGAGTATGTTTGTTTTTTTTTGTTTTTTTTTTGTTCTGTTGAACTGATTATGTAGCCCAAAAACAGGATCTCCTGTGAGGGAATGAGGTTTGATTGTTCCCTGTTGATGATCCAAGCCAACTGTGTTAACCACTGTTGGGGGACCACCAGATCTTCTAGTAGTTTCTGCTTTGTTGGTGCTATGAACAGCAAGTCGTCCAAGTAGGGAATGATTGTTAGGGCTTGCAGTATTAGCGGTGCTAGAGTCTCTGCCACAAATCTTTAGTAAAGATCCTCATAGACGAAGAGAGGCCGAAGGAGAGGGCTTGGCTTTGAAAGTGATAGACATTTTTCTCTATCCGTATGGCTATGCAGAGGAATTTTTGGGAGCTTTCCCTGATGGGGATGTGAAGGTAGGCGCCCTTCAGATCTATTTTTGCCATAAAAAATTGATTCCATCTGGAATCTTTTGATTGTATGGCTGTATTTAATGGTTTTAGATTGAAGATCAGGTGGTATTTGCCTGATGGCTTTTGCCCCAGGAATGCGTGCGAGTAAAAACCTCTTCCTTCCTCTTGTTTGGGAACTGGTATTTTCTGGTCTACTAGTTCTCCTATGAGTTATGGTAATGCCTGTGCTCTTGTTGGGTCCCTCACCAGTTGTGTAACCAAGAATCTTGCTGGAGGTTTTTGGTTGAACTCCAGGGCATACCGTTTTCTGTTACTCCCCTGATAAAACTGTTGGTGGTCGGTCTTTTCCATTGTGGAGGGAAGTCCCCCAGTCTTCCTCCCACCTGGATGTTGGCATCACTGCGGTTTGGGATTTTTGCCAGGAGGGTTAACCACTTCCATACCGGGCCTATTTTGGCACTTCTCTCCTACATGCAAAAATTTTTTTTGCTAGAAAATTACTCGGAACCCCCAAACACTATATATATTTTTTTAGCAGACACCCTAGGGAATAAAATGGCGGTCATTGCAACTTTTTATCTCGCACGGTATTTGCGCAATAATTTTTCGAACGCCTTTTTTTTTGGGGAAAAAAACAGTTTCATGAATTAGAAAATAACAAAACAGTAAAGTTAGCCCAATTTGTTTGTATAATGTGAAAGATGAAGTTACCCTGAGTAAATGGATACCTAACATGTCACGCTTTAAAATTGCGCACACTCATGGAATGGCGCCAAACTTCAGTACTTAAAAATCTCCATAGGCGATGATAATTTTTTTTTACAGGTTATCAGTTTAGCATTACAGAGGAGGTCTAGTGCTAGAATTGTTGCTTGCGCTCTAAGGCATGCGGCGATACCTCGCATGTGTGGTTTGAACGGCGTTTACATATGTGGGCGGGACTTGCGTTTCGCTTCTGAGTGCGAGCTACCGGGGACTGGGGCGTTTAAAAAATTTTTTTTATATTTTTTTTATTTTACTTTATTTTTACACTATTTTTCTTATACATTTTTTTTATCACTTTTTTTCCTATTGCAAGGAATGTAAACTTCCCTTGTAATAGGAAAGGTTTGTGACAGGTACTCTTTATGGAAAGATGCGGGGTCAATAAGACCCCACATCTCACCTCCAGGCTAGAAAGCATGAGATTGTGAAAAAAAATTCACGGATCTCATGCTTACAGCCGCGATTACGGCTTTGTTTACATTCCGGTACCCGGGCATGACGTCATAACATCGTGTCCGGGCCTCCGACAATCGTAGAGATGACTGGTGACCATCTGGTTTCCAGTCATCTCTATGCCTCCCATCCGGCGCGGCAGATAGTTTCTCTGGGTCTCCGATGGCACAGGAGAGCCCGGAGAAGCACCAGATGGGGGCGGGAGGTGGGGGACGTCCCCTCCTGACGCCTATAAGAACAATCAAGCGGCAGAACTGCCGCTATGATCATTCTTATGGTGCACAGGATCGCCGGCTGAAGAGATGAATATCTGAATGATGCCTGTAGCTGCAGGCATCTTTTAGATATCCGTATGTAAAAAAGGGGGGGGAACGGTCAGGGAAAGGAATGGACGCAATTGATCCACTATTATATATAGGAGATAGTATTTATTACCTATATTGATCGTGTACCCAAGTGGGTTGTGTTGCTGTAATCTGAACTATTATCACAAAAATGTCAGGTGGGAAAAGGAAAAAAGAAAAAAGGGGAAGAAGGAGGGAGAGGGAGAGGAGGAGGGGAGGGAGGAAGGGATTGGATTTAGAGAGGAAGAAAAAGAAAAGGTAGAAAATCAGCCAGTTGGCTTAAAGGGGATTACTTTTAGCAACACTATTATGATCAGTAGGAGGAGACAATGATACGTTTAAATTATTTATTAGTATCAAAATTGTTTAAGGCATTAAAGGTTACAAGTATTATAAAAGTACTGTGTATCAATGGTGGCCAAAAAATTGTTCATGGCTACCTTCAAAGGAAAAATACAAGAAACATGCGCAATAAATAAGGACAGGACATAGACAAACATTTAACAATTAGCGTGATCCGGACACGTTCTGTTCAGACCGATCATGTATCGACACTCTGAAAAAATATTTTATAATAAATTGGATGCAAAAGTATAATAACAATAGGTTACATATGGACAAGTATAGTCCCTAGACTGTTTGCATCTAACCAATGGGGTGTCGATATAAAATGAAGGGGCTGAATATGGGCTAGGAGGGGGAGGGAAGAGGAGGGGATGGTTATTCCTGGATTGTTAGTAATGGGACTATATATTAGTAGTAGATAGACTTGAGCACCTATTAGTGGTTAGTCCTGAGGTTGTTCAAGAATCACAATAGAATCCCGGTGTTTTAAGGGGAAAAACCAATTAATGCTGATCTCTGATCGTTTAATTGTTCAAGGTGGCACGGATGGCTTACTTTATATGAGCAGGTGTTTCGCTGTTGCTTTAAGGCAAAGTATGGCTGCACATAATATTGTAACAAACTGTATCAGGGTGTACCAGCAGTGAGTGTAAACATATTTCAGACAATGTATGTGCTGAAACTAAACACCAAGTCCAGTGTAAGAAGCCAGTATGGATTGGATTATACAGCAAGTCATCCCAATTAAGGGAAGGTCAATACTTTACCAGACCGTAGTGGGTAGAGTGTATGGAACGAGTCCGTCTTAATGCTGCTGTTTGTAGTATAGACCGCACAGCTGAGATGGCTCTTTACAACTTCCCCTGTTATGGTCGGTACAGTGCTGGGGTTTGTTGGTCAGCTGGGACGTATTTGTCTTCGTATCCCTTGCAATGATATTTCCTCTTTACTGCCGGCTCATATACACAAGTGCTGCCTGTGTTGCAGCCCGTAGCCTGTGCTGTGATCAGCGCGATCAGCGTGATCCATCCGTGTCAGGGCGATAGACGCCTCCGATCCTCCGATCCTCCGTCCTCCGACTCCAAGCTTCCGGGGTCAGGCGATCACGCTACTAGGTGACGTCAACGCGTTTCGCCAGGCGCATTGGCGTAGCTTCGTCTTGGACGTGTTGGGCTTAGACAGCGGTATGATATTTTATACTAGAGGCTGTCCGTGCCCGTCACCAATTAGAAAAGAAACGAAAGTGTTGTTGTCCTGTTGCGGACATAGTAGACATGGTTCAAGTATAGTTCAAATAACTTGTTTTTGTTAGAACATTACTGTGTCATGTGGACGTATAGTTATATTTCTTGTTAACTCATACAAGAAACAGCTCATTATTGGTTTTCATAAATATAGAGGCTATCGTCCATATGTATACTTATAGTTCTGAAGGAATCCACTTTTCAATATTTTTCACATCTTCTGGATGATGGGGAGATTAAAAAGAAGGGGAGGGATGGGAAGGGATACATATAAGGACAAACTAAGTAGGTGACAGAAAAATAAAAATAAAAAATATAAAAAATAAAAATAAAAATAAATATAAAAATAAAAATACAAGAATTAGAAATGGGGAAAAAAAAAAAAAAAAAAAGAATCATCCATTGGATGTGAAATTATATATTGCTTGGTTGTAATTTTTATTCTACAGTAAAGTCCAAAGTAAGTATAAATTCGGCAAGATGCCTGTAATTGGGCTTATATGTAGAAATGGGGAAGGGGGAAAGGGAAGGGAGGGAGGGAGAGGGGAGGGATATGGTAGATGAGAGAGTCAGGAGTCCATTAGTATTTTGATAATTTAGGAAGGGGGAAGGGGGGGGGTGGGAGTGTATTATAGCATAAGTGTAAGAGAGGATTTCTAATGGCAAGGATATTGTAAGACCAATGTAGCTGGTCATACAGGGTACCTGTCAGAGTCTATAAGTCAGGGGTCCAAAAAGACCTGCAGGTTGAGTTCCGTGTTTAAACCCACGGGTGTCAAAGATTTCAAATGATACACCCACCATTTTTCTTTCTGCAGTAAGACTCTGTCAAAATCACCCCGACGTTTTGGAAGTTTAAGTGCATAGATGCCTTTGACCGTCAGGCCTTCCGAGCATCTGTTGTGGCATAATGCGAAGTGCTTGGCGAGGGGTTTTTCAGGTTCTTTGACTTTTTCATTTATCTCTCTAAGATGTTCGCCCAGGCGTATTTTTAGGGCTCGTTTAGTTTTCCCCACATAAATTTTGGGACACGGACATGTAATAATATAGATGACTCGGGTTGTGGAGCAGTTTATTAGACTCCTTATTTCATAGGATCCCTCACCGTGAGCATCAGCGAAACTTGAAGTTCTTTCAACATAAGGGCAAACCTGGCATTTGTTACAAGGAAACATGCCAAGTGTCCTTGGATAATGTGATAACCAAGTGGTTTCCGGTTCCTTTGTGAATTCTGAACGTATCAAGGCATCGCCGATGCTCCTGGATCTGCGGGCGACTAATTTTGGGGATTCACCAACAATGTCCGTCAGGGTGGGTGCATTTCGTAAAATGCCCCAGTGTTTTTCTAAAACTTTACGGACATTATCCCATTGGGAACCGTAGGTGGTGATAATTCTAATGGGTTCTACCTTCACTGGTGAGAGATTGTCAATAGTTCTTTTCTTTGTAAGGAGGTCCATACGGTCCCGTATTGCCGCCCTTTTCCTAGCTTTTTTAATTTGTCCGTGGGTGTACCCACGTTCTCGAAAGCGAGAGTATAACTCTTGGCTTTCTCGTCTGTAGTCCTCTGGGTTGGAACAGTTCCTCTTTATACGGAGGAACTGGCCCACCGGGATCCCATTTTTGAGCCAGTTCGGATGGTGGCTAGTCGCATACAGTAAGGTGTTCGCTGCTGTATCTTTACGATATGTACACGTATGTAGTTTTTTATTTTTCAGGGTTATTTGTAGATCCAAAAAAGACAGTTTTTCCGCATGGTAGGTGAATGTTAGGTGGATATTACGTTTGTTGGTGTTCAAGTCCTGTAGGAACAGATTTAGAAGTTCAAGAGGTCCCTGCCAAATCATTAGTACGTCATCGATGTACCGCCACCACGTACGTACGTGGCGGCTGTACATCGGGGACGTATACACCTCTTTCTCCTCCCAGAGGCCCAAATGGAGACATGCATATGCGGGTGCCCAAGCTGCTCCCATTGAGGTCCCCCTTATTTGATGGTAATAGGAGTTTAAAAATTGGAAATAGTTGTTATTCAATGCTAGGTGTAATAACTCTATAATAAATTCGTTTTGTGGACCTGAGGCCGGATATGTAGATTCGAGGAAGGTCTCAACTGCCTCGATACCGACCTCATGCGGGATAGAGGTATACAGGGACTCTACATCGATGCCCACTAGCAAGATGTCATCTGTTTCCTGTGGTATATCAAGGTCATTTAATTTGGCCAGGACATGTTGTGTGTCCTGGACAAATGACTTTAACTCAGTCACCAATTCCTTGAGGAGTAAGTCCAAATATTTTCCAACTCTCTCAAGTGGTCCATGACAGGCAGACACGATCGGTCTGCCTGGGGGGTCTATCAGACTTTTGTGGACTTTTGGTATGATATAGAATGTTGGTGTATTATAGTCTGTCACCACCAAGTAGTTGTGTTCTTTCATAGTGAGGAGCCCCTCATCTCTCGCTAGTTTCAATTTATTATTTAGAGTGTCAACAAGTCTGGGTAGGGGGTTGTGATCTAATTTGCTGTAAGTTGAGGCGTCATTTAGTAGACGCTTGGCCTTACGCTCGTATTGGTCCTGTTTTAAGAGGACAACGTTACCCCCCTTGTCACTATTCTTTATTATTATTTTGTTGTTGCTCTAATTCTTTTAGGGCCATACGTTCATTATTTGAAAGGTTGTCTTTAATTTTATGCGACCAGTCAATTTTTTCTAGGTCCGTTTGTACCATGTCCAAAAACAGGTGTAACCACCTGTTTTTTGAGATGGGGGGCATTTTAAGAGATTTTATTTGAAGATTAGCCCGTCGTACTGTAACTAGTGGTTCAGTATTTGGGGTCAGATTTTCGTCAAGAAGTGAATTCAGGATATCCAGAATTCGTTGATCTTCTGGATTTATCGGTTCAATAGTTTTGATCGTCTGGTCAGTTTTAGAGTATAGTGATCGAAAAAACACTTTTCGTAAGAAAAGGGCTATGTCCTTGAAAACGGTAAATTCATCCATATTGGAGACCGGTGAGAAGGACATGCCCTTCTGGAGTAGGCTCAGGTGGTCGTTAGTCAAATTAAAGTCTGTAAAGTTGATAACTTTCAGGTCCCCAGAATTATCAACTGCTTTTTGAGGGGGGTCAAAGTTTAATTTTTCTTTTGGCTCCTGGTGTAACTGCGTTCCTGCGTTGATTTTTGGGGGCGTGATTTTCTGGAAGAAGTTTTTGGGGAGGGGTTCGGGACAATCTCCTGATCCTCTCCCTCCTGGTCTAAAAAAATTACCGATTTTTTTGAGTCGTCTTCAAGGTCACCGTATGGTTTGTTACGGCTAATTGTTAAATGTTTGTCTATGTCCTGTCCTTATTTATTGCGCATGTTTCTTGTATTTTTCCTTTGAAGGTAGCCATGAACAATTTTTTGGCCACCATTGATACACAGTACTTTTATAATACTTGTAACCTTTAATGCCTTAAACAATTTTGATACTAATAAATAATTTAAACGTATCATTGTCTCCTCCTACTGATCATAATAGTGTTGCTAAAAGTAATCCCCTTTAAGCCAACTGGCTGATTTTCTACCTTTTCTTTTTCTTCCTCTCTAAATCCAATCCCTCCCTCCCTCCCCCCCTCCTCTCCCTCCTTCTTCCCCTTTTTTCTTTTTTCCTTTTCCCACCTGACATTTTTGTGATCTTTTAGATATCCCCACTGAAAGTCCAGGACGTCATATGACGTCCTTGGGCGGGAAGTGGTTGAAGAGCACTTTTGCCTTTTGTTTCCCTCCCTGTGCCGACCAGGGTTTGTTTGGCTTCCCTTTCTTTTGTGTTTTCTTTTGTCCCTTCCTGGGGAATTACTTTTTTTCTTCTCAGGAAAAGTCGTCTTCTTGCAATCTAAAGCTCCCTCTAGTGGCGTGCCAAACAGGCATTTACCTGAAAAGGGGACGCTACAAGTGCAATTTTGAGGCAGTATCTCCTGGCCAGGTTTTGAGCCAGAGAGATCTCCTAGCTGCCACCGACAGCGAAGCTGCCCTGGCTGATAGTTTTACAGATTCCGTTGAGGCATCTGCAATAAATCCTACTGCTTTAAAAAGCATGGGAAAGGATTTTAGCAACTCTGCCCTAGGGGTACCTGCCATCAGGTGTTCCTGTAATTTTTTTTAGCCAAAATTAGCCACAGGTGGTTGCTAGTGCTGGTTTAAGGTTGGCGATGTCCCAGGATCTTTTGAGGATTACATCCCCTCTCTTATCCATTGGATCAGCTAAGTGTCCCATGTCGTTGAAGACTAAATCTGAATGTTTCGACACCTTCCCTAGGGGGGCATCCAGCTTTGGGGGCTGGTTCCAGACAGCCCCCAAAGGGGAACCTTCTTTTCAGTCCACCTGAAAATAAGGGCCTTTTATCAGGTTCCTCCTATTCCCTGAGCACCAAATCTAACATTAACTTGTGTACTGGAAATACTTTTGGTTTTCTTCTATTTAAAGCGGATGTGCCACTAAAAAAAATATTAAAAGCCAGCAGCTACAAATACTGCAGCTGCTGACTTTTAATATAAGGACACTTACCTGTCCTGGAGTCCAGCGCCGATCGCAGCAGATGACGAGCGATCGCTCGTCACCCTGCTGCTCCCCCCTCCATCCACGGTGAGGGAACCAGGAAGTGAAGCGCTCCGGCTTCACTGCCCGGTTCCCTACGGCGCATGCGCGAGTCGCGCTGCGCCCGCCGATTGGCTCCCGCTGTGTGCTGGGAGCCGAGTGTTCCCAGCATACAACGGGGGACGGACGGGAAGCGGAGAAAAAACCCATCCTTTGCCCGTATCGTAGGGCCGGAAGTGGGTGCAAATACCTGTCTGTAGACAGGTATCTGCACCCCCCTCCCCCCTGAAAGGTGTCAAATGTGACACCGGAGGGGGGGAGGGTGCCGATCAGCGGGACTCCACTTTAGAGTGGAGATCCGCTTTAACTCTTGGTACATCTTATGCCGTGAGAGTGAGGTTTTTTTCTTCCTTCAACTCCAAGGTTTCATGAATGGCCCCTACTAATTCGTCCACTTCCTCATGGGAGAGTTTGAATCGGGTGGGGGTGTGTGAGTCATCCTGACCTTTCGCCTGCCCAGACTCTGACTGGGAGAAATCTGGGTCAGTGTTTCTAAGGGAAATCTCATTCTCCACAGGTTATCCTGATCCTGATGCTACCGGAGTAGGAGAGGTGGGCACCCCTTGCTGCCTGGCAGGTAAGCCTGGGATTTGCGTATCTGCAATAAGCTTTCTGAAGGATTGAAAGGTGGATTGCATCTCATCCTTGAAAGCTCAGAGGAATTTGGTAAGAGGGGAATCCTCCTGTTTGTTTAGTACCGCTGTAATACAGGGGGCACATAGGGTTTTAGTGTAGTTGGATGAAAGCCTTGTGTTGCATGTGGGGCACTTTTTCTTGTCTTTGGAAGGGGTCTTTGCACTGTCTTTAGGGTCCTTCTGGGCAGGGAACAAGAGGGAGAGAGGGAGCTTTTAAGTGACATGTAGTGCCTGCCTCCTCCCCTGTCCTAAGGTGTACACTGAGCTCTTAATAAGTTCTCTGAACTTTCTAGCTCCCCTTTCTATACAGGTGAATAACACAGGAAAAGAGGCTCTGGCCAGACCAGCCTACCTGTGAAGAGCCGGCGTTAGACTCTCCTGGAGCGTGGGATGCCTCCATGGTGCTCCAGTATGCAGGCGATTCTCAGCCTATGCTGTCGCCTTTAAACGCCGACTCAGCCTTCCCTCGTTCTCTGATCAGAAACCGGAACCAGTGTTTCTGGCGCACAGTGATGACGCGCATCCTCGCCGGAGGTAACGCTCGGCATCTTCCGGGTCACGGCACCTACCGCGAGAAGAGTGAGCTCTCCTGCTGCCGACGCCACCGCCATGCTAGCCATCACTGCCCACTCCCTTGCCGGGCTCCGAAGAAAAGAGGAAATAGGGAACCCAAGCGGAGGGAACCCGTGGCCGCACGGAGAGATTTTAAGGTGAGGGGGAAACTTCAGCTGTTCTTCCAGCCCTTGTGATGGATACTCTCCAGGATCCATCTCCCCTTTTTAAAAGATGGTTCCTTCAGGCAACATGTCTCCTCCGACTGAGGAAACAAAAAACTGACCAGATGCATGAGGGGGACCGCCTTTTAAAGAGCTGGAGGCAATGTGTTTCCTGTCCAGGGAGGAGCTCCATCTCTCAAGGGCTGTCCTGGAAGACGACTGGGGAAACCCTCTTTATTAGTTCTAATGACCATTGCCTTCAGTACTGAAACAGATGGAAAATCCAAAGATTGTGTTCCAATGAGGAATACTATTAGAATGGCAACTGAGTAAAAGGGCATATCCTCTTGCTTTAAAGACATCTTATCTTACCCCCTTCTGTTTGTCAGACAGGAGGTAAAGGTAAATCTATCCAATGGGACACAAAAGGCAAGAATTGTTTCTTTTAACATGGGAATTTCCTCCAGTGGGGTTTTTAGGCAGCTCAGTTAATGAATTAAAGGACAATGTGTATATAAAAAAGGGTTTTATTTTAAAAAGTAAAAAAGATTCTAGTAGTTAGGATATGAGTTACGTTAGTACAAATTTCTAAAATTCCATAAATAGGAGTAGCAAACGCAACAAATTGTCATACAGCTTAGCATATGTTATGTACAAGCATGTATCAAGTCTTACACATGGTATCGCCATACTCTGGAGGAGTAGTAGAAGCCTTTTTTTTTTTATAGTTCCAAATATACTCAAGCTATGTGTGAGAAATACCTTATTGTGTATTTTCTTTTCCCATTTTCCAAAAACTTGTGGCAAAAAAATGAACTATTCAAAAGACTCACCATTAGAACATACCATGGGGTGTTTGCTTTCCAAAATATGGTCAGTTTGTGGGTGTCATGGTTTTCCAGGGCCTTCAAAAATGTGATAGTCGGGAAATTAGATTTACAGTTTATACCCATGGAATGCCTGAAGGTGGTCCTTGGATTTTGGGCCCCTCTATGTGGCTAGGCTTTGAAAAGGTCTCATGAATGTGGTGGTGTCATACTAGGGTTGAGTAGCAGAATTTATTTTGGGGTATAATTCTAAATATGCCTATGATGTGTTGGATATCTTAATAGGCAACTTGATGTAAAAAAATAAATACAAATTTAACCTCCTCATTTTCCCGATATTAGGACAAAAAGATACAACTTCATAAAACTTGGTGCCTTGTACTAAATACCCTGGACTGTCTACTTTCCATAAAGGGGTCACGTGGGGGGGGGGGGTATTTATACTTCCCTGGCATTTTAGAGTAATGAGATGAGCAGTTTGTAAACTCTAAGGGCTACATTTACAAAGCGGTGTCTTGCCACATCCGAGTATCCAGTGAGATATTGCTTGTCTGTTTTCAACGTTTTTTAGCATTCATTTAAAAATGCTACTAAAATACCACATGAGTAATTTTATGAAGTCATGCAGTATTGTAGCAGTAATTTTAATGCCTGGTGTAGCCGGCATATTTATTACCAATAGTTAATACCATGTTGTTAAGGAGTGGACTGCCACCGTAGTCCTTAACTAGTAACTGTCATGGTTGTTAAGGAACGGGTGCCACCGCATCCTTATCAACTGATGAGCCATCTGCTGTCAGCAGGCAATGAAAAATTAAGAGGATGCGGCGTGGGGTCCCACCCATTCCATACCCCAGGCCCTTTAGGTCTAGTGTGGATTTTGAAGGGAACCCCAATGCCAACTATACCCCTCTTGAGCTATACCTGGCCACATGCCCTCAACATGGGGGGGTGCTCCCCCCTTCCCCTCAAAGAACCTTTTCCCGGTGTTGTCTCCCTCTTCCCCACAATACTGGCAGGTGGTTGTGGGAGTCAGGGGGCTTTATCAGAATCTGGAAGCCCCAGATCCCACCCACCCATGTGAATGAATATGAGGTACATGGTATCCCTACTCATTTACCTAAAAAGGTAGCATAGCGTAAAAAAAAAACTTAGGCAGCTTTTGACAAGTCCTTGTCAGGGATGTCACTTGGTATCACCACCTCTTAGTTATTTAAGGACTGTCAGGCAGCGGGAGCCTTTATCGGCCTTTTTTCTTGGATCTGCGGTGGCGGCTGGCATTGTGATTAACAATGGATTTACATCGGGGGGACATGTTTTCTATTTGTGGTCTTTTTTTAAAATAAAGTACTTGTCAAAAACTGCTCCCCATTCACACCTCAGACCTTGTAACACTAATGAATCACATGACACTGGGTAAGGAAAATGGCTAATTGTGCCCAATTTGGACATTTTCACTTAGGGGTGTACTCACTCTTGTTGCCAGAGGTGTGTTGAGTTATTTTGAGGGGACAGCAAATTTACACTGTTATACAAGCTGTACACTCACTACTTTACATTGTAGCAAAGTGTAATTTCTTCAGTGTTGTCACATAAAAAGCTGTAATAAAATATTTACAAAAATGGAAAGAAAACTGAATTAAGTCTATTGTTTGGCTGTTCAAATATGGTGAAGTCAACAATTTTCAGACGGTGTCATTCAAATCACTGTACTTCCTAAAAACTTTTTTGACGTTTTTTAGAACACATCTCCTGTTCATAAGGTCCTCAAATGGTTAAGGATGGATGTTTTCAATGTACAAATACAGAAATGTTCCCTATAGTAAGCATACTTTACGAATTTGACAAGGTGGCATTCTGTGCTTGGAAGAAAAGAGGTTTAACCTCTAAATATGGAAATGACATAGGGTATATTATTTACCATATTTTATTACTTTTTATTGCTTTTACAATTGTTAACTCTGAAGAAAAGGAGGTTCTTCCCCCAAAATGAGTTGGCATTATGCTGTTTAATAAAATGTTTTATAACTTTTCCAAGCTAAGAGCTTTGAAAATGTTGAACAAAGGTCACTGTAATTCTAGCCAACTCTCTCAAATTAAATATGCGTTTAAATGTATAAATATAAGAAATATCAGTGCTGATTTTTGAACCATAGAGTATCTGGTTGCCCAATGGGATCAAGTAGAATATTTAGCTTTTGTAGAAAATTATAATTTTTAAGGTGCTTTACTTGTCTTATTTTTCCCTGCAGGCTTAGGCTCCATTTACACCTGGGCGATTCAATCTTCAAAATCGCGGCAAATCGTGTGATGCTTGTGAGATGCCATTTACTTTTTAATGGCACCCCAATTGTGGCACAAGTTTTCAGTGCGATAAATCGCACTGCAATCGCAGAAAATTGCAACACGTGATCCTGTCTCTCAAAATAAGCTCCTGCTCCTTTTTGGGTGACAAGGGTCGCGCGTTGCTATTTGCTGCAATTGTAGCGTAACTTATTGTGGCAAAATCGCATCACGATTGGGGTGCCATTAAGCAGTAATGTCATTGCACAAGCATCCTGCAGTTTTGAGGATTTTGCCCGCGGTCCAGATCGCTTAGGTGTGAACAGAGCCTAAAAGTTCAGAGGATTTGATGCCGTTTGTGTCTTGTCTGAACCTGATTGATTTGGGTATTTTCAATCTGCCTTCCTAAGTAATAAATGGTACAAAGAGTGTAAAGGTTGCTTAGAGGGGTTACCAGTTTCTCTGTAAATAAGGTGACATTCAGGCTGTTTTAACTACTTCATCCCAGCCCCACACGCACATGCCTGCAGTGAACTTACACTTTAATCAGGATCTCTCTCAAGCGACTTAAGCTGGTCTCTATTTGCAGCTATTCAGATTGGATATTCCTAGCGGTAGCTTTGGTGGTTGTTCTGCTGGATTCCAGGGGTTCTACTCCAGCCCGTTCGTTCACTGTTTCCAGAGCAAAAGAGGACACCTACCCAATCTAGGATATCAAGGCCCTAAATAATTTTAATTTGGGCCCAAAAATCCCTAATGGAATCAACCTGGTCTGTCATACTCTCTCTTCATCAGGCAGAATTTTTGGCCTTTGTGGGCATTAAGGGTGCCTACCTACATGTCACCATATTTTCAGCGTATGGAGTTCTGTGAGATATCTGGATGATCTCCATTTGAAGGATCAGTAAGCACAGGTTTTGACCAACAATATAGAAAGAAGAGGAAAAAAAGGCACCTCCTGAATATAGATTGTTAAAACATTTATTCCAGTTATAAAGAATAAAACTCAAATAGGGAAAGCGAATACAGGTACTTTATAGTGGGATATAACCCAAAAAAGATGTCCGTAGGCGTTTGGGCTCAGGTGTGCTGTGTTGAGGCTGTCAACGTCACTCGTGGAGCTGATTACGGCCAGCTGTGTGGTGGAGTAAGGAAATAGCCTGGATGAGGGGTGGACCGCACTCTGGAACACAGCACTGGTGACGTCACTGGTCTTCAAAGCATTTCAGAGCATGCGCAATAGACAGAATATGCACTGCACACTCCTTTTTCAAGCCTGACCAACAATATGGCTTCAACCATATAGAGTTACAAAGGTTTGATGGGTCCTGAATATTTAGAAGTCAGTGCTGGAACCAACTCATCACTTGGAATATCTGGATCTTTTTCTAGAAACAGCTCAAGCCAGAGTTTTCCTTGCTTAGCAGAATCTTTAAACGTCCCACTCCCACACTTGGGCTCTTCAGTCCACGAGTCACCCAACTCTTCACCACTGTATAAGAGGTCTCTGGGCTTATAATAGCCTCCTTTTAAGGCAGTTGCATTTGCCAAATTCCACTCCAAAACCCTTCAACACAACATTCTTTCATCATGGGAAAAGGTAGTCCAGTCCAATTCACCTAGCACAATGGACCAGGTTTTACCTGGCCTGGTGGCTCCGTAATCCTGCTCAGGAGTTTGGAAAAACCTTTCTTTTATGCCCTTGGAAGATCCTTACGATAAATGCCAGCCTATCATGCTGGCGAGTCCTGGTCATTGCAGAGAACTTGGTTGTCAGAGGAATCTCATCTCCCAATTGATTTCTGGAATTTCAGGTGCTGTTTTGCCCCTGCAATGATAGACATCCTGACTGGATGACAATGCCACTCTAATGGTGTACATTAAGTATTTGCGGTGATGGAGAAATTGTAATTTCTCTAAACAGAGCTGCTACATGCATGTGTCTAGTTTGATCATCTGCTAAGCCATTAGAAATGGATGAGACTTCTTGGTGAAAGGCATCTATATCATACCTGTAGTTACGTTTCTGTTATATTTTTCCCAAATTTCTACATTTTGTTACTTCTATCTGTCATTACCTGTTTAAATGTTATATAAAGTTTAATTTTACCTGCAAGTGTTTGTGTGATCTATCTTTGCACATCTTGAAATAAACACTAAAAACATAAACAATCCCATTACTGTAATACAACAGGGGGGGGGGACGAGAAGCAGAAATCTTGCCCCTGGAAAGGGAGGTAGAAATGAGCGTGTCTAGGGCAGGAGTACACATTCCAGCCATGTCTACAGTTTACATCTCAGGCAGGCAGATGTATATTATTTGATTTAGTTAGGGAGGTGTTTTATAGCACTGCACTCATTGGATAAAATATTACTAACTGTTCTTCCAAAACTGAAACATGCTGGGAGTGTCCAAACCCCCCTGTAGGGGGCAGTATATCCCAACAATCTCTGAGTTTCTGTCCCCCAGTGAATTCCAACTAATGGATTTACCAGTAAGTACAAACATCTTGTCCTGACCATAATAAATATTTTACAAAAATCACACAATACAGTATTTATATTCATGGTAAATGCTGTTAATATTGACATTTATTTGTCGTCCTTTTTTTTTTTTTTTCGGGTTTTAATTAATCAGACTGACTGAATTTGCAAAAAGTATTTGCAGCAGATTCCTTTCCTACTTGTCATACCTTGAAGTTACAGTCAAATGTTTGCAGTAATATACACATTTTCAAGTACAAGGGAAGGCAGAGGTAATATATTTTATTGCCAAAGTTGCTTGGTATCCCTGAAAATATATTTTACTCTGATTGTTTAAGCATTAGTTTTCACCTGTCTAGCCATTTTTAATATAACAGGATCATGATATGCGCAATAATAATTCTGTGTTTCTGAAAATTTGTAGCATTTTCACATTAACTTATTTCTGATGTTAACTATAGGTACACCTATAACTTGTAAATGTTGGTCCTTTGACTTATGGCTGACATCTTTTTCAGCAACCAGATGATTTAAGTAACCAACTATTAACTTAGATAGCTGCCATGTATTTGGGTGTAAGTGATTCTGAGGGATATTTTTTGCTTTGTTCAGATTGAGATACTGTGGATGTAATCGGAGCGGACAGAATGGAGATAGCCCTAACATTTTTGCTGATAGCTATTTCCTCCTATCAGTTTCTGTTAGATCTGTGGATGTATTGAACAGCTGTACAGTATATACTTATGATGGAAAATACATATGTTCTTTGCTAACCCACACAAATTTAAATGGTTGCTAAGGTTCAAATAGTATTGTTGAAAAAGTTTTTGAAGTGACAATCTCTTCTGTATCACAAAATTCCAAGTAATGTACATCTGGTTGATAACATATTTCCCTTTTTGTCTTACTGCCTTATTAGGATTTTTTTAAGGAATATACTATTGATGCTGTGGCCAGAAAGATCAGGTCTTCCACGAGAAGGCTCATTTGTTACAGGTAGGGTTGTCCCGATACCGATACCAAGCATTTGCCCAAGTACTTGTACTCGGGCAAATGCTCCCGATGCCTGACCCGATACTTACGTGGGGAAGTTACAAGCACCGATCACCGCTGTATAGATTTAAAAGTAATTTTTCCGCTTCTCCCCCCCCCCCTTTTAAAATCAGCGGTGATCGGTACTTGTAACTCCCCCACACACGATCACCGTTAACTGTCCCGTGTCCTCCAGCCCCCCTCCGTGTTGCTGCAGTCCCCCTTCCTCCGTGTCCCCCTCCGTGCTACTCTCTCCCTCCATGCTGCCATCTCCATCCGTGTGTCCCCCTCCGTGCTGCCATTTCTATCCGTGTGTCCCCCTCCGTGTTTCTCTCTCCCTCCGTGTCCCCCTCCGTGTTTCTCTCTCCCTCCGTGTCCCCCTCCGTGTTTCCGTCTCCCTCTGTGTCCCCCTCCATGTTTCTCTCTCCCTCCGTGCTCCTCCTCCACCCCCTGGAACTGTCAGGATGGAGAGTGGAGGTAGGAGGTAAACCCGGCTCCTTACTCTTCCGAATGGACAGAGTCAGTGATCACTGACTCTGTCCATTCACATAACTGAAACATCGTAAACTGTGTTTAAAATGTTTCAATTTATAAATGAAGAGGAACCGCTGTCTTCTCTACATTCATTTTCAGCGCTGCTGAGAAAGGGACTGGGGAACGTGTGTCCCTAGTCCCTTTCTCTGTCTCAAAGGGGAGATGTCAGAGGTCTGTTTATTATAAAAAAAATGTAAAAAATGAAAAACAAATTGTAAAAAATAAAAAAGACACATGTGCCACTGTCACATGAGATTAAAAAAAGTATCGGTATCGGCGAGTACTTGAAAAAAAATATCGGTACTTGTACTCGGTCTTAAAAAAGTGGTATCGGGACAACCCTAGTTACAGGCATCTGAGATTTTGCTGGATTGAGGACAGGTGGGTATAATGCCCGGTACACACGATCAGAAATTTGAGAGCTGGTTTTCAAATTTTCTGACGGGAAAAGTTCTTGTCAGAAATTCCAATCGTCTGTATGCAATTCCGACGGAGAAAAATCCTACGCATGCTCGGAATCAAGTCGACGCATGCTCAGAAGCGGCATTAGTTTTTTTTGTCTGAATTTACGATCGTGTGTACGCGGCATTGGACTAGAAGTGAGGCTGGGGCCTTAAAAAATAAGTTGCTGTACTAAAAGTGCAGTTACACTTAAAGCAAGTGATAAGAAAGTTTACCATGAGGGGTGTAAAGAAATAGCTGGTGACAAAAGGGACTTTGAAGTTATCATATGTTAAGAAAAAATGATAACTCAGTCATTTCAAGAAGTAATAGCCCTAATGGCCATTTGTAACATTAATGATGTCCTAATTATATTTACATCATTTTAATGGCATGCTGAGAAAAAAAGAGGACCAGTGTTACAAAAACAAAAAACAAAGCCATTTATAGCAATTCCATTTTTAAACACTTGTGTTCTAAACCAGTGGTCTCCAAACTGCAGTCTGGGGGCCAGATGCGGCCCTTTGCTTTATTTTATCTGGCCCTTGGGGTACTATTTTATTCACTGACATGAATGAGGGGCACAATTCCTCCCAATGACAGGGTGCAAGTTCTCCTAATGGCGCCAGCAATGGGGCCCAATGACACCAATGATGGTGTAATTTGGAGGAATTGCACCCCAACAGTGGGGCCCAATGACATCAATGATGGGGCCAGAATTCATCCCAATAAAGCCCACTGACCCCAGTGACTGGGCACAATTCCTTCCAATGACACCAACAATGGGACCCAATGTCACAAATGACGGGGCACAATTCCTCCTAATAAAGCCCACTAACACAATTGATGGGGCACAATTCCTTCCAATGACACCAATGATGGGGCACAATTTCTCCCAATAAAGCCCACTGACACCAGTGATGGGGCACAATTCCTTCCAATGACACCAACAATGAGACCCAATAATACCAATGATGGGGCACAATTCCTTCCAATGACACCAATGATGGGACACAATTCCTCCCGACAACACCAACAATGGGGCCCAATGACACCAATTATGGGGCAAAATTCCTTCCAATGATACCAACAATGGGGCCCAATGATGGAGCAAAATTCCTTCCACTGACACTGAGGGACACTTTGTACTCCTGATGGCCATAGTCCGGCCCCCCTAAAGTCTGAAGAACAGTAAATCGGCCCTTTGAAAAGTTTGGAGACCCCTGTTCTAAACACTTTTACTTATCAGAGCCTGAATTGGTAAATGGGGCATATCTTATAACTAAATGTGAAGTTCTTTTATATGAACACCTTTTTTTCAAGTGGTGCAGTTTTGGAGCTCAAATTGGATTTGACCACCAGATGCAGATTTTCACTTGTCGCGTCATCTGCCTTGGGATGCAGCTTGTCCATCATCTGCCTGCAGATACAGCTTGTCACTTGCCACCAGATGCAGATTGTCATTTGTAGCATTACCTGCCTTGAGATGTAGCTTCTCACATCACCTGCCTTCAGATGCAGCTTGTCACTTGCCATGTCACCTGCCAACAGATACAGCTTGTGACTTAAGTCACCTTCCTTCAGATGCAGCTTGTCACTTGCCACGTCACCTGCCTTTTGATGGAGCTTGTCACTTGCCACGTTGCCTGCCACCAGACACAGATTTTCACTTGCTACGTCCCCTGCCACCAGATGTGGATTGTCACTTGCCACATCGCCTGCCACCAGATGCGGATTGCCACTATCCTGCCACCAGTTGAACCTTCCCACTGTTGCCTGGCACCAAAAGGTACCAGATGCAGCTTGTCACTTTTTAAATATAAAGGCAATTTGGTGGCTGGCAACAGTAACAGCACAGAAGGAGACTTCTCTCCACTGGATTTTCAGTGAGTGAGGGTGGACAGTGAGAAACTATGTAATCTCTCTGCTGCCCACACCTGCACAGTGTGAGGGCGGAACAGCAGTTATGCAGGGCGGGTTGTGAGGGATGATGTCATGTCTCTGCTCCCTTGTCTGCCCACCCGTTGTCTGTGTCATGCTGCCCTGCTGCCACGCTCGCGGCCTGACTAACGGGAGGCCTGTGGTTGGAGACTCCTGCCCTGTCTCTTATATCCGATTATCTATGAAATATGTGACGGTGAAGACACTGTTACCCCTCAACAAGGAGTAACACTGGGGTTGCTTTACTAAAGGTAAATAGGCTGTTTACTTTGCGAGGGAAGTTTCACTCCACTGTTGAATTTTACTCAGAGCTTAGAGAAGGAGGTACAATTTTACTTTGCAAAGAGTGCCCAATCATATGCAAGGAAAATTGGATAGATCCAGGCAAATTGAAAAAACGTTTCAATTAGCTTGCACATACTTGGATGATGGAAAGCAGCAGACCCAATTTACCAAGCTCTGGGGATTTTTCCCTTGAAAAGTGAACAGTCTATTTGCCTTTAATAAATCAACCCCACAGTGTTCAGTGCACTCTAGATTTTGAAGTGTTGCAGACATTTTATTTTTGAACACCCTGAAATGAATCCTTATTTCAATTCTCTATTCACATTTTCCCAAAAATGTTTTATCAAAGTGTCTTTAACCACTTGCCGACTGCCCCGCGTACATATACTGCGGGGCAATGTCTCTCCTGTGTGAAATCACATACAGGTAAGTGATTTAGCTCTTCCCGGTCTGCAGCATGCATGTGAACCTCCAGCGACCAGCTTCCACTGTGATTGGACACAGCGGGAGCCAGTCAGTGGGTCTGGCGAACCCAATGTCCGCCGGGACCCACCAATCTTTCCCAAAAGAGGCAGAACGGCAGTTTGCCTATGTAAACAAGGCAGATTGCCATTTTGTGACGAGGGAGGACATAGATCTTGTATTTCTGCTAAGCAGGAACACGGATCTCTGCCTTCCCAGAGTTAAGCATCCCGCACTTATTTAGAAAGCACTCCCTAGGGACACAATTAACCCTTTGATCACCCCTGATGTTAACTCCTTACCTGCCAGTGTCATTAGTACAGTGACTAAGGACATCTATTTTATTTGTGTACAGCGTCATACGACCACGCAATTGTCAGTTAAAGTAACGCAGTGCTGTATCACAAAAAATGGCTTGGTCATGAAGGGGGGTTTACCTTTCCGGAGCTGAAGTGGTTAATGTAATTTTTAATGGGTAATCTATCAGTAAGACAACAGAACATTGCACAGGGATCCATTCAATATTGGACATTTCCTGTCATCTACAATTTTTATAAAGCCCTTTACGCGGACAAGCACTTATTGCATTGAAATCAGGGTAATTTAAGGCAAAACCTATAATTTATTTTCTATGTTAACTAGCATTAGTACTATATGTATTTAACTTGTCATGTTTGCACAATTGAAATAGATTGAAGATTTATAATCAAATAGAACTCCCCAAATAATGACCATTGTAGTTCATAGGGTCAGGTGACTTCACTGCACAATATTTGAGTTATCGTAATCTGACCAGTTACTGCCGACATTTCCTCTACTTGTATAGACTGGCCTTGATAAACCGTTTTTTAAAACTGACTGTCAAAAAATCTTATATTTAACCTGCTTACATGAGCTGTGGAGATGTTTGTCTATCCAAAGTTAAAACAACAAGGGCAGAAAATTTAATAGATGGAAAGTTGAAAAAAATTACTGAAGGTCCGCTTTAATGTAATCTGCCCCTGTGTCAGTGCCTTATAAAAAAAATGCAGCTATATACCTGATTTCAGAATGCCGATCGGCGCTCACGTAACTAGCAGCCTTTCCCCTCTCTCGGACTGACAGCTGCAGCATGCGGGGCCGAAATCTCCCCACTGATGTCTGTCAGGAGGGAAGGAGAGAGTGCCGATCAGCACTCTGAAATCAGGTATATAGCTGAATTTTTTTTATAAGGCACAGACACAGTGGCAGATTACATTATTAAACAGAGAGGATGGTGTAAATTGCAAACTGTAATTTTAGCAGCAGGAGTGGAGGGGGGCCGGGCACGGACACAGAGCTGACAGGCAGGGAGGGGGGAGGGGGGAGAGGACAGAGGAGGACAGGGGCACTTCAGATGACAGAGGCACGTAAACTGACCACGGTGTCAGGGCTCAGCAGCCATGGTCAGTTTACCGGGGGGGGGGGACAGAACCAAGCAGGATCAGACAGGTATTTCAGGTATTACAGAGGGCCAAATTACACAGCACAAGCACTGTGCTGTATAACATGCATTAACGGAACAAAATCCATTATTTTTTTAGGGTAAGAAACGCTTTAACAGATTTTGGTTGTTTTGGGAATTTTGGTAAAGCTGAGAAGTCAGCGATCAGTTTTTGAATAAGCCATAAATATATTTCTCAACACCTTTCTTTTGTTCGAGAACTGGCTTGTCCAAGTATATACCGGTATGTATGGCAGATGATGCTGCTATCTTCTGCTCAAAGCTTTCGTTTTCTAAGAGGAAGCTTTTTCGCTGGCCTTCACTGCCAATTCAAAGGTTCCACTCAGCATGGCATTTTACATGTTGTATAGTTCAAACACATCCTCGGAGCATTTGAATCTTCTTGTGCCTGGGGCCTTAGACACTGCTATAGATTTTTGATAATACATCTTTGAAACAGTATTGGCCTGGTTATATTCTTAGGCTTGAAGCAAAAAAAAAGCGTGAACTGTCAAAAATTGCTTCGTTAATGATTCTCCAGTCACAGTAAAACATATATTAAATTTTGGTGTATATGTCGGGAAAAAGAAAACATTTTCATCTGAGATTGCTTTTAACAATTGATGATGTAACACCTGGATTTTTAAAGAAAAATCCAGTTGCCTCCATTTTGCAGTAATATACGTCTTAGAGGCTTTACTGCCGTGTTCAGAGCGACAGATCTTATTCAGTTTCATTGTGTAGTATATATTTGTTGTTGTGCCATTTGCTCTGGAAGGTTCTGCAATTTCACAACTTGATGTCTAAATTGGGAAAATCATGTGACTGACAGGCTAAATAAAATGGAACAGCAGCCCTGAAAAGGTTTTCTTTCTTTACAATTCCACAACCATTATAAAAGATGGAATCTGTCTGACAATTGGAAGGAAGTTACATCTCTATCAGGGAATAAAGACCCGTCTGTCACAAATGGGTTTTAACAGTGGACTGAGTTTTTACTTCAGCCGCTATGAAAAAAAAAAAACGAAACAAAAAAAAAAAAAGACGTTCTGATGCTTTTATGTAGACTTTGTATTGTACATAGATTTCTGATAAACAAGCTAAGCTTTTACTTCACTATGAATGATCAGATGTGAACTAGAACTGCTTTAAATAACATGCCCGGCATTAACCTTTCTGGTTAATAAAATAAAAAGAAAGAAATTGCATGCTGCCACGTTAACCTTTCATGTGTACGGATGACATTTGATCTTGTGCGGTGTGCATTGTTTGATCCGGAAAGGTACCATTTAGTTGTTTTAGAAGCAGAATGTATTGTAATTGTTTGCTGTAATGCTTTTTTTCAAACTGGGAACAGCAACATTACAATCCATATTTAAGGGTTTGTCATAAAGATGATGTACAACCAAATAGTTAAGATATTACAAATTCCTAATGACAGTAATAACAGCAGAAGTTATTGATGCTTAAAGGGTCCCTTCACACTTTTGTGATGTGTTACTGCATGTTCCTTAAAGCGGAAGTAAACCCATCCATAAAACAGTTTGATTTCCAGCACGTGTCAGAAATGTAACCCTCCCATTGGTTGTGCTCTGAACCACACTGTCAAACCATCAAATGGCTGGTGTCATAACTAATTACATGTGCAGCATCAAATGTTCAGTACAAATGTTCTTCCAAAGTTGGTGTCTCTGCTGTCCAATTGACAATAGGTAACCCCAGAGCTTTTTTTCTCAGAAAATAGGTGCAGGAACTCAACCATGACCCTGTTTAGATTTCACAAATAGTAGAAGGGTCTTAAGGGGCATTAAATACCAGGATTGCATTACATACAGAGTACAGCGTTCAGGGGGGGTTACACACAGAGTGCAGAGCTGTCACTTGTAAACACAGAAATCAGACTTCTGTGTTTACAAGTGATTGTGGTGAGCAAGCATCAAATGGTCTATGCCAGAGGTGGTGGAACTGAGTTCCCCCAAGTTCCCCCTGAAAAAAAAGCCCTGGGTAACCCATATTGTCTCACAACAATCGGACTTAATGTAGATTCATTTAAACATATTACTGGGGGCAGCCATTGGGCAGCCAATCCAAGATTTCTAATATTTCAATATGGTGACATAGCACTGAATTGCATAAGTTATACCATGATCTCATTCCCAGGCTCTCAAATTGATTATTTTATAGGTAATAACATTGATAAAGCATGACAGTAAAATTATTTTGCATTGTATATTTATCTTTATGGGTTGGAGTTTTCAGTTTTACTTTACCAATGGAAACAAGTAGTGAAGTAATCTTCTTGGCTGCAGAAAACAAAACATTGACTATCTGGTTATGTGAAAAATAACTTTCTATCCCTTTTCATTATTTTGAGTATACGATCTCCCTTTTTTTTCATAGTATGTGAGAAAATGCACTTGATGTTTATTGGACCGAACTACAAAGTCTTGTATCTGTACATTTACTTCAGCTGTCAAAATTCATGATTAACATCCAATTATATGTACAGTGGTAATGACTGCTGACCATTGCATTTGTTCAGATGAGTGGTCATCAAAGTGCGTTGTGAACTTCAATGATTCCTTAAAGTTATTTCAGTTGCAGTGTGGACACTCTAACTAATGAAGGTCTGAGCCAGATAATTGGTCATGGTTTATTGCTATGGAGACTGCTGACACATCATTCTGTAGGGATCCTTTGACACTACATGTTGGCTTCAAGCATAATGCATTATAAGCGTTTTTAAACTCCATGGATACAAATCTGGGAGTTAGTCTACAGATCATATATGTGAAATAAAGCAAAAATTAGAAGAACACTGTTTAATGCAGTTATATTTTAATTTATAAAGCCCTAAAAGTATTTCTCTTATCGTCCATAGACGGACACAGCTCCTTAAATCTTGACAAGTGGGTTATGTTCCCTGTTTACAGGAGAGGACTAGGCAGAAACATGTTAGATAATTAAATACATGTTACATTAACAGAGTTGAACAGCCCCACCTAGGGGGCGGTCCCTCCAGACATAACCCTCCTCACTGCAGCATGCTGCCTCAGTTTCGTTCTGCCTAGCAAGGAGAATGACGTATGGCTCCATTTGGGCCCAGCGCCCTGAGGAGACATTTTATTTAACTTTTTCTTGAAGAATCTTCTTTTAACTGTCGGCTGAGAGACAGGCTGGATAATATAGATCCTTGTAGTCTACTCAGTCCGACCAGCAAGCGTGGGCACACCTTTGCAAAGAGGCTGGGTCTGCCATGCCATACCCCATGACTCCTGGGGTGGCCAGTGAGCTTTGCTCCGAGGTCCACATATGACTGGGCTGTGGTGTTGTCTCACTCACAGTGGACCAGGCTGACAGCTACCTCCATTGCGGTTGTAGTTCTGTCAGGAATGCGTCAGCGAGTCCTTTTGCTCGGACGGGTAAGTACAGTCCCTCCAGCTTCGGTGGGTTGGTACGGCTGGGCATTCCTGGGGTTTGGGGGTCCTCTTCTCCTCTCTTCCCTGCTCCTTTTCCCTTGCTGCCATGCTAACATTAAATAAATTTAACCTCTAACGTTGAGAAAAGTTAATTAGTTAGAAATGTACCATCATCCCAATATTTGAAGAGTGAATGAAGGGTTCAGGGAACCCCCGTAGACCCTGAAACACTGACAGTAAAGGTGGGCGGGGAGGACTATAGCGGTACTTAGTAAAGTAGGTATACTCAGAATCGAGCTAACATTGGAATAAGTTTAACAAAATTTATTGACATAGTATAAAAATAAGAGTTAAAAACAGAACATATATTGATAAAACAATACACAAGACCTGACAGCAAACTGATCACCAAGTGCGCAATCCCTCGAAGAGGGGGAAGTTTCAGGTGAGGAGTTGGGGTCACGTAATGGACAATCTCGAGTCTCTACTAGTTTCGCGATGAGTATCGCTTCGTCGGGAGATAATCTATAAGTTAAAAAACACAGAAATTACAATAATATCAACAGTATATACATAACTTCAACCAAGAGGTGTGTGTGTGGTATACATCCTCTGGGATACATGGTGTAATATTTAATAGAGGGATTAAGAGTCATGTCTCCTATCCTTAATCCCTCTATTAAATGTGAGTGACGAATGCTGTTCAAGAAGAGTCCTGTTCAAAGATGTGATGCCAGCGAGTCTGCCACTCATTTTTTATATGCTGTATTTTAAAACTACCTTTGTGAGTACCTAGTGTATAAGCCGTTTTTATACTATTAAATTGCTCCTACGTTATTACACTATTGGTGCTTTCCTTTATCTTTCCGTGTGAGGACCATTGCCACCTCCAACGGCCTGAAAATGTTGTTGCTGCACTTATCCATATAGAGTTGTTTTATGCTGTTACCTTACAGCTGTAAGGTAATGGGACATCTGCACTACTTTTAAGGAAATTGGAACCCTTCCCTGGCAAGCACTATATGTTTGGACACTTGGCACCAGCACCAGCACTTTATTACATGCGTTCCAGTAGCGTTCAGCCTGCTGCTCCTGCATGAACACTTATGCTGTTTTCACTGTTTATATGTTTGCTATCACCTATGTGTATAGTTGTGTAGCCTTCTGGCTTTAGCAGCGCCTGCTGTCTTATTCACCTAGAACTATTGTGTTCACCTTGGATTTGTTACTATGCATCACTGAAGTCGTGTACTGTTACACTGTTTAGATGCACTTATTTCATTTTTGGATCTAGCACTGTATTTATGAGATTTATACTATTATTTTCTATCCCTACAGCGCAGCACTATTTTTTATTCATATATTTTGGGTTTTGATACACTTGCAGTGCCACAGCAGTTTTACCTTTTCTCCCCTTGTTTGTTCACTGTCCTTCCCCACTCTCCCATCCCCCCTCCCTTCCCTTTAGTTTCCCTCCCACCCCTTTAGTTTCCCTCCCACAAGTCCTTTGGTAGCGCGGTAATACCCCTTCTTAGATTTCAGCCTTGGCTGTGTTCTTTCAGTGGCCTTTTTGCGGCCCGTTCCCTGGTGGGTCCCTTTTTGTGTGCCAGGGGGTTTGTCATATACTTTCCCCTCTTGGCCCATCTCTTCCCCCATGAGTTTTGACTCTGGTGCTCTCAGTTCTTTAGGAACCTTCCTTTTGGAAACATCAGAGAGATTTTCTCTTGACACTATCTCAGAAGGTGGCCCCTTTAGTGGCCTTTACCTCTATTAGAGCAGTGGTCCCCAACCTTTTTGGCACCGGGGACCGGCTGCGTGGAAGAAAATTTTGCCAGGGCCCGGTTGGGGGGAGGTTGGGGATGGCATGCGGGGGGTAAGCGATTTGTCAGCGCATTTTTTCTATTATTACATTGTAGTAATAAATGAAATAGTTAAACTCACCATAATGTAGAATCAGTGGGAGCTTTGAGCGTGTCACTTGCCACGCTGCCTGCCACCAGGTGCGGAATGTCACTTGCCACGCTGCCTGCCACCAGATGCGGAATGTCACTTGCCACGCTGCCTGCCACCAGATGCGGAATTTCACTTGCCATGCTGCCTGCCACCAGATGCGGAATGTCACTTGCCACGCTGCCTGCCACCAGATGCGGAATGTCACTTGCCATGCTGCCTGCCACCAGATGCGGATTGTCACTTGCCATGCTGCCTGCCACCAGATGTGGTAAGGCCCCAACAGATGAAGGCAGTGCCCCCCTCCACAGATGAAGGTATAGCCCCCCCTCCACAGATGAAAGTAGTGCCCCCACTAGGCCCTTTACACATGTGTCCCAGTCAGTCCCTGCTCACACTCACCCTGTCACTGGTAGTATTGTCATACTCTGGGCTCCCCCATTAACAGTACTGTCCTCTGCCCCTATTTATATCATAACCCCACATTACAGTCCTCAGTCCCCCCCACACATTACAGTCCTCAGTCCCCCCACACATTACAGTCCTCAGTCCCCCCACACATTACAGTCCTCAGTCCCCCCCACACATTACAGTCCTCAGCTCCCCCCACACATTACAGTCCTCAGCTCCCCCCACACATTACAGTCCTCAGCTCCCCCCCACATTACAGTCCTCAGTCCCCCCCACATTAGTCCTCAGTCCCCCCACTCCAGTCTAGGTCCCCCCACATTACAGTCTCGGCAGTGCTTTAAGTGGGCCAAAAGAGGTGCCGGTACTCTATTAGGCGCCGGTGCTCCCCCCCCCCCATCACACACATATATATTAGTTCCTCTATGTACCAGTACCCCCCCACCACCGCACATTCGTTCCTCTCTGTACCAGTACCCCCCCTGCACATCAGACCCCCCCCTCATCACACACATTAATTCCTCTCTGTACCAGTACCCCCCTGCCAGGGGGGTACTGGTACAGAGAGGAATTAATGTGTGTGTGTGTGTGTGATGAGGGGGGGGTCTGATGTGCAGGGGGGTACTGGTACAGAGAGGAACTAATGTGTGTGTGTGATGAGGGGGGGTCTGATGTGCAGGGGGGTACTGGTACAGAGAGGAACGAATGTGCGGTGGTGGGGGGGTACTGGTACATAGAGGAACTAATATATATGTGTGTGATGGGGGGGTCTGATGTGCAGGGGCCCCCTGCACATCAGACCCCCCCATCACACACATATATATTAGTTCCTCTATGTACCAGTACCCCCCCCCCCACCACCGCACATTCGTTCCTCTCTGTACCAGTACCCCCCTGCACATCAGACCCCCCCCCCCTCATCACACACACACACACACATTAATTCCTCTCTGTACAGAGAGGAACTAATGTGCGTGGGGGGGGGTGCCTGTCACTCACCAGTACTCTTCAGAAGTTGGATTCCAAAGCAAAGTCCGATGTTCACTTTGCTGCACCGTCCGACTCCTGACTCCTAGGAGGACCAGTCACCCACTCAGGTCGCCGCACTGATCGCTCCTCACAGGCGCGCGGAAAGGAGTTGACGTCACCTAACGTGAGGTCAACTCCCTGCCTGCGCCTGCCTGAGCCGTACTCTGCACACGACCCGCCCCCCTCCACTAGCTGAACAGCCAATGACATTAGGGAGGAGAGACGGCCAGCTCTCCGCTGCGCTCCGGTACCGGAAACCCACGTACTGGGCGCACGGAGAGGTGCTGGTACTCTCCAGGGCAATTTTTGGAAGTGGCGGTACTGAGTACCGCCGCGTTCCGGCCCACTTAAAGCACTGAGTCTCGGTCCCCCCACATTACACTCCTCAGCTCCCCCCACATTACATTCCTAAGCTCCCCCCACACTCCAGTCCTCGGTCCCCCCCACACTACAGTCCTCAGTCCCCCCCACACATTACAGTCCTCAGTCCCTCACATTACATTCCCAACCTCCACTTTAATATCCTCAGCCCCCCTCACATGACAGTTCTTGGTCACCCCAATTTAACTTCTTCAGGCCCCCCCACATTATAGTCCTCAGCTCCCCCCACATTACAGTCCTTGGCTCCCCCCCACATTAGTCCTCAGTCCCCCCCACATTACAGTCCTCAGTCCCCCCACTCCAGTCTCGGTCCCGCCACATTACAGTCTCGGTCCCCCTACATTACATTCCTCAGCTCCCCCCACACTCCAGTCCTCAGTCCCCCCCCCCCACACTCCAGTCCTCAGTCCCCCCCACACTCCAGTCCTCAGTCCCCCCCCCACACTCCAGTCCTCAGTCCCCCCCCACACTCCAGTCCTCAGTCCCCCCCCCACACTCCAGAGACAGATCAGAGGGAGGCACAGCATATCTGGATAGGGACAGGAGAGGAGTTGCAGGGAGGGAGGCGGGACAGTTCTGGATGGAGGGCCGAGGTAACAAACAGGTGATTGGCTGCTAGGATTAAGGACAGTCCTAGCAGCCAATCGCCTGTTTGATAACCTCGGGCAGCTCCGCCCACCACCCAGAATTGTTCCACCTCCCGCTGTCGGCTCTGTGAGGATTACAGAGCGACGGCAGGAGGAAGAAAAGTCTCCTACATCGTGGTACCGCGGTGGTCCAAATGGCAGAGTGCCATGTTTCTGCCTAGTCCTCTCCTGTAAACAGGGAACATAACCCACTTGTCAAGTTTTAAGGAGCTGTGTCCGTCCATGGACTCAGAGAAAAGGTTTTACGGTGAGTACAAAAAATCCTATTTTTTCACAGCTAGTGTAAGCATTTGAGTCTGTTTTTATTTATTTATATTCAATTGATCCCTTGTAGAGACCTTGGAGCTTGTTTTACTGTACACATGGAGGATGCTTTTAGCTTTAAAAGTAAGGTAGGACATAAATGAGGTGCATAAAACTGAGATAATTATTGCCTAGGATTTTGCTTAAAGGGGTTGTAAAGTGTAACGGAATGACCCATGACAAACAAAGACTTTTGAAGGATGAGGGGTACTCCTGTGCCAGCGTCACTAATAACTCTTGGGTCTAAGGTCACCCTGTGTCCCTTTTGGACATAGGGTGACTGAGAAATATTAATTAGAAATTACATGAGTTGGGACATTACTGTTAATTCATGTATTGAGCCAGGGAATAAGGGACATATGTTGGATTGTTTTAGCATGGACAGTAATCCGCAATACATTCCTTAATGTCTGCAAAGAACTAATATTGTGACTCTACCGGTCAATAATGACTCATTCCTCTGTGTAGCACAGGCTGTTGAAATGCTGATTGAGTCTGGACTCAATTTGAGGATGGATTTGAGCTTGGTAGACAGCCTGGCTTCTGGATCTCTCATTAAGTATGCTAATACTGTTTTATGTGTGGAATGTGACTTCTCAACTATAGTAATTAGGTCATGTTAACTCGGTGCCAAAACGTCTGTCATAGAAATGTGTATTCTGCATGTGAATCACTTAGTATCGGAGTCCGGACGTCTGTGGAATAATTAGCTCAACGGGATCATTGTCTAAGTCAGTGTTTCTCAACTCCAGTCCTCGAGGCGCCCCAACAGGTCATGTTTTCAGGATTTTCATTATTTTGCACAGGTGATTTGATCAGTTTCACTGCCTTGGTAATTACCACAGCCATTTCATCTGAGGGAAATCCTGAAAACATGACCTGTTGGGGCGCCTCGAGGACTGGAGTTGAGAAACACTGGTCTAAGTGAGTGTGTATTGAAGTGATGTGTGGGTGGAGAGTTCTTTGTACCTTTGATTACTGAAACATGTTGTACTGTATATAAGACTGAAAGTTACCATTAAAAGTGTTCATACATTTTGAAACCAGAGAACAGAGCTGTGCGTGTCTCGTTCATTCTGGGAAATGGGATGTATCGTGTCTGCTAGATTGTGGAGTGTCAGAAAAGCTGTCGTGGTTGATGGAAGGGATATCGTAAACGGTGGAGCGAGCAAGGGTCTCGTTACATAAAGGTACAATTTTTATTTCCTAAATAGCTTCCTTTACCTTAGTGCAGTCCAGGGAGAAAGCCTTGCATTACTGTGTGGAGTTACAGACAGAAGAACAGGAAGTAAGGATTTCTCAGAAGAAATAAAGACATTTAAAAGCAAAATCAAAGGTTGAGGTAAGTGGAGGACTGCACTAAGATAAATGAAGCTATTTAGGAAAAAAAAATGTACCTTTACAACCCCTTTAAGGCCCCTTTCACACTTGTACAAACAAACTTGTGCGATTTTGATGTGACTTTGTCATGTAACTTTAACGGGACTTGAAGCAATGCCTGTATAATCTTGAGGTCTATGGACCAAAGTAGTGCAGAGCAAAGGTGTAACTAGAATCTTCAGGGCCCCGGTGCAAGAAACCATGAAGGGCTCCCACCAGGGGCATTGCTGGATCTACAAAAGATCGCGGGCTAGAGCCCATAGCAGCAAAGTAAAGAAAGTCATATACTTGGGTGGGCATACACATGTATATAATATACATGTGTGTGTATATATATTATTGTTACATATCTGAGTGCGGTTCCCCCACTTACGTCAGGGTCCCCAGAACCCCCTCATTGTTTTGAAGAACACCAACTAATGAGGCTAATGAGAGGAATAGATTAACCCTTGGCAGATAAATTAGGTGCAAATTAGTGCAGAGTTTAGTACATAGTTACATTTATTTGTTAAATGCTTGCAGTATAGGCACTTGCATATCATGAATTGGCACCAAATTTACAACATTTATCTGTTAATAATATACTTTCAAAGTTGAATGAGGCATTTTCAGACAGTTTTGCAGGATGCTACAGCTCAGCATCAACATATTGGGGACTATTTTAACTAAATGCGTTTAAATGTGGTAAAAGATTGGAAAAGATGTAATTTTTTAATTGCATGTTTTACATACAGTAGATATCTTCAACAAACAGTCAGTGAAGTGCAATAATCTATGTTTCAGCTTCATATTTTTGTCGATAAACACCATGAAGGTGGTCATTAGAACTCTTTTTACTGTATATGGGTAGGTTGATGCAGTGTTTTAGAATTACTTTCTTTTCATTGAAGTTGTGATTTGATATTGTGCTATGTTGATGGCATTAACATTATATATTGATAAAAAAAATTTTTTTAGATCATTTTGTGGTGTCACTGTGTAAACCTTTTTTCAATGTTTTCTAGTTTCAATGTTTATAAATAAATGCATTGGCTCCCGCTGTTAAAAAGTTTTTGAAGTCCTATCACCCAGAGAGTAATATTATTATTTAACCACTTTACCTGCAGGCCAATTCTGACATTTGTCACATACATGTACAAATCAACATTTGTTTTGCTAGAAAATTTCTTGGAACCCCCAAATATTATATATATTTTTTTAAAGCAGTGACCCTGGAGAATAAATGATGGGTATTGCAATTTTTTGTCACACAATATTTGCACAGTTTTTAAAAAAACATTTTTGTTAGGAAAAAATACACATTGAGTAACTTTAGTGCACACAAACACAATATAATACCTAATTTTATTGTAAAATATAACATATGATATTGCACTGAGTAAATGGATACCTAACATGTCACTCTTTTATATTGTGTATGCCTGTGGAATAACGACAAACTACAGCACTCAAAGAAATCCACCTCCATGGGTGTTGCTTTAAAAGCCTTTACAGGCTCCCGAGCCAGGCTTTGTGTGTCCACGAATACACACAGCGCTGCTCAGCCCCACCCCCCACTCTCTGGATTTAAATGACAGCAGCTGTTGCTGCTCTTGGCCAAGTCGTGAGAGAGCAGAGAGAGGAGAGAAGTCCTGCAGGCGAGCACAGCTCTGGATTGACTCAGAAAAGTATGGGGGGGGGGACATTCACTGAAAAAGTTTTTAACCTCCTTGCATAGAATGCATTAAGGATAAACAACTATATGACTTTAGAACCAGGTAACAATTAGTTGAACATTTTTAAAATGGAACAGAAAGCACACGGATAATATACAGTATCTCACGAAAGTGAGTACACCCCTCACGTTTTTGTAAATATTTTATATCTTTTCATGTGACAACACTGAAGAAATTACACTTTGCTAAAATGCAAAGTAGTGAGTGTACAGCTTGTATAACAGTGTAAATTTACTGTCCCTTCAAAATAACTCAACACACAGTCATTAATGTCTAAACCGCTGGCAACAAAACAAAAGTGAGTACACCCCTAAGTGAGAATGTCCAAATTGGGTCCAAAGTGTCTATTTTGTGTGGCCGCCAATTTTTTCCAGCACTGCCTTAACCCTCTTGGGCATGGAGTTCACCAGAGCTTCACATGTTGCCACTGGAGTCCTCTTCCACTCCTCCATGGCGACATCACGGAGCTGGTGGATGTTAGAGATCTTGCGCTCTTCCGCCTTCCATTTGAGGATGCCCCACAGATGCTCAATAGGGTTTAGGTCTTGAGACATGCTTGACCAGTCCATCACCTTTACCCTCAGCTTCTTTAGCAAGGCAGTGGTCATCTTGGAGGTGTGTTTGGGGTCATTATCACATTGGAATACTGCCCTGTGGCCCAGTCTCCAAAGGGAGGGGATCATGCTCTGCTTCAGTATGTCACAGTACATCCGAGTTCATTGTAACGATCTTGCCCAAGCCTGGACCGGTTCTGTGATGTCAGCTGACAGTGGGCTTAAGCTCAATGTCTGCAGAAAACGGGTCACGGGAGTGCAGAACAAACTGCACTCCTGTGATCCACAGGAGAAGTACAGCCAAATGAGCTTTGATTAATGCTCTAAATGGTCTAATATTATTATTGGTGTACCCCAAGGGTACTTTTTAACATATTAATAAATTATATAGCGTCTGGGATTAAAGGTACCATTTTAGTGTTTGCAGATGACACCAAGTAGAATAACATTCTTACAGGAGCTCTCCAACTTACAAGGAGACAAATGAGGATTCATGTTGATAAATGATAAAAGTTATGCACTTGGGGGCTAAAAATATGCATGCATTATACATTCTAGGAGGAGACCAGCTGGGGGAGGGGCAATGGTGTAAAAGGATTTGGGTGTTCTGGTGGATCAGAGACTTAATAATAGCATTCAATGAAAAGCTGCAGTTGCTAAGGCTAGCACAATACTTTCTTGTATTAAAAGAGGTATACCGTAGACTCCAGAGAGAAAGAGGGAGAGAGAGATTATTTTGCCCCTGTACAAATCATTAGTTAGACCTCATCTGCAATATGCAGTCCAGTTTTGGTCACCAGTTCACAAAAATAAAACTGGAGAACTGAAGAAAGTGCAGAGAAGGGCAACCCAACGTTTAAGAGGCATGCAGGAGCTCAGCTATGAGGAGAGATTAGAGGAACTGAATTTATTCTCTCTTGAGAAGAGGAAATAAGGGGGGATATGATCAACATGTATAAATACATAAGTGGCCCTTATAGTGAACTTAATGTAGTGTTATTCACTTTCACAGAGGACAAGGTGACATTCTTTACATCTAGAGCAAAACAGATTTAACATTCGTAAAGGCTTCTCCACAGTGAGAGCTGTGAACATGTGGAATAGACTTCCTCAAGAATCTGTTCTGGTTTTAAAAAAGAGCTGAATACATTATTATTATTATACAGGATTTATAAAGTTTGCACAGTGCTTTACAACATTAGGACAGACCGTACAATACAAATCAATAAAGGAGAATTCAGAGGGCCCTACTCATTAGAGCTTACAATCTAGGAGAGATGGTCAAGTGATACAAAAGGGTAATAGCTGTGGGGGATGAGCTGATGAAGAAAATAGAAGTGCAGTTTTTAGGTGGAGGCAGGATAGGTGTCTCTGAAGAGAAAAGTTTTCAGGGATCGCCTAAAAGTGGATAGATTTGGAGACAGTCTGACAGATTGGGGTAGAGAATTCCAGAGGACGGGAGAGGCTCGGGAGAAGTCCTGGAGGTGAAAATGGGAGGAGTGATGAGGAAGCTAGAGAGAAAGTCTTGGGAGGAACGAAGAGGATGATTAGGTTGGCATTTTGAGACTAGGCTAGGGATGTAGCTGGGGGCAGAGTTGTGGATGGCTTTGTAACTTATTATTAGTATTTTATATTTAATTTGTTGGGCGAGTGGCAGCCAATGGAGGGAGTGGCAGAGAGGGGTAACAGACACTTGTAAGGTGGATGAGTCTGGAAGCAGCATTCATGATGGACTGATGGGAGGATAGTCTATTTAAAGGTAAGCCAATCGGGAGGGAGTTGCAGTAGTCGATGCAAGAGATAACCAGGGAGTAAATCAGCTTTGTGGTTTCATTGGTTAGAAAGGGACATAGTTTAGAGATGTTGTGGAGGTTGAAGCGGCAAGCTTTGGAGAGTGATTGGATGTGGGGCCAAAAGGAGAGTTCAGAGTTCAGAGTAACACTTGGCACCCTGACATGTGGGAATGGGTGGATGACTGTGCCATTGCTCTTGACAGAGAAGTCAGGGTGTGCCATTGCTCTTGACAGAGAGATCAGGGTGTGCCATTGCTCTTGACAGAGAAGTCAAGGGAAGAGGCAGGTGGGGGAGGAAATATTATTATGAGCTCGGTTTTCGACAAGTTGAGTTTGAGGAAGTGGTGTGACATCCAGACAGAAATGTATGTTAGTAAGTTAGTGATGCGTGAGGAGACTGATGGAGTGAGTTGAGGGATGGAGAGATAGATTTGGGTTGTCAGCGTAGAAATGATAATGAAAGCCGCGGGAGGCAATCAACTGACCCAGGGAAGAGGTGTAGATTGAAGATAGGAGAGGACCCCGACAGAGAAGGGAAGAGAGGAGAGGAGGAAGTAATATTGTAAGTGAGACTGAAGGTGCCTTGGGATAGGTAGGATGAGAGTCACTGAAGAGCACAGTCACATGGATGACCAATACCAATGTATAGGGGGACGACACAATTACAGTACAGTTCAATAAAAAAGGTACAGGAGGGCCCTACTAGTATAGCTTACATTCTAAAGAGAGGGGGTTGTGGTTAGGGTTGCCACCTCATCCCTTTAAAACAGAACACATATGAATTACACAGGTTCTGTGGCTGATTAAGGTGGTAATTGAACTCAAGTGGAGCCTTATCTAAATTAAATTAGCCTCAGAACCTGTGTAATTCATATGTGTTCTGTTTTAAAGGGATGAGGTGGCAACCCTAGTTGTGGTACAAAAGGTAATAGCTGCAGAGAAAGATTTGATAGAGGCATTTACACCAGGTGTAGTTGATCCAGGAAATATCCAATTGCCTCATGGCTTATCAGAAAGGTGTTTTTCCCCCACTGGAGTGAATAGGATTATGGGATTTTTTGCCTTCCTCTGGATCAACCATGGGTATAAGATAGTGTATATGGAGGCTTTCGATGTGTATGTGTTTTTATTGGTTGAGCTTGATAAAGCTTGGTAATGGAGCACTAGATATAATGCATCATAGATCATAAATAGAGGGAGGAGGTGGTGAAGGGGTTAATGCACATGTTGCATACAGTGACAGGATGAATATGTGGAAGTTATTGTGCGAATGTGCTGTTGTTGCTGCTGATCAATTTATTACTTTCCCATTCATGGATTACTGTTGCATTTCCTCTCCTTCCTCCATTTAAAGTGGTAGGGGAGGGAACAACAATGTAAACAGTATTGTGTTTACATTTGTGATTGCTGTGGTTGATCATGGCAGAAATCTCATGGTAGAGAATCACTTGGATCGGCTGTAATGATTACTCAGTTTACGGTTATTAATGGGTGCAATAGCTGCCTGCAAATGGTTTCTGCAGTGTTGTGCAGGGTAAATAACAGTCCATTGTTGTTGTTTTTTTTATAAACGTATATGTTGGTAGTATAATGGTTAAATGGGTATTTTTGTGATTTATGCTTTTATTACCATGTGTAAAAATGTTAAGTTCACAATTTCTGAAAACATGATTTCTACCAGTGCTTACAAACTCTGCAAAGGGGAAACAAAAACTTCTTGTCCAATGGTGTAATTCCAGCGAACTGAAAACATACTGAGAGCACAGTCTCCTAATTCCCCCTTGGAGGCACCATCTGTTTTCTTGTATAATTTTGTGCATTGGGTTATACTAATGAATACTGCATAATCACTGTAGTGTATATAGATTAACAATTGTTTTATATGTAGGGCAATATATTTTGCAAGTTACTGGAGCTCACAGCAAATTAAATGCAATTTATATCAATTTGCTAATTATGTGCAATATAGTATACCATCCTGAAAATGCTAATGATGTATTGGAAACAAGGTTGACCTGATGTTCATTACATTACATTTTATGATGTAAAAATGCATTATTTCAGTGTTTCTACTTTGATATTTGATGAGTTAAGCAGAAATGATATCAATTAAAAGTGAGTGCAATCCTTATTTCCTGGAGAATCAATATTGCAAGTATTCCTTTCTATAAAAAAAAATTAAATAAAATGGCCATACGGTAAGTATGGGAAATACCACTGCCTGATACCTTTGAAAATCACTGGTCTTTTTATGTTCATACTTTTTTTTAAAGCTCATTGATTCAAAGTATAGAAGAAAAAGGGTCAGCATGACAGCCAGATAACTAGCATTTTGAGAAGGAGCTCATCAATAGCAGCCACCTTGTTTCTAACAGGATAGGTTTGATTAAAGTAACACAATACAGTAAAACCACATGCCACTCACTTCTCAACCGGTTGTCTGTTTGCAGTAAACTTTTTCTCCTCTTCAGTGATAACTTTGTCTCAGACATATGCACATCTGTCACAGTTGGCTGCCCAGAATTAGAGTGCACAGGTTGCAAATACTTAGAAAAACATTCTCATATACCATACTTTGTTTAAAGCTGAACTCCAAGATAAGTAAATATTGTCTAAATATAAAAGCAGTGGTGTATCATCCATGCGTGCAATATGTGGTGCACAAGGGCCCTGAGGGTAGTGGGACCCACTGTGCTCTAACACTCATTGCGCACATGAAGGAGGTACCTTTGCTCCACCCGTCCTTCAAAATGCCTCTCTAACACTCTTAGGCCCCGTACACACGACCGAGGAACTCGACGTGCCAAACACATCGAGTTCCTCGGCGAGTTCAGTGTGGAAGCCGCCGAGGAGCTCGGCGGGCCGACTTTCCTCATTGAACAACGAGGAAATAGAGAACATGTTCTCTTTTCGGCCCGACGAGTTCCTCGACGGGTTCCTTGCTGAAAAGTGTACACACGACCGAGTTTTTCGGCAGAATCCAGCTCTGACCGAGTTTCTGGCTGAATTCTGCCGAGAAACTCGGTCGTGTGTACGGGGCCTGATATGCCCTCTTCTCCAGCAGCACTGATTTCCTTTGGCTTCCCTGCAGTATTCAGTATTCAGCTTTTACTCCTTCCCTCCCACTGACTTCAAGTGCTGCAGGGGAGCCACAGTGGATTTAACGTTGAAAATAGATCTCCCCTAATGCTCCAACCCCCCTTTTACTGCTCCCGCCCTCACTGATTCCCGTACCCCTCTTCCTGCAGCGATGCTGGCTTCCCCTTCTCCCCCTCCCACCAGCTGCTGCTGAGGCAGTAGATTGGTGCAGTGTTCAGGATGGGGAGCGGGAGGGCTAGTAAATGATATAATGTTTACCAGTCATTCCTGAAGGAACACAGTGAGCGTTAGGTAGCGATCGCTGTTGTGTTCATTTATCACTAAATCATAGTAAACTGTGTTTCCTCTGCTTCAGTTTGTGAATGAATAGAAAGTCTCTGTACAGAGGCTTCTATTCACTTATCTACAGCACAGCTAATACTGCAAAGAAAGGGAATGACGATTCTCCACAGTCTCTTTCTGTGTCTCAAAAATGAGACATCAGGGTCTTTTTAAACCACTGATGTTTCATCAAAGCCCCCACAACAGAAATAAAATATTAAAAATAACATTGTAAAAAAGAAAATAGCAAAGCCTCTTTTACACAGGGCACACTACAATGTACACCCCTGTGAGGCCGTGTTTATATGCATGGGGATGTAAGGGCAGTGCAATTGATATCAATTGGGAAGTAGCAGCTGCATTGACACTGCTCTTGATTTGACATCCATGTGAGTATGGATGCATGTTCATGAACTCACACTGTCTGCATTTGAGACTGTGCACCCCCATCTACACAGATGAAAAATTGGGAGTAGCGACTGTGTCTGGGCAGACAATACACCCCAATTGACATGAATGGGACTACCTGCATTGGAAAACACGGAACACCTGTGCATCTCTGTGTGCGTAAACAGGGCCCTCACATGGATGTACACATTTAGTAGGAATTTAACAGGAGTTTTGTAAGTTATGTTGCGTTTATGTGTGCTAATTATTATTTTAATGTATTTTTTGTGAAAATATTGATTTGCTAAACATTTGTGCAACTATTGTGTGGATTGTACTCTGGGTCAGTCTGACCTGGAGGAGATGATACTGGAGGACAGATTGACCTGGGGGAGGGGGGATTATATTGGGGGACAGATTGACTTGGGGGAGGGGGGATTATATTGGGGAACAGAATGACCTAGGAGGAAATAGATTATACTGGAGGACAGATTGACCTCGGGGTGAAGGATTGTAGTAGGAAGCAGACTGACTTGTTGGGAATTATACTGGGAGAAAAATTGACCTAAGGGTGAGGGGGAAGGATTTTTCTAGGAGACAGACTGACCTGCGGGGATCATACGGGGGACATATTGACTTAGGGGGGAGATTTTACTGGGAGACAAAAATACCTAGGGGGAGGGTGTTTCCACCATTGTTCCCGGAGCCAGGAACACTTGAACACGCACCCCAGCCAAGAGGACCACTCACGGGGGGTGGTGGGACGTCAGACCAGCGTTCGACGACCCCGGTCCAATGCCGTCTGTCCCTTAAGTACTCCTCTCCAGCATGCACAGCGGGACGATTAACTCCCATTGATTGGCTGCCGAAGGGGAACACCCAAAACACCTTGACCTGACTGCTGCCACCCTTGGCCTGGGGTGGTAACGGCACCCCAGACAACAATAGTGGTCACTTATGCCGCATACACACGGTCATTTTTTGTCTTGTAAAAAAACGTTTTTTTCTCATGAAAAAAACCCCAAAGTTTTTCAAACTTAATTTTAAAAAACGACATTGCCTACACACCATCGTTTTCTGAAAATGCTCTTGCAAAGCGCGGTTACGTACAACACGTACGACGGCACTCTGTTCCATTCAAGCTCGCGTCATAACTTGCTTCTGAGCATGCGCGGGTTTAAAAACGTTGTTTTAAACGTAGTTTTAGCCCACACACGATAATTTTTTATGACACAAAAAACGACATAAAAAATTTAAGCAGGTTCCAATTTCTTTTTGGTTGTTTTTCAGAAGACAAAAAACAACGTAAAGCCCACACACGATCATTTTAAATGGCGTTTTTTAAAACGCTGTTTTATTTCATCACAAAAAACGACCGTGTGTACGCGGCATTGCAGTACAGCCATGGCTGGAACAGAGGCCCAAATTTAGAAAAAATCATACAGTCTGAGTCAACTAACTCTCAGACTACCCTCTAAATTTAATGCAGCGCCGGGTTAAAAAGTAGCAGGCCGCTACATGTATTTTATTTATTTTATCCATTTCAAATAAACAGGGCAGAAACAACAAGGCTGCAACTAAAATGCTTACAAGTAATCCTATTCATTCACTGCTGTACGTTAAGGATATATCACTGGCTGGAGGTGACCCAATATGCACTTGAGGTACTAACCAGCCCTGTTATACCTACGAGAGAGTCAGAGAGGGTCTTCAGCACAGTGGGGGAATTAGTGACTGAGAAGCTGACTTTTAACAAATCTGACCTGGATCTCAGAAAACTAGCACATACCCACTTCAGATAAATATTTATTTATATTTGTACAATTATATAACTTTTTATAACTATTAAAAACTATAACTAACTATAATAAAAGACCAGCCACATTTGGGAAATATGTTGATAATAATAAATAATAGAAAAAAGTAGCTAAGGTGTTTTCAATTAAAAGGATAGTTATAAATCAGCTGTTGTGGACAGATGTTGCTCTTGAGCCCTGGTTCACATTGATGCGATTTGGCATGCAATCTGACATGTCAAATCGCATGCCAAATCGGCAGCAATGGCCAGCAATGAATAAAATAAAAATTCCGCGCCTAATTACCCAAAAAATTAAATAATAAAAACTACAAAAAGCTGCTCCTCATGGACAATACTGGATTGTGAACATTAAAAGTGAAGATAGAGGGCGCTGGATTAAACACTTAATAAGCAATAATCAGTGCAAGGTGCCAAGAAAGAGGCCAATCAAACCAACTAATTGGCAATGATTTGCTGAAACCTAGAAAAAATATTCAATAATTTTAAGGAAACAAAACAAATTAAATAATGAATAAATAAAGTCCCAAATATTGCAGACGGCGCTGCACATTTAGTGATAGCACATCAGTGTCCTTCAATGTGTTAGTGAACAAATGTATATGGAATCTTTAAAGTCCCAATAGTATGAATTGTAAAGAAAATATTCCAATCTTCTTCAATTGTTGTGAACTTCCTACAAGGAGAAGTAAAAAAGTGCCACCACCACACTTAAAATCTTCAATTCCACCCAAGGTGCTTTGTAAATATAATGCTCTTACCAGAGCTTGTTGACCACTTTAATTAAAAAGATAGTCATACAAGCATATGCAGGATTGTGCCTGCGCACATGGAGATATGGGCAAATCAATCTTGGATCCAGGCGCTCCAAATGGGATAAATATGCAAGAGAAGAAAGCCAGGGAGATGCCAATAGCGTGATACCGTTTTAATAAAAAAAACATTAGAAACATGGAAAAGCCAAATGGCCTCTTACTTCAAAGGGTGCCCACCCGGCACTGAGGCTATAGACCTGCTACCGCCAATCTGCGGTTCAAATTTTGGACTCAAGGGGAGGAAGCTGCCGCCGTCACACCACCACAAGATCCTCGCTGTCAACGCCACAGATCGGGGGGACGTCACGTGACCAGGATCGCCTCTGACGTACGTTTCGTTATTAGAACGTCTTCAGGGGGCGTGCCAGCAATGGCACTGTCCTAATTGGTGTGACGCTGCATTTGCGCGCCGCACCGATTCCCGAAAGTAGTTTCTGTAATACTTTTGGAGATTTAGGGTTGTGATTTTCATTGACATCTGTGCAGCAACCCGCACAGATGTCTCTGAAATCGCCCCAGAAGTCGGGACTGGCATGCGGGAATGAAATTGTGCAAGTTAAGCTGAACTTGCACAATTTAGTTCCACTCAGACAGTGTGAACCAGGGCTTAAAGAGATTTTTGGATGTACAGATCAGTGCACACAGGCAGGGCACAAAAGAAAATGTACTCCAGCACTGCAGGTCGAAGAACAGCATAGTTTGTTAAAGTTGTAAACCCGAGCACTAAAATCTCATATAAGCATTAATATTATTATTCAGGATTTATATGACACCAACAGTTTTCATAGCGCTTTACAATATAAAAGGATACAGTACAATTACAAAACATATAGTCACAAAAAAGTGCAGCGCTCTCCTTCAATATAGTGCATTCAAATTATAGTGCATAAATAAAAAACTGTAAAAATAATCTATATATAATACATTTACATAAATCCATCTTTTCAATGTCTGTAAAAAAAAAAAAAAAAAAAAAGTTACAGTCCCATACACCAACAACTCTTCAGTAATTGCCTCTGATCACCACAGTGCCCTTCAGCCATTCAGCCCACCTATGGCTTGCAACAAGAGTAAGACACATTCTGTTTTCCAGCGCCAGTAAAAACTACAATGGTTAAAGCGTAAAAGAAAAACATTCCCCTCTGGGTGATCTATGTACATTACAAGGATTTTAACAAACTTTGTTGCAGATTCCTACCTTTTGTTATTCTGAAAAGATCCCTGTTTGTTCCTCTGTGCCGAGTAGGTCTAATGGGAGTGATTTCATAATTATCAATCAGCTGTGCACCTGCACAGCACTAATGAGGAAATCTGCTGGGCCTGCATCCCTTTAGTCATGTTCCTATTGCAAGTATCTCACTGAAAATGTAATTTTTGTAGCAGGGGATGCCTAAAATCTGACTTGTATCTTAGGCAGACTTCTGGGAAAGTTGATGAGCCAATCACACAAGCAGGAAATTATGTTTCTGGGGGGGTCAGTACACACTATGGCCCAGATTCACAAAGCACTTACGCCGACGTATAACAAGTTCCGCCGACGTAAGTGCAAATGTGCGCCGTCGTATCTGTGCGCCAGACCCACAAACAGATATGCGCCTAAAACCAGGCTACACCACGCCGACGTAGCTTGCTTACGCCGGCGTAGGGTGGGCGCACATTTAGGCTAGGTGCATGGTGCCGCTCCCATTGATTAGCCATTCAAACATGCAAATGAGGGAAATACGTCGATTCACGAACCTGTGTACGCCCGACGCAGGCTACGCGAGGTGCGCGTAAGTTGTACGTCCGGCGTAAAGTTATTCCCCATAATGGAGGTGCAACCCAGCAGCAGACATGCAAAGGTCTGCACCAGGGAACACAAGCCGGCATATTTTACGTTGGACGCGTGTCTGGCTGGGCGTAGGCTACGTTCACGTCGTACGCAGTGATCCGGCGTAGTTTAGGCAGTTTTTCCGACGCAGGGGGATGCGTCCACGTCACGGTTACGTGATACGTATCTGGCGCTCGGCCCATCATTTGCATGGGTCATGCCCACTTCCACCTACGCCGGCGTACGCCTTCAAATCCCACGCCACGCTGGCGCAGCTTTGGGAGCACTGGCTTGCTGAATGCATTGCTTGCTTCTCTGCACTGCGTTGGCGTAGCGTACATTGGTTACTCTACGGCGGCGTAATGTGCGCCCACACTCTGTGAATCTGGACCTCTGTGTACAGAACAACCCCAGGTAGCCATATTGCAATGCATTTACAAAAAAACAGCTGCAGATTGAAAAGGAAAGGTAATTTCTAATAACATTCAATTACAATATGACTTGTGTCGCAATTGTATACACTATATTATTTTTTCTTTATATGCTATTTTATTCCCTGCGAAAGTGGAATTACCCTTTACTCAAAGGACAATATGGGCAGCCTCTTACTCTATGGATGCATCATCTCCTGCAACATTTCTGTCTGCCTGGCATTTGATTATCTATTTATTACCTGTTTCTCTGAAATAGCCAAGTTCCTGACACTTGTGAATATAATGTAAAGTAAATTACAACCATTTTGTCACCTTGAAGTAATTTTCTTGACTTTCATGCATCTGCACAGTAATTAATTTTTATTTTCTTATTTCTACATTGTCCTTAACATGTGTCATATAATTAGATGGAAGAATAAGTTGGCCATAAAAAAATGCTCATTATTTAAGGAAGGCTGCACTCTCTCTCTCTAGATGACTTTTTATTGTATATTTCCTTACAATGAATCAATCATACAGTGTTTTGCATTGGATTATTATTGACTGTGCTTTTGAAGCAAATGTAACTTCACTTCATATCCTTCCCAGTCTCCTTTGTTCAGCAGCCAAAGTGGAACTTATTTATGTAGATGGTGGGATTCTTGCTAATTAGAGGTCAGAGACCTTCTCAAGAGAATACAGAAATAGAATCATCAACCTACCAAGTTATGTTCTGATAGAGGAAACACATATATACACTGACATTTCATGTAGCATTTGAATCAGGGGGAAAACATTTGCAAAACTGCAAATGTAACATCAGTGTTTGCCATGTGAATGCATAATTTATTACAAATAAATAACGGAAGGTTTTTAAATATCAAATACCAGTATGCATGTTAAAATTATGTAATCAGAATAATAAAAAAATAACAGATCAAATTTAAAGAACACAAACCTGTAGAAGCTATTTTAAAACCAACACACTGTACATTTATAGTTTTATATATACAGTAAAACCTTGGTTTGCGAGCATAATTCATTCCAGAAACATGCTTGTAATCCAAAGCATTTGTATATCAAATTTCCCCATAAGAAATAATGGAAACTTAAATGATTTGTTCCGCAACCATTTATTCATAGGTCCTTCAGTTTATAGTCCATATAAAAAGATTATAGAAATGTGACCAGGTCGTGTAACCATAAAATGTCCATCCACAAATGGAAGCCTCCACAAGGGTATTAGAAGCAAATTCCACCAGGAGCTACAGAGTATAAAAGAGAAGAGTGGGGCCTCTAAAGCCTCGTACACACGATAGGTTAACCAGAGAACAGCGGTCTGAAGGACCGTTGTCCTAGGTTAACCGATGAAGCTGACTGATGGTCCGTCATGCCTACACACCATAGATTAAATAACCGATCGTGTCAGAACCCGGTGACGTAAAACACAACGACGTGCTGAAAAAAACGAAGTTCAATGCTTCCAAGCATGCGTCGACTTGATTCTGAGCATGCGTGGATTTTTAACCGATGGTTGTGCCTACTAACGATCGGTTTTGACCTATCGGTTACCAATCCATAGGTTAATTTTAAAGCAAGTTGGCTTTTTTTTAACCTATGGTTAAATAACCTATCGATCGGTTTTGACTGATGAAAACGGTCCTTCAGACTGTTGTCCTCTGGTTAACCTATCGTGTGTACGAGGCCTTAGTGTAGCAATATGTTGCTAAATGTTGTACCTTCATTAAATGTAACCATATTGCTACAATTAGAGGTGCGTCTGTTCTCTTTTATACTCATTTGTGACATGGCGCTATTTGTATATAAACACATCGCTTGTATATCAAGTCAAAATGTATTAAAACATTTTGCTTATCTTGCAAAATGCTCTCAAACCAAGTTACTCTCAAACCAAGGTTTTACTGTATCAGAATTTATGGAAGTTATGGATCCAAAAAATCCAACATCATCTAGTGCCAATACTCAGCAACCAATTATTACAGCGTAGAAGAGGAATGCAACAGAACATTGAGTGTCCACTACCTTGAAAGCTTAGGTCTAATGTTAAAAGTAACATGTGCATTGACTTGATTACTACCACATGGGAAGTCTAAATCACATATTTGTAGTATGAGTGGGGGGACCTAAAGTGACTCCTGAAAGTCCAGGGTTGGGACTGAGATAAGTGAGTTCCATTTAACCATCTTCTATCTACAGAAACAGTTTATAGATGTTTCAAGTGTGGTCATGGTATGTGCTTATATTACTTGAAGGGTCCATGTTAGTTAATGTATGCTTGTGGTGCAGAGAGTTCTCATAAAATTTGGCAATGGATTTTTTAATAAACGTAAGCTGGACAGAACCAAATAAGGGCAAGAAATAATAATAAAACGTGGTGGAAAATATATTTTGGTCATACAGTAAATGGTATTGCAATACAATGTAATAAAAGGCTTATTCTACCTTTCTGGCCTTGTTTCATGTTACACCCATATTGAGGGTGTAACATCAAACATGGCCACATTTCGCAGTCCTCCACCCCCAGACTGTCCCTTCTTATTTGAAATTTGGGGTTCTTCCCTCTGCATCATCTTTGCCTGCACAGATGTGTCATCCATTCATAGATTCATTAACATGGATCTGTGAATGAAAGACTACAAATCCCACCTGCCACTGTGGCACCCTTAGTTCTCAATGGAGCACAAGTGTGGTGAAGTCACCGATCTCATAAACCATTGATTACTTCCTCCAACTCCATAGCAATGTAGCACCCCCTGTAGCCAGTGGAGATAGGGTTAATTGTTTTGTGTACAGTTAGCTGGCAAGCTCTGAAGCCTGGGTCTCAGTCACCTTCCCCTGGCTTCTGGAAGGTTCCAGAAGGTTCCAGAACTTAGTGAGTAGGAAACTTCAGTTTAAATATTCATGGGGACTCTACCAATCTTTGGGCGAGGACAGCCCAGTAGGTGGAGAGTGCTCTATAAGTATTTGGGAGCCTGGCCATGTGGGAGCAGAGTCCAGGATCCAGAGGCCTGGAGGGGACCCCTGTGCTAGGGGGGGGGGCTGTGGCAGTGGATGATGTGCAGAGAGAGGAGAAGGAATCAGCCTTCAGTTTCATCCAGGAGACACCCTGCCAAGCAAGTGGGACCTGTACAGCATGAGGCCTGGAAATAAGTCATTACCATGCTGCATAATTTAAAAGAACTGAGTGAGTAACCGCTACCTATTCTTCCCCCAAAGCCAAAAAGTGAGAAAGCAGTGGAGTGCAAGATCTAGCTAGCATTCAGAAGGGACAGTGTACAGCTTACCGTTATCCCTGCTTGGGGAAAGTGCAAGTGAAGCCAGATGCACTGGCATTTTGTTTAAATGAAGAGAATATCGACGGTCTGTTTGGACTTGGTCTTCAAGGATCTAGTAAGGACATGTGATTATTCCTGCTGGAGTACAGTCTAGGATCTATTCTCAAAGTTAGGAGCAGTTTAAGTTGTCCTCAGGATTAGGTAAATACAGCTCTTGGCATCCCTTAGGACTATTCTGCTCCTGTGATTGGGGTATAACTTATTCATCTCTGTTCTTTAGACTGTCTATGCTTTTTATTTTAAAGCTTTTTTTCATTATGGCAGCTCATGAAGTTGTATTTGGTTGTTTATTTTTTCTTGTTAATCATGTCATCTGACTGCCACTCATGGAAGTAAATGGCTAAGGAGAAGAAATAAAAAAAAAATTTGATGGATGTGGATTTAAATTTTTAAATTAAAGTTTGAAGAAATGTAGAGATGAGATGTGAGCCAAGTTCCTTTGTAAACAGTGAAGTATTGAGTGCAATTTCGCGAGATATATGAAAGTTTTCAAATGTATTATTACTGTTAGAAAGTTCTGTGATATTTGTGTTTTGTGTGAATGGATGTGTCTCCAGCCCTATCTCTTTCTCTTGTCTCTACCTTTTGTGTGCATATAGTGAGATATATATATATATATATATATATATATATATATATATATATATATATATATATATATATATATATATATATATATATATATATATATATATATATATATATATACAGTACTGTATATATATATATATATATATATATATATATATATATATACAGTACTGTATATATATTTATATACAGCATCTCACAAAAGACTTTAGAACCAGGTAACAATTAGTTGAAATTGAAGTGAAGGCACACAGTTAAAGCGGATGTCCGCCAAAAAAAAAATATATATTAAAAGCCAGCAGCTGCAAATACTGCAGCTGCTGACTTTTAATATTAGGACACTTACCTGTCCTGGAGTCCAGTGCCGTCCGTAGAAGAGGACGAGCGATCGCTCATTACTCTGCTTCCCCCACCGCCATCCTCAGTGAGGGAACCAGGAAGTGAAGCGCTCCGGCTTCACTGCCCGGTTCCCTGCGGCGCATGCACGAGTCGCGCTGTGCCGTGCTGACTGGTTCCCGCTGTGAACTGTTAGCTAGATTCACAAAGAGTTAGGCCGGCTTATCAGTAGATAAGCCAACCTAACTCTGAATCTACGCCGGCGTTTGTTTAAGTGTATTCTCGAACAGAGATACACTTAAACAAAGCTAAGATAGGCCGGCTTGCGCCGTTCTATCTTAGCTTGCAATGTTTCTGTTGGCCGCTAGATGGCGCTTCCATTGCGGCCGGCGTAGATTATGTAAATGAGGGAATACGCCGATTCACGAACGTACGCCAGGCCTACGCCGTCGATTAACGTCGTTTCCGTAAGGCCTTAGGCAGCCTAAAGTTAGGCCGGATAACAATGTTAAAGTATGGCCTCCGTTCCCGCGGCGAGGTTCGAATTTTTTACGTCGTTTGCGCAAGTCGTCCGCGAATCGGGAGTTACGTCGTTTACGTCCGCTTCTAAATCAATAGGCCCGTGCGGCCTACTTAGCCGCAATGCGCACTGGGAAATGTAGTCGCCCGGCGCATGCGCAGTGTCCAAAAACATCAAAAAACGCGAGGTCAAGCCTCATTTCCATACAACACGCCCCCCTTACGCCCGCTCGTTCTAGGCTACACCGCCGTAGATTAGCAGGTAAGTAGATTGTGAATCACTACTAGCCTAACTAATTTACGGCGGTGTAGCCTAAAAAGGCTAGGCTAGGCCGCCCTAAATTTAGGCCAATCTACGTGAATCTACCTATGTGTGTTTCCCAGAACACAATGGGGGGGGGATGGGATCTGACGTCCTGCCCACACTCTACCCGCAGACTGTGTGGCCGGAAGTGGGTGCAAATACCTGTCTTTAGGCAGGTATCTGCACCCCCCTCCCCCCTGAAAGGTGTCAAATGTGACACCGGAGGGGGGCAAGGTTCCGATGAGCGGAAGTTCCACTTTAGAGTGGAGCTCCGCTTTAATGTACAGTATCTCACTAAAGTGAGTACACCCCTCACATTTTTGTAAATATTTTATTATATCTTTTCATGTCACAACACTGAAGAAATGACACTTTGCTACAATGTAAAGTAGTGAGTGTACAGCTTGTATAACAGTGTAAATTTGCTGTCACCTCAAAATAACTCATCACACAGCCATTAGAGTCTAAACTGCTGGCAACAAAAGTGAGTATACCCCTAAGTGAAAATGTCCAAATTGGGCCAGATTAGCCATTTTTCCTCCCCGATGCCATGTGAATGTGGAGCAGGTGTGTTAAATTTCGATGATGTTGATATCAGGGCTCTGTGGGGGCCAAACCATCACTTTCAGGACTGAAAATTGAGAGTTTTCAGGCAGCATGGTGCAAGAGCAATTGTGAATAGTGACCAAAAGTCCAAAATACATCAAACTCAAAAAGAATTACACTGGTAAACTTCATTTTGTAAACACCTTCACTGACTTCAGTGCTCCAGCCACCACCAAACAAATCTGATTACCAGAAGGTTAGACCTCGTCGCATAGGTGGTCTCACATTGCTCTATACCAGGGGTAGGCAACCTGGGGCCCTCCAGCTTTTGTGGAACTACATTTCCCATGAGGCGTTGCAAGGCTGGCAGTTACAATTACTCCGAGAGGCGTGATAGGACTTCTAGTTCTGCAACAGCTGGAGGGCCCCAGGTTGCCTAGCCCTGCTATACTGATCACAGAAGGATGGACGTCTCTCTCCTGTATGTAAGATGATAATTACCACATATAGCATATCCGGATTTCATATGCAGACAAAGTAAGAGGGAACTACACAGTGTAGCAGTTTTCCAATTGATTTATTAAATAGATAAGTAATCACTATTCACAATTGGTCTTGCTGGTTATTTAAATGCAATATACAATTTGTAAAGGTTTCCAGCTCCCTAACTAAGATGTTTTACTAATTGAGGCTTGGTTCACACTGATGTGATTCGTCACATCACATGTGATCAGCACAGGAATCACACCGCATTCCTGTGCAAATCACATGCAAGTCTGTGCAGTGCGATTTGAGCCCATCATTTTGTATGGCTCAAATCGCACCGCATCTGCATGAAGAAGGTGCAGGCACCTTTTTTTTTATTTGCTGCCCTGGAATCGGATCGCATACGTGTTCATACCCATGCAATCTGATTCAGGCAAACACACTGCATTCTGCAACCTGCTCTTGGGGTGTCGTTAACTTTAAATGGACCACCGCAGCGATTGCTATACGGTGCATCAGTGTAAACCTAGCCTTATTCAAATTAAAGACAGAGGTCTTTGTTACATACAATTGCAAATATATGTAAAGCCACACTGACGCATCATGGCACCTCTGTAATATGTGGCCCTAACTCAAAACTCAGTCCTCAACTAGGGCCAGTGGCTGTGTTCCATAAAGGGCGCACGGGCACTGCCCCCTCTCTCCTGCCACTTCTATATCACCATAGATAGATTCATGCATTGCATGAATCTATCTATGGTCGCCGCTGCCATCCCCTTTTCAGGTGCCTGGCCCCTTTTCGAGTGCCAGGCGCCTAAATTACAGCAGCGGGGCATTTATTGGAAGCACCTGATTAGAGCCGTAGGCTCTAATAGGCATCCAAAAAAGTGAACATGCTAGGCGCTCACTGTTCACTCAGCGTTGTGTTAGGAAAGCAAATTAATCGCTTTCCTAACACTGAACCGCCTCTCCAATCAGGTGCTCGGGTCTGTTACCTGTCACCTGATTGGCTGAAATGACAAGCGCTGTGATTGGATGCCTGATAGAGAGGACGTGCAAAGACATCGAGGAGCGTTGAGGACACCACCGTGACCCGCTGCAAGACAGGCAAGTGCCTAGCGGGCGTGGGGTGCACACTGGCAGCATTTGATGGGGCACAGTAGCAGCAATTGATGGGCACACTGGCAGCAATTGATGGGCACAGTAGTGGAAATTGATGGGTACAGTGGCAGCAATTGATGGGCACAGTGTCAGCAATTGATGAGCAAAGTAGCGGCAATTGATGGGCACAGTGTCAGCAATTGATGGGCACACTGGCAGAAATTGATGGGCACAGTAGCGGCAGTTGATAGGCACACTGGCAGCAATTGATGGGCACAGTAGCGGCAATTGATGGGCACACTGGCAGAAATTGATGGGCACAGTAGTGGCAATTAATGGGCACAGTGGTAGTATTGATGGGCTCAGTGTCAGCAATTGATGGGCAAAGTAGCGGCAATTGATGGGCACACTGGCAGCAATTGATGGGCATACTGGCAGCAATTGATGGGCACAGTGTCAGCAATTGATTAGCAAAGTGTCAGCAATTGATGGGCACACTGGCAGCAATGGATGGGTATAGTAGCTGCGTTTGATGGCACAGTGGCGGCAATTTATGAGTACAATGGCTGCGTTTGATGGCACAGTGGCTGCATTTGATGGCACAGTGGTGGCAATTGATGGCACAGTGGCTGTGTTTGATGGCACAGTTGCTGCATTTGATGGGCACAGTGGCTGCTCTTGATGGGCACAGTGGCTGCATTTTATGGGCACAATGGCTGCGTTTGATGGCACAGTGGTGGCAATTGATGGGCACAGTGGCTGCAATTGATGTTTTTTTTTCAGTTTGCTTGCTTCCCCCCCCCCCCCAAAAAAAAAAATTTGAGCACCAGCCGCCACTGACTATGGCACAAATATAGCAATGCTTAATTGAAGAACAGGTTACTTGAGAAAAGAGGAAAGCTAAAATCTGTATGTTGTAGATCAGTGATATGCAATTAGCGGACCTCCAGCTGTTGCAAAACTACAAGTCCCATCATGCCTCTGCCTCTGGGTGTCATGCTTGTGGATGTCTGAGTCTTGCTTTGCCTCATGGGAATTGTAGTTCTGCAACAGCTGGAGGTCCGCTAATTGCATATCCCTGTTGTAGATGAACACAGACCACTGCCTTGTATGGTGAAAATAGAATTTGGGTTTATTAAATGTATATACGGTATTTGACACTTTGGCTATTTATGCAAATAGGCTGATTATTGTATGACATACCCCTCAATAAAGCCAGCCAAATGCATTTACTGAAAATGTGGGTTTCCAGAAGACTCTCTTGGTATTGTACACCCATCGAACCATAACAATATACCTAAATTATGAAGTAAACACACGACAAGGATTGTGGAAAAGTTTACACTGCGGCCCTCTTTATTGGATTTAAATCTATTTTAATTATGATGCAAACTTTAACTTTAATACCAAAAAGAACCACTGTTAACCAATAAAAGGCCAACAAGCTTAGCCACTAAGACCCAATATGTTATACCAACCAAATAACAGCTTACCAACCCACAAAGTGGGCGATATTACCCCACAAAGATGGACTTTTAATACCAACTAGAACCGCTGTTAACTATTAACAGACCAATGTGCTTAGTCACTAAGACTCAAGCTGCAATATCCTTTACCAACCAAATAAGAACCAGCAAAGCAGCTATAGAGAGGTATGTACTTACTGATCGTCTCTATAAATGTATGGGTGTAGGAACCCGTAGAAATCTGGGGGGGACAGCATTTTTACCAACCCCCCCCCCCCCCGGCGCGCACACGCCATACATTATATCTGTGCTCCATTAACCTTAAATGGTTATGATGCTTAAAGTGATCGTTTAACTTATTTATCTTTTACAGAGAAAGATAGCATAGATGGCGTTATTCTGCATTGCGTTGTATAATGTACTATTGCTGGGATTTGTTGTTCCTCTGTAACTGCTGGTATTCTCCATTGCGTTGTATAATGATTATACTGCACAATGCAGTTTACCACTGACCAGTTATAGAGGAACTATTAGTACAGAGCCCCCCCACAATTAGTACAGAACCCCCCACAATTAGTACAGAATCCCCCACAATTAATACAGACCCCCCACAATTAGTACAGAGCCCCCCCAAGCCATCCCCCACAATTAGTACAGAGCCCCCCACAAGCCACTCCCCCACAATTAGTACAAAACCCCCCCACAATTAGTACAGAGCCCCCCCACAATTAGTACAGAGCCCCCCCACAAGCCACTCCCCCCCACAATTAATACAGAGCCCCCCCACAATTAGTACACAGCCCCCCCACAAGCCACTCCCCCCACAATTAGTACAGAGCCCCCCCAAACCCCACCCGGGCGGCAGCTGGAGAGAACAGTGTGCAGCTGCGCCGCCGGGGTGGAGAAGATGAAGATCGTGGATGGAACAGGAGGGAGGACTAGGAAACACCGCGGCGGTGGCCTCAGACAAGGAGAGGAGGAGGGAGAGGCGCACTCTGGCGCTTGAGCGCCACCTCTGTGGCACCTGGGTGAACTGCACCCCGCACGGCGATATGACAACACACGGTGTGTTGTCATATTCTGACAACTAGCTAGTGTCGGCAGTGCTCCAACTTGGGAGCCTCCAAGTCCTCCTAACCTGGGGGGGGATTTTACAATACCTGTCCCCCCCGCATTATTTCCTGGGGGGGATGCGTCCCCCCCAGTTCCTACACCCATGGCACTACCCCCGTAGGAGCTGCTGGTTAGTTTTGGGCCTGCACGTTACCTCAACATTAGTCGTCTAGGGGAAGAAAGTCTGAAAGAACTGCAGTGTCCACACAAGATGTAAAACCTCTAGCTGTCAGGTTTTATTCTTTTGCTCAAAACTTGTGAAGAAGGTAGAAGGATGAAGGGGGAAGGGAAGGTTCAGGTACACGGTACAGATCACCGGGGGAAAACCCCTAAACTCCAAAGTCTTTCACCACTCCCTTCTGAGTGGGTATTGCTCACCCGGATAGACCCCTCTCACCTCTGCCATAGAATGTAATACCCGAACTTCCAGCCGTAAAGTTAAAGAGCCTTTAAGCCAACCCGGTGAACTCTAGGACAACTTGAGTTATGGATCCCTCCTTAATAAGGTCACCAGGCCTATCCTGAGACATAAGTCTTCCGCTTGGTCTCCTCCAGGGCAGGTCCTCCCCTGGTTTCCATCATTAAGTGTAGCTTCCTTCTCTTAGATGGACAGCTTGAGATCCCTCTTGATTTGTAGGCCCCAGTCAGCATAACTGGGCCTAGTGATAGAGATGCAGCCTCGGGCCAACGTGGTCCCAGGGCTGGAAATCATGCAACACATACCTAGTGACAGGAGAGCCACGAGGTGAAGGACCCCAAAATATGGCGCCTGCCCCTTAAGTATCCCTTCCCAGCATGCACAACGGGGCACCACTCCCACTGGGCTGCTCCAGAGGAAAGATACTCAATGATCTATGGCTTACCCGTGTTCCAACACTGGCCTGTAGGGGTATCGCCACCTACAGGCAACAGTGGGAAAATGCTATCTGGCACAGCCACTGCCAGGACAGAGGCTAATTTAGCATAAATCATACAGTCTGAGCCACTTTATCGGCTCAGACACCCACTAAATTTAACATAGCGCCCTGTCATTTGGGAGCAGGGCACTACATAAAGAATATCATTTATTTATAAAACAAGTGGGAGATGGGGTGACAATCCCATTGGGACACTTCTCTATCTTTTTCCGTCATGGCCTTACCATTGCTTAGCCATAACAAGCTCACTTGGAGCACAATTATCCACAATCTCTCTTCCCACATAACTAACTATTCCTTCCACGTGTCTACACATACTTGTTTAATAAAGCAGAGCTCCACTCAAAAGGGGAAGCTCTGATTGTCTACCTCTCCCCCCCCTCCGCTGCCACATATGGCACCTTTTGGGGGTACCTGGTTTTGACAGGTACCCGCTCCCACTTCCACTTCCAAGTTCGGCCCCCCCGCCGCCAGGCCATTCACAATCAGGACACTGCTGGATTTGTGGACAGGTAAGTGTCCTAATATTAAAGTGGTTGTAAACCCTTCCTCCTGACTTTTACCTATAGGTAAGCCTAGAATAAGGCTTACCTATAGGTAGTGGAAATATCTCCTAAACGTGCGCCCTTTAGGAGATATTTCACTTGTAGTGCGCCAATGATGTAATCGGTGCATGTGCTGCAAAGAAACGGACCACCTTGAGTGTGCCACACGCGTCCCTAGCGTGTGCCGTTACTGAGGGCCCCCGCGATCATGCGTTCACAGGGGACGGTGTGGGCTTTGTTTGCAGGTAAGTGTCACATAATGGGCTAGTATGCGATGCATAGTAGCCCATTATGCTTTTCATTTGCAGTATTTGCACAGAGCAAAAGAGGAAGTGAATCCCATCAGGGTTTACTTCCTCTTTAAAAGTCAGCAGCTACAGTATTTGGAGCTACTTTACCTCAAGGTTGGAGGAGCTGAGGGGAACAATACCATAACTATCAGGCCTTTACCTTGACTGATATTCAAAATTTCCCAATTTATTCCCCACAGAGCGCTGTATACAGGGGTCATTTCACAGTAAACAGCGATATGACAATTTGAATGCAAACTCTTTCTGTTTTTATGCCATAAAAAGGTTACACAATAACTATTTGCATTAGCATTACTACTGGTCTCACAGGAATTTATTCTGCAGACCAGGCACAAGGTCAAGATGCTGTTTGGTCCTGTTGTTAAGCTAAATTAAACATAGTGTGCTGACAGCATTTTTAAGAAAATATCTTTTAATAATGTGCCAAATTATAAGAGTACTCTTCTTTGGCCCCAAGGGCTAAAATCATAAAATACTTGAAATTCTTTTTATCTATTTATTGAGTGACATCTTATAACAGTCAGGGTCACTTCTCACTTCCCTTCTACCTCCCTTAAAAATACAGCAATACGCCAGAAGCACAAAGTCAATCAATGAAGCTGAAAACCTCCCTGCGTATTTCTACACCAAATGCAACAAAACGACAACAATCAATGATAAGAGCAATTAAAATGAGCAGGTGCACACAGAGCAATACAAATGTTCCCATCATACTTTCCAGCTTTGCACCTTAGCCTCTTTTTGCTAGTTTTAAAATGACCTAAACAATTGCATTGTTGCTTTGCCTGATTTGGTGCAAAAATGCACTGGGGTTATAAGCTGCCATTGAGTAATGATAGGCTTCTAGGGGCAGATCCACGTACATCGGTGCATTGTTGCGGCCGGCGTAGCGTATCTCTGATATACTATGCCGCCGTAACTTACAGCGTAATTTCCTTTTTTCTCAAAGAATTTGCGCCGTAAGTTACGGCGGCGTAGTGTATCTTTGGCGGCGTAAGGCTGCACAATTCAAATAAATGTGATGGGGGCGTGTTTTATGTAAATACGTTGTGACTTGATGTGAATGACGTTTTCTTTGTACAGCGCATGCGCCGTCCGTGGGGGTATCCCAGTGCTCATGCTCGAAATGAACCCGGAACAAGCCTATGCTTACGACGGTGATGTCATTCTACGAAAATCCCTATTCGCGAACAACTTACGCAGACGACATGAAAAATTCAAAATTTGACGCAGGAACGACGACCATACTTAACATTAAGTACGCCTCATATAGCAGGGGTAACTATACGCCGGAAAAAGCCGAACGCAAACGACGTAAAAAAAAGCGCCGGCGGGACGTACGTTCGTGGATCGCCGTATCTAGCTAATTTGCATACTCAACGCGGAATTCGACGGAAACGCCACCTAGCGGCCGGCGGAAAAATGCACCTACGATCCGACGGCGTACTAAGACGTACGCCTGTCGGATCGAGCCCAGATGCAGTCGTATCTTGTTTTGTAGATACAGAACAAAGATACGACGCGGGAACTTTGAAATTACGTGGCGTATCTGGGATCTTGATCTGGGATCTGGGCCCTGGTGTCTACTGTACTGGAGCCTTAAAGTGTTACTAAGCCCAGGACCCTGCATTCACTATATCTGGTCTCCCACAGTACACAGAACATGGAAATGCAATTATTTTAGTAAACTGTTAAATACCTTTTCTCATCAGCAGTATATGGCAGTCTTGTGACTTCTATCAGTGTCCGGCCAGGCACTGGTTGTAGGAGGAGTTTTAATTATCCTCTGACTGTCCTTTGAGGCTGCATGACCCCTGAACCTCTGTCTGGACAGTGCTGAAAGGCCTTGTGCTGATCACCTGCACCATTCCCCCCCCCCCCCCTCAAAAAAAAAAAAGAAAGAAAGAAAAAACTTTATAGCTTAACACATCAAACTGAGCATGTGCACACTATCATGGGATGGATTGTGGACTGTGGAAGAAGGGGTAGATCAGAGAAGACAGGATTAAACAGTCTTTTTACACAATGTGCAGGATTAACCCACAGGCTGATTTTACTATTGTGAGTTTAGTAATGCTTTGAGGGCATTTTACACTTTTAAATATTTTTTGTGTTTTACGTCACCGCGTTCTGACACGATCGTTTTTTTAACTGATGGTGTGTACGCACGACGGACCATCAGTCAGCCTCATCGGTTAACCTAAGACAACGGTCCTTCAGACCGTTGTTTTCTGACTATCCTATCGTGTGTACGAGGCCTTAGTATGGTTATATTCTCTGTGTTTGTTTGCCTTACCTTGTAATGATGGCCTCACATGATGTGGCTGTAGTTTGTAGTGTCATAACTGATCGATTCCACTATGTCCACGTATTTATTCACCTAGCTTGTCTCTAGGGACAGGCAACTTCTTGTTTTGGGCCATACAGTGTTGTCTGGCAAAACGCGTTAACGTCACGCTAGCCATGCCTAAGTTCCCTGGAAGTCTGGTGGTACCCCAGTGGCAGTGAACTGCTACAGCTGATTGGTAATCTTATTAGTGGCAGCTATGTTGAGTCATTAGTAGCAGATGGAGGATGAGCAGTCTAGTGGATATACCAATAGAATAGGGGACATCACATGGTGAGGCAATCGCATTATGGTTAAAAATTTAATTTGTTGACCTATATATGGCTACTGCCTAAACCACCTTTATGTTTTATATTAACTGCAGCTGCTTACTTGCCCTCAGCTTACAATCGGCTCATTTTGTTATCAGTACATGCTTGCTGGCTTGATAGGGAATTTGCCCTATTACTAACACAGCCTACTTAGATGATGCTTTAGGACAACAGTGATGCTTTAATGCCTGCATAGTTAGAAGCTAGATGCCCATTCGGTGGACTATATTAGGTACCCATTTTATTATTAGCCATCTACACTGAGCAGAATTATAAACGCAACACTTTTGTGCCCCTATTTAACATGAGCTGAACGCAAAGATCTACAACGTTTTCAATGCACACAAAATACCTATTTCTCTCAAATGTTGTTCGCAAATCTGTGTTAGTAAGCACTTCTTCTTTGCAGAGATAATCCATAGATAATCCACCCACCTCACAGGTGTGGCATATCAAGATGCTTAGGCTGGCCATAATAAAAGGCCACTCTAAAATGTGCATTTTTACTGTAATGAGGGGGGGGGTGTCAGAAAACCATTGCGGCTATGGCTGAAAGCTTAAGGGGCGGTCACCAATCTCCTACATTAAGCTGGTTGTTACCACATGAGTTCACGCCCTCAGACGAAGTCAGGAAGTGACGAAACGCGCCAGTGCGTGAAATCTGTGGTCTAACCAGAAGTGACGTATGCGTTCCACGGGCCAGAGATGATCCAGGAAGTGATAGAATGGCTTGTGTTTACAGACGGCCCTTCTTCCTCAGTGACAGAGTAACCACACACAATACATTTTATTTGCTTGATATTTATTACTTTTTGGTACGTTTGACTTGTAAGGGGGGGGGGGGGGGTTGGTGATCTTCAGGGCCGGACTGGAAATGAAATCCAGCCCTGGAAAAAAATTCATTCCAGCCCCATAGCATTTTTATACCAGCCCAACAGCAAACGTCATTATTTTCTTGTTCATGAAAGGGAAAACCATACATTTTAAAGCACATTTGAAGAATGTATTATATATATGTATATATATATATATATATATATATATATATATATTAGGGCTGTGCAAATTAACTTTTAATTAATCGATTAATCTTTAATTTTTTTGATCGATTAAAATTCTTTTGATTGGTACTCACCTCTCCGCCGGCTTCTGGGCCTTCAGGGAGTTCCGTCGGAGATCCAGTAACGTCACGGACACCGGCGGGGCTTGCCATGTCCATCTGAAGGGCTCCTTTGCTGTGCCTTCATATCTGCATGCTGGCGGGACCTTCCTATCTGCCACACACAGGGGCTGTTACACTTCCCTCTATCACTTCCCTCTATCAACCTGGGATTCTACAACCATCCACTGGGAGTTGTGATAGTTCCCTTCATGGGACATCCACATGCCGACGGACTGATGTTAACCTCTCCTCATCTGGATTCAGCAGTGGTATCGTTGTACACATTTTTATATTAGTATCATACTTAGCTACATGTTTTTATGACTGCTTTTGGTACCGTTTGGTAATACTCGCACCATTTTTACAGTTTATGTAGCTACATCGATTTTATCTCCAGTGCAATATTTATTTGGTTACCTACTTGAAGACTATAAAAGTTTTAATGCTATTCCCATCGAGCGCTGCCTTTGTGTGTTTTTTGTATCCTGCTATCCTGCTATCCATTTTTCCAGTGGTTGGTAGCTGCACTGGGACTCAGCCTGCAAGGAGATCAGCTAAAAGTAGTTGGATCTGTATGTGCGTTATAATTAATCGAAATTAGTTGATTAATCAATTAAAAAAAAAAAAACGATTAATCGAACAGAAATGTTTTGATCAGTAACAGCCCTAATATATATATATATATATATATATATATATATATATATATATATATATATATATATATATATATATATATATAAGACAGATATGAAAGCACATACTGTGTGTGTGTGTGTGTGTATATATATATATATATATATATATATATATATATATATATAAGCAAATTTCAGTTAAAACTGCTAAAAGTGGTCAAGCATCAGGGGGGACACCAGGAACTCTGGGAACAAGGGGGGGACGGGACTCTGTTGACCAGAGACCACCTTCCACAGAAAGAATACACATTCGGGTTACTAATATTGGGGGAAACCTTTATATCAGAACCCCCCTTACATTGATGTATTTACTCCCCCCTTACATCATTGACCCCACCCCCCCCCCTCAGACTGGCCTTGCGGCACTGTCACTGACCTCCTCTCAGGTGCACCTTGCAGGGATCGATCAGTCAGTCGGCTCCAGCTTGGTTTGGTGGCTCTGGATTTATCCTATAGTCTTCTCTCCACAGTCCACATGTCTGACTTCTCCTATGACCCCCATCCCAGCAGCACTCCCTCGCTTGACTCCTCTCCAGACTCCCTCAGAGACTGCAGACATGATATAAGACAAGAGATTGTTAGAGGTTGTGGACATGATACAAAAGATGGTCAGAGACTGCAGACATGATACAAAAGATGGTCAGAGACTGCAAACATGATACAAGAGATGGTCAGAGACTACGGACATGATACAAGAGATGGTCAGAGACTGCAGACATGATACAAGAGATGGTCAGAGACTGCAGACATGATACAAGAGATGTTCAGAGAATGCAGACATGATACAAAAGATGGTCAGAGAATGCAGACATGGTACAAGAGATCAATGCAGCCTCACTGTGCCCATCAATGCAGCCTCACTGTGCATACGAATGCAGCCTTACTGTCCATGAATGCCGCCCAGCCTTACTGTCCATGAGAATGCAGCCCAGCCTTACTGTCCATAAGAATGCAGCCCAGCCTTACTGTCCATGAGAATGCAGCCCAGCCTTACTGTCCATGAAAGCAGCCCAATGCATCACAGCCTTACTGTCCATGAATGCAGCCCAGCCTTACTGTCCATGCATGCAGCCCAGCCTTACTGTCCATGCATGCAGCCCAGCCCAGTCCAGTCTTACTGTCAATGAATGCAGCCCAGCCTTACTGTCCATGCATGCAGCCTTACTGAGCCCATCAATACATACTTGCCTGGATCACATATACACCGGATATCTCCTGTGCTGTGATTGAGAGCTGGGTCTGTGTTCAGCTGCCTGTAGGAAGGTCCAATCAGTGTTCCATAATCCATCTACTATCATACGAGCAGGTCCAGAGGGGTGGGACCTTCCTACAGGCAGCACAGCTGAACACAGACCCAGCTCTCACATACAGTGTGGGAGATGCACGATGTATGACACATAGGAGAGAGAGAGGGTGTGCTGCATTAAGCTGCAGCTCAAAGCAGCCCCAGGACAGGCAGCCTACCGGGAATTATCCCGCTATCCCGGTGGGCCAGTCCGGCCCTGGTGATCTCATTAAACTTTTAAAGCGGTACTGTACTATGTGGACATTTTATTCTTTCACATGTTGCTGCTGGCCCCTTACAAATGAGCAATTACATCGCCGGATGACCAGAGTGATTTATGGTGTATCTTATCCAGAATTGTGGTGGGTGCATCCCCATAAGGGGAGAACAATCCCCCTCCCCCCTCATGTGGGGAAGCGTTTTGGTAGAAGGTGCACAGATCAAAGATCAATCACATTGCCAATCACATCACTCCTCTTCTGCATCACTGTTTTTTTCCTGTATGCACATTATACGGAAGTTAGTCATACTGTGGTTTGACTGAAGCGCTGCTACAATATTATTGTGGACTCTATGCACTTTGAGGGTTTTTAATATTGTTTTAGATTCATATTTTGTACTTTTAAGCAGCTGCTCTTTATTTATAAGCAAGTTTGCACCATTTGTTTTCCTTTTTGGACATAAGCCTGAATTGCTGGTTCCTGAGCGCTGAGCGTTGCTTTTTTAGGTAGGGCGGTATAAGCATCCTTGTTTAAATACATTTTCTACTTGTAGTTTGAGGAAGGGACACTGTGATTAAATTGTGGCAATTTTACACATTTTGGCCCAGATTCAAGTAGAATCGCGCAATATTTGCGTGGGCAAAGAGCAAATTTTTTTCTCTGCGCCCACGCAAATATTGCGCTTTGCCCGCGATTCACGGAGCAGTTGCTCCGTAAATTGCGCGGGCAATATGCTAAGCAGCCGGGCGCAAGGCTGCCTAATGTAAATGATCCCGCCGGGGGCGGGAATCATTTAAATTAGGCGCGCTCCCGCGCCGAGCGAACAGCGCATGCTCCGTCGGGAAACTTTCCCGACGTGCATTGCGGCAAATGACGTCGCAAGGACGTCATTTGCTTGTAAGTGAACGTGAATGGCGTCCAGCGCCATTCACGGTTCACTTACGTAAACGACGTGAAATTTGAACGTCGCGAGCGGGAGGCGCAGCTATACTTTAGCATTGGCTGCGCCTGCTATAGCAGGAGCAGCCTTATGCTAAAGGCGCCGTACGGAAACTCCGTACCTTGCGTGAGAAGGGCCCGCGCAACTTTTGTGAATCGGTGGTAGTATGCAATTTGCATACTATACGCCGATCACAATGGCCGCGCCCCCTAGCGGCCAACGCAAGAATGCAGCCTGGGATGTGAAGGCATAAGGAGGCTTATGTCTGTCACATCCTAGGCTGCAGTCGGTGTAACGAGGTTCCTGAATCAGGAGCACTCGTTACACCGGAGCAAGTAAGCCCTTGCGCCGCGCAACAGTGCTTCTTGAATCTGGGCCCTTGTGTGGTATTTATAAGCTGGGTTTTCAGTATCAGGTTGCCTGATGTATTTACAGTGGATTGGTGTGAGGTCCGGGCCTGTTGATGTGTTTAAAGACAACATTGGCCCGGGTTCAGATAGAATGCTCTATCTATCTGCGGGCGTAACGTATCTTAGATACGTTACGCCGCTGTAACTTTGGGCGCAAGTTCCGTATGCAGAAAGAACTTGCGCCCTTAGTTACAGCGGCGTAACGTATGTGTGGCGGCGTAAGCCCGCCTAATTCAAATTGGGATGTTGTGGGCGTGTTTTATTTAAATTTAAGATGACCCCGCGTTTTTGAAGTTTTTTTTGAACGGCGCATGCGCCGTCCGTGAAATATCCCAGTGTGCATTGCTCCAAAGTACGCTGCAAGGACGTATTGGATTCGACGTGAACATCAATGACGTCCAGCCCTATTCGCGAACAACTTACGCAAAGGACGTAACATTTTCAAAATTCGGCGCGGGAACGACGTCCACACTTAACATTAGCTACGCCTCATGTAGCAGGGGTAACTATACGCTGGAAAAAGCCTAACGTAAACGACGTAAAAAAATGCGCCGGCGGGACGTACGTTTCTGAATCGGCGTAAATACCTAATTAGCATATTCCTAGCATAACTATACGGAAGCGCCACCTAGCGGCAGGATAAATATGCAGCCTAAAGCCCCGTACACACGGTCGGACTTTTGGCCAACCAACTTCAAAATCGGACACATTTCGTATTTGTCCGACCGTGTGTAAGTTCCATCGGACCAACTTTTTTGGCTTCCATCGGACAAAAAGTTGGGTCTGTGAATGGACCAACTTTATGTTCAGAAAAGTCCGATGGTGCAAAGTGCGACCGTGTGTACAGAAATCAATCGGACTTTACGAAAAAGTCAAAATGCGCATGCCCCGAAGTAAAGAGCACCCGAAAGCTATCTGTCCAGTAAAACTAGCGTTCGTATTAGAAAATGCTCATTTGTCACGCGGCAAGTTTCGAAATCTCAAAAAGCACCGCATATTCTCTTTTTCTTTATAATGTCATAATATGTACATCTGCTCAACTGGTGATACGGACGGATTAAAAACAAATGTATTTACTTTGGATTAGTGTATTTTCTTGATATGAATCCAGCAAATTTCTCTATTCTTTTCTGTCAAATTCTAAAAACACCATTATCCCCAATTCTTTATGCTGGGCAAAGTAATAACTACTCTATTTGTGTCCCTTTAATTTTAGCAAAGGGCCTGCCTACTCACAAACTGACATTTGACTTTCCACACATAATCCAAGAGTTTTTAACATCATCCTTTTATTTTTCAAAAAATGGAAAAAAGAATGACAGATACAAATACAAAACAGGAAGGCAGCAATTGAAGAACTGGTTGACTTGGCAAAGCCTCTGTACCCCAGGGCATACATAAATTATGTTAGAATCTCCAAACTTGGGGACCTGAGCATGAACTTAAATATAAGGAGCCCAAGAAGATTGTGGTCTCCAAAAGATGGGGAGCAGCAGCAGCAGCAGCAGCAGACATATCTGTGCCCAGGCTGTGGTACTTCAACAGGCTGATAATTTAAAAAAACAAACTGAACCACGACCAACACTCTCCACACTTCAATCCCCATCAGCTGAGGCCTTTTTTTTTTGCATTCCCAACACAATACAAAAACCAATAATATATTAAAAATAAATATTTTCTGCCATTAATCTGGCATTTTTTGAAAGCCAAACCTAAAATGACACACTCAAATTAAAAAAATATGTTCCAAATCATATTATTGGTCTAAAAATTTGTATCCCCTAAAATCTGGGCTCTGAGTTGGCCACTGATCCCCATGCTGCTGGGGTGGGTTGGCTTGCTGGGGTGGGTTGGCTTGCTGGGGTGGGTGGGCTTGCTGGGGTGGGTAGGTTGGCTGGTGTGGGTAGCTTGGCTGGTGTGGGTAGGCTGGTTGGGCTTGGAAGCTTGTCTGGGGTTGGTAGGCTGTCTGTGGTTGGTAGGCCTGTTGTAGATTGGCTGGAGGTGCATGATCTAAATCACAGACATGTGAATTAGGGGTTAGCTCCCGTCTCCTGGCCTTGCTAAGGAGCTGTACCATGATCCCCTCACATAGCTCCCTTTGATCGGCATCAATTTCCCGTAGTTTATTGGCTATAAAACAGCCAAACCCTTCTGCACTATCGGGTGCTGTGGTGATGACCGATGTGGCCCTACTCAAAAATTCGGCTGTTACATCATCTAGGTGTTGCCTCTTCTTGGTCCTTTTTCTAGGAGGGTTCAGTGTAGGGATTCTACATTGTGTGGACTGTCTGCTGGGCCCAGCCTCTTCTTGGCTGACAATGTCCTGTGTCTGAAAAAGGAGCATCATTTCTTTTTTCTTGCCATCATAACAACACATTAACATCATAGTATATTTGAATGCCCATATTTTCAATAATACTATACCTGTGTCAAGCTGAGCTCCTCCTCCTCCTCCTCCTCCTCCTCCTCCTCCTCCTCCTCCTCCTCATGATTTGATTTGGGTCTCGTTGGCCCTGGGGCTTCTGCCACCAGTTCATCAATTGCTGCCTGCCTTTTATTTTTATTTGAGTAGTCTTTATTGGTGACCTGCCACAGACAGGTGTGAGATCTATACAGCTCAATAAAAGCTGTGATGAAGGCTTTTGAATTAAGCTTTCCACCCTTTGCTTTAGGCATGTTTTTTAGGATATATCTGCAATAAAGGATACAATACAACCAATAAGTGCTTGCTTTAACTTCCTAACCTGCTTATACAATCTGTTACGTACCTGGTTTCCAGAGTCTGATGCAGGGTAGCCTCTCTTACGACTCTGGTTCGCGAGCCACTGGATATGGGACAGCGGGCTCGGAGCACAGAGGGGTAGGAGTGCCGGGTGGTGATGTGTAGAAGCAGGTGGACGAATACCTCTGGCAAGTAGATGCTGAACGTACAGCGGAGGATGGGTCAGCGACCCGCACAGAAGCTGCGACTACAGCGGCACAAGTTAGTAACAGTTCAGGTAGGATGGGTCAGCGACCCGCACAGAAGCTGCGACTACAGCGGCACAAGTTAGTAATAGTTCAGGTATACCGGGAAAGCAGGGTCAAACAAGCCGGGTCATAACAGGTGATCGTGCAGAAAGATGACTGAAGAATGGTCGGTAAACAAGCAGGTGGATCTGGCAGCAGTGAAGTCAAGCAGGCGGATGGTCAAACGGAGCCGGGTCAGGATAGGAGAGATGAGAGGAGTCAGACAAGCCGGGTTCGGTGTTCAAATCAGGTTTCAGGTAGAGTAGTCAAAACAAGCCAAGTTCAGTGTTCAAATCAGGTTTCAGATAGCAAACAGGTCTCAGATAGGATCCACGTCAGAACTGCAGATCAGGCAGCAAAGACACTGTGCTGCTGAGGTGTTTAAATAGGCCAGCCTGCTGTTAATCACTGAAATCAGTCTGCACCATTAACCCTTAAGTGGCAGATCCATGACATTGCCCCCCCCAAGGGGCAGCCTCCGGATGCCCAGTCGGGCTTCTTTGTCAGGATGAGCAAGGAAAAAAGCACGTAACAACCTCTTGGCATGTATATTACCTTCTGGCTCCCAAGAATTATCCTCTGGGCCGTACCCCTTCCATTTGACTAGGAATTGATTCTGGCCTTGTCGCTTCCTACAGTCCAAGATAGCTTCCACCACGTATTCTTCCCAACCGTCAACCTGGATGGGTTCGGGAGGTCTGGATCCTCTGTTGGGAAAAGGATCGGCCACTGCAGGCTTGAGTAGAGAAACGTGGAACACAGGGTGAATTTTCAATGAGTCAGGCAAAAACAGTTCGTAAGAAGCTAAGTTGATTTTTCTTTTAACTGAAAATGGACCCAAAAACCTAGGTGCCAACTTTTTGGATGGGCAAGGTAATTTGAGATTACTTGTAGACAGCCATACCTGATCGTCTGGTTTCAGGTCCAAGTCACCCCTTCTTTTCTTGTCAAAAAATCTCTTGCTATCGGCCTGGGCTTTAGTTACTGCGTCGTGCAATAACTGATTGTTGCGTTGGAGAAAGTCCATAGTACTCTGCACAGCTGGAACTGCTGACTCTGAAAAGAAATCTGGTAAAAATGTTAAATTAAAGCCATAATTAGAGAAAAAAGGGGATTGCCCAGTAGCTGAGTGATTGGTGTTATTATATGCAAATTCTGCCAAAGGCAGCAGAGAGACCCAGTCGTCTTGAGAGAAGGCTGTGAAACACCTAATATATTGTTCCAGGGTTTGATTCGTCCTCTCTGTTTGCCCATTAGACTGGGGGTGGTAGGCTGAGGACAAGGAAAGTTGAATCTGTAGTGTTTCACAGAGGGCTCTCCAGAAACGAGAAGTAAATTGGACTCCCCTGTCCGAAACGATGTTGGAAGGTACCCCATGTAGTCTAATGATTTCCTTGATAAACACGCGGGCCGTTTCTGCAGCAGAAGGTGTGTTTTTTAAAGGCAGGAAATGAGCCATTTTAGTAAAACGGTCCACGACAACAAAAATTGCGGTACATCCCTCGGAACGAGGAAGTTCAACAATAAAATCCATTGCGATCATCTCCCATGGTCGGTTAGGTACTGGTAAGGGTTTTAGTAAACCCCAGGCTAGTTTTCGGGGTGTTTTATTTCGGTTGCATATCGGACAAGAACTGATGTAAGACTTGCAAAATTCCTCCAAATTGGGCCACCAGAAGGTGCGTCGTACCAATTCTAGAGTCTTATTAACTCCAAAGTGACCTGCAAGTGGGTGATCATGAAGAAGTTTCAAGACTTCCACTCTAATGTTTTCTGGGACAAAAACCTGACTTCCTCTCCAAAACAGCCCGTTTCTGGAAGTTAGTGAGACATTAGAGGGTTTGGACAAATCGGAAGATGCTCCTCGGATCATGGAGATTAGGTCAGTGTGTAGGAGCAGGAAGTTGCCATCCGACAGGATGGTATCGGGAATAGAAGTATCCTTTGGGTTATCGTACATTCGGGATAATGCATCCGGTTTAATGTTTTTGGATCCTGGTCGGAAGGTAATATGGAAAAACAAAAACGAGAAAAGAAAAGAGCCCAACGGGCCTGTCGAGGTTTAAGACATCTGGCAGATTTCAAATACTCCAAATTCTTATGATCTGTGTAGATCAGTACAGGATGAATGGCGCCCTCCAATAGATATCTCCATTCCTCTAGAGCTGTCTTAATGGCCAGTAGTTCTCGATCTCCTACATCATAGTTCTTTTCTGTGGGGGAAAGCTTTCGAGAGAAGAATCCCACTGGGTGTATTAAATCTTTGTCCCCCAAGCGCTGAGAGAGAACGGCTCCTACCGCAACTTCGGAGGCATCGACCTCAAGAAGGAAAGGTAACGTTGGATTGGGATGTCTAAGGATCGGAGCTGAAGTAAAGAGTCTTTTTAAAATGTCAAAGGCCTTCTGCGCTTCAGGGTTCCAACAGAAACGAAGATTTTGTTTCGTGAGTTGTGTGATAGGGGCCACAATAGCCGAAAACCCTCTAATAAATTTTCTATAGAAGTTTGCGAATCCAATGAAACGCTGCACCCCTTTTTTATCCAAGGGTGTTGGCCAGTCTAAGATTGCAGATACCTTCTTTTGATCCATCTCAATTCCTGTAGGGGAAATTACCAGGCCTAAGAATTGGATGGTTTGCTGTTCAAACTCGCATTTTTCAGCTTTCGCATATAAACTGTGCTGACGGAGGCGATCCAGAACCTTACAGACATGTCCTCGGTGCTCCTCCAAGGAACGGGAGAAAATCAGTATGTCATCTAGATACACGATTACAAAAATGTCCAAAAAATCTCGGAATACGTCGTTGACGAAGTGCTGAAAAGTAGCGGGCGCGTTACATAGCCCGAAGGGCATGACCAAATATTCGTAATGGCCATAGCGGGTACGGAATGCTGTTTTCCACTCATGTCCATCCTTGATACGTATTAAATTATACGCTCCCCTTAGGTCTAATTTTGTAAAGATAACGGCAAATCTTAATTTTTGGAAAAGTTCAGGTATTAAAGGTAGAGGGTAACGATTTTTCACGGTGACTTTGTTGAGTTCCCGGTAGTCAATACAGGGACGAAGAGTTTGGTCCTTCTTTGTGACGAAAAATATTCCGGCACCTGCTGGTGAAGTGGACGGGCGGATAAATCCCTTTTCCAAATTCTCGTCAAGGTAGATTTTTAATGCGTCTTGTTCTTTTTCAGAAAGTGGGAAAATTCGTCCGAAAGGGATCTCGGCCCCTGGAAGAAGATCAATCGGACAATCGTACGGCCGATGAGGTGGAAGGGAATCTGCCCCTTTCTTACTGAAGACATCCAGAAATCCATGGTAGGGTTTGGGGATGGATTGAATCAAACTTGGGTCAGTGTTTAAGCACAGCAGGGCAGAAGATGGTTTAGGACGTTCGGGAAAACAGTGTTCCTGACAGTAATGAGATGGGAACGAAAGATTTTTAGATGTCCAGTCAATCTGAGGATTGTGTACCTGAAGCCAGGGTATACCCAGGATTACTGGAAACAAAGGAGATGAAATGACGTCCAAAATTAAAAGTTCCTTATGATTGGATGAAGTAATAGCAGGTAAAGGAAGGGTCTCATGGGTCACTTGCCCAGACTTGATGTGTGAGCCATCAGCCAAAAAAACGGAAAGTCTAAAGTCCTTTGTGCGGACGGGAATGTTATGCAGATCGGCAAATGAGGAATCGATGAAACAACTGCATGCCCCTGAATCAACGATAGCGTTGACCGACACCATCTTTCCCGGAAGCTGTAAGGAAAGGAAGAGAGCAAGATGGTTGGGGTTGGTAGTAATAGCAGAGATGTTATCAGGAACTGAAGAACGGAACTTACGTATTTTGACGGGACAATTGTGTACGTAGTGACCGGCCTCACCGCAATATAGACACAGGTTTAGCTGACGGCGGCGTGTGCGTTCTTCAGGTGGCAAGGTGGGTCGCATCACGCCTATTTGCATGGGTTCTGAAGTATCCATGGGTGGACCAGCAGAATTGAAAGAAACAGGTGGTGGAAAACGAGAAGGAGGCAAGGGAGCCCGGGTGGTGACCCAGACTGGGCGACTCTGTTGAGAGGATCGTTCCGCTCGGCGTTCCCGTAGTCGTCGGTCGATCTGAACGGCTTTGTCAATCAGATCATCCAGGGTGTCAGGTACCCCAATACGGGCCAATTCATCCTTTAAGGCTTCAGACAGACCTAAGCGAAATTGGTGGCGCAAGGCTGCGCTATTCCACTGGGTGTCCGCACTCCAGCGGCGGAAATCAGTAACATAGTCCTCCACTGCTCTACGCCCCTGTTGGAGAGCGAGTAAAGCAGCTTCAGCAGTAGCAGTCCTTTGCGGGTCGTCGTAGAGCTGTGCCATAGTCTGGAAGAAGTTTAGCAAAGTCTCTGTCTGGACACCGTTCTCCTCTAACAAGCGATGTGCCCAATTTTGGGGTTCCCCTTGGAGTAGGGAAACGCCAAATCCCACTTTAGTGGCTTCCAAAGAAAAGGTTCGGGGTTGCAAAGCAAAGTATAACTGACATGCGTTTCGGAAGTCCCGGAACTTGGTTCGATCCCCGGAGAATCGTTCGGGCATGGGAACCCTGGGTGCAGGTGGCAACATCACAACTGACGGACCCGCAGATGACGATGATCTAGCAGTGGATGCTGAAGTTGCGTCCCCAGAAGCTGATAAGTTCTGAACCTGCCCCTCCAATCTCAGGTAGCCATCTTGTAGGTTTTGAACGGCCTGGGTAAGTGATGCTAAGTGTTTACACACCTCTTCCATAGCCAGAACTACACCTGCAGACTCTGTCATGGCTGCCTGATACTGTTACGTACCTGGTTTCCAGAGTCTGATGCAGGGTAGCCTCTCTTACGACTCTGGTTCGCGAGCCACTGGATATGGGACAGCGGGCTCGGAGCACAGAGGGGTAGGAGTGCCGGGTGGTGATGTGTAGAAGCAGGTGGACGAATACCTCTGGCAAGTAGATGCTGAACGTACAGCGGAGGATGGGTCAGCGACCCGCACAGAAGCTGCGACTACAGCGGCACAAGTTAGTAACAGTTCAGGTAGGATGGGTCAGCGACCCGCACAGAAGCTGCGACTACAGCGGCACAAGTTAGTAATAGTTCAGGTATACCGGGAAAGCAGGGTCAAACAAGCCGGGTCATAACAGGTGATCGTGCAGAAAGATGACTGAAGAATGGTCGGTAAACAAGCAGGTGGATCTGGCAGCAGTGAAGTCAAGCAGGCGGATGGTCAAACGGAGCCGGGTCAGGATAGGAGAGATGAGAGGAGTCAGACAAGCCGGGTTCGGTGTTCAAATCAGGTTTCAGGTAGAGTAGTCAAAACAAGCCAAGTTCAGTGTTCAAATCAGGTTTCAGATAGCAAACAGGTCTCAGATAGGATCCACGTCAGAACTGCAGATCAGGCAGCAAAGACACTGTGCTGCTGAGGTGTTTAAATAGGCCAGCCTGCTGTTAATCACTGAAATCAGTCTGCACCATTAACCCTTAAGTGGCAGATCCATGACACAATCTCTGTTTGGTTCTATAACGGGGATATGCAATTAGTGGACCTCCAGCTGTTGCTGAACTACAAATCCCATGAGGCATAGCAAGGCTCTGACAGCCACGAGCATGACACCCAGAGGCAGAGGCATGATGGGATTTGTAGTTTGGCAACATTTGGAGATCCGCTAATTGCATATCCCTGTTCTCTAAGCTAAATCATGCAGTAACCACTAGTGTCACAATGTATTCACCTACCTTCGTTCCGCGTATACCTTCGGCTGCACGTAGAGTCGTTCCGCTAGCTTCGTGCATGCGTCCGTGACATCGAGCGCTCGTTCTTGATTTATATAGCTTGCGCATGCGTGAAGCTCCGCTCTACGTGCGTCATGACGATGGGGCGGGACCACATTCTTTTTTCTGCATGCGACATTCTGGGATGTGTGAGGGAGAACGTGATGGCGGAAACCACGAAAACTAACAGGCCCCGCAGTGGAGGCGTTTATAGAAAGCACAAGGCCACCCCCATGAGCAAGGGGGAGATGGTGGAGATGGTGCGCATCTTTGAGAAGTACGATTACGATTGTAAACTCGAAAACTATGATAGGCCCAACAGCCATAAAGACTGGGTTCTGGAGAAGGTCCTCGCGGTGTTGGAAGGAGATTATGGGGTACAACGAACGAAAGACCAAATCCGCAAACGATGGTCAGATTTGAAGCACAGAGAGCAAGAAAATTTTGACTCCATTCACTGCACCATTATCAAAAGAAGTAAGTACATGTAATTAGATAATTATTGTCTGTACATTATAGATGGATGAAATTTAATGGTGTTTTTTTCGGGTGGGGCCTACAGAAGAAGTTAATGCCAGTTTTCATGCAGTTCATTATAATTGTAAAGTTGTTCTTCTGTCTTGGCTACTTTTGTCAAATACTTCATATACTGTATTCTAATGTTTTCAACAGGACAAAGGCACAGAGACAAACACCACAGGGGACAAAGGGAGGCTTCCCTTGGCCAGGCTCCAACAGGGGAGAGAACAGGGGAGACAACAGGCCCAAAATCTGCCCCAAAATGTAAGTTAATAATAATACTAATGTGCTTTTGCCAGTGACAGGGGTGTTTATAGGTAAGACAAAGGCCATGGGCTCAGGGCGGAACTTAATGTGTACATTACACTTTATGTTAGATGCGTGGCTCATCACTGACCAATAATGACACCTTTGCAGGGTAGACATGTGTAGAGGAGAGGCCCTGGGGATCAGAGTCACACAGAGTCACACCTGCTACATTTCAGATCATATATCCCATATTGCCATAGCAAACAAGAGTGATGGGTGTCATCTGTCTGAGTTGTTTAATGTGGCCTATATATAGACATGTATTCACACATTTTAAATGACATCATACTCCTGTTCCCTAGCATTGAGCTTATTTTAATAATGCAAAGTGTAGTGCACTAGTGTGGAGCAAACTGGTTCACCAGGGCAAGGTTGGTGTACTTTAAAAGCAGCACATGTGATTATGTTAATATAATGTAATTTTAGCGGGGATTCATAGATGATTTATTCTTTCATTTTAGATGATCGTGAGTGTGCTCAGCACCAACCTTTGCAGGATTTGGAGGATAGCGCAGGACCCAGCAAAGAGCCACCAGTCGACAGCACATCCCCAGACACCAGATATGCTGAGGGTGAGGGAGTGCAAGAAATGCAAGATGAGCCTTTGGAGGTTGTTGTTTGCCCCAGTAAGTTTTTTGAACATGTGCCTTGCAAGATCAACACCTGTTTATTGTTTAGATGTCCACACCAAACACGCCCACAACACAGTAGCAAATTATGTAGTGTATTCAACATTTGAGCATGTAGAAGGGAGAGGTGGCAGTGTTGTTTAGGTAGATGCATGTGAAGACACATGGATATGCACCTGGCCCAAGATTTACAGAGTATTATCTGTAGTGTGTACATTCCCTAGTAGTGTAGGTGTATTATGAAGAGCAAAAAGGTTGCAAGCAAGAATTGAGTGTCTAGGTTTAGGTAAGTATTTTCAGAAACTAGCCCTGAATAATAATGTACTCCTTTTTTGATTGCCTCAGTCACTTGACCATCAAACCCATTACATTTTTTTATCTTCTTCAAAGGCCACCAACTACCAGGATGCACTATCAGTGCTGATATGCTGCAGGCAATGACAGAGCTGGGAAATCTAAAGGAGGCTGCCACTGGTGTTCAGAGACGAATCAGGGATTATTACGACCTGTTAGCAAAATGTTAGTTTTTTTTCCCCCGGACATTTCTAGTTTCACATGTTCCCTCGTGTTCGTTTTATTTTCAGGGAAATTATTGCAATTAGCCTTGGTTGCACATGCTCAGTTTGTGAGAATTCAAATAATTTGCACTACTTCTCTTTGCAATACGCACATTTTTGTACATGTGAATTTTTCGGAGAATTCAATACTTTAATTGGTTGGTCATTACCACAAAATGACAATCTTTATGTGTGATTTCTGTGTCTCAGCTCAGTGTTTATCCACTCCTCTTCTCCTGGTGCCTAAAAATTTTATTTTTCGATTTTTGAAGGGCTAGACCTTAAAATATGGAAAAGATGCACATCAAAGAATGCACAATGTATCTAGGTCAAAAGTGGAACAACTTGTCAATATGACCCTGGGATTGCACCAGGAGAAGGAGAGTTGAGAAAGACTGTGCTAAGGGTCAGTTCGCATCAGACGCATTTCCATTCATTTTGGTGTGCATTTTTGTGTGCGACAAAGATGCAGGCACATTGTTTGACATGCACTCCATTATGGTTCCGGTCGGCTCTAGCTCAGTTTCCGGTGATAAGGATGACTACATGTTGTGAGCTACAGCCAACCAGAACCCACGGAAAGCATGGAGACCACTGTGCATGCCTTTTTGCCCCACGAAAAAATGCTACACAGAATGAACAGAAATGCATCTGGTCAGACATTTACATTAGTAAATTATATTTTGGTGCGTGAATAAAGCAGAAAATGTTAACATTTCTTCTGAAAAACAAAAACTTGGCAATGTCTATGGCTCGGTTTTAAAAGATGCATGTTTAGCGTTTCAAAAAACCAACACAATTGTGTTATTCCTGAACTACCAATGGTTTTGTATTTTGTAAAATGCCAAAAAGTCACATTGGATTGTGCAGGATTGAACAATTATATTTTTCCAAAAAAGGTGTGGCTTCTTATTTATCTAATCACTACTACCAGTATATTTGCATATTTGTCTAGGGAAAGTGACAGTGTATTATTGGAGAAGGGGTGTTGCAGAAACACAACGCATAATAATAATACTACACATAGCTGTTTCCAACTTTAGAAAGTCAAAATTCAACATTGGCTTGGTTCTAAATATTTAATGCAAATCACAGAAAACTTGGACAAATATGTAAAATAATATTACAAAACACAGATAACAGCAGATGGAAATTAGGCTTTTCAACTGGAACATCAGAAACATTTTACTAAATCTACAGGACATTTTGCTGCCAAGGCACTGCCCCTCTACCCACAAAATATTCCATATACTGCTCCCACACCAGACGGGCATTCTGGGAGGAGACAGCAGGTCTAGTTAGTTGCAGGGCTGGCATCACTGCGTCTTCAGCTGGCCGTCCACCTGAGGGGTCATCAGTATGGCCGGAACCAATGTAGTTAGCAGCATTCCTCCGTAGAAAATTATGGAGGATGCAGCAGCACAACACCACATGGTTCAGTTTGTATTCCGCCAAGTGAATGGCAGTCAGAAAAAGCCGAAAACGACAGGACAAAATGCCGAAGGGGTTTTCAACCACCCTTCTGGCACGAGAAAGTCTATAGTTATAGATCCGTTGCTCAGGGGTGAGGTTCCTCATTGGAAAGGGCTTCAAAAGATGTTCCCCAAGAGCAAACGCCTCATCTGCCACAAATACAAAGTTGAGTCCCTCCACGTTGTCCTGCGCAGGTGGCAAATGTAAGGTGCCAGTAAGACGCTGATAGAATTCGGTATGAGCCATGACACCTCCATCAGAATGACGACCATTCATACCAACATCAACATATAGAAACTCATAATTGGCCGAAACTACAGCAAGCAGAACGATGCTGCTAAAGCCCTTATAATTAAAAAAATAAGAGACGGAGGCCGGTGGAGGAACAATTCGGACATGTTTGCCATCAATGGCACCCCCACAGTTTGGAAAATTCCACTGATTGGCAAACTGGGCCGCAACATCCTGCCATTCCTCAGGGTTTGAAGGAAACTGTGGAGTCAAGCAAAGAAAAACGAGTTAATGCTTGAGGAGAAAATATTACCATAAATTTTAAAACATACATTATAGGGGCAAGAGAACAATAAAAAATATCCAAACATTTGTTGACTAAAAATTGACAATCAGAGCTAATAATATGCTTCCTGACTCCCTCTGGTGGCAGATTAAATACATTTTGGGAAGAAAATGTTGAATGCTTAAAGTTTGGCAAGTGTTAAGAACTCTGTCCTTTTCCATGGGACCAATATGGTGAAACAATGAAGGATCAGGTTGCAACCCACTTGGGTTTTTGTGATTGTCACACCAGAGGGTAGACAATAACATAATATATACAAAAAATACAAAGTACAAATAAAATATTTTAGATAAATCATTAAGTGTATCAAATGTGATATCAAAGAAAAAAACTTACACGAATATAGTCCTTCTGCAGGACTTGAATAATGGCACAGCAAGTGTCCGGAATTATGTGTCCCAGAGCCTGGGGAGAGATCCCAGTGGTGAACTTGATGTCCTGGAGGCTTCTTCCTGTGGCCAAATAACGCAAAGTGGCTATGAGCCGTTGCTCTGCAGGAATGGCAGGCCTCATACAGGTGTCCTTCTTGGAAGCAGGCATCTGAGATCCGAAGATAGTTCCGAAAATCATTCGGATTGTTTTCTTGCAGCTCCCTGAGCAATGTCATATGTGAAAATTGGTCCCGAAGAAAGCAACCAATTTTTGGTCCAAACAGTCCTCCTCTTCCTGGTCCGGGTCCGGGCTTGAGCAATAGCCAGAATTCCAAGACAATAAACTGCACGCTCTCTCGCCGTATTCCGCAACATTTCGTAATACAGCGAACGCACACAATGGAACGAGCAAAAAGGCACGAACTGGAAATCGGGAAAGCACTCACACGAAACGTCAACTAACTATATAGTAGCTGATGGAACGCAACAGGTGACGTCCGAAAATTGAACTTCCTCTTTGAATCGCGTGGCAGTACGTTGAAACGTCACTACGTTCGTGTCGGTTGCCGAAAAAGTCAGAGTGTGTGTATGCTATGGGTGTGATCGGACAAATCAATTAAGTCAAAAATCCAAGGGAAATTTTGTTGGATGTCCGACCGTGTGTACGAACCTTTAGACACTTACGCCGGTCGGATCTTAGGGAAATCTATGCGTAACTGATTCTCTGAATCAGGCGCATAGATACGACGGCCCACACTCAGAGATATGCCGTCGTATCAGGAGATACGCCGTCGTATCTCCTATCTGAATCCAGGCCTGTGTCTTTTAAAAGGTTATGGTGAAGGGATTGTTGTTTTATTTTACATTTGTATTTTTGTGAATTTATATAAATTTTCTATGTGCCAACATTTTAAAATTTTATAAACAATTTGCTAATTTAATTGTGGTTGGATAAAAGCCATGTAGAAGTAGGTTTCATTGCTTGCTCTTTATCCCTAGCTGCTCTTCTCTCTAGAGTTAATTTTTGTATATGGTATGCCTGATCGTCTTTGCCGCACCTGATTAAGGGAGAGTTAGCATCCACCCTTCTCTAGAAGCCCCTATTTTGCGATTTTTTTTATTTAATTCTTAGGCACACAGTGCATGCCTTGCCATTTCCTCTGTGTCGCATCAACAATGTGGAAGTGTTAATTTGAAGAAACAAATTTGTCACTTCCAGTATGGTGAGGTCTGTTAATTGATTTGCCTGTTTATGTCAGTTTCAGGTCTAATTACTGTTTAGTTGTCATCTGCAGATCACTAGACTGAGCGACCCAAGGATTGTGGGCTATATATATTGTGGGCTATATAGTTTATGTACAGGAAATATTAATTCTCAAACTACAGACAGAGGGCATTACGCTGTGCAGTTCCATGCAGCATGTCGTATGTTTGAACACAAATAAAAACTTCTGGCACAGGAATATGAAGATTTAATTTGCTATAGGCTGTGTATATAGGTTAACAACCGTGGGGGTTATTTACGAAAGACAAATCCACTTTGCACTATAAGTGCAAACTACAAGTGCAAAGTGCACTTGAAATTGTATTGAAAGTGCACATGGAAGTGCAGTCGCTGTAAATCTAAGGGGTAGATCTGAAATTAGGGGAAGCTCTGCTGATTTTATTATCCAATCATGTGCAAGCTAATATGCTGTTTTTTATTTTCTTGCACGCCCCCCTCGGTTCTACAGTGACTGCATTTTCAAGTGCACTTTCAGTGCAATTTCAAGTGCACTTTGTACTTGTAGTGCAAAGTGGATTTGCCATTCGTAAAAAAAACAAAAAAAAAACATGACACTTACCATCTTGCAGGTGCATGTAGGACAATTTATAATGCATTTAAAGAAGGCTTAAAGCCTGTGTTCTGCTCTCATATTATACATTACTATAAATACCCTATAGTTGGGAGTTAGGGTTGAGTTGAGGGACTGCAATTACAGAGGTGTCTTCACACCACAGAGGGGATTTATATTTATTTGAAAATATATGCAGAAAAAATATTTTTATAACCTGATTAGCTGAAACTTATTTTTTTAAACTGACTAATTGAATACGGTGCTATGGAACATTGCGATAGCTTTATTGAGAAGCCCCCTCCAAGTGTTTTGAGAATAAGGCTCACTTTTTTTTTTTCACCCTTGACACAAGGTTGAGTGGCATTTTTTACTGCCCCCCAACTCCTCCTCCTTAAGCTGCAAAGGCAGTGGAGGGGTGCACATATGCTGCTGCTGCAATGGTGTGCATAGTGTTGCAATAAAAAATATGCTTACTGTCATGTTCATCAGATAGTACTGTCCGAATGTGACTCATTCAACTGAATGGGGCCCTCCCACACCCTGCAACAGGATGCATACTCAGATAAGAGTATGTTATGGATTTTAGGGGGCACCTTTTTTTTGCGTAAGGTATCTCCTAAAAATCCATATCAGACCACATTTTTTTTTGTGTGGGGTCCTACCATAACTACCAACTGTGTAGCCACCGGCATCCTAGCAACCAATAATGTAATCAGTTGCTAGGTTTCAGGGGGCCAGCCAGCACAGAGTCCTTGGTTACTAACATGCAGGCAACTTCCAGTGTCCTAGCAGCCAAAGAGAAGGAAATCATGTATTTAGGTGCAACAGCAGTGATACAGCTGGAGCATATGGAGGTTCAGCAGGTGAGTGAACTGGCCATTTAGTTTGCCCTTTCAGCAAACTGTGAACACCTAAATTTTGGGTCAAACGCTACATGACCACACACACTGAAATCTCATCCCTTGAGGTATATTAATTGCATGAGAAACGGTTTAAAAAATGCTTTGCATCTCTCTAGTCTGTTTGTTCTTCTACCTTTTCAATAAAGCATCAAAAGTAATTTTTCACTTGTAAATCAAAGTTACAGTCTTAGGCCCCTTTCACATTTATGCGACTTCAAAGTCGTGCGATTTTGCCGCGATTTTGCGGCCGCGATTTTACCGCGATTTTGCGGCCGCGATTTGGGATCAGTATAACTCCGACTTTGCCACAACTTTGGCATTAACCAATAAAAACACACATGGTGTGAGGCAATTCCTTTTCCTGCCATCGCAGTTGTCATTGCTGCTGCGGCAGTAGCAGTGCATGAGGAAGAAGAGGAGGAGAAGCGGAGGCGGAGAAGACGTTGATATTGGGTACATCCCATCATTGCCAATCGTGAAGATAGGGGTCAATTTTGGGTCCTCTATAATGAAGCATGAGAAGAATGCTCCTTACATTGGTGGTCAGTGGGAAGGATATCCCTTACATTGGTGGTCAGTAGGAAGAATGCTTCTTACATTGGTGGTCAGTGAGAAGAATGCTCCTTACATTGGTGGTCAGTGAGAAGAATGCTCCTTACATTGGTGGTCAGTGAGAAGAATGCTCCTTACATTGGTGGTCAGTGGGAAGAATGCTCCTTACATTGGCGGTCAGTGGAAAGGATGTCCCTTACATTGGTGTCAGTGGGAAGAATGCTCCTTACATTGGTGGTCAGTGAGAAGAATGCTCCTTACATTGGTGGTCAGTGGGAAGGATGTCCCTTACATTGGTGGTCAGTGGGAAGAATGCTCCCTACATTGGTGGTCAGTGGGAAGAATGCTTCTTACATTGGTGGTCAGTGAGAAGAATGTCCCCTTCATTGGTGGTCAGTGGGTCATTGTCTTTGTAGTTTGTCTTTGTAGTTTATCTTGTCTTTGTAGTTTGGGTCACACAAATCATAAATAGCTGGGCACTCACAAATAAATCAAATGATTTGCTCATTATCGAGGATGTCTCTTATTTTTACCTGTTTGGAGCACATTGTTCCTGAGGGAATAACCAGGAAGTGAATGTGCGGTGGAAAAATGTGCTTGAGAGGGGCTTTTATGCTGAAAGGATTGGGTGGGACAAGGGTTAAAAGCTGCTTGTGCTTACAAAGTCGTAAAATGAAATCGTACTGAAATCGTGTCTATATTATTCAGGTACGATTTGCATGCTACTTCAGGGGTTTAACATTGAGGTCTATGGACATAAACTCGCATGGAAATCGGACCAAAGTAGTGCAGGGACTACTTTGAAGTCGGCACGACTTCAAAGTCGTGCCAGTATGAATGGTGTTCATTGAAAATCATGGAGAATGACTTGTCATACGATTTTGCAGTACAAAATCGTGAGACAAGTCGTATAAGTGTGAAAGAGGACGTAGAGTATTTTTCATACTTTCTGTTTAAGTTGTGGAAGCCATGATACTTCCCTGGGTCTAACCACTGCAGATTTAAACTGGCATCACCCACATAAAGTTAAATATTACATTATAACATTATTAATCTGGACATGGATGACCTTTGTGGAAACATAGAACTGTTGCATGTTAAAGAGCCCAGTTCTTGAAAGATTGCTGTTAAAGTTGGTTTCAGGTAAATCATTTGAAATATCAGTTTAATAAAACGTTGGTTATCATTGAGGGAAGGAAGTGAAATTATATAAAATTGAAAAATTGCAATTTTAAGTGATCCTGCATTATCATTACTTGCTCTGTAGCATTTTGGTAACTGAATAAAGGGCATTAAAAATAAATAACTAGAGTTCAAGCTCAATGGACCTATATAATGGGCTGGTATTCTCAAAATGTTTTTTGCTTGCTAAACACAGAAAGAAAATCCTTCATCTCATGAAAAGGAAAATGTTGTGATATAATTTTTTCTACAAATGTAGTATTCAGTGAAAGACAAACATTTTTACTGAACTACCTGCAGCAATGTATGAGAAATATGTTGACGTTTTGAGGTCTGCACCTCTTAGCCAGGACAAGCAATCAAATTTCTCCCTATCAGGAAGGTAACCAGCTCCCGTAATTGCTTCTTTTCGCTATTATTGAAATTTTAAACACACATTGATCATTTTGACATATTTTCTATTTGAGTGTGGTGAGGCTCATTTTGTTTTGGATGCAACTCAATTTGTAATATGTATTATATCATAATTTATGGATGGATGGATATTTTGGATTTTAATAGTATTGCAGAGTAATACCACTGGGAAAATATTCAGGCCTGCAACTGGAGAAAACAAGTGCAGGGTGATTTTGTGTGTGCGCGTGCATTTGTGTTTGATAAGGAACTAAAAATTGTGTTTCTCTTATTGGGTATTTGGTAATTATTATAAAAACTTTAATTATTTATTATTATTGTTACTTGGCTGAAAAATGTTTACCTAAAAGGTTGTCCAGTTATTTGTGAGCACACAAGCCATCAAATATTGCTTGTTTTGTCAATAGCAACCTTTTAGAGGGTGTTTCCATTTTTGCAGACAAATTGCTTTCATATCTACATTAAGTTAATTACATGTCCCCATTCATATTTAAAAATGTCAGCTTACTTTTTTGAATGCTCTTTTCTGGAACTTCCAGCAAGGAAAAGTTCTACTTAGATCTCTTTGTTGTAAGTTGGGCTAAGAGGCTGTTTTTGCCATAATTTCTGTACTGTGCAGGCAGATATCATCTAATCCGTTGTGCTAGATTTGAACTCTGCCTGTCTTAAGAACAGGTTATTGGTTTGGGAGCTAGACCTCTCTAATTGTATGTTAATGAGTATAGTCAATCCTCAGCCCAGCTACGCTGGATCACGCTGAGCTAGCCATGGAAATCCTGCAGTCAGCTATGACAGCTTCTTCTCAGAAACATTAAAAAGGTAAAAAAAAAAATTACAATTTTTTTGTAGATTTGCTGTGTGAATAGGAACACATAAGAAATATATACTGTAGTGATATTTCCTTATTTCCTTTGTCTGCAAATGTAGAAACAGACTTTAGGTTTTCCCCTTTTAATCTCCCATGGATAGATTCATGCAATTCATGAATCTATCCATTATTCATAGAGGGGGGGCGCCCTTAATGGATGCACAGCCACTGTCCTAGACCCTCCCCTATGCGTGTTCGACACAGGGTCATGTGTCTTCCACAGGAGGATCTCTCTCCACTCAGAGATCCCCCTTAGGAAGACATGCAACCCTGCGTCGAACACGCGTAGGAGAGGGGCTAGGACAGTTAAGGCACTCGAGATCTATAGCGATTTGAGGAGCTGATCGAGATATTAGATGTGTGACTTTATATTGCATTTTAAATCCATGTCCGTATTAGTGTGGTGAACTGTAAGCACTAGGGAGGACCTGAGCACCCCGCCGTTCGATTCGCACCAGAACCTGCGAACAGACCAAAAGTTTGTGTGACCTTTAGAACCCTGTTAAAGTTTATGGGACTCGAAACATTTGAAATCTAAAGTGCTAATTTTAAAGGCTAATATGCAAGTTTTTGTCCTAAAAAGTGTTTGGGGACCTGGGTCCTGCCCCAGGGGACATGTATCAATGCAAATAAAGTCTTAAAAATTGCAGTTTTTTCTGGAGCAGTGATTTTAATAAAGTGAAACAATAAAAGTGAAATATTCCTTTAAATTTCGTACCTGGGGGGGGGGGGGTGTATAGTATGCCTGTGGAGTAGCGCTTGTTTAACATGCTTAGAACTGTCCCTGCATAAAATGTCATTTCTGAAAGAAAAAAAGTAATTTAAAGCCGCTCCCCACTATAATGAATTGTCGGCTCCCGGCAATACAGAGAAAAGTCATTGATAGAAAAAAAAATGTGTGGGGGTCCCGCCCAAATTCAATTACCAGGCCCTTCAGGTCTGGTATGGATTTTAAGGGGAACTCCACCCCAAATTAAAAAAAAATGGCGTGGAGTTCCCCCTTCAAAAATCCATACCAGACCCTTTATCCAAGCATGCAACCTGGCAGGCTGCAGGAAAAGAGGGGGGGACGAGAGAGCGCCCCCACCTGAACCGTACCAGGACACATGCCATCAACATGGGGAGGATGCTTTGGGGGTCTGTTGATGGGGACAAGGGCCTCATCCCTACAACCATTGCCCGGTGGTTCTGGGGGTCTGCGGACGGGGGGCTTATCGGAATCTGGAAGACCCCTTTAACCACTTGACCACTGGGCACTTAAACCCAATTAATAACCAGACCAATTTGCAGCTTTCGGTGCTCTCACATTTTGAATGACAATTACTGTACCCATATGAAATTTTCGTCCTTTTTTTCACACAAATAGAGATTTCTTTTGGTGGTATTTGTTCACCTCTAATTTTTTTCCCTTTTTTTTTGCTATAAATGAAAAAAGACCAAACATTTTGAAAAAAAAATTATTTTTCTTCATTTCTATTATAACATTTTGCAAATAAGTAATTTTTCTTCATACATTTGGACAACATTTATACTGCTACATATCTTTGGTAAAAATAACCAAAATGAGTGGATATTATTTAGTCTGGGTGAAAGTTATAGGGTCTACGAGCTATGGGCCCAATTACTGAAAATGTATCAATTTGATCACACCTGATGTACTGACATCTCATTTCTTGAGACCCTAACAAGCCAGTAAAGTACAAATACCCCCCAAATGACCCCTTTTTGGAAAGTAGACCTTTCAATGTAGTTAGTAAAAGGCATAGTTAGTTTTTTGAAGTTGTAATTTTTTCCCACAATTCTTTGCAAAATTAAGATTTTTTTTCACACCAAATTGTCATTATAACAGGTTATTTCTCTCACATGGCATGTACATTCCACAAATGACACCCCAAAATATATTCTGCTGCTCCCCCTGAGTATGGCGATACCACATGTGTGAGACTTTTACACAGCCTGGCTACATACAGAGGCCCAACACTAAAGCAGCAACTTCAGGCGTCCAAGAGCATAAATTACACATCTAATCTCTAAACCACCTATTACACTTTTGAAGGCCCTGGAGCACCAGGACAATGAAAACGCCCACAAAGTGACCCCATTTTGGAAAGCAAACACCCCAACGTATGATCTATGAGGCATAATGAGTCTTTTGAATGGTTCATTTTTTTCCAGAAGTTTGTGGAAAATGGGGGGAAAAAATGAAGTTGTCCATTTATAAGATATTTCCAACACATAGCATGTATATAGCAAAAATTACATCCCCAAAATATTTTCTGCTACTCCTCCTGAGTATGGCGATACCACATGTGAGACTTTTACACAGCCTGGCCAGTATGGCCACATAGAGGCCCAACATCCAAGAAGCACAATCAGGTGTTCTAGGGACATAAATTACGCATCCAATTTCCTTACAATCTAATGCCGCGTACAGACGGTCGTTTTTTGTGATAGAAAAAAAACGAAGTTTTTGAAACTTCATTTTTAAAAATGATGTAGCATACACACCATCGTTTTTTCAAAATGCTCTAGCAAAGCGCGGTTACGTTCAGCACGTACGACGGCACTCTATTCCATTCAAGCTCGCTTCATAACTTGCTTCTGAGCATGCGCGGGTTTAAAAACGTAGTTTTAAACGTCGTTTTGCCCACACACTATTGTTTTAAATAACACAAAAAACGACGTTTTGAAAAACGACACAAAAAATTCAAGCATGTTCGAATTTTTTTTTGTCGTTTTTCAGAAGACATAAAACGACGTTTTCCCCACACACGGTCATTTTAAATGACGTTTTTAAAAACAACGTTTCTATTCATCACAAAAAATGACCGCCTGTACGCGGCATTACACATTTTTGAAGGCCCTTCATATTTCTAACACAGCATGTACATTCCAAGAATTACACCCTAAAATACATTCTTCTGAGTAAAGGGTAGTGCAATTGTCCACAGGAGGAGAGCCCTGATCCAGGCAGCAGGCAGGGACATGGTCAGCAACAGTGAATGGAATTGCCCAGGCAGCAGACAGGAATATTGTCAATAGTCAGTACAGGCAGGGATACAGTCCAGGGTCAGTGCAAGTAGAGACATTGCCAGCAGTGCCAAAATATTGGTCCTGGTAATAAGCAGGAACATGGTCCAAGTAGCAGGCCAGGAAAGAATGGGGACAGGTGTAGAGGCTTCTCCCACCCAAATCTCTTTGAAGCCTCAAGTCTCCAGACTCTAATCCGGGAATGAGAAAACTAAAAAATAGTTTTCTTCATCCAGAAAAACAATTCTTAAGCCCCTCACATATGTGAGACCCCTGTGTTCCCACTAGCATAGCAGGGTAAAAGATCAATCCAAGAGGGAGGCAAAAAACATGGTCAAACAGTCCAGGGTCAGTTCCAGAGCAGACAGAGGTAGGTACAGTTTAGCATTAGGCAGAAGCGTGGTGGTATAACAGGCTAGGGTCAGTTCTGGAGAAAGCAGAGGTATGTTTAGCGATAGGCAAAAGCTTGGTCATATAACAGGCCAGGATCGGGGCCGGAGAAGGCAGGGGTATGTACAGTTCAGTGCAGTGGCATAAGGGGTGTGGAGGAAAAGTACAGGAAATTAGAATTTCATTTACCATACTTCCCTAATATTGTAATATAATAATAATGTTGGGAAGTATGGTATCTGCGAAAACAGGCACCTATACAGAGGTCTGGTTGGGAAGGACAATCGGGACAATAATACAAGGTGTCTCTTCAAATTCCTTCTCTGGAGCACACCCGGCATTTTTTCTGACGTCTGTAGCCTGTTTCACGGGGGAGGGCTTTCTCAGGAAGTCTGCTCACGGAATCAGAGCGAATATTTTCTGGTGGGCTTTCAGGGTACAAAAGGGCAAAGATAACTTCTTCTTGGTAGTTAGGATAGGATACAGGGTTCTCTGTAGATTTTTTGTAAATAACATAAGTGTTATACATGGCCAAACTGAAAAAAAAAAATGGACAGTTTCTTTTACCAGTGGCGGGATTTTCTTGTGAGAAGGTAGGATTCAATCATCTGATCGTTGAAGTCCACTCCCCCCCATAAACAAATTATAATCATAGACACATGGTGGTTTCTGGATTGTGACCTTTCTTTTGGGGACTTCCACGTAGGTGTAGTTTTGGACTGATGTGAGCATGTGGACGTTTCGTTTGTCCCTCCACCTGACAGCCAATATCTCCTGGTTCCTCAATGATGCCGTCTCCACTCGTTGTAGCTTTTCATTGACAAGTTTTTGTGGGAAGCCTTTTTTATTGGCTCTTACTGTGCCACATGCTGGGGTGTCCCTCTGGTAAAGATTGTGAAACAGGGGCAAGCTGGTATAAAAATTATACCAGGAAGGCGTAGATGTACACCGTGGCTCAGTCACAAAGTTTGTACATTTTAACCCCATATCGGGCCCTTTTGTTGGGGATAAACTGTTTAATGCCCAGCCTGCCTGAGAATTTTACAAGGGACGGAGATATTCTGTTCAATGATATATAACTGGGAACATTTTTCAGAGAAAAAAATTAGGAGTGGCCGAATTTTATATAGTTTGTCAAAAGCTGGGTCATTTCAGGGAGGGCACTGGGTGTTGTCGTTATAGTGGAGGAACCACATAATTAGTAGGTATCAGGATCTTGGCATAAGGGAGGAGAAGAGTGGCATGTGGTGGATGGGTTTGGTAGACCAGTAGGAGTACAATTGTTTTTTTTAAGAGTCCCATGGTAAAAGTTAGGCCTAAGAAAATTTTTAATTCCTCTACGGTTAGTTCTCTCCACTCAAAGGGACGGGCGTAACTAGACCCAGGGTTGCTTTCTATGTACTGCTGTGCGTAGAGGTTGCACTGGGCCACAATGGAGGATAGTAAGTCTTTGGTGAAAACTAAATGAAAAAAATCGAGCATGGCAAAATCATCGGTGTTCACCTGGACACCTGGCTGGGCGGTGAAAGGGGGATATTTGCTGCTCCGGAATTAGGGGGAAACCACAGGGGGTTTTGAAGGCCATAGGGAAGGCTGGCATGGCCCCTATCCTTTTGGGGCTGAGATGACACCCTACTGGTGCCTGGCCTTTGTTGCAGTGGCACTGTGCTTGAGGTGGACGGCACTGTGCTTGAGGTGGACGGTACTGTGCTTGAGGTGGAAGGCACTGTGCTTGAGGTGAACGGCACTGTGCTGGAGGTGGACGGCACTGTGCTGGAGGTGGACGGCACTGTGCTGGAGGTGGACGGCACTGTGCTGGAGGTGGACGGCACTGTGCTTGAGGTGGACGGCACTGTGCTTGAGGTGGATGGCACTGCGCTTGAGGTGGACGGCCCTGCGCTGCTGGTAGTAGGCTGCTTCTCCACGCCAGCAGCCCTTATTTTCACGAGCATACGTTACTCTTCTGATTCTGTATCAGACCCACTGTCTGTCACAGTTTCATAGGCCGAATCCAAATCAGACTGAGACTCCCCGCTGCTCTCATCGGTAATGATTAGACACTGGTAAGCCTCCTCACTAGTAAAGATTTTTTTGCCATACTTGTGGCTGGTGAGGCTGCACTGCAGAGCACTGTGGTGGCACTGGAGGACACAGAAGGCACAGGCAGCACTGATGTGCACAGGTGGCACTGGTGTGCACTGTAGTGGCACGGGTGTGGCTCTGGTTGCACTGGTGTGGCTCTGGTGGTACTGATTAGCACACAGGCGACACTGGTGGGCACAGGCAGCACTGATGTGGCACTGCAGTGGTGCAGTTGAGCACTGATGGGCACAGGTGGCACTGATGGGCACAGGTGACACTGGTGTGGCTCTGGTGTGCACTGGTGTGGCTCTGGTGCCACTGATTCGCACACAGGCAGCACTGGTGGACACAGGCAGCACTGCAGTGGCGCAGATGAGCACTGATGGGCACATGTGGCACTGATGGGCACCAGTGGCACTGATGGGCACAGGTGGCACAGGTTGAACTGGTTTGGCACTGGTGTGGCACAGATGTGGCACTATTGGGCACTTGTGTGGCACTATTGGTCACAGCTGTAAGCAAAGGACACTTACAGTTTGAAAAGTTTTGAAACTGATGTCTCTCCTCTCCTCTCACGCTGCATCTGTGTGAGGAGAGGAGAGAGATGAACTTGTCCTGACCTTTTTTTGTTTACATTGTGATCACACCATCATTGGACGACGCGATAACATGGTATAGGGCCACTGTCATTGGGCCTTTACCGTGATCTGTGTTGCTCCGGGTCCCGTGGACCCGTCGAGCACGGATGTTTCCGTGTGCGTGCCTGAGGGGGCGGGTGGGAATGATTCTCTGGGAGGACATTATATAACGTCCTCCCAGAGTTAAGCAACCACCATGTCGCCGTTATTCGGCGGCGAATGGTGGTTAACAAAGGGAACCCCCAGATCCTGGGAAACCTGCATTACATTAGAGGGGGAGGGGTCACCCGCACGTCACTGGGTAAGCCCTGGTTTCCCCTTGCGTCAGAGGGGGAAAGGGTCACATGATGGGTGGCCCCGCCCTCAGCTACATAAGAGCTGTCACTGGCCCGCATCATTCCCAGGGTGTCTCCGGTGGAGACAGGATGCGCTGCGCTGCGGACATCTCATCGCTGGATCCTGGACCTGGATGAAGAAGAGATCTTCTCATCGCTGGACCCCGGAGAGGAGATCACCCATCGCAGGAAACTGACAGCTCTCTCGTCCCCCCCCTCTTTTCCTGCGGCCTGCCAGGTTGCGTGCTCGGATAAAGGGTCTGGTATGGATTTTTGTTATCAAAGACTTTTCTCTGTATTGCCGGGAGCCGACAATTCATTATAGCCGCGAGTGGTTTTAAATGACATTTTTTCCTTCAGAAATTACACTTTGTGCAGGGACAGTTCTAAGTACTTTATACACCCCCTAGGTACAAAATTTAAAGGAATATTTCACTTTTATTGTTTCACTTTAAGCAATTATTATAATCACTGCTCCCGAAAAAATGACAATTTTTTTTACTTTTTTTTGCATTGATACATGTTCCCTGGGGCAGGACCCAGGTCCCCAAACACTTTTGATGCCAATAACTTGCATATAAGACTTTAAAATTAGCACTTTAGATTTCTCCCATAGACTTTTACAGGGTGTTCCACGGCTTTTCAAATTTGCCGCGAACACCCCAAATTGTTCGCTGTTTGGCAAACAGGCGAACAGGCAATGTTCGAGTCAAACATGAGTTTGACTCGAACTCGAAGCTCATCCCTAGTAAGCACCCACATATTGTGAGTACCCTGTACATTTTAATAAACACATGTTAAAGGTGTTTTAAACAATTCAAGCACTATTGGAGTCTTTTTCTCTGCATATGCTCTGCTGCTGACATACTGAGGAGTAGATCTATGTTTATTCTTTATTCGTAAAAGTGTGAAAAACACTCATGATCTCCTGTAAACTTTTTGCTAGGAGCCATTACAATTTTTCGGTATACTATTTGAAACAGGAGTCAAGCAATTATTTAATAATAGTGGGTGTATAAAAAGTGAGCTACAGTGTGTTATGCACTTTGACTGCTTTTTAGTCTTCTCCCAACCTTTCTGTATGCTGTGGGTTTTCCTACATTTTACTCTTTCATTTATTGACACTCATTAACAGTACTGACCATAAAGCCTTTACAAAACATACTCCTCCTGATCACCATGATAACCACACATTTAATTAAATTCACATCTCTGGTCCCTGGGGCTACAGGTTTCAAAGGAAAGATTCTATTATTTCTCTATCGATCCACAATGTAATGCATATAGTGTATCGCTGTACACAAATTGCTGTGAATATTGTGCAGTTATGTCTTCGGTAACTATCTGTGTTCCCAGCCCAGTGAGCTAAATTGTACATGGAGATCCCTTTCCAAGTTATTTTGGCTGTAGATATGTGCTTCATCCCTAGTAACAATTACATATGCTGTTTTACACATTTACCTAACTGTGAAATGCACATTGCGGACATTTGCCTGCATACCATTATCCATTCATCATGTAATTATCACCATGTTTTATTTTGTTCATAGCAATGGTAATTTCAGTGCTGGTAGTCTGTGCACTGTATGTTAGATCAAAACATTGGTGGGCAATTATAATTTAATTACGCATGAAAGTATAATTTACCCTTTAAAACAAACACACGTTCATTATAGCTCTGCGTTTTATTGAATCTAAAATAGGTAAACACACGTTTCAGGCTAATTCTGAAACATGCATTTTAAGCATTTTTTTCCTCTCCAAAAGGAGAATCAGATGGATATATTAGAGTGTTTCAGAAGTGTTGTGCAGATTTTGTGATTTTATTTTAATAGCTTGTGGAAACTATCCAAGTATCTTTGTTTTATTTCTTTCCTAGGGCAAACTGCTACCCAGTAGACTAAACTTCATTTGCCTAAATTCAGTAATCTAAGCAAGTCACTGTTACTATGGTTACGATTCCCAATTCTCTGTAGTTACTTGGGAATGGTGGCATAACAATGCTTTTTTTTTTGTCTTCTGTATCTAAGCATATTTTTAAGCTTAGATAAAAGGAGTATTCCCGTCAAGACCATCTGTTTCATTGTTACACTGAATTCTATGTTTGACTGACGCATTGTCCATTGTGGTGGATGAATGGTCCTACCCATGCATTGGTATATTCTAATTAAAAATATATTAACAAAGAAATAACCTCACCTTAAAAATCTTTTGTTTTCTTTTTGTGGTAAGTCATACAGTGAAGTATGGCTATTACTGTCAAAATCTAAATCGACTATGACACATAGGAACAAATAGCGTAAAATGTATGTCTTGATCAAAGTTGTAGACAAAACTTACGTATGTCTTACTATTAGATGAATAATGTCACAATAAATATATAAATATAGGATCATGCTTAAACTTTTTGGTTTGGGTGAAAAGCTGGTAATTTAGATCCGGTGAGTGCTGTTTATAGAGGGTTAATTAGGCTGTAAAATACTACATTAGGAAAGGGATAAACAAGGATTATTAATTTTTTGTGCCAGCTGTTCCTTGGCATGTACAACTAACATGTCATGGCAGTTCCAACATCCTAAATAAGACGATGTGACAGACTGCCTCGATGATCACATGCCAATAGGCAAATGCATGCCAGCTCATCTGTTCGTAATACTTAACAGGGTTACACAGAGTATATTCTGCCTTACACTGCAGCCTTCAGAATCACATTCTGCATTCCATGGGTTTTATGCCTTGAAAATTCTCTACGGAAAACTGGGTGGTCAGCCTAATGAAAGCCAATGTCATTTTTGACACATCTGACATTAGCTGTTATACACAATTCTGTAAATGTATAATACTGTTTTAGTATTTTAGAGCATTGTATCCTGACCTGTTTGAAATAATTGTACAGTTTTGAGTTTCAGCATTTTTTTACATGCATAACCCTTGTGGTCAAGCTTTGTATCCTGACCTGTTTAAAAAAATCTTTCAGTTTTGGGTTTATGCATTTTTTTTAAATGTAAGTTTGTATTAGTCTTGAAAAGTTAAGGTTAAAAAAACTTAAACACAACTTCTAGTACATAGATAATGTCCTAAGTGTATGCAACACTCATTTCTCTCTGCTTGCACTGCTTTAGGTGTCACCAACACACATGTAAACCAGTTTTGAATGTAACAATGCTTATATGGGATCTTTTTCCACCCTCCACCGCTCACTTTGTGTAAAGAGGGTCACTAACCAGATAATATTGACTTGATAGGTAAATATTTTAGTCACTGCACATGTATTTCTCTCATAAAATCTCCTATCCGTTGCAATAGATTGTCTACTCCCCATTAACCTATATAGATATCCCGATGCCCCATGGGGGGGAGGGGTACACGACTGAGGCATTTTTTTTGTGCAATAAGTTTAAATAAAATATTTGTTTAAATCAGATATATATATATATATATATATATATATATATATATATATATATATATATATATATATATATATATATATATATTTGTGTTTTTTCAAATCTTTCCAGAAACAAAGAATATGGGAATATGCAGCATTTACAAAATGCAACCAGAATGGAAATAATCAACAGCAAACAAAAGCAAACATTTACAATGCAAAATGTCTGATACAGGTATTGCACAATCATCCAATGAACATGTAAATGCTACAGATACAACCTCATCATCAGTTCTTGTGTATTGATAAACAGTAAACAATAATCCACAATATATTGTCTACCGAGTCCTTATTTTTCACACTTAACATCACCACTTAGGGTTGGTACATACAAGGGGTATTTAGCTCAGGTGAAGTAACCAAATAGAAATAGCTGTAGTCGAGGGGATAGGCTCAGCTCTTTCAAGCCATAGAGATCATAATTTTCAAAATTTTAGCAGGAATTCTTTATCTGTATTCATCAACTTTCCAAATAGGAGTGCATAGCACATCTCCCTGAAACATTTAATTGCGGGGGGGAGTAAGACCTGCTTTTTAGCAATTAATTTCATGCAGCATATAAGGCTCTGCCCATCGCACCTATAGTATACTGATCTAAATGGATGTGTCGTAACCAAATATACTTGTTTGGGGGTTGCACTCTAGATTAGGACCAAATTCTGTATTCAATGTAGAAAACACATTTATTTAATTGTGGCTCAGTTTTGGGCATCCCCACAGCAGGTGTATTAGATCTGCACCCTCCTTGCACCATCCAACTACCATCAGTACATAACCAAGTGTTAAATAAAAAATAGATATACAATACATCCTTAATTAAAATTGTATGTGAAAACATTCACATCAAAAAGACACTGTGGAATATTTTTCCCATTCCTTCTTTCTTGCTTTTAAGGGTTAGAAAGAAATTGGAACATAATTTCTGACTACATTTGTAAGATTTAGAAATGGCAGGTGTAGAGTGATAATTTATGTAGTACACACTATACATCTATGTCAGCCTCTGGGACCCTAGTAACGTATGCAATCAGTAGCCGAATGGCAGTGCTGTGACTATAGGCTTATTGCAAATATTGGCCTGGGGCCACCTCTTACTAAGATGTTTCCCTTTTATTGGTGCAGGATACAATTTCCAGATATGCTGAGGCACGCTGCCTGAAAAGTGAACACAGCAGAACTGTAATGGGAAGTTACAGAGTACAAGCACTTTTTCATAGGTTTGATTACCTGGCCAAGTGCCAAGGACCCATAAGGAAGGTTCTCTGTGTCAGACAGCATAGCTCCATTATGGGCCCTCTTCCTTCCCTATCTATTCTGGGCCCTCATTATACCCCCAAATTTTGCTCCAGGGAGGTAAATTGGGAGCAGGAACTTGTCATGGGTTGTGGCTTTTCCACAAATCCGAATTAGCATGCGTATAGTGCAATGACTGTGCTTTATGCTCATGTGCAGACACATTTTTCACTTTTCAAAAGAAACCCCATTTATTTTTGCCTAGTGCCCTATATTTCCAAGGACTGTATCGCCAGATATTACAATCTGGTTACCGCAGTATCATTCCTGCCAGTGATGATTAAATTCTGTATAAAACCAAATAAATATTCTCCAGAATTAAGTGGTTTATTGACATGTTCAATTCATATAAAACCTATTTCCTAATGATTCAAAATATAATGAGAACCAAGCTTGACTGATTATGATGTTTGAAGAAACAGAGTGTGACCATAATTTTAACTGTAGTTATTATAAAAACTAATACTTATCTGATTTATATTTACTTCATTAACACAATGGGGTAAATTATAAAAAGTGGAGCAGAGCAGAATCTGGAGCAGCTGTGCATGGCAACCAGTCAGCTTCTACCTTCAGCCTGTTCAGTTAAGCTTTAAAAATGAAAAATTGAAGCTGGCTGGTTGCTATGTACAGCTGCCCAAGTTTTGATAATTTCCCTAAATGTATTTTATCCAGTTTTGCATGCTGACACTTTATTTTCTGCTGTTTTTGAACCATTATATACAATATATATGATTTACTTTGTCAGAAATGGTCTTGGTGGACATTCCTATGCAAGAATTTTCTTTGGCTCTGCAGTATAGCAGTTAACTTAACACAAATCTGAACTCCCTTTTATCAGTTCTATTAACTTAAAAGAGCAAGTAGAGAGTAAAAATATGTAAGCAATGTTCAAAAAGATCAAAGGACTAAGAGTATAGGATAGAAGTCTATGGAAAAGAAATAAAAGTGAATGAACAAGGGGTCATGCTCTTAAGCAAGAAGGTGGCAGACTAAGAGGAAATATCATGAACTAATAGTTACATGAAAGATAGTAGATTCATGGAACAGCATTTCTATAGATGTAAAGGAAGATGACACAAAATTTGAAATTCAAGATTGCATTAGATTTACTTTAGCCAGCTGATTTCCAGGAATGGTTTATTTTCCCTTGATAAAATATATAACTTCTTATCTAGCTTTTTATTTCTGTCTCCGTATATTTAAAAATGTTTACTGCAATGCCATAATTACTATAAGATACTAGTAAAAGGCCCACATTAAAATTAGAAGTCCTTTGTTTAATCTTGTTTCTGGTCTGGCTTCTACCTGCTCCCATATTAACTCTTTCAACAAAAGCATTGGCTACCAAAATGAGGCATAGATAAGAGACACCCATTTTTACCTAAAATGCATACTGATGTCTAATAGCATGTCTAGAATACCACATACTTGTGTATTTTTGTGGAATCCTGGGATTTGACTTGGCTTATTGAATAAGGTAGTCAGTGATGATGTCTAAAGTGCTGGTTTACATACATTGATATGTGAGGGTTTACTACATTGCACACATTATCAATAAGCTTTGTGCCCTCCTATTGAATAAGCCTGAACTTCAGATCTAGCTGGTTCTGTGGCAATTAAAAATAAATCAGGTTCTTAATATAAAGGAAGGGACTTTCACTGTCACTTTGTTGACACTGTCTCTTTGTAACAACACAATTTGTTAGACCAAAATATTTCTTCGGGAAGTCTATTTAGAATTCTAAGGACCTGTTGCAATGAAATGTCAATATCAATAATTGAAGTTACTTTTGCACAGTTATTAGATGGATCCAAACTCACACTGTAAAGCCACCAAGCCAAAAGTAAGCAGGAAGTGAAGGAGACTGCCAGAAAAACATCAGATAGGAAACAAACAAAAATTTGTTACAGGGCCATTGCCTCTCATATATTTAGTCTTGGATTTTCGTCTATTGGAGATCAAATCATCTCTATTTTTATTGGAGGCATTGGCAATGGCTCTATCTAAATGCCACTGTTGGTAGCCACAATTTCTAAGATGTTCAGAAATATTTTGATACTCATCATAGAAGCTGTCCAAGGTGGAGCAGTTTCTCCTGGCCCTAATAAATTCCTTAACTGGGATTGAGCAAATAGTGTGGGAGGGGTGACAGCTGGTAGCCAGGAGCAAAGAATTTCCTGCACTTGGTTTGCTGTAAGATATGGTATTAATACCTGTTTTACTGGCTGCCTATAAGTGTGATGTCTAAAAAGTTTATGGTGTCCTTACTATGCTCATATGTAAATATAAGGTTGAGAGTATTGTCATTTAAAAAGTCACAAATGAACATAGAGCAGCATCTATGTGATTCCCGATCATGATCAGGTCATCTATATACCTCCCATATCAAAAGATATCGGAGGAATATAGTTTGCGACACGAAAAAATAAAGCACTCCTCCTACCAGCCCATATAGAGGTTTGCCAACAATGGGGAAAACGTATCCCTCATCAAAGCCCCATGGCACTGCAGATAGTATATCCCATCGAAATCTAAATAATTGTGTTCAAGCAAAAAAGCCACTGATAAAGAAATTAACTCTCTTAATGGGGGGTCGTATGTGCTATATTTTGATAGATGGAACTCGAGTGCCTTAAGTGGCAGGGAGTGTGGGATGCTAGAATATAACGCACTGACATCCAGGGTGACACAGGAAAAAGAGTTCTGCCAGTGAATGTCACTAATTTGTTTCAGGACTGAAGCTTTATCTTTAATATATCCTGTTAATCTCATCACTAATGGTTGTAAAAATTGATCCACCCACTTCCCCAGTCTCTCAAAAAGGGATCCTATATCTGCCACTATGGGTAGAATATCCTCCTTATAGATTTTGGGTAGGTGGTGGAATGCTGGAATGATTGGGCTATCCACCAAAAGATGTTCAGCTTCTTTGTTTGTTAAGATTCCCAGTTCTCGTCCCGTATCCAGCAGATTTTTTAGCTTGTTCTTGAAAGCTGGAGTAGGGTCGGAAACAAGTGTGCAGTAAGTAAGGGCATCCCTGAGCTGCCTTAGAGCTTCAGATTTGTAATCTCTTTCATTAAGCACTATTACCGCCGCTCCCCTCCCCCTTTATCCACCCCCCGTATTATAATATCTTTCCGGGCTTTAAGTTTAATCAGAGCTTAATTCTCTGCTTTGCTAAGGTTGCTGTAAGCAGAAGCTGGAGTGGTACCAATATTTTATTTTAAAAATAAGAGCTCTTTCTCTATCAGATTTTGGAAGGTGTTGTCACGTACCTGGTCTAAGCAGAAGAAGGCCTCTCTTACACCTACCCCTCGTAGAGTATACAGGTGGCGCAGGAATCAGAAAACACAAGAGGCAGCGCTCTATGGGAACAGTCAGAAAGTACATGTAGACTAATAGCTAAATAAAAGCTAGTTTATTGCACAAACCGTAAATAACCACTGCAAAAGTCTATAAAAAAACTGTAGAGTTTAGAAAAGGATGCAGCAATCAGTCATAAATATAAATAACGTTTAACATTTACCAAATTTATTTACCACATACATTTATGCCTTTATGACTGATTGCTACATCCTTCTCAATACTCTACAGGTTTTTACAGACTTTTGCAGTGGTTAATTACCATTTGTGCAATAAACTAGCTTTTATTTAGCTATTAGTCTACAGGGGTTATTTACTAAAGGCAAATCCACTTTGCACTACAAGTGCAAACTACAATTGCAAAGTGCACTGAACTTGGAAGTGCAGTCACTATAAATCTAAGGGGGACATGCAAGGAAAACAGCATTTTAGCTTGCACATGATTGGATGATAAAATCAGCAGAGCTTCCCCTTATTTCAGATCTTCCCCTCAGATTTACAGCGACTGCACTTCCAAGTGCACTTTGCACTTGTAGTTTGCACTTGTAGTGCAAAGTGGATTTGCCTTTCGTAAATAACCCACAACATGTACTTTCTGCCTTTTGTGTTTTCTGTCTCCTATTATCCATTTTCAAGTGGTTGGCAGCAGAACTGGGTTGCAGTTTCATTTACACTTCCCTGGGTCCCATATCCACATACCTGTCTGACAGCTCATAGTGCTTAAGGAATGTTTGTTTAGGTGGCGCAGGAGTGCAGAGTTGCACGAGTGTCGTTAGACGTGCTTGCTGCTGGGCTGCTGGTGGAGTGGTACGCCATATGGCAGCGGATCTCCTGAGGGCAGGAACAGGCTGGTACTTTAGCCATAGAGCAGATTCCATTGGCAGATGGACAGATGCTAGCAACTTGGTAGCTCCGAAGAGACTGGAACATAAGCAGAGTCAGAAAACAGACACACAGAACAAACAGATCAAGTACAAATTGGAGGCAGGAGAATGGTCAAAGAACAAGTCGGCGGATAACAGGAATAGTAAGGAACAAGCCGGGTCGGTATTTCAAGAGCAGATGCAGGTAACAGGACAATCACAGAATGCTGTAGATAAGACAGCACTGATCTTGGGTTCTGAGCCAGCTTAAATAGCCCATTTGCCACCCTTATCTGTCACGGCATGCACATATGTGCTTGCACGTTAGCATGCGCTATCGCTCCTCTTCTTCCAGGCATTTGGGGAACAGGGATTTGTCTGTGGCTATTATTTTGTCTTCTGACAGAGCCTTCCTGACAGGTGTCCACTATTTGCTCTCCAATAGAAGTGATTAGACCTGAAATGAAACATTTAGACCTGAAATGGACCAATAGACGCACAGGATCCCTGTGCAAATTTGCACTTGAGCCACAGCCGAGATATGTGAACCGACTCTATAGAAAGCCGGTCACAATCTCCTATCATGCAAATAATTAATAAATGTCTCCATGTTTCAAATGGAGATGCTGATCTTGCGAAGGTTTTGGCCAATAGCTGCCGTTTTTCTTGCCGCCGGGCATGCACCCTGGTCAATTCATTGTGCCCCAGCTTATACCTCCCAAAACCTGGCTTAGTACCAAAGGCTCATACAGCTGTGGTCTCCAAACCTGTAGATACTGCAGTAAACATAATAATAATCACAAGTCCATTACTTCATATCACAATGGCAAAACATTTCCTATTAAGAGTTTTATTAATTGCAGTACAAAATATGTGATAGATGTAATTGATTAAAGCCTCTGCAGGTCAAGAGTGGACGTGGTTTAAATTGCACTTAAGTCATGGGCACGGCTTGAAGGAGGTGTGGTTAGAGTCTGAAATTACTTACATAATGTGGTGTGGTTAAAATGGGGAATGTTTAGTGCAGAGTATACGGTAGTGGGTAATATGTGCTGAAGAGGAGTGCGGAGTGTATGGCGGTGAGTATTATGTGTAGAAGAGGATTGGGGAGTGCATATATTACTGATATCTATACACTGAGTGCTTTTCCCTATATTTAACACTGGTATCCCTCATTCGCATGGCTTCACCATCCCTCTCATCCCAGCCAGCAGAAGTCCTTTCTCCTCTCCCTGGGCCACTGCATCAGCCGCCGACAGAAACCTCTCATGGGACCCCTCACTAACCACTGAATGCTCAGCCCACCTGGGTGCTGTATGCACTTAGTGACAGGCGCAGCCAGGGACATCTTTTTTTTTTAACATAAAATATTTTATTGCACAAACAATGACAGTACAAAAAAAAACACATGAACAAGAAGTGGAGCAAGCGGGAATGTCAAATACCCTTTTAAAGGATGCCACAAACTCAGGGTAATGCAGGACAATGGGTCTCCCATAGAGGGTTTGCATCTCCCATAGAGGGTTTGCCCAGGCCAAGCCTCTATCAGAAAGCAAAGAATCATGAAGCCTACTGTCCGTGGGGAATGCCTGGGGCAGCACCTCAAAGTATATCCAAACCTGGTTGAGAAACCCTCTGCATTGAAATGGATCACCCCAAAATCTCTGGAGAAGTGGGACGGAACCAGACATACCTCTTACAGAGGTAATATTCGAGGCGGGTGCCTGCACAGAGACTGAAGCAGCAGCAGCAGGGACGACCTGCAACACTGGTTGGACCGGAACAGCCACAGTGGGAGGATTCAGGGAAGCAGTGCAAATCAGGAGCGTATGTAACACTATGGCAAACTGATCCATGCAGTGGTCCTGCTTATTCAATCTGGAAAAAATATTACCACTAGGTGGATTGCCTGCATCTTCTGAGTCCATGGCTTTCGCCTAATGTCGGGAACCATGAATCCGACTGAGACAGAAAATGCAGTAAAATTTACATCTTTTAATGCAATGGTAAAAATGGCACAGAACAGTAAACATAGTCAAAACATAGCCAGGGATTGGAAGCCAATGTGAGTAGTCAGACAAGCCAGAAACCAGGTAACCAGAGATCAGTGTAATCGGAGGCAGAAGAACAGTATCAGAACCCAGAAGAGACATCAATCGGGCAAAGTCTTTTACAGGAACACAGCAGAGAATCAACAAATATGTTGACCAAGGCAAAAGCATGAAAGGACTGAACAATGAAGTTTAAATAGCCAGAAGGGGCTGCTGTAGGTGGGACTGACAAGCAGGGAATGATCACCAGGTGAGCCACAGTGGAAACCACGTGTGCTGACAATAAACCGACAGCTGAGCAGCCTGAGCACAGAGAAGAGAGCCACTGAGAGCCCAGCCCTGACACCTTAGCAGCAAGGAGCACATGAAAGGGCTAAGCACATCAAAAACAAGCACAAATTTCCAGCTCACTTACCAGCTAGCCTGCAACACAGCCAAATTGACCCTATTAAACATTAGATAGGAGAAAATCTCTGTGTAGAGATTATATATATATATATATATATATATATATATATATATATATATATATATATATATATATATATATATATATATGTTTTAAAGACATTTACTTCTGTCCAAAAATAGTTGTTCACTTTTTGCTGACAGCACTAAATTCATCCTGAATTCAAAATTCGAAAGGGTTATGACTTTTAGGACTGCAATTAAGCACACACTAAATCATACATTTTTATTCCACAGTACAAGTACATATTATCATGCATTGTTTACAAAGAGTGTACCTATGGATAATTACTAGAAGCAATCATTTTATTCTTATAGAATATATGTAGAAATGTTGATATTTATTTGGAAGGGTATATTTCAGTTATGTTTTCTCCCTCTGGAGAAATGAGTATGGATACTGTGACATCAGCTTAAGGAAAATATATCTTCAGAGAGGGAAAACTACCATTTGTGACATATTTCAAAAGAGCTTTCCTTTAAATATGACAGCTAGTTGAGTTTTCTGTGTTTTTTTTTTTTTAAATTGTAGAAATTTGAAAGACCTTTTTTCCCTTGATGACCATCATCTGCTATACTCGATCTAGCACAACATAGACAATTTACAAGGACTCTTCTGATAACATTTCTTAACTGCGCTAAAAGGACTGCTGTATTTTTAAAGGATTTCCAATGGGGTTGGTAATATACAATACTAGCATGACAGATCATTCAGCAAATTATTTGAGGGTATATTAATAAAGTATTGCTAGGCATAACTACGTATCTATGGCACTTACAGTATATCACGTTACCAATGATAATCACATTACACTCTACAATACAACTGATTACATATTTAGCTTTGTACGCTCAGAGAGTCCATGACTTCTTTTTTTTTAGGTGTCTTCACTTTGAACATTGATCTTTTCCCTATATAGTAAACATATTTGGGAGAATTCATAAAGCATTTTGTAGACACCCTTTAGAATTCTGTTGGGGCACAAAGCTGAAAGTGTCTGTGTCTACAGCAGATTCATATACAACGCTCCATCCTCAGTGCATTCACTGCCACCCTCTCTCCCCAACCACTTGTCATGGTCTTACCTCTCTCCTGTCTCCTTCGTTTGACATGTGCTGGCGGCCATCTTGGTTTCCAGGTCTCTTGTAGCCTCCCACCCTGCGGCTCCTCCTTCCCACTGGGAGTAGCTGGATGCCTGGCTCACATATATAGGAGGTCTGTGACCTCAGTTCCTTGCTTGGTCCTCCTGTGTGCACATGCTTCTAAGACTGCTGCTGCTTCTGGTTCTGATCCTGGCTTCGTCTGACTTCTCTGCTGGTTCCTGATCCTGGCTTCGTCTGACTTCCCTGCTGGTTCCTGATCCTGGCTTCGTCTGACTTCCCTGCTGGTTCCTGATCCTGGCTTCGTCTGACTACCCTTCTGGTTCCTGACCTCTGGTTTCACCATCCGTTGGACTTTTGCTTTACAGCTTGATTTTCAATAAAGCCTTCTTATTTTCACTTATCTCTTGTTGTACGTCTGGTTCATGGTTCCGTAACATTAGGACCAAGCCATGAATTTTGACGGTACAGAGCCATCCTCGCTACCCACGCTGGTTGCCAGACTTGATCAGCTGGAGTCCCTGTTGGGTCAGTTCGCCGTGGCGTTGCAAACCCTGCTTGAACGCACGGCTCATGTCGCTCCCGTTGCCGATGGGTCGGTTGTCGCTCCTGGGCCCGCTCCTACTGCCGCTCCGGTTGTTGCGCCAGAGTCTACCCCGACACCTGTTGTTGCGCCTGCGGTGTTTGGGGGTATGTCCGGTTCTGCCCCCCTTCCACAACGTTTTGGGGGAGAGCCAACTCAGTGCCGAGGTTTCCTTAACCAAGTGGGCATTTATTTCGAGTTGCTGCCACATGCCTTTCCCACTGAGAGATCAAAGGTGGGCTTCTTGATCTCGCTGCTCTCGGACAAGGCCTTGGCCTGGGCCAGCCCTTTATGGGAGAACAACAATCCGGTGGTTGCCGAGTTTTCCGGTTTTGTTGCTTCTCTTCGGAAGGTATTCGATGTGCCGGCTCGCGCCGCCTCTGCTGCGAAGCTCCTTATGTCCGTCAGACAGGGTTCACGATCCGTAGCCGAATACGCCATTGAGTTTCGTACCCTGGCAGCAGAGGTAGGTTGGAATAATGAGGCTCTGGTCGCTGCTTTCTCTTATGGTCTCTCGGATGCCTTGAAGGATGAGGTTGCAGCTAAGGACCTACCAGTGGAGCTCGAGGCTCTTATTTCTTTCCTGATTTTGATTGACACCAGACTCAGGGAGAGACCTTCCTTTAAGGAGCGCCTGCGGAGGCCTCCTAACAGTTTGGCGCCTACTTTTGCTGTCCCACCCGTGCCTCCCTCTCCTCCCACGCCTCCTGGTGTTGACTTGTCTGGGGGTGAACCCATGCAGCTGGGGTTTGCTCGCCTGTCCGAGGGGGAGAGGGTACTCCGGAGACGCGAGGGCCGATGCATGTACTGTGGTCTCGGTGGGCATTTTCGGTTGGCATGTCCGAACCGTCCGGGAAACGCTCGCACCTGAGATCCTGTCGGGGGCAGATCTTGGGTGGAGTCTCCTCGTCCCCGGTTTCCCGTGTTGATAAACCACTGATCACTGTTGTCCTCTCCTGGGTCGGGGGCTCGGTGACGACCCAGGCGTTGGTGGACTCTGGTGCTGGTGGTTTTTTCATTGATAGTGAGTTCGCTGCCGCCAATTCCATTCCTCTACAGGCTCGAGGTTCCCCGCTGGCTCTAGAGGCGATAGACGGCAGACCCCTCCAGCCGTCACACGTGACTCATGAGACCCTTCCAGTGGGGATAGCCATTGGTGTCGCTCACAGTGAGTCGGTCTGCTTCCAAGTTATTTCGTCTCCACACTACTCGGTGGTCTTGGGGTACCCCTGGCTCCAGAAGCATAATCCGACTTTCGACTGGAGATCGGCCGAGATCCTCTCATGGTCACCACAGTGTGGGGCTAAGTGCATCCATGGGCCTGTCAAGTTGCTGTGTACTTCCTCGGACTCTCTGTTGCCTCCTGAATACGAGGAGTACCGAGATGTATTCGATAAGGTACGCGCAGTTGCCCTACCTCCGCACCGCCCCTATGATTGTGCCATAGAGTTACAACCTGGTGCCGTTCCTCCTCGCGGCAGGGTCTATCCACTGTCGGTTGCGGAGAATGAGGCCATGGAGGAGTACGTGATGGAGGCGCTGTCCCGTGGTCACATTCGCAAATCCTCGTCCCCGGCAGGGGCTGGATTTTTCTTTGTGAAAAAGAAGGGCGGTGAGTTGAGGCCTTGCATCGATTACAGGGGTCTCAATCGCATCACGATCAAGAACGCTTACCCGATACCCTTGATTTCAGAGCTGTTCGATCGCCTGAAAGGGGCCACGGTCTTTACCAAACTCGACCTGAGGGCGGCATATAACCTGGTAAGGATCAAGGCGGGCGATGAGTGGAAGACCGCGTTTAACACCAGGACCGGTCATTATGAATCCTTGGTTATGCCCTTTGGGTTGTGCAATGCGCCCGCAGTCTTTCAGGAATTCATCAACGATGTTTTCCGTGACCTGTTGCAGCAGTGTGTGGTGGTCTATTTGGATGACATCTTGGTATATTCTGAATCCATGGAGGCCCACATTCTGGATGTCAAACGAGTGTTGCAACGGTTACGAGAGAACAAGCTGTTCGGTAAGCTTGAGAAATGCGAATTTCACCGATCCCAGGTAACCTTCCTAGGTTACATCATTTCTGCTGAGGGGTTCTCCATGGATCCTGAGAAGGTCTCGGCTGTCTTACAGTGGCCCCAGCCCAGTGGTCTTCGTTCCCTGCAGCGCTTTTTGGGCTTCGCCAATTATTATCGGAAGTTCATCAGGGACTTTTCCATGCTGGCCAAGCCTCTCACGGATCTGACCAGGAAGGGCAGTAATTCCCAGATCTGGCCGCTCGAGGCCATCCGAGCTTTTGAGGCCCTAAAGTCCGCCTTTGTGTCGGCTCCGATTCTGTCGCATCCCAACCCTGGGTTGCCCTTTGTCCTCGAGGTGGACTCGTCTGAGACGGGAGTAGGCGCTCTTCTGTCTCAGCGTAGAACACCAGAGGGTCCTCTGCTTCCTTGTGGGTTTTACTCCCGGAAACTGTCTCCCGCGGAATGCAACTATCAGATTGGTGACAGGGAGTTATTGGCCATCGTGCAGGCCCTTAAAGAATGGAGGCACTTGCTCGAGGGCTCGGTGGTTCCGGTTCTCATCCTGACGGACCACAAGAATCTGACCTACCTTTCTGAGGCCAAGAGATTGACACCACGTCAGGCCAGATGGGCTCTGTTCCTGTCACGTTTTAATTACGTGGTCTCCTACCTACCCGGTTCCAAGAACATCAGGGCGGATGCCTTATCACGGCAGTACTCCGAGCTGTCCAGGGAGGAATCGATTCCGACTTCGGTCATACCTCCGAATCAGATCCTGGCTGCCATTCGCACCAGCCTGACCTCTCCCCTGGGTGAGCAGATTTTGGCGGCTCAATCTGGTGCTCCCTCTGGGAGACCCAACGGCAGATGTTTTGTGCCTGAGGAGTTGCGCACTCGGTTGTTGCGAACCTACCATAACTCCAAGACCGCGGGGCATCCTGGAAAGAATCAGCTGTCCTGGGCTGTTTCACGTCTGTTCTGGTGGCCTTCCCTACGTTCCGACATCGCCGCATATGTAGCGGCATGCTCCGTTTGTGCCCAGAGTAAGTCCCCTCGGCACCTTCCGTTGGGCCTTCTGCAACCCATAGCCACCGGGGACCGCCCATGGTCACACCTGGGGATGGATTTCATCGTGGACCTCCCTGCATCCCGAGGCCATACGGTCATTCTCATGATTGTGGATCGGTTTTCCAAAATGTGCCACTGTGTTCCTCTCAAGAAGTTACCCTCTGCACAAGAGTTGGCCACGATTTTTGCCAGGGAGGTCTTCCGGTTGCACGGTTTGCCCAAGGAGATTGTGTCGGATCGGGGGAGTCAGTTTGTGTCCAGGTTCTGGCGCGCCTTTTGCTCCCAGTTGGGGATTCATCTCTCCTTCTCCTCGGCCTACCACCCTCAGTCCAATGGGGCCGCAGAACGATCCAATCAGGCCTTGGAGCAATTCCTTCGTTGCTATGTCTCCGATCACCAAGACAACTGGGTTGACCTCCTGCCTTGGGCTGAGTTTGCCAGGAACACGGCGGTGAACTCTTCCTCTGGGACGTCTCCCTTCATGGCCAATTATGGGTTCCAACCTGCCGTGTTACCGGAGGCATTCTCTCCCCAGGATATTCCGGCTGTGGAGGATCACCTTTCCGTCCTACGTGCTTCTTGGGTACAGATCCAGAAGTCCCTTGAGGTCTCTGCGCAACGCCAGAAACTCCAGGCTGATCGCAGACGAGCGCCTGCTCCTTCCTACCAGGTCGGAGACCGTGTATGGTTGTCCACCCGCAACCTCAACCTTCGAGTGCCCACTCCCAAGCTGGCTCCTCGCTTTGTTGGTCCCTTCTGAGTGCTTCGCAGGGTAAACCCGGTAGCCTATGCCCTTGCGCTCCCACCTGGCATGCGGATCTCCAACGTGTTTCATGTCTCCCTGTTGAAGCCACTGGTGTGCAATCGCTTCACTTCCTCGGTTCCTCGGCCTCGTCCGGTCCAAGTGGGCAATCACGAGGAGTATGAGGTGAGCAATATCCTGGACTCACGCCTGGTCCGCGGTCGGGTGCAGTTTTTGGTCCACTGGCGTGGTTATGGCCCTGAGGAGCGTTCCTGGGTTCCCTCCGCAGATGTCCATGCTCCTGCCTTGCTCCGAGCCTTCCACGCATGCTTCCCTCAGAAACCGTTTTTTGCACCGCGGAGGAGGGGCCCTTGAGGGGGAGGTACTGTCATGGTCTTACCTCTCTCCTGTCTCCTTCGTTTGACATGTGCTGGCGGCCATCTTGGTTTCCAGGTCTCTTGTAGCCTCCCACCCTGCGGCTCCTCCTTCCCACTGGGAGTAGCTGGATGCCTGGCTCACATATATAGGAGGTCTGTGACCTCAGTTCCTTGCTTGGTCCTCCTGTGTGCACATGCTTCTAAGACTGCTGCTGCTTCTGGTTCTGATCCTGGCTTCGTCTGACTTCTCTGCTGGTTCCTGATCCTGGCTTCGTCTGACTTCCCTGCTGGTTCCTGATCCTGGCTTCGTCTGACTTCCCTGCTGGTTCCTGATCCTGGCTTCGTCTGACTACCCTTCTGGTTCCTGACCTCTGGTTTCACCATCCGTTGGACTTTTGCTTTACAGCTTGATTTTCAATAAAGCCTTCTTATTTTCACTTATCTCTTGTTGTACGTCTGGTTCATGGTTCCGTAACACCACTGCACCTGCCAAACTGGCAGGTGAATGGCCGAGGAGCTTTGTACTGGGGTGGGTGAAGCCTGATGGGGAATTAAGAATCAAGTTATTTTTGATTAACAGCATACAACAGTGGGCAGGCCCATAGCCAATATTAAGTCCAATAGTGGCTTTTGCCTACTCAGTGGCGAGTAACTTCTCCAAATTTGGCATTGCCAAATTTGGTTAATGACAACACTTTACATTTCTCTTTTGGCCAGGAATCTCTAACTTGACAGATAAATGGGGCCATGGATACAGCCCTGTGTGGGAAGCTGCCCCATACATGACAGCTTCCCAGCACAGGTCTGACCCACTCTGTGTACTGGTACAACTGGTACAACTCTGTATGCCAGTTCTTAGTTGGTCTTAATCTGAGAACTGATAGACCCCTTTCACACTGAGGCGCTTTTCAGGCATTTTAGCGCTAAAAATAGCGCCTGTAAAGTGCCTGAAAAGTGCCTCTCCTTTCACTCCAGTGTGAAGCGTCTACAAAGTGCTTTGGCAGCGCTGCAACATGGGTGCTTTTAACCCTTTCTTAGGCCGTTAGCGGTTAAAAGCGCCCTGCTAGTGGCCGAAAAGTACCGCTATGACAGTGGTAAAGCACCGCTAAAACTAGCGGCACTTTATCGCTAACTTCGGCACTGTCTCAGTGTGAAAGTAGCCTTAAGAATTTGGCCCTGTACACACGATCGGACCAATCCGATGAAAACGGACTGAAGTTCAGTTTCATCGGTCCAATGTGTGGGCCCCATCGGTCAGTTATCCTTTGGTCCAAAAATTTAGAACTAGCTTTAAAATTCAACCGATGGACGCCTAACCGATAGGTCAAAACTGATGGTTAGTACGCAAAAGCATCGGTTCCAAACCCGCACATGCTCAGAATCAAGTCGACGCATGCTTGGAAGCATTGAACTTCATTATTCTCTGCACGTCGCTCTGTTTTACATCACCATGTTGGACTCGATCGGTTTATGAACTGTGTGTAGGCACATCAGACCATCAGTCTGCTTCATCAGTTAACCGATGAAAATGGTCCTTCGGACCGTTCTCATCGGATGGACCGACCGCGTGTACGCGGCCTTTGTTGCTACTATAGCGACAGATTACTAAAGTTGTGTTAGTAGGATTTACCTGAATTTGCCGCAAATGTTGGTAATGTTACCAACACTGACACAAACCTTGCCAGAAGAAGTCCTTAAGGGAAAGTGCCATTAGGGATGTTTCGAATTCCCCAGATTGTGTTTTATATTTAATAAGCAAAAGAGCAGTATTCACCGTACTGTGATCCATCCATAGAAAATAATCTTCCACTGATCTTAGTACAATATAACTGAATTTGATTAATGGCTATAATTGTATATTGCTACTGCTTTGCTATTTTTCAATCAATCAAGCTGTTTGTGTTCATGTGATGACACTTTACAGTACATTACACATTTATATGTCTAATAGTGTTTTTTTATAGGGTTTTAAAATATATATTTATATTATATTGATTAGATAATAAAATTCAAATAAGGGAATAGGGATGACAAATTAATTTACTGCCCAAAGCATATAATGTTTTAATTATAGGTGGAAGGTTGTCAGCTAAATCACTTGCTAACTTTATATTCCACGTACGCATCTCCCTGCCGTGTGCATTCTCCATTGTATTAAATAAGTATAGAATGTGAATGTGAGTGAAAGTAATTGGTGTGATAATCCCTTGTAACTATCAAAGCAGGTATTCAGAGATCTCACTGCTGGGTAGCTCAAAAGCAAAAAAAAAGCAGCTCTAGCTGCAAAACTCAACTCATAATCCGTAGTTGCCAGCCCAAGTACCTCTTCTTCGCAACAAGATGTCCTCAGTTTCCCTTGCATCATGCAACCTGGAAGAAGAGACAAAGGCTGTGAGTGCAGAGTGCCAAATGTGGCACCGAAGGGGGGAGGAGGCAGATAACTGGAGCTTCCATTCTTGGGTTTTAAAGTGATATTAAAGGCTGTTTTTTTTTATAACAAACATGTCATACTTACTTGCTCTGTGCAGTGGTTTTGCACAGAGCAGCCCTTATCCTCTTCTTTTCGAGTCTCTTGCCGGTGCTCCTGGCTCCTCCCCCCCTCAAGCTGCTTTTCCTGGGGGCACTGGTGCTAAATAGGGATGAGCCGAACACCCCTCTGTTCGGTTCGCACCAGAACCTATGAACAGACCAAAAGTTTGTGTGAACTTTAGAACCCCGCTAAAGTCTATGGGACTTGAATGTTTAAAATCTAAAGTGCTAATTTTAAAGGCTAATATGCAAGTTATTGTCCTAAAAAGTGTTTGGGGACCCGGGTCCTGCCCCAGGGGACATGTATCAATGCAAAATACAGTTTTAAAAACTGCTGTTTTTTCAGGAGCAGTGATTTTAATAGTGCTTCAAGTGAAACAATAAAAGTGAAATATTCCTTTACATTTCGTACCTAGGGGAGGTATATAGTATGCCTGTGAAGTAGCGCTTGTTTCCCGTGCTTAGAACTGTCCCTGCACAAAGTGTAATTTCTGAAGGAAAAAAAGTCATTTAAAACCACTCATGGCTATAATAAATAGTTGGCTCCCGGCAATACAGAGAAAAGTCATTGATAAAAAAAAATGCGTGGGGGTCCCCCCAAATTCAATTACCAGGCCCTTCAGGTCTGGTGTGGATATTAAGGGGAACCCTGCGTCAAATTTAAAAAAAATTACGTGGGGTTTTCCCCAAATATCCATACCAGACACTGGGACGTTGGCACACTTATACTGATGCATTCACAGTAGTTAGTCACCCTGTGATTGATGCACATTTAATCAAGTTCCATTTAAAAAAGTATAACATGTTTGTTATTTTTAACTAAAAAAACAAGACTTTAGTATCACTTTAATGCAAGTCTAAATTTGATTCATCAGATGTCAGCCTCTGACACAGCTAAGGGTGGTCAGCAAGTCAACAGTGTTTTCTGCCAAGTATTTCAGTTGTTTTGATATTCACTGTAAAGTTAACACAAAATAAACTATTTTTAAATTGTAGGTAAAATTTCACCAACAAGGACAGAGGGCCAGATTCTCGTAGAACTCCGGTGGCGTAACGTATCGTGTTTACGTTACACCGCCGCAAGTTTTCAGTGTAAGTGCCTGATTCGCAAAACACTTACTTGTAAACTTGCGGCGGTGTATCGTAAAGACGTCCGGCGCTAGCCCGCCTAATTCAAATGGGGCGTGTACCATTTAAATTAGGCGAGCTCCCGCGCTGAACGTTCTGCGCATGCTCCGTTCGCAATTTTCCCGACATGCTTTGCGCGAAATTACGGCGCCCCGACGTGTTTGTGAATGGCGACGTGCATAACGTACTTACGCCGTACTTACGCAGAAAAAAAAAAAAAATTAAAATTCAAAGCGGGAACGACGGCCATACTTTAACATGGCTGGTGTAAAGTTAAGCAATGAAAAAGATTGCTTAACTTTGCGACGGGAAAAAACGACGTTATGCATGCGAGTAGGTTCGTGGATCGCCGTAAATGCTAATTTGCATACCCGACGCTGGAAAATGACGCAAACTCCACCCAGCGGCGGCCAAAGTATTGCAGCCTAAGATCCGAAGGCATACAAAGCCGTAAGCCTGTCGGATCTTAGCCAAAAGCCGTCGTATCTTGTTTGTGAATCACAAACTAAGATACGACGCGGCAAATTTGAAAATACGCTGGAGTATCAGTAAATACTCCGGTGTATTTGTTCTGTGAATCTGGCCCAGAGTTCTTAATTAAAACCCAACAGAGGGTCTTGCTCTCTCACTCCAATTCAGCTGGTATTTTGCCTTAATAACTGCTTCAATACAAGGCACTTTCACTCCCTTCCTGATCAGGCCAATTTCAGCTTTCGGTGCTGTTGCACTTTGAATGACAATTACATAGTCAGGCAACGCTGTGCCCAAATTACATTTTTTTTAAACATTCAATTTTTATTGAAGAGAAGAAAAGAGTCATAAAACAGGTTACACAACATGCCACATGCAAGTATAAGTACATCAATAAGCAATGTACCAAATTACATTTTTATAATTTTCTTTTAGACAGATTTTACTTTCTTTTGGTGGTATTTAATTGCCACTGGTTTGTTTTAATTTTTTTGCTAAACAAACTAAAAAAGACAGTTTTGAAAAAAAAAAAATGTTGTTACTTATTTACAAATGTTTGTAAAAGAAACAAGTTTTGTTCCTTCACAGATGTGCGCTGATGAGGCTGCACAGATGAGCACTGATATGCTGCACTGATGGGTACTAATATGGTGCACTTTTGGGTACTGATAGGCTGCGCTGATGGGCACTGATGAGGAGGCACTGATTGGGATGCACTGATATGTGGCACTAATGGGCACTAATGAGGAGGCACCGATGGGGCTGCACTGATATGCGGCACTGGTGAGGAGGCACTGATGGGGCTGCACTGATATGCAGCACTGATGAAGCAGCACTGATGAAGAGGCACTGATGAGGCTGCACTGATATGTGGCACTGATGGACACTGATAGGCAGCAATAATGGGCACTGATAGGCAGCACTGATGGGTATTGATAAACTGCACTGATGGGCAATGATGAGGCTGAACTGATGGACACTGATAGGCTGCACTGATAGAGGGCACTGATATGCTGCACTGATGGGCACTGACATGTTGCACTGATGGGACTGAACTGATAATTAGGGCACTGGTGATCAGTACCTTGATTATCAGTGTAAATAACCCCTGTAGCTGAAAAGTAGATTATCGGCTTTCCTTTCATCAGACACTAACAGCGCTGAGGAAAGGAAAGGCCGAAATCCGGCTTTTGCTTACATGTGACTGGCTGTGATTGGACACAGTCGATCACACGGTAAAGAGCCTACATCATTGCCCCTTTACATTGATTGGTGATGCGCTGTGTTCGAGGAACACAGCTCACCACTGATCACCGCACTGTGCACCTCTGAGGGCACTCATGATCGGCACACGTGAAGGACTTTATACGACGTCCAGTCAGGATCTTAAAGCTACCTCCCGACCATCATTCTGCTATAGGTCAGGTGGGAAGGTGTTAAAATGAGTACACTATGTGGTATGAATATGAAATATTATAAGTAATTGAGACTAAAGTCCTAGAAATAGGGCACATTTGGTTATTCTGATATTTTTTTAAATTATGACTGAGACTAAATAAATACTTTTCAAAGTAACAGAACAGTGTAGTATAATAGGTATAACAGTAATGACAAATTTGCTGTCTTGTTTTCAGATTGATGTACAGCAAACCAGAATTTCTTGGTGAAAAGTATAAGATAGTGTTCAGTAATCATCAGCTTACATGATAGTCGCTTTATTTAGATGGCTGTTATTTATGGTGCCAGATCGGCTTGGAACTGGCATTTACACATTCAATTTCAGCAAGACATTAATTCTAAGTTTTAATTGACAGGAGTGATGTATTGTTTGCCTTACTCATGTAGGAACCATTTCTTTCCTTGCCTACATCTAGATCGATGTTCCTGGATACTCTATATTCAGGAAGAGCTTATGAAATCACCCCTGGAATTTTCTGCAATACTGTGTAGTGTTCACCTCTTTCACTTCAGTGCGGGTTAATTGAATCTTGCAGACTACAGTACTGAGATATCTGCTCAGTCTGCTTCAAGCGAAATGCTCTCTTTGTGCAAATTCAGTCCTACTTCTCGCTCCTCGTTTCTTCTCTCTTGTATTTCATTTTATTTTCTTGAGAAATGGACCCCTGGCATAATGCTTAAAGAGCCGCTCAACACGCCATGACATTTTAGATGAATTAAAAAAAAGTAGTGCTTGCCCATACATTGAAATAGTCTGATGAGTGGAATGAGCGTGCATGCTGCAGCTCTCATGGAGAAGGAAGAATAGTGCAGTATGGAGAACAGAAAACACGCAATTAAATATGTCAACATCACTGCACTGTACAGTCTTACAGCTCAGTATGACAATAACATAAAAATAAATGGCTCAAATGGGAAGCGCTCCCCGCTGTTCCTCTCCCCTGTGAATATAAATGGGATTAATATGCTTATTATTCTCCATACATTTTCAATTATCAGTGGGACGAATTTGGCTAACTCCTTTGAAATACAATTATGCACAATCAAACCTAGCAAGAATACAAGCAAGATCTGAAAGACTGATCTGCCAGTACAGCTGGAGATAAGGCTTATGATTTTTTTTTTTTATTACTGCCAGAATGATCTATGTATTAACCTATACAAACAGGGAGTAGACTGACTTTTCCCTGAATGAATTCTGTCTGAACAACCTTGTGCTTGACTCTGACAGTGTGTTCCTTTGTACCCATCAGCCACTGGCCTTGACTATAACAATTATGTTAGTGTGATCAAATTCACTCTGCGAATCCCTCTATATCCTTGTCAAATCTTATGCCACGATAATTTTTCGGGTTCTAAAAAATGATGTTTTTCAGGCTCTAGAAAAAACTGAGTTTTTTTCAACTTGATTGTTAAAACGGCCTTGCCTACACACGATCGTGAAAAAAAAAAATGCTCTAGCAAAGCGTGGTGACGTACAACACGTACGACGGCACTATAAAGGGGAAGTTCCATGCGGATGGCGCCACCCTTGGGGCTGCTTTAGCTGATTTTGTGTTAGTAAAAGACGATTCGCGCTTTTCTGTCTGTTACAGCGTGATGAATGTGCTTACTCCATTACGAACGGTAGTTTTACCAGAACGAGCGCTCCTGTCTCATAACTTGCTTCTGAGCATGCGTGAATTTTTCACGTCGTTAAAGCCCACACGCGACCATTTTTTACATCCCGAAAAACGACAATATTTCGAATTTTTTTTGCCCGTTTTTTAGAACCCGAAAAATGCTCTGAAGCCCACACACATTTGTTTTTAATGACATTTAAAAAAACGTAATTTTTTAGAACCCGAAAAATTATCGTGTGTACGCGGCATTACACCTTCAATCACAGTTAACATACTGTCTGATCCTTGTATTAAATAGTAGCAGAGGAGTGTCGGGAGAGTGGAACCGAGCGAGCAAGGGTCTCGTTACAATGACATCATAGGCCGCTAGCCCCTCCCTACGCATTTAGGGGCAGATCCACAAAGGAAGTACGCCGGCGTATCTATTGATACGCCGGCGTACTTTCAAATTTCCCGCGTTGTATCTTTGTTTTGAATCCTCAAAACAAGATACGACGGCATCTGGGTTAGATCCGACAGGTGTACGTCTTCGTACACCTCCGGATCTTAGATGCAATTCTTCGGCATCCGCTGGGTGGCGTTCCCGTCGTATTCCACGTTGAATATGCAAATTAGCTATTTCCGACAATCCACGAACGTACGAGCGGCCGTCGCATTCTTTTACGTCGTTTCCGTTCGGCTTTTTTCGGCGTATAGTTAAAGCTGCTATTTGGTGGCGTACGCAATCTTAAGTATGGCCGTCGTTCCCGCGTTGAATTTGAAAATATTTTTTTTGTTTGCGAAGGTCGTCCGTGAATGGTGCCGGACGTAATTTACGTCCACATGAAAACAATGACGTCCTTGCGACGTCATTTAGCGCAATGCACGGCGGGAAATTTGGGGACGGCGCATGCGCAGTTCGTTCAGCGTGGCGACGCACTTCATTTAAATCAAAACCGCCCCCTACTCGCCGATTTGAATTACGTGCCGTTATGCCGCGAGAGATACACTACGCCGCCGTAACTTACGGGGCAAATTCTTTCTGGATTCAAAGCTTTCAAAAGTAAGTTACAGCGGCGTAGCATATCTCACATACGCTGCGCCCATGCAATTGTATGTGAATCTGCCCCTTAGTCTATACAAGGGACATCTTCAGGGGACATAAAGTTACAGGGGCATGTTACAGGGTAACAATACAGAAGCAAAATTGGTAGACAGTGAAAGAGCATTGTCATGCCATAAAAGAAAATGTACGAAAAAGGGCTTTAATGGCAGGATCATCAATAATTTTTTTCAAAAAGGCTGAAGATTTAAAAAAGATTAAAAACAACTTTGAAATTGCATTAAAGTGATAATAAAGTACATTTTTTTAATTAACCACTTCCAGTTCTGACATTTCTCACATACATGTAAAAATCTGCATTTTTTTGCTAGAGTATTACTTAGAACCCTCAAATAATATATATATATATATTTTTAAAGATGAAGCCCTGAAGAATTGTGGGTGCTGCAATTTTTAACATACAGATATTCAGGAATCAGGAATCAATTTTATTGAACACAAACACAATATAATACACATTTTTTTCATAACTGGAAAAGCTAATGTTACGCCATGTAAATAGTTACTAAACATGTCCTGCTTTAAAATTGTGTACAGCTGTGGAATGTTAACAAACTACAGTACATAAACCTTTCCATAGGCAACTCTTTAAATGCAGGGGCACTTTAAAAAAAATCTTATTTTGTTTATTTAAAACTTTTCTTGCACTGTACTTTAAAAAAAAATTTGGACCAACTTTATTGCTATCACAAGGGATGTTGTTCATCCATTGTGATAGCATGGGCCATGACACAACCTCTTTATGGAGGGATCTGGAGTCTTTTAAAAACCATAATCTCTGGACTCCAAAACATCTGGTCAGACTTAGGTCAGTTTGATCAGATGCTGTATTAGCCGGTAACAGTTTGTAAATAAAACTAAAACTGGACATGATGAAATACTCATTGCTTCCAGTTCCTGGCCTCAAAGAAAGGGGGAAGGAACTTCCAATTCTTCTCAGTGACCAGATGCTGCCAGATGGATAGGCCCTGGCCTCCCCGATGGAATAGGAGAGCCCAGGAAAGGTGGCGGCAAGGGGTGCCCTGTTTCATTGCCTGTAAAAGTGATCCAGCGACTGCTAGAGATTGCCTCCTGTAAAAATAGTACTGGGAACATGATTGTAGCTTCAACCATGATCCTGGTATAACTACCTCAATATAAGGCCGTATACATACGTACAGCAGTATTGAGGTTGTTAAAATAAAAAAAAGTACTTTGTACTTACCTGCTCTGTGCAATGATATTGAACAGAAAGGTCCTTTACCTCCCCTGCCAGTGCTCTCTGCTTCTTTTCTTCTCTGAGTGCCCCCATATCAAGCTGTGTGCTATGGGGGCACTTGTCTGGGCACACTCTGGAGTCTGGCTGTGTGCGTCCATAAACAAACACAGTGCGACTTGGCCCCGCTACCCATTCCAAGTGATTAGACAATGCTGTGATTTCCTTTACCTTTATGATAAAATTACCAAATCCTTTCTCTTTAACGCGGTAGAGCAGCAAAGTGAATTGGGATATCATCTGTTTTCAGGAATGGCCTTAATGAGCCAAATTAAACAGAATTCTGATTGACAGCATGCCTTATCATTTACTGTGCAGTGGGAGCTGACTATCTCAGTAAAGATGTGAAAGTAGCGACTAAAACAACTCTAGTGTTAGTTGAAAAGAAAGGTGTGTGTCAGACTTCACAGCTCTGCAGCTAGGCATCGTACAGTAAAATACTACGTCTAGTGAGAAAAAATGATAATCAGACATTTTATGAAGTAGAAGGATGCGAACAAATGACTCAAGGACATTTTAGAAGACCTGGAAAAGGTCGACAAATTTTTTTTTTATAGCTAAATACACAGTTTTATAGAGTGATGGGTAAAGTGACCTTGTTAGTTACTAAAAGATTGTATATAGCAACAAGAGCGTTATCATACTTACCTCTCCAGTGGCCTCTATATCCTTCCTTCACTACATTCCAATGCTGAAGCCTCAAGCAGATTGTTCAGCATTTGATGTTTCTGTGTCAGATGCCTGTATCCCGCCATGCCCTGTCATGTGTTAGTACAGCAGTGACGTAGGGTTGGAGGGTTGAACAACAGCATTTGATGGAGGACACAGGCCGTCTGCATGCTCAAGGCTTTAATAGAGGCCCATTGCTGAAACTGAGCGAAGTTAGGAGGCAAGGAGTGTTGGAGCGTTGAGTATTATAACTCTTCTTTTGCAGGGAGTTTCTGTCAGGGTATTATATGCACATATACATGAATTGTATCTGTTGGACTTAAAAAGGAGCTCCAGTCTCCCTCCCCAAAATTTAAAGTCAGCCGCTACAAATACAGCTTTACTTGTGCTCAGAATAATGTTATTTACTGAAAACAAGTACTTTAACCGATTGTTGCCCGCTCACCGTCAAATGACAGAGGGGCGGTGCGGCTCTCATTCTGGAACAACGTCATATGACATCATCCTAGAACGGTCACTCTCACGTTGCTAGGACACGGTGTGACCCCGATCTCTGTAAAGAGCCGCGGCTCTTTAACCATGTGATCGGCTGGGTCCAATCACAGTCGGTCACGTGTAAATACAGAGATGCCGGTAATCGGCTCTCATCACCTCACACTGACAGAGTACATCCACAGTTCATCCAGGAGACATCCAAACATGTAATCAGGGCACTGATCTACAGTGATCTGATTACAATGCATTGCCAGCAGTGCCAGAAATTAGTGCTTACCAGTGCCACCAATCAATTTCACCCACTGTCCACCAGTGCCAGCAATCAGTGCCCACAAGTGCCACCAATCAGTGGCCATTAGTAATGTCAGTCAGTGCTGGCTATCAGTGCTGCCCATCAGTGCCGCCTATCCATGCCACCTATCAGTGCCCAGCAGTGCCGCCTATCAGTGCCCTCCAGTGCCACCTATTAGTGCCCACAGTGCCACCTATTAGTGCCCACAGTGCCACCTATTAGTGCATCCTCATCAGTGCCACCTAATCAGTGCCCATAAGTGCCACCTAATCAGTGCCTATCAGTGACCATCAGTGCACATCAGTGAAGGAGAAAAATTACTTATTTACATAATTTATTGACAGAAACTAAGAAATTTCCTACATTTTCTGTCTTTTTTTTTGTAAAAAATAAAAAAAAACAGCAGTGATTAAATACCACCAAAAGAAATCTCTATTTGTGTGAAGAAAATGATAAACATTTCACATGGGTACACTGTAGCATGACTGCACAATTGTCATTCAAAATGTGACAGCGCTGAAAGCTTAAAATTGGCCTAGACAGGAAGGAGATGAACGTGCCCTGTAGGCAAGTGGTTAAAGATTACTTGCTTTTTTGACAATTAGTGTTAAACCTGAAGTTCCTTAAAAAAGTTCCTAAAAAAATTGCAGATCGCAATGCAATCACATGATCACAATGTCAACAAAGCTGTTATGAATCAATATGATTCACAACAGCTTTGCTTCCTTTACTAGTGAGCTGTGATTGTCCCACAGCTATCACATGGTACCTGGGCCAATCACAGCACCCTGTACCATGTGATTAGCTGTAGCCAATCACAGGTCACTAGTATTCACAGCTGTCATTAACTTAACCCATTCATGACAGTCAAAAGCATTGCTGGTACAATGATCCCCCCCCCATCCTCCCAGAGTCGTACAATGTTACTATGATAAATATGAACTACTCTGATGAAATATATAAAAAAATAATTATATTAATAAACATTTTGAATATTGAATAACAAATTATTTAAAAAATATATAATTTTCTAACATGCTATCACCAGTCAGTGTCCCTGATCACCACCACACCAGTCATATCAGTGTGTTGTACTTCACTGGTGACAGTACATAAAAAAAAAATTGTGGAAAATAAATGTTTTATTTAATTTTACAAAAAAAATTACAAAAAAATACAAGTTCAGAAAACTTGCCATATCTCTTGCTAAATACCTCAGATTGTCTACTTTCCAAAAAGGGGTATATTTGGGGGGTATTTCTACTGTCTTGACATTTTAAGGGCCTGAGGGAATGATTGATCAGTTTTCAAATATACTGTATATACCATAGTTTGTGATCTTTCCTACAGACAAAATAATATACACTCATTGGGATTTTTTTTACCAAAGACATGTAGCAGAATACATGTTTTCCTACATTTGTGATGAAATTTGATTTTATTGGATATGTTTTATGATAGAAAGTATAGTTTTGTTCTCAAACTTTTTGGTCTTTTTTCATTTATATCGCAAAAAAAAAAAAAAAAAAAAAACCCCAGTGGTCACCACCGGAAAAAAACTCTATTTGTGTGAAAAAAATTATAAAAATGTAAATTGCCAATTAAAGTAGCACAGTGCTATATAGCAAAAAATGTCTTGGTCATGTAGGGTGTAAAGCCTTTTGGAGCTTACGTGGTTAATGTTCAGAATGCACACCTACACATCTGACAAAATCTTTTTTTTTTTTTCAGTTTAAAAGGCAGTATCACTTCTGTGCTGCTTGGAATTCTCTGTGTTATTAGAGTGATGGATAGCTGTACGCTTTTTTATTTCAAAGTTATATACACTGACACAGTCTCACCCAGTTGTGTTTCTTGTACGGCGTCACCAAGCTTTCTGTTTGGACCTTTTCTGTTCTGCTTTTGCTGCACCCTTTTCTATGTATTTCTTCTTGTCAAGATTCATCTATATGCTTAATTGCATCCTCTTTTGTTCTATGCACCTTTTTCTGTTTCCGTTTCTTTATTTTATTCCTCTACTGTGAAAATTCAAAACTAATTCTCCTTTGGTGTGTTTCCCAGTTGAACTCTTTCCCAGTATTTTACTGCACCTGTCCTCCAACTGTCATGGCTCTCTTTACCAGAATCCCTCACTTCGAATAAATGTATTTACACATTCCCATGATTTCTCTTTTTTGTTACTCTTTTCTCACCTTAAGGTCTCTGCCTCTATCTCATCCTAGGATCTTTCACTTGAACATCCACAGCACTTGTGCCCTGTTAAAGCACTATCTGTGGGTCGACCTCATAAAAAACTAAAATATTTCTCCAGTTCTACTTACAATAGTTCTCTACTGAGAAGCATTACACACTTCATCTTGTTACATTAATTCTGGACTAACTGCTACCCAACTCTAATGATGTGTGGGGCATTAGCCCCCTCCTTTCTACAGTTTCCCCCTGAAAATAAGACCTATCCCGAAAATAAGACCTAGCGTTATTTTATAGAATGGCTGAGGAGGCAAACTGATGGCGTTTGATGGGCACATTTTGGGCACCAGCCGTCACTGACCAGTATATTGTTCTTTTGCTTTGTCTGGCAGGCAAAGTGCCTTAAGCATACCATTGAAGTCCCAATCTCCGCTCTTGCTTTTTTCTTACGTGTCGCTTCAGGTGATTGTAGCTGTAAGACCCCTTTCACACAATTTTTAGGGGCGCTTTACCATCGGATTTGAGGCGCTTTTCGGCCGCTAGCGGGGGCGGTTTTACCACCTGCTAGCTGCCGAAAAAAGGGTTAAAACCGGCAGCAAAGCGAGTGAATGGAGCTGCTGTTTTAGGGCATTTTGCAGGCGCTATTTTTAACGCTATAGCGCCTGCAAAACGCCCCCCAGTGTGAAAGGGGTCTAATAGTGCTACTATCATTGCTGTGTACATTCGTTTGTGGGGTTTTTTCTTCCCTCAGAGATAATTTTTTTAACATTCTGCTAAAACTTTGTCAATTAGTACTGCTTAGACCTTGAAGAAGGGGACGTACCCCGAAAGCTTGTCCTGAAAAATTGATTGTTACTGCAAATAAAAAAAGTATCCTGGACAGTACTTAATTGTTTTTTTACGTGTCTTGTGATGACTATTACCAGGGTTTCCACAAACATCAGCCCTAATAATAATGACTACACTGGATTGGTTTTAAAATAAAAAAAAATAAGTCTTTACTGAAGAATAAATTGTAGCATACATCCTAATTATAGGCACAAGTCCTGAGCAGGACTTTTTTCTTTTAAATCAAACATAATAATGTTACATCACATCCATTTTAATTTCCAAGATCACAAAAGTCATCCTGATGCACTATTCTCTCCAAAAGGAGTAAAGAATATTTTCCACTCTTTTTTGATAACATCCTGTCACCATTCCTGACCCTGATGAACAGCTCAGAGTGCTAATTTGCACAAAGGATCAACCTAGAGTATAAAGCCTAGTACAGACTAATATTTATTTTTCATTCAACCCAACAGGACTAAATGAAAATACCTGACAGCTCAGGAGGAGCCGCTGTACTAACCATCCAATGTTAGTACACCAATCTCCCCTGTTGTTCTATTGTGTGCCCCCCCCCCCCCAGAACACTCTGGTCAGTGCTTCCATTGGCTGAGAGAGTTAAGTGGGAGCTGATCAGCAGACCTTTTTTCGGTCATGCCCCTTTTACAGGAGCCAGCCGAACAGCCGCCTTCTGTCGGACCGACTGCGGTACACAGGGGCCGAATGTCCACCGGCTTCTATTGAACCTGCCGATGCTACCCGACATTCGGCCCATGTGGACTAGGTCTTACAAGTCTGTAAGTCCCTTACAAGTCTGAAAGGAGAAAACTAAAACACTTGGAGGAAATGCCTGCAAACATAGACGACACTTACAAACTCCTTCCTACCTTAAAGTGGAGGTTCACCCAAAAACTAAATTTTTAACATTAGATTGAGGCTCATTTTGTCAAGGGGAATCGGGTGTTTTTTTTTAAATCGAAGAAGTACTTACCGTTTTAGAGATAGATCTTCTCCGCCGCTTCCGGGTATGGGCTGCGGGATTGGGCGTTCCTATTTGATTGACAGGCTTCCGTCAGGCTTCCGACGGTCGCATACAGCGCGTCACGATTTTCCGAAAGTAGCCGAACGTTGGTGCGCAGGCGCCGTATAGAGCCGCACCGACGTTCGGCTTCTTTCTGCTACTCGTGACGCGATGTATGCGACCGTCGGAAGCCTGTCAATCAAATAGGAACGCCCAGTCCCGAAGACCATACCCGGAAGCGGCGGAGAAGATCTATCTCTAAAACGATAAGTACTGCTTCGATTTTAAAAAAAACACTTGATTCCCCTTGACAAAATGAGCCTCAATCTAATGTTAACTCCCGCTTTAACACTTCTCGCTCCTATTTCTTCTTTTTTCTCTCTCATTTCAAAATATTCAGTTGTAACCAATTTTTAACCAAAGTGTTAACGGATATTTGAAGTTATGTCTCATCTGTAACAGAAAAAAGGTCATAAAACTTGTCTCACAGTACAATACATTCATCAATGTCTTGAATATTTTACTTTTGGATTTTAGCTCATTTTGTAAGCATAAGGACTAACATTTATACTAATGGAAATGCATATAATTTTCTAGACAATATGAAAGACATTATGCATTTCCTCATTTTGTTAATACTTGCCTCTCTATGCGTCTTGATGAATTCATTTTTATGAATGTATATAAGATATCCAAGTCTTCTTTTAGCTTGATTCTTGGTATATTAGGTTATTCATTGTGGTTCATGGTTTAAACATGGGTCATTTAAATGAAGTAGGGGCCACAAAGGTCTCGTCATCTTAGCATTACAAGGCTACCATTGTAATTTGCCCTCACAATAGTTGTAGAAAAACTCCATAATGTCACCCTGCCTGTGCCATGTTCGGGAAAAGTTTGGGCTATTATTCTTTCTAAGCACCTTTTACATTGCAGCAGCCTTACATCCATCAGCCTTCAGGTGAAAGTACTTGGCACTTGATAACAGCGAATGTCTTTCTGGTGTCAGTTTTGTTTTTTCCGAATGCCATTTTCTTTTGTTGACAAAGGGTCACAGGTTCCTATATGTAGCTATTGTTATAAACAAGGAGTGCATTTTTTTTTTTAAACAAATGACATGTAATTTATGGCATATATTGCTTCCGTGAATTTGATGCTTAATAAATAAATATACATGGTTTATTTGGTAAATGGCAATTACTTATGTTTAACTCAAAATAGAGCACAGTTAATAGGTGATATATAGCCACACTTGTGTGTGTATATATATATATCAGGCTAATTTCTGCATAAAAACCAATGAGCTTCCAGGTTTTATAACCAGGCTTAATTGAACAAGTTGGGGTTAGAAGATCATTGGTTTCTATGCAGAAGTGAGACTGATTTTGCGCTTTCCAGCTTTAGTAAATAAACCCCATTGTGTTCTTAAAAGTGGGGTATGCCTGTATGTGCATTTGTGGGGGTTTTGAAGACTCATTTAATAGTCAATTCTCAAATAATGCGTTCTAAGGTGCAGTGTAATGTCAGCAACAAATACCATTTCAAAGTAGAGTTTTAACCTTACCCAAAAGTAAGCAATAAGCAGACATGCCCAGAGGATAGGATGCATGCAGCCAGCATGGTTTCCACAGCTCCAGTATTTACTACTGTCCTTTGAGCATGTGGTTCATAAGATCTATAAGGGCTGATTTACTAACATTCCTTGGGAAGTACTGGGTGCTCTACTGCATGTAATAGTGCCCGTTTTAGGCAATTAAGAGTTCAATTAGGCGTACGTGCCTTAGTAAATTCGGAATCTGCGCTAATACCAAGTTATTATATAGCACTGCACTGCAACCATTTTTATGTGAGATGTGCTCTACCTCATGTGCATCTATTTATGTATGTTGCAGGTCCCAGTGTACTTAGCACACTGGCTTGGTGGTCTGCTCAGATGTCTCCAAAGCACTCAAGTTATGAGTTCAAATCCCAGCCCCCGTCCATACCAGGCCCTTTGGTTTGGTATGGATTTTAGGGAAAACTCAATGCCAAAATAAAAAAAAAAATGGTCCCCCTAAAATTCATACCAGACCTTTATACAGGTATGCAGTCTGGGGGGGGGGGGGGCGAGCGCCTCCCCCTCCTGAACCATACCAGACCACATGCCCTCAACATGGGGAGGGTGCTTTGGGGTCTGGATCTGCTGGCAGGGGGCTTATTGGAATCTGGAAGCCCCCTTTAACAAGGGCCCCCCCCCAGATCCTGCCCCCGCATGCAGGAAGTTAATCAAAGTGGTCATCCAATGACGTCACCTGAAGAGCCCACCCCTTTTGATGTCACTGGCTCTCTGGGCGACGTCATTGAATGGCCACGCCCCATGCCTATATAAGAGGTGCCGGACAGCGGGGACATCACAATGGAGAAGACAGCTTCAGGACAAGACCACATTTTTTGTTACCAGTGGCGAAGAAGAAGACTGCAGTGGCCAAGAAGACGAAAGAGGCGCTGAGGAAGAAGACAACTGCGGGAGAAGACAGCACAAGAAGAAAAGGACACTGGCAGATCACGGCACTGGAAGATCACGGCACCGTGAGATAACGGCACCAGGAGATCACGGCACCAGGAGATCATGGCACCGGGAGATCATGGCACCGGGAGATGGCGGTTCCGGGAGAAGATGGCTCTGGGCTTCTTATTTAACAACTTAAGGACCTGAAGGATTTACCCCCTTAATTACCAGGCCATTTTTTGCGATTCGGCACTGTGTCGCTTTAACTGACAATTGAGCAGTCATACGATGTTGTACCCAAGCAAAATGTATGTATATTTTCCCCACAAACAGAGCTTTCTTTTGGTGGTATTTAATAACCTTTGCGGTTTAAATTTTTTTCACTATAAACAAAAAAAAGAGCGACAATTTAAAAAAAGCTATATTTTTTACATTTTGCTATAAGAAATATCCCCCAAAAATATAAAAAACAAATTTCTTCATCAGTTTAGGCCAATGGGCCCTTTCACACGTGCGGACCGTATGTCCGCATTTTCATCCGTCCGTTGCGGATGAAAACGGGACATACATTGGTCCCTATGTGATTACGGGTGTCAGCGGATGACCATCCACTGACACCCGTAATCGTCCGCCTCCGCAAAGATCCGCATTTGTGGATGGAAGAAAATCCTATTTTTCTTCCGTCTGCCAGATCGGATCAGATGAACACGGACATACGGTCCTTGTTCATCCGATCCCTCGTAGAGGAGAGCGTAGGAAAGACAGGGCGGTCCCTGCACAGTGTGCGGGGACCGCCCTGTCAGCTGCCAGCTCAGCGGGGATTTTACGGAGGATCCCCGCTGAGCTTTTGCGGACACACGGAGTGGATCATTACTGATCCGCCCGTGTGAAAGGGCCCAATATGTATTTTTCTACATATTTTTGGTAAAAAAAAAATTAAGCATAAATTGATTGGTTTGTGCAAAATTTATAGCGTCTACAAAATAGGGGATAGATTTATGGCATTTTCTTATAATTTTTTTTTTTTACTAGTAATGGCGGTGATCAGCAATGTTTAGTGGGACTTTGACATTATGGCAGACAAATCGGGCACTTTAACACTTTTTTGGGACAAGTAAGGTTTATACAGAGATCAGTGCTGTAAAAATGCACTGATTACTCTATAAATGACACTGACAGAGAAGGGGGTTAACATTAGTGGTAATCAATGGGGTTAAATTTGGGGGGAGTGTACTGCCTGGAGGAGGAGAGAGATCGCTGTTCCTAAACACTAGGAACAGACGATCTCTCTCTACTCCCCTGTCACAACGGGGATCTGTTTGTTTACATTGACAGATTCCTGTTCTGGCTCTCTGTGAAATGCTGGTCACGAGCATCGGCTCCGGCGCCGCATCATGTGTGTGCTCCATAGTGTCTATTGCTGTTTCTTAATGGGGGCTTCCAGATTTCAATAAGCTCCCCGCCCGCAGACCCCAACAACCACAGGCGAGGGTTGTTGGGAAGAGGCTCTTGTCTTTATCAATATGGGGGGGCAGAGCCCCCCCTGCCCCACAGCACCCCCCATGTTGAGGGCATGTGGCCTGGTATGGTTCAGGGGGGGGGGTGCTCACTTGTTCCTTCCTTTTCCTGACCTACTGGGCCGCATTCTCAGATAAGGGTCTGGTATGGATTTTGGGGGGGACCCCATGCCATTTTTTTTAAAAAAAAGTTGGCTGTGGGGGGTAGGCCCAAAGCAATTATTTTTAACATCCATCTTTTAGCGGGAAAGCCTGCTTACAGCTGATGACTCGTCAATTGTTAAGGATGCAGTGGCCGGCTTATCACCTCCCTCCTTACAACCAGCTATATACAGTGTGTTTACAGTGCGATTGGCAGAAAGACTTTTGACATCCGACATGATGATTACAGCAGCAGTAAAAGGAATTTATCTCACTCTGGGATTGTTTTGATTGGTCAAAGAACAAGTCAGACTATCACAAAGTCGGATCAAAGTAGTATCCTGTTCATGAAAGTCGGATTGGATGTAGGACCAATGTAGGACCGATGTAGGACAGATGTCGCAGAGCAAAGTAGGATGAAAGTAGTACTGCTGTCGTGTAGTATAGTGTGAACCCAGCCATAGTTGGGTTGTTTTTCCTAAAACTGGAGAGTGCAAAATCTGGTGCAGCTGTGCATGGTTGCCAATCAACTTCTAACTTCAGCTTGTTTAATTAAGCTTTGACAAAAAAAAACTGGAAACTGATTGGTTTCCATGCACAGCTGCACCAAATTTTGCACGCTCCAGCTTTAGGGAATCAACCCCAGTATGCCTCTTCTGGAATAAAGAGGTGCCTGCTCACAATTTTGTATTAATCAAGTTCAATTCCACTTTCAAGTGTACATATTCGTCAGCACACCATGGATCGACAACTAGTTGTCAATCATTGGTGTGCTGGTGAATTTGTACACTTGCTTGATGTTTAAAGGACCAAACTGGTAATCGCTGCAGCACCCATCATTTTATGAACCCTATTTGCCAGGAACGTGTGCAATAGGAATATTGACCAGACTAATTCAACTTTCAGCCTGGGTTCACACATATGCGAACACAGATATCGCATGTTATTTGTACCCGCATTTCTGTGATGATCACATGCAATGTCTGTGCAATGTGAGTTCAGCCATACAGTTTGTATGAACTCGCATTGGATTGGTGACAAAAAGGTTCAGGGAATTTTCTTTTTAGCACTGGAATGGGTGTGAAGTGTGAACACCCATGTGTTGCACATATGCTGAAAGTATGGTCAATAATTCCAATGTGCGAAGGGAGCGGGCCCGGTGAAACCAGATGTGTTTTTTTTTTAAAGTTTCTGCAATGACACAAACACATGACCTACAGACTAATAGACTGGGTAGTACCTGCTATTGTGTTCATAAAAAATAAAACACATCTATATCTATAATAATAACGTCCTCATAAAAATAAACAATTGCACCTGTGCTGATAATTAATCACACAGCAGCCTTTACTGATCACAAGGATGTAAATTAAATCACTTTCACCCTGCTTATAGCCTTAAATATGCTCCCTCTTACCTGCAATAACACAAACACATGACCTTCAGACTGATAGACTAGCAACTGCTGTTCTGTTCCCACCAGAAACAAAGGTCAGTCTTTTGGTTCCCCTGCTATTAGCAATGGTTCCATTAGAATGTGCTTTCTGTCATTCAGGCTTTTCACTCTATGCTGCCATCTACTGGTGATTTAATAGAAATGCCATGAGTTTTACTTTCTCCATTAGCAAAACTATAGTCCTTTTTTATGGGGTACCTGTTTTGACATCCCTTACACATGCAATTTGATTCCTGTCCGAATCCTCAGTTCGCACTACATTCTGTGAACCAATCTAGGGTGTCATTAACATTGTATTGACACCCACAGCGGTTTACAGAAGGCAGTGTGATTTTCCTGCAGGAGAGATGCAATGCAGGAACCCACACTGGAATTGCGCTGGTTCCCGCATTGGTACAGTGTTAACGCAGGCTCAAGAAAGTTGGAAGACAACAGATGTACTGGCTAGACCACTAGGCAATAAATGATGTTAGGGGGGGGACTCAGTTCAACAAAGACTGCTGTCTTAATGCTAGACTGTATCCTATGTATATTATTATTTTGGCCATAGTTATCAGAAAATAACATTTTGCACATTTTAAAAACATTCACAAGGGTATTATTTTCTAACACATCACACAGCAATTGCCTCTTAAAACAATATCCCTATGCAATGCATGTAAACCAAAATTCACACATTCACAGATAACTTTGTGCTGGTCTTTCTAAGACAATCTTTTTATTTTCAATCATACCTCATTAATGTTGTCATGGTTTTAGAATGTCCATAAAACACAAAAAAATTTGAAAGGAAAATAGCAGCGACAAGACAGTAATTTTAAAGGCTTGCTTTTATGTAGGCGCAGTCATCATACGCAGTTCTTAGTTGTAGTCCTCTAGCTCCATCCACTGGTCACTGTGCGTTCCAGGAAACACATTCCTCTGCATTATTATGTGCACTCGCTCTTCATTATGAGCGTAAGACGCTTGAGCAGTGTATTCTAGCCTATGCTTTACTATGAATTCAAGATTGTGGCATATAAACTAAATGACATCTGTATCCGTCAGTGTCAGTCAGCTTCATATCACTGGTAATCCTCACAAGGACTGTGAGAAGGTGTCTCGGCTACATCAGCTCTGTAAATCCAAATCTCTATTAAAGATGATGCTACATTTCTTGCTGAGATCATCATTGATGGTTGATTATTTTCATTTTATTTGAGTGTTCATTTTTTTGCCTTAATGATTCCAGGGACATGGGTACAATTTACAAACATAGGATGGTAAGTGTTACTTGTATATTGGTAATGCAGCTGAATACTCCCAAACAATTATTTAATGAAAACAATATAGGCATAATTCATAGCTCCCAACTGTCCCTGATTCCGAGGGACTGTCCCTGATTTGGAACAATGGGCCAGATTCACCAAAGAGATACGACGGCGTATCTCCTGATACGCCGTCGTATCTCTGTTTCTATCTATGTGACTGATTCATAGAATCAGTTACGCATAGATATCCATAAGATCCGACAGGTGTACACTGTCGGATTTTAGGATGCAGTACCGCGGCCGCCGCTGGGGGGAGTTTGCGTCGTAAACCAGCGTCGGGTATGCAAATTAGGAGTTACGGCGATTCCCGATGGATTTTCCCGTTCGCTACGTTGCTGCCAGTCTAGTTTCCCGTCGCAAAGTTAGTCGTCGTTTGACCTGCCCTAACTTTACTCAGCAATCGTATTGCTGTTTAAAGTATGGCCGTCGTTCCCGCGTCAAATTTTAAAATTTAACGTCGTTTGCGTAACACGTCCGGGAATACGGAAGTATGCTACGCGCGTCGCCGTTTGAAAAAATTACGTCACGGCGCGCAAAGCACGACGGGAATTGCTAAACTGAGCATGCGCAGTAGGTCCGGCGCGGGAGCGCGCATAATTTAAATGGCACACACCCATTTGAATTGGCCCGCCTGGCGCCGGAGGCTGCCAGCGTAGTTTTCATCGGAAGTACTTTGTAAATCAGGCACTTGCGATGAAAACTTGCGGCGGTGTATCTACGATACGTTACGCCGCCGCTGTTCTATGTGAATCTGGCCCAATGTTCCTCATTCCTCCTCATTTGTCCCTCATTTTGGTCTGATCTTTATAGCTGTATAGAAAAAGCACTATTTATCTATCAAAAAGTGTTTTACAGTGCTAAACCTTTCATACAATTTCTAAATCGCTGCATTTGTACATTTCAAAAGCCAATATTAAGGAATAATAGTGGTAAAAAAAACACTTGTGTGTTTAACCAAACAGTTTTTTTGAGCATGATTCGCCTTTAAGAGGGTGTGGAAGTGGGTATGTCCTATGCATACATACTTTTGCTAAAAGGTGTCCCTCGTTCCCATCTCAAGTTGGGAGGTATGCATCAGAGAGCAAAAAAAAAAAAACTGTTTGGTATCTGGGACATTTATTCTGCTGTAAAAAATATAGCCGGATGTACTCAGTACCTTTTGCTTTTACCTTTTGATGATGCTATTATTGATATAATGGGGTCCAACTGTGTGCCAATGTTATACGCTCTGCACTTCTAGGTTTCTGTTGTCCTCTGTATGGTTGGGGATGGAGGTCTCAAGTGGAAAAAGCTTGGTGTACTTCAAACAGCATTACAGTCTTGCGGTGCATTTTGCAAATTTGCACTACAGAACGTGTTCCATGGGAAACTAACTATAGTGCAATTCTGCAAAATGAAAAAAGCTCTAAAACTGCATAAGGTGTGAATCCAGACTTATGCCTTGTACACACGATCGGAATTTACGTCAGATGGATTTTTTTGCCGGAATTTCCGTTCAAGCTGTCTTGCATACACACTGTCAAACCAAATTCCGACCGCCCAAAACGCAGTGATGTACAACACTACAAGGAGCCAAGAAAAATGAAGTTCAATGCTTCCGAGCATGCATCAACTTGATTCTGAGCATGCGTGGTTCTTTTTCCCGTCGGAGTTCCTTTCAGACGAACGGAATTTCTGATAGAAATGTTTTTCATCGGAAAAAAAGAGAACACGTTCTCTCTAAGTCTGTCAGAATTTCCAATGGAAAAACTCTGATGAGGCGCACACACACGGTCTAAATATCTGATGAAAAAATTCTGTCTGACTCTTTCAATCGGAAATTCCGATCGTGTGTACAAGGCGTTAAAGCCGAACTAATACTTCTCCCTGTAGCTCCTTCTCTTCTATGCCCCAAGATGCAGAGGAACAATCCACTGCTAAATGGCAGGGGAGTGCCAGCTGCTGTGGAAGCAAAGGATAGGGCAAGTAAAAACTGCCTTTTCTGTCCCCTATACCTAAATAAGCATTTAACCACGTTAACGATATGGGCAGCACCAATGCAAGGGAGCATTTTTATTGCCCCTGGACTAAGAGAATGAATGTCATAGTAATTGGCAACAGATAGGGCTAGTACAGTGAAACCTCAGATTATGAGCATAATTCGTTCCAGGAGTATGCTCATAATCCAAAGTACTTGCATATCAAAGCGAGTTTCCCCATTGACTTTAATGGGATGCAATACCGCATGCGGCCAGAGGCAGGGGGACGCCAGAGAACCTCGGAAATGGCCGAAAAGGCCCGAAAACACTTCGGCTGACCTCGGAAAGACTTCCTAGCCGAGATTTGCCAAGGTCCGCCGTGCTATCCTCGGGCCTGCGATCAGTGACGTTTGGCTCTGCTCAGCTCAGGCGCCCCCCACCTCAGGCCAAAAGTGGTACTGCACACCGATTTGGCCAGAATCGTGCTTGTGTTGCAAACAGAGTCACAATTTTTTAAAATAAAGCGCTCGTATTGCGAAACGCTCGTTAACCGCATTACTCACAATCCAAGGTTTCCATTGTATAGGCAAATCCAAGCATATACATCATCGGCACATTATATTATTCTCATGGAGACTTTTAATGGGTTATATGACAGAGAATGCCGTGCATTGTCCGTCACTTGACTCAATAAAGTCTCAATGAAGAAGAGTATAATTTGCTGGTGATCCATTGAGATGGTGGCAGTGATTTACTAAAACTGGAGAGTGCACAATCTGGTGCAGCTGTGCATAGAAACCAATCAGCTTCCATTTTTTTTTTGTCAAAGTCTTTTTGAACAAGCAGAAGTTAGAATCTGATTGGCTACCGTGCACAGCTGCACCAGATTTTTCACACTCCAGTTTTAGTAAATCAACTCCGATTCCCCCTCCCTTCCTGTCATAAAATGTTTCCAGTGGAGACACAGACGTCCACAAAGAACTTTTTTTAATCAGTAAACTGGCGAAGGATTTACTCTTCCTGTCAAATCTTTTGCCTGGAATTGGACTTTATGAGGGGTGCACCTTTAACACCCTTCTCATCTCCCCCCCAGCACTTTACATTACTAATGTTAACATAATAGGATTATTGTGATTATTGCAAGGTTTGCTTTGATTATTGTAAAGTGTGCTTTCACTGTGTTGCCTGACCACTGCTGGAGTAACCTTTCCTCCGGTCCTCATCATACACCCAGATGCATGCTGTGGAGCTCCTATACACAATAACGGACCTTCTCCAACACAAATGCTGAAGTGAAAATGATATCCATTATTCTGAAGGTTGAAAGATGTGCTAACCTAGGGCACTTTAGATAGTGAAGACTGAACTTTAGGATTATCAGTAGTACACCATTATATTACGTTTCAAGGACATGTTAAAGGGGTTGTAAAGGTTCATGTTTTTTCACCTTAATGCATTCTATGAAAAAACATCTGACAGTTACGCAGCCCCCTGTTTTACTTACCTAAGCCCGTTCACCTGCTGCGCTCGCCCCCGACGTCCTCTTCTCTGCTCAGTCTGGCCGTTGATTGGCTAGAGTGGATGGATTGATAGCAGTGCAGCCATTGGCTTGCTCTGCTGTCAATCATATCCAAGGACACGGCGCACCAGGGGGCGGGGCCAAGTGATACAGTGAGCGGCTATGGCCGCCGGGTGTATCACGGGAGTGCGCCTGCAAGAACTAACCCCTGTGGGAGAGAGCTCTCATGAAGGGGGTTAGTTCTTGCGGGGAGGAGCTGAGACAGCTGCCGAGTGACCCCAGAAGACCAGGTCTGGGGCCACTCTGTGCAAAACAAGCTGCACAGTGGAGGTAACTATAACATGTTTGTTATTTTAAAAAAAATATCCTTTACAACCCCTTTAAGATCTTGTAAAATCTTGGTCATATTGGGGTACCAGTACTTATTTGCTTAAATATATATGGATTTAGTAGCATTAATAGATTGCAACAGGCCTTTTTGCTCCTAGGTGTTATATGGATTAATGACATTCCTTCAGATGATATACGCTCCTGATAGAAGTGGGTAAAATACTGTAAACCTGGTAAACATTATTTTTTTTTCTCATGAGCTAGGTCTTATATCACTCCCCCAGGAGCATATACATTCTCTGCCTCCAGCAGTATGGACAGCAGTAAGTCTGCCCCCCCCCATACAGTATATACAACATATCTCCCCCTCCTTTCCCAGCAGTATTACCTCTCTTTTATAGCACCATCACTTTCCTTCAATAAATAAAGACTCTCTCTCTACCTCCCTCTCAATACATCTTTCACTTTAACACTCTCCCGCTAGCAGCATATATAAAAGTTATCTACTACGGTATGTATTTTTCATCTCAAAATAGTGTACAGTATCGCCTTCCAATGGTCCAAACTAGCAGTATTTAAATTTTCTTCCATAGGATATATCACAATGCATTTAGCTGTAAATACATACATTATCTTCCCTAGCACAGTGAAATAAAAAACGATTTCTGTCTTCTACAGTATATACCCCCTCAGCATTATATACAACATCATATACTCCCACAGTATACGTCTCTCTTCAGCAGTAAATACTCTCTATTGCCTTGTTTCCACTGAGTGGAACGGTTCGGGTCGGTACAGTTTGGAACGGTTAGAATGGGCTGGTCTATTCTGGTGAGCGTTTCCACTGCAAGTCGGACTGTCAGGGGCCATACAGGGTTTAGAAAAATTGCCTAGAGTGTCCACCAATCAGTGGAATGTATTGTAGCTCCGCCCTAACCGAACCGTTCCATTTTCTATGGCCCCACATCTGAAGCAGGACCCAGAATGGTGCGGTACGGTTCGGTTTTATGGCACACTTTCATAATGGAAACGCCCAAAATAGCGTACCGTACCGCACCGATCCGCTCAGTGGAAACGAGGCATATCATATGTCAGGGGTACCAACTGCAGGCATCCAGGGAAGGCCAGATATGCATAGCTACACATTTTGGAAACTGAGACCAGACTATATATGACTTAAAGTGTTTCTAAACCCACAACAGTAAAATCAGTCTGTATATGCAGTAAAGCATACTTGCTATACTCACCGTGGAACCAAGGGGTTAATCCTCTGCATTGTATAAAAAGGCTGTATTTCCTGTCTTTTCTGATCCCCCCCATTCTTCCACAGTCCCCAATCTATCTCCTGATAGTACAGAGGCTAGGGGACAAGCTGCACATGCTCAGTTTGGTGTGTATTGCTAGAGTTTTTTCTCTTGGGAGAGTGCATGTGATCAGCACAGGGCCAATCAGCACTGTTCAGAGGTCCTGCATCCTTGTTAGGCAATCAGGGGAGAATGAAAAAAAACTCCTCCTACAAGCTTTAACCAGACACTGATAGAAGTCACAAGACTGCTATATACTGCTGATGAGAAAGGGTATTAAGCTGTTTATATTTTCAAGAATTATTGCATTTCCATGTTGTGGGAGACCAGATATAGTGAACGCTGGGCTTTATGCAAGATTTATTTACAGTGAAATTCAAACACCAGTGACCAAAATACACAGCAAATGTGAAAATACAAGTGAACCATAACCAACTGACAAAAATACATAAACAACCTAAATAACAGAAAAACAAACTAGCAACTAACTATATACAATAGATACATAATTGGAACACAGAAAAGCAAGTAAATGCCAGAGATGTACAGAAGGGGGGAACCAGGGCTGGAATCTGGAACAATGGGAACAGGTACAAAGCAGCAGGGTACAAGACAGGAGCAAGCTATAGCAGGCAAAACACTAGCAAGAGGCACTAGTACAGGAGGAAATAAATACCCTCCAAGAGGCCAGTATCAGTAGCATGTTTCTCCTGCAATGAATATCTTTCCTCTCAGTAGCATCTTTCTTTTGCAGTATATATCTACCCCCCTTCCCCGAATTATATATATAACACCTGAAAATCTCTGTCTCTCTCCCCCAGCAGCAGTAGCGGCTGGTGTTTAAAATTTTCAGTGGGGGCACAAACAAACTGAAAAAAACATCAATTGCAGATACTGTGCCATCAAACCAGCCACTGTGCCATTAAACGCAGCCACTGTGACCATCAAATTCCATCACTGTGCCCAACAATTGCAGCCACTGTGCCATCAAATGATGTCACTGTGCAATCAAATGCTGCCACTGTGCCTATCAAATGCAGCCATTGTGCCATCAAACGCAGTCAGTGTGCCATCAAACGCAGCCACTGTGCCCATCAAACGCAGCCACTATGCCCATCAAATGCAGCCACTGTGCCATCAAATGCAGCCACTGTGCCCATAAAATGCCACCACTGTGCCATTGAATGCTGCCACTGTGACGCCCACTCACCGTCTGCCCCGAAACTTACCCTGTCTTGGTGGGGCAGCAGGTGACGGCGAGCGGTGTCCTCCAATGCGTCTCCTCCCTTCAGTCAGGCGTCCAGCCAATTTCAGCCAATCAAGTGACGAGTAACAGACCCGAGCATCTGATTGGCAGAGAGGCAGTTCAGTGTTAGGAAAGCGAATATTCATTCACTGTTCTAACACACCTGGGTGAACTGCGAATGCCAGTACCTTTTTGACGCCTATTAGAGCCTATGGAATAGAAAGAGGGAAGTTCTGCTTTAAGCTACTGAACTTGATGTGCACTTGGAGTCCACTGTACAGTGTAGTGATGGGGCACAGGCTGCTTTATACATAGAGGAAAGGTTGTATCGCCTCTAATGATGCTGATTGCTGTTGCTGTCTCAAGCTGTGAACAAACAAATCCCAAATTTTATCTAAGAGGAATCAGCAGAATGTTTTGGGCACCTCCAGTCCAATGCAAACAGACGTTTATTGCTTGTCATCTTTAATAAAAATCTGTTTGCATTGGATTGGAGTTGCCTCGCTGTTTGCTGCTCATTTCTGCTTTCGGATATAATTTTAATTTAACTAGAATGGGTAAATTTAAAATAACACGCTTCAGTCATTTTCCAAACATTTCCATGCTGTGAATGTTTCTTTTACATGTGTTAATACTTTTATTGGAATAAGGGGCCAAGTCTAATGATAGAATTATGAGAAGGGGCACTGTCTGTTAGTTTGTAATAGATACATTAACTATTCATTATGATCCTGCGTACTTTTGCATGCAAGAAGAGCTGCTAAAGCTCCAGATGCTTCAGTAAAAGAATACTCATTACACTTCATATATAATAAAGCATAATTTGGGCTGATCTGGTACTTTGCTTCACCTTGATAAAGGTTCTGCAAGGTCCTCAAATGTTTTCTCTTATCCCTGTCCAACTTCTAAAAGTGTACTGTCATCTGGTGATGCAGTACTCCTATACATTTCTACCTAGTTCAACCCAGAGCTTACAAGGGCTTTTTCTTGAGGTGAGAGGTGAATATGGAGGTGGAGGAGTTTGCGGAAGGTTAGTGTAAAGCCCTGTAAACATGGGCCAGAATCTCGTCAGGAAAAAAAAAACTTAGTTTTTCCTGACGAGATTCTTGGCAAGAATCTCTTGCCGCCCGAGTGTACAGACACTCCATTCAAAAGAATCGTGGTTCTTTTGAATGGCAAGAACGTGATGATGTCATCCTGTACGACGAGCATGCGCTCGTCACATTCGATGCTATCACCGCCATCTTGCTGCTCCCAATGACTATATACAGTATAATGAAATTCATCTGCTTTTTGGTGAACCACAACACACAGATGTGAATAATTGTGCATTCCGTTGCACTGTATTGTCGGAAAACCATTTAAAGTGAGTGGACTGCCTTAATGTAGAACACAATGACATGGGTATAGGTGTGGATGAAGCCTTGAAGTTTAAACCCCATAAAGAAATTAATGAGTATTGCTGATGTAGGCTATGTAAACACAAGTAGTTTAATTACAGCCCTTGCTTATTATGTGAATGTTTTAAAACAATGTAATATGTTTAACCACTTCCCACGGGGAGGACATACATGGACATCCTCCTATTTCAGTGGTTATACCGGGCTGATGCCTGCACCTACAGGCATCAACCCAGTATTATTCTCCTCAGCTGGCGATTCCCTTCATCGTAAGAACCATCATAGCGGCAGTTCAGCTGCTTGATAGTTCTTACAGGCGATCAGTGAGCCGGAGAAGGAATCCACCAGCGGCGGAAGTTGACCATAGAGATTTCCAGGGAACAGATGGTCCCTGTCATCTCTATGACTCTCGGAGGTCCGGGTATGACGTTATGATATCACGCCCGGCCTGGCAGTTGTAAATACTGCCATGCACTCGGCCGGAAAGCCAAGATCGTCCAGCCTGGAGGAGAGATGTGGGGTTTTATCTCCACAAAGAGGACCTGTCACGCACTATTTCTACAAGGGATGTTTACATTCCTCGTAATAGGAATACAAGTAATCAATAAAATAAACAACAAAAAAGAAAACATTTTTAAATCGCCACCGTCCCCGCGAGCTTGGACGCAGAAGCGAACGCATATGTACGTCGCGCTCACACATGTAAACAGCATTTAGGTCACACATGTGAGGTATCGCCATGAACAGGGGAGGTCTATACCAAGACCTTCTCTGTAACTCTAAACAGGTAACCTGTAAAGACATTGGGGTAGATTCAGGTAGCAATTACGCCTGCGTATCCATAGATACGCAGCCTAATTGCTAAGTAGCGCCGGCGTATCAACTTTCTGTATTCAGAAAGCTTGATACGCCGACTGTAGCCTAAGATACCACTGGCATAAGGTTCTTATGCCGTCGTATCTTAGGCTGCATTCTGACGCTGGCCGTTAGGTGGCGTTCCCGTAGTTGTCAGCGTAGAGTATGCATATTGCATACTCACGCCGATTCCCAAACGTACGCGCGCCCGGCGGTCATGTTTTACGTCGTTTGCGTTCGTCGCTTTCGTCGTAAGGCTGCTCCTGCTATTAGGAGGCGCAGCCAATGGTAAGTATAGACGTCGTTTCCGCATTACGATTTTCGAAATTTACGTCGTTTGCGTAAGTGGATCGTGAATGGCGCTGGACGCCATTTACGTTCACGTCGAAGCAAATGACGTCCTTGCGACGTCATTAACCGCAATGCACGTGCGCAGTATGTTCGGCGCGGGAACGTGCCTAATTTAAATGATCCACACCCCCTATGGGATCATTTAAATTACGCGCGCTTACGCCAGCCCCTTTTACGAAACGCCGCCGCAAATTACAGAGCAAATGCTTTGTGAATGAAGCGTAGCTCAAGTAATTTACGGAGGCGTAGCGTAAAAACGGTACGCTGCGCCGCCATAGCAGTGCGCGCCCCTACCTGAATCTGCCCCACTGAAAGCGTTGCCTATGGAGATTTTTGAGTACTGAAGTTGGGCACCATTCCACGAGCGAGCGCAATTTTCAAGCATGACATGTTAGTTTTTTTTTTGTTTAATTCAGGATTTTTTTTTTCCAAGAAAAATGTGTTTGAGAAATTGCTGTGGCAAAAAAAGTTGCAATGACTGCCATTTTATTCCCTAGGGTCTCTGCTAAAAAAAACATATATAATGTTTGGGGTTCTGAGTAATTTTCTACAAAAAAAATATGATTTTTAAATGTAGGAGTGAAGTGCCAGAAATGGCCTGGATGGGAAGTGGTTAAAGAACCCCCCAAAAAAAGCTTAATTTTGTTTTTATTTTTTACAAATGATTTGATTATTAATAAAACTCAAAACTGTTTCGCTGAATTTTAGCAGAAGTTCCCCTAAATCACACATACTACTGTTTAAAAGGAACACTGTATGGATGTAAAGGTCAATAATGGATAACCAATTATTTTCCAGTAATTGTCCATGAGCAGGAAATGCAGTGAATATTGTGCTAATTTGGTAATTAAAGGGAAAATTATGATGTATTCTGCACCAAATGTATGAATGTGTGTTAATGAGAGTCACATATGCATTTCACAGCTGCGTTTTAGGGGAACACAAATATAGATATGATTAGGGTAGCAGAATTTTAAAGTAAAATGTCTAGAAATCTCTTTATATCTCCTTAAAATGACCTAAAAATAAATATCACAAACCTGGGCAATTCAAATTTATCATACAGTATAAAATATATGAGCAGGGGTACCTTAAAGAAAACGACATAACAGAATAATCGATATGCCCAGAGATAAAAACAACTGAAGTTATTAAAAAATCTTGACTTCGAAATTCAAACTACAAACCTACACAGTCAAATTTGACTCTTCCTGAGCTTCTCTCTTCCACCTTTAATGAGATGCGCAGTCTTGAAACCAATAGGCCCCTTTCAGACAGACGGATAGAATGGTGCTTTTTAGCTGCGGATTTTCTATTTTTCTACCGCAGCTAAAAGCACACAATGTTTTTTTATGGCCCCATTCACACACAGCGTTTGCGTGCGATTTCGTTACATGCGGTTTGGTGCGAATAGAAAAAATAGAATTTAATGCGTCCAGGTGCGATGTAGCGCAGCTATATGCACATAACCGCAGGTAATCGCAGTCTTTTTTGTCAACTGCGGATAGCAGCGTTGGGAAAAAAAAAACAACAGGAAGCACATCATCATTCATTAGCATACCTGGGACATGACACAGGAAGTACTAGGGATAGAGGAAAGAGGAGAAGAGGAGAAGACAGCATGGCGGCCAGAAACATCTCCCATGAGGCCATTATAGCCCTGGTGCATGGAGGTTAAAGGGTGCACCCAGTAACGACGGGGACGTCTTCTGGACTTGATGGCTCTTCTCTTCATTTTCATGAATAGCAAGATGAGCATTGCAATCAAACTACCCATACATGCCTCCATCTTGAAAGATCTCAGGACAATACACAGAACGCTCCTCTCACTCCAAACTTCAACACACACTCAGCCAGGGAACAAAGGAGACAGGAAATAGATGTTTTGAAATGCAGAGGACCGAAATGCATCATGGGTAGAATTCAAGGGACCCAAACAAAAACAACAAAAAAAATAAAAAGGGTTGCTATGGAAATGAATACCGCAGCTAAACGCGGCCGCAATTAAACGCATGTAAACGCATGTAATCGCAATGTGCAAATGCAGCTAATCGCAGTGCCTGGAGCCTTGAATTTCACAAAACATTTGTAGTGCTTTTAACTGCGGCAAAACAGCCGTCCGTCTGAAAGGGGCCATAGGGTGGGCTCAGAAGTAGTATGTGGCCAAACTTGAGTTTTACGGGAAATGTGCATACTATTGTAATTTCAGCTGCCTATGTCTCTGGATCAACTTTACAATTTTTTTCAGGTTTGTGACAGGTTTTTATACAGACAGGGTCTGATTTGCTGAATTGTAATGTAAATTGAAGGGAACTGGTATTCCCTTTAAACTTCTAGTAAAGAAGAAGCTCTATTTTTTTTTTTTTTTTCAATTTCACATGATTGAATGTTTAAATGGCATTTCGCTTCACACTTTTTAATCAGGTCCTAAGTGTTAATAATTTAGGAGTCAACCTAAGAAACCAGTATTTAGTTGTGATACATTTATTGCTTATCTGTCTTTTGTGTGTATATGCTGCTGAGAATTTTACCAAGCTAAGCCACTTATGTTTTCCCTTGCCTATGTGCTATAGCAGAACAGCTACAGAACCTGACATATTTATACCTGAATAAGCTCAGCTGGAGGCCCAATTTTCTTAACTGTTCTGAATACAGAGAATGTTTCATGCTTGGCATTTGCAAGGCAGATCTGTTCCCCATGTGGTCGTTGCTCCAAGACATATTTATATGTGTATGAATGCAAATTTAGGGATGGAGTATCTACTGCAGGTATGGGCAAAAAAGACCATTTTTGCAAACAGAATTTTGTTTCATGTGGGAAATGTGTCTTAATGCAATTCTTATATTTGTACGGGGTGTTGGCAGTATGTAAAATTAAAAAACTCTTACGCAAATACTATACACCTCACCAAACTTACAAGTGTTAGTATATAAATGTTGTGTCCCTGCTGGTGCTGCTAATCTCATTCAGTGTTCCACACACTTTCAATCAAATATGGTAACTATTATGGTGAAGTACTGCACTCACGTATTCTAGTGTATATAATCAAACAAAATGTATATACCAAACAACTATACATTTCCAACATATCTAAAACCAATAAAAAAAAAGCCTGCATTCTGAAAACACCTTCACATTGAATATCAATAAGACCATATCTCCCCACTTTTTGAGATGGGATTGAGGGACACCTATCAACAAAAGTATACAGGCATAGGACACACCTCCTGAAGGAGAATTGTACAAAAAAATCAAGATTGGTTAAACCCAAAAGTGTTTTTTTTTACCACTACTATTCCTTTATATTGGCTTTTGAAATTTACAAATGCAGCAATTTAGAAATTGGAAGAAATGTTTAGGGCTGGGAAACACTTTTTGATAGATAACAAGTGCATTTTATATACATCTATATAGATCAGACCAAAATCAGGGACAAATGAGGAGGACAGAGGGACTTTGCTCCAAATCAGGGACAGTCCCTCGAAATCATGGCTCCCGACAGTTGGAAGCTAGGATAAGACCACAACATATACAGTGATAAAAAGTCCCGCTATAAGAATCACAAATCCTTTTTGTTTGAAATATTGAGCTTCACATTAACCACTTAAGACCGGGACCATTACGCAGGTAAAGGACCTGGCCAGTTTTTGCGATTCGGCACTGCGTCGCTTTAACTGACAATTGCGTGGTCGTGCGATGTGGCTCCCAAACAAAATTGGCTATAAACAAAAATAGAGCGACAATTTTGAAAAAAAAAAACAATATTTTTTACTTTTTGCTATAATAAATACCCCCAAAAAAGATCTAAAATTTTTTTTTTTTCTCAGTTTAGGCTGATACGTATTCTTCTACATATTTTTGGTAAAAAAAAAAAAAAAAATCGCAATAAGCGTTTATCGATTGGTTTGCGCAAAATGTATAGTGTTTACAAAATAGGGGATAGTTTTATTGCATTTTTATTAATAATTATTTTTTTACTACTAATGGCGGTGATCAGCGATATTTTTCGTGACTGCGGCATTATGGCGGACACATCGGACAATTTTGACACATTTTTGGGACCATTGTCATTTTCACAGCAAAAAATGCTATAAAAATGCATTGTTTACTGTGAAAATTACAATTGCAGTTTGGGAGTTAACCACTAGGGGGCGCTGAAGGGGTTAAGTGTGACCTCATGTGTGTTTCTAACTGTAGGGGGGCGGGGCTGGACTTGTGACGTCATTGATCGTGTTTCCCTATATCAGGGAACAGACAATCAATGACAGCGCCACAGTGAAGAACGAGGAAGGTGTGTTTACACACACCTCTCCCCGTTCTTCAGCTCCTGTGACCGATCGCAGGACTCCGGCGGCGATCGGGTCCGTGCGCCAAGGACCCACGGCTGGGCACTTAAAGAGGACGTACAGGTACGTGCTTGTGCCCAGCCGTGACATTCTGCCGACGTATATGTGCAGGAGGCAGTCCTTAAGTGGTTAATCCTCCAACGTAATCACCTTGTGTCCTTCACCTTCCACCCCATCTGTTCATATTTATTTTGGTCTTAAACCTTTAACAGGATTCGTTAATTCCTGTCATTGTTCATTCCACCCCTTCTTGGTTTAGTTAAACGTGCCCACAAACACCACTGGTTCACTTCTCCACTAATTTCCACTTTCCCTTTCGGTGCTTTCCCGGATCGCTGGTTCCAATCCATTTTCTTTTTGTCAGATTTGTCAAAGTAAAACTTGTTGTGGGCATGCATTAAGAAGATGTTATAAATGTTATGTAGGAGTCCTTTTCATAACTTCTTGATCTCCTTGGGTATGTTGAATTCTGTTTGACTAGTATTTATGATATACAAGTATTGTTGTACATTTTATTATTTGTCTGCTTTTTTTCACTGTTACGAAATCAATCACTCAAGTATCTGGAAGATTCATTCATAGTGAATTTTGGGTAAAAGTCAGATTCAATGCTTTATAAATGCAGTATGCCCCAGTTAAAGCCAAGATAAAGATACAAGCACAAAGTCATACGTTTTTAAACCAGATTGGCAATGGCAGCTCCCATATTTACAGGTTCAATTTATTGGCCTCTAACATCTGTATACTTCAGAGATAAATCAGAGTCTGCACACATATAATGTAATGCCCCGTACACACGAGTGGAATTTCCACCAGCAAAAGTCTGATGTGAGCTTTTTATCGGAAATTCCCACCGTGTGTATGCTCCATCAGACTTTTGCTGGCGGAATTTCCACTCGTGTGTACGGGGCAGGTTCTCAATTTTTAAGCCGGAAAAATTCCTATCGGAAAATCCGTTCGTCTGTATGCAATTCTCATGGGGGAAAAACATGCATGCTTGGAAACAATTCGACGCATGCTCGGAAGCATTGAACTTTCTCGCCTCGTTGTAGTGTTGTACGTCACCGTGTTCATAACGCTCAAAAGTTCAGAGAACTTTTGTGTGACCATTTGTGTGAAAGCCAAGCTTGAGTGGAATTCCGTTGGAAAAAAACATCCAACTTTTTTCAGACATAAATTACACTAGTGTGTACAGAGCATAAGTATATAATATGGCAGTTGCATACACAAGCAGTTCTCATGCTATGTGGGGATAGAGTTTTCTAAAATGATTACACATCTTATCCTTCTAAAGTTCCAGTGATGCCAAAGCTGAACTCCGGGGATGGTCTTTTCTGCATACTTACAGTGGACTGGCCTGAACCATGTAAGTATGCACATCTCATACATGAGGGACCACTGGAAAAGCTGATGATCACTGTTGTAGTTGGCGCTACTACAGTGATAACAATGGTTTTCCAGGTCCTGTACCAAGCCTCTACCCCACTGCACACTTACCACAGGGGTCACTCGTTTAGCACTACTGACAATCACAGAAAACCTTGTGTTGTTTTAAATTGACACAAAGTATTTTCTGATAGGACAGGGGGGGTGATGCCATCTCACCTGGTCCAAAAAGAGAATGTCTTGTATTCTTTGAAGAAATAAAAGACGTTCTATGAATGGCAGCAGTGTCAATCAGGTGACCCTCAGTGGTGAGTGTGCAGTGGGGAACCATTCAGCTTAGTACACAGGAAATAGTGGCCATTACTGTAGTAGCATGGATTATTATAGTGACTGTTTGCTTCCACAGCTGCCCCTTAGGTATTAGATATTCTATCCAAGCTGGACCAATATAAGTATGCAATAAAGCTAATACCTGGAATTCAGCTTTAACCTCCCTGGCGGTATGATTCTTTCTGAAAAAACATGCTGAAAGCGGTACAATTATTTTGCAAGGAAATTTGGCGTTTTATACTGTAGGCCTGTGATTTTTAGGAATAAGTCACTTAAATCTGACCAAACAAGAATCTAATAGGCATCCCGGGTATGACATTTTTTTAAAAACAACGTTTTAAATTATAATATAATAAATAATTATAAATAATTATAGCAAGTAATATAATTAAAATAAAAATTATTCAATAATGTAATCAACTCAAAATCACTGAAATTTGCTCAGTTGCAGAATTGTTGCTGTCATTATTTTTTTTTTATGACGAATTTCCCCGCAAATCGCTATCGCACAATTCTGCAAGTGATTATAATTTATTATCGCTGTTTTCTAGCTGATCTAAAACCATTTTTGACATAAAAAGACACTTTTGGTTGCTATGGACAATCTACAGTTTTCAGGCAGAAAGAAATGTTTTTATTATATAAAATGACATGTAGGACACTGGACAGACCACTAGGGACAAGGGGGGTGTGTTTTTTTTTTACATACAGTACTGTAATCTATAAGATTACAGTATACTGTATGTATAGTGTTTGTTTACTTTTTTGAATTTGGCGCCGATCTCTGCTCCCGTGCGTCGTAACGTCGCAGGGATCGGAGATCGGCGGCACAGGAGGACGCTGTGTGAATCGAGCGAGGTCCCGCTTGCTCACACAGCACGGTGACATCGCTGGATCCAGGACAAGGTAAGCCAGCGCACGCTGCAGGCTCTGCATATCTACCCCGAGCGTGACTCGGGGTTACCGATTTTGGTAGAAAAAATCAACCCCGAGTCACGCTCGGGGATACCGCCAGGAGGGTTAAAGTGACATTAAAAGCTTTCTCTCTCTTTTTTTTTTATTTTTATTACGAACAGGTTATACTTATCAGCTCATTGCAGTAGTTTTTCACAGAGCAACCCCGACCCTCCTCTTCTCTGCATTTTTTTTACTAAGCTGTCAGCAATGAAGCACATTGACCGCTGACTCATCAGTTGTTAAGGACACCGCGGCTGGCTTCCCAGCCCCGCTCCTTAACAACCAGCTTATACTGCACCCAGATTGGACAAAGCTTTGCCCAATCAGGCCTCGTACACACAACCGTTTTCCTCGACAGAATCCATCAAGAAACTTGGTGGCAGAGCTTTTTTGCTGAGGAAAACGGGCGTGTGTATGTTTTTCATCGAGAAAACTGTCGAGGAACTCGACGAGAAAAAAGAGTTCTCTTTTTCCTCGATGGGAGTCTCAATTTCCTCGTCATGTTCCTTGTCGGGCTGGTTTTCGACGAGAAACACGTTCGTGTGTATGCTAAAAAACCTGTGCATGCTCAGAATAAGGTATGAGACGGGAGCGCACCTTCAGTAAAAGTAGTGTTTGTAATGGAGATAGCACATTTGTCACGCTGTAACAGTCTGAAAAGTGCAAATCATCTCTTACCAAACTTTTACTTAACACGCAGTAACATGAGATTAGCAAAAGCAGCCCCAAGGGTTGTGCCAGTGGAATCGAACTTCCCCTGCCGTTGTATGTGTTGTACGTCACCACGTTTGAGAACGGGGAGATTTGGTCTTGACAGTGTTTACGCAAAGAAAGCTTGTCAAGTTTCTCCACAAGCCTGACAAGGAACTCGTCGGGAAAACAATGTTTCATTTACGACGAGTTCCTCGGTCGTGTGTACGAGGCCTCAGAGTGCAAAATGCACTGTGCAAATTTGGGTGGCAAAACTGGGCGAACAGCCAATGTTCGGCCCCAACTGATGCTCGGGCTGAACCATTCGCCCAATTCTATTTATCTATTATGTTTAAAGCCACTAATCAGTATAAAACATGTCACAGAAAATTACTTCTAACTAAATGAATCAACCAGATTGGCAAGGCTTACTAAACTAAATCACGTCATTTTGCTGTACCTGGGCTGTAAGATGTGTTTTAATTCAAAAACAGCAACCTTTTGCTAAAATATATTGGGGCTGCTATACTAAAACTGGAGAGTGCAAAATATGGTGCAGCTTTGCAGAGAAACCAATCAGCTTCCATTTTTTTGTCAACGCTTATTGAACAGGCCCCTGGACGATGTCAATCTCTGATGAAACTAGTAGGCATAATTCGTTGTTGCGTTAATGCTGCCTAATTCAACAGCAATTCGACTTCTTGTGATCCCAACCACACATCCAACAATAACACTCTCTGCTCTGCTCTGCTCTCTGCTCCTCCCTCACCGTGCTGAACTCCCTCTCAAAATGGTGTACAGGGGGCAGAGGCTATAGCCGCATGTCAAAAACGAAAGTAAAATACGAGATTTCGAATTGCTACAAATAACTGCAATGTATTTAGAAAAGTATAAATCCATAAGAAGCACATTAGGCAGCGCCATTGTTAGAGAGACACGGCTGTACGAGGGTGAGGTACTGAAAACTTACATGCAGCTGTGTAGAGAAGACCAATTAGCCCCACGGGGCTTCTATCAGTATCTCCAGCTCCGACATGCTCTACAGAAACAACAACAAACATGATCACTGGTGGTAACTTCACCGTCACCTTTGATGACGGCGGTTCTGCAAGCAGAAGCTCGGAGAGGACTGATAACAAAAATATACGAGGGACTGTTAGCAACAATTCAGAGTCATGCCTCCCTTAGAAGCCGCAGGAAGTGGGTGGAAGACATTTACGAATCAACAAACCAAAAAAAAGTTACGAATCAACAAAAAACTATGTATTCTACCGAAAGTACGAATTATAAATCAACTAAAAATAAGGCTTACATTAATACGAATCTTTCCGATTCAGCGAAAAATGGCGCTTGCGAAAATACTAATTAGTCCAAACACGAAAAATCCCGTTTAGTAAAATTACGAATGATTACGAATCAACAGGACGGAAAAGAAACTAAACAAATTTTGCAGTCTATTTTGCACCCCTTTTTCTCCCTATTATATAGGACTGTGCAATATGGTATATGTCTTTTTTAACCTATTTTCCCAATAAGGAGTTTTTTAAATACTGCACAAATTGATACATATGCCGAGATGTTTTTGGCAAGAAATGTTTATTATTGATATGCATGACTCTGTTTTAGTTTTTATGTTGTTTTTGTGGTATCACACATTAGATTTGCAGCTGTGTATTTTAGATTTATTTTATTCAACTATTCGGGAGCGTGGTTTATTTTCCTCATGTTTAATTGAACAAGCTGAAGTTAGAAGCTGATTGGCTACTATGCACAGCTGCACCAAATTTTTCACTCTTCAGTTTTAGTAAATCAACCTCACTGATTGTCTGCTAAACCAAGTGCTCTAAAGAAGCACATTTTCAAAGTTTCTCCTAAAATGTATACAGTAGCTATATATATATATATATATATATATATATATATATATATATAATGCATTTCATCTTTAACTGGAACCAAATTAAAGTCATATTTTCAAGACGAAAGTCTCCGTCGGAGACTCTTTACCACGTGATCAGCCGTGTCCAATCACGGCTGATCACGATGTAAACAGGAAAAGCCAGTAATGTCTGTCAGACGCGAGTAGAGGAGAGCCGATCAGCTGCTCCTCTGACAGGGGGGGTTTGTGCTGATCGATTATCAGCACAGCCCCTCCGAGGATGCCCATACTAGACCACCAGGGATGCCACTATGCCACCAGGGATGCCATCAGACCACCAGGGATGCTCACCACCAGGTATGCCACCCTAGACCACCAGGGATGCCAATCAGTGCCCACAATGGATGCCAATCAGTGCCCACAATGGATGCCAATCAGTGCCCACAATGGGCCTCACTAATTGGCAGGCATTGTTGTTTGGCACTGATAGGCATCCATAAGTACAATACAGTACATCCGTGACACCTATTAGTGCCCATCCATGCCACCTATCAGTGCCCAACCGTGCCACCTATCAGTGCTGATCCATGCCGCCTATCTGTGACCATCCATGTCACCTATCTGTGCCCATTCATGCCACCTATCTGTGCCCATCCGTGCCCATCTGTGCCACCTATCTGTGCCCATCCGTGCCGCATATCAGTGCCCATCCGTGCCGCCTATCAGTGTCCATCCGTGCCGCCTATCAGTGCCCCATCAGTGCTGCATATTAGTGCCCATCAGTGCCCATCAATTCCACCTCATCAGTGCCGCCTTATCGGTGCCTGTCAGTGCAGCCACATCAGTGCCCATCAGTGAAGTAGAAAATGTACTTATTTACAAAGTTTTGTAACGGAAACAAAAAAAAAGCATTTGTTTTTCAAAATTTTTAGGCTTTTTTTTGCAGAAAAAAAAAAACCTAGTGGTGATCAAATACCACCAAAAGAAAGCTATATTTGTGGGAACAAAATGATACAAATTTAGTTTCAGTACAGTGTAGCATGACCGCGCAATTGTCATTCAAAGTGCAACAGCGCTGAAAGCTGAAAATTGGTCTGGGCAGGAAGGTGTATAAGTGCCCTGTATGGAAGTGGTTAAATGCTGCTTGATGCAATTAGAATAGGATGAGGATAGGACTGAAGAAAAATAACATGAAAGTAGCACAGAAAGACCATCAACAGTAAGTGTGCATGTAAACAGGTGAATGATTGAATGATTTTGAACATCTCACATATTAATCAGAGTAACAGTAAATGATCCATTTGTGAAGAAGGCTGAGCATTGTCTCATGGGTAGATAATTGGCTCACGTTGTCAAATAGTAAATCACCGCTGTCCTGCTGTACCAGTGTCTGATTCTGTTTGTACATACATATTAGTTATAACATTACAAGCATCACTATTAAAGAGCAGTATTAATAGAACCATATAAATAAAGGTGGAGACAGGGTTATCTGTTACACTAACATCATAGGTTATAAATGAGAGTGTTAGCTAATGTATCATAGACATCCGCATTGTTTCTTATTCAGGTCACACAAAAAACAGTCCTCTATATTAGCGAAGTTCTCGGCAGATAAAAAAAAGGTTACCATTTTATATTGGGTAAATTGTCTGAACAACTGAACTTACTGATACTGCTCTTTTTTTCTACCCCAAATTAATTTGAAAGATTGGTTTACAGTGTGCATGTGTGTCCTTGATAATCTTTTTAATGATTTTTCTTTATAATATTATAATTATAAACCAATTTTTCCTATGCACTTGTGCTCCCCGGTCAAAGGAATTACTGGTGAAAAAATATAAAAAGACTTTGAACTTTACGTTGATGGGTCAGAGCGCATGCGAAAACATGATTGTGCTAAACATTGAACTCATCCATTCACACTGAGTTCCCCCACCTTTGGCTCAGACCCTTTGGTGCCTGCTCACCACAATCACTTGTTAACACATAAGTCTGGTTTCTGTGTTTACAAGTGACAGCTCTGAACTCTGTGTATAACCCCCCCTCAACTATGCATTCTGTATGTAATGCAATCCTGGTATTTAATGCCCCTTTAAGACCCTTCTACTGTTTGTGAAATCTGAACGGGGTCGTGGTTGAGTTCCTGCACCTATTTTCTGAGAAAAAAGGCTCTGGTTATCACAGTGATGAAATGGTAAAACCTGCCCCTGTACTTTGTCTCACTTTCTGAATGGAGAAAAAGATACATTGGGTTTGATATACTAAAGGGAAAAAGACTGTGCACTTTGCAAAGTGCGGCTGTGGTTGCCTATCAAGTCCATTACTATAAAAAATAGAAAGCACATCATTTTAATAGTGGAAAGCATAACGTTTTGTGTATTGCATTTACACTGAAGCGACAAATCACATGACCCCCTTCAAAAGATCTGTCTTCTGATTTACTGTAGAAAGACAGGTCTCCAGGCGTATTGCGTTCTTGGCATATATGATAAGTAGGTGTCACTTTGTGACGTTACTATCTCTTTTGCAGCCTGATAGCTTTTCTATCTCCATATTAGAGCTCGGTGCAAATTAGCTCATGAGTTATCAGCAATCTGATGGAGCCTGACACATTCTATATTGCACTGAATATGCCACTACACTAAATACAAGCTTTAAATAACTTTAGTGCCATTAACAGGTTCTGAGGTCTTCTGGTAAATGATAAAGAAAAACGCCACATTCAAATATTTCATGTTAATTGTTCTTCCGATTGCCGAAACGATATGTTGTAGCTATTAGATCTCACGCAAAGGTCCGTAGAAAAAAAAAAAGACGACATTTTACACAGAGAATTAGTTGCAGAGGACCGGATTATTCCACATTTGTCGCTAAGGCGGTGATATTACATGTATATGGGAAACGCTGCATATAATGTGATTATTGCGAGCTGCAGTAAGAGAATGCAGCTAATACTCATTGCAGCCATTAAGCTTGTTTACAAATGGGCCTCTCAACCACATAACACTTGATTGAAGAGCATCCCAGTATTTGTAACAGGATTGTGTCAGAGAACATGAGCTGTGAATATGAAAATAGATGTTAAGCCGCTTTGAGGGATTTGTGTATTCTGTACTCAACAAGAAACATTTTTAAATTCAGTCCTATGAAGCTCCCTGGGGTTTATAGTGAAAATGATCAGAAAGAACAGAAGACATAAAAAGGTATGAAAAATTACCTTTGCATCTACCCCTTGGGGCACGAAAGTAGAGAAACAAATTATAGGAAAAGCTGACAATCAAGACAGCAGCAGTTTATATATTCGGAGATGTACAGGAAAGGTTTGGCCGGTGGCCTGTGAATTCTAACTTTTAAAGTGATTATTCTATAGTGCCCTGGGCCAAGGATGTTAAAAATCCCTTTTTTTTTTTGGAGTCTATGTGTGTGTTTGTAACTGTGAAAATGTGTCTATGAGGATGGCGCAGAGACATCGGCAAAACTTCACAAAATGTAAGATTAGAGGAGGATGTCCGTCCGTGTCAGCTTCATGTATGTCATCAGGTCTATCTACTGTGATAATTCATTCTTCCCCCTTCTTCTCTTCTGCAAATGTTCCATGTACAGTACATGGAGCTACAGAGCTTTCAAAGAAAATAAAAAGCTCAATATATATATATGTGTGTTTTATATATAAAGAAAAAGTAAACTGTATCAACAGCAGATGTGGGTCACTCGACATTTGCATGTACAGAACTACTGTAAATAAGCAGAGGCATGCAACTCTATTTAACGCTTACGCTTTTCATGTTAACAGCCTAATAAAAATGGATTTAAAGCATGACATGAAAAAGTCTTGATCTTTGGTTCCAGCATTGCAATCACCAGGTATCATACAATATATATATATATATATATATTAGGGTTGTCCCGATTTTTTAAGACCAAATACAAGTACCGATACTTTTTTCAAGTACTCGCCGATACCGATTACCGATACTTTTTAAATGTCATGTGACAGTTTCTCAAAGCATCGGAGCCTGAATACTGGATAGTAATCAACGCCCTACCCCAACCCTAGCGACCTGAGTTGTGCCGTGGTCGCCCGTGAGGGTACGCCTAAAAGAGGGCATACCCTATGAAGAAGTAATTTAAAAAAGGGGGACTGGGTGGGTGGGCACCCGGAAGCAGCGCCGACGTGCACTGGGAGAAGAGGGCGAGCATAAGAAGCCCCACGCTCCTCCCACAAACCCAGGCAAGCCAATGGCTAGCCTTAACACTTGTGATCGGAGCCTGAATACTGGATAGTAATCAACGCCCTACCCCAACCCTAGCGACCTGAGGTGTGCCGTGGTCGCCCGTGAGGGTACGCCTAAAAGAGGGCAAAGAGACACCAATTTAGGTACAGTAATAGTTTAATGACAACTTGAAACAGATACATGCTTAAACCAATAACACCTCAAAAGCCTGCCTAACCTCTGCGTGGGGGTCTGGAATGTAACGCTGGAAGCACGAGGGCTGCCAGCGGCCCATGTACTTAATGACATGAGCCGGGACCCCCTGTCTGGAAGCTGCAGAAGCAGCACCGATTCTAAAGGAATGTCCCGAGAACCTATTCGGGTTAAACCCCAACCTCCCAACCAGAATCCTTATATGGGAAATGAACTGGGATGAGGAGAGGGCCAAGGTAGGAAAGGGAAGCAAGGGGCTCTCAGGCGGAGCTGCGGCCAATAAACCCACAAGCCGGTCCAAAACCTTCACCGGACACCAGGCCATGTTGGAGCTATAAAACTTTACCACGAACCCCTGCCCCACCTGCCTAGTCTTGTTATTGGGCAGCTGCAATGCAAAATGATCCGGCCACCTGATGAGATCCCCTTTGCGGAGAGCAGGGGAGTAGGGTCCTGCTCTGGCAACCTCCCCAGGCCTGAGGAATCCGAAGAAGCAGAGGAACACTGCCACCTCCAAGACCAAACTGGGACCCACCCCGAAAGGTGACAGGGCCAGTAAATCCGCCAACCCCCGCACCATGGACCCTGAGATGGGCAGACGTGTCACCACCGGTCTTCCCTGCGCCTTCTGGATACCCCTGAGCATCGCCCTGACGGGATAAGCCGCAAAATGGACGGCGATGCAGGTTGAGCCAGGGAAAAATAATGCTGGATACCTGCTAAGTACACCTTGATGGTATTATGCGACAGACCTAGACCATCATGACAAAAAGCCATGAAGGCCAACATGTAACTGATATCATGACCTCTGGTGCAAGGATGAAGGCACGTAAATTTGCAAAAACACCTCCAAGCCGTCTCATATGCCCTGCGTGTGTTACTGGCCAAAGAACCATGGATAAGTTCCGCTGCCCGAGACCCGAGGGTTCTCAGTCCAACCTCAGCTGGGCAAATGGCGGCACCGGCAAGCCCCTCCGATCCGCCTCCCGATGCTGCCGAAAGAAACGAGGGAAATCAGACCTGGACAATGCATTTGCCGCCCCATTGTCCACCCCGCTGACTCCCCCCGAAAGTCAAAATTAAATCTGAGCCCCAACCAGGTCAGCCTGCGCATGAACGCCATGATTGTAAGGGAACCTGACCTCCCCTTGTTAATGATAGCCACGGTGGCAATATTGTCGGTAAAAAACACGACCGTATGACCAGACCACAAGGGCCCCCAGGTATATGCTGCGGCCACAATGGGGATAATTTCGAACAAAGCGGACGTTCGGGAAAATCCCGGAATCTCCGCCACTTCTGGAGGCCAGGGCCCAGCGAGCCACTGCCGCCCGCAAATGGCCGCAAAACCCACTGATGCGGCGGCATCAGAAAACACCCTGGGGGAGGCTGGGGTGGGGAGTCGGATGAACAAGGACACCCCATTCCAGTCCCTCAAGAACAGATCCCACATGAGCAGGTCTGCCCTAGCATCGGCTTCCAACCGCACCCTCGAGTCGGCCTCCTGAAAGAGCGGCAGGAGAGCCAACAGGCGAGACACAAAAGACCTACCCTGTGGGATAATACGCATGGCGAAATTCAGCATGCCTAAGAGAGACTGCAACTCCCTCTTAGAACATACTGGGGATCTAACAAAGCCATGGATGACCCCACGAATCCTGACCAGCTTGTCCTGTGGCAAGCTAGCAACCATTCGCACCGTATCTAACGTGATCCCAAGGAAGGTAACTGTGGTAGCTGGACCCTCCATTTTGTGGGCAGCCAAGGGGACATTCAGATCCCTGAACAGATCGGTAAGTGTGGCAAGATCCCTGGGCGCCTGAGCCGGGCTCTCCAGCAACAGGAAGTCATCCAAATAGTGCAAAACCTTACCACACCCCAACCGCTCAGCCAACACCCAGTTGAGTGCTGAGGCAAATGTGTCAAACAGCCACGGGCTACTTTTGGATCCAAATGTCAGCTTGGTTGCAAAGAAAAACTTCCCCCGCCACTTCATGCCGTACCACTGCCACAACGACGGCATGATAGGGAGGAGCTTGAAGTCATCGGACACATCCGCCTTGGACAACCAAGCTCCCACACCCAACTGCAATATGTGCTGGATGGCAGAGTCCACGGAAGCGTATTTCAATGCAAACTCCCCCGAAGGGATGAGGGAGTTCAAACTGGGTATGGGTGATGAATGAGGAGCAGACAGATCGTACACCAAACGATATTTATTCGAAAATTTTCCCTTCACCACCCCAACAGGACTCACCCTCCACATGGCAAATGGTGGGAACAAAAACGGCCCAATGATGAAGCCCTTGGCCAACTCCACCCCTAGCAACTCATCCACCAATTCAGGGTTAGTGGTAGCAGATAACAAATTACCGCACTCGTGCGACTGCGATGGAAGAGAAATGAGGCCAGTATGAAAGCCCTCCTCAAACCCTTCCACCAAAAATCGCCTGAGCGCTTGCGAAGGGTGATGCGCCAACCAAAAATCCAGCCGTGGGATGTTCACTACACTTAGTCAGGAAGCCCCTGAGGGCTTAATCGGGCAAGCAGTTTTGGGGTGGGCCCTAAAACAAATTGCACAGACGTGCAACAATCTGCACTGATTATAGTTGCATGTCGTGTAGTTGTAGTTATTACACAGTTGCGATTTCCCTAAGACATGGATAGGCCTGCCAAGCTTGTCAACTAAGCCCGACGGGCCTGAAGAAGAGCCGCCTGACCCAGGCCTGCTGGCTTCAACTGCCCCCAGATGCTCAATATTAGGACACCAGTTAGCAGTGTGGGCCGCAGACTGGCAGGTGGCACATGTTGGAGACTTTTGGCTGGCAAAATGCCTGCAGAACAGTTCGGTATCGATCACGCTCCAACATGACACCACCTGGAACTGAGCCCACATGGCCGCGACTTTGGCAGAGAAGGATCTGTGATAGTCGTAAAACGAGCTACCGCCATACTTGTGTATACTTGTGTATGTAAATAGAGGTCCAACTCCTCCCTCCTGGCAGGACTAACCCCACAAATAATGTCCCTAAAAATCCCGAAGGCCAGGACGAACTCGGCGATGCTAAGTTTGCGGTTTAACCTGGGATCGCGGGTCCTGAGGACCACCGAGACCTCCCCGCAGGCATACGCCTTATTCTCCACTACATCTTGTGATGCAATGAGGAGGGAGGCCAAGTTGACGTCCTTGCCTTCTAGAATATCCTTCTTCAGGTTGGCTGGTATAAAATTGGCAGGGGAGATGGACGGAACCATACCAAAACTAGCGGGAACCGCCAGAGGAGACGGCCTCTCTGTGACCGCAGCAGGGACAGCTGACGGCCCTGGAATCGGGACAGCTGATGGCCCTGAAATCGTGACAGCCGACGGTCCTGGAATCGGGACAGCCGACGGCCCTGGAATCGGGACAGCTGCCGGGACCACCACACCGGCTGGCCGAGCCTCCAAAACATCCATCCTATCCTGCAATAGCGGAACGGAGGTTGAAAGAGTGTTCAGCACCGTGTGAATCTGTGTCAAAGCGGTGAGCAGGGATGCTTGATCAGTACTGGTGGATGGCTGCGGTATGGACTGCGTGGGGAAAAAGGAGTCTAAATAACTCTGCCTTTCTGGCTGAGGCCGCGAAAGGAATGCCCCTGGAACGGAGCTCGGCCTTGAGCCTGGGAATAGTCCAGCTTCTCAACGATGGCGAGCTGCCGCGCTCTGAGCCCCTAGATGGTGTGGCCGGGATGAACGCAAGATCCTCACTCTCTGACACGTGGGACATGTTCACAACCTGTGAAAAAACAACCAACAAGTCAACTACGCCACCCGACAACCCCGCAACTACCTAATGTGTGGTGCAACTATCGAAGACATGCGCATGACAAACTAATGACCATGACCCCCTGCGTGAATGTAGTGCGAGCCCGAGCACCTGTGGCGCTGCACAGGTAATTAAAAACGCACACTCAGGGCTTAGAACCTACAGACCGTGGTAGGCAGAAATAGGCGTGTAAGTGTGATGCAACGTATGACGTATGAACGTACAGGCGAGTTGATTGCAAACAATCAATTAAAAACGAAAACTCAGCCCGTACTGATCCGAAGACGTGACGGATCTGATTATGTAAACCTAACTAAATCCCCTCAAAAGGAAAACAGACACACCTCGCTGCCGCAGACACAGCTGAATCCACCTGCGAAAATATATCACGAATAATTAACAAAATGATGACCACCGTACCGCCATCACCCCCCACCCAGAGTGAACGTGCTCTGCGGTGGAAACAGTGACCCTGGGCAGAATGCACCCAGTAACCTGAGCCTGCCATGTGCGAGGCCATGGCCCAGAGCTGCCGTGCGACCGCGGAGCCTGTAGCCGATGAGCCAGATACAGGTATGCTTGAGACCTAACCCAGCACACCCCATGTTGCGCCAGAGTGAAACTGTGTAAGGAACCTATGCCCTGTGCCCCCCAGAAGCCAGAGGAGTGGCACCGCGCTGCCTTGACCCAACGTGAACACCCTCCCCCTAAAAACTCCCAGCGTGACTAAGCGGTGAGTATGCGTGGCTCAGAGGGGACCGACTGATAGTGCACCGTGGGACTACAGGTCCCAGCAAGATCCATAATGCTTGCGGGAAAAAAACGCTCACCACCTCCGCCCCCCCCGTGATTCCCTGAAGCAGAGGCCCAGACTAGCTACCCGTGCCCCACCCCCCCACCTAACCGCAGTACTTACCTTGATGCACCTGCAGCGATACTGCCACCTGCAGGAAAAACAGACACCCTGCACAAGGGATGGAAGAAAGCAAATCATACCCAGCTTACAAAAAACCAGCCCCCCCATACACCCCCCCCCATACACCCCCCCCGCATCCACCAAGGCTATTATAACATGCATGGAACATGGAAGCATCTATTCAATGCATACCAACAAAAGCAATGGCCAGGGATCCAACAGCTTATATGTTCCCCAACACCAGCTCCCCCCGGTCCGTATGATGACCAACCCCCCCTTGTCCGTGAGATGACCAGCCCCCCCCCCGGTCCGTGTGATGACCAGCCCCCCCCCTGGTTGGAGGACGACCAGGCCCCCCCCGGTCCGTGCGACGACCAGCCCACCCCCCGGTCCGCGTGATGATCCGCCCCCTCCCGGTCCGTGTGATGACCAGCCCCCCCAAACATACCTGACCCTACCAGGGCGAAGCAAGGGCGCGCGCACAGAGGCCGGAATGCCACCCAAACGAAGAAGGGAGCCAGGCCACACCCCCGACACGGGTGAACGCCGCCAGCCGACAGTGTTTGCCGCCCACGATGTCCGGCGATACCGATCGCTCGATCGAACGGACGGAGGAGGAGGAGGAGGAGGATCCCTGGAACCGGAAGTGATGCGTCCTGACCCGGAAGCAGCACCAACGTGCACTGGGAGAAGAGGGCGAGCATAAGAAGCCCCACGCTCCTCCCACAAACCCAGGCAAGCCAATGGCTAGCCTTAACACTTGTCCCGATTTTTTAAGACCAAATACAAGTACCGATACTTTTTTCAAGTACTCGCCGATACCGATTACCGATACTTTTTAAATGTCATGTGACAGTTTCTCAAAGCACAATACAGATTAGGTGGCACTGATCTGCAGCACTGATAGGATTAGGTGGCACTGATATGCAGCACTGATAGATGGCTGACTGGCACTGACAGATGGCACTGACGGCTGGCTGGCACTGGCAGATGGCACTGATGGCTGTCTGGCACTGGCAGTTGGCACTGATGGCTGGCTGGCACTGGTAGATGGCACTGGCAGGGGGCACTGATGGCTGGCACTGGCAGGTGGCACTGATGGCTGGCAGGCACTGGCAGGTGGCACTGATGGTTGGCAGGCACTGGCAGGTGGCACTGACGGCTGGCAGGCACTGGCAGGTGGCACTGATGGCTGGGGGGCACTGGCAGGTGGCACAGACGGCTGGGGGGTACTGGCAGGTGGCACTGACGGCTGGGGTGCACTGGCAGGTGGCACTGACAGCTGGGGGACACTGAAAGGTGAGATTTATGGGCACTGATGGGCAGGCACTAAAATGCCATTAGGGAAGGCTGCCTGCAACGCTCATCCTGGTACTTCTTGCACTCGGCCGCATAAAAGCAGCAGTGGCCATCTTGTTACACCCAGCCCAAATTATATGGGTTGGGTGTAACAAGATGTCGGCTGCTGGCATACTGTGGCCGAGTGCAGGGTGTACCAAGATGGGCGGTCTCTGACGTCAACCCGGAGCGTCACTTCTGCGACCAAATGTGACTGCTCCGGTCGCCCTGAAAGCTGCACTCCCTGCCAGTTCGACGCGCTGCCCTCAGCTCCGCCCACCGCTCCACCTGCTGACTCCGCTCGCTGACTCCGCTCGCAGGTATCAGCTAAGTCATTGGGAGCATTTGTGCGCGAGTACAAGTACTCACGCAAATGCTTGGTATCGGTCCCGATACTAGTATCGGGACAACCCTAATATATATACAATATATATATATATATATATATATATATATATATATATATATATATATATATATATATATATATATATATAAATGGGATGTTTAATGTTTAGTTCATGTGGTAGATGCCTTTTTTAGGTTAGGTGTGCCAGGCCAAACTGTATTTAAGGGCTTTCTGGCCCACATTTAGAGCCCTTTTACACTGAGCCGCATCGGGCGTTAGCGGTGCGACGGCGCTTTACCATCGCTCTAGCGTTGTTTTAGCGACGGTATACACTGTTCCTCCACCGCCCTAAAGACACTGCTTGCAGGACTGTTTCTAATGTCCTGAAAGCGCACTGCTCAAGTGGGAAAGCATTCGGGCTCTCACACTGGGGCTGCAGGGGAGGTGTTTCTCAGGTGCTTTACAGGCGCTCTTTTTAGCCCAAAAGTACTGGAAAAACGCCTCAGTGTGAAAGGGCTCTTATTGCAAAACGAAAAAAAAAATTACAAGATTTCCATGCAGGGGTCTCAGCTTCACAATGCAAGCAGTCAATGGAAATGCAGAGCCACAAGACTCGAAAGCAGCACCGCTACTATTGTCTCTGGTCTGTCAGACCTGTCTCACCCAACTCCTCTTTGCTCTCCTGGCTCGCTCAGCTTTGACTACAGCACCTTGCCACTCTTGCCATGTTCTGGCCTTTAGATAGGGGTTATTCTGACACCCTGGGCTCTGTCACTCCTCTGAGACTTAGGTTCCCACAGTCCCAAGGACTTAGTTGTTACAGTCTTTTTAGTCTCCCAGACCCTCTCTTGCTCTCCCAGATGTATTTGCCTGAACTCTTTCAGTCTCATTCACTTAGAACTCCTCCAACTAGGGTGACCACATTTCCAAACTGCCATTCAGGGACACCCCCCCCCCCCCAAAAAAAATACGTTTTTTTACATATTTTTTTGCCAGTTTTGGGGGCAGGGGCGTATCCTGAAATCAGCGGGCCCGTGACAGAGGGCTGGGTGACAGGGGACTGGGTGACAGAGGGCAGGGTGACAGGGGACAGGGTGACAGGGGACTGGGTGACAGGGGACTGGGTGACAGGGGACTGGGTGACAGGGTGACAGGGGACTGGGTGACAGAGGGCTGGGTGACAGGTGACAGGTGACAGAGGGCGGGTGACAGAGGGCTGGGTGACAGAGGGCTGGGTGACAGAGGGCTGGGTGACAGAGGGACTGGGTGACAAGGGAATGGGTGACGGAGGGACTGGCTGACGGAGGGCTGGCTGACGGAGGGCTGGGTGACGGAGAGCTGGGTGACGGAGGGCTGGGTGACAGGGTGACAGAGGGCTGGGTGACAGAGGGCTGGGTGAGGGGGGACTGGGTGACAGAGGACTGGGTGACAGGGGACTGGGTGACAGGGGACAGGGTGACAGGGTGACAGAGGGCTGGGTGACAGAGAGCTGGGTGACAGAGGGCTGGGTGACAGAGGGACTGGGTGCCAGGGGACTGGGTGACGGAGGGACTGGCTGACGGAGGGCTGGCTGACGGAGGGCTGGGTGACGGAGAGCTGGGTGACGGAGGGCTGGGTGACGGAGGGCTGGGTGACGGAGGGCTGGGTGACGGAGGGCTGGGTGACGGCTGACGGAGGGACTGGCTGACGGAGGGACTGGCTGACGGAGGGACTGGCTGACGGAGGGACTGGCTGACGGAGGGCTGGCTGACGGAGGGCTGGCTGACGGAGGGCTGGGTGACGGAGGGCTGGGTGACGGAGAGCTGGGTGACGGAGGGCTGGGTGACGGAGAGCTGGGTGACGGAGAGCTGGGTGACGGAGAGCTGGGTGACGGAGAGCTGGGTGACGGAGAGCTGGGTGACAGAGGGACTGGGTGACAGAAGGACTGGGTGACAGAGGGACTGGGTGACAGAGGACTGGGTAGAGAGAGATTATACAGTCCAGATTACAATTTGCAGGGGCAGCAAAGGTGACAGAGAAAGGGGGGTGCACCATGCAACCCCCCCCCTTTCTCACTGTCACCTCTGCTGCCCCTGCAAATTGTAATCTGGACTGTATAATATCTCCCCCCATTGCATGGTCAACCCCGCCCCCCCCCCTCCCCTGCACCTACCTTTTCTGCCCCTGCTCCAAGGATGGCCGGCGCGGCGCAGCGGAAGTCGGGACTCGCGGGAGGTCGGGACTCAGGACGGACGGCGGATCGAGTCCAGCTGAGCAACCGAGGCCTGGAGGGGAGGAGGAGGAGGAGGTCTTGGTCTGTGCCGCGGTAGGTGAGTGACTCACTGCTGTGACGGTGCTGTCTCTCTGCCTGTTACGCTGGCGCTGCTGCTCTCTCTGCAGCAAGAACCGCGGCTGGCCGCTGGAGGAGGAGGAGGTGGGGGAGGAGTCGGAGGCGCAGAGAGCGGGACACGGTGACGTCACTGGTTGCTACAAGCCAAGCGGGGCTTCCCTAGCAACCAGTGATTTAGAATCATTTAATTACAGCGACAGCAGCGGCAGTGAGTGTGGCAGGCAGTTGATTCCGGGACTCTCTATTGTCCCGGTTTGAAGGCTCCCGGGACACGGGACAAAAATGTATATTACGGGACGATCCCGGGCAAACCGGGACACGTGGTCACCCTACCTCCAACATATAGTGCAGTCTCTTGAATAGAGCACCTTTGGACAGGATCATGTATCTGTCTTCACTAAAAGCCTGAGTGCCGGTTCACACTGGGGCGATTTGTGATCCGACTTGAAATCGCCTCAAGTCGTCCCAAGTTGTGCTGTCAAGAAAAACAATGCAAGTGAATGGGAGCAGTGTTAATACACACGACTCAAGGCGATCCGACTTCAAAAGAAGTTCCTGTACGACTTCAATCCGACTTGTAGGCGATTCCTACCCATTGATTTCAATGGAAGTAGCTTTCAAGTCTGATCACTGTTCATAGTGAGGCGATTTTGCCAGAAGCAGAGAGGAATTTACCCAGAAGCCACCAGGTACTCCCCTGTCTCCAGGCAGCCCCCACCTTCTTGGCACGGATTACTTTCACTTTCTTAGTACGTTGTCTCTGTTTGCAGCATGGCTGCCAGTTAGGAAAGAGGCCGTGGATAATGAGTCCCTTATAAGGCTGGTAAAAGAGAGACCATGCCTCTACGACAAGAGGGACCCCTTTTACAAGGACCAAATGAAGAGGGACAATGCCTGGCTGGACATTTCTCGCCTGACCTTTGAGGATTGGGGCATATTGTCTGAGACCGAATGTAAGTTTAACCTTTTTATTATATGTCTATTTTCATTGCCTAGGCATGCTGGTTGTAGTTCCATACATGCCACTTGTTTGCACAGAGAATGGCGGCATGAACTCCCTCTTGAAGACAGCAACAATAGAGCACACCGGCATCAATAGATCCCCTGGCAGGAACAGTATATCCTATGCTGGCAATAGTAGATGCAGACAGGAACCATAGATTCCCCAAAAAAGTAGATCCCTAACAGGAACACTACTTCAAATGACAAGAACAACAATGGATCCCTGATAGGAACACTAGTTCACATGATAACAACAATAGATCCTTGACAACACTAGATCCCTGGCAGGAACAATTAGGTCCCCCAAAAACAATAGATCCCTGATCGGAAAACAAGTTCACATGAGAACAACAATAGATCCTTGACAACAATAGATCCCTGATCGGAAAACAAGTTCACATGAGAACAACAATAGATCCTTGACAACACTAGATCCCTGGCAGGAAGAACAGATCCCCCAACAACAATAGATCCCTGATGGGAACACAAGTTCACATGAGAACAACAATAGATGATTGACAACATTAGCTCAATAGCATGAACAAAAGATCCCCCAACAACAATAGATCCCTGAAAGGAACACAAGTTCACATGAGAACAACAGTAGATCCTTGACAAAACTAGATCCCTGGCAGGAACAACAGATCCCTCAACAACAATAGATCCCTGATTGGAACACAAGTTCACATGAGAACAATAGATCATTGACAAAACTAGATCCCTGGCAGGAACAACAGATCCCCCAAGAACAATAGATCCCTGATCGGAACACAAGTTCACATGAGAACAACAATAGATCCTTGACAACACTAGATCCCTGGCAGGAACAACAGATCCCCCAACAACAATAGATCCCTGATCGGAACACTAGTTCACTTGAGAACAACAATAGATCCTTGACAAAACTAGATCCCTGGCAGGAACAACAGATCCCCCAACAACAATAGATCCCTGATCAAAACACTAGTTCACATGAGAACAACAATAGATCATTGACAACATTAGCTCAATAGCATGAACAAAAGATCCCCCAAAAACAATAGATCCCTGAAAGGAACACAAGTTCACATGAGAACAACAATAGATCCTTGACAAAACTAGATCCCTGGCAGGAACAACAGATCCCCCAACAACAATAGATCCCTGATCGGAACACTAGTTCACATGAGAACAACAATAGATCATTGACAACATTAGCTCAATAGCATGAACAAAAGATCCCCCAACAACAATAGATCCCTGAAAGGAACACAAGTTCACATGAGAACAACAATAGATCCTTGACAAAACTAGATCCCTGGCAGGAACAACAGATCCCTCAACAACAATAGATCCCTGATCGGAACACAAGTTCACATGAGAACAACAATAGATCCTTGACAAAACTAGATCCCTGGCAGGAACAACAGATCCCTCAACAACAATAGATCCCTGATCGGAACACAAGTACACATGAGAACAACAATAGATCCTTGACAACACTAGATCCCTGATCGGAACACAAGTTCACATGAGAACAACAATATATCTTTGACAAAACTAGATCCCTGGCAGGAACAACAGATCCCCCAACAACAATAGATCCCTGATCGGAACACAAGTTCAGATGAGAACAACAATAGATCCTTGACAACACTAGATCCCTGGCAGGAACAACAGATCCCTCAACAATAATAGATCCCTGATCGGAACACAAGTTCACATGAGAACAACAATAGATCCTTGACAACACTAGATCCCTGGCAGGAACAACAGATCCCTCAACAACAATAGATCCCTGATCGGAACACAAGTTCACATGAGAACAACAATAGATCCTTGACAACAATAGATCCCTGATCGGAAAACAAGTTCACATGAGAACAACAGTAGATCCTTGACAAAACTAGTTCCCTGGCAGGAACAACAGATCCCTCAACAACAATAGATCCCTGATTGGAACACAAGTTCACATGAGAACAATAGATCATTGACAAAACTAGATCCCTGGCAGGAACAACAGATCCCCCAACAACAATAGATCCCTGATCGGAACACAAGTTCACATGAGAACAACAATAGATCCTTGACAACACTAGATCCCTGGCAGGAACAACAGATCCCCCAACAACAATAGATCCCTGATCGGAACACTAGTTCACTTGAGAACAACAATAGATCCTTGACAAAACTAGATCCCTGGCAGGAACACTAGTTCACATGAGAACAACAATAGATCATTGACAACATTAGCTCAATAGCATGAACAAAAGATCCCCCAACAACAATAGATCCCTGAAAGGAACACAAGTTCACATGAGAACAACAATAGATCCTTGACAAAACTAGATCCCTGGCAGGAACAACAGATCCCTCAACAACAATAGATCCCTGATCGGAACACAAGTTCACATGAGAACAACAATAGATCCTTGACAAAACTAGATCCCTGGCAGGAACAACAGATCCCTCAACAACAATAGATCCCTGATCGGAACACAAGTACACATGAGAACAACAATAGATCCTTGACAACACTAGATCCCTGATCGGAACACAAGTTCACATGAGAACAACAATAGATCCTTGACAAAACTAGATCCCTGGCAGGAACAACAGATCCCCCAACAACAATAGATCCCTGATCGGAACACAAGTTCAGATGAGAACAACAATAGATCCTTGACAACACTAGATCCCTGGCAGGAACAACAGATCCCTCAACAATAATAGATCCCTGATCGGAACACAAGTTCACATGAGAACAACAATAGATCCTTGACAACACTAGATCCCTGGCAGGAACAACAGATCCCTCAACAACAATAGATCCCTGATCGGAACACAAGTTCACATGAGAACAACAATAGATCCTTGACAACACTAGATCCCTGATCGGAACACAAGTTCACATGAGAACAACAATAGATCTTTGACAAAACTAGATCCCTGGCAGGAACAACAGATCCCCCAACAACAATAGATCCCTGATCGGAATACAAGTTCACATGAGAACAACAATATATCTTTGACAAAACTAGATCCCTGGCAGGAACAACAGATCCCCCAACAACAATAGATCCCTGATCGGAATACAAGTTCACATGAGAACAACAATATATCTTTGACAAAACTAGATCCCTGGCAGGAACAACAGATCCCCCAACAACAATAGATCCCTGATCGGAACACAAGTTCAGATGAGAACAACAATAGATCCTTGACAACACTAGATCCCTGGCAGGAACAACAGATCCCTCAACAACAATAGATCCCTGATCGGAACACAAGTTCAGATGAGAACAACAATAGATCCTTGACAACACTAGATCCCTGGCAGGAACAACAGATCCCTCAACAACAATAGATCCCTGATCGGAACACAAGTTCACATGAGAACAACAATAGATCCTTGACAACACTAGATCCCTGATCGGAACACAAGTTCAGATGAGAACAACAATAGATCCTTGACAACACTAGATCCCTGGCAGGAACAACAGATCCCTCAACAACAATAGATCCCTGATCGGAACACAAGTTCACATGAGAACAACAATAGATCCTTGACAACACTAGATCCCTGGCAGGAACAACAGATCCCTCAACAACAATAGATCCCTGATCGGAACACAAGTTCAGATGAGAACAACAATAGATCCTTGACAACACTAGATCCCTGGCAGGAACAACAGATCCCTCAACAACAATAGATCCCTGATCGGAACACAAGTTCACATGAGAACAACAATAGATCCTTGACAACACTAGATCCCTGATCGGAACACAAGTTCAGATGAGAACAACAATAGATCCTTGACAACACTAGATCCCTGGCAGGAACAACAGATCCCTCAACAACAATAGATCCCTGATCGGAACACAAGTTCACATGAGAACAACAATAGATCCTTGACAACACTAGATCCCTGGCAGGAACAACAGATCCCTCAACAACAATAGATCCCTGATCGGAACACAAGTTCAGATGAGAACAACAATAGATCCTTGACAACACTAGATCCCTGGCAGGAACAACAGATCCCTCAACAACAATAGATCCCTGATCGGAACACAAGTTCACATGAGAACAACAATAGATCCTTGACAACACTAGATCCCTGGCAGGAACAACAGATCCCTCAACAACAATAGATCCCTGATCGGAACACAAGTTCACATGAGAACAACAATAGATCCTTGACAACACTAGATCCCTGGCAGGAACAACAGATCCCTCAACAACAATAGATCCCTGATCGGAACACAGGTTCACATGAGAACAACAATAGATCCTTGACAACACTAGATCCCTGATCGGAACACAAGTTCACATGAGAACAACAATAGATATTTGACAAAACTAGATCCCTGGCAGGAACAACAGATCCCCCAACAAAAATAGATCCCTGATCTATTGTAACGCACAGAGAGCATTTTAGACACAGGAAAACAGGGAACAGGGAAGAAGAAATCAAACAGGAAGAAGAATGATGTCAGAAGAGCTTAGTAGCTCTGATTGGCCATTTCTGACATTCCCTGTCCTGGAGGCGATTTATAAATCGCCCCAGATCGCCTCAGATCGCCCTGTGGTTCACATTCAAGTCGTGTCGGAATCGCCTCTGGAAGTCGCGCTGGAAGTCGGATCGCCCCAGTGTGAACCGGCTCTGAGGGGTTAATTTTCTAAAGGTAAATAAACTGTGCATTCTGCAGTTGCTCTAGAGCTTAGTAAATGAGGAAAGCCCAAAGCCAGCACTGACAACCCCCCCTCCAAAACAAAACACACAGATGGGAGAGGAAAGAGGGATTGATCTGCACCTCTTTCTGACAACCCTACCCCTCTGTGTCTGACAACACTTCAATCCCTAGCGCTGTGCCTCAGAAAAGGATAGAGGGGGCCAGACATTTGAAGTCTAGCAACCTCAGATACATCTGGAATAGAGGTGCTGACTGTCAAGGGGTGAGTGAGCTCACTATCCACCCCTGTCTGTGACTGAAATTTCCCCCCTTCTCTCTCCTGCCTCTGAGTAAGTACACTAAGGCAAATCAGCATTCTCAGAGCACTCCATACATCAGAGTTCCCCTTTAAACCAAAGGCCACAGTGTTTCCCCTTACAGCAGAGTCTTCACCGTACATCAGAGTGCTCAGTTTTCCCCCCTTAACCCCCCTGGTGGTATTCCCGAGTCTGGCTCTGGTGGAATTTCAGAACCAAGAGCGGTAACCCCGAGCCAGACTAGGGATCGCCTCGCAGCATCCACAGGCATGGTTTACTTACCTTGTCCCTGGATCCTGCGATGCTTCTCTGCTGTGTGATCGAGCTGTCTCCTCGCTTGATTCACACAGTGCCTGTGTGCCGCCGAGCTCCGTTCCCTGCGACGTTACGACGCACGGGGGCGGAGAACGGCATCAAATTCAAAAAAGTAAACAAACACTTTACATACAGTATACTGTAATCTTACAGATTTCAGTACTGTATGTAAAAAATACACACCCCCTTTGTCCCTAGTGGTCTGCCCAGTGCCCTACATGTACTTTTATATAATAAAAACTGTTCTTTCTGCCTGGAAACTGTATATTGTCCATAGCAACCAAAAGTGTCCCTTTATGTCAAAAGTGGTTTTAGACCAGCTAGAAAACAGCGATAATAAATTATAATCATTTGTGAGGAAATTCGTCATAAAAAAATAAAAGTAATGACAGCGACAATTCTGCAATAATTATATTATTATTTGTTATATATATATATATATTTGGTATATATATATACACACACACACACACACAGTAGAAGACTTTTTGGCCTGAGTGCCAATTTAACAGGCCTTTAATGGTAAGAGCAATTTTCTATTGCAGCATCCCCATAATTGTTGAGCAAGGTGGCTGCTGATTGTGACATATGACAGGGTTGCCAACCTCTCGCAGCATTTTTTACTGACAAAACATGTCAGATTTACTGGCGAATCACATTTTTTACTGGCAACCTGAGATATTACAGAACTCCTATTGAAAACGAACACAGTAAGTATTTGAACAGTGTAAGCATGATATGGAAAAACTGACAATACCTATACCATAAGTCATTTTCTTGATTTACACTTAAAAAGTCAACAGAGCATGAAATTATCAGCCCCTGATATTTACTGGCAGTTGTAAAAAAAACATTTTTTTTTTTTACAAACTGTCAGTAAATTTACTGGCAGTTGGCAAGCCTGACATATGATTAACTGTAGACAATGATGTTTTTAAGAACTATACAAACGAGCTTGCTGACTTAAATGCTACATTTAATGTGTTCAACACAAAGGAACCTCATTTTTCAGCTTCCTTAGATATAAACATAACACATTTCTCTATTTTGTCCGTGAAATGGCAAAATCTACTGGTCTCTGAGGCCTCGTACACACGACCGAGGAACTCGTCAGAAAAGACACATCGTTTTCCTCAACGAGTTCCTTGTTAGGCTTGTCGAGGAACTCGACAAGCTTGCTTTGCGTACACACTGTCAAGACAAAATCTCCTCGTTCTCAAACGCGGTGACGTACAACACATACAACGGCAGGGGAAGTTCGATTCCACTGGCACAACCCTTGGGGCTGCTTTTGCTAATCTCATGTTACTGCGTGTTAAGTAAAAGTTTGGTCAGGGACGATTTGCACTTTTCAGTCTGTTACAGCGTGACAAATGTGCTATCTCCATTACAAATGCTACTTTTACTCCCGTCTCATACTTTATTCTGAGCATGCGAGGGTTTTTTAGCATACACACGCTCGAGTTTCTCGTCGAAAACCAGCCCGACGAGGAATACGACGAGGAAATTGAGACTCCCATCGAGGAAAAAGAAAACTTGTTCTCTTTTTTCCTCGATGGTTTCCTCGATGAAAAACGTACACATGACCGGTTTCCTCGGCAAAAAAGCTCTCCCACCAAGTTTCTTGATGGATTCTGTCAAGGAAACTGGTCGTGTGTACGAGGCCTCAGAGGCAAAAGATGCTGCCCAAAAATACTTTTGTGGGGCAGGTATACAGAACACAGAGAACTGTGTTAATGTGTAAATGGGTTTTATTATACATACTGAACATGTTTCGCGTTTGGGAGCTTCTTCAGGAGATTCAGGTGTGATGTATAAATTGCTATAGACAACAGAGAGTACAGGAATGAGAACTCATGCTCGTTATTTAACAAAGATACAAATCAATCAAAATATTGGCATATTAAGGATATGCAGATATTCAAAGAAAATTACGAATTAACATTATTAGCAAATATTAATGGATATAGATGTGTAAAGAGACAAATCTTACCAAGGCTGCTTAAGATAGTACAAAAAACTTGATTTAGATGAAAAAATATATGTCCCATGCATATTCAAGGAGGTGCCTCATTTATCATATGTCACCGGGTGGTTTACAGGAGGAAAACAATTTTAAATATCAGATTCCTAAGGAGGCAAAGAAGATATTCAATGTAAGTATGGAGTACAGTCTCATAACCAAAGCTATGCCCAAAGCCTATCATTATAACAGGTGTGCACTCCTGTACACTCATGCCACGTACATACGATCGGTCCATCCGATGAGAACGGACCGATAGACCGTTATCATCGGTTAACCGATAAGGCTGACTGATGGTCTGTCGCGCCTACACACTATCGGTTAAAAAAACGATCGTGTCAGAACGCGGTGACGTAAAACACAACGACGTGCTGAAAAAAAGTTCAATGCTTCCAAGCATGCGTCGACTTGATTCTGAGCATGCATGGATTTTTAACCGATGGTCGTGCCTACTAACGATCGGTTTTGTCCTATCGGTTAGGAATCCATTGGTTCAATTTAAAGCAAGTTGGCTTTTTTTTAACCGATGGTTAAATAACCTATGGGGCCCACACTCGATCGGTTTTGACCGATGAAAACGGTCCATCAGACCGTTGTCCTCTGTTTAACCTATCGTGTGTACGAGGCCTCAGCCTCTTGGTCTTCTGAAAGTCACGGACACTGGGTTGAAGGCTTCCTCTCTCCCAAAACTCTTTAAAATCTCCAGACTCTGGAATCCAATCTGGGAATACTAAATCACAGAGAAAACCGAAAGATCAGTTTTCGCCACTCTAAATTGATATTCTAGAGCCCTGCACATACGTGCACACCTTGTGTCACTTCTACTTCCATCCCCGGAGTTGCAAGGCCTCACACTGTGAATATATATTTGCCAATTAGGACAAACACAACATAAATACTTCACAGAGATTCCTACTGACTTTGCTTTCTATCTGTGTGTGTTTTCTATAGTATTCCATATGTTATAGCGATGGATGCTTCCATACAGGTTATTATACTATCTCTGTAATGCTTAAGGTCTCTGATTACTTAGCAGGAACATGTTGGGAATGGTGAAATATGTCCCAAAACTCTAAGATAAGTTATTGGCCCCACATGCAAAACTTTCAGCACAAGGGAGATTATAAACCATGATTAACTAGGCCAGCTGTTTGATTAATATATTTTTCTGCTTTCTGTCTTTGCATTGCATAGGTGTATACTTTCCTATTTTCACTTTGTCAGCATACCTGACACCTGAATGTTATTTTTTCACAGCATCAACCTAGCTGACATTTTGTTTATTTCTATCATATATTTCTCTTGCCTTTGTCTGGAAGCGTGATTAATGCTGATCTGCATTGTGACTGTAACACGGCTGGAGCTCCAGGAATTATGCTAATAATAGTGCAAGATCCTGAGGAGAATACAACCACTGTAGCTATGTCAGGCAAGTGGCACATTTTAAGACTGATTGTTGTGCACTGAATGACATTTTTGTTTAAAAAGAAGCCATTTATTTTCCCGTGGCTTTGACTGAGCAGCCCTGGCATCCCAAGAGAACAATGCTGTTTTTTTTCCTACCTAAGCAGAGGTGCAATTATTTAGTAGCACACAGGCCAATTCGTTGCTTAATATTTCAGAATAAAACAAGATGTTCATTGTTGTTTTGTATACAGTACCATGTTGGGTTATGTAAAAAAAATGTATATTATAATGGAGATTTTGACAGGTGATTTAGGAAAAAATAAAGAAAGAACAACTCCAAGTGTGTTGCAAAGTGCTTAAAAGCTTGTATCACAGACAATGTATGCTGTGTACATGTTCAAGCCCTGCTATATAAAAGTGTGACCCTACGGCTGTATGTAAATTGGTGAATATTATTTAAAATGCTTTATTCATGTTCTTTGCTGGTTTTTAGAAAGCGAAGCAGATGTCAATGTATATTTAGTGATATTTAGCTTCAAATGGAGAGTTTCGCAAAGATTCAATCTACACACATTATAAGCACACTTTATTTGCAGGAAAATCCCATAAGGAAGTCAATGTGACGAAACATGTCAGGGGCGTGGCTATATGGCAATCATCCATACTGACGTGTGACGCCTGAGCTGAGAGCAGGACACTGACACTGCGATCCGAAGCTTTGGAGTGAGTGAGAGGTTATATCGAGCGCACACTTCAAGTCCACCATGACTGCAGTGCACCACTGTCAGGAACGGTTCCATCCGATGGAAATATTTATTATTATTTGGCTCACAGTACTGTGGTTCACCAGCAGGTGTCTCCTGGCAGTTTGGAACTGTCAGGAGAACTTCTCCCTGCTGGTGTTATATCATCTTTGGGACACAGTACTGGTCTCCACCAGCGGATGGATCCTGGCAGTATGGAGCGGACGACTCTTTCTGCACTCAGGTGTAACGTGAGGCCAATTACTGATCCCTATTTATACCCGGCGAGTACAAGCATACCTCGCCTTGGTATCTCTCTCCCTGACCTTGATCCTGTGATCCTGATTTGAGCCTGTATCTTCCTGACCCAATCCGACCCTGATCCCTATCCTGAACCCATCCTGGACTTGCCCTTCCTGCTCCATTGCCTTGGATCCCTGTCCCCTTGTTACCTGGATCCCTGCTTTGCAGCACATCCATCCGTCATCTCCCTGTTCCTGCTCATCCCCCGTCCTCATCTTTTGTCTGATCTCCCTGTGTATGACCTTGGCCTGGCCTGTTTACGATTACGGTATCTCCCTTCTCTGTACATATTGTCTTTAGTATCTTTGGGTCACTGTTTGTTGGTTTATTTATTGCACTGTGTTCTGTTGGAGGTGGTTATGTGTTATTCCCTTTTCTTAATAAATTATTATATTTTTACCTACATATGTTTTGGGTCTCCTCTTTGCAGTCACACAGTCTGGTCCACTAGATTCCCTGACAACCGCTGAGTCAACACTTTAAGCTTTGCTGTGGTTTTTCATTACGGGCTGTTTTTATTTGTTTGAAATGTGAGTGCAAAGATTGAAGGTTTTGTGTGATTTTAAATAAACTGGTTGAAACGATATCACGCTATTGGAGCACTTTTTTTTCATTTCACATGTGGAGAGATCCTATTTTGAAGCATGGTTGAATAGTGGATGATTGTTTTAACCCATGTGTGGTTTAAAAAGCATCTGAGCCAAACACGAAAATCGGAGGCAATATTAGCTGGTGAGTGCGGTTTCAGAGTGAGTGGTGTCACATACACGTTGGTGTGGTGGAAGATTTAAGATAATTCATCATTTTGATTTTTTGCATTCAATCTTCACTTTAACATTTCTTTGTGTTTATGGACTATTAGTTAGTCACGTGTCACTGGGTGATATTTTTTATATTCACGTTATACATCAATATTGTCATTGTTTATAGTTGGTGCTATCTTGTGTATCACTTTTTATTTTTTAATGTGTACACATTATTTGATTAATAGGTTTAATCTCAGATATTTATCACACTTTATTTGCGTCTGTTTCCATGGGCCTGCGGCTAAGGGGCAACATTTAAAATGTACTATTTTAGTTACCATAGATGCAAACTTCCCCTTTAAATTTTGAGCTTTTGAGCACCTTGTGTGGTTTTCACCCATTAAAAAAAAGGGTATTCCATTAAAATAATTATTAAATAAGAGCTAAATAAATATTAAGCTTGAGTCCTATAACTTTTCTCCATGTTGTATATTTGAATATTGATGATCTGTTTCTATATACAGTGCTTATATTGTATGTTTGCAAACCAATGAAGGTGCCGCGGCCAATTTTTTTCCTACAAAATGGTTGTTTGGTTTCTGTATTGGTGACACCAATGTCAATTACAGGCATACCCGACTTTTAAGTACACAATGGGGTTTATTTACTTAAGATGGAAAGCGCAAAATCAGGCTCACTTCTGCATATAAAACAATTACCGTATTTATCGGCGTATACCGCGCACTTTTTTGCCCTGAAAATCAGGGCAAAATCGTGGGTGCGCGATATACGCCGATACCCGCTTTCCCGCGCCGAGTTTGAATACTGCGCCGGCATATACCGAGCGCAGTACACTCGTGTATAGTCGGGCAGGCTCGGCTCCTCTCGCGCTCACGTCCTGGACGTACAGGACGTGAGCGCGAGAGTAGCCGAGCCTGCCCGACTATACACGAGTGTACTGCGCCGGCATATACCGAGCGCAGTACACTCGTGTATAGTCGGACAGGCTCGGCTCCTCTCGCGCTCACGTCCTGGACGTACAGGACGTGAGCGCGAGAGTAGCCGAGCCTGCCCGACTATACAGGAGTGTACTGCGCTCGGTATATGCCGGCGCAGTATTCAAACTCTGCACGGGAAAGCGGGGATCGAGCGGGGTGGACGCCGCAGAAGGATGCCGGACCCGACAAAGAGGACACCCGAAGCCGCAGACGGACGCCGGACCCGACGAGGCCGCCGATGGACGCCGCGCAAGACACCAAAACTGTAAGTACAAAAATCTTTTTTCCACAGGAATGCGGGTCCACTTTAGGGGTGCGCGCTATACGCCAGAGCGCGCAATACCCCGATAAATACGGTAGCTTCCAGGTTGTATTACCAGCCTTAATTGAACAAGCTGGGGTTAGAAGTTCATTGGTTTCTATGCAGAAGTGAGCCTGATTTTGTGTTTTCCAGCTTTAGTAAATAAACCCCATTGTGTACTTAAAAGTGGGGTATGCCGTAATTGACACTAACACTGACATTGGTACCATTAATGCAGCACAAAGGGGTAATTAACTACCACTGATCCCTAATGCATCCACAAGCACTCAATGCTCCTCTCCCATCCCCCCTCCGGCCAACCTCTCATTGACGTCACGTTGGGCCGGGACTAGGAAGTGCCTGTAAGGCGGAGATACTCCGCCTGACCTCCGCCTGACAGGGAAGTGAAGGGCTGGTATGTCCTAGGCTTGTACCGGGGTGCAGGAGCGCACTCAGCATATCACTGTAGCTATATAGTAGTAGCATGGCCAGCTTGTACAGTCACAGACAGACAGATTGTAGCAACACACTGACAGAACTTCACCTGTGGCTGGGCTCCCCATCCTCCAGTAAATTGTTCCACCCAGGGCTGAGGCCCCTTCCGCCCCCCCCCCCCTCTTGTATCGGCCTTGACTGTAGGGTTTTTTTTGTCCATTTTTTCATCCAAAAATCTAGACTTACCACAAGATTTTATCCTCACAAGGTTTGTTGAGCAAAACAAAAACAGGAATTTCTGCTGCACTGCTTTGTCTCTGTCCTCCTTTGTGCCTATTCACACTACTCTGTTTTACTGTGTTACTGGTCTGCTTACATACAAACTACTGCTTGCTTAGATCAGACCCTCCAGTCTGTTCTTCAAACCTCCCTCCTAAATGGTAGTCTGGATCTGTGGCTGCTCCTTCCTTTCCTACATTTTTTTTAAGGTGTCGTTTTTTTTTTTTTTCAACACTTCCCTGGGAGAATTTGGACTGGCAGGAAGAAGTTTTTAATCTACTGTGTCATTCTAATGCTTTTTTTTCCAACATTTTTCTTATGGATGTATGACAGTCAGCAATAATTATCACTGTCAGGTATGCTGTGTAATCCTGACATGCTAACAGCTTCATTTTATCACTATTTGTAGTGGTTTGAATATATGAATTGTAGGTAATGTAACTGCTTCAAAGGTCAGTGTTATTCTGACTGCAATACAAATGTAATATATAGTTTTAGAGCTTAACTCCTGGCAGATATAAATGCACGTATTAATTCAGCTCTGTATATATTAGTACATCCTTAAAGTGGCTCTAAAGGCATAAGATTTTTTTTATCTTAATGCATTCTATGCATTAGGATGAAAATGCTTCTGTGCACAGCAGCCCCCCTAAGGCCCCATACTCACGAGCAAACATGTCTGCTGAAACTGGCCCGCAGGCCAGTTTCAGCAGACATGTTTGGTCGTGTGTGGGCGCGAGCGGGCCGAATTCCAGCAAACATTTGCCCGCCGGGCCTTTTCCCAGCAGACAAATATTCCTGGACTTGTTTTAAAACAGTCCGCTGGAATTCTGCCCGCTCGGACATGTACGGTCGTCAGTACAGACCTACCGTACATGTCCAGGCGCCCGCCGTCCCTCGCATGCGTCGAATGACTTCGACGCATGCGTGGAAGCATTTTAAAGGCGGGCCGCCCACGTCGCCGCGTCATTGTCGCGGCGACACCGCGTCATCGACGCGGCGACACCGCGGACACGCCCCGCGTATTGTTTACGCGCGGACTTCTGTACGATGGTGTGTACAACCATCGTACAGAAGCCCTCTGGCAGACATGTATGGTGGAAACGGTCCGACGGACCGCTTTCACCATACATGTTTGGTCGTGAGTACCCGGCCTAATACATACCTGAGCCCCATTGCAATTGAACGATGTTGCACAAAAGCCTTGGCTGTCCAGGACTCTCCCTCCTCATTGGCTGAGACAGCAACCAGCGCCATTAGCTCCCACTGCTGTCAGTCAAGCCAATGAGGAGAGAGAGGGGGTGGGGCCAAACCGTGGCTCTGTTTCTGACTGGACACATAGAGCTGCGGCTTGGCTCAGATGACGCTATAGCTGCTTGTTCTAGGGGCACTCGGCAGAAGGGAGGGGCCAGGACAATATGTGCTACATGTTTCTTAAAGCGGGGTTCCAACCACAATTAGCATTTTTTAAATGTATGTCCTTTCATCATGCGTTTTTATAATATAAATCCGTTCACTTACTATTTTACAATCCGCCGCCGCTCCGCATAGTTATTCAAAAAAGGTAGTTCATAAAACTATGTCCACACCATTGTCATTTTGCGTGTGGGCATTGTGAAGCCCACAAGCACTTACTTCCTGGAAGTCTTGGATGGGGAGTTATAATTGGGTAGTGCAATGCATCCTGGAAAATGATGACATGCATTTCCCAGGAGCATTAGAGGGAGATGATGTCAGGATCCTAGGTGATTCCAAAGGCAGATTTCGTGGAACTGCATAGCAACAGGCATTTCCAGATGAGTAAAAAAACTTTTTTTTTCTTTTTTAGGTCTAATAAAAAAAATTTGGGACGGAAACTCCACTTTAAGTTTAACTTTAAAACAGACAGTACACCTGCTAATGAGACATATAAATTCATATTGTGGCCATATTAAGTCATTGATGTCATGAACATTCCCAATCTTTTGTGTACCTACAGCTGTGGGTTGGCGAATTTCCTGGCTTCAGTTCATTGGCACAGTAATGACAGCTTACTTCTTGGTAAAGCTTAGTCACCAGTGCGGGAGATACAGGAATCACTAGTCACCAGTGCAGGACATGCAGATAAAGTATCTAATTGAGATATATATTCTGGTGACAACTGCCAAAGAGAATTCTTGTGACCTTTTTGGAGATTTCCCATTTGTTGTGTCCCCAGAACAGGAAGTGAATGGGATTCTCCCCAAGTAGAATACACACAGCAACAAATAACCCAATATGGATATTAACCCTTCCCTACCCACTTTCGGATCATCCACTGCATATATACTGCGATAGGGTGGCCCGGCTGTGCGAAATGACGTACCTGCACGTTGTTTTGTGCATGCGATGCGGAGGAGCGTGCGCGTGGGTCCGGCAGACTCAATGTCCGCTGGCCACCCACGATCGCTCCACAGAGAGGCAGAACGGGGATCTGCCTATGTAAACAAGGGGGTCCCCGTTCTGACAGGGGACACATTGAGACTGGCTGTTCCTAGTGATCAGGAACAATGATCTCTGTGTTCCCACCCCTTCCATGCCAGTGTCATTTATACACTGATCAGTGTATTTTTTTTAGTACTCATCACTGTATTGGTGTCACTGGTCCCCAAAAAGTGTCACTTAGGGTCAGATTTGTCCGCCGCAATGACGCAGTCTCGCTAAAAATCACAGATCAGCCATTACCAGTAAAAACAATAAAAACATTATTTAAAGTCCTAAATCTATCCCCTATTTTGTAGATGCTATAACTTTTGCACAAACTAATCAATATACGCTTATTGAGATTTTTTTACCAGAAATATGTAGAAGAATACATATTGGCCTAAACTTATGAGTACATTTTTTTTGGTTATGTATTAAAGCAGAAAGTAAAAAAAAAAAGGTTTACAAAATTGTTGCTCTTTTTTTGTGTATAGCGCAAAAAATAAAAACCGCAGAGGTGATCAAATACCACCAAAAGAAAGCTCTATGGGAAAAAGGTCATTCATACACTTACTGTATATAGATGATTTTTACTTTATTCTTTTCTGCTAACCAGAATTTTAGTATATTTTAAAATGTGTAGACTATTAAACTTTATTTAAGCCCCCTGCCAAACTGAAGTGAAGACATCCATTCAGCTTTTTTGACCAAATCAATTCTGCAGTCAAAAACATTTTCTTTTCACAGCGGGTCTTCACATGATGGATTTTCCCTTTCAGCTTGGCATTAACATCAGAACCAGGTCAGACTGAAATATTTTTTTTTTTTTAAGTAGTTATGACAAAAAAAAATAATCTATTTGTTTTATTACTAAATATGGATAGCCTTAATAGAACATTAATGTATATTCATTTTTCAGGATAAAAAACCTGCTGTAAAAATAAATGCAATTTTTCTAAGTTTTTTTAACTGGTTTGGACATAGGGTTATACATCATACTTTATACATATGCATCTGTGTTTTTCACTACAATCTTTCAGGATATACTATGAAGGACAAACAAGACTCCTTGACATATCAGTATCTAACCCAAGCCATTTATAAATAATAAAAAAAAGCAGTTTAAAGTAAATTGTAGCTAGTGATGCCTGAAGATGTAAATGAACGTTCTCTCCCTCAACCCCGTGAGTAGTGTATAAAAGCCGACCATTGACTAGCATCACCATCATTATTTGCAGCATATGTTTTGCCCCCTAGCAGACATCTCATGTGCCCAATTTAGCATAAACAAAACATACCTTGTTATATATAAACTGTTGTGTTTTTTTTATTATTTACTGCACCAGTAAGACAGTTTGACATTAGACGATGACTTCAAGGTCTCTGCTGAAAAGTAATCTTCTTCGCCCATTAATGTCTGTGTTTATAGATGGCTATATTTGTTTCATGGAGGTATTCAGTCACTGTGGAATATACTGTATATCTATAGGAACATGGATATGCAGACTACTTTGTGAGACCCCCTCTTGTATCTCTGTTTAGACTTTATGCATTAACATGTTATTTGAAGTGGTAGCCTATGGCTTATGCTGCTTACTTCTAAGGGGCAGATCCACAAAGATCTGCCCCGGCGCACCGTATCTGAGATAGACTACGCCGCCGTACCTTACTGCAGTTTGGTTTGAATCCATAAAGATTTTGCGCCGTAAGTTACAGAGGCGTAGTCTATCTCTCGCTGCGTAACGGCACCTAATTCAAATCGGCGAGTAGGGGGGCGTGTTTCATTTAAATGAAGCGCGTCCCCACGCCGAACGAACTGCGCATGCGCCGTCCCTAAATTTCCTGCCGTGCATTGCGCTAAATGACGTAGCATGGACGTCATTGTTTTGACGTGGACGTAAATTACGTCCATCTCGATTCACGGACGACTTACGCAAACTAAAAAAAAAAATTCAAATTAAACGCGGGAACGACGCCCATACTTAACATAGCAGGTTTAACTATACGCCACAAAATAGCAGCTGTAACTATACGCCGAAAAAAGCCGACTAGAGACGACGTAAAAAAATGCACCGGACGCTCGTACGTTCGTGGAACGTCGGAAATAGCTAATTTGCATACTCGACGCGGAAAACGACGTGAACACAGAAAATGGCATCTTAGATCCGAAGGCGTACGAAGAGGTACGCCTGTCGGATCTAACCCAGATGTCGTTGTATCTTGTTTTGAGATACAAAGATACGACGCGGGAAATTTGAAAGTACGCTGGCGTATCAGTAGATACGCCGGCGTACTCGCTTTGTGGATCTGCCCCTAAATTTATAAAAAAAAAAAAAAAGGCACCAAAAAAATGAACAAAATACAAAAAAATAATAATAATAATAATAATAATTTTATTGCACAGTTTCATAAATCCTCACGAAACGACATGGCTGATAACACTGGTCTACAAGGAGAAAGCAGCGGAAATGAAAGTAGCTACATTTTACCAGAGTTGGGTCACTAATAAAGGAAAATTAAGTCCCGAGTATTAATTGGCTCCAGTTTGCAAGATACAGCTTCAGGTCAAAAATTGCATCAAAATAATATAATTCTAAAATACGTGGGATGTGCGGACATGCACCATGTGGTGAAGGATGCAGTGCAGATGGAATGTTTGGATATTCCACGGTCCACTTCTTCTGAGGCCCTGTACACACGTCCGAGAAACTCGACGGGCAAAACACATTGTTTTGCTCGTCGAGTTCCTTGTGAAGCCGCCGAGGATCTCCGCGAGCCAAGTTTCCCCATTGACTAATGAGGAAATAGAGAACATGTTCTCTATTTGGCTCGACGAGTTCCTCGTCGGTTTCCTCGGCCAAAAGTGTACACACGACCGGTTTCCTTGGCAGAATACGGCTCCCATCGAGTTTTTGGCTGAATTCTGCCGAGAAACTCAGTCGTGTGTACGGGGCCTCACTTGAGATCCATTTTTCAATTGGGGGAACCATGCAAAAATTGCAGTTGCTACTATGATTGGTGGGTTCTCTCCATGCCATTGGGACTCCGAAAGGCATGGACTTTTTCTACTGGTTTAGCCAATGGCACAGATAAGTTGCACATGTAATACAGCAATAATGAGGGGCCCAACTCTATCTGATGCCCTATTTTGCATCCAAAATATAGGTGGTATGTCATTTTTTACCATTGCCGTCCTACTGCACTTTTGAGATACAAATGTGACCTTGCCACAAATGTAGCATAGGTTATCTGTGTTGTTTACACAGTTCTGAGGCATCTTGGCTTCTGAGGGAAAATATCACGCAACCGTTCCTTGGAAATGTTAGGCAATGACATTTTCACAAGCCACCGCATGTAACTGTATAATGCGTAGATCTGACCAAGACAAATGTACCTTGCAATAAAAGAACAATAAATTACAGTTTAGGTATGAATGGATTTTGAACTATTCCTCCTTACAAAACATCTCCAGTTCAGTTAGGTTTGATGGTTGCCGAGCATGGACAGCCCGCTTCAAATCACCCCACAGATGTTCAATGATATTCAGGTCTGGGGACTGGGATGGCCAGTCTAAAAGTGAAAATAAATGTATACACTTCCATGTGGTACCATTTTCATTGTTCTGCCATACTTTGTCGAGAAGTTACGAGGCATCATAATCATCAGACATCTCCCTCCCTTGTAGGCAAATATACTTGTCTGTGTATAAATTGTGAAATATATTGAAAACTTTAGCCAACCAGCACCTTTATGACCTGTTTTCTAATTAATCTATACAAAACATGTAAGAATTAGCACATTTTACCCCCCTGGGGTCAATAATTTCCCCAAATTTGTAAACCAGTGTAATATAAACTGTCAAAATTATCTATTCTAACGACGTCACATGCATCATACAGTCAAACTTTAACAAAATATCACATGTGGAATCCAATGTGTTTCAATTTGAAATTCATCTTCTTATTGGTATCAGTCTGTAGTGTAAATACATACGTCAAAAACATTGTCATATGATTTAACTTCAGCTTGTTCAATTAAGCTTTGACTATAAGAGACGGTTCACACTGGGGTGGCACGACTTCGGGGCGACTCGGCCAGGCGACCTGAAGACGACTTCTAAGGCGACTTGCAAAATGACTTCTGTATAGAAGTCAATGCAAATCGCCCCGAGTCGCCTCCGAAGTCGCACAAGAACCTTTTTCTAAGTCGGAGCGACTTGCGTCGCTCCTATTAGAATGGTTTTATTGACTACAATGGGACGCGACTTGTCAGGCGGCTGTGTCGCCTGACGAGTCGCCCCAGTGTGAACCGGGTCTAAGTCTAGGTTCACATTGAAGCGATTGGTCATGCGATTTGAGAGATCAAATTGCATGACAAGTCACAGCCTATTAGAGGCAATGGCACTGTTCCAATCGGTGCAATGTCGATTTTGCGGCGCTGCACCGATTTACAAAAGTACTACTTCAGGTGAAACTTCAATAGACATCTGTGCATGAAGCCACACAGATGTCTATCAAGTAGCAGCTCAAATCGCGCTGACTTCAAGTGAAGTAGTGCGATTTCAAAGTAGCATCAATGTGAATCAGGGCTAAAACCCAGAAGCTGATTGGTTTCTATGCAAAGCTGCACCCCATATACTGTTACCAGCACAGTATATGGAAGTTAGATCTAAAAGGGCCTACAAATTCCAAAATAGAGGCACGCTATAACAATCAAATGAGGGTAATCTATTCGAAAAGGCTGGAAAACAGCAAAAAAAGTTGGACTTGTAGCAAAATCCATAAGGGGTCTTACCTCCTGCAACTGAAAGTTTCCCCACTCTGTTCTTCTCCAAGGATGTCATACCATGAGCACAGTGACAGCAGCAGTAAAATTACAAGGTTAAAACATAGCTGTAATAACTTAATTGTTTAACCACTTCAATACCAGGCACTTACGCACCTTTCTGCCCAAGCCAATTTTCAGCTTTCAGCGCTGTCGCAATTTGAATGACAATTGCGCGGTCATGCTACACTGTACTTTGATCACCTCTGCGATTTTATTTTTTTGCGCAACAACTAAAAAAATACCCAAAATTTGGGAAAAAAAATAGTTTTTATTTTTTTCTGTACATTTTTTGTAAATAAGTAAGTTTTCTTCTTCAATTACGGGAACTGATATGGTGGCACTGATGGTCACTGATAGGCGGCACTGATGAGTACTGATAGGCGGCGCTGGTATGCGGCACTGATGGGCACTCATGGGCGGCAATGATGGGTGGCAGTGATGGGCACTTATGGGTGGCACTGATAGGTGGCACAGATGGGCACTGTTGGGCACTGATAGGTGGACACTGATGGGCATGGATGGGCACTGAGAAGTAGCACTGATGGACACTGAGGGGTGGCACTGATGATACTGATGGTGGCATTGCTGGGCATCACTTTTTTGTTGTTGTTGTGCCCATGTTGCCAGTCGGTGCCCATTTGTGGGCACTGATTGGCATCTATTGCGAAGAAATTTTTTAACATGAGGATGGGCACGGGGTACATACCTGGCCATCCACATGTTGCCGGAAGCACTTTACTGAGATCGGTGATGCAAGTGTCAGACTGACACCCTGCATCACCGATCACCATGCTGCGTAACCAAGTAACCAGGAATTTGCCAGGAAATCAAGTGGTTATAAAACCTTAAAAGAGAAGTAAAGGAAAAAAAATGTTTTCCTGATTAATACTTACCTAGGTGGATGCAGGGCCATTTTAATAACATCATAGGCCCCTGAGCAAAGTAATGCACTAGGGCCGCTACCAGGTAGAAGGTCACCCGTGGTGCACTATGCGCGTGGTTGCAAGGGATGGGTGTGGCTAAATAATGCTACATTTTGGGCGTGGCTTTGTAGTCTGATTACAAACAATAAATAGAGAAATCCCAAATTAAATTCACCCCCTATACAGACTGTCCTCCCCTCTACACACCCCCCCCCCCCCCATATACACTAACCCCCTGTATACATTGACTCTTTTTCCCTGTACACACTTCTTTTTGAAACTATCCCCCTCCCTGTACACATTGCCCCCCTGTCATAAATGCCCCTCCCAGTCATTTAGCGTCCTGTATTTATGTATGACTGTACACAGTATGGGGGAAAGGAAGGTACAGTACAGGGGGGTTGGAGGGCACAGTAGAGGGGAGGTGAGGAGGGTACAGAATAGGGTTAGTAATGTATGGTGTCAGGTTAGGGTAGTATGGGGCTGTATAGTGGTAGGTTTTGCTAGTGTAGGGCAGTACAGAGGTAGGTTTAGATAGTATAGGGCAGTACAGCGGTACATTTGAATTGTATACAGGTGTACAGAGGTAGGTTTGGACAGTATAGGGCAGTACAGAGGTAGGAGGTTTGGATAGTATAGGGCAGTACAGAGGTAGGTTTGGACAGTATAGGCAGTACAGAGGTAGGTTTGGATAGTATAGGGCAGTACAGTGGTAGGTTTGGACAGTGTAGAGCAGTACAGAGGTAGGTTTGGGCAGTATAGGGCAGTACAGAGGTAGGTTTGGACAGTATAGGGCAGTACAGAGGTAGGTTTGGACAGTATAGGGCAGTACAGAGGTAGGTTTGGACAGTATAGGGCAGTACAGAGGTAGGTTTGGACAGTATAGGGCAGTACAGAGGTAGGTTTGGACAGTATAGGGCAGTACAGAGGTAGGGTTGGAGAGTATAGAGCAGTACAGAGGTAGGTTTGGACAGTATAGCGCAGTACAGAGGTATTTTTGGACAGTATAGGGCAGTCCAGAGGTAGGTTTGGGCAGTATAGGGCAGTACAGAGGTAGGGCTGGACAGTATAGGGCAGTACAGAGGTAGGGTTGGACATTATAGGGCAGTACAGATGTAGGGTTGGACAGTTTAGGGTGAAATATTGGAAGGTAATGCTGTATGCAGTGACATGTGCTCAGGCACTTACATCATTGCTGGATGCAAACAATCCCGGACTGCTGTGCTCTGAGTTCTCTCCTACTTGAGTGAATGAGTCTGTAGGAGGAGTGGAGGAGGCAGCCACACACCTGGCTCCACCCACAAACTTTGGCTGCCTCTTGAGATATTAAAGAACTCAGAGGAACAGCCTAACTTGATTAAATGAGAGGGAAGTGTTACAGGCAGCCTCCCCGCACCGCTGATGCTTCTGCTGACCCAATTGACTTGAAAAAGCAGCATATGTTACTTACAAACTAAGCTGCAAGGGGACAGGCAAAGTGCAGGGCCCTCCATGCAGCTGGGGCCCCTGGGCTGTGCCCAGGTGTGCCCGCTCATTAAGACGGACCTGGGTGGATGCAGCATCGGTCCCTGGGCGCCTCTACACTGAAAACTGAGCGTTCGAACACTGTCGATCACTCGGTTTTCACAGCTACATGAGCAGAGAGCTGCAGACGGTCTCGCTGAGAGGCTGAGCCTGGTGTCAGTCCAGGAACCTGGTGGATCCAGACTCCTATTGACGGCAACACGCGGTGCCTGGACCTAATCCATACGCCCAGTCCCTCATCTACATGCAGGGAGCCAGATGCATGGATTTCAATGTTTTGATTAGAGACTGAGGCTCTAATTGGTTTAAAAAAGTAAAAAAGCAAAAAAATAGTGAATTAATATTCGGTATTGTCTCCTGATTCTCCTCCCGACCAATCAGGAAATGGGTCCTGAGAAGAAGTGACCAGTGGGAAACCGCCGAGGAGGAGATGCAGGAGGAAGCCACCGAAGCTGCCTGCGACCTAAATGGGGTAAGTGTGGGGCTGGTGGGCTGATGGGCGAGCGACGGGGAACGGTTATGTGTTGTATTGCTGATTGACCGAGCGGCAGAGGGAGGGAGGTTATTAACTGACGGACCAGCCAAAGTGGGGGGTTTGACTGACAGACTGACTGATGTATGTATGGTTTGTTTGCCGCCACCCACAAAAAATGGAGCACCAGCTACCACTGGTATGTATACAATTTAATTTTAAAGACTGGGAAGAGGTAAGTTCTGGAGTTTGGCTTTACTTGTAACCTGTTTTTGCACTGCACATTTTTACATTTATTTAAATGAGTGGCTTTAAATTTTAACAACATATTTATTACAAGCTCTACTTTGTGGTTTGGATTTAGAATGTGTAGATGTCGTAAAAAGCAATCTTAAATAAGTCTGTTATGTATTTATGCATATTACTTGCTGCTCTAAATCATTAATACACCTTTTCTAAGTAAACTGAAGCCAAATTTAGATAAAGTATTCAAAAGTCCTAAGTACTAAAGAATCACTTAAAACATTCACTGCACTTACAAACCATTTACAGTAAAGTTTTTGTAACATCATCTATTTATATACAGTAGATATTATTTTGTACTCTCGGAGGTGATTCCTCAGAGGAATATGTTTGCTGAACTGAATATGATAATTAGACTAAACTGCTGACTCCTGACTATAACCACAAGTTTTCCTCAATACATTAGACATGTCTTTTTGTGTAGTCACTAAATCTAGAGTGAAAACCAAATTCCAGGAGGTATCTCTTACCCACAACAAGGTGTCATAAGAAAAAGCCATGTCAACTTCTTTAGCCTTAAGGCCCCGTACACGCGACCGGTTTTCTTGGCAGAATTCAGCCAGAAACTCGATGGGAGACGTATTCTGCCGAGAAAAAGTCGTGTGTACACTTTTCGCCGAGGAAACCAGACGAGGATCTCGTCGGGCCAAAAAGAGAACATGTTCTCTATTTCCTCGTTAGTCAATGGGAAAAGTTGGCTCGCCGAGATCCTCGGCGGCTTCACAAGGAACTCGACGAGCAAAACGATGTGTTTTGCCCGTCGAGTTTCTCGGCCGTGTGTACGAGGCCTTACTGTTCTTGTCAGTCTCACATTTGTAGCAGTGCTTCGTGTCAAACGTTGGTACCGTTTGCTGACAAAATATCGCAGTGAGTTACACCTGTAGCTACTATTGTTGGACTGGCACTGCAAAACTCCGGAAAGCATACAGACACATTCCCTGTCCTTGGTTTGCTAGACAAGATCAAATTAGACAAAATGACAGTCCAAGCTATTTCTAAAATCTCAAGGAGCTTCAATTCTGGGAAAGTCTTTTATACTAGAATGAAACGTGCGTACATCTCACAGTCATGCTTTACCAGGTATGATGAGGCTGAAGCAGCATTCTGTTTCTGGGTACTTGGTTGTGTATATGGTATAAAGCAGACCTTCACTTGGAAATTAAAGTCAGCTTAAGAACTGTAAAGAAATGGTAGAAGTACCTTTTTTTCTGGTGGAACCCACTCTCACTTCCTTGTTCCATCCTAGGCGAGAATGACATTGACTTGGTCCATGCCCTTGCCAGACCAATGTCACGGTAGGCCTGGTCCTGGCTGTGATTCATCGAGCTGTGCAGTCTTGTATATTGCCACTGTTACAATGCAGCGAATTGCAATGAGGGAGGCAATAGAATGGAGTGTAGCCCCCCTTCATATACACTGCATTGCAATCTGTACCACTCATTGTTGTATTCACAGTGAATAGATCCAACAGGGCTATCATCAGGGCTACCAACAGATCCATCAGGGCTACCTTTTTCTCTGTGTCAGCAAATATTGTTGCTGTTTAGCTGTTAATGGCCTCCCTTTTCTTTTTTTTTTTTTAAGTGTATTTTGTGCATGTACTCGAGAGAGGAGCCGGACTGCAGGAGTTGGGAGTAGGCAGTCTGCCACCTTTCTCCATGCCCCGGGTGGCAATGGCGGGTGTGTGAGGGGGTCCTCCCACATAGCCCGCCCTACCTGCTCCGCTTTGAAGCCCAACGGGGCAGAGGGACTCCCTATAAGGGAGTGAGAGGATTTGCCCGCTCAACCAGCCCCGTTAGCCCTTTGTCTTTCTTTTTAGAGACTGCGTGGTCAAAGTGCGTGCATGTTAACTCAATTTCGAGTGCGTGTAAGTGTGGTGGTTTTTGTGGCAGGGGGTGGGCGTACTAAGCGCAGGCTTACCTCGTATAGCACACCCACCGGGAGCCGGGCTGAGACCACCAAACTCAATTCACATGTAGCCGAGACCGGGATCCGAACCCCTAGCTGCAGAGGTGAATGGCTTGTCAGCGCAGTGCCAATCGTGTTGAGCCACCGCAGCTCCTTTTTCTAATTTGTGGGTGTATTTTATTTTATTGTTTTTTTCTTGATTTTTTTAACCGGTTAAGGACCGCCGCACGACTATTTACGTCGGCAGAATGGCACGGCTGGGCACATGGACGTTCCAGGTACGTCCCCTTTAAGATGCCCAGCCATGGGTCGCGTGGCTCGTGACCCGGTCCTGTCCTCCGTGACCGCGCCCGCGGGACCCGCGGCGATCGGGTCACAGAAAGGAAGAACGGGGAGAGGTGAGTGTAAACAAACCTTCCCTGTTCTTCTTAGTGTGGCCGTCAGTGATCGTCTGTTCCGTGTGTTAGGGAACGATGATCAGTGACATCACACACACAGCCACACCCCCCCACAGTAAGAACACTCCCTTAGTAGCATTTTTATAGCACTTTTCGCTGTGAAAATGACCATGGTCCCAAAATTTGTCAAAAGTGTCCGATGTGTCCGCCATAATGTCGCAGTCATGAAAAAAATCGCTGATCGATGCCAATAGTAGTAAAAAAAAAAAATATTAATAAAAATGCCATAAAACTATCCCCTATTTTGTAAACGCTATACATTTTGCGCAAACCAATCAGTAAACATTGTGATTTTTTTACCAAAAATATGTAGAAGAATACGTATCGGCCTAAACTGAGGAAAAAAAACGTTTTTTTTATATATTTTTGGCGATATTTATTATAGCAAAAAGTAAAAAATATTGGATTTTTATAAATGTTTATATTATCGTGATGGGGTCTTTTTTTTTTTTTTGGGGGTAGGTCAGCAGTGTGAACTTGTCTATGACACAGGCAAAGCTGCTAACAGCACATTACTGCACACCATTGTGGTCCACTTTACTGCACAGTATCACAACAGTGTCAGATGCACCAAAACATCACATACTGAATCTGTCTATTGCATTGACTGCTAATAAAGTTAGGCAAAATGTTATGGTCATTATTCCATGAGGCCTAAATTTAGTGGCAGATGTTCTTTATTTGGAGCTAGTAGGGGGCGAGTAGATTGTGCATCTACAGTGGTCAGACCACACCTTTGAGAGACAGGGCTCTGCTTTGCATTTTCTGGCAGTGGGCAATAATTGCCAGACAGTCAGAGCGCACAGTGGAGGTGGTAGAGTCAATATTCAATATTTAACATCCAATCCAGCCATTGCCCCCAAATTGGCATTGAGGAGTTGGCTGAATTATTTAAGCATGCAATCAGTAACATGCTGCAGGGGAGGCAGCAATTATTTTATAAGATATTGAAGAAGAGCATTCACAGCCTAGAATAGTGGTCATCACCCTTGTCCACAGGGCCTACTAACAGGCCAGGTTTGCAAGATAACTGAAATACATCACAGGTTATATCATTTGCTGCTCAGTGATTGCAGTATTCTAGTCTACATCTCCCCAAGGTAATAAATAAAACCTGGCCTATTAGTGGGACCTGAGGACAGGGTTGATGACCATTGGCCTAGAGGGAAGGAACAGCAAGCAGGGAGAATCAGTTGATACTGATGTCACTGCATTTGCAGCTTACTAACTAGTCAGTTGGAGCAATGAGGAGGGTGGTAATGATGAGGTGGAAGACTGTACCTGAGTGACTGAGAAAGGGGGAAAGTGAAAAAGAGGCACAACTTCAGCAAGGCAGGATGTAATCCAGGGACAACTTGCAGTGGAGTCGAGGGAGAAGCTGCCTTTTTCACTAGATGCCACTGCTTAATGGTGCCAGGCATTGGAATTCCTATGTCTATTCCACAGGGCTCAGCAGTCTTTTCATGCGTGTGCTGCAGACAGCACCTTAGTGGTTTGCAGCCTTTTCTTACAGCATATTAAATGTGGTTATTCTACCGTTTTGGTACTATATACATTGGGATACACATTAGTGTTCACCACAAGGCTCAGTGGGGGCAGCACACAGATGATACCAGTTGGCATCCAAAATACCACAATCTTTGTCCTTTTCACCACTCCCTTTTCACCTCTTTCTTCACTCCACAACAGGCCCGGACTGGCCATAGGGCAGACCGGGCATATATGCCCGGTGGGCCGACCCGGCCAGGGCCACCCGCGCCATAGCCTGTTGCTGTTCAAGCCACACAGCGGGAGAGAGAGCCACGCTGTACCGCACCACCAGAGAGAGAGCCACATTGTACCGCACCACCAGAGAGATCCAAGCTGTACTGCACCACCAGAGAGAGAGCCACACTGTACCACACCACCAGAGAGAGAGCCACGCTGTACCACAACACCAGAGAAAGCCACGCTGTACCACACCACCAGAGAGAGCCATACTGCACCACACCACCAGAGAGAGCCACGCTGTACCACACCACCAGAGAGAGCCACGCTGTACCACACCACCAGAGAGCCACACTGTACCCACACCACCAGAGAACCATGCTGCGCTGTACCACACCACCAGAGAGAGAGCCACACTGTTCCTGCACCTCCAGAGAGAGAGAGCCACGCTGTACTGCACCACCAAAAAGAGAGCAGGTAAGTGTCACTGGGCAGTGTTGGCACAATAGGAGACAGACAGTACTAGCATTGTATGGCCACAATAGGACTGGGACACTGTAATATAAAGGGGACTGCACTGTAAAGGGGCACCGTAATCATTGCAGTGCCCCTTTACAATGCAGTTCCTTTATATTACAGTGTCCCCTGTACATTACAGTGTGGAGGGCCGACACCAGCCACCCGCGAATGTCTACTGCGCCCCCTGGAAAAGTTGGCTGCTCAGTCTAAAATGCCCGGGCCTATTTTTTGTCCCAGTCCGGGCCTGCTCCACAAGAATCTCTCTCTGCAGCCTCTGCTTTATCTGCACCTCATGCGATAAGACATGGAAATCTCTGGGTTTGAAAGGCAAAGCTTATGATGCAATAGGTGATAGGGGTAAAGGGTGGTAGGTGTTGTGGAGAAACCCCTCTGTGTCCACCAATATAACCAAAATATGAGAGGGGTGGACCTCAACGACCAGTTGATGGCGCTGTATCATATTGCCCGTAAGGCGAGAATCTGGTACAAAAAAGTGTATCTATATTTATTTCAATTGGCTTTGCTGAACGCTCATTTCTTATACAGAGCTTCAGGACGGACTGGATCCTTCCTTCAATTCCAGGATGAGATCATCTTAGAACTCCTGTATCCAGGCGGTTCTGCACCTCACCATCCCCAACCAAATGCAGTAAGCTGACTACATGAGAGACATTTTTCGTATATGTCCTAGAGAGTACCCCTACCCAACGAGCCCCCCAAAGAAGATGTCGTGTCTGTACCAAGCGTGGTTATAGGCGTGACACCCGTTATTTTTGTCCCCGCTGTCCTGCCAATCCTAGTCTTTGTATTGGTGAATGTTTTGAACGCTTCCACACACGAGTAAAGTATTAGCGTAGGGTAAAGCATTTCACAGGCTAGGCACACTTACACAGGGTCTCCCAAGATGCCACTGCATTTTGAGAGACCCAAACCTGGAACCGAAAAGTTGAACAGTTACAGTTACAAAAAAAAGTGTTAAAAAAGTAAAAAATAAAAAAAACAAAAATAGTTGTCGTTTTATAGTTCTCTCCCTCTCTATTCTCTCTCTATTGTTCTGCTCTTTTTTACTGTATTCTATTCTGCAAAGTTTTATTGTTATTATGTTTTATCATGCTTACTTTTCAGGTATGTAATTTACTTTACTGTTTTCAGGTACGCCATTCAGCTGTTGCGCGGATTTATTTATCTTGACAGCAACAGCGTTTGCTCCCACGATATATAAAGCCCTGACTCCAGTGCTGTAGGAGGTGATTTCACCACCACAGTTAAAAAAAGAGCATATATGCCAAAGCATGGGGGCATTAGGGGCGGAGGAGCAATTTTGCTCCTAATGCCGCGTACATACGGTCAACATTCCTACGGAGGCTTGCCCGTGGAAAAATCCGACCGTGTGTACGCGGCATAACTTTTTTGCGGGAGGATGCCCCCATGCTTCGGCATATATATATATTTTAGGCACAGGTTGCGTTAAAATATGTTTTATTTTTTACTATGTTTTTTTTTGGTATTTGCTTTGCAGGAATGGTATGGTCTTACGGATATACTGTAATGTTGCTTTGTTGTAATGTTAACCATCATTTGCTTAGCAGGTACGCCATTCAGTTGCAGCGTGGATTTATTTAGCTTGACAGCAACAGCGTTTGCTCCCACGATACATAAAGCCGCGACTCCAACGCTGTAGGAGGTGATTTCACCACCACAGTTAAAAAAAGAGCATATATGCCGAAGCATGGGGGCATTAGGGGCGGAGGAGCGATTTTGCTCCTAATGCCGCGTACATACGGTCGACATTCCTACGGAAACTTTCCCGTGGAAAAGTCTGACCGTGTGTACGCGGCAAACCTTTTTTGCGGAAGGATGCCCCCATGCTTCGGAATATAGAAATGGTGCATGTATGCCCATCATTAGAAGTGGGTGGATGAAGGCAGGTATTCCAATGGTGGGCATACCCACCGATCAATCTTTTTTTCGTTCAGCCAACAGGCTGCATGAAAAAAAAGATTACAATACGTGTCCAACAAGAACCATTAACGTACTGGTATGTTGCTGGACTTTGAATGGTTATACCAGAATGATGCCTGCAGGTTTAGGTATCATCTTGGTATCATTCTTTTCAGCCAGCGGTCGGCTTTCATGTAAAAGAAATCCTAGCGGCTAATTAGCCTCTAGACTGCTTTTACATTCATTGAGAAGGAATGTCCCCCCCCCCGGATATTAACAGTGCCATTGGGAAATTGGGAAAGCATTTTATCAATCTGATCTTGGTGTGGTCAGATGCGTTGAGGGCAGAGGAAAGATCTAGGGTCTAATAGACCTCATTTTTTTTTTCAAAAAAAGAGTACCTGTCACTAACTATTGCTATCATAGGGGATATTTACATTCCCTGAGATAACAATAAAAATAACAATAAAAATGGTAAAAAATAAATAAAATGGAAGGAACAGTTTACAAATAAAATAAAAAAAGCTAAAAAAAGCTAAAAAAAAAAAAGCATCCCTTCCCCCCCTGCTCTTGCGCAAAAAGGCGAATGCAAGAGTCGGACTGGAGTCATTTGTAAACAGCAATTGTACCATGCATGTGAGGTATCACCGCGTAGGTCAGATCGAGGGCAGTAATTTTAGCAGTAGACCTCCTCTGTAAATCTAATGTGGTAACCTGTAAAGGCTTTAAAGGCTTTTAAAAATGTATGTAGTTTGTCGCCACTGCGCGTTTGTGCGGAATTTTTAAGTTTGTCGTGTTTGCTATCCATGTACTCGGCCTAAGATCATCTTTTTTATTCCATCAATAATTTGGGCAATATAGTGTGTTTTAGTGCTTTAAAATAAAAAAAGTGTATTTTTTCCCAAAAAAATGCATTTTGAAAAATCGCTGCGCAAATACTGTGTGTGAAAAAAAATGCAACACCCATCATTTTAATCTGTAGGGCCTTTTCTTTAAAAAAAATGCAACTTTCTTGCAAAAAAAAAATATGTTTTTATGTAAACAAACAGTGTCAGAAAGGGCTTTGTCTTCAAGTGGTTAGAAGAGTGGGTGATGTATGACAAAAGCATCTAAATGTTGTGCATAAAATGCCAGGACAGTTCAAACCCCCCCCTAAATGACCCCATTTTGGAAAATAGACACCCCAAGCTATTTGCTGAGAGGCATGTCGAGTCCATGGAATATTTTATATTTTGACACAAGTTGCGGGAACAAGACAATTTTTTTTTTTTTGCGCAAAGTTGTCACTAAATGATATATTGCTCAAACATGCCATAGGCATATGTGGAATTACACCCCAAAATACATTCTAATGCTTCTCCTGAGTACGGGGATTCCACATGTGTGAGACTTTTTGGGAGCCTAGCCGCATACGGGACCCCAAAAACCAATCACCGCCTTCAGGCTTTCTAAGGGTGTACATTTTTGATTTCACTCCTCACTACCTATCACAACCCCCCCCCCCAAATGACCCCATTTTGGAAAGTAGACACCCCAAGCTATTTGCTGAGAGGTATGGTGAGTATTTTGCAGATCTCGCTTTTTGTCACAGTTTTGAAAATTTAAAAAAGAAAGAAAAAATACATTTTTATTTTCTTTCTTCATTTTCAAAACCAAATGAGAGCTGTAAAATACTCACTATGTCTCACATTTGTGAAAACCAATAAATATACGCTTATTGCAATATTTTTTTACTAAAGACGTGTGGCTGAATACATTTTGGCCTAAATGTTTGACTAACATTTAGTTTATTCGATTTTTCTTATAACAAAAAGTAGAAAATATATATTTTTTTCCAAATTTTCTGTCTTTTTTCGTTTATATCGCAAAAAATAAAAATCGCAGAGGCAATCAAATACCATCAAATGAAATCTCTATTTATGGGAAGAAAAGGACACAAATTTCATACAACATTGCATGACAGCGCAATTACCAGTTAAAGCAGCGCAGTGCCAAATTGTAAAAACACCTTGGGTCCTTTACCTGCATAAAGGTCCGAGTCTTAAGTGGTTAAAAAACAGGATAAAATCTTTTTTGGCCCCGAACATGATAAATATAGAAACAATACAACATATTCCCTTTAAAATGTATTAAATATTGTAGAGTAAATATTTTTTATAAAATATTTCAAATGAAAAAAAAAAGTTGAGTTTCTTTTAAAAGCTTATCTTTTATAGTTTAGCTGTTAGCTGCAGATATGTTAAATGCTGCCTAATTTGGCGTGTTTTTTCTTTCAAAATACATCCAATAGGACCAATGGGGAAAGCATCCTGTGGATTGACACCTCCTGTGTGTATATATAGAGGTGTATATCCACTTTGGGGCTGTACATGCTGGTGTGCAGGTACCTTGGGAGGCCCAGCCTGGAGTTGGAAGCGGTGACACATGCTTGCTAAACCCATCGTTAATGAGTTATCATACGATATAACTGACCCCTACATGTAAGTGTCGGAGCCATGTCTATTTTTTGAGGAGGGGTCCCCATAGCAACTCTTTGTGTGAGCTTAGCCTCATTGGATTGGATTTATACTGACATATGTATATATGCTATATTTATATAGAGTGAGTTACAAAACGGATAAACCCTGATGAAGCAGATTCCCAAACTGCGAAACATGTTGGAAATCTTAATGCAACACCATACTCTGTGTATATACTTTTAACTGTACATGGTTGGGAAGGTTTTGTGTTTTGTATAAACCCCCTCATGTATTTTATGCACATATGTGAATAATAGCAAGGAAAGGCGATACCTGGGCGTGGGTAAAATGCTGCACACCCCCAATGATTGTACAAGAAAAAGGAAAAATTACCCCGCGGGGCTTTGTGTTGCAGCAAAAAATAATGATAATAGATGTTGTAGAAATATTACAAAGGTTTTATTAGTGTTTTATGCATCTCATAAAGAACATGTGTATTATACTAAAACACAAAAGGTAAATGAATGGTCACAATAAAAACATGTATACATGAATTAGCAGTATATAAGTTAAGCCGCAAGGGCAAACCAGCAAGAGCATGGCATGGTCTTAATCATACAAACATGATGCACATAATACATAGTATAACCCCGACGCGTTTCGACCTTGTGGAGGGCGGTCATCCTCAGGGGGTGAAAAGGAGATGCTCTAAAACGAAAATATGTTGTATAGGTGAGGTTGTTAAAAAACAAAAACACTCTCAGCAAAGAGACATCAACCGTATTAACAATATTATAATTGATAAATATATTTACCCTTAGGCGGCTGAGGGAAAGAAAGAAAAAACTTTCCCATGTGCTGAGTCTGTACACTGACCATATGCCCCACGGTTGCAGCCAAAGCACCATACTACCCACATGGAGGCAAGGAGAGCCAGATGGACACAAACTCGGCTGGGTGGAAGGACCAAAGGACTCAGGGCCTTCGAGAGGCCGCACTGGTACCCCGCATCTGACAACGAAGGCGAGGGGGCAGGCCCCGGGGGGGGACCCAATGGACCAGGCCGGAAGCCAAGGAGGACTCGAACCAAAGACAGGCACCCCATACTGTAAGAATGATATAGAGTAGAATAAAATAAAATAAAGTAAAAAATAAAAATTAATGTATGAAAGAAGGTTAAATAGATGTAATTAAATATCATAAAAGAGGAATGTATGCAAAGTACTGTACTATTAAAAAAATAATAATAATAGACACCTTCAATGCCATGTCCTGGCAGAAAATGAATATGAAGTGAATCAATAAGAATTACCAATATAGAATATAATTAGAATACCTAATGAAGGTATCAATTGTGAATAAATAAATAAATAATGAATAAATAGATAAATGTGATGTGTGAAGGAAGGTGAAATGTGAGATGGTGCATGTAATGTGGCAGTAATAATGGGTGAAATGACCAAGGTAAATGTAATGTCATAAGAAATGTTGACTGAAAAACTGCATGGTGTGGTGAAAGTGCTGGAAGTGCCAAGATGTGTGATAAGACGAAGAGCAAAAAAGAGAAACACATATGTGTAATCGTGTACAAATCATGGTTTCTTTTAAAAGCTTATCTTTTATAGTTTAGCTGTTAGCTGCAGATATGTTAAATGCAGCCTAATTTGGCGTGTTTTTTCTTTCAAAATACATCCAATAGGACCAATGGGGAAAGGGTCCACCCAGCATCCTGTGGATTGACACCTCCTGTGTGTATATATAGAGATGTATATCCACTTTGGGGCTGTACATGCTGGTGTGCAGCTACCTTTGGAGGCCCAGCCTGGAGTTGGAAGCGGTGACACATGCTTGCTAAACCCATCGTTAATGAGTTATCATACTAGATAACTGACCCCTACATGTAAGTGTCGGAGCCATGTCTATTTTTTGAGGAGGGGTCCCCATAGCAACTCTTTGTGTGAGCTTAGCCTCATTGGATTGGATTTGGTTAGTGATCTGTGTATCCTGTTAATAGAACGTGCATGGCTTATTTGGATCCTGACTATCCACTGAGTATGATACAATGCAGTCCATTCAATAAAGTACAATGCAGAGGCTTTCGAACTTCTCCTGACGCCTGGTGGATACTAAGGTTAGGATTGCTTCAGTATTCAGGGGTATATCAGACGCTGTAACTCTGCATATATATAATATAGCAGGGGGTGTCTTTTTATCCCTATTTATGTTTGTCATTATATAAGTTACACTTTTTTATTTTATTATACCTTTTTTCTGAAGTGCAAAGTATTGTTGTCGCCCGTTATGTGGGTGAATGTGCATGTGGCCGATTCCATAGTCTAGGCGGTCGAGTCAACTTAATGTCACCTCTAGTCCTCAACCATCAGATGGAATAAGATGGTATCATCCCCATGCTCCCCCTTTCTTTTTCTGTTTGTCATTATTTTTCAATAGGTTTAGTGGACAGGATACATTATCTCACTGTAAAATACATTTATACTGACATATGTATATATGCTATATTTATATAGAGTGAGTTACAAAACAGATAAACCCTGATGAAGCAGATTCCCAAACTGCGAAACATGTTGGAAATCTTAATGCAACACCATACTCTGTGTATATACTTTTAACTGTACATGGTTGGGAAGGTTTTGTGTTTTGTATAAACCCCCTCATGTATTTTATGCACATATGTGAATAATAATCTTTTTCAACTAATACATTTTTTTTGATACTACTGCATATCTTGTGAAATTCTGAGATGTACCATTTAACGCTCATTTCAGTTGTTCCTAGACTTTTTTCAAACTCTTTTATATTTTAACCTGACAGAAAAGAGTTTCAGTTAGCACTTTTCTTTTTTCTCTTTCCAGAAATACAAATTTATGAAACTGTTAACTCTTCTTCAATACAAAAATAACTTTGTAGACTATTGTTTCTTAAAGTTTATTATCCCAAAAAGTGTTACAAGTCGGCAGTATGTATCTGCAATATATATTACCACTATTAATCATACATTTTCAAAGCATTTTTCAAATTGTGTCTCATCCAAGCTTGGAGGGATGGAGGTAATTGGGTAATTTGTCCATGTCTGTTCTGTGTATATTGGGGAACCAGTGTTGGAAGTATAGAAGACATTTCAGCACTGTACAGCCATACATTTGGAATGCACAGTAAACGTATAGCTGTTGACTGTATTTGAGCATGAGGCAGTGTTGTTGATGGATTGATAGAGACATAACTATCTAATTATCAGCAGGCAAGAAGATCTTTCAGGCCAAGATGTGTAGAGATTACAGCTGATTTACATGTGTAAAGACATTTAAATAGCTTTGGCTTCTGCTTGCTGAGTCCGCTTCATACTGCGGTTGGTATAGACACAACTGTGATTCCCACCTTAATACTTTTACAATTTGTTTTACTGTGCATATTCACAGTATGTAAAAGTGTGAAACAGTGCAGCAAGAATGTGATCCAGTGTAGCCCAAACAGATTATTAACACAGGTCTAGAAGTCTTAAAGACTTGACAATTAGCTATACCTTATATGTTGCAATATACAGTACTGTATATATTAAAATTGATGCAAGCCAGTTTTTAATGAGGCATTATTAATTTGCTAAAATGAAAACACAGGGAAAGCTTTAAAAAGGCTGTAAATATGTGTTAATGGCAAATTATTCATACACAAAATTTAGCACTCTATTAAAAAACATGATAGAACTTAAATACAATCTCTACACTCTATATGCTGCCAGGAGTATAGCCCCTAGGTAGGCAGCAATGAAAAATCTGCAAGCCTGAAGATGTTATTATCCAGTACTGATAACATTCAGAATATACATCACTTATCTTTAGTGACAGATATAGGCAGAATGGGACCCTAGGCAAGGTAGCAGTTTTAACCCCCCCCCCCCCCCTTTCCCCACCATCGCTTTGGTTGACATTGATAAAGATTGCAATAAGCACAGAGTAGTCACCCCATTAGTATTGTCTGTACTGGCATAGCCCGACCAATCAGGCACAACTATCTGCAAATGCATCCTCCTTGTGAAGTGTCAGGCAGAGGCATCGACCAAGACCAATTGTTTTATCTACTGGTCAAATGGTGCACCTGCCCGACACTTCACAAAGAGGATGCATTTGTAGATAGTTGGATGATGTAGCACTTCCTCTCTTGCAAAGAAGGTAGCTGTCAGGGCCCAAATAGATGACAGAACCACTGCTAAAGCAGAAATGTTTTTTGGCAGAAAAAAAGAATAGTGACTCCTAACTCAACAAATAGGTTGAACTCTTCATTGATATTTTGCATCTGAAGTCTAATTTGTTTCAATCATGAACATGCATGTACATAAAATAAGCAACACTAATTTTACATAAGCTTATTATGTGTTGGGATATAAAAGTTATATTTATTTTCAATGGTAACTTAACATGTAGCTATTGATAGCGACACAGAGAATGTAACACCAATGAGTTCCCCCCCAAAATCTGGTGTATCCATGGCCCACTTTCAATTTGTGGGGATTCACGGAAACCTGAAATCGTGAAACCTGAACTTAGCAGCAAAATCCCCCTGAAGTCTATGGGGGGACAAATATTGATCCCTAAATTCTGGAATTTTTTTAAATTTTAATAAGTAAGATATTGTCAAAAAGGCATGGGAAACTGGGCACTGACATTCAACGCAGGCCACAACAGGTCTAAAAGCTATAGTTACAGTATATTTAATTGAAGCTAAAACCCTCACCTTTGTACAAATTAGCCTGCGGCAGAACAATTCAGAGGCCTGACAGTGATTTTCAGGACTACCATGTTGTTTGTGTCAGCAACAACTGTAGTTGTGGTTTTTCTGCCACTCCCATAGTGTTTTGTTAATTTTTTGTTTTACCTTGTATCCTAGTTATCCCTGGCAAGCAAGCCTAAGGGATGGCAATTTAAATATTTAGTAATTCACAACTGAAAATTATCTTTTGTTTGAAGGGGGTTGCAGAGGAATGTGACCCCTGTAGTCTGTACTTCTCTACTCCTCCCTCCTTCCTTTTTCACCTCTTGCTCCCTCATCTCTTTCTCCTTCTGTGTGTTTACAGCATGAGGAGAGACTCCTCATGCTGTTTTTTTTTGCCCTGCCTGAAGCTCATCATCTAGGCTGCCCAATTTTGGCCTGTTTTGTAGAGGTGGCCGAAATGGTGAGCTGCAATAAGTCAGGAAATACTGACCCAATCCCTCCTGGATTCCTTCAAGGGCACACACTGCATGATGCAATTATTATTATACAAGATCTATATTGCATCAACAGTTTGCGCAGTGCTTTACAACATTAGGGAAAACTGTACAGTTATAATGCAATTCAATACAGGAGGAATCAGAGGGCCTTGTTCGTTAGAGCTTATAATCTAAAAGATGGTATCACTAAAAATTAAAAAATTTTCTATATTTAGCACAAAGTTCTTGGCCTAGGTGGTTCCACATTAACGTATTTCCACTATATAATTTTTGTTACTATTTTCAACAATTTCTTTTATTCCTTGTTTACCCTTTGTAATGACATCCTTGTCATCCCTGGCAAGCAAAGCTAGATGGGGATGGCAATTTAAATTGCAGAGAAATGTGACCGTAGTCTTTTTGATGTGTTAAGCAATATACACTTTTTACTGACGCAAACAAGCGTCCAAGTCCAAGTCCAAGATAATAATTAAAGATTAAAAAAGTTAGACACACATTAGAGTCCAGCTATGGCCAGCTCTGTATAAACAAGAAGGAAAGAGAAAAGGGGGAAGCGACACTTAAATGCAGCGATTAAAAAGCTTTAATAGCGCAAAAGCTGAATAACACTTTGGATAAATAGGCTGGACTGGATGGAAAGGGTTGGATAGAGAATAGGCTATGCGCTTGGAGCACCAGGCCTGTAGAAGGAGCTGGTGCTCCGAGCGCCTAGCCTATTCTCTATCCAACCCTTTCTATCCATTCTGGCTGTATCTTGTTCTGGGGATGTCACTTCCGCTTGAGCCACATTCCACGCTGGTTGTTGGTTTCCTGCCTCCTGGTGGCCACAGGATGCTAAGCATAACATATATAGATGCCTAAAAGATGGAACATCAACTTCATCCTTGGACCTTATGAACTTGAATTTCTTTTAAATTCTGTAAGTGTTATTCAGCTTTTGCACTATCAAAGCTTTTTAATCTCTGTGCGTAGGTGGAGCTTCCCCCTTTTCTCCTTTCTTCTTGTTCTTCATGTGTTTAGTTGTTTTTGTAGCATTGGCTCCTGCTGCTGTCAATCAAATGCAGTGAGGAGGAAGCAGGGGAGGGGCTTAGCCAGGCTGTGTGTGTCTATGGAGTGTGGCTTCATAGACATGTACAGCTGAGCAGTGAGCATGCACTGTGTGCCCCTATAGCAAGCGGCTTGCTATGGGGCACACAAAGAAGTGGAGGAGCAAAGATCTCTAGCAGGGGACCCAACATGTTTATTTTTTTAATTTTAAAAATGTACCTTTAGTATTGCTTTAAAAGAGTTAATTCCAATGAACTATTGAGTGTCAAGGATGTACCAGTTGATATCCGAGTATGCAGTTGAGGTGACTCCAAACACCAACTGTAGATGTTAATGATAAAATCATTTTATTTATTTTATATATCTTTAACTAAGAAAATAACACTTTTCTCTGTTATTCTCACTGATGCTGCCACTACTGACAACACTTCTGTCTCCTGGCACCGCTGCTCCTTTTTTTACTTCCCCAAAAAATCTGTTGACCTCCTTAAATCTAAAAAAGCTGAAAGCTCTCACTGTGTCTTCTATGTAAATATTTTTTTTCTCTGCAATCAGTCCTGTGCTTTTTATCTTGTGGCACCAATGGCCAATTTGTCCAAGACCCAAGGTACAGAGTTCAAGGTTGGTTATAGATAGCTCCCATTTTGGCTGATTCCTACTGAACTGGCCAAAATTCCAGATGTGGATGTAAGCACCAAAAAAATCTGATTTAAAAATGGATGACCTGGGTGGAAAATTATTGTCTGAGCAGTGACTACATTCTATCAGGTGCAGTCATTGTTTGGCAGCATCACTGTATTCAGGCAGCCACTAGTGCTGCAGCTGTTGGACTACTATTTAGCCACACATCAAGCATGTATGGCTAACTTAAGGAGACACTTGGTATTCATGAGTGCAGAAGATATGAACTTTGCTGTAGAATGGTACTCAGGCTCTTGGGGTACATTTGGACTGACATCTTTCTTGATGCCTAAAAACATTTAATTGTCAAAAATAATGTCTTTAACATTTTAGGAATATTCAAGCAGCTTGCATATTACCCTGCCTCTGCTTCATTTTTTTTTCACAAGTGTATTTGATATACCACACTGCAATTTTTGTTGAGGAAACACTTAATTTATTTGTGTCTGAACAGTTTGGATTGTTCTGCCTTGGGTGACAGATGAATAGTTTGTCACTGATCAACAGATGATACAGATTGTAAATCTTTTAGCAGTGAAAAGGTCCCTGATCAAAAAAAAAGGTAAATTGGAGACAAGGGGATGTTGTTCCACAAAAGAGATTTGTGTTGATGACATGCAAGGAACTTGTGCCCAGGCCTGTCTGTAGACAAGCACTCTGATCAAGTTGACGCTTGAGGAAATGTTTTAATTTGTGCTGAAGCAGACTATAGGTCTAGGTCTCAACCTTTTTTCTCAGTTATGGCATGCTTTAAAAGTATTAAAATCACAGGTCCCCAATCTACAATATAAAAAACAGAAATGTTATTTACCATCAATAGAAAACCAGAGGCAATGCCACAAATGTGACCCGGATCTTTAATGAGATCTGTGTCACATCTGAAGACCCCCTTCACATCAGGCCCCCTTAGACATGAGCGCCCCATATCACAGCAGAATCCACTATTATAGAGTCCCCCCATTATAAAGACACCAACTGCATTGGTTATTCTAATGTTGGCAGTCAGCCTGCTGCACCATGACATTTATAGTTACATAGTTAATGTAGTTGAAAAAGACACAAGTCCCTTCAGTTCAACTGAGGCCGGGTACTCACGAGCAAACATGTACGGTGAAACCGGTCCGTCGGACCGTTTTCACCATACATGCCTGCCAGAGGGCTTCTGTACGATGGTTGTACTAACCATCGTACAGAAGTCCGCGCGTAAACACTACGCGGGGCGTGTCCGCGTTGTCGCCGCGGCGATGACGCGGCGACGTGGGCGGGCCTGCCATTTAAAGGCTTCCACGCATGCGTCAAAGTCATTCGACGCATGCGAGGGACGGCGGGCGCTCGGACATGTACGGTAGGTCTGTACTGACGACCGTACATGTCCGAGCGGGCAGGATTCCAGCGGACGGTTTTAAAACACGTCCAGGAATATTTGCCCGCTGGGAAAAGGCCCGGCGGGCAAATGTTTGCTGGAATTCGGCCGGCTCGCGCCTACACACGACCGAACATGTATGCTGAAACTGGCCCGTGGACCAGTTTCAGCATACATGTTTGGTCGTGTGTACGGGGCCTAAGAGAGAGAAAAAAAAGAAAACCAACACATGAACTCTACCTATAAATATTAGTATTTCGTTTTATTATGTGCATTTTGGAAATAATGGGCCAGATCCAGAGAGAATTGGATCCGCGCAGCGTATCAGAGATACGCTACGCCGCCGTACCTTACCTGGCGGAATTTCGAATCCTCAACGATTTTGCGCCGTAAGTTACGGCGGCGTAGTGTATTTCTGGCGGCGGAATTCAAATAGGCGATCAGGGGATGGGTTTTATTTAAATGAAGCGCGTCCCCGCGCCGAATGAACTGCGCATGCGTCGTCCAGAAATTTTCCGCCGTGCTTTGCGCGAAATGACGTCGCTACGACATAATTTTTTGAACTTAGACGTGAGTTACGTCCATCCCTATTCACGGACGACTTACGCAAAAAAAAATAATCTAATTTCGACGCGGGAACGACGGCCATACTTAACATGGCAAGTCTATCTATACGCCGCAAAATACCAGCTTTATCTATACGCCGGAAAAAGCCGTCTACAGGCGACGGCCGCGCGTACGTTCATGGATCGTCGTAAATCGCTAATTTGCATACCCGATGCGGAAAACGACGCAAACTCCACCCAGCGGGCGCCGAAGTATTGCATCTTAGATCCAAAGGCGTATGAAGCCGTACGCCTGTCGGATCTTACCCAAATGCCGTCGTATCTTGGTTTGAGGATTCAAACTAAAGATACGACGCGGGAAATTTGAAAGTATGCCGGCGTATCAGTAGATACGCCGGCGTACTTGCTCTGTGAATCTGGCCAAATAACTCTACACCAGGTTCACTATATCGATCACGTATATATTAATACATCTTGATCATATTCCCCCTTAATCTCTTTTTCTCAAGAGAAAATAAACTCAGTTCAGCTAATCTTTCCTCATAGCTGAGCTTGCCTATGCCTCCTACCAGTTTGTTTGGTTTTCTCTGCACTTTCTCCAGTTCCCCAATATCCTTTTTGTGAACTGGTGCCCCAAACTGAAGTGCATATTCTAGATGAGGTCTTACTAATGATTTGTACAGGGGCAAAATTATATCTCTCTCTGCAGTACATACCTCTTTTAATACAAGAAATGTTTTTGCTCGCTTTGCAAACAACAGCTTGGCATTGCTATTATTAAGCTTTTGATCCACCAGAACACCCAGATCCATGTCCACCATTGATTCCCCCAGTTGCGCACCCCCTAGTTTGTATGATGCATGCATATTCTTAGCCCCAAGTTTATAACTTTACATATATGACACATGATGTTAATTCAGGCTGGGTACATTTGAACTATCTCTGAGATGATACAATTGAATTTCTAGTCAAATTCTGAAGTAAAACACCTGCCTAGTTTGTGTTTCCACCTTTTATCCTATTCTATATGGTCACGTTCACGTACTGCCCTGATACTGGCCAATTTTTGCAAACCTTCCCTTAGCTCTACTATTTTTTGGAAAATTGGATATATGACGATATGAAAGATATTGATGCATTTGGGGTAAGTGTGTACAGTGTGTTTGCGTTCATGGTGTATTCAAATTTTGTTTTCAAAGGATGAAGGAAGTTGCTGTGAAAAAAGGGCATTTCTTAAACTGTCAGCAACATTTGCTTGATGCACTCTAAACCCAAACTAAAAGTTATAATCTAAAAAAAAGAGAGCACCCAATTAATGAAAAAAATAGCTAATGTGCTGACAAATGAAGAGCTAGCTATCAACCACTTTGCAGACAAATATTGGTCTATATTTCTGCACACAATCAGAGCACATAAGAAAATGGAACCCAGCACCGTGATTTAATGAATTCAAGCATAGTTTGTAGATTCAATTTCATATAATCTTTAACAAAAGCAAATCTCTTGGAAAGGCATTTTTTTTTCTTTTAATCGCTAGCTTGCTTTCATTGAAATAATAGCAGGTGTCACTGATATAGAGATCATTGTGTGGACACTTTGTGTTTTGGGGTGACAATGCTCTGCCCCCTCCCCCTGAAACTCCCTATTTCTCTAAAGCTGGCTATACAAGGTAAACATACTAAGGCCTCGTACACACGATAGGTTAACCAGAGGACAACGGTCTGATGGACCGTTATCATAGGTTAACCTATGAAGCAGACTGATGGCCCGTCGTGCCTACACACCATCAGTTAAAAAAACGATCGTGTCAGAACGCGGTGACGTAAAACACAACGACGTGCTGAAAAAAACAAAGTTCAATGCTTCCAAGCATGCGTCGACTTGATTCTGAGCATGCGTGGATTTTTAACCGATGGACGTGCCTACTAACGATCGTTTTTTTCCCATCGGTTAGGAATCCATAGGTTAATTTTAAAGCAAGTTGGCTTTTTTTTAACCTAAGGTTAAATAACCTATGGGGCCTACACACGATCGGTTTGGACTGATAAAAACGGTCCATCAGACCGTTGTCCTCTGGTTAACCTATCGTGTGTACGAGGCCTTACAGATTCCTCCATTCATACAAACAAGATGATGGATTAACTCACTCCCCCTTGAGACATTGTATTTTGATAGCTGCATCCTTCGCTGATCGAATTTTTTTTCCCAGCTTGTCCCTTTGACCGAAGTTGACCAAATGATTGACATCTGTCAAGCAGGGGCAGCCACACACTAATGGGAATTTGAACAGTCCCCACGGACCCAGCCAAACTTCGATCAGTGTATAACCAGCATAAGATACACAGCATTTTGCTACCTACACGACATTCAGTATGGATTTACATCAACTTTACCATATCTGGCAGTGCTTCAAAGCCCACATTAATCTTTCCATATACAGTTTGTCAGCATCACTCCCTATGCTTTCTCTATCTCAGCCAAAGCACGTTGTCATTATGGCCGCTGTGACCTTGCCCTTTTTATAGGGAAGGGGCTGGCTTATTCACAAGCCCCCTTATTGACCCTTGTAAGCTGGCTGACCTAAGTTCAAAGGCTAGGCAGTGCATTATAGTTTAAAATAATTCAGACTGGGGAATTCACACATTACTTCACCATGAACCTTGTGCAATAGTGCAATTTGAATCCACAGTTTATTGTGTCCTTTACGTGATATACTAAAAAACAGTGAGAGAGCTACAGTAAATTGACATCCCATTACTTGCCCTTGTACTGTCCTTTTCAAAATGCTCATACATTCTCAGTTATTTATTCTTTTAGTACACTCAGCAAAACACAGTTTCATTATGGGATTACATTGTCAACTAAGGTAAATGTTTATATGTGTATTCAAACGTGTATTCCGCATTAATCCACAGCAAAATGACAAAGAGCATCACATCGTTTTTATTTTAAAATGTCACACCTTAAAATATCTACATTTATAATTAGGCAAATTTACAGTTGAGTATTTCTTACTAGTTGATATTATGTGGCTGCAAAGTGTGTCTTAAATTCAAACATCATATATACAAATTTGCAGGTAGCATTTTAGAATTGATGTTTGCTTAAAGTGGAGCTCCAGGCTCCTTCAGAATTATTTTTTTAAGTCAACAGCTAGAAATACTATAGCTGCTGACTTTCAATTAAAAGGACAATTACCTGTCCAGGGATCCTGCTATGTCCTCACCCCAGCTGATTCTTCAATTTGGCTTTGGGTACAGGCACTGGCATCACTAGTCAGGGAAACAGAAAGTGAAGCCTTGTGGCTTTACAGCCTGTTTCCTACTGAGCATGCGCAAGTCGTGCTGCACTTTGTGAATGGTCCTGTAGTCTTCTGGGACCTGTGACATGAGCTGGAAGTAGGAGAGGGTACTTTTTAAAACCAGGTACCCGCTCCCACCCCTCCGAAAAAGTGGCAAATGTGGAAGTGGAGGGGGGTGCAAACAAGTGGAGTTTCCCCTTTTGTTTTGAGGTCTGCTTTAAAGTATATATAAACCCTATCCTAAAATCTCATATGAACTAACGTATTTAAGTAATTTAGGCAGTCATTTTCAATGTGTAACCTTTTTTTGTGGGAGGGTCATGACAAATGGTCCACCTTAAACAGGAATTGGCACATGACCTGTAGATAAATAAGATAACCAGAACCTTCTCTAAGTGTAAAAGTGGGTTTGATAATAAAGTTAGTAGTGTCTCCACTTAGGACAGGGCCTCTGAGGACAGAGGGGGTTCCTTTCCTGGGAAATGTACTAGTAATCTAAACAAAATAATTGGGAACAGAGGAACTACTGCAACCAGCATATACCATTAACCATAAGTATATAGTTTCCCACCAGTAGGGAAATATTACAAGCTTTATATAAACAATATTAATGATAGTACATACTGTACATTCAATGTACAGATATTATCAGCAAGAGTCCTGTAGAATTGTGCACATATTCCTGGGTACATATATATAGTTATTAATAAAGCTACCTCCAGATGAATGTTGAAGCAAAGTTTATTTGCAGAGGCCCCTGAGGATGATCAATATACAATGTCCATCTCGATGCCAGAGACCTTAGAGACAATAAGTATTAGAAGACCATTCAGCCATTTCCAAACTAGCCTGGATTGCAGATTCTTGCTTTTAGAACTGTGGTGTGGCACTGAAACTCAGCATCAACCCTGTATCTTAGTCCCTGGTCACTTCTAAACTGTCAAGCAACCGGGCCTTTAACTATCAAGTGGCGATCAAATGCCTAACATTAACTATGCTGATAATTAAGTTCTGGACTAAAACTAGCTAGAGAATCTCAGTCCAGAAGGACGAGGTTAATTTTAAAAAACAGGAGCTATATATAAACTCTATTGCAATGACCAGGTTCATCAGCTAATGTACTGAAAGTTGACTGCTACATACATACAGTAGCACAGACCTAGCACTGTGCATGTGAGAAAATACCAATAGGATAGAGATACTATGGGGCAGATTCAGGTAGAGCGGCGTACATTTAAGCGGGCGTAGCGCAGCTCATTTGCACTACGCCGACATAAAATAGAGAGGCAAGGCCAGTATTCACAAAGCACTTGCTCCCTAAGTTACGTTGGCGTAGCGTAAATGGGCCGGCGTAAGCCTGCCTAATTCAAACTAGGAAGGTAGTGGGCGTGTTGTATTAAAATTAGCCGTGACCACATGTAAATGACTTCCCGAACGAACGGCGCATGCGTGCGCATGCTCAGAATCACGTCGAATTTACGCCCTAAGATACGATGGCTCAATGACAATGACGTGAACGTAACCTACGCCCAGCCCCATTCACGCAAACAACGTAAAATCCGACGGCAGTTCCGATGCCCATACCCGACACGACTTAGACTAGCTATTTGGTGGTTTATCTTTACGCCAGACGTACGCCTTATGTAAACGGCGTAGTTTACTGCAACGGGCGCAAGTACGTTTGTGAATCGGCGTATCTAGGTAATTTACATATTCGACGCGTAAATCAATGGAAGCGCCCCTAGCGGCCAGCGTAAATATGCACCCAAGATACGACGGCGTAGGAGACTTACGTCGGTCATAGGAAGCCAAAATTCAGGCGTATCTTGTACTGTAAATACAGCGCATAGATACGACAACGCACCATTAGATACGCCAGCGTAAGTCTTTCTGAATCTGGCCCTCTGTCTGTCACAAGGATTTAGAACACACACAAGAAGCTATGGATAGTGGCAGTTACTATTTGAACTGAGGAATGCTTGCCTAATTGTCTCTGCTTCTGGTCTGGGTGAAATACAACAGCAACAGCAGCTCCTGTGTTTGTAAGGCCATGTGGCTCAAATCTGTCTAATTCCTTTAATCTCCCCTTATATATATATATATATATATATATATATATATATATATATATAAAACAGTCATCTAATTGGGGTTTCTGACCCAGTTAGCAGACAGTAGAGGGCAGCAGATCTTTACATATGATAGGCTAACAATGCTCTGTTTCCGTCCTCTTAGGCCGGGTACAGACGAGCAAACATGTACGATGAAACCGGTCCGTCGGACCGTTTTCACCGTACATGTCTGCCCGGGGATTTCTGTATGGTGGCTGTACTCACCATCATACAGAAATTTGCGCGTAAACAATACGCGGGGCGTGTCCGCGCCGTCGCCACAGCGACGTGGGCGGCCCTGCCAGTTCAATGCTTCCACGCATGCGTCAAAGTCATTCGACGCATGCGAGGGATGGCGGGCGCTCGGACATGTAGGGTAGGTCTGTACAGACGACCGAACATGTCCGAGCGGGCAGGATTTCAGCGGGCTGTTTTAAAGCAAGCCCAGAAATATTTGCCCGCTGGAAAAAGGCCCGGCGGGCAAATGTTTGCTGGAATCCTGCCCGCTCGGGCCTACACATGACCGAACATGTCTGCTGAAACTGGTCCGCGGACCAGTTTCAGCAGACATGTTCGGTCGTGTGTACCGCCCATTACTGTGCACTGATTTTCACCCACATGCTTCCAAAATGGAGACTACAAATGGCTGTGCTGACATACATTTCACAGGTGCAGTTCACTAGTGTCACTATCAAGACATCCACCCTGAGAAATTACATTTGTTTCATTTCATTTTGGATAGATTTTTTGTTACAAATTTCGTGTTTTTTTCCCATAAAAAGGTTTTTATTAAGCGTAGAAAAAATTAGAATACATTGCAAAACAAAAAGCACATGACAGCATAAAGACAGAGTATTATGCAAGGTACCAATTATAAGATACATTAATAATCTCACATTCGGGATTAAACTACCCTAACCTGCAGACATACCTGTAAAGTAGCGTAGAAGGGCGGAGGGGCACATTTTCTATTCCCCCCCCCCGCTCCCCACTTGATGTAATCGAGGAAAGGTAGGGGCGTACCAAGTCTGACATACAGTAAATGGAGTCTAAGATGCAACGTATCCGTATATAACAAAAGTGCTCTTAAATGAGAGGTACCTTATTCTACAGTGAGAACAGGGGAAAAAAAGGAGGGACAAAGAAAGAAGGAGAGAGAAAAGAAAAATAGAAGAGGTATTAGTGGAATTAGAACGAGAGAAGAAAAAGAAGAAGAAAAAAAAGGGGGGGGGACATAAAAGGAAGGCGGACATAAAAGGAAGGCGGTAATGGAAGGGAAAGAGCACTGAAGAAGCATATAACAGGGGTTGATGGATGGATCTGCAAAACCCCCAACCCCCCCCCCCCCTGGGACCGAAGCCCCATTGGCTGGTAAACCCTGAGCAACATACAGATAATATCTGTCAGTGGTTGTGAAATTAGTCCAGCACGCCCAAGTAGTTCAAAATTTGTGTATTCTAACTAAACATGAATCAATTCTTCCAACTCCTTAATTTTTGAGATCCTCGCAAACCATTCCCGAATTGTTGGGGTGTGAGTGGAACGCCAATGTATGGGAATACAGAGTCTGGCAGCATTAACCAAATGCATGGCCAAGGATTTATAGTAGTCTTTTTTAGACAGCGATGTATGGTGCAGGAGAAACTGGGCCGGGTAAAGTCCAAAGTATAAGTGGTGATATGTGTAATGAGACTGTGGACCTCCCTCCAAAAGGGTTGGAGTTCGTTTTGTTTATTAATTTCAGAATTTGTTTTGTTTAATAAATTTCTAGTGATTTTCAAATTCAGATCGATTGGAAAAATGATCAACCTATTTGAATTCTTTGTGAAAAATAGCTGGTTGTTAAGAAACAGGCCACAAAGCCAGCCGTTGCGTCCTTAACAACCGATGACTCATCAACTGTCAGCAGGCTTCCCCATTGACAGCTGAAATGTAAACAAAAGAATGCGGCAAAAAGAAACTTAAAAAAAAAACAGCGTGGGGTCCCCCCTCCTTTGGGGCCATATCAGACTCTTATCTGGGCATTGTAGACCGGCAGGTCAGGAATGGGGGGCGAGCAAATGCCCTCCTCCTGAACCATACCAGGCCACATATTCTCAACATGGGGGGTGCTTTGGGGCAGGGGGGCTCCGCCTTGCCCTAATGTTGATGAGGTCAAGGGCCTCATTCCCTACAGCCCCGGGCAGTGATTGTGGGGGTCTGCAGGTGGGGGGCTTATCAAAATCTAGAAGCACCCTTTAAAAAGGAAGGCCACCAGATCCTGACCTCCCCCTATGTAAATGAGTATTGAGTACATAGTACCCCTGCCAAATTCCCCAAAAATATGTAAAAAGTTAGTACACAACATGAGTTTTTGTAAATTCCTTTATTAAAATGTTTTCCTTAAAATGTCCCTTAGTGTAGATGGATCATTAATCACGATGCTCGTGGCACCACTGGACCCATTTTTTTTTTCTAAAACCCCCTCTGGTCTTGTCAAATGCTCCCACCGTCTGCCTGCTTTGCCATCTGAGATTTCTTAAATGACTAAGGGACAGAGTCACCCAATGATGTCATTGGGTGACCCCGCCTCCTTGTGATGTCACCGTTCCATCATGCCCTGTTCGATAACATGACAAGAAGGCAGGGTCATCATGTGATGTTGCAAGGTGGCCCCACTCCTTAGCTATTTCATAAATATCAGAAGGCGGAGCAGGCGAACGGTGGGAGCTTTCGACTAGACCAGAGATTTTTTTTTCTTATTTGGGTCCAGTGGTGTGGCGGGCATGGTGATTAATGATGGATCTACACTGGATATTTTTCTTTATTATTTTTTAATAAAGGGATTGCTAAAAACTTGTGTTGTGTCTTTACTCACTTTGTACACTTTTTGATGAATGGGTATGGGCTCCAGTGGTGGTGTGTCCATTAAGGGCACACAGGCACGCCCCCTCTCAAGTCACCCCCTCTCTGTTATATGGATAGATTCATGCATTACATAAGTCCCTGACTGCATTTGCTGGGCACAGTGGCTGCATATGATGGATACAGTGGCTGCATTTGATGGCACAGTGGCTGAAATTGATGGCACATTGGCTGCAATTAATGTTTTTTTTTTGTATTTTTCAGAATTATTCCATTTGTTTGCCCCCCCCCCCAATTTTTTTTAGCACCAGCCGCCACTGATGGGTACTATGTACCCCATACTCTTTCCCTGGGGTGGGGGCAGGATCTGGAGGCCCCCTGGCCGCAGACCCCCACAATCAGCAGCCAGGGTTGTGGGGATGAGGCCCTTGTCCTCATCAACATGGGGACAAGGTGCTTCAGGTATAAGTGCCTGCATTTTACCTGTAGCATTTCTGCTTATGGTCTTAAAATGTCAGTTAAAAAAAATAAGTTCTAAAAGCCCATTTTTAAAACCAATTTATTTTTATATAAAGAAAACAAGTGTACAAAATCTGAACTAAGCCCTTGTTATTTATTTATGCTATTTATTATTTGTTAGGCATTTATATAACGTAAAACAGATTTTATGCTGTGTCTACTTGGAAAAACACATTTTTGGAAGACAGTTTTAGTTGAAAATCTGTATTCATGTGCTTGGTTCTTGGTGTGCTATGTACAGATTAAGTAGGCCCGATTATTTTCCCTTTAACATTCTGCTGAAGCCATAGCTCAGTTTAAATGTCATCCATGTGACTATCTAATCCTGCAGATCGTTAAGCTATGCATGGTCACTTCAGCTGCATTAATTTTAGCCACAGCAGTTATATCTCAGATTTACTGATGTGTGAAGATACCTATTAGAAGTATTTTAGTCTTGTTCTCTCTGCAAGATGAGTCGGAGTCTGATACTTGATTTATCAGCATAAGAAACAAAATGTTGTAACATAACAGCAACTATTTTTTTTATTTAGCATTTTTTTCCTCAAAATATTTTAAATGATTAAAATAATCAGAAACAACCAGCCAAATGTTTCTAGTAGCAATCAATACTGTATATTTTAATTTTATTAAGGGATGGACAGTGATGGTTGTTGCTTAGTAAAAGAAACATGTGCTATGAAAACTATTCCACTTATTGACCTTTCCTTCTGGAAATGTTAGTTGCATAGTTGTCATGCTGATCCAATGACTTTAACACTTTAAAAGTCACTGACCTTGAACAAATATGAAAAAGTAGTAAGTAGTTATTCAAAGTTATAACATCTTTTGGAACAGCTCAACTGACAACTAACATTTTCCGAAAACAGTCAACAATGGCACCCGACAAACAGTATATATCTCAGCATGCTTCATTTAAAGGATACGTTTTCTTTTGTAATATGTTACAAACGTATTTAGGGTGTTCCCTGCACATGTTCCCTTCACTCCCTCCCCCCCTTCATGACAGTGGGTGGGGGTTCTTTTTCCCCACAGCTCCTATCAGATATAAAACTGGTGTGTCTGTGTGGCGCTCTGCATGCACAGTTGTTTGTATGGCGGTACATATAGAATGCTAGAGGACTTGAATGCAGGAGCCTGACATTGCACCCACAATGCACTGATCATTGGTGCAATGCTTTAAAGGCTCCTGGGGGAGAAAAAATAAATGCAAAAGTACAGTGCTCAGCATTAATGAGTACACCCCAACTGATTTGTCAGAAAACCTTTACTTTCTCTTCAGAATCAACATTTTCTATTGGACACTACACTACAAAATATTCCCACAAATGCGGGCCATTGATTGCAATCAAAATTTGTTAATTTGCACACACAAAAAAAAGTATTTTTCCTAACAAATTAATTCAAGACAGTGTTGCAAAAATTAATACACCCCAATGAAAGTCTTAGGAGCAAAGCTAAATTTTAGACAAAAAAATCCCAATTAACAAGAATTCAGCTACAGGGGAGTCTAACTACTCATTAACAAAGTAAACTTCTTTCCATGTCGTGCTCTCAGCAATGGCACGACTTGGAAGAGAAATGTCACAAGGCCTGAGAAAGAAAATAATTTCTTTACACAAGAAAGATGAAGGCTACAAGAAGATCGACAAACCTTTACTTATCAGTCAGAATATTGTAGAAAAAGTGATAAAAACATTTAACAAAGATGGAACTGCAACCATCTCACAGAGATGTCTAGGCTGTCCACGGAGATTAACACCTCAACAGGAGCGTTTTCTGATGAGAAGGGTTGAAGGAAATCACCATTCAAGTTCACTGCAGTTAGTTAAGAAAGCCAAACTGGGGTGATTGTTTTCTGTGACACAATACGGCGTACACTGCAGAGAAATTGCATGCATTGGTGTCGTCCATGAAGGAAACCTCTCCTAAAGCCCATGCACAAAAAATCATGCCAGAATGGGCCCATTCTAAAGAAGAAGAAGACTACTGGGACTCTGTACTCTGGAGTGATGAGACCAAGTGAAATGTTTTTGGAACTGATGGCTTCAAAACTGTATGGTGTCGAAAAGGTGAGGAGTACAAAGAAAAATGCATGGTGCCTACAGTGAAACATGGTGGTGGTAATATCCTTTGGTGGGGTTGCATGAGTGCTGCTGGTGCCGGAGAGCTGTATTTCATTGAAAGTATCATGAATTCACAGATGTACTGCTCTTTATTGAATAAGAAGATGCTACCATCACTCCGTACCCTTGGTCGTTCTGCACTTTTCCAACATGACAATGATCCAAAACACACATCTAAGGCCAGTGTTGCATTTCTGAAGAACAAAAGGGTGAAAGTGATTCAGTGGCCAAATATGTCTCCTGATCTGAACCCAATCGAACACCTATGGGGAATTCTGAAGAGACAAGATGAGCATCACTCTCCATTCAGCATCCAGGCTCTAAAAGAGGTCGTTCTTGAAGAATGGAAAAAGATAGATGTTGCAATATTTTGCCATCTTGTTCATTCCATGCCTAGAAGACTTGGTGCTGTCCCTACAAATCATGAAGGTCATACAAAATACTAGATTTATGCTAATCCCTATGTGCAATTATTATTTTATTATTTTATTGTAAACTTAGGCCTTAAGTGGTTGTAAACTCACCACTTTCACTTTAGCTCATTACAATCTGCATAGTACTGCCAGCTGTTAGCTGCCTTTGAAATTTTACTTACTCTTTCTGTTTCTTCATAATCTGTCCTGCAAACTGTAGTGACATCACCGGCACATGCGCAGTCCGTAGATTCTTTAACGGAATGCTATGTGTGCCGCTTCACTATTTTCACTATCTTCCATTGAGAATGGCACAGAGGAAGCCTATGTAAAAAATGTAAAATGTTTACTGACCAGGAAGTACAGGAGGCTGAAGAAAGGAAGAACAAAAGATTTCCTGTGGTTTCAGGAGCATAGTCATTTGGACGTGCAGATAGGTCAGTTCAGGCAGCAGGAAGAGACATGGCCAGCAAGCTTAATAAACAGGCCAAGGTCAGTACAGGCAGAGGCAGCACTGCATTGTGTGGTGATGATCAGAAACATTGTTTCCAGCTACAGCGGCATTGGGATTAGTGTGGCAGTGATCAAGAACACTTTTGCTAGCTTACACTGGTCTGGTGACAAAGGGGACTACCGTTGCAGTAATCAGGAACACTATTGCTGACTTACACTGGTTTGGTGACATTTCGACTGGTGTGGCAACAATCAGGGGCACTGCTGCTGGCTTATCCTGTTCTGGTTACACTTCAACTGGTGTGGTGAGGATAAGGAATGCTGTTGCTGGCCTACACTGGTCTGGTGTGGTGACTATCAGGAACATTGTTTCTAGCTACACTGGTTTGATGTGGTGACTATCAGGAACATTGTTCTGGTGACACTGGGACTGGTGTGGTGCTGATCAGAGACAAGCTGACTGATGTGGTAGGGATTAGGGACACTGTGACTGGTGTGGCAGTGTTTAGGGGCACTATATCTGGTATGGGGGTGATCGGGGACACTGTGATTGGTGTGGCAGTGATTAGGGACACTGACTGGTGCAGTGGTGGTCTGGTGTGGATCATTTTTTTTTACACTATGATTTCTTATAGCGGAGGTTCACCCAAAAGTGAACCTCCACTTTTCGGAACCCTCCCCCCCTTCGGTGTCACATTTGACACCTTTCAGGGGGGTGCAAATACCTGTATAAAATAGGTATTTGCATCACTTCCGGGTATAGACTCCTGCGGGAGTCCGGCCCCTCTGCGTCAGCCCCTCTGCGAAACACTCGGCTCCCAGAACACAACGGGAACCATTGGGAACTGCACAGCGTGACTTGCGCATGCGCAGTAGGGAACTGGGCAGTGAAGCCGCAGCGCTTCACTTCCCGATTCCCTTACAGAGGATAGCGGCAGGGGAAGCCCAGCTACCGCTCGGCTTCGGCTGCCGACGTCGCCGGTGACTTGGACAGGTAAGTGTTAGTTTTTTAAAAGTCAGCAGCTGCTGTATTTGTAGCTGCTGACTTTTAAAAAAAAAATTCAGGTGAACCCCCGCTTTAAACACTTCCACACAACCACTCCGGGCTGGAAAATTACCTCTGGATCGGTGCTGCAGGCTATAGTCTGCAGCGTTGGGGAAGCCTCCCCGCTGTCGGAATTCACTAGCTTAGCAGGGAGGCTATCCACCTGGAATGTGTGAATGGGGGAATCAAGACAGTTTTTTTCATTCAACCCACTGGTTGAATGAAAAAACTGACCTATGACCTGCTTTATTACAGGCTAAAGCCACACATTACTCAGTGAAAGAACAGTAATCCACAATATTCAAGCTCTACTGAGAAACATCAAGGTGCATTTTTAATTGGCAGAATCAGGGTTTACATTGTACCTAACCAAAATTCAATTTAATAAAAAATCATTCAAAATAATTCAATGTAAAATCTTGCAATTACCCTGCTTTATTGATATCCACTAGAGGCTATTCAATAGCTATTATAGCCTTAGGTCATCTGCTATTTTCCTCGCTAATTGTTGTAAAAGATAATAATGTTGGCATCTTTACAAAAAATATAGATAAAGGTCTAAGATTTCCCATCTGAGCTAAAAAAAAACATGTCTAGAGAACATAATACATTTCCAGTCATGACAGCAATGTTTTACAGTAAAGATGCTATTTTTTTTTTTGTCACATCTAAACTACAAAATATGTCTGATCCATGCATCTGTATTCTCTGAAATGAGGTATAAGCACAGGCCATGTAAATTTAGGTACCCTATATAGTGTCACCTACATCTTCCCCTAGAGAACAAGTTCAAGAGGGAAACGGATATAAACAGAAATTAAAGACATGAGATTTAATAGAGCAGAGAATAGTAAAATGCTGATGCTCATGAAAAGGATTAGAAGAAACGACAAGGGCCACAAAATATTTTTAATTTACTGCTGTACATTTAATAGCGCATGACAAGTGAATAGCACTTGTTATATTTCTTTATAATCTGATGTCCACTGTGAAAATTCAAGCCAAGTGTCAACCACATATCCCAACCCCTTATGAATTTTATACGGTCTAAGATCTTCTAAAGAATTAGGACTAAAGGCATAGATCACATTACCCGCTCTTCATCTGAAAAGTGACGGTAACCTTAAAATCCTATTAGATAGAAACAAATTCTTACAAATGCTATGAACCATTATTTTACTTGGTATGGCTGGCTGAATTGATCTTAGGTTGCTCATCTGACAACCATGTTATGGGATCTGTAAAGCCAGATAACTGTTGCAAAATGCAGTCTCTCGCAATGTATATTGGCAAAGTTAGACATCAGCAGACATTACTGCTTACAGATAAATCCCTTAATCCCCATACACAGGATCAGAAAATCGTATGAAAAATACAGATTTCAGAGCGATTGTACGATAATCTGATAGTTAGTACAGAGCTTTCGAGAGATGATCAGGACAGGTTCATCCGATATACTTTAATCGGACGATGACAAAAAAAAAAATGTGTATTTTTGTTTAATCAGTACAGTTGTCGTTTGAAAATGTAAAACAAATACACTACAATACATAACATCACTTCCGAATTTTTATTCTGTCGTACGAGAATTTTTGTGACTTTAGTAAACTCTTCAGGTTTGATTTGAAATTAGCATGGAAAAAAAAAAATGGACGATCATTCGCCGGATAATCTCATTTAGGTGGATTCAGAAAGACTTAGGCTGGTGTATCTACAAATTTAAGCGTATTCTGGTAACCAGATACGCTTAAATTAGGCTCAGATACTAGCAACGTAAGTGTCTTACACCGTCGTATCCTAAAGTGTACTTTTTAGGCTGACCGCTAGATGGCACTTCCATTGCGGTCGGCCTAGAATATGTAAATGAGTAGATACGCCGATTCACGAACGTACGCTTGCCCGACACAGTAAAGATACGCCGTTTACGTAACGCACTTTCAGGCCTAAAGTTATTCCATCAAATAGCTGGAATAGTAATGGCCGTCGTTCCCGCGTCAAAATGCACACTGGGATATGTACACGGACGGCGCATGCGTCAATCACGTCAGGTCACCCCCCTATTAACATAAAACACGCCCCCATAGCCGAATTTAAATTAGCCGCGCTTACGCCCGCCCGATTTACGCTACGGCGCCGTAACTTAATAGAGAACCTGCTCTCTATTTTCTCGTCAAGATTCTTGTCCGCCTGTTTCCCGACGAGAAACCCGAGAGTGTGTATACTTACCTGTCGCTGTGGAAATTCATGCATGCTCGAAATTACTTTGACGCATGCGCGGTAGCTTCCACGGCATAGGTAGGGTGAAGCAAGATGGTGGCAACGGCATAAAATGTGACGAGCGCATGCTCGTCGTACGCGATGACGTCACTGCGTTCTTGCCTTTTAAAAGAACCGCGGTTCTTTTGAAAGGTCTGTGTGTATACTCAGGCGGCAAGAGATTCTCCATTCTGCCAAGAATCTCGTCGGGAAAAACAAAGTTTTTTTCCTGACGAGATTCTTGCCCGTGTGTACGAGGCCTTAGTTGATTTGCCAGGTGAGCAAATGCTGCATGGCCAGATCTAGTGGGGTGCTGGGATGGGCTTCGCCCACTCATATTTCAATTGCACCCCTGTAAGCACCACTCCCACAACCCCACCCCTCACAAGCACATACTGTACATACTACATTCACCCTGGAAACTAGGACCTGTGTGAATTGTAGCAGCAGTTCCTCCTGGGGCTCTCTGTGAGTAGGTGCAGCTGCCAGCCCCGTTTACGATAATGATAGGTCATCGGTGGCCACACCTATTTATGTCTCTCTGCACAGCCAGCTATTATCTGTGGTGATTGCTGCTGGACACACTTTGTTTTTGCCAAGCAGCAATCACTGCAGATAAACAGTGGCTGTGTTAGAGAGCTGCAAATAGGTTCAGTCACTGGCGACCTGTCATTATAGTCGAAGTCGGAAGTGACGAAACGCGTCAGGGCGTGGCTACTAACGGCGCTACACACACGGATACAGACTGCGTTCCACCTGCGTTCCACCTACTACCAACCACAGCCCAGCACTTGCTCCAGCAGTTCCTGCATAGCACGAGCGCGGCCCCTGGAGGTTACCAAACGGCGGTGACAGCGGTGAAACCTTTACTATTTAAATTGCTTGCTTAACAGCATTATATTGTACGGGCATTCTCTTAAGGTCTAATACTTGTCTTAGCCAGTTGCATATAGACAATATTGCACTATCATTTGTACATATTTCTCTTTCATGCTGCTGTACTGAGACGTGGTCTGCCTTTCCAATACCAGGAGGATCAGATGGTGTAACTACAGAGTTGTTTCACTGTAATGTGGTAGGCTTACACCCCAGTTGGGTGCGTTTAACCACACATATAGGTGTTTCCTCTTTTTGAGTTGTCTTTGGTGCACATAGACTTCTGATCTGATCACCTCTTGCACCAACTGCACCTACTGGCTTCATTTATTTATTTAGTTTTCTGGATTGTTTTAACAATCCAATAGCGCTGTTTATCTATTTGAACTTCAGTTCACGTCTTTTAGATACCTGTTTTCACATCTTTTAAATGGTTTTAAATCCGTTTTATTGAAACAGCTGCTTTATAGACAACACCACTTGCACTTTGCGGTGTTCTCTTATTTATTTATATATATATTTTATGGTATTTATTCTCACTTTACACTGAGTCACTTTAAGGTGTTGTTGCAACACTAAGCGCCGGCAGTGCATTTTTGGGCCTTTTCTTTGCACTCTTCCTTCATAAAGAAACATGTATTTTGCAATTTAAATACAGTTTTAAATGTAGTTCAGTGAAACACCTACTCAAACTGCTTTAAATGTGTCATCTTTGATAATGCCAGATTGTTAGTATTAGCTTCAAATGTAGAAAGTCAAAGAAAGTCCACTCACCAACTTCCATTTTTAGGCTTTCTGCTCACTTTTATTCATGAACGAAAGTTTCGTTAGAGAAGGATTGCCCTAGCAGTTTTTTTTAGTATGACGTTAAACAAAATTGTGCTTTCAACCCCCTGGCTACTTTAGTTCACTCAGACCCACATTCTGTTTCTGCACAGAAAATGACATCTCAGCCTCCTAATTATGGAGTCACCCAGCTTGGGCTTTAAGGCTCTCTGTCTAGTGCAATAGTGTCTTTCCCAGCAAGATAGTGTCCCTCTCACATTTCATCAGACAACGGTCTTTTTAAAATGACTGTCTTTAGGCCAGACAGGCCTGGGCACTTCTTGTGTCAACACACATGCTGGTCTATGCAGCCTGATTCTCCAGGGGTGGGAGGAGCACTGGCTAGTCAGACTGATTGCTGTTTGGGGGAAGTAAATCAACCCCAATGAGTAGTAGGTACTATAGGAAAAATATAAAACTAGTATAGCATAGTTTACATACAATTTGTAAGAAATTAAATCCATATGAAGGCTACTGTGTAGAAAAATTCACTTACAATTGATAGGTAAGTCAATTGGTATACATCAATCCTATCGGGTGGGGCTGGTACAGGCCACTCTCCAACTGGTGGGCAAAGCAGCAGTGCATGGACCCTCTATGTGTCCACAAGGACCCCAAGGGCCAGTGAGCACTAAAAGTGGAGGGATTTTTTGCTCTGTGTCTTTAGGCCAGATCCCCTGGATTGCAGCATTTTACACAAGGTATGGTTGTTTTTACAATCTATGATTTCCCATGGCTGGTTAACCCTTTGACAGCCTTAATTTGTTTTATTAATTTGTTACCTTGTTTATGTTTCACTCAGTTTTAAAAAAATACCTGAGTTTTTTATTTACACTATGCTACCATATGTTCTTTACAGAGCAAACAACCCCATCCACTTGGGTGCTCACTGGCCCTTGGGGTCCTTGTTGACAGGTAAGAGGTCCATGCATGACTGCTTTGCCCACCAGTTGGAAAGTGGCCTGTACCAGCTCCATCTGATAGTACCTATGGAGTGACATTGGGTTATTTCTTTGTAAGATGAAGCAGGGAAGCTGTGCTTTATGAGCAACCCAGACTTTTAAGATCCTCAAACAAAAAAGAAAGCCTCAAGAATACCCATTGTTCTGAGAAGGGCAGCAAGACTATAGTCATCCCCTATTTCATTGGAAGGCTCTGGTTGTGCCACTTAGTGACTGGGCTCCCGAGCGCAGGAGAAAGTTTTTGTTTTTTAAGTTTCTCACTCAGATGCAAAGCAAAAGATGGTGGTGGTAAGTTTTTGCTAAATGAAGAGAAAAAGGCTTTCGCATTGCAATGTTTAGAGCAATATTGTGCTGAAATGTCCATCAGGGAGACCCAGTCCAGTTCATCTTCATTTTGTCCCAATAAACCTTGCCAGAAGGTAGCTATGGGGGCCTTATTATTTCACTTGAGTTCAGCCTGAAAAGTTTGAAAGTGATTTGCATACAGCAATCAAACCTTGGTGGAGGTACAAAAGAGCAACTACCGCAGAGAAGGCTCGAGCAGGCTCATCTAAAATTACGTGGAAGGAAGCCAGAAAAGCAGCAACATTATTAGTATCAAATTTTTTTCCAGAGCAGGCTTCCCCATTGGTGGTGACAGGCAAGACAGATGGCCACATTGGCCGGTTGTCGAAAGTTGGGTAACTGGGGTGAGAAAGGCCTGTGCTTGATCCAAGCAGGTCAAGACGATTTGAAAATGTTTAAACACCCAGACTTAACTGATTTCATAGGCACCGAGCATAAAGTGTTTGTAAAAAATGCGTGTTAAGATCAGCAGGCAGCTGGCTTACCTCAGACAGATTTCTGGTTCCAGCAAATTGTCACTGACAGGGAGAGAGTCCAATAAATACAAGAGCATACATGGAAATGCAGATATCAGTGGCACTCAGAGCGCCCTGGATGAAACAGGTCACTGTGTTCTGAGGTCACTGGGTGACACAAGTTACAATGGAGTTACTGGAAGGTGCAGGAGTGCAGGGGTCACTGAAAATGCTCAAGTCACTAAAAATGCCAGGGTCACTGAAGACACAGGAGACACAGGGGGGCTGGGGACACATGGAGAGCTAGAGACACAGGGGTCACTGGAGATAAAGGAGTCTCTAGAGTCGCAGAAGTCACTGAAATGGCAATTGTCACTGGAGACACATGGGGCACTGGAGACAAAGAGGCCGCTGGAGCCACAAGCATCATTGGAGCCACGAAAGTTGATGAATATACAAGGGTTACTGAAGTCACTGAAGAAGGTTCATAAAGGAAAATGAAGTCACGCGGAAGTTGCTGATTAGCCATGGTGCTGGCATTCCAGTTGAAACCATTCTGGAACTGGATCCGAGAGTAGGTGAGTATACCACCCAGATTTTGGTGTCCACAATAATAACTGTCTGGCCAGTGCATGACTAAAGATGCTTGAAAATCATTTACAGAATTTTTTTTAAAGACAGTATATGAAACTAGCACAGTAGATGAAATGCTGCAAGCCTGCCCTGTGCAATGCATTTTGCAAGACAAGTGTGTTTTTTCAAGTGCTTGCAGGAGTGGGAGAATTAGGAGAAAATACTTTAAAGGATCAGTTCATCTTTCCAGAAAAAATAATAAATGCACACATTTTTAAAATGTGCATTTATTATTTTTTCCCACAGGAGCCTGGAAAGCAATATACCCCTAATCAGTGGATTAGGGCTGCAATGTGAGGCTTCTGCAGACAAGCCCTGCAGCTTTCTGCCCATATCTTCATATGAGCTGTCTGTTTGAAAGCTGCAGGGCGTGTGAATGAACAAACAAGACATCAGCCATGGTGCGTGACGGAACTTGCAATTAATTAATTCACAGGAAACTGTAAATGAATGATGTGTGTGTGGGGAGAAGAGTTCCCATCTACTGTCATACTAATGGGGAGATCGGGGGGACTGGCATCGGGAGCTGGAACACATTACATGTTCCACCCTAAACACAGGTAAAACATGTAACATGTTCCAAAAGGTGAACTTAGCCTTTTAATCGGAACTTAACTCTGTCGAACACCACTAACTATTTGTAATCCTTATGCTGTTATCATTAGTAAATAGATAGAAAAGTATATTGTATTTATTTGTTTTAAGCTTGTTGTGCATTTGATGTCATACATCCAAGGAGTCATCAGAAGTAGAGGAGGAGATTTCACAGCTAAGCATACTCTCCTGTCTGCATGCCTGAGCTATTGGCAGATAGATTATAGGAAGTAATTGCTATTTGAATCATCTCCCCCTACTCAAGTTGGCCAGGGCCAGAAATGTTTTTTAAAGTGATTTTGAGACATGAATGGGTGAGCGAGTTTGCTTTGAATAGTAGCAATGAATTGAATAGCATTTATGGTTTGTGGTGCTCATTTGTAGTTCTGCTTTAACATGCCTGTTGGCTTAATATAATGTTATTAAAGGCTTTCTTTAACTTTCCATGTTCTTCCTTCTGGTTCTTGTTCCAAAGAGTGGTTTGACAGGAACTATCACACGTTTTTTTGTTTTTGTAGTTTAGTTCATCAAAAGCATTTATGAAATCCCTCCAATAATTGATTCTGCCTGTTTCATAATATTTTTTTGATGAAGCCACAAATGGGAAGATAGAAGCTAAATGAGCTACCTAGCATTAATTACTGTCAAAAGGACAAAGGTGTTCAGTATTACCAGCAGGATTCAAAGGTCAACAAGGTTCTTTATCTGGTAATCAGTCATTTGATCGCCACATGAAGGCACAGCATGATTATTGCTGCATTCTTAAGAAGTGTACTACAGCATGATAGTAGTATAGCAATAACAACTTAATAAATCATAATAGCACCATAGGTCAGTGTGAAACAGCTTCACATAATCAATGGCAATGTACTACATGTTTTTTTCCCAACATTCTCTCAAGTCTTCAGTCAAGTGCAATGCGTTATTCAGATAAAAAAAATTAACTACAGAAAATAACATAATGCCCAGAAAATTAAAAGTGTATATTTAGTTCAACCTGAATTTAACATAATAATTATTGGGAATAAATTAAAATTTGAAGTACAGTAAAACCTTGGATTGCGAGCATAAGTCATTCCAGAAACATAAGAAAAAAGGAAATAAGTTGCGCTAGTGAAGTGAAAATAAATTATGTTGATCAAAAAATATTAAATTGATAAGAACAAACAATGAGAGTCCAGAAATTTCAAAAGTCCTTAAAAATCTTGAATTAGTGAAACAACAAATGCAGTGAACTGCAACAAATGCAGTGAACTCAAAATTGATATGGAACCACCACCAATTTTGAGTTCACTGCATTTGTTGTTTCACTAATTCAAGATTTTTAAGGACTTTTGAAATTTCTGGACTCTCATTGTTTGTTCTTATCAATTTAATATTTTTTGATCAACATAATTTATTTTCACTTCACTAGCGCAACTTATTTCCTTTTTTCTTATGTATCTTTGTGTGTATATCACAATTTTTGTTGCAGCTCACATACATTGTTGTTTATTTTTAGCGCGGTAACATTTCCTTGTTTATATTCCAGAAACATGCTTGTAATCCAAAACACTTGTATATCAAAGCAAATTTCCCCATAACAAATATTGTAAACTCAGATGATTCATTCCACAACCATTTATTTATAGATTTTTCAGTTTATAGTCCATATAACAAGATTATAGCAAGGTTGTGTAACCATAAAATGTCCATCCACAAATGGCAGCCTCCACAAGGGGATTAGAAGCCAAATCCAGCAGGAGCTAAAGTGTATAAAAGAGAAGAGAGGCACCTCTAAGTGTAGCAATATGGTTAAATTTTATAAAGGGACAACATTTAGCAACTCACATGGTTGATGATTAAAAGAGGTTGATGATTGCAAAGAGTACGCAATTAAATGCAATGAAAATAAAAGAAAAAATGCATTTTTGCTGCACATGATTGGATGATGAAAGTCAACAGAGCTTCTGGTCCTTTACTAACCTCTGGAGCAACTATACTTGCAGAGTGCAAGTTTATTTGCCTAGTAAATCAACCCCTTTGGAGAACATTTGGGTAAAAAAAATCGACATGATCACTAAGACCGGCCATAGAGGGAGCTTATTTCTTTCCTGCAACTGGCTGAAATTCAAACCATCTATGGCCGGCTTAACTAGGCAATGCAATAGCAGGGAGCTGCGGGAGAGTGAAGACCTTGTAAGACCTAAGTTACATATGTGACTGTGATTGTTTTGAAAGTTTAGCTAAAAGTGCCTGAAATTAAATGTGACTAGTTGCACAGAAAAAAGGTTTAAACGCACCCTTAGGCCTCGTACACACGACCGAGAAACTCGACGGGCAAAACACATAGTTTTGCTCGTCGAGTTCCTTGTGAAGCCATAGAGAAACTTGACAAGCCAATTTTCTCCATTCCCGTCAAGGAAATAGAGAACATGCTTTCTTTTTGGCTCGTCGAGTATCTCAAATTTTCCTCGACGAAAATGTACACACGACCGGTTACCTCGGCAAAAAATATCTCCCAGCAAGTTTCTTGCTGGTTTTTGCCAAGAAACTTGGTCGTGTGTACGAGGCCTCAGTCCCATAATTAATCAATCACAGTCATGGCATTTCATGTTCATGTGCAGTTGTTTATACATAGGGTTGTGTGTAATTGGAAACCACAAAAAAACGTAATGTTTTATTATTTATAAAATGATAAAAAAAAAAAATAATAATCATAGGTGATTTTAATAACATGTGACTAGAGTCACCCTAACTTACTTAAGGGGAATGTGAGTTCTAGTTAAATATAGTAAAAAGGAATGTGATAAATTGTAGTTATGATGATTCTTCTGCCCATCCTGGGCTCAGTAGCACAGCTCTTTCTGTTCATGTATCAATGGTAATTTAAAACCCCAAGGTAATTCATCATGATGACTGGAGTCTAGTTTAACAAATCATTTTTATGCTGAGTCATTTATCTGTGGATGTCGTACAGTCCCATCAGTTTTGAAGTGCTGTTTTGGTTGCCAGCACCAATGAATATGAATGCAATTCATCATTTGGTCTTGGGTCCCAGAGCTCAAGTGTCCATTGCCTTGTCTGCTGCTCTAGGTAAATGTAAACTTATTTACACATACAGATTTGAGCCTTAGATGTCCCATGAGAGGATACCTCAATGTAGACTGTAGTTGTCTTCCGTGCTGTAGTAACTGAGAGCAAATTGGATCACTACTTCATTCCGATGCATTGATTCCCCCTGGAGACATGTCAAATGGGATTCTCTCATACCAACACTTTTCAAACACAAATGCAGATGCAATCCTTCTGGGCATGCAGTTCTTATTCTTAGTTTTTTTTACCATACACAACAAAATAAGAAATGTAACAAAAAGAAAATTTTTTTTGAAGCTGAACTTTGGATAAAATAAAATTTACTTTTGCAGTGAGGCTCTCCTTGTGTTGCTAGGGTTGAATGGTCTAGAACAGTGATTCTCAACTCCTGTCCTCAGGACCCACCAACAGGCCAGGTTTGCAACATAACTGAAATACATCACAAGTGATATAATTTGCTGCTCAGTGATTGCAGTATTAAAATCTTTATCTCCCCAAGGTAATACTTAAAATGTGGCCTGTTAGTAGGAGTTGAGAACCAGAAGGAACAGAGAAAACAGTTATACTTACATGATTCCTGGCTCCCTCTGCTGCCAGTGCTCTCCTCTGTTGTCTGATATTACAGGTTGTGGGTGGGTCCTCTGTGCTATTGCATTGTATGAATGCTGGTCCTGCATTGTATGTGATGATATCAGAGTGCCTGTGACTGGTCATACAGCTGAGAAGAAGCTGGTAGGAGTGAGAAATAAAGTAAATATAACTGCCCTTTCTGTTCCCCCAGATGAAAATGAGAATTTAACCCTTGCAATGAAGTGGTGTCCCACTGCAAAGATTTACTTTTATTTTTTACTAGAGGTCATCTTTAAAATGACTTAAAATTTCAAGAGGAAGAAAGCAGTTAAGTAGAATTATGCTGTTTAATTTCCGCAGTTGAATTTTGAGGGAACTTTACAAACCCAAATCCTCCCCAGTGCCCTAATAGAGTATGTGGATATCTTTAGTGTGTGTCCTAGTAGCTATAGCTCTGGTGTTTGGATCTCTGGTATTAAAAGCTGTAAACATGTAAGTGTCCCAAGGAAATCATTTCCTACAGGGGATTGGAAAATATCCAAAGCTCTGATGCCATATTTGTCAAATTTTAAATAAGGATAAACTCTTTTTTATGAATTTGTTCTTATTATGTAGTCACATGCTTGCTGATCAAAAAGAAAACCTTTTAAAGAAAAAATAGTACATTATACAGTGTGTTGCTTGAGGTCTTGATGACCTGGGCCCATTACCAAAAAAAAAGAATTAAAGACTTTATAGAACACTGTTTCCATGTTCAACTTATATACATAGGTGTGCGTAGCCTATTGCATTAGGGTGTGAACCCCAAAGAAACAAACTTGAATGCGCGTGTGTACAGTATATATATGTATATATAAATAAATATATAGCAGTAGGGCAATGGACAGTGTCAGTAGGGCAGAGGTTGGTGTCAGTAGAGCACTGGATGGTATAAGTAGGGCAGAGGTTGGTGTCAGTAGTTTATTTTTATAATTTGTAGATATTTTACAATTTTATTATTTTTTACAATAGCTTTTATTTTTATATTTTTTTTAGGAGCCCCGTTGGGGGCTTTGGTGAAATATCAAGGGTCCAAACAGACCCCTGATGTCCCACTTTTGAGACAGAGAAAGGAACTGAAGACATAAATTCCCCAGTCCCTTTCTCTGTAGCCAAGCAGCATGGGGAAACTGCACAGCACAGAGTGATTAGGGTGTGCCCAGGCACACCTGGCACACCCTGTGCGCACGCCTATGCTTATATATCAAATTAATTTGTGTGGGGAAAAAAACAGATGTAAATTTTATTGTAGTTAAAATGTTCTGGACTTTTACAAAACTAGAGCAGTTTGAAAGCTTGTATCATGAAATAGTGAACAGCTGTGTGCTGCAAAATAACACGTTTGTAAAAAAAAGTGTATTGTAAAAACACATTGGTAAAAGGCATACATTTAAAAAAAAAATGTAAACGGTTAATTTTAGGCCTGTGTTAGTCTTATAAATGTTCAACATTGATCCAAAGTTATAACTGTCTGTTTAAAGTGGTTTTAAAATGGAAATGTATCTAATAAATTTTAGCTTATCAATAAACCAATAAAAGCCTTTGTGTTCCACAAAAGCTTCCTTCATTAAAGAACTCATTTATTATTGCTTCTTCTGTGATTCTGTGAAGAAAATTGAAAAGAAAGTACAGATAGTGGTCCTTGAGGAGCAGAAGTACAGAACAATGACCTAGGCCTGATGCTGGCTCTATGGCTAGAAACGTCTGAGTTATACAACATGAATTCATCATACATACTGCATTCATATTTCCACCTGTAGTACCCAGTAAGGCAGTCCGAACAATAACAATATGCTGTTATGGTACATCTGAGATGTCAAAGGACTTTTTATATGTGTGGGAAAACATGGCACTGTATAGTCCTGCCCTTCCTAAAGCCCCATACACACTATTAGATTTTCTTCAGATTTTTTTCTTCAGATTTACCAAAACCATATAATATGAAGTCAAACCCTAATGCCCCGTAAACACGATCGATCGATCTTCATTTCCGATGAAAAAACTCTGATTGGACTACACACAATCGGAAATTCCGATTGTGTGTATGTGGCATAAGACTTTCAATTTGCATGCATACAGGTAGGCCCTTGTACTACGTGGTTTTGGTAAATCTGAAGACAAATATCTGCAAATATTATTATTATATTATATCTATAATAAAATTAGAAGAGCCCTGCACACAAAATCCTACAATCTAAAAGGGAAGGTCAAGTAATACAACATTTGATAAATGCAAGGAATGAACTGATGTAGAAAGTAAATTCTCATTTGTTAAGCAGAGGTGGGATAGACTTTCCTGAAGAAATGGTCTTCAGAGATGGACTAATGTGGGTACATGCTATACACTTTTCATTCATCCCAAGGGTGAATATAAATAAATAAACTGGCCTTGTACTAACACAAGCAATGTTAGTACAGTGATTTTCCCCTGCTGTGCTATTGTGTTCTGACAGGGGGACTGTGACCTCCCCCCTGACCGGGACACACTGCAAGCACTGATCCGATGCTGGTCGGTTGTTGGTTTTCCAGAATTCCCATTCAACAGCCAAATATTGGAGGGTTTCTGTTGAAGAGGGCCGATACTGGCTGATATTTGGCCCGTGTGTGCCAGCCTTGAAGGCAGGAAGAGTGGGATGCAGCTGGACAGGCTGGGGTGAGGAGTTTCAGAGGATGGGAGAGGTTATAGAGAAATCCTGTAGGTGAGCATGGGAGGACATGGGGCTCAAGAGCAGGGGGTCTTGTTGAAAAGAGCAAAGAAGATTGTTTGGAAGATCATATATATATTCCTGCTGTTCCTATTCATCTTAAACTAAATACAGACTGACAGCTCCCAAATCTCTGTTTGGTAAACTTTGCATTTATGTTATTGCTGTTTCACATTCATGTAGCCCTGTTCACATTATTTTTATGTTTTCTTTTTTTTTTTAAGTTACTCACCTAAATTATGAACTGCCTCACAATCCTGCCATTTTGGTCCTCTTGCAGTTTGATTGTAGTGTTAAAAGTTTGCTATGCTAGCTGTGTGCCTAATATTAACTCCTGATTGATTGATTAATTGGCAAATTCCATCCACACCCTCCACTAAATAAAACAAGACAACCTTTATGGTGAAACACATGCTAGGGGGCGCATGTTGGGGTTCTTCAAAAAGTGGGGTTCTCTAAATAAATGGCACTTCCGCTCTTGCACTTCAGCGATTTGCACTAAGCAAACATCAACAGTAAACTACTTTTCAAATTACCAGACTGCAGGTGACATACTGTAGTTTCCCATTCAGCTCTCCTTCCTCTCTGAAACATGCGCTCTTTACCGCTCCTTTTTACAGTTGACTTTTACTCTCTTTCCTTCACCCCTGATCTGAAGACAAATATCTGCAGAAAATCTAATAGTGTGCATGGGGTCTTAGAGTCCCTGTCCCATTTGCTTAATTGTTGAGGTAGATTCAGTTGTTCTGCTACCGCAACACAAAAGAGGTGATACATGTACAACATGTATGTGCTTCACATTGCTCTAGTGCTACTATTACCTTTGCATACTGTACATTCAGATCATGTTAGCTCCTTTACAACTTACAAAAGTTACCACATCTACAGTTATAATCTATGTGAACAAATATCATACAGGATTTATATAATGCCAACAGTATGCTCATTGCTTTACAAAATAAAAGAAGACAGTACAGCTACAGTGCAATTCAAGACAAGAGGATTAGAAGAGCCCTGCACACAAAATCTTACAATCTAAAGGGGAAGGTCAAGTAATACAACATTTGATAAATGCAAGGAATGAACTGATGTAGAAAGTAAATTCTCATTTGTTAGGCAGAGGTGGGATAGGCTTTCCTGACGAAATGGTCTTCAGAGATGGACTAATGTGGATACATGCTATACACTTTTCATTTATCCCAAGGGTGAATATAAATAAATAAACCAGCATTGTACTAACACAAGCAATGTTAGTACAGTGATTTTCCCCTGCTGTGCTATTGTGTTATGACAGGGGGACTGTGACCTCCCCCTGGCCGGGACACACTGCAAGCACTGATCCGATGCTGGTCAGTTGTTGGTTTTCCAGAATTCCCATTCAACAGCCAAATATCGGAGGGTTTCTGTTGAAGAGGATTGATACTGGCTGATATTTGGCCCGTGTGTGCCAGCCTTGAAGGCAGGAAGAGTGGGATGCAGCTGGACAGGCTGGAGTGAGGAGTTTCAGAGGATGGGAGAGGCTATAGAGAAATCCTGTAGGTGAGCATGGGAGGACATGGGGCTCAAGAGCAGGAGGTCTTGTTGGGAAGAGCAAAGAAGATTGTTTGGAAGATCATATATATATTCCTGCTGTTCCTATTCATCTTAACCACTTAAGGACAGAAGGTGTTTTTCAGATTCGGCGTTTACAAGACTAAAACAGTTTTTTTTGCTAGAAAATTACTTAAAACCCCCAAAAATTATATATTTTTTTTCTAACACCCTAGAGAATAAAATGGCGGTCATTGCAATACTTTTTGTCACACCGTATTTGCGCAGCGGTCTTAGAAGCGCACTTTTTTTGGAAAAAAATCACTTTTTTGAATTAAAAAATAAGACAACAATAAATTTGGTGCAATTTTTTTATATATTGTGAAAGATAATGTTACGCTGAGTAAAATGATACCCAACATGTCACGCTTAAAAATTGCGCCCGCTCGTGGCATGGCGTCAAACTTTTACCCATAAAAATCTCGATAGGCGATGTTTAAAAAATTCTATAGGTTGAATTTTTTGAGCTACAGAGTAGGTCTAGGGCTAGAATTATTGCTCTCGCTCTAACGATCATGGCGATACCTCACTTGTGTGGTTTGAACACCGTTTTCATATGTGGGCACTACTCGCGTATGCGTTCGCTTCTGCGTGCGAGCTCGTCAGTACGGGGCGCTTTAAAATATATATTTTTTGTTTTCTTATTTATTATTATTGATTTTATAATTTTTTACACTGAAATAATAATAAAAAAAATGTATCACTTTTATTCCTATTACAAGGAATGTAAACATCCCTTGTAATAGAAAAAAGCATGACAGGTCCTCTTAAATATGAGATCTGGGGTCAAAAAGACCTCAGATCTCATATTTAGACTTAAATGCAAGAAAAAAAAAAAGGAAAATTTGTAATTTAAAAAAATGACAACAAACAAATTGTCTCTTTAAGACGCTGGGCGGGACTGACGTTTTGACGTCACTTCCGCCCAGCAAAGCTATGAGGACGGGTGGGGGCCATCTTGCCCTCACTCGAGTCCTCACTGATCAGGCAGCAGCACCCGATCTCCTCCGCCGCTACCGACAGCACCGGTAAGCGGCGGAGGGCACGGGAGAGCGGCGGGAGGGGGGGCCCCTCTCCCGCCACCGATAGCGGCGAATCCGCCGTGGAGACCGCCGTTATCGTTTACCGGACCGCCCACTGAAAAGATGGATACCTCGGTTGTGGCAGCAGCTTCTGCCGTTACCGAGATATCCATCTTTAAAAAGAGGACGTACATATACAGTGGGCGGTCGGTAACTGGTTAAACTAAATACAGACTGACGGCTCCCAAATCTCTGTTTGGTAAACTTTGCATTTATGTTACTGCTGTTTCACATTCATGTAGCCCTGTTCACATTATTTTGATGTTTTCTTTTTTTTTAAAGTTACTTACGTAAATTATGAACTGCCTCACAATCCTGCCCTTTTGGTCCTCTTGCAGTTTGATTGTAGTGTGAAAAGTTTGCTATGCTAGCTGTGTGCCTAATATTAACTCCTGATTGATTCATTGGCAAATTCCATCCACACCCTCCACTAAATAAAACAAGACAACCTTAATGGTGAAACACATGCTAGGAGGCACATGCTAGGGGGCGCATGTTGGGGTTCTTCAAAAAAGTGGGGTTCTCTAAATAAATGGCACTTCTGCTCTTGCACTTCAGCGATTTGCACTAAGCAAACATCAACAGCAAACTACTTTTCAAATCACCAGACTGCAGGTGACATACTGTAGTTTCCCATTCAGCTCTCCTTCCTCTCTGAAACATGCGCTCTTTACCGCTCCTTTTTACAGTTGACTTTTACTCTCTTTCCTTCACCCCTCTTCTCCACCCTACAATATATATATATCACCCTCACTTTTGCCCTTTCCTTATTACTGCACTCATCACCTAATTCTAATCCCACATGCTAATACAACCCCCAGGATGCTGAGGCGTGTCCCCTCATACAAATTGTACCCCCATGTTACCTCCCTCACTCTTCTGCTTCTCTTAACCTTTGGAGATATATGCCTAAACCCTGGGCCTCCCTGTAGCCTCCTCTATTTTTGTGAGAGCAGGTAAATTTAGGCAGGCCTAGCTGGAATTTCCAGAAGGTCATTTAGGCCAGAAGGCTTAGTTGACATCATCCTCAAACATCTTCCCTGCCTACAAGACTTCCAAAAATTGACAGAGAAAACAGGAATTCTTCATCAATATGTAAAGACGCTTTTTTTCAGAAGGCAGTAGGGCTTGTTCCAAAATCAGAAATATACTTGGGGTTCTATTCTATTAAATAAAAAGACAGAAGGTTGGAGGCCAGTTCTGGACTTTTAAAGGCTAACTAGTTTTATTCTTTTAGAAGGCTTTAAAATGAAGTCTCTGAACCTAGTCATTCTAGTGAGCATTCTAGCAAGAGCATTTACAATATTGTTGGTAGCAGTCTTTGGTGCCTTTATAGAACTGGAGATCAGGGTCCTTCACTGCCAGGACAACATCCTAATGTCCCAAAGCAGAGAAATGTTTTTTTCACATTTGCAAGTGGTGATGCACGTCCTATCCAGGTTCAGTTGCATAATCAACCAATGCAAGAATCACCTGGTTCCCAGCCAGGAAATGGTGGCCCTCTTCAATAATGAAAATCACTCTCTTCCTCCAGAAAATTCCAGCTATCAGGTGGAAGGTGAAGAAGGCCTCGGAAAGATTATCTATTATAAAGTACCATAAAATCTATTGCTACAATATAGAATGGGTCCTGCCAGTCTCACCTGCACTTTCGCAAAGTTGAAACTGTTTGTTGTACCCGAGCAAGAAAAGGGCCTCTAAGGGGACCATCGCAATCTGGATTGTGCAAACAATACAGAGGACATACGGGGCTAGTGGTCTACCTATTTTTTAGGTAACAAATAGGCATTTAACCAGAGGCATCTCCTCATCTTGGTCAGCCTTGGCAAAAGTCTTGCCTGAATTAATTTGTCGGACTGCTAGTCGATCATTCTTTACCACTTTTATGTCACATTACAGTTTGGACCCAGGCAGTCTCACCTCTTGGGATTTTGGAAAAAAGACTTGGGAATTTTTTAGTTCTGTGAATTCAATACATTTTTCAGCATCACCTTCCCCAGTAGTGAGTTATTTACAATGTGTGTGCTGCCATGTAGGCACCAGGAAATTGGAAAATTGAACACTTACCTTTCCATAATTTTCCTTTCTTTATGCCTATTCAAGGCAACATAAATCCCTCCCTTGTATAAATAATTTCCTTTGCTTGATTCTAGTTACAAGAAGTCTGGCAGTGCATCACTTTCTTACATAGAGAGATAATAGTTCTGGGGGTTGGAGGTGGGCAGAGCAACCAATCATGCGTACAATACCATGGATAGGTATCAGGAAAGGACGATTTCTGAAAGGTAACAGAGTTCAGTGTCACTTTAAATTATATTGTGCAGCTTCCATTGCTTTTATTTGCTCTAGTTGTATGTTGCTATTGTACATTTTATTTGCAGCATCAGCTGATTTATAAAATGATGCTCTAAATTTCATACTGAAGAATGTAGCCCTATGAGCTAAGAAGAAGTGACAATAAGAAAAAATGTTATACATTGATGTCTGTGTTTAAAGCATCCTGCTTAGTTACAGACCTGACATTTTCATACATGAAGTGAGAAATTCACAGTGTAGTTAACAAAGCAATTATTTACCTTTTAAAGAGGAACTCCACTTTCATGAAAAAAAGACAATTGTTTTTATATATGTAGCACCCTCTTCCATAGGTAGGTGCTAGGATGAGGATTTTTGTGAGGTAGCTGCCAGTGCAGGTAAATTTAGGCAGACCTAGCTTCAGGCTAGGCCTGTTTGTTTTGAGCTAGGGACAGAGAGTGGTTAGTGTAGCAGTGAGTGTGACCACCTGTGCTTTAGTTCTGGGGTGCCTCCCCTGCTTCCAGGGAAAATGTTCTGGAAGAGGGGCAGGGCACAGGACTGGAGTGACAGGGAGCTCATGTGAGGAGCCCTGACCAACCCACAACTGGAATTGTCAGGGGGCAGGCCTGCCATATAAGCTCAGGTCCAGTCCACTGGAGGGGAGTTGTCGGCCGGGAGATGTGGAGAATAGAGTGCTAGATTGCAGCAGGGGCCTCATTCCCATCTGGGGGATGCGCAGCCCAGAGGAGGAGCCGGGAGAGCAGGGAGGGAGCCTCATCCTTACACGGCCATGGAGGAGGTGTCCTGGAACAGAAGGGCTGGAGAAGCTATTGGAACACATGTCCAGTCCAGCATGTCAAGTTCTTCATCATGTTCTCGGGGCAGGAGAAAGTCGGTGAGTGTGACACAGTGGAAGAGGCATGCCAGGGGAGCTGGGCGTGAGGCCAGAGGAGAGACTGTGGGGTTTGTGTCAAATCGATGCGGACTGCGGGCGCAGGATTTGCAAGTTGGGCTAACTGGGATCAATAGTCCACCAACCAATGCAAGCTGCTAAATTACTAGGCTGCTGGGGAAAGGTTCTGCAGACCTCTGGCCTAGTAACAACACAGCAAATTACAGCCAGCATCTGGGATTATTCAGAGTGATCTCTTTTGTCAAGTGAAGATGATGGGACAGGAAGACTAATACCGCGTACACACGGTCGTTTTTAAAATGATTGTGTGTGGGCTTCACATGGTTTTTCGGCTTCTGAAAATGTAATTTTTCGTGATGTAAAAAATGATCGTGTGTGGGCAAAAACAACGTTTTAAACCCGCGCATGCCCAGAAGCAAGTTATGAGACGGGAGCGCTTTGTTCATAATTTTTCCAAAATGATGGTGTGTGGGCAACGTCGTTTTTAATGATGAAGTTGGAAAAAGGTCGTTTTTTTTTCATGATAAAAAAATTACATTTTTTTCATGCCGAAAAACTACCGTGTTTACGCGGCATCATAGTTTACAGTGGAAGTTTTCTGCAGGAGGAGAGAAGTCCTGAGAGCAACAGTCTGTGGGAGTTGATGCAGAGGAGGAGCAATAGTCTGCATGGGTTATGCAGGGGAAGTGACTATAAATGTTAGAGTTCATCAGTTCTTCAAGGCTCAACCTATTCTACCAATTACTTAAACATGATGGCAAAAAATTCTTTCTATGGGCATCCCATATACCCTTTCCCCCCAACCAAATGATATCCCCCAATAAACAAAAACAAAACAACGCAAATGACTGTTCATTGTCTCAGGTGATAGATGGAGGTCTGGCAGCAGGGTGATATGGTGGATGTTAGTAACTAGTAGCAACCATCCGCTACATATATAGTATATACAATTGCGACACATGTCATATTATAATTGCATGTTATTAAAAATAACCTTTCCTTTTCAATCTGCAGCTCTGTAATTTTCTGTGAAATGCAATGCAACATGGCTACCTGGAGGTGTTCTGTACACAGAATGTGTACAGAATGCCCCCCAGATATATAATTTCCTGCTTGTGTGATTGGCTCACTGATTTTCCCAGAAGTCTGCCCTAAGATACATGTCAGATTTCAGGCATTTCCTGCAGCAAACATTTTATTTGTGGTGAGATACGACCAATAGGAAACCACGTCTAAAGGGATGTAGGCCCTGCAATTTTCCCTTATTAGAGCTATGGAGGTGCAGCAGCTGCTTAATAATTAAGAAACCACTCACATTAGAATCGGGGATTTCTTCAGAATAACAAAAGGTATGTGCAACAGAGTTTGTTAAAATCCTTGCTATGTACATAATCACCCAGAGGGGAATGTTTTTTTCTCTACAAAAGTGGAGGTACTCTTTAACCACTTAAGGACCGCCGCATGTACATTTACGTCGGCAGAATGGCACGTACAGGCACATTGGCGTACCTGTACGTCCCTGCCTAGACGTGGGTCGGGGGTCTGATTGGGACCCCCCTCGGTACCTGTGGCGGTTTTTTTTTGTCCGCCCCCTCCGGATCGCTCCCAGCCAATCCGCGCGCTCTCCTGTGTGTCACTTCCTCTGCCTGTGTAAACACAGGAAGAGGGAAGTGATGTGATCTCTTCTCTCGGCGGTATTTTCAACCGCCGCTGAGGAGAGAAGACATCACACAGTGAGCCTGCACAACACTACACTGACACCAGGACACACAGGCACATTAACCCCTTGCAATCACCCCCCCCACCCCCCTGTCACAGTGTCACTGATCATATATGTACTGATCACTGCATTTAGTGTCAGTGTGACATGCAGTGTGACAGGCAGTTAGTGTTAGGTTCAGGGTAGCCCCCGTACCCCCCTAATAAAGTTTTAACCCCTTGATCACCGCCCTAGTTAACCCTTTCACTCCCTATTGCCAGTGTCACTAAGCGATCATTTTTCTGATTGCTGTATTAGTGTCGCTGTTCCCGCTAGGTAGCTATTTTTTTTATTGTGATTTTTTCTTACTAAAGACATGTGGCTGAATACATTTTGGCCTAAATGTTTGACTAAAATTTAGTTTTTTTGATTTTTCTTATAACAAAAAGTAAAACATATTGATTTTTTTTCAAAAATGTCGCTCTATTTTTGTATATAGCGCAAAAAATAAAAATCGCAGAGGCGATCAAATACCACCAAAAGAAAGCTCTATTTGTGGGAAGAAAAGGACGCACATTTTGTTTGGGAGCCACGTCGCACGACCGCGCAATTGTCTGTTAAAGCGATGCAGTGCCGAATTGTAAAAACCCCTTGGGTCATTTAGCAGCATATTGGTCTGGTCCTTAAGTGGTTAAGTAAGTAATGTACTGCAAGATAAATGACACTTAAAAATCCAACGTCTACCTTCCCCTGTGAAATAGATTATTGTCACAGTCAGCACAACTTTATCTTTTTTAAGTCAACTTTTTTGCTCATTAGTATGCTAGCAATGCCTAGGTTATGGACTACATACAATTTTCTAACTATATGCACCAACAATGCTTCTTCCTTAGCATCATCAACAATTTGTATGAGTATGTATATGCCATCAGAATAAACATTATTGTTGATAACATTTAATTGAGGAGGAAGAATGTTGCCATAATTGTCACTAATTGCAAAGATCTGTAGCATCATACAGATTGTTTCAGCATCAATTGCCATTCTCTGGAAGTATTTTCTCTGACACAGCTTTTATTTTCTTTCCTTGCAAATGTTTGTATTCTGTATTGTGCTACAACTGTTGCAGAATGTGGAATTATATCAAGCAAAAAAGAAAACAAATTTACACTCCCCATGGGCCTCAATTTCCCAATCTTCCCTTGTGTAATCTAACTTCATGTACATTTAATGTTTGACTTGCCTAGCTGCAACCTGCTACTTCAACACTTATTGAAGATACTTGGCAGACAAAGATTGATACAAGAAATACAGACGGCATGAATTCGACTTACGCATCAAATGGTCTAGTTATTATACTATAGTCAAGTAAAACAAAGACATACAGAAATATCTATTTAAGAATAGTTGCTTACTGCTTCCTAAAATTATAACCACCATAGCTTCTATAAGTATTGTTGTATAGTATTTTTCCTTTATTGTTGTCAGCTTTTCTAGCTTAATTTGTTTTTGTAATTTGAATTAATTTATACTATAATTACCACTAACAACTGTTTTTTTGTAATACTGTTGTGATTCATTTAAAGCGGAGGTTCACCCAAAAAAAAATAATTTAACATTACATTCAGCCGAGTTGTCATAATGACAATCGGCTGTTTTTTTTTTATTTTATCCCCGTACATACCGTATTTTCACCGCCGCTTCCGGGTATGTCTTCTGCGGGACTGGGCATTCCTAATTGATTGACAGGCTTCCGACCGTCACATACCGCGCGTCACGAGTTGCCGAAAGAAGCCGAACGTCGGTGCGCAGGCGCCGTATAGAGCCGACTCGCAGTCCGGCTTCTTTTGGCAACTCGTGACGCCCAGTATGCGACGGTCGGAAGCCTGTCAATCAATTAGGAACACCCAGTCCCGCAGAAGACATACCTGGAAGCGGCGGTGAAAATACGGTATGTACAGGGATAAAATTTTAAAAAAAAACAGCCGATTGTCATTATGACAACTCAACTGAATGTAATGTTAAAAAAAAATTTGGGGTGAACCCCCGCTTTAAAGAAGACAAACAAGTAAAATGTATATAGTTATGACAAATAAGTAATGATTTGTCTTCAAAGTCTTCATTGCATCAAAGGTGAGAACACAAGTGGTTTTGATATACAAAGTACTTTACCAGCACATTTTGTCTGATTCATGATTATAATGGATTGCAACTGTTCTTGCAAGAGGAGATCTGATCTGAATGCTATATATGACAGCAGAATAAAGTAAAATCAGGACCGTAGTTGTTTTCATTGTAAGATTTTCCAAAATGGTCAAACTCTTTTTGTTCTCCAATGAACAAATACAAATCTATTGGCCACACCATTTGCACCTTGCCTAAATGACCATTGGTGGTGTAAGGATGTTGTGGCAAGAAGACCTCCCTGTACTGGATTAATCTACGAGCAGCCAAAATGATTCCCTCTGAAAATATTAAACAAGTGAAATCTACCTATCCCTCCATGATCAGCAAAAAACAATAGTGACTCAGATGAAACTCTTCAACCCACTCTAACAAGATCCCAATGCTGAAAGGACATTGATTTCACTACAAACATTAAAAGACTATGGCCCATTATTATAATAAAATCAAGTTAGATCAATTTACATGTCTGAGGCCTTGTACACACGACCGGGTTTCTCGACAAAAACCAGCAAGAAAACTGCTTCTTGCCGAGATTCCCGTTCGTGTGTACAAGGCATTCAGGTTTCTCATCTGGAAATCTGGCCAGAATCTCGGCGAGAAAAAAAGAGAACCTGCTCTCTTTTTTCTCGTCGAGATTCTTGTCGGCCTGTTTCCCGACGAGAAACCCGCGATTGTGAATACTTACCTGTCGCCGTGGAAACCCGCGCATGCTCAAAATGACTTTGACGCATGCGCAGTAGCTTCCACAGGATAGGTAGGGTGAAGTAAGATGGCGGCGACGGCTTCGAATGTGACGAGCGCACGCTTGTCATACACAATGACGTCACTGCGTTCCTTCCTTTCATGAGAACCGCGGTTCTTTTGAAATGAGTCAGTACACTCCGGCGGCAAGAGTTTCTTGCCAAGAATCTCGTCAGGGAAAACTACGGGTTTTTCCTGACGAGCTTCTCGGACGTGTGTATGAAGCCTTAGTTTGCGTATTGGTAGTTTTTACTGAAATGTGTATTAATCCAGTGACTTTTAAAGGGGTTGTAAAGGTTTGTTTTTTATTTTCTAAATAGGTTCCTTTAAGCTAGTGCATTGTTGGTTCACTTACCTTTTCCTTTGATTTCCCTTCTAAAAAATATTTGTCTTTGTTTGAATTTCTCACTTCCTGTTTCTCCTCAGTAAGCTTGCCCCCATCATCCATGGGGGTTAGTCAGCCAGAACAGCTTACTAAAGGAGGAACAGTAAGTGAGAAATTCAGACAAAGAAAAAAAACATTTAGAAGGGAAATTGAAGGAAAAGGTTAGTAAACCAACATTGCACTAGCATAAAGGAACCTTTTTAGAAAATAAAAAACAAATCTTTACAACCCCTTTAACAAGTAAGTAAATATAATATGGTCATACATTCCTTAGTCTGTGTAAGTTATGCTAAAAGAAAATAGGCTGTTCTCTTTTTCACTTTGTAAGAGATGTTGCATTTTGCAAGGGAACTTTCCAGAGGGCTCAGTAAATGTGGTGAAATTTCACTTTACAAAGCATATCCTGTGCAGGGAAAATAAAAAAAACAAGATTTTTGCTTGCACATGAATGTACAGTATGATGGAGGTCCTCAGAGCTTTACCTCATTCACTGAGCTCTGGGGAAAAGTTCCTCGCAAAGTGCAACTTCCCTTGCAAAGTGAACAGCTTATTTGCCTTTGGTAAATCAACACCATGTATGTCCAGGCCTTTTCACTGGACACTGACTGCTGATAAGAGCAGTGGAAGAACATCGGGGCAAGATGTTGGATAATAAATAAATGTGTTACTTTTCTCTGGATGGCCAAAGTACAGGTTCACTTTAAGCCCACTGTGAATATTGCTGTCTCGAACAATCATAATATACTATATACCCGAAGGAGACATGATAATTCAATTGTAAATTAATCTTTTTCGGTATTCAAAAGTTTTTTTTTCCCTTTAAACATCTCACAATATCAAGAGAGTACTGTAATTAATATGACATGTAGGAAAGTAGAGATTAAAATGAATAGCTTAGACAGTGCTAAAAACCAAAGGACATTAATTTGTGGACAAATCTTCAAAATCAAATACAGATTGTCACGTACAGGCCTGTTATTAATGCCATGGACACCTCCACCTGTTTCTTTTACCTAATTTGCAGTTATATCTTGCATGGATTGTAAGGAACATTAGAAAGCACCATTTTAAATGGTAAACTTCTGCATTTGATTAACCTAGCAGTTTTAACACAGGGAAGGTCGTAGTAATTTGCTGCTCTGCCATCACCTACAGAAAATCGAGAGAACATTATATTTGTTGGCAGAGCAGAAGGTTAGTTTGATCACTGTCCTACACTGATAGGATAGTAGAGCACAGGTGAAAAGTGGTAGCCAGATGAAAGATGACAGCAGCTGATCTCTGTCCCTGTAGGAAAAGCAACAGTGGTGCAAAACTCATGATTTGGAGATAAGAGTGGTAAATATGAAGGTCTAAATGCTACTAGTGCCAAATCAATTGCTGCAGATCCTTCATTATATAGTATGAAAATTAAAGCGGGAGTTCACCCGAATTTTTTTTTTTAACATTAGATTGATGCTCATTTTGTCAAGGGGAATCGGGTAGTTTTTTTCAAATCGAAGCAGTACTTACCGTTTTAGAGAGCGATCTTCTGCGCCGCATCCGGGTATGATCTTCGGGACTGGGCGTTCCTATTTGATTGACAGGCTTCCGTCAGGCTTCTGACGGTCGCATACATCGTGTCACGAGTAGCCGAAAGAAGCCGAACATCAGTGCGACTCTATACGGCACCTGCGCACCTACGTTCGGCTACTTTCGAAAAATTGTGACGCGATGTATGCGACCATCGGAAGCCTGTCGGAAGGCTGTCAATCAAATAGGAACGCCCAGTCCCGCAGCCCATACCCGGAAGCGGCGGAGAAGATCGCTCTCTAAAACGGTAAGTACTGCTTCGATTTAAAAAAAAACTACCCGATTCCCCTTGACAAAATGAGCATCAATCTAATGTTAAAAATTAACTTTTTGGGTGAACCTCCACTTTAAGAAAGAAAAACTAGAAGCACTTGCTAGTCTCCAGATGTCGAGTGTAAATAATGGTGAACATTTGTCATAGAAAAACTAGCAGCCAACATGTTTAGGCCAGATCACTGCTTTATCTATCTAGCTGCAATAGGTGTGTTAAAAAGAATATAGTAGGAAAAGTTTCCTTCTTGTGGCAGAGATGAAAGAGGACCTGACTGCCCTTCTACCATATCTGCTATAGCTACAGTTATTTCCCCTGGATCCTCATTATGGGTGATTTCAAATATCAAGACATCAAATGAGATTTTAAACAATGGTTACAGAAAAGACAATTACAATACATGACAAAAAACTGGCACAAGTGGTGGCTAAACCAACTTAACTTAGTACCTAAGGGCCAGATCCACAGCCAGCCGCGGTAACTTAAATATTCCCATTTAAGTTACACTGGCTGAAAATTTCTACCTAAGTGCCCGATCCACAAAGCACTTACCTAGAAATTTTCGGCTGTGTAACTTAAATACGGCCGGCGTAAGGCGTTCCCAATTCAAATGGGGCGAGTCCCATTTAAATTAGGCGCGCTCCTGCGCCGGACGTACTGCGCATGCTCGTGACGTCATTTTCCCGATGTGCATAGCGCGAAATTACGTTACGCCGAGCATCTTGAATCGCGCCGGGTCAAAAAAGTTGCGTCGGGAAAAAAACGAGTTGCGGCGAAAAAAAAAACAAAAAAAAACAGCGTCGCTGGAAAGAAGGGTCTGCTTTTACAAGGTGTACTAACTTTACACTTTGTAAAAGCAGCCCTAATTTTACGATTGCAAACTAATACTTACGGAGAAAAAACGAAGCTGAAAAGCTTTGTGGATCTCCGTAAGTGCTAATTTGCATACCCGACGTGGCATTTCGACTCGAAATGCCCCCAGCGGCGAATGCGGTACTGCATCCTAAGATGCGGCAGTGTAAGTCCCTTACACATGTCGGATCTTCTGTCTATCTCTTGGAAACTGATTCTGTGGATCAGTTCCAAAGATAGAAACAGGGATACGCAGGCGGAACAGCAGATCCGCCTGCGTATCTCTTTTGAGGATCTGGCCCTAAATTCCTAGTTACATTTAGCACGGAACTGAATTTATTTTTCTACATTCTGAATGCACAAGGATTGATTTACTAAAGCTAAATAGGCTGTTCACTTTGCAAGGGAGTTTGTCCCAGAACTTAGTAAATGCGGTATGGTTTCACTCTTCAGAGAATTCTCAACCATGTTTAAGGTAAATAAAAAAACAGCATTTTTTGCTTGCACGTAATCTTATTGTGGAATCCAGTAGAGCTTAAAAAGTTTTGTGAGAAAATGCCTAACTTTCAATGCACAGTGAACAGCCTACAGTATTTGCCTTTAGTAAATCAACTCCACGATGTACATGTGTTAGGCTTCGTACACACGACCGTTTTCCTCGACAGAATCCATCAAGAAACTTGGTGGCGGAGCTTTTTTGCCGAGGAAACCGGTCGTGTGTATGTTTTTCATCAAGGAAACTGTTGAGGAACTCGACGAGAAAAAAGAGAATAAGTTCTCTTTTTCCTCGACGGGAGTCTCAATTTCCTCGTTGTTTTCCTCGTCGGGCTGGTTTTCGACGAGAAACATGTGTGTGTATGCTAAGAAACCCGCGCATGCTCAGAATAAAGTATGAGACGGGAGCGCACCTTCGGTAAAAGTAGCGTTTATAATGTAGATAGCTGTCACACTGTAACAGTCTGAAAAGTGCAAATTGTCTCTTACCAAACTTTTACTTAACAGGCAGTAACATGAGATTAGCAAAAGCAGCCCCAAGGGTTTTGTCAGTGGAATCGAACTTCCCCTGCCGTTGTACGTGTTCTACGTCACCGCGTTTGAGAACGAGGAGATTTGGTCTTGACAGTGTGTACGCAAAGAAAGCTTGTCAAGTTTCTCGACAAGCCTAACAAGGAACTCGTCGAGGAAAACGATGTTTCATTTACGACAAGTTCCTCGGTCGTGTGTACGAGGCCTCAGGCCCGATTCACACCTATGCATTTTTAGTGCTTTTTGTATTTTGCAGATTTGCACTACAGTCCATTTAACATTGTTTCCTATGGAATATGTTCTGTAGTGCAAATCTGCAAAATGCAAAAAGCACAAAAAAATGCCTAAGTGTGAATCCAGCCTAATACAAGGTATAAATGTGTAATATATATCGTTGTGAATATGTTCATAAAATCTTTTCTTCATAAAGAAAAAAAGTGCAAAAAGCCCAAAAAAGCCAGAAGAAAATATTGTTTTCCCCCACAGAGCTTAATTCTACTATGATAGATTCAGCAAACTTTATACATACCTTATATTATGTAAACTGGTTTATTACTTGGCTTTTAATTATATTTAAAAAAAAAAAAATAATCAGCTTTTTTCTAGTGTCATCTCTTTTGGTAGTCTACTTTAGATACTAACTTCCACTTTAATTAGTATTTTGTACAGCCGGGGCAGCCTACTAATATCACATTACTATGCCTTGCAATATTGTAATAATGATGGAATATATTCTATCCAAACCAAGGGAACAAATCAGCTGTCCTAAATTCATTACTCATAGACCTAATCTGTTTAGGAGTTTAGAACAGTGCGTTATGCTCAAAACACCTGAGCAATATCCAGCTTAAGCCAGCAAATTGTAATGTGAAGCACAGCTCACAATAATGATATCTTCTGTTTCCAACTGGAGCAAACAATATCCCATAACATAAACCTTATTATGTTGTTTCAGAAAATGTAATGACTAAAGGGAGGCTTCTTAACAAAAGCATAATGAGGTAATGTGGGCAAGATGCCAGGCACAAAGTCAAGAAAAAAGCAGCTACATTCTTACTGCTTTATGATGCCAAAATACTTGTTTTCTATTAACTGAGCTCCTATAGTCATTTAAACAATATGAATTGTGCTTTCCAATTTGTACTAAGAACCCCCCAGTCATGTCTTGTGCTGTGGGGGGTCCTATCCATATCCCATACTCTGTGATGAACCATCCAATTTTTGACAATGCTTAAATAAATGAGCAAGAGCAAACAAAGCAAACAAAACATGTCTGCATCTTGCATACAGTATTTGCTTGTATTTTATCTTGAAGTATGATATTGGCTTTTTTTGAAAGTCTGTGTTGGTTTTTTGGAGAGCTCTTGGAGCATTCTGACATATACTTGAACAGTGTCTGCTTTAATTTTTCCTTTGTGTATGAAGCACATCTGCAATGCTGGTACTAGAAGCATCAAAGCATTGACACAGCACTAGTAATTTCTACCTACAATACAAGTCAAAATCATATATATTTTTTTAATTACCGTATTTATCGGTGTATACCGCGCACTTTTTTGCCCTGAAAATCAGGGCAAAATCGTGGGTGCGCGGTATACGCCGATACCCGCTTTCCCGCGCCGAGTTTGAATACTGCGCCGACATATACCGAGCGCAGTACACTCGGGTATAGTCGGCCAGTCTCGGCTCCTTCCGCGCTCACGTCCTGGACGTACAGGACGTCAGCGCGAGAGTTGCCGAGCCTGCCCGACAATACACGAGTGTAATGCGCTCTGTATATGTCGGCGCAGTATTCAAACTCGGCGCGGGGAGGACGCGAGAACGCCACAGAAGGACGCCGTACCCGACGAAGAGGCCACCCAAAGCCGCAGACGGACCCCGGACCCGACGAAGAGGACACCCGAAGCCGCAGAAGGACGCCGGACCCGACGAAGAGGACACCCGAAGCCGCAGACGGACGCCGGACCCGACAAGGCCGCCGATGGACGCAGCGCAAGACACCAAAATTGTAAGTACAAAAAAAACTTTTTTTCCACAGGACTCGGGCAACTTTAGGGGTGCGCGGTATACGCGGGAGCGCGTTATACCGCGATAAATACAGTATACCAACCGATGTAGCTGTGGGGCAATAGGAAGAACTCTATCCACGAAATACCTATGATGTGAATGATTTAGATATTTTTATAACTATGATAGAGGACCCCCGGCTGCACCCATTGTGCGGGCTCCTGGGGATCTTGGCTCCGTCTGATGGTCATAAGGAGACATGCCCCCCAAAAAAATATATATATATTGTAATCAGAGAGAGAGGGTCTGGGGTGGCCGCTAGAGGGGGCCAATGGCCCGGGGGGGGGGGGATGTTGGGCGCAAGGCAGAGATTAGAGGTGACACAGATCGGTCTCCTCCCCCAATCAGTCCCCCTCCCCCCACAGTAAGAATCACTCCCAGGGAACACATTTAACCCCTTGGTCGCTCCCTAGTGTTAACCTCTTCCCTGCCAGTCACATTTATACAATAATCAGTGCATATTTATAGCAATGTTCACTGTATAAATGTGAATGGTCCCAAAATAGTGTCAAAAGTGTCCGATGTGTCTGCCGCAATATCGCAGTCCTGACAAAAATCGTAGATCCCAGCCATTACTAGTTAAAAAAAGTCATAATTCTATCCCCTATTTTGTAGACGCTATAACTTTTGCGCAAACCAATCACTATACGCTTATTGCGACTTTTTTACCAAAATTATGTAGAAGAATACATATTGGCCTAAACTGAGGACATTTATTTTATATTTAAAAATAAATAAAAATGTGGATATTTATTATAGCAAAAAGTTAAAAATATTGTGTTTTTTTCAAAATCGTCTGTCTTTTTTTGTTTATAGCGCAAAAAATAAAAACCACAGAGGTGATCAAATGTCACCAAAAGAAAGCTTTATTTGTGGGAAAAAAAGGACTTCAATTTGGTTTGGGAGCCACGTCACACGACCGCGCAATTGTCATTCAAAGCGTGACAGTGCTGAAAGCTGAAATTTCGCCTGGGCAGGAAGGGGGTATATGTGCCCAGTAAGCAAGTGGTTAAGTACTGGTATAGTATGGTACCCATATTACCTCCCTGGTGGTATGATTATTTTAGATTTCAGGTGCTGAAAGCGATAACATTATTTTGCATGGAAATTTGGCATTTTACATTGTAGGCCTGTAATTCTTAGGATTAACTCACTTAAATCTGTCCAAACCAAAGTCTAGTAGACATCTCTGGTATGATAAAGTTTGAAAAACAAAATCATAAATTATAATATAATAAATAACTATAAATAATTATAACAAATAATAATGTAATTATAATAAAAATTATTCAATAAATTATTCAAAAACACTGAAATTTGCTCAGTTGCAGAATTGTCGCTGTCATTACTTGTATTGTTTGATGACGAATTTCCCCACAAATCGCTATCGCTCAATTCTGCAAAGTGATTCTAATTTATTATAGCTGTTTTCTAGCTGGTCTAAACCCACTTTTGATGTAAAGAGACACTTTTTGGTTGCTATGGACAATCTTCAGTTTCCAGGCAGAAAGAACAGTTTTTATTATATAAAAGTGCATGTAGGACACTGGGCAGACCACTAGGGTCAACGGGGGTGTGTATTTCTTTCATACAGTACTGTAATCTATAAGAATACAGTATACTGTATGTATTGTGTGTATTTACTTTTTGAATTTGGCACCGATCTCCGCCCCGTGCGTCGTAACGTCATTGGGAACGGAGCTCGGCGGCACATGGGCACTGTGAATCGAGCGAGGAGACACAGTTCGATCACACAGCGGGGAGACATTGCAGGATCCAGAGACAAGGTAAGTAAACTCTGCCTGTGGACACTGCAAGGCGATCCCGAGTCTGGCTTGGGGTTACCGCTTTTGGTTCTGAAATTCCCCCCCGAGACAGACTCTGGACTCTAGACTCTGAGGGGGTTAAAGAAAAAGGGGAAGAATTAAAAAAAATAAAAAAATTCCCCTCACACTACAGAATACCCCCGCCTAGTGGTGGATACGCCCTGATAGCTGATGGCACTGTATCAGGGATGTTTAGTAGGAACACAGAAGAAGGGCTCCTAATTCCTTGTTTGAGAGTCTGAGAGAGGGAATTTTTTTCTGGGTAAATAAACAGCATAGACAAGGCTACTCTTCTGGGTACCCAAAAAAAAAAGGGGTCTGGGTAGGTTTGTGTAGCTCTGAGATGATTCCTCCTCCTTTTTTTTTGTTTTGGAGGGGGATATGTAGATCCCGTATCTTAGTATAGGCTTATATTTAGGTTGCTGACTATAATTTGATTAGAGGGTCATTGGAGGGAGGGGAGTGGTTCCTTCCCGTACATCTCTGACCCCATCCCCACTTAGGTTTGTGCTCACCGAAGTGGTAATCTGTTTGTGAGTACTTATATAGTTTGCTTTTTCTCTATCCCTCTTCATCTGTAAGAGGGAGAAGCGGAGGATTAGTTAATCCACCGCTAACTCATCAGGGTTACTAGAACCCTTTAGTTTTCCTCCCCCTTATTTTTTTCTTTTCTCTCTCTTTCGCTAGGGGTGTTTTCTTTTGCCAGCCGGCCGGGGAGATGGAGGTATTAAGGGTTACTACCCTGAATGCCAAAGGGCTCAACATACCCGAGAAAAGGATGATGCTCCTCCAAGATTTAAAACGTTCACATTCGGATGTGGCATATATCCAAGAAACCCACTTTAAAAAGGGTAAGGCACCAATTTTAAAGAGTAACCTTTACCCTTTTGTATATCATGCCTTCAATAGGGCATCTAAATCCAGGAGTGCATCCATCTTGGTAGCCAGGCGAGTCCCATGAAGTTAAATAGATATAAGAGCAGATACAGAGGACAGATTCTTGTTTCTTAAGGGCCTGATTGGTGGCATTAACCACTTCAATACAGGGTGTTAAGACCTGCAGTGGTTATGGTACTGTGGCCTTCTTTCCATCCCTCAATCGCCGAGCTTAAGTGATTATCGCTACCATAGGAGGTAGAGGGATAGTGGAGATGAATGCAGTTTCCTGGATGATTCTTCCCAATGGTTAGAATATTCCCCCAAACATGAGCCAAGACTTCATGAAGGGTGTACCAGGCATAGACCAACTTTATTGAGAAGGCAGGCTCTTATATACACCAAAAAGAATACATTATACATGAGTTAATTACTAATCATTTAGGTGACAAAATATAAGCTCTTCTCACCTGCTACACAATACACATTTATCATCAATCGAAATTCACACAATACAGTGTCAATTAGCATCACACCATGAAAGCTTCCTGAGAGCCAGACTAAGGTTCATGACAGTAGCAGACGACATTACCACAGCAAGCTTTTATAGTACACCCGCCCTCTCTCTGCCTGGGAGATATTGAGATCAGTTAAGGAATAAACCGATTATCTCCAGTCAGAGAGCACACAATTTTCCCAAAAGTTGGAACACCCCTTACCACACAAGGTATCCCTACCATTACATATCCCTGATAGCCCCGATCTGGAGGACCAACATATCCAAATTTATCGGTTCAGGGGTTCTTAAAAAACAAACCGCACCTATGAGAAAATACTGAATAAAGTCTATTTTCTTCACACAGGGCATTTTCACCCCCTTACTGCCCAGACCAATTTTTTGTTTTCATCACTGTCGCACTTTGAATGACAATTGTGCGGTCATGCAACACTGTACCCAAATGAAATCTTTATGTTTTTTTCCCCACAAATAGAGCTTTCGTTTGGTGGTATTTGATCACCTCTGCGGTTTTTTATTTTTTGCGCTATAAACAAAAGAGCGACAATTTTGAAAAAAACACAATATTTTTTACTTTTTGAATTAATAAATATCAATTTAAAAAAATAAAAAATAAATTGTTCCTCAGTTTAGACTGATACGTATTCTTCTACATATTTTTGGTAAAAAAAATCACAATAAGCGTTTATTGATTGGTTTGCGCAAAAGTTATAGGGTCTACAAAATAAGGGATAGATTTATGGCATTTTTTTTATCTTTTTAATTTTTTTTACTAGTAATGGCGGCGATCTGCGGTTTTTATTGTGACCGTGACATTGCAACGGACTTATCGGACACTTTTGACACGTTTTTGGGACCATTCACATTTATACAGCGATTAGTACTATAAAACTGCACTGATAACTGTGTAAATGTGACTGGCAGGGAAGAGGTTAACAATAGTGGGCGATAAAGGGGTTAATATGTTCACTAGTGAGTGATTCTAACTGTAGGGGAAGGGGTCTCATAAGGGGAGGAGACCGATGTGTGTTCCTCTGTACTGGGAACACACATCGGTCTCCTCTCCTCTGACAGGACATGGATCTGTGTGTTAACACACACAGATCCATGGTCCTGCCGTGATTGCGGGCAATCGTGGGTGCCCAGCAGACATCGCGACCTTCGTGCATGCGCACCGGTTCCCGAGCGATGCCCCCTAGCCGCCCGTCCACCAGGAGGGAGGGAGGGTTCCCGCCGATGTAATTTTACTATGACTCGGTAGGGAAGGTGTTAAAGTGACCCTGGCCACGGTATATGCTCCTAATTGTAATCAAGACTAGGGATGAGTCGAACACCCCCCTGTTCGGTTCGCACCAGAACTTGCGAACACACCAAATGTTCATGTGAACTTTAGAACCCCGGTAAAGTCTATGGGACTCGAACGTTTGAAATCTAAAGTGCTAATTTTAAAGGCTAATATGAAAGTTATTGTCCTAAACAGTGTTTGGGGACCTTGGTCCTGCCCCAGGGGACATGTATCAATGCAAAAAAAGTTTTAAAAACTGACATTTTTTCAGGAGCAGTGCATTTAATAATGCTTAAAGTGAAACAATAAAAGTGAAATATTCCTTTAAATTTCATACCTGGGGGGGTGTAAAGTAAACATGTGAAATAGCGCATGTTTCCCGCACTTAGAACTGTCTCTGCACAAAGTGTAATTTCTGAAGGAAAAAAAGTCATTTAAAACCGGACTCGCGGCTATAATGAATTGGCGGCTCCCAGAAATTCAGAGAGAATTTATTCATAAAAAAAAAAAAACGTGGGATCCTGGCCCCCCTATGTGAATTGGTAGTGGGGTACATTGTACCCCTACCATTTCACGAAGGAAGTGTAAATAGTTGTAAAAAAACACACACGCACCGTGGAAAAATGTTCTTTATTTAAAAAAAAAATAATCCAGTGGTGGTAATCCACTGGGTCCCCGGTTTCCCGCTCCAACGTTGTCGGTATCCAGCGATGGGTGATCTCCTCTCCGGTCCAGCGATGAGAAGATTGTCCGGAGACAGCGCAGCGAATGACGCTGCTGAAGCTGTGACATTTCTTTTATAGGTGAGGCGGGGCCACCCTGCATGTGACCCCGCCCCCAAAATCGACTCAACACTTACCTTGAAACTTGGTCCCAATGGAATATATTTACATTTTCTGAGTAAGGAGGGGCCCTTTTGCATCCTAAGGTTATTGAACAGTAGGATGGAAGGGTGTGCTTGTTGGGTCCCCCATCTCCCCTGCCGGTGGCCACACTGCATTTGAGCTTTTGTATTTACCCCCTCTTTTACCCTCTATCTCTCTCCCCCTTTTTTTCCTCTCTCTCATTTCTTTTCCCTTTCTGTTTCTTTTTTCTAGTTTTGTTTTCCTATTTTTAAGATGTTAAAGAAAACTTTGTTATTCGTGCACTCAAGATGGAAAGATTAATCAAGCTTAGAATGTGGACTTTTCCCAATATTAGTTTAAGTTTTGATGAATTTATGACTTTTTGACTTTTTGGACGTACCGGAATGTCCTTTTCCTGTAGGCTGGATAACTTAAATAAAGAATAAATTAGAAAAAAAATAAAAATTACAATGATATGTCCGTTAAATAAAAAAAAAAAAGATTTAGCTACACATTTCACTTTCAGTTTGGAGCTATCTTCTGCAGTATTTTTATTGTGGGTCCATGATGACCTGGGCTCAAAGGAACTGTGTTTAATAATGCTAGCCTCCAGACTGTGTACATCTAGTGGCACAAAAAGTTACTGTGGGGGAAATCTCTGGAAGGTAAATATTGCAGAAAATTTTTTTTATTATTGTATTTGTGAATAGGCTATTCACTTTCATCTTGTTTTTTGGCCTGAGTTTTGCTGTAATGATTAATACCAAACTGCATTAATTTATGTATTTTATATATGCATGCAGTTTAGTTTTAAGAAGGTTGAAAAATTCCAAAATTAGGAAATCATCAAAAGCATAAAAACATGTATTAATTAAGACTATCTCTCATACATTTCCCAACTGGCTGTATTATGCACTCTACGTGCATGAAAACCTGTACCAGATGGCCCAGTCAACTTATTATGTAAGTGAATGATTGTCTTCACATGACGGGTCAAGTACAGAAATCAGTAGGTTACTCCAAATTTGAATCCCTACGTGTTTGACCAGATGGCTTGTTCAGGGGATCTTATTTATGAACCATGCATAGAGTCACAAACTTAGGCCAAAAGGAGCTCCAACTGGGATGGGGAAGGAGGAAGATGGCACATAAATCCAGCCATGTTTGGAAGGCACCACACCACGGTGACTGCAACTTCAAGAGGACACTTCCTAAGACCACTTCCTAAGAAAAGATGGAGAGGATGTGCCCAAAGATAGTGGATCCCAGGTTGAAAGGATGCATTTATGTGCTAAGATCTGGGTAGGTTTCTGATCCTCACAATGCCACATTTAAATCAAAATAAGACACAGCATGTGCTGGGGTTGAATCCAATCTGCAGTAGTGCCTTCAGAGCCTTGGAGAGACAGCTCTCCCTATGGCTCTGAAGGCACTATTGAAGACCGGATCCAACCCCAGGACATGCTGTGTCTTATTTTGATCCAAGTGATGCTGTGAGGATGAGAAACCTACTTAGCACATACATGTATCCCTTGAACCTGGGATGTCCTCTTCTTGGGCACATCCTTTTCATCTTATGTTATAGAAAAAAATGGTCCCAGGGAGTGTCCTCTTGAAGTTGCAGTGACCCTGGTGTAGTGCCTCCCATTCATGGCTAAATTTATGCACCCTATTCCTCCTCCCCACCCCTGTTGGGGGCCCTTTTGGCCTAAGTTCATGACTCAATGCATGTTTCACCAAAAGGATCCCTGGACAAACCATTTGGTGAAATGCGTAGAGTTCCATATTTGGGATGACTTACTGATTCCTGTACTTGGCCCGTTATACGAAGACCTTATTAACTTACACAATAAGTTGTTTGAACCTCATGAAACAGGTTTTCATGCACATAGTGTGCCTAATATAGCCAGTTGGGAAATGTACGAGAGATAGCCTTATGTAATTAATGCATGTTTTTATGTTTCTTATGATGATATGAAATAAAACGTTGTTTATTTTTATATGGTCAAAATATTTCTTCATATTGGAGTTATATGTTGCAACCATTAAAGTCCTAAAACATTTTTTTTTGCATTTTTCAAATTGATGTGGTGCCACGCCAATTCAGGCACGTCTCCATTTACTGAGGTTGAAAAGCACTCATGTAAAAAGTAGCTTAATAGTTTTAAATACAATACAACTTGCTTTCTACTTTTAACTATATCGTTTCTAGGTGCCAATTTTCTTGCTGCTAAGTATCTTTGACAAAAGTAAACCATTCGGTTCTAGTCTATTTTACATTTGAATTCCAACATTTTATGCATTCTAATATGAAAATATCCTGCATTCATTTGCCAAGGATCTCTTACTGATATATGCAATTAATATGTGAAATTGCCACTTACACTGTGAAAGCTCTTCAATCAGGTCACCCTGCATCTTTCTAAATGTCAACCACATACACTAATACATAAGACAATTTAGTGGTAATATTGTTCTGCACTAACAAGTGTCTTCATTCCGCTCCTAGCCTATTGGAGCATCATTGATATCACACAAAAGTACATGTTGTTTAACAATATTTTCATTTATGACGCCTCAATATTAAAAAAAAAACAAAAACAAAAACAAAAAACTAATATTTAATTACAATGTTTTATGAAAAAATCTTTTAGAGTGTTTTTACAGAGATGTTAATGCATTTCAAGGGTAGTCTTTCTTAAAATGTCAGTAGGATAACTTACATTAAAACATAATGATAAATTACTAAAGGTCCAATCATTTATGTGTTCAAATTAGCATCTCCTGGAGATTTCACTTGATAGGCCATTGTCTGTGTCACTGTGCCGGTATTAATTTTGGGCACAAGCTTTGCTTGTGTCTATATTGGTGCAGTGCAATTACGGGGCTAAAACAGGCAGTGGTGAGGAGATATCACATCTCCTCTTCACCACCTGTCAAATCAGTGTTGCCAACCTACCAGATTGAAATTTACTGGCACAACACCCAAAATTTACCGGCACAGGCAAATTTTTATGGACAGTTACAAAATTTACAAAATTACAGTTTGAAGTGCAAATTTCAGTATTTAGGCTACAAACAAGTACACTAGGCAAATAGCAATGTGATTTAAGGTAGATATTAAGGTAAAAAACATATTTCTGTTATTTTCACTATAATAGTTCATCGGTTTCTGTTCCCCATCACCTCTTGCCCCCACCAGCTCTTGCTACCATCACCTCCTGCCCCCACCACCTGCACCCACCAGCTCCTGCCATCACCGCCACGTCCTGCCACAATCACCTCCTGCCACCACCAGCTATCAGCTCCTGCCGCCACCATCACCTCCTGCCGCCACCATCACCTCCGGCCAGCTCCTGCCGCCACCATCACCTCCTGCCACCACCATCACCTCCGGCCAGCTCCTGCCACCATCATCACCTCCTGCTGCCATCATCACCTCCTGCCGCCATCATCTCTGACCAGCTCTTGCCCCCACCATCACCCCCTGCCACCATTACCTCCTGCCAGCTCTTGCCACCATCACCTCCTGCCAGCTCTTGCCACCATCACCTCCTGCCCCCACCACCTCCTACCAGCTCTTGCCGCCATCACCTCCTGCTCCCACCACCACCACCTCCTGCCAGCTCTTGCCGCCATCACCTCCTGCTCTCACCACCACCTCCTGCACCCACCACCCCCACCTCCTGCCACAATTGGCTCTTGCCACCATCACCTCCTGCCAGCATTACCTTCTGCCACCAACACCTCACCCACCTCCTGCCACAGTTCCACCATTACCTTCTTCCACCATCACCTCATGCCCCCACCACCTCCTGCCACCATCACCTCCTGCCACCATCACCTCCTTCCCCACCACCTCCTGCCAGCATTACATTCTGCGACCATCACCTCACCCCCCTCCTGCCATAGTGCTAGCATAACCTTCTTCCACCATCACCTCATGCCCCCACCACCTCCTGCCACCATCACCTACTGCCACCAGCAGCTTCTTTATTACCTTAAAGCTGTGCTGGACTTGGCTTGTACTTGTATGGCGGGGTACTTGTATGGCAGGGTACTACTTGTATGGTGAGGTACCTGTATGGCGGGGTACCTGTATGGCAGGGAACTTGTATGGCGGGGCACTTGTATGGCGGGGTTATAGCGCACACATGGTAGTATAATAATACTACTGCTAGTATATTTCAGTGCCTGTACAGAATATACATTCTTTCTGTACTCAGTGGAAGGAAAGATTTGGCCAAATCCTTTTTTGGAGAGGTCACTACAGATTACATACTGGTTATTTTTAAAATAAAATTTTAGCATATGTGCTGCAGTTTCATGATACATAAAAAATATATTGATGTCTGGATGGAAGACATGGGATATTTTCCCTGGACAAGGTCCCTGCTGAGTAATTTAATTTGCTGACAGCCAATTCCCAGTGCTTGTGTAAACAGCTTCTGCTGATTTAGGTCTTGCCATTATGGAGATGTACAGCCACCATTGCATTTATATCCCTTCTATATACACAGAGGGCCATATTCTGAGTATAGTTACGATGGAGTATCTCAGGATACTCCATCGTATCTCTCTTTTTTGGCCAGTGTATCTATGCAAGTGATTCTTAGAATCATTTTCGCATAGATACGCTTAAGATCCGACAGGTGTAAGTCACTTACACTGTCGGATCTTAAATGTAATTACTCCGCCAGCCGCTAGGTGGCTTTTACGTCTCATTTGTTTATGCAAATGAGCCTGATACGCCGATTCCCGAACAAAATCGCATCGCGTTACCATCGCTAACGTCGTTTGCGTAGGTGTAAGGTTACCCCTGCTATATGAGGGGTAACCTTACGCCAGTCCCACGTAGGCCATGTTAAGTATGGCGTCGGGTCCGCGTCGTGTTTTCCCGTCGGGTACGTCGTTTTACTAAGTCGTCCGCGAATACGACTTTACGTTTTACACCGAGAACTTGAGCATGCGCACTGGGCTATTTTAAGCCCGGCACATGGCGCCATTTTTGAATAGCCGATCGAGTCAGGAGGACTCAGGAGGGACACGGCAGTGACAGTCATTGGCAAGTGCAATAGGCAGAGGAGCCGTGGCAGCCCTGCGGCCATCTTTTTTACTGGCACCCGATGCCCATAACAGACTTTATGGACACCCCGAAAAGGGGGTTAAATTTACATGCTGTCCGTAAATTAACGGACGGTTGGCAACACTGTGTCAAATGCCTCTGAAAAGCATCCTGAATGTGGATCACCTTTCAAATGCCAGTCTAAACTTTAAGCTGTTAAGGTGGTATAGATTACGAATGATCACATGCACAACTACCCCTAGTGACTGAGAGCTGGAACTCTAAAAAAAGTTTTACTGAGTGTTCTGGTGACAAAACAGGAAATTAGGAGATCTCCCCAAAGTAGATAGAAATAAAAATCTGAGGATTTCCTCACCCATACAGTCTCCATTTTAGTTTATTAAAATCTTTATACATTTTTGTGTCTCCATTAAAGAACTTTTGCTCACTTTCTGCCTCAGGGACCACACAGAAAGTTGAAACCAAAGTCCCAAATCTTCAGCTACAGCAATAAAGTGTGCCTTCTTAAGCTCATTGAAAGAGAGGGGGGTGAATGGCAAATGTATGCTTGTGCCACATCCAGTATATATGATAAAAGAAAAAGGGGGTTCCCCTGGGTGGACTTTTAAGGCACTAATAGTATTGCAAAATATACAGGATATTGAGAGTAAAAAAAAAGAGTTTTATTCACAATTGTACATATTTATCAAAAAAAAAATGAAATATTGAATTAAAATATACAGTTCCAATGATTGTCACCATATAAGTAAATACATTAAGAACCTTCTTTACACCCGGCGCGTTTCGGGATTACCTTCTTCAGGGGTGTGTAGAGAAGGACAATTAGTTCATCTAAGCATAAGAATACATAAAGTTATATACATGCATTTAGAACATTATTAAATATTTACAAAAGGTTTTCTTTATATGTGATGTATATACATGTAATCATTCACTTACGAATTTTAAAGGATGATGAATATTTCATTGGATACGTTTTTTTACAAGAATTGGAATTATAAACAGCATGCTGGGTTCAATCAAGGAGGTTGCCAGTCAAAGAAGAAATGGGTATCAGGATATACAATTAATGCAAGTTTGAGACGAACATTTATAAGGAACAGGTGTTCATCCCGTTAGGGAGAAATTATTCCAAAGATCGAGAAGCCGGTGGATCAGCCAGAAGAGATATACTGGCACTGGGATGGAGGTCCCTAAAAATATATAAGATAATACAAATAATAGATTGTACCCAAATAGGGCTAAATGGTATATATTTTATAGAAAGAGTAATAATTTGCTACAATAACAGTTTATATGTTAATAAAGGATAATGAAAGGTTTTATGTATATGTACCTGATTATATGAGATCCGTAACAAACCTAATAATGTCTGCTGTCAAACAGTACACTGTATTACTACAGGGATAGAAAAAGATATGACATTACTATACGGATTAATCTAGCCTTAATTTTAACCTCTAATTTTTTTTTTAAGTATTTGTAGAGCTATATAGCTCTAAAAATAATAGGTTAATGGTTTGTATATGATATTTTATATTCTGTTTTTTCTTTAATCAAACTTAAACAATCTAATACCAATTCTCTTGTAATCAACTCATCTTAAATTTAATTTACACTTCTTACGGCGCTGTGATCTTTACATTCTGATAAGGGATATTCATAGAAAAGCTGAATAAAGCAAACAGTAAATTATTGTAACTACTGAACCATATAACTGCTCATTTCTGTTCCTTAGTTACAGCACATTTATATTGTAGGTTGCACTAAATACATAACGCTTCTTCAGGAAAAAACAGAAAATTATCAAATATCCATCCTATAATTTGACCTAATAAAACAACACTTTTAGGGGACTGTTTATCAAAAAAATGTTAAGTCAAAAAATGTGAAAAAAATCTAAGAAATTAACATTACACATAAAATCTCCCTCCGAAAATGTTAACCTGCTCTCACAAAAAAGCAAGATAAGCATAAATGCGCACCTTGGGGGCACCTACGCATGAAAATGTCTATTGTGCTGCACGTTACTTAATACCTCACACACCAGAGTGAGAGCAATAATTCTAAGCCCATTGTTTTTGGTTAACACAAAACTAAAGACCTGTAGGGATTTTTAAAGCATCACCTATAGAAAATATAGGGTACGACTATGGGAATGTTCATCTATCTCTACCTGTTGGGACTCTGTTCTCGCCTATAATACCAAAGTCAGCAAAATTAGGCTGACAATGACCATTTACTGTGTCCCTTTGGATGCAAAGTGTCAGCTACCTTATCTTCAATATCGACAACATTCCACCTCGCACAATGGGCTCATATGTGCTCATTGGTAGCTTGCAGAACGATAATGAGCAATTGGATTATCCCTTCTCCACCACGTCTTCCGGCAGTGAAACAGGCATTGCTTTCGCTCTTTACCTAGAAAAATTGGATAGCATTGTACTGAACTTCTGCACTACTCAACATTTCTTTGTCATGTGGCAGATATTATTGGAGTTCACGTTCTCTCACAGGAGGAACTTTCATCCACTATGCGCCTTTTCGGCTACACTGAATGGTACTTGATACCAATCTCACCAACTCTATAGACAAGCGTAAAATATCAGATTAGGACAAGCCCTTAGACCCTTCTCTCTTTAAGTCCCCTAATTCTTAGGGATCTCTTGGCTACCGATAACCCCACTGCTAGTCACATGTTGCTTTAGATTTTGATCCCACTGATATATTGTGATTTTCACAGGGCACGATTGGTTCTGCTTCCACTCCGGAGGGTATTTTGTTTTATTTCATTCACAGATAAAACAAAATATTTTTGATTGCACATGTTTGGAGGATGGAAGACAGAACAGTTTTGCATCATTCACTAAGCTAATTGACAATTCCTTTTAAAGTATAAATTCCCTATTTGGAATAAGTTACTAGCTTCTTTAGTAAATCAGTGTATTGTCTTGGTTTCTGTAGTTTATTGAGCATTGCATGCAAGTCATTACACTGCTTTATTAAAAAAATATATATATGTACAACCTTGTGAGTATGAAAACAATGGTGTTCAAAAGAGTGATAGTAATAATGTTAAATATTTTAATGAAAAAGTATAAATGATGCATTGTACTTAGGGAAAATGAAAAATGCAGCAGGTGTTCGAATTCTGCACATCTGTAGACTGGGCTGCTGTAAGCATCAAAGGGAGCAGAGTGTCTCATGGTGTTCCCAAGTTACTGATTTAGAGATGCTGATATAGAAAATGCTTTTCACTTCTGTTTTTTTGTATGCAGGTATAATCCATTATATAAATGTACAAAATCCATAAGATAGGACAAGGAAAAGTGTCTTTTGCTATAAGTAATAACACAAATATCAAACGATTATGTATTTATCTGTATTCTTTAATGCATCCCTAATAAATTGTATCATGGTGACATTTGGTTATCCATATGAAATATTACATAGCGGAACTAGTTATTGCTTTAAAACTGGTAAAGAATTTCTAGTCAATTTGAAATAGTTGAGTGCACATGATTTACCTTCATTAGACAACTTGCATTAATGTATTAAAGTAGTAGGTAAGCATTCATATCTATAAATTATGTCTTTTGATGCTGGCATCATTGTTGGCCTATTAGTATGACTAGAAAGAACATACAACTGTATTTGTTACACTGGGTCAGGTAATGTTCTTTGCTGTGGTTGACAGTTGAGGTTATTAGATCTGGTAGGGTCAGCAAGTTCTTTCAATAAGGTCGTCATAAGCAAGGTAAAGTTGTAGCAAGCTTTGTTTCCCATGGGCTGATACAGCACAAGTCATTTGTCTGAACATGTCCACACGATCGCTTCATTTTATGGCTTATGTCATACCTAGGCTTTTATTTTCATTGCATTGATTATATTATAACATAAATACACATTATACAGCATGGCTCTGCAGTCAGAATGAGAACATTGCAATGCAGCACACTAAACAGGTTCTTTAGAAGAATATAAAACAGTAAAGTCCCATTGAAGATATGATTTTACATCATGAAATGAATAGGAATTATCTAAACTGTGTTTGCAAAAATATTATTTAGTTAAAATTACTCAGAGAATAATTTGAGAAATTATTTTTAGATATGTAAACATCTATATTAAGTAAAAGAAGACACACGTTTATTTAGACTTAAGGCCCTAGCACAAAATCTGAAAATCGTATAAAAACACATTTTCGAAGCGATTGTATGATAATCGGACCGTTAGTACAGAGGTTTAGAGAGCCGAGCACCACAGTTCATCCGATATTATCCGATCGAACAAGCATGAACATTTTTGTCGTACGATACCAGATTGTGCGCTTTTTAGTTAATCAGTACAGTTGTCATTAAAAAATACAATACAAATACATTACAACACATGATATCACTTCGAATTTTTTATTCTGATGTATGAGAATTTTCATAACTTTAGTAAAGTCTTCATGTTTGATATGCTACTAGAAACCCCCAAAAAATTGACGATTGGTCATCTGATTTTCAAATCGTGTGTACGGGGGTTAACAGTAGTTCCTCCCATGCAGTTTGGTGCATTGGGCAATAGCTATAAATGTTCCCAATCTAATTCTGTCTGTTGTGGCTGATTCAGCCTCATTCCATAGGACCTCAATGGCTTTCAGGTCAGCTTTTAAGGTAGACTGTCAGTTTCTCAGCAGTCTTTCTTGTTTCCACTTTGTTCTAGGAGGTGATGTCCGGTGCACAGATGTTGTGCTAAGAATACTGGATCACAATGGATGTTGAACACTTGGTTGGGCTTTCTCAAAAGTCTTCATCAGGACATACACCCTCAATTTAAAAATGTAAGTAAAGCCAGAACTAACATTTAATCAATTTTGTATAAAGATATAGAGGGTGGCATAAATAGCTCAATCTCAGGGTTTTCTGATGATACAAAACTAAACTATAGCGATAGAAACCTTCCAGGAGGACCTCAATAAAATAAAGGGGTGTGAAACCACAAGGTAAATGAGATTTAATGTTGAAAACTGTAAAGAAATTAACTTGTGGGCCAAATATATAACTGCAAGTTACTCTCTAGGAGGAGAACCAGTGAGGTATTTCAGGATGAAAAAAGATCTGAGGGTCCTAGTAGATCACAAGCTCAGTAATGACATGTAATGCCAAGCTGCAGCAAGCAGAATACTAGGATGCATTAAAAAGGGAATCTACGCCATCGTACCTCTTTTATTGTCAATAATTACTCAGATATCTACAAACCTGCTATGGCTCCAAACTTGATCTTCTTCAAAGTTCTTTTGTTGATGTAGTGCTCCAGTGTAATGATTACTCCATCTCCAGCCTCTGTTCTCAACTTGTTACACATCAGTCGGCTAAATATCACCTTGTTCTGTTTCGTAAATTGTCTTCCATCTTCAATGATACTGGTCTTCCAAAACAGTTTCTGAGGGGCTATCACAAACTGTGTCGGAGACCTGACATGAAACCCAATTTAAAATAATCCACAGAGCTTATTACCCCTTTCTCACTAACTCTGCAGATCCAACACAGTCACAGTGTCCTTGGTGCTCGCTTCAATGTCCTACGCTATTTCACCGACCATGGGAATGTTCATCTATCTCTACCTATTGGGACTCTGTTCTCGCCTATAATACCAAAGTCAGCAAAATTGGGCTGACAAGGACCATTTACTGTGTCTCTTTGAATGCGAAATGTCAGCTACCTAATCTTTAATATCAACAACATTAAACCTCCCACAATGGGCTCATATGTGCTTATTAATAGCTCGCAGAATGATAATGAGAAATTGGATTAACCCTTCTCCACCACGTCTTCTGGCAGTGAAATAGGTATTGGCTTTGCTCTTTAACCTAGAAAGATTGAATAGCATTGTACTGAACTTTTGCATTACTCAACATTTCTTTGCCATGTGGCAGAAATTACTGGAGTTCACGTTCTCACAGGAGGAACTTTCATCCACTATGTGCCTTTTAGGCTACACTAAATGGTACTTGGTATCGATAACACCAACTCTTTAGGCAAACTTAAAATATCAGATCAGGACAAGCCCTTAAACCCTTCTCTCCTTCAGCCCCCTAATTCTTAGGGATCTCTTGGCTACTGATAACCCCACTGTTAATCACATGTTGCTTTAGATTTTGATCCAACTGATATGACCTATTGTTTTTGTTGGCTCTTTATATGCATCATATGTCTGTATTATATATCAGGCCTATGTCTCAGGGTCCTCAAGTTTTTTGTGCTATTGTTTCTGATACGAAAATCCAATAAATAAATATATATATATATATAAAAGAGAATCTACTCAAGAGATACATCTACAATTCTACCACATTATAAAACTCTGGTTTGACCACATCTTGAGTTTGTTGTCAAGTTCTGGTCACTGGTCCTCAGAAAGAATGTGCTGGAATTGGAAAGAGTCCACACAAGGGTTGACAAAGCTACTAATGGGACTGGAGGACTTAAGTTACATGGAACGACTACAAACAAACTTATTCTCCACGGAGAAGCAACATTTGAGAGGAGATATGATAGTAATATACAAATACCTCATTGATGATTCCAGCATAGGGAGGAAACTATTTAGTTTCAGGGAGCTAAAGAAGACACACGGCCACTTACTGAAATTAGAGGAGAAGCGGTTCAACCTTAAAGTGCGTATAGGGTTCTTTACTGCCCCCACTCTGGATGCAATATATAGTGATATGGGAAATGATATTGACATAAACACACTAACACACACATACACACACCTATAGAGGTTGAACTAGATGGACTGGTGTCTTTATTCAACCTTACCAACTGTGTAGCTATGGGGTTGATTTACTAAAACGGGAGAGTGCAAAATCTGGTGCAGCTGTGCGTGGTAGCCAATCAGCTTCTAAATTCAGCTTGTTCAATTAAGCTTTGACAAAAAGACCTGGAAAGTGATTGGTCTCTATTCAGAGCTGTGACAGAGTTTGCCCTCTCCCGTTTTAGCAAATCAGCCTCTATGTAACTATGACAATTTGTACCCTATGTAACATTCAGCAAAAAAAATATTATTTTAGAGTGGGCCTATAGCATCCTTATAACTTTTCATCTTTAAAGTGGTATTAAACCCAAAACCAGAAATTAAATATATGGCCGCTTACCTAACATAAGATATGGTGGCTTTATCAGTTTTGTTTTCTTAGGCTTTTTTTCCTGCTGTTTTCACCTAATGATCTGGTCAGTAACACACCTCCTGTATTAGAGTGCCGCCACTCTGGATGAATGAGCACATGGGGCATCTTTGGACAGCAATATTGTCAGTATGGGGGAGAGGAGTGTTAGATGTACTAGCAGATGCAGATACAATAACAAATTGAAGGCAAACTCCAGCTAATACTTTATTACTAGTTTTTTTTACCCTTTTGGAATAAAGGATTTACATAAATATATAAAAGCAGTCATTGTAAGCACCCCTGCTAAAGTTAAATTGATTGTCTCATATCTGTAACTGATACAATCTGCTAGAGAGCTTCTCCTTTTGAAAAACGACAAACTTCCTGGTCAGACCACCAGAAAACCTGAAAAGAAAAATTAATGCAGCAATCACAAAAAGATATGGTAAGCTGCAATATAATACATTTACATTTGTGTTTAATACTATTTTAAAGGCCATCCGTGGGTGAAACACTATGCACATGGAGGCAGCGTGAAGAGTAACTTTAAAATCACCATGCCAAGCATCATGAACAATACAAGAGAGTGACATGACATGTTTACCTTTTCTACTGTTTAGGTTCTGCCTGATCATCATGATTTTCTTCTTCAGCAGGCTTCCATAAGGAAGATCTTGCCACTGGTCATGTGGTCATAGGAAAAGAAGCAGTTACAATACTCAAGGTAAGCATCTGTCGTCTTTTGCTAACACTTTTTATGATACCTGAGCGTGTTTCTTGTAATACTACATATGAACATACACTAAACACAAACACATTTTATAGGATAGTTGTGTAAACAAAGACAATTCTGACCTAACAGAATGCCTTGATAATACTTTTATTTGTACATTCAGGAAAAATAAACATTCAATAATAAAGGCGTATTTGAAAAATACACAAGGATTAGGAGAGCACTATACCTAATATTCAGTCCAATATATGTGTTTTAAAAAGACGCCTTGTGTTCACATTCAACAATAAAAACAAATTGGAGATACATTCCTTTCATCATTTACTCTCCTGAATTTGTACCCAATAGACAGACTGCTTGGCACCCCGGCTGGGAGCCTCCGTCAAATGATGCCTCCTTCCCTCCAAACCCTTCTAGCAGACCGGCAAGTAATACCATCTTTTACCCCAAGTATGATAAGCAGACAAGATGTTGGGGTAAAAAGCAAAGGAATAACTTTTTTGGACAGAAAATGGGTTTCTATACATGTCAAAAATAGGGACAATCACCACATGAACAATAAACACAAATATTACACATTGGGGTAAGCATCCCACAATGGTTACGTAAGTTCACACAATACTAATCACATCAGGAGGATTAACAAGCCCCAATCTCAATATCATCAAGTCTGTCAGGGATTACATGAAGAGACAGAGGTATTGCAGTAGCTTACATCCGCAAAAGATCTGTGGTTAGTTATACAAGTTTTTTGGAACAGCCTACCTGCTGAGTTCCTTCAAAAACTGTGTGCAAGTGTACCTAGAAGAAATGATGATGTTTTGAAGGCAAAGGATGGTCACACCAAATATTGATTCGATTTTTATTTCCCTTCCGTTCATTTACTTTGCATTTTGTTAATTGATAAAAATAAACTATTGAGGCCTTGTACACAGGGTCAGACCAAACCGATGAGAATGGTCCGACGGACCGTTTTCATCGGTTCACCGCTGAAGTGGCCTGATGGTCTGATGTGCGTACACACCATCGTTCCAAAAACTGATCGGGTCAGAACGCGGTGACGTCAAACACACGACGTGCTGAATAAAACGAAGTTCAATGCTTCCAAGCATGCGTCGACTTGATTCTGAGCATGCGCAGGTTTTGAACCGATGCTTTCTGTACTAACCATCGGTTTGGACTGATCGGGCAGCGGCCCATCGGTTCGGTTTTAAAGCATGTTTTAAAATTTTGGACCGAAGGAAAACAGACCGATAGGCTATACACACGGTCGGTTTGGACCGATGAAACTGAACTTCGGTCCATTCTCATCGGTTTTGTCTGACCGTGTGTACGGGGCCTAACACTTCTATTTCTGAAAGCATTCTTAATTTATAGAATTTTTCACACCTGCCTAAAACGTTTGCACGGTACTATTACAACTACAGCATAGTGTTGTAATATACTTATCTATCCATGGATTACAGACTGAATTTAATGGTTGTGTATTAAAGGGAACAGTGCTGCAGGGGAGGATTAGCATGACGGCAGCTTTGGGGCTAGCAAAAACCCTATATGCAGCTTTTCACCACTAGGCACCCTCAGAACAGCTTGCAATCATAACTTCAAGATAGAGAACAAAAAGACCTAGGCAGAGGCTCAACCTCATGCTCTCATCCCAATTCTGATCTTGCACCACCAGAAAGCAGTACAGGCCAAGGTGCATGACAAATATATGAATCCCAGCTACAAGACAAACCAAAGGTAGAAATAGCATATTGACATTGCCTCACAGTGGCAGGAGTGCAAAAACAACATATCCATTATCAAATATGTGAAATAATTGCTTAACAAAGTAAATATATATACCTATACTATATATACATATATATATATATGTCGGAGGCAAGTGGTTAACTGAGGTGACCAGGTAAAAAAAAAATATCTGCCATTTTTTCACATAGCACAGTGAGGCTGCAATTGATATTTGTTTTGGTAGTCAGATAAGGCAAGCATTGCTCAATAACACACAAACGTTTTTTAAAAAAAAAACTTTGTGTGTTATTGAGCCATGCTTGCCTTATCTGACTACCAAAAAAAAACATTAATTGCAGCCTCACTGTGCCATCACATACAGCCACTGTGCCCATCAAACGCAGCCACTGTGCCATCACATGCAGCCACTGTGCCATAACATGCAGCCACTGTGCCAACACATGCAGCCACTGTGCCAACACACGTCACCACTGTGCCCATCAAACGCAGCCACTGTGCCATCACATGCAGCCACTGTGCCAACACACATCGCCACTGTGCCCATCAAACGCAGCCACTGTGCCATCAAATGCAGCCACTGTGCCATCAAACGCAGCCACTGTGCCATCAAACGCCATCATGTAATACATACAATTATTGAGAAAAAAAATGAAATAGGGGAAAAACAAAGAAACGTCATTTTCGGTTTCGGACTGAATTTTTTTTTATTTCGGTTTCGTTTCGGTTCTGAAACTTCCATTTCGGTGCATCCCTAATATATATATATATATATATATATATAAGAAGGCCAGTATGGTGGCCTGAGTTTATGGGAGGAGCCCGGAGGGTATTTAAGCAGCCCACTCACACATGCTCTTTGTCGGTTCAGTGTGCGGTACTACACGTCACTGGGCCGACTCTTCCCAGCTCACCTCATGTCCGTGAGTCTGCGCATTCAATCGCATTCGACACCCTCCGGCCCTTCCCTTTTTCAGGGCACTTCTCAGCATATCCTTCTTCAATTAACTACCCATTACTTACCTTGGGTATGCCCCCTTTTCTTGGCATACTGACCAGACCACCAAGGCACACTTCAGGTCTATTTATGTTGTAAGTCTTGTCGCGTGTTTATGTGATCCACATCTCTCTCGGTTAGAGGGTAACGACCATAAATATATATATATATATATATATATATATATATATATATATATATATATATATATTTATATATATATACACACACACACACACATACATTGCATTGAAAAAGTATTCATACCTCTTGAAATTGTCCACATTTTATCATGTTGCAACCAAAAACTTAAATGTATTTTATTGGGATTTTATGTGAAAGAGTGGCAAGAAGTCAGCCATTGTTGAAAGAAAGCCATAAGAAATCCTTTGTTTTGTATCCACAAAACAAGATACGACGGCATCTGGGATCGATCCGACAGGCGTACGTCTTAGTACGCCGTCAGATCTTGGATGCAATTTTTCAGCGGCCGCTAGGTGGCGTTTCCGTCGAAATCCGCGTCGAGTATGCAAATTAGCTATTTACGGCGATCCACGAACGTACGTCCGGCCGCGCATTTTATTACGTAATTTTCATTCGGCTTTTTCCGACATATAGTTAAAGCTACTATATGGTGGCGTACTCAATGTTAAGTATGGCCGTCGTTCCCGCATACAATTTAGAATTTTTTACGTTGTTTGCATAAGTCGTTCACGAATAGGGATTTGCGTAGAATGACGTCACCGTCGTAAGCATTTGCTTGTTCCGGGTTTATTTTGAGCATGCGCACTGGGATACCCCCACGGACGGCGCATGCCCAGTTAAAAAAAATGTTGTTTACGTCGGGTCACAATGTATTAACATAAAACACGCCCCCATTACATCCATTTGAATTCCGCGCCCTTACGCCGCCAGAGATAAACTACGCCGCCGCAACTTACGGCGCAAATTCTTTGTGGATTCGAAAAAAAAATAATAAGTTGCGGCGGCGTAGTGTATCGTAGATACGCTACGTCCGGCGGGAAGATGCGCCCAGGTACGTGGATCTACCCCTAAGTGTTGTGGAAAACTACGACGCACATCACCCTGAACACACCATCCCCACCATGAAACATGGTGATGAAAGCATCATGTTGTGGGGAGGTTGTGGGGATGCTTTTCTTTAGCAGGGACAGGGAAGCTGGTCATCTTCCCATCATGGAGTTGATGGGAAGATGGATAGAGCCAAAGTCAGGGCAATCTTAGAAGAAAACCTGTTAGAGTCTCCAAAAGACTTGAGACTGGGCCCGAGGTTCACCTTCCAGCAGGACAGTGACCCTAACCATACAACCAGAGCTACAATGGAATGGTTTAGATCAAAACATATTCATGTGTTATAAGTCCAGACCAAAATCCAATTGAGAATCTGTGGCAAGACTAGATTGCTGTTCACAGATGCTCTTCATCCAATCTGACAGAGCTTTTTTGTAACGAAGAATGGGCATAAATTTTACTCTCTAGATGTACAAAGCTGGTAGAGACATACCCAAAAAGATTTGCAGCTGTAATTTCAGTGAAAGGTTGTTCTACAAAGTATTGACTCGGGGGGAGGGGGGGTATACAAATACACCCCACACTTTTCAGATATTTATTTGTAAAAAAAACCTATTTATCATTTTCCTTCCACTTCACATTTATGTGCCACTTTGTGTTTGTCTATCACAAAAACTCCCAATAAAATATATTTACGTTTTTGGTTGTAACATGACAAAATGTGGAAAATTTGAAGGGGTGCGAATACTTTTTTCAAGGCACTGCATATATATATATATATATATATATATATATATATATATATATATATATATATAGTGAGCTGGGTATCAAAAACAAAATTCATACATACTGTATATTTTATATGTCATATTTAAATCATTTTTGTGAAACCCTATATACTATAGGGTTTCACAAAAATTATTTAAATATGACATATAAAATATGTATTACAACAACATATAACAAGAAAGAAATTGTTTGTTACAGGACAAAAACACACAATGTATGGCGTCATTAAGGCCTGGAGGTGTTAAAATGTAATCTGAAGAATGATTTACAGATAATTATGTAGGAAAACTTTCCACAGAATAGGTGCAGTCTCTGTGGGATATTTATATTTTCCTATTCCTAAAAAGACACAATTAACAGAACCACAATGACTACAGAACAGCATACAAAGCACACAATCTTTAAAACACATTTTATCTGCAGACCGCTTTAACATTTTTGTCTTTGGCATTTTGCACTATTGGCATGTGCAATCTTGGCACCCCGGTGTTATTAAATAGATAAGTCCATCCCACTAGACGCAGAGCTCTCTTCGGCTTGATGCATAATAAATATAACACAGGTTTGGCAGAGGTATACATCAATTAATAATACAAAATGTGACATTTTGTGCTGTGGTGCTAAGAGCCAATAAAGTGCTAATTGATAATGACATCTCTAAAATTACATATTAACAAAATGGGCAGCAAGCAGTTTATCAAAATTTTAATGTGTTTAGTAATGATGTTTCTTACTATTCACAGTATTAGTTTTGACTTTCCAAAGATAGAGAAGATCAGAGAAACTTATTTAAATGCTGATAGCAATGACTTCTGGCAAGTCTAATTACATTTGACAGAATATGAAGTACAAGAAGTTGTTTTTTCCTCCTGCCAGATGCTTCAATTGCTTGAGGCTCTCTTGTGGACTAATTTCTTCCCCGGTAGATCTTATTAGGACATGCACCTGTCAGTTGGAACATCACAAGTATGTAGCAAGACATGGAATGTGTAACAATGTGTTACAGAAGTGGCACACTGCACAACCCCTTCCTGTCACTGCAGACTGTGCTTAAAATGTGAAGAGTTGAATGAAGCCGAGGCAAGCAAATTAGGGATCTGAATGAGTTTTATAGCTGCAGTTGGTGGGGGTTATATTGAGAAAAATCTCAAGCACCATCACTGTCCAAACGCTTAGCTTTGATATGCTCCTTTAAACTGCACAGTCCAGTATGCTTCCTGAACACTCCAGTGTATTCCTAAACTCATACTTGATTAATAAGCTGAGGCTGACTATGATTCAATGACTACTGTGGTTTGGTCCTTTGGGGGAGGGCTAAGCTCAGAGCTTTCTGTTCCAGATAAATCACAACATAACAGTATGTCAAAAGCTGGAATGCATTTTCCCGTTAGTTCCTTTTTTTGATATGTAAAACTAACCTGTTTGCCTTTGCCTTTTATCTTAATTTAAGAGACTGTAGGACAAATTGTAGGAGTCACCTAAAGCAGTAGTCCATCATGGTTTATTTTTAAATGACAAGTGGAGAACAAACACTTTCAATAGTGCGGGATGATTTACTTTGTAGGATGTTAAAGGCAGTGTTGCCCAGCAGAGCTCCACAGCAATTAGACAGAGTATATCTCATGCATATAGAACAAGAAGAGTGTGCTGAGAAAAAGATGGCTAGGAATGGTAATGCATTCTGATCCACTCCAATGTTCATGGGCAAATTCTTTTCCTAGCTGAGATATCAGACTGCATTATGTCCTTCATTAGCAATTGAATTTATTTACACATAGACATCTTCTGTAACTGTAATGAAAAGGCTTCTGGTGTCTGTGTTATTTTTTTTTCTGTATTTCTAAAATAATCACCACGGATTAAAAGCAAATAAACTGTTTTTTAATACATGGATAATAGAAATGTGCACTTAAAAGTGAAAGATCTTAGAGCATTCCCCCACTTTCCTCCACACGACCTATAAACAAAACTAAAAAGTTAATATAAAGATGCTTGTTGAATTTAGAGTCAGTACCACTTATGCAAAGGACTGAGCACTGTTCAAAGCCCGGTGCTTGTTGTGCTGTGATATAAGTAACACATGAATAAGTATAATGAGCTGTATTCGCACGTCTCTGAAGACGTAATCTATACTCTATCGCCAGCACTTGCACAATATATCACAGAAGCAGATATAGTGGCAGGGTTATCTGCCCACATATACATTTTCTTACATTTCCAACAATATATTTGTCACTGTTGAGAAAAGCAATCCATTAAGATGATCCACACAACCAGTTGTTTATATTAAAAATCTTCATATTTATTGGAGAAGCCACAATGTACAAACATAATAAAATCAGTTAATGTGTTTCAGCCTACAAGGCCTTAGTCATAACTTATGACTAAGGCCTTGTAGGCTGAAACACATTACCTGATTTTATTATGTTTGTACACTGTGGCTTTTTTAAGAGCAACAACTGGTTGTGCAGATCATCTTAATGGATTGCTTTTCTCAGACTAACAACTGTGGATCAAGCACCCGTGAGTTCTGCTGATATTGTGTTGTATGGTTAGTAGCACTGAAGCACTTTGTTTGCATCTGTCCCTGTTGGCCTCAGCCAGATACCCAGAAACTCTTACCTAAAATGTATCAATCAAAACCTAAAGTGAACCTTCACCCTCATCTAAGACTCTCCATGGTTTTTGTCCTGCTCCCCTCCCCTTAACAGGATATTAGTTTTTTGTTTTAGGGTAGATAAGTTTATATCGGGTCCCTGCCTTACACTTCTAGGCGAGAATGATGTTTTCCTCCCTTCACCTGAGGCCTCCTGGGATACGGATATGACACATCCCAAAAGGCGCAGGTCACTTGGGACTGGTTCAAGGATTCAAAAAAATTATTGCATTTATACAATCCTAGATCATACAATAAAATACAGGTACGGCTCTACACAGAACATAACACAAACATTCACATATGAACATTAAAAAATGACATATAAAAAAATAAACATTTAAAAATAAACCACATCAGAGGACCCTGAAAAGACAGCAGGCCTCCTTATGACATCAGAAGAGAAGATGGTGGTGTGGGTAGCAGAGTAGTGAGACAAAGTGGTGGCTGATACTATACAACAATGGATTTTCTGGGCTGGTGAGTGTGTTTTTTAAGAAAAACTTGGCTCTCCTGGTAAAAGGGGAGCGTGACATACCTCTATACATGAGATCTTCTTGTACTTTTAAAAAAATAAATATATTTTGCACAGGCTCTCATTAGGAACCATTACTTGCATACTTACACTCATTACTCCTTGTGATAGCCATCAGAACACCCAGCCTGCAGATGGCTGCTCCAGTTGGGTCCCTGTACATACAGATTGACACATGTAGCTGTATTGGAGTTTGCTGGTGAGTTCTTACTTGACACTTTGAAATGTTAAGTGAGGTCACTCCCTAGAGGTAAGGTTCAGAAGCCTTACATGGTGTTTCCTTTGTCCTTCTCCTAACTGAATTAATGTTACTCCTCACCATTTTTGTAGTCTTATCACCCCTAGGAACTGCCATTTAAAAAACTTGTTAGCAATAGTCTCTCTCAGCTTCTCCTCTGATTGATGTAGGAGTTTACTCTCAGAGGTAAAGATAGAACTGAAAAGTCAGCAACCTTAAATAATAAATCAACTTCAAGTTAACTAGTTCTGCAACATCTCAACTTTGCTGGGCGAACAGATAGAACTTTCATCTAGCTGCATTCCGTATTTTACAAAAACAAGCATTTAGCTCTCATGTAGCTGTTTTAAAATTATAAATAATACAACAGCATTTTGAGTGCAGCCTGACCAACTCCTTTAACACAAGTAACTATACTTTCTTTGTGCTAAGGGGTTTAGTGTGAAGGATGAAATTACTTTTCCATAGTTCATTTGTTTGCCAAAACAATACTACAAGAGATGAACAGAGACAGTGTGCATTCTACAGGAGATGGTCAGAGACTGCAAACATGGGTTGTTGTAGACTGGATATGTACACCCGGAGGACATCGAGTCACGGAGCATGCGCCAGCATTCTTGGAGCGCATACCGCCAGCATTCTTGGATAAATGTCCAGTATGGATTGTTGTCTTGATTTTTTTGTAGAGTTCCCACGTCTGGTATGCATTTTTGTTCTTAAACTATCCAAGCTTAATGGCTTACATTGATAGGGATTCTCTTCCATGTAAGTGAATGGGTCCGGTGACATCGCTGGCTGTTAAAGGGGTTGTAAAGGTAAAAAAAAAAAATCCCTAAATATCTTCCTTTACCTTAGTGCAGTCCTCCTTCACTTACCTCATCCTTCGATTTAGCTCCAAAATGTCCTTATTTCTTCTGCAAAATCCTCACTTCCTGTTCTTCTGTCTGTAACTACACACCGTAATGTAAGGCTTTCTCCCTGGTGTGGAGAAAGCCTCTTGAGGTGGGAGGGAGTGAGCAGGAGTGTCACGTACCTGGTGGCTGAGCCCGATGCAGGGAGTGGCTACTCTTACTTCTCTGACCCCGGAACCCCTGGTAGAGCAGAATGGGAGTTTGGGAGTACAGAGTCGCACAAGTGCCTGATGTAACGCTGGTGCTGGAGCTGAGCAAGGTTTCCGTAGTCTCCGGGGATGCGTCAGAGGTGCAGGTGCAGACTGAACGTCTGGCAGACTGGAGGCAGATGTACTGGAAGCAGGAAGCTGCAGCAACGGGGAAGGTGTACAGTAGTACAGACACGAACAAGTCCAAACAGGTCGGGTCATTCACAGGCTGGCAGATCGGTTACAGGTACGGTAGGCAGATGCAGAGTTGTGGTTCAGGCCGGGTCAGCAACAGGTGGGCGGCAGCCGGATCAGAGGGAGAGGCAGAAGAATAGTCACAACAAGCCGAAGTCAGGGCAGGCAGAAGTCTGGAGCAATCAGGAACAAGCCGGGTCTCAGGAACAGGATCAGTAGTGGTTAACGGGTAACAGGTGGGTCTCACGGAACATAAAAAAAGGAAAAAACTCTGCGCTAAACCCACTCACAAGTGGAAAAATATTGAAATATGACCTCTTATACAGAGGAAGATGTAAAAAAACGTATATAAATATAAATAAGGGGGATGCAGCTGCCTATTAAAAGCTCAAATACTTAAACTTCAAAGACATACATACAAAAAGAAATAAGCGCGCAACCCCAATCTTTAAAAAATGTGCAATCACAACGGAGTGAATAAATTAATAAAAAAACAAGTGTGTTGAAAAATACCCTAAACCAGGTGAACAAATTAATAAATCCAAACGAATAAACAATATATATGGATCCTTGAATCATCAAAGTCCTCAAAAAATATATATACAGTATATCAAAATCTTGACCAAAATCTTGACCACCCGATATTTCCAAGAAATAGTTCATTAATCGCTGCAGACTTTAACCCAACATCTTGAAGAAACTTGAATCCTTATATTCAATTAAAGAAATAAAAATACTGACTCTTACCAAATCGTTGGACCCCGGTTTTAAGGAGGTCAGATGAGCTTGTGCATCAGCCTGCCGGCCCCAGTGTACAATCACTTATCTTGGGGAGGGGTGCTTCTTCCTCGCAAGAAGGAAGAGAAAAAGCTTTCAGCTGTCTTTCCAGGCTGTATGACACAGAGAGGAAGCAGTCAGATTTCAGTTTTCAGCTTGGAAGATGCGGGATAATGGACTCTGAACTTGTAGACTCAGTGGAAATGGAAGGAGAAAAAAGAGATCCTCATGGTGCAGTATATCCAATGAATTTATTAAAAACTTACACAGCAAGTACCATTCCACTTTTAAAATTCTCACAGCAAGTCACTTCATCAAAAAATTAAAAATTAAGAACTCAGGGTAGAGGAGCAAAAAATAAAAAAAGGCATAAAAAAAATATTTTAGACAAAATATGCAGCCAAGGAGTCTCATAGAACGCTGTAGACCGAACAGCAAGAGGCCCCAGTGTCAGCTCCCTTAAATGTCCAAATTTGGTGCCGAAATGGCGTCTGCACGTGCCCGTGCACCGCTGCTGCTCATGCGCGTGCCTGTGCGCTCCGATGCGCCGCTACCGCCATCTAGTGGACAGGGTTATTCATGACAAAGAGTGTCAAGACGCTCACTAACACACAGCTCCTTTCTCTATCTGCAAAGTAGAGAGCGTCCTGACTCTCCTGCTCGCCCCCTCAAGAGGCTTTCTCCACACCAGGGAGAAAGCCTCGGATTACGGAGTGTAGTTACAGACAGAAGAACAGGAAGTAAGGATTTCTCAGAAGAAATAAGGACATTTAAAAGCAAAATCGAAGGATGAGGTAAGTGAAGGAGGACTGCACTAAGTAAAATAAGCTATTTTTTTTTGCTGAAATTACTGTTAACAGGGTATAGAGAAATAATAGTTAACTGTTTTCTTTTAAAAACGATTAAAAATAGATAAAAATCAATCATTTAATGTACCTGTAGTTTCTAGTTTCATTTTTGCATGTTGTTTCCTGCCTCTGCTGTACAGAGCCACAGAGCCAATACAGGGCAGTGATGGTTTGGAAAACAAAACTGATTGGTGCTGAGGGGTTTTAGACACACAGTAATCACACCTCCTTGATTAGTGACCACAGAGAGAAAGCTCCCAGTACTGTGGTTATCAGAAAACAGACAATCAGGAAGTGTGGAGATCAGAGAAGAATTACAGCAACTTCAGAGCAAAAATGAACAATGAGGGCATGAAAACAGCACTGCATTAAGGTAAAGGAAGCTATTAAGATAAAAAAAAAAAATCCTTTACAAACCCTTTAAGTGATCAGCAGTGACTGGATACAGGGATACTGTCATGTACTGTATAATATCTGTAGTAATACCACTATTACACATCATGTTAAGCTACTGCTGTACAGATAAATGTTCCGGCGTTCATCTAAATGCCCAAACAGTCAAGGTTTAATTTCAATTTGTATTTTGACTAAACTTTAAAGAGGAGCACCAGTCTCCTGTGTAAAAAATAAAATAAAAATCAGCAGCAGCTATGAAAACTGTAGCTGCTGACTTTTAATAAACAACCACTCACTTGTCACTCGATCCAGAGTCCTCCTCAACCTGGCTAGTTCCTCACTAGCCTTTGGGTTCCTGGAACCGGCATCACAACTGTTAGCACCTGGCTGTAAAAGCTTGAAGCTTCACAGCAGGGTGCCCACTGTGCATGTGCCAGCTATGTTACGCATTGTGGTTCAGTAGTCTTCTGGGATCTGTGGCATGTCCCAGTAGACTACAAAGAGGGAAGGGGAACTTCCAATCGCCTAAGTGGTCGGAAGGGAAGTCCGAGAGTGTACATGTCAAAATCAGGTACCCGCTCCCCCCCCCCAAAGTGCCATTCTGGAAAGAGGAGGGGGAAGGAGGCCTTAAAGCGGAATGTCCCCTTTTTGGTTGGCTTTAAGATAATTTGTTTTGCTAGGGAGCTCTGCTATTACTGTTTGTTTCCACATTTGTGCTTCCTTACAGTGGCCTTATAAATTACTTGTGCAACGTTTGATTTTTCTATCCATTATAAAGGATCAGAGGAAAAACGTATTCGAAACATTTTAAACTACTAAAAGCCAGTCTAAAAAATAGGGCCACCCAATGAATGTTGGACACCAGAACTATAGATAATTTGGGCTTTATTTTAAATATGTTCCAGAGATAAATAATGCAGTGTATTATCAGTGGTATGCAGCTCCACATCTTACCACATAGGAAATCTTGTTGAACATTAGCTTAAACCTTCCTACGAAGCACAGTACATTTTTTTCCCCTGCATTTTATACTAGGCTATGTCTGTGCTCCATTCAAGCTACTGTTTCCATGTCCGCCATCTTTACAAAGACACAAGGAATCTCCTCTCCCACCTCTTTAAGTCCCTCTTGCAGCTGACAACAGTTCATGGGATTACTTGTAAAAAAGAAAAAAAATGCATTTAGAATATATACTCTATGGGGAAGTTATGAGAAATGGTCTTCTGCAAACAAGATATTGCACTCAATCCATAGGTAAATAAAAGAACCAGAACCTTCACAGAGGGGATTCCCTTCATGGGAACATAATCAGTAATCTAAGTGATTGGGAGCAGAAGAACTACTGCAACCAGCATAAAAACAAAATTATAAGTATATAGATGCACACCAGTATTACAAGCTTTACACAAGAAGAGATTAATAACAGTACATACTTCCAATGTAGAAACAGGTATTATCAGCAAAGGGCTCAATAGGAGTCCTGGTGGATTTCTGTACATGTACCCAGGCATATATAGTTATCAATAGAGATACCTCCAGATAAATATTGCAAAATTTCAGTTAATGGGGCCCCTGATGATGATGTGGCATCTGTCTTTGTGTCAGTTGACCTGAAGACAAGCTCTGTGGTCAAGGGGAGAGCCTTTAATTGTAGTCCAACCAGCTTGGAACAAAGCTTATAACCGGCTGGAACTGTGGTGTGGAACTGGAACTCAGTGTCTCATCCTATCTACTCTGCACTTTAGTCCCTCCCTAATAGTCTATAATCTGACATGCAACCAGACTTCTAAGCCTTTGATCCCAACGTGGCGACAGGATCCCTAATCTTGCTCTAGCCTATGCTGCTATTGGGCCCTAAGCTAAAAGTATCTTTAGAATCCAAGACCAGAAGGAACAGGGTTAACTAGAATAAAAGGAGCTGCATATAAACTCTATTGCAATTCACTGGTTCACCTACCAATATACTGGAAGGTGCAGGGGTCAAGTCCTGGGAAAAAAAGTTTGGGAACTCCCACCCAAGATCCACTCCCCCACCAAAAAAACAAAAAATGATACGCTCATATGCATAATTACTAAACCGCATGTTTTTTTTTTTCGATCCACTGTACCTTAGTAATCCTTTATGTTACTGCCCGCTTCTTGCACTTCCTCCATGCCACAATGTCTCCTGGGAGCTTTTGTCATTGTTCCCAGGAGACATTGCGGAGGTCTGCCACGAGTTATCGCAGGATTTAGAAAGAACTTGCCTTAAGACCTCCGCAATGTCTCCTGGGAACAATGACAAAAGCTCCCAGGAGACATTGCGGAATCGAGGAAGTGACGGAATACCCGCACACTACCCGGTGAATCCATATACAGGAAGCGGCCAGTAACATAAAGGATTACTAAGATTCGCCTGCCCCTGACAGTGACTCGATCTGGTTATCGCTGCTTAGTGAAGGATTGGCTCGGGCGGCTCGGCTGCTCTCGGCTGCTCTAGTCCTGCAAAGGGAACTGCGTTCCTGCTGTGAAAAAAGTGCAGGGACTCCGTTCCCACGCGTTCCCGCAGGACTTGAGCCCTGGGAAGGTGACAACAACACATACAGTAGCACAGGCCTAAATATCTGGCACTGTGCATGTGATATAATAACAAGGAAAGGACAGAGCTACTCTGTCACAAAGATTTAGATATACACTCAGCAGCTGTAGTTTAAAAATATGTAAACCCAACATTCTATATTCCTTATATGTGCCTGCTGTCCCATTTACATGTACTTTTATGTGACATACCTTGTGTTTTTGCCTGTCCCTCTGCTTTCCTTTTAAAAATTGACCACACTAGGCATGAGAGCACAACGTGATCAGTTAGCTGTGCTGAGAAGTCAGCCTGCTTTTCTCCTAAGATCAGGCTTGTCCTAACATGTTCCCCTGTACCCCCTGTACAGCAAATGGAAATATCAGTGTGTTGCTGTTTCACCACCCCTAGCTCTCTGTGCTCCTTATGCAGCTAAGAACAAAGATTATGTGATCACTTATAACAAAAATGATATTATATATACAGTATATATACACAAATGTTTTGCCCTTTGTTTCTATTTTTTAACTGACTGGTTTGTTTTTCAAGGTGAGGGTTTACATAGACTTTAAGATATTAGATCATAGAAATAGTTGCATAATAGTGCCTTCTGACTTGGGGTTTAGCAGCATGGACAGGACATGAGGCTGATGCCTTATACACATGATTGGTTTTTCTGCCGGGAAAACCAAGGGTAAAACCGAGAACCTGCTCAGTTGCTTTTTTCCCCTACACACGGCCGGGTTTCCCGGCAGGAAAACTGCCATGAGAGCTTTGGTCAGGAAACCCAGCCATGTGTATGCTCCATCGCAGGTTTTCCCCGTAGGTAAACTGCCGGCTTAAAAAACCTTGGGAATCCCGGCGGGAAAAAAGAGAACATGTTCTAATTTTTCCCGCCAGGATTCCCGGCGGTTTTCCTGTCAGGAAAACTATGATGGAGCATACACATGGCTGGTTTTCCAGGCCAAAAGCTGTCATGGCAGTTTTCCCAATGGGAAAACCGGTCGTGTGTACGAAGCATGAGAATTTCTTTCTCTCCACATTCTCCTTCCAGGGTTTCAAAACCAACAACCCAGGGACAGGAAGTGTGTACATATATTCACAGGAATTTAAGGCATTTACAAATTCATACAGTAGAGGGCAGAATATCCCTACATATACTATATATATATAAATATATATATATATATATATATATATATATATATATATATATAGTGAGGGGTTAGCTCAGTAGCGGGGTGTGTGACCCCTTGGATGGGTTCACCACACACTGAATTTATACAGGCTGGCAGTCGAAGACGGTTGAAAACAAAGTTCTTGGTTTCTTTTTCCATCTTGCTGGAAAACAATTGCAAGCATCCAAACAGCATAAACAAAATCAAACATAAAATAAACCCTAGCCACTCTGGGCGTCTACCTTCCACACAGGAACCTATCTATGGAGTCTGACTCAGCCTAGCACTGGGCAGACAGTGCTGGTCATACAGCACAAAACAATAGTCTTTTGATTTTTATCACACAGAAAAAATCAATCCTCTCCTCACCTCCTCACAAGACTTTCAGTACTGCTCTCCTTCCTCACAAAGCTTCAGGATGCAGCCAATTAGTGGTAATCTTCTGGGCTACTTATAGAGGCCTTAATTGCCTCATTCTGAACAGCTGGAGTCTTCCAACGGCCTCAAACCTTTCCTGGCTACATTTGTCAGCCGACGCCTAATAACAATTGATGTATTGTCTAACAAGGCAGAAATGTATGTCCCATCTGTGACAACACCCACAGATTTACCTGACTTCCTGTCACATACCCCCCCTCTTGTTTCAACCCTAGGGTTGGGATACAGGTTGCCAGGCAGGCATGCACTCGGGACAACCCATCTGCATTCCCCATTTTAGCACCGGGGCGATGCGTTACCAGTTCAAGCTTTTTAATTTTCTTCTGAAGCTCATCTATCATGCTCTGTTTACTGTCCAGATCGGACTTGCTCTTGTACGTTGCACATCAAACGTTTCACCCTTTTTTTCAGTTCCTCATTTTCCTTGTTTACTTCATCTTTTTCCTTCTGTTGCTTATTAAGGGTTCTCTGCTTTGTTCGCAACTCTTGGTTTAGGTTTTCAAGGTCTTCTGTGAGGTTATTCTCTCTAACCTTGCTAGTTTTTAGGGCCTCTTTAAGCTTTAGTTGTAGCTCATTTAAATCTTCAATCCGTGCCTTTAAATCTTTGGTCTGTGCCCTCCACTTCAATGGGGCATGATCTGTCACCAGTTCAAACTGTCTACCCACGAGGTAGTACCGGAGAGAATCCAAAGCCCATTTCACCCAGGGGATTTGTATTCGTGTCATTATCTCTTGTTTTATTAAATTGATCACAAACAGCAAATTATCATATTCAGTATTCAGGCCCCACAGCTTCACTTTATTGGCTTTATACTGGGCTTTCTTTTATTGACGGCAAGCTCTGGAAGCCAGCTTGTTTTTCTCCTTATGAGTTCGCGGCCTGGCAGTGACAGGAAGCTCCGATACGGGTGTTAGGTCACTGATTACTTTATTCAGTTTACGCAGTTCACCACCAATCTGCAGAAGTTTTCTTGGATTCGGAGTCAGGTCTTCCACATCTGTCCTGCGAGATTTCTTCACAGTGTACTTGTCGTGATGCAGACCATTTTTCTGGTACATATTACTGGGAAGCATGTCTCTGTCCCATTCAGACGGTCTCAGCATCCCTTCCTGTTGAGAAGGCATTAATTGCTCGCTATATTCCCAGAAATACCTTCGCTTTCCTCTTTTCCTCGATGACACGGCAGTTATTCCTTTCAAATCTTCAACAGAATCATTTTCATAGCCTGGCTCTGAGAAGGTATCACTGATATCATGTTTATCATCTTCATTGTCTTCTTCTCCTTCCTCTGAGTCACTGGCTCCTCCTTTCACAGGTGTATCATCATCACCACTGCCTTTTTGTCTGGTTGGCTCATCATCCGAATCACTGGCAATGTGATTTTGAGCATCTTCATTTTCAGAGTCACTAGCATTACGATTGCTACCATTTTCTACATCGCTGGATGTTCGCTCCCTAGGTTCATTATCTTCTGAATCATCAGAGTCACGCTCATCTTGAACTGGGGTTGCACCACCGTCATCTGAGTCATCCAGACAGTCAGATTGTCCATCGCAAACAGCATTAGTTGGAACACAATTAAGATTTTTACACTGATACTCGTTACTTTTGCAGATCTGCAGTTTGCAGTGAACTTCATCACTGCCATCATGGCAGTTCGTGCGACCATCACACCGCCAGAAGGTCGGAATACATTGATCTTCACTAGCACAAGCCCACTGCTCATTTTCACAAGTGATCTTCTCCAATTTACATCACTTCCGTCTTTACAGTCTTTTGCTCCATCACATTTCCATTCCATTAGCAAGCATTCACCAGATGGAAATTTAAATTCCCCACTTTGACAGCGGACGTGTTTAGTGACTGTACAGTTTTGTTCATCTCAATGGTCACCACAATCACTGTCTCCATCGCAGTGCATAGTATAGGGAATACACTGTCCATTAGTACACTGGAACTTGTTACTGCCACATTCCTTACGTTCACAGCCTTGTTCATCAGGCTCATCAATGCAGTCTGGTTTACCATCACAGATCCAATTCTGAGGAACGCAGCAAGTCTTTGAAAGACACCAAACAGAGGGATCTGTTGGTCTCCAGCATTTTTTTTCATCAGATCCATCAGGACACTGTGGCACCCCATCACAGCGGTATTCTACTCAAAACTTTTGTACTACTTTCGCACTGAAAAAAGTCTTCATTTGTACAGTAGATTGTGCAGTCCCTCCAACAACAGAAAATTATCTTCTGGGCTTTGTTGGTATCCCAGTTCTCTGTCCCAAAAAGTCGGTATGTTACTGGCCTGACTCCCAACCTCGTCGCTGTCTCTGAAGCTGTGTCTCGATGGCCTCCATTTGCTGCTGGTGTCTCGTTCCAAGCCTGCCATGCTCTCTCGTGAGCTGCAAGGCTCTCTTGTGAGCCTGTTGTTGAGCTGCAAGGCTCTGTTGTTGAGCTGCAATGCTCCGTTGTTGAGCTGCAATGCTCCGCTGCCAATCTGCATTCGTCTGCTGTTGATTTGCATTTGATAAAACCAGCTGTTTCAGTATCTCCTCCATTTTGGGTTTACTTTAATTGCCTGCGGCACTCCACCAAATGTGAGGGGTTAGCTCGGTAGCGGGGTGTGTGACCCCTTGGATGGGTTCACCACACACTGAATTTATACAGACTGGCAGTCGAAGACGGTTGAAAACAAAGTTCTTGGTTTATTTTTCCATCTTGCTGGAAAACAATTGCAAGCATCCAAACAGCATAAACAAAATCAAACATAAAATAAACCCTAGCCACTCTGGGCATCTACCTTCCACACAGGAACCTATCTATGGAGTCTGACTCAGCCTAGCGCTGGGCAGACAGTGCTGGTCATACAGCACAAAACAATATTCTTTTGATTTTTATCACACAGAAAAAATCAATCCTCTCCTCACCTCCTCACAAGACTTTCAGCACTGCTCTCCTTCCTCACAAAGCTTCAGGCTGCAGGCCAATTAGTGGTAATCCTCTGGGCTACTTATAGAGGCCTTAATTGCCTCATTCTGAACAGCTGGAGTCTTCCAACGGCCTCAAACCTTTCCTGGCTACATTTTTCAGCCGACGCCTAATAACAATTGATGTATTGTCTAACAAGGCAGACATGTATGTCCCGTCTGTGACAACACCCACATATTTACCTGACTTCCTGTCACAATATATATATATATATGTATATATATATATATATATATATATATATATATATACACAGCCCTCAAAATTTCCCACTCGCCTACTAGCATTTGGCGAGTGGATTTAAGCTGCGGGCGAGTGATGACAGGGCTGCATGACCAATCTCCCTCCAATCTGTGCCTACACTTAGAGTCCCGATGAGAATTGGCGGCCGAAGAGGAAAGGTGTCATGCTCGGGGAAAAGTAGTCTGGGGAGCCGCGCACCAGGCAGAGCAGTACACAGGTGCTCTACTTACAATTCTCATTAAGCCATGGGACCCAACAGTATGACCTCTCTGAGCCTGCCCCCCTCCCCCGACCAATGTAGCTGGAGAGCAGAAGTAATGAGTGAGGTGGAGGATTGCCAAAATTACCACTCCGGTGCAGCGCTCACTGAAAGTTGCCCTGACATGAGAGCGGCAGCCTTCTAGTTTGTGCAGTTTTCTCCTCCTTGTGCTCTATGTAAGTGTCCAACAGTTTAGCCTGACTACTGTGAACAGACCGGCCTCACTGTGTGCTGTGCGCTGTCAGTGTGAACTGTGCTATGGTGTCAATGGCTGTGCAGTTGTGTGGATCTCAGCGCTGGATTGTACTTCCTCCCGCTGTGCTGCAGCTCCTCTCCTCTCTGCCAGCCTGAATAAAAGGGGGAAGTGGGGACATGCAAGCGTGGAGCTGCACACACAGGCTTCTGATGATGAGATGAATGGGAGAGAGAGAGAGGATGGATGGGAGTTGCAGAGGAGACAGCAAGAGAATGGGGAAGAGACCCAGTTCTAGTGCCCTGTCCCTCTGGTTCTGCCCCCAGTGCCCTGTCCTCTGGTCTGCCCCAGTGCCCTGTCCCATTTTGTTAAAGTTGTTGTTGGTAATATTTAATTTTGTAACTTGATTCTGCATAAAACATTGTCATTCCATGAGATAATCTACGAGGGCGTGTTATGGGTGCAATAAGGCGCAGGGCAGTGTATGAATTAGGTGGGGCAACTGGTGGCGAGTAACTCTTGAGGCCTGGCTAGTAGCTCAGAAACTGAAATTTTGATCCCTGTATATATATATATATATATATATATATTATATATATATATATATATATATATATATATATGTTTTGCCTTGCATCTCTATTTTAAACTGAATGTGTTATTTTACAAGGTAAAGGTTCACTTTACGTAAAGTACTGCCTTAAAAGTGTAATTATGGGCTGTTTGGAATTCCCCTATATATTTTTACATGTATCCCTGATATTGGTAAAAAGACGTGGACTCAGAATCAGCTGCCCAAGAGCTTAAAGTAAAGAAAAATATATAAAACTAAAGGACATTTAATGAACCATATCTGTGAGGTATATTTATGTGATTGACAATGCAACTAGAATCTTATGCCGCGTACACACCATCACTTTATGTGATGAAAAAAAAAAACCGCCATTTTTAAAAACGTCACTTTAAATGACCGGTGTGTGGGGGGAAAACGTAGTTTTATGTCTTGTGAAAAACGACAAAAAAAATTGAAGCATGCTTAAATTTTATGTGTCGTTTTCAAAACATCATTTTTACTTCACAGAAATTGACCGTGTGTAGCAAAAAATGACGTTTTTACACCCGCGCATGCCAGAAGCTAGTTATAGAAGCGAGCTTCAATTTGAAAAACGTGTGAACGTAACACTCGCTTTTCTAGAGCATTGTGAAAAAACGATGGTGTGTAGGCAACTTCGTCTGTGAAAATTGAAGTTTCAAAAACGTTGTTTTTTACTTCACAGAAAATGTCGGGTTTTTTTCATCACATAAAGTGATGGTGTGTATGCGGCATTACATTTGTTTCTACTGTGTTAGCTTTCAGAAATTATGTTACAACAAACACTGCATGATTAGTAGTGGTACAACATGGTCTTGATGTGATGTTGATTTAATGAGTGGTAGAGTGCTATCAAAACTTTACGCATCCTGGTTATCATTGAGGTAACATATTAGTGTAGAATGGAATTGTTATGGAAGTGGGGCACAGTTTGAAATTCCTGATGTGTGGGAACATCGAGTATACTCTTTATGTGAAATATGCCTGCTAATATGCCCAGCTTGCCTTCCTAGTAATAAGCTATAACTGTGCTATCTTAAAGAAAATTTGGATCAAATTCAATACATAAATGCTCATGATCGGATTTTAGGTTTGTAACAACCAGACAATGTCATAAAAATGGTGCAGTAAATACTTTATAACAGCAGACTTCTGCAAAAAAGCTTCCAAACTACTGCACATCAGGATTTTCTTGAAATCTCTGGTCGCTCATGAAATTAAGGGAAGCTTACAGCAATGTATGATTATCCACTTGTCAATTCCATTCCAAAGTACAAATGATGTGAAAGCAAATTATATACTATGAGTGAGTGCATGAGTGTTTGAAAAATCATATCTTAGTTCTAATTGTTTAACAGTGGTTTCTGCCTATTATATTTCTTGTCTCCTGACAGATGCTTAAAAATTTTAGGCCTACATAGTCTTGTGGCTCACACTGTAGTGTCTAGATATCCCACCCACGGTACATTCACATCCCAACTTTCCACATTTATAAATCCAAATATAATGAAAAATTATGCGTGCAAATATACAGATTATATAATATTTTTAATTACAGTATTTATCGGCGTATAACACACGTCTGCGTATAACACGCACCCCAAATTTAGGGGGGAATTTTAAGAAAAAAACTTTTAGCAGGGAAGTTTAAGGATAAAAACTTACATTTAAATGCCCATCAATGCAGCCTTATCAGTGTCCATCTGCAGCCTTGTCCATCGTTGCAGAATGATCGGTGTCCATCTGCAGCCCTGCCCAGTGTCATTGCAGCTTGCCCAGTGTCCATGCAGCCTTGCCCCAGTGTCCATGCAGCTTGCCCAGTGTCCTTGCAACCTTGAACGTTTAAAATTACCACCACGGCGCAGAGATAGACAGAACCGGATGTCCTGTGTACTCGGCTGTACGCGGCTCCTCTCACAGTCCCGCCCCTTGCCCAGGCTCCTATGAGGTCCAATGGCGGGACTGGGCGTGACTGCGAGCGGAGCCGAGCCTAGCCGAGTACACAGTACACTGTATAAATCGCGGCGCTCGCTCCTCTTTCCCTCACAGACAGCGGGATCGGCGTATAACACGCACCCAGGATTTCCCCCTGATTTTAAGGGAAAAAAGTGTGTGTTATACGCCGATAAATACGGTATACATATTCTTTTAATACTGCAGTTTGTTTTCTTAAGTACAAAGTACAAAAAATGCAAAGCGACTGTTAAATAACATATTAAACATGTAGCTGTAGAAACATAACAATTAATAAGGTTTGTTGGCAATACTCATCAGTAGGGATGAGTGAATCTGGCAAAGTTCAGAGCACAGGAGGTTCACTGAACCAAGGAAAAGATCTGCTGAACATAGCACCGAACTCCATTGAAGTTTATGGGTAGGGATAAGCTTTATGTTCGGGTCCAACATTAGTTTGACTCGAACATTGGCTGTTCGTTCGTTTGTCGAAAAACGAACAGTATGGGGCGTTTGCTCCAAATTCGAGCGTCACGTCATGCCCATAATGCACTGCGAACTCGCAGTGCATTGCTGTATGATGATTGGGCCAAAGCATGAACTATGACCTGCATGCTTTGGGGCAATCCCAGCGCTGTCAGCAAAGAGAGCCTTAATTGGGCCAAAGGCAGGGTACCTTTGGCCAATTATGGCTCAGGGTGACTAAGTCCCACACTACATAAGGCTGCCAGCACGACGGCCCTGTGTAGTGTGTTGCTGGGCGTGGACCGAGAGAGAGTGTCATTTATATTGAGCAGGCAGACAGGTTAATCAGTTAGCTGCAGTGCATGTTAGACATGTGCACACTGAAATATTTGGTTTCGTAATTTCGTTTTCGTCCAAAAAATAAATGTATTTAGTTACTCCCGAAATTCGTTTTTATTTATTTTGTTTTTCGTAAAAAAAATGCATTAGTCCGAAAATCCAAATTAAGGTCGAATCTGTCATTGAAGGCTTATGGTGTCTGTCGAATGTTCTAAAAAAAAAAAAAAAAAAAAAAAAAGATTCGATAGAATCTTTAAAAAAAAAAAAAAAAAAATGTCGACTCTTCATGTCTCTCTATGTCGAATCTTTTCTCTCTATGTCGAATCTGTCATTGAAGGCTTTTGGTGTCTGTAGAATAGGTTTTTTTCGGGAGCAGTGAATTTAATAATGCTAAAAGTGAAATATTGCTTTAAATTTCGTACCTAGGGGGGGGGTGTAAAGTTAGCATGTTAAATAGCGCATGTTTCCAGTACTTAGAACTGTCCCTGCACAAAGTGTCATTTCTGAAAGGAAAAAAAGTCTTTTAAAACCGGCTTTGCGGCTATAATGAATTGTCTGCTCTGGCAATTCAGACCGAATCCATTCATAAAAAATAAAAAAAATAGCGTGGGGGTACCCCCAATTTCAATTACCAGGCCCTTCAGGTCTGAAATGGATATTAAGGGGAACCCCGCCATTAATTTTAAAAAAAATGACGTGGGGTTCCCGCCAAATATCCATTCCAGACCCTTCAGGTCTGGTGTGTATTTTAAGGGGGAACTCCACCCCCAAATTAAAAAAAAAAATGGCGTGAGTTCCCCCAAAAATTCACACCAGACCTCTTATCCGAGCACGTTTACCTGGCCGGCCGCAGAAAAGAGGGGGGCACAGAGTGCGCCCCCCTCTCTCCTGAACCGTACCAGGCCACATGCCTTCAACATGGGGAGGATGTCCCCATGGGGACAAGGGCCTCATCCCCACAACCCTTGCCCGGTGGTTGTGGGGGTCTGCAGGCGGGGGGCTTATCAGAATCTGGAAGACCCCTTTAACAAAGGGGACCCCCAGATCATGCCCCCTCTATGTGAATTGGTAATGGGGTACCCCTACCAGTTCACGAAGAAAGTGTTAATAGTTAAAAAAACACACACACACACACCTAGAAAAAAGTCCTTTATTAATAAAAAAAAAGAAAAAAAATCCAACGGTGACACTCTTTCCCAGCTTCCTGCTCCAACGTTGTCTGTATCCAGCGATGTCTGTATCCAGCGACGGGTGCGAGTGATCTCCAGTCCAGCGATGAGAAGATCCATCCCAGAGCGCAGCATCGCCGACCTCCTCTCACCGCACAGCGAATGAGCGGCTGAAGCTGTGACATTTCTTATATAGGGGAGGCGGGGGCCACTTGAGGCACAACAGCGGGAGGAAGAGGAGGACTTCCTTACCTCTCAAGGCCCCCTTTATCCAGATAGTATTCCTGGGGGCCCGCCAATCACACAGGAAGAGTAGGAGGAGGAGGAGGATTGTGTCAGCATGGAGGTGGAACATAACACTCAGCATCAGTAGCAGTCTTCAAGGGATCGTTTTCAGCCCCCAGAAGCCCATGGAGTTGTACGTGGCTGGGAGGAAGTGGCTGCGGATCATATGATCCTTAGTAACCCAGAGGACTCCGGATCGAATGCCTCAGCAAACTTACGCTGCATGGCCTCCCTGATCCTGCAAAGCCTGCGAAAGGACCCTAGGATTCGTGGTATCAAGGAGAGGGATCATTACTGGCTAGCAACCCTTCTTGATCCACATTACAAGGGTAAGGTTGCAGAACTTATCCATCCTTCGCAGAGGGAGTAGAGGATGAAACATCTTCGGGAGGCCTTGCAGAAAGGTTTGTGTATTGCATTTCCAGAGCCTGGGAGGTTACATTTTCCTGGTGCTGGACAATGTGTTGCTGAGGTTATGTTCAGTCACAGCAGTGAAGAAGGTGACCAATGCCTTCAGACAATTCTTCAGTCCACAGCCCCAAAGTCTAATCGGTTTCAGCAACCATCGCTAGTGTCTGAATTACATAGTGCAGGAATACCTAGGGGCAAGATCAGACTTGGAGACCTTTCCAACAGAAAATCCACTGGGTTACTGGAGGATGGACCACTGGCCAGAGCTTGCACAATATGCAATTGAGCTACTGGCCTGTCCTGCATCCAGCGTTCTTTCTGAACGCACATTCAGTGCTGTTGGAGGCTTTGTTAGGTTACAAAATTGGGCCTGTCCACAGACTCTGTTGATTGGCTCACATTCATAAAAATGAATCAGTCTTGGATCACCAGCTAGCAAGCACCTGATGCTGATGTAACCGAATAATTTTACAATGAATGTGAGATCCCCTGAAGACTGACTATGCTGGGCTCTGAGGAAGAAGGTTGTCCTTCGAAACGCGTCAGCCGGCAGTGGTCCTCATCACACCCTCTATGACCATTTGGAGTGTTTTTGGGTCTGACTCATTGCTGCTACCTGTGGAAACTCTTTACATTGTGAACCTTTCAGCTACGCTTGTGAGTAGTTTTTATTTTTTAACAAAATCCATCCAAAGGATAATGCACTAGGCTGGTGCGCCCTTTCATTCTTTTTCTCATTTACCAGCTACTAAGCACCTGATGCTGATGTAACCAATTGATTTTTCTATGGATATGGGATCCCTTGAAGACTGCCTATGCTGAGTGACTATCCTATTATGCTGAGTGACTATCCTATTCCTCCTCAATGTTCTCATATTTTATGTACAGAAGGAATTTTTCAGACCAACAAAGTTCTTGTTCTAGGTATATGATGATACCAGATGTTAAGTGTATATGTATTGTAACAATGTTTATTTGACTGTGGATCGCTATGTATTTTGTATCGAAAATGACTCCAAGGCTAATGTTTAGAGGATGTATGCCCATAAAATGTTATATGAGTTCAATAAAAATAAATAAACATGATTTTCCCAGTCGCTTAACTTCATATTTCTATATTTTACTGCCGTGTGCTTTATTTAAAGTCCCACTACCCGTTCTCCCCCCTTTTTAACAAATGATAATAGGGATGGAGGCAGTTACCCCTTTGGTTCTAGCCTCATTTAAAGTCCCAAAAACGTTTATTTTCTACTGTATAAAGCTTCTAAGAATATTTTGGTTCAGGGCACACCACCAATGCCTAAGGCCCAATTCTTCTGACCCTTTTTAACAGGGGCGTGTAATTACAATTTTTGTTGTAATATTTCACATCTGGGCTTGTTCCTGCGCTCAACTAGAGTATCTGTGAGGGGTTGCAGTGTTGTGGCATCACCACCACTGCCTAAGGCCCAATTTTTCTGCCCCTGTTTAACAGGGGCGCATAATTACAGTTTTTGATCTAATATTTCACAGCAGGGCCCGTTCCTGCGCTCAACAATAGTATCTGTGAGGCTTTTCAGTGTTGTGCCACCACCTAAGGCCCAATTTTTCTGCCCCTGTTTAACAGGGGCATGTAATTACAATGTTTGCTCTAATATTTCACAGAGAATCTGTGAGGGGTTACAGTGTTGTGGCACCACCACCACTGCCTAAGACCCCACTTTTCTGCCCCTGTTTAACAGGGGCGTGTAATTACAATTTTTGATCTCATATTTCACAGCAGGACCCGTTCCAGTGCCCACCAAGAGTAACTGTGAGGGCTTACAGTGTTCTGGTACCACCAACACCTATGGCCCATCGTTCTGCAGAGTATATAGGGCAGGCGATATAGTATATACAGACGGTCCCCTACTTTCAAACATCCAACTTTCAAATGACTCCTACTTACAAACGGAGGGAGACAACAGGAAGTGAGAGGAAATCTACCCCTAGGAAGGGAAATTCTCTCCTGTTAGAGTTAATATGGGAAAAAGGTGTCTCCACTGATGCTCTATCACCAATCCTTGTTTCTCTAAAAAAAAAAAAAAAATTTCAACATCCAATTGTCATTGGGACAGAAAGTGAGGTGAAATCTTCTGAACAGGGGCACAGACAGCAAAACAAATGTTACAGGGGTGATAACTCTTCCCTATGCTATCCAAAAATCTTAAAAATAGATTTTTTTGGCTGGAGATACATTTAAAAAATGTACCTGTTCCAAATTACAGATTCAACTTAAGAACAAACCTAAAGTCCCTTTGTGGTTTGGGACCACCTGTATACTGCTGTTCAGAGTATATAGGGCCTGGGGGCCCCACGCTTTTTCTTTTTTTAATTTGGGTGCAGTGTTCCCCTTAATATCCATACAAGACCCAATAGGGGGTGCCCATGCCATTTTTCTCAATAATTTTCATCAATATTGCCGGGACCCGGCATTACAAGCATTACAAGCAGTTTTAAATTACTTTTATTCCTTTAGAAATGTCATTTTGTGCAGGGACGTTCTAAACATGGGAAAATTCGCCACTTTACAGGCATACTATAGACAGCCCCAGGTACGATATTTAAAGGAATATTTCACTTTTATTTTTTCACTGTAAGCATTATTAAAATCACTGCTCCCGAAAAAAAATGCAGTTTTTAAACCTTTTTTCTTTTTTTTGCATTGATACATGTCCCCTGGGGCAGGACCCCGGTCCCCCAAATACTTTTTATGACAATAACTTGCATATTAGCCTTTAAAATTAGCACTTTTGATTTTTCACGTTCGGGTCCCATAGACTTTAATGGTATTCGCATGTTCGCACAAAGTTTAGGTTCGCTCACATGTTCTTCCAGTGAACCGAATCGGGGGGTGTTCGGCTCATCCCTATTTATGGGTGCTGAATCTTCTTTTTTTTCTGCTAGTTTTTAAAGTCAATGTGCAACTTTTTGTTTAAAAAAAGGACATGGGCAGGTGAGCTCTGCCATGAAGGATGTGTTCCAATGCAAAAGAAAATTTAAAATGACAGTTCAGTGGGAAGGGGGAGTCTTTTACTGTAAAATGTTCCCTAGTTTTAATATCAAATCAAAGGCATTGATGATCACTAGAACCTGTAGGTCAGTATACTACACCAATTCTGTTTCAATTGTTTTAATTGGTATTTTTAAGAAAATGCAGATTAATTGAACACTGTGCAGAGCAGCAAACAATCCTTGCATGCTCTGAATCATACAACAAAAACAGGTCAAAACAACTACACCAATTCTAAAGGAAGATCCCTCTCTGGTTGGAAGGTGAACCAACAGTGTTTTAAATATTTTATTTGTTTTTAATTAATGTTAGCTTTACTCTGTCTTTCCTATATAGTGTGTACCTTACTATACTTACAGGTATTTCCTAGTCATTTGATTCCTTGAACCATGTCTCTGTAACCACAAAGTTCAAGTTGTCCCTAGACACATAAGAGCTGTCAGATCACAAAGCTTGTTGCTTTTCAGAGGTGGAGAACACACATCAGCATTCAGTAGCATCGAAAAGTAAAAAACCTTTCCAAAGATACAAGCATGTTTTACCTAAAATACATTTCCTAAAGGATTTACGTCTACTTTATTTAAACCGCAGGGCCTACAAGCCTTACACTAATCTGTCCCTATGTACTTTATCAGCACTCCCTATGCTTTTCTTACCATTGTTAAGTACATTGTCAAAATGGCTGATAGAAACCCATTTTTATAGTTAGGGGCTGGAATTAACAACGCTCCCATTATAGGCCATTGTGAGCCACCCAAGCTTTGGTAAAACGCCATTGTATCCATTTTTTCATATATATGTTAAAAATAAAAAAAAACATAAAAAAAGCAAATCGAGTTTGTTATGGCTGTAGTGGAGCACTGGTCTCTTTTAATGTTCTGATAGATATTTGTCTTTGAAAATCATAGCTATAAGGTTTTCCTACAAGATGATACTAGCTGGAGGGTTAATGTGTTGCATCCATTCTCTTTGTGGCTTGCTTAAGATTTCTATAGCGTGAGGATGCTGGAAGGTTAAACACTGATTTTAAGCTAGTTGAAAGGATGCAGTTCATAAATTTTTGATGGTGCCCATTGAGTACTGAAAATTCCTACCGAAATATTGATACATATTGTTCAGTCTTTTCAAGCTATAAATGTTTGAAATCCAGTAAAATAGATAGTAACATGCTTGATTATGTCATTCACATTTTCAAGGATTTATAGGTGTAGCAGTGAACACAGGTTGGTGGAAATTTGTCAGTGCCCCTCTTGTATCGATTCAACAAGCACTTAGTTCCCACTGTAGCATAAACATACAAGCAAATATAATCAAGGTAGATATCTCCAAGTGGTATCTGCATCACCCAGTCACCTCCATACATCTGATTAATCAGGCAAAATGCAATAAAAGCACTAAAAGACAAAACATACTGAACATTTCTGAGATTATATTAGAAAAGACTTGTCCAGAGAGTTCCTAAACCTCATTTATGGCCAGGCTATTAATGAAGAACTTGTGTTATTCTAATGGTACTGCTGAAGAACTAAAATGCAAGCACCTAGACTTTACCTAGCATTTTCCATTGTTTACCCTTTTCAGCATGATGGCCCATGTGAATATACAATGTGCATATTTTGCCACTTCCTGCTAGTGTCTAGAGCTGGCCCAATACCTTCAGCTTCCTATACATTCCTATTGGCTTGTATCACTATGATGGAATAAGTCTTATTGGTCAAAAATATATGAAGGAAAATTGAGTAGAAAGACAAGTCATTGACACTATGTATAACAATGCGAGTTACAATCCCTTGGGGTTTAGAACATCCAAAATATTAAAAAGTGCATTCATGAAACTCTTTCAAAATATTTTTGAGGAACCGGGTGGTATCCCTTCATCAGCCAGTGTCCTTTTATGTCTCCGCCAAGTGTCTTCTTCGGTGGGACAGTATGCCCTTCACTTTCTCATTTTAACTGCTGAGCTGAAATAACAAGGCCTTAGTTGCAACCTTTTTACAAGGCCTCTCTGACAGAGTGAAGGATGAGTTGGTGGGAAGAATTATTCCCTCTGGTCTGGATGATGTCATCTCCCTGTGAAATCAGATCGATATTTGCTTCCAGTAGATGACCCTAGAAAAAAGAAGCAAGTACTTCATTGTCCTTAGCCAGCCTGAGCTCCCCTCTTCTCGATGCATGGAGCATCCCTTGCCAGCTGTGGAACTTATGCATCTAGACCAGACTAGGTTATCCCCTGAAGAACATGCTAGGTGCAGCACTATGGGCTTGTGTCTCTACTGTGGGGGCAAAGGTAATTTTTAGGACACCTGCTCTCTCCGCCTGGGAAACGCTGGGGTCTAATACATCTGGAAGGTTGTATTGGAACCAGTAAAATTACTTTCATCATCCCATCTCCTTCTTTCTGTGCTCCTCCATGTCAATGCTTCCCCTCATGTGGTCTCAGCCTACCTGGATTCTGAAACCGCTGGCAATTTCATAGACTGGGGAACTGCATCTTCCATGAACATTCCTCTTTCACCTCTCACCACTCCACTGGTGGTCTCAGGGATTGATGGCACTGTTCTTTCTGGGGGGGGGCCCATCCACTTCCAGATCCTCCCTGTCAAGATGTCTGTAGGGGTACTCCACCAGCAGTGGATATCCTTTCTTGTTCTACCTAAGGCCTTATTTAATTGGGTCTTCCTTGGCTACAGCTCCCTTCTCCACACCTTAGCTGGACTATTGGCTTGGAGTTCCTCTTGTTTCTCATCCTGCCTACTCAAGTTTACCCCAAAGGAGAGACTTCCTGTGGCCACCACATCAGTATCTTCTGCTCTTCCTGCTGCATATAGCGAGTTCCGGGATGTACTCTGCAAAAGATTGGCTGAGGTAATTCCACCTTACAGGCCTTTTAAATGTGTCGTTGACCTTGTTCCCAGAGCAACCCTGCCCAGGAGCCGGACCTATCCCTTGTTTATTCTGGAGACCCAGGCCATGTCTGAGTATGTTGTGGAAAATCTAAAAAAAAGGATTAATTTGTAAATCCTCATTGCCAGCAGGGGCAGGGTTCTTTTTTGTAGCCAAGAAGGATGGGACTTTAATACCCTACATTGACTATCAAGGCTTAAATGCTCTGACAATCAACAATTAATACCCCTTACTCTTATTATCGAAACTGTTGGACAGATTGAAAGGTGCCGCTATTTTCACTAAGTTGGATCTTAGGGGTGCATACAATCTGATCCGAATACGCGAGGGCGATGAATGGAAAACTGCGTTTAGCACTAGAGCTGGGCATTATGAATACTTGGTTATGTCCTTTGGTCTGTGTAATGCCCCAGTTCAAAAACGTTGTCAACAAAATCTTCAGGGAGCTGCTTTATCAATTTGTTGTCATCTATCTTATTATCGCCTTGACCAAGAAGGATGCATTCGCGAAGGGGTGGCCCCCTGTCTCTGTGATTCATCATGACTTAAAACAGGCCTTTGTTTCTGGACATTTGTTAAGGCCACCTAACCCTGGGAAGTCAATGCCATGTATGGGGAAACGCGTTGGGTGGAGAACTTGTTCTTGACATCACCAAGTACCAGCTGGCTGGCTTGAGCTGTGGCTGTTTGGATGTACCATTTACCAGCTTTTTTTAAATGTCAGTGCCTAAAAACTGGAGTACGGCACCATGAAGCCTCTCTTTTATGTCATATGAATTATCCCACTGCTGGAGATTTCCTGGATAAGAATGCCATTTCAACTACAGAATTACCATACAGCGGGAGCTTTCGTATTACTAGGATCCCTGCATCAGATGAACCCATGGAGCAGTTTTGACTATATACCCTACTACCAGGGCTTTTTTCTCAGAAAATAGGTGCAGGAACTCTCCCCTTCTAAATCACTACTTACCTCCGCCCCTACTAACCCCGAGCACCCGCCCCTTGTTTCACACCCCTACCCACCTCCAGTACCGGTCCGTTTAGAGAATACAGAACCTAATTTTATTTTGTGGTGCTTTTGTATGGTATGCGTTGATGATAACAAGAAAAGTAATAAAATAAATCCTCTGCAGCAGTGAAAATAGACCCCCACCTCAGCAATAATAGATCCCCCCAGCAATATAAATTCCCACAGCAACAATAGATTCCCCAGCAACAATAGACCCCCCAGCAACAATAAATCCCCCGAGCAATAATAGACACCCCCAGCAACACTAGACCCACCCAGCAACAATAGAGGCGCCAGCAACAATAAATCCCCCCAGCAATAATAGACACCCCCAGCAACACTTGACCCCCCAGCAACAATAGACCACCCCAGCAACAATAATTTACCCCCAGCAATAATAGATACCCACCGCAACACTAGACCCACCACAGCAACAATAGATCCCCCAGCAACAATAGAGCCCCAGTGCAAGATTGTACCCCCCAGCAACAATAGACCACCTGTTACAAAATACCACCCCAGCAACAATAGCCATTACATATATTCAGTGCTAAAGGTGCTGTGTTCCCCCGCGTTCCCGATGAAAAAAAGCCCTGCCTACTACCTTTTTATAGGCCACTCCTCCTACTGGCTGTGTGCAAATTAACCCCTTAGGCGTGATTTCTGAAACAGGGTGCAGGATGCACTTAGTCAACATTATAATGTTTTCTTATTAAATTACACATGTGCTCTGGGTCTCCCACCCTCTGATGAAGAAGGTTATAGCCTTCAAAACACATTGGATTTTTGGTGGGAGCATGTTCCAAGGAAACATCTACATTTGGGTTTCTGTCTTTGGGAGCCAGCCTTGAACAGGAGTATTTACTGCATTAGTATCCTTTTAAATGCTTGAAAGACTAGTGGCTTTGTAAGTAGGATTTTTGCTTTCTAATAAAAATGTGTTTTTTATATTGCACAAGGAGACTGTTCCTTCCCCTGATGTTATTGTGAGGAAAGTGGAGATCTTGGTCTGAGGGTTGAACAGCAGTGCAGCAGCATCATTCTGAGGGTGAATGGTTTGTGGGCAGGAGCTGATTGCAAAATGGAGCAGCCCTTTCAGAGGGACATGCTCCTGTGAGTCAGAAAACAACTCTGCCTTGGAGACTATGCTGGATTTGGACTGGGGGGGAACTCACCACTTCTACCCATTGACAGCAAGGTTTGGAGAGGGATTGTTACAGATTGCAGAGTCTGTGGGAGTCCAGCATTGGCTATTATCATCTGACTGGTGTGGTATGTACTGTGTAACGGTCAGGGGTTAACGCCGTTTACGATATTCCATTCCACCAACCCACGACAGCTTATCAACACTCCACAATCCAGCAGACGAACACGGCCCATATGGATTCCCCAGAAACGAGACACACAGCTCTGTTCTCTGGTTCAAAACGGAAAGACTTTAATGGAAACTCAGGCTTCTTTTATACAGTTTAGGAACCACAATGAACAATGACCCAACTCCACCCACAACATGACACAATAAGCTCAATACACATCTTTTAGGAGACAGCCATTCTGACTCCAAAATAATCTACATGAGCTAATTACTAATCATTTACCCAGACAAGGTTACTCCGAGATAAGCTCTTCTCACCTGCTATACATTATACATGTATCATCAATAGAAATTCACACAATACAGTGTCAATTAGCATCACACAATGAAAGGTTCTTGAGAGCCAGACTAAGGTTCATTTACATGACCGTAGCAGGCGACATTAAACACCTTAACAGTCTGTGTTCCCCCATTGAATGAATCACTCTTTCTATTGACCGATTGGGTTTAGAATCAACAACCTGTAATATTTCAAGATATCCTGGAATACATTGTGAATTATGATTACTGTCCAGTCTCCTGTAATCCAATATATAATTTCTCAGTCATCCTATGCCCCTAGTGGACATAGGATGACTTTATGAAGATGAGAAAAAGAATCCGCGCAACAGAAAAAATATCTAAAACATATGCAGCAGGAAAAATCCTAATAGCCCTAGTCCATATGACAATAAGAATTCCTGAGGTGGCTGCCCCTACTAGGTGGGATATGAAATGAAATAAGAAAGTTAGTAGGTGCTGGCGCCTCCTTACCAAATTAAATGTGGAATAATTATGTGCTATCCCGTGACATGAAATGCTGATATAAATACCATCAATAATAGAGTAAAAAATATTAATAAATAATGATACAAAAAATGAAAAACAAAACTGCTGGAAGTGCACATGATGGTGCTGTATGTATCACAAAATAAATTAGTAAATGAATATATTAATAAACAATTAGTTCATATTTAATATTAAATAGTCCATATGCAATATTTGCTGAGTGTTGCATAAAAATGCTATTGTGCTAAATTCAAAAAAGTGCTGAAAATTCCAACAAGCAGTTGTTTTATATTGTCAAATTCCTAAACAGGATATTGAAAGAGACACACAGGGGAACAAGGATTTGCCAGAGTGCAGCACAGGGCACACACTGTGAATGCTTTCTACCCCAGGAGGGGGATATGATCTGGTGAGTGCGGGCCACATTAGAGCACGGATGAAGGGGGCACAGTGTGGAACAGATAGTGTTTGAAATTGGCACAAAGCACTCTGCACAGAATTTTCAGTACTTTTTTGAATTTAGCACAATAGCATTTTTATGCAACACTCAGAAAATATTGCATATGGACTATTTAATATTACATATGGACTAATTATTTATTAATATATTCATTTACTAATTTATTTTGTGATACTTACAGCACCATCACGTGCACTTCCAGCTGTTTTGTTTTTCATTTTTTGTATCATTATTTATTAATATTTTTTACTCTACTATTGATGGTATTTATATCAGTATTTCATGTCACGGGATAGCACATAATTATTTCACATTTAATTTGGTAGGGAGGCGCAAGCACCTACTAACTTTCTTATTTCATAGGATGACTTTAGACACAAGAGTCATCGGTGAAGCTGAAACAGGAGTACCCCACACCCTGCAAAAGCCTCTGAGTCCCACGGGCCCTCCCATTACATACTGTTTATCCGCCTCAGGATCCCAGGTAGCTGTTTAATAGCGAAAACACCGGACGTGCTGTGTTGTATAACCACTTGCCTACGGGACACTTCCACCCCCTTCTTTCAGTGCTGTTACACTTTAAATGACATTTGCGCGGTCATGCAACACTGTACCCGTATGACATTTTTATTGTTTTTTTCACACAAATAGACCTTTCTTTTGGTCGAATTTGGATCACCATTAAAAAAACATTAGTTTTTTATTTTTTGCTAAACAAATAAAATAAGATCGAAAAGTTTGAAAAAAGTAGGATTTTTTTTTTTTTTACAGTAATAAGTTAAACAGTTTATTCTAATTTAAGCCATGTCTCATTGCTGCCGTTGTTCCAGTAAGGATTTAAAATCTGATGAACAGACAAGTTTATGCTGAATATGTCCAAGAACCATCATCTCACCACGTCGGGCTTCCCCAACACTGACTGATACCAGTTCCTGCAAGAAGGAAGAGGAAGTCCCCAAGGTGACATCAAGTGTAACTTTGACCAGAGCAAGCTGCACTTTGCCCGATTTACGCACAACAAGCTTTCCGATCTGTCCCTCGGACACATTACGCAATGAACAGATCTCTTCTACGTCTGGGGTCTCCTGACTTTTGTCCTTGACAAGTAACACATGCCCATCCTCAGTTTGAACTTCACTGCGGACAGGTCGAGATTCCTGACTAAGTGGCTGTCCTGGGAGAGTGTCCGGTAGCTGCACAAAGAAGAGTGCATCCTCTCCGGAGATCCGCAGAGATTCCAGCAACTCTGGGAGCGGTACATCCTTCTTCTCTGGGGGCTTCTTCACTGCAGGGGCTTTGCACTGTGGGACGCCAAGTTTTAAAACACCATCAGCGTCTTCCATTGGTTCTTCCTTCACTTGTTATTTTTCGGCATTTGCAGGATTTGTTTAGTTTCCTCTTCAGTCTCCCTTGTCTCACGTTTTATGTTGATGATGTGGGACACAGAGCCTTAGTTATTACATAGTGGGATGTCCCAGAGCAATTCTCAATATGAAGGGTGGGAGACACAGATCCATCAGGCTGTGAAGTGATCATATCTTCTTATATAAAACGTGTTGACCCACCACCAGTAAAATTGCAGGCTTACCAGAACAAGTGGACTCAAAAGAAATAAAATCTCTATGAGTCAAACAGGCATGAATACTGTTATGGATGGCTGGAGTATCCTTGTAGAGAGTGACTCGAAGCACCCGATCATCGACGGAGGCAGATTCAGCACAATAGGAGGTGAGCAGTGATGACACTTGCACAGACTTGCCCTCAATGAACTTTGTTTATACAGTTCTCACGTGTGCAATATGAAATAAGACAAGAGGTATTGCACATAAGACCCGGTAAGCCTGCAATTTTACTGGTGGCGGGTCAACATGTTTTATATAAGAAGATATGATCACTTCACGATTGTCTTCATAGTCTGTGCTCCAGACATCCGTGTGACACGTGGTGGACTATTAATTTATTTATCACCTTCACATTTCTTTATGGACTCATCTTTTCCTGTTGTATTTTCATTAGTATTGCCATAGTGAAATATCACTATGTATTGTACACAGATTGTTTGTATATAGTGAGTAATCACTATCTATGTTAATTTTAGATACAATTATTTGATTATTTATTGTATCGTTAGAGCGCTACACTTATACACTATACAGCAGTAGCATTGTTGGATTGTATCCGAACAGGGTAACCCTGTAACCTATGTGTCCAGGTCTTGAGAGCTAAGTATACTGCCCGAATCTCTAGTATGTTGATGGGCTTTGGCGCACCTGTGGAGACAGACTCATGGGAATATTCAAAGTTTGTTTCTTCCTGTTCCAGGCATCCAGAATGCCGCCCTGTAGGAGTCTCGAATGAAACTGGGCGTAAGCAACTGCCTCGAAGGAGGCCACCATCTTTCCTAATAGCCTCATGCACAGGCGAATAGATGGTCTCCTCTTTGTCCTGACCCTGTGGATTAACTCTTAGGGCTTTTACCTGTGGTTCTGAGAGGAATACCCTGCTTTGGAATGTATCTATGATCATGCCAAGATACTCTACTTTTCTTTGAGCCTGAAGAGTGGATTTTTGTAGGTTTATAACCCATCCTAACTGCTCCAGGTATCTCACTGTATTGAACACTGCGTGCTCTAGTCCTGCCTTTGACTGATCTATTACAAGTAGATCGTCTAGATAGGCTGACATCGTTATACCCTGCGCTCTCAAATTTGCTAACACAGGAGCCAGGATTTTTGTGAATACCCGGGGCAACTGCCAAACCAAAAGGTAGAGCCATGAACTGAAAACGCGAACCTTAGACATTTTTGGTGAGTGGGATAAATAGGCACATGTAAATAGGCGTCCTTGATGTCTATCGACACTAAATATTCTCCGCCTTGCAGGGTGGCGACCACAGGAAATGGCGAATGTCCAAAAATTGGTTTAGCTCTTTCAGGTCCAGAATGGGTCTGACGTCTCCGTTTGGTTTTGGAACCACAAAAAGGTTTGAGTAAAACCCTGCACCTTGCTCTTTTAGGGGGACTTCTTTGATTACCCCTTGAGACAACAAATGATCCAAACCTCGGAACAAAGAATCTCTTTTTATTGGATCTTTGGAGACCCCAGAACTTCTGAACTGATGGGGTGAAATCTCCTGAAATTACAGCTTGTACCCTAGGGATACAGCAGATACTACCCATCTGTCCTGGACCTCTGTCTTCTAGGTTGCTGAAAGCTGCTGGAGCCGCCCCCCCACCCGGCCGAGCGGGGGCGCCCTTTCATGAGGAAGTTTTGGGGCTCTGCTTATTAGCTTTTTGGCCCCACTGCTTCCTATACTTCTGGACCTGGTCCTGATCCTTAGCCTTTGTCGCTGTCTGCAGATGCCGTCGCCACTGCCCGGCCGATGCCTTCGAAGCTTGGGAGAGAGAACGCTTAAAACAAGGATGCTTGTTTTTCTTTTTCTCTGGCAACACAGTAGTCTTGCCGCTTGATATCTTTTGGATATATTTTTCTAAATCATCCCCAAAAAGCTGTTCCCCATGAAAGGGGAAACTGGTCAAAAGTTTTTTACATGGGGCTTCTGCTGACCAGTGCGTCAGCCAAAGAATTCTACGCATGTGCACTAGCTGGAGTGTAAGGCAAGATGCTTGCTGTATAGAATCCCGAATGGCGTCTACTGCGAAACATAAGCCTTGGGCATATTCTCCCAAAATTTGGCTTGCTCAGAGGGCAGGTCTTTTAACCCTTCCTTCACTTGATCCCTTAGGACTTGACACATACCCACTGCTGCCAACGGCAGGTTGGGTTACTGCGCCTGCCAGGAGAAAGGAAGATTTTAATAAAGATTCCAATTTTTTCTCAGAAGGATCATTAAATACCTGCACATTGTCAACCGTACAGGTTAAACTCTTGTTTACACAAGAAATCACTGCAACCACTGAGGGCAGGCTCCATTTTTTTAAAACATTTCCTGCTAGGCGGAGAGAAACGCTTGTCTGGATGCTTCCAGTCTGCGTAAATCAGTTTTTCCAACAAAGGATGAACCGGGAAGAAACAAGCAGTCTGTGGGGATTTTAACGACCCCATCGCGGGCACAGATGAGTCAGTTAACTCTGAAAGAGGCAACTTAAATGCAGAGTGAAGTGTCTCAGTGTAATATTGCACCTGCACTTGTTGAGCCCGGGAAGTAGAAAAAAATTCTTCTGAAGCGTCAGATCTATCAGAGTCCTCGTCCTTATCCTCTGATGGAGGCATGTCCTCCTCATCCTCATCAGACCATTCTGACGGGAGATCTGAAGCAACTGAAGGCACCCTGCTTCGCTTTTTCTCCTTTTGCGAGTTTTTAGCAATTAATGAAGCAAGTCTCCCTTCTAAATTGCTAAGGGCTACTGCCAAAGTGTCCTCAGTGAAAAATGCAGACCCAGACACCTCAGGAAAGGTGGCGACCCCTGCCGGAGTCAATAGCTCACCCTGCACAGGTGTTTCATAAATTACCGGGGGGAAGGTATCAAAGGGGGCCGGGTATCGGCTCTCATCTTAGGTGGCAATGTTTTTTTGTCTTTTTTAACCCCTTTATTTTTCTTTTGGGAAGACATATTACCAACAACAAAGCCTAGGTACCATCAACTGCATATACTCTTGTGCTAGTTAAGCCTATTACATACAGTATGCAACTAATCACACAATTTCATGCTAAGTGGGTGTCCTCTTTTGCCAGTAACCAACCACCTAGAGACCTTACGTGTCCTTAAGCTGCTGTGTCCCACCTAGGGGAGAGCTGCAGCTCTGCTGCCTCTTTTATGAGGTTTTGCCTGCACAGTGAAATGCCGCGCATGTGCACGCACGCGCACATCCGCGACCGCCCTCACCCTCATGCCCCCATAAAGAGTGCTCCAAAGCGCGCACACGCCTACGGATTTGCAAATGGCATCCTGGGTGAAGCTGTGTGCTGGAGTATACAGCTATACTTGCAGGAAGGATAGGACCTGGTCGGAACTGGCAGAGCTCTGCAGTGAGGAGTGTGCTTGTCTAAATGACCTGACACTGCACGGAGTTCTGGTGAGTAATACTTCAACTCTTTACTCCATCTAGTGGCGTGATTAGAGAAGACACCCACAAGAAAAAAGTTTATAAGACAAAACGTAATACTTTTTTCTCTTACCTTGTCTACGCCGCAGGTTTGCTGAAGACCAGACAAAACCAATCTTCACCCATCACCTTCAGGGATATGGGTTCCTACTTAAAGAATACCTCTTCCCTGGGCCTTGTAAAAGACTCTGCCAGGACTTTTAGCGTTTGCAAAAAGCAAAAGTGCTGGACCCTAGAGCCCATCCTCCAAAGAGAGACATTACAGGTGATACCTTGTGCGTGAGGCCCGGATACCATCCAATTGGGGCGTAATAAATTAAGCATCTTGGATGGACCCGAAGTATAGCTCTTTTGCCCAAAGGGCCTCCATGGCAGCCTTTGTCGCTGTCTGCAGATGCCGTCGCCACTGCCCGGCCGATGCCTTCGAAGCTTGGGAGAGAGAACGCTTAAAACAAGGATGCTTGTTTTTCTTTTTCTCTGGCAACACAGTAGTCTTGCCGCTTGATATCTTTTGGATATATTTTTCTAAATCATCCCCAAAAAGCTGTTCCCCATGAAAGGGGAAACTGGTCAAAAGTTTTTTACATGGGGCTTCTGCTGACCAGTGCGTCAGCCAAAGAATTCTACGCATGTGCACTAGCTGGAGTGTAAGGCAAGATGCTTGCTGTATAGAATCCCGAATGGCGTCTACTGCGAAACATAAAGCCTTGGGCATATTCTCCCAAAATTTGGCTTGCTCAGAGGGCAGGTCTTTTAACCCTTCCTTCACTTGATCCCTTAGGACTTGACACATACCCACTGCTGCCAACGGCAGGTTGGGTTACTGCGCCTGCCAGGAGAAAGGAAGATTTTAATAAAGATTCCAATTTTTTCTCAGAAGGATCATTAAATACCTGCACATTGTCAACCGTACAGGTTAAACTCTTGTTTACACAAGAAATCACTGCAACCACTGAGGGCAGGCTCCATTTTTTTAAAACATTTCCTGCTAGGCGGAGAGAAACGCTTGTCTGGATGCTTCCAGTCTGCGTAAATCAGTTTTTCCAACAAAGGATGAACCGGGAAGAAACAAGCAGTCTGTGGGGATTTTAACGACCCCATCGCGGGCACAGATGAGTCAGTTAACTCTGAAAGAGGCAACTTAAATGCAGAGTGAAGTGTCTCAGTGTAATATTGCACCTGCACTTGTTGAGCCCGGGAAGTAGAAAAAAATTCTTCTGAAGCGTCAGATCTATCAGAGTCCTCGTCCTTATCCTCTGATGTAGGCATGTCCTCCTCATCCTCATCAGACCATTCTGACGGGAGATCTGAAGCAACTGAAGGCACCCTGCTTCGCTTTTTCTCCTTTTGCGAGTTTTTAGCAATTAATGAAGCAAGTCTCCCTTCTAAATTGCTAAGGGCTACTGCCAAAGTGTCCTCAGTGAAAAATGCAGACCCAGACACCTCAGGAAAGGTGGCGACCCCTGCCGGAGTCAATAGCTCACCCTGCACAGGTGTTTCATAAATTACCGGGGGGGAAGGTATCAAAGGGGGCCGGGTATCGGCTCTCATCTTAGGTGGCAATGTTTTTTTGTCTTTTTTAACCCCTTTATTTTTCTTTTGGGAAGACATATTACCAACAACAAAGCCTAGGTACCATCAACTGCATATACTCTTGTGCTAGTTAAGCCTATTACATACAGTATGCAACTAATCACACAATTTCATGCTAAGTGGGTGTCCTCTTTTGCCAGTAACCAACCACCTAGAGACCTTACGTGTCCTTAAGCTGCTGTGTCCCACCTAGGGGAGAGCTGCAGCTCTGCTGCCTCTTTTATGAGGTTTTGCCTGCACAGTGAAATGCCGCGCATGTGCACGCACGCGCACATCCGCGACCGCCCTCACCCTCATGCCCCCATAAAGAGTGCTCCAAAGCGCGCACACGCCTACGGATTTGCAAATGGCATCCTGGGTGAAGCTGTGTGCTGGAGTATACAGCTATACTTGCAGGAAGGATAGGACCTGGTCGGAACTGGCAGTTTTGTTCTGGTGAGTAATACTTCAACTCTTTACTCCATCTAGTGGCGTGATTAGAGAAGACACCCACAAGAAAAAAGTTTATAAGACAAAACGTAATACTTTTTTCTCTTACCTTGTCTACGCCGCAGGTTTGCTGAAGACCAGACAAAACCAATCTTCACCCATCACCTTCAGGGATATGGGTTCCTACTTAAAGAATACCTCTTCCCTGGGCCTTGTAAAAGACTCTGCCAGGACTTTTAGCGTTTGCAAAAAGCAAAAGTGCTGGACCCTAGAGCCCATCCTCCAAAGAGAGACATTACAGGTGATACCTTGTGCGTGAGGCCCGGATACCATCCAATTGGGGCGTAATAAATTAAGCATCTTGGATGGACCCGAAGTATAGCTCTTTTGCCCAAAGGGCCTCCATGGCAGAGCTTCCTTTAGCACTCATTCTCATCGCATCCAATCTTCTTAGACACTGGCAAAAAAATGTACTTCCTGTATGGGAGGGGTTATATGGAGGGAAACTTGTTCTCATAGGTTGTGCCAGTGTCCAATCACCTCTGGTGACCATACAACCCACTATGTAATGACTAAGGCTCTGTGTCCCGTGGTGTACGATAAAGACATTTTTTTTCACACTTTGTTATTACATTTTAAAACAGGTAATTTTTCTTCTTCACTGATGTGTGCTGATGAGGCTGCACTGATGGGCACTGATAGGCTGCACTGATGAGCACTGATAGGTGGCACTGATGGGCTCTGATAGGTGGCACTGATCGGTGGAACTTATGAGCACGGATGGGTGGCATGGATGGGCACTGATAAGCAGCACTGATTTGTAACACTGATGAGGAGGCACCGAGGGGCACTGTGTGGCAGCACTGATGGCACTGATTGGAAGCACTAGTTTGGACTGCACTGATAATTAGGACACTGATAATCAGTCCCCTGATTATCAGTGCCGATATCTCTTTAACACAAGCCCTTTGGACTCAGTAATCACATAGCGCATGGCCCGCGGGGGGCACAAGGGGGCGCACAGGAAGCGTAATCATGGGAGGAGCCCGTGCTGTAGCCGTCATTCAGATTTTCAGCGGACACAGGTTAACAACAGAACAATGACTGTTTAGTTGAGTTTTGAATTCACTTAGCAGAGTAGAATGACATAGGAACTCATCTCTTTGAAAGGAATGTGTAGCTGAGAATTACCTCAAAAAAATAGATCTGTGATCTCATTAACATTTTTATCAGATTGCGAATACCAACATTATCTACATTGTCCACATGCTCGCTTTAAATAATTTATACTGTATATAATTACTAGTGTTGAGCAGAATACGCCATATTCGATTTCGCGATATATCTCGAATATATAGTCGAATATTTGAGATATATTCGCTAAAATCGAATATTCGTGATATTTTATCGAAATGAAATGATTGCGAATTTTCGCTATTGCGAATGCAAAAATAATTGCGAAATTTCGATAACTGCGGTAGGAGCACTCTGATTGTGTAAGAGAAGACTGTTGGCGCACGCACGTGCGCATGCGCGCACTGTTAGAACGCAACAAGCGTCTCGGAATTCCGGCGCGCATGCGCGCGCACAAAGGATACACCAGCCACTTCAGCGCGCTTCTGCGCATGCGCGGGCGCAACGGACGGCGTGCACGCGCAAACGCCGTTCCTGACTCCTCCCGTTGGCTACTTAAAGGGGGATCTGACAGCCTGGCGGTGCTGACTGGTCTTCAGCAAGTGCCCTGTTTCCTGACACCTGTTTATACTTGGATCTGCGTTGCTGACTTGGCTTCCCTGACTCTCCTTTGGATTCTGATACTTACCTGATCGTTTGGTTCCTAATCCCGGCTTCCCATTGGACTTCGCCTCTGCTGTTTCCCTGATTACCACGCCGCCCGTCTGTTACCGAACCCGGCTTCCCTCTGACCCGGCTCCTGTTGATGATTCGGTACTCTGCTGTCCGTGTGTGCTCTGACCCGGCTAGTCATCCGACCGCTGCAACCCAGCAGTTCCTGCTAGTTTCCTGTTCTGTTCCTGCGAGACAGTTGGAGTTCCTCTACACCAACTGGTTCCCTCAACCTCACCGGTGTCCTGTTCCTACTGGGCCTTCAGCATCTGCAAGTCTTCACCTGCTTCCGGCCACGAGCCTATCAACACTACAGGCACTCGTGTTCCTCCTAGCCCTAACCGCCGTCTGTCTCAACCTCAGAGGGGTTTGGGCTGGAGATACAAGAGGGGCTGACCTCGTCATACCGGACTCCTACCAGGTACGTGACAGATTGGCTCAGAATATTCTTGATATTTTTTCGAAATTTCGCAAAATGCGAATGCGATATTTACTGCGCAATTTCGACAAATGCTGTAGGAGCACTCTGATTGGCTCAGAATATTCGTGATATTTTATCGAAATTTCGCAAAATGCGAATGCGATATTGATGGCGAAATTTCGACAACAGCGCTAGGAGCACTCTGATTGGCTCAGAATATTCTTGATATTTTACAATACAAAATAATTGCGAATATTCGGCAAATGCGGAAGGAGCACTCTGATTGGCTCAGAATATTCTTGATATTTTACAATACAAAATAATTGCGAATATTCGGCAAATGCGGAAGGAGCACTCTGATTGGCTCAGAATATTCGTGATATTTTACAATAGAAAATAAAAAGTGTTTTGCATTGGTGGTGATTCTTTACTCTATCCATCTGTCACAGCCGTTTGTCAATCAAACACCTTGAAGATTGAACACGTTCATGCTGCATGATTTGGACTTTTTTTCACTTCACATATCAAAGACATTTTTATAAAAGATTATTTTTCTATTATTGGGACTATATTTCTTTATATATTTGTTTCACTGTGTATTTCACAAGTTATTTGCGCTTGCTTATTTTATAATTTGCCCACATGTCTTGTCACTAGACATATTTTTTATTCTTGTAGAGCGACTCCATTTTCTGTCTTGTATTAATTTATGTTGTATAAAATTTTTGAGTTGCTGCTGTATTCTCCCCTTTTTTTAAGGTATGCGCAATTTTTTCCTTCTTACAAAAAAAAATAATATCAAACATACAAATATTCATAACAGAAACATACACAAAGCCCCCCCCCCTTTTGCATCAGAGACAATCAGAGTTCTCCTACCACAGTTATCGAAAATTCGCAATCATTTTCGCATTCGCATTAGCGAAAATTCACAATTTTTTTTTTTTATATTCGGCAACATAAAAGGATCGCCTCAGCTTAGCTACTCAGCCCAGGGTCTCTAATCATACCAGCAATGCTTTTAGACGTCGATAGGATGTGATCTGTTTTAAAAATAAAATTGAAAAAATGTGAATATTCGCAATAGCGAATATTCACTGCGAAATTCGAAATATATTGCGAATACTCGAATATGCCATATTCGAGCCGAATATTCGCAATACGAATATTCGTGAGCAACACTAATAATTACTGAAAAACTCTGGACATTTGAGGGACAAGTTGTGTCCCGTTTTTGAAGTCTTTTGTGTGCAGGGGTTATTTAACGCCGGCTGATTTCGATATTATTAGCTAATGTCACAATCCAGACCTCCCATCTAATTTGTTTCATTCCTGAAAGAAAGACCAGAGGAAATGCATAAAATTCAATGCTTATTTTTTTTGCTACTACATGCCCTTCCCCCTGCATTGTGGAAGGGAGGGCAACATTTTTTTTCATTTTCGCATTAGGACAAGAAGGGGTTTAGATGCTTGTTTTTAGCATAGCTGCATAATTTCTCCCTCCATTTGCTGATACTTGCTTTCACCCTGCATTGTGAAATGGCGAGCAGACTTTTTTTATTTTTGCACAAGGTGGAATTTAGACCCAGAACTTACTTTTTTCTAAAGGTAGCATCCAGTTTGCATTGATGCTCCTGCCCTGTTTGTAGGGGACATTTGTTTCTGCTCTGTAAAGCTGAAGTAAAAAAGGCTCCGAACAATTGCACATGCCTGCCCTGGGGATCCTAATGCTAAAATAATTCTGACAACTCCTTATATCCAGTTGGCAGAGCTATAGTAGAATTAGCTAAAGAGGAGAAAGAAGAAAGGAACACATAAGCAGCCCTCAAATTAAAAATGGCTTATCTGCACCCCAGAAAAAGAGTAGGAGGATGAAAAGGGCACACAATCAGTCATCAAAAAATGGCTGATATGCCCTTAAAGGGGTTGTAAAGGTTTGTGTTTTATTTTCTAAATAGGTTCCTTTAAGCTAGTGCATTGTTGGTTCACTTACCTTTTCCTTCGATTTCCCTTCTAAATGTTTTTTTTCTTTGTCTGAATTTCTCACTTCCTGTTTCTCCTCAGTAAACTTGCCACCATCATTCGAGCGGTGGTTAGTCAGCCAGAACAGCTTACTGAGGAGGAACAGGAAGTGAGAAATTCAGACAAAAAACATTTAGAAGGGAAATCGAAGGAAAAGGTAAGTGAACCAACAATGCACAAGCTTAAAGGAACCTGTTTAGAAAAAAAAATGAACCTTTACAACCCCTTTTAGAAAAAGGAGGAGAAAAGGGGCACATAAACTGTCCTTGAAAAATAGCTGATATGCATCCTTGAGGACGAGGCAAAGGAAAATTATGTATTAGTGGTCCTTCAAAAAAATGGCTGCTATTGCACTTGAGGAAGAAAAGGAGGAAAACACCCCATTACCAGTCCTAAAAAAAAAACACAGCTGCCATGCTTTCCCTGAGGAGGAGATAAAAAGTAAATTTGCAGTTCTGAAAAAAAATGGCTGTTATGCACCATTGAGGAAGAGAAGGAGAAGGAAAAGGGTACATCAGGGATATGCAATTAGCGGACCTCCAGCTGTTGTAGAACTTCAAGTCCCATGAGGCATAGCAAGACTATGACAGCCACAAGCATGACACCCAGAGGCAGAGGCATGGGACTTGTAGTTTAGCACCAGCTGGAGGTCCGCTAATTGCTTATCCCTGGGGTACATTAACAGCATACAAAAAGAAAATGACTACTATGCACCCTTGAGGAGGATGAGGAGTGCAGGTATTTTGCTTCTGAGTTGTCTTATTGAGGTGCTGCTCCCACCAAGCCCAAGCTCTGTGGTGCAGAGTTATGTGTATATTTTGAATATTTTGGGAATAATTAAGGACTGCAGAGGTTACAGCAAATTGCCAGATTTACCTTTTCTTGCCCTGCAACAGTTTCCAATACCCCTACACTATGGCTGCGCCATGCCCCCCTTTCAAGTGAAGCAAATTTGGGTGGTCAAATTGCTGCATTAGTTCATCTGGTCCCATTAACCTTGAACATGCTGGGTCACCCATGAACCCAGCGTTGTCCCTAAACTGAATCTGATCACTAGCTGAGTCCATGGCAAAGAAGTATTTAGAAATAAGGTTACAAGAACTGTTTCTTGTTGACAGTGATAAGAAATCCTGATGAGTTCACACAAATGCATAAAGTGGCTTAATAAATGTTGAGGACAGAAACTTGAAACATCAAATTATTTTTTACGCTTCCAAGAGTCTCATAGCTTCTTTCCTCTAATAGGGACTCTAAAGGAAGATTGATTTTCCATCTTGTTTGCCTCTTGCCTTAATGATAAGATAATCAGACTATGTAAATGCTGTGTATGTCAAATAAGTGAAAAAAACAGGAGGTGCTCAGGAGAGAGATAAGGTAGAGAAAGGTCAATTAATATTAATATCCATGGCAAGTTTTAGATTGTAGAAATGTTTTAAGGAACACTACGAACATGATCTGATTAAATGATAATGAAAACAAATGCTTTTGCCAAAGCAAAAAGTAATACCGTCAGTGAGTTTTCAGGAATAGGTAAACGTTCAAAATTTGTGATTTCATTCTCTTCTGGCAACAAGCCCAAGCATTATTTCCATATTTATAATGTAGTCTATAAAGTAAGACTTTGCAAGCCTGTTAAGAGTGAATTAACATCTAGGTAGCATTCAAGTGCAGATCACATTTGTGTACCTTCAACTTAAGTCTGCAGGGAACATTATTTAGGTGCATATTTTTATATATCCTAGACTAGGGGTGAGTTTTGTGTAGGAGGCTGTGCAGGGTTGGCTCGGAACCCTGCCTGTTCATGGTTCACAGACCTCCAGGCTAAAAAATCAGTTGTTACAACCACCAATAAATTACAACATCTTGCTGTATAGGCCACTAGCGCCATTGGTTGCTAAGACGCAGGCAGCTACCAGTATCCTAGTAACCACTATCCTGCTGTCTGCAGGCTTGTGTATGTAGCGTTACCCCCCGTTACTCTGCTTTCAACCCCAATAACAGCCTCAGCCCCCTCTGGCACACCTGGCAATAGTAGAAGTGCAATGACCAATGAGAAACACACACTTTATAATAAAACACAGAAATTGTCCCTACTGCAATATTTCTGTGTAAGAATAACAGACAGTAACAGTAAAAATTCAAGTAATCAACTAGAGAACAATAACTGCAATTTAAGAGCAATAGAGCTCTCAATCCTATATTCAGGCTGCTTTCAGGGGATTCCAAACACTAGAATGTCCCCAAGAGCAGAGGCACACTTGAATGGCAAATAAAGCACAATATGCCACTTTAAGCCACTTTAAGTTGGATTGGTTACCTTTACTCAGGTTGGCTCCATGAGTCCAGGCAGGAGGAGAACTGAGAATTGACCCCCTTTGTGTCAGGCCTCTCTCTTCTATTCCCTGACACCACAGGCCCAACCTCCTAGATAAGCTGTCCCACACACACCCACTGCATATACAGAGCCCTGAATATGTGTATGCGGATCCGTATGGCACTAGTAGATTCAGTCCTTTTGAAGAAAATATACGATTTTGTGTCTTCAGCTAGCCACTTTCGTTGGTGCATTTAAACTCCTGGACAGGGCCAAACAACACAACTGGCCCATAAAATCAAGCAGGCAGGATCTTTCTCAGCAAGGTAAGAGGACAATGATGTCTGTATACAGTGTCCCCATAAATGGGTGGCCTTATCCTTTATCCCTGTGGCACTCCAAGTGTCAGCAGAATGGCTACCAGCAATGATGTATGTATACAATGTTCAATTAACTCCTTCTGTGGGGCAGTGTCCCTGTTTCCTGCAAAAAGCCCCTTCACCCAATCCTGCGATCAAGGCCCAAACGAACGCCCTGAAACAGTCAGGCTCTTCTGGTGACCAGACTGGTCACCTAACACTGGAATGCTTCACCGTCGTTGCAGGTGTGCCTGGATGTGCACCTGGGATCCCCCTCTCTTAGGCTGAATGTCCCGACTGGCGGCAGAGGCCTGAAGCATGTGGGGAGATCATCTGAGCGACAGCATCTCTCTCTCAGGTCTGATCTCTTTCCCTGCCTCCTTTCCTGCCAGCAGAGTATGCTGGGATTTTTAGTCCTGCCCCTTTAAGAGTCAGTTAGGTTGCTCGGTGCTGGGACTTCATATTACAGAGTCCTTTTCAGCTGCTGCTTCTTGTTAAAGTCTCATTCATTGGCTCCTGTAAGTGTGCCTTTAATTGGCTCTCCTCCTCCTGCCAATAGGAACACAGGGGAGTGAACAGCTCTGTGTGAGTCAGTGAGGAGTGAGAGGGGGGGTGAAAAGCTCATGCAGGAACTGACAAGCAGCTCTCTCCCTCTTTCAGGCTGCAAAGCCTGTGTACATCGTGGCAGCCAGCTTGCGAAGGTCACGGGGAGAAACGAGACACCCGCTACATATACTAGTCAACAGTCATCCCAGGTGATCTCAATGGTATAGTGTGGTAATGACCATCATTTTTCGAAGTTTTTGGTCCCTTTGATTACATTCTGCTGTCAGAGCTGTCAGCTACAACAAGGAATACATCAAGAGATTTACTATTCAATTTTTTTGGTGAATTAGTAGGGTTACTATGTACTCCTGTAATCATGATGAACTACGATGTCAATAACCTGCCAAAAAAAAACATGCTGACACATCCACTTCTGATGACTGCTTGAATAATAATTACTGGCCCCTTAGCTGAGTGTAAACAAAGTGACGTTGTGACGTCATTGGCCAAATTTTGACATACCATATTTGGTCAGTTACATCACAGGGTATGATAACAAAAATTGTAGATGCCCTAAAACCTCCTACAAATATTAAGTGCTTATGGAGTTAGTCAAAATACGAAGTAACAAATAACAAAAAAGCTGCTGCCATAAACACTTACTCAAAGTAAGCAGACCAAAATTCATAAAAAACACAAAACCTAAATTCTGTGTAGGCGGCGCTACATTAACCAATAATATCGAACGATATGTTGACATAGACGGTATTGTGATAAAACTATGGGCAACAAAAAAATGACTCAACCATCAAGATTAAAGATCACCTTCTATATGCAATGTAATGTATTCAGTCCACAATGCTTATTGAACCGTGATTAAATCCCCAGACGCAAAGCAATCACTGGAATGTTAGCATTAAAATATTCCTGTTACTTCCACCGGTACAGTTCTGAAGATTGGAGATAAATCCCCCTATAAATTCAATTCTTACCAGACAATGCTGGGCAATCGACATGTAACGGTGGTTCGTTAGTGCTTGCAGACTTCTCCTCTTGATAATAGACACAGGAACAGCTGCTGACTGGTGGGTCGGGTCTTCCGCTAGATAAGCTCATTCACATGGAGAAGGAAAACACAAGTGCTCCAAAGTGTAATCCTGTTTATTTAAATACAAGTCCCCCTGTAGGAAATGCACTTACAATCTTTCAAAGTAAAGTTGGCATCTGACATAGTGTTACATCCAAAGAGATCGTGTAGCGGTATCTCCTATACAAACTGCGCAATTTTCAAACACCTGATAGGTTTCTCAATAGCTTGTACACATTATTCAGGATTGTCGTATAGCCACACCTTGTGACATCATTTGAGGGTGTGGCTATACAACATGACTCACCCTTTTTATTTACAGCACAGGGTATCTTGTGTGTAATCATTGACCAAAAATTATCATACCCTTTATTTACATTCAGTAAAGAGGTTGGAAGCTGTCCTTTGTGGCGAGCAGTTGAGAACAGATGTTTAATGGGCCAGTGGGTGACATGATCTGATCAAGAGGACTTCTTGCCTGTGGTGGAATAAAAGTTAAAAGAGAAGTCTGTTTTCTGCACTGAGAACCGGCCACCGAACACCGCCGATGGCTTGGTTCTCCCTCCCCCCGAGTAGAGCGATGCTGACTGTCAGTCAGCATCGCTTCTGCTTTACTTCTCAGTTCTCATTGGAGCGCTGAGCTGTGGAGGGGTGGGAAGCAGCTGTCTCAGCGGCTCATTGAGATGCTGAGACTGCCATAAATCAAGGCAGCTGGCGGATCCAGACTTGGAAGTCAGGATGACGCGCTGCCACAACTGATGGCAGTGACGTCAGTGGAGAGCGGACTTCAGACCGCTCTCCGATGAAAATGGGTCACAGGAGTGCAAAACGAACTGCACTTCTGTGACCCAGAGGAGAAGCCCAGCCTAAAAATCTCAGGCTGGACTTTTCCTTTAAAGGTTATCTCCACTTTTGTGGGGGAAACAAATTCAAATAAAGAAAAAATAATATAGCATATACCATTGCAACACAAGTCATATTGTAATGGAATTTTATTAAAAATGACCTTTCCTTTTCAATCTGTATCTCTGTAATTTTCTGAAAATGCAATGCAATATGGCTACCTGGAGGTGTTCTGGACACAGAATGTGTACAGAATGCCCCCCAGAAACATAATTTCCTGCTTGTGTGATTGGCTCACTGATTTTTCCAGAAGTCTGCACTAAGATACAAGTCAGATTTCAGGCATCCCCTCGAACAAAAATTTCATTTTTGGTGAGATAATCCCAATAAGAACACATCTAAAGGGATGCGGACCCAGCAGCTTTCCTCATTCGAATTCTGGAGGTGCACAGCTGATTGATACAGTAATTATGAAACCATTGCCATTAGACTCACTTTCCCACATGAGCACAGAGAAATACAAAGGGATTTCTTCAAAATAACAAAAGGTAGGAATCTGCAACAAAGTTTGTTAAAATCCCTGCAATGTATCTAGATCACCCGGGGGGGGGGGGATGTTTTTTTCTCAGCAAAAGTGAAGTTACGCTTTAAGTATAAGCATGATGTCAATATATGTCCATATTTGGTTAATGACATCACCTGGGAAACCCGTCCATGTATTTATACTCAGCTGTCAGTCAATGGAGATGTCATTTGCCACTGAGCAGTCGTTGGCAATCAGACATGACAGCAGGATTTTGTCTTGGTGGGGGCCGTTCATCATGATACTTTTTTGGTGAATGAGTAGGGTTACCTACATACTTATTCACATAGGGTGGTATTTGGGTGCCCCCCTTATTGTTAGGGGGCTTATTGGAACCTGAAAGCCCCTTGCCCACAGACCAGCACAACCACCATGTCAGGTGGACCTCCCCCATGTTAATGGGCATGTGGCCTAGTATGGTTCCTAGTCCCAAAAATAGTCACCACACTCTGTAAATGCCCAGGTGGTGTACAGGAATTTAGAAGAGAGTTAGGCATACCTCCGCAATTGCAAAACATAATTAAACTCTTCCATGTCTCATCTATACAAAAACACAAGAATCATATTCCTATCACAAAACCCTTACTGGTTTGGCTAGAATTTTCCTGGGAGCATCCTCCAATTGCTGGAGGGGTTGTACGCAGGAAGGTTTGTTCCTTTATTTATGGTGGTACTATCCTAAAATTAAAAAATTCTGGAAAGACATCTCACCCTGGATACAGAAACGTACCCTCAAGATGATAAAACCTATCCTCCTCCATTATTTTTTTCATAATATACATTTGTCTATTAAATCTTACAAGAATAATGTCACCCCCTCACATGTTGAATGCAACGAAGAACCTCATCCCTAGGTCCTGGAAACAGGGCATATGTCCTACCATTCTTGATTTGAAAAGATAATGTTGAGGGAGGTAGGTGCTATGACAAATATCATAAATTGTGATACGTTCTCCCTATACAAATGATCTGAATTTGGTTATGTATAGCTAGCCTTGTCAATGTATTATCTTCAACCACAGGGTGTGCCCTCCGTTGATGAAGACCTTCATATACATTTTCTGTGCAGCATCACCCACAAAGAAATCCATACAAATCCAAAACAGAAATAAAGGCACTCACTGGTCTTGAATCACTGCAATCTTGTGTAGGCATACATATATAATAGTTGATTAAAATATTTGCCCTACAAACTAAATTTCAGACCATATACCTTGCATATTAAAACTTGCCTAATATTCTGTATCCAGGTATCCTGAATTTCTAGTGGTGAATAACCAAACAACTTTTACATTCAATTCCCCTTTCCCTACAGCTCGCTGTTGCTTTCTACAACACATTTTAGAAATACTGTATATGCTGTGTGTTGCATATTACTTCTAGCAGGGCCGGTGCAAGGATTTCTGCCTACACAAGCGAAGCTCCATTTTGCCCCCCCCCCCCCCCCCAACGGCCACCCACCTCCCTTGCAAAAATATTTCTTTCAATAATTACCCCCCTTCACATATCCCCCCACACAGTAATGCCCCCCCCTTCACATATCCCCCCACACAGTAATGCCCCCCCCCTTCACATATCCCCCCACACAGTAATGCCCCCCCTTCACATATCCCCCCCACACAGTATTGCCCCCCCTTCACATATCCCCCCCACACAGTATTACCCCCCTTCACATATCCCCCCACACAGTAATGCCCCCCCCCCCTTCACACATCCCCCCACACAGTAATGCACCCCTTCACATATCCCCCCACACAGTAATGCACCCCCCTTCACATATCCCCCCACACATTATTGCCCCCCATCACATACCCCCCCCCCACACAGTATTTCCCCATCACACATCCCCCCCCACACACACACATCACTCCCCCCCCCCCACACACACACACACAGCACTGCCCCCCACACACAGCACTGTCCCCCCACAGCACTGCCCCCCCACACAGCACTGCCCTCACACACACAGCACTGTCCCCACACACAGCACTGCCCCCCCCACACACAGCACAGCCCCCCCCCACACACACACAGCACTGTCCCCCCACACACAGCACTGTCCCCCCACAGCACTGCCCCCCCCCACACAGCACTGCCCTCACACACACAGCACTGTCCCCACACACAGCACTGCCCCCCCCACACACAGCACTACCCCCCCCACACACACACACACACAGCACTGCCCCCCACACACAGCACTGTCCCCCCCACAGCACTGCCCCCCCACACAGCACTGCCCTCACACACACAGCACTGCCCCCACACACAGCACTGCCCCCCCACACACAGCACTACCCCCCCCCCACACACACACACACAGCACTGCCCCCCACACACAGCACTGTCCCCCCACAGCACTGCCCCCCCCCCACACAGCACTGCCCTCACACACACAGCACTGCCCCCACACACAGCACTGCCCCCCCCACACACAGCACAGCCCCCCCCCCACACACACAGCACTGTCCCCCCACACACAGCACTGCCCCCCCCACACACACAGCACTGCCCCCCCCACACACACAGCACTGCCCCCCACACCCCATCCATCACATTTCCATATATTTTCCTCCCTTCCCTCTCCACTCCTACCTTTCACAGAGCGGAGAGCAGGAGGCGGGACAATCGTGAACCGAGAGAAGCAACATGTGACGTTCTCCCTCTCTCTGAGTGCCCTGCAGTGCAATCTGGGAGTTGTAGTCACTGCAGAGCACAGGCACCAGAGGGCCAAGTGAAGTCTGTGTGCCTGTGCTCTGTTGGAGAACTACAACTCCCGCCATGCTCTGGGGCTGCCGTCGCCTTCTTTAGGGGAAAGGCTAGGAGGACGGCGCCGCAGCGGTGGAGCCTGCTATTGGACGCAGGCAGCCTGAGCCGTGCCTACCACCACTATAGATCGCCGCCGCCGCGGACCGGACTCTGCGGCTGTGTGCAGCGCGCCCGCCGCTTGCGAGTCTGCGGGAGTCCGGACAATAAAAAAAAAAAATCATCTTTCCGCCCCATCCCAGGCTGCGGACCTGCCCGCCCCAAGCGGCCGCTTGGTCCGCCTGGTGGTTGCGCCGGCCCTGCTTCTAGGAAATATAATGCTTAGGTTGTTTTTTGACCTCCAAAGCTAAGGGGGATATATTTTAGATAATGATGCCCACAAGAAATTGGAGAATTACTCGTTATGCCTTGAGTGGCATATTACTACTATTTTCTGGTATAAATAATACACTTTAGAAGAATAACAAAAAGCATCCAATCTGCCCACGCAGGGGTTTGGATTGGCAATATAACTCAGAGTAGTGCTTCACATACTATCAATCAGATAAAAGAAAACAGAAGCAGTGGTTACATAAAAAAAGAAAACCTAGACAACTTAGACGGGGTCCAGGAAAATCCACAAGGATGTCAATGTCAAACCTGGACAAACTAAATCCCTGAGAATGATGCAATATAAATTCATACTTAGGGAGCGCAGGGCAGCCATAGACAAATGGAGCGGGGGCGTGAGCCTCCAAAGAAGGAAAAGGAGGAAAAAGCACAAGCGAAGGAAAATAGGAAAAAAAGAGAGGAGCCAACAGAAAGAGAAGAAAGAAAGGATAGACAAAGAGGATATATGACTCGGGATCATCAGCCGTGTCAGTCACAGGCATTCAATACTAGCTGGAGGAAGGGAGGGGAAGGCATATTGGAGCCAAGGATTCCAAATCTTTAAATTTGGCATGGAAATCCTTGAGAATTCTAGACATCTGTTCATTGAGCATTAGAGCCATCATCCTACAATCACTAACACCCTGAAAAGGAACCATAGGCTTCCTCCAAGCTTGGGCAATTGTCCTCTTGGCAGACAAAAATAAGTAGATTGGCAGCATCTGTTGGCAGATATAGAGGCTCGGGATAGGGCAGTGCAGCAAAGATAATTTAGCATCCTTGCGGCTAGGCAAGTGAAATAGGGTGTGTAACAGGACAAATACACAGAACCAAAACCCTCTCAAATAAGGGCATCCCCGCAATGGTCACAACCCTGAAAGCAGTGGTCACTGGAGCTGGCATGGGCAATATGAGCTGGGACCCAGTGCCAACATATGAGTACTTTGTATGCCTACGCATTTTGCTATGAAGGACCAGGCCTTATTCCAGTCTACTAGGTCTATCTCAAACGCCAGGTCCTGTTTCCACTGACAAACATATGAGAGCGAAGTAGGGGATGCTCTACTGTTCAGGGATGTGTATATAGTGGAAATGAGAGCAGGCAAACCCAGGGGAATGTTGGCAGATGTGTTTGAAGGATGTTTACCAAAAGGAGAAGGTAGAGGTGCGACGGAGAGATGATATCCAAGTTGAAGTTGAAGGTACTGAAAAAACTCTGATTGAGGAGCTTCATGTGTTTGCCAGAGAGTAGCCCAGATCGGAAAGGACCGAGAGGAACTTGCGTGAAACCATGGGCAGTCCGCTAGAAAAATGCCTGGCTGGTCCATCCCCGGGGACATAAAAGGTTGTGAAGGATAGGCAAAAAAAGCAAAAAGGGAGACATGAGGCTGCCCGAGTATCTGAATCCCATGTTTTCGGGCTGTGCTGCATGATTACTTCAATTTTAATCATAAAAAAATATCCTTTATTTTTTATTTATTTTTTACCACCAAAGTTAAATGGTAATGTGGTTTGTCCAATGAAGTCTTCAAGAAATTGTAGAAATACTACATTTAGTGTGTGGCATACTACTATATATACTTATATATTCTATTTTAATAATAAAAAAATAAACCCTACATCGTCTGGTCCTCCAAAGCTAAAAGATTTGAAATAGACTGTGTGAGGCCTACTTATTGTTTGGGTCCCTGAAAAGGGTGAAAGGTGCCTGAGGAGTTCTCTACAGGTAGAGAACAGGAGCTGAGGCCAATCCCCATTCTATTCACACTTAATCAACAAGGAGTCGAAGAGATGTTTAATAAGTATGCAGTTTTAACCCAACAGAGCTGTGGCTTTGCCCTTCCAAGGATAACTTTGTCTGGTGCTTTGTTTTAGTGGCATTGATCACATACATTGTTAAATAACTATGGTTGGGATTTTAAACTATGATTCTCTGAAGTCATGAAGGCCTCATGCTAGAAAGCTAAACTCATGCTAGAATCAGTGGAAAATACCAATTTAGTATATTCCCCTCTCCTGGGCAAGACCATAAGGATTAGAAAAGTACAGAATAAGAAGAGGAAAAGGGTTTAACCACTTAAGCCCCAAGCCTGTTTTTCAGATTCGGGATTTACAAGACTAAAACAGTTTTTTTTGCTAGAAAATTACTTAAAACCCCCAAAAATTATATATATTTTTTTTCTAACACCCTAGAGAATAAAATGACGGTCATCACAATACTTTTTGTCACACCGTATTTTCGCAGCGGTCTTACAAGCGCACTTTTTTTGGAAAAAATTTACTTTTTAGAATTAAAAAATAAGACAAAAATAAATTTGGCCCAATTTGTTTATATATTGTGAATGATAATGTTACGCTGAGTAAAATGATACCCAACATGTCACGCTTTAAAATTGTGCCCGCTCGTGGCATGGCGTCAAACTTTTACCCTTAAAAATCTTGATAGGCGACGTTTAAAAAATTCTATAGGTTGCATTTTTTGAGCTACAGAGTAGCTCTAGGGCTATAATTATTGCTCTCGCTCTAACGATCGCGGCGATACCTCACATGTGTGGTTTGAATACCGTTTTCATATGGCGGCGCTACTCGCGTATGCGTTCACTTCTGCGCGCAAGCTCGTCGGGACGGGGCGCTTTAAAAAAATGTTTTTTTTTGTTTTCTTATGTATTTTTATTAATTTTATTATTGTTTACACTGAAATAAAAAAAAAAAAAAAATGATCACTTTTATTCCTATTACAAGGAATGTAAACATCCCTTGTAATAGAAAAAAGCATGACAGGTCCTCTTAAATATGAGATCTGGGGTCAAAAAGACCTCAGATCTCATATTTAGGCTTCAATGCAAGAAAAAAAAAAAAAGGAAAATTTGTCATTTAAAAAAATGACAAAAAAAAATTGTCTCTTTAAGAGGCTGGGCGGGACTGACGTTTTGACGTCACTTCCGCCCAGCAGAGCTATGAGGACGGGTGGGGGCCATCTTGCCCTCACTACAGTCCTCACTCTCCAGGCGGCAACATCCGATCTCCTCCGCCGCTACCGACGGCTCCGGTAAGCGGCGGAGGGCGCGGAAAAGCGGCGGGAGGGGGGGGGGGCCCCTCTCCCGCCACCGATAACGGCGATCTCGCGGCGAATCCGCCGCGGAGACCGCCGTTATCGTTTACACGGCAGCCCACTGTAAAGGTGGATATCCCGGTTCTGGCAGCAGCTGCTGCCGTTACCGAGATATTCAGCTTTAAAAATAGGACGTATATATACAGTGGGCGGTCGTTAAGTGGTTAAGAAGTGTGAGGAGTGGGACTACTGACCTTTTGGAGCCCAACAAGCAGCCCTGAATGTGCCAACCTGCCCCATACTTTTAAAAGTTCACAGTCCTATTGGCAGTTTAGTTAACCTTATTTTGTTGGATGCCTGTCTGAAAATGAAACGTGTGGTAAAGTTAGACATTTAGATAATGTTAATTAATGTTAAAATGTTATGAGGATGTTGGGTGCTCACAGTTTATCCTTGACCATCATGGATTTCTGCTGGTTTAATAAAGATTTCTTTATTAAACATGCAGTTTAAATCAAAATAAAGCTGCGGTCTTACCCTTTCAAATATAATTTTGGCTGATGCTTTATTTAGGGGCAAGGGATTACAGCAGTAGTTAAAAGACTATGGTTAGGGATGTGAACTATGATTCTCAGCAGTCAAATTATTATTTTTTCTGTCTGGAAATGTTATTAATATTTTTACCTCTTTTTCAGAGTCCACGACCAACCAAATGATGAAAAATTACCTGTCCCAGGCCTACTTCATTAATATTAGGAAGGGATACAAAGAGCACTCTGTTTCCAAACATTATAGGGAAGTTCATCACAGAGATCTGACAGGGACTTATTTTTAGCCATTGATAAATTGCAATGCAATTGGAGAGGGGGCTCAAATAAGCGGGCCATCTCCAAACTTGAAATGAGTTGGATTTACAGAGTTAAATGTTTAAAACCTTTGGGCTTGAATGTAGACATTGAGATTAATGCCTTTATTGATAACTCATGATTTATATTACCTGACTGTACAACGGAGGTCAGGTCTGAAGTGACTCCATATTTGAGTATATGGACCGGTAACGACTCTATACATGAGTGCCCCAAATCAATTGCAGTAATAGCTGCTATCTATCCAACTTCCCTTACCCATAAGAGATTCCATCTCTCATATCATTCCCTCTGGTGCCCGTTCAATTACTGTGGCTTCTTAACTACCTGGTAATCACCCACCTGGGGATTGATTTGACCCTAAAGGGCAGTGAGTGGGGACACCTTATATGATGGTCTAGACTACAGTTTGGTAACCATTATAATATTTATACATTTTACATTTTTGGTCCATTTTTGACTCCATGGTATGGAATGCATGTAAGACCTGATATCAGTTTATTGATATGGAATGCCGCATCATTCTGCTACTTCTATGTATTTCTTCTATTTATTGGTACCATTCGTTCGCATCCCCCTGCATGCCGCGGATGTTGTCAATCTTCCAGTCGGCATGTAGGGTGGAAGTTATGGTTCTTAACAGGACGGCCTGAATGGGAGGTGGCGTGACAGGTCCCTCTCTGGAGGCCGCCCATGTTGATACTCTGAGTGAGGCGTCGATGCAACCAATCATCTAACAGTCTCGGGAGGAGGAAGTCATGTGTCTGGACGAGTTGGACGAGGGGGTGCTGTGATTAGTTCTCCCCTCTAGGACCGCCCATATTGACACTTGGAATGAGGCTTGGTCTCTAGCCTGTTTCCGGTTCGGTGAACGGAAACGAGGCTTGGTTGAGCCTCTTCCTATATTTATTGTGGTGATTTCAATGCGTCGCCCGTGCCCTTTGAAAACGACAATTCTGTCGAAACTGGTCAGGACGGTGCTACGCAGTGATGTGACCACGCTCCCACGTGACCCCGGAAGCACGGGCGCTCGTTTTTGATTTTAGCTATGCCTGCTTTATTTTAACTTTTTTGTAACTATGTTTGTGTAAATGCATTGGAGCTTTACAATAAACTCCCCCCCCCCCCGTTTTTAAGAAGATAACACACATGTTGCCTCTTTTTTGCTAATTATTATGATCCATGGACTAACACCCACCGGAGCAGATGACATCACCCCCTTTTTTATCCCAGAGGAGGAGATCCTGAGAGGGCTGCAATCCGGAGGACCCTGTCCATCCATAACCTATGCAGAGGTTTGTATCTGCATAAGCACATCAGACCTTATTTCCTGAGGTCCAACAAATCTGTAAGGGTCCCCCCTTAATGTTTGGTTTTGCACTGGAGAAGATATTACGTGGTGGTGGTGTAGAGTGGCTTCACCCCCTGCCCTCACACATCTATCCCCTGCTATTAGAAACCTGGACATCGTTTCTCAGTATCTGAGACTGTTTTTGGTTTACCATATATTGAAACTGTTTGCTGCTTTGGTTCACTCAATTTGTGAATTCAGTTCCACTGGACATTTACGGTTGTCCCGATCAGGACATCTCATGTACTTTTGTTACTTGCTTGAATATATTTAAGTCACTTTTATATATATTTTTTTGTAGAGTGTTTGTGTATGTATACAGAGGTACAAGCCCTCTGGAGTACACTCATCTATATCACTATATTTATTTATTTCAATATGAATACTCATTTATTTTGTTTTACTTAGCGCAACTTATTGTTTTCCTTATTATAGGCCTACTTCATAGTTCACATAAAAGATTTTAGTGCTGCAAAAAAATGTCTAGTGAGTGTATTAGGCAAGGCCAGGATAATCTAATTTTAGCAGATCTTAGAATGTAAAAAACAGTCTCCTGGTCTTCCTAAATGATAAGGATCCCCTATTCATCTGATGATCTAAACCCTCGTACACACGTCCGAGGAACTCGACGGGCGAAACACATCGTTTTGCTCGTCGAGTTCCTTGTGAAGCCGCCGAGGATCTCGGCGAGCCAAATTTTCCCATTCCCACAGAGGAAAAAGAAGACATGCTTTCTTTTTGGCCCGACGAGATCCTTGACGGCTTCCTCTTTGAAAAGTGTACACACGACCAGTTTCCTCGGCAAAAAAAAAAAACCCAGCAAGCTTTTTGTCGTGTGTACGAGGCCTGACTTAATGCAAGGCCATCTTCCAGATACATGTCTTTTTTCATGGACAGCAGTCAATTATTATAATATGGATGTGCTTATTTTACCCTATAAGGTGGAAACTGATTCTGGATGCCTGTAGCCTACTGAGGCTTTGTAGGAAGAACTGCAGCACTGATGTATTTTGAGTATGTACTAACATTAAAGTGCTATTTAATAATAAGAAACATGTTATACTTCCCTGCTCTGTGCAGTGGTTTTGCATAGAGCAGCCCAGGTCCTCCTTTTCTTGGGTTCCATGGCGGTGCTACAGGCTGCTTCCTCCTACCGAGTGCCCCCCACAGCAAGCAGCTTGCTTTGGGGGCATCCAAGCAGGTCCACTCTTGATCCGCTGCTCTGTGTGTCTATTTACTTACATCACGCACAGTCCATCACAGCCAGTGCACCTCTCTCTCCTCATTTTCTCACTGGCTGTGATTGGCTGCCTCAGCCAATGAGGATTGTGAGTCCCTGGAGAGCCAAAACCATTGTGCACATCGCTGTGTCGCGATGGGGCTCAGGTAAGTATTAGGGGGCTGGAGGGCCTGCTGCATAGAATGCATGAAGGTAAACAACTTTGAGCCTTTACAACCACTTTAAGGTGTATGTTGCCCCGATATTTTATATTTTTGATATGTGTCTGTGTTACCATGTACAGTGCCTTGAAAAAGTATTCATACCCCTTGAAATTTTCCACATTTTGCCATGGTACAACCAAAAACGTACAAGTAAATGTATTTTATTGGGATATTATGTGATAGATCAACACAAAGTGGCACATCATTTTGAAGTGGAAGGAAATGATGAATGTTTTTTAATTAACAAATAAACATGTTAAAAGTGTGGCGTGCATTTGTATTCAGCCACCCTAAGTCAATACTTTGTAGAACCACCTTTCGCTGCAATTACAGCTGCAAGTCTTTTTGGGGATGTCTCTACCAGCTTTGCACAGTGACATTTTTTCCCAATCTTCTTTGCAAAATAGTTCAAGCTCTGTCAGGTTGGATGGAGAGCATCTGTGAACAGCAATTTTCAAGTCTTGACACTGATTCATAATTGGATTTAAGTATGGACTTTGACTGGGCCATTCTAAGACAAGAATATGCTTTGATCTAAACCATTCCATTGTAGCTCTGGCTGTATGTTTAAGGTCATTGTCCTGCTGGAAGGTGAATCTCTGCCCCTCTCAAGTCTTTTGCAGACTCTAACAGGTTTTCTTCTAAGATTGCCCTGTATTTGGCTCCATCCATCTTAACATTGAATCTGACCAGCTTCCCTGTCCCTGCTGAATAAATATATCCCCACAACATGATGCTGCCACCATCATGTTTCACGATGGGGATCTTGTGTTCAGAGTGATGTGCAGTGTCAGTTTTCTGCCACATGTTTGCTGTGTCCCCCATATGGCTTCTAGCAAACTGCAAAAATAACTTCTTATGGCTTTCTTCAACAATGGCTTTCTTAGTGAGACTCTTCTGTAAAGGCCAGATTTGTGGAGTGTATGACGAATAGTTGCCTGTGGACAGATTCTCCCACCTGAGCTGTGGATCTCTGCAGCTCCTCCAGAGTTAACATGGGCCTCTTGACTGCTTCTCTGGTCAATGCTCTCCTTGCCAAGCCTGTCAGTTTAGGGGGACAGCCATGTCTTGGTAGGTTTGCAGTTGTGCCATACTCTGCATTTTTAGATAATAGATTGAACAGTTCTTTGTGAGATGTTCAAAGCTTGAGATTTTTTTTTATAATCTAACCCTGCTTTAAACTTCTACACAACATTATACCTGACCTGTCTGGTGTGTTCCTTGGCCTTTATGATGCTGTTTGTTCACTAAGGTTCTCTAACAAACATCTGAGGGCTTCACAGAACAGCTGTATTTATACTCAGATTAAAATAACAGGTGAACACTATTTACTAATTTGGTGACTCATGAAAGCAATTGGTTCTAATAGATTTTAGTTAGTGTAATCAGAGTAAAGGGGCTAAATACAAATGCACGCCAAACTTTTCAGATATTTATTTGTAAAAAAAATTGAAAAACATTCATAATTTTCCTTCCACTTTACAATTATATGCCACTTTGTGTTGGTCTATCACATAAAATCCCAATAAAATTAATTTATGTTTTCGGTTGTAACATGACAAAATGTGGAAAATTTCAAGGGGTATGAATTGTTTTCCAAGGCACTGTACTACAGTGTACAAGCAAAGTGTTTATATACCACCAGAAACACCATCTTTATGTGGCTTTGTGGGCTTCCCTGGTGCCCTGGATTACTCACACAAACGGAAAAATATACTGCTAGGCTGAAAAACCTCTGTCCACATTTGGTCTCAGCATTTATATGACTTTGGTATATTATTATTATACAGGATTTATATAGCGCCAAAAGTTTGTGCAGCGCTTTACAACATGGGGGCAGACAGTACAGTTAAAATACAATTTAATACAGGAGGGATTAGCGAGCCCTGCTCGTTAGAGCTTACAATCTAGAAGGGGTATAGACACAAGACTGTATATTACTCTGAAATCAGGGGCTTATGAGAATACCGTATTTTCCGGCGTATAAGACGATTTTTTGCATCCAAAATCATGCCCCAAAAGTCGAGGGTCGTCTTATACGCCGGGTACCTGTTGTCAGACGGCGGCCATCCATTATTCAAAAGCCGCACCTCCTCCTCTGACTGTTCCGTGATAGGCAGAACACAAATTTTCCCAGCAGAGCCTCTGTTCAGTGTTCCGCCTATCACAGATGCCTTCTCATCTTGAGCCTCGGCCTCGGACGAGAGGACATCCGTGATAGGCGGAACACTGAACAGAGGCTCTGCTGGGAAAATTAGTGTTCCGCCTATCACGGAACAGCCTGAGGAGGAGGCGCGGCTTTTGAATAATGGAAGGGAATGGAATGGCACAGTGAGGCATGTATAGATGGCACAGTGAGGCATGAATAGATGGCACAGTGAGGCATGTATTGATGGCACAGTGAGGCATGTATAGATGGCACAGTGAGGCATGTATAGATGGCACAGTGAGGCATGAATAGATGGCACAGTGAGGCATGTATAGATGGCACAGTGAGGCATGTATAGATGGCACAGTGAGGCATGTATAAATGGCACAGTGAGGCATGTATAATGGCACAGTGAGGCATGTATAATGGCACAGTGAGGGGTCATCTTATACAGTGAGTATATCCCAAAACCAACATTTTAGCTGGAAAATTAGGGGGTTGTCTTATACGCCCAGTCGTCTTATACGCTGGCAAATACGGTAGTTAAATGTTCTCTTCATGGCACCATAGAATATGTTGGTGCTTCTGTGTATAAATAAGTAATTAACCGATTCTAGTCACACTGTCAGTATAATTAATGTTGAAGTGTCCGTAGCTGCTACAAACTGTAGATTGATAGCAGCTGGATGGATGGTATACATCCCACAGGCTGAATCCAAAATGAACCATCACTAACTAACTGAAATAAGAGCAGTAAATGACATGATTATCATGGAAGCGGTGTTGCTATCTTTACATGTAGTCCTTCCTCCTTTTGTATTGCGCTTCCAAGTTTTAATTGGATTATTATTCTTAAAAGAAGCAAAAACATTTAGTACTGCAACAAGCAATTAATTTAATTGTGCATTTCAGTCTTTTTACAGCTCCATTTCCCAAGCTAAAAATCAATAGCGATATGCCTGTACAAAGAAAACATCCTGATGTATACTGCATGACATTCTGCTTCAAAGACAAATTTTACAACATGTAACAGATTTTAGTCAGGGAGATTTATTCAAGTTTCTTGATGTTTGTGAAAGATGGATCCCTCAAACACAGCTGATGCTATCTTAATCTGCATATATCCCTTTTATGTATGTGTTTCAAGAGTACTATTTGCATAACATAGTGCAATTTCATTTATGAATGGTTTAGAATCATGGTCATTAAAATACATATACACACAATAAAATATAAAGATGTCAGAGTGATACAATTTAGCATCAACAAATTAAAAGGACAGAGGTCAGTATGGACATCTCTATACTGTTTATGCTTGCATTAGCAGCTTTCTGCGTTTTCTCCATCTCTGTATTTTTGTTTGAATAAGGGAGATGCACATAGATAGGCAGGTGTTTCACTAAATGCCATGCCCAGCCAGTACAGTGGGTGAATGGTTGGCACGTCTACCTTGCAGCTCTCATTTCATCAGTTCAAATCCCACCCACAACACAACTTGTATGACATTTGCAATGTGCCTTTGTGGGTTTCATTCCATACTTTAACCCAGGGATCCTCAAACTACGGCCCTCCAGCTGTTGCGGAACTACACATCCCATGAGGCATTGTAAAACTCTGACATTTACAGACATGACTAGGCATGATGGGAATTGTAGTTCCTGAACAACTGGAGGGCCAAAGTTTGAAGACCCCTGCTTTTACCACTTCAGCCCTGGAAGATTTGGCTGCTCAACGACCAGGCCGTTTTTTTTTTTTGGGATAGGGCACTGCATCGCTTTAACTGACAATTGCACATGCGACACTGTACTCAAACAAAATTGACATCCTTTTTTTCCCACAAATAGAGCTTTCTTTTGTTGGTATTTGATCACCTCTGCGGTTTTTATTTTTTGCGCTATAAACAAAAGAAGAGTGACAATTTTGAAAAAAAACCCACAATGTGTTTTACTTTTTGCTATAATAAATGTACAATTTTTTTATTTACACAAATGTTTTCCTCAGTTTAGGCTGATATGTATTCTTCTACATATTGTTGGTCTAAAAAATAGGGGATAGATTTATGGCGATTTTATTAACCACTTGCTTACTGGGCACATAAACCCCCTTCGTTCCCAAGCGAAATTTCAGCTTCCGGCACTGCGTCGCTTTAACTGACAATTGCGCGGTCGTGCGACGTGACTCCCAAACAAAATTGGCGTCCTTTTTTCCCCACAAATAGAGCTTTCTTTTGGTGGTATTTGATCACCTCTGCGGTTTTTATTTTTTGCGCTATAAACAAAAAAAGAGCGACAATTTAAAAAATATATATATTTTTTTTACTTGTTGCTATAATAAATATCCCAATTTTTTTTTTAAAAAAACTCTTTTTTTTCTCAGTTAAGGCCGATACGTATTTTTCGACGTATTTTTGTAAAAAAAAAAAAAAAAATCGCAATAAGCGACTGGTTTGCGCAAAAGTTATAGCGCCTACAAAATGGGGAACAGAATTATGATTTTTTTTATTATTTTTTTTTTTACTAGTAATGGCGGCGATCTGCGATTTTTATTGGGACTGGGATATTGCGGCGGACGTATCGGACACTTTTGACACAAATTTGACGCCATTCACATTTATACAGCGATCAGTGCTATAAAAATGCACTAATTACTGTATAAATGTGACTGGCAGGGAAGGGGTTAACACTAGGGGGTGAGGAAGGGGTTAACTGTGTAGCCTGGGCGTGTTCTAACTGTGTGGGGGGAGGGGGGTGACTGGGGGAGGTGACCGATGCTGTGTCTCTATGTACAAGAGACACAGATCGGTCTCCTCTCCTCTGACAGCACGTGGAGCTCTGTGTTTACACACAGAGCTCCACGTTCCTGCTGTCACCTACCGTGTCACCGACGATCGCGTGTACCCGGCGGACATCGCGGCCGCCAGGTACACGCATCGGGTCTTCGGCGATGCGCCGGGACAGTTTTTACCCGCCGCGCGCCACCCAGTGGCGCGCGCGGGTAATGCACATAAAAGGCCGTGTTTAAACGGCCACTTGGCACTTGAGAGCCGCGCTGCGGACGTATTTTGTCTATAGCGCGGATCTCAAGTGGTTAATATATTTTTTTTGTGGTGGCGATCACCAATTTTTATATTGCGGCAGACAAAGCGGACACTTTTGACACTTTTTTGGACCAGTGACATTTATACAGCGATTAGTGCTATAAAAATGCACCGATTACTGTAAAAATGGCAGGGAAGGGGTTAACACTAGGAGGTGATGAAGGGGTTAACTGTGTTTCCTAATGTGTGTTCTAACTGTAGGGGGATGTAACTGTCTAGGGAAAGAGATTGATTATTGTTCATACATGAACACATGATCAGTCTCCTCTCCCCTGAGAGAACCGGAGGCGTCTTAAAGAGCCAACGTACAGCTATGGCAGCTCACGCAGGGGGGCCAGCCTGCCGCAGTATAACTGTGGCGGCTGGTCCGGAAGCGGTTAAAGACATGCTGGTAGGTCAATGGGCTCCTGTCTAAAGAGGACAGGAATGATGTGAATTTACAATATAGGTAGGGTGCTGTGGAAACTGTTGGTGCTATAAAAATATTGTAATTATTGGGGTGGCCAGTTGGTTCCAACAATGAAAAAATAATATTAATGTCGAAGGCCCAGATTTACATACATTGGCGCATATTTATGCCGGCGTAGCGTATCTTTTTTAGGCTATGCCGGCGTAGCGCAGAGAGCCAAGCATAGTATTCACAAAGCACTCGCCCCCAAATCTACGCTGGGTTTCCTCGGCGTAAGCCAGCGTAGGTGGAAGTGGGCGTGAGCCATGCTAATGAGGTGTGACCCCATGTAAATGATAGACTGGGCGTCATAAAGATATGAATAACGTACAGCGCATGCGCCGTCCCGTGGCCGCATCCCAGGGCGCATGCTCAGAATCACGTCGAAACAACTGCCTAAGATACGTCGAATCACTACCTACGACGTGAACGTAACCTACGCCCAGCCCTATTCACATACTACTGCCCCCTCAAAGGCTACCAAGGTTGTTTTGGACTGCTAAAGTAATTTATACAGATCCCCCCCTCATCTCTCCCCCTCCACATACAATATACAGAGAATTCACTTCAAGGACTTATTGGTGGACTAATGTATTACATATCATACTATTTAGCAGTGCCACTACCCATTTTTTTTGGCCTTTAATCCCTGCGCCAAAGCTTCACTACTGTGGTCCTCAGGAAAAACACAGTTTGTAGGGACCGACTTTTCATCTCAAAATAATCAGTAATGAAATAAATCAATATACTCATGTACGGTTCCATTACTCTGCTGAACCATAATTCTGAAGTTGCTGCAAACTTATGTACATCTCGCAATTCCGTTTCAACTGTTTCACGACATTTGTTGTACAGAGCAGGGATTGCAACTTCTGAAAAATAATTACAAGAGGGTGCGCAATAGCGCTTATCAAGGGTTTGAATTCATTTTTTAAACCCGTTTTCTTTAACAGTGGTCACGGGAGCCATATCTTTAGCCAGGTGAAATGCTTTTGCGTCCATTATTTCTTTGTGCCTGGGAGAGGTTGTTGGGTATGCATTGAATAATGTTGCTTTAATTTACGTTTGTTTTGTCTGGCTGCAGGTATTTTGTGATTGAGCGGTTTTGTTTTTCAGTACCAGCTCATACTGTTGTATGTGAATATGTTTCAGGTGATTAAAGAAATTGGTGGGGTTACCCTTTGGTGCTGAAACAATGGCTAAAAATTGCTTGCAGTATATGGTTTGCTGAGTATTATCATCTGGTTTGAAACTGAAATAATTATGAAAAAAGAGGGCCTATTTTAACGTGCATGAATCGCAGGGTGATACTGCGAATGCACCTATTAGAGATGTGCCAACGCCCCGATATTGCAGGAATTTGAGTGAAAACTATTAGATTGGGCTTTAAAGGCACACAGAACAATTTGTATAGAAAAAGCTAGAAATTTATTAATATGAAATATCATAGAATCAAACAGACGTAAAATCAAAATTTAGAAATTAAGTCAGTAATTGGTACTACAAGGGTAATAACAACAACTATACAGTCTTATTATACACAAGCTTCGTTAAGAAAGCACAGTTAAAGATACAATCGTGTGTTGTATATCCCAGGTAGTAATCCGGAGGTTAATGGAGGGCTTGCTCTACATGTTACGCGCTTAGCGCTTCCTCACGTTAATACCTTATTGGCGTCATTCTCTCCATCGGGGACACCCGCGGACTCTTGTGCTATCTGGGCCTTCAGGACTTTGCTTTGCCAGTCTTATATATTTTCCTCTGCTCTACTGATTGAGGATCTATAGACTGCTCTGGTAGATCTACCTATCTACCCACTTGTGCCTAGCCCAGTTTATTTAGCACTGAACCACCGCGTTTGTACACCCCCGGATTTGAATCCTTTTTGCTTACCAGCAATTGACTGCTCCAACACCATTACTTTTATAGTTTTGTGTTTATGATAATACCCCTACAATAGGCTGGATCAATACTAACGGTATACCCAGCCACTGTGGGGATAACACATAATCGTCGCTTGTTTACTCCCAACGCGGCCTATTTATGCAATATCTATGCTCCTGAGGAAGCGCTAAGCGTGTAACATGTAGAGCAAGCCCTCCATTAACCTCCGGATCACTACCTGGGATATACAACACACGATTGTATCTTTAACTGTGCTTTCTTAACGAAGCTTGTGTATAATAAGACTGTATAGTTGTTGTTATTACCCTTGTAGTACCAATTACTGACTTAATTTCTAAATTTTGATTTTACGTCTGTTTGATTCTATGATATTTCATATTAATACATTTCTAGCTTTTTCTATACAAATTGTACTGTGTGCCTTTAAATCCCAATCTAATAGTTTTCACTCAAATTCCTGAAACTGAAATAAGCCCACACTTCAGAATAAAATCCTTTTTTTTGGTACTAAAACAATGTCTGGGTTTTTATCAAGCTTACTTGCACATTGCTCTGCCTCATTCATTATTCTACTCTGTTTAGTTTATGTTTGTTTCTAACTTCTTGACTGTCACATCCGCTATTCTGATGCAGTTAACAAGTGCATCTGGCTCGTACAAAAACCTGATGTGACGTCAACTTCAATGCGTCATTGCGCCCCCACCTGCTGTGAGTGATTCTGTGTTATCTTGAGAACAGAACAGACGAGAGTTATGCTTCTCTCCTGTCCTTGAAAATATAATTGGCTAATTTGGCCGAATTGTAGAAATCCAACAAAACCAACAACCACCAGTGACTACACTGATCCAGAAGACCCCAGCTGGGCTAAAGAGCCCTGTATATTATATTCTCCAATCACTAAGGTGCTACAGCTCTTTTAGTATTATACTGAGGGGGGTGGTGGACATGCACCTAATAGAGAAAATAAAACAAGAGAGTGCACAGTCATCTGCCCTAGTGTAACAATGTTTATTCAGACAGGAATAAAAACACTTGCAGCTAATACACTGACATTTAAAAGGATGAAACAGCGTGTTTATAAGTGAATCCTCCTCTCATGAGCCGTATCTGTAATATGTAAGGGAAATCTGTGAGCCGAGACCTGATGAACGTGGTAAACTGCCCGGATACAGCTCCAGCACTCCTGGTCTACTGCGCATGCGTCCGGACCAGCCGCGCCACAACCGCTATACGTCTGTATGCTGGGGTTACTATGAAAATGCATTTTGGAGGCGTGGCCTCCTTTATCAAGTCACGCACACCATAAGGCTGCCCTCAAAATTTTCACTCGCCTGCTCGCATTTGGCGAGTGAAAAAATGAGGGTTGCGAGTGTGGACAGGGCTGTGGTGTCCCGGGAATGCATAGCCAGTGTCCCCCCGCTGTGCACAGGCTCGCAGCGTGGCTATTGCAATAGGAGTCAAACAGCCACCAGGGACCGCCCCCTCCACCTCCCTCCTGCCACACATCCCGCCCAGATTAGGCTCACATCACTGACTTTCAATGGGAGTCAAACAGCCACCTGGGACAGCCCCCTCCACCTCACTCCTGCTGCACATCCCCACCCACATTAGGCTCACTTCGTGGGCTTTCAATGAGAGTAAAACAGCCGCCCGGGACCTCCCCCTCCACCTCCCTCCTGCCGCACATCCCCGCCCAGATTAGGCTCACTTCGTGGGCTTTCAATGAGAGTAAAACAGCCGCCGGGACCGCACCTTCACCTCCCTCCTGCCGCACATCCCCGCCCAGATTAAGCTCACTTCGTGGGCTTTCAATGAGAGTAAAACAGCCGCCCGGGACCGTCCCCTCCACCTCCCTCCTGCCGCACATCCCTGCCCAGATTAGGCTCACTTCGTGGGCTTTCAATGAGAGTAAAACAGCCGCCAGGACCGCACCTTCACCTCCCTCCTGCCGCACATCCCCGCCCAGATTAAGCTCACTTCGTGGGCTTGCAATGGGATAAAAACAGCCGCCTGGGACCGCCCACTCCATCTCCCTTCTGCCGCACATCCCTGCCCAGATTAGGCTCACTTCGTGGGCTTGCAATGTGATAAAAACAGACGCCTGGGACCGCCCACTCCACCTCCCTTTTGTCACACAGCTAAGTGGGGCGGTGCATATCTCTGCAGGGAAGTCCTAAGTGGGCGGGCTCGAACACACTCGGTCCGCCCTCAGTGAGTATCATGCTTGACCCCCGTGACAAAAGCAGGAGAATGGTAAATAATAAACATAACTGTGTGCTGTGAATGGAAGCTGCACGTTCCGGAGGCATTGGTATAATGGGAGATTAAACAAGATGTGCTGGGAGGAAAGGGGGGGGGGGGGTGAGAGTCTAAATGTGCTGGATTGGGGTTAGAGTTAATAGAAGGCATATGTATAATAGTTTTGGGGGGATTTGAATTGATGGCATAGGTCTGAATCATACCTAAACCTCCAATTCCACCCCCCCTCCACTCTATCATACCTAAGCCTCCAATTCCACCCCTCCCCAATCTGTTATACCAATGCCTCCAATTCCATCCATAGATTGGGGGAGGGGTGCAACTGGAGGCATTGGTATAACAGATTAGTGGAGGGGGGTGGAATTGGAGGCTTAGGTATGATGGGGAGGGGGCAGATCTGGAGGCATATGTATGATGGATTGCGGGGGGGGGGTATTGAAAGCAAAGATGTGCTGGATTGGGGGGGGGGGGTTAGAGGCATAGGTGTGCTGGAGAGGGGTGATTGGAAGACGAGGTGTGCTGGGGGGTCGTTAAAAGCACAGGTGTGCTGGGGGGCAGGGTTGCAAACTTTCAGTACATTTACGAACAGTTTGTAAAATCTGTACTTTTTGCATCTGTCCTTGAATGTCCATTATGGACATGTAGGCTGCATGTCCGTCACTGAAATTCATCAACTGATGCAACAATTATGGATTTTACAAACTGTTTGTAAATTTACTGAAATATGGCAACCCTGCTGGGGGGTGGGAGGGTCGTTAAAGGCACAGGTGTGCTGGGGAGGTGGGCGTAAGGAGGCAGAGATATGCTGGGAAGAGGAATTATATGTATCTAGGGGAGGGTGGACACATTAGAGGACTGGGGGAGGCATTGGAGGTGGAGGTGTACCGGGGGAGGTGTTGGAGGTAGAGGTGTACTGGGGGGAGGAGAAACAAAACCAGAGAAATTTCTTTCTTAACTTGTTACTAACCAGCCTGCTAACCAACCACATTTTCCTGTCTGATGAGGCTGAGCTGATGGTCACTGGTGAGGCTGCATTGATGGACACTAATCAGGCTGCACTGATAGGCACTGGTGAGGAGGCACTGATGGGGCCGCACTGATAGGCTCCTTTCCTGGGCACTGATAAAGTTGTTGTTAATATTTATTTTTGTAACTTAATTTTGCATAAAAAATTTAGCAGTGTAATTTCATGAGATATTTCTGAGGGCGTGTTTAGGGGCAGAATCGGGATAGGGCAGAGTAGGGGTTGGGTGGGGCAGCTGGTGGCGAGTAACTCCTAAGGCCTGGCTAGTAGCTCAAGACTTGAAATTTTGAGCCCTGTCATAAGGGAATGGCTCCTTATATAGATTTTTACCAGTGAACAAAATAATCCTCTATATCAGTTTGTGTATATATTATAAACACAAACTTATATAGAGGATTAATTAGTTTATTGGTAAAAATCTATATGAGGAGCCATTCCCTTACGGTGTGCATAGGCGTGACTTGATAAAGGAGGCCGTGGCTCTGAAACGTGTTCTTATAGCAACCCAAGTGTGCAGACGTCTAGCGCCTACATCTCCATGTGTCATGGTCTGCTTTCATCACTGTACAGCTTACCATGGTCATTGGGCCTCTGGACTCAAATATTTCCCTTACATCTTACAGAGACGGTCCAGGAGAGGAGGGTTCAATTATAAATACACTGTTTCTTTGCCTTTTAAATGTTAGTGCATTTGCTGCAAGTATTTTTCATTAGGGCAGATGATTGTGTGCTCTGTTGTTTTGTTTTCTGAATTTTAGAAATGCTGTATTAAGTTGTGTGGGGGATGGGGGGTTGAATTGAGATTGCGATCTTTTAACGACTAATCATGCAACTCTAATAGGACACAATAAATAATTTTCCAAAGTCTTAGGGCTCTTTTTACATAGGCGGCCCGTTCAGGTCCGCCTGCCAGTTTTTTTGGCGGACCTGAACGGGCGCTCCGTGCTCCTCTATGGAGCCGCGGATTTCAGTGGTGACATGCCCGCTGACATCCTACTTTTCCATCTGTCTGGCGGATCGGATCGGGTGAACACGGACAGACGGTCCATGTTCATCCGATCCCCCCATAGAGGAGAGCGGAGAAAAGACAGGTCGTTTCCTGCACAGTGTGCGGGGGCCACCCTGTCATCCGCCGGCTCAGCGGGGAGCAAGCGGAGGTTCACGGGGCGGATCATTACTGATCCGCCCCGTGTGAAAGGGGCCATAAGTGTCATATTTATTTGGACTCTACTTAGTTCTTGCTAATTCAATACTTTCCAAGACAAACCATTCTGTTTAAATTCTAACGTAATGTAATTTTTAAGGACATCCAATTCACTTTGAATGCAGGCTGTGACTGCACAACAAAATATCAAAAACTATAAGTGTGGAAAAAAAATTGTGCACTGCTGTGTGGGTTGTGGCACCTACCGAAAGTGTACATTTTAAATTAAAAGCACCACAACCAACTACAGGTGTAACTGGAGCTGCTGGGATATGCAGTAAGACATGCATTTTACAGCAAATGTGTCTGACAGAGACCATATGGATGTATTGTGGCTGAAGAGGAACTTTACAAGAGGACCTTGTTAAAATAGAGAGGTGGGCAGCTACAGTATATGGAAGATGAGGTTTAATATTGAAAAATATATAGTAATGCTTTTGGGAGCTAAATACTGTATATGATTGCAAGTTACTTGTTAAGAGAGAACTTCTTGAAGAATTGAAGATCAAAAAGGATCTGGGATCCTAGGAGATGACAGACCCAACAATAGCATGCAATTCCAAGCTGAAGTAAGCAAGGCTTAGCAGATTGTTAGCTTGCATTAACAAAAGTATTTACTCAAGAGACACTTTACTCAAGCCACTTCATGAGCATGCCATCCAGTTTTGATCACCAATCCTCAGGAAGTATGTGCTTGAAATGGCGAGAGTCCATAGAAGGGCAATAACGCTAATACACAGACAGTTATGAGGAATGACAGCAAATATTACATTTATATTACATTTATTCTCCCTGGAGGTAAGGTGTTTAAGAGGGGATATGATCGCAATATACACATTTCAGTATAAAATACACAAACGTTAATTTTAGAGAGCACAAATGCAAAAAATTAAAATTTTTAGGTAAAATCTAAAAGTGACACAGAGTAAAAAGATACCCAGCAGTGGTGGCCCATCCATAGGGGTGCACGGGCACCGCCCCCCAAGGCTAGTCACCATATAAAAAAATCCAAAAAAGGGTCCTTTAAAAAAAGTCCAAGTGCACTGTGTAGGCCGCCGGACACAGCGCTCTATGGGTAGCATGAGGTCTATGCAATCATGTGATTGCATGTAAAATGCTTCCTTTGCAGGGTTTTGTGAGTCATTCCGGCACAAAGCACTGCGCCTTAATGCTATCGCCCTGCAGGCATTCCTCTTGCTGTGGGGTTTTCTGTTGGTAGGTGGGCGGTGCTTTCTCCTGGCAGCAGCATCACTTCCAGGTTCTGTGCCAGTGGGAAATCGTAATCCTGACCCCGCAGACCCCACTGGATCAGACAGAGACATGTGCTTGGCAGGAGAGGAGATGCTTCTCCCATTCACCAATCTCTCTCTTATCTATCTGTCTATCTATCTATCTATCTATCTATCTATCTATCTCTCATTCTCCCCCTCCCATCCAATGTCTGCGTATGTATGTATATCTGTCTGTCTGTATGTATATATGTTTGTCTGTCTGTATATCTGTATATCTGTCTGTCTGTATGTATATCTGTCTGTATATCTGTCTGTCTGTATATCTGTCTGTCTGTCTGAATATCGGCATGTATATCTGTCTGTCTGTATGTATATCTGTATATCTGTCTGTATGTATATCTGTCTGTCTGTATATATGTCTGTCTGTATATCTGTCTGTCTGTATATCTGTCTGTCTGTCTGTCTGTATGTATATCTGCATGTATATCTGTCTGTCTGTATGTATATCTGTTTGTCTGTCTCTTTTCCCCCCTCCCACCCAATGTCTGTCTGTCTATCTCTCATTCTCCCCCTCCCACCGAATGTCTGTCTATCTCTCATTCTCCCCCTCCAGCCCAATGTCTGTCTGTCTATCTATCTATCTATCTATCTATCTATCTATCTATCTATCTATCTATCTATCTATCTATCTGTCTGTCTATTTATCTATCTATCTTTTTCTCCCCCTCCCACCAAATATCTGTCTGTATATTTATCTATCTATCTTTCATTCTCCCCCTCCCACCCAATATCTTTGTCTATCTATCTATCTATCTATCTATCTATCTATCTATCTATCTATCTATCTATCTATCTATCTATCTATCTATCTATCTATCTATCTATCTATCTTTTTCTCCCCTCCCATCCAATATCTATCTATCTATCTATCTATCTATCTATCTATCTATCTATCTATCTATCTATCTATCTATCTATCTATCTTTTTTCTCCCCCTCTCACCCAATATCTATCTTTTTCTCCCCCTCCCATCCAATATCTGTCTGTCTATTTATCTGTTAGATAGACAGACATTGGGTGGGAGGGGGAGAATAAGAGATAGATAGATATATAGATAGATAGATAGATAGATAGATAGATAGATAGATAGATAGATAGATAGATAGATAGATAGATAGATAGATAGATAGATAGATAGATAGATAGATAGATAGATAGATAGACAAAGATATTGGGTGGGAGGGGGAGAATGAAAGATAGATAGATAAATATACAGACAGATATTTGGTGGGAGGGGGAGAAAAAGATAGATAGATAAATAGACAGACAGATAGATAGATAGATAGATAGATAGATAGATAGATAGATAGATAGATAGATAGATAGATCTGTCTGTCTGTCTATTTATCTATCTTTTTTATCTGTCTGTATATCTATTTATCTGTCTGTCTATTTATCTATCTATCTGGAGCACCAGCCACCACTAATACCCAGCATTATGAGCCTTGAAATTGCGTGTGCCTGTGAAATGGCGACAAACTCAGTGCCCTATATTTTACATAGCTTTGCCATGCCATGCTTTCAAATCCCCTACAGGTCATCAGTTTAGAGTTACCCAGGAGCTCTGTTTCTTAAATTATTATCCTCACTCTGGAGTGTGAGGGGATATGTAACGTTGGATTGTATGTGCTTGGGTGTCATTTTAATCTTTAAAAAAAAAAAAAAAACTTGAACTGGAGAAAATAGAAAAGACAAAAAAGCATTTTTGCTTGCACATGATTGGATGATGGAAATCAGAGTCTACAGTTTATTTCCCTTTAGTAAATAACACCATTGGAATGACTGATGCACTTTATCTTATCACTGGACTTCTGTGTGGGGCATTTTATCAACTACCAACATCTCAACATAATGACCTAATGAGTTGAATTTCATCTACATGATTAAATGGAATGTATGCCATTGTTTTATTTTTATGAAACATGTTTGTAAGACATTTGCTTTTTAATTGGACTCTATAAGTGGTTTGAATGCTACACCTTATCTCCTATTTTGCCTATAGAACCCTACTTGGTAATACCTTTTTTAAAGTGTTTTCTTTTTTTATAACAATCATGTTATACTTACCTGCTCTGTGTAATGGTTCTCTTCTAGTGTTCTCTCTTGGCCCCTCCCTCCTGCCTGGTGCCCCCATAGCAAGCTGCACACAGAAGGTTTCTTACCTGTATGCATAGAATGCATGAAGGTAAAAAACCTTAAGCTTTTACAACTCCTTTAAATTGCTGAATGGGGCTGTTCATAATGTTTTAAAGCAAAACAGCAATTGTTGCATACTAAGACAATGTTTTCTAATTTTAATGCTTGTGGGAAAAGGTGGTATATTCTTTTTATATATATTTTTTCAAATTAGTTTCAATTTTTCAAATAATTGCTTTTGCTCTTTTCCACTATTCTGACTTTTTTTTATAGTGTATGTTAACCCCTGCTCTGCATCAAAATAATGTTACAGAGCATGCCTACTGAGTGTATGACAGTTTGAACTCTTTGCATCACCATTTTAGCCAGATGCCTGTACAGCCTGATAACCCCTTCCCTACAATATTATCTATCCAAATCTTACTATAGAACCCATTGCCAACCTGGCAGGTATAGGAATCTTAATAGATGTTGATTGTGAGAGCTGGCTGATTGAAGCTACTGGGTGCCGAAGGTAGTGTAAAGAAAAGTAGTTCAATTACTCACAGAAATTACTACTTTCATGGGGAGTTTTTAAATACAGGGTTCAAAGCAAGTACTGTTGGTCCATCTTTGCATACTGTTTCCATTCAGTGGTTAATATAAAGCTGATAGGAAATAGGCAATAAAGTAGAATGAACAAGAAGAGTAATACCATGACTTGCAAATTCAATTTCCTGTAGCTAATCAAATCCTCCTTTTGGCTAATAAAGAAGCTTTTCTTGTTAAGCCATAAAATACCAGCAAGACATCTGAACATTGCATTTCTTTGCACATGGTCATTTTGTCCTGTTAGGTAAACTGTTATGTTAACACGGTTTGAGGCCGCAGCTTGAGTAATGAGGTAGCCTAGGGCAGAGTAGATTAACGTCTTAAACATCCTTGTTCAGTGTGGCCATACTTTTCTTTACCTTGACAATTTGTTTTCATCTGCTGTGTTGTTAAAAAAGGCATTTTGCAGGTCTCTCCTTAAAATGATATTTGCTTGGCAATCATGTTAGTCCAAAGCTACAGAACTTCACTGACACGGAACAAATATTTTGAGTTCTGATGTAAAGGGTATGTAAATCCTAATAATGAACTTAATTTATTTGGCCCTTTTGTGTTAGGTAATTATACCATTAGAAGTGTTTTGTTATATCTATTTGATAATTACAATATATACTTGCTGACTCAGTCCAAAATGCTGTAGTGAGCTAATAACTTATTGTTCTTTTTTGCAAATTTGCTGTAAATGCCGCTGCTTCATAGATACAGTACAGTGAAATGTGTACGTTAAGGTGTGTTACTGGCAGGATCGCCTTGTTAAAGTAAAGGAAAAAAAGCCTGAAAAAAAGTAAAACAATACAGCCACATCATCTTTGGGAAACTGCAATAACATTTACATTTCTGTTTGGATATCCATTAAATATGACTTCAAGTGTTGCATGCTTGTTTTAGGTTATCTGCTCAAAATGCAATAAAGTCAGAGGTTCTCTCGCTATAGATGTATTTTAAGGGGTCACTAAACTGGTGGATCTATTTTAAAACATGGCATAATTATAACAGGGACACAATTTTTTTTTTTTAATCTTTTTATTGAGTATAAGACATACAAACAAACAAACAAACAAGCAAACAACAGTAAACCTGCCACAGCATTGGGACTAGACCCACGCAAGAGTCAGTGCCAGCCGGCAATTGGGCTACTTCCATCATTGGTAACATACAACTGTAGCACGTCTACAAGAAAATAACAAACAACCTAGAGCTGTATTGGCTCCAGCTCAATTTAAATGACTAAGGATAAAATCTTTTAGTCAAGACCCAAGAGACAATAATAGATATCCAATAAACCCATAATAGAGATTACTATTAAAAAAAAAAAAAAAGTCACCCAATGTATCAAAATCACATCCACCCTTGGACTGGTTTTATGTACATGCTCAATCAGTCTGCGGTTGCCGTGGAGGCCACCGCTTGCCATTTGGCCCACACGCTATCATATTTTTTGGGGCATCCTCTATTTTGGTAGGTTTCCTTATAGAGTGGTAGTACTTTATTGACATGTGTTTTCCATAGCAATATGGACGGCAGGGCACATTTTTCACATTTTCCTGGCATAGAATATCAGGAGTCCTATCAAAGTTCTCTCTGCCATCCTAGGGGCTTATTCTTCTACTAAGCCTAAAAGGCATATCTGCGGGGTTGGGGCTATATCTATTCCCACCACCTCCTGTATTACCTCTAGTACTTGCGACCAGTAGTTTTGTATTGCTGGGCAGGACCAGAAGATGTGTATAAAGTCGCCCAGATCCCCAGTACATCTCCAACACTCCGAGGACAGGGAGGTTCTCATCTTATGCAATCTATACGGAGTAATATATTTTGTATTGTATGAGACGGTCTTGATGTGAGACCAAGATTTTGAAGGGGAAGTCCCACATGTCCTCCCAATCCTCAGTGTCCAGTCCCGGGATGTCCTGTGTCCATCACTGACATAGCTTTGACAGATCTGGAGAGGAAACTCTAAGGAGATGTGCATAGAGGACCGAGGTCGGCTTTCTGGTGCATTCATATCTAATGACCCTATCTAGATCAGATTGCACAATTTGCGTGTCGTTGGATATTATTTGGGCTTTAAACACATGAGACAGTTGCATGTATCGAAATAGATGCGAGGGAGGCACATTGCTGTGGGATACTAGATGATTGAAGGGGTGTATAGCCGTGCCGGTGGTGAGATCAGATAACAGTTTAATACCACATTTGGCCCATATTTTGGGGTCTGGTAGCGAGTAATGTGGGATAAGGTAGGGTTGTTCCATAGGGGGTAGTGTGGGGAGACTGCATTCCATGGAAACCTCTCAAGTCCCAGTCCCGCCCTCCAGGCCCTCAGAGTCGTGTGCATGGAGGCGGTCAAATCGTATGGAGCTTTGGGACCTCGAAGGGGTAAATGTGTTAGGGCCTCTACAGACCTGACAACCGCCGCCTCCAAAACTGCCGCCGGGTTGGACACGTCCGGCACCAGCCACCAAACTGCCGTGACCAGCTGGACTGCCAGAAAATATTTACGGCAGTCCGGAAACGCCAAACCCCCCTGCGACACCGGATGCATCAGTGTGGACAATCAGGGACACAATTTTTAAACACACAATTAACTTTCTGTCCAATCTCCTAAAGCAAAATACAAATATTAAACACAGTAATGCTAAAATGTTAGGCTCTTGTAAATGAATGCTGTAAAGTGAGGATGCTTTTAAAAATAATAAAATGTATAGTAATTATGTCCACCTTTTGCCTTTAAAGCAGCATTAAAGTGCTACTAAACCCAGTATCCCGCATTCACTATATCTGGCCTCCCAACAGAACATGGAAATGCAATTGTTTTAGTAAAAGTAAACTGCTAAATACTTTTTCTCCTCAGCAGTATTTAATTAATTAATTAAATTAACATGTTATACTTACTTGCTCTGTGCTGGGGATTCACACAGAGCAGCACAGATCCTCCTTTTCTCAGGTCCCTCACTGGCTCTCCTAACCTCTCCCTCCTGTTGGGTGCCTCCACAGCAAGCAGCTTGCTATGGGGGCACCCAGGCCGAGTCACAGCAGCAGACTTTGACAGCAGCGGGAGCCAATGGCACCACGCTGCTGTCTCAACCAATGAGGAGGGGAGTCTCGGATGGCCAACACATACCTAACACATCGCTGGAGCTAGAGGGACCTCAAGTAAGTATTAAGGGGGCTGAGGGAGGCTGCTACACACAGAAGGCTATTTATCTTAATGCATTAAAATAAAAAAACTTCTGCCTTTACAACCACTTTAATTCTCGTGTGTACACTTGCACAGTTTTTTTTTACAGCTGATTATTCCAAACATCTAGGACAGGGGTCTCCAAACTTTTCAAAGGCAAGGCCAGTTTATTGTCTTTCAGACTTTAGAAGGGCCAGACTGTGGCCAGCGGGGGCAGAAAATGTCATGGGCTTGGCATCAGTGAGAATAAATATGGCCTCAGGGTTGGTGGTCAGTAGGAGGAGGAGTAGTGCCTCTATTAGTAGGAGGAATAGTATCCCATCATTGGTATCAGTGGAAGAAATGGTGCCTCCTTGTTGGTGTCAGTGGAAGGAATAGTACCTCATACCAGTGAGAGGGATAGTGCCCGAGGGCCGGATAAAAGCTAGCAAAGGGCCACGTCTGGCCCTCGGGCCACAGTTTGGAGACCCCCTGATCTAGGAGAAATTACCATAGTTCTCCTGTCATTTTTGTCTGTCTCTGTTGATTCAAGTTCACCTTTTTTTTCTAAATTCCAGCTTGCCTATGTACCATTATACCATTAATGTAACTCATTTGCAGAAAAATACAAGATTTATTTTATTTTGAGAACAGGGCCTTACCTTAGCCCTTGATATTATTCTTAGACAACTGACACTAGATGTAGGATTGAGAAACCAGTAAGACACAGGAAGGAGTTTACCAGCTGACCTTATTAGTACACCTTCACCCATCACACTTTTTCACATCCCTGGCATCTCTCCATGCCTGCATGTGCCTGGCTTCCCCAGCCGCCCTATAGACGGGCTCAGGCCGCATTCTAAACTCCCTAATTTTTGTTGTTTTCTCAAGTATTTGTGAATATTCTGGAGAAGAGGTCAGAACCCTTGGCCCTGGAGAGAATTGTTTAAAACGGCCTCTCTCCTGACCACTTTAGTATAGGCAGCCCACAGGACACCCCTGATTAACTGCAAGAGCCTGCCTGATTGGATACAGAGTGATTGGATAGATGATGTGTCCTCCTATTATATAGTTTTGGTAAATCTAAAGGAAATTGTACTGAAATGGTACAATCAGATTGTATAGCATATAGCCACTTTTTTACACCTAAAATTACCTAGTTGCACTTTCAGTGTCATTAATTGTTGACGGGACACCAAACACATATTTTGCCACATGAAAAAATGGCTGACAAACGCAGCAGTAAAAATGTGTAACTTTCACCAAGCAACAATGTCCCATTAGCTACTTTGCCATGTTTAGCGCAGCCCAATAAAATTAACAGGCTGCCATATGTGTTTTACAGGAAAAATGAGCCAAAAAACATGCACTCCCACTAGGTGTGAATGGGGCATGAAGATCTATTCACATCTGTGTTTCTGAATGCATGGCAAATTACACAGAACGTGCTTTTGTTGTCATTACATGTTAAAAAAAAGTTCTTGAGCTTCTCTGGGGTGATTGTCGCCTGACGAGTGAAAATGCTCCAAAACACCCAAAACAAATGCATGCGGGAATGTGAGGTTTGGCTACATAGAGGCCTGACAACTGAATGACTCCGTCCACTCCCTCCTATGTACTTGTAAAAAGATGGCCACAGACTATGCAATCTGATTGTACAATCTCTGCAGAATTTCCTTTAGATTTACCAGAACTACGGAATAGGAAGACACAATGAACAATCCCTTCCATTTGTATCAAATCAGACAGGCCCTTGTACTACATAGCTGATGAGAGATATAAAGAAGATTGTACAATCAGATTATATAGGAAGTGGGTGGAAGGTAGTATTGTAATAAGGGAGGTGTGGTCCAGAGCGGTGAACACACACTATCACACCCTCTTCTGTGATGCAACAAGGAAGTGAAGGCTTCTGGGAGATGGCCTACAGGAAGTGAATGCTGGGAGACGATCTACAGGAAGTGATGGAATCTGAAAATCATTTTAAAAATTAAAAAAACTGACAAGATTTTAAACCTCTGTAAATAAGGCAGGTGAGAGAAAAGCACATTGGAATGGCTGGGTCAGAAATGGCATTAGAAAATTCTTCTATTTATTATGAAATGAAAGTGAAATTCTGCCCGAAAAGGTGAACTTATCCTTTCAGTCTTTTCATGTAATCCTAGACAGATTCAATCATGTGGAAATCAGGACTCTGTGGAGGCCATAACATCTCTTCAAGGACCCCTTGTTCTTATTTCCATTGTAGATAGTTCTTTATGACGTTGCCTATATATTTGGAGTCATTGCCTTGCTGCAGAATTCATTTTAGGCTGATGTCTTCCTGAAGTATTACATGATGAATAGGTAACTGCCTGTATTTTCAGCATTGAAGAGACCATTATTTCTGACCAAACCCTTAATTCCATCTGCAGAAATGCAGCCTCAAACTTGCAAGGAACCTCCATCATACTTAACTTTGTGTGCAGACATTTGTCCTTTTACCTACTTTCCAGGCCTTCAGGGAACAAATTGTTCAAATTTGGAGTCATCAGTCTGGAAAACCAGCTGCCATTTTGTTGCACACCAGCTTTTGTGTGTTTTAATACAAAGGTGAGTCACTTAGCCTTGTTTCTCCCTAGATTTGTGTATCTGGGTCCCATTGGTTCCTGCCAGGTCTGAGCTGAAGGTGCCACTAGACATTTTTTGGATGCAAGGAGAGAAGTCATCATGATGTGACTTTCCACTACAGCACTATGTTTCCTTAGCCGACTACAATGTTTTGGGGCCTTTAACCCCCTTGGCGGTATGATTATGTCTGGAATTTTGTACCAAAAGCGGTACAATTTTTTGCATGAAAATTTGGTGATATGTATTATAGGCCTGCAATTCTTAGTAATTACTTACTTAAACCTGACCAAACAAGACTCTAGTAGACATCCCAGATGTGATAAATTTGAAACACAAACTCATGAATTATAATCTAATAAATAATATAATTTTATTCAATAATGTAATGAAAAATAATGAAATTTGTCAAACAAAGAAATTCAATAAGCATCCCGAGTGTGAAACATTTTGAAGCATGGAACTGGACAAAGTCCGACCTCGCAATCAGGACAATGGAACCTTGTTTCTTTTCGGACTTTCTTTCCATTGCCATCTCTCTTTGAACAGCAAACCATGCACATCCCGGTAGGTGCTGCCTTTCTTGCGGTTGGTGGTATGTAGTCCATAAAATGACGACCTGTCAGGCGTTCTGGGTTGACAACGTCAACAGCACGTCGTCCGGGTCTGTTCGCAGCTACTGATGGTGTCTGGTGGTTGACAAAAATCTGCTCAGCCACCTTCCAGATAAACTCAGAATGAACAAGAGGTATGTCACTCTTTGCTCTAAAAAGGATATGAGAAGATGCCTGAAAATCTTCTTGTAATATTTATTTTGCTGTTTCCGCATCGCCGGGTAAAATGTCATTGCCTGATCGGCTCTGTCGACACCTCCCATTGTGTTGTTATAGTCGATCACGACTTGCGGCTTCAGCACATCTTTCCCATGTTTTTTATGGACCATGGCAGTGGAGGTATTGTGCACGGTACTCATGAGAGACACATCCTTCTTGTCTCGCCATCGCATTGCCATCATCTTACCCTTCTGAAAGGCAACCATTTCTCTGGTTTTTAGTTTTTTCTTGCCAAACATAGATGGCATGTCACGTCGGTTTGGCCTAACGGTACCATACGCATCAGTTTTTTTTTGCAGCAAAACCTCATACAGTTCCGGAGACGTGTAAAAATTGTCCGTTGTCACACAATAACCTTGGTTCAGCAATGGCTCCAGCAGTGTAAGGACAGATGATGTGACCATCCCATAGCGGCTGTACCTGGGGTTGAACTTCGTGCCTTTACCAGTGTAAATGACCGAATTCCAGATGTATCCGGTGGATGACTCACAGAGCATGTCGAATTTGATGCCAAACTGCGCTCTTTTGGATGCAATAAACTGTATCCAGCTTAGGCGTCCCTTGTAGGTCATCAGACTTTCATCCACACTGACGTCCCTTTCTGGCAAGTAGGCCTGCTGGAAATTGGTCACAATCATTTGGCATACCTCCCAGATTTTTTTTAGTTTGGGCGCAGGGTGCGTGGCCTCATCAAACTCTTCATTGTTAGTGAAGTGTAAATTCTTCATGATGAGCGAAAAACGGTATTCTGACATCACGGTGCCAAAAAATGGAGTGGCCAGTAACTTATTTGTGGTCCAGTACCATTTCTGAAGTGGTTTCCCCACCACCCCCTGAAGAATGATGAGTCCCAGAAACTGCTAGATGTCCTCTTTAGTCACCGGTTCCCATTTTCTGGTTCTGGAAAACCTGGCATGCAGCGTAGCGGATTGCTGCTCTTGGTAGCGGTTGGTCTCTGTGACAATTTTTAAAATTACCTCCTCAGTGAGAAATAATTGCAGGTACGCCAGAGGGTTGTCACTCTCAACATCTACCTTCATCCCAAGTGATCCAGTGAATCGGAATCTCGGGGGCGCCACCTGGTCCGTATCGCTGTCTATAGGGCACCAAGGGCCAGATCCACAGCCAGCGGGCTTAACTTAAATGTTCCTATTTAAGTTACACTGCCGCAAAATTTCTACCTAAGTGCCCGATCCACAAAGCACTTACCTAGAAATTTGCAGCTGTGTAACTTAAATCCGTTCGGCGCAAGACGTGCCCAATCTAATGGGGCGAGTCCCATTTAAATTAGGCGCGCTTCCGCGCCGGACGTACTGCGCATGCTCCCGACGCTATTTTCCGGACGTGCTTTGCGCGGATTTACGTTGCGCCGAGTTTCGAGAATCGCGATGGGTGTAAAAGAAAAAAAAAGAGTTGCGGCGGGAAAAAAGAAAAATTTAAAAAAAAATTGACAGCGACGCGGGAAAGAAGGGTCTACTTTTACATGGTGTACTAAGTTTACACTTTGTAAAAGCAGCCCTAATTTTGCGACGGCAAACTAACACTTACGGAAACAAATGAAGGGAAAAAGCTAAGTGGATCTCCGTAAGTGCTAATTTGCATACCCAACGTGGAATTTCGACGAGAAATGCCCCCAGCGGCGGCCGAGGTACTGCATCCTAAGATCCGACAGTGTAAAACTATTACACCTGCCGGATCTTAGGAATATCTATGCGTAACTGATTCTATGAATCAGCCGCATAGATAGAAACAGGGATACGACGGCGTATCAGTAGATACGCCTGCGTATCCCTTTTGTGGATCTGGCCCTAAGTGCGCACATCGCTGAGGTCAGGTGCAGGATCATCGCCATTATCACTTTCTGGATCAGTGTCAGAGTCAGATGACAAATCTCCCCATGACTCACTATCGCTCTGTTCTGCGAGCACCTCTGTGTCGCTGCCGCTGTCGCTCAACTGATCCAAAAGCGCCTTTGTAGGAAAGCGCTTTTTTGATGCCATTTTAAAAAAAAAATTATTTATCAACTTAATTCAGAGCTAACTACTTCTTTGAATTCTCCCCTAAATGTAACGGTTCTGAAAGTAACCTGGCGCTACAGGTATATAAAGTTATTTAAAAAAAATAATTGCAGCTTTATTTATTTCAATAGATTGACATTCTTTTTTGTTTTTACATGTTTTTACGTCATTTAACTGTGTGCAATTGTATCTAGTAGATATAATGCTGCTTTAAAGGCAAAGGGTGAACACAAAAATATTCATTTGATTTAGTTTTTTTTTCTCTTTATGCACTCTGTAGGTTGCTAATTGATGCATAGAAAATATGAATTTCTTTATTTTTATTTTTTTAAGTATTCTCACTGAACAGCATTTTGTCACGAGTGCCTAAAATGTTGCACAATACTACATGTCCATGTCGGTGTTCCATATCGAGCTGTGTTTGATATTAATAGCTTTTCATAAAATATCTCTGCTTTCATTTTTATTTCTAATGGTCTTTAAATAAACTCTATTTTGAAATCTTCTGGCCTTTTAACTCGCAAAAAAGCAGTAAGACACATGGCAGTATTTATCATTGTTATTTTTTGTTTCCTGACCTATATATTATGATTTCTGTCACATTCTGCCACAAGACCCCATTCTATTGTTCTTCGCTCCTTCTCTCCCTACTGAAAAGCATGATATTCTAAGTTGTCCTTGCAAGAGATGCTGCTGAAACCATCAGGTCATGTACCTGCCTGCGGCAGATGCCTTTGGGAGATGAACTTCCTCCTTCATTGCAAACTGTACTGCATATCATCACTTTCTGTATGTGTCAGAAAATATGTTTGTGTGCTATCATCTGTACTGTATATGTATCCCTGTCTGTACATTGTCATGATATTATGGGGTTAAATAAAATATGAACATAAAATATTATGTGATATCTATATAAATTTATATTTGTACACATATAAAACTATGTTGACGTATTGGTGGTAATAATATATAATATAATAATATATAATAATAATATAATATATTTACAATTCAAAAAAAATAGAAATGTACTTAAAGGGTCACTAAAGGAAAAAAATGTTTTTGCTGAAATGACTATTTACAGGGTATAGAGACATAAAAGTTAACGGATTCCTTTTAAAAATGATTAAAAGTAGATAAAATCAATCATATAATGTGCCTCTAGTTTCACTTTCACTTTTAAACTGGCTTCATGTTTCTGTGAAGTAGAGAGACACACAGAACAAAAACAAACAAATCCAGGGCAGTGTTTTGTTTTTAAAATGAGTCTGATTGGTTCTGGGAAGTTTTAGGCCCCATACACACGACCAAACATGTCTGCTGAAACTGGCCCGCGGACCAGTTTCAGCAGACATGTTTGGTCGTGTGTAGTTACGAGCGTACAGAATTTCACCGTACATTTGCCCGCCGGGCCGTTTTTCAGCAGACATTTATTTCCAAACTTGTTTTAAAACCGTCCGCTCAAATCCTGTCCGAACGGACATGTTTGGTGGTGAGTACACAAAACCAACGTGCAAAAACCCCGCGCATGCTCAGACTAAATGAGGCCACGGGAGCGCTCGTTCAGGTAAAACTCACGTTTGTTTGGGATATGGCACATTCGTCAATAGAAAGATTAATTCTAGCAATAGAACACTGAAGCAAACCACACAATAAACAACACTTGATGCCGTCGTTTTATTCATTCTTCTCTTGCTAGAAATAATCAGTTATTTAGCTCATGTTATTTCAACTGAGTTGTTCCATACTGAAAAGTGACATTTGTTAGCTGTGATGTAGTAAGATTTTAGCAATCTTTTATTGGCCCGACGTATCATATTTTTAGTGGTCCTCCACATGTATAATTTTTTTATTTTAATGTTTAATGTTTATCTTTCCCACTTTATTTATGTGTTTAGAGTTATGTCACCATTTAGAATTTGTTAATAGCAAATTGTTAGGATTTTGCTTTTGTTTGTATATTTAACTAGATTATTTTGAAGGTTGTTTAAATTGTCTACCATGTTGGCACACCAAATGCCCCCCCCCCCACATGAGTTAGTGAATATTTTAGATGAAACATTTTATTTGTTTGTAATGTTTGATGCCTAAAATAATCCCCACAGTATTACAAACAATAGGCACGTTTTTAAATTCAACAAAAAGGCTTTTATTTTAGCAAATGATAAAAAGGAACAAAAACAGAATGGCAGCACTTGAACAGCTAGCAAAATACATGCAAACTTGCATTGTCAAACATGGTGAAGGCTAAACTAGCCAACCTCAGGAGGCACACAAACTAAAATCTGAAGCAGCAGCACATAACACCAAAGGAACCCAAGCTGTGGTAGTCCAAACAAGATGCCATTTGTGGGGGATCAAATGGAAGGCAGGGCATCAACGTCTCCTCTTCCTTGCAACCTTCCTTCCAGGCTGCCTTACAGCGGGTCTTCCCTGGGCCCTTGCAGGTGGGGATGATGTGGCAGCAGGAGTATGGTGTTGAGCAAGCCGGGCCGGGTCACATAGCCCAGTGTCTGGGGTCAGCAGCTCCCTCTGCATCCACCAAAGGGCCTCGTTGATCACACCCTTTGCCAGTTGCCTCTGCTCCTCCGTGCCTTTATTTAGATCATGTGCCAGGGAGGCACTGTAGGCCTCAGTGGGGTTGAGGGGGGCCCTCATGATGGCACTCGCCTCCTTAATCATTTGGAGGCTGGCTTCCTCCACTGCCCCCAATTTCTTTGTTCGGCCTGGTGGACTAATATGGAGGGGAGGAGCCTGGCTGGTGGTGGTTGTCCTGGGGAGCTGCTGAACGCCACTGGGCCCGGCCTCCTCCTGGCTGCCACTGACCCCTTCGGCCTGGCTGTCAGTGAGGAGAGGATCTGCCACCTCCTGGCTGGTCTCTTCTTCCTGTGTAAAAAAAAGGGACATGTTGTAATATATTTCTAAATATAATCACTCACATTTTCATGCTTGAATTTTCTTTTTTGCCGCTAATTTAAACTTGAAAACAGACTCACCCTCTGACCCCTGCAGTTGTCATCCCTGACACCTATTTGTTTGCCCACGACTTTTGATTTTTGCTTCCCAGCTTGTATTTTATTAACCAATATCAAGTCAAGAATCAAACAATAATTAATATTATTCCATAAATAGTTATGAAACTACTATACCTCATCATCGTAGAGGCGCAGATCTGCCTCTCTGTCAGCCAGGCCCTCTTCATCCGACTCTGCAGGGCTGTGGTGATCTGGGGAAGTCCCGCTGGAAGGTAGCATGGAGGGAAGGTTGGGATTCAGACTTGACATAGATGGCCTGCCTTCCAGTTGATCCCGCAAAAATGACATCTGGCTGAAATACCATAGCTTGGGTTCCTTTGGTGGTCTTGCTGCTGCTCCAGATCTTAGCTGCTTTTGGTGAGCTTTGTATGCTCTCCTATATGTGCCCCTGAGGTTGGCAAGTTTATCCTTCACCATGTTGGCACTGCATTCTGGCACCCATGTCCTCATGTATGCTGCTAGCTGTTCAAGTGCTGCCGCTCGTACGTCCTTGTTGTGGTAGGTGGGCTGCTTTGAATCCCACAGGATGGGCATTTCCCTAAATTTATCCAGCAAGTGCTGGATTATGTCTTGGGTCTGCATTAGATCCATTTCCCAATTTTTGTGTAGTAATTTTAGTCTAGATTACAAAAAGAAAAAGAAACCAAAAACTCGATTTAAAAAAGGCTCAGCATTTACATTGATAGAATGTGTTGTTAAAAAAGTGGAACCTATATAGAAATACAAACACAGTGTCTCTTGTTTACAAAATGCTGGCCAGCTCTGCCCCATTGGTTGGTTGTAGCTAACATTTTTTAAATACATGCCGCCCCTTTGGTTCCATTGCAGGAAATAATAGAAAGATACAACCATACCCAATTATTACAAATGACAGCATTCATCAAGGCACTATTGCATGTGTAGATATCCTGCCCCTCAGCATTGATTACATGAAAGACACTTCCTAATGACCTCTGTCCAACCAACACAGAACAATACTTGGCCTGATCTGAATACACCCTACACAAATTGTAATGAGGTACGGCATTTTTGACATCTATATCTTGTGATGTCTACAAAAGCATTTGGGTACGGAAATCACATTCTGGTATCCAAGAGACATAATAGCTTAATAAAACTGTGCAACCAACAGACCAAACCCCCATCCCATGGCTGTACATTTGATAGCCCGCTGCTGATCCCATGTTTAAATTTCTTACCTGCCTCTCTCAAAATCCTCGTTTGTTACGCTCGATGAATGAACACGTAACCAACGTAATCACGTCATGCGCCTTTTATCCACTCCGCGTATGTATGAAACGCCGCCCTCGTCACCTTTGCCATGCCCCTAATCAATTGAAAATGTAAATATGGCGTTAACTGTGTAGGTTCTGGAATCGCGCGAATATTCTCCGCGTAACCTACGTCAATACGTTGTTGGCATTCGCGACACTCCGCATATGCAAGAATCCCCGCCCTCATCTCCGCCCCTGACGGGACATTTCCTCGTTTCCACGCCCCTAATCTCTGTAGGAAGGAAAGATGGCGATGTCACACGAGCGGGCACGGAGCTCTCATGGCGCAAGTGAAGGGACAGAGGCAGGACCGTCCCGATCCAGGCCTAAAAGATATAAAGCCACTAATATGGCGTTTGAAGAAATGGTGGAGTTGGTTTACATCATGAGGAGGAAGGATTATGATGGTGAATGTGGGCCCTACAAAACACCGAACCGTAGAAAGTCACACATAATGGACAAGGTGGCAAGGAGAATGAGGAGAATTGGTATAAGGAAGGGAAATGGGATAGGGGAATCTGCGCTAGGTGAAAGCAATAATAAAGCAATTAAGGGTGGGTCCCGGGAGGGACGTCCTGCAGCTGAACACAAATGTTTAGATACAGTATCTAAGAATGAGGAGAATGTTTGGTGTCACCAGGTCCAAGGAGCAACTCCGGAAGCGTTGGTCCGATTTAAAATTGAGGGAGCCACATCACATGAAGAAGATCCTCAAAATTCTGCGTAAAAGTAAGTCCATATTATTTAAGGGGGGGGGGGAAATGTCTGCAATAATGTGTTGACATGTAGTTTTTGACATCTGCCTCCTTGGCCTGCTTGTACTTTTGAACCCGTGTAGATACTGTATTGTGTTTATGTAAAATAACAACCTTTACCAAATTTCGTGAAATAGTAAACAAGCGAAATATGACATTGTTTCGCAAAAATGCGAGGTTAGTCCAGGAACAACACACCTGGACATGGCTGACTGGCCACAAATTTGTTTGCAAACATTTTTGAATAGCAAAATCACAGAAATTTACTTGAGTGCATGTGACAGGCAAACAAGATTCATTCTCCAAAATGCAAATAAAGATGATGTTTTAACATCTGGAAATGCAAAGCACCTGTGTCTCAACAATCAAAGGATATTTATTTGGAGGGTCGACGAGAATTAATGTTTTGGGGGGACATCCATGTGTGTCACTTCTTTGCAAAAAAGGGGCAGGATCAGAGCTTGGCCTAGAACTACGCCAAAAATGGAGGATTGCTGAAAGAATAAACACACAGAAATCATCATAAATGTATCGTCTATGCAATGTGTGCGATTTATGATATACAATATCTGTGTGCTGATGAGTTTACCTTTTGTTTTTTCATATTTCTTATAGGGGAAAGAAGACGCCAGCAATTGGAGGAGGCAGAGAGGGCCAGACACCCACAAAATCATACACCTCCACATGTGGAGGAGGAGGAGGCTGTGGAAGGAAGAGAGGAGGATGTGGAAGGAAGAGAGGAGGATGTGGAAGGAAGAGAGGAGGATGTGGAAGGAAGAGAGGAGGAAGACTTAACTCTGGATTTAGAATTCGGTGAAGATGAGGCGGAACTGGACGAAGCAGAATTGCGTGATTTTGAAGGGGTAGTGATGGATAAAGAAGGAGTTCTGGAAGAAGATGGAGGAGTCGTGGATGATGAGGGGGAGGTGGTGGAAGAAGGAGGAGTCGTGGAGGATGAGGGGGAGGTGGTGGAAGAAGGAGGAGTCGTGGAGGATGAGGCTGAGGTGGTGGAAGAAGGAGGAGTCATAGAAGATTGTGAAATTGTTGATGTTGAAATTATCAGGCCATCAGGTCAGTGTCACCCCAACATTAATAGGGCCAAACATATGCAGATAGGCCGGAAACTCTTTACATATTTTGAATGCCAATTTGTTTGTTTTTAGGGGATGAAGATGGTGTAGCACATTTTTCACGTGCAAGTGCTTCTATAATTGTACAGCAAGTAATGGAGTGCAGCACGGAAATGGACAATATGCGGGAAAGGATGGTCGTCATGGAGCAGAATGTTCGAAATGTCATTTCAGAGTGCAGCACGGAAATGGACAACATGCGCCAAAGGATGCTAGTCATCGAACAGAATTTCAAAAATATCATTGACATGATGGGCCGTGTCAAAGACTGAAACACAAAAGCCCATCCCCCGCCCATCCCCCGCCCACAAAACCATTTTTAATTTTTGTACTTTATAATATGCCAAAATTTCTAAATGCACACACAGTGTGCCAATATGTGCTATCTGCCATCACAGACTATCTATTGTCTGTGCTTTGTGGGTACAAACCCCTCCTCGATCCTCAAGTAGTTGAGAGGAAGAAGGGTTTGCTCCCACAAAACACAGACATTGATCACCCATGATGTCAGATAGCACATGTGGCCATTTGTCTGTTTAACCAATGACATTTGGCGATTTTTCACTGAATGTGTGCATTTAGAAATTTTGGCGTGTTCCAGTGTGAAAGCACACCATCCATGACTGACTGCTGTTCTTTTTTTAGATTTTGGTTTGGTGTTGATCTTTTTTTGGTTGTAAATGTTTACAGTTTCAGATCACAAAACGAACAAGAAATATCACCGAAAGAAATAAGTTCACTAATTATCTTAAAAAAATACAAAACTTTTTGGTTGTGTTAAAATTTACCAAAACAAATATACACCAAAAAATACAAAGCACAAAAATGTTTTGTATAAAAACAATACCCAAAACTTTTTTTATGTAAATAAATGTCTTCTAAAAAAAAAAAAAATTTTTTAAAAAAAGGGAAAAAATATTTTAAAAAACACCCCCCAAAAAAAGAAACATATAAATTGTTCTGGGTTACTGAAAACCAAACTAAATAATACCTTTAAGTTTGAGCAAAAGTAGTAAAAATATATGTTTTGAAGTGTGTATATATATATATATATATATATATATATATATATGTATATATATATATATATATATATATATATATATATATATATATATATATATATATATATATATATATATATATATATAGAGATAGATATATAGGAGACAAGCCAAAAAATTCTGGCGTATATTTTCAGTGAAATTATTATTACATTGTGTTTTGATAAGGATTCTTGATAATCACTGTCAATAAAGACTAAAAAATAAACAATTAAAAGAAAATATTTACAACAGAAAATTCCTAAAAAATATATTCATCCAAAAAAGACACATTTTTTGGGGAAAAATGACTAAAATAAAAAAATATAGTTGTGACATCAAAAGCTGAAAAATGAGTGGCTTCTTATTTCTAGACTGAATACCCAGTTTGTAGATGAGTGAATAATGTGCAAATGTGGTTAGTTAATACATCTGAGTAAGTAAATTTGGCACTAGAAGTGCACTATTTTTGGAGAGAACCTGGAAGACAGAAAAATAGAGAAAAAGCAGTAATGACAAACAACTGTATAAAGTCCAATGGTCTAATTATTTATTAGTTCTGAGAATATTCCTTTCTTTTGGGGGCCGAATTAGAAAGAAATATGATCTGGCATAGCAATGGCCCCCCGACCCATGAAGTACTCAACATATTTGTCGCGTACCTCACGAGCAGATTGGGGGGCCAAGCCAGCGCGACCAGTGTCCAGGCCAGGAATGTTCTCTGAGGGTAGTCCTGCCTCAGAGCCCATGGGGGCTAGGTACGTCTGGGAGTGCCTGCGTCGAAAATTGTGCAAAATGCAGCAGGCAAATATAATGGTGTTCAATTTATATTCCGCCAAATGTATCGATGTCAGGAACAGGCGGAACCGGTTGGAGAGGATCCCAAAGGCATTCTCGACTACCCTCCGAGCCCTGGACAACCGAAAATTGAACACCTTCCTCTCTAAGGTGAGGGTCCTCTGGGGAAAAGGCCGCATTAGGTGAGGTCCAAGCCCGAAAGCCTCGTCCGCTAGGAACACAAACGGAAGTCCTTCCACATTATCTTCATCTGGTGGCAATGCCAGACCACCAGTTTGGAGACGATCATAGAAATCAGTCCGTGAGAACACTCCCCCATCTGACATCTGGCCGTTCTTCCCCACGTCCACATATAGAAACTCATACTGTGCCGACACCACCGCCATCAACACAATACTATGATAACCCTTGTAATTATAATAGTAGGACCCCGAGTGGGGTGGGGGCACAATGCGGACGTGTTTCCCATCTATTGCTCCACCGCAGTTAGGAAAATCCCACCGCTCGGCAAATTGGGAAGCCACAGACTGCCATTCCTGTGGTGTGGAGGGTAGCTGTGGGGACAAACAAAAAAAGAGATTTAGTACTTTGGCACATAAACATTTGCAAACATAATCCTACAAGCATCCTTGTGCAACTTTACATTTTTAAAATAGCATTTTCAAATTATGAAGGGAGAATTTCGGGGCACAAATAGATAGGCCCACTTAATTAATAAGAGACTCCACAGCCCTCTGATGGGGACAAAAACACTTTGAAGGGGGGGTGGGGGGTGTTTAAACTGTTTTAAGAAAACAAAACAAAAAAAAATTAAAGAGGCAAGGTGGGGGTTGGCCCGAAATTAGCATGCTGGACAGGTTAATATTGGGTAAGATCCAAATATGCAGGTAGGCCAAAATAACAAGAACATGTAAAAGCTGATATCAACATGCATAGTGAGAAAAGGGAACGTAAAAGTTAAACACACAGCATATCTGGGAACTTAAAAAAAATGTTAGTTGCCAAGATTATTAAAGACACATTGTGAGGTTCAAATGAGGGAACTTACCTTAATATACTCCTCGTGCAGAACTTTGATGATGGCAGCACACGTGTCCGGTATGATGACCCCAAGCGCCTGCGGAGAGATGCCTGTCGAGAACTTGAGGTCCTGCAGGCTCCTCCCAGTTGCCAGGTACCGCAACGTGGCAATAAGCCTCTGCTCGGCCGTGATGGCTTGGCGCATCACAGTGTCCTGCCTCGTGATATAGGGGGACAGAAGATCCAGCAGACTGTTGAATACGGGGTCCGTCATGCGGAGAAAATTCCTATAGTCATTAGGATTATTCTCCTGGATTTCCCTAAGCAGAGGCATATGTGAGAACTGGTCACGCTGGCGCAACCAATTCTTGGTCCAGAAACGCCTCCGCCCCTGTTTCTGGCCAAAGTACTGGAATAATGAACATATCCAGCAGCCATCCCATAAACAGCACCAACTCGCGAAAATTGACGCTGCTGCTCCATCATGGCTTCAAACCGGCCGGCTGGTCAGTCAAGAACACACTCCAACAGAAAGCACAATCAAATCCAGCGGTACCTGCAAAGAACGCACGACACACAGATACGAACGCACAGTACGAATCTGCAAAGCAGAACGAACTGCACGCCTGTACCCGAATGCCAACTACGTACCCACAAGCACACGCACTGAACGAGAAAATACTACCTGCTAAAGCCTGGAGACCGAGAAGCGCGAATCAGCTCTAACCAAACCTTCACTAACACGAGCAAAGCCGTAACTAGCAAAAGCGGAACAGAGGGCGTCGCCATTGACTTTGGCCTTTCCCTTTATAGTGACGTCAAACGTGGATTACGTGCACGCGTTCAGGTCCGCCGGGAAATATGGTCCGCTGGTGTGTACAAGCCAGCGGGCCAAATGAAAAAACAGCCTTGTACGCCGGAAACAGCCCGTCGGACATTTCCAGCGAACATGTTTGGTCGTGAGTACCCGGCCTTAGACACACAGTAATGACAGCTTAGACCACCGTGAGAAAGCTCCCAGTATGATGGTTATAAGGAAACAGACGAGCAGAAAGTGTGGAGATCACAGCAGAATTACAGCTACTTCAAAGCAAAAACAAACAATGAGGACATGAAACCAGTACTGCAGTAAGGAAAAGGAAGCTATTTAGATTTAAAAAAAAATTCCTTTAGTGACCCTTTAACTTGCAATTAAATACTCCTTTATGACAGTCTAAATCCGTAGTTTTCAACCTCAGTTCTCAAGTACCCCCAACAGGCCATGTTTACAAGTTTTCCTTTATCTTGCAAAGGTGCTTTAAATCAGAGTCAATGGCTTAATATTTTGGACAGCTATTTTATCTATTATTTTATTTTAAGAGAAGTTCCTAAAACATGGCCTGTTGGGGGTACTTGAGGACTGAGGTTGAGAACCACTGGTCTAAATAATTACCAGTTACTATTAAAGATGTAAAAAAGGGGGGTAGTAGAACCCGCGCTACGGATCTAATATTTCTAAGATGCTGCAGTAGTAGGTATATGCAAATAGTTTAAGTGGCAGCCCCTACGTGAAATTTCACCTAAATGGCTATATCTTAATACGCTTGTGATATTTAAGCGTGAATAAAACCTTATGTTGAACCAAAAATAATTAATATGAAAAAGTCTGTGCTATAAAAAGAAAAATAATAAATGAATAAATAAAGTGCTCTGTGCCGTGCTAGTATTAAAACAATATCAGATGCTGGTTATTAAAACAATATCAGAGGCTGGTTACAACAGTCCATGCAAAAAAGGAAAAGTGCTTTGTGCTTCATATGCTATGCAATTGGCAGTGTTCACTCTGTGCTCCCTCTTCACATGCTCTGGTAGGTCCCTCACTCACCAGATCCAGGCACCCTCAAAGGGTGTAAAGCCTTCACAGTGTTAGCCCTGTGTCGCTCTCTGGAAAGCCTCCACTTATGCTCGTTCAGTCTGGGGTATGACTCAAAAGAGAGAGAGTGCCCACATGGTGTAATATAGTTTGTAAAATTTTATTTCACAGAAAGGAAAAAAGTCCGGTACTCACATTTAACACATAAGATTCAAGCGTGTCAATATCTCACGAGTGTTTGCGAGCAGCAAAGAAATCCAGTCGCAAACACTCGTGAGATATTGACACCCTAATTAGAGCCACCTATTATGCTATGTTTCCAAAATGAGTTGACCATTTCAACTCTTGTACCTGTATACCCATGTATACCCCTATGGACCTGAGCATTTTTTCTACTATTAAACTATAGGAGTATTGATTCAGCAAAACATTGCTAATACTTATGACACTTAGGCCGCGTACACACGATCGGTTAAACCGATGAGAACAGTCTGATGGACCGTTTTCATCGGTCCAAACCGATCGCGTGTGGGCGCCATCGGTTATTTATCCATCGGTTAAAAAAAAGCCAACTTGTTTTAAATTTAACCGATGGATTCCTAACCGATAGTTAAAAAACAACCATCGGTTAAAAATCCACGCATGCTCAGAATCAAGTCGACGCATGTTTGGAAGCATTGAACTTCGTTTTTTCAGCACGTCGTTGTGTTTTATGTCACTGCGTTCTGACACGATCGTTTTTAACCGATGGTGTGCAGGCACGACTGACCATCAGTCAGCTTCAACGGTTAACCGATGAAAACGGTCCATCAGACCGTTCTCATTGGATGGACCGATCGTGTGTACAGGGCTTAACAGTGTGTGTGTCCAATACATTGTATGTTACTGAGACAAACAAGACTTTATCTGAGTGATATTGTATTTTTTACTACAGTGCCAACAAAAATGTCTAGAATGACTAGAAGCAAAAAGTACATATGGTAAACACAGAATTATAAATCAGCCAAAAAAGCTATGGAGAGAAGATAATGAAATGCGTTAGTAGGGTCACCTAGAAAGGGCAAAAAAAGAAGGTCTGTCTGTGAAGGTTCTTATTTATCCGGGTCATGGTATAGCTAGCAGTAGTTAGTCACACACAACTGGACTTGCTCTGTAATGTTTAAGACATTTCACTGCTTATCTAAGCAGTTTCTTCAGTTCTAATGAGCGTCAGGAATCTGCCCATAGGTACTCTCCAGGCTTAGATGACACATCTCTGCATTGCAGGCTAACTATATTAATATGCTGTGTGACCACATAAACATCTTATCTTGCGATCATGCGATCATTTAAAGATTCAAGTTTAACTTTCTATATATCTATGAAACAGCAGAGATTCACTGACTTTACCGGTCTATGGTGTGGTGCCTCTATTGGGGTTTGGGCTGAGTCCCCACTGTGAGTGACTTTGGCCGGATCCGTCATGTGTTTCACCCCTTGGCCTTTCTGATTGGATCATGGCAGCAATTATGCCTTGTTTTTAAATGATGCAATACTCATGATGTTCTACACAAGTACATGATAATAGTGTTTTACTCATAACCACTTACCCCTGATGAAGAGGATTAATGCCATAGATTGAAACGTGTTTGGTATACTCTGTTGTGTGTTCCACTAGCCAGAGAATATGGTTTTATGTATACCATTGTATCAATGTTTGTTTTTGCAATTGTAGTCCTCTCACTACGTAATTTTTACTGCTTTTAACTTTTTAAAACAAAATTTACTTTTTTACAAAGTCCCATTAGAGGAAAATCCCCTTTTCTGTAACTTAGTAGAACGTTTGTCAATGTAAATGATTTTAAAGGCCTCACTGTATGTAACATTTTCTAAATGAAAAGAAAAGCAAGTCTCTAGAGATAGAAAAAGAAGCACAGAAAAAAGATATCTGATTACTTCCCTGAAGTGGTATGTGACCAATAATATAACCTGATAATTGAATAGCGCTAAAAAAAGATTATAGTGAAATTGAATGACAAAATGTCATTATACGCCATAAATTGTATTCACATACTGAAATTTTGATGACTCACTTTTTTAATAAAGACTCTTTAGAGTGAGTAGAAAATAACAGTACAATCACAGACACCATGCTAATGATGGACCTTATAAACTAGCAAACACCATAACATGTTAACCACTTAAGGACCAAGCCTCTTTCTGAGTTTTGGTGTTTACAAGTTAACAAGTTTACACGTTTTTTCTAGAAAATTACTTAGAACCCCCAAAAATTATATATATATATATATATATATATATATATATATATATATATATATATATATATATATATTCTAACACCCTAGAGAATAGAATGGCGGTCATTGCATTACTTTCTGTCACACTGTATTTGCGCAGCGGTCTTACAAGCGCACTTTTTTGTGAACAAATACACTTTTTTTTTTATTAAAAACTAAGACAACAGTAAAGTTAGCCCAATTTGTTTTATATTGTAAAAGATAATGTTACGCCAAGTAAATTGATACCCAACATGTGACGCTTAAAAATTGCACCCACAAAAAAAAAAAAAATTGCACCCACTTATGGAATGGCTACAAACTTTTACCCTTAAAAACCTCCGAAGGCAACTTTTAAAAAATTCTACAGGTTGCATGTTATGAGTTACAGAGAAAGTCTAGGGCTAGAATTATTGCTCTTGCTCTAACAATCGCGGTGATACCTTCACTGTGTGGTTTTAACACAGTTTTCATATGCGGGCGCTACTCACCTATGCGTTTGCTTCTGTACGGGACAGGGTTTTTTTAAACATTTTTTTATTATTATTTATTTTACCTTTTATTTTTTACACAGTTTTTTGTTAAAAAAAATTGTGTCACTTTTATTCCTATTACAAGGAATGTAAACATCACTTGTAATAGAAAAAAAGCAAGACAGGACCTCTTAAATATGAGACCTGGGATCAAAAAGACCTCAGATCTCATATTTACACTAAAATGCAATAGAAAAAAAATTATGTAATTTGAAAAAAAAAAGAAAATGTCTCTTTAAGAGCTATGGACGGAAGTGACTTTTTAACGTCACTTCTGCCCTGCAATGGCATGGAGATGGGTGGCGGCCATCTCCCCCTCACTCGTCTCCATACCAAGCCAGGGATAAAACCCGATCGCTCGTAGCCGTCGGTAGAGGCGGAGGTCACCGAAGCGTGGCGGGGGGGCTTATAAAAGTGATATTGCGGTGAATCCGCCACAGAGACCACTTTTATCTGAAAGCGGACTGCCTGCAGAAAAAGAGGATATCAGGGTTAGGATAGCTAGCTGCTGCCATAACAACAGTATTCCTCTTTAAAGTACCAACATATAACGACGGGGGGTGGTCCGGAAGTGGTTAAATTGCAGGGTACATTTCTCCAATTAGGTAACATCAGTTTGTATAATAATATAGAAAATTACACATACCTCCCAACTTTTTAAGATGGGAACGAGGCACACCTATTAGAAAAAGTGTGTAGGCATGGGACACACACCCTGACACACCCCCTTAAAGGAGAATTATACAAAAAAAATGTTAACCCCACTACTATTCTTTTAAACTGGCTTTTGAAATTTACAAATGCAGCAATTTAGAATTTGGACAAAACGTTTAGCACTGTGAAACACTAGTCGAAAGATAAATAGTGCATTTTATATACAAGTATATCGATGAGGGACATATGAGGAGAAAAGAGGGACTTTGTTCCAAATCAGCGACAGTCCCTCAATATCAGGGACAGTTGGGAGCTATGATTACATGACTCTGGTTAAAGGAAATCTATGGTCACAGTATACACTTTCATTGTATATCATCAGTATTGTCATAACAATACAAACAATACTTATATTTGACAATCCAATATAAGCTTACTTGAAAAATCTCCTTTCATGTTATGAGTGCTGCCTGTCTGATAGCGGACTCTTTCTACATCCCTTCATTCACTGCATGTTTTGCAGCTTCTCCTCTACTGTTTGCTAGGGACCACACATCTATGGACCACATGGTACCTTGCAGCCTGCAAGCAGTGATTCCTTTTCTGACTTCTCCTCCTGAAACTCTCAGCTCCTCTGTAGTACAGAAGGCAGGCTCTGATAAATGTGTGACACAGCAGTGCCTATCAACAGGACATTGTGCACATGTGTCACAGAATTCAAGGAAGTAAATGTGTGGAGATCCTCACAAAGTTTACACAATTCAAGATTGTTTAGATTAGTATGAGTAGGCTAAAATTTTTTTTTTTAAAGTGGAAATTAATAAATAATTTAATATTTTCACCATAGATACTCTTTAACCTCTTCCTGCCCACGCTATAGCCGAAAGACAGCTTCAGCGCAGGCCTAAATTGCCACCTATCATTGCCCTTCAGTGCCACCTACAGTATCAGTGGCCTTCAGTGCCGCCCATCAGTGCCACCTCTCAGTGCCACCTCTCAGTGCCCATTAGTGCCACCTATCAGTGCCCACAAGTGCTGCCTCATCAGTGCCACCTATCAGTGCCTCCTTATCAGTGCCAATCAGTGCAGCCTCATCAGCACACATCAATGAAGGGGAAAACTTACCTGTTTGCAGAATTTTATTACAAACTATGAAACCGTTGTTGTTGTTTTTTTTTTTTTTTCTAGCAAAAAAAAAACAGCAGTGATTAAATACCACAAAAAGGGGGGTTTAAGCACCCATTAAGCAAGTGGTTAAGGGAAAACAATCTAACTCTCCTTTGTTTTCCTATGTAGGTTGATGCTCTTTTTGTTTTTGTAGTTGCCACATCAAGAATTTATCTTAATGATGCAAATACTTAAACAGGGGGATATGTTGCTCCTATGTACTTTATATATAGTATGTGTTAAGATTTTCAGTGCTTGTTGTATATGGAAAGTGTACGGTATATTAATATACTGATGCTGTGGTGGTAGTTTCTGTATATAAGAAACAGCAGGGATATTGTAGTGGGTGTGTTAAAGAATTATTCAAATACATTACCATTTATACTTTCTCAAATCAAAAGATAATGGATAAGTATACTTCAGCAACACCTGCGTGAAGAACTAGGAGCACAGTGAGAGACCACACAGAAACAAATCACACAGAATCCAATGTGTGGGCATTTATCTGTGAATTGTGGGTACATAGGAGGGGTGGCAATAGGACAAAACACAGAAAAATAGTCCTCAGGGCCGCAGTATGGCACAAAGGTACACAGTTCATGGAGCAGTAATGTGCAAAGTAAGGATTAACAGTTCCTGGGGTGGCAATATAGCACAGCAAAAGGAGATAGTACACAAGGCAGCAATATGGTACAGCACAGATAAACAGTCCACTGAGTAGTAATAGAAAATTGAAAATGACCCTCAGGGCATTAATAGGGCCACAGCAAGGAGTAACAGTTCCCAGAGTGACAATATAGCACAGCAAAGGGAGATAATTCACCAGGCAGCAATATTGCATTGCATGGAAACAGTCCATTGAGTAGAAATAGGGCACAGAAAATGGGAAATGATCCTCAGGGCAGTAATTTGGCACAGCAAGGATTAATAGTTCATGGAGTGGCAACATGGCACAGCACAGATCGATAGTCCACAGAGTATTAATCTAGCATAGCAAAGGAGAAATTATTCTCAGGGCAGCAATTTGGCACCGCAAGGATTAACAGTTCACAGAGTAGCAATGGGGCACAGCAGAGGGGAAATGATCCGTGGGGCAGTAGAATGGCACAGACACACAAGCGGAATCATAGGAGGGCTCCAGAACTCACGCTGATGACACCTAATGGTCCCAGGTAGCTGGTGAGGTGGCCTGGGTGAAGGAGGGCTTGTCCAGGATGGCCCATGGAGATTGGTCATTGATCAGGAATTCGGAGTATGCTAGGTCAAGAGAGAGCAAGAAGCACTGGGTAACCTGGGCACAATTCAGGGTAGAGGAGGGAGATGGAGGCAGACAGTCAGCTGGATACAGGGAGGCAGAGGGAAGCTCCTGGATGCTCGACCTTGGTCTGGGGCCCTCACAGGCACAAGTAGCATCCATAATACCAAATTATGTTGTGCTGTGCATTTAAATAATAAACTGCCATATACATCTTTAAAATTGTGCAAACACTGCAAATGCAAATCCTGCAAAAATCCAAAATATAAGTAATAAATAATAAATAAAAGTCCACCACTGAAGTTCATAAATTCCTTTGTGACCTCCTGTGAATTCTACCACAACATAGAAACACCAGCCTCTTACCAGAATATAAGGGTCCAGTGCTGGGATGATGTTAGCACTAGCCCCAGCCCATAGCATTTCTGCATAGGAGACAGTTTCAAGGGGATTAGCTAATAATTTGTATCATTTTTATTTCAATTTGTGGGGTTGTACACATGTATGTGGTGTTTTGTTTTTTTTTAGATATTTTTGTTCAATGTTTCTTGTGTTGTGTTTTTATGTGGAGGAAGTTGAGGACAGAATTAAAGAGGAAGTAAACTCTCCCCCTCCTATGCTGCTTTTCAATTAGACCATTATATTCAATTCTTCTAACACATATACAATATAATTTAGCCTCAATCGCATGTTCCTTACTGTTTGAAGATGTTTATTAATGTGTTTCTCTTGGGGGAAGCCAGGGGAAGCCAGCGCCATAGTAACTGTTGTTCTACGTGTCTGTAGTAGAAAATACTTCCGCCCTGTGCATGTGCAATCGTTTCTCAGCCACGCCTCCTTCTAGTTCCAGAGGCTGAGCATGTAGTCTCGCGGTATTGAAAGCAGTGCCGCTGTGGTCTACAGTGTCTACAGTGTAATGCTGTCCTAAAATGATGAAAGAGAGTTTACAACCACTTGGAGGCAGCCTTTTAGCATACCTCCCAACCCGCACGGATTCTGCAGGACTTTCCCGCACAGACACTTCTTTCCCGCAGTCCTGCGATAGCGCAAATTTTCCTGAAAAGGAAGAGGAGACAGTGGTGGCAGCACGGGAGTAGGAGGAGGTAGGACATCACCCCCTCCCCTACCAAGTGAGATGTCGGCCGATCAGCGGCAATTTATCGCGACACTTTCACTTTCAGACTTTCAGTTTAGCCGTCCTACGGTAGCTCTCGCCCCCGCTTAACAACTTTCAATATGGCCGTCCCGTGGTAGAAACCCCCCGCTCAACAACTTTCATTATCGCCGTCCCGCGGTAGAACCCCCCTCCGCTCAACAACTTTGATGTCGGCACAAACCCCCCCCCCGCTATACTAAAGTATGCATTACTACTACTATGTAATGGTTTTGCTCAGGGCAACCCAGATCCTCTTCTTTTCCGGTCCCTCTTCTGTGCTCCTGGCCCCTCCCTTCTGTTGAGTGCCCCCACAGCAAGCAGCTTGCTATGGGGGCACCAGAGCTGAGCCGCAGCTCCGTGTGTCCATTCAGACACAGAGCCACAGCCCGGCCCTGCCCCCTTCTCTCCTCATTGGCTGACTGACTTTAAATGACAGCAGTGGGAGCCAATGGCACTGCACTGCTGTCTCAACCAATGAGGAGGGGAGTCCTGGGCAGCCAAGACACTCCTGCAATATTGCTGGATCTAGATGAGGCTCAGGTAAGTGTTAGGGGACTGAAGGGGCTGCTGCACACAGAAGGTTTTTTATCCTAATGCATAGAATGCATTCAAATAAAAAACCTTCTGACTTTACAACCACTTTAAGGTGTATCAGTAATCTACAATGTTGTGTTGGTGTAAACAGTGGGCCAGATCCACAAAAGAGATACGACGGAGTAACTGCTGTTACTCCATCGTATCCCTTGTCCTAACTTTGGAACTGATCCACAGAAGCAGTTTTCCTAAGTTAGGCAGAAGATCCGGCATGTGTAATTGAATTACACTGCCGAATCTTAGGATGCAGTACCGCATCCGCCGCTGGGGGCATTTCGAGTCGAAATGCCGCTTCTAGTATGCAAATTAGCACTTAGGGCGATCCACAAAGCTTTTCAGCTTCGTTTTTTTCGCCGTAAGTTTTAGTTTGCAAGTGTAAAACTAGGGCTGGTGTTACAAAGTGTAAAGTTAGTAACACCATGTAAAAGCCCATTCAAGCGACGGCATTTGGTATGCATTCCTGAGGGAGAACTCCACGGCAATTTGTAAAATCAAAACCGGCATGGGTTCCCCCCCCCCAGGAGCATACTAGGCCCTTAGGTCTGGTATGGGTTGTAAGGAGACCCCCCCTACGCCGAAAATTCGACGTAGGGGGTCCCCCTACAATCCATACCAGACCCGTATCCAAAGCACGCTACCCGGCCGGTCAGGAAAGGGAGTGGGGACTAGCGAGCGCCCCCCCCCCTCCTGAGCCGTGCCAGGCCGCATGCCCTCAACATGGGGGGGTTGGGTGCTCTGGGGCAGGGGGGCGCACTGCGGGCCCCCCCACCCCAGAGCACCCTGTCCCCATGTTGATGAGGACAGGACCTCTTCCCGACAACCCTTGCCGTTGGTTGTCGGGGTCTGCGGGCGGGGGCTTATCGGAATCTGGGAGTCCCCTCAAATAAGGTGGCCCCCAGATACCGGCCCCCCACCCTAAGTGAATGGATATGGGGTACATCGTACCCCTACCCATTCACCTGGAGGCAAAAAGTTAAAGTTATTAAACACACAACACAAGGGTTTTTAAAATAATTTATTAGTCTGCTCCGGAGGCCCCCCCTGTCTTCTTTATTAGCTCTAATACCAGGGGGGCTTCTTCTTCCGCTCTCCGGGGGTCTTCTCCGCTCTCCGGGGGGGGTTTCTTCTTCCGCTCTCCAGGGGGGGGGTCTTCTCCGCTCTCCGGGGGTCTTCTTCTATCTTCGCCGCTCTCCGCTGTTGACTCGGCGCACCCCGGTTCTTCTGCAGCTGTCCGGTGCCTTCTCCTTCAGCGCTGGCTGCCTGCTATCTTCGTGTGTTAGCTCAATTACTAGCAGGCAGCCAACGCGGTCTTCTGTGACGTCAGGTTCTTCTTCTCCCTTCTTCCGATGTTGACACGTCGCCTTTTGTCACTGCAATGATGGAAGCGCGCCTTGCATCCCATTTATATAGGCATCACCGTCCCATCATGCTCCGGTAGGTACCCACGTGGTGGGTGCACGTGGGTAGGCACCCACCACGTGGCTACCTGCCGGAGCATGACGGGACATGGGGACAGGGTGCTCTGGGGTGGGGGGCCCGCAGTGCGCCCCCCTGCCCCAGAGCACCCAACCCCCCCATGTTGAGGGCATGCGGCCTGGCACGGCTCAGGAGGGGGGGGGGCGCTCGCTCGTCCCCACTTTCCTGACCGGCCGGGTAGCGTGCTTTGGATACGGGTCTGAATTGGATTGTAGGGGGACCCCCTACGTCGAATTTTCGGCGTAGGGGGGGTCTCCTTACAACCCATACCAAACCTAAGGGCCTGGTATGCTCCTGGGGGGGGAACCCATGCCGGTTTTTTCTTTGAAAATTGGCATGGAGTTCTCCCTCAGGAATGCATGCCGAGCGACGCTGTCAAATTTTTTTTTTTTCCCGACGCAACTTTTTTAAGCCGGCGCGATCCACAAAACTCGGCGTAACGTAACTTCGCGCATGCGCAGTACGGCCGGCGCGGGAGCGCGCCTCATTTAAATGGGACTCGCCCCATTTGAATAGGAACGCCTTGCGCCGGCCGGATTTAAGTTACACAGCCTGAAATTTCTAGGTAAGTGCTTTGTGGATCGGGCACTTAGGTAGAAATTTTAAGGCAGTGTAACTTAAATGGGATTTTTTAAGTTGCGCCAGGTTTTTGTGGATCTGGCCCAGTGTTCCCACACTGAAGTGCTTATAAAGTGACAATGTGGATGCTGTGCTGCTCAAATTATGTGCTCAAAATAAACAATATAAAAATAAGGTTAACAATGATTAGTGCAATTTTTTTCACACCCATGAATTGGTATCTGATCCATTTGTACGACTATTTTCACAATAATAAACCCATGTCCAACTCAATGGTTAAAATATTCAAAAATAAAGTTCATTAAAGTTAAATTCATGTGGTGCAATGCTGCATAGGACTTAAATAGAATCCAATACTTGTGACACAAGGGGGGTTATTTACGAAAGGCAAATCCACTTTGCACTACAAGTGCAAAGTGCACTTGAAATTGCTCTGAAAGTACACTTGGAAGTGCAGTCACTGTAGATCCGAGGGGGACATGCAAGGAAAATACAATGCACATGATTGGATGATAAAATAAGCAGAACTTCCCCTCATTTCAGATCTACCCCTCAGATTTACAGCAACTGCACTTCCAAGTGCACTTTCCGTGCAATTTCAAGTGCACTTCGCACTTGTAGTTTGCAATTGTAGTGCAACGTGGATTTGCCTTTCGTAAATAACCCCCTATGTGTTAAATTATATAATAATAAAGTGCAAAAACATTCCCATGGATTAATCCTTATTGTGTGTGTCTCAGTGGGGTGCCTGAACTCTTCATATAGTTAGTGCCACCCTGATGCTCTGTGCTCTCAGAACTCTCACCTTAAAGTCGGTGTCATACAGCATGTATATGATTGTCCTCCCAGATTGTGGTGATATTCACCTTTTTCCTCCTTCTCTACACCTCTGGAGGCCATTCGTTTGTACCTCTTACTGGTTCCACTATTGGGGGTATTATGCCTTTAATACCCCATCCGACTCATGCCCACATGCTGTGGTCAACTACAGCATCACAATAGTAAACGAGAGTCATGAATGAAAGCCATTTATGACAGTTAAAATGATCACCACTGTAACAAGCAATCACAGCATATAAAAAATCCTGATCACCCCTATAGAGTAGTACAATGTCACTATGGTGACAGATGGTAAAAAATAAAAATTGTAAAAAAATAAAACTTTTTTTTTACATACTGTCATCAGCCAGTGTCCCTAATCACAGCTGCACAAGTCAAAGTGTCCCTGATCACCGCCACACCAGTTACAGTGTTCTTGATCACCACCATACAAGTTGCAGTGTCCCTGATCACCACCATACAAGTTGCAGTGTCCCTGATCACCACCACACAAGTTACAGTGTCCCTGAGTGATCACCACCACACCAGTTACAGTGTCCCTGATCACCACCACACAAGTAACAGTGTCCCTGAGTGATCACCACCACACCAGTTACAGTGTCCCTGATCACCACCACACAAGTTACAGTGTCCTTGATTACCACCACACAAGTTAGAGTGTCTGTGATCACTTCCACACTGGTTATAGTGTCTGTGATCACTGCCACACCAGTTACAGTATCCACATTCACCACTACAGAAGTCATAGCGTCCCTGATTACAGCCAAACTATTTACAGTATCCACAATCACCACTACAGAAATTGCAGCTTCTCTGATCACTGCCACACTAGTTACAGTGTCCGTGATTACTGCCACACCAGTTACAGTATCCACATTCACCACTACAGAAGTCATAGCGTCCCTGATTACAGCCAAACTATTTACAGTATCCACAATCACCACTACAGAAATTGCAGCTTCTCTGATCACTGCCACACTAGTTACAGTGTCCGTGATTACTGCCACACCAGTTACAGTACCCACGATCACCACCACACCAGTTACCAGTTACAGTGTCCATGATCACCGCCACAGTGGTCACAGTGTCCCTGATCACTAATGCAGCAGTCACAGTGTCCCTGATTATTGCCATAGCAGTCACAGTGTCTCTGATCACAACCATAGCTGTCGCAGTGTCACCACAAGGACTTGTTCACATGTGCAATGCTCTGCAGAAAAATCAATATTTAAATGGCAATTCAGAGAGAATTTGACAGGCAGTGAGGAGGCAATATATCACCTTTGCACCATGTTCTTTAACCCCTTGGATCCCACACAAACAACCCAATTCACTTAACGTGCAAGGGGTACAATTCCTTCCACAGCTGTGAAGCAAAGCATCGCAGCAAAGGAATGTGTACACCACTCACTACTGCCTCTGCAGCTAAAAGCAATAATGGTTGAGGGGTGGTAAAACTGTGGCTCAACTCACATGCTTTACTGCCTCCAGCCTCCCATGTGAATGAGCTCTAATAGTGCAACCACTCATAGTTCTCCAATCACCACTACACTAGCCACAGTGTTTCTAATTGCTACCACATTAGACTAGTGCCACAAGCAAAAAACAAACAGTTTTTCTAACCACTACCACCCAGTGTCAGCAGACCAGTCTATACTAGCAACAGTGTTTCTTGTACCCGCCACACCAGTGCCATGTTGCCTCTTCCTGCCTCCTGTACTAAACCTGGCCTATTTATTGACCACATTTCTGCCACTTAAATGGACTGATCCTTTGCTTGCTAACCATGTCTGCCTGTGCCTGAACTGATCCTTTGATAACATCTGTTTGGACTAAACGTACATTGGGCAGGGAAAAGTATGTGCTAATGTCACCTACCCTGGGCTGGAGCTGGTACTAACGGCATTTTTGTATGTTACATGCAGTGGCTTATCTAGGGTATGGCAGATATGGAAAGTGCCATTGGCGCCATCTGAAGGGGGCGCTCGTGAGTGGCTGGGCAGCAAGGCACTTACCAAGACAGACTTGCCAACAGTCACAATTTTGCTGGGACATTCCCAGGCTATGGCTGTCCTGGGTAGTTTCCCGAAAAAACGTTTTTGTCCTACGCAGGGATGGACTGGACTGAGTTGTAATATCCTCCCGCCCCCCCCCCCCCTTAAAAAAGATGAACTGCTCCGGCTCACACGGTGCTACCCACACAGAATGCTGAGAGGGATGTAACGGCTGCACCGTGTCCTAGCCAATCAGTGTCTGTGGTACAGAAGGCCCCGCCCTCACAGGTGTCAGCTGACTGCAGTCACATGACAAGAGATATGGCCGCCATCCGAGTTTACTTCCTCTTTAAACTTTCTGGAATACACATATTGCTATTGTGGTGTAGGATCTGGGCCCAATGTCTTTCCATCCTTCTTTATTTCCCTCTTTCATGTCAGACTCTAACGAAACCCCCTTCAGGTTATCTAAGGCCTTGTACAGACGAGCAAACATGTACGATGAAACCGGTCCGCTTGGGCCTACACACGAACCGAACATGTCTGCTGAAACTGGTCCGCGGACCAGTTTCAGCAGACATGTTCGGTCGTGTGCACGGAGCCTAAGAGACGGGTTTCAAATGTTTTGACAGGGGCGCAGTTTCAGTGCTTGCCATAGGCGCCATTTTTACTAGATACGCCTCTGGTTACATGTTACATTTTATGGATGCTTATAAGTAGTTTTCCTACTTCATTATAACTTGTACTGTTGAAAAAGTTAATGAATCTACTTACTTAGTTTTATAAAAGAGGTTTAAATGTTGTATTTGTGTACGATGAAAGAGAGCGGTAAATACTATATTTATGGTGCTGCTAAAACTATGAAAGAAAACACCAGCACTTTGTATTATTCTTCTGAATACACCATATACTGTCATTGTCAAGAAAACACTCTTATTCACTTATTCATTAAACACAGATACAATACTGCAGATTCTCCTGCTTATTAACTTTATATACTTGTAATTGCTTGTTTACTTTATATACTTTAAAGGTGTTAATTAAATTAAATTAATGCAGTATAAGCAAATATAAGCAAATAATTCTAAAGGTTATTATTTGATTGTATAATCTCTGAATTTTATTAAAAAAAAATATTAACATATATGTAGTGTGGTAGTCTCCTTGAGATACAAATTAATTTTAGGAAGGCTTTAGAACTAAGTTGATAAATAATGGAGATTGTGCAGCCACTGTACAATCATATTATATGGTGTGTAGCCTGCATAAGTGATGAGGATAACAGAGGATGTTTAAAACTCAACTATATGTGGATCATAAAGCAGTGCAGAAAGGTTGCACGGAAAATTCATTAGCAGTTATTTCTTCTGCATGTATAGCCCCTGAAAAGATCATCTGTAACTTTTAAGATGGGAAATTTTATGCCACATTTGTCATGTAATTTTTTTGGGGGTGGGCGGGTGGGTGCTTCCTGTCCCATTTCCTGCTTCCGAGTACGGGTCACCTTGGGAACTCCTCCTCTCCCCTAGCAGCTCCTCCCTCTTGGCAATCTTCTGGGAGAGGAGGGGGAGAGGAGCAGGGCTCTGTGCGGCCACATCACTGGACAGGTAAGTGGCTGTATATTAAAAGTCAGAAGCAAATTTTTTTGTAGCTGCTGACTTTTAATAAACAAAAAAAAAAGCCTGTAAATCCGCTTTAAGGTTTTCTTACATGTCTACATGTACAGTATAGTATTTAACCAACTAACATAGCCATTCTCTATATCAGCTGTAAAGTTCTGCTAGCTAATTTTATCAGTCCATGTTAAAAGAGAAGTATAGTTTTTTGTTTGTTTTTTGCAGACTCATACTTACCTAGGTGGATGCAGCATCGGTCAAACACCGCAGATCGCTCGGTTCTTAGAGCTTTCTGAGCAGAGAGCTGGTAACTGTCAGTCTCCATCTCTCTGCTCTGCACCCCACGCCCACTGGCTCGATGGGAGGCTGAGCAGGCTGGCTCTGTGACGTCAGCCGACAACGGGCTCCAGCCTGCTGTCTGCTGAAAATGGGTTACAGGAGTAAAGAATGAACTGCTCTCCTGCGACCCACATGAGAAGTACAGGAGAAGTACAGCCAAATGAGCTTTGGCTGCACTTCTCCTTTAAAAATGGTTTTACATATTTCATTAGAATGTTTCTTGAGGGGGGAACAGTCACAACATTGACTAATTGTCATAATTTGTCATGGATCTTTTGCTAACTAAACGTTAATAAAACGGCATTTACAGTTACAGTACAGTAGCCTACCATTGTAAGTACAGTAATATTCCAAATATATACTATATATATATATATATATATATATATATATATATATATATATACATGGCATATCCCTATAACAATTATGGTATTACAGTATTGTGGTGCAGCTTTTTCTTAGTAACATACTTTGCTATTTTATTAAGAGTCTATATAGATGTGGTACTTAGACCCCAAATGGGCTTCCATCATCTGTACCTAGCTGTACAGTATGAGCCTGACTTGTCTGAATATTATGATTTATTGCTGCTGTAGACCACAGCCAAAGTAAAAGCTGTTACTACACAGAGATAAATAAAGATGGCTATTCCAGGAGACATTGTGATTAAAGTACAGGCTAGCCTTTTATCTTCATTTTCGTACTTCTCTCAGAAAGGTACAACTCAGACCATGCTTCCATACAAAAGATCAGCTTCTCATTTGAGCTGGACATCCCTCAGGAAGCACAGCCAAAATTACTTAAAGAAAAAGAAGCTTATTAAACATAAAGAACCTTCTCCCTCAGCCAATTTTCAGTGATATTGTTAAACTAAATCAGCAGCTGTCTCAGACGTCAGTGAGTGAAATTTATAGTCTTGGTTTTCTTGTTTTGTAATAATCAGGTAGACCAAGCCAATCATTCCCTACTGAAGACACAGTTCAAGAGCTGAATACATCTGTGATGAGGCTATTGGGATGCACCATTGTTCACCATCTGTTTGCTCCATGTACTGATGAAAGCTACAACACAAATTGAATATACATTTTACACTGAGGCTAAAAATAAAACTCAGAAACATGTTTAATTCTAGGCTCTATTTTAAATGTTAGAGTGTTGGTTAGATTGGAGTATATTATGCCATTCTTAAATAGGAACCCTAGCAAAATAAGTAATACTTCCCTTTCGCCTGACATGCAAAATGAACATACTACAAACTAGGGATGAAAATTGGGTTTAGGTCAACCATGAGTCACGACCGAGTTTCTCGGCAAAAAACAGCAAGAAACTTGCTGGGAGATATTTTTTTGCCGAGGAAACCGGTCGTGTGTACATTTTCGTTGAGGAAACTGTCGAGAGCAAGTTCTCTATTTCCTCGACAGGAATGGAGAAACTTGCCTTGTCGAGTTCCTCGACAGTGTAACAAGGAACTCGACGAGGAAAACAATGTGTTTTGCCCGTCGAGTTCCTCGGTCGTGTGTACGAGGTTTTAGACTCATGGTGACTTGCCGAACAAGCAAACTAAATGGCTAAATTGCTCACCTGAACCTTTGACCACTGCAATCTGGTATAAAATCAGGGCTCAAGTCCTGCGGGAACGCGCGGGAACGGAGTCCCTGCACTTTTTTCACAGCAGGAACGCAGTTCCCTTTGCAGGACTAGAGCAGCCAAGAGCAGCCGAGCCGCCCGAGCCAATCCTTCACTAAGCGGCGATGCCCAGCTCGAGTTACTGTCAGGGGCAGGCGAACCTTAGTAATCCTTTATGTTACTGGCCGCTTCCTGTATATGGATTCATTGTGTAGTGTGCGGGTATTCCGTCACTTCCTCAATGCCACAATGTCTCCTGGGAGCTTTTGTCATTGTTCCCAGGAGACATTGCGGAGGTCTGCCGTGAGTTATCGCGGGATTTAGAAAGAACTTGCTTAAAGTTTAGTAATTATGCATATGAGCGTATCAAATTTTTTTTTTGGTGGTTGAGTGGATCTTGGGTGGGAGTTCCCACACTTTTTTCCCCAGTACTTGACCCCTGTATAAAATGTTAGGGGGACACCACTATCTTTATGACAGAGGGAAGTGGGTTGGAAACTGTCATTTAGGGGCAATCATTTCAATACTTGTTTTTAATTGTTTTTAATCATTGTTTTAAATTTCACTTTTCTGGGAGTACATCATAAAGGTGCCCCCAGATGTGTTATTTAAAGGATTTGTGTATTTTTTAGGTTGCTCTTTAAAGGGGTTGTAAGGGTACAATTAAACTGTAACTTCACACAGTAATGCAAGGCTTTCTTCCTGGTGTGGAGTGTCGTGCTTGCCCCTCCATTCGCCTACAGGAGAGTCAGGGCGCTCTTTACGTTGCAGATAGAGAAAGTAGCTGTGTGTTAGTGGGCGTCCTGACTCTCACCCGTAGTCCAAGGGAGGGGGCAAGCACGACACTCCACACCAGGGAGAAAGTCTCGCATTACGGTGTGTAGTTACAGACAGAAGAACAGGAAGTGAGGATTTCTCAGAAGAAATAAGGACATTTAAAAGCAAAATCAAAGGATGAGGTAAGTGAAGGAGGACTGCACTAAGATAAAGGAAGCTATTTAGGAAAAATATTGTACCTTTACAACCCCTTTAGGCAGCATTAAAAGAGTTGCTTCCTGCTAAACACTTTTTTAACAAAAGCTTGCAAATTGGCCTTGACAATGGCTACAAAAAGTCTCAAGATTTGGCTCCTTTAGACCTGTGGTGTTAGGAATAGGAATGGGAGAACGGTTCGGCCCTAGCATGAGTTTGGCCTGAACATTTGCCTATTCGGCCGTTCACCGAGCACCCGAATTTCCAGGGTGTTTTTCCCGACGAACAACCTGCAATGCATTGAGCGCTGCACAGAGCATTCTGTGCCCTGATTGGGCAAAGCTTTGCCCACTCAGGGCGCAGTGTAAGCCCGAAAGCATCTTGCCCCCATGTTGATGTCGTCTTCCCGACAACCCTGGGCTGTGGTTGTCGCGGTCTGCGGGCGTGGGGCTTACCGAAATCTGGAAGCCCCCTTTAATAAGGGGGCCCCCAGATCCCGCCCCCATGTGGATGGGTATCGGGTACATCGTACCCGTACACATTCACCAAAAAAGTGACAAAAAGTAAAAACCACAGTTTTTGTCAAGTCCTTTATTAAAAAAAATAGTGTCCCTTAATATAAATCTAACGTCAATCACGACGCCCGCCAGACCCAAAAAATAGAAAAAATGCCTCCTGGGAAGCCTCCTGCCATCTGCCCACTCTGCGCTTTGATAGTTCTTATATAGAAAAGGGGCAGGGCCACTCGGCTACATAACATGGTGGCACCGTCCCCTTCTGATGTCAGTTCTGACGGGAGTATTGCTGCGAACCAAACAGGAGGTGTTCGGCCCATCCCTAGTAAGGAATCAAACTTTGCTTGGTTCACTCACCCCTACTACACACTCGAAAAATAATTTATTTTATCAAAGTATGTGAGCACTCTTCTGCCCCACTGCTGATCCCCCCACACACACAAACACACATTTGATGCCAATTTCTAAATGTTAAAATTATATAGACCTATACAGTGTTTTCTTTTTATTTATTTTTTTAAGTTGTCTTGTTTTTTAGTTTTGTTATGGTTTTTGTCTATATATTGCATTTAAAATTATTTTGTAAGACCATATCTCGGAAAGAAACCTTGTTTGTCCTAAAAAAGGAAGTAAAACTTCTTAAGTATGAGAAGGTTATTGCTGAATCAGTAGGCCCATAGCAAAAATGTAAAAATTGTTCTGGACTATAAAGAGTGTTCAGTGCTGAACCGGTTAAGAAGTAATAAGGTTCCCTGCTCACTTGTACAATGTGTGCTTTATTCTGTATAATATGCAATTATCTCAGTTAGTTCCTGTCATATAGTATAGCCGTCCATTTAAAAAAAATGCAATTATTTATCTCTGGAATTCAGACTCTGCCTTGTGAATCATAATAAAATTCTACCCAAATTACAAAGTTGCTTAGCCCCCTAATATAAATCATATGACTAGGAAAAAAAGAAATGTAATTTCTAGTTAACACACTGTCATTGGTTCTCTCATTTACCAGGTTGCTTTACTGATGACCCTGCTGGAATTTTCTACTTTATTGTAGAGGATGATTAAAAAATATGTCAATACAGTTAATTACACATAGGATATACAGTATATTTGCTTTACTCTTAATGTATAATGGAATTTGCTGAAAGTGTGACACATGGCAAAGGGTTAGTAGTCACTCAAGATGGCAATAACACATTGGTGCCTTTTTTCTATAGGTTAATATCAGCTCTTTACAGTCCACTTTATACAGCTGAACTTAGCTGTTTAATTAATGCAGTATTATTAACTGGCATTGTGTACTTTGCATGATGGAAAGTGTAGCATACTATCTTGTTAAAAAAAAAACAGTGGAGTAAGGTAGGAAGATTTGTTTTCCCCAAGAAATGGAATTGTAGAGAGGTTCTTAGGATTTGATAACAGTAAACATGGTAAAAAATTTTTTTTTAAAGTGTACGTAAAGCTTTGTTCACACTAGATAGAGCAGTGTTTCTCAACTCCAGTCATCAAGGCGCACCAACAGGTCATGTTTTCAGGATTTCCCTCAGATGAAATGGCTGTGGTAATTACTAAGGCAGTGAAACTGATTAAATCCCCTGTGCAAAATAATGGAAAGCCTGAAAACATGTCCTGTTGGGGCTTGAGGACTGGAGTTGAGAAACACTGAGATAGAGTATGGAATGGTGAAACCCCTTAGGCCCCGTACACACCATAGAATCCATCCGCAGATAAATCCCAGCAAATGGGTTTCAGCGGATAGATCCTATGGTGTGTACACGCCAGCGGATCTTTTTCCGCGGATATATCTCCCCTGGGATGGATTCCAGCAGATCGGATATTTGCTGACATGCACAACATATCCATCTGCTGGAGTCCATCCCAACAGATGGATCCGCTGGTCTGTACAGACTCACCGGATCCATCTGTCCGAAGGGATCCCCGCATGCGTCGTAATGATTCGACGCATGCGTGGAATTCCTTATATGACAGCGTCGCGCACGTCGCCGCATCATAATCGCGGCGACGGCGCGACACGTCATTGCCAGAGAATTTCGGTGCGGATTTCAATGCGATGGTGAGTACACTCCATCGCAGAGAAATCTGCTGAAATCCTCGAGAGGATTTATCCGCGGAAACGGTCCGCTGGACCGTATCCGCGGATAAATCCTCCTGTGTGTATGGGGCCTAACAAGTTATTTTTGTGTTGCCTTTGTTACACTAGGGAAATTTTACTTCACATTCTGTCCTATCTTAGGAAGCTAGCAGTTGTTACCATTATGCCTCGTACACACGGTCAGACTTTCCGAGAAAAAAAGTCAGACAGGCTTTTTTTCTCGGAAAGTCTGGCCGTGTAAACCTCCATCAGACTTTTTTTGTCGGAAGTCCGACGAACCTAAGATAGAGAACCTGTTTTCTTTCTTTCCGTCGGACTTCCGACGGACTTACAGCAGACTTTTGCACGGTCAAAAGTCAGACCGTGTGTACGAGGCATTAGAGGGTTTTACCTCACTTCTTGTGTTAGTAAAAACACTAAAATTTGGGATTTCCACTTGCTTTCTGTCTAAGTGAAAATAATTACCAAGACAAACTGAGATCATAAATTTCCCCACAGAGAACAGAGACAGCAATAAACATCTGTAACACAAAAGCTAGCACTCCATTCAGAACTAAATGTTTTACCAAGGTCATAGATGCAAAGAAATGTTTCAAGGTACAACAAGAAACATAAAAACACCAACATTTTGAAAACAAGCAGGTCCAAGTCAAGGTAACAGACAAAAACAGTGCCTTGAAAAAGTACTCATACCCCTTGAAATTTTCCACATTGTGTCATGTTACAATCAAAAACATACATTTATTTTATTGGTACATAATTGTAAAGTGGAAGGAAAATGACAAATCGTTTTCAATTTTTTTTTCAACAAATATCTGAAAAGTGTGGCGTGCATTTAAATTCAGCCCCCTTTACTCTGATTACACTAACTAAAATCTAGTGGAACCAATTGCTTTCAGAAGTAATCTAATTAGCAAATAGAGTCCACCTGTGAATAATTTAATCTCAGTAGGAATTCAGCTGTTCTGTGAAGCCCTCAGAGGTTTAGAGAACCTTAGTGAACAAACAGCATCACAAAGGCCAAGGAACACACCAGACAGATCAGGGATAAAGTTGTTGAGAAGTTTAAAGCAAACTCTGCTGCTAAGATGAGGTTGTGAAAGACGGTTTTGTGTCACAGGTAATACATCTTGGCAAGACTGAGCACAGCAACAAGACACAAGGTCCTTATACTGCATTGGCAAGGTCTATCCCAGGCAAAGATTTCACAGCAGACTGGGGTTTCAAGATGTGCTGTTCAAGCTCTTTTAATGAAGTATGTGTTTATTCATAAGGGTACTTGCGTGTTTCCAAAACATTGTTTTCTTTAACAATTCAACTTTCGCTTATCTGTCCTGTTTTTGACAGGTCACTCACCCTTCCCCACTTCTAGAGATGTTTGGCCCCCCTCCTCCTTCCTCTGCCGCCTGGCCAATTAGAAAGGGCAGTGCGCTTCGCGGGAACTCTGGACAGGTAAGTGTCCATATAGTACAAGTCAGCAACCACAGTATTTGTAGATGCTGACTTTAAATTTTTTTGTGTAGGAGGGCCAGAACACCTCTTTAAATTTATTTTTTGTACCTTGGAACTTTATGGTGTCTATGACCTTCATTAAACATTGAGTTCTGAAACCAGGTGTACTGGCTTTTATGATACAAGTTTACTACAGCATCACTACTGGTTGAGCACCTTCTCCCTAAACCCCCCAACAAGGTGTAAAAGGTACAGGTGCTAGATAGATGTTCCTTAACCACTTCCATACAGGGCACTTACGTACCTTCCTGCCCAAGCCAATTTTCAGCTTTCAGCACTGTCGCACTTTGAATGAATATTGCGTGGTCACGTTACATTGTACCCAAACAAAATTGGCGTCCTTTTTTACCCACAAATAGAGCTTTCTTTTGGTGGTATTTGTTCACCTCTGCGATTTTTTTTTTTTGCGCAACAACTAAAAGAAGACCGAAAATTTTGAAAAAAATTAAGTTTTTATTTTTTTCTGTAATTTTTTTGTAAATAAGTACGTTTTCTCTTTCAATTATGGGCACTGATATGGTGGCACTGATGGGCACAGATGAGATGGCACTGATGGACATCGACGAGGTAGTACTGACGGGCACAGATGAGGTGGCACTGATTGGCGGCGCTGGTATGCGGCACTGATGGGCACACATAGGCGGCACTCATGGGCACACATAGTTGGCACTGATGGGCACTCATGGGCGGCACTGATGGGCACTCATGGGCGGCACTGATGGGCACTCATGGGCGGCACTGGGCACTCATGGGCGGCACAGATGGGCACTCATGGGCGGCACAGATGGGCACTGTGGGTGGCACAGATGGGCACTGTGGGTGGCACAGATGGGCACTGTGGGTGGCACAGATGGGCACTGTGGGGTGGCACTGATGGGCACTGTGGGGTGGCACTGATGGACACTGTGGGGCGGCACTGATGGACACTGTGGGGCGGCACTGATTTACTTGTTGCCAGTCAGTGCCCATTTGTGGGCACTGATTGGCATCTTTTTTTTTTGCATCCTTTTTTTTTTTCCCCAGACTTTTTTTTCAGACTTTTTTTTTTTTTTTTTTTCAGACTTTTTTTTTTTTGACTTTTTTTTTCTCAATTTTTGTTGTTTTGCCCTTCCCTGGTGGGCATCCCTGGTGGTCCATGTGGCGATCCGAGGGGGGGCTGCGCTGATAAACAATCAGCGCGAACCCCCCCTGTCAGGAGAGCCGCCGATCTGCTCTCCTCTACTCGCGTCTGTCAGACGCGAGTGAGGAAGAGCCATCGACGGCTCTTCCTGTTTACACCGTGATCAGCCGTGGTTGGACACGGCTGATCACGTGGTAAAGAGTCTCCGTGAGAGACTCTTTACCGAGATCGGTGTTGCGGGGTGTCAGACTGACACCCCGCAACAACGATCGCCGCGATGCGCGCCCCCGGGGGCGCGCAGCGGCTAAGAATCCTGATGACGTCATATGACGTCCGGTCAGGATTCTACAACCACTTTGCCGCCGTCAATCTGTCATTGGCGGGCGGCAAGTGGTTAAACAATACTTAAACCTATAGAGTGTTCTTTTTGCAGGGGACAGCGCCAGAATAAAGGTACGAGCATTTCAGCAAAAGGCTTTTTACGTAATTCAGCAAAAGTTTCTTTTTCATTTATAAATGTCCTGGACTGTTTTTTTTTTATTATTTAATTTTATAAAACTTATTCTGCTTTAAGCAATAAATGTACTACTGAAACTATGATTCTATAAATAATTATGTGGCAACGTTTTCTGCAGTACACTTAGGGCTCTTTCACACGGAGCGGATCCGTATTGATCCCCTCCGTTAGCCCGTTTGGCTCAGCGGGGATTCCTCCGTTAATCCCTGCTGAGCTGTCAGTGGACAGGGCAGTCCCTGCACACAGTGCAGAGACCGCCCTGTCTCTCCTGCGCTCTCCCCTATGGGGAATCGGATGAATACGGAGCGTGTGTCCGTATTCATACGATCCGTTCCGCCGGACGGAAGACAAATAGGGTTTTCTTCCGTCCGCAAAAGCGGATATTTGCGGACACGGATGGTTGCGAACGTCAGCGGATGCATCATCCACTAACGTCTGCAATCCCATAGGGATGCATTACAAGTCCGTAAACGGACTTGTAATAAACAGACCGTTTGTCCGTACGTGTGAAAGGGCCCTAACACTGCTCTCTTATGTTTTTATTAGCAGTAGACAGAGCAATGTTACACCATATCAGGGATGTGTACTAAAACTTTAATTTAATATACTCCTCAATAACTACATAGAATATACTGTAAATCCACTTTGTGTGCACCAAATGTTGTTGCAAACCTAAATACAGGCAGTCCCCGAGTTACGAACAGGTTAGAGACTGGAGGTTGAATATGTTCATAAATCGGAACAGCATGGGCAGAACGGCAGATACGTCATTTTCCGATGTTCCGTCTAATATGCCCGCCGTCGAAAAGGTTCCGTCGAATGTGCCTGCCGTTTGAAAAGGTTCCATCGAATGTGCCCGCCGTCGCAAAGTGGCCACTCAGCCTCCCGTTCGTAAGTCGGGTGTTTGTAACTCGGGGACTCCCTGTATTACCTTCTAAAAGTACCAGTGGCATCATAACTGTGCTTTATATACTCTGTACAGGTAGCAGAGCTGTGGGAGGGATCCCGATGACCTACCCACTACAGATGGCCTGCAGAAAACTAGAGAAGGGGGCGAATACAAGATAAAGGAGCAGCAATGATCGGTCCATTTATTACAGGGAGCTCCTGCACAGAGGCAAAGTTTCACACTAGATCACTGCGCAGAGCAGGAAGAAATAAAAAAGGCACACAAAGATTCAATTAAGAATGTTTCTTCTACATAGACAATATTTACTTATCTAAGAGTTCAGCTTTGAACATTGCTACAACCAATAACTACATCCCATAATGTGCTAGGGAGGGCCTTGACAGCTTTATTAGCAGAGTTCTGCCCTTTTTTTTTTGCTACCCATGCTGCATTAAATTAGTAAGTTATCTTACATTTGTTACGGGTTACCATTCAAGCAGCATACTTAAAAAATATGTTTTTTTAAATAACCCAAACCCTGAAATCTCTAACCTTTTGTTCAAATCTAATTTCAACTGATAATAAAATATGCAAGCACAATACGAAAAAGGTAGTACAATTACTCCTCAGCACCCCATCGCCCCCACCCACACCTTTACATTACATAACATGAGAAAACTTCAGTTTTGGAGTTTCCGAAATAAGCGACTAAAAATATAAGCCGGAATATTTTGATATTTTTAACTACTTGAGTACCAGCCTGTAACACACTGTGATTGGCCTCTCTATTGCCAGTCACAGTGATCACAATGTACAGTGCTGCTTAGATCTGCTCTGTACATTGTGTCTATAAATGGAGCTTTCCAATGATGGCTCAGTTAACAGATATTAACCAGTACCATGGCTACGCAATTATGTTTTATTCAGTGTATTATTATACATTATAAATGGCACTGGTTAAAAATGTATCCACCAATTTTCTTTTGATAAACATGCGGTGTGATAGGTAAGTGTTTTAGTTATGCTAGGTGAATGGGAACATACAGTGTATACAATAGGTGCTATCCTAATGGGACTGTATGCAGAACAATTACATTTACAATTATATAATAATAATCAATAATAAACCAATACAATAATATTTTAAATTTTTATTTAAAACTTTTACAATGGATTTGAATGGTCGGGGCCCTTATTATTGGTATTATATTTATTTACCAATTTATAATAAACATGTCCAATTTATATAATACAAAACTCGTTTACTTTTGTACCATAAACTATCACTTTAACTCAGCCATAACAGCTCGAGTTAATACTATGACAAGTTCAATATCTGTATAACTGTCCCTTTTCATGAGAAAAGAACCAAACCACATAACAAGGGCCTTGACGATGGGAGGGTGGGATGTTCCTTCTTCTCTGCTGATCCGCCGCTGTCTGATTCTCCTACACAGTTTTAAAACCTTATATACGTGCTAGCTCGTGCCATATTAACATGTGACTAGCCTTTAGTCACTGATATTTAAAATATTTTATTCAAAACTTTTATACATAACTGTCATTTAACCTGTAGTCTTCCCTGGCCCCATAGGTGAGTGGAGCAAATTCTTTCGCTCCTCCCTTTTTCATTTGGTCACATAATCGGAAAAAACATAAAACAATCCCTAGTATTTCAATTATGCCTGCTTTTTTCTCAATATCAAACTCTGTCAAACTAAGCAAAAGTTTGTCTCTACTGGCCAAAAGGAATGCATAGGTTTTGGGAGAGATAGGTAAACTCAATCACAACAAAGAAGTGCCAAAGCTTTGCTGGTTCAACATGCATTCCGGTATGTATAAGGCAAGGGTCCTCAAACTTTTTAAACAGGGGGCCAGTTCACGGTCCCTCACAGGGCCGGTGCAAGGATTTCTGCCTACACAAGCGAAGCTCCATTTTGGCGCCCCCCCCCCAACGGCCACCCACCTCCCTTGCAAAAATGTTTCTTTCAATAATTACCCCCCTTCACATATCCCCCCACACAGTATTGCCCCCCCTTCACATATCCCCCCACACAGTATTGCCCCCCTTCACATATCCCCCCACACAGTATTGCCCCCCCTTCACATATCCCCCCACACAGTATTGCCCCCCCCTTCACATATCCCCCCACACAGTAATGCCCCCCTTCACATATCCCCCCACACAGTATTGCCCCCCCTTCACATATCCCCCCACAGTATTGCCCCCCCTTCACATATCCCCCCACACAGTATTGCCCCCCCTTCACATATCCCCCCACACAGTATTGCCCCCCTTCACATATCCCCCCCACACAGTAATGCCCCCTTTCACATATCCCCCCATCACACATCCCCCCCCCCACACACACACACACACAGCACTACCCCCCCCCCCCACACACAGCACTGCCCCACACACACACACACACAGCACTGCCCCACACACACAGCACTGTCCCCCCACAGCGTGTGTGTAGTAAATGTACTTACCTGCTCCTCGCCTCGGTGACTTGGTTCCCTACTTGCAGCAGAAGAAGCAACATGTGACGTTCTCCCTCTCTCTGAGTGCCCTGCAGTGCAATCTGGGAGTTGTAGTCACTGCAGAGCACAGGCACCAGAGGGCCAAGTGAAGTCTGTGTGCCTGTGCTCTGTTGGAGAACTACAACTCCCGCCATGCTCTGGGGCTGCCGTCGCCTTCTTTAGGGGAAAGGCTAGGAGGACGGCGCCGCAGCGGTGGAGCCTGCTATTGGATGCAGGCAGCCTGAGCCGTGCCCACCACCACTATGAATGGTAAAGTCTTGTCCCTCGTCCGCCGCCGCGGACCGGACTCTGCGGCTGTGTGCAGCGCGCCCGCCGCTTGCGAGTCCCACACAACATACACCTCTGCTCCGGACAATAAAAAAAAAAAAAAAAGTAATCTTTCCGCCCCATCCCAGGCTGCGGACCTGCCCGCCCCAAGCGGCCGCTTGGTCCGCCTGGTGGTTGCGCCGGCCCTGGTCCCTCAGACTGTTGGGGGGCCGGACTATAGTTTAAAAAAATATGAACCTATGCCCACATCTTATTTGAAGTGCAAAAAAACAGGAAAAAACAATACAATATTTAAAATAAAGAACAATTTTAATCAACATAAACTTATTAGTATTTCAGACTCCCCTCATCACAGAACCCCTCCCCAACACAGACCCCACTCACGGAACCCCCATCACAGATTCCTATCTATCACAGATCCCCCCCATCAAAGATTCCCCCCATATTAGGCCCCTCATCACAAAGCCCCCCCAACACAAACTTTTCTCCATCACAAAGCCCCCAATAACAGACCCTCCACCATAAACTCCTCTCCATCAAAAAGCCCCCATAACAGACCCTCCCCATCATAAAGCCCCCCAACACAAACTCCTCTCCATCACAAAACCCAGAATAACAGACCCCCCCATCACAGACCCCCATAACAAATCCCCCATCACAAACTCCTCTTCATAACAGATCCCCCCCCCAAAAGCCCCCAAATCAGGTCCCCCCCATAGCCGATCCCCCATCACAAACTCCCCCCATAACAAAGCCCACCCAACACAAACTCCTCTCCTCACATAGCCCCCATCACAGACTCCCCCATCACAGATCTCCCCCCCTATCACAGATCCCCCCATCGATATTACACTGCCGCCCCTTCTACAACATCCCAGCACTCCGTCTCTCTGCTATCTCAATCACACAAGACGCAAAGCATCGCGGGTCCGGACAAAGGGCGGGACTTTGCTAGTGAAAGGCAGGTGTTTGATTGCTGAAACAGCCCCGCTGCTTAACTCAAAAGACCCGCCTTTTGTCTGAACCTGTCATGTTATTCATCTTGTGTGATAAAAAGGTAGCAGAGAAGAGGGGGATTTCTGCAATATATAAGGGGCAGTCCGGGTAAATCACACTGGCGGGCCGGATCCGGCCCGCGGGCCGTAGTTTGAGGACCCCTGGTATAAAGCAATTCAAGCAGCTGCCCATGTGTGTAGACACTAGCCCCAACCTCACTTCATAGAGGCCTGTACTTTGTATTATAAGGGCCAAAAAGTCAGCTACAGCTGCATGTTTTTTTCAAGTTCAAAAAAGTGCCTCTGTAAAATTAGGCTATGTTGGTACTTAAAAAAATCAGTTCTGCCACTACATTTGGTCACAAGGGCATAACAGTAAGGCCTTGTACACACGGTCGGACCAAACCGATGTGACTGGTCCGTCGGACCGTTTTCATCGGTTCACCTCTGAAGTGGCCGTACGGCCTGATATGTGTACACACCGTCAGTCCAAAATCCGATCGGGTCAGAACGCGGTGACGTCAAACACACGACTTGCTGAATAAAACGAAGTTCAATGCTTCCAAGCATGCGTCGACTTGATTCTGAGCATGCGCGGGTTTTGAACCGATGCTTTTCTGTACTAACCATTGGTTTGGTCCGATTGGGCAGCGGTCCATCGGTTCGGTTTTGAAGCATGTTTTAAAAATTTGGACCGAAAGGAAAACAGACCGATGGCCTATACACACGGTCGGTTTGGTCCGATGAAACTGAACTTCGGTTCATTCTCATCGGTTCGGTCCGACCGTGTGTACGAGGCCTGACAGTAAGGTAATTTAATGCAGGACAAATACATTTCTTTGCTACTAATCACTAACATATTGCATAAAAAAACTGCCTCCAAATACCTTATTATTATATCTCTTTCTTGAAGGTCACATAATTTCTCCAGGCTACGAGTCTGTGGGATAGGGTCAGACTAAACCTATCCATAAGTGAATCAAATCTCAGCTGGTTCAGCAGAGACTGGCCAAGATTCAATTTATCTTTGGGCATGTTGAATCCATTAATCAACTTTAGCACAACCAGCCTATCAGATTTGTTCCATGCTATAGGCAACGGCAGTGACCACTGTATACTGCTGGCAGGGAATTCTCCCGTGCTCCCTGCTGGCAGACCACAATAGTACCGCCACAGGGATTCCTCTGTATACAAAAAAACAAAACAATATAATTTTACTTTCTGCTATGAAACATTCTTAATAAATAAAAATAAAAATACAGGGGTAGATTCAGATAGAAGATACAACGGCGTATCTCCAGATACAAATGAAGAATAAAGGGGTAGTGCTGCGCTGTGAATAGGGAATAGGATAACATGCAGAGGAAGTGTAGCAAATCCTTATATATGGGAAAAATATGGAAAATATAGTCTGGCTGCTAATCATGAGTGCCAATAATAAAACAATGATACTGGTATACCATACAAATAAATATCATCAAAATAAACGTGCTACAATGCAGCCAAAGCTAGCTGAAAAAATGTGAAGTAATACAGAGTGACAGTGCTGGTGTCATATAGTGAAATGAGTAATAACAAACGTACTGATACACAATAAAGTGTACAGCGTGCGAAGCACACCAGTGACTGTAATAAACTAGGTTAAATGTCCATGCAGCAGATAACTATAAACATAGCAGCAGGCAAAATCCGAAATAAAAGTGCTGGTGTAGATGCCAAAGTGACGTGAAAAAAAAGGGGTTGATTTTCTTCAGAGTAAGTGAGGATGTCCCCTTACCTTACTGCTGTAAGGTAACAGCATAAAAACCCAGGTACACTTTTCTGGTCTTATCCACATAGGGTGTCATCAAAATGGACTGTAATTGAAAAAAGTAGATCCCTCTCAGTAGTCACGTCTAAACAGTGACAGTGACTCGCACCCAGGGAGATGAAAGTGGCAATAGTGCAGTATCGTTTTAAAAAGGGGTTTGTTCAAACAAAATAATACACTAGGTACTCACATTGTTGTAATACAAACAGGCATATAAAAAACAGGGCGTTCGCCAACGTCACCTCCGGTGCCTCTTGGTGGACTCTATGTAATACTCTTACGCGTATTCGTCACTTCTCGTGACTTCTTCATGATTAGTAGCCAGACTATATTTTCCATATTTTTCCATATATAAGGATTTGCTACACTTCCTCTGCACGTTATCCTATTCCCTGTTCAAAGCGCAGCACTACCCCTTTATTCTTCATTTGTTCCTGGTTTGATACACTATTTAGTGCAGCAGCTGTATCCCTTCCTTTTCCCTTCCCCCCACTCTTGTGGTAAGCGCGGTAATACCCACCCCATCACTTTTAGTATCTCCAGATACGCCGTCGTATCTCTGAGTCCGGCCGGTCGCATCTATGCGCCTGATTCATAGAATCAGTTACGCATAGATTTCCCTAAGATCCGACCGGCGTAAGTGTTTTACACCGTCGTATCTTAGGCTGCATATTTACGCTGGCCGCTAGGTGGCACTTCCATAGATTTACGCGAGGAATATGCAAATGAGCTAGATACGCCGATTCAGAAACATACGTCCAGCCGGCGCATTTTTTTACGTAGTTTACGTTAGGCTTTTTTCAGCGTATAGTTACCCCTGCTATATGAGGCGTATCCTATGTTAACTATGGCCGTCGTTGCCGCATTGAGTTTTGAAAATTTTACGTTGTTTGCGTAAGTCGTTCGCGAATAGGGCTGGACGTAATTTACGTTCACGTCGAAAGCAATGACGATTTGCGGAGGAATTTCGAGCATGCGCACTGGGATTTTTTCACAGATACGTTACGCCGCCGTAACTAAGGGCGCAAGTTCTTTCTGAATACAGAACTTGCGCCCTAAATTATGGCGGCGTAACGTATCTGAGATACGTTACGCCGGCCATAAAGATAGACGATTCTATCTGAATCTACCCCCTAATGTCTTCATTAACTTAGGCCAATATGTATTCTGCTACATATTTTTGGTAAAAAAAAATCCCAATATGTGTATGTTGATTGATTTGTGCAAAAGTTACAGCGTCCACAAACTATGGTATATATATATTTTTTTACTAGTTATCTGCGATATTGTGGCGGACAAATCGGACACCTAACTGACACTTTCGACACTTTTTGGTCACCAGTGACGCTAATACGAACATCAGTGCTAAAAAAGTATGCACTATTACTGTACTAATGACACTGGCACTAGGGATGAGCTTTATGTTCGGGTCGAACATGAGTTCAACTCGAACATTGGCTGTTCGCCCGTTCGCCGAATAGCGAACAATTTGGGGTGTTCGCAGCAAATTAGAAAGCCACGGAACACCCTTTAAAAGTCTTTGGGAGAAATCAAAAGTGCTAATTTTAAAGGTTAATATGCAAGTTATTTTCATAAAAAGTGTTTTAGGGACCTGGGTCCTGCCCAAAAGGACATGTATCAATGCAATCAGGAGCAGTGATTTTAAAAATGCTTTAAGTGAAACAATAAAAGTGAAATATTCCTTTAAATTTTATACCTGGGGGGTGTCTATAGTATGACTGTAAAGTAGCGCATGTTTCCCGTGCTTAGAAAAGTCCCTGCACAAAATGAAATTTCTAAAGGAAAAAAAATAATTTAAAACTACTCGTGGCTATAATGAATTGTCAGGTCCCGGCAATACAGATGAAAGTCATTGAAAAAAATGATATGGGCTCCCTCCAGTCCATTACCAGGCCCTTTGGGTCTGGTATGAATATTAAGGGTTACCCCCAAACCAAAAAAAATAAATGAGTGTGGGTGCCCCCAAATTCCATTACCAGGCCCTTCAGGTCTGGTATGGATATTAAGGAGAACCCTGCGGCAAATTAAAAAAAATGGCGTAGGGGTCCCCCTCAAAATCTACGAACGATACAGCCTTCATAGGTGGCACCCGGCCGAATGGTGCGCGACCCATCTGCAGCTCTTAAATAACCGTGGGCGGGGCCATCCGTGACGTCGATGGGGCCCCCCTCCCCCTCTGATGAGTTACGGGATACCCCCGTTGCGTCAGGTAATGGACTGGGGGGACCCATGTCATATTTTTAAATGACTTTTATCTGTATTGCCGGGTTCCGACAATTCATTATAGCCACGAGTAGTTTTAGGCCGGGTCCACACCTATGCAAATTTGATGCTGCTTAAAACGCATCCAATTTGCATGTCATTAGAAAATACATACATTTTTATGAGGCTGGTTCACTTATCTGCGGTGGATTCGCACTGCGCAGTGCTGAAAAACGTGTGCGTTTTCTAGGCATTGCGGTGCAGCTCACGTGCGAATTCAAGCCCATTATATTCTATGGGCACACATCTGATTCGCAGATATGTTCCATTCTGAACAGGAATTCTCTCCCTGCTCCCTACACTTCCCCCCCTCCCCTCTCCCTCCGCTCTCCCAGGTCAGCAAATTTTCAGCTACAGATGATCCGCTAAACAGCTCTGTTATCTCGTTGCAGAGATAACAGAGCTGGAAATCGTACCGCACAAGTGTGAATCCAGCCTCAAATTACTTTTTTTTCTTTTAGAAATTTCATTTTGTGCAGGGACTTTTCTAAGCACGGGAAACATGTGCTACTGTACAGGCATACCATAGACACCCCTCAGGTACGAAATTTAATGGAATATTTCACTTTTATTGTTTCACTTTAAGCATTATTAAAATCACTGAACTCTTTTTTTTGCATTGATACATGTCCCCTGGGGCAGGACCCAGGTCCCCAAACACTTTTTATGACAATAACTTGCATATTAACCTTTAAAATGAGCACTTTTGATTTTTCATGTTCGTGTCCCATAGACTTTAATGATATACAAACACATTTTTTGCCTGTTCGCATGTTCTGCTGTAGACCAAATCGGGGGGTGTTCGGCTCATCCCTAAACATTACATTCCCCTCTCACAGAATGGCGATCTGCCTTGTTTACATAGTTTACATTCTGCCTTTCTCCTGAATGATCGGCGGGGGTCCCAGCAAACATCATGTCCACCAGACCCGCTGATTGGCTCCCGCTGTGTCCAATAACAGCGGGAGTGGGTCACTGGACACGAGCGCATGCCCCAGACCCAGAGCTGTCAGATCAAGTAGCAGGTACGTGATCTGGCGCAGAGCGGCTGATGCAGTAAATCTACAGTGGGCCGTCGCTAATCGGTTAAACCATGTTTAGATCTGGTTTACTTATTAGAGGAACAGGCGCATGCACAATGCAGTGGCACCATTGCAGAGGCTCTATGAGCCAACAGATAATTGCCACCAAGAAGACAGAAGTCTGAGTCACTGGCAGAATAATTCTTTAAAAACAAGGTTTAATTAAAGAATATATAAACACAACATTTCATATTCAATTCAATTCAATTCAATGTGCCTGTTGTATCATGTACTTGTATGAAAAAGTACACTGTTCTCTCTGTATTGTATCCTTAGTGCGAAATCTGACCACACTAAGCAGGAGAGCACAGCTTAGTAAGTTATCTAGCTATGCTGGGAACTAAGCCTGCTCTCCTCCAATGATCAGACTTGTCCTGACATACCCCCATACACAATCTTTCACTGGAAAGCTCAGTGTGCTGCTGTTTCTCATCCCCTAGTTCCTATGCAGCTGAGAACAGAGTTTATATGATCACTTAAAAAAAGGTTTTCTTATATCTGTACACAACAGTTTTGCCTTTCATTTCTATTTTAAACTGAATGGGTTGTTTTACAAGGTGAAGGTTTACAATCACTTTAAGTAAAATAAATTGCACAAGGATATCTCAAGGATCCATGCACACTGAGTTTAAGAAAATCCCAGTTCCCTTGGCAGAAAGAAATACTCATACAGAACATTTTTGTACAGGAGTTTAGGAGACTTTAGAAGCTTTTAGGAGAGTTTAAGAGCATTCAGCATTTTTTTTCTGTCAGAAAACTGTTCTCAAAAATGCAAACCAGAAGGGTTTAAAATATGCCTCTAAATGTCATAACGTGACTGAACACATAAGATAACATAATATACACTGCTCAAAAATTTAAAGAAACACTTTGAAAACATATCAGATCTCAACGGGCAAAAATCTCATGCTGAATATCTATACTGGGTAATGTGTTAAGAATAAAAGGATGACACATCATTTAATGGAAATGAAAATTATCCACCTACAGAGGGCTGAATTCAAAGACACCCCAAAAATCAAAGTGAAAGAATTGTGCAAATTATTTGCTGAAATTTCATTGCAAATGATCCTCAGTAGTTTGTATGACCCCCAAGTGACAACATCAGGGCATGCTCCTAATGCGACGACGGATGGTGTCCTGGGGTATTTCCTCCCAGATCTGGACCAGAGCATCACTGAGCTCCTGAACAGACTGAGGTGCAACCTGGCGGCACCAGATGGACCGAAACATAATATCCCAGAGGTGTTCTTTTGGATTTAGGTCAGTTGAGTGTGGGGGCTATTCAATGGTATCAATGTCTTCATCCTCCAGGAAATGGTTGCATTATCTCGCCACATTGTCGTGCACCAGGAGGAACCCAGGACCCACTGCACCAGCGTAGGGTCTGACAATGGGTCCAAGGATTTCATCCCAATACCTAATGGCAGTCAGGGTGCCATTGTGTAGTCTGTAGAGGTCTGTGCATCCCTCCATGGATATGCCTCCCCAGACCATCACTGACCCACCACCAATCCGGTCATGCTGAACGATGTTACTGGCAGGATAAAGTTCTCCGCAGCTTCTCCAGACCCTTTCACATCTGTCACATATGCTCAGGGTGAACTTGCTCTCATCTGTTAAAAGCATGGGGCACCAGTGGCGGACCTGCCAATTCTTGTGTTCAATGGAAAATGCCAATCGAGCTCCAATCGAGTGTCCGGCAGTGAGCACAGAGCACACTAGAGGATGTCGGGCCCTCAGGCCACCCCCATGAAGTCTGTTTCTGATTGTTTGGTCAGAGACATTCACACCAGTGGCCTGCTGGAGGTCATTTTGTAGGGCTCTGGCAGTGCTCATCCTGTTCCTCTTTGCACAAAGGAGCAGATGCTGGTCCTAATGATGGGTTAAGGACCTTCTACGGCTCTGTCCAGCTCTCCTAGAGTAACTGCCTGTCCCCTGGAATCTCCTCCATGCTCTTGAGACTGTGCTGGGAGACAGGGCAAACCTTATAGCAATGACACGTATTGATGTGCCATCCTGGAGGAGTTGGACTGTCTGTGCAACCTTTATAGGGCCCATGTATCGCCTCCACCTGAAAAAACATTCCTGTTTTGGAGGTCGTCTCATTGTTGCCCATCTAGTGCACCTGCTGTTAATTTCAATTAACAGCAAAGCAGCTGAAACTGATAAACAACCCCCTCGTTATACACCCCTCCCCCTCTGCTACTTAACTGACCAGATCAATATCCCAGGAGTTCTCATTCAAAAGTGTTCCTTTAATTTTTTTGAGCAGTGTACATTTGTGGGTTTACAACCAAGCAATGATATCCTGAAAAATACTTCCTGTTTTTCATTGCCATATGAGTCTGTTTTTTGCTTCTCCTTCTAGCAACACTATGAGTGATAAAACTAGTTGTGAAAACTCCTTGTGTGGCTCACATCGAATCTTAACAACTGTTGAAAGAAAGTAATTGCACCAAGCTATTGAGAGTTTAATTTCATGGCTTGCCTACACCGCATCCAATTCGCAGAACATTTTAAAATCTATTACTTATAATCAGTCTGGTTAACATATGTGCGTTGCATTCGCACTCCGCATTGCCCAAAAAATTTGTGTGTTTTCTAGGCAGTGCATTGCAAATTGCAGGCACATATGGGAACGCATCTGATTCACAGATGCGTTCCGTTGTGAACAGGCATTCTCTCCCCATCCTCACTACACCTTCCCCTCTCCCTGCTCAGCTACAACAGAGAGGAAGCGCTGAACGGCTGCTTTTTCTCTTCGCACAGTAAACGGAGCTGGAATTGCCACCAGACTGGTGAGAATCCAGCCTCAAATCACCCTACACAGACATTGCATATGATGTGTATAATATTGCGGTGCGATTCCTGTGCACATCTCATGCAGTGTTCCGCACACACCAGTGTGAACCCAGGCTAAAGGATATGTTCACCTTTACAAAAAAATATTCAAATACACATTCTTTTGCAGGTAAAATAATATGCATTTATTATTTTTTGTAATGGACCTGTAAAGCATTGCACCCAAGATCAGCAGATTGTGGGTGTAATGTCACAGTGCTGCAGACTGTCTGTGTATCTGTGTGGCCATACCTCTGATACAGCCAGGCAGTTACACAGTTACACTATGACAAGAAGACTTAATGAACTACAAGCTGACAGCGCCAAAGCTGTTGGACCTTGTAGTTTTCTGAATCACAGAACCCTGTGAATGGATGATGCAGCCACGTGGCAGTGTTGCCAACCCCCCAAAGTGAAATTTACTGGCAGGACGCCAATATGTACACTCGGCACCAATTTTTTACTGGCAAAAATAATGAAATTTACCAACAGAGCCGCATTTTTTACTGACACTGAAAAAAGTACTGTTTTCAGTGCTAAACAGTGCAACTATCAATATTTAAACTATAAACATGTATCTAGTGCTATAAGGTCAGGTTAATATAACCCAGCAAGCCCAGAGTATTCCCATACATCAGTCTGCAGGATTCCCCCTTACAGTGCAAGGGAACTCTGACATAAAGGAGAATGCTGCAGATCATGACCTACGGGGGAACTCAAATGTAAGAGATCAGGGATCACCTTATATCAGAGTCTACTGCATTCCCCCGGGGGTTTCCATCGGTTTCCCTGTGGCTTCAGAGGGGGGCGGGGTCACCGGTACATGTCACTGGATTACCCTGCAGCATTTCCCTGTTCCGTCAGAGGGGGTTGGTGTCACCTGTGCACATCATGGGTGGCCCCACCCTCAGCTATTTAAGAGCTGTCATGGCGGGTATAGCGTCATTCGGCGGGCGCCTCCCATGGAGGCGGAATCGGACCGGGCAGCGTGTTTTTCCGTATCAAAGAAGGATTACATTACTGGAATTGTCCCACAGACCCCCACAACCACCAGGCAAGGGTTGTGGGGATGAGGCCCTTGTCCCCATCAACATGGAGACATCCTCCCCATGTTGAGGGCATGTGGTCTGGTATGGTTCATGAGGGGGGGCAGCTCTCTCATTCCGCCCTCTTTTCCTGCAGCCTGTCAGGTTGCATGCTCAGATAAGGGTCTGGTATGGATTTTTGAGGGGAACCGCACACCATTTTTTTTTGGCGCAGAGTTCCCCTTAAAATTCATACCAGGCCTGAATTATTTGGTATGGATTATGAGGGGGACCCCTACGCCATTAAAAAAAAAAAAATTGGCACAGGGTTCCCCTTAATATCCATACCAGACCTGAAGGGCCTGGTATGTAATTTGGAGGGACCCCCACACATTTATTTAAAAAAATTGGGTTCGGGGTTTCCCTTAATATTCATACAAGACCCAAAGGGCCTGGTAATTGACTGGGGGAACCCATGCCATTTTTTTTCAATTACTTTTATCTGTATTGCCAGGACCCGACAATTCATTATAGCCGCGAGTGGTTTTAAATGACTTTTTTTCCTTTAGAAATGTAATTTTCTGCAAGGACCGTTCTAAACACGAGAACAATTTGCCACTTTACAGGCATACTATAGACACACCCAGGTACGAAATTTAAAGGAATATTTTACTTTTATTGTTTCACTTTAAGCATTATTAAAATCACTGCTCCCGAAAAAACTGCCATTTTTAAAACTATTTTTGCATTGATACATGTACCCTGGGGCAGGACCCGGTCCCCAAACACTTTTTATGACAATAACTTGCATATTAACCTCTAAAATTAGCACTTTTGAATTTTCATGTTTGTGACCCATAGACTTTAACAGTGTTTGCGTGTTCGAACAAATTTTTTGCGTGTTCACATGCTCTGCTGTAAACCTAAACGGGGGGTGTTCGGCTCATCCCTAATACCTATACATGCGATTATAATTTTTTATATATATATATATATATATATATATATATATATATATATATATAAAGCACTTGTTCTATGACACAGATTTTTTAAATTCAGTGTTACGGATCTAAAAGCAGCTCATGTTTACACACTTGTGAATTGCTCCATTGAAAACAATGCAGCTACATTCAGATCCGTAATAAAAGCGGAGGTCCACACAAAAAGTGAACCTCCGCTTTTTGGAACCCCCCCCCCCCTTCCGGTGTCACATTTGGCAACTTTTGGGGGTAGGGGGACACAGAATAGACTCCCGTGGGAGTCACGCCCCTTTACGTCACCCCCCGCTGCCTTCTGGGGAACATACTGGTCCCAGGAGACAGCGGGGATCAGTGCGGGCACACCGTTCAGCTCGCTCATGCGAAGTAGGGAATTGGGCAGTGAAGCCGCAATGCTTCACTTCCTGATTCCCTCACCGAGGATGGCAGTAGGGGCAGCCGCTGGACAGGTAAATGTCCATTTTTTAAAAGTCAGCAGCTGCAGTATTTGACCTCCACTTTAAGAAACTCTTTTATATGCTTTTTTTTACACCCATGTGATCTTTTCTCAGCTTCCCTGTTCAGAGTGACAGAAAATCGTACAAAACCCCCTTTATGGGACGTTTAAGGCAGATATGACAATTGTGTGTATTTCAATAAAAGGCTAGTATGCCAAATTTTTTACAAAAGATCCATCAACATTGGGACAAGGTACGTTGGGGCTGACTCTGAAGCACCCCCCCATGTTGAGGGCATGTGGTCTGGTACAGTTCTGGAGGGGAGCGCTCTCGTCGTCCCTCTTTTCCTGCGGCCTGCTAGGTTGCGTGCTCAGATAAGGGTCTGGTATGGATTTTTGGGGGAACCCTAAGCCATTTTTTTCATTTTGGCGTGGGGTTCCCCTTAAAATCCATGCCAGACCTGAAGGGCCTGGTATGGATTTTGGGGGGACCCCCACACAATTTTTCTTATTATGATTCGGGGTTCTCCTTAATGTTCATACCAGACCCAAAGAATACTTAACTACGTGCAAGGAAAATAAGAAAAAATATGTTTTTTGCTTGCACAGTATTGGATGATGGAAGTCAGCAGAGTCTCATCTCCTTTACTAATCTCCGGGGAAAATTTATTAGCAAAGTAAACAGTCTATTTGCCTTTAGTAGATCAGTCCCAGTATGTGCTCATTGAATATATACTATACATTGTATATTTGCATACAGGACAATAAATACTTAAAAAATGGTTGTAACTACATGTCTAAGAATACGCAGCCCATATTTTCCCAGGGTCTCAGAGAGGGAATTGTCTACTAAATCGTTTGCAGAAATGTTCTAAAGTTAAATTGATGGACTTTCTGTTTTAATGTTTTTTGACTAATATCAGCAGTTCACAAGATGATTTTTCTCATATTGCTCTTTAATAGATTTGTTCATACATGCTTTTTTTATTTTTAAGTATTCATATGTAAAAATAAATACTGCACATTCTTTAATTTGACAGGTCTTTTTGACAAGAGATAAAGGAATAGCCATCCTTTTAATGTTTGCCACACACTTAAATCCACAATGATTGTTCCTACCCAACAAATCACCATTCAAATCATTTCCTCCTGTAGGAAAACAAGAATGAAATCTTAAATGAACAAAAGGTTATTCAATCATCAACATTTTGGTGTAGTGATTTGGATTTTTGTCACAGTTGATCATTTAATATATGTTGTTTAATAATTCATACTGTGCCTGCTTATTTTTTCTCACCTCGGTCCCAGTTGCTGACCATATTAAGGCTATGTATGGCTGGACTTGAATTAACATTATTGTTTTAATAAAGGATTATATAGTCTTTGTAAAGAATGAACTTCTAAATCAATATTTAAAACAGGCATTCATCGATGTAAACCTACCTTATACTACCTCACTATAACAATTAATTATGACTCACAAAATGTCTGTCCTCACTGGAGACAAATAATTATATCACTAAGTCTGCAAGTCGATTATTTTTTTTTTGTCTTCCCGTAAAATACGAGAACAATAAAAAGTAATTAACTAAGTTCGTAAAATTAGACTCTACTATAAATTTGTCTGATTTGATTGCATTAGCAAAGGATAAGCAATGCATTTCAAGTGTCATTTATTGTATTAAATAGATGCTCAAGGTTTAGAGAACTATAGAGATTAATACATAATAAAATGCTCTGGATTAATTTTCTAGGATCTAAGACCACATCCTTTGGTTAGGAATGAAGTTGCATTAGAACTGCTAATAAAAAATGAATTTTGTAGGCATGCAGCTTGGCTGTATAATGGTTATTCATTGTCTAGAAAATAGGTTTACCTTGGATTTATGGCTTGACATGACCAGTGTTTGTAATAACATGGAGGGCATTACAGTATAAAGCAATGCATTTGTTCCTGTATGACTTAGGTGATAAAAACAATCAGCATAAGACACTCTCCTTGAACTTGGCTTCAATAACATGAAAACCTGATGCAGACATCTTGATTAACAAAATGTATTCTTAGAACACCACTTCAAGTTCATTCTTTTGCTTCAGTTAGGTTTACATGGAGAAAAAGATTACAGATTTCATCAAAAAACGTGACTTCTTTCTGAATCAAGAGACCAAAGTATGGCTTTTCATGGTAAATTCATGAACCTCTGTTGTAGCTCATTTCCAGTCTGTGTGAGTTTTATATGGAAATAATCTACAAATACAAAGGTTAAATCCATGCACTAGCACAATACCTTACTAAATTATAGTTTTAAAAAATAGGAAAACGTAAACTGGCTTTTTTTTGTAAATATATATATTTTTATTTTTTGAATGCTGTGTTCTCTAGGAATTGAACATGGCTATTTAGTTTGTTCATTTTCACCTGTGTAATTCTGAGCTGTCACATGCAGTATATTGCCATTTTATTGAATTTAAAGGTAACATTCTCCTGAAGGGATTATGTGGTATACAAAAATGCCGCGTACACACGATCATTTTTCGGCATGAAAAAAACGTTGTTTTTAAAAAAGTTCATTTAAAATGATCGTGTGTGGGCTTCACATCATTTTTCAGGTTCTGAAAAACGACAGAAAAAAAATTTGAACATGCTGCATTTTTTAACGTCGTTTTAAACAATGTCGTTTTTCGGGTTGTAAAAAATGATCGTGTGTGGGCTAAAACGATGTTAAAAACCCACGCATTCTCAGAAGCAATTTATGAGATGGGAGCGCTCGTTCTGGTAAAACTACTGTTCATAATGGAGTAAGCACATTCATCACGCTGTAACAGATAAAAAAGCGTGAATCGTCTTTTACAAACACGGAATCAGCTAAAGCAGCCCAAAGGCGAATGGAACTTCCCCTTTATAGTGCCGCTGTACGTGTTTTACGTCACCGCGCTTTGCTAGATCATTTTTTTAAAACGATGGTGTGTGGGCAACGTCGTTTTAATGATGAAGTTGGAAAAACGTTGTTTTTTCTACATGCCGAAAAACAACGTTTTTTTTTTCATGCTGAAAAATGATCGTGTGTACGCGGCATAAGGAAAAGGGCAGCTCCTATTCACCTTGATCACAGCAGAGGACAGAAAAGTATGAGTGTCAAAAAGCCAGTGCTAGAATATAGCACAAGAATCCATCACTTCACTTAACTTAGGAATAAATAGGTTCTGACAGACTGTATTAATACCAAATAATGATCAGTGAAACAAGCAAACTTTTGATCTCTGGATGTTCACAGAACACTTGAAAAAAACTTTAAAAAAAACACTTGAAAAAAAAAAAACTTGAACCCCAATAAAGTCAATGGGAACCAAATCACGTAACTTCTTTCTAGTGTCTTCCAATGTCAATTTGCAAGCCTTTAGTAAACAAGAGCATGGTTATCTGGGCATCACCTTGGAGTATATGTATCAATCAGGGCTCAAGTCCTGCGGGAACGAGTGTGAACGGAGTCCCTGCACTTTTTTTCACAGCAGGAACGCAGTTCCCTTTGCAGGACTAAAGCAGCTGAGAGCAGCCGAGCCGCCCGAGCCAATCCTTCACTAAGCGGCGAAGCCCAGCTCGAGTCACTGTCAGGGGCAAGCGAACCTTAGTAATCCTTTATGTTACTGGCCGCTTCCTGTATATGGATTCATCAGGTAGTGTGCGGGTATTCCGTCACTTCCTCAATGCCGCAATGTCTCCTGGGAGCTTTTGTCATTGTTCCCAGGAGACAATGCGGAGGTCTGCCGCAAGTTATCGCGGGATTTAGAATGAACTTGCTTAAAAAAAACATGAGGTTTAGTAATTATGCATATCATTTTTTTTTTTTTTTGGTGGGGGAGTGGATCTTGGGTGGGAGTTCCCACACTTTTTTCCCCAGGACTTGACCCCTGGTATCAATGATATCATGTTACCACTGTGATTGGCTGTAACAGTGGTCACGTGACCGGAAGTCAGTTCCTTCGACTACCGATGTTTACTCAGGACTAAGAGCCATTTTAGGCAGCTCTGTCTTTGTGCTGGGAGTGCACAGGGAGCACGCTCCAAGCGTATAAACATTGCCCACCCAGCGATGTTTATGTGCAGTGTGTGGGCGTTAAAGCACAGCTTTTTGCCACTGCATATACTGTATGGGTTACTGAGGCATAAAGGGGATAATGTGACTTAAACCACTGGATTTTTTTAAACCTGCAAGGCAATGTCATATTGTGCTAGTATGCATAGCATACTAACACATTATGTGTAACTTATCTTAGAGCTGTGTGAGTGGCTGGAGCCACAATGATATCACTCTTGCGCATGTGCACGGGAGCCGCTGTTTAAGGCATAGGACTTCACTGGTGACTTCACTGGCTGCTATTACAGTAAATATTTCATAAATGGTGCATATTTAGGAGATATTTACAGTACCTTTAGGTAAGCCTTATTGTAAAATTCATGCATTGGAGTTTATTCCAACTTTAAAGGACTACATTCATTACTTAAGGACCAAGCCTTTTTCTGAGATTTGGTGTTTACAAGTTAAAAAAAAGATTTTTGCTAGAAAAATACATAGAACCCCCATACATAGAAAGCATTATATATATTTTTTCTAACACCCTAGAGAATAAAATGGCGGTCGTTGCAATACTTTTTGTCACACCGTATTTGCGCAGTAGCCTTTAAAGCGCACTTAAAAAAAAAAAAACTTTTTGAATTAAAAAATAAGTTAGCCAATTTTTTTTATACTGTGAAAAATAATGTTACGCTAAGTAAATTGATACCCAACATGTCACGCTTCAAAGTTGCGCCCGCACATGGAATGGCGACAAACTTTTTCCCCTTAAAAATCTCCATAGGCGACGTTTAAAAAATTCTACAATTTGCATGTTTTGAGTTGCAGAGGAGGTCTAGGGCTAGAATTATTTCTCTCGCTCTAATGTGTGATTTGAACACCATTTTCATATGCGGGCGCTGTTCACGTATGCGTTCGCTTCTGCGCATAAACTCGTTGGGACAGGGTGGCTTTAAAAAGAAAAAAAATAGTATTTCTTTTACTGATTTTTTTTTTATTTTGGCACTGTTTTTTAACCACTTGCCAAACGCTGCACTCTAATATACGTCAGCTGAATGGCAGCGGTAGGCAAATGGGCGTACAGGTATGTCCCCTTTAAAAAGCCCGGAGGCACGCGCGCGTGCCGCACTCTCCGTGACCGTGCCCACAGGCCCCGCAAACTCGATGTTCACCAGCGGCCATTTAACAGAGAGGCAGAGCGGGGGATGCCTGTGTAAGCAAGGCCTCTCCCTGTTCTGCCTAGTGACAGGACACTGATCGTCTGCTCCCTTTCATCGGGAGCAGCGATCAGTGTCGTGTCACAGTAGGCCCAGCCCCCACACAGCTAGAATCACCCCCTAGGACACACTCAACCCCTTCCTCTTCCCCTATTGGTTAACCCCTTCCATGTTAGTAATTTGCACAGTAATCAGTGCATTTTTATAGCACTGATCACTGTATAAAAGACAGTGGTCCCGAAATAGCATCAAAAGTGTCTGACGTGTCTGCCATAATGTCGAAGTCACAATAAAAAACTGAAAGAATTTTTTTTATAGATTTTTGGGGGATATTTATTACAGCAAAAAGTTAAAAATATTGTTTTTTTTTTCAAAATTCGCGCTCTTTTTTTGTTTATAGCACAAAAAATAAAAAGCACAGAGGTGATCAAATACCACTGAAAGAAAGCTCTATTTGTGGAGAGAAAGGACATCAATTGTGTTTGAGTGCAACATTGCACAACCGTGCAATTGTCAGTTAAAGCGACGCAGTACCGAATCGCAAAAAATGTCCCGTCATTGGGCAGCCAAATCCTACGGGGCTGAATCGGTTAAAAAAAAATGTGGGTCACTTTTATTCCTATTACAAGGAATATAAACATCTCTTGTAATAGAAAAAAAGCATGACAGGTCCTCTTAAATATGAGATCTGGGATCAAAAAGACCTCAGATGTCATATTTACACTACCAAGCAATAAAAAAGAATGGTCCATTAAGAGCATTGGGCGAAAGTGATGTTTTGCGGTCGCTTCCGCAGTGGTATGGAGACGGGTGGGGGCCATCTTCCCCTCACTTGTCTCCAGGCCACTGACAGAGAAGGATCCGATCACCTCCATCGCTGCTGACGGCTCCAGTAAGCAGAAGAGGGCATCGGAGAGTGGAGGGAGGGGGGAACCTTTCCCGCCGCTGATTAAAGTGATCTTGAGGTGTATCCGCCACAGAGACCACTTTTATCTAAAAGAGGACCACCCGCTCTTGAAGAGGGTACCGGGGTTATGGCAGCTAGCAAATTCAGGCAAATTCCCTTGTAAGATGAAACGTTTATTTGCCTTTATTACATCAAACTCCCTTGTGTTTAAATATGCTTGGGGCTGCTTTAACCACCTTGGTGGTATTCCCGAGTCTGGCTCGGGGTAAGATTTCAATACCAAAAGCGGTATCCCCGAGCCAGACTCGGGGCCGCCTTGCAGCATCCACAGGCACAAGTTACTTACCTTGTCACTGGATCCTGCGATGCATCCCCGATTTGTGAGTGAGCGGCGTCCTCGCTCGATTCACACAGTGCCTGTGTGCCGCCGATCTCCGTTTCCTGCGACGTTACGACGCACGGGGCGGAGAACAGCGCCAAATTAAAAAAAGTAAATAAACACATTACATAGTACTGTATGTAAAAAATACACACCCCTTTGTCCCTAGTGGTCTGCCCAGTGTTCTGCATGTACGTTTATAAACTAAAAACTGTTCTTTCTGCCTGCGAACTGTAGATTGTCCATAGGAACCAAAATTGTCCCTTTATGTCAAAAGTGATTTTAAAGCAGCTAGAAAACAGCGATAATAAATTATAATCACTTGCAGAATTGAGCGATAGCGATTTGTGGGGAAATTTGTCAAAAAAATTAATAAAAGTAATGATAGCGACAATTCTGCAACTGAGCAAATTTCAGTGTTTTTGATTTGATTACATAATTGAATAATTTTTATTATAATTACATTATTATTTGTTATAATAATTTATAGTTATTTATTATATTAGAATTTATGATTTTGTGTTTCAAACTTTATCATACCCAGGATGTCTACTAGACTCTTGTTTGGACAGATTTAAGTGAGTTATTCCTAAGAATTGCAGGCCTACAATGTAAGGGCCCTTTCACACGTGCGGACCGTATGTCCGCATTTTCATCCGTCCGTTGCGGATGAAAACGGGACATACATTGGTCCCTATGTGATTACGGGTGTCAGCGGATGACAATCCGCTGACACCCGTAATCGTCCGCCTCCGCAAAGATCTGCATTTGCGGACAGAAGAAAATCCTATTTTCTTCCGCCTGCCGGATCGGATGAACACGGACATACGGTCCGTGTTAATCCGATCCCCCATAGGGGAGAGCGGAGGAAAGACACACTGTGCAGGGACCACCCTGTCAGCTGCCAGCTCAGCGGGGATTTTACGGAGGATCCCCGCTGAGCTTTTGCGGACACACGGAGCGGATCATTACTGATCCGTCCGTGTGAAAGGGCCCTTAAATGCCAAATTTCCATGCAAAATAATTGTACCGCTTTTGGTACAAAATTCCAGACATAATCATACTGCCAGGGAGGTTAAATCTACATGAAAACAAATAAAAAGTACACCCTTCACATTTTTGTAAATATTTTATTATATCTTTTCATGTCACAACACTGAAAAAAATTACACTTTGCTATAATGTAAAGTAGTGAATGTAGAGCTTGTATAACAGTGTAAATTTGCTGTCCCCTCAAAATAACTCAACACACAGCCATTAATGTCTAAACGCTGGCAACAAAAGTAAGTACACATCTAAGTGAAAATTTCCAAATTGGGCCCCATTAGCCATTTTTCCTCCCAGGTGTCATGTGACTCATTAGTGTTACACGGTCTCAGGTGTGAATAGGGAGTATGTGTGTTAAATTTGCTGTTATCGCTCTCACTCTCTCATACTTGTCACTGGTAGTTCAACATGGTACCTAATGGCAAAGAAAGAAAATATTGCTGCTCTACATAAAGATGGCCTAGGCTATAAGAAGATTGCCAAGACCCTGAAACTGAGCTGCAGCACGGTGGCCAAGACCATACAGAGATTTAACAGGGCAGGTTCCACTCAGAACAGGCGTCGCCATGGTCCACCGAAGGAGTTGAGTGCAGAGGTTGTCTTTGGGATATAGACATATGAGTGTTGCCAGTATTGCTGCAGATGTTAAAGGGTGGGGGGTCAGCCTGCCAGTGCTCATACCATACGCCATGGCTGTCATCCCAGAAGGAAGCCTCTTCTAAAGATGATGCACAAGAAAGCTCCCAAACAGTTTACCGAAGACAAGCAGACTAAGGACATGGATTACTGGAACCATGTCCTGTGGTCTGATGAGACCAAGATAAACTTATTTGGTTCAGATGGTGTCAAGCTTGTGTGGTGGCAATCAGGTGAGGAGTACAAAGTGCCTACAGTCAAGCATGGTGGTGGGAGTGTCATGGTCTGGGGCTGCATGAGTGCTACCGGCACTGGGAAGATACAGTTTATTGAGGAAACCATGAATGCCATGAATGCCAACGTGTACTGTGACATATTGAAGCAGATCATAATCCCCTCCCTTCAGAGACAGGGACAGGGCCGCAGGACAGTATTCCAACATGATAACAACCCCAAACACACCTCCAAGATGACCACTGCCTTGCTAAAGAAGCTAAGGGACTGGCAAAGCATGTCTCCAGACCTAAACCATATTGAGCCTCTGTGGGGCACCCTCAAATGAAAGGTGCAGGAGCGCAAAGTCTCTAACATCCACCAGCTTTGTGATGTCGTCATGGAGGAGTGGAAGAGAACTCCAATGTGCGCAGCTGTTTAATCCGAAACAGCTTTCACACTTCAGTCCTAACCCTAGACATAAATGGAGTGCCCTGGTCCGTGAGTATTTCCTTAGGAAAACCAGTCTGTGTAAACAAGTGGAATAATTCCTGGGCAATAGCCTTAGAGGAGGTATTCCACAGGGGTAGCACCTTAGGATATCTGGTGGCAAAGTCGGGCAGTGAGACCAAATGGCTTCGGAAGTGAGTCACCGGGATGATCAACTAACATGTGGGACAAGAGGTACAGTATTTATTTACCTCTGCTTTCAGACCTGGCCAGTAAAACCGCTTGGTGATCGGTGCCTCAGTTTTCTCAGTTTTCTCAATTCACATGTTCATGGGCCAGGTCCAGAACCTTTTGCCTATACTGTTTAGGGTACCCACAATTGCTCAACCACATTTTCTCTCACTTTGTTAACACGATAAAGCAATACATTACATACTGCGAAGTGTGGCCATCGCTCATTCGCACCTGGCTCTTGGGGAACCCCATTTACCACTACAACCTGTTCCCGTACCCAGGCCAAAGTGGGGTCCTGCATCTGGGCTGTACCAGATGCCCCCTGGGGAACACCCAAATCTGGCAGGGCAGGGGTAGAGACCACTTCCTCATCCTCCTCCCCCAACATTACCTGAATTGGAGATGGTTCCCCCCTCAGAATTCACGTAGGTCTGTGAACCACATGTTTTGACATCCTTAACGGTATTACCATTAACCAAATCATTAGCATTTTCATCATCTGGATCAACATTCATAACATTTGGCAGTTCAAGGTCAACAGCAGGAACAGAGGGGTTAGTTTTTCCCCAGTCCCTGGAGCATTCATGTAGTTTTTCTTGTTCCCACATTTTTGCAAATAATAGCCAGTCTCGTCCTATTAAGAAAAATAAATAAAGGGGGTCTGGTATCACCAGAGACACACCTCCATTCCAACGTTTTGCGTCAAAAAATAAAAGTTTGGCCATGGGACTTTACGTGAGGTGAGCGCTATGGAGCCAATAAAACAGTATGGCCCGGATTCTCAGAGGACTTACGACGGCGTAGCGCCATGTACGCCGTTGTAAGTCTGAAGCCTGATTCTTAGACTCAGTTACGCATAGATATCCATTAGATCCGACAGGCGTAAGTCTCTTGAGCCGTCGGATCTTAACTGCATTTTCTTTTGACCGCTAGGTGGCGCTTCCGTCGAATTCCGCGTTGAGTATGCAAATTAGCTAGATACGTGAATTCCTGAACGTACGCGCGGCTGACGCAGTAAAGTTACAACGTTTACGTTAGGCTTTTCCCGGTGTATAGTTGCCCCTGCTATATGAGACGCAGCCAATGTTAAGTATGGCCCTCGTTCCCGCGTCGAAATTTGTCTTCTGAGAATGGGGCTGGACGTCATTTACGTTCACGTCGAAACCAATGATGTCCTTGCTGCGTACTTTGGAGCAATGCACACTGGGAACTTCCACAGACGGCGCATGCGCCGTTCTGCAAAAACGTCAATCACGTCGGGTCACAGTAGTTTTACATAAAACATGCCCCCTGATCCAAATTTGAATTAGGTGGGCTTACGCCGGCCGATTTACGCTACGCCGCCGCAACTTACGGAGTAAGTGCTTTGAGAATACAGCACTTGCCGTCTAAGTTGCAGCGGCGTAACGTAAATCGGATACGTTACGCCGCCGCAGAGATACGCCGCTGGACGTGAATCTGGGCCTAAATGTTTAATTCAAGTAAACAGCAGTACATAGATTAATGTCATGAACATAAGCCAATTCATACAGAATACAGAAAATAGGTAAAATGATATTGCAAAAATCTGTCAATATTAAAACACACAAGCATCAAGTGTACCCGATGCGTTTTGCGAGGCTTAGCTCGCTCTTCAGGGATAGATGCTTGTGGTGTAACTAAAATGAAAGGATATAGTATATAGTATGATATAAAGGGCACAGGGTAAAGGAGGCCCTTGATATGGAAAACCCCATACTCACCAATGGACATAGCCAAAGACCAGCGCATGTGAGGCTCCCAAACGGCGGCAGCGAATGTCCTGCCAGGGAGCAGAGGAGGCAGGGCCAAACTAAGTCCCAACCAGGGCCAAACGGAAGGAGGGCACAGCATGGATAGAGTTTGTGTATCCCCAAGAGTCTCAATGGGTCCATAAGGAATATTGGGTCTAAACAGAAATATGTACAGTATATTAGATAGTTAGAGTATTAAGGTAGGTAAGCATACAAAAATGCATGTATGTAGATAAAAGACCTGAGCCAAGGGTGGTGAGAGCATAGAGACTGAAGGGGAATGTGGTGAAAAGTGCCAGGAACTGACTAGTGTGATAAAGAGAAAATCAGATGAGAAAGCAAGAAGAAAAGGCGAGTGAGAGTGAAATAGAGTGCAGGTGTGTGGTGAAGATTGTAATGAAATAACAGGCTGCAGGTAAATGCTCCAAGTAGGTCATATGCAAACTTGTAATGCGTACATAGATAACTGAAGTAGTAAGGTAAGTAAGCGTACAAAAGCGCATGTATATCTATATATGGATGAAAGACCTGAGCCAAGTGTGGCGAAAACAGAGACTGAAGCGGAAAGTGATGAAAAAATTCCAGAAACCGGCTGGTGTGTTGAATGAAACTGAACAGATTCCCCCATCCACTCATAATCATCCCCGCTGAGTTAATGTATTCCGACAGTGGGACTCTTCTCCAGAATACACCGATCAACACTGCAGCCAATTAGATTGACTGCTCTTGATCAGTAACGGCCATAGATGGCTTGATATACGGCGGATTCCTGATGAACTGGCCATCGAAAGCAGTGACAATACATCATGCATACACCTTGGCTTTACTGTCATTGACAGGTATTTATCTCAACTTCTTTCAGTACGTCAGGGTGACTTGATTATTGTCACACAGAGATACAGCAGGCATTAGATTGGGAAAGCAGTCTGCTATTTTCTGAGTATAAGAACAGGGATGGGATTGAAACTTGCAGAATGAGGCCTCGTACACACGACGGAGGAACTCGTCGTAAATGAAACATCGTTTTCCTAGACGAGTTTCTTGTTAGGCTTGTCGAGAATCTTGACAAGTTTTCTTTGCGTTCACACTGTCAAGACAAAATCTCGTCATTCTCAAAAGCGGTGACATACAACACATACGACGGCACTATAAAGGGGAAGTTTGGCTTGCTCAAATTTCTTCAATAAAAGAAATGGAGGAATTAATCCACATCTCACAAGATAGAATCCAAAAATTCTCCTTTACTTGGGCCTGCTGGAACCACTTTACCACCACTGATCGCTACCTTCAGTGGGTTTCTTGAACCATTTGGGGTCTCGTCCGCCCCCCCACATTCTGCGGGGGGGCTCCGGGGGGGTGCGGGGAGCGGATCCTCTCGTGTTCTCTCTCTCTTTCCTTTTCCCACTGTGCTCGCTCATTCTCTCCCCCTCCCCCTCCCCTAATCCTTTTTCTTTCTCCCCCTTCTCTTCTCTCCCCCTCGCTTTCTCTCTCCCCTTCTTCTTTTTATTTTCTTTTCTCTTTCCCTCTTACGCCTCTCTCTCTTATGGAGAGTGACCTTTTACCCGACATGATACACTGTTTTTTGTTGACTGACCCTGATTGGCACCTGGCACCATCTCCCCCTTCCGCACCAGTTCGGAGGGGGGAGGCCATGGGGGGAGGGGAAAACTGGAATTAAGATCCTCCGCCCTTAGTTGCTCCATCACACTCTGTACACCCCAGTTAGGGTCTGGAAACTCCAATTACTGTATTTTGTTGTTTCATGTAACGTACCTTTTTGTAACCTTATGTCATCCTTTGTTATGTGATGATTACCGTTGCACTCTCTGTAAACTGCTCTTGTTTCAATAAAAACTTTTATAAAAAAAAAAAAGGGGAAGTTTTATTCCACTGAAGCCACCCTTGGGGCTGCTTTTGCTAATCTCATGTTACTGCGTGTTAAGTAAAAGTTTGGTGAGAGACGATTCGCGCTTTTCAGTCTTTTACAACGTGACGAATGTGCTATCTCCATTACAAACCCTACTTTTACCGAAGGCACGCTCCCATCTCATACTTTATTCTGAGCATGCGCGGGTCTCTAAGCATACACACGAACGTGTTTCTCGTCGTAAACCAGCCCGACGAGAAACACGACGAGGAAATTGAGACTCCCGACTAGGAAAAAGAGAACTTTTTCTCGTCGAGTTCCACAACAGTTTTCTCGTTGAAAAACATACACACGACCGCTTTCCTCGGCAAAAAAGCTCTGCCACTAAGTTTCTTGATAGATTCTGTCGAGGAAAACGGTCGTGTGTACGAGGCCTCAGTGTCAGGAGATTTCCTGCATTCCCAGTAAATTTAAAAATCCCTGAGCACATCTGTCATAAACGTTGTACCGGCCATGTTTCTGTGCAAAGAAACCTAGCCAGATGGGTGACTTTGAACATGCCTGGCTAGGTACGTGCTACATGCTACAGAAGCATGTACCTGATTATGTGTATGTGCACATATCTTATGGCTAGCACAATGTTCCTGACAATATCACCAAAATTGATTTATTATTTTCGTTAAAGAGTTAGCACGCAGTTTAGTTACATTTGCTGCCATTGGCCAATAAAGATCACAAATATCATATGGATTGTATCTCATAAAAATGACTACTTGGCTTGCTATAACAAAAATATTATTCATGAAATGTCAAATTAAGCCACAGCTGGTCTAGAGACTCAGTTGCTCTGGAGCTAACACATGTAATAGTTTTTACTTTGTTTTTAATAAATTGGCGTTACACTATACTTGTTTTATTTTTGTTCTAAACTCCCTGACTGGAGGAGAGGTGGAGTTCCTGTCTGATATACAGGAGGATAGGTGGAAAGTCCTAGGTGATTTTAAGTTGCAATTCTGTGCTGAGCTTGAAAGTGATCAAAGTACTAGGATAGCATGAAGTGATTGGTGTTGCTATGGGAAATTACCTAGAGGACTCATGATTATGAGACTGTAACACAAGCATTTATAGAACTTCACAAATGCGGGTCTGATGTTTCCAGTGAGTGCCTAATCTGATGGGAATTTATAGGTAATTGAAAGTTCAGCTGTTGGAGTACTATTATTGCTGATTCAAATGATCTTCTTTATTATTGTAAATTGAAGCTATAATCCAAAATATATTATCTTTTTTTTCTTTTTAGGGAAAAAAAATAATCATTATTTCCAAAACTGCCTCTCTTGTTGCCCCCCCCATTTAAAAAGACCATAGCCCAAACAATAGTTACACAAAGGGGTGGACTAACAACACTCAGGGCCCCCAGATAAAATAAAGCAAAGACCCCCCCCTGTCATGCCCCACCCCTACATTTTGCACAAATGAATACAAGCAAATACAATACAGTGTAATAAGTACAAATATATATATATATATATATATATATATATATATATATATATACAGTATATATATATATATATATATATATATATATATATATATATATATATATATATATATATGTGTGTGCTTTTTAACCCAATCTAATTGAAAAACATAATTACAAATGTATAAATTCACTCACACACAGAGATACTCCCCTGAGGAGTTTCCCTGGGATCCTCCCACAATCTTTTCACAATAAACAAAATACAGGAAGTGAAGCAAGCAACTCTAATGGGATCTGGAGGGAGGTCTCTCTCTAACAGAGGCCCTCTCAGTGGCCATTAGAGAATCTGTTAGAGAGCGTCCCCTCCAGGTCCCATTAGAGACTACAAAGGAGTATAATGTGAACTGGAGGGGTTCTCTCTCTAACAGAAGCCCTCTCTGTGTCCATTAGAGAGTCTGTTAGAAAGTGTCCCCTCAAGGCCCCTTTAGAGACTACAGCATAGTCTTATTGGACCTGGAGGGGGGGTCTCTGTAACAGATTCCCTCTCAGTGGCCATTAGAGAGTCTTTCTGCCCCTCCAGATCCCATTAGAGACTTCAAAGGAGTATAATGGGACCTGGAGGGCGGTCTCTCTCTAACAGAGGCCCTTTCAGTGTCCAATATAAAGTCTGTTAAAAAGAGTCCCCTCCAAACCCCATTAGAGACTACAAAATATTCTAATGGGACCTGGGGAGGAGTCTCTCTCTAACAGTATCCATTAAAGAGTCCTAGAGACTACAAAGGAGTCTAATGGGACCTGGAGTGCAGTCTCTCTAACAGAGGCCCTTTCAGTGTCCAATATAGAGACTGTTAGAAAGAGTCCCCGCCTGGTCCCATTAGAGACTACAAAGGAATATAATTGAACCAAGAGAGGAGTCTCTCTCTAACAGTGTCTATTAGTAAGACTGTTAGAAAGAGTCCCCTCCAGGCCCCATTATAGACTACAACAGAGTATAATGGGACTTGGAGGGGGCCTATTTCTAGCAGAGTATACAGTGAACACCTTCATTCACTCTAGTCCTCATGGGACCACCTCCTTGTGCATGACTCTCACCCCTGCTCCAACCTCTCACAAAGTATAAATAAAACTGTCAGTGTGTAGCACTCCTCTTACCTTACCTATGGGTACTGTATCTGTGGCTGGCTCCTGCGTATTCACACCTGCCTGCTGCCATTCCTGAGCAAGCTCTGCACTTGTGGTGCCCCGATCCCACAACTGAATCAATTGTAGGAGACGGCCCTGGCGCAGTGCTGTGTCTTTGCTTAGACTGACAAGTCCCAGGCCTAGGGTGGCACTTTGGGGGGGGCAAAAAATCCGCCCCCACCGCAAATAAAAGCCCTCTCCTCCCAAATCAGCTAATTCACTGCCATAGCTGCTGGCTGCATTGTTTCTCTCATAAAGCATAGAGTGTAACAGTTCCCCTCTCCGTCCCTTCCCCTCTGCACAGACAGGAGAGCAGAGAGTAACCGAGCTGGTCAGCTTCTCCGCATGCGCATGGAATCACATCAGGGCAAATTGGATTGTGACTTTAACAGACAGACCTAGCTACACAGTGTATACATTGGGAGGGGGAGGTGAGAGTTAAAAACAGAGCCTCACAATCTGTCTCTCCAAAACTCATGCCACTTATCTGTGCTACAGCTTTCTGACTTTATTCTATCCCCTGTTATCTGAAATAGGGACTCTGGTGATTAACCCTCTATGTCCTTGCTAGGAGAAGACTGTCCTTATCTACTCTGCTACAATAAACTTATGTACACTGCTGTACAACTCAATATCTGCAAGCTGGTGCTTCTGGTATCAATGGCATTTAACACCTAAGACCCCTTTCACACTGAAGCATTTTTACAGTGTTTTAGGATTAAAAATAGCGCTATTAAAATGTTGATAAAATGCTCTCCATGCATCTCTATGGACCCTTTCACACTGAGTCCTGCAAGCAGCATCTTTGGAGCAGCTTTTGGGCGCTGAAAAAAAACGCTCCAGAAACGCCCTTCTCCATTTAAATGAATTGAAAGTGCTGTAAAAACGCCTTGCCCTTTCACACTGAGGCACTGCAAAAATGCCCTAAAACGTTAGGGTCTTAGCGGTGCTTTACCAGCGTTTTTCGGGCACTGGCAGTGTGAAAGGGCTCTGAAAGCACTCGGGCTTTCACATTGGGATTGCAGATGAGGCTTTGCTCGAATAACGCTCGAATAACGCTCGAAAAACGCTCGAATAACACTCGAATAACGCTTGAATAGTGCTCGAATAATGCTCGAAAAATGCCCCAGTGTGAAAGGGGCCTTAGTGTCTGCTTGTATATGTAGCGCCTGTTTACTTTCAGGTACAAGTGCTATCTTAAATTTAAGGGGGGTGAGAGAGTTAGTTAGCTCTCATCCAGTTGATTTTGCTAAATTGGGTCTCTGCTTCAGCTGGGCTGTACTGTGGGCTCATTCTGTTGTTGCTGGGGTGTTATTCCACCCCAGGGCATTGGATGGCAGCAGTGGAGTCCAGGCTGGGGTGCCTCTTGCTAGCAGCCAATCAGGAGGGGTTTTCCCTCGCGGGGCATGCTGGGGGAAGGTATTTCTGGAGCAGAAGCCATTAGGCGGGGTTCTTCTTGTTCTTGTTCCTGGTGTGGCACCCACCTTCAGGGTGACCACACATCACAGCCCCCCGGTGATGTGGCCTACCAGGCCGGGGTGCGCATGCCACGCGGTGTTCCTGGTTCTGGGACCATGTTGGCCCGAACATCTAAAGCTGTGGCAGGGCTCCAGTAATCGACTGGGCCCCAACTATGAGGAGATCCCAAGCAAGATAGCTGTTCGGTGGGGAGTCCGTCTGAGGAGCGCCAATGAGAGGCTGGCAATACAACAGGGCCTAGACAATCCACCGGGGATTGAGGTAACCGCACACTAAGGGGGTGGATGTTGGCCACCTGTCAGTTGGTAACCCAATTGAAACTACCTGAGAAAGATTTAGGCAAGAAGAAGTTTACTGAGGAGAACATTCTCCATATCCTAAGTTCTGAGGCCAGGTCTGTGGCAGAGACCTGTTCCTCCCAAAGTTCCGAGTGATACCCTGGCTGCCAGTAGTGTTGCTCACGAATATTCGCATTGCGAATATTCGTTACGAATATGGCATATTCGAATATTCGCGAATAACTCGAATTTCGCGGCCAAAATTCGCTATTCCGAATATTCGTATTTTTTCAAATTTATTTTTAAAACAGATCACATCCTATCGACATCTAAAAGCATTGCTGGTATGATTAGAGACCCTGGGCCGAGTAGCTAAGCTGAGGCGATCCTTTTATGTTGCCTAATTTTCGCAATCGCGAATATTCGATTTCCGAATATTCGCGAATACTTTCTCCGCCCTTCTTTTGCATCAGAGCCAATCAGAGTTCTCCTACCACAGTTGTCAAAATTTCGCAATCAATTTCGCATTCGCATTAGCGAAATTTCGATAAAATATCACGAATATTCGCGAATACTTTCTCCGCCCTTCTTTTGCATCAGAGCCAATCAGAGTTCTCCTACCACAGTTGTCAAAATTTCGCAATCAATTTCGCATTCGCATTAGCGAAATTTCGCAAAAAAATGTTTTTGATAAAATATCACGAATATTCGATTTTAGCGAATATTTCACGAATATTCGTCTATATATTCGTGATATATTGCAAAATCGAATATGGCGTATTCCGCTCAACACTAGCTGCCAGGTCGGTGTGAGGGGCCTATCCAGGTGCACTGTGCCCACTCCGGCTGGAGTGACGACGAGGGTAGCGTGTCGTTGGAAGCAGGACTAATTTCTCATTATAGATCAATATAGATTTTATTGTCCATCCTGCTGATTACATTTAAGACTGACAGATATGTTTTTTACTTTTTTGTGTCTTTTTACCTACACATGTCTCCATTCGGAAGGGAACAGGGCAGTTTTCTCTATAATTTCTCATTATAGATCAATATAGATTTTATTGTCCATCCTGCTGATTACATTTAAGACTGACAGATATGTTTTTTACTTTTTTGTGTCTTTTTATCTACACATGTCTCCATTCGGAAGGGAACTGGGCAGTTTGCTAAAAAGGCCAATGATTTTTCCCAGCCTCCTTATGATCTATCCAATCTCTATTGTGCCTGCTTCATTGGCTGCATCAATACTCCACCCCCTGATGCCCACACAGACACACTTTCTGTCTGTATGTTAAAGCAGAGTTCCACGCAAAAGTGCTTACCAATGTGCATTACTACTGGCCAAAACATTTATTGAATACTAAGTAGTTTTAAATTATTTTAATGAAAAAGGCTGGCATTTATGTGGTACCTTTTATCAGCAAACTTGTTTAACCTCCCTGGCGGTATGATTATTTCAGATTTTAGGTTCTGAAAGCGGTACCATTATTTTGCAAGGAAATTTGGTGTTTTACATTGAGCACCCCAGATGATGATCGATTAGATCGAAACGCGTCGGGAACCTGCTGACATTACTGCTTATTGTTATATGCCTGATACAAGTGCTGAAAATGTGAGTGTAACTTTTTAAACTTTGCTGCCAAGTAAACATTTTTAAAGCGGATTTACACTATGTGCATCTTTGCCTTCTTTCTCCTTCCTTCCCTTGAATTGAGTGTCTGAACCTTCCTTATGGATCTGAGTCTATAAACATCACAAGCTGACTTCAAGTCGTTTCTTTCCCTGATCCTGCATTGGACTTCACCTTCATGCTGGGTACCACCAATTACAAGCGTGTATGACCCATTAGGTATAAGCCTATTTTGGGTCCACTGTTTCCGGTAAGCCTCCATTCACTTCGGTGCTGGATTTACTTCATCTCATATCTGCGAAGATTAGTCACTTCTATTTTTGCACAATCACCAATTTTTAACTGTTTCTAAGGTTTTACCTAGTAGAGACTTTTTTTCAGTTTTGTATCTGTATCTGTGGATTTATCATCACATTCACATATACGGTCATATATGATTGGACAATTGTCATTATATCCAATCTCCTTTTCACATATATTTAGCGCTACACTTTGTGTTTTAATTTTTTTACATTGTAGGCCTGTAATCCTTATGAATAACTCACTTAAATCTGTCCAAACAAGAGTCTAGTAGGCATCCCGGGTATGAAAAAGTTTGAAAAACAAAATCATGAATTATAATATAATAAATAATTATACAAACACAAAATCATAAATTATAATATAATAAATAACTATAAATAATTATAACAAATAATAATATAATTATAATAAAAATTATTCAATAATGTAATCAACTCAAAATCACTGAAATTTGCTCAGTTGCAGAATTGTCACTGTCATTACTTTTATTTTTTTATGATGAATTTCCCCACAAATCGCTATCGCTCAATTCTGCAAGTGATTATAATTTATTATCGCTGTTTTCTAGCTGCTCTAAAACCACTTTTGACATAAAGGGACACTTTTGGTTGCTATGGACAATCTACAGTTTGCAGGCAGAAAGAACAGTTCTTATTATATAAAAGTACATGCAGAACACTGGGCAGACCACGAGGGACAAAGGGGGTGTGTATTTTTTACATACAGTACTGTAATCTATAAGATTACAGTATACTGTATGTAATGTGTTTATTTACTTTTTTGAATTTGGCACCGTTCTCCGCCCCCCGTGCGTCGTAACGTCGCAGGGAACGGAGGTCGGTGGCACACAGGGACACTGTGTAAATCGAGCGAGGACCTGCTCACTCACACAGTGGGGAGGCATCGCAGGATCCAGGGACAAGGGGCTAGATTCAGATAGCCCGCCGTAAGTTTGTGCGGGCGTAGCGTATCTCCAAATTCAAATTGTGAAGAGGTGGGCGGGTTTTATGTAAATAAAACATGACCCCACGTAAATGACGTCTCTAACGAGCGGCGCATGCGCCGTCCGTGAACATATCCGAGTGCGCATGCTCCTAATCACGTCGCAAATAGTCAATGCTTTCGACGTGAACATAATTTACGCAAAGCCCTATTCGCGAACGACTTACGGAAACGACGTAAACGACGCAAAATTCGACACTGTCCCGACGTCCATACTTAACATTGGATACTCCTCATATAGCAGGAGTAACCTTACGCCGGAAAAAGCCTTACGTAAACGACGTAAAAAAATCCGCCGGGTGCACGTACATTTCTGAATCGGCGTATCTAGCTCATTTGCATATTCTACACTGAAATCAACGGAAGCGCCACCTAGCGGCCAGCGTAAATATGCACCCTAAGATACGACGGCGTAAGAGACTTACGTCGCTCGTATCTTAGCAAAATTCCGCCGTATCTTGCTTTCTGAATACAGACTAAAGATACGCAGGCGCATCCTAGAAGTTACGCGGCGTATCAACAGATACGCCGACGTAACTTCTTACTGAATCTAGCCCAAGGTAAGTAACATTGTCTGTGGCTGCTGCAAAGCGATCCCGAGTCTGGCTCGGGGATACTGCTTTTGGTACAGAAATCTTACCCCGAGTCAGACTCTGGAATATCGCCAGGGGGGTTAAAGGTGCAAGATTTCAGGAAAACTTAAATCCCTGCATCATAAGTGAGAAGTATGTTTAGGCGTATGTCTATAATTAACCATGTTCCTTTGAGCAATTTCCACTATCCAGTGCAATTTTGCTGCATATACTTTTCCATGTACTGCAAGTTTTCTCCTTTCTCAACTTCTGATGTTGGGATGTATGCTCCATGTTCATGAGAGCAATAAGTGTTTTTAAAAGTGATAAAAGTTTCAGATTTTTTTTTTTTTTTTTTGCAAAGCTTTGTCTATTTCAGATGGTTATGGAAACAAATATCATTCTATGGAGTTGTTTATGTTAGCACTTTAAAAACAGGACTATACAGTATTACAGACTAGTTATCTTGGATCAGACATTGTGAATAACTGTGTCTGGAATTATTCCACAGTCTGCTACACAAAAACGAACTGATCCTTTATTGCTCAGCTTAAATGGAAGTGACATGAATCAAAAAAAGTAAGGTATAACAGCTATCATTTGCTGGTGCAGATTTGTAACGTACAGGGATTTGCATCTGATGATAATTTGATAAACCCACTGTAAATAGCTGTTTTTAGGCCATGTGACTATGCATATCACTTTATGATTTACTATACAAGAGATTTTCAAGACATCATGCTCAAGTTTAAAACGCAAATCAAAAAATAAAATGTTTACCCTTAGCAGATTTTTTTGGGGAGATCCATATACGATAAGAAGCAACATCAGTCTATATTCTGTGACACAGCACCATTCATCTTGAAATTAAATAATAGTTTTATGCTTATAATTATTAGCTATAACATTTATTTGGTTGTTAACAGTGAAGCACATTTTGTTTGCATAATGAATAATTGATTTATTGCTCATAAAATAATTTCAAGTGTTTATGGCTGTACAGTATATCTTGAAGCGTTACAAAACAGGTTTATTCTCTACAGTGTTGTGTCATTATGTAGAGGCATGTACAGAGAAGAATCAGAAGCCACCTGAGCTTTGTAATGCTGACCACAAAAGCTGCATTACTATCAGTGATTATTGATCAGTTAGCCCAAGAATACTGCAGTGCTCCCTAATGATCTCTTTTTAGTTCTATGAGCTGTAAATGAAGTTGCAACCTGACTGCTGTAGACCAGTTGGTTTATTGAAAATGGTATTTAAATATGAACCAGAACACTGAAGTATGGATTAATAGTCAATCCTCATATTTCTTCTCCAAAGTATATCAGAATTCTTTATTTATTTTTTGGTTTGTGTAATGTGGCTGATAAGTAGGGGTACAGAAAACAAAAAATGCAGCGCTGAAAAATAAATAATGAATAGACAATGATGTCTATATAGAACACATATAAGTGTAAACAAAAATGTATAGGTCCAGAAATTAGTGCAAATAGTCTTAGGTTGAAAATGTTGATCAGTGTGTTGAAAACACTGTAGACATATATTTCAATCTCAATAAATGTGAAAATGTGAGTCCGTGAAAGTAAACGTGATAATAAAAGGTGAGATGGTCAATCAAATGACAGTGACACGACACCCACGGTGATTCTGAATGAACTGGAATATTAGTGATAACGCCCGCCACCATTGGAGGCTTACCGGATGTGATGGACCCAAATGAGCTTATGCCCAAAGGATCAATAAAGCTTGTAAATAAGTTGAATATGAGGATAAACCGGACCACACCAAAACGTACGACCAGCAAACAACGATGAAGTTTTCACTTAATGGCAGGTGGAAAGGGTAACCTCAGCTGGGAGATGGCTCATGGAAGTGGAAGAGCTTGCCCAGAGTATGTGGAGGAAAATAAAAGGCACATAGCGTAACTCCGCAAAAACGGGGAAGTTTAATACTGGTTAAAAACACTTACAGTTATGTAGGCATAAAAGGACATCAATGTAGTATAGTGCATGGCAGCAGTAGAGTCCCGACGCGTTTCGCTACAACTAGCATCGTCTGGGGTGATAAGTAGGGGTACAGTATGGGGTGACAGAATGATGATGACTATTGGGAAAGAATTTGTTCCTTGTGTGTAAGGCACACACTCTCACCAGTTGAGATATTCTACAATTGGTGCAAATGGAACACCTCATTGCTTGACATTTGCCAGATGCAACATACATGTGTAGGCTTATAGACAGAGTCTATCTTAAAGGAAGCTTTGTAAAAGGAAACAAAGTAACTGGCTTGGCAACATAACATCCACTCTGGCATCCTTTCAGCAGCAAAGCTTGCAAGCATGGTAATATTTTCTTTGCTTTATAAAAAAAATATAGTTTCCCACTCACCAGTTTAAAACCTCACTGAAGGAGATGCATGTAAGGAACTATATTAAAGATGAAAAACAGAGCAACCATAGAGCCATTTAAATGCCCTGGCCAGGGGCATAGGTACAGCTGGAAATGCAGTAGAGTTGACAGAGCCTGATGTACACTTTAGATAAACTGCGCTCATTCCGAGATCCTGACATTGCCAGTCCCCTGTGTGCCATCACCACCTGGAGCATGCACAGGACACGTTGTGAGTCAACTTCCTCTTTCTCAGCCTACTTACGGGGTTACCCACCCCGGTTAAATACACATAAAATGCAAATGGGCTTAAAGGAGCCGCAAGGGAACAGGGCGCTGCTTTGAGAAAATCAAAAAATCAAATGCTTAATATCAAATTGAATTACTGATAGCCTGCACAGACTAAAAATAAGCCCACATGCATTGGATGTGGAAAAAAACATGGAAACAAAAACATAGGAACTTAGGGCAGAAAAATGGCAGCAGGTGCTCTGGACTGGTGAGTCAAAATTTTAAATATGTGACAAGAGGCAGTTTGTTCGCCGAAGGGCTGGAGAGCGGTACAACAATGAGTGTCTGCAGACAACAGTGAAGCATGGTGGGGGTTCCTTGAAAGTTTGGGGCTGCATTTCTGCAAATGGAGTTGGAGATTTGGTCAGGATCAATGGTGTCCTCAATGCTGAGAACTACAGGCAGGTACTTATCTATCAAGCCATACCATCAGGAAGGTGTGCGATTGGCCCCAAATTTATTATGCAGTAGGATAACAACCCTGAACGTACAGCCAATGTAATTAAGAGCTATATTCAGCATAAAGAAGAAAAAGGAGTACTGGAAATAATGGTGTGGCCCCCGCAGAGTCCTGATCTCAACATAATTGAGTCTGTCTGGAATTACATGAAGAGACAAAAGGATTTGAGGCCGTCTACATCCACAGAAGATCTGTGGTTAGTTCTCCAAGATGTTTGGAACAACATGCCTGCCGCGTTCCTTCACTGTTTAAAAGTGTACCTCGAACAAATGAAGAATTGATGCTGTTTTGAAGGCAAAGGGTGGTCACACCAAATATTGATTTGATTTGGATTTATCTTCTGTTGATTTACTTTTCATTTTGTTAATTGATAAAAATAGCCATTAACACTTCTATTTCTGAAAGCATTCATAATTTGCAGCATTTTTTCACACCTACCTGGAACTTTTGCACAGTGTTAAGATTATTTACCTGACTGGTGCATATGAAAAATGGAAAAACTAGCTCAGCCATCTGAGAACTGAAAAGTGAACCAACTGAAAGCAACAAAATGTTTAAAAAGGTCACAGTTGCTTGTAACATTCAACTTCTAGACTTTGTTAAGACCATCAGTATTAATACTGAATTCTTTTTTTAGGGACTGAAACTCTATCTCCACACATACACATGCACAAATAAATACATGTACAAAGGAATATGTCAACCAGCCCAACATTTTTTGTATTGGTAGACTTTTGTATCCACTGAGGAAGTGTTCCTTACTGTGAACTTCAAGAGCTGCAGACGACCTCAGCTGTGTCTGTTACTGCTTCCGGAACAGTCCTTTAGGCTATTGACAAATTCAGTAGACAAAGTGAACAGCGAAAAATTAATAGTGACAGTATCTTTCCTTCCAACCAAAATATTTTCATAGCTGATTCAGTTTTTTTGGTACCAAGTAATTCATTTTTTCAGGGTTCTTTCAGATTCAATCATTTTTTTATTTTTTCAATAACCATAGCAGTAACAAACTAATAGAATGTACAGTTTGTTTGCCAGATCATACAGTATAATACAAAAGAATATCTAAGTGCATTTAATATTTGATGATCAGGGGATATTCATGCCTTCTTTGACCAACTGGCTTGATTTGGATAGATACATGCCAGTCTGACACAACTGGCTAAAATCCATTGTTTTTTTACTTTATACTAAGTGGATGTTTTCAGTAAAGCTAAGCTAATGGGAGCATAACCCACTGTGCAGCAAGGAGTAGGCCAAGATAGGAACCTAACTGGAAGAGCAAGCAAAGGTAATAAGGGATGAGGGGTAAAGATAAGGCATAGAGAAAGTAAGATAACTTAGAAGGGAATGGGATACATGCAAGCAAAACTTGTTGGCAGAACTAGAAAGTGTACCACTGCAACTGTAGAGGCAATGATCAAAGTCAAGCATAAGAATGTTATCTAGCCACAGGATCAAAATTCCATGACATTATATACATTACATTGTGTTTAGGTGAAATAGTTTTTTTTTAACAGAGATGTTTATTGTAAATCAAATCAGCATTACAATGTCAGAACAGTAAAGACATACATGTGAAATCATGGATCACAGCATAAAAAGCAATAGAAGACCGGGTGTCAAGTCCCAGCCAAGCATAACATGACAAAGTGATCAAGAAACATATTAGACATCATTCAGGGTGAAAGAAAGCGTAACATCCAGTGAAATTGGGTTTTGGTGCAACTTTTTTTTTAAGTGTCTTGTAGGAATTTTCCCTGATGATATGGCTCAAAATAATATGTGTAACCTTTTACCCTTGAGACATAAATGCACAACCCTGGGGTATTCCCACTAGGTATGTTTGAAATTCCTAAAGGATAGAGATCCACAAAACCTGGGGAGTATCCAGTGATTGTCTGGGCAACATATAATAGGAGTACATTTCCTTTTGTGTTTGCTTTCAGTTCTCAGCCGAGAGAGGGACATTTTAACCTTACTTCCATTTTAATACATATGAAGGGGGGGACGTAAAAAAATTTGATAAATTAGTCATTAATATATGTCAGGTATACACTCTGAAGTGTACTGATTGTTAGAATGACAGTATTCAGAGATAGTTAAAGTGGAGTTCCACCCTGAAAAACATTTTTACATTATCACAGTCCTTTACTAGTATTAACAAACATTTGGATTAAAAAAAAAAAATCTTTTACTCACCAGAAATGCCCTGTTGCTATGTGGTGGCTCCTAATCTGCCACTTCTGGATCCGCTGCGCTCTGCATCACTTCTTTCCTCGCCTGTGCTCCTGGGAAATGTGAGTCATCATTTTCCAGGAGTCAGTGGACAGAAGGGTGTAAAAAATTACGTTATGGTGAAATGGTGCGATTTTAGGCGGATCTATCTAGGTTGCCATAACAATGGGGCGGGACCCTCCTCCATCGCCGCCCGTTGTTATGGCAACTGGGTAAACAATCGGTGGTCCGGCCTCCGCAGCATCATGCATGCGTGAGATCAAGAGGTGCATGCTGGTTACCCAGCATGCACTTCTACATCGCTAATACAGGAAGAGGTTGCCCCACAATCATCATGTCAATGGCCAGAAGAGTATTTTTTAATTTGTGAGTATATAAAAAAAAATCATATACACTAGCAAACATATATATACTTTATTTGGGTTATTAATGCATTATAGAATTGAACTAAGGACTAGTGAGTTGGGCTTTGAAGGCACACGATACAAAAGTTGTAGAAAACTAGAAAAAATTATTATAGATATAGAGATATCATAGAAACCGTTATAAATAAAAAATCACAAAGTGAAGTTCAATTGACAACTGGTTTACCACACACGGTTCACATACATTGTATAGTTCTAACATAAAAAGCTTAAAATAAAAAGCATAATTATAAAAAACGTTATATCACAAGTGACCAGATGGTTGTCCAGAGGACTAGGAGGATTTGCTCGACATGTTGCGCGCTTATGGAATTAGCGCTTCCTCAGGAGCATAGATATTTCATTAAGGGGTATCCCGCGTTGGTGGTAATCAACGAACGGTCTTTTTTTGGCCTATCACTGATTGTAATTCACAAGGAAATTGTTTCAACCAGATAGGAGAGTATAATCATAAAGAAAAAGCAGAACTAAATTGCATGCGGTGGTATGGCAGTTGATTGCTGGTAAGCAACGAACAATGAATCTGATCCAGGTATATGTTCACACACCCAGCTAGTGCATACAGTGTATTAATCGGACATAAAAAAAACAGATGGGTAAATCTGTCTAAATAACCGCCTACCTAACTGACCTTAGTCCATGGGTATGGAAAGGATAATAGGCAAAGGCGTTAAAGTCCTTAGTGTTGCAGTATATTGTATAGCTGAGTGTGTCCCTGGTAACAGAGTAGCGGGGCGGTGGCACATTTAATACCGGTGCATCCGTATTATCACCTTACGCTTGATGCACACCAAATTAGGTTTTTTTCTTTATTAATGCATTATGATGGGATGCCTGTAAAAAAAAAAAAAAACTGTGGCCGGAACTCCGCTTTAAAACTTGCAAGAAATTCTTGTTTTTAATATTGGTAATACTAAAATATTTTATTTAAAGGCAGAGTTTTCTGGAGAACTACTTTCTTTCTCCTGGTAATCCATTGTAAATTATTAATGAAAACAGCTGCAATGCTACAGACTTCCAGACTCCCCTATAGATATATAACATTGGTGGGATGGGAAAGCTTTTGATCTTTGATTATACTATACCACCCATGATAGTCCTAGTACTCCTTTATGTTTAAGTTTAAAAAGAATGGATCTAGCTCTTCTGTATCTGACAAGGCCTCAAACAGTGCATATGGGATTCGAGTACCCTTAGTTAGTATGTTGTAACGTGAACAGGGATTTCTTAACAGTGGGTAGAAATTCTAGGAGAATTTGTTTGAATGCTGTATTCTCTCTAATGATGTGGTATGGAGGTATGGTGCTTTTCCCACATTTCTTGAAGGCTCTGGCATGAAATTCTAATGAATTCTTTAAAGAATTCAAAATATGCTGTATGTTTTGCAGATAGGTCAAAAGTTGAGAGAAGGCCAGGTATTGAGGTTTTTAAGGTTCACAAAAAAACAAATAACGTTGCTGGGAAAATTAACATTTCTTGGGTTTTTTATTTTTTGCGATATAAGAGAGAAAAGAGCGAAACATTTTGAAAAAAAAACATTTTTTAGTTTCTAAATTTTGCAAATAAGTAATTTTTCTTTTTAAATGTGGGCCAAAATGTATACTGCTACATATCTTTGGTTAAAAATAACCCACATCTACAGTTCTACAAGCTATGGGGCCAATGACTGAAAACACCTGGTCACAATTAATGTACTGATGGCCTATTTCGTTTTTAGAGACAATAAAAAGTCAGGAAAGTACAAATACCCCCCAAATTATCCCTTTTTGGAAAGTAGACTGTCTAAGGTACTTAGTAAGAGGCAGGGTGAGTTTTTTGAAGTTTATACAAACTTGTCATATTAAGAGGTTATTTCTCACACACAGCACATGCATACTTGCAACTACACCCCAAAATACATTCTGCTACTCCTCCTGAGTATGGCAATATCACATGTGTGAGACTTTTATGCAACCTGGCCACATACAGAGACCCAATATGCAGGGAGCACCATCAGGCGTCCTAGAAGCATAAATCACACATATAATTTAATGATGACCTATCACAAATTTGAAGGCCCTGAAGCACCAGGACAATGGAAATGCCCATAAATTACCCAGTTTTGGAAAGCAAACACCCCAATGTATATTCTATGAGGTAATATGCATATTTTGAACAGTTAATCTTATTTCATACGTTTTTGGGAAACGTGGAAAGATAATGAAAACATTTTGTTTTTACAAAGTTGTCAAAGATATTTATTTATTTTTTTTCCATAAAATGTTTATTCAGTATAGAACAGAAAAACATACATGACAAAGAAATAGACACCAGATGTTATACAAAAAGAAAACATGGAAGGTACCAAAATCAGGAAACGACAGATTTTAGCCATAAAATATAAGACCTCAACCGAAATATATGGTTCAAAAGTAGCAAAACAGGGCGGAGGATCACATTTCCTATTCTGCCCTCCCCCTGTCCCCCCCGGACACCCCGAGGGGGGGGTGAAGGCATGCTTGATCGATCCTGGTCAGAGTCTAAAATGCAATGTATCATTCCATAGCATGAAACCAAAGGCCGGAGAAAGGCCCCTTAATTAGAGAGAGGGAAGGACGGAAGGAAAGACAGAAAGAGAAAAGAAGGAAGGGAGGTGAGGAAGAGAGAAGGGAAGAGAGAGGGAAGGAAAAAAAAGAAAGGGGGGGAGAAGGAGAACAAACTGGAGAGGGGGGGAAGAGGCAGGGGAAAACAAAGAAGGGATAAGTGAGAGATGAACAAGAGTGGATCCGCACCCCCCCCCCCCACCAACGGCAAAAGGGATGTCACGACAACCGTAGGAGACAAGCTGACAGTATCTGTCGGTGGTTAAAAAAATAGGTCAAGCAGGCCCACGTTGTTGAAAATTTGTGGATTCTGTCCTGTGAGATGTGAATCAGTTCCTCCATTTCTTTAATATTGGAGATCTTAGCAAACCATTTCCTAACTGTCGAGGCATGAATAGAACGCCAATGTCTGGGGATACATACTCTGGCAGCATTAACCATATGCATGGCCAAGGACATAATGTAAGCTCTTTTGGGCAGCGAGGTAAATTCCAGGGTGTAGGTGGTGATGTGTGCAATGAGACTATGGACCTACCTCCAAAAGGGCTGGAGAGTCGCACAGTCCCACCACACATGGAGCATAGTGCCCACATCCATCCCACATCTCCAACACGTTTTTGGAATGTTCGGAGAAAATTTGTGCATACGTGATGGGGTTCTGTACCATTTGGTGGCCACCTTATAGCCATTTTTTTGAATGGCTACATTTAGTGACACTTGTAGGTCTCTGTTCCAGGAGGTTTGCGACGGGGTGGGATCCTGAGCTGGGACCTCTGAAAGAAAGAAATAGAGGAGCGAAATCAAATGTCTTTCCAGGGTTTAGCGGTAACACAGGGATTGAAAGGGAGTGTCCAGAGTGACTGTTGGGCGTGAGTCACGAGGAAATGCCTAATTTGTCTAAAGGTCCAAAAAGATAGGGAGGACGTCTTGGAGATGGATTTCAATTGTTCATAAGATAGGGGCTTCTCGTTTGAGTAGAACTGAAGGGCCATAATATCCTTATAGGGCCATTCCTGACTCAAAAAGGCATCGGAGATACCCGGAGGGAAATCAGGATTCCCTCTTAAGGTAGTCAGAGGGCTTGGGTGGGTGGCGAGCTCCCATGAAGAGAGGCCATTCTAAAGATCAGGAGAGATGGGGGGATGAGCGGGTGAGACAGGAGGGTTTGAGGCCAATGTTTTGGAGGCAGCCACGGGGTAAGATGCAAGGGACCAGGCGAGAAGGCTGTTTCAAGGAAAATCCAAGCCTTTTTGAAGGCATGGAGGTTCCAGTCTGCTATCCTTGTAAGGTGACAAGCACTATGGTACTTTTGGAGGTCCGGTAAGCCGATGCCCCCTCTGGTTTTAGGTAATGTAAGACGGGCATATTTAATGCGAGGGGGAGAGTCCTTCCACAGAAAATCGGAGCAGGCTTTCCAGTATGAAAAAAACAGACGGTAAAGCAGTAGGGATAGATTGCATTAGATACAGCAAACGGGGCAAAATGATAATTGTAATTAAGGCCGATCGACCAAACCAAGAGATGTTCAGACCCCTCCAATCTTTAAGGTGCTTGTGAACCCCAAGCAAGGCGGGCTGGAAATTTCTCAGGTACAAGTCCGACAGGCGGGTGGGAATTTGAATACCCAGATAAGTCAGTGAAATCTTTTCCCAACGGAATGGGAATGACTCTTGGCAGTGAGTAACTTCCTGAGGAGGAAGGGAGACATTCAATGCCTGTGATTTTGTGTGGTTAAATTTGAGATTCGATAAGGTCCCAAAGAATTCAATATCCTTGAGGAGACTGGGTGGGGAAATACGAGGAGATTTTAACGAGAGCAGAATGTCATCTGCAAACGTCACAACCTTAAATTTTCTCCCCTTCACGACAATCCCCTGTATGTCTGGATTGTTTCTCAGCCTATTAAGAAAGGGTTCCAGGGACAAAATGTAAATCAGGGGTGAGAGTGGACAACCCTGGTGTGTACCGTTGCTGATGGGGAAGGCATTTGACAGGTGGCTATTGACATTCACTGCTGCAGAGGGACCAGAATATAAGGCTATAATATGAGACACCATGGTGGCTCCCAGGCCGATAGCCAAGAGAACCTCACGCATGTAGTCCCAGGCCACTCTGTCGAACGCCTTCTCAGTTTTGAGCCAGAAGAAAAAACCCTAAAGTTTAAAGGATGTGATCCAGTGGTGTACATTTAGTGTGCGGATGGTGTTGTCCCTGTCCTTCCGGCCCGGGACAAAGCCAACCTGGTCCAGTGAGATAAGGCCAGGCACCAGAGGGAGCAACATGTTAGCTAAGATCTTCAAGTAGATTTTGATGTCCACATTCAGAAGGAAAATAGGCCTGTAATTAACCACCAAAGAGGGATCCTTGCCCTCCTTAGAGGTCACAGCAATGTGCGTAGCTAGTTTCCCATCTGGCCTGACATGAGGGTCCGAAAGGGAATTGAAAATGTCTAGGAGTCTGGGAGACAAAGGGTCAATAAAAGATTTATAGTACTGCAGGGATAGGCCATCCGGGCCCGGACATTTGACTGATTTCATCTGTTTTTATAGCCATATTCAATTCCAAGGCTGTTATTGGGCCCTCCAACTCAAGCGACTGTTGGGGAGTTATCTGTTTAGGGCTATGTTGAGAGAGAAGTCAAAGATATTTCTAACACATAGCATGTACAGAGCAAACATGGCACCCCAAAAATACATTCTGCTACTCATCCTGAGTGTGGTGACACCAGATGTGTGAGACTTTTACACAGACTGGCCACATACAGAGGCCGACATTTAAGTAGCACCTTTAGGTGTTCTACGAGCATAAATTACACATCTCATTCCTTAACCACCTATTACACTTTTGAAGGCCCTGGAGCACCAGGACTATGGAATTGTTTACAAATTGACCCCAATGAATAATCTAATAATGAGTCTTTTGAACGGTTAATTTTTTGTAGAAGTTTTTGGAATATGTGTGAAAAAAATAAGAATGAAACGTGGAAAGAAAATTAAAACATATTTTTTTTACACAAAGTTGTCAATTTTTAAGATATTTCTAACACACAGCATGCGCATAGCAAAAATTACACTCCAAAATACATTCTGCTACTCCTCCTGAGTATAGCGATACCACATGAGTGAGACTTTTACACAGCCTGGCCATATACAGAGGTCCAACATCCAAGTAGCACCTCAAGGCATTCTAGGAGCATAAATTACACATATTGTTTTCTGACTACCGATCACATTTTTGAAGGCCCTTTTTATTTCTAACACTGAGCACATACATACCAAAAAAAAAAAGATTACTTGTGGTTTTAATAGTGCAGTGGTCCACAGAGGAGTGCATCAGTCCAAGCAGCAGGCAGGGATGTGGTCAGCGACAGCAAAAGCAACCGTCCAGGCAGTAAGCAGGAAAACTGCCTGTAGTTAGTACAAGCAGAGATACTGCCAGCACAACCAAAGCATTGGTCCAGGTAGGAATACTGTCCATAGTCCGTAGAGGCAGCAGGCAGAGATATGGTCAACACAGCCAAAGTATTGGTCCAGGCAGCAGGAAGAAACATGGTCCATAAAGTCCTTGGTGATTACAGGCAGCATAATGGTCAGCACATCCAAAGTATTGGTCCAGGCAGCAGGAAGAACCATCAAGCTTAGGGCCAGGGGACAGGGGTAGACACTTCTCCCACCCAAATCTCTTTGAAGCCTCTGGACACCAGACCCTGTTCAGCAGAGCTTACCCTCATTTCAGATCTTCCCCTTAAATCTACAGCCATCTACAGCGACTGCACTTACATGTGCACTTTCAAGTATACTTACAGTGCACTTGTAGTGCAAAGTAGATTTGTCTTTCGTAAATAAACCACTATGTCTTCAATATATTTTAGGTAGGTGATGGGTTAGTTTTCGGTTGATTTTTGGTAGCAGACAAACAAATCAAGCATGGCCATATGAAGGAGATGAAATGCAACTTTTTTATACCCGTAACGGGACTTCCAGGTTCAAAAATATGGTTGTAGCATCCGATTATCCAAATCCACCCCCCCCCCCATAAACAGATTATAGTTGTGGACACATTTAGGCTTTACAACAGGGCCGTGTCTTCTCTGAATCTCCTCCACGGTACCATTGTGGATGGTAGAGAGGATGTGAACATCTTTCTTGTCCCTCCACTTTATGGCCAACACTTTCTTATTTCTCATAAATGCAGATTCCCTGTTTTGTAGCTTTTTTGTCAATACATTTTGTGGGAAGACCTTCCTGTTTTTTTTAACCACTTCAGTCCTGGAAGAATTGGCTGCTCAATGACCAGAGCATTTTTTGCGATTCGGGACTGCGTTGTTTTAACTGACAGTTGCGTGGCTGCACGATGCTGTAATCAAACAAAATTGATGTCCTTTTTTTCCCCACAAATAGAGCTTTTATTTGGTGGTATTTGATCAGCTCTGCGGTTTTTATTTTTTGCACTATAAACAAAAAAAGAGCAACAATTTTGAAAAAAAAAAAACACAATATTTTGTACTTTTTGCTGTAATAAATAGCCCCAATTTTTTTTAAACAAAGCAAATTTTTTACTCAGTTTAGGCCGATATGTATTCTTCTACATATTTTTTGTAATAAAAATTCCAAAAAGCGTATATTGATTGGTTTGCGCAAAAGCAACTACAAAATAGGGGATAGATTTATGGCATTATTATTATTATTTTACTAGTAATGGCGGCGATCTGTAATTTTTTTATCGGGACTACAACATTATGGCGGACATATTGGACACTTCTGACAAATTGTTGGGACTATTGGCATTTATACAGCGATTAGTGCTATAAAATGCACTGATTACTGTGTAAATGTCACTGGCAGGGAAGGGTTAAAGGGGTTGTAAAGACAAAAATATTTTCCTCTTAAAGCGGAAGTAAACCCATCGATTTGATAGTTTGAAAAGACAGTTAGCATTCCCGGCATGCCGGAAATGCTAGCTGTCACATTTGCTTGTGCTCTCATCCAAACTGTCAAACCATCCAATGGCTGGTGTCATAACTGATCACATGTGCAGCATCATGGCAGTTGCAAATTAAACAGAGGCCAAGATGGCAGCTTCCTTGGTTGAAAACGATAGGAGGGTTTACTTCCACTTTAAATTAAAGTCTGACAGTAGCTGATAAAGTAAAAAGTAATGTTATGCATTATAACTAGTTTGATACCTGTTGAAATCGAGCTGTTTTGTTCACCTCCGTCACTCCTGAATCATTATTCTCACTGACTTCCTGGTTTGCGGTGCGCATACTTTCTTGCTACATCACGGCCTAATGGGAACTACAGTTCCCATTAGGCTTAGCCTCCATGCCTGTGAGGGATAAGAGAGCATCTTCACGCAGGGCTGTAGTCATAGGGAGGGGGTGAGCACATTCTGCTTTCCACCATGCAAAACAGCTCAGATGCTGGTGGAAAGCAAGAAGAGGAGTGACAGGAAATGGCATTTTCAAACCTGGATTACTGTATTTTGGAGGTCAAAAGGAAAAACGAGGTAAGCGATATTTAAATGCTCTTGCTTACAGCAATCAATTGATCTAATAAAAAACGAACCTTTAGTGTTCCTTTAACACTAGGGAGCGATCAAGGGGTTACCTGTGTTCCCTAATGTGTGTTCTAACTGTGGGGGGAGGAGACTCACTATAGGAGATGACAGACTGTGGTTCCCAGCTTGTAGGAACTCACGATCTGCATCTCCTCTCCTCTCAGAACAGGGATGTTTGCCTATATTGGTTACCAGTTTAGAGTTACACAGAAGGTCTAGTGCTATAATTATTGGTCTCACTCTGACGTTCATGGTGATACCTCACATGCGTGGTGCAATCAGGACCAAGTTGGGGGCCCTTTAATATTTTTATTTATTTATTGGTGGGACACTATAAGACAGACAGATGTTTTTTTTTCACTTGTACACTATGACAGATGGTGATCGTCCACTGGTGGACACTGACAAATGTTGATGTTGCAATGGAACACTATTACAGATGTTTTGGTGCACTGGTACAGATGTTGATGGGACACTGATACACTGGTACTAATGTTGATGGGACACTGGCACAGATGTTCATGGGACACTTGGACAGAGACAGAAAGTGCTGCGTGTACTGTGTGAGGATGGCTACAGTATGTGTGATCTCTGTGTAACTGAACACTAAAATCATCAAATACACAGAGAGCTGTCACAGAGGATGCAATTCACCCCCCCTCCCCCCGGAATAAGCTCTCACTGAGCTGAGCTGGGAGAGCCGACACAAACACGTGTCTCTGTTTACACTGTGTGCATGCTGTGACTGGACACAGCCATCATGGGATCAGGAGGGCCAATCACAGCACCCATGTCCTGATCTGTGATGGTCTGTGTCCAAAGATCACAGCCATCACAAGATCGCACCGCTGTGCGGCCTCCCATTCTGAGTAACGTACGGGTATGTCCACTCAGAACGGTGAATCTCCCGCTTGTCCGTTTATTTATTTTGACCAGGTATTAAGCAGTTAAGAATCATTAAAGCCGAACTACACTGTATCTGAGCACCACAAACCAAAAATGCTTTTTACATTTTTTTTATATTTAAAGCAAACTCACCCATCCATCTTTGTCTCCATGCGTTATTTTGCTGAGAAATCACTTTAAAAAACACCCCCCTATCATTTCTAACCATGGCCATCTTGAGTAAGTGCAGATGATTGAATAAAAATAATGTAATTGAATTAATGGAAAAAAAACATGTAAACACTAAATACTTTCATATATATTTACTAATCCTAGCAGCATAAGGATTACAAATAGTCAATGTTAATTGAAAGAGTGAAGTTCCGCTTTAAATACAGTTATTTTTCCACGTTTTCTTTGTGCACTGCTTTTTGGTTTATAAATATGTTCTAGCTTTAGTATATTTTGGGTTCAGAGTAAAAAGTATCCATTAATGTGTTCCTCCATTTAAAGCCATAGATTTCTTATTGTGTTTAGATCATTATTGATTGCAAAGTTTTATACTATGATATACAGTACTGTAGTTATACTTTTTCTCAGTATAATTTAGTATTAAAGGCATTTGATTAAAAAAGTAATCTTCAAAAGCTTAACTCTTTAAAAAAAACTCATCCATTCATGTGTGTCATTAATATTTCTAATTTTGATTGTAACTTCAGATTAATGTGGAACACTCTTTTAGTCTTTCAGGAATAATTCTAATTATCAACTTTGTGCCACCAGCTGGGGTTGGAATAGATGAATCAACCTGGCCATTGTTATAATTTCAGGATCTCAGATGTCACATTATTAAACATTCAAATGAATAGCTAATGGGTTGTCCAGAGTAGCTTTGACTGATTTATATCTAAGATAAATTATTCTTTTGCCATCTTTAATTAAAACCCTCATTGCAAATCTCTTTCTCAGCGGCAAATCAAAGATTCCCACTTATTTTATAAGTGTGACTTAATGGCGTGCACCATTTGATATATTAGATGATCATACAGGGATGTACAATATGCTGTTGTCTTTACTAAAATGAATTAGATATTAGAGAAGACCACAGGTTTCCTCCTGCTTGAATCCTGCTGCCTCTGATTTTTGCACAGTGTGCGTGGTTGTATGCCAATTACTGTATGATTACTTAAGAGTTCCTACCAGACAGCTAAAAAAACTAGAAAAAAGAAAAAGCCAGTAATTTTGATCAAAATGTAAGCTCAAGCCTTGCAAGTAGAAAAACATTATTTTTTATATTTGCAATATTCATACTGCTGAACATTTTTTGCTATGTTTACAGAATCCTGTAATCTTGGGGATACATAAAAAGGTAGGACCTAGGTGAACTATTTACACCTTCTTGCAAGCTTGGCAGTATGGTTACAAAAGCCTGGATTCAGATAGTGATACGACGGTGTATCTCCTGATACGCCGTCGTATCTCTGAGTTCCGTCGGTCGGATCTATGCAGCTGATTCAAAGAATCAGGTTCCACATAGATCTCCCTAAGATCCGACAGGTGTAAGTGACTTACACCGTCGGATCTTAGGCTGCAATTCCAGGCCGGCCGCTAGGTGGCGTTTCGTTTTTTACACGTGACGAATATGCAAATGAACACACAGAAGGCCAGCGTAGGAGAAAGACTAACAGAATTGTCACAAAAGCATCAACCCAGAAACTGTAAAGCAGTACTGACAGCAATACAGCCTACCTACAGCAGAAAATAACTTGTCTGTTCACTGTTCAGTGACCTAACATGTCTGCAAGTGTTGGGGCTCTTTAATTACTCCTAGGAGCACTGACTCTCTCTGGCAAGAGTATTTGTGTAGTCCCAAATATTATAGACACAGCACAATCTCCTTTTAGCAGGACTCCTTTTAAGGTAGCAACAATAACAACAGCTGGTAAACCTCACCACTGACAAAGCTCCTGGTGTGTCCTTTAGAGAGACAGCAAAGAGTTACTCTAATCTTGAGAACCAGTGGTTCTCAGCTCCTGCTCTCAGGACCCACTAACTGGCCAGGTTTGATAACTGAAATACATCACAGGTTATATAATTTGCTGCTCAGTGATTGCCATATTCTAGTCTGTACCACCCCAGGGTAATACTAAAAATCTGGCATGTTAGTGGGTCCTGAGGATAGGAGTTGAGAACCACTGCTCTAAGCTCTGTAACCAATAGTGGGTCAGTCTCTGGAAAGCACAACACAATGGCACACCTCACAGCAACAGCATCTAGCAGCATGTGTATTGCAGTTTTAGGCCCTTTCCTTTGATCTCCTGGCCACTTGTAAAACCACCTGGAAGTCTGGTGCAGACATGTTCAGATTTATTCTTTATGTTATTAATTTTGTTTTTGTTTAGTTTCATTTTGTTTCGTTTAATTTAATTATTTGTATTATTTTCAAATGAATTCCAAATTTTCGGAATGATTCGAACTCCGATCGGGCGAAAAATGATCGACAGATTCAAATTCTGTCAAGAATAGCTGTTTGTTAAGGAGGAAGCCAGCGGCCACTTCTTTAACAACCAATGACTTATCAGCTGTCAGCGGGTTTCCTCGCTGAGAGCTGAATGCTGGCAATAGAAAATTCAGAAAAAAACAGCATGGGATTCCCTAATCCTTTCCAGGCCCTTTGGATCTGGTATAGATTTTAATGCAAAAAAACGATGTGTGGTCCCCCCAAAATCCATACCAAACCCTTATCCCAGCATACAGTCCGGCAGGCCAAGAAAGGGAGGGGATGAGCGAGCGCCCCCCCCCCGAACCATACCAGGCCACATGTCCTCAACATGGGGGGGTACTTTGGGGTATTCCAAATAATCTAGTCTGCATGTTAACAAGGTACCTGGTATGGATTGGGGGGACCCCACACTGTTTTTTTCTGAATTTTCTATTGCCGGTATTCTTTTGTTTATATTTCAGCTCTCAGCAGGGAAGCCTGCTGACAGCTGATGAGTCATCGGGTGTTAAGGATGCAGGCAGCTTCCCGGCCCACTCCTTAACAATCAGCTATTCTTCACACAGAATATGAATCGGTCGATAATTTTTTGACCGATTCAAATTGTTCTGAGAATTTTAAGAAAACGAATAAGCGAAATTAAATTAAATACATTTCACTAAATTCATTACTATTTAATTCGGAGATTCTGATACACTAGAATCTCTGACTAACCAGGGCCCTCTGATCATTCCTGTATTAAATTGTATTGTAATTATAATGTCTTCCCTGATGTTGTAAAGCGCTGCGTAAACTGTTGGCGCTATATAAATCCTGTATAATAATAATAATAATAATAACCCAAAATTTGTCTGGATTTACATTTTAATCTGAAACAAATTGCACATGTCTAGTCTAGTGGGCTAAGCTACAGTCCTAGCCACTCATTAATCAATCCAAGTCTCTTTTCCCTGTTTCCAGGGGCAGGTTTCCTTTCCACCACCAGCAATAGAAATTCTTCTGCCCCATTGCTTGGGGTAGGTACAATCCCTTGGCAGCAACAGCCAATCCAATTCCTTTTATGTGTTCTTTTCTCCCGGCACTGTACTTCAAGCATGAATATCAATGATTGCAGCTGGGGAAACCTTCTGAAGAATGGCCTAAAAGGGCCACCAGGAAATGATACACAAACTGCTTTAGTTGCATTTCACCAAATTGTCATGTGCAACTAGAGAAGCATTTTCAGTTATGGGAGCCTTTCCTGGCTACCTGCATTGAGCTGGTTAAAAGACAACTAATACCATCCTGAAAAGAAGGAATGATGGTTGTAAGAATAAGTATTAGATGTTTTTTTAACCACTTGCCGTCGCCGCACCGTCATAATACGTCCACAAGGTGGCTCTCCTAGGCGAGAGCACGTAATATGACGTCCTGCCTTTTAGCCGCCACTAGGGGCCCCCGACTCCCGTGCGTGTGCCCGGCGGGCGCGATCGCCGCCGGGCACACGCGATCGCTCGGTACAGAGCAGGGAACGGGAGCTGTGTGTGTAAACACACAGCTGTCGGTCCTGTCAGCGGGGGAAATGATGATTTTCTGTTCATACAATGTATGAACAGAAGATCAGTGTTTCCCCTAGTGAGGCCACCCCCCCCCCACAGTAAGAACACACCCAGGCATACTTAACCCCTTCCCCGCCCCCTAGTGTTAACCCCTTCACTGCCAGTGGCATTTTTATAGTAATCTAATGCATTTTTATAGCACTGATCGCTATAAAAATGCCAATGGTCCCAAAAATGTGTCAAAAATGTCCGAAGTGTCCGCCATAATGTCGCAATACCGAAAAAAAAAACGCTGATCGCCGCCATTACTAGTAAAAAAAAATATTAATAAAAATGCCATAAAAATACCCCCTATTTTGTAAACGCTATAACTTTTGCGCAAACCAATCAATAAACGCTTATTGCGATTTTTTTTTACGAAAAATATGTAGAAGAATACGTATCGGCCTAAACTGAGGAAAAAAAAATGTTTTTTTATATATTTTTGGGGGATATTTATTACAGCAAAAAGTAAAAAATATTCATTTTTTTTAAAATTGTCGTTCTATTTTTGTTTATAGCGCAAAAAATAAAAAACGCAGAGGTGATCAAATACCACCAAAAGAAAGCTCTATTTGTGGGAAAAAAAGGACGCCAATTTTGTTTGGGAGCCACGTCGCACGACCGCGCAATTGTCTGTTAAAGCGACGCAGTCCCGAATCGCAAAAAGTACTCTGGTCTTTGGGCAGCAATATGGTCCGGGGGGTAAGTGGTTAAGCAAATAAAAGGGAGGAGTATAATAAAGAAGTTAGTCTGAATACAAAATGAAATATAACGTAGGGCTAGGTTCACTCCTATGTCAAGAACCCTTGCAGATGGCTAAAACAGGAAGCTTGGAATGTTTTATGACATAACCACCTGGAAACATATGTTGAATGTTATCTGTACCTTGTTTGTTGTTTATTTATAGTGTAACATACCATGCTTGGCAATATATCCCAAATCAGTCACGCTGACAAAACTGCAAATATCTGAAAACAATGTTGACCAACCATATATGGACCTTATACACAGTAAACATACCCTTGGAAAAGAGTACTGACAAAAAACACAAACTCCTGCGCACAAGTGGGATCCTTGATGATTGATCAAATGTCTACATACAATTCTCTTTAGATGTCAAAAAAACCCGTAGTAACAGAGGCCTTGCTGCCCTTCATGGATGGGGGAATCCTGATAGAAGACAAAAAAGGAGAAAGAAAGGCGCACCAGCCTCGTGTACTACCGTTTGGCAAATTTTAATGAAAAATTAAAATAATGAAAACTACTCACAAACAAAGAATGATAAAAGGCTTGTCAAACGATAATTGAAATACCCCTCAAACCACACTCCAGAATGTAGGGGGGGTGGCGAGGTGCGTTGCTGCTTGGCTGACGCGTTTCGAGGTGACAGCGACCTCTTCCTCAGAGCCCAGCAGTGTATGACCGTCCACTTACACTGATTAAATAGGAACACATGTAGGCCCAGGCACCGCCTACCACCGACCACAGAAACACTCCCAGGGGCCGTCCAGACTCCACCCCCAAACAAGCAAAGAAAAAATGAAAATATAAAAACAACAATAAAAATAAAAATACAAATAAAAATGAAAAATAAAAATAAAAATAAAAATAAATGTAAAAATAAAGATAAAAATAAAAATAAATGTGAAAATAGAAATAAAATTAAAATGATGGTGGTAACTGTGAGTATTGATAATGAAGCCAAGGGAGAATGTGCACAGCAAATAGTAGTACTGATAGTAGTATTGATGCTAAAGAAAAAATGTATAAAGTAAAATGAAAATCAAAATCAAATACATACAGAAAGTGTATATATATAAATATAAATATAAATATAAATATAAATATAAATATAGGGACATATAAACAAATATATGGTAGTACTTGCTGATAAGATGCACAGGGTGGGGGAGGTGTACTGTAGATCCGACGATGAGGACTACAACTGCACCTACTGTACATCATATACCTCAGTAAAGTGATCGCTGATGACAGAGGGGAAAGAGATGTACATGAAGGGGAAAACATGGAGTGCACATGGGGAAGGGGAGAGAGGGAGAAAGAAATGATGGGCACAGACAAGCATAAAGCAAAGACTACTTACATGGATGGCTTACACAGAGAAGAGGAATCTAAAGACCCAATGGACGAACATCTCTCCTGCTAGGGAGTCGTCACCGCTACCGAGGGGGCCAAGCAGGGGGCGATTCAATCGCCATGTGCTGCTTAAGATGGAGCGCAAACAGATCCGTCTGCGCTCCACAGGCTGGCGCGCCGTCTTGCCGCGTCATCAGCCATCGCCTGCTTCTCTGACAGATCGTCAGAGGAAATGCTAGAGACACCAGGGCTCAAAATCCGCCATGTTTGCGGGGCCCGAGTGTCAAATGAGGAAAGTGGAAATGCAAGAGTGAAAGGGAAAAGAAAAAAGTAATAACTAAATGAGAATTGAGAAGGGGGAGGAGAACAAATAGACCTGGACGGACCCTAGCCACCGGGTTTGCTTTGCTGGGGTCCGTCCAGGTCTATTTGTTCTCCTCCCCCTTCTCAATTCTCATTTAGTTATTACTTTTTTCTTTTCCCTTTCACTCTTGCATTTCCACTTTCCTCATTTGACACTCGGGCCCCGCAAACATGGCGGATTTTGAGCCCTGGTGTCTCTAGCATTTCCTCTGACGATCTGTCAGAGAAGCAGGCGATGGCTGATGACGCGGCAAGACGGCGCGCCAGCCTGTGGAGCGCAGACGGATCTGTTTGCGCTCCATCTTAAGCAGCACATGGCGATTGAATCGCCCCCTGCTTTGCCCCCTCGGTAGCGGTGACGACTCCCTAGCAGGAGAGATGTTCGTCCATTGGGTCTTTAGATTCCTCTTCTCTGTGTAAGCCATCCATGTAAGTAGTCTTTGCTTTATGCTTGTCTGTGCCCATCATTTCTTTCTCCCTCTCTCCCCTTCCCCATGTGCACTCCATGTTTTCCCCTTCATGTACATCTCTTTCCCCTCTGTCATCAGCGATCACTTTACTGAGGTATATGATGTACAGTAGGTGCAGTTGTAGTCCTCATCGTCGGATCTACAGTACACCTCCCCCACCCTGTGCATCTTATCAGCAAGTACTACCATATATTTGTTTATATGTCCCTATATTTATATTTATATATATACACTTTCTGTATGTATTTGATTTTGATTTTCATTTTACTTTATACATTTTTTCTTTAGCATCAATACTACTATCAGTACTACTATTTGCTGTGCACATTCTCCCTTGGCTTCATTATCAATACTCACAGTTACCACCATCATTTTAATTTTATTTCTATTTTCACTTTTATTTTTATTTTTATCTTTATTTTTACATTTATTTTTATTTTTATTTTTATTTTTCATTTTTATTTGTATTTTTATTTTTATTGTTGTTTTTATATTTTCATTTTTTCTTTGCTTGTTTGGGGGTGGAGTCTGGACGGCCCCTGGGAGTGTTTCTGTGGTCGGTGGTAGGCGGTGCCTGGGCCTACATGTGTTCCTATTTAATCAGTGTAAGTGGACGGTCATACACTGCTGGGCTCTGAGGAAGAGGTCGCTGTCACCTCGAAACGCGTCAGCCAAGCAGCAACGCACCTCGCCACCCCCCCCCTACATTCTGGAGTGTGGTTTGAGGGGTATTTCAATTGTCGTTTGACAAGCCTTTTATCATTCTTTGTTTGTGAGTAGTTTTCATTATTTTAATTTTTCATTAAAATTTGCCAAACGGTAGTACACGAGGCTGGTGCGCCTTTCTTTCTCCTTTTTTGCCTTGGAAAAGAGTAACTCTTGGCATGTTCTCTTCTGGAGAACTGGTCCATGCAAGTGTATGTGTCAATAAACATTTGTTCACCATACGAATGAGAGGTCCGACTAAATTCCACAATTGAGCTGGTAAAGGACAACTGTTTAGTACCATCCTAAAAAGAACCCCACACGAATTCTGCATTCATTAAGATCAACTAAAGTAGTATGGTGACCTTTAAAACTTAATATGCACAAATCCTACTGTATGTAAGGCATTACAGGACATTACCCTTAAGAATCCTTCTCTGAAAACATTCTGTACTGAAATTGATAGTAAAATGATTATTTTATTGCAATCTAGGAACAAGGACATGCAAGATATAGACACATTATTAAAACATAAATAGTAAAATGTAACAATGGCAAGGTTTAAAATGTCAAAAGACAAGCACTTTTCCTTTTCAATTTGTAAATGATTTAACAGTTGTATTGCATGCGGGGCCATTGACTCCACTGCCCGTCATATACTCAAGGCACAGATGAACTATTCATTTTTGATGAAAGAGATGTTTTCTTAACATAATCTGTAAATGCAGCAATAAGGCTTTTGGGAACTACAAGGGCTTAACCCCTAGGCTTCTTTTGCTGGAATGAACAGGCTTGATTGCCTTTCATTCCTACAGAGGTCACTTCTAAGCTTCACACCAGCTTTCTGTCTTCAGGGCTACTGGAACAGGTTATTTTCAATATTGTAGTGATAAATGATTCAAACTAGAATTTTCCATTTGTGCATCTTACTTTAAAAACTTATAGTGTGAATTTATTTTACAGCAGAACAGCACAACATTTCAGAAGAAAAACACTCATCCAATTAAAAACAAAGGTGCGAATATGTGTCTGTTCCAAGCATGGCACCCCCTCTTATGTCATTGCAGTACACTGCCGTCTTAAAGCACCAACTTTCTGGGGGATTTCACTTGTCCGGATTCTTCTTGTGCATTAGACCACTAGATGTATGGATGATTGTGTTACTGGCACAGCTGTAACATGTCAGTGTCATGCTTAGAAACTCGTCAAAGCTTCATACATACGTAACAGTGTCTATGGTTGTGCTTCTATAATGTCTCCAGAAATCACTGCATGGGCTGCCAAAAAAAAAATAAAAGATTTTTTGGAATATTCCTACACTAAGCATGATATTTAACCCCTGATTGACAACCTTACATGTCCTGCTTTGGCGGTGTCAAGGAACAGCCCACAAGATAGCTACTCTAATCCTTGAAGAAAAAAAGGGAAGAAAGCTGCTCATTGTTAAAAGCCAATATTCATGTATATTGAAATATTCGGTACACAGACTGTACCAATTGGCACTTGCAAGGTAAGGATTGCAAGGTAAGGCAGTCCTCAAATTTAGGTTTCATAGTTAACACCCGTGTCTATCAGCTTGCTTCATTTTGCCAGCTGGATGATATTTATAACCCACAATTCACTGATACATGATGGTAAATATCTTACACAGACTCCACATTTCAGCACTGAACAGACACCACTGAATAGGTCAAAATGAAATTAATATCTTAATACCTTAGAAAGGTAGCACAGTATTTAATATTTTAAACCTCAGACTACTTCATGATGTGCCCCTCAAGCTCAAACTGTTATAAAAACCTAGGGCCAGATTCAGAAAAGAGATACGCCGTCGTATCTCTGAGTTCGAGAGGTCATATCTATGCGCCTGATTCAGAGAATCAGTTACGCATAGATATCCCTAAGATAAGTGTCTTACACCGTCGTATCTTAGGCTGCAATTTCAGGCTGGCCGCTAGGTGGCGCTTCCGTATGTTTACGCAAGGAATATGCTAATTAGGTAGATACGGCGATTCAGAAACGCATTTTTTTACGTCATTTACTTTCGGCTTTTTTCGGCGTATAGTTACCCCTGCTATATGAGGCGTAGCTAATGTTAAGTATGGCCATCGTTCCCGCGCCGAGTTTTGAAATTTTTACGTTGTTTGCGTAAGTCGTTCGCGAATACGACTTTACGTCATTTATGTTCACGTTGATTCCAATACGTCCTTGCGACGTACTTTGGCGCAATGCACACTGGGATATTTTACGGACGGCGCAAAAAAAAACGTAAAAAACGCGGGGTCAAGGGAAATTTAAATAAAACACGCCCCCTACATCCCCATTTGAATTACGCGGCCTTATGCCGCAACACATACGTTACGCCGCCATAAATAAGGGTGCAAGTTCTTTCTGAATACAGAACTTGCGCCCAAAGTTACAGCGGCGTAACGTATCTAAGATACATTACGCTGGCCGGATAGATACGCTCAGGTATCTGTATCAGGCCCCTAGTGTTCATTTTTAGTTCAAGTGCATGCATAGCAATGTTCATATCTGTTCATTTATTATTCCAGTTAATCTAAACATATTAACCACTTGGTAACCGCCCCATAGACAATATACGTCTACAGGGCGGGTGGTTAACTCTAGGAGGGCGTCAATGTACGTCCTCCCAGAGTCTCTCTCCCGCGCGTCCCCTGGGGCGCGCACACGGGAACATCCGTGACCGCCGGGTCCAGAGGACCCGGCCGATCACGAATCGCGGTAAATGGCCGCTGATAGCGGCCGTTTACCATGTGATCGTTCCGTCCAATGACGGAGCGATCACATGTAAACAAACCGGCGTCTTTTGATGACGCCGGTTCCTCCCTCCTCTCTCTGTACCGAGCGGTACAGTGTGAGAGGGGGGAGCGCGGGTGTCAGCAGCGCTGTGGATGGATCTGTGACTATTGCAGTCACAGATCCATCCATCCCTGCTCAGCCATCCCTGAAACCCCCTGCAATACTGTGCAATACACTCTGCAATACTCTGCAATACCCCCCCTACAATACTCTGCAATACCCCCCCTGCGCAATACTCTGCATACCCCCGGCAATACTCTGCATACCCCCCTGCGCAATACTCTGCATACCCCCCTGCGCAATACTCTGCATACCCCCTGCGCAATACTCTGCATACCCCCCTGCGCAATACTCTGCATATCCCCCTGCGCAATACTCTGCATATCCCCCTGCGAAATACTCTGCATACCCCCCCTGCGAAATACTCTGCATACCCCCCCCCCTGCGAAATACTCTGCATACCCCCCCCCTGCGAAATACTCTGCATACCCCCCCTGCGAAATACTCTGCATACCCCCCTGCGCAATACTCTGCATACCCCCCTGCGCAATACTCTGCATACCCCCCTGCGAAATACTCTGCATACCTCCCCTGCGCAATACTCTGCATACCCCCCTTCGCAATACTCTGCATACCCCCCTGCGCAATACTCTGCATACCCCCCTGCGAAATACTCTGCATACCCCCTGCGAAATACTCTGCATACCCCCCCCTGCGAAATACTCTGCATACCCCCCCTGCGAAATACTCTGCATACCCCCCCTGCGCAATACTCTGCATACCCCCCTGCGCAATACTCTGCATACCCCCCTGCGCAATACTCTGCATACCCCCCTGCTAAATACTCTGCATACCCCCCTGCGAAATACTCTGCATACCTCCCCTGCGCAATACTCTGCATACCCCCCTTCGCAATACTCTGCATACCCCCCTGCGCAATACTCTGCATACCCCCCTGCGAAATACTCTGCATACCCCCCTGGGCAATACTCTGCATACCCCCCTGCGCAATACTCTGCATACCACCCCCTGCGCAATACTCTGCATACCACCCCCTGCGCAATACTCTGCATACCACCCCCTGCGCAATACTCTGCATACCCCCCCTGCTCAATACTCTGCATTACTCCCCTGCGCAATACTCTGCATTACTCCCCTGCGCAATACTCTGCATTACTCCCCGGCAATACTCTGCATTACTCCCCGGCAATACTCTGCATTACTCCCCGGCAATACTCTGCATTACTCCCCGGCAATACTCTGCAATACCCCTGCACAATTACTCTGCGCAATTACTCTGCAATACCCCCGCACCAATACTCTGCAATACCCCCGCACCAATACTCTGCAATACCCCCGCACCAATACTCTGCAATACCCCCGCACCAATACTCTGCAATAACCCCGCACCAATACTCTGCAATACCCCCGCACCAATACTCTGCAATTCCCCAACACCAATACTCTGCAATACCCCAACACCAATACTCTGCAATACCCCGGCTAATACTCTGCAGTACCCAGAAAATACTCTGGGAAAAAAATGCGTTTTAACCACTTCCCGCCCGCCGGCCGTCATGACATCCTTGACTTTGTGCAGGGATATCTGAATGATGCCTGCAGCTACAGGCATCATTCAGATATCATTTTTTTCAGCCGGCGATTCCCTACACCATAAGAACAATCATGTCGGCTGTTCCGCCTCTTGATTGTTCTTACGGGAGGCGAAAGGGGACGTCTCCCCTCCCTTCTCCCTCCTGTGCCTCTTCTGACTCACCGCTACGATCGAAACCAGGATCGTTTTATTTTTTTTTATTTTTTTTTCAGGCTTCCCAGCCTAGAGGTGAGATGTGGGGTCTTATTGACCCCACATCTCACTGTAAAGAGGACCTGTCATGCTATATTCCTATTACAAGGGATGTTTACATTCCTTGTAATAGGAATAAAAGTGATCAAAACATTTATTTTTGGGGAAAAACATATCAAACTAAAATAAATAAAGTGAAATGAACAATAAAAATATTTTTTTTTTTTTAAAGCGCCCCTGTTCCTGCGTGCTCGTATACAGAAGCGACCGCACACGTAAGTCCCGCCCACATATGAAAACGGTGTTCAAACCACACATGTGAGGTATCGCTGCGAACGTTGGAGCAAGAGCAATACTTTTGGCCCTAGAGCTCTTCTCCAACTAAAAAGATGTAACCAGTAAAAATATTTAAAGCGTCGCCTATGGGGATTTTTAAGTAGCGAAGTTTGGCGCCATTCCACAAGCGTGTGCAATATTGAAGGGTGACATGTTGGGTATCTATTGACTCGGCGTAACTTCATCTTTCATATTATGCAAAAACATTGGGCTAACTTTAATGTTTTTTTTTTTTTTAAAAGCACAAAACCGTTTTATTTCCAAAAAAACGCATTCGAACAATTGCTGCGAAAATAACATGCGCGATAAAAGGTTGCAACGACCGCCATTGTATTCTCTAGGGTTTTTGCTAAAAAATCATATATAATGTTTTGGGGTTCTATGTAATTTTCTAGCAAATAAATGATGATATTTCCATGTAGGAGAGGAATGTCAGAATTGGTCTGGGTGTTCCAGAACGCCTGATGGTGCTCCCTGCATGTCGGGCCTCTGTATGTGGCCACGCTGTGTAAAAGTCTCACACATTTGGTTTCGGCATACTCGGGAGGAATAGCAGAATGTGTTTTGGGGTGTAATTAGTGTTATGCATATGCTGTGTGTGAGAAATAACCGGCGAATATGAACATTTTGTGAAAAAAAAAAAAAATCTTGATTTTGCAAAGAATTGTGGGAAAAAATTACAACTTCTAAAAACTCACCATGCCTCTTTCTAAATACCTTGGAATGTCTTCTTTCCAAAAAGGGGTCATTTGGGGGGTATTTGTACTTTTCTGGCATGTTAGGGTCTCAAGAAATGAGAGAGGCTGTCAGTACATCAGATGTGATCAAATTGATCAATTTTCAGTAATTGGTACCATAGCTTGTAGACCCTATAACTTTCACCCAGACTAAATAATAACCCAATTTTTTTTTTTTTTTTTTACCAACGATATGTAGCAGTATACATTTTAGGCCAAATTTATGAAAAAAAATACTTTTTTGCAAAATGTTATAATAGAAATGAAGAAAAATTCATTTTTTTTACAAAATTTTCTTTCTTTTTTCATTTATAGCAGAAAAAATAAAAACCGCAGAGGTGATCAAATACCACCAAAAGAAAGCTCTATTTGTGGGAAAAAAAGGACAAAAATTTCATTTGGTTACAGTGTTGTATGACTGAGTTATTGTCATTCAAAATGTGAGAGCACCGAAAGCTGAAAATTGGTCTGGTTATTAAGGGTGTTTAAGTGCCCAGTTGTCAAGTGGTTAAACACCTCCTTGGGTCAGCTGATACCAATACCATCTCTATGCTGATGACACCCAAATCTATTTCTTAACCCCTTAGCTCACTCTCTCAGTCTCCTCGCATATCACTAATTTACTAACAGATATATCAGTCTGAATTTCACAGCACTTCCTCAAACTCAACCTATCCAAAACCAAACTTATAATCTTTCCTCCCCCATGTGCCCCCTCCCTTGATCTCTGTCAAAATCGATGGCACAACTATAAGCCCACCCCCCGCATGCCAAGGTCCTATGTTTAGTCCTGGACTCTGAACTCTCCTTTAAACCCCACGTCCAATCACTGTACAAATATTGCCACCTCAACCTCCGCAACATCTCCAAAATACGCCAACAACAAAGCTCTTAATTCAATCCCTGGTCATCTCTCAGCTCAACCACTGCAAATCCCTTCTCACTGGCTTACCTCTACATAGTCTATCCCCCCTTCAATCCATCATGAATGCTTCTGCCAGACTCATCCACCTTATCAACCACTCAATATCTGCTACACATAGCTGTCAATCTCTCCACTGGCTTCCGCTCACCCATTAAATTCAAAATACTGCCAACTACTTACAAAGCTATCCACAACTTAGCCCCAGCTACATTCCTAGCCTAGTCTCAAACTACCAACCTAATGGCTTTCCCTGTTCCTCTCAAGACCTCCTGCTCTCTAGCGCCACCGTCAACTCCTCGCATGCTCGCCTCCAGGACTTTTCCAAAGCCTCTACAATCCTATGGAACTCATTACCCCAATCTGTCCAATTATCTCCTACTCTTTTAGCTTTGAGACAAATCCTGAAAACCCTCCTCTTCAGTGAAGTCTAACCTACCCACACCTAACAACTGTATGTCTATTTTCTCCATCAGCTCACCCCCCACAGTTATTTCCTTTTGTTTCACTTAACCCTCCCTTCTAGATTGTAAGCTCTAACGAGCAGGGCACTCTGATTCTTCCTGTATTGAATTATATTGCAACTGTACTGTCTGCTCTTATGTTGTAAAGCACAAACTATTGGCGCTATATAAATCCTGTATAATAATAATAATAATAATATTAATGATAAGCATGTGTCTATGCCTCCATGCATCAATGAAAGCTACAGTTTTCAATACTATAATTACTCATGTTGAAATTACATTTACCATCTTCTCAGCCTTGGAACCACCCACCCTTACATTAACTAAAATCATCATGTTTATTAGAAACTAGATTTAAACATTGAATAGCCCAAATAAAATTGTATCAATATAAATATCACTTTAAAGCTTTATTAAACTTACAGTTTACGAATCCTCATATGTGATGGCTGCATTAGTTTATTGGGGAGTCATGAGGTGGGAAGAAAGAGCGCAAGAAGGAAATATGTAATTACTAGAGAAAAATGCTGCTTACAACATATGGTTTGTGCGATGAGGAGATTGTGCGACAGACTACAAGACCACTGTAACCCTAGGAAACTTGGAGTGCTACTCCAGACAATCATTCTTCAACTCTGGTGACAAATACTTAATCAAGGGAACATAAAGGAACACTGTAGAAGTCTGAACCATTTGATGCTAAACAGTGTTTAGTTTACAGTGAGTTCTTCAGTGTTCCTGTATGTTCAAATAATTTTGCAGCAATTTCTGTCATATCCATGTTTTGAGAAAAAAAAAATCTACAGGTATTACATTTGCAGTATTACAAAAAAAGTTTAATGCCTCTCTGCCTTGGTTTTTTTCTGTCTATTGTGGGCAAATGAATGTCACAAACATTGGAATACACAATAGATTTGCTGTGAATCACAGACACAAAAACACAAATAGGTAGATTCAGTAAGCGTTAGGCCGACTTATCAGTAGATAAGCCAGCCTAACTCAGAATCTACGCCGACGTATGTTTAAGCGTATGCTTAAACAGAGATACGCTTAAACATATCTAAGATAGGACGGCTTGCGCAGTCCTATCTTAGATTGCAATTTTTCGGATGGCCGCTAGGTGGCGCTTCCATTGCGGTCGGCGTAGATTATGTAAATGAGTTTGTACGCCGATTCACAAACGTACGCCTGGCCGCCACAGTCGATTTACGCCGTTTCCGTAAGGCCTTAGGAGGCCTAAAGTTATTCCACCTATTAGGTGGAATAACAATGTTAAAGTATGGCCGCCGTTTCCGCCGCAAGATTCGAAATTTTAACGTCGTTTGCGTAAGTCGTCCGCGAATCAGGATTTACGTAGTTTATGTCCACGACGAAATCAATAGGCCCGTGCGGCGTACGTAACCGCAATGCACACTGGAAAATGTAGTCGCCCGGCGCATGCGCAGTGACAAAAAAAAATCAAAAACGTGAGGTCAAGCCTCATTACCATTAACCTCCCTGGCGGTATGATTATTTCAGAAAAAAGATGCTGAAAGCGGTACCATTATTTGCAAGGAAATTTGGCGTATTATACTGTAGGCCTGTAATTCTTAGGAATAACTCACTTAAATCTGACCAAACCAGAGTCTAATAGGCATCCTGGGTATGACATTTTTTTAAAAACAAAATTATAAATTATAATATAATAAATAATTATAAATAATTATAACAAATAATAATATAATTCTAATAAAAATTATTCAATAATGTAATCAACTCAAAATCACTGAAATTTGCTCAGTTGCAAAATTGTTGCTGTCATTATTTATTTTTTTTATGACGAATTTCCCCACAAATCGCTATCGCACAATTCTGCAAGTGATTATAATTTATTATCGCTGTTTTCTAGCTGATCTAAAACCATTTTTGACATTAAGGGACACTTTTGGTTGCTATGGACAATATACAGTTTGCAGGGAGAAAGAACAGTTTTTATTATATAAAAGAACATGTAGGGCACTGGGCAGACCACTAGGGACAAGGGGTGTGTGTATTTTTTACATACAGTACTGTAATCTATAAGATTACAGTATACTGTATGTATAGTGTTTGTTTACCTTTTTGAATTTGGCGCCGATCTCCGCTACCGTGCGTCGTAACGTCGCAGGGAACGGAGATCGGCGGCACAGGAGGACACTGTGTGAATCGAGCGAGGTCCCGCTCGCTCACACAGCGCAGTGGCATCGTTGGATCCAGGAACAAGGTAAGCCAGCGAGCGCTGCAGGCTCTGCATAGCTACCCCGAGTGTGACTCGGGGTTACCGATTTTGGCCCAAAAAATCCACCCTGAGTCACGCTCGGGAATACCGCCAGGAGGGTTAAACACGCCCCCCCAACCCATTTGAAATAGGCACCCTTACGCCCGCCGCATTTACACTACGCAGCCCTAAGTAAGGAGGCAAGTACTTTGTGAATCATGTACTTGCCTCTCTTACTTAAGGCGGCATAGTGTAAACACACTAGGCTACGCCGACCTATATTTGCGCGCCCCTACCTGAATCTACCTAAAAATAAATAAAAATGTAAGCCAAGGTGGTGGTTACTCAAAAACAAGGGTCTGTGAAATATATTATTATTGCAGGGAGAAACTTCAAATATCTCAACCAAAAGATCACAATTCACACTTAATATTAATGAAAATAGGCGTGTGAAGGCAGAATAGTATTTGATGAAAACAACTGTTCACTGGTGCTACAGCAAATCTATCAGAAAGAAATCAAATATTCACAATGTTAGCCCTGTATGGCGCTAAATAAAATAAATAAAAATAATACAGAGATTTGTTGGAGATGTCTTAAGGATAGGGGAACAACGACACATATCTGGTATGGGTGTCATATGGTAATGGATTTCCGGTACAGGATATTTGAAATATATCAGAAGATGTCAGGTATCGAGATACAACCAAATGTAAATGTTTTGATATTATCTATAATACCAGGATTAATAAAATCTATAAAAACTGATATTCTTCCCCATATGATAACAACTGCCAGAACAATAATAGCCTGAAGATGGCGAAAAACAAAAAGTCCTACAATAGTGCAATGGGTTTGTGAAATGAACGAAATACAACATATGGAAGAACAAATAAGGAGAGAAGAGAATGTAAGGAAGCAAAGAGTCTCGGTCCTCAAATGTGTGATACAATACTTATGAAAGAAAACATACCACCCCATAGAGACGGGAGGAGATTGTTTTTTTTTTTTTTTGTGGTGTGTTGTGCTAGTGATATGTGGTGTTTTGCGTTGATGTTGATGGATAATTGGATTAAACAATAATAATGAGGTCCTATGTAAAGGACAAAGGAAAGATGGAAAGACAAAGAAAGGGAAGATAGATCCAAATAATATAAATAATGGTCTTTTGTCAGGCATATGAATGTACTTGTATTTGCTTAATTTATTTATAAAACAAATAAAAAAAAGATCCAAAACAAAGTTAGCCCTGTACAAAGTCAATAAACTGCTATGTTCTCAACTCATTTGGACCTGGACTGGTTGCTTAATTTGCCTTAAAGGGTCACTAAAGGATTTTTTTTTTAACTAAATAGCTTCCTTTACCTTACTGCAGTACTGGTTTCATATCCTTATTCGTTTTTGCTTTGAAGTTGCTGTAATTCTGCTGTGATCTCCACACTTCCTGGTTGTCTGGCTCCTTATAACCACAGTGCTGGGAGCTTTTCACGGTGGTCTAAGCTGTCATTACTGTGTGTCTAAAACTTAACAGAACCAATCAGATTAATTTTAAAAACAAAACACTGCCCTGGATTTGTTTGTTTTTGTTCTGTGGGTCTCTTTACTTCACAGAAACATGAAACCAGTTTAAAACCGAAAGTGAAACTAGAGGCACATTATATGACTGAATTTAATCTATTTTTAATCATTTTTAAAAGGAATCAGTAAACTTTTATGTCTCTATACCCTGTAAAGCAGGGGTCTCAAAGTACCGGCCCGCGGGCCATTTGCGGCCCGCGGACCGGTTTTAAATGGCCCGCGGGTGCCGCGGAAGTGTAGATCGAGGTGCATGAAGAGTAGCGCAGGAAGCGTCTGTCATAAGTTCACTTGTCTCTCATGTCACACTGCTACTCCCCGGCGGCCCCTCCTCTCTTCTCGTCCATCCCCATTTGCTTGTGACATTATCTGAGATGGACGAGAAGAGAGGGGGGGGTGCCGGGGAGTAGCAGCGTGACATGAGAGATAAGTGAACTTATGACAGACGCTTCCTGCGCTACTCTGCCTTTGAAGAAAACAACAAGTAAATGCTGACCTGTGCCCTGATGTGCTCTCATGTGCCCTGATTGTCCCCTAATGTGCCCTGATGTGCCCTGATGTGCTCCCATGTGCCCTGATGTGCTCCCATGTGCCCTGATTGTGCCCTGGTGTGTCCTCGTGTGCCCTGATTGTGCCCTGATGTGCCCCAATGTGCCATGTGCCCTCATGTGCCCCATGTACCCTCATGTGCCTCATGTACCCTGATGTGCTGGGCTCTGTCCTGATGTACTGTGCCCTGATGTGCTCTCATGTGCCCCATGTTCCCTGATTGTGCCCTGATGTGCCCCATGTGCCCTGATTGTGCCCTGGTGTGCTCATATGTGCCCCATGTGCCCTGATATGCCCCATGTGCCCTGATATGCCCCATGTGCTTTGATTGTGCCCTGATGTGGCCTGATGTGCCCCAATGTGCCATGTGCCCTCATGTGCCCCATGTACCCTCATGTGCCTCATGTACCCTGATGTGCTGGGCTCTGTACATCAGGGTACCCTGTGCTCTGTACCCTGATGTGCCATGTGCCCTGTCCTGATGTACTGTGCCCTGATGTGCTCTCATGTGCCCCATGTTCCCTGATTGTGCCCTGATGTGCCCCATGTGCCCTGAATGTGCCCTGGTGTGCTCGTATGTGCCCCATGTGCCCTGATATGCCCCATGGTGTGCTCTGATTGTGCCCTGATGTGGCCCATGTACCCTGATGTGCCATGGGGCACATGAGAGCACATCAGGGCACAATCAGGGAACATGGGGCACACCAGGGAACATGGGGCACATGAGAGCACATCAGGGCACATGGGGCACAGCACATCAGGACAGGGCACATGGCACATCAGGGTACAGGACATGGCACATCAGGGCACAGCACATCAGGACAGGGCACATGGCACATCAGGGTACAGGACACATGAAACAGCACATCAGGGTACAAAGCCCAACACATCAGGGCACATGGCACATCAGGGTACAGGGCACATGAAACAGCACATCAGGGTACAAAGCCCAGCACATCAGGGTACATGGGGTACCCTGATGTGCTGGGCTTTTTACCCTGATGTGCTGTTTCATGTGCCCTGTACCCTGATGTGCCATGTGCCCTGTCCTGATGTGCTGTGCCCTGATGTGCCATGTCCTGTACCCTGATGTGCCCTGTCCTGATGTGATGTGCCCTGATGTTCTCTCATGTGCCCCATGTTCCCTGGTGTGCCCCATGTTCCCTGATTGTGCCCTGATGTGCTCTCATGTGCCCCGTGTGCCCCTGGTGTGCTTGTATGTGCCCCATGTGCCCTGATGTGCTGTGATTGTGCCCCATGTACCCTGATGTGGCCCATGTACCCTGATGTGCCATGTGCCCCATGTACCCTGATGTGCCCCATGTACCCTGATGTGCTGTTTCATGTGCCCTGTACCCTGATGTGCCCTGTCCTGATGTGCTGTGCCCTGATGTGCCATGTCCTGCACTGTGCCATGTGCCCTGTCCTGATATGCCCTGCCCTGATGTGCCGTGCACCCTGATGTGGCCTGTTGTGCTGTACCCCTATGTGCTGTGCTCTGATGTGCTGGGCTTTGTACCCTGATGTGCTGGGCTTTGTACCCTGATGTGCTGGGCTTTGTACCCTGATGTGCTGGGCTTTGTACCCTGATGTGCGCTGTGCACTCATGTGTGCTGTGCCCTGTGCCCTGATGTGCTGTACCCTGATGGTGAGTGGTCAGTTTGTAGTGTAGTGGTCAGTGTGCAGTGTAGTGGTCAGGGTTAATAATGCGTTCGCTGACACCAGTACTGTTTTTGAAGTTTGAAAGTTTGCATGCGGCCCCCCATGGGATATGGAAACTTGTCTTGTGGCCCTCAGGTAATTTGAGTTTGAGACCCCTGCTGTAAACAGTCATTTCAGCAAAAAAAAAAAATTCCTTTAGTGACCCTTTAAAGTAGCATTTCACAAGAGTCTGAGATCTGAACTTTCCCCGCTAACCCATTGCCAGATCATTGTGAGCATTGTCAGTGTGGGGTTTGGCTCATCCCTGTAAACTGATACATCTGGAAGAAAGTTGTCCTTTTGAAAAACTAGTCTTACTGGCCAGATCACCAGATGAAAAATATAAGAAAGAAAGCCTATGATGACAGGAAATTGATAAGTTGCAATAAAACAATGTTTGTTTTTGGGTTTAACATTGCTATAAAATAATGACACCTTGGTTCCTACCCAGTTATGTCATACGAATACTTAGATACTGGTGTTCCAAGCTTTAGTATTTTCTGTTTTGATATGTTTATTGAGTTTTTGAAAATAAACAAGACATTCATAAGCAAGCTTGTGCAGGGGCTATAAAATTAGTAAATATTACCAATGAACAAAAATGATCATAATTATACTTAACCAAAGTATAAAGAGGGGATGGTACCAAATAATGAACATTGCAGAAAATGTCCCCAAAATCTACATGTCGTCACCGGAGGAGAGACTCTTCTCCTACAACCCCCCCCCCCCACCCCCCATATGAGGCGTTGGCATGAACAGGAATAGTGAGGAACTAGAGAGAAGGCGAGGAGAGCAGAAAAGCAGAAAGAGAGGGTCATAGATAGGAGAGAAGGGGAGGGGGGAAGAGGGAATGGAAAACTCGGACTCTCGAGCCCCACAGGTAGAAATCAGACAAGACCCAAACAGGACGTTGGCGTGAGGGGAACTCATAAGAGATCCATGGTTCCCAAACTTTCAGAAATTCGGGGTGTGAGTCATTCACAATACTGGACATTTGTTCCTGAAGCATAGAGATCATAGGTGTCTTCACCCCCCTGGAAAGCTACGCGTTGGGTCTTCTATGCTTGAGCTATAGTCTGTTTAGCTGCAATAAAGAGATATATGGCCAGCTTCTGCTGTGGAGCATATAGACCAGGTATTGGACAATGTAATAGGGCTAACTTAGCATCCCTATAAACTGTTAGATGGAAAAGGGTCTGAAGTAAGCACAGTTGCGGAAACAACTATCACATAAGCTGAATGGGCCCGGGACCCAGTACCATTGGAATAGGACCTTATATGCTGCTTTTCCAGGCCTTACTCTCATCTTCTAGGTCTATGGGGGACTGGAGGTCCCTTTCTCATTGGGCCATGTAGGAGAGGGATGCTGATGTCAGGTATCCATTCAAAGATGCATTAATAGCCGAAATGAGGCTGGGGCCCAGGGGCATGCTGACGTTCAAAGAAAGTCTTTTGAAATTGGCAGTGGACGTGTGGCATAGGGCCAACAATCCAGTGTTTTAATTGAAGGAAGCGGTAGTGTTCCCTGACCGGTGCATCGTGTGTTTCTCGGATGGCGTCCCACGATAGAAAGGAACGAGAGGAATGAACGTTTTTTTACCCGTATATAGCCGTGAGTGAGAAACCAAGAGAATGCCTGAGGCTCCTCAAGGCCTGGGGGGGAAATAGGATTGTGAGTGATAGGAAGTAGTGGTAAAAAGGAGGACATTACCAAAATAGCAAACTGAATCCCATATCTGCAGGCCATGCAACAGCACTAATTTATGCAATTTATGAGAGAGCCAGAGCAGAGCTTGTAGTGAGGATGAATCGCAGTTGGGCAATTCAAGTGAAACCCAAAGAGGGACATCACTAGCCACGTGAAGCATTGTCAATTGTCAATGGGGAGATCTGCACCACTGTATAGTACTTAGAGACATTGGGGACCCCCAGACCTCCTTGCAAGCTTTAGTATTTTAAAGTTATAACAAATCATAACAATCAGAGCATATTGGGAGTAGATGAGGGGCCTTCTCAGAATTCACAAATAATTGAATTTCACACAGTAGAGCACCCAAAACATTTAAGATGTGCTTGACAAAAAAGTAAAAATTTAAGATTTATGCAAGACAAACACAGTGGGGATATTGGGTTTATATTCCATTTAGAATTGTTGGCCTAAGTTATCAGTGTGGTGGATTTACTAAAGACAAATAGACTTTGCACTTTGAAAGTGCAGTTGCTCCAGAGCTTAGTAAATGAGGGGGAGCTCTGCTGACTTCCATCATCCAATTGTGTTGAAGCAAAATGCTGTTTTTTATTTCACCTCATGTAATAAGCTCTGGAGCCACTACACTTGCAGAGGTCAACTGCGCTTAAAAAATCTACAAATGTCTATTTGTCTTTAGTAAATCCACCCCAGTATCTTAAAAAAACAAACAAAAAAAACATCTTTATCCTTTCCTGTTCTCCAGCTTGGATTTTTCATGTTGGATTTGAATCTGATTTATTGCTATATGTTAACACAAACAGTTCTTGTTTAAACGCGTCAATATATAATCCTCCATGTTTGTTGTAACCTCTTCATGAAGTATACTTCTGAGCGTAAGGACACATTATAGATTTTTCAAGAGAAGACAAATGCATTTCAGATTTTCAATACAATCCATTATTTACTGTGGAAAATATTCAGTAATTACACTATGACAGTTAGTCAATTGCAAGGAGGTCCTGGAACACAGCTTTTCGTATTTTGTCCCTGTCCTGCATTTAATGAACTGTTTCTAAATCCTAAATGCCATAAAGACAAAATAGTATAAACTGATCAGAAAATGACCTTGGAAATAGAAAATGTGGTAAATTGAGAGGCCTGTCTAGGGTGGTGTAAAAAGTGGGGAGACAATAGGGACACCAAGAATACCTGTTAATATGCATTACATATTACAAACCACAACGAGTTGGTTCTTGCACAGGGACACATTAATTTCTAAAAGGCTTTCCAATCTATAGAGGCATGTGTGGTCAATGTGGCTGTAGCTTTGTTGGTGTAAGGACTTCAATTGTGGACTAGACTGACAGCAATGAACATGCTATAGGGAGGAGTTTGTCTGTGTCAGAAAAGTAAAAAAAAAAAAGAAGAGGTGTGAGGGGAAGAGGTCAGAGAAAAGTGTGATGAGCCAAAGCTGGGTTAGTAGGCAGGGAACTAAAAAATGCAAATTGTGGGAGAAAGCAATATACAAGAAACATAGAATTAGTGAAACCTAAGAACAAAAGAAATGAAGATAAAATGGGAGACCTATCAGGGTATCAGGGTACAGTATTGTGCAAACGTTTAAGGCAGGTGTGAAATTTTTTTGTAACCTAAGAATGTTTTAAAAAAAAAATATATATATATATATATATATATATATATATATATATATATATATATATATATATATATATATGCATTTTAATTGTTTATCAATTGTTGAAAATGTTTTGTAACGTAAGAATGTTTTTAAAATATATATATATATATATATATGTGAAACATGGCTGGATGTAGTGGCGCTTACCAAAATCATTAATATAAAAAATCCTGATAGTAAAAAAAGTAATCCACACAGCAAATCTATGAATCCAAATGGCTAATGAGTCAAGCCGCCACCTGCTGGGGGTGTGTAAATGTTCCACTCAAAATGACGTCAAGGAATACCACCCAACACTAAGAATTAATGTGGAAGGTATTCAGAGTGGTGAATAATGAATCCCTAATAAGGTAACCAACTGTGCCAACCTCAGCACAATGAAGATGTAAAATAACCATAAATGATGATAATATTAATTAATAATGCAATCGAATACGTGAAAGTCCAAACAGTGCTTCATCCAATTTAAAGGTGCATAGTGCAAAAATAAGTGTGATACTGAACAAATGTTCCATAAATGCAAAAATCTGTAGAAAAAATTCCTAAAACATATTATATTATAATATTAAAAATCAACAGAATGCTCAAGTGGGCATGCCCAAATTAAAAAGTGTAAAGAAAATTGAATAATGATTCCAAATAATCAATGGGAATCACAGTGCAGTGTTCCAATGTGTCCAGTGCACAAACCGTGCAAAGATGATAAATATAAAGTCCAAATAAATTCCAATCTAAAATAGTTCTAAAGTGAAAACAGTGCTCCAATCAATCCTTCAGTGCTTGATGTTGATCATGCATAAGTGCTTGTAAATAACACCGTCAAGACTTCCCACAGTGTCTGGCAGATAGTGTGTTCCAGCTCCTTACCTTAGGAGGGCTTTAAATAAAGCCTGTGTCTATATGATCCCACAGCCAGCCTGCTGATTCACTCCCATATACCACGGCTTCATACGGGTTAGAACGATGTCTCTCCAATGAAAAATAAAGGAAGGGAAGCCTCCATAGCATAAAATCTTTATGATTTAATCAGTAAAAAGCAAAAATAACACTCACAAACAGCTGAGAGTAAACAGCATGTAGTATCCTTGTGTCTCCGCTCTGCGGCCGCGAGCGGATGACGTCACCAGCAGCTCTCCACGTCCTCACGCGCATCGTGACAGCCAAACGTCACTTAATCATAGGATGGAGGGCGGCTGGTACGAAGGTGACTTAAATAGTGCCGTGGCGGCAACATATTATAAACAATCGGAAGCATTTCTTTAAAATATTAATAGCGCTATTGGTATATATTAAAATTCAATGCAAAAAATCTTTTTACACAAACAATAATTTTAAATAAATTCGACTTGTAAACGGAATACTCCCTCCAGTGGTAGAAAAGGAGTACTCAAGGTAATAATCACTAATGACAAGTGAAACACTACCCCCTGCTGGTTGGCTGGGAGTACGTACCGGGAGGAAAGAGATGTGACTTGTAACTAATGGCAAAGAAAGGATATGCTGGAACAACAGACCCAAATAATTTTAAAGAAATCCTAATATTAATAGAAATCCTAAAATTAATAAAAATGAAGCAACTTCCCAATGGTGGAGGGGGAACTGATACTATGAATTCAATCAGGAAAATCCACAATAAATGGATGCGGGGTAACCAACCATACTGATAAAGGAAAAAGGACTGAACCCCATAACCAGCCTTCCGGGTAGACCAAGGATGTGTAACCGCATTAAAATAAGGATAAAAAGTATATTAGACCTAAAACCATTAAAATAGAATAATAAAATACTGATAAAAAGGGAGAGAGATAAAAGACTAAAAATTAGATATAAAACAGTTGAGATCAAACTCAATGTTATGCCCATGTGGGGTTAAAGTACACAATTCGTGTATCCACCGAATAGAAGAAAAATCTAAATCAAATCAATATTTGGTGTGACTACCCTTTGGCTTCAAACCAACATCAGTTCATACATTAATCAGTTCATTTAGGTACACTTACACACTGTTTTTGAAGAACCTCAGCAGATAGGTTGTTCCAAACATCTTGCTAACCACCAATCTTCTGTAGATGCAGGCTGCCTCAAATCCTTCTTTCTCTTCATGTAATTCCAGACAGTCTCGATGATGTTGATATTAGGCTCTGTATGGGCCAAACCATCACTTTCAGGACTCGTAATGACGTTGGATGTATTTTTGGGGTTGTTGTCTCGCTGTAGAAAAATTTGAGTTCAGTCACCTGCCTCCCATTACCAATATTGCTACCTCCTGAATGACCAATCAGATTAAGTTGTGCAAGGTCAGTTTGAATTTAATTGGTGGCAGTTTGAAATGTATTAGTAGTGACACTTGGATGAGCAAAGACCCTGGGTTTGAACATCTTTTTCCAGTCACATACAGATAAAAACTGAGGTCCTCGGATTACAAGGTTATCAGCAAAAGGAACTTATGTGGCCTGGTGCACTTCCACAATGCCTGAATGAAATCCCAGCCCCTGAGCTGGTATGCCTATTCGTTCAGAATGTCTTTTGGCTTAATTTTCAGTTTTGACAAGAGTACATTTTTTGTTTTAGTAGGTTTTTATTTGGATGTATATATAATAAGAGATACAAAGGGTAGCTGCTAAATGCAGCAGATGAATGTGAAATATAACAATAATAGCAACAGAAACTGGGTAGGAAAAAGAAACGAAACTGGACCTGAAAAACACTTGGCAATGTTACAGAGACTGAATAAAATGATAAAACGCTATCACAGTCAATCACCAGTCCAGTCTGCTGAGGTCCTTCACCAGTCCAGTTAGACCAGGATTTCCTCATATTTTCAAAACCATATTATCCAACCCTCAGAGTTAATATATTTTCATACAAGTAATGGATCTTAATTAAAGCAATGGTTTTGAACAGATTAGGTGGCAGGTGTTGTTTCCAATGTCTAGTTATGGTGAGTCTTGCCCCAATATGATATGGAAACAACTTTATGGCAGTTAACTGGGAAGGTATCATTCTCTAAATTTAAAAAATGAGGGAGAGAACTGAACCAGTATAAATGGAGTTAGGTACTAGTGTAATCGTTTGTGCCAGCTCCCAACGGTTAACACACTACATAGCCTATAGATAGGTTTAAGAGCTATTCGCCATTGGGGGGCAGTGAAAGTAGAGGCAATCTTTCATTTTAGGAAAGGCTGAGTTTTAACAAATATCAACTGGATTTGAAGTTATAGAAAAGATAAATGCCTTTATGTATTGGTGATGGAAATATATAGTATTGTTATTGAATTGTTATTGAATTGTTATTGATGTGTGTCTTAGGAGGAAGAGACGCAAAGAGAAAGTGTAAGATCCTTAAATATGCATAGCATTCAGTAGCTGGTAGACCATATTACTCACTAAGCTCCTCTATGCTTTTGGGTGTGTGGTCATTAAGTATGTCATTAAGTACAGAAATACCATTACATAACCAAGACCGGACTGAAAGTTTTGGGTTCAGTGATTTCAGGTCTTTCCTTGGTTTTGTAATTCCTTCAACATCTCTGGGGGAAGGTAGCTGTAGAAGTAATAGTTGTAGAGGCAGCAAGTGTATAGAGGTCCAAGAAGTGGGTAGTTAGTACATTTTTAAACAGTTTTTAAAAGTTTATTTGAAAAGCCACCTGGGCCTGGAGGCTTACTGTTCAGTAATGAATCTATGATTTTAGCAATCTCTGAAAGCATGAAGGGAGCATTTAGCTGAAGATGTTATTCATTCAAGAACATGGGAAGATTCAATTTGGCTAGAAATCATTTTCAGATGGTTGAGGGGCCTGAGCGCTCTCTTTCAAGTTTTATAGGGAGCTATATTATTCTGCGAATGATTCTGCAATATCTTGGGGGTTAAGAGCTATTATGCTTATAAAGGGAGGGGATAAGGTGAGCGATTTTTGTTTTGATGCTCTGCATTTTAAGTCTATTCTCTAGGTATTTTCCAACCTTGGTACTAGCATGTAGCTTAAGCTTGCAGGAGTACTTATCATATTGATCGCATAACAAGCCTCTCAAGTCTTGTCTAAGTTTAAATAAGATAGAGGCCTTAATAGGGTTAAGGATAATTTTATTTTTGGATTCTATCTCACGTATATCTGAAAGTAGAGCACTAAGTCACTGTTTTTTGTGTTTCTTATCCTGTGCACTGATTTGCAAAATCATACCTTTCACATATGCCTTATGGGCATTCCATGCGAAAAAGGCATCGGAGACGGAAGGGGGTGTGAATTGTAAAGTACTCCAGGAGATGCTAAGAGAGCAGGAAAATATTGGTGGGTACTTTCAGAATCTTAGAATTACATTGTCATAAGTGTACAGTAGTACAAATATTCTTCAAGATCACAGTCATGGCTATTGGAGCATGGTCTGACCACAAAATATTGGGGATAGAACATACCTATGTGATGTGTAAAGTCAATTTTCAATATAAAGCAAGTGAGCAGTGCATCTGTCCGGGACCATTCCCTTGGATGAAGACGACGATACATATTGGAGAAGCAACTTGTCAACAAAAAACATATTACTACATGAATATGAATTATGCGTAGATGATAAAAAGGTGAAGCCCTTCTTATTTACATGAGCACCTCCAGTTGCTGATCATACAACATAATCTGACTTTTATGGACTATAGTTTTAGCATATTCATATGTTCACACACAATTTTATGTATTTACATATGTATATTTCAGTTGCCATACAACCTTATACTATCAAAATTAAACAAATGTGCTGTGCTATCTACATAGTATACTGCTATTGCAGCAGTGATTAAATAAAGTGTCAATAATATATAACTTACTTGCATGAAAAATCACATACATCAAATTCATAACACTGCTTAAATAATAATGAGATAATAAAGTGATATATTCCTGTATTGTGTAAATTAATTCCCTTTAAAATCTCACAAGTCAACCTGGCATGATGTAGATAGACAAAAGCAATTTCATTAGTGAGTATTGAATAAATAAAAGTGAAAAAAAGTAAAAAATAAAGTGCTATAGTTATAGTGCAACAAACTGATCAAAATATGTTGAGGTGTCCCCATTAGGTAATAGCTGCTCACCTCTGAGCGTGTGACCTCAGAGATGAGTGGCTATTAAGCTCAGTCAAAACATGCATATGAATCACCTCTGGATTCTATGATAACTGTGGGATCCTGGGATGCTCAATAACGCTGTTTCCTCATATACAAACAATAGGAAAGAAGGCTCGATGGTGTGATATCGTTTTTAAATCACAAATTTATTTGTACAGATAAAACCCCAATTCAAGGTACTCACATTTCTCTGGTGCATCAGTGCACAGCTCTATTCAAAGCCTAGAATGCTGACAACGTGTTGAGGTCATAGGTTCCTACACTGTGAGGCAGACCAGCTGTCTCCTACACTGTCCTGTCCCCTCCCCAACACGTGTCGATACAGAGATATGACATATCTTCCTCAGAGGATTGGACAGTTAATCTGTCTGTTAAATAATCGGCCATTGGCCATTTTTTTGTAGCCTAAGGATATTCTGTTGTCCATTGGCTTAGTGTGATTAAATAGCTGCACCGATACCCAGAGCTAGATAACATACAGACCACCAACCAGCAACATGAATCTAATACCTTCTGCATCTTGCCATGGTCCCACAAATGCAATATATATATCAAAAGGAAATATGCTGCAATACTATAAAGCCTCGTACACACGACCGAGAAACTTGACAGAATCCATCAAGAAACTTGGTGGGAGAGCTTTTTTGCCGAGGAAAACAGTCGTGTGTACGTTTTTCATCGAGGAACCTGTCGAGGAACTCGACGAGGAAAAAAGAGAACAAGTTGTCTTTTTCCTCGACGGGAGTCTCAATTTCCTCGTCGTGTTCCTCGTCGAGCTGGTTTTCAACAAGAAACTCGAGCGTGTTTATGCTAAGAAACCTGCGCATGCTCAGAATAAAGTATGAGACGGGAGTAAAAGTAGCATTTGTAATGAAGATAACACATTTTTCACGCTGTAACAGACTGAAAAGTGCAAATCGTCTCTTACCAAGCTTTTTCTTAACAAGCAGTAACATAGGATTAGCAAAAGCAGCCCCAAGGGTTGTGCCAGTGGAATCGAACTTCCCCTGCCATTGTATGTTTTGTACGTCACCGCGTTTGAGAACGAGGAGATTTTGTCTTGACCATGTGTACGCAAAGAAAGCTTGTCGTGTTCCTCGACAAGCCTAACAAGGAACTCGTCAAGGAAAACGATGTGTCTCGCCCGACGAGTTTCTCGGTCGTGTGTACGAGGCCTAACAATAGATCTCAGGACGATGCTGTAGAGCGGACCTGCTCATCCAAGCTCTAAAACCACCATTTACTAAACAAATACATCTTAAAAGATTATGAATGGTAGCATATACTAATCAAATACCAATTAATTAAAAATCCTAAATATGACACATGGTTAAACACATATGCTAACCAGATAAAAGTATTTTCTAGTAGCAAACATAAATTCATAAGTAGTTGCACATATTTATACATACTAGGACCAGAGTTAAATAAATACAAAAATGATATATTGAAATAAAAAATAAAACATATATAATTAGTAGGAAATATATTTGGATTTAACCAAATTTAGTAACAACAGTTGTATGTGCAAAACCATAGAGGTAAATTAAAGGGATACCATCATATCCTTTCAGGTGTTAAATGGATGAAGGAAAGAGAAAAAAAAATGAGAAAGTAACAAAGGAAAGGGGGGGGGTTACCCCAAGAAAGCTACATCTCTATATACCCCACAACTATTTTGTTGTAATGACTTAACTTGCTTGATTAAGTTTTTGTGGATCTATGGGACCTAACCTTCAAATGTGACCACCCACAGAAAACATTTTAAGTCGAACTCTTTATTCAGTACCCCAGGCACCAGGGAACCTAATTGGTGTATCCACCATGACTCCCTCTTACTGATCTCTCTTACATAACTAGAACCCCTCCAGTGGCATTTGAAGGCCTCAAAACTGCACCCCTTCCAGATTTTTATTGTGTTTATCCTTGAAGTGGATTGATAAATAGTGTTTATTAAATCCATTATGGATATTTTCACGTGTTCTTACATTCTTACCTCTGACGCTCTCTTGGTTCTGCCTACGTATAATAGGTTACATGGGCATTTAATTGCGTAAACCACCCCTATAGTAAATATAAGATAAAATCCCTAATGTCGTGAAAACAATTAGTATGATGCCGCGTACACACGTCCATTTTTCATGACGTGAAAAATAACATTTTTTAAATGGTCATTAACCACTTAAGAACCGCCTCCTGCACATATACGTCGGCAGAATGGCACGGCTGGGCACATGTAGGTACAGGTACGTCCTGTACTAGTACCCAGCCGTGGGTCGCGGGCACGCGCTCGCGGCATGCTCCCGCGACCCGGTCCGAAGCTCCGTGACCGGGGCCGCGGGACCCGCGGACCCGATCACTGCTGGAGTCCCGCGATCGGTCTCCGGAGCTGAAGAACGGGGAGAGCCGTGTGTAAACACGGCTTCCCCGTTCTTCACTGTGGCGGCTGCATCGATCGTGTCATCCCTTTTATAGGGGGATGACATCACACCTACAGCCACACCCCCCTACAGTTGTAAACACACTTCAGGGAACACATAACCCCATCAGCGCCCCCTTGTGGTTAACTCCCAAACTGCAACTGTCATTTTCACAATAAACAATGCATTTTAAATGCATTTTTTGCTGTGAAAATGACAATGGTCCCAAAAATGTGTCAAAATTGTCCGAAGTGTCCGCCATAATGTCGCAGTCATGAAAAAAATGCTGATCGCCACCATTAGTGGTAAAAAAATAATAATTAATAAAAATGCAATAAAACTATCCCCTATTTTGTAAACGCTATAAATTTTGCGCAAACCAACAGATAAACGCTTATTGCGATTTTTTACCAAAAATAGGTAGAAGAGTAAAAAAAAAATTTTTTTTATATATTTTTGGGGGATATTTATTATAGCAAAAAGTACAAAATATAGATTTTTTTTCAAAATTTACGCTCTATTTTTGTCTATAGCGCAAAAAAATAAAAACGCAGAGGTGATACAATACCACCAAAAGAAAGCTCTATTTGTGAGAAAAAAAGGACGCCAATTTTGTTTGGGAGCCACGTCGCACGACTGCGCAATTGTCAGTTAAATCGACGCAGTGCCAAATCGCAAAAAGGGGCAAGGTCCTTTAGCTGCATTTTGGTCTGGGTCTTAAGTGGTTAAAAACGATCGTGTGTAGGCTCCAGAGAATTTTTCATGATGTGAAAAATGGGCATTAAAAATTTAGAACATGCTGTGATTTTTTGTGTCGTTTTTATCGTTGTCGTTTTTCACGATGTCGTTTTTCACGTTGTGAAAAACGGTCGTGTGTAGGCTTTAAGACGTGAAAAAACGTGCATGCTCAGAAGCAAGTTATGAGACGGGAGCTCTCGTTCTGGTAAAACTAGCGTTTGTAATGGAGACTGAAAAACACGAAGACTGAAAAGCACAAATCGTCTCACCAAACTTTTACTAACAAAATCAGCAAAAGCAGCCCCAAGGGTGGCGCCATACGAATGGAACTTCCCCTTTATAGTGCCGTTGTACGTGTTGTACGTCACCGCGCTTTTGTCAAGCATTTTGTTTTCACGATCGTGTGTATGCAAGACAGGCTTGACAAGGATCACGTAGACATTTTTTTTTTTAGAACATTAAAAATGGTCGTGTGTACACGGCATGAGGGTTAATGAAGGATTTTAGTCTTTTAAAACATTTTGGGATCCTCACACAGCTATAACACCTACCACACCCATGAAAACCCATGAAATCCCTAAACATCAGTGACTTAGCTGGGGCGATTCGATGACATTATGCACCAACCTATCCCTTAGGTTAGGGACTACCTTTAAGGCGTTCATCTTGCTTTGGAACCTCCCAATATCTGCTAATATTTTTTTTCACATCCTTATTTTGTAGATTGTAGTCAAGAATGATGCAGGTACCCATATTACTGTTCATTTCTACACTCTGATCTCTATCTTTTAGTAGACTCTCTTTATCTGTATTCCTAATTTTACGTCTTTCTGTTTTCAAAAAATCGGTCCTATACCCTTTGTCCCTGAACATTTTACTTAATGTCTCTGTTTGTGTTTCATAGTCATCTCTTCTTGTACAATTCTTTTTAATCCACATAAATTGCCCTCTAGGTCTATAATTATTATTATTATTATTATTATTATACAGGATTTATATAGCGCCAACAGTTTGCGCAGCGCTTTACATCAGGGAAGACAGTACAGTCACAATACAATTCAATACAGGGGGGATCAGAGGGCCCTGCTCGTTAGAGCTTACAATCTAGAAATGGAAGCTATTGGTGGGGATATATCATTTGCGGTCAGTTTCCTTAAAATATGTTTACGGTAAATGTGAGGTCACACGCTTAGAGGTGAGCGGGGGGGGGGAGCACCAGAGTGTGGACGCCTCAACACGTTTTGATCACTTCAATCAATAGATTTACTGATTTATGTTTGTTAACGACATTATAATATTTATGTTGCACTGATCCATGGGATATATGGTCAGTGCATCACAGTTTGTTGCACTATAGCACTTTATTTTTACTTTTTGTCACTTATATTTATTCTGTACTCACTCCAATGAACTTGCTTTTGTCTATCTCCATCAAACATTGTCAGTTTGTCAGTTTGACTTGTGAGATTTTAAAGGGAATTCATTTACACACTACAGGAATATATCACTTTATTATCTCATTATTATTTAAGCAGTGTTATAGATTTGATGTATGTGAGTAAGTTATTCTTTAAAGTATCATATTGCACTATTGACACGTTATTAAATCACTGCTGCAATAGCAGTATAATATAAAGATAGCCTGGCACATTTGTTTGATTTTTATGCACACACACATGGCTATATGGGACGTGATCATTGCCAGCAGCAATTAATTGGTACTTACAATAGGTAGCTCGCAGACAAGGGGGAAATCAGAATAGTTATGAGCCTCCCTGAAGAGATTTTTTACTATGGCATTTGTATGTGCCAGTCAGAAGTTATCATAGAGGAGGGCATATTTGCAGATGGAGAGGAGAAGGGGGGGGGGGGTTCAGGGAGAATCCCCAGATCACTAATAAGTTGAAGTCCCCCACCCACTGTGGATACTGAAGAGGTAGTGCCATTGTGGGTAATACAAGCCTAGATGGGTTTCCCCAATGGTGAAAGACATTATGGTTTTCGTAAGGCATTAGTAATGGTAAGGAGTTTTTTTCATTGTTGCAAGGTATGCTGCAAATGGTAAGGGAAGACCTGTAATAGTGAGTATTGTTCTGAGAGCTGAGCAGGTTTTCCAGAAGCTGCAAATACTTTCTCTTTTATGTGATAGAATCACAAGAGACATTTGCGGACAGGTGAAGTGGTTTAGGAATGCGTTGCACCCCCTTGATGGGGAGCTTTGATTCTGAAATAGAAATATAGATAATATAAGGTCTTGTATTTACAGTACTTTTGTAAATAAGCAGGTTGGATTGAATTCAGCATGCCACAAATTTAAGGATAGTTACAGTGGGATCTATATTCAGATCAGTCACTTTGGCTTTGAGCCAGGACAAGTCATCATCTTTGGTATTATAAGGTATTGAAAGAAGAGGCAAACTCACCAATTTTATGTTCCACGTTATCCACTCTATACCCTACATTCTGCACTTCTACCTTGAACTGCTGTACACATGTCAGTATGTCAGAATGTAGTGAGGCTCCGAGGGGCAAGAGCACATCCTTTAAAGTAGTGTCAGAGACAGGCTGATTTCTTTTTGGGAAAGAATAAATGGGTTCTGTTACGTTCTGAGTAGGATTTTGCATGCATTGTGTGATCACCTCCATGGTTGGCTCAGCTTCTGTGTCCTCAGTGGATTCTATCCTGGGTTAGAACTTTGCTGGTCTTCAAGTAGGGAGGTGGATGTTCCTGAAGAAGAGGAGTGGAAGTTGCTGCGGTTCTATGATTGCCCTCTTCCATTAGACTGGATAGAAGGTCCCACAAGGGAGCTACCAGTGGTTTGTGTGGAGCAGCCGCTGCCCCCATGCTGTTGGAGCCCTCTGTGCACTGCTGGAAAAATGCTGAGACTTTCTGTGACCAAACATTGTTACTTCTTCTTCATGGCATGCTGTATTGTGCACTGTGGTGATTGAAGCAGTGATTGCTAGTGAGGAGCGTAGATTCAGATATGTTCACAGATTCAAAGAAATGGACCGGAGCACCATCACTGAGTGGCCATTTAACAGCACGGTCGCCACGCTCCCATGAGAACAAAAAAATATCACAAATCGTGAACAAAGAAGCACCTATTTGGAAAGGTTGACCGGAGAGAGATAGCCTGCATTTTGTATTCTCTCTTCCATGAGTTCCATATACATTTTTCAGTTGCTTTTGACAATTTAATAAAATATTACATTTTAGAAGCTTTTTCGATACACATGATGTATTGTTTTGACTTTCCTGGAGTTGGGGATACTTGATTCTTTTCTCTCAGCTTTTGCAAGCCAGCCACTCTACAGATAACAGCTTGGGTATAGCAGCATGGTCCCACCCACCAGCTTTTGGTTGACAACTTAGAATAGCCAATCAGGACCCATGCCACTACAACCTAGCTGTTTTTTTTAGCATGTCTGGAGTGCAGTATTGCAGAGAAGAGGGCCAGGTACCCATCAGTAGGGATGAGCCCGATGTTCGAGTTGAACATAAGTTTGACTCGAACATTGGGTGTTTGCCAAATTTAGAACATTATGGGATGTTTGCGGCAAATTTGAGTGCTGCAGAACACCCCATAATGCACTGTGAGATCACAGTGCATGAGCGACCTATGATTTTTATGGTTCCCCAAAAAAACTTTCCCCATGTTGATGGGGACAAGATCCTCATCCCCACAACCCTTGCCCGGTGGTTGTGGGGGTATGCGGATGGGAGACCTATTGGAATCTGAAAGCCCCCTTTAACAAGTGGGCCCCCAGATCCTGACCCCCCTATGTGAATGGGCATTGGGTACATTGTACCCCTACTCATTCACCAAACAAAGTGTCAAAAAAGTAAAAATGACAGGAGACAGTTTTAGATAATTCCTTTATTTAAAAAAAGTGTCCCGCAATGTCTAATCTTCAATCACATTTCCGAGAGTCCTGAGAAAAAACTGAAAAACTCTGCCTCCATGGGAGGTGTCCCCGTGACTGCCATGTTTTTGCTTTGACAGCTGTTATATAGGCGAAGGCATGGCCACCCGGTGATGTAAACAGGTGACCCCACCTCCTCTGACCTTATGTAATGTCACATGATAGCAGAAGGGGGCGGGGCCACCCGGTTACATAACCGGGTGGCCAAGCCCATGGTTATATAAGAGCCGTCATCACAAAAAGGCTGCAGTCGGCGAAATGCCTCCCATCGATCTTTTCGTTTAAATCTTTTTTTCCGGTCCGTCGGCACTGTGATTGAAGATGAATTTACATCTCAGGACACTGACACTTTACACTTGTTTTGGTGAATATGTAGGGGTACAATGTACCTGATACCGATTCACACAGGGGGCAGGATCTGGGGGTCCCCCTTATTAAAGGGGGCTTCTAGATTCCGATAAGCCTCCCCGCCTGCAGACCCCCACAACCACCACAATTCACTTATTTTCTATGCTCTGTTAGTATATTCCCAGTGTTTTGTTTAATCAGTGAACTGAAACACTTGCTAGAAGTGCCATAAAAAACGTTGAAATTTTAAAAAGCAAAGCTGTGTATATCATTCAATTTTTTGTTCTGGCTGGTGCTGAATTTCGATTTCAAAGTTATTAATCTTGCTTAGCTGAAAATAGAACATTTGTTATTTCAGTATACCCTATGCATCTTCTGTGGTAGATTGCCTTTTTAAATTACAATAAAGACAACAACATTTGTGGTAAAAAATGTAATTAGTCTCTGTAAATAAGTGAAATCTACTGAACTTTAGAACATAGAGCGCTTAGTTACAGCACAAAGACAGTGCACTTAGTCAAAGCACATACATAGATAATATGGGGTGCTGGGCAACCTCCCTATCAGTCTTGGTTTTGGAATTGAGTGTATATATCATGGGAGGGCTGGAGTCACATGGTTGGCTTATAGTTTCTGGGGAAACACATAGGAAGGGACCTTATTTCACCTTGGTGCTACAATGTGAACACCACTCAAGCCAGAGAACACCCACAGTCACCGGGGAGAATGGTGCAGGCTGCAAAAGGTGCTCATCCAAAGCGATGCATGTACAAAATCAAAGAAGTGCCACACTCCCATCCAGCCAATCTAATGTAGACTTGAAAACAGACTCAGCCTATGAATCTCTGCCAAAGCCATGCCCCCTAACATGTTTTGTTTTGCCTACTGGAGCTTAATCATAGGGCAGTGAGCCTAGAGTCAAAGAGGGGAGAAGGAGAGGGGTGTGGGAAAGTGGGGAGGGGAGTCAAAAGGGGGTAGAAAGAAGAAGAACTGGATTAACTAAATGAGAAAAAAAAAGGGTTATGTCCCTTTCATGATTAAGTCCTTTTGGGATACTAGTTGGAAGATCCACTATACCTCCCTTTTGCACAAGAGGGAAAATCAGTCTCCACCTCTTGGAAAATCAACTTTTTCTATCATTTGAATACTGACAGATTGTAGATTGGACTGTATGTAGAAATCTAAAATGTCTCACAACATTAGTATCTTTATTGGTGTTAATATTTGAAATGTGGCCTTGTAACCTGTCACAAAGGCATCTGGTTGTGGGGCCAACATATTGTATATTACATCCAGTACAAGTTAAAACATAAATCAAATATTTTGTTTGCCAATTCAGTAGCTGTTTAATCTCATAGATGTTATTGTTGGAACACAATCTGATGATGTGTGGATCCCCTGTGTGATGACAGCTGGCACAACGGGCAGCATTACAGTACAAAAACCTGTGGTGTGTGGCCAAGTACATTTCGATTTCTCAGATACAAACAAACTAGGAGAAATTGTGTTTCCTATTGTTTTAGCTCTTCAAGCAACAAATTTGGCTCCCGGTGTTTTGTAAACCAGATCGCCATTAAGAATGGGTAGGTACTTTGAAATAATATGTTTATTTTATGATATTGTTAGTTGTACCAAGTTGAAAAAACTACCACCGTAGAATCAAAGTCATGATCTTTTTTTTCTAGACTCCCTATCTAATAACAACAAGTTTAGTAGCATTCTTTCTGTCAGATAGCCAGGCCTTTTTTACTCAATACTGGTTTTAACCCCGTCTGTGAAGAATTTGTTCCATTAATTGTGCCTCTGTATCATAATCCACAATGTTGGAACAATCACTTCTCAATCTGATCAATTGGCCCCTAGAAATAGCCCTGATGACATGTTTTGAATGGCAGCTGGAAGTGTGAAATATGGAGTTAAAAAAAAAAAAAATGGTTTCCTGTATGAGCGTATTGTCACATTTCTATGTTGTGGTGACTCGACCAGAGTTAAGTCTAAGTAATAAATTTCCGTTAAACATTCTTCCCCAGTAAATTTATTGTATTCCTCTTTTGGTCTCCGAAAAAATGGTCACCTATATTGAGCACACTTCCTGGAGATAAAGACCCGAGGCTGTTTCAGCCAATCAGGTTTCCATTTCCGCCTCCCTGCACTTTCTATTACCAGCACATAAAAAAGTTATCCTGCTACATTGCTTAAAGGACCAGCAGACCACCAGGGTGCCATGACGAGGCTCGGTGGCTTACGCATGTATTTGCAAATGTGTGCAGACTAAACCCCTGTTTTAACGCATACTGTAAAGCCTCGTACACACGACCAAGTTTCTCGGCAAAAAACAGCAAGAAACTTGCTGGGAGATATTTTTTTGCAGAGGAAACCGGTCGTGTGTACATTTTCGTCGAGGAAATTGTCGAGAACTCGACGAGCCAAAAAGAGAGCAAGTTCTCTATTTCCTCGACGGGAGTCTCAAATTGGCTTGTCGAGTTCCTGGTCTTTCCGACGAGAAACTCGAGCGTGTGTATGCTAAGAAACCCGTGCTTGCTCAGAATAAAGTATGAGACAGGAGTAAAAGTAGCATTTGTAATGGAGATAACACATTTTTCAAGCTGTAACAGACTGAAAAGTGTAAATCGTCTCTTAACAAACTTTTACTTAACACGCAAACACATGAGATTAGCAAAACCAGCCCCAAGAGTTTAGCCAGTGGAATCGAACTTCCCCTGCTGTTGTATGTGTTGTATGTCACCGCGTTTGAGAACAAGGAAATTTTGTCTTGACAGTGTGTACGCAAAGCAAGCTTGTCGAGTTCCTCGACAAGCCTAACAAGGAATTCGACAAGGAAAACGATGTGTTTCGCCCGTCGAGTTCCTCATCGTGTGTACGAGGCTTTAGATTTTAACTTGGATTAACCTTGGTCTTGTTTATATCATATGTAACCTTCCTATGCTACTTGCTGCAAAGGCCATCTATAGGTGGGGGTAGTTGACACCGTTTTTGTTGTGGTATTACTGCTATATTGGTCAGGCAGTGCACTGACACCTTTGCAGCCATGGTGCGATTTGCTGGGTGTTCAGTGTGCTCCTCCATCTTTCAGAAGGGGTGGGCTCCCTTCAGTCCATCTGACCTCCACCTATCCATCAGAATGCATGTACTTCCATTGTGGATTCTCTCATAAACTAGAGCTAGGACCACAGATACCAGGGTGCTGTGACGAGGCTCTGTGGCTTACGCATGTTTTTGCAAATGTGTGCAGACTAAACCCCTGTTTTAACGTATACTGTTAGATAGGTTGATTCGGTTGTCAGCGGGTTGGCCGGTAAAGCTTAGATTTTTTGGGGGATTTATCCTTGGTCTTGTTTATATTAAAGGACCAGCAGCCAGACTACAATATAATAGGTTTATTTATTCAGTATTTATTTCATAAAGTAATAGATCCATTAGCAGGCTCACGGTGTGCAAATGACCAGCAAATCCTGCAGCCTTTGATGAATCACCTTTAGTTTTCCCTAAATCTTTTCATCCTAGTAACATGGTTACCAAGCTGCAAGATCTTACCTGGAAGAAACATTGTAATGAAAAAGAAAAAAATGAAATCAAAATTGCAGAAAACTTTTTGGAGAAATAATTCATATTTCACAGTATGAAATTATTTATGTACCCTTTCAGCAAACCTGTATACTTAAACTGCTAATCATCCTTTGCTCTAGTACTAGAGAAATTCTAAATGTATAGAATGGAAATGGTTAACCTGGAGGAGGAATGTAAAAGTCACAGTCACACATGATTTACACTTGGTATTTCAGCCAAATAAATGACTTTCTTCACTAGTACTATAAATAGAATTCTACCTTTTCTGAAGTTGGTTTAAAAAGCAGTGCAATATACTGTAAAGGTTATATTCACTGTCACTACAGTAAATCAAGATTATTCAAAATGAGGTCAATCTAAGTAACAAAATGACTGGGCTTCATTTACTATATTTCCAGTAAATGATCCCCAAAGTACTTTTGAAGATAACATCTATTCATCTTAGGACTTAACTAGCATATGGCTTTATTCCTTCAGGAAAATCAGGTCTCCGAACACCACTGCTGTAATTTATCAAGGCTAAAGGGTGAAAAAAGTGATAATTTTGTTGTGCATCAATTCATATAACAAGCTGGCATTTGATTCCCCAGTACTTGTGAGAAAAGGCAATCAATTAACCCAATTCTGTATCAATCCATACAGATCAAAATGTTAACATTTTTGCTTGCAATTTACTGCATGCTCTGCAATCAATATGTGTCACGTCAAGGTACGGTATAATCAAGTTTGCATAGCAACTTACTTTCAGAGAAGAAAACAAAAAAAAAGCTAAAGAAAACCAAAATGATGCTTATAAAGCACAGCTATATGAAAGTCCATTAATTCAGTAACACTTCTATGAGCCAGCTCTTACAACAGAAGAACAAATTAGTACTCATGCACCCATAAAACCTCCAGTGAAATATCTTTTCTTCCACACAATTTCATGATGCAATGCAAATTAAAACCTGTCAAGGTGTATGAACTTGTTTGAACAGACCAGTACTAGTATGAAAATTCTTTGGGGAAAAATAAGGTAATTTATCAAAGGCTGCAGGATTTTGCTAGTCGTTTGCACCCTGTGAGCCTGCTAATGGACCATAAAATTTAGCTACCTTCAGATAAGCTGTTGGTTAATGAAAAATCGTTAGATTATTCACAGATCAGGCAAGGTAATGCCCCTTTACTCTTAGTGTATGCATTACATGGCAAAGGTTACATTAACAGGCCCATCATGGAAACACAAAGACATTTCACTTAGAGCTAAATATTTTTCAGCTATTTTAGTGCAGAAAAATAGAAACAAATCTAGTACACATTTAAGAGTAATTACAGAGACCAAATCAAGTATAGAGCTATAACGTGGACTACTTTAACAGTGTATAAAACAGTTCTAAAATATTTTTGTAAGCAACAATATTCATTTTCTGTTTGCAATTTTACTGTTCTCACTTTTGCAAGTTCATTTGGCTCTGCGGGATAAGCAGAGTACTAAAAAGAATATCATTGGGAAGAAATATTTTTTTTTTATACTTTTTAGAAAGGATGTGTTAGATCACATTCATTTCTGTATATTTGTTGTCCTGTTTCTATATATGTACATCTACGGTAGGTATATGTATTTGCACATCACATATCTACTATATAATCAGCTTTTTAATACTGAAGTTTAAGGATTTTTTTAAACATCACTAGGGATAGCACTTACAAAGACTGGTGGGGTAAAAGGGGGTAGCCTATTTAGGCCCCCCCTTACCTCATGGGGCCACGGCATCAGCTTATTTGCTATTATTAATGGGGTTTTAAATGGAGCTTATGCTAATAGGTTAGATAAGGTCACATGATAGAGAAGCTTCCAGAAGGTTAAAGTGGTTGTAAACCCACTATTTGGACTTTTACCTACAGGTAAGCCTACAACAAGGCTTACCTGTAGGTAAGGGGAATATCTCCTAAACCTGCACGGTTTAGGAGATATTACCCCCGCAATGCGGGCGGCGCATGCGCAGGGGGGAATCCACGGCTGAAGCACCGGCATCGCCGGACCCTGCCGATTTTAAATCTCCCGCGCGCACGCGCGGGAGTGACGTCATCGCCGCTCCAGCCAATCACAGCGCTGGAGCGGCGATACCCGGAAGACACGCCGGAGCAAGATGACATCCTGCTCGGCGTGGACCAGGTAAGTGGTACACACCTCGTTCCGAGGTAAGTATTTCATAATAGGCTAGTATGCGGTGCATACTAGCCTATTATGCCTTTTGCATTGCAGGTTTGGGGGAAAAAAAAAAAAGTTTATGCAGTTTGCAACCGCTTTAAGGGGTTTACTGGGGATTGGCCAGTTAAGGAACTTCTGGAAGGTTTGTTGGGACTCTTTTTAAGGGGCACCTTAACAGGAATTTTTGCCAGTGGCCAGAGAGGAGTTGTCACAAAGAGCTTCCCTTCCAACCCCCCCCCCCCCTGTCATGGCTGGTTTATGCCAAGTAATCAAAGGGGATATGTGAGAATATGTTTAAAACAGTTGATGGTCAGACCGAGTCTTAGTGGCTTGGTTGAGTTTTGGTGAATTCTGGATGATTTGGGTTTATAAAATTTATAAAGTTATTTGAGTAAATAAAGTTTTTGGTGTTATAAATAATCCTGATTTAAACCAATAAACCAGGCTGTGGCCTATTTTGTTCCAAATATTATGTGAGGGTTTTTTCTTGATAAGTTATGCATGTTTGCAGGTTTGGCCTGGCGCCTGCGGTCCCATTAAAAGTGTGCTGGTGGCTGTGTTAGGTTGAAATCTTCAGTTCTCTGCTCCCTGAATTCCCCAGCAGCTATATTGCTTGGGGTTAATATAGAGGTATAGAGGTTAAACATATCTGCTTAGTATGGCCACATCCCATAAATTCATGGAAAAACAAGTTTCCCCCTTATATTATAGAAAACTGGACTTTAAAGGCTCAGAAAGTGTACAAATATACAATTTTTTTAAAAAGGGCAAAATGTATTTGTTATCAAAAAGAGTATACGCATTAAAAGTTACCACACAGTGTTATTTAAACAAAATAACTGTCTTTGGAAAGTAGCAATATGGGTAGGTTACAATGGCGAAAAGATGGCACCACCGATATAGTATGCTGTCGACTATCATGCTCATCATCAATCGCACTATCATGCCCAATCATCTGATGATGGGCATGATAGTCGATAGCATCGTATCATTATTATTATTATTTGTTATCATTTCTCCTGCATTTAAAGTTAATGTAATGTTTTTAATTCTGGTTTTGTTTTTTTGTTCTATGCAGTGTTACATCTAATTGTTTTTTAAAAATATCCCCTGATGAGCCCAGAGTGGCGAAACATGTAAAGCAAAAGGAGATTGGGACTTTGAATGAAACACTGGGCTAATGGGGATAAAGAATGAAAAGAACCATTGAGAGTAGTATACATGTATTAAATAGATAAAATATCTACACAGTAAAAACAGGCCGCGTGTACAGTGACACATAACATGACCAAAATTACATCCATAATACAAATATTATCACATAACAATGGGTTATTCAATTCAAATCAAATGGGGACACATAGGGACTGGGCAGCACACAACAAAAATTATAACATAAATTATAAACTATAAATGGATCACAGATTTAGTTGATCAAGATAAAGTCCCATTAGCGCATATAGCTACATCTTTGTAAGCCCGACGCGGCGTTTCGTGTATAGAAAACACTCCTCAGGGGCAGATGAAATGGGATATCTGAATAAACATAATAAATAATGATCAGAGTATTAAACTCACTTGAACCAGAGAAGACAAAAAAGTCAAATCTAGTTACTTACACCGTGTGCCACACGGCACACAGAGTGGCGAAACATGTCGGGACAATCACTCCAACGCTGCTGCTGAGTGACTAAATCTTGTCATCTGTTTGGAATTCTAGATGTTTCTATGTACATGTGCACATAACCTATATCCAAAATCTTTTTAACTATGTCCTGAATGTAGCAATAAAAACTTTGTTATTTTATACTTATTGTGGTATGTTGCAATTGCTTTTTCTTTTCTGACACCCTTCAAAATCCCGCCCAAAAATTTCCCTTGTTTATACTAAAATAACTTTCTTGACATCTACATATAAAGGCATGCATCAACCAATCCGACACGTTTTGATGGTTGATGCATGCCTTTATATGTAGATGTCAAGAAAATGATTATGATTAAGAAAACACTGTGTGGTAACGCGTACCTCCATTTTTATCTGCCCTACTTTGGGCTATTTGTTTAACTTTTAATGTGTATACTCTTTTTGATAACAAATACATTTGGCCCTCTAAAACAAGTATATTTGCACACTCTCTGAGCCTTTAAAGTCCCATTTTCTATTATACAAGGAGGAAACTTATTTTCCTTGGGGTTAACATTGTGACTGACACTTGTGAAAAGTGCCAACTATGCCTGTCTTTTGTAAAATATACCTCCATGTTCCATTGGTAGAAGCCGTACTATCAGTTCCTGCAATAAAATGTGCCCTATGAATGAAGGACAGGAGGATGACTGAAAGGTCCATCTTCTCTATTCTTTGAGCACTTTTCATTGTGGGAACCATAGCTTTTATCAATTATTTGATAGTTTTGTGCCACTAGGCCATCTGCTCAGCACTTATTAACATGCAACCGTTCATACCAATACATATTATTTAATCCAGCCCACTCCTCTATACTTCCAAGTGCTAGGCACAGTTGATTTCTCCTTCCAAAACCAAAGACAATGGTAATGGATTACTGCATCACTGGATAGCAGAAGAGGAGGTAAGTATAACATTTTTATTATTTTTAAATTTAAAAAAAATTGACTTTAGTATCACTTTGAAAGGCTCCTCGAGCACGCACCATGTAAGAGCACAGATCCTCCAGTAGTGGGCAAGTTTCTATATGTAGGGGGCCTTAACTGCCATCTTTAACATCCTGAGAGGGAAGAAAAAAATGTTCTGCAAATGTAATGCTACATTACATATTCAGAATGCAGGTGACTTAAACTGTAGACTTGTTAAATGAGTCTGCTAGAGATCATTGTCATTGCATATCAAAGGTCTAATTTCCACTATTAGCTCCTGCTTCCCAAGGGCCTCATAATAATTGGAAAGATATCTCTTCTAAATGCATTGAACATTTTACCAGCATTGTTTGGAGCCACAGACTCACAGGTGAGCCCACTTAAAGTGAAATGTCACTCTCTCAATCAGCAGTGATTATATGTAATCATTATGCTGCTAACATTAGTAAATAGATAGGAAAGTATATAGTGATTACTTGTTTTAATAATGTTTTTTTTGCGTTTTTTTCAGTTACTTCCTAGTTTCGAGGCCAGGGCAAATAATGTCATATATCCCAAGAATCTTCACGGAAAGAGGGCAAGAGGTTTTGTTGTCTTTTCAGCTAAGCACAACCTCCTGCATGTATGCCTGAGCTAAAGACAGATGGATTCCTGGAAGCAAATGCTACACGAATCATCTGCCCTTATTCAAGATGCCCACAGCCAGAAATGCTAGGGTTTTTTTTTTCAAAGTGATATCTTCAAAATAAAGCATGGTGACAATGATGAATCAGTGAGTTTGCTTTGAATATACAAAATGAATCACATAGCTTTTTTTTTTGTTTATGGTACTCATATGCAGTGTACAGTAGTTCTGCTTTAATAAGACAAAAGGGATCTCTTTCAAAGCTTTGAACATTTCTACATGATCAGAAGCTTTTCTTCAAAAAAAAAAAATTATTTTATGATACATATAAAAATAGATTTATCTAAAGATCTGTCATAAAAATACAAAAATATCTACATTCGGGCACAAAGTAAACTTTAGTGAGCATTTCTTTTACTGGCTTTAGGAGCTGTTATACTGTATGTACTATATACTGTAAGCGTTCCTGAACTATTCTTTTTTAATAAGCATTAAGATTTGCACTTTATAGGCCAGAAGTCCACACTTAAGTGACTGGATGGAAACAGGATCCATTAAAGGGTACATGGGATAGCACAAAGGAGCCATATAAAGCATAACAAGTGACTGGATGGAAACAGGATCCATTAAAGGGTACATGGGATAGCACAAAGGAGCCATATAAAGCATAACAAGTGACTGGATGGAAACAGGATCCATTAAAGGGTACATGGGATAGCACAAAGGAGCCATATAAAGCATAACAAGTGACTGGATGGAAACAGGATCCATTAAAGCAGTGGTTCTCAACCTGGGGGTCGGGACCCCCTCGGGGGTCAAATGATGATTTGCCAGGGGTCACCGAATCCTGGGCTGTTCCTAAAGCCCGCACCGCTCTCCTAGTCTTTTTGCAGCTGCCCAGCAGGGCTGTCCCTGGAGCCTGTGGCTGCCCACTCAGCCTCTTCACAGCCACCCACTCAGTTCATGGCATGGCTGTGGGGCAGAGACTAGAGGTCAGCTGACTGGTAAAGAATGAAGTGGGAGGGGCTGGAGGGGACCCCATCTCCTGATTTCGGCATAGGTGTCACTGCTGCAAGACATCACAAAGTCGGAGACACAGTGAGTAACACTACCTGTGATTATAGTTGCCATTAAACAACAAGAAAGACGGCAAGAGAGAGTGATGGGGGAAAAAGAATTAGGATAAAGAGATAAAAGGGAAAGAAAGGAAAACGTGGTACATCCTAAAATGTAACATAATAAGAATTAAATACCGTATGAGTGGAAGGGACTCAGTGAGCGCTAAATGCCCGTGGGTTAGGGCACAAATTACTTGTCTTGCCTTGGGTGCCGACAACCCACGATAGGAAAATAATTTTACTGTTAGGGGTCCCCACAGCTTGGGAAATTTTATCAAGGGGTCACAGCACTAGAAGGTTGAGAACCACTGCATTAAAGGGTACATGGGATAGCACAAAGGAGCCCTATAAAGCATAACTTAGAAAAGATAACAGAACACACCAAATGATTTAACTCTTAAATCTTTATTGGATATTTTATTGGCCATGGTGTTATTCAAAGGGTAAACTTAAATGATTCATAAATGACATATCAAAGAAAATATCTAGCCATCCTGGCTGAAACCAAAATATCAATAATCAATACAGTCACATTGTCTGATCCAGTCCAGGGAGCCGGGGAAGATACAGCTGGCAGCAGCAGGCTTAAACAGAGTCCAAAAGCATGGGACAATTGCCGCCATTTTTTAAACCAATTAAGGCCTGTTGCTAAGGAAGAGTCCTGCTGCAACAGCCAATACCGTGTTTCCCCGAAAATAGGCCCGGGTCTTATATTAATTTTGGCAACAAAAGACACAGTAGGGCTTATTTTCGGGGTAGGTCTTACCATGTAATGTGCCGTCTTTTCTCCCCCTCTCTCTCCCTGCCTGACAGCAATCCCCAGTGTAAACAAAGTTAAAATGCTTGTAAAATCCTATAATCCACTCTATTACAGTAGTATATAATGTATAATGTGTGTGTTTCTGTAATATAATTGTGCCAAATACCTTCGTTCAGTGCTTCTGTGACCCGCCAGAGCTCTCTTCCCCGCAATTATATTACAGAAACACACACATTGTACATTATATAGTACTGTAATAGAGTGGATTATAGGATGTTACAAACATTTTAAACTAGGGCTTATTTTCAGGGTAGAGCTTATATTGCATCCCTCCTGGAAAATAACGCTAGGTCTTATTTTCGGGGTAGGTCTTATTTTCGGGGAAACACAGTAACAACCTTCCAATGCAATGCCAATCCAATGCAATGCAATGGAAGCATGGCCCTTTGTATTATCCCATGGGGTCCCGCTGATCGATAGGGACCCTTGCATTTGACAATAAATGCTTAAGAATCCCCCTCAGGCTATCATAGTCCGAGGAGTTGGATGCCACTGACCAGCAAGGGTGCAGGCTAAATAGAGGTCCATCTAAACCCAAAGCACATTGCAGAATTAGAAAGAGATAGCCACACATCTCTCCCGACCTGAGTGGTGAGCAGGTAAAAGCAGCCTCAGCTCGATTCATTCAGGCCATGTCTCCAACATGTTTCAGCTGAGGCTGCTTTTACCTGCAAACCACTCGGGCCAGGCGAGGTGTGCAGCCGCTGGGCTATCTCTTCCTATTTCTGCACGGTGTATTCCACAAGATATGTTTTTTCATTGGCAGCATGTAATGCTTGTTTGCTATGAGTAAGTTGACATTTATTCAGTAAAAATCCAAATGCATATTTAATTTTCCCTTCCTGTGTGGTTAGCTGCAAGGAATGTTTGTTGGTCGTATTAACATATTTTTTCCAAATAAAAAAAGCATGTTCATTATAAACTATTAACTATGTGCGATTTGAATGTCAGCGTTGTCTATTGTAAGTGCAAATTACAAGTGCAGTATTTTGCTTTGTGTTCTTTAAAGTCACTTTGTGATAAAAGCAAGGAAGCATAAACCTCTTTAGTGTCTTAAAGCGGAGTTCCGGCCACAATTTCACTTTTTATATATAAATACCTCTGTAATACACAAGCTTAATATATTCTAGTAAAGTTAGTCTGTAAACTAAGGTCCGTTTTGTTGGGTTGTTACAGCATTTAGACACTTTATAAAATAGAAATTGACTGGGGCCATCTTAAGTGTGGGCATCATGAAGCCAGACTGTATGACTTCCTGCCTTGCAGATCTCGCACATGCACATAGGTTTCAGATCAGGTTTCAGCACCTGTACTGTCCAAGTCACATGATTCTTCGAGACTGGGGAGTGCACAGACTCCTGGAAAGTTACACCCACTACATTCCCAGGAGTCTGTGCGGTGTAGATTAGGAAGCATTAAGCACCTAGGTGCAGGAAGTGGGAAGATTAACTATTCTGCCTAGCAACAACACTTTGAAGGCATCTAAAAAAAAAAAAAATTGTTCTTAAAGGACTAATGAATTTTTTTTAAAACTACTGATGTATATGTTATATTTATGGGTGGAACTCCACTTTAAAGGGGTTGTAAAGGATTTTTTTCCCCTAAATAGCTTCCTTTACCTTAGTGCAGTCCTCCTTCACTTACCTCATCCTTCAATTTTGCTTTTAAATGTCCTTATTTCTTCTGAGAAATCCTCACTTCCTGTTCTTCTGTCTGTAACTACCCACAGTAATGCAAGGCTTTCTCCCTGGCCTCTTGAGGGGGCGAGCAGGAGTTTCAGGACCCCCACTAACACACAGCTCGTTTCTCTGACTGCAAAGTAGAGAGCGTCCTGACCCTCCTGCTTGCCCCCTCCCCCCTCAAGAGGCTTTTTCCACACCAGGAAGAAAGCCTCGCATTACTGTGTGTAGTTACAGAAGAACAGGAAGTGAGGATTTCTCAGAAGAAATATGGACATTTAAAAGCAAAATTGATGGATGAGGTAAGTGAAGGAGGACTGCACTGAGGTAAAGGAAGCTATTTAGGGAAAAAATGTTTTTCCTTTACAACCCCTTTAATGTGCTTCACCAAAAAAGAATGTTGCACATACAAATGCATTATCCATGTTAGATTGGTAGGGCGTCCTTCTTTCAGCATATGTTGTTGGTCTTTTATTTAGAAATGCCTATCAGTGCCACCTGTCAGTGTCCATCAGGGACACCTGTCAGTGCTGCCTATCAGTGCCACATGTCAGTGCCCATCAGTGCCATCTTAGTTTTGTCCATCAATGCCACCTGTCAGTGCCCCTCAGTGTCACCTGTCAGTGCCCCTCAGTGCCACCTGTCAGTGCCACCTCAGTGCTGCCTAACAGTGCCATTTTAATGCTGCCTGTCAGTGCCACCTCAGTGCTGCCTGTCTGTGTCACCTGGCAGTGCCTATCATTGCCACCCCAGTGCTGCCCATCAGTGCCACCTGTCAGTGCCCATCAGTGCTGCCTATCAGTGCCACTTATCAGTGCCCATTAGTTCCACCTGTCAGTGCTGCCTATCAATGCCACCTGTCAGTGCCATCTCAGTGTTGCCTATCAATGCCACATGTCAGTGCCCATCAGTGCAATCTCAGTGCTGCCTATCAGTGCCATCTCAGTGTTGCCTATCAGTGCATATTAGTGCCCCCTGTCAGTGCTTCCTGTCAATGCCACCTGTCAGTCCCCAACAGTTCCCCCTGCTAGTGCCCATCAGTGTCATATCAGTGTTGCCTATAAGTGCCACCTGTCAGTGTCCATCATTGCCACCTCAGTGCCACCTGTAAGTGTCCATTATTGCCACCTCAGTGCTGCCTGTTAGTGCCCATCTGTGCCACCTCAGTGCTTCCCATCAGTGCCACCTCAGTGCTGCTTATCAGTACCACCTCATCAGTGCCCATTAGTGTTGCCTATCAGCATACATAAGTGAAGGGAAAAATAACTTATTTGCAAAATCTTATAACAAACAAAAAAATAATAATTTTTTTAATCACTTCCCGACCTCCTCATGTACATTTACGTTGGCAGAATGGCACGGACAGGCACAATCACATACCTGTACGTCCTCTGCTAGACGTGGGTGGGGGGTCCGATCGGGACCCCCCCCGGTACATGCGGAGGTCGGGTCCGCTCGGGGAGCGATCCGGGACGACGGCGCGGCTATTTGTTTATAGCCGCTCCGTCGCGATCGCTCCCCGGAGCTGAAGAACGGGGAGAGCCGTGTGTAAACACGGCTTCCCCGTGCTTCACTGTGTCGGCGCATCGATCGCGTCATCCCCTTTATAGGGGAGACACGATCAATGACGTCATTCCTACAGCCACACACCCCTACACTAGTAAACACATACACAGTGGTCCCTAACTCCTACAGCGCCCCCTGTGTTTAACTCCCAAACTGCAACTGTCATTTTCACAATAAACAATGCAATTTAAAAGCATTTTTTGCTGTGAAAATGACAATTGTCCCAAAAATGTGTCAAAATTGTCCGAAGTGTCCGCCATAATGTCGCAGTCACGAAAAAAATCGCTGATCGCCGCCATTAGTAGTAAAAAAAAAAAATATATAAAAATGCAAAAAAACTATCCCCTATTTTGTAAACGCTATAAATTTTGCGCAAACCAACCGATAAACGATTATTGCGATTTTTTTTTACCAAAAATAGGTAGAAGAATACGTATCGGCCTAAACTGAGGAAAAAAAAATGTATATATGTTTTTGGGGGATATTTATTACAGCAAAAAGTAAAAAATATTGCATTTTTTTCAAAATTGTCGCTCTATTTTTGTTAATAGCGCAAAAAATAAAAACCGCAGAGGTGATCAAATACCACCAAAAGAAAGCTCTATTTGTGGGGAAAAAAAGACGCCAATTTTGTTTGGGAGCAACGTCGCATGACCGCGCAATTGTCTGTTAAAGCGACGCAGTCCCGAACTGTAAAAACCCCTTGGGTCTTTAGGCAGCATTTTGGTCCGGGGCTTAAGTGGTTAATATTCAGTCTTTTTTTGCTTGGCATCAGACATGAGCAATTCTTATTGCCTGATACCCTGGACATGCAGTTCTGGTTGCTGGGCAGCTGATTTAAGAAACTGGCTCCTAACTTTTTCAGTTGTCTACTATATTATAAGCAAATTTGTCAAGCCCTGGTATAACATACAGGTTCAATTATTTTGCTGTGACATTTGTGGTATATTTATTTGTTTATTGCATGTGAATTTTGGAGGTGTCTTCGTAAATTAGCACTACAATAAATGATGCACTTTTTTGTTAAAAAAGGAGCACATATTATATATATATATATATATATATATATATATATATATATATATATATATATTTATATATATATATATATATATATATATATATATACACATACACACATGTTTTTATTTTTGAAGTGGGGATCTTGGGTGAGTTCCCACACTTTTTCTCCCAGGACTTGACCCCTGACTGTCACTATATAAATGACACTGACAGGGAAGGGGTTAACATCAGGGACAATCAAGGGGTTAAGTGTGCTCATGAGTAATGCTTTCTAACTGTGGGGGGAGTGGATGCATTGGATGAAAAAAGAGATCCATGTTTCTGCTTAACAGAAGCACAAGATCTCTCTTTTACTCCCTGACAGAACAGAACTTTCCTCCGAACGATTGTCAGGTCCCGACAGATCACGTGCACAAAATCATGTATAGGTATGTGATTTTGCACAGCCGGGGCTCCCTGCCACAGTATGTATGTGGTGGGCATTCTAGCAGTGGTTAAGCAGTTGTAGCTCACTTGATTTCCAACAGAATCAGCAACGACAATAAAATACTTAAAATGTTTTTATAGTCAAAAGTTTTTTTGTTCATAATGTAGGGAAGGGATAAATCCTCTTTCATTAAATTTTTTGCTTTTGTTTGTGTGCCACAAGGAGAATTCCTTTCACTTCCTGTGCCATAGATGCAATGTGAAATGTGAAAACGTTTCTACAAAGAAAAGAGAATCAGGTGAGTCCAGAGACAGGTAACAAAAATGGTGAAAGGACTGGAGGATAAAACATATTGAGAGCGACTTTGGGAACTTAAAGAGGAGCTCCACCCAAAAGGGGAAGCTCCGCTTGTTTCCTCTGCCACTTTTGGCATCTTTCAGGGGGAAGTGGGTACCTGTTTTTGACAGATACCCAACCGCACTTGCAGGAGACCTCGCTGCGGGCTGAGAAGTTGGGCCACCCTCCTCCTTCCACCACCGCTGGGCTATTCCGACAGCGCAGCACGCTTTGCGCATGAATGATGGCGGCAGTACCCAAGAGCCAATTGAAAAATTGTCTGGGGTGCTGACATCGCAAGAACATCTGGGGCCAGATCCACGAAGCAGTTACGCTGGCGTATCTATTGATACGCCGCCTAACTGCTAGGTTGCTCCGGCGTATCTTTGTTTTGTATCCACAAAACAAGATACGCCTGAAGCTGGGCTAGATCCGTCTGGCGTACGTCTTAGTACGCCGTCGGATCTAATGTGTATATTTACGCTGGCCGCTAGGTGGTGCTTCCGTCGATTTCTGCGTTGAGTATGCAAATACGCGAATCCACAAACGTACGTCCGGCCGGCGCATTTTTTTACGTTGTTTCCGTAAGGCTTTTTTCGGCGTAAAGTTACCCCTGCTATATGAGGCGTACTCAATGTTAAGTATGGACGTCGTTCCCGCGTCGAATTTTGAAAATTTTCGCCGTTTGCGTAAGTCGTTCGCGAATATGGCTTTGCGTAGAATTACGTTCATGTCTAAAGCATTGGCTTGTTGCGGGTTAATTTGGAGCATGAGCACTGGGATACCCCCACTGATGGCGCATGCGCCGTTTAAAAAAAACGTCATTTACGTTGGGTCAAGATGTATTAACATAAAACACGCCCCCATCTCATCCATTTGAATGGCGCACCCTTACGCCGGCAAAGTTACACTACGCCGCCGTAACTTATGGCGCAAATTCTTTCAGGATACGGGAAATACGCTGTAAGTTACGGCCGCGTAGTGTATCAGAGATACGCTACCCTGGACGGAAAGATGCGCTGAGGTACGTGGATCTGGCCCCTGGTCTCCTGCCCTTTCCTGGATTGACGACATCTGACTGCCTAGGAGGTAGACTCCATTTCCTTCTGGACTTCCGGTGACATCTCTGTGGGACATTCCAAGCTCGATCGATCCACTGTCGTACAACATTTGGGTCCAACGGTTGCGGTAAGCGCATATGTATTCCACCTCATATTTGAAGATTTCTGTTGTGAAGTTCCTCACCATCTCATGACATCTTCATCGTTTTATTGTTTATGGGCACTACATTACATTTTTGTTGATATTGTTCACTTTAATGATTTGAATTTCACATTTTGTTGTGGTGCAATTTTTGCCATTACATCCTTTGTGTCACAATATATGGTCACACCCAGGGGTCAAGTCCCGGGGAAAAAAGTGTGGGAACTCCCACCCAAGATCCACTCCCCCACCAAAAAAAAAAAAATGATACGCTCATATGCATAATTACTAAACCACATGTTTTTTTTATTTTCGATACACTGTACCTTAGTAATCCTTTATGTTACTGGCCGCTTCCTGTATATGGATTCATCGGGTAGCAAGTTCTTTCTAAATCCCGAGATAACTCACCGCAGACCTACGCAATGTCTCCTGGGAACAATGACAAAAGCTCCCAGGAGACATTGCGGCACCAAGGAAGTGCCGGAATACCTGCACACTACCTGATGAATCCATATACAGGAAACGGCCAGTAACATAAAGGATTACTAAGGTTCGCCTGCCCCTGACAGTGACTCGAGCTGGGCATCGCCGCTTAGTGAAGGATTGGCTCGGGCGGCTCGGCTGCTCTTGGCTGCTGTAGTCCTGCAAAGGGAACTGAGTTCCTGCTGTGAAAAAAGTGCAGGAACTCCGTTCCCACGCGTTCCCGCAGGACTTGAGCCCTGGTCACACCCCATTAGGTGTATACAGCCATTGCTTTTTGGCTCACATGTAGCACTACATTACCATCCACATTTGTCACAGTTGTGTCAAATTTCTGTGTAGCTGCTTCACTTCATTCTTTGTTACACTTATTTTTGTATTTAGGTAGCGCACATATACTTGAAACAACATTCAAGAATCCTCAAAATCAAGGCAATGTCCAAATGTTTCATAAACTCAGCAGGTTGGGTCTCTATTTCTGTTTGTAGCCTTCGCATCTGAATTAGAAATCAATCCTATGTCTCATAACCTATATCTGCTAACTCTGTGTTGCAGACATTTTGTAACTTACTAAACCTTTAAGTACTGTACTGATCCTTTCTATTATTTGTAATTGAGGATTTCCACTCAAAACATGAAACACACTATATAAAACAACTAGTTGATAATATTAGGAAATAATTCTGTCTCAAAGCTCTAATGCTCTTGTAAAGCTATTCATACTTCAAAATAATCTACTTTAATAGAAAATGAATGCTGCTTCCTTGGGGATATGAGATATAGCTGAATAAATTATGTGTGTTTTGTATACCTGGATTATGCAAATTGAAGTTGAAGTTGCTTTAAATATATATTTTTTGTTTTCTAAGCATCAGTCAGGCTGCAGTAAGTGGATTACATTATATTTTTGCTCTCTTCTATACACGGATTATCATGGTATATTACTTATGGTAAATCATAAGTACTGACAAGATCCTTTTTCTAAATGCCATGAAAAACATTTTTAAACAGCTTTGCATGACATTTTTTTTTCAATGTGACAAAGGCCCCGTACACACGGCCGAGGAACGCGACGTGCCAAACACATCGAGTTCCTCGGCCAGTTCAGTCCTGGAGCCGCCGAGGACCTCGGCGGGCCGAGAGCTCCCATAGAACAACGAGGAAATAGAGAACATGTTCTCTATTTCCTCGCCGAGGTCCTCGTCGGCTTCCTCGGCCGAAAGTGTACACACGGCCGGGTTTCTCGGCAGAATTCAGCCAGAAACTCGGTCGGAAGCTGAATTCTGCCGAGGAAACTGGTCGTGTGTACGGGGCTTAAGACTTCCTCATTTATAAACTTTGTTTTATTTAAATCTTCTAATCTGTTTAAGTCCAAAATGTATTAACATAAAGCACAAATGTGTGGTCTCCAAGTTTGTCAGGAGTAGATTATCTTTTTAATGATTTTAGTTTTTTTGAGCACTTGATCAGAACCAGAGGCTCTAATAGGCTTCAAAATAGGGTGGGCTCCGGAAGCAGAGCATTGCGTTTAGAGCCCACCCAGGTGTGTTAGAACAGCAGATGAATATTCGCCTTACTAACACGGAATCGCCTCTCCGCCAATCAGGAAACATGTGACTGAAAGGAGAAGCGTTCTGATTGGCCGCCGAGGAGGAGGGAGGAGACGGAAGCCAGCTCGTGACCTCTTAGGGGAAGGAGACGCCAGCTTGTGATACCTGTGGAGGAGAGCCGAGGGGGAAGCCGACGTGGTTGAGGTAAGTGCACCGACTGACTGACCGACCGCCCTCCCACCAAAAACAAAATAGGCCTGAAGCCTGTTTTTTAATGATAAAAGGTAAAGCTTTTCTGAAAAATAATACTGTTAACCACTTGCCGCCCGCCAATGACAAATTGACGTCGGCAAAGTGGTTGTAGAATCCTGACCGGACGTCATATGACGTCCTCAGGATTCTCAGCCGCTGCGCGCCCCCGGGGGCGCGCATCGCGGCGATCGTTGTTGCGGGGTGTCAGTCTGACACCCCGCAACAACCGATCTCGGTAAAGAGTCTCTCACGGAGACTCTTTACCACGTGATCAGCCGTGTCCAACCACGGCTGATCACGATGTAAACAGGAAGAGCCGCCGACGGCTCTTCCTCACTCGCGTCTGACAGACGCGAGTAGAGGAGAGCAGATCGGCGGCTCTCCTGACAGGGGGGGTTCGCGCTGATTGTTTATCAGCGCAGCCCCCCCTCGGATCGCCACATGGACCACCAGGGAAGCCCACCCTGGACCACCAGGGAAGCTGGCAAAAAAAAAAAAAGTCTTAAAAAAAAAAAAAAAAAGTCTTGAAAAAAAAAAAAAAAAAGTCTGAAAAAAAAAAGCAATAAAAAAAGATGCCAATCAGTGCCCACAAATGGGCACTGATTGGCAACATGTGTGAATCAGTGCCGCCCCACAGTGTCCATCAGTGCCACACCACAGTGTCCATCAGTGCCACCCCACAGTGTCCATCAGTGCCACCCCACAGTGCCCATCCATGCCCAGTGCCCACCTATCAGTGCCCATCTGTGCCACCCATAATTATCCATCAGTGCCGCCCATGAGTGCCCATCTGTGCCACCTACGAGTGCCCAGTGCCGCCCATGTGTGCCCATCAGTGCCGCCCATGTGTGCCCATGAGTGCCGCCCATGTGTGCCCATCAGTGCCGCCCATGTGTGCCCATCAGTGCCGCCTATGTGTGCCCATCAGTGCCGCCTATGTGTGCCCATCAGTGCCGCCTATGTGTGCCCATCAGTGCCGCATACCAGCGCCGCCAATCAGTGCCACCTCATCTGTGCCCGTCAGTACTACCTCATCGGTGCCCATCAGTGCCGCCATATCAGTGCCCGTAATTGAAAGAGAAATCTTACTTATTTACAATAAAATTAACAGAAAAAAATAAAAATTTAATTTTTTTTCAAAATTTTCAGTCTTTTTTTAGTTGTTGCGCAAAAAAAAAAATCGCAGAGGTGATCAAATACCACCAAAAGAAAGCTCTATTTGTGGGAAAAAAAGGACGCCAATTTTGTTTGGGTACAGTGTAGCACGACCGCGCAATTGCCATTCAAAGTGCGACAGTGCTGAAAGCTGAAAATTGGCTTGGGCAGGAAGGTGCGTAGGTGCCCTGTATGGAAGTGGTTAATGTATATTGTGACATGCCAGAAATGTATTTGTGCAGATTTGCAACGTTACAAAGTGTTTTTTAGCTGCATTTGACTTTTGAAAAATACAAGCTGACATACAAATGCTACTGGTATTTAACCACTTAACCCCCGGACCATATTGCTGCCCAAAGACCAGAGCACTTTTTGCGATTCGGGACTGTGCCGCTTTAACTGACAATTGCGCGGTCGTGCGACGTGGCTCCCAAACAAAATTGGCGTCCTTTTTTTCCCACATATAGAGCTTTCTTTTGGTGGTATTTGATCACCTCTGCGGTTTTTATTTTTTGCGCTATAAACAAAAATAGAGCGACAATTTTGAAAAAAAATAATATTTTTTACTTTTTGCTGTAATAAATATCCCCCAAAAATATATAAAAAAACTTTTTTTTTCCTCAGTTTAGGCCGATACGTATTCTTCTACATATTTTTCGTAAAAAAAAATCGCAATAAGCGTTTATTGATTGGTTTGCGCAAAAAATAGAGCGTTTACAAAATAGGGGGTATTTTTATGGCATTTTTATTAATATATTTGTTTTACTAGTAATGGCGGCGATCAGCGATTTTTTTTCGGTACTGCGACATTATGACGGACACTTCGGACACGTTTGACACATTTTTGGGACCATTGGCATTTTTATAGCGATCAGTACTATAAAAATGCATTGGATTACTATAAAAATGCCACTGGCAGTAAAGGGGTTAACACTAGGGGGCGGGGAAGGGGTTAAGTATGTCCCTGGGTGTGTTCTAACTGTGGGGGGGGTGGCCTCACTAGGGGAAACACTGATCCTCTGTTCATACATTGTATGAACAGAATATCAGCATTTCCCCCCCTGACAGGACCGAGAGCTGTGTGTTTACACACACAGCTCCCGGTCCCCGCTCTGTAACGAGCAATCGCGGGTGCCCGGCGGCGATCGAGCCCGCAGGGCACACGCATGGGAGTCGGGGGCGAGCGGGGGCGAGCAGGGGGCGCGCGCGCCTCCTGCAGCGCGCACGCGCCCCTGGTGGCCGCTCAAAGAGCCGCCGTATAGCTATGGGCTCTCCCCCAGGAGAGCCGACCTGCAGCCGTATAATGACGGTGCACGGTCGGCAAGTAGTTAACCTATCCTCTATATCTGAACTTTAAATTTCACATTATAGTCCAAGATTCTCCATGGCAGATTCTCACATACTGTATACAAAAGACACCATACAGTATGCAACAACAATCAAAGATATTTCAACATTTCAAAAGATGATTTTCAGAAACTGCCAAATCTAACTTTCTACTGTAATGTTTTTTTTCTGTGTTGGGGAGATAGAAAATCGTATGTGTGCTTTTCAGCTAAAACATCAAGCTCTACCAAAACCGTACACACGGGCCAGAATCTCGTCCTGAAAAAACGGTTGTTTTTCCTGACAAGATTCTTGGCAAGAATCTCTTGCCGCCCCGAGTGTACAGACACTCCGTCGTTTTTCACACCGTCGTTTTTCTCGTCGTGAAAAACGCTTGTGTGTAGGCTTTAACAACGGGGGAAAAAACGTGCATGCCCAGAAGCAAGTTATGAGAAGGGAAATTTGCATAATCAGCCCCGAGGGTGGCGCCATTCTAATGGAACTTCCTCTTTATAGTGCCGTCGTACGTGTTGTACGTCACCGTGCTTTGCTCGAGCATTTTTTATCACGATCGTGTGTATGCCAGTCAGGCTTGAGAGGAATCACGTCGAGAAAAACTTTGGGCTAGATTCAGGTACGAGATACGACGGCGTATCTCCAGATACGCCGTCGTATCTCTGAGTTGCGGCGTCGTATCTATGCGCCTGATTCTTAGAATCGGTTACGCATAGATTTGACTAAGATCCGACCGGCGTAAGTCTCTTAAGCTGCCGTATCTTAGTTGCAATTTTACGCTGGCCGCTAGGTGGCGCTTCCGTCGATTTCCGTGAGGAATATGCTAATTAGGTAGATACACCGATTCACAAACGTACGTACGCCCGGCGCATTACGTCGTTTACGTTAGGCTTTTTCCGGCGTAAGGTTGCCCCTGCTATATGAGGCGTACGCAATGTTAAGTATGGACGTCGTTCCCGCGTCAAATTTTTTTATTTTTACGTCGTTTGCGTAAGTCGTTCGCGAATAGGGCTGTACGTAAGATACGTTCACGTCTAAAGCATTGATGATTTGCGGCGAAATTTGGAGCATGCACACTGGGATTCTTTCACAAAGGGCGCATGCGCAGTTCGTAAAAAAACGGCAAATACGTGGGGTCATGTTTTATTTACATAAAACACGCCCACCTCTTCAGAATTTGAATTTGGCGCGCTTACGCCGGCAGATTTTTTTTCTATGACATGAATAACGGTCGTATGTACGCGGCATTAGTGTTTGATGTCCATAAAGGTCTATAGAAGAAGTCATTTCAATAGGCACATGAAGATTGAGCAACAAGAGATAAAATAAACATGGGAGTTTCATCAGTCTCCCAATTACATGGCATATAATAGTTTTATAAACATATATACTGTCCCTTTCCCAAAATGACTTCTGACATGAAAAAAAGACCATTTTAAAACTTTTACAAAAGTTGTTGCACAACAGCAGAAATGTTTTTCAGCAAACTTCCTCTTTAAATGATGTCTGAGATAACTGTGAAAGCATACATAAAAACTGAATCGGAAATGTCTAAATTACACTATTGTTTCATCTGTGAGAAAATATAAAGTCATTTAAGGCACTATACAAGCCTCCAGATGTTAAATCAGTAGCATTTGTATGTCAAGATAATGATGACTTTTCTGTTTGCAGATATAATCCTAATATTATGATGATGCATTTTGCCCTATTATCTTGCTCTGCAAATTCACAGATAATGTATCCATTGAAAACTTTTTTTTAAATGATCATAAAACTCTTTTTGATATTCATCACAAAATTCTTTTGGATATGTTATATAGACTAAACCTCCTAGCAGACTGACAATGAATGGCAGCAAGGTCAGAGATAAGCCCATTCAGTGCTGATGTTGTTGCAAAAATTGTTTAGGTATTAAAATCATTTTTATTTGTACAAAAAATTAACTATATGAATTTTTCTGCCCTCTATATATTTAAAGGGGTTGTAAAGGATTTTTTTTTCCATAATAAGCATCCTTTACCTGCAGACATTCCTCTTTTCACTTCCTCATTGGTCGTTTTTGCTCAGAAGTTGCTCTATTTCTTCTCTGTTCTGTTCACTTCCTGCTTGTCTGATTGTTACTGACCACCATGAAGGGAGGCTTTACTGCGGTGGTCAGTAACGTACTCATCCCCTCCTGGGAACTACATCCGTGCGGCAGGATGCTCTCTACGTGTTAGAGACTTCAAGGAGGTGTGAATTACTGGGCGTGCCGCAATTCATACTGGGAAATGTAGTTCTTACATGAACGAACGATGCAAACCAGGAAGTGAATGAGAGAACAGAAACTAGAATGCCGGAGGTGATATAGATGAAGGAATTTAATAGGTATTTACTCATTTTTTAACAGAATCATTACACTATTCTGTCTGTCTACCTTGGAGACATTAATTTTAGGCAAAAACAGATTTTCCTTTACAACTCCTTTAAAGGTGAGAGCATATACAGTAACAATATCTTTTTTTTTTTGTTAACCATTTGCCGACCGCTGCACGCCGATATACGTCGGCAAAATGGCAGTGATAGGCAAATGGACTTTCCTGTTAGTCCCCTTTAAAAATGTGTGCGGCGGGCGTAACCGTGCCCGCGGGACCCGTGGACTTGATGTCCGTGTAAACAAGGCATTTCCCTGTTCTGCCTTGTGACAGGACACTGATCTTCTGCTCCCTGTAATCAGGAGCAGTAATCAGTGTTGTGTCACAGTAAGCCCAGCCCCCACACAGTTAGAATCACTCCCTAGAACACACTTAAAGCGGGAGTTCAACCCAAAGAAATTTTTTAACATTAGATTGAGGCTAATTTTACTAAGCAGAATTGTTTTTTTTTTTAAATGAATGCAGTACTTACCGTTTTAGAGATCGATGTTCTCCGTGGCTTCTGGGTATGATCTTCGGGACTGGGCATTCCTATTTGATTGACAGCCTTCAGACGGTCGCATACAGCGCGTCACCAGTTGCCGAAAGAAGCCGAACGTCGGTGCGGCTCTATATGGCGCCTGCGCACCGACGTTCGGCTACTTTCGGGAACTTGTGACGCGCTGTATGCGACGGTCGGAAGGCTGTCAATCAAATAGGAACGCCCAGTCCCGCAGGCCCATACCCAGAAGCGGCGGGAGAACATCGATCTCTAAAACGGTAAGTACTGCATTCATTTAAAAAAAAAAACACTCGATTCTGCTTAGTAAAATTAGCCTCAATCTAATGTTAAAAAATGATTTTTTGGGTGAACCTCCACTTTAACCCCCTTCCTCACCCCCTAGTGGTTAACCCCTTCCATGCCAGTGTCATTTACACAGTAATCAGTGCATTTTTTATAACACTGATCGCTGTATAAATGACAATGGTCCCAAAACAGCATCAAAAGTGTCCGATGTGTCCGCCATAATATCGCAGTCACGATAAAAATTTCTGATCGCCACCATAACTAGTAAAAAAATAATAATAATAAAAATGCCATAAAACTATCCCCTATTTTGTAGACAATATAACTTTTGCGCAAACCAATCAATATACGCTTATTACAATTTTACCAAAAATATGTAGAAGAACACATATCGGCCTAATTTGTTTTTTTTTATATATTTTTTGGGGATATTTATTAAAGCAAAAAGTAAAAAATATTGCTTTTTTTTTCAAAATTGTCGCTCTATTTTTGTTTATAACACAAAAAATAAAAACCACAGAGGTGATAAAATGCCACCAAAAGAAAGGTCTATTTGTGGGGAAAAAAGGAATTTCGTTTGGGAGCCACGTCGCACGACCGCACAATTGTCAGTTAAAGTGACGCAGTGCCGAAATGCAAAAAATGGCCCGGTCATTGAGCAGCCAAATCCTCCGTGGCTGAAGTGGTTAATATTTGACCACTGCTTTTGGAGGAAGATAGAATTTGTAGATAAAACAAGTTGAAGAGGTAAAAGGGGAGAAAAGAAAATATTACTATAAAGGGTGCATCAAAATAAAAATTTGGTGCTGTAAATTCAGGATGCACTTGGCCGAAACCAAAACTAAAAATGACAGTTTTTTAAATATATATCTTTTTTTTAAATAATTGTATCATATTCAACTTTTAAATGAATATCATGAATTACAATAAATATGAATTTATTGTCGGCTATTGTCTGCACCTTTAGCGCAAGAAAAGCTCAAGAAAAATCATCCCTTTAAATTCTATGTCTGTCTTTACACTGGTCTGTTACGCTTCTGTTACAAAATCTTGCTTGCTACATTTTTGGTCAGTTAAAAAAAACTCCCCAAAAAGTCACCTCTCCGTTGAAATACATTGAAAACACAAAAAGAACGCATCAATAACGCATCCGTGTTCTGTTTTTGATGTGTTTGTTTTAGTAACATGAGACATGACCTATGAAAAACACACCTAAAAGTGGAGGTTCACCCAAAAAATCATTTTTTAACAGTAGATTGGGCCTAATTACGGGAAGCAGAATCGGGTGTTTTGATTAAAATCAATGCAGTACTTACCTTTTTTGAGATAGATGTTCTCCCGCCGCTTCCGGGTATGCCCTGCGGGACTGGGCATTCCTATTTGATTGACAGCCTTCCGACCGTCGCATACAGCTCGTCACCAGTTTCCGAAAGTAGCCGAACGTCAGTGCGCAGGCGCCGTGTAGCGCCGCACCGATGTTCGGCAACTGGTGACGCGCTGTATGTGCCCAGTCCCGAAGACCATACCCGGAAGCGGCGGGAGAACATCTATCTCAAAAAAGGTAAGTACTGCATTGATTTTAATCAAAACACCCAATTCTGCTTCCTGTAATTAGGCCCAATCTACTGTTAAAAAAAAATTCCGGGTGAACTCCCGCTTTAGCTACTTCAATACAGGACATTTTCACCCCCTTCCTGCCCAGACCAATTTTTCATTTTCAGCGCTGTCACACTTTAACCACTTAAGACCCGGACCTTTAGGAAGCTAAAGGACCTGGCCAGTTTTTGCGATTCAGCACTGCGTCGTTTCAACTGACAATTGCGCGGTCATGCGACGTGGCTCCCAAACAAAATTGGTGTCTTTTTTTTCCCCACAAATAGAGCTTTATTTTGGTGGTATTTGATCACCTCTGCGGTTTTTATTTTTTGCGCTATAAACAAAAATAGAGCGACAATTTTGAAAAAAATGAAATATTTTTTCCTTTTTGCTATAATAAATATCCCCCAAAAATATAAAAAAACTTTTTTTTCCTCAGTTTAGGCCGATACGTATTCTTCTACCTATTTTTGGTAAAAAAATTGCAATAAGCGTTTATCGATTGGTTTGCACAAAATGTATAGCGTTTACAAAATAGGGGATAGTTTTATTGCATTTTTATTATTTTATTTTTTTTACTACTAATGGCAGCGATCAGCGATTTTTTTCGTGACTGCGACATTATGGCGGACACTTTGGACAATTTTGACACTTTTTGGGACCATTGTAATTTTCACAGCAAAAAATGCATTAAAAATGCATTGTTTACTGTGAAAATGACAATTGCAGTTTGGGAGTTAACCACAAGGGGGCGCTAAAGGGGTTAAGTGTGACCTCATTTGTGTTTCTAACTGTAGGGTGTGTGGCTGTAGGTGTGACATCATTGATTGTGTTTCCCTATAAAAGGGAACACACGATCAATGACGGCGCCACAATGAAGAATGGGGAAGGTGTGTTTACACACGGCTCTCCCATTCTTCAGCTCCGGGGACCGATCGCGGGACTCCAGCAGCGATCGGGTCCGCTGGTCCCGCGGTCACGGAGCTTCGGACCGGGTCCCATGGGTTGGCACTTAAAGAGGACGTACCTGTACGTGCTTGTGCCCAGCCGTGCGCCATTCTGCCGACGTATATGTGCAGGAGGCGGTCCTTAAGTGGTTAAATGACGTGGCTCCCAAACAAAATTGATGTCCTTTTTTTCCCCACAGAGCTTTCTTTTGGTGGTATTTGATCACATCTGCGGTTTTTATTTTTTGCGCTATAAACTTGTAATAAATATCCAAAAACTTTTTTTACCTCAGTTTAGGCCGATATGTATTCTTCTACATAAAAAAAATCGCAATAAGCGTATATTGATTGGTTTGCGCAAAAGTTATAGCGTCTACAAAATAGGAAATTTATAGCATTTTTATTATTTTTTTTTTACTAGTAATGACGGCGATCTGCAATTTTTTTCGTGACTGCGATATTGTGGCGGATATATCAGACACTTTTGACACATTTTTTGTCCATTCACATTTATACAGCAAATAGTGCTATAAAAATGCATTGACTACTGTGTAAATGTGACTGGCAGGGAAGGGGTTAACACTAGGGGACGATCAAGGGGTTAAATGTGTCCCCTAGAGAGTGATTCTAACTGTGTGGAGAGGGGACTGACTGGGGGAGGTGACCGATCAGTGTCCCTATATACAAGGGACACACCATCGGTCTCCTCTCTCTGACAGGACGTTTACACACACAGATCCATTGTCCTGCTCAGTTACTGGGAAATCGCGGGTGCCCGGCAGACATCGTGCCCCCTAGTGGCCTGGGAAGGAGAAGATGTCATATAATGTCTACCCAGAACGAAAGCCTCATTGTCCTGGTGGTGGGCAGTAGGCAAGTAGTTAAGCATGGTAAAATTGTGGTAAACATTGCTGAAAAATCACAGTAAAATCACAACAAAATCCCAACAAAATTGCAGTACAATCCCATAGTTTTCGGCGCCATTATCAACACCCTTTTCTTTATCGGCAAAATGTCAATAACTCTATTTTAAGGTGATAATTTTCAGCGGCTGAAATTTTGGTGCATCTCTAATTACTATGGTTTATGATGATGATTGTTACCATTCTTATGCCGCGTACACACGATCATTTTTCGGGTTGTAAAAAAAAAACGTTTTCAGCCTCTAGAAAAAACAACGTTTTTTTCAAGTTCATCATTAAAAAGTCCTTGCCTACACACGATCATTAAAAAAAAATGTTCTAGCAAAGCGCTGTGACGTACAACACATACGACGGAACTATAAAGGGGAAGTTCCATTCAAATGATGCCACCCTTTGGGCTGCTTTAGCTGATTTTGTGTTAGTAAAAGACGATTCGCGTGATGAATGTGCTTACTCCATTACGAACGGTAGTTTTACCAGAACGAGCGCTCCCGTCTCATAACTTCCTTCTGAGCATGCGCGGATTTTTCACGTCGTTAAAGCCCACACGTGATCATTTTTTACAACCCGAAAAACGTCATCGTTTATAACGTCGTGAAAAAATAGAGCATGTTCGAAAAAAAATTGGGACGTTTTTCAGAACCCTAAAAATGCTCTGAAGCCCACACACAATCATTTTAAATTACATTTTTAAAAATACCGTATTTATCGTGCTATAACGCGCCCCGGCGTATAGTGCGCACCCCTGAACTTGAAGGAAAATTCCTTAAAAAAAAAAAATACTTACAGTTTGGATGCCCCTTGTCGGTGTCTTGCCCGTTGTCCATCGCGTCTTGCCCATCGTCCATCGTGTCCTGCCAACCGTCCATCGCATCCATCGGCGGCCTCGTGCGTTCCGGCGTCCTTCTTCGGCCATCGTGGTGTCCTCCCCGCTCGATCCCCGCTTCCCACACTGTGTTTTAACCACTGCGCCGACATATACCGAGCACAGTACACTCGGGTATAGTCAGGCAGGCTCGGCTCCTCTCGCGTAAAGGACCTACAGGACGCACAGGACGTGACTGCGAGAGGAGCCGAGCCTGCACGACTATACCCGAGTGTACTGCGCTCGGTATATGCCGGCACAGTGGTTCAAACACAGTGCGGGTATCGGCGTATATCGCGCACCCACGATTTTTTTCAGGGCAAAAAAGTGTGCGGTATATGCCGATAAATACGGTACTTCGTTTTTTACAACCCGAAAAATGATCGTGTGTACGCGGCATTACACACTGTTCAAAATAATTCCAGTGTGTCATGGTCTTACCTCTTTGCAGGCTTCTCTTCACTGACATGTGCTGGCGGCCATCTTGCTTTATGGGGTTCTTGTAACCTGCCTCACTCTGCGGCTCCTCCTTCCCACTGGGAGGAGCTGGCTGCTCTGCATATATATATATGATGGCAGCTGCAGCATTTCCTCGCTTGGGCCTCTCGTCTGTTACTCCTTCTGTGATCGTGCTGCTTGTTCCTGGTTACCGACCCGGCTACGGACGTTCCTTCTGGTTCCTGATCCCCGGCTTCGTTTCACCCCGTCTCTGGCTACAGACTCCGGCTTGGCTGACGTTCTTCCCTGGCTATCGACCCTGGCACTGTTGGACGACTCTTCTGGCGGTTACGATCGTCAGCGTGGACTTTGACCTTGCTGTTTGGTTTCCAATAAAGATCCTCTTATTCATTTATCTGTTTTGTACGTCTGATTCATGCTTCCATGACATTCATGCTTCCATGACATTGTGCTGATGTTACATAGTTACATAGTTACATAGTTAGTCAGGTTGAAAAAAGACACAAGTCCATCCAGTTCAACCACAAAAAACAAAATAAAAAAACACAGTAAAATCCTATACACCCAACTTCATACCCACAGTTGATCCAGAGGAAGGCAAAAAACCCCAGCGGAGCATGATCCAATTTGCTACAGCATGGGAAAAAATTCCTTCCTGATCCCCCGAGAGGCAATCGGATTTACCCTGGATCAACTTTACCTACAAATCTTAGTTATATTCTGTACATTTAGGAAAGAATCCAGACCTTTCTTAAAGCAATCTACTGATCTGGCCAGAACCACCTCTGGAGGGAGTCTGTTCCACATTTTCACAGCTCTTACTGTGAAAAAACCTTTCCGTATTTGGAGGTGAAATCTCTTTTCCTCTAGACGTAAAGAGTGCCCCCTTGTCCTCAGTGATGACCGTAAAGTGAATAACTCAACACCAAGTTCACTGTATGGACCTCTTATATATTTGTACATGTTGATCATATCCCCCCTTATTCTCCTCTTCTCAAGAGTGAATAAATCGAGTTCCTCTAATCTTTCCTCATAGCTGAGCTCCTCCATGCCTCTTATCAGTTTGGTTGCTCTTCTCTGCACTTTCTCCAGTTCTCCTATATCCTTTTTGAGAACTGGTGCCCAAAACTGAACTGCATATTCCAGATGAGGTCTTACTAATGATTTGTACAGGGGCAAAATTATATCTCTGTCTCTGGAGTCCATACCTCTCTTAATACAAGAAAGGACTTTGCTCGCTTTGGAAACCGCAGCTTGGCATTGCATGCCATTATTGAGCTTATGATCAACTAAAACCCCCAGATCTTTCTCCACTACAGACCCCCCCAGTTGTACTCCCCCTAGTATGTATGATGCATGCATATTCTTAGCCCCCAAGTGCATAACTTTACATTTATCTACATTAAACCTCATCTGCCACTTAGTCGCCCAATCAGACAGAGCATTGAGGTCGGCTTGTAAATTGGAGACATCCTGTAAGGACGTTATTCCACTGCATAGCTTGGTGTCATCTGCAAAGACAGAAATGTTACTTTTGATCTCAGACCCAATATCATTTATAAATATATTGAAAAGTAAGGGTCCCAGCACTGAACCTTGGGGTACACCACTGATAACATTGGACCATTCAGAGTAAGAATCATTAACCACGACTCTCTGAATTCTGGCTTTCAGCCAGTTTTCTATCCATTTACAAACTGATATATCCAATCCTGTAGACCTTACCTTACACATGAGCTGTGTGTGCGGAACTGTATCGAATGTTGATGCTATGCCACAATTCTTGATTAGACAGCCATACTTGCTTCAGCCATACTTGCTTTTGTACACTTTAGTAGAAAGAATACAGATCCACAGGTCCTCAGTATATAAAAAAAAAAGCCAAATAAAAAAAAAGAACAAGTTGAAAATGTTGTCTTACATCTTCGGGAAGATTATCGCTTTTTTTTTTTAATGCTGGTAGGATGGAAAAAAAAATAGACTGGTCTTTCAGTCTGTCAGTCTATATATATATATATAATCACCTATCTTAAAAATGCTATGCACTTTAGTCGCATTTGAAATGTAATGATTATATTAGGGACCATGATCTTCCTTCCAGCTAGTGCAAAGGTTATGTTTAACTTCTAAGAAAATGTATAAATGCTTGGATTTCATCTCATACGTATTAATAGCACACCCAAGGGAGAGAATCAAATTAAAGAACGCTTTTATGCAAGCGCCTTATTAGCGTAATGAGGAGAACGTGAGGTGTATGCCATGAAAACTCTTGTAATCTCCATGTCATAGTGATCTGAATAGCTGATCAAATATCAGCTTAAAGGGGGCATAGAAGACTCAGTGGGAATGTTTATGTAACAATTTCTGAAATTCAGCTGACTTGATTCAATCATTTTAATACTCTGATGTCCAGAATCATATTTCCCTACTCATCAAAAACAAAGTAAACTGTGGTCCCTAATTTCTATTTTCTTCTAGATCTACTGAGCCCACATATGAAGGCTTATTACCTCAGCTCCCACAGAACAATGATTAAATAATATTTAAATAGTCTCAGAGAGTCTATATACAAAACCATTACTTCAGCTCTTGTCAGGTATAATTGCAAATCATGAACTGAGTTTAGAGTCTAACTTTTTAAATGAGGTCTTTACTTTCACTGTCTGAGTTTTTACAGACATGACAATCAGTCACCAAAGCCTGTACCTTACATTTTAGGATTTTAAAATGTTATATTCCTAACTATTTAACATCTCTAAATGCTTCTGAAATTGTTCTACAAAGATAAGCTAAAATCAGTACAGGGGAAATTAAAAAGTTTGTAAAATGATGTAGTTATTTTAAGTTTGGCTTAACCAAACAGGGTATTACGTAAGGAAGGGCAAAGCAGATGGCTGACTTTACCCTTTTTAAATCAATAATCCGCATAATAGGCACTAAGGCCCAGATTCACGTAGAATCGCTGCGGCGTAACGTATCGTAGATACGTTACACCGCCGCAAGTTTTCATCGCAAGTGCCTGATTCACAAAGCACTTGCATGAAAACTCACGCCGGCGGCCTCCGGCGTAAGCCCGCGTAATTCAAAGGGGCGTGTGCCATTTAAATTAGGCGCGCTCCCGCGCCGGACCTACTGCGCATGCTCCGTTTTGAAATTCCCGCCGTGCTTTGCGCGAAGTGACGTAATTTTTTCGAACGGCGACGTGCATAGCGTACTTTCGTATTCCCAGACGTCTTGCGCAAGAACAAAAAAAATTCACATTTCGACGCGGGAACGATGGCCATACTTTATACAGCACATACGTGGGCTGTGTAAAGTTAGGGCAGCAAAAACGACTACTAACTTTGCAACGGGAAACTAGACTAGCAGCGACGTAGCGAACGCGAAAAACCGTTGTGGATCGCCGTAACTACTAATTTGCATACCCGACGCTGGTTTACGACGAAAACTCCCCCCAGCGGCGGCCGAGGTATTGCATCCTAAGATCCGACAGTGTAAAACAATTACACCTGTCGGATCTTAGGGCTAACTATGCGTAACTGATTCTATGAATTAGTCGCATAGTTAGGAAGACCCTAAAACAGAGATACGACGGCGTATCAGGAGATACGCCGTCGTATCTCTTTTGTGAATCTGGGCCTAAATTACTGTTTGTCCATGGTATAAACACCCATGTTCAATTCATTCATGTGAGCACTTGACAAAGAACAGTAAAAAAGAAGGACTACAATGCCCAAGTGTTAAAATACTTAAAGTCGTAGAAAAATCATCTTTTGAACTTGCCTATAACAAAGCTCACCTGTAGGTACAGAAAATATATCTCCTAAACTTGCAGTGCTAAGGAGATATTCACACTGGATGCATTAAGTAGCGTCACCAACGCATGTATTCCGAAGGGAGGGCATACCGTGTTGGACCTTCAGAGCTCCATGCTGGAGCCGAGGGCTCCTGCGTGGGAGTGACATCATCGTGGCCCCATACAGCCAGAGCCTGTGAACCCAGAAAGAAGACCGGGAGAAGATGGAAGCCCTGCCAGCGGTGACAGCACATCACTGGAGGGCTTAATTTCAAGGTAGTATTTCATAATGTGCTAGTTTGCGATGCATACTTGCACATTATGCCATTGTCTTTTTTTTTCTTACGTGCCACAGTTTACTACCGCTTTAAGTAAATTCTCACATGCATGCATGGGTGCCAGGCTAAGCAGAAATCAATCAACCTACAAGTTAATTGTTGGCATGAAGCCTAATGACTTGAAGGAGTTTGATGAAAACACGGAACGTGCACACAAACTTAATACTGGGGCTATTGGGGTTACTAGGGGAGAAGTTCAGAGAGAATCACAGGAAGGTATCAGCTCACTATGATTTTTGGAAAGATCAACAAATATTTTTTGACTTCATGAACAGATATAACAAAATGCTTCCAAAGATATATTTACTTTACAACTGACATTTCAATTTTGAGTAAATGCTGAGTGAATGATTGGAGCATCGTTTTACATTTCTAGGGATTTCTAAGGCCAACACTCTTAGGCTACTTTCACACTGGGGGGGCATTAGCAGTAAGGCGCCGCTAATTTTAGCGGTAAGACGCCGCTAATTTTAGCGGCACTTTCACTGTTGTTATAGCAGCACTTTTCAGTCGCTAGTAGGGCGATGTTAAACCCCGCTAGCAGCCGAATAAAGCTTTAAAAGTGCCCATAAAGTGATGCTGCTGAAGCAGCGGTGCACAGTGGATGCCATTCCAATGACAGGGGCGGTGGAGATACATCGCTCTTGCACTGCCCAAAAGATGCTGCTTGCAGGACTTTTTTTAACGTCCTGCAAGCGCACCGCTCCAGTGTAAACGCACTCGGGCTCTCACACTGGGGTTGCAGGGGAGGCGTTTTTCAGGTGCTTTACAGGTGCTATGTTTAACCTAAAAGTATCAGAAAAATGCTGAAGTGTGAAAGGGATCTAACAGAGGTCATAAAGTAAATATGTTAAAATGTTTATTTACCTTAATGCATGCCCTGCATTTAGGTTAAATACACCCCACTAATTCTTCCTTCCTCCTCCCTTCTTAAACACTCACTTTCAAAGTACTCACTGAGTTCTCTCTTGATCCAGTGATGTGTCTATGTGCAGCGGCAATGCTCTCTCTTCCTCTTCTCATAAGCTACACTGATAGCACCAAGAGCCATTGGCTCCTGCTACTGTCAGTCAAATTTTGTGAGGGGAGAGTGGTGAGGGGGCGTGGTCAATGGTCGTGGCTTGGGATCATGCCCCTTAGCACACAGCTTGATAAGGGGGCATTTAGAGAAGAGAAAGAACAGACAATGCCAGCAGAAGACTGAAAACGAGAAGGTAAATCTTTGCTCTGTGTCCTGTCCTTGCACAGAGCAGGTAAATATAACAACTATTTTATTAACCACTTGCTGCCCAGCTGCCATCACTATACTGCTGCAGGTGGGCAAGTTCCCACTAACCGTGTCTTTGAGCGGGATAGCAGGTGCCCGCTGCACCGCGGGGGGTGCCGATGCTCGTGATTGGCAGTCGCAATGACCTCTGGCCATGAGCGATTGTGGGCATGAGAGGCAGAACAGGGACATGTGTGTGTAAACACACAAATCCCTGTTCTGTTCTGTGAGGAGAGACAGATCGTGAGTTCCACAATCTGTCATTTCCTCTAGTTCAGTCCCCTCCACCCACAGTTAGAAACACACTAGGGAACACAATTAACCCCTTGATCGCCCCTAGTGTTAACCCTTTCCCTGTCAATGACATTTTTACAGTAATCAGTGCATTTTTATAGCACTGATCGCGGTTTAAATGCCAATGGTCCCAAAAATGTGTCAAAAGATTCCAATGTGTCCGCCATAATGTCGCAATCCCGATAAAAATCACAGATCGCCGCCATTACTTGAAAAAATAGATAAATAATAAAAATGCTATAAATCTATCCCCTATTTCGTAGACACTATTACTTTTGCGCAAAACAATCAATATACGCTCTTTGGGATTTTTATTACCAAAAACATGTATTTAGTATCTTTTTAACTATATATACTAGCCTGCAACTTTGCAGAGGTTGTTGAGAATGAGTTTAACTTATCCTTTTCAATTTTCATTTAAAGTGTTACCAAACTCTATAACAGTAACATTTTGAACAGTGTGTAATGCCGCGTACACACGATCATTTTTCGGGTTGTAAAAAACAAAGTTTTTTAAAAATTTCATTCAAAATGATCGTGTGTGGGCTTCAGACCATTTTTCGGGTTCTGAAAAACGTCCAATTTTTTTTTCGAACATGCTCTATTTTTTCACAATGTTATAAATGATGTCGTTTGTCGGGTTGTAAAAAATGTTTCTTATACTCACCGTAGAACCTAATGCTGCGTACACAGGATCATTTTTCGGCCCACACACCATTGTTTTAAAAAAATGCTCTAGCAAAGCGCGGTGACGTACAACACGTACAACGCCACTATAAAGGGGAAGTTCCATGCGGGTGACGCCACCCTTGGGGCTGCTTTAGCTGATTTCCTGTTAGTAAAAGACGATTCACGCTTTTCTGTCTGTTACAGCGTGATGAATGTGCTTACTCCATTACAAATGGTAGTTTTACCAGAACGAGCGTTCCCGTCTCATAACTTGCTTCTGAGCATGCGCAGGTTTTTAACGTCGTTTTAGCCCACACACGATCATTTTTTACAATCCGAAAAACGTCATAGTTTAAAACGTCTTTAGAAAATGCAGCATGTTCGAGAAAAAAAATGTGTCATTTTTCAGAACCCGTAAAAATGATGTGAAACCCACACACGATAATTTTAAATTTGCAATGTATGTGAAAATTCAGCGCAGGTCTATAGATATAATAAATAATGACGTGATGTCAAAATCTATTAGTGTATAGCTGCTGCAGCAAAAAATGTTAGATGAACAAATGATACAAATTAAAAAGAATGATTGCTGCGCTGCTAATATGGTAGACGTGTGTACATCATTACTGACATGATATAGTGAACAATAATACACATCACAAGAAAAGTGCTTATGTGCTAATAAATACAAAAGTGAAATAGTGCACAGAAAAATATAAAGTCCATATAGCTATGATTTGCTAGATGTTGATTAAACGTGACAAATCTTCATATAAGCACCGAGTTGTGTTGAAAAGAAAATCCACACTGAGTGAAAAGCAGCTGATTGAAGCACCTCCACCTTAGGTAAAATTTCCTGCTTACCGAACACCAATTAATAAATCGCATGTAGTACTGATAGGTAACCTCCGTTCCCCAGCTAGGTTCTTCCACACCAGATGAAAACAATTGGTAGTCCTTAGCCAGAACGCACTCATGCGTTACACCCAGAGGTAAAAACAAGAAGGGCAAACATAGGGTAGTACTGCTAACACAGCGATTTATTGAAAAAATAAAATTTATGCACTCACATATCCAAAATAGTAAGTTGGCGTGTGTTTAAAATGTAAAGCCGGCCGGCTTGTATAATCCGCTCGTTCCTTCCGGATAGTCGCGGGCAAACAATGATGACGTCAGCACGCCGTTCCTCCCTACGCCGTTTCGTCAGTAGAATGACATCTTCCAGGGGCACGAGCGGCGTGCTGACTCGCCACTATTTATGTGCATTCAATGTCGATCGGACCGCCCAGACTTGACTTCCGGGGATCGTGGACACAGATCCGCCATTTTTGATGAGGGATCCTATACCTAATAGTATATATCCCAACTACAATTGGGTGATGATGCTGGCAATAATTCCCAAAGCTGAATTAGATCAAACTATGTGGCAGCTAATCACTTATGGCTAAAATATACAAAGAAGTAAAATGTCATACGGTCATTCACATTAATCAGATTAATCAGACATAAATTATGTGCCGCAGACATTTCAACATTAAAAAATACCTAAATTAAAGGTATAACTTAATATGAGGACACATTCAACTTGAACTTGATACAGGTGCACGCACTTATTAAGGTGCAGATCCCATATCTATTGTTGGTTGACAGTGTGACATCATGAATATAAAATATAAAATCAAATCATGAATCGAATCATGACTATCTATATATAAAATAAAAAGTCGAATCTGAGGAGGACCCATATTAATGAATCCACCTATGGTCCGATTATACACCCTTCAAAATTGTCCGATCATATATGGCAGAAAAACGATCGGAACTATGAAGGAAATTTTCCAAAATTTTAAAATTAGTTAAAAAAATTCGCAAATTAACAATATATCAAAATAGAGCCGTACTGGCACACATATGGTGTACTGCTAGGAACAGAAAAATGGTAAATTAGAAAAAGAAAAAGAAAAAAAAGTTAAAAAGAAAATACTACAAAAGGAGATGTATCCATAGGGAAGTCCTGATACCCCGGATGTCAAGTCAGGTTCACAGCATATATTTCAAAAGATGATATTATGCATTCCTATTCCGAAATGGTCTAACTATTGTCAATAAAAGCGTTGACATCAACGTCTATATTTAATCCATATGGGGTATATGTGCGGACACGGTGTATCCAGGCCATTTCTAGCCTAGAAAGTTCTCTTACTAGAGAACCACCTCTCCAATGGGCATCATATTTATCTATGCCCAGGAATAACGTTCCCTCAGGATTCCTATTGTGACACAAATCGTAATGATGCGATACTGAGTGATTTGGGAACCCTGATCGTATATTGGTTACATGTTCTCCCAATCTAACCTGCATGGACCTCTTGGTTCGGCCTATATACTGCAGCCCACAAGGGCACTGCAGCAAATAGACCACACCCGTTGAGCTGCAGGTGATGAATGGTTCGATGGTGTGCTCTCTCAACGTGCTAGTTGACACAAACTTCAGAGTTTTTTTAGATGCAACTTTATTTAATGTGCAGATTTGACATCTGCGACATTGATGGTATCCAGAGATACCCCTCTGAAAAAAAGAGACCTTTTTCGTGGGTGGATCAACAACATTAGGTGATATTTTGTCCCTTAGTGAGGGGACACCTCTGAATACAATCTGGGGGTTAGCAGGGAGAAAAGTGCTAATTAACCTGTCACTACCCAGCAAATGCCAATGCTTTTTAATAATCTTCTTGATAAGGTAATGCTGGGTAGAATAACTGGTAACAAATGGTATAATGGGGCCCTCCCTGCGTGACCTAATAGAGGAATCTAAAAGTTTAGAGCGGTCAATATCAGCAACCTCTTTCCTTACAGTATCTAAGTCACTAGGTTCATAACCCTTCTCAACTAGTCTAATTTTAAGGACTTCAGATTGAGTTTGGTAATCTTCAAGAGACGTGCAGTTCCTCCTCATTCTGATGAATTGGCTCTTGGGTACAGAATTGAGCCAGTTTTTATGGTGGCAACTCCCCACCGGAATGAAGGAGTTCCTGTCAGTCTTCTTGAAGTATGTTTTTGTTTGAAAACTACCTTCCTTCTTATTGATGGTAAGGTCAAGAAAGTTGATTGTTTCTTTATCCATCTCATGAACGAGATGGATCCCCCTATTGTTGTTATTTAGGGAACCTATAAACTCATCGAGTTGGGGCCCAGTGCCATTCCATAGGAGGAGGATGTCGTCGATATACCTCGCCCACAACAGAATGTGTGGGTTCCGGTCCTTGTAGACGACATCCTCCTCCCATTTAGCCATGAATAAGTTGGCAAGACTCGGCGCATATTTTGCGCCCATGGCGACACCTCTAATTTGCTGGTAGTAATTTTGATTGAACCAGAAATAATTGTGTCCGGCAGCGTATTCCAAAAGTTCAATCAAATAATCTCTCTGTACTTGAGGTACATCAGAGAGAGCATCTAGATAGTATTTGACAGCTGATATACCCAACTTATGTGGAATAATGGTATATAATGAACTTACATCAGCCGTCACCAGCCAGGTATCATCACTAGGCTGAATCTGAGACAGCATATTGATAACCTGCTTGGTGTCTTTCAAATATGATGGCATCTGTTGGACCAAGGGTTGTAGGAAATGGTCAATATACTTGCCCACCCTGGACGTAACCGAGTCTATGCCACTGACTATCGGGCGTCCAGGGGGGCAAGTAAGACTTTTATGGATCTTTGGCAAACAGTAGAGAATTGGAGTTCTAGGTGCCCTAGGAATAAGAAATTCCCGTTCTTTCTCACTTAGTATACCTAGATCAAAGCCTTTCTTAATTAACACCTCCAATTCATTTTGGTATAGATTCACTGGGTTACCCCTAAGGAGTGAATAGGTATTTCGATCATCAACCAATTTCATGGTGCCTTCGATATAGTTCGAACGGTCCATGACAACAATGCCTCCTCCCTTGTCCGCTGGGCGGATGACCAATTGGCTATTATTACATAGGGAGTCAAGACCCTTAATTAGTTCTTGGTCCATTTTATGATTGGTTACCTTGATGGTTTCCAAATCCCTGAGTACCACATCCCTAAAGACCCTAAGGGATGGTGCCAGCGTCCCTGGAGGGTTCCATGTGGATGCATTAGCCAACCCTGAATGGATAGAGGAATGTTGAGTTATAACTCTATCTTGATTAGGGAGGCCAGCGAAATATCGCTTGATGTTAATTTTCCGTATATAACGATGAACGTCCATATACGTGGAAAATTTATTCATTTTTTTCGGGGGGGCAAATTTGAGTCCTCTGTCCAACAATGACAGTTCCGGTTGTGTCAAAGTGTGGGAACTCAAATTATAAATGCCCAAATCCCCTACATCCTTTGTTTCTTTGGGTCTTGTTCGCCTCCCCCCTCTGCACCCTCTTTGTTTTCTACTGGTCTTTTCACACCGTGATTGACCCTGGGAAAACCCCATTGATCGTTGGTACGAGTGCCTAGTTGGTCTAAAGGGAAATCTCTTGAGGGGCCTAGCCTATAAAGTTCCTGAATCTGGTTAGCCCTTTCATAGTCTAATTGACTGGTATTGCGTGGTCCATCTCTATCTCTTAATGGATAAAATTGGTTTCTCACATCTGTGTCACTGTCATCATCATAGTCGTCTCCACCTCTACCTGTATGGTGACGAATAATTCCCAATAATTACCATCAAGAACACAACTCGGGTTGGGTCAAACCATCTCATGGTAAATATGTGGGTAACACAGAACGTAATGGAAGTACTTATTACCAGGGCCAACATCACCATTATAGTGACTCCCCAAGGAGAGAAAGAGGCAATGCAAGAAATGGTGCTGAAGGCCATTATTATGGCCCCAATCAGGGACCTACAAGTCACCATGGTATTCGTCACCATACAGGTAGAGGTGGAGACGACTATGATGATGACAGTGACACAGATGTGAGAAACCAATTTTATCCATTAAGAGATAGAGATGGACCACGCAATACCAGTCAATTAGACTATGAAAGGGCTAACCAGATTCAGGAACTTTATAGGCTAGGCCCCTCAAGAGATTTCCCTTTAGACCAACTAGGCACTCGTACCAACGATCAATGGGGTTTTCCCAGGGTCAATCACGGTGTGAAAAGACCAGTAGAAAACAAAGAGGGTGCAGAGGGGGGAGGCGAACAAGACCCAAAGAAACAAAGGATGTAGGGGATTTGGGCATTTATAATTTGAGTTCCCACACTTTGACACAACCGGAACTGTCATTGTTGGACAGAGGACTCAAATTTGCCCCCCCGAAAAAAATGAATAAATTTTCCACGTATATGGACGTTCATCGTTATATACGGAAAATTAACATCAAGCGATATTTCGCTGGCCTCCCTAATCAAGATAGAGTTATAACTCAACATTCCTCTATCCATTCAGGGTTGGCTAATGCATCCACATGGAACCCTCCAGGGACGCTGGCACCATCCCTTAGGGTCTTTAGGGATGTGGTACTCAGGGATTTGGAAACCATCAAGGTAACCAATCATAAAATGGACCAAGAACTAATTAAGGGTCTTGACTCCCTATGTAATAATAGCCAATTGGTCATCCGCCCAGCGGACAAGGGAGGAGGCATTGTTGTCATGGACCGTTCGAACTATATCGAAGGCACCATGAAATTGGTTGATGATCGAAATACCTATTCACTCCTTAGGGGTAACCCAGTGAATCTATACCAAAATGAATTGGAGGTGTTAATTAAGAAAGGCTTTGATCTAGGTATACTAAGTGAGAAAGAACGGGAATTTCTTATTCCTAGGGCACCTAGAACTCCAATTCTCTACTGTTTGCCAAAGATCCATAAAAGTCTTACTTGCCCCCCTGGACGCCCGATAGTCAGTGGCATAGACTCGGTTACGTCCAGGGTGGGCAAGTATATTGACCATTTCCTACAACCCTTGGTCCAACAGATGCCATCATATTTGAAAGACACCAAGCAGGTTATCAATATGCTGTCTCAGATTCAGCCTAGTGATGATACCTGGCTGGTGACGGCTGATGTAAGTTCATTATATACCATTATTCCACATAAGTTGGGTATATCAGCTGTCAAATACTATCTAGATGCTCTCTCTGATGTACCTCAAGTACAGAGAGATTATTTGATTGAACTTTTGGAATACGCTGCCGGACACAATTATTTCTGGTTCAATCAAAATTACTACCAGCAAATTAGAGGTGTCGCCATGGGCGCAAAATATGCGCCGAGTCTTGCCAACTTATTCATGGCTAAATGGGAGGAGGATGTCGTCTACAAGGACCGGAACCCACACATTCTGTTGTGGGCGAGGTATATCGACGACATCCTCCTCCTATGGAATGGCACTGGGCCCCAACTCGATGAGTTTATAGGTTCCCTAAATAACAACAATAGGGGGATCCATCTCGTTCATGAGATGGATAAAGAAACAATCAACTTTCTTGACCTTACCATCAATAAGAAGGAAGGTAGTTTTCAAACAAAAACATACTTCAAGAAGACTGACAGGAACTCCTTCATTCCGGTGGGGAGTTGCCACCATAAAAACTGGCTCAATTCTGTACCCAAGAGCCAATTCATCAGAATGAGGAGGAACTGCACGTCTCTTGAAGATTACCAAACTCAATCTGAAGTCCTTAAAATTAGACTAGTTGAGAAGGGTTATGAACCTAGTGACTTAGATACTGTAAGGAAAGAGGTTGCTGATATTGACCGCTCTAAACTTTTAGATTCCTCTATTAGGTCACGCAGGGAGGGCCCCATTATACCATTTGTTACCAGTTATTCTACCCAGCATTACCTTATCAAGAAGATTATTAAAAAGCATTGGCATTTGCTGGGTAGTGACAGGTTAATTAGCACTTTTCTCCCTGCTAACCCCCAGATTGTATTCAGAGGTGTCCCCTCACTAAGGGACAAAATATCACCTAATGTTGTTGATCCACCCACGAAAAAGGTCTCTTTTTTTCAGAGGGGTATCTCTGGATACCATCAATGTCGCAGATGTCAAATCTGCACATTAAATAAAGTTGCATCTAAAAAAACTCTGAAGTTTGTGTCAACTAGCACGTTGAGAGAGCACACCATCGAACCATTCATCACCTGCAGCTCAACGGGTGTGGTCTATTTGCTGCAGTGCCCTTGTGGGCTGCAGTATATAGGCCGAACCAAGAGGTCCATGCAGGTTAGATTGGGAGAACATGTAACCAATATACGATCAGGGTTCCCAAATCACTCAGTATCGCATCATTACGATTTGTGTCACAATAGGAATCCTGAGGGAACGTTATTCCTGGGCATAGATAAATATGATGCCCATTGGAGAGGTGGTTCTCTAGTAAGAGAACTTTCTAGGCTAGAAATGGCCTGGATACACCGTGTCCGCACATATACCCCATATGGATTAAATATAGACGTTGATGTCAACGCTTTTATTGACAATAGTTAGACCATTTCGGAATAGGAATGCATAATATCATCTTTTGAAATATATGCTGTGAACCTGACTTGACATCCGGGGTATCAGGACTTCCCTATGGATACATCTCCTTTTGTAGTATTTTCTTTTTAACTTTTTTTTCTTTTTCTTTTTCTAATTTACCATTTTTCTGTTCCTAGCAGTACACCATATGTGTGCCAGTACGGCTCTATTTTGATATATTGTTAATTTGCGAATTTTTTTAACTAATTTTAAAATTTTGGAAAATTTCCTTCATAGTTCCGATCGTTTTTCTGCCATATATGATCGGACAATTTTGAAGGGTGTATAATCGGACCATAGGTGGATTCATTAATATGGGTCCTCCTCAGATTCGACTTTTTATTTTATATATAGATAGTCATGATTCGATTCATGATTTGATTTTATATTTTATATTCATGATGTCACACTGTCAACCAACAATAGATATGGGATCTGCACCTTAATAAGTGCGTGCACCTGTATCAAGTTCAAGTTGAATGTGTCCTCATATTAAGTTATACCTTTAATTTAGGTATTTTTTAATGTTGAAATGTCTGCGGCACATAATTTATGTCTGATTAATCTGATTAATGTGAATGACCGTATGACATTTTACTTCTTTGTATATTTTAGCCATAAGTGATTAGCTGCCACATAGTTTGATCTAATTCAGCTTTGGGAATTATTGCCAGCATCATCACCCAATTGTAGTTGGGATATATACTATTAGGTATAGGATCCCTCATCAAAAATGGCGGATCTGTGTCCACGATCCCCGGAAGTCAAGTCTGGGCGGTCCGATCGACATTGAATGCACATAAATAGTGGCGAGTCAGCACGCCGCTCGTGCCCCTGGAAGATGTCATTCTACTGACGAAACGGCGTAGGGAGGAACGGCGTGCTGACGTCATCATTGTTTGCCCGCGACTATCCGGAAGGAACGAGCGGATTATACAAGCCGGCCGGCTTTACATTTTAAACACACGCCAACTTACTATTTTGGATATGTGAGTGCATAAATTTTATTTTTTCAATAAATCGCTGTGTTAGCAGTACTACCCTATGTTTGCCCTTCTTGTTTTTACCTCTGGGTGTAACGCATGAGTGCGTTCTGGCTAAGGACTACCAATTGTTTTCATCTGGTGTGGAAGAACCTAGCTGGGGAACGGAGGTTACCTATCAGTACTACATGCGATTTATTAATTGGTGTTCGGTAAGCAGGAAATTTTACCTAAGGTGGAGGTGCTTCAATCAGCTGCTTTTCACTCAGTGTGGATTTTCTTTTCAACACAACTCGGTGCTTATATGAAGATTTGTCACGTTTAATCAACATCTAGCAAATCATAGCTATATGGACTTTATATTTTTCTGTGCACTATTTCACTTTTGTATTTATTAGCACATAAGCACTTTTCTTGTGATGTGTATTATTGTTCACTATATCATGTCAGTAATGATGTACACACGTCTACCATATTAGCAGCGCAGCAATCATTCTTGATAATTTTAAATTACATTTTTTTAAAACTTCATTTTTTTCATGGCAAAAAATGATCGTGTGTACGCTGCATAAGAGTTTAATCCTTTGCATTGTGTATAAAGGCTGTTTGATCCTGTCTCTCTGATCCTCCTTTTCATCAACTGTCTCCAAAAATTAACCTGATATTTACAGAGCCAGGGGACAGCTGCACATGCTCAGTTTTGTGTGTATTGCTAGATAGTTTTTTTTTTCTTGGGAGAGTGCGTGTGATCAGCACAGGGCCAATCAGAACTGTCCAGACATGTCCAGACAGAGGATCAGGGGAGAATAAAAACTCCTCTTACAAGCTTTACTAGGAACTGATAGAAGTCACAAGGCTGCTATATACCGTTGATTTGAAAAGGTATTTATCAGTTTATATTTACTAAAATAATTGCATTTCTATGTTCTGTGGGAGACCAGATATAGTGAATGCATGTTCTGGGTTTAGTAGCACTTTAACTGAACTTATGAATGAGCAATGGTCTATTGTGGACTGTAGAGACAAGAAAATTTGAAAGAAGTAGAAGGACATTTTTACTTGAGCAATTGAAATTCTAAGTGAAACACTATGAAAGTGTTTTTGGTTTGGGAAAAATACTATACACATTGTATTGTGCATGTTATAGCCACAGAAAGCTGTTTCTATTTCTGGAATGCCATTCAAGTACCAGGCCTGGATGAAATTTGAAGGGCTTTGGAACAAAATTAGTTAACTCAAAAATGGCAAGATAAAATACTCTGACAAACAATTTTTCTAAATTTTCATATGCACATTTAAAAAACATTACATTTCTTAATCTTAACCACACTCATATATAAATGTGCAGTAGAAATTATTAAACAAGTTTTGAGACATGAAATACCGATTCGAAAATACTAAGTTATGAAATATAGTTTTAATATTTTAACATTAAAAGGCACAACAAATATTTATCCCAAATAGTTTTCTTCAACAAAGAAAAATTTAAGTATAATAGATTATATTATGAAAAATGTAGATCTCATGGAAATAGTAACAAATATTATCTTCATCAAGGACATATTAATTAGCTAAATTACTCGTCATAACGTTCAATATAACAAAATATGTACCATATTTTTAGTAGTGGCTTGGCTGTCTACAGTGTGTAGAAAGTTTAGTACAAAAGTGTCACACATATCCAGTTTAGTTTCTCACTAAGGAAATCATGATTTCTTTTCAGACATCTCATTCAATATATTTGTGGAGTGCTGTCAGTCAAGTGAATTAAATTCACAGAATATAGAAAATGTTACATTCTCTGCATGTTTCTCACAACACCTATTGCTGGACCTGAGAATATGTGTTCTGTGTATGGCTGTCAATTCGTTTTAAGCAATGTACATTACATAGCTTGTTTTCATAGATTGCATAGCCTTAAACTATTTTACTCAGCATAGGATGTGCTAGTTTGTTCACTTTACTAGACAGGGTGCGATCCTTCATAAAATATTGTTTAAATATTTCAATAATATTTGCAGTGCAGATGAGATAAGAAAAGAAAATTTCAAAAGGTGCGAGAACAAGAATATTTCTGACTAATATTGTTTATAAGTTCCAAAGTGGCTTATACAACAAATTAATACAATTTATCTTCATAAAAATACATCTAAATGTTCTTGTGGCATTCTAAACAGGTCTAAAATCTATTTACTATTTGATGTGGAGCCCCATAAATTGAAAAAAATAAACGTGTTTAACGTATCTTGAGTCAGCTGAATCTTCCTTAATTTGTGCCTCACCCTATCCCTTTACTAACCTATTGCTTCTAAATCTTTCAGGTTTATTCATGGAGCAAAAATACTGAGTTATTGCTGGTGTCTGAGAGATAACCTTATGATTAGTTTGGTGTTTCTACTATTAATCACTCTGTAAAGAAAGCAGAATAGATAGTGCTCTGCTTGAGCTGTAAAAAAATACATTGTAATCTCTAGACTGTGGCTTTAGCGTGGAGGAAGTAGAGATGAAGATACAGTACAGCCTATTTGTTAAGTCTACTGCCTAGCCAATGTACACAAAATGTGATGTCACTTTAGGAACTCAAGCTATTTGTTTAATCAGCTGTTCTTCCTAAAGCTGGCAACAGATGAGTCTGTTTATTTCCATCAACCAACGGGTTGAACGAAAAAAACTGACCTGGTTCCCCCCATCCACACCAATGTCCTCCCTGCTGTACTATCGTATTCGAAAAACCAGGGAGACTTCCCTTCCATCAGAATACAGATACTCCCCATTTAACGACTTACCTGTTTAACGACTGCTCGGACTTACGACCAGCTCTTCCCACCTGAATGACGCGCTATACATCATTGTATTGTACAGTACAGTACAGAATTTTCATTTGTATTCTGTACTTATGCAAATTAAAACAATGTTATTGAGCTGGAGTTTTGTGTTTAGACCTACTTTTCACAATACAGTACAGTAGTTAAAGAATGCTTAAAATATTGATGTCTTGTGACTTCTCGTTTAGCAATCAATTTGTTTAACGACCTGGTTGTTGGAACGGAACCTGGTCATTAAGTGAGGAGTACCTGTACACTGATCAGCGCTGCAGACTTTATATACTGTATATATATATATATATATATATATATATATATATATATATATATATATATATACAGTATCCAACAGGATGGCTAAAAAGAAAGTGATCATCAATTTCTGTTCAACCCCATTGGCCATACATGGATCACAATTTGGCCAATCCTTGCTGAACTGGCTGAATTTCAATCCATGTATGGCCAGCTTAAGTGTCAGCCCAATAATTGTATTTACTTGTTTAAGTCAATAAACAATGAACTGTTGTGAATGATAACTTATGCACTTGTACATAAAAAGTGGCATCCACTTTTGATGCACCTAAGTGCATAGGTTGATTCTCACTCTTTTATATGTTTATGCGCATATTTTTGTACATTTTTATATTGGCCTTCTTTTTGTTCATTTAATGATGAAATAAGTGAGGACAAACAAAGTGATATTTCATAGTGCAGGTGCATTAGAAATGCACAAAAATAAATGTATTTTAGTGCATTTATTATTCGCTTTAAATAGATATTTTTAACACATAAACATACATAAGTGCAGTCTGTCCTAAAATATACTTAAATATGCATCAAGCAGCATGGCCTAGATACAATATAGATAACATTCCCTTAGTTGGGATGTCTGTTTGAAATGCATGCATTTCCCTGAAGGGCTTTTAGTTTTACTATGCTGCATCATGCTGTATATATATATATATATATATTATACAGTGTGTGTGTGTGTGAATCTAGAAGAAAAGCATGTGACTTAGCCTGCGCTTTTTACCATAAAAAAGGATCTATATAATCAATACATAAATAAGCACACCATGTAATAACATGGCAAATACATGGCTAAGCAGACACAGCTCTATCCAAATATACACTGAGCAAAATTATAAACGCAACACTTTTTGTGTTTGCCCCTTTTTATCATGAGCTGAACGCAAAGATCTACAACTTTTTTTTATGTACACAAATGACCTATTTCTCTCAAATATTGTTCACAAATCTGTCTAAATCTGTGTTAGTGAGCACTTCTGCTTTGCCAAGATAATCCATCTATCTCACAGGTGTGGCATATCAAGATGATGATAAGACAGCATGATTATTGCACAGGCCACTCTAAAATGTGCAGCTTTATCACACAGCACAATGCCACAGATGGCAGATGGCAAAACAGCGTATATGGCATTGTGTGGGTGAGCTGTTTGCTGATGTCAACATTGTGGATCAAGTTACCCATGGCGAAGGTGGAGTTATGCCGCGTACACACGATCGGTTTGTCTGATGAAAATGGTCTGATGGACCGTTTTCATCAGACTAACCAATTGTGTGTGGTCCCCATCGGTTATTTATCCATCGGTTATTTATCCATCGGTTAAAAAACTAGGAACTTGTTTTAAAATTATCTGATGGTTAACTAACCGATAGAAAAAAACGATCGTCTGTGGGATACCTACGTACGGTAAAAATACACGCATGCTCAGAATCAAGTCGACGCATGCTCGAAAGCATTGAACTTCATTTTCTCAGCACGTCGTTGTGTTTTATGTCACCGCGTTCTGAAACAATTGTTTTTTTTAACTAATGGTGTGTAGGCATGACTGATGAAAGTCAGCTTCATCGGACATCTGATGAAAAAATCCATCAGACCGATTTCATCGGATGAACCGATCGTGTGTACAGGGCATAATGATATAGGCAGGCATATGCTATGGACAACGAACACAGGTGCATTTTATTGATGGAATTTTGAATGCACAGATATACCGTGACGAGACCCCGAGGCCCATTATTGTGCCATTCATCCACAACTCACCTTATGTTGCAGCATGATAATGCACGGCCCCATGTTGCAAGGATCTGTACACAATTCCTGGAAGCTGAAAACATCCCAGTTCTTGGATGGCCAGCATACTCACTGGATATGTCACCCATTGAGCATGTTTGGGATGCTCTGGATTAGGGGTGAGCTTCGAATTCGAGTCAAACTCATGTTCGACTCGAACATTGCCTGTTCGCCTGTTCGGCGAACAACGAACAATTTGGGGTGTTCGCGGCAAATTCGAAAAGCCGCGGAACACCCTGTTAAAGTCCATGGGAGAAATCTAAAGTGCTAATTTTAAAGGCTAATATGCAAGTTATTGTCCTAAAAAGTGTTTGGGGACCTGAGTCCTGCCCCAGGGGACATGTATCAATGCAAAAAAAAGTTTTAAAAACCGCAGTTTTTTCGGGAGCAGTGAATTTAATAATGCTTAAAGCGGGAGTTCACCCGAAAAAAAAATGTTTTAACATTAGATTCATGCTCATTTTGTCAAGGGGAATCGGGTAGTTTTTTAAAAACAAAGCAGTACTTACCGTTTTAGAGAGCGATCTTCTCTGCCGCTTCCGGGTATGGTCTTCGGGACTAGGCGTTCCTATTTCATTGACAGTCTTCCGACAGGCTTCCGACGGTCCCATACATCGTGTCACGAGTAGCCTGAAAGAAGCCGAACGTCGGTGCGGCTCTATACGGCGCCTGCGCACCCACGTTCGGCTACTTTCGGAAAAAATGGCGTGGAGTTGCCCCAAAAATCCACACCAGACCCCTTATCGGAGCATGTAAGCTGGCCGGCCGCAGAAAAGAGGGGGGGACAGAGAGCGCCCCCCCCCTCCTGAACTGTACCAGGCCACATGCCCTCAACATGGGGAGGATGTCCCCATGTTGATGGGGACAAGGGCCTCATCCACACAACCCTTGCCGGGTGGTTGTGGGTGTCTGCGGGTGGGGGGCTTATCAGAATCTGGAAGACCCCTTTAACAAAGGGGACCCCCAGATCCTGCCCCCCCTATGTGAATTGGTAATGGGGTACATTGTACCCCTACCATTTCACGAAGGAAGTGTAAATAATTGTAAAAAAACACACACACCATGGAAAAAAGTCCTTTATTAAAACCAGAGACAGCCCGGCGAATGACACGGCTGGAGCTAGTGACATTTATTATATAGGTGAGGTGGGGCCACCCATCACGTGACCCCATCCCCCTCTGACGCACACTCTGCTACGTCACTTGGGAAGCCCAGGCTTCCCCCTTGCATTAGAGGGGGGCGGGGTCACATGACGGGTGGCCCCGCCTCACCTATATAAGAAATGTCACTAGCTCCAGCCGTGTCATTCGCCGGGCTGTCTCTGGTGGAGACAGGCGGCCGGCGATGCTGCGCTCTGGATCCCGGATGATCTTCTCATCGCTGGACCGGAGAGGAGATCACCCGTCGCTGGATACTGACAACGTTGGAGCCCCTGGGATCGAGAGTGGATTACTACCACTGGATTATTATATATTTTTTTAATAAATGACTTTTTTCCACGGTGTATGTGTGTGTTTTTTTACAATTATTTACACTTCCTTTGTGAAATGGTAGGGGTACAATGTACCCCATTACCAATTCACATAGGGGGGCCAGGATCTGGGGGTCCCCTTTGTTAAAGGGGTCTTCCAGATTCTGATAAGCCCCCCACCCGCAGACCCCCGCAACCACCGGGAAAGGGTTGTGGGGATGAGGCCCTTGTCCCCATCAACATGGGGACATCCTCCCCATGTTGAGGGCATGTGGCCTGGTACGGTTCAGGAGGGGGGAGCGCTCTCTCATCCCCCCTCTTTTCTGCAGCCGTGCTCAGATACGGGGTCTAGTGTGGATTTTTTGGGGTGGAGTTCCCCTTAAAATCCACACCAGACCTGAAGGATCTGGAATGGATATTTGGGGGGGACCCCACAACATATTTTTTTTTAATTGATGACGGGATTCCCCTTAATATCCATACCAGACCTGAAGGGCCTGGTAATTGAATTTGGGGGGACCCCATGCTTTTTTTTTTTATGAATGATATCTCTCTCAATTGCCGGGAGCCAACAAATTTTTTAATTACTTTTTTCCTTCAGAAATGACACTTTGTGCAGATACAGTTCTAAGTACGGGAAACATGCGCTATTTCACATGCATACTTTACAACCCCCCTAGGTACGAAATTTAAAGGAATATTTCACTTTTATTGTTTCACTTTAAGCATTATTAAATTCACTGTTCCCGAAAAAAAGGTAGTTTTTAAAACTTTTTTTTGCATTGATACATGTCCCCTGGGGCAGGACCCTTCCTTTCTCCTTCCTCGTTAAGATTCATTTTGTTGTGTCAGGTCCTCACTAGATGTGAAGAACTACCACAACATATTACCTCTTAATACTTCTGGCTGAAATCTGACAAATAACACTAGTGCAAGGCTATAGTGTCCAGGTAACAGAAAAACCTGTTCACCTTTGCAAAGCATTCATTATACCATGACACCAGCTGTTGTTCTTTGCCTCACAAATGAAGCAAAACCTCCTCTTGTTTTTTGTACTTGTTTACTCTCTGCCTCCCACTGATTTTTCTTTTGTTTGCTCTAGTTGACTCCTCTTCCCTTCTCCCTCCTATGTTTTCCAGAAGTGACCCTTTAATATTTAAGCTTAGTTCTAGGATTTTCCTCATTACCTGATGTTTCCTAATTGAGCTGTTTTTAAGATATCCTAGATGTGACAGTCTGATCTCAATGTTATGTTATATTAATATTTTTTATAAGGCTGTCACTGTGGCTAATTCAGTATTGATTTATTTCTCTGTGTATGTAAAATATTGATTTCTTATGTAAAGAATTAACACAAAAAAGTAATCTCGGGTTGTATATGTATCATGTCGCCAATACTCTAAATTATTATTATTAACTTCATATTAATCACTGAGCAATGACAACGTTTTACACTTTTGACTGTATAAACCTTTAGCTGTAGAAATGCAATCCTTTGAAACTTTTTTAATAGTGTCTTTTCCTGGTTTGTAAAATGCCCTTGACCTAGGCAGAGAAAACAGAGTAGGATAAAAACATATAATTTGCCAGATTTACATTCAGCATCAGAACACAAAGAGTAGGAAGCCTTCAAGTCAGCCACAAGGTTCTCAGTAGCTTAGGTAAAATAACTTCTTATGCTTTAAAGTGGTTGTAAAGGCAAAAAACCTTTTGTTTGCAGCGCCATCCGTAAACACTCCTAAATACATACCTTAGCCCAGTCTGGAGCCAGTGATGTCCACAAGAGCCAAGGCTCTTAATGGCTCAGATACAGCAGCAGTGACAAGGTAGTGGGGAGCAGGGCCGAGCCCTACTCTGTGTGCGGGCCTTATGAACACACAGAGCAGGGCTCTGGAGCGAGTTTGCATGAGTGGCTTGCTATGGGGGCACTCGACTTGGGGGTGGAGCCCAGAATGCCGGCAGGGAATGCACAGAGCAGGTAAGTATGACATGTTTTTTATTTTAATAACATAAAAAAATCCACCCTTACAATCACTTCAAGCCCCTTATAAACAGTTGTCTAGTGAAGTTCTCTGGAAAGTAGGTAAAATGTTGATAATATATTCCAATCTAGCATACAATATGATGTTCACTCCAAGTAAAGTATTGCTTTCAAACTGTTTTGCAATTTTCAGTGAAAGATTGTATTGACTAAATTGGGGTTCCACAGCGCTAGAACCATATAGGGTCTGGGATTAAAAGTATAATTTCGGTCTTTGCAGATGACACTAATCTATGCAGTGGATTAATGTCCTCAATTTACAAGCCAACCTCAATACAATAATTAGGCAACTAACTGGCAAATGAGGTTTAATGTTGATAACTGTAAAGTTATGCACTTGGGGGCTAAGAATATGCATGCATCATACATACGAGGGGGAGTACACCTGGGGGAATCCATAGTGGAGAAGGACCATAAGCTCAATAATAGCATGCAATGCCAAGCTGTGGTTTCCAAAGCGAGCAAAGTTATTTTTTTGTATTAAGAGAAGTATGGAATGCAGTGAGAAAATATGGAAAAGTATTCCCTTTTCTTCTCTGCATCATCAACAAATATGGTCAGTATTAGAGAATAGGGATGATCCGAACACCCCCCGGTTCGGTTCGCAGCAGAACATGCAAACAGGCAAAAAATGTGTGCAAACACTGCAAAATTCTCATTTTAAAGGCTTATATGCAAGTTATTGCCATAAAAAGTGTTTGGGGACCCGGGTTCTGCCCCAGGGGAGATGTATCAATGCAAAAAAAGTTTTAAAAACTTCAGTTTTTTCAGGAACAATGATTCTAATAATGCTTAAAGTGAAACAATAAAAATGAAATTTTTCTTTATATATCGTGCCTGGGAGGTGTCCTTAGCATGCCCGTAAGGTAGCGCATCTCTCCCATGTTTATAACAGTACCACATAAAAATTAAATTTCTAAAGCAAAAAAAATAATTTAAAACTGCTTGTGGATGTAATGTATTGTCAGACCCTGGCAATATAGATAAAAATACCAAAAATACAAAATAAATGGCGTCAATGTCCCCCCCAGAATCCATACCAGGCTCTTCAGGTCTGGTATAGATATAAAGGGGAACCATGCAACACAATTTTTAAAACCATGGCGGCATGGGGGGCTCATCATACAGCAATGCACTGTGATCTCGTAGTGCATTATGGGGCGTTCCACTGCGCTAAAATTTCCCGTAAATGCCCCATTATGTTTGCTGTTCTGCGAATGGGCGAACACCGGATGTTTGAGTCGAACTTATGTTTGACCTGAACATCGAGCTCATCCCTATTAGAGAACATTTGGTGCAGCTTCTCTGGAGATCTATAACATCTAGTCAAAAGCGTGTACCCTGCTTCCTGTAGTTTCAAAGAGATAGAAGATTTATGTATGAAATAATAGATCCAGTCTCTTTGATCAACTAAAAATCCTATATTCAAATCCTAGGAAAGGATTCAATGAGTTATGACAACTCTATCAAAACAAAGCGGACTTTGTGGACATAATACGAGGCAATAATTTATAAAATATAATGTCTTTATTATAAAATGATTAAAATAACATTCAACAGACAAAGACACCCTACTAATTGACAGGGTCAACAGATACCCTATAGGATAGACATGGAAGTACGGATGTGAAATATATTGGTAAAATCCATAATGGATACAAATTGCTGTATAGACATCTCAATAGGTAGAATCCATAGACTTCTCCATGCCTTCTTGTAAAGTCTATGGATCATTGGTGGATAACCTGCCCACAAAAATTGCACAAACTCACGCTTAATTTGTCGCAGGATATTATTCGGTACTGTTACCGGTAGAGTCTGAAAAAGATACAGCACTCGAGGCAGTACATGCAGGACTTATTCTTTAAATAAAACCACAGATGTCTTTTGCAAAAAAAGACTCCGATTATGCTCCAAAATTAAAATGATTCTGGGTAGAACAAAGAAAACAAAAATTTACCAATGACCCCTGCCTCATACAAGAATGCTCTACAATCTGAAAATGACCTCTTTTATCACACTGGAGAAGATGAATGGAAAGAATGGGAGAGACAATTGGTATTTACCTTCTGTCAAAAGGCTCTGATGTAATCCCTTGCAACTTGTTACTGAGATAGTTAATCAATAGTTTTCATGGCTTCAGCATCCATTTGACACTTACATACTTGATTTATGTGTTCATACCTACAAGTCTCAGGACATGGCTTTTAAATTGTAGACGCAAAACAAGGCCCTGGATATGAGGAAGCAAGGCTGTTTTTTTATTTTTGTAGTCTAGATGAAGATGGTAGAAATATATTTATGCCACACAAGATGCAAAATGTATAATAAGTGCACATCAGTTACTGAATTCTTTATTTATGAAAGTAGGAACTCTTTTACTGTGGCTCTTATGCTGAATACCAGTAACTGTTACCATAGGTCCCCTAGTATATAACCTGTTTCAGAGCTCTTTTGAGCAGTAGAGGATGGAACTGCTTCCTTGATTTTTTTTTTTGTTATTTGTTTTAATCTAGTCCTTGGAAATCCACCAAAAATATAGGCCTAGATTCACGTAGGGCGGCGCAAGTGTGGGCGGGCGTAGCGTATCGTATTTACGCTACGCCGCCGCAACTTAGAGAGGCAAGTGCTGTATTCACAAAGCACTTGCGTCCTAAGTTACGGCGGCATTGCGTAAATGTGCCGGCGTAAGCGCGCCTAATTCAAACTGTGAAGAAGTGGGCATGTTTTATGCTAATGAATCGTGACCCGATGTCATTGACGTTTTGAACGAACGGCGCATGCGCCGTCCGTGGACGTATCCCAGTGCGCATGCGTCGGATAGAATGCCTAAGATACGTCGAACACTGCCTACGACGTGAACGTAACTTATGCACAGCCCTATTCGCGTTCGACTTACGCAAACGACGTAAAAAGATATGCTTGTTCCGATGTCCATACTTTGCATGGGCTGCGCCACCTAGAGACCTGCTTTATCTTTACACCTGCATATGTCTTACGTATACGGTTGTAACTAAATGCGACGGGCGCACGTACGTTTGTGAATCGGCGTATCTAGCTCATTTGCATATTTGACGCAGAAATCAACGGAAGCGCCACCTAACGGCCAGCGTAAATATGCACCCAAGATACGACGGCATAGGAGACTTACGCCGCTCGTATCTTGGTTAAATTTAAGCGTATCTGGTTTCCAGAATACGCTTAAATATACGCCGGCGCAAATTCGGACTTACGACGGCGTATCTACTGATACGCCATCGTAAATCTTTAAGAATCTGGCCCATAATGTTTTCTGAATCCAAACCTTATATCCTCCAATAAAGAGCCATCCACTTTCTTTGCAAAAGTAGGAAACTAGGTGTCACCAGAACCATTAAAATGTAACGTTTTCTCTCTAGGACTGTAAAGAAATTTACTGTAGTGTGAGCTCCTATATTGTCTATCTGCAATGAAAACTATACTCACCTTTGTTTTTACAGTGTCACACATGGCGTATTTAGAGAAAACCCGGAAGTACTATTAAATAACTTACTATTGATAGGTAAACCTAAGGATGTTGGCTAAGGTGCTATCCGCTTTTCAGAGAGCACATTTATTAGTATTCTGAAGACTTTTCAAAAACAATGAAATCATCTGACTGACTAATATAGCAATGCAAACACGTTTCATACCTGTCTGACTTTACAATTAAACCATCACAAAGATGCACTGCCTCAGTGACTGTTGCGAAAAGCAATCAAACAGATGATAAATAGTATATTTTTTACTTGCTGAAAGTTCACTTTCTATTTTTTATGGTTTCAGCTGTTGTTATATACAGTGTTCTGGGGAATCATCAAAAAGTTATGTGAAGCCAGCCTCAAATACCTTCACAGTAAGCATTAGAGCACCATCTAATGGTCACAATTTAAATGCTTTAAGAAGCAGAGACCCTGTTTTAGTGTTTTAGTACATTTAATAATATTACCAGAAATTCAGTTCTCACATTTGCACCTGACTGTGGGAAAAAAATAAAGAAGTAAATATTTTGCTTCATTTGCAGAAATCGTTTTTTTCCAAATATCAATTTAGGAATCTGCTTTACTGCAAACCTTTTTTTCTATCTGCTAACGTGTTTCATTTCTGTAGCATTGGACTGATCACCCATTTACAGACTGTTCCATTTAATTATAGTGACATCCAGTGGCACTCACTTTTTAATTGAGTGTTTTGAGGAAAGTGCTGTAATTTGGCTGCTTCTTCCTGTACAGTTATTTGTTTGAGAAATATATACGAGAGCAGTAATTTGCAGTGAACTTCAGCTGCAAGCGATTATATAGCTGTATTAAAAATCAAGAAATAATATTCCATTTTATGTTTATAGTCAACTATTTTATACAAGCTTCCTCATCATTGCTTCCCTTATAATCAACTTAGGGTTTATTATTAATTGTATTCTAAATTAAGTGTTAGTAAATGATGTGCATTATATGTGAATATTTTTTAGCAACTTTATTAAGTGGCAATGTGGCTTGTGTAAAGACATTTTAGCTTAATATCAGAGTCTAGGATATTACAGAAGATATACTTCAGCTAAATAGACCATTTTCTAGTATTCATTTTCTTTCTTATAGCTGCTATTTTGTATTTGGATACAAAAGCTATTTTTTGGAGTTCTCTGTAACTCTTGTTAATAACAAAGGTTGATAATAAAGAAAAATATAATTTGATTACCAAAATAAATAAGTGGTAAATGTTTGATATGATGATGGTAAAATGATGGTAGTAGATAAAGAAGATGTCAATATACTAGAACTTTTTTTTTTGTAGAATCCCAGTTACTAGTAGTGTTTGCTACCAGTTCTCTAAACTGTAATTAAAAAGTTTGATTCATGACCAAAAAAATGAGGTTATGGAATTTAAAAATGAAAGTATAGTGTAGTCTGAGAATACATCATTAATATTAACATGTTCGGTCTTTGTGATTTTATTGCCCAATTGCTTAGGAATTCTGATAGAATCTCAATTTGAGTTTGTATATTTAATGCAAATGGTGATTCACAAACAACCAGTGAGATCTCCATTAAACTTTGCACTGCCTAATTAATGAAGAAGTGTCACATATACAATATGTCACTACAGTTTTCCAGCTTAGATTTCTTGTATTTTGTGACAGCTACCAGCTAACACTTTCTCAGCAGAAATGGATGGCTTTTTTTGCCTTAGATGCTTCATGTATACAATGAGGCAATGTGTTATTAATCAAGTTGTGTAAATTAACTTTGCATTCAGCTAATTATGCATTATACATTTATCATAATAATGCAATCTTTTAATGTTTTACTTGTTCATAATACTTAAATTATACCATAGCTTTATATATATATATATATATATATATATATATATATATATATATATATATATATATATATATATATATATATATATATACACATTCCATTCCACACTCCTTAATATATGTTTGTAATTCAGTTTATCTTGTTTATTTTTCAGACAATCCAAGTGCAATCATTATATGTGCACTTCTTAAAATTTCCTCCCTCCACCAGCTATACAATTGGGGTGGTAGAGAAAATATTTGCTTCAGTCCAGCAGGTATCTTGGATCATGCTGACTGTGAGTATTATATATTTATGGTGATTAATTCTGATCTCAGTGTTTATATGCTGACTTGGAACCTGGGTGTAGGCAACACAGTATGCATCTTTTCCAGCCAGCAATCTTAAGGTAAGGGTTGACAACACACAGAGAATCAGCTTTGATGGGGAGAGAGATAAAACAACTGATGTTTTATTTATTTTTTTAAAGTAGGAAAGTTTGATTATTTTCACAAAATAAGGTCACGTGAGTTGTAGACAGTGTGAAATCAGCAGTACTGTAGATCTGTGGTGGTTTGCATTTTTCCATGGGGTAATTATAATGTTGCATCACAAAAGAAATGAGTGAAAACCTAAAATCTTCTCTGATGATTCTCCTATATAACCCCATACCTGTGTTGAAGTGTTACAATCTGCTGCAAACCAATCTGGTAGAGTTTGAAGTGCTTTTTAAAAGAGATGGGCCGAACGACCCCTTGTTCAATTCACTCCAGAACTCTCAAGCATCACAAAAGTTCGGACATGAACGACTAATCCCATTGAAGTCTAAGGGGCCAAAACAGGAACAATCAAAATTCCCTATTTTTGCAGTGCATGCATTCTGTATCAGCAGCCATTAGCATGGGGAACAAAAGCTGAGGTGTCCAGAGCCTGTCCTTGTGCCATACTCACACTGGTACTTGTTGATGGGCCTCTGCTGCATCTGCAGCAGCTGCAGAATTGCCAAACTTGAGTTCCACCTGGTAGACATGTTACAAATCAGGCAGTTTATGGGCAGTTTATTCCCGCTAATTTTCAGCCAACCAAACTGGCTGTGTATGACCACCTAAAATGGCTAGACTCTTCTGGTCTGCTTTAGAAGATCTTGCAAACCTAGGTACATGTTTAAGAAATGCTGCATCACCAAATTGAGGACATGTGCCAGGCATAGCAAAGTGTCAACTTTCCCTGTCGAAGGGCAGACCGAAGGTTAGTGCCAATATCACATACCAGCATTCCTGGCTCAAGCTTCCATGGCATGAACCACCTCTGGGCCTGACCCTGCAGAGCTGAAGTTATCTCTCCTCTGGTATGGCTGTTGTTCCCAAGACTGACCAGCTTAATCACTGCATGACATATTTTAGCTTGACTCGATGAATGACTCCTTGAACACTTAGGGGGTACTGGAGGTTCATAGGAGAGCATGAAGGAGGAGGTGGAGGTGGAGCTGACAGATCTCACATCATCACCACCAGCTGTATGGAGACGTGGCGGCAAAACAAGCTCCAGCACTAAGCCCTGTCCTGCATCCTTCCTAGTTGCAAGCAGAGTTACCCAGTGTGCTGTGAAGGAAATATATTGTCCCTGACCATTCTTGCTGGACCACGAGTCAGCAGTAAGGTGGACCTTGCGGCTGACTGCCTTGCCCAATGATGCTAAAACATTGCCTTCCATGTGATGGTACAGATCTGGAATGGCCTTACGTTAAAAGAAACTGGGAACCTGCCCTTGTGGTACAGTGCATTCTGCAAATTCACAGAAGGGTGCAGAATCCACTAGATGGAAAGGCAGGAGTTGTAAAGCCAGCAATTTTTACAAGCTGGAATGTGGGTGAAATTTGCCTACTATACTATATATACACTACAGCTGGTGGTGTGCTGCTGGCAGACATGTTGCAAGAACCTGTGACGCCCTTTGCTATACCATCATCCCTTTCGGTGGAGGCTGCTGAGAGGTCATGAGATATAGCAGGGTTACTCATGAGAGGTGAGGAGTGAGAAGGAGTGAGAAGGAGAATAATTTGGTCCCTTGTGTGTGGCTTTCAGTGTGCTCTTGCCAAGGGACTGAGTGGTAGGAGGTTAAATACCTTGTCAAGCATGTGGTACCCAAATGGCTGGTGTTTTTGCACATGTGCTGAAAAAGGCCCACACTGCTGAGCTCTGAGAAGTGGGCCAGGAGATAACAGTTCCACAATTGGATGGCATATGGTGACTGCTCTCTACTCTTCTATGATGCCTGCCTCTGGAGAACATCCTGCCTCATTGGGGTTGTTTCTCCCCTTCACTTCCCTCCTCTACCCTATCCAACACTTCATCATCAGCATCCCCTTCATCATCATCATCACTGGAGCCAACTTGGTAATATGATGCGGCTTGGGGAACATGATTGCCAATTTGTTTTTTGTCCGTATTCTTCTCTCTCTCTGTTGGCTCATGTTAGTCCCTTCCACTACCTCAGAACCAACATCTAAATCACGTAATGTCTGTCCAACCTCAAACAACAAGTGGCTGATGCTGTGTTCAAATTATTCAACTGACTCCTCCATGCATGATGCTGGGACTATGGCAGGAGTATCTGCAGACAAGGAGACAAAATTAGTGCACTAGTGCCAGCTTGAAGGGTCATAGAGGATGAGGAGGATGTTTAGTAAGCAAGTCCACCACTTTCCCTACATGCTGTGGCTAGATAGCATGGGCAACATCACTAAAAGGAGAGACAAAGGTGTCCTGCCTGAGTACGGCCCACGTCCACTTTTGCCTGTAGGCACAGAAACTACAATAGATACTGGGAAATGTGTAATTGGATGCATTTTATTGACTGAAAAGTGGTGTTTGGTGCACTTTCAATTGAGGACTGACGCTGACAGAAATGTAAAAATATTATAATTTAATTATATAATTCAATTAATATATATAAAGTATAAAAAATAAAATAAAATAGGGAGAACACGGTGTCCCAGTTAGAAAAACGGTGGCTGACAATTTTTAAAAAAGGGAGCAGGCAGGGGACAAAAAAACAAAACACGCAGCAACCAAAAAAAACGGTTAAACACTGCAAAACTACACGCTACACTGACACACTTTTCCCACACACTATACTAACAATAAACTAACACTCTGCACTCAGTCACAATAAGTGAACAGTGAACACACTAACTGCTAGTAGAAAAATGAGCCCTGCTTTATCTATCTCCGCTGCAACACACTATAAGAGCTGGCTATGAGAAGTTGGCTTTTATAGTGTGGGGTAAGACTATGAGTACTGAGCTGTGATTGGAGAAAGTAATTATCAATTTGTCCAATCAGGGCTCTGACAGTGCTAATTGGAGAAGCCTTGCAAATGACCTAATCATCCATTTAGGGCCCTAGAATGTGAACATTGTGAACATCCGCCGAGCTACCCACAAATTTGGATGTTTGCCGGACGTGTGAACAGGTGAAGTTTGGCTTGAACTGTTCGCCCATATCAACTTTTATATTAGAAATTGTGCAAGAGTTGATCACATGGTGTTCCTACATATATCCAACGCTTTTTTTCAAATACTGGTCTAGAAATGTTCAAAACACATTTTGAGGAATGCAGTGTGTTAGATACTGTGATGCCACATACACTCACACTTATTTCGGCATGTAAAAAACAGCGTTTTTTAGCATCTAGAAAAAAAGTATTTTTTTTTCCAACTTCATCATTAAAACGACGTTGCCCACACACAATCGTTTTTAAAAAATGCTCTAGCAAAGCGCGGTGACATACAACACCTACAACGGCACTATAAAGGGGAAGTTCCAATGCGGACAACGCCACCCTTTGGGCTGCTTTAGCTGATTTTGTGTTAGTAAAAGACGATTTACGCTTTTCTGTCTGTTACAGCGTGATGAATGTGCTTACTCTATTACGAATGGTAGTTTTACCAGAACGAGCACTCCCGTCTCATAACTTGCTTCTGAGCATGCGCAGGTTTTTAACGTCGTTTTAGCCCACACACGATCATTTTTTACAACCCGAAAAACAACATAGTTTAAAACGTCGTTAAAAAATGCAGCATGTTCGAATTTTTTTTTTTGACGTTTTTCAGAACCCGAAAAATGATGTGAAGCCCACACACAATCATTTTAAATGAAATTTTTTAAAAACGTAATTTTTTTCATGCCGAAAAATTATTTTGCCTTGACAGGGTGGCCAATAATGATGATAATATATATATATATATAAAATCTGCAGTGAAGTGTCATACCCTTTCAAATGCTGTTGAGTGGAAAATTGTATGGGGAGATGTCAATAGTGGCAGAGATGGACATTTAAAATGCTTTAACAGGGTGGTGAAATTGGAGACTGGCAACAGAAAATATCAAGAAAAATTGTTGTTATTTTGAAACCAAAAACAATATAATAATAGTACATCTATTCTTTTGTTTGCTAAATTGGTAGTGTTGCACTTTGATTTTCTTTACACACGACAGGAAAACATGTATGAGCAGCCAAAATATTAGGAAATATTAGGCTTTAATAACCACTTGAGATGCAATTGGAGAACAGTGCCGTGTATAAATGTGTGTGTCCTAGAATTGTTTTGAATTGGCACCCAGCCTCAATGACTCTTGGGATAAATCTGAAACTACTGTGGCCCAGCACTATGCCTGGGAGCTGAAGAGATCATCACTTAAAAAAGTTCTCTGTAACACTATGAAACTCAGTGTTTCTGCATTGTGTTTAAAGACGAAGTTCTCATGCATCATTTGTGATGTCATTGGCACTTCCTGTGAGCTCCAGCCATCATTATCCAGCCCTACCCTGCCTTTTCCAATAGCAATAGCTCAGTGAGATCGTGATAACAGCATGCAACAAATCACTGTTTTACGTGATCTGTTTCTGTGAGCCTGCATTATAATTTAATAAGATGAAAACAGAAAAAATAGGCTAACTGATAAACCAATGCTATACAATTAAGATACAGTATAAATCAATTTAAAAAGAAAAAAGTATATAATTTTCACATAAATTCCCAAATCTCAAAAAAAACATTGGAGGCTATGAATGGCATTTGCATTTACTTCTTGAGGTTCAAGTATTAACCCAAGTGTAAGCATACTGTCATACAAAAATTTTAACAAACCGCGATAATGGTAATGTAGTTCTAGTTTGTGTCTCTGCAAACCCGACTCGCTCTTATCTTAATATTATGTTAATGGTTTTTGCATATAGATTATTTTTCCTGTTTGCATTATGTTAAAACATTATAAGGGGAAAACTACTCTCAAATTAAAAGACAAACTTTCACTTTCTACTAGGATGTAAAAAATCTGCACTTATGTAATATTGAGTAAGTAAGAAGACATATGGAAATCTTTTGCAGTGTAAATTATTAAAAATTACAAACCCTTACTAAAAAAAATGGTGTTTAAAATATTCTGCAAGTTAATGTGAACCTATGCCCAGACTACATATACATTCAAGACATGGTCTGGACAAGCAGTGAAAGCACTTTAAAAATTGCCCTTGTTCACCTCTGTAGCTAAGCTAGGTAACATGGAGAAAATAATCTATAAAGTTTATAACAGAGGCAATGCAATCAAAACTTCTCTCCCATTATTGTCAATAGCAACAAAAACGTGGCAATCCACCAGCCTTCTAATGTAATCACACTGCAGGTTCTATACGTTTTAAAAAAACTGACTGAAACCAAACTTCAGAGTCTTTCTTGTAATCTTTGAGAATAAACTTTTTCACAGTACATAGGGAGGTCCACGAGGGCTTGTTGAAAAGCCTAATTACAACTTGTAAAAAATGTTTAAATACTTTAATGTCCATGTTCTGGCACAGATGTACTTTTAGAGGCGAATTTCAATGGTTTTTCCCATTTCAAGTTTAATATGATTGGCACGGCCCTTAAATAGTTCCCCATAGAATACAACTGACACAGTCTTTTAACATTGAGAGTAACAGTAACTGTCATAGAAACACTCAAAGTTATAGTGACAAATTCCACTCCAAATCTCTTGAGACTAACAGTCAGAAGCTAATATCGCAGGGAGGACTGGAACAGGGAGCATTTGTTATCTGTGCAAGTACTAATACAAAATGTTGGGCTGATGGCAGGGCCGGTACAAGGCAGGGGCGGGAGGGTCGAGTGCCCTGGGCGCAACCATTTTGCACAGGAGGGGGGGCGCAGTTCTGACACACAAGCGGCCGCCATACAAGTACACTTCTGTGTGTCATAGACAGCGCGGGCAGCGGCAGTGGGACTGTACAAACTGTGTGCCGACTAGCTGACGAGTGCGCCTCTGCTGTCCCGGTCACGAACACAGCTGTGCTGTCCGTCCTCCCCCGTTTGCTCTCCCGGCCGGGTTAACACAAGCGGCCACACTGACAGGGGAGGAAAACAGCTGTGGGCTGTGTAGTGAGAGCCGACTCGTCCTGCTTCTCCCTCTGTCAGGAGCTGCAGGATCGGAGTGGCTGACGCTGACCTGTGACAGGGAGTGAGGCAGAGGCAGAGCGGTCGTCTGTGCTTCCCCCGTCCCGTCACCCCCCCTCAGACTTCTATAGCACAGCACAGAGTGAAGTGTTCTGGCTGTATGCTACAGATCTGAGAGCGCGCCGCATACACATTCCAGAAAGGTGCAGGCAGTGTCACGGTGAACATGAGAAGGAGGGGGAGGAATTTGTGAAAAGTGGTGAGAACTCTTTAAAGGGAGGATTACAATGGTGGCTGTGGACAGACATTGGGGGGTGGGGTTGGATACAGAGGTGGCTATGGAAGGGGGGTATACAGAGGTGGCTATGGAAGGGGGGTATACAGAGGTTGCTATGGAAGGGGGGTATACAGAGGTTGCTATGGAAGGGGGGTATACAGAGGTTGCTATGGAAGGGGGGTATACAGAGGTGGACAGGGGGGGATACAGAGGTGGCCGTGGACATGGGGTACAGAGGTGGACAGGGGGTACAGAGGTGGACAGGGGGGGATACAGAGGTGGCCGTGGACATGGGGTACAGAGGTGGACAGGGGGGGATACAGAGGTGGCCGTGGACATGGGTTACAGACGTGGACAGGGGGTACAGGGTGGGATACAGAGGTGGCAGTGGATGGGAGGTACAGAGCTGGGCGTGGACAGGGGGGATACAGAGGTAGCCGTGGACATGGGGTACAGAGGTGGCAGTGGACGGGGGGTACAGAGGTGGACATGGGGTACAGAGGTGGACGTGGACATGGGGTACAGAGGTGGACAGGGGGGGATACAGAGGTGGCCGTGGACATGGGGTACAGAGGTGGACAGGGGGTACAGAGGTGGACATGGACAGGGGGGGATACAGAGGTGGCAGTGGACGGGAGGTACAGAGGTGGGCGAGGACAGGGGGGATACAGAGGTGGCATTGGACGGGGGTACAGAGTTGGACGTGGACAGGGGGGATACAGAGGTGGCAGTGGACGGGGGGTACAGAGGTGGACATGGGGTACAGAGGTGGACGTGGACATGGGGTACAGAGGTGGACAGGGGGGATACAGAGGTGGCAGTGGACGGGGGGTACAGAGGTGGACGTGGACATGGGGTACAGAGGTGGACAGGGGGGATACAGAGGTGGCAGTGGACGGGGGGTACAGAGGTGGACGTGGACAGGGGGTTACACAGTGTGTGTACATTTTTTGGGATGTTGGGGTGAAGAGCAATATTGCATGGGGGCCCCAGGAAAATGGTTGCCCAGGGTCCAAACAATATTAAAGACAGCCCTGGGCGGGTTGTTAGCAGGCATAAGAGTATCATTATCCTATGCCGGGCATCACTAAATGGAAATTCTGTGTGGGGGATATGTAAAGGGGCAATACTGTGTGTGTGGGATGATAATTTAATTTGTATTGTTTTAAGTATATTCTTGTTCTGAAACGACGTTGATTCTTTCTTATAAACGGGGGGGGGGGGGGGGGGCGCAGTTTGCCATCTTCGCCCTGGGCACCAAATGGCCTTGTCCCAGCACTGGCTGATGGCTCTGAGTAGAAACACGTTACCACTAAGACATCAACCACAGTGAAACTTGCAGTCAGTGATACGAGCTGTACATTAAATAACTATTTACTACCTGTTAGGACCTGTGATCAAAGCATCTAGCAGAGCAAAGTCTACCAACTCCAATTTTCTTTGCAGCTGTGACATGTCATGGGACTGAATACTGAGAGCCAAGAAGGAAAGTGATGCTGGAAAATGTGAAAACATTTGTCACAATAAACTACATCTTTAGATGGATCCATGGCACACTTTGCCTGGTACACTTTCTTTAGCTATAAATAATCTGTCAATACCACAAAGGGACTAATTGGTTGAGTTTGCCTACAGGTCAAAGTTTTCCAGTCCTTATCCAGCCACTTGCTATCTGGACAGGATGTTAGGTGAACTCTCCCAATGGGGACATAAACAAAACACTTTTGTTTAGTAATTATATTTATATGCTCTACCGCATATACAGTATCACCCGTGCCTTAAACTCTGTGACTTCAAATTATAGTGAAGTCACTACCGTAAATGTATCCAAATAAATTATAAATATAAAGTGACCAGTGCTAATCAACAGTGAATATTATATATAAATAAATAATTTTATTAACCAAAATTTAAATGGTTGTAAAATACATTTTCCACTTGTCCCTGTGTAAGTGTTTGTGTGATGAATCTATTATGTGAAAAAAAAAAAAAAATTTCCAACAATCCAATGCATAATAATTGTGAATATAGGTTAATAAAATGTCCCAGTCCATGTAATAGGCATTTCAATACGTGTTTCTAATTGGCTGATATATTCACTACTACAGCTGTAGCCTTGAATGAATGTAACTACCGATAGCCAAGGTGAACAATATCAGACGTGCCTTTCCAAAGGTATAGCAGAAACAAATGGGAGTAGCGATCCCTACTCACCAGGTGTCGCTGAATATCTTTGTCTTATGACAAGAGAAGTCAAATCTGGCTTGTGTGGTCACCGTGACCGGATGCAGGCATCAACAAAGAAATCCCATCCGCTCCAGGCTTGTGTGGTCATCGTGTCAAATACAGCTTGTATAGTCACCGTGACCGAATCCAAGACATCAGCAATAAGACTCCAGTCCGCTCCACCCGACAGCTAAGGATAGCGCTGGCAAAGACTCTCAATAAGCAGGGTAAACCCGGGAAAGGAAATAAAGACTCCTCACAGCGTAAAAATATTTATTTAAAAAATTTCAAACAGTATGACATCCATGCAATCATTAAAAATCATTGTCCAAAAGACCACATATAGCAATATTAAAAGAGATTTCCTCAAACTCCAGTAGGGATCTATGGGCCAAATCTTCAAAGGCGATACGCAGGCGGAACTGCTGTTCAGCCTGCGTATCCCTGTGGCTATCTTTGGAAACGATCCTCAGAAGGATTTTTCCAAAGATAGTCAGAAGATCCGACATCTGTAATAGACTTACACTGTCGGATCTTAGGATGCAGTACCGCATCCGCCGCTGGGGGCATTTCGAGTCGAAATACTGCTTTGCGTATGCAAATGAGTACTTAGGCAGATCCACAAAGCTTTTTAGCTTTGTGTTTTCTGCGTAAGTTACGTTTTGCATGCGTAAAATTAGGGATGCTTTTACAAGGCCTAAACTGTTTAGACCTTGTAAAAACAAACCTTTTTTTCGATCGCCGCGTTTTTTTTTTTAATTTCTAATTTTTTTTCCTGGCGCGTATTTTTTTTTTTACCCGAAGCAACTTTATTGCTCCGCCGCGATCCACAAAGCCCGGCGTAAAGTACGTTCGCGCGATGCACGTCGGGAAAAATGATGTCACACGCATGCGCCGAACGTCCGGTGCGGGAGCGCGCCTCATTTGAATAGGAATCGCCCCCTCGATCAGACGACCGCCTTGCGACGGAGGCACTTAGGTTACACGGCGTGTAATTTCTAGGTAAGTGCTTTGTGGATCGGGCACTTCGTTAGAAATTTAACGCCTGTGTAACTTAACTGCTGAAAGTTAAGTTAGGCAGGTTTTTTGAGAATTTGGCCCTATACTCCTATTTGTTCACCTTGGCTATTGGTGGTTACATGCATTCAAGGCTACAGTGAAGATATCATTTATTTGGGAACACAGATTGAAATACCTATTACATGGACTGGAACATTTAATTAACCTATTATCCCAATTATTATACATTGGATTATTGGAAAAAGGGATTTTTTTATTCCACTCATTAATAGATTTATCACACACTTACACAGGACAAAGTGGATAATTATGAGTATTTTACAACAATTACAATTTTGGTTTATAGAATTATTTATTTAGAGATAATATTCACTGTTGATTAGCACTGGTCACTTTGTATTTAGTTTATTTGGATACATATTAGCAAGCGCTGTTGGTCACAGAGGTTTCTCCAGTGCATTGTGTCAACTTTTGTTAAATAAATGTGGAAGTGCTATAATCTTGGTGGGGTTATTATTGCTGTTTGCGTCTTCTTATACCAGTGACATCCACACCTATCATTTCATGTCCTGCCATCACAGGTACAAGAAGGGAAGCAAAAAATCCTCAAGTGTCACAGAAAGCTATAAAAACTTGAAAGAAGTATTCATATTTTCCATATTTGTCCAAAAACTTTCGCAATGCTTTGGTAACGCATATGTAAAATATGTAAAAATAATAACAGATACGTTGTGATTAAAGCGGTTGTAAACCACTGAACATTTTTTTCTTGCCTGCAAAACAAAGGCATATGTGAAACTTACCTCAAAATGAAACCTTCCAGAGATGCGATGTCATCGCTGGAGACAGTTTCCATCTTCACCAGTCTTGCTTCTGGGTTTGCGGACTCCGGCTCTGTGACTGGCCGAAGTCACAATGACGTCAATCCTGCACATGCACACGGAACAGCTGGTCACCGCACATGGCTCTGAAGAAACGGCATGGGTGGCCATTCCTTCAGAGCGCATGCACCAGTGATTTCACTGGCTGCATGTACAGTAAATATTTCCTAAACGGTGCATGTTTAAGAGATATTTACACTACCTATAGGTAAGCCTTATTATAGGTTTACCTATAGGTAAAATTTAAAGATGGAAGTTTACTTCCTCTTTAACTACTCAGCAAAGCAGCATCAAACTATAATGGCTAGATGTTTGTTTAGATTTCAACAAGTTCTCTTGCCTAAATACCGTATCTGTTTCTGGCAAACATTGCTGAAAAAATTGCCGACACACACGGTTTAGGACCTTGGCAATTAAACTGACAGGTCCTGACAACTACATCAATGGGCTTATGCCCAAGGTGGAGAACTGTAGGAGGCATGGAGTGCCCAGAAACTGGAATCTTTAATCTGAACCATATTAAAGTCAAAGGGAGGTGAATCCTAAAAATCAGTTATGGCTATTTTAAAGGCAATGATCAATTCATGTTTTTGGATTGGATTTGTGTGCACATTTGGTAAACATGATCATAAATAGGTTTGGGTGAATGGTTTGACCCGAGCATCAGTTCGGGCCAAACATTGGCTATTCACTCTGTACGGGGAACAACCGAATTTGCAGGGTGTTAGGCGGGTATTCGCCCCGCTGAACGCCCTGCAATGCACTGTGTGTTGCACAGTGCATTGTGTGCCCTGATTGGGCACAGTATAAGCTGGTTGTTAAGGAATGTTGCTGGGAAGCCAGCTACGGTGTCCTTAACAACCGATAAGTCATCGGCTGTCAATGGGTTTCCCCGCACACAGCTGAGTAAAAACAGCGTATGGTCCCCCCAGTCCATACCAGACCCAATTTTTACGGTTGTGGGGATGAGGCCCTTGTCCCCATCAACAGCACCCACCCAACCTATGTTGAGGGCATGTGGCCAGGTATGGTTCAGGAGGGGGGGGACGCTTACTCTTGCTTTTTTCTGACCTGCCTGGCTGCATGTCAGGTGTTGGCAACACAGGATAAGAATCTGGTGTGGATTTTGGGGGGACCCCACGCCTTTTTCTGTTTATTTCTTTGTTTATTTATTTTTTTTAAGCAATAGATTTTTATTGAAGGATTTACATGGTACAGATTCATAGGTACATAACATTTTTCCTTTTTTTTTCAAGACAACAAGTTAAACAATAATACAGGATAGAACAAGATCCCGCCGATTTATGGAGTAGGCGGTGCACGGCACACACAGCTAAGCAGGGAATGCAACAGATAATTTGGAATGTCAAATTTAGAACATAGCACAGCATAGTGTTCATAGGTGATCAGAGAAGCATATGCACATCATAGGAGGAGTGAGGAGGGCACCTCCCCCCAAACACCCCCACAGGGTGCTAAACTGTGCCCGCGTGGAGGCGTCCCCCCCCCTATTTAGGTCAGTCCCTGGATACATACAAAGGCAACATTTACCAAGTCAACGGCATAAATATAGTGGGTAAACAATGAAAGTAAAGAGAACATAGGTAGGGTGGTGGGTAATTAACAGTAGAATGCTATAACCTTTGCAAAAAGATTTCATTCAAAGATGAGAATCGAACGATTTGACAAGACTAGGAGAGCCAATCCAGTCATTCTTTGTTTATTTTTTGAATAGCCGGTTACCGGCAATTGCATACGCGAGTCATTTTAAATGTGATTTGACTTGTTTTTTCTTTAGAAATGTAATTTTTTCTGCAGCATGTTCCCTTTATATGCTACAGGTGTGCCACTTTACAGGCAGACTAAGGGGAATCCCCAGGCACTATATTTAAAATATTTTTTATTGTTTGCACTTTAAGCATCATTAAAATCACTGCTACTAAAAAAAATTGCATTGTCCCCCAAGGCAGTATCCAGACCCCCAAACCCTTTTTATGACCAATTACTTGCATCCTGTCCTGTTCTGCGCCCATAGACTTTAATGGGGTTTGACGTTTCGGGTTAGAACTTTTCCCCTGTTTGGGAGTTCTGCTGCAAACCAAACAATTTGCAAACCCCACTGAAGTCTTTAAAATCAATTCTCTTCTCAGAGAAGCATTTCCCACCTTCATCTAAAAATTGTATTTCCACCCACTCCCTCAACTCATCCCCCACAGTTATTACCTTTTTTACCACTTGATCCTCCTTTTTAGATTGTAAACTACAAGCAGGGCCCTCAAATTCCTTCTGTATTGAATTGTATTGTAACTGAACTGTCTGCCCTCACGTTTGCAAAGCACTGCTTAAACTGCTGGCACTATATAAATCCTGTATAATAATAATAATAATAATAATAATAATAATAAGGAACAAGACACTGCTAGAAGGGACATGTATCAATCATTTTTTTTTTTAAATATAGTTCAGTGGGGTGCAGCTCTTTTAATAAGGCTTAACATAATAAAAATGAATAATTCTTTTAAATAATATGCTTGAGGGATGTTTTAATATAGATGTCTACTAAAATTGGTTAAACATCTATTTTATATTTGCTACATGTTCTCATTAACATAACAAAAAATTGATGCTTATATTTTACTTTTTTGAAAACTCCAAAGCTATGCAGAGGGGTCTAAGGAATTGATGTTTACCATAATTAACCCTGTCTTTACTGTCTGTACTGTGCTGGCAGATCTAATTAAAGGAGAAGTATGGGAATCGGGGTTATTGAAGTTTTTAATTTATATTTTTTCTTTATTTCAACAAAACAAGAAAGGAAGGTGAGTCTCAAGACATTTCTGTACATCATCAACATAACATAGTAGCATAGTAACATAATTAACTTATTCCTCCAGATATTCCTCAACATAGTGGTTACATTTCAGAATTTACATAAATTTTATTCAAGATCACAAAAAAAAAAACACTTATTTATCTCTCCAAGTTTTCATCTCCATTTGGTCCTGCATTTATTGACTCAGTCTAGTCCAGTATTCTTAATACTGTATCTGTCTCTGTCCCTCCTTCCCAACACTAAACACACAACGAAACACGACAACAACAAAAAAAAAAAAGGAGAAGGAGATTGCAGTTTTATACTTACCTAGGTGGATGCAGCATCGCAGCAACGGAGAATCAAGTCATTGAACATCGTCCATGGCTTGGTACTGCGGCAATTTAGAGAAACTTTTAGTCTCCTGAAATATCTGGTATGGATTTTTTTTTTTTTTTGGGCTTCTTTGTTTTTGCATGGTGTTCCCCCTTAAAATCTATACCAGTAAAAGGTCTGGTATGGATTTTAGGGAGGAACCCAGGTATTTTTTCTTGGACAGCATCATTAGTTGTTGGGTACACAATAACAACCAATGACTGTGTGTCTGCTGGCATCCTAGCAACCATTGGTGTAATTGATTACTAGAATGCAGGAGGTTTACCTGAACAGCATCCATGGTTGCAACCAACAATGCTGTGCAGCTACTTGCATCTTAGCAACCTAGGACTCTTCTGGCCTGCACAGCGGGAAGATGGCATTTAGTTGCAGTAGTAATACAGCTAATAAATTAATGACTTCCGGCTGTAATAGCAGACACAGGTTTGTGCAACCGGCCAAATTTGCCACTTTAGTTCACCAGATGGACAAACCATGAATAGCTGTAAACCTTGCATTGCAGAAAATGCAAATATATTTCCTACTTCTAGGCAAGGGATAGAAATTTAAAACATAGGGTTTAGCATGGTATGTTTTATGCAACTTTAAGAACAACCACTGTATGTGAAAACTCCAATCCTTTCAACTACATCCTTGGAAGATGTTTTTAAGATGTATGTGGTGTAAAAGAATAGAACTATTCTCACAGTGTCAGTGACACCACATGCTGGCATTACATAATATATACTTGTGTAACCCTTTTTAATTTTATGTTTTTCCATGGCTTTATTATATGTGGAAAAAGTGAAGCACTGTGAATACTTTCTGGATGCACTGTATGGCCCGGATTCACAGACAGCGGCGCACATTTATGCCGCCGTAGTGTATATCCTGTACGTTACGCCGACGCAGCGCAGAGAGGCAAGCACTGAATTCACAAAGCCAGTGCTCCCAAAACTGCGCTGGGTTTCCTAGGCGTAAACCCCCTGTTGTGCTGATAGCCCTCTCAGACAACACACTGAGTGCAGGACAAGCCAGGTGTTCCAGCACATACTGTGCAAGCTCCAGCCAATTGTCCCATCTGGACATCCAATGGTCTATGGGTGCTTCACAAGATTTATTTATTTACACTTTATTTTTTTTTCTTCATGGGGGTCTGAATCTGGTCAGTGGAGACCAGATCCTGACCCCCAGGCAGCTGTGTGGCAGCTGATCTCTTCTAATAGTGATTAGCCTCTCCCTTCAGTGCAGAGGCTTCAGGGAGAGGCTGTATGGAGCTAACAGCACTAGGTTTATATTATTTCCCCTCTCCTCTTGTTGCTGTCTTTCTTCTCTCTGCATTCTGTAAGGGTGGCCGGCCTTTTCTTTTTTGCATAGGGAGGAGGAGATGGTGCTTAGACCTAGGACTTTCATTTTTCTGAAGGTAGTATTCAATTTGCATTGCAGTCCTTGTCTGTGTTTGGTTGACCAGGACAGAGATGACCTTACAAGGAAAACAATGTTTATTTTTAAAAATTAAAAATGTAAAAAATAATAATTAAAAAAAGCAAATCTGTAATTAAATAAAAAAATGATAAAATTGAAAAATACATCAACTCTATCTCTCACTTTAGGCCTTAATGATCTTTTTGTAATAAAACAAGTCAGAGAAACCTACCAAACTTATTAAACATCAAATAACAAAAAATTTTGGACTGCAGTTTTACACAAGAAACTTTTTTTATTTAACTTCACCTATTTCTATAAGTTTAAAGGTTACAAAATAAACCAGTGAAGTGAGGCAGACTTATGATGGCTGTTTTCTTGTCAATATTTTATAATGAAGACTTATTCATGATAGATGAAAAAGGCAAGAGACTGGAAATCCCTGGTCAAATTAAAATTTTTGATGATTAAGTTAATAACTGTAGGTACAGTAAAAACGTCTGAAAAAAAAAAACTCTCAGTACATCTCTGCAATACAGGCACACATCTCCCAAAAATTACGCAAGTACAGAAAAATACCGTACTTGGTAGTCCAGTAAACTCAAAACAGAAAGGCTGGTAGCTAGAGATTAGTTGCAGGAAACATCTTAAGCTCCCATGTTTGTTACCACATGTCAGTTATATTTTTTGTTCTATGAAGATATCAAGTTAATATTTTTTACAATCAACAGAACAAGTGACTTGACCAAGTGTACCCACCTTTGGTATAAGATCATTATCTGCTTGTTACTAACTACAAGGCACACAGCTTACATCACGACACAATATTTTTTTTAATAGGGTGGGCAGCCTATGTCCATATAATTACCGTATTTTCCGCACCATAAGACGCACTTTTTTCCCCCAGAAGTATGGGGGAAAATTTCTGTGCGTCTTATGGTGTGAATATACGTCAGGCACCGCCCTCTGCTGCCACTGGCACCGCCCCCGCCCAGTGCACTTTGCGGGGGCTGGCATCCCTGCACAAAAAAAGCCCCCCTCTGCCAAGTCCCGGCTCCTCCACACAAACCATCCCCAGCTACATACACCCAGGCAGGCGGCTTACTGTAGTGATGAAACAGCGGTGTGACCTGGCCAGGGAGAGAGGGTTGGCCCCATTAGGGGCCAGTGGTTGGCCACACTCTAAACAACTGACGGAGGCTCCGCCTACCCTGCTCTGTGACATCTAGGCTCAGCGCAGGTGTGTTCACCGCGCTGTCTACTGCTACTAGTAAACACAGAAGACTCAGTTCTGTGCTTACTAGTGACAGCCCTGAGCGCATCTGTCCCGCTGTCTTTCACAGAATATCCCAGCTGCTGCACCGAAACAACAAAGAGACAGTTTCCCGGAGCTGTGTGATCATGGGCAGGAGGTGGGGGCGAGGCATTACATGCTGAGCTTAAGAAGTCCGGATGGCTTATGGCTTATGCAAAGCTGACGAGATTCAGAGGGAGCTGAGTCAAAGAGATGCAAAGCTTAGCTGTTGGGGGGTTGCAGAGATAAGCTGTTGAAAAAGGTGCAAAGGCGAGTTGTGGCCAGGCGTGCAATGGTGAGCTGTAAAAGGGGAGAAGTGCGATAAAGTGAGCTGCAGTCATTGAAGGGGGAGGCGTGCATAGGTGAATTGCAAAAGGGATTAACAGACATGGGGTGAAGAGGTGAGTTGCAGAAAGAGGGCACAGGGGTGAGTCACAGAAAGAGGGCGAATTGGTGAGTCGCAGAAAGAGGGTGCAGATGTGAGTCGCAGAAAGAGGGCGCAGAGGTGAGTCGCAGAAAGAGATAGCGCAGGTGTGAGTCGCAGAAAGAGGGTTCAGAGGTGAGTCTCAGAAAGAGGGCACAGTAGACAGGGGGTGCAGATGTGTGTTGCCAAAGAGTGTGGGTGTGTAGAAGTAAGTTGGAGAAGGGTGGGGGGTGCAGAGGTGGGTTGTGCATGGGTGGGAATGAAGAGGTGGGTTATGGATGGGTGGGTGTGCAGATGGGAGTTATGGACAGGGGGTCAATGGTCAGTCTGCATTTATGGCAATGGCCAGTCTGTATTCATGGCCTTGGTCAGTCTACGTTTTTGGCAATGGTCAGTCTGCGTTCATGGCAATGGTCAGTCTGCATTTCATGGGCTCTTGGAAAATATTTTATTACACCATTTAGTTCAGAATATTTTTTTTCTTGTTTCCCTCCTCTAAAACCTAGGAGCGTCTTATAGTCAGGTGTGTCTTATGGAGCGAAAAATACGGTATGTTCTATGATTTGCAGTTGCCTGCCCTTTACCCTGCCCATAGGATTCCCCCTCCATGTGCTGCTGCCTGCTCTTTCATATGAGTTGTGAAAGGGTGGGCACACCACATCCTACAGCTGTAGGTTTTCTTCATGCAGCTATGCCTCCAATATAGGAAATCCTGCCACCATCATGAAATGCAGAAAAGTGGTTGTTGCGGGATATCATCAAAGTGTCAAATTTTAGGCTCCCGCTAGGTTAACGGCAGTAGGATCCCCAATTTTCCCCTTCTATTGGGGAGGGAGGAAATGTCCCCATTTGAAGCCAGCCTAAAAGTCCTTCTCTTTACTACAGGCCCCCAACCATCTTCCTCCTTATCTTTATCACCACAACCCTCCTCCTTACCCCTCACCACCAGCACCCCTACACTCCTCCACTGGTGGAGGGCAGGGATTGCCTTCTGTGCAAAATAATGACAGCTGGCATATGACCTTCTAAGCAAAATATTGATCTTTAAGTAACTGACACTGTGGTATAGGGCAGTGGTCATCAACCCGGTCCTCAGGGCCCACCAACAGTAAAAAACAAAGAAGAAGCGGAAATAAGGAAACACAGCTGACGTTTCGCACTGATCCTCAGTGCTTACTGAGCTATGAGTAAGCACTGAGGATCAGTGCAAAACGTCAGCTGTGTGTCCTTATTTTTGGATTGTGTTTTCTATTTTTACCAATAAAGGACATTGAGGATTTTTTTCCTGGAGTGCGGCTGTCCAAACATTCTTCTTTGCTTTCTGCTATAAGCATCGCTAGCACCCATGGTCTCTAGCAGGAGATATATCAGCCAAGCATTTCTATTTGGAGCAGTCACTTCTCCTCCCACTAACAGTAAAGTGACCAGATTTTAAAATGAAATCCATGGACATATTTTTTATTTATTTTTACTAGTAATAGCGGCAATCAGCGACTCTCTGCCTGTAGCCGCCCACCTCACAGCCTGTCAAGTCTTACTCTCCGGGCCCCAGCTACTACTGGGTGGGGAGCGGAGGAAGATAACACCACCAGGGAAGGCATTGAGATAAGCAGACATGCTGCTGGCCAGGATTGGGTTAAGGCAGAAGAACATGCGAGCAGAGCTGAATTGGCATACGCCTGAAACTGAAGAAATATTCCCTCCGCTCCGACCAGCACATGATCATCAGAAAGGGGCACAGATAATCAAAAAAAAATGTAATTCTACCCTGACTGTCTTTGAACTTGCCCCAGCCCCTGTTCAAATCCAATACGGGGACAGACTTGGTCCGGGGACAGTGTCCTCAATCTGGGGACCGTCCCCGGGAATGTCTGGTCACCCTGACTAACAGGCCAGGTTTGCAAGATAACTGAAATACATCACAGTTTATATCATTTGCTGCTCAGTGATTGCAGTATTCTAGCCTGCATCTCCCCAAGGTAATACATAAAACCTGGCCTGTTAGTGGGCCCTGAGGACAGGGTTGATGACCACTGGTAAAGAGCAGTCCACAAACTCACATAAAACTGATATTAAGATGCTGGGCATGGGGATTTTTTTTTTCTGCAAAGTTCTGTGGAATGGCCCTGAGGTCATCAGCAGAACAATTACATTAGAAGAAGGAAGAGAAAGGTGGCTGCTCTGGGCCCTTGGGGAGGTGAAGGAAAAAGCAGAGGCACATGAGCTAAAAAAAATATGAGTTTGATACTAACTTTCAATCCATATTACACACTTTATATCACATGTCTCTGATGATTAAGCGTTACAAATCTCAGTGCTTTCGAATATTTCAAGGCACTGTCCAGTATAATTAAAAATAGATGATAATTTTTCATTTACTATTATCCAAGATAATTTTGTGTTGATCACTGTAAACAAAATCATTTTTCTAGTATGTCTCGGTACCTCTCCCAATGGCCAGCCTAGTAGGGTTTGCCATAGGTTAAGGAATACATATTCAAGTGCTCGCATACTGTCTTGATGCTTGCCAATTTCAACCAAACACATATCTCATGTCAATATTTTGAATATTTGGGAATAATTGGTGATAGTGATGGGAGGGGATTTGGGTTATGTGGGGTTGTCATTTTAAAGTATTGTTGTGCACATTTTATTAAGACCCCTTTACGCCTGTAAAGCGCCTGAAAAAAGCCTCAGCTGCAAACCCAGTGTGAAAGCCCTTTGTGCTTTCACACTGAGGCGCAGCGCTGGCAGGGCATCAAGAAAAGTCCTGCCAGCTCCTAAAGTGCCCCTGCCCATTGAAATCAATGGGCAGCGCAGCTGAACCGCCGGCAAAGCGTCGCCGCAGCGACGATTTGCGGGCACATTTCCGACCCCTTTCCGTCCACTAGCGGGGGTTAAAAGCACCCCGCTAGCAGCTGAAAAGCGCTGCAAAAACGACTGCTAAAAATAGAGGCACTTTACCGCTTCAGTGTGAAAGCAGGCTTAACGTTTAAGACAATGCAGCTACACACTGGGGGAAAGGTCGGGAAAGGAGGTGGAGACGAGCAAGCGCCCCCCTCCTGAAACATACCAGGCCACATGCCCTCAACATGGGGGGGTAAGTTATTTTGGGGTAAGGTCATTGGTAAAATAGGGAACCTTTGGTTGGAAGAAATGGGATACCCCGTGTGAAAGAAAACCCAATAAAGCAGATAGTCAGTGCAGGGAGGGAGGGGGGAGGGGAGGGAGGGAAAAGGGTAAAACAAAAGGTTGAATATTTAAGATATGTATGAAATATGTGAAACAGAAATGGTAAAAAGAATATACGAAAATATACGATTGTAACCATCTGTTGTTTTTAAATGCTGAAGAAAATCAATAAAGAATATGAAAGATAAAAAAAAAAGTTCTTTGGAGCAGGGGGGCTCTGTGCCCCTCACCTCAAAGCACCTTGTCCTCATGTTGATGAGGACAAGGGCCTCTTCATGACAACCCTGGCCGTTGGATATGGGTGCCCCCTTTATTAAAGGGGGCTTCCACATTCCAATAAGCCCCCCGCCCGCGGAACCCCGACAACCAACAGCCATGGATGTTGGGAAGAGGCCCTTGTCCCCATCAACATGGGGCAAGGTGCTCTGGGATGGGGCACAGGGCCCCCTGCCCTCAAGAACCCACCCCCCATGTTGAGGGCATGCAACCTGGTATGGTTCAGGAGGGGGGGCGCTCTCTTTTCCCCACCCCCTTTCCTGAGCTGCTGGGCTGCATGCTCGGATAAGGGTCTGGTATGGATTTTGGGGGGCCCCATGCTGTTTTTTTTACATGGGGGTTCCCCTTAAAATCCATGCCAGACCGAAGGGTCTGGTATGGTATTGGAGGGGAAACCCATGCCATTTCTTTTTTATTTTGGCGTGGGGTTCCCCTTCAAGATCATCAAAGTCAGATCAGTTAAGACTGCTATCCGACTTTGATCCAACTTTGATCCCAGTGATATTCGATGGGCTGAAGTAGGATCAAAGTCGGACCAAAGGAGTACAGGGAGCATTTTCAAAGTTGGACCGACTTGTGTCGGACCAGTTAAGATGGCTCTCTTGGGAAAACATTGATTTTCACACGTCATGAGACATGAGCTCCCAATGTCGGAGCATTTTTCGTACAAGTGTGAACCCAGCCTTACGCTTTGACAATGGAAACTAGCAGCTGATTGGTTTCTATGCACAACTGAACCAGATTCTGTGTGCACCAGCTTTAGTAAATCTCACTCTATACAATGTTTTTTTTTTTTTGTTTTTTTTTTTATATTTTTTTATTTTATTTGCAACAACACATAGACATACCAAACGTACAATAGCACAGCCAACATCTGGCATAAATCCCAGCAGGGACCCGCGCAGGGGTCAAAAGGTAGCAGTACAGAACCAAGACATGTCAGCGAATTAGCGACTACCACAAAAAAACCAACATCAATAAGGCAGTCCAGCTCATGCTCCAGGGGCAGGATGATAGTGGACAGGTCCACCTAAGTCGTTATGCCAACAGGGGACAGCTCAGCAAGGCCTCAGGCATCGCCACCAGAAATCATAGGAGCCACCTAATCTGCTGCCGCAGTGGAGGGCTCGGCCAACCATTTAGACCAGACTCTGTCGTATTTTTTCGGACAGCCTCTGTGTGTATAAGTATCCCTGTATAAAGGAATCACATTATTAACCAGTGTTTTCCATAGACCCAATGAGGGAGGGGCCCTACGCTTCCAGCACAGGACGATGGACTTCCTGGCATAGAACAGCAAGAGACCCAACAGGGTTCTCTCAGCCACCCTGGGAACCAGGTCCTCCACCAGCCCCAGCAGGCATATTCTTGGGGATGAATAAATAGAGATGCCTAACAATTCATTCACCTCCAGAATGATTTGTGACCAAAAGACTGTTATGACCGGGCAGGACCAGAAAATATGAATGTAGTCCCCTTGAGCATGGTCACACCGCCAGCACTCCGGGGAGAGGGAAGACCTCTGGGCGGGAGTGAGGTATGCTCTGTGGACGATCTTGTATTGAATGAGGCGATCTCTCAGGGAGACCAGTATTTTAAACGGGAAGTCCCATATATCCACCCAGTCCTCAGAGTCTAACTCCGGGACATCCCCGCTCCACTGCTGACGGAGCTTGGACAACTCAGGGGAAGAGACCCGTAGGAGATGAGCATACAACACAGAGGCGGGTTTGTTAGTACAGTCGAAGCGTAAAATCCGCTCCAAGTCAGACTGCACCAACTGCTTCCCGCCTGGTGGAAACTGGGCCTTGAAAGCATGGGACAACTGAAGATATCTGAATCCATGTGAGGGAAGAGCATTGTTTTTAGCCATTAAATGATCAAATGAGAAAATCGAGAGGTCAGAGGTGATATCTGAGAGAAGTTTAATATGATACTTGGTCCACACCACCGGGTCTGGGATGTTAAGAAAATGATTCATGGTGGGGTTGTTCCAGAGTGGGGCGTTCGGGGATACTGCCGTCGAGGGATAAGCCTCGCAGGCTAGGCCCTCCCTCCAGGCTCTAAGGGTGGTGCACATAGATGGGGTCAGGCCTCGGACCCCGCAATAGGAGGTTAGATAAGGCCTCCGCAGACCCCAACACCGCCGCCTCAGTGGCCCAGGCCGGGTTGGATTTATCTGGGACAAGCCACCAGAATGCAGTGACTAATTGAGCCGCAAGAAAATATTTGTGGCAGTCCGGGAATGCTAATCCCCCCTGCGAACAAGGTCGCATGAGAGTGGTTAACTTGAAGCGGGGAGGGCGTGGGCCCCATAAAAAAGAGGAGAAAAGTTGATTTAGGTGGGGAAAAAACGACTTGGGGATCCATTGAGGGGAGTTACGGAACAGATATGTAAACTTGGGAAGGATTTTCATTTTTATCAGATTGATACGCCCCAACAAGGATAGAGGAAGGTTCTCCCATACTTTCAGCTTGGTCCGGACTGAGTCGACTACGGGGGTCAAGTTCAGCGGAAGGAAATCAGCCACATTCCTCGAGACCCGTACCCCTAGGTATGTAAATTCGTCCACCCACTGTAGCTGAAGAGAAGCTGAAGCCCCCCCCTAGCGTTTTCATCAACAGCCAGCAATTGTGACTTCGACAAATTAACTCTAAGTCCTGTCACCTCTGAAAAGCGTTCCAAGACCTGAAATGCCCCTTGTAGAGAAGGGCCGGCATCATTTAGAAACAGGAGGAGGTCATCTGCGTACAGGGCCACCCTCTCCTCCAGCCAGGCCAGACGAAGCCCCTTAATGTGTGGCGAAACACGCAGTGCCTCAGCCACTGGCTTCATGGCGATGGCAAAAAGGGCCGGAGAGAGAGGACAGCCCTGCCGAGTACCCCTAGCAAGCTTAAACACAGGAGATAGCCGACCCCCTAAACGAATGGCAGCTGTCGGCGAACGATAAATAGTCTGCAACCATCTTATAAACACCAGGGGGAAACCCATCCGCCGTAGAGTCTCCCACAGGAAAGGCCACTCTATGGAGTCGAATGCCTTCTCAATATCGAGAGAGGCAACTACTCTGGTACCCTGAGTGTCATGCTATGCATGAAGATTAGTGAACAGTCTACGCAAGTTGATATCAGTGGATTTGTGGGCCATGAAACCGGTCTGATCCGAGTCTATGAGGGAGGGAAGTAAAGTGCTGAGTCTAGCAGTGAGGAGCTTAGTTAGAATCTTAAGGTCGTTATTAAGAAGCGCTATGGGTCTATAGGAGGCACACAACTTCGGATCTTTACCTGACTTGGGAATGAGAATAACATGCGCGTGTGCCATGGAGGGCGGGAGAGAACCCTGCTCCAGGCAGTGAGAAAACAAGGCGGCCAGTCGGGGGGCCAACATGCCTGCATGTGCTATATAAAAATCAACCGGAAGACCATCAGGACCAGGAGCCTTGCCAGTGGACATGGAATTAATCACAGCAAGAACCTCCTCAGCAGTTATTGGGGCAACTAGATGCGATCTCTCCGAGTCGGAGAGCCAACCAAGGGCTATTGGATCTAGGAGGAGTTTCATCCCCTCCGGGTCTAAACCGGTGGGCAAAGTGGTGCTGTATAAGGATTGGTAAAAATCACGGAACGCCCCCAAAATGGCCTCAGGAGAAGAGATGGCCTCACCCGTGGGAGAGGTGAGCTCAGGAATCACTGTACTCGGGGTGTCATGATGGGACATCATCGCCAACAGTCTGCCATTTCTGTCCCCCTGTTCAAAAAATGTTTGCTTCGTACGAAACAATTCCAGTCTAGTAACCTCTGTTACATGAAGGTGAAGGCTACGCTTAGATGCCTGCAGCGCATCGAAGTTTGAGGTGGAGGGATCCGATCCAAAGCGGGCGGAAGCCAACTCCACCCCATCCTCCAAAGCCACCGAGGCAGCTGTTTGCTGCACCCTCACCGACTTGATGGCCTAGATGAAATGGCCCCTAGTAAATGCCTTGAAGGCATCGCAGACTATCTCAGGAGAGGATGACCCTGCATTAGAGTCCCAGTAAGCACGTAGGGCAGAGGGGGCCTGTTCCGCTATATCAGGTTGAGAAATCCACTGCGCACAAAGCCGCCACATAGAGCTACTACGGGATGAGGTGGTACGCAGGGTAATCCGCAGGGGGCTGTGGTCAGAGAGGCCGCTGGACAGATAAGAGGCGTCTAAAACGTCCGACAGCAGGGAGGGGTTAGCAAAAGCATAATCGATTCTGGAGGCGGTTTTGTAGGAGGTAGAAAAACATGAAAAGGATTTAGTGGAAGGGAATTTCCACCTCCAGACCTCCGTCACACCCGCAGATAATGCCCAGCTAGACAACTCCCCGGTGAAGGACTTAGGTGGCGCGGGTCTATCCAAATCAGGGGACAGGATGGCATTAAAGTCACCCAGTAGTAAAAGTTTTGCAGGACAGTAGGGGGTGATCCTCTCCAGTATAGTATACAGAACCGCAGGCTTAAAGGGTGGTGGCACATATATACCAGCAAGAACATACCTCTGTTGCCAGAGCGTGAGCACCAAAATTACAAACTTACCCTGCGGGTCCGTGTGGACCGCCTCAACGACACATGGGAGAGACTTGTTTATCAAGATGGAAACTCCCCTCGCATATGTGGAGTAGGAGGCATGAAAGGCCTTCTGTACCCAGGGTCTTTTTAGAGCCATGAGCTTACTGCCCACCAGGTGTGTTTCCTGCAGGACCAGGATAGCTGGATTGTATTGTTTGACATATTGAAAAAGAAGCGCCCTCTTAAACTTAGAGTTGAGGCCACGCACATTCCAGGAGACCATGGAAAAGGAATCCTGATCACGTGACGAGCCATTGTACGTGCAACACAAAACACACATATAAACTGTCAAAGTAACAAAACCATAACTTCCCAAGCACCAGGTGCTTATCCTACCAATCCCCCCTACCCCCCAGAACATCATGGAGGTCAGGAAGCGGTCTTTACCCCAAAACAAAACAAAAACACAGAGCCTGTATAGCTAACCCTGAAAATTAGGCCACAATACAGACTTCAGCAGTTCTAAACCAATCGACAGGTTCAGCCCACGAGAGGGTATCTTCGAACTGGTGTGGGAGTCTCGTGAGAGCAAGTGGGAGTTCTCCTGGGGGGTAGGCTGGTGCAAGCCGGTGATGATTCGTCGTGCTGCACCAAGTACCCCGGAGCGGCTCACAGCTCAGGTGGTCGAAGACCGTAGGCAACGGTAGCGGGTGTGATACCCCTCTCGGCACGCGGGGTCTGGTGTGCAGTCTGCTAGATACGTAGAAAACACCAGGCCTCCCGTGGCGTGCAAACCAACTAAACTGTGGGGGTTCAACGCTAGTCTCTTAACAACGTATCGGTCAAGGTGAGGGTGCTCCGGTACTTACAAGAAGCGTCAACAGGATACAACAGGCAAGGATGTAGGAAGTTCATGCATCCGATGTGGCATGGGGATGGTGTTACGGAACCATGAACCAGACGTACAACAAGAGATAAGTGAAAATAAGAAGGCTTTATTGAAAATCAAGCTGTAAAGCAAAAGTCCAAACGGATGGTGAAACAGAGTCTTGCGAAGCCAGAGGTCAGGAACCAGAAGGGTAGTCGGACGAAGCCAGGATCAGGAACCAGCAGGGAAGTCAGACGAAGCCAGGATCAGGAACCAGCAGGGAAGTCAGACGAAGCCAGGATCGGAACCAGAAGCAGCAGCAGTCTTAGAAGCATGTGAACACAGGAGGACCAAGCAAGGAACTGAAGCCACAGACCTCCTATATATATGAGCCAGGCATCCAGCTCCTCCCAGTGGGAAGGAGGAGCCGCAGGGTAGGAGGCTACAAGAGTCCCAGAAACCAAGATGGCCGCCAGCACATGTCAAACGAAGGAGACAGGAGAGAGGTAAGACCATGACAGTACCTCCCCCTCAAGGGCCCCTCCTCCGCGGTGCAAAAAACAGTTTCTGAGGGAAACGTGCGTGGAAGGCTCGGAGCAAGGCAGGAGCATGGACATCTGCGGAGGGAACCCAGGAACGCTCCTCTGGACCGTAACCACGCCAGTGGACCAAAAACTGCACCCGACCACGGACCAGGCGTGAGTCCAGGATATTGCTCACCTCATACTCCTCATGATTGCCCACTTGGACCGGACGAGGCCGAGGAACCGAGGAAGTGAAGCGATTGCACACCAGTGGCTTCAACAGGGAGACATGAAACACGTTGGAGATCCGCATGCCAGGAGGAAGCGCAAGGGCATAGGCTACCGGGTTTACCCTGCGAAGCACTCGGAAGGGACCAACAAAGCGAGGAGCCAGCTTGGGAGTGGGCACTCGAAGGTTGAGGTTGCGAGTGGACAACCATACACGGTCTCCGACCTGGTAGGAAGGAGCAGGCGCTCGTCTGCGATCAGCCTGGAGTTTCTGGCGCTGCGCAGAGACCTCAAGGGACTTCTGGATCTGTACCCAAGAGGCGCGTAGGACGGAAAGGTGATCCTCCACAGCCGGGATATCCTGGGGAGAGAATGCCTCCGGTAACACGGCAGGTTGGAACCCATAATTGGCCATGAAGGGAGACGTCCCAGAGGAAGAGTTCACCGCCGTGTTCCTGGCAAACTCAGCCCAAGGCAGGAGGTCAACCCAATTGTCCTGGTGATCGGAGACATAGCAACGAAGGAATTGCTCCAAGGCCTGATTGGATCGTTCTGCGGCCCCATTGGACTGAGGGTGGTAGGCCGAGGAGAAGGAGAGATGAATCCCCAACTGGGAGCAAAAGGCGCGCCAGAACCTGGACACAAACTGACTCCCCCGATCCGACACTATCTCCTTGGGCAAACCGTGCAACCGGAAGACCTCCCAGGCAAAAATCGTGGCCAACTCTTGTGCAGAGGGTAACTTCTTGAGAGGAACACAGTGGCACATTTTAGAAAACCGATCCACAATCATGAGAATGACCGTATGGCCTCGGGATGCAGGGAGGTCCACAATGAAATCCATCCCCAGGTGTGACCATGGGCGCTCCCCGGTGGCTATGGGTTGCAGCAGGCCCAACGGAAGGTGCCGAGGGGACTTACTCTGGGCACAAACGGAGCATGCCGCTACATATGCGGCGATGTCGGAACGTAGGGAAGGCCACCAGAACAGACGTGAAACAGCCCAGGACAGCTGATTCTTACCAGGATGCCCCGCGGTCTTGGAGTTATGGTAGGTTCGCAACAACCGAGTGCGCAACTCCTCAGGCACAAAACATCTGCCGTTGGGTCTCCCAGAGGGAGCACCAGATTGAGCCGCCAAAATCTGCTCACCAAGGGGAGAGGTCAGGCTGGTGCGAATGGCGGCCAGGATCTGATTCGGAGGTATGACCGAAGTCGGTATAGATTCCTCCCTGGACAGCTCGGAGTACTGCCGTGATAAGGCATTCGCCCTGATGTTCTTGGAACCGGGTAGGTAGGAGACCACGTAATTAAAACGTGACAAGAACAGAGCCCATCTGGCCTGACGTGGTGTCAATCTCTTGGCCTCAGAAAGGTAGGTCAGATTCTTGTGGTCCGTCAGGATGAGAACCGGAACCACGGAGCCCTCGAGCAAGTGCCTCCACTCTTTGAGAGCCTGCACTATGGCCAATAACTCCCTGTCACCAATCTGATAGTTGCACTCCGCGGGTGACAGTTTCCGGGAGTAAAACCCACAAGGAAGCAGCGGACCCTCTGGTGTTCTACGCTGAGACAGAAGGGCGCCTACTCCCGTCTCAGATGCGTCCACCTCGAGGACAAAGGGCAACCCAGGGTTGGGATGAGACAGAATCGGGGCCGACACAAAGGCGGATTTTAGGGCCTCAAAAGCCCGGATGGCCTCGAGCGGCCAGACCTGGGAATTACTGCCCTTCCTGGTCAGATCCGTGAGAGGCTTGGCCAGCATGGAGAAGTCCCTGATGAACTTCCGATAATAATTGGCGAAGCCCAAAAAGCGCTGCAAGGAACGAAGACCACTGGGCTGAGGCCACTGTAAGACAGCCGAAACCTTCTCAGGGTCCATGGAGAACCCCTCAGCGGAAATGATGTAACCTAAGAAGGTTACCTGGAATTGGTGAAATTCCCATTTCTCAAGCTTACCGAACAGCTTGTTCTCTCGTAACCGTTGCAACACTCGCTTGACATCCAGAATGTGGGCCTCCATGGATTCAGAGTATACCAAGATGTCATCCAAATAGACCACCACACACTGCTGCAACAGGTCACGGAAAACATCGTTGATGAATTCCTGAAAGACTGCGGGCGCATTGCACAACCCAAAGGGCATAACCAAGGATTCATAATGACCGGTCCTGGTGTTAAACGCGGTCTTCCACTCATCGCCCGCCTTGATCCTTACCAGGTTATATGCCGCCCTCAAGTCGAGTTTGGTAAAGACCGTGGCCCCCTTAAGGCGATCGAACAGCTCGGAAATCAAGGGTATCGGGTAAGCGTTCTTGATCGTGATGCGATTAAGGCCCCTGTAATCGATGCAAGGCCTCAACTCACCGCCCTTCTTTTTCACAAAGAAAAATCCAGCCCCTGCCGGGGACGAGGATTTGCGAATGTGACCACGGGACAGCGCCTCCATCACGTACTCCTCCATGGCCTCATTCTCCGCAACCGACAGTGGATAGACCCTGCCGCGAGGAGGAACGGCACCAGGTTGTAACTCTATGGCACAATCGTATGGGCGGTGCGGAGGTAGGGCAACTGCGCGCACCTTATCGAATACATCCCGGTACTCCTCGTATTCAGGAGGCAACAGAGAGTCCGAGGAAGTACACAGCAACTTGACAGGCCCATGGATGCAACTAGCCCCACACTGTGGTGACCATGAGAGGATCTCGGACGATCTCCAGTCAAAAGTCGGATTATGCTTCTGGAGCCAGGGGTACCCCAAGACCACCGAGTAGTGTGGAGACGAAATAACCTGGAAGCAGACCGACTCTCTGTGAACGGCACCAATGGCTATCCCCACTGGAAGGGTCTCATGAGTCACGTGTGACGGCTGGAGGGGTCTGCCGTCTATCGCCTCTAGAGTCAGCGGGGAACCTCGAGCCTGCAGAGGAATGGAATTGGCGGCAGCGAACTCACTATCAATGAAAAAACCACCAGCACCAGAGTCCACCAACGCCTGGGTCGTCACCGAGCCCCCGACCCAGGAGAGGACAACAGTGATCAGTGGTTTATCAACACGGGAAACCGGGGACGAGGAGACTCCACCCAAGATCTGCCCCCGACAGGATCTCAGGTGCGAGCGTTTCCCGGACGGTTCGGACATGCCAACCGAAAATGCCCACCGAGACCACAGTACGTGCATCGGCCCTCGCGTCTCCGGAGTACCCTCTCCCCCTCGGACAGGCGAGCAAACCCCAGCTGCATGGGTTCACCCCCAGACAAGTCAACCCCAGGAGGCGTGGGAGGAGAGGGAGGCACGGGTGGGACAGCAAACGTAGGCGCCAAACTGTTAGGAGGCCTCCGCAGGCTCTCCTTAAAGGAAGGTCTCTCCCTGAGTCTGGTGTCAATCAAAATCAGGAAAGAAATAAGAGCCTCGAGCTCCACTGGTAGGTCCTTAGCTGCAACCTCATCCTTCAAGGTATCCGAGAGACCATGAGAGAAAGCAGCGACCAGAGCCTCATTGTTCCAGCCCACCTCTGCTGCCAGGGTACGAAACTCAATGGCGTATTTGGCTACGGATTGTGAACCCTGTCTGACGGACATAAGGAGCTTCGCAGCAGAGGCGGCGCGAGCCGGCACATCGAATACCTTCCGAAGAGAAGCAACAAAACCGGAAAACTCGGCAACCACCGGATTGTTGTTCTCCCATAAAGGGCTGGCCCAGGCCAAGGCCTTGTCCGAGAGCAGCGAGATCAAGAAGCCCACCTTTGATCTCTCAGTGGGAAAGGCATGTGGCAGCAACTCGAAATAAATGCCCACTTGGTTAAGGAAACCTCGGCACTGAGTTGGCTCTCCCCCAAATCGCTGTGGAAGGGGGGCAGAACCGGTCATACCCCGAAACACCGCAGGCGCAACAACAGGTGTCGGGGTAGACTCTGGCGCAACAACCGGAGCGGCAGTAGGAGCGGGCCCAGGAGCGACAACCGACCCATCGGCAACGGGAGCGAAATGAGCCGTGCGTTCAAGCAGGGTTTGCAACGCCACGGCGAACTGACCCAACAGGTAATCCTGCAAATCAAGTCTGGCAACCAGCGTGGGTAGCGAGGATGGCCCTGTACCGTCAAAATTCATGGCTTGGTCCTAATGTTACGGAACCATGAACCAGACGTACAACAAGAGATAAGTGAAAATAAGAAGGCTTTATTGAAAATCAAGCTGTAAAGCAAAAGTCCAAACGGATGGTGAAACAGAGTCTTGCGAAGCCAGAGGTCAGGAACCAGAAGGGTAGTCGGACGAAGCCAGGATCAGGAACCAGCAGGGAAGTCAGACGAAGCCAGGATCAGGAACCAGCAGGGAAGTCAGACGAAGCCAGGATCGGAACCAGAAGCAGCAGCAGTCTTAGAAGCATGTGAACACAGGAGGACCAAGCAAGGAACTGAAGCCACAGACCTCCTATATATATGAGCCAGGCATCCAGCTCCTCCCAGTGGGAAGGAGGAGCCGCAGGGTGGGAGGCTACAAGAGTCCCAGAAACCAAGATGGCCGCCAGCACATGTCAAACGAAGGAGACAGGAGAGAGGTAAGACCATGACAGATGGGTCCTGAATGCAAGGTGGTCAGCCAATCATCAGCAGCCGCTGGGTTGTCAAAGAATCGAACCGCTCCATTGTGTTGGACTCTCAGGCGGCTGGGGTACAGCATGCTATATTTTATGTTCTTGTCCCTGAGTCATCTGCGAACATCATTGAAGGTCTTCCTTTTCCGCTGCAAATCGGCCGAGAAATCAGGGAAAAGATGAATGGAGGCATTGCCGTAATTAAGAGCGGGATTTTTGCGGGCTTCGGAGAGAATCTTGTCCCTGTCCCGATAATTGAGGAAGCGGACTAGGAAGGGCCTAGGGGGATTCCCCGGGATGGCGCGGCCGGTGGGCACCCGATGAGCCCTCTCAACCACGTATGTAGGAAGGACATCCGTGAGGTCTAGGAGATTTTTGAAGAATTCCTCCGCAAATTCAGCTGGGTGCTCCCCCTCCTCCCTCTCAGGCAACCCCAGGACTCTAACATTGTTGCGCCTGAGTCGGTTCTCAGCATCATCGGATTTTGCAATGAGGGACTGCACCGTGCGCTGCAGCTCGGCAATGGAGGAGTCATGGGTGGCTGTAAGATCTTCGGTAGCAGATATTCTGGTCTCAGTCTCTGTCATTCTCCCCCGTATTTTGTCAAGGTCGTTCCTGATGAGATTGCACTCCTCCGCAAGATGATCGATGCGCACCAGCAGTGAGGTCTTACTCTGCTCGATCGCGGCAAGGATCGTGGCCGTATTATCTTGTGAGGGCTGGGTCGGCCCCTCCGCCACTGGAACCCCCCCCCCCGGTCCATCTCCAAATTTGTCAACAGGGCCCGGAACTGTTCGACCAGCAGGGGGTCTGGCTGCGAGGGCGAGAGGTGCGGCCCCTGGGGCGAAGAGCCGGTCCCTGTGGCCCCGGAGTTCTTCTTCTTCCCCTTTTTGGAAGGGGGGACATCTGGCGGGACTCTAATGGGGGTCCCCAACGCTGGAGCAACTCTTGCCCAGAGCAGTGTCCAGAAGGCAGCGGGGGGGTGATAGGCCGCAAGTGCAGCTGGTGAGGGGTCCAAGGGAACACAGTCCAGGGAGGCAGGTGTTATTGTAGAGGACCCCAGCCCCCCTGTCCTCTGACACTCAGGCAGGAGCAGTTCAGACTGGGCAGTGAGGTGAGTGATCAGGGAGGCTCACAGCAGGAGGGGATCCAGGCATGGAGATGGCAGAGACACCAGGTTCCAGGGAATCACCATCGGCCCACCCAGGCAGACACAGCAGGGCTCAGCAGGGAGGTGTATGGGCGGTGGGCAGGTGGAAGCAGGAGGACCCGTGGCCGCCAGCAAGGGCCGAGCGCGGCACACCTCAGCGGGGGCAGCCGCTCAGAAAACAACGGTGGTGCGGCAGGCTTCACATGCGGTACTAGGCCGCGGCCGCCGCAGGCACCCCCGGCGGTTCGGCAGGTCACCGGAACACGCCAGACAGGTGAGGGGACACGCAGGAGGACGGGGATCAGTCCCAGGGGCAGAGAATGGCAGCTCACCACACGGATTGGCGGGGATCTGAGCGCAACGTCCGGGCCCAGAGCAGCAAGATGGCGGTGGCTGGAGGCTGAGCAGTCCCCCCTCTCCCGGGCATCCACCGCAGAATCTTCGCCCAATTTCGGCACAGGGCCCACCAGGACACAAGGAGGGACAATCAGGCAAGGTTTAAAGGCTGAAATCCCACCATAAAAGCACGGATGGCAAAGGATTGTTTTCAGGATACCCGGAGCTCCTTACAAGCACGTCTGCTCCTAATCACATCCGGACACGCCCCCCCATACAATGATGTTTGACACAGAGAACAGGCACAGGGGAGCTCCTGAGTTTTCAGGTAGCTCAGCGAGATTAGCCTCCACCAGATAGAGAGGAGCTTCTGGTTTTTTATCCTAAGCAACAGATTCTTTTTAAACTCTGGATTTTAAATGATGTGCATGCTTTTTATTGAATTGCAATTCTTTTACATGGCAAAGAATACCAAAAATATTTATGTTTTCTTTCACATACTTTGCCCTTTTCCACCTTCCACCTTCCACCTTTGTGATACTGGTAAAAAATATATTGAATTTAAAATTGATGATTTACATTTTCAAAAAAGAGGATTAAAAAAAATAATGATAAAAATGAAAAAAAGAATGCTTGATTGCATTCATGAAATTCTATATGGAATGTTTTACTAAAATATTTTGCCACAAAATATATTTTCAATGGTCATCATTAAATGTGTTATCTTATTTTATGTAACAAGTTAGTCTGATTGCTCATTCATCACAAATTACAATAGTTATACTGTATGATACTCTTTGCTCTAATATGACCTGACATTTCCCTTTATTTTTACATTTTTGACATACGTAAAATGTAACTGAATATAAAGTAAAACACTGAAATAGAGAATAGCTTAGCCTATTATCTATTATATTTTAAATGCTTGGTAGCTTGAAATATAACTTCTTGTTGACAATAGCTTTCAACACATCCTGTTTTCATATCAGGTAGTTGTCAACAGGGGGTTAAATCTCTTCCTAACAAGCGATTACAATCACATGCGTATCTTCAAGCATTAATGTGCTTTTTGTCATACAAGAACACCTGAACTCCTGTAATTAGTCGCTTCTGCTGTGTGTTGCTAATCCAACTTTCACAAGGTTCAATTATGACAGCAAATGGAACACACTTCCCAAATAACCTCTTTCCAAATAAATCTCACACGGGAATCCAGCAAAGTAGTTAGACCTGAGGGGAAATAGGTTGACAGCCTGCTGTCAAAGTCACATTGGCACTGGGGTTGGCTGTTGGCTGGAGCGGAATAGAAAATTCTGTATTGGGATTTCAGAAGGCTCTGGCATACGAAATGTATAAATGTTTAAAAACAAACCAATGTACAATGCATTTAGGGCTAAATATCAATTTTAACACACTGAATGGCTAATTTGTGATAGTACTTAATTCAAGCATATTTGGCGGGCTTTCAGCAGCCTAATATCCTGACTTTAAAGTGGTATTAATCACTATGACAGGTCTAATACTATGCTATATTTATTGCTGTCCATTAATTTCATGGGTAATTATCTCAAAAACAAAAACAGGAGAGGGAGTTGATGTTTTGTAATTTTCTAAATATTTTGTAGTGTGTAATTTATTCATTAAATTGAGATGTTTCTTTTTTTTTTTTTTTAAAGTGGCAAACATTCCCAGTGCTTAAATTACAATTGGTGTGACAATTAAAACAGCAAATGACAAAGATGGAATCTAATTTGCAGTCCTAAAAGCAAACAAAAAAAATCTATGCATTAAACTTGTCAGCGATACTATTGGAAAAACAATACCTTTTATATAAGGTTTTGTCTTTTTCAATATAGTACAAAGTTAGATAGTTACAAAGTTAGTCAGGTTGAAAAAAGACACAAAACCACCTAACAATCTGCTTTTAACTATTAGCTAGATTCAGAAAGAGTTAAGCCGGCATATCAGTAGATACGCCGTCGTAACTCTGAATCTAAGCCGTCGTATCTTTAAGTGTATTCTCAAAATGAGATACACTTAAATCTAGCTAAGATACGACGGCCTGCGCCGTCATATCTTAGCTTTCTATTTAGGCCAGCTGCTAGGGGCGTGAACGCTGATTTACGCCTAGAATGCGTAAATCAGCGAGATATGCCTATTCACGAACGTACGCTTGCACGTCGCAGTAAAGATACGCTGTTTACGTAAGGCGTTTTCAGGCGTAAAGTTAGTCCAACAAAAAGCTGGCCTAGCCAATGTTAAGTATGGACGTCGGTGCCGCGTCGAAATTTGAAATGTTTATGTCGTTTGCGCAAGTCGTCCGTGAATGGGGCTGGGCGTAATTTCCGTTCACGTCGAAACCAATAAGTCTTTGCGGCGTAATTTGGAGCATGCGCACTGGGATATGTCCATGGACGGCGCATGCGCCGTTCGTAAAAAAACGTCAACCACGTCGGGTCACGATTCATTTGCATAAAACACGCCCACCTCTTCACAATTTGAATTAGGCGCACTTAGGCTGGCACATTTACGCTACGCCACCGTAACTTAGGACGCAAGTGCTTTGTGAATACAGCACTTGCCTCTTTAACTTACGGCGTAGCGTAAATACGATCCGCTACGCCGGCTCAAACATACGCCTCCCTACGTGAATCCAGCTAAGAGTCTTTACCTCTGGAGGAAAAGAGATTTAGCTTTCATTTTCGGAACGGGTTCTTCATGGTAAGAGCTGTGGAATTATTATTTCCCCAGATCAGTAGATTGTTTTAAAAAAGAGCTAAATGTATTCCTAAATGTGCAAAATTTACCAATTGTAGCACCATCTACCTTTAGGTAGGTGCTAAGTGTAGGTTTTTTTGTTAGCTGCCAGTGCAGGTAAATTTAAGCAGGCCTATGCTGCGAGCTAGGCCTGTTTGTTTTTGATCTGGGGGCAGGGTAGTGGTTTAGTGTAGCAGTAGGTGACTGACATGTACTTCAGCTCTTGGGCACCTCCCCTGTTTCCAGTCGAGAATTTCTGGAAAAGGGGCAGGGCTGAGTGCTCGAGTGACATGGGATACATGTGAGGAACTCTGACCAATCCCCATCTAGAATTGGCAGGGGGCAGACCTCCTACATATACCCCTGGTCAGCCTGCTAGGGGGGTTGTCAGCTGGGGGAACTGAAGGATGGAGTGCTAGACTGTCATGCTGGAGCAACACCCCCATCCGGGGGGGTGTAAATCTGGCGGAGGAGCTCGGGAGCTGGGAATGAGCCTCTCCTTACATGGTCATGGAGAGTTGTCCTGGAGCAAGAGCTAGGAGATACAATTGGTCTGCATATTCTGGAGTAAGTCCTTCAGGAAGGATCCAGGGCAGGTGTCGGTGAGTGGAAGCACAGTGGAGACCTGGAAGAGGCATGCCAGGGGAGCTGGGTGCAGAGCCAGCGGGAGAGACTGTGGAGTTTGTGTCAAATTGATGCAGCCATGAGGGTGGGCAGGATTTGCAAGTTGGACTGTTGGGATCAGTAGTCCATCACCATTAAGTCTACTAAAATAACCGGTTACTGCCATGAGGGGTACTGCAGGCCCTAGACCTTCAATAGTTTCATATTATACTTAAACTGGGACTTATTCAGAGTGAGGCCTAGTCATATCTGATGGTGTGGCAGGAATACTAAGACTGTGACAGGAGATGTTCTGAGGTAAAAGTCTGTCATGCTGTGTGCAGGATGAAGAGAAGTTCTAAGGTAAAAGTCTGTCAAGTTTAGTGTCAGCCATTTTGTCCTATCTCAAGAGTGTGACGCATTAATTTCTAAATCCTATCGGAAGAAGTGTAACGCATATATTGCTTTAACATTTCAACTATTTTTTTTTTCTATGGGCATCCCATGTCCCTTCCCCAACCAAGTTCAATCCCCTAATAAAATAACAAAAAACAAGCAAAATACTGTTCATTGACTAAAAGACTGTGTCTAATGGATGTCTGGCAGCAGGGTGAAATGTGAGGATGTAGTAACTCGTAGCAACCACCCGCTACACAGTATAATAACATTTATACATGATAACATCAGAGATTGCTGATCCAGGGACTTGCCAATTGCCCTCTGCGGGGTAAGAAAAAAATGTATTGTACCCCCATTGGAGAAAATTGTTTTTTTGTCTTCTTCTGGATCAACTGCAGATTTTCTAATTGTTAAATTAGATCAGGGGTCCTCAAACTAGGGCCCTGCAGTTGTTCAGGAACTACAATTCCTAGTCACGTCTGTGAATGTCAAAGCTTTACAATGCCTCATTGGACTTGCAGTTCCGCAAAAGCTGGAGGGCCGTAGTTTGAAGATCCCTGAATTAGATGGACTAATGTCTTTTTTCAATCTAACTATGTAAAAAAGTAAATACATCAATGTTCCAAAATAGATATTGTTTGACACATAGTAGAGAGTTTACAATTTAAATGAATATGTTAGCTATAATGCTGGGTTCACACTGCTGCATGCTTCGGCTCACAGCAGGAGTCTGGTGCGTCGTTTCAGGTCCAATTTCAGCCCAAATTTTGGGCTGAATTCGTACCTGAAATGGACCAAAAGGACTCCAGTACAATTCGCACCAGAGCCGCCACAAAGATTTGTGAACCGGCTCTATAGAGAGCCGGTCACAATCTCCTGCTATGCGAATTGAATGCAGGGAAACTCACATACAATTTGCAATAGTGTGAACCCAGCCTAAAACAGAGGCCTTAAAAATGCATTGATTCATTAATTGATAAAATTAGCTAGTTTTCAGTAGGGATGCACAAACCCATGTTAAGATAAAATGTTGATTGTTTGGAGGTTTGGCAAAAGTTTGGTGTTTATATGTCGATTATATAAACTTCATGCATGTTAATGGCATCTCAAAAGTCCAATTAATTTCCTGGTTCTAGATCCTATGAGCAGCTGTGAGCTTGGTATCCTATATAAATTCCACATCACACACTATAAACATAGTAGTTATAATAACAAAACTGTTTCTGTGATGCAGCAGTGAAGGAACTAGCTATCACTTCTACTTCAGGCCAGACGCCCCCTGATCTCCTCACACAGATAACAAAATGATGTATCAAAAGTCCTAAAAATTTACTGGATTTGCCCCAATACCAGAAGATGCTTTAACTGTTTCCGGTCTGGCCATAGTACATAAACAGCCAGACAGGAGCAGCTTCAATACGAGTGGACGTACCCATACGTCCTCCTGCATTGCCAGCTTGTGCATACTCTCTAAAACACAAAGCTACAGGATCCGTGTCCCACTGTGTCCACTGGATATAGGCGATCATAGATCACTGGACCGGGCCGCTGTGGACCATCCTGGTATCATGTAATCTCTGTGACCAATCACAGCAAGCACATAACCAGTAGTAAACAATTCTGTTATTCAATCGCAGTGTAAAAAAAATGATTACTCCTCCACAGAGTAGTACAGTGTCACCTGGTAACAGTGCACTGCTTTAGTGACAATATGTAAAAAAAAGAATATATATATATATATATATATATATATATATATATATATATATATATATATATATATATATATATATATATATATATATTATTTATAAAAAATATAAAATATGTTTTACATACCCTCACTAGTCAGTGTCCCTTATCACTGCAGCACCAGTCACAGTGTCCCTGATCACCACCACACCAGTTATATTGTCCCTAATTACAAAACCAGTTACAGTGTCTACTGTCCTGATGCTCCAGGGCCTTCAAAAATGTGAGAGGTAGTCCAAAAATTAGATGAGTAATTTATGCGCCTAGAAGGCCTAAAGGTGGTCCTTGGCTTTTTGGCCTCTCTATGTGGCTAGACTGGAAAAAAAGTCTCACACATATGGTGTCCACATAGAAGAAGTAGAAGATTATGTTTTGTGGTTTAATATTAAGCATGCCTATGCTGTGTGTGAGAAATAACTAAAAATTAAAACTTTATGAACATTTTTTTTTCTTTTTCCTAAAAAATTGTGACAACAATTACAACTTCAAAAACTTTCCAAAAAGGGGTCTTTTCTTGTTTTTTTGTACTGTGCTGGCATTTTAGGGCCTCAAAAAATGAGGCAGTCAGAATCTTCGATTTTCAAATATGTATACATCTATACCTGTAGTGCCAACCCCTGAGGGAGCCACTTGGTGAATTTGGGTTCTCTGATCTCCACCTCAACTAAGAGGACCTTTTTTTCAAAATTTTCAGTCTTTTTTAATTTAGCAAATTTAATTTGGGCACAGTGTTGCATGCCTGAGTAATAAGTATGACAGTGCTTAGCTAAATATTGGCCTGGACTACAAGGGGGTGAAAGTGTCCAGACTTGAGGTGGTTAAAAGCTATTCACGTTTACTTATCCAGCCTCAAAAATGCACACAAATGTATTAAGGAAAGGACTATTCTTTACACAAGCTCTTTACACTTTATAAGCCCTGAGCTAGCTTATCTTCTTTTTAAAAGTAATAATAATTTCAGCTGCATCACTTATTGGAGCTTCTCCAAGCTGCCAACACACATGTGACTAAAAAAGGTGTATAACTTATTATAACAACAAACTGGGAACAATTGCATATTGTCACTACATTTTTCATAAACATACAGCTATGGCTGAACATAGGATGTATTTATTACATTTTCATAAATATATACATTAAATAGGACAATAATTAATACCATGGTGGATTACACCCCTTCATCTATAAACTGTGGGGCGTATTTAAAAAAAATGTGTATAGCAAAGTGCATGTACATTCATTCTGTGTAAATGGGACAAAAACACAAATGTCATAAGGCCATATTTTGTGCTGGGCAAATGTGTTTTATTGATTTAAAACAGAAAATCCTGTATACAGGCACTAGATGGTGCAACATATCATATAGATTTCCGAAGATATTTAGTGCCATCTAGTGGTCAAACAAAAAGATTTTCCATCTGAAATCAATAATCAAACAATCATCCAGACCAATTTCACTGGGCAACTTGTTATGCACATTTTTTTTTATTCACCCCTACGTATGTGTGTTTGTAAAACAGCATATCTCTGTTTTAATAGAAGTAGGAGGTCAGTTTTTAAGTACAATGGTTGTAATATATATTCACTCAATTCTAATTGGGGACGGCACTGGATGCAAACAGCGCCTTGAGGCGATTTAGTTCGCATTTGTAGTGCTATACAAGTTACTCACTCACTCTAAACTGGAAATGTAAATGATGTGCTTACAATGTTTACAATGTAATGTTACACTTTTTCTGGGAGGAGGGGTTTGTCATTCAGTGAGTAAATCCTTTTAAATGGTGGTAGATGTTCCTGCTGTCTGATTCCCTAATAAGTAAGGACTCCTTAATTTATTAGGGTCAAATTCAGAGCCATTTTTGCCATAGGGAGCTCATGATGGATTCATAAGTTACTGTAAAAGTCACAGGTGCCCGGGGCAGACGCGTTTTAGTCGATGGATGGTTCTAGGAGAGAGAATGCATTCAACATTTGGAATGTAATAAAAGGCAAAATGGGCAGATAAGTCTCATTTAATCAGATTACAGTATTTCACTGTGCCAGCATTTGGAAAGATGTGTAATCAGAGACTCACCCAGAGGTCCAAAAGACACAATATTCCCGAGCAAGTCAGTATTAATGACTAAGCAAGTACTTTCTCCAATTTAGGGAGGAGATATTAAACTGACACTTCAAAGAAAAATGGCTGCCAATGTTCTAGCAAGCAAAAAAGGTTGTTCTTAGATTTATTTAATATGGAGTTGAGCTGGTTGCACATTTCATTTTCTTTTGCATGATAATAATTTCAGTACATTACTAAAGGGGGTTTAGTTTAAGAGGTACAATAAATTCAGCTTACATTTGTTTTCATGTAACTGATTTCTTTCTCATGTGGATTGAGAGGTTATAATGTGATGAAGTTTGAAGTGAAGCTAATAAGAGCAGTACTGTGTAGAAACAAGATGAAAGGATAACTGTGAGCACAAGCAAGCCTCTGAGTGTGTTGCCCCTGTTGGGGGTCAGATGTTGATTAATGTCTCTGGCTGATTAGACTTTAAACCTAGTTCTCAAATGATCAGTTGTAGGACACGGGTTAACAATGCATTCTAGGAAGAAAATAGCTATTGTGGCATTCCTGCTGGGAAAAAAGTGAAACCTACTTATCAAGAAGCATGCCGTAGGTATGAAGGAGATCATGAAAAGGAGGACACAGGAAAAGAGACAAAGAAAAATGAACCAAGGTAGAGGGGCAGCACAAATAAACACTTTGGGCTAGATTCACAAAGAGATACGACGGTGTATCTCCAGATACTCCGTCGTATCTCTGAGTTCGGCCAGTCATATCTATGCGACTGATTCATAGAATCAGTTACGCATAGATATGACTAAGATCCGACAGGTGTAACTGTGTTACACCGTCGGATCTTACCTGCAATTTAAAAATGGCGCGGGGGCGTTCTCGCTGATTTACGCTGAGAAATATGTAAATCAGCGAGATACGCCAATTCACGAACATACGCGGACCCGACGCAGTGTTGTTACGACATTTCCGTAGCGGTTTTCCCGGCGTATACTTACCCCTGCTTCTATGAAGCGCAGCCAATGTTAAGTATAGCCGTCGTTCGCGCATCGATTTCGAATTTTTTTACGTCGTTTGCGTAAGTCGTTCTCGAATACAGATGGACGTCGTTTAAGTAAGCGTCGAATCCACTGACGTCCTAGCGACGTCAGTGGGAGCAATGCACGCCGGGAAAATTCACGAACTGCGCATGCTCATTTAAATCGGCGCGGGGACGCGCCTGATTTAAATAGTACACTCCCCCTAGTCGCGGAATTTGAATTCCGCCGGGAGATTTACGATCCGCCGCTGCAAGTTTGGAGGTAAGTGGTTTGTGAATTACCCACTTGCCTCTCAAACTTGCGGCAGCGTATCTTAAATCACATAGATCACGCGGATCTAAAGATCCACTGATCTATGTGAATCTAGCCCTTTGTTTAGCATGATACATTTGCCAACTGTAATGATTCAGTTACCAGCTGGTAAGAGTGGACAGTGATATGTTATCTAATTAGGAATATTGGGCTAGATTCACAAAGAGATACGGTGGTGTATCTCCAGATACTCCATCGTATCTCTGACTTACACTGGTCGTATCTATGCGCCTGATTCATAGAATCAGTTACGCATAGATATGACATATCTGCAATTTAAAAATGGCACGGGGGGCGTTCCCGCTGATTTACGATGATAAATATGTAAATCAGCAAGATACGCCAATTCACGAACGTACGCGGACCCGACACAGTGTTGTTACGACGTTTCCGTAGCGGCTTTCCCGGCGTATACTTACCCCTGCTTCTATGAGGCGCAGCCAATGTTAAGTATAGCCGTTGTTCCCGCGTCGATTTTGAATTTTTTTACGTCGTTTGCGTAAGTCGTTCTGGAATACGGATGGACGTCGTTTACGTAAGCATCGAAACCACTGACGTCCTAGCGACGTCAGTGGGAGCATAGCACGCCGGGAAGATTCACGGACTGCGCATGCTCATTTAAATCGGCGCGGGGACACGCCTGATTTAAATAGTACACTCCCCCTAGCCGCGGAATTTGAATTCCGCCGGGGGATTTACGATCCGCCGCCGCAAGTTTGGAGGTAAGTGGTTTGTGAATTACCCACTTGCCTCTCAAACTTGCGGCAGCGTATCTTAAATCACATAGATCACGCGGATCTAAAGATCCGCTGATCTATGTGAATCTAGCCCATTGTCTTTCAAAATAGTGCAATTTGTACAATAATTCAGAAAACTCTTTAGCATGGTGTTTGGACTTCAAATATATTACTTACAGGGGCGGACTGACCATTGAGGCACTCGGGCACTGCCCGAGGGCCCCATGCCACTAGGGGGCCCCATCAGGGTTGTCAGGCTCAGTAAAACCAGGGACAGTATGTAAAAATCTGTGTTTTTTTTACATCTGTCCCTGATATGTACGAAACCGACATGCTTTTGATGTGAAAATCCCGAGATTTTAGCTGCCCCGCCTCTGCAGTACCTCCAGGCATGGTGGCCATCTGTAAGCCCGGAGGCCCCATAATCTTCTATTGCCCGGGGGCCCCATGAGTTGTCAGTCCGCTCCTGTACTTACATTAGGATTATTGGTGTACCTTGATCTAAGTGACAAACCGTCAGCAATATATTTGTGCAACTAATTTTTAACATGCACAGGTTACTTACAAGGTCTCATTTTAATAAGCTTCAGAAATACTTAAAGAGTAACTCCACTTTGGTTGAGAAAAAAACATTCCCCTTTGTGGTGATCTATGTACATTAAAAGGATTTTAAAAAAAATTGTTGCAGATTCATAGTTACATAGTTACATAGTTACATAGTTAATCAGGTTGAAAAAAGACACAAGTCCATCCAGTCCAACCACAAAAAAACTTGTTTTATTCGGGAGAAATCCCCGTGTGTGTGTTTGTCTGTGTCCATGTAGAAACGGAATCTAATGGGAGTAGTTTTTATAACTATAAATCAGCTGGTGCACCTGCAGGGCTCTAAAGAGGAACATTTCTGGGTCTGCATCCCTTTAGATGTGATTTCCTATTGGGAGTATCTCACCAAAAATATAATTTTTGTTGCGGGGGGTGCCTGATATCTGACTCTTAGTGCAGACTTCTGGGAAAGTCAGTGAGCCAATTACACAAGCAGGAAGTTATGTTTCTGGGGTGCGCTCTGTACACATTCTGTGTACAGAACACCTCCAGGTAGCCATATTGCATTGTACAGAAAATGACAGAGCTGCAGATTGAAAAGGAGAGGTAATTTTAAAAAAAACATTTAACTACAATATTACTTGACTCGCAATTGTATATAGTAGGTATATATATATTTTTTATTTGCATTTTTTTCCCCACAAAAGTGGAGTTACCCTTTAAACTTTAGGAGACATGGGGGTTATTTACTAAAGGCAAATCCACTTGCACTACAAGTGCAAAGTGCACCTGAAATTGCACTGCAAGTGCAGTCACTGTAGATCTAAAGGGGACATGCAAGGAAAATAAAAAACAGCATTTTAGCTTGCACATTGGATGATCAAATCAGCAGAGCTTCCCCTCATTTCAGATCTTCTCATCAGATCTACAGCGATTGCACTTCCAAGTGCACTTCCAGTGCAATTTGTAGTGCACTTTGCACTTGTAGTGCAAAGTGGATTTGACTTTCGTACATAACCCCCACAGTCAAGAAGGACGTCCCATCAGTAGTGTGCAGAGTTTGGCCCGGATTCACAAAGCACTTACGCCGACGTATCTCGAGATACGCCGCGTAAGTGTAACTATGCGCCGTGCCCACAATCTGAGATACGCCTAAAAATAGGCTTCCTACGACCGGCCGTCGTATCGTTGGCGCATATTTACGCCGGGCACATTTGCCGCTCCCATATGCAAATGAGGGAGATACGCCGATTCACAAACGTAGTTGCGCCCGGCGCATCATATACGCGGTTTGCGTAAGTAGTAAGTCCAGCATAAAGTTATTCCCCATATAGGAGGCGCAACTCATGCAAAGGTATGGACCAGGGAACACAAGCCGTCGTATCTTTTGTCGTTTACGTTGTACATGAATATGACTAGGCGTAGGTTACGTTCACGTCGTTTGGCAGTGATTCGACGTATCTTAGGGAGTAGTTCCGACGTGATTCTGAGAATGCTCACAGGGATGCGGCCACGGGACGGTGCATGCGCCGTTCATTTTAAGTACTTTTATGACGCTTGGCCCATCATTTGCATGGGGTCACGCCTCATTAGCATGGCTCACGCCCACTTCCACCTACGCTGGCTTACGCCGAGGAAACCCAGCGTATCTTTAACAGCGAGTGGGAGCAAGTGCTTTGTGTATCCAGTGCTTGCCTCTGTGCGCTGTGCCGGCGTATCGTAAAAGAGATACGCTACGGCGGCATAAATATGCGCCAATGTCTGTGAATTCGGCCCTATGTCTATAAATAAAGTTGGCCATAGATGCATAATTTTTTTCATTTAGCCAACTGGAAAAAAAATTAACAGATTCCTCCATCCTCCCTTACTTTGCAAAGAATAGTCAATCACATGCAAGGAAGAAAAACTGCATTTTTGCTTACACATGATGAGATGATGGAAGTCAGCAGAGCTTCTGCTCATTTACTAAGCCCTGGAGCAACTGCACTTTGCAAAGTGCACAGTCTATTTGCCTTTAGTAAATCCACCCCCCTGTATTCTGACTGCAGGGACTATCTGCTGTCAGCATACACTGATCAGCAGCTACAGTCCATTGGTGTGTTGGGCAGGAAAAGATAGACAGGCTTCGGCAAACCAGCAGTTTAATGTGCAGTATCTGGTGGCAAAGACAGTGCTCTTTGGGCAAGCTGTTTCATCCCAACAGCTGGCTATGGAACTCAATGCTTAAGGTTGCTATTGCATCCACTAACAAAAATGATTGTGGCCATTGGAACCAATTCTGGAGATTATTATTGTGACCACTGACACCAATTCTTGGAGTTATAATTGTGGCCACTGACACCAATATTGTGGGCTACTATTGCGCCCACTGGTACCAAATCAGTGTTTATTATTTCATCTACTGACACCAATAATATTGTTTTCACTCACACCAATGCTGGGTGTTACTATTGCATTCACTGACTCCAATGCTGGGTGTTATTTTTTGCTTCCACTGACACCAATACTGGGGGTTATTATTGCATCCACTGACAACAATGCTGGGGGCTATTATTCCAGCCACTGACACTAAGGCTGGGGGATATTATTGCATATACTAACACCAGTGCTTAGGGTTAATATTGTGGCCACTGACACCAATGCTGGGGGATTTTAACACATGCAGTGATGCTAATCCTGGGACTTTTACTGCGTCCAATGATACCAATACTAAAGAGCTATTATTGTGTCAAAATCAAGAAAAAAATGCACTTGTGATGAATTATAATCAAAAACTACAGCTGCACCACTGTAGAATATAAATAAATAAATGTGTTGCGCTAAAAAAATAAACAATATGAAAAAAACATCAAAGTGAGTCCAAGAGTCACCAACGCAACATAAGTGTGAACATATTTTCGCCATTTCCACCTCGTGCACAAACCACCACAAATGATAAAGGTGTGCTCTTACCAGAGAGCATTGACCCTCTATTACAGAGGGTCAACAAGGGCTTTTGTGTCTAGGATACTCCAACTCCTTTAAGGGATCCACATAAGGTAGACAAGAAATACAGTTCCAAACGGCCAGTGAGAGCAACAAATCCTCTCAATCCAATGGTAATACCAAAACGGCCAGTGTAAGCAATAGAGCCTGTCAATCCAATAGTAACAACTTGGTCAAGAAGTGCAGTCCTGCCACCTCCAAAGATTGTGTGTCCCCTGCTCCTCACTCTCAAAAAAGAGCTGCATCACCAACGGTAAGGGACTTTGGTATTAGGCATTTGTGTATCTAGAGGCAAATGTGTGAGAGCGCGTAGCAGGGGACACACGGCCCTTGGAGGTGGTGGTGCACTTCTTGACCAAGGTGTTACCATTGGATTGAGAGGATTTGTTGCTCACACTGGCCATTTGGAGCTGTATTTCTTGTGTACCTTATGTGGATCCCTTAAAGGAGTTGGAGTATCCTAGACACAAAAGCCCTTGTTGACCCCCGATAATAGGGGGTCAATGCTCTCTGGTAAGAGCACACCTTTATCATTGGTGGTGATTTGTGCACGAGGTGGAAACAACTGGTGACACAACAGTCAAGAATTTGTTCACACTTATGTCGCGTTGGTGACTCTAGGATTCACTTTAATTTTTTTTTCATATTGTTTTTCTTTTAGTGCAACACATTTATTTATTTATATTATTGTGTCAGTTTATAGCAATTATGGATGTTAATATTGCATTCACCAATGTTGAGATGGTTGCAGCCACTAATACGGGTGCTTGGGATTATTTTTGTGGCAATTGACATCAGTTTTGGCACTATTAGGCCCCGTACACACGGTCGGACCAAACCGATGAGACTGGCCCGTCGGACTTTTTTGACGTTTTCATCGGTTCACCTCTGAAGTGGCCGTACAGCCTCATATGCGTACACACCATCATTCCAAAATCCGATCGGGTCAGAACGCAGTGACGTCAAACACACAACGTGCTGAATAAAACGAAGTTCAATGCTTCCAAGCATGCGTCGATTTGATTCTGAGCATGCGCGGGTTTTGAACCGATGCTTTTCTGTACTAACCATCGGTTTGGTCTGATGGGGCAGCGGTCCATCGGTTCGGTTTTGAAGCATGTTTAGAAATTTTGGACCGAAGGAAAACAGTCATTCCAATGAACAGCTAAATGATTCAGAGAAGGATTGGGAGAAAGTGCTGTGGTCAGATAAGACCAAAATGTAGCTTTTTGACATTAACTCGACTTGTTTGAAGGAAGAAAAATGCGGACTATTACCCTAAGAACACCATCCCTACAGTCAAGCATGGGGGTGGAAATATGATGCTTTGAAGCTGTTTCTCTGCTAAAGGTACAGGCTGACTTTGCCACATTGAGGGGCCAATGGACGGGGGCCATGTATTGTAACATCTTAAATGAGAACCTTTTTCCATCAGCCAGAACACTAAAGATGGGTCGTGGATGGGAATTCCAGCATGACAATGACCGAAAACATACCTCCAAAGCAACAAAGGAGTGGCTCAAGAAGAAGCACATTAGGTCATGGAGTGGCCTAGTCAATCTCCAGACCTTAATCCTATAGAATATTTATGGAGGGAGCTGGAACTTCCAGTTGCCAAGCAACAGCCAAAGAACCTTAGGGATTTAGAGAAGAGTGAACTAAAATCCTTCCTGAGATGTGTGCAAACCTGGTCACCAACTACAAGAAACTTCTTACCTCTGTGCTTGCCAACAAGGGTTTCTCCACCAAAGTCATGCTATGCTTGGGGATCAAATACTTATTTTACTCACTGAACTGCAACTTAATTTATAGCTTTTATTGTATGTGTTTTTTTCTATATTTGTGGTTGATATTCTGTGTCTATCATTTAAAATACACCTATGATAAAATAAATTATAGACCCTTAATTTCTTTGTAAGTGGGCAAACTTACAAAATCTGCAGGGGATCAAATAATTACTTTCCCCACTGTACTTTACAAACACCATTCTGTTACCAGTTAAACTGATCAAACTAGGTTAGCTGGTAAACCAAAATGACTATTTCCAGGAAGCTATGGATCAGGCCTCGTACTCACGACCAAACATGTCTGCTGAAACTGGTCCGCGGACCAGTTTCAGCGGACATGTTCGTTCGTGTGTAGGCAGTAACGTACAGAATTCCAGCAAACAATCGTCGGCCAGACCGTTTTCCAACGAACAACTGTTTCCTGGTCTTGCTTTAAAACAGTCTGCTGGAATCGTGTCCGTCAGACATGTTCGGTCGTCTGTACACAAAAGCAGCGTACAAAAACCCCGCGCATGCTCAGTCCAAATGAGGAGACGGGAGCGCTCGTTCAGGTAAAACTCGCGTTTCTTTGGGATATGGCACATTCGTCATTAGAAACCTTTTATTCTAGCAAGAGAACAATGTCTTAAAAAGGCGCACTAAACCACATTTTAAAGCCTCGTTTTCTTAATTCTTCTCTTGCTAGAATAACCCCGTTCTCTTGCTGATGCAATTTCAATAGAGTTGTCCCATACTGAAATGTCACATTTCTTGCTTGTGATGTAATCCTTTAATAATGTTTTCTATGCCAGACGTGTGTTTTGGTTGGTGGTCCTCCATAATTTAGAGTAGTCATTTTTGTAAAGGAATGTTCATTTTTTAAATTTTGTTTTTTGTTTCTAGTTATGTCACCATTTAAACTATTTTTTTTTTACATGTTTTTTTATTTTTTTAGTTTTTTTTTGGTGTTTCATTAGAGAATATTAAACCATGTTGGCACACCAAATGTCCCCCCCCCCAAGGAGTGTGTCCTTTGTAAATTACCCATTGTATATTTATTAAAGGTTTGCTGCCTAATAATCCCCACAGTATATCAAACAATAGACATGTTTTCAAATGAAAGCAAAAGGCCTTTTATTCAGGCAAATGTCATCACAAAAAATAAAAAGAACGGCAGCACTAGAATAGATAGCAAACTATATGCAAACTTGCATTTCCAACATGGTGAAGGATAAACTTCCAAGCCTCAGGAGCCAAACACAAAAATATGAAGCAGCAGCACACAAACAAAGGAACCCAAACTGTGGTAGTACAAACAAGATGTCCTTTATGTGGAAGGAAATGGAAGGCAGAAAATCAACGTTTCCTCCTCTTTCCAGCCTTCCCTCCAGGCAGCCTTCCAGCGGATCGAACACGGGGTCTTGCAGGTGGGGTTGATGTGGCAGCAGGAGGATGGTGTTCCGCAAGCCGGGCCGGGTCACATAGCCCAGTGTCTGGGGTCAGCAGGCCCCTCTGCATCCACCAAAGGACCTGGTTCATCAGGGCCTTTGCCAGTCTTCTCTGGTCCTCCTCCCCTTCATTTAAATCATGGGCCAATGAGGCACTGAAGGCCTCTGTGGGGTTGAGGGGGGCCCTCATGATGGCGCTTGCCTCCTGGATCATGCGGAGGCTTGCCTCCTCCACAGGCCTCAACTGCCTCCTTCGGCCTGATGGCCTCACCTGGGGGGGAGAAGACTGGCTGGTGGTGGTTCTCCTGGCCGGGTGGACCTGCTGCAGGCCACTGGGCCCAGCCTCCTCCTGGCTGCCACTGACCCCGGCCTCCTCCTGGCTGCCACTGACCCCGGCCTCCTCCTGGCTGCCACTGACCCCGGCCTCCTCCTGGCTGCCACTGACCCCGGCCTCCTCCTGGCTGACAGACACCTGAGGATCTGCCACCTCCTGGCTGATCTCTTCTTCCTGTGTGGAAAAAAAAAGAAATTTTTTACAATTTCGCTAAATAAAACCACACTCATTTTCATGTTTTTCGTTCAGTATTTTCTGTTCATTATTACTTGAATACACTCTACTTCTGACCCCTGCAGTTGTCATCCCTGACACCTATTTGTCTGTACACCTTTTTGTTTGCTTTTTTCCAGCTTGGTTTTTTTTTTACAATATCTAATCATTAATCCACCAAGAATTATTTACGCCATAAATATAGAGGAAACTACTATACCTCCTCATCGAAGGGTGGCAGATCTGCATCTCTGTCAGCCAGGCCCTCTTCCTCCGACTCTGCAGGGCTGTGGTCATCTGGGGAAGGTCCGCTGGAAGGTAGCATGGAGGAAAGGTTGGAAGAAAGACTGGACATCGTTTTCCTGCCTTCCATTTCGTCCCGCAAAAAAGCCATCTGTTTATAATACCACAGTTTGGGTTCCTTTGCTTGTCTTGCTGCTGCTCCAGATTTTTTGATTTTATTAGCTTTGTATGCTCTCCTGTATGTGCTTCTGAGGTTGGCAAGTTTATCCTTCACCATGTTGGCAGTGCATCCTGGCACCCAAGTTTGCATATAATTTGCTAGCTCTTCTAGTGCTGCCGCTCGTACCTCTTTATTGCAATATAACGAGTGTTTTGAATTCCACAGGATGGGCGTCTCCTGGTATTTTTGAAGTAAGGCCTCTATAGATTCCTTGCTTTGTAGGAGGTCCATTGCAATTTTAGCAAAATTATATTTCTTTTTGAGTCTAGATTACAAAAACATAAACCACAGAAAAATAAATATTCCAAAGGATCAGCGTTGACCTTGATCTAATATGTGTCTTCAAATTTATTACCTATATCTAATTCCAAACACAGTCTCTCTTGTTTAAACAATGATTGGCAGCTCGGCCGCATTGCTTGTACCAAACATTGATTTGCTAGATGCAGAGCCATTGTTCACATTGCAGTAAATATTTTAAATATATTAAATTAAACAATGCTTACAAATGACAGTTTTCATCTAGGCACTCTTTCATGTGTAAATCTCATGCCCCTGACAATGGATGACATAAAAGACACTTCCTAATGACCTCTGTACAACCAACACTTGAACAATACTTTGCCTGATCTGAATACACCATTCAAAAACTTGTCAATGAGGTACAGCATTGTTCACATCTCTATTTTGTGAGGTGTCCAAAAGCATTTGGATACCAAAATAACATTGTGGTACCCCATAGACAGAATAGCTTAAAAAGGGTGCAACCAACAGCCCAAACACCCATCCCATGTGTCTACATTTTCTAGGCCTCTGCTGATCCCATTTTTAATTTCCTTACCTTCCTGTCTCTCGCTCCTCGTTTCTCACGCTCGCCTAATTACCGCGTAAGATGCGTAATCACGGCGTAAACCTTTTAAACACTCCGCGTATTTATGAAACCCCGCCCTCGTCACCTTTGCGAGGCCCCTAATCAATGAGTTTAGGAAATATGGCGTTAACTGTGTATGTTCTGGATGCGCTCGCAGATTCTCCGTGTAACGGACGTAAACACGTTGTTTGCATTCTCTACACTCCGCGTATGTATTAAACGCCGCCCTCTTCTCCGCCCATGGCATAACAATTCATCTTTTCCACGCCCATAATCTCTGTGGGAAAGGAAAGATGGCGATGTCACACGAGCGGGCACGATGCTCTCATGCCACAAGTGAAGGGACAGAGGCAGGGACGTCCCGATCAAGGCAAAGAAGATATAAAGCCACTAATATGCGGTTCCAGGAAATGGTGGAGTTAGTTTACATCATGCGAAAGAAGGACTATGATGGGGAATTAGGGCCATACAAGACCCCTAACCGCCGAAAGGCACATATTATGGACAAGGTGGCGAGGAGAATGCAGAGGATGTTTGGGATCACCAGGTCCAAGGAACAGCTGAGGAAACGATGGTCAGACTTAAAATTGAGGGAGCCACATCAGATGAAGAAAATACTTAAAATTCTGCGTAAAAGTAAGTAAATATATATTGGGGTTGGGGGGGGGGGGGGGGGGTGGTGATTGTCTGCAATAATGTGTTGCCATGTATATTTCACCATCTGCCTCCTTGGCCAGCTTGTAATTTTAAAGACATGTTGTTATTTATTTTTTAGAACATAAATAACTACATATTTACAAACAGTGTTCTTAGTAAACAACGTAACATCACATAGTTTATCAGAAAGGCTCGGTTATTCCAGGAACAACACACCTGGACATGGCTCACTGGCCAAAAACTTTGTTTGTAAACATTGTGTAAAAGCTAGTTCTAGAAAAAAAAAGTATGAGAATGGGAAAGGCAAACAGGATTCATTCTAAAAACAGTGGTAAGAAAGCAGATGTTTTCACATCTGCAATGCAGAGCACCTGTGTCTCCCCAAATAAAAAATGGGTTTTGGTAGGGTCTCCCAGAAATACAGTTTAGGGGGGACATCCATGTGTGTCACTTTGCTAAAAAGGGGCAGGATCAGAGCTTGCCATAGAAGTAATTCCAAAATGTAGGTTTGGTGAAAGATAAAAGTAACTAAATGAAAGCATCTTCTAAGCAATGTGTGCGATTTATGCTCTCCAATATCTGTGTGCTGATGAGTCTACATTTTTTTTGGTTTATTTCAGGGGAAAGAAGTCGCCAGCATTTGGAGGAGGCAGAGAGGGCCAGACAAGGCCAAAATCTGCCATCTCAACATGTGGAGGAGGAGGAGGATGTGGAAGGAGAAGAGGATGTGGAAGGAGAGGAGAATGTGGAAGGAGAAGAGGATGTGGAAGGAGAGGAGGATGTGGAAGGAGAGGAGGATGTGGAAGGAGAGGAGGAAGGAAGAAAGGAGGAAGGAAGAGAGGAGGAAGAAGTAATTTTGGACTTAGAAGTCATAGCAGATGAAGGGCAAGTGGCGGAAGAACAATTTGGCGAATTGAAAGAAGGTGGATTGATGGATGAAGGAGGAGTCCAAGATGATGGGGAAGTGGTGGAAGAAGGAGGAGTGATTGAAGATGATGGGGAGGTGGTGGAAGAAGGAGGAGTGATAGAAGATGTCGAAGAGGTGGAAAGGAGAAGCCCATCAGGTCAGTGTCACCCTAGCTTGATTCAAAAAAACATATGTAGATAGGCCTCATTGAAAAATAATATTGTAAATGACATTTTTTTTTTTTTTTTTTAGGGGAGGAGGATGGTGTGCCAATATTTTCACGTGCAAGTGCTGCTATAATTATTCAGCAGGTAATGGAGTGCAGCACTGAAATGCACAATATGCGTGAAAGGATGTTTCTCATGGAACAGAATGTAACAAATGTCCTTTTGGAATGCAGCACGGAAATGGACAATATGCGGCAAAGAATGATGGTGATCGAATCTAATTTTAAGAACATTATTGACATGATGGGCCGTGTCAAAGACTGAAACACCCCCCGCCCATCCCCCGCCCCCACAAACATTTTTACAGTTTGAATAATGAATACGCCAAAATTTGAAGATACACACACAGTGTGCCAACATGTGCTATCTGCCATCACAGAATATCTAATGTCTGTGCTTTGTGGGTCCAACCCCCTCCTCCATCCTCAAGTAGTTGTGAGGAAGGGTTTGCTCCCACAAAACACAGACATTGATCACCCATGATGTCAGATAGCACATGTGGCCATTTGTCTGTTGAACCAATGACATTTGGCGAGTTTGCACTGAATGTGTGTATCTTCCAATTTTGGCGTGTTCCAGTGTGAAAGCACACCATGACTGACTGCTGTTGTGAGTTTTTATATATTTGGAATTGTATTTTGTTACTTTTTGACCATGTTGAACATTTTGGGATACTATAAAGTTTAGACCATAAAGAATAAACAACGCCAAAAAATTTTTAAAATATATATATAGAATTATAAATCTCTCTAATCACTGAATTTAGTGAAGTAGAGATTTGACTCCAAATTCTCACCTAAAAATTTTCTTTTAGAAAAACACACCAAAAAAAAAAAAAATTGTTAAAAAATTATTGTTTTTTGTGCCTAAAAAATATGGGCAAAAAAAAATTTTAGGCGGTAAACACCCCACCAAATATAATCTATATATATATATATATGTAAACAATAAATCTAACTATATTTGAGGCAAAAAAAAGTGAACTTGTTAATAAATGTATAATCTGCATAATATTTTTGGTTGAATTACCTGAAAAAAAAAAAAAAATTTTAAAAAAATTTTGAAGACTCCTAAGTACAAAAGCAGGGAGTAATGAAAAAAATATAAAATTATTTTTGGGGTCATGAACAAGCAAAAATTAAAAAAAATTGACCTCAACATTTACAAATGGAGTTGCTTCTTATTTCTAGACTCAATACCCTGTTTGTAGATGAGTGAATACTGTGCAATATGTGGTTAGTTACTAAAAGTGGAGAAATCAATTATGCATTACAATTGAAGAAGTTAGTTAGAGAACCAGGAAGACAGAAAAAGAGAAAAAGCATTAATGACAAACAACTGTATAAAGTCCAATGGTCTAATTATTTATTATTTTTTAGAATATTCCTTTCTTTGGGGGCCGAATTAGAAAGAAATATGATCTGGCATAGCAATGGCCCCCCGACCCATGAAGTACTCAACATATTTGTCGCGTACCTCACGAGCTGATTGGGGGGCCAAGCCAGCGCGACCAGTGTCCAGCCCGGGAAGGGGATCTGAGGGTAGTCTTGCCTCAGAACCGATGTCGGGTAGGTACGTCTGGGAGTGCCTGCGTAAAAAGTTGTGCAAAATGCAGCAGGCAAATACAACGGTGTCCAATTTATATTCCGCCAGATGTATCGATGTCCTGAACAGGCGGAACCGGTTGGTGAGTATCCCAAAGGCATTCTCGACTACCCTCCGAGCCCTGGCCAACCGAAAATTAAACACACTCCTCTCTGAGGTGAGGGTCCTCTGGGGAAAAGGCCGCATGAGGTGAGGACCAAGCCCGAAAGCCTCGTCCGCTAGGAACACAAACGGAAGTCCTTCCACATTATCTTCATCTGGTGGCAATGCCAGACCACCAGCTTGGAGACGATCATAGAAATCAGTCCGTGCGAACACTCCCCCATCAGACATCCGGCCGTTCTTCCCCACGTCCACATATAGAAACTCATACTGTGCCGACACCACCGCCATCAACACAATACTATGATAACCCTTGTAATTATAATAGTACGACCCCGAGCGGGGTGGGGGCACAATGCGGACGTGTTTCCCATCTATTGCTCCACCGCAGTTTGGAAAATCACACCGCTGGGCAAATTGGGAAGCCACAGACTGCCATTCCTGTGGTGTGGAGGGTAGCTGTGGGGACAAACAAAATTAGAGATTTAGTACTTTGTAACAAATACATCCTACAAGCATCCTTGTGACAGTTCACAGTATTAAAATTGCATTAGAAAAATGTGCATGGAGAATTTGGGAAATGAAATATATAGGGCCACTTCATTAAGAGACTCCACAGCCCTCTGATGGGGACAATAAAAGTTTGAAGGGGGGGGGCACAAAAACCAAAAAGTCCTGTTCGAAAAAATGGCAAGGTGGGTTTGTCCCTAGGATAGCATGCTGGACAGGTTAATATTGGGTAAGGGACAAATATGCAGGTAGGCCAAGAATAAAACATGTAAAGCTGATATCAACATGCATAGGGAGAAAAGGTAACGTTAGTTAAACACACAGCATATCTGGGAAAAGAAAAATAAAGTTAGTTGGCCACATTATTAGAGCCAGGAAACTTACCTTAATATACTCCTCATGCATAACTTTGATGATGGCAGCACACGTGTCCGGTATGATGACCCCAAGCGCCTGCGGAGAGATGCCTGTCGAGAACTTGAGGTCCTGCAGGCTCCTCCCAGTCGCCAGGTACCGCAACGTGGCAATAAGCCTCTGCTCGGCCGTGATGGCTTGGCGCATCACAGTGTCCTGCCTCGTGATATAGGGGGACAGAAGATCCAGCAGACGGTTGAATACGGGGTCCGTCATGCGGAGAAAATTCCTAAAGTCATTAGGATTATTCTCCTGGAGTTCCCTAAGCAGAGGCATATGTGAGAACTGGTCACGCTGGCGCAACCAATTCTTGGTCCAGAAACGCCTCCGCCCCCTGTTTCTGGCCAAAGTACTGGACAAATGAACATATCCAGCAGCCATCCCATAAACAGCACCAACTCGCGAAAATTGACGCTGCTGCTCCATCATGGCTTCAAACCGGCCGGCTGGTCAGTCAAGAACACACTGAAACAGAAAGCACTCGCAAATCCAGCACTACCTGCGACAAACGCGTGACAAACAGATACGAGCGCACAGGATGCAACTGCTAAAGCAGAAACAACCTGCTTGCCTATAGCCGAATGACAACTACGTTACCGCAAGCACACGCACTGAACCCGTGAATACACGCTGTCAAAGCCTGGAGACCGAGAAGCGCGAATCAGCTCTAACCAAACCTTCACTAACACGAGCAAACACGTAACTAGCAAAAGAGGAACAGAGGGCGGCGCCATTAACTTTGGTCTTCCCCTTTATAGTGACGTCGTACGTAGTTTACGTGCACGCGTTCCGGTACGACGGGAATTTGGTCCGCTGGTGTGTACACGCCAGCGGAACAAAACACAAATCAGCCTTGTACGCCGGAAACTGTCGGGCAGACAGTTTCCAGCGCACAGATCCGGTCGTGAGTACAAGGCCTCAGAGTGAAGCCTCTTAATATGCTGGAAGTTCTAACTGTGTCTGAGTTGCCTAACCCACCAGGGCTGGACTGGGACATAAATTTGGCCCTGGACTTCATCCAGACTGGCCCACATTGACAGGTCTCTCCCGTGGTGGCTGGACAACTACCACCCCCCCCCCCAGCCTCCCAAGCCCGCTCTCCCCCTTCACTAGCCACTACCTGTTCTATTTTATTAGAGTAGAATGGCTGGTACTGGTACTCTTATAGGCAGTACCAGTGGGGAAGCTAGACATTATTTCACCCAGGGGAAAGCATCAGTTCGGTGCCCCCCCATGGGACAAGATTAGGCAGAAGTGAGAAACTCCCAGGCCATAGCTGTTGAGTCAGCTGTCTGCCCCTCCCCCGTGCTCCTTCTGGTCCCCCCCCCATGCTCCTCTGTTGTCCCCGCTTCTCCTCTGGTCCTCTCCTGCTTCTCTGTTACCCCCAGGTGAGCACTGCGGGGAGGGAGAGGAGGTGAGCGCTGCGGGGAGGGAGAGACAGAGGAGCGGAGGGGGGTGGTCCGCTGTCACTGAAGCCGGCCCACTGAGCCATCGGCCCACCGGGAAACTCCCGGTAGTCCCAATGGCCAGTCCATCCCTGAACCCTACTAGTACGCCTAATGTGAACATTCTTATAACTTTTTATAACTTTTGAAAAATTATTACATTCTAACCTACTAGAGGCATGCGTTTTCATGTGTATTCAATGTGTATCTGTAACAGCTAGAAGAATATGGTGTCACAGTATAATCGGATACCCTAAAATGAACATGCAAACCAGTAAGCAATCTGAAGTCCATGTCACTTTGCCTGTGGTGCTGGAAATCTAGATAATGAAACAAAAATGTAAGGTGCATAACAGGACCCCAAGTTTGTCTATAGAAGCCCATGTGTGCACTTTGCTTTAGTTTGTTTATTTATTAATTGTGGCATTTAAGGATTCATATTGTACGTATATCATATTATGGAACAGATTCACACAGCAAAACTCTTATTAAATACACATTTGAGGCAATAAAATCTCAAATAAGGCAATACTGCAAATGCTTAAGCATCATACTCCTTTTACTAGTCACAGCATATCCAGAGAGATACAGGCAGACACATGTACATTTCAAGACTTTCAGAATTGATGAAAGGTACTTACAGACATAAATGCAATGCAAAGCAATGCAAATTACTTTAGATTCGAATTTGTGTCATCCCTTTCCCTGTGACAAATGGACCAAGTACCTTAATCAATTAAAAGATCCTCAGTGACCTAGATTAAATCATTACTTAAAATATTGCAGATACCTGCCTTAGACAGCATAAAAAAGTTTAATATTTCTGGGTCAAGGTTAAGATGAATAAAATAAATTAGACATAAAACAGAAGTGAAAGAAAGGAAAAAACATGAAACTGAATTATTTTTGTAAAAAGGGCCATGAAACAATTAAAATTCTTTACCACATTTGAAGTCATATTTAAGTAAACGCTAGAAAAGAATGCTCTTTCACCAAATAGGCTGAAATACTGAATATCCGTTGAAAAAAAAGATGCAGGTAAAGTAGTGATCAGTGAAAAAGAAGGTTCAGTAAAACTCAGTGGAGACGTGTGGGTGGAGTAACAGCTAGTAAAAATATATGCTCTGGGGCTGATTTACTAAAAGCAATACACTGCACCGGTTCATGGCTTAATTGGCACGCCGGATGAATCCTTAATTAGGCAAATGAACCGGCCCAGCAGCCGGCGCAATGCAATTAATATGTAAAGCCGCCAAACTCCCTTTAAAAGTCTATGGGAGAAATCAAAAGTGTTAATTTTTAAGGTTAATATGCACATTTTTATCCTGCCCCAGGGGACATGAATTAATGTATATATATTTTTTTTTCGGGAGCAGTGAATTTAATAATGCTTAAAGTGCAACAATAAAAGTGAAATATTTCTTTTAATTTCATACCTGGGGGGGTGTATAATATGCATGTTAATGAGTGCGTGTTTCCCGTGGTTAGAACTGTCTCTGCACAAAATGACATTCTGATGGATAAAAAGTCATTTAAAATCACTTGCGGCTATAATGAATTGTCGGCTCCCAGCAATTCAGAGAAATTCATTCATAAAAAAAAGTGTGGGGTCCCCCCAAATTCCATTACCAGGCCCTTCAGGTCTGGTATGGATATTAAGGGGAACCCCGGCGTCAAATTAAAAAATAATGACGTGGGGCTCCCCCCAAAAATATCCGTACCAGGCCCTTCAGGTCTGGTATGGATTTTAAGGGGAACTTCACCCCAAATTTAAAAAAAATTATGACGTGGAGTTCCCCCAAAAATCCACACGAGACCCCTTATCCGAGCACGTAACCTGGCCGGCCGCAGAAAAGAGGGGGGACGAGAGAGCGCCCCCCCTCTCCTGAACCGTACCAGGCCACATGCCCTCAACATGGGGAGGGTGCTTTGGGGTCCTCCCCAAAGCACCTTGTCCCCATGTTGATGGGCACAAGGGCCTCATCCCCACAACCCTGGCCGGTGGTTGTGGGGGTCTGTGGGCGGGGGGCTTATCGGAACCTGGAAGACCCCTTTAACAAAGGGGACCCCCAGATACCGGCCCCACCCCCTGTGTGAAATGGTAATGGGGTACATTGTACCTCTACCATTTCACCAAAAAAGTGTAAACATTTTTAAAAAAGACAATAGCCGGTTTTTGACAATTCCTCTATTAATGTCTTCTTTCCGCGCTTCTTCTTCCATCTTCTTCTTTTCTGTTTCATTCTGGTTTCTTCCTCCATCTTCTTCTTCCTCTGCTTCTTTCTTGGGTCTTCTCGTCCGCATCTTGCACCGGCTTCTTCCTCCATCTTCTTCTCCTTCCTTCGGTCTTCTCGTCCGCATCTTGCACCGGCTTCTTCCTCCATCTTCTTCTCCTTCCATCGGTCTTCTCTTCCGCATCTTGTACGGCTTCTTTTTCCCCGGACGATCCGCTTCCAATTAAAGTTCCCGCTGTGTGACGCTCCTGTGACCCCGCCCCCCTCTGACACACATGTACCACACAGGGACTTTCTTATGGCTTTCCCCGTGGAATCAGGAACCCCATGCTATTAATAGTGCAAAAATTCAAAAGAAAAAAGAAAAACTATTTTTTTAGAGTAGCTACCACAAAAAGTGCAATCGCCACACTAAATCCCTGTACACACGATCGGAATCTAATCCGATGGATTTTTTCGTCGGATATCCGATGAAGCTGACTTTCATCAGTCTTGCCTACACACCATCAGTCAAAAATCCGACCGTGTCCAACGCGGTGACGTAAAACACTACGACGTGCTGAGAAAAATTAATTTTAATGCTTCCGAGTATGCGTCGACTTGATTCTGAGCATGCGTGGATTTTTGACCGGTGGACTTTCACACAGACGATCGTTTTTTTCTATCGTTTTTTTATCCATAGGAAAATTTTAAAACATGTTCTATTTCTTTTCACCAATGGAAAACAAACCGATGGGTCCCACACACGATCGGTTTGTCCGATCAAAATGGTCCATCGGTCCGTTTTCATCAGACAAACCGATACTGTGTACAGGGCTTAATAAAAAGCATATACCTATGATGATAAGTGAATTTCTCTGTAATTAAATCCTCTCCCTATATTACAGTGTATACAATCTAGACAAAAACGATCTGTATCCTAAAAATTCTATCTGGGCAAAAAAATGGGGCAAAAAAATTTGGCAAAAAAATGTGCCAAAAGATGTAACAAAAACATCAAAACGCAAATAGACAGTGTGAATCAGAATAATATAACAGATATAGTCCTGGAAATATACAGTATATCCCAAATTAAAAATGTGTAAATTGTCCAAAGCGATAATACCAGTCCCCTACCCCATCCAATCTTCATGTAGCAACAATCTTGAGAAAGTGCATCAAATTTCTTCCATGTGCATAAGGAATACACACTTTACCTATGAATGAAAACAGCACCGATGTGCCGATGCTGCTCTCTGGGTGTCCACTCACCTGGTTTGATGGACCCCACTAACTAAGGGAGGTCAAACTCACTTTTGAGGGCAAAGGTTTATTACAGCTTTCATCCAGGGTCACTCTTCATACTGGTCATCTGTCCATAAAAGACAAGGTAGTGCAGACCGCAAACCACTGTTTTATCAAAGAAACGTATTAAAAAAACTCAACAACATGGTGTCCTAGCGCCACCGCCCGCCATCCTAGATAATGACATCACCTTTCCCCTGATGCATCTCACCCAACAAACTTTCTCCAAGGCTTGCGTCATGCGTCAGGTGAGCAGTGACTTTATTATCTAGGGTGCAGGTTTTTTTTTTTAATTGTGGTTTGCGGTCTGCACTGTGATCTGTGCTGTTTTCAGGGGAAAAAATAAAATAATTTGATGATGGGAGTCTGTTTCTGGGGCAACCCAGGCCAGGAAAATTCCACTAGATTAAAAAGGGATGGGGTTGCAGCACACAGTGGGGTTCAGACTTGGGGTTATTATAGTGTAGTTTTTTCAGTTCCAGCCATATATTTATGGTTATTGTCTCTCAAACATTAAATTTTAATTTCTATAAGACAAAACCTGTCTTGTCTCTCCCTCTTACATGTGTAATTATTTGATACAGTACTGTAATCTGTATACTGTATCTATACTGTGTTTTTCATTTTTGAATTTGGCATCAAACTCCTCTCTCGTGCGTTGCGCTGCTCGGGAACAGAGCTTGGCACTCGGCAGTCACCAGTGTGTGAATGGAGGGAGATGACAGCTCGCACACACAGCGGGACACATTGCAGGATCCAGGGACAAGGTAACTTCCCCTGTATCCTGCAATGCGATCCCGAGTCTGGCTCGGGGTTATCGTTTTTGGTATGTAAAATTCACCCAGAGCCAGACTCAGGAATACCACCAGGGAGGTTATTGGCATCCCAGTCTTAGTCCGTAGGGTTCGATATTGAGTTGGCCCACCTTTTGCAGCTATAACAGCTTCAACTTTTGGGAAGGCTGTCCACAAGGTTTAGGAGTGTGTCTATGGGAACGTTTGACCATTCTTCCAGAAACGCATTTCTGAGGTCAGGCACTGATGTTGGACGAAACTTTTGGGAAGGCTGTCCACAAGGTTTAGGAGTGTGTCTATGGGAACGTTTGACCATTCTTCCAGAAACGCATTTATGAGGTCAGGCACTGATGTTGGACGAAAAGGCCTGGCTTGCAGTCTCTGCTCTAATTTATCCCAAAGGTGTTGGATTGAGGTCAGAAATCTGTGCAGGTCAGTCAAGTTCCTCCACCCCAAACTCACTCATGTATTTATGGACCTTGCTTTGTGCACTGGTCCAAATCATTTGGTGGAGGGGGAATTCGATGTGGGGTTGTATTTCAGGGGTTGGGCTTGGCCCCTTATTTCCAGTGAAGGGAACTCTTAAGGCATCAGCATACATAGACATGTTGGACTATTTCATGCTATCAACTTTGTTGGAACAGTTTGGGGATGGCCCCTTTCTGTTCCAGCATGACTGCGCACCAGTGCACAAAGCAGGGCCCATAAGGTCAGGAAGGGGGCACTCGTTCGTCCTCTCCCTTTGGCATTCCCGGTGTGGATTTTGGGGGGACCCCAAGTAATTTTTTTTTCATTTTGGCGTGGGGGGGGGGTCCCCTTTGAATCCATACTAGACTTGAAGGGCCTGGTATGGACCTGGAGGGGAACCCTACGCCACTTTATTTCGCAAAAATTTTTGCCGGCAATTTTTTTTGTTTTTACATTCAGCTTTAAGCGGGAACCCTGCTGACAGCTAATGACTCAACGGTTGTTAAGGACGCCATGGCCGGCTTCCTGGCCCACTTCTTAGCAAACAGCTATATACAGCCGACCCTTTCCAAAAATGAACCGGCTGGAAAACATGTTAAATGGACTGTAGTGCGTTTCTGCAAACTACAAAATGCACAAAAAATTGCATAGATATAAACATATGGTAAGTCTCTGTAAGGAAAACTTTAGGTGCAATGGATATATCCGGGGCTAAAAAGAAGGTAAAAAATGAACATATGTGTTCTACTTTCAACACTATATTATGATGTGCACAGAAAAAAAAATGCTTTAGGATAAGTTCAAGTTGCATTGGAAAGGGCAAAAAGTAACGCAACAAACACTTTTTCACAGGTTTCTAATTGCAGCTTGCAAACAATCCAAATGACATTGTATTCACTTGCATAATAAATGCAAATGTCATGCAGATCATCCAATGTCATTTGTGGGACCAGTGGCAATATTTTTTTTGGTGACTACAGACAAAGGTGATTCACTTGCCTTTTCATTCATTTATTCAATAAAAATATCAATAGATGTCACAGTCAGCACAGTGATTAAGTGGTTAGCATTTCTGCTTAGCAGCACTAGGGTGATCGGTTTGAATCTCAACCATGTCACAACCTGCATGGAGTTTGCATGTTCTCCTTGTGTCTGCGTGGGTTTGCTCTCACACTCCAAAGACATGCAGGTAGGTTAATTGACACCTGTCTGAATTGGCATACATTGACAGTGCTCTATAGGTACCTGTAATAAATAAACAATAGTGTACTGTGGAAAAACATACAGTAAGTACACCCTTGGCCCCGGAAACTGGTATTGCTTACTTTAGAAAATTTACCTATATTGATCTTAACACGATGATACCATGATGGCACCACACATGTCAATATTAAAGAGAACACCAGAACCTACATATCTGAGGTTTAAATAGGACATGTTCCTGCATACTCTCTAACACGTTTTTCTAATAATTGTCTCCTAAGCTAGAACACCAGATTCTAATTTCATGTATTTGAAGTGGTTGCAAATATAGGAGTATACTTTAATTACCTTTTCCAAATGACAAATCTTAATTTTCATATAAAAAAAATGAATACGTCATGTCAAATTTATAAATAAAACAAAACATACAGTATAAAACAAATGTATACAAGAAAAAGAAAAATGATTCCCTCGGGTCCCAACATTGGATGATTTTGGTAAATTTGCATTCATTGAAATAATATCAAATGTAATTTAGATTTTTAGTGATCAGAAAGCTGTTGTGCTCCTGCCAACCCAGTTTGATCTTATCTATATAGTAGAAAATCAATTTATGCAAACTGTTTTTCCTTTTGAGCATCACAATGTAGCACATCAGAAGAGGAGGAACGCTCCCCTAAAGTAAAATGCAAACTTTACTTTGAGCTTTACTATTCTGCTATATTACATGAAAGTCACACCGATGTGATATCATTTTAACCAGCAAACTTTGTTGATTATATTTTGGGGTAAATATATGGAAATTAGCAAATTAAGTAAATGTTGCATTGGGAAAAATACAGGCAAATGCATATTTTCTAAAGTCTTACTTTAATCCCAATAAAAGCCAAATCATTCAAATCTGCTACCAAATTAAAGTTCTATCTGTCCCCTCAAAAAATATATAATAGAATACTGTATATAGCTTACCCTAAGCATAATATATTTAAACTTTAAGACCCCTTTCACACGCGCTTAGCGCTAAAAATAGTGCCTGTAAAGCGCCTGAAAAAAGCCTCAGCTGCAATCCCAGTGTGAAAGCCTGAGTGCTTTCACACTGGGGTGCTGCGGTGACAGGGCATAAAAAAAGTCCTGCAAGCAGCTTCTTTGCAGCGCTTTCGGAGCAGTGTATACACCGCTCCTAAAGCACCCGTGCCCATTGCTTTTAACCCTTTTTCGACCACTAGCGGGGGTTAAAAGCACACCGCTAGCAGCCGAAAACTGTGAAAGCACTCTAAATGCTAAAAGGTACAACGTGAACAAAAACAACACTGAAATAAGAAAAACATTCTGGGAAGGTTTAGGGGGAATAAAGTCCTAGGTAATCAAATGGTTAAATAGTAGCTGCAATGAACAGTGACACTTAGGCCCCGTACACATGACCAAACATGTATGCTGAAACTGGTCCGCGGACCAGTTTCAGCATACATGTTTGGTCGTGTGTAGGCGCGAGCGGGCCGAATTCCAGCAAACATTTGCCCGCCGGGCCTTTTCGCAGCAGACAAATATTCCTGGACGTGTTTTAAAACCGTCCGCTGGAATCCTGCCCGCTCGGACATGTACGGTCGTCAGTACAGACCTACCGTACATGTCCGAGCGCCCGCCGTCCCTCGCATGCGTGGAAGCCTTTAAATGGCAGGCCTGCCCACGTCGCCGCGTCATCGCCGCGGCGACGACGCGGACACGCCCCGCGTATTGTTTACGCGCGGACTTCTGTATGATGGTTAGTACAGCCATCGTACAGAAGCCCTCTGGCAGACATGTACGGTGAAAACGGTCCAACGGACTGGTTTCATCGTACATGTTTGCTCGTTAGTACCCGGCCTTAGAGGACATTTCCCTTACCTGCTTATTGGCTGTGAACACATTTACATAAAACATTGTATATCATTGCACTGAGCACACACTTCACGAGAATGTACATAAGGTCCTGTGTAATTTCTACTAGAAGGCATAACCTTCATCTTCACGTATTTATACCTAGAAGACACCAAGGCAGCAGAAAGATGTCAGGTTTTACATAAATGTAGGCAATATTCATAGGCGTGCGCACTGGGTGTGCCTGGGAACACCCTAATATGGGGGTTGGTAAACCAATGATTGCAAACTACCCATCGATCGCAGGCAGGTGACAGATAGACTGCAATCCTTCCTTGGCTGGCCCACGAAACTTGAATAGGAGGGACGGCGGGGGTGACATTTACTGGAACTGATCTGTATTTTCCTCATGCAGCAGTTGAAAGTAAGCTTCTCCTCCTCTCCCCCCCATTCAGTGGCCAGAGGTGCTCCTCTCTGTGTTTCCCTGGTCCCCCCCCGCCCAGAAATCTCTGCCCTATGGACATGTCCACTGCTCTACTGACACCGGCCTCTGCCCTACTGATACCAACCCCTGTCCTACATACACATACACTGCTCTACTGACACCGTCCTCTGCCCTACTGATACCAACCTCTGTCCTACATACACATACACTGCTCTACTGACACCGTCCTCTGCCCTACTGATATCAACCTCTGCCCTACACACACATACACTGCTCTACTGACACCGTCCTCTGCCCTACTGATATCAACCTCTGCCCTACATACACATACACTGCTCTACTGACACCGTCCTCTGCCCTACTGATATCAACCTCTGCCCTACACACACATACACTGCTCTACTGACACCGTCCTCTGCCCTACTGATACCAACCTCTGCCCTACATACACATACACTGCTCTACTGACACCGTCCTCTGCCCTACTGATATCAACCTCTGCCCTACACACACATACACTGCTCTACTGACACCGTCCTCTGCCCTACTGATACCAACCTCTGCCCTACACACACATACACTGCTCTACTGACACTGTCCTCTGCCCTACTGATACCAACCTCTGCCCTACACACACATACACTGCTCTTTTGACACTGTCCTCTGCCCTACTGATATCAACCTCTGCCCTACATACACATACACTGCTCTTTTGACACCGTTCTCTGCCCTACTGATATCAACCTCTGCCCTACATACACATACACTTCTCTACTGAAACCGTTCTCTGCCCTACATACACATCCACTACTCTACTGACACCATCCACTGTTCTACTGACACCATCCACTGTTCTACTGACACCATATACATACACACACACACACCCACGTGTTTGAACTTTGGGGTGCACACCCTAATGCAATGGGCTGCGCACACCTAATATTATTTCTACATTTAATATTTATATTCTGTGATGCATTATATACAGTAGATTATATACATTAAAATCCTTCAGGGTCCACAAACAAGAATCATCATCAATTGATTTCCAAAAAAAACAATAATATATATGATGAGTACCACAATGCCTGAAAAGAATATGATAACGTTATCCAGTTACTCTGCTTTTATCACTTGTAAAAACTAAAAAGCTTTCCTTCTGAAACCATTAAAGTATATTTTTTGGCATCTGCTGCCATTCCGTACAAAGATTTTTTTTAGAAAAAGTAGGCATTTCCAGACAGATCAAAAATATGCAGCTTAGCAGGGATGCTGTCACATGTCAATTTTGTGATATTGCTGACAATGTGGATGAAGGATTATTGAACGTAATTGAAGAGGCTGAGGCATTCAGTGTAAATTTTGAGGACTATAAAGACAACAGGAATGTTGCCCAGCTGTGTCTGAGCTTCCTTACTATGGACAATTATTTTAACGTGACGGCAGTTTTCCTAGCTTTAGCTGGGCTGCATGGATGCATTTTATTCATGAGGTACACTTTATTAACCTGACTGCTGCCAGCGGCCAGTGCCATGAAGCGTCTTTATAGAATGCTGTTCTTTTCCACTGCCTTAAAACTTTTTTTACCAATCATAAACTTTCTAGTCCTTTGTTTTTCTGGGGATTTGCTTCATTTAAATTCTATAAACTAATACCTTGCAGGATCTTTGTGTTTGATTCCTCTATGAATCACCTTTAAAAATGAATCATTCCAACATGTATTCATTTTTTTCTAAGTTATTAAAGTGTAAAGGCAAACTTTCTTTTTAGCTTCTGGATAGTGGCGATAGTGCCTGCGTTGGTGTCTTTACAAAAATGATCGGCTGCTAGCAATGAGAGCAATATGCTGTATATAAATCCTGTAAAATACATATTATTATGCAGCGCTTGTATGTTAGGGTGACCAGACATCCCTGGTTTCCGGGGACAGTCCCCGGATTGAGGACACTGTCCCTGGACCAAGTCTGTCCCCGGTTTTGTCCCCAGATTGGATTTGAACAAGGACTGGGGCAATTTTTCAAGACAGTCAGTGCTGAATTAAAAAGAAAATATGAATTTATCACCCCCCGCTCCTACTAGCTTAGGGGGGAGTATTTTCTTCCATTATCTGCCCCCTTCTGATGATCATGTGCTGGTCGGAGCAGAGGGAATATTTCTTTAGTTTTGGGTGCATGCCCATTCAGCTCCGCTCGCATGTGCCTTGGCTCAAGTTGCGGCCAGCCGCCTACCTATCTCCTTGCCTTCCCTGGCGGAGTGATCTTCCTCAGCTCTCCACCTAGTAGTAGCTGGGGCCCGGAGAGTAAGGCCCTGTACACACGATCAGTCCAAACTGATGAAAACGGACTGAAGTTCAGTTTCATCGGTCCAAACCGGCCGTGTGTGGGCCCCATCAGTCTATTATCCTTCGGTCCAGAAATTTAGAACTTGCTTTAAAATTGAACTGATGGACTGGTAACCGATAGGTCAAAACTGATTAGTACGCAAAAGCATTGGTTCCAAACCCAGACATGCTCAGAATCAAGTCGACGCATGCTTGGAAGCATTGTACTTCATTTTTCTCTGCACGTTGTTGTGTTTTACGTCACCGCGTTGGACTCGATCGGTTTTTGAACTGATGGTGTGTAGGCACATCAGACCATCAGTCAGCTTCATCGGTTAACCGATGAAACTGAACTTCAGCCCGTTTTCATCAGTTTGGACTGATCGTGTGTACAGGGCCTAATTCCGCGTACACACGGTCGTTTTTTTATCACGTTGCCCACACACCATCGTTTTTTCAAAATGCTCTAGCAAAGCGCCGTTACGTACAGCACATACGACGGCACTCTGTTCCATTCAAACTCCCATCTCATAACTTGCTTCTGAGCATGCGCGGGTTTAAAACGTTGTTTAAAACGTCGTTTTAGCCCACACACGATCATTTTTTCTGACACAAAAAACGACATTTTTGAAAATAAATTTGGTCATTTTTTAGAAGACAAAAAACGATGTGAAGCCCACACACGATCATTTTAAATTACGTTTTTAAAAACGTTGTTTTATTTCATCACGAAGAACGATGAAAGTCTGATGTGTATGCGGCATCAGACTTGACAGGCTGTGAGGCGGGCGGCGAAGGGCAGAGAGTCGCTGATTGCCTCCATTACTAGTAAAAAATAAATATATATATATGTCCCCGGATTTCATGTTAAAAATCTGGTCACCATATGAAACACTCTCACAATAAAAATAAATAATGACAGTGTCCACTGTGACATTCTAATGTCCCAAAATATTCAACTACTTAAAACTCCAAATATGCAATTCCATATGAAAACTTTAACACCATCATCAATGCCTTTTCCACCAGCAAGTGTATACAGGGAGGCTTTCCAGATATAAAAAAAAACCATTAAAATGAGGAATGATGTACTTAAAGTGCTGTGAAAGCGTTTTTGCCCCTTCCTGATTTTTTATAATTTTTTTTTGCATATTTGTCACACTTAAATGGTTCTAATTAAATACATTTTAACCACTTCAGCCCTGGACCATATTGCTACTCAATGACCAGGCCACTTTTTGCGATTCGGCACTGCGTCGCTTTAACTGACAATTGCGCGGTCGTGCGATGTGGCTCTCAAACAAAATTGGTGTCCTTTTTTTCCCACAAATAGAGCTTTCTTTTGGTGGTAGTTGATCACCTCTGCGGTTTTTAATTTTTGCGATATAAACAAAAATAGAGCGACAATTTTGAAAAAAAATAATATTTTTTACTTTTTGCTATAATAAATATCCCCCCAAAATATATAAAAAAACATTTTTTTCCTCAGTTTAGGCCAATACGTATTCTTCTACATATTTTTCATTAAAAAATCGCAATAAGCGTTTATTGATTGGTTTGCGCAAAAGTTATAGCGTTTACAAAATAGGGGATAGTTTTATGGCATTTTTATTAATATTTTTTTTTTACTAGTAATGGCGGCGATCAGCGATTTTTATCAGTACTGCGACATTATGGCGGACACTTTTGACACATTTTTGGGACCATTGCCATTTTTACAGCGATCAGTGCTATAAAAATGCATTGATTACTATAACAATTACACTGGCAGGGAAGGGGTTAACACTAGGGGGCGAGGAAGGGGTTAAGTATGTTCCCTGGGTGTGTTCTAACTGAAGGGGGGTGGGACTGACTAGGGGAAATGACAAATCGCTGTTTATACATTGTATGAACAGGCGATAGGTCATTTCCCCCCCTGACAGGACCAGGAGCTGTGTGTTTACACACACAGCTCCCGGTTCTCGCTCTGTAATGAGCGATCGCGGGTGCCCGGTGGCGATTGTGCCCGCTGGGCATGCGCGCTGGGATCAGGGATGAGTGGGGGGCCTGGACGCCCCTATTGGCTGAAGGGCGAGATGACGTATAGGTACGTGATCTCGCCCAGCCGTGCCGACCTGCCGCCGTATAACTGCGGCGGCTGGTCGGCAAGTAGTTAATATTACACAAAAATATCTGCGTAAATTCAAATTTCAGCTTTAAAACTATGACTTTATTTATTAAGGGAAATAAGCTGTCCAAACCTGGCCCTGTGAGAAAAAGTAATTGTCCCCTAAACCTAATCACCACACTTGACAGCAACAACTGCAATCAAGCATTTGTGATAACTGGCAATGAGTCTTGGCCCATGAATTTTGGCCCACTCTTCTTTGCAGAATTGTTTTACTTCGGCCACATTGGAGGGTTTTCAAGCATGTTTAAGGTCATGCCACAGCATCTCAATCGGATTTACTGTAATGCCGCGTACACACCATCACTTTCTGCGATGAAAAAAAACGACGTTTTGAAAAACGTCAATTTAATTGACCGTGTGTGGGCAAAAACGTCATTTTATGTCTTCTGAAAAACGACCAAAAAAAATTGAAGCATGCTTCAATTTTATGTGTCGTTTTTGGCCGACGTCGCTTTCTGTGTTCTAAACATTGACCGTGTGTACGTAAAAACGTTGTTTTAAGCACGCGCATGCTCAGAAGCAAGTTAGGAGACGGCAGCGCTCATTCAGGTAAAACGACTGTTCAGAATGGAATAAGCACATTCGTTAGGTCTTTTTCAGCTTATATACAAGAAAAGAAAGCGCTTCTTTAACCCCTGCTTTTAACTGCTACCCAAAAATGGACGTTTGTTGCGGCTGATCTTGTTACATAGTTATGACAAGCTTTTAAATAGTTTATTTCTTGTTTGATAATGTTTATGTTTGTGTTCTGTTATTTAGTTGTATCTTCCATCTTCAAAATTTGAAATATATATATTGGGCAACCTTTTTTTTTTTTGATTTTTATTTTGTCACCAATTTTAGTGGAAATCTCTATTTTGTGTTGATTTGGGAGTGTGTGAAGTGGCTGCAACATGGCTAGAAAACGGTCGTCAAATCAGATCAGACTAAAAATTACGCCCTGAAGTACAGAATGGCCTCTGAAGAACGACCTGCTAAACAGCACCGTGCACACAAAAACGTAATGCCAAAACAAATACGTCCTTAGTACAAGCACTGTATCACAGATCCGACGACAAATACACAAACTGTACAACAGAAAACTAAATTTAAAGCACAAACACTGAAAATCACGAATCGTCTCTCACCAAACTTTTACTAACACGCAGCAACACTATATCAGCAAAAGAGGCCGTCTTCCGCATGGAAACAACCCTTTATAGTGACGTTGTGCGTGATTGACAGAACTGCGCTTTGCTTGAGCGTTGTGAAAAAGTGATGGTGTGTATGCTACGTCGTTGTTCAAATTGAAGTTTGAAAAATGTCGTTTTTTTCCATCACATAAACCGTCGCATTTTTTGATTGTTGATTAGGCCACTCTAAAAACATTATTTTTTTTGTTGAGCCATTCAGAGGTGGTCTTGCTGATGTGTTTCCCATCATTGTCCTGCTGCATAACCCAAGTGTGCTTGAGCTTGAGGCCACGAACTGATGGCTCGCCATTCTCCTTCAGGATTTTCTGGTAGAGTGCAGAATTCATGTTTACATCAATTATCGATGTTACAGGCAGCATAGAGTTCTCAGTGGCTTCTCCAGACCCTTTCACATCTATCACATATGCTCAGGGTAAACCTGCTCTCATCTGTGAAAAGCATGGGGCACCAGTGGTGGACCTGCCAATTCTGGTGTTCAATGGAAAATGCCACTCGAGCTTCACAGTGTCCAGCAGTGAGCACAGAGCACACTAGAGGACGTCAGGCCCTCAGGCCACCCCCATGAAGTCTGTTTCTGATTGTTTGGTCAGAGACATTCACACCAGTGGCCTGCTGGAGGTCATTTTGTAGGGCTCTGGCAGTGCTCATCCTGTTCCTTCTTGCACAAAAGAGCAGATACCGCTCCTGCTGATGGGTTAAGGACCTTCTACGGCTCTGTCCAGCTCTCCTAGAGTAACTGTCTCCTGGAATCTCCTCCATGTAGGGTGACCACATTTCCAAACTACCATTCAGGGACACCCTCCCCTCCCAAAAATCAGCTTGTGCTGTAACGAATCACAGCACAGTGATTGGACACGAGGCGGGATTTATGATTTCTCCAATCACAAGCAGGGGGCGGGATTGTGCTCCTCCAGGCATTCCCGGCCAGGACAAGTACTGTCAGTGAGTAAAGTGGTGATGTGGCGGCCTTTTTTGGGGGCATCAGATTGGCCCGGGGGGGTGGCTGTGTCAGTTTCATTCCGGGACACTGTATTGTCCTGGAATGAATGTGCCCGGGACAAACCTTCAAAATGCGGGACTGTCCCGGGCAATCCGGGACATGTGGTCACCCTACCTCCATGCTCTTGAGACTGTGCTGGGAGACACGACAAACCTTCTGGCAATGACACGTATTGATGTGTCATCCTGGAGGAGTTGGACTGCCTGTGTAACCTTTATAGGGTCCAAGTATCACCTCGTGCTACCAGGTCGGTTAGGAGGCTTGGTTTTTCCCTGGGCATTCCCCAGGTTTTGTTGTTATCAGTAGTGACACTGACCCTAGCCAAATGCAAAACTAGTGAAAAACATTCAGAAAAGATGAGTAGGGAAAAAAAATGGCAGACACCTCCACCTGAAAAAACATTCCTGTTTTGGAGGTTGTCTCATTGTTGCCCATCTAGTGCACCTGTTGTTAATTTCAATTAACAGCAAAGCAGCTGAAACTGATTAACAACCCCCTCTGTATACACTTCTCCCCCTCTGCTACTTAAAGTGGAGTTCCACCCATAAATATAACATTACATCAGTAGTTTTAAAAAAATGTCATTAGTCCTTTACGAATTTTTTTTTTTTTTTAGATGCCTTCAAAGTATTGTTGCTAGGCAGAATAGTTAATCTTCCCACTTCCTGCACCTAGGTGCTTAATGCTTCCTAACCTACACCGCACAGACTCCTGGGAATGTAGTGGGTGTAACTTTCCAGGAGTCTGTCCACTCCCCAGTCTCAAAGAATCATGTGACTTGGACAGGACAGGCGCTGAAACCTGATCTGACACTGCTTGTGCAGCACTGAGCATGTGTGAGATCTGCAAGGCTGAAATCCAGGAAGTCAAACAGTCTGGCTTCATGATGCACACACTTAAGATGGCCCCAGTCAATTTCTATTTTATAAAGTGTCTAAATGCTGTAACAACCTAACACAACGGACCTTAGTTTACAGACTAACTTTACTAGAATACATTAAGCTTGTGTATTACAGAGGTATTTATATTTAAAAAGTGAAATTGTAAACCACGCCATTTCTAAATTACACATTTAATTTAGTACACTGTTCTTTAATGTAGGAATTGGCAGCTCAGGTAAACGAGGCTTTACAAAGAAACTTTTGCTGTGCCTATTTTAATTCAAAGTAAGAATAGCTAAGAAGATCTTTTGCAGTAGGAATGGCCATATGTGGTTTCAGCGTATGGTTACTGAAATTGCATATTGCCATGAGAATCATTCAGTCCTTTGTTCTCCTTTAGCAAGATGCAAAGAAAAATATTTAGAAGCGGAATGTAGCAATTACTTTGTCTCTTTTCTCTGCAGCTAAAGATTTATCTTTCACATTTATTGTAAACTGAATAATAAACTAAGTTAAACTGTACATCATGGTGACTGTAAATGCAGTACTAATCTGATTGCTGGAATAATTCTTCTCAAGCGGAATGTAATGTGCTGACTGAGAGATAAAAAGTAAGTAGACACACAAGTAGAGCTGGGAACATCACAGCTTGAGCCTATGATATAAGCTTGGTAAGTAGGATGTTAGACAGTGGGCACCACAGTCATTTACTTTAGAAGAGGATCATGTTTTTCTTTTTTTAAATGCATTTCATTTAGACCTTTTAAAAGCAGCCAATAGAAGCTCTGTCTTGTGTTAATTCTGTCCCTGTGCACAGCACAACATGTTTAAATTATGCATGCAGTTATAAACATCTTGCTTAACAAAGGCATATTTTGACACTACATACAAAAGAACCGGAAAATGGTTAGTAAAATAATTTAAAAAAAAAGTCCAAGAAAGAAGAAAATATAAACAATGTGGTTGGCATCATGGGAAGTTCCAGGTTTTCCGAAAAACAAGATCATGACAAATATAAAAATTGATCTTTTTTACTAGTGGAGTATTTTATTAGGTAGAACCAAACTAAAATGACAGGACACAGAGTACTTCATTTATGTATTTCTGCTCCAATAACTCTTCCATCCCTTCACATACTAGATTCTACTGCAGATCCATTTGTTCTCCAGGGAAAGAGAATTCCCCACAGCTGCATCTTTCTTCTACTGTATATCAGGTCTCAAAAAAACTAGCGGCTCATGCCATTAAAAACGTGTTTTGGTAAGAGAAATAAACACAGTGAAAGCATATCTGTAAAAGGCAAGCAAATATTACGAAAGATATATCAATTTAAACAAACCTAACACAAGATTATTAAAATATGACTGGAGCTTAGCAATTCCAGCTTGTTCCAACAGCTTCTGAAAACATGATGGGTTACTTTAAAGTGGAACTCCACCCAAAAAGTGAAGTGCAGCTCATTCCCTCCCTCTTTCCCAGCATCCAGGTAGCATTTTTAGGGGAGGTGGAGGGGGGGTGGTATTTTTTTGTTGATACCCACTCCCACTTACTCAGTTTTCGCCTAGGAGAGGATTAGATAGCCTCAGGCCCCGTACACACGACCGAGTTTCTCGGCAGAATTCAGCCAGAAACTCGATCGGAGCCATATTCTGCCAAGAAACCCGGCCGTGTGTACACTTTCGGCCGAGGAAACCGACAAGGATCTCGTCGGGCCAAATAGAGAACATGTTCTCTATTTCCTCGTTAGTCAACGGGGGAAACTTGGCTCGCCGAGATCCTCAGCGGCTTCACAAGGAACTCGACGAGCAAAACGATGTGTTTTGCTCGTCGAGTTTCTCAGACGTGTGTACGGGGCCTCATACTGCCCACAGCCTTTGGGATAATATCACATGCTCCAGGAGGCTGCAAGACCTGTCTCCTTGCACTGTATAATCCCACGCATGCAATGTGGGGAGGCAGCTGTAAGACATTAGGAAGTCACAGCTGGCTCCCAAATCCAAGATAGTGGCACCTGGAATCTCTGGGAATGAGAAGAATCAGTTGTGTGGAAGACAGCACTGGATTCCATGGGCTGGTAAGTACCTATTTTCTACAGCAATTTACTAACCACAACATACAAGGCCATTCACAACATTGCCCCAACTACATCATCAACCTCATCTGCAGATATCACCCAAATTGTCCTCTCCGTTCCTCCCAGGACCTCCTGCACTCTAGCTCCTTTGTTACCTCCTCCCATGCTCACCTTCAGGACTTCTCCAGAGCTTCTCCTATCCTGTGGAACTCCCTGCCCTGGTATGTCCGATCAGCCCCTACCCTGTCCACCTTTAGGAGATCCCTGAAAACCAATTTATTCAGGGAAGCCTATCCCACACCCACCTAACAACTGTCCCCGAGCCACCCCCATCAAATCATTCTCTGCTATTGCCATTTGTACCCCCACCCTTTTAGAATGTAAGCTCTACGAGCAGGGCCCTCCTGTACCTTCTGTATTGAACTGTACTGTAATTGTGCTGTCTCCCCTCTACATTGTAAAGTGCTGTGAAAACTGTTGGCACTATATAAATCGTATCTATATATATAAAACTCAACATGTGTGTGTGTGTATGTATGTATGTTCCAGCATCACGTCCAAACGGCTAAAGATATTAACATGAAACTTGGCACACATGTTACTTATATGTCAGCAACAAACATAGGATAGGTGGTTTAACCCTTACCCACCTCCATTTGCCATGGTCGGGGGTTTTCTTTAAAGTCCCATTCAACTCTATGGGAAATACATGGTACTTCATGTTCCAGCATCACGTCCAAACGGCTAAAGATATTAGCATAAAACTTGGCACACATGTTACTTATATGTCAGCAACAAAACATAGGATAGGTGGTTTAACCCTTACCCACCTCCATTTGCCATGGTCGGGGTTTTCCTTTAAAGTCTCATTCAACTCTATGGGAAATACATGTTACTTCATAACTTCCAAACGGCTGTACATATTTCGATAACACTTGGTCACATGTTACTTATATGTCCACTTAAACTATAGGATAGTTAATTTATCCCTTAACTACCCCCATTTGTGAGGGTCGGGGTTTTTGTTTAAAGTCCCATGCAAATCAATGGGAAATGTACGTTCCCACATAACTTCTGTACGCCTGGAGATATTTCAATAATACCTGGTACACATATTACTTATATGCCAAATAAAAATATATGACAGTTAAATTAACCCTTACCTACACCCTTATATAAAAGATGGGTATATTTATATTACTATGATTTTCCTCCCCAAAAGGTTAAGATAGGAAGACCGGGCAACGCCGGGCATTCAGCTAGTATAATAATAAAAATAATACAGTATTTGTAGCTGCTGACTTATAATTTCCACAATGCTGGGTAATGGGTAAGAAATGGGTAAGAAAAGTCTTGCATTTGGCAACGTAGCTTGCAGCCTTCTGTCTTTGAGTAGATCCTGCCATGTTCTGGGAAGTCTGCTCCTGGAAGACATTCAGCTTCAAACAGAGCTGCTCTGCAATCTACAAACAACATGATTTAGTAGTAGTCAGGAACATCTTGCTTACAGCACAGATTAAGGAAAATTGATGACCAGGCCATACTGCTGAAAGTAGGATTTATCTTACGTAAAGGTTTTACTATAATTGTGGATGACGGTGAAGGATTTCTTCACAGTGCATCACAGAGGGTAAGAATCTGTTTCACAAAGTGTATTTATACTATTGCTTGTCCATTAACAATACTAAACTCTTTCATGAGAAATTAACCAAAGGCCCAGCCTATGACATTTTGTATCTGGAATAATATAAATGAGTTACTGGCATAGGGAAATATGTTATAATTCCAAGTTGTATATGAGCAATAGCACTGTTAATGAATGCGTGTTAAAATCAGTCCAACCAATACATGAGCTAACCAATTTTTTTAAACCAAACTGATTGTGATATAGATCACAATGAAATGCACCATGTAGTAATTGATTCAAAAATGGTCATGTCATGCTATATATTATTCCTGGTAACCATTGGCAGCACAGTGTATTACTGGTTAAAGCAGAACTACACTGGAAAAAAAAACATCTTTAGGATGTATGTAGTTCAGTGTACATTATCAACACACCTCAGTGCAGAAATGAATGAACTGGGTGTAAGTGCAGGAATTGTGGGCCAGATTCACAAAAGGGATACGACGGCGTATCTGCTGATACGCCGTCGTATCCCTGTTTCTATCTATGCGGCTGATTCATAGAATCAGTTACGCATAGATATCCCTAAGATCCGACAGGTGTAATAGTTTTACACTGTCGGATCTTAGGATGCAGTACCGCGGCCGCCGCTGGGGGGAGTTTGCGTCGTAAACCAGCGTCGGGTATGCAAATTAGCAGTTACGGCTATCCACGAAACTTTTTCCCGTCGTTACGTTGCCGCAAGTGTTAGTTTGCCGTGGCAAAGATAGGGCACCTTTTACAAAGTGTAAAATTACTACACCATGTAAAAGTATACCCGTCTTTCCCGCGTCGCTTTTGAATTTTTATTTTTTTTAAAAAAAATCCCGGGGGAAGTCTTTTTTTCACGTCGCGATTCACAAAACGTTGGCGCGTCGTAATTTCGCGCAAAGCACATCGGGAAATTTGCGTCGGGAGCATGCGCAGTACGTCCGGCGCGGGAGCGCGCCTAATTTAAATGGTACCCGCCCCATTTAAATTGGCCCGCCTTGTGCCGGACGGATTTAGGATACACCGCCGCAAATTTCCAGGTAAGTGCTTTGTGGATCGGGCACTTAGACAGAAAATTTGCGGCGGTGTAACCTAAATCGGTTACGTTACGCTGCGTCCGGGCTACGTGAATCTGGCCCTATGTCACTTTGGCCCAGCCAATCAAGATGACCTGAAGATCCAGAATCTGGAAAACAACCAAGCAAAGTTTGGGAGGGGGCGAGGGGAGAATAGTTCCTCCTTAACATTTCCACCGTGCAGTATTGAGAAGAACTTTGGTTTCATGCCCGGGCCAGGAAACTGTCTGCATACACTTTATATGCTATCTTTGAGCTTGTGTTGGTTTCCTCTGGGTACTCCAGTTTCCTCATTCACTCCAAAGACATGCTGATAGGTCAATTGTCTCCTGCTGAAAGGGGAAGTGTGTGTGTGTGTATGCATATGAGATAGGGTCCTTAGATTGTAAGCTTCTTGAGGAGGCAAAGACTGATATAAATGTACAATATGTAAAGTTCAATGTAAACGGTTGGTGCTATATAAACATCTATAATAAGAAATGCCATTCCTTCCTAACAGCACCCCCATGCATCTAAACACACAGTGCACTTGTGGGAGCGGGAAATTGCTTGGCGCAAAACACACCAGACAATTTTCCAGCAGTTTTGCACAGAGCAGGCTGGATCCTCCTCTTCTCAGATCCACCACTGGCACACCTAGCCCCTCGCTCCTGCAGAGTGCCCCCAGAGCAAACAGTTTGCAATGTGGGCACCCAAGTAAGCTCACTCCTGAGCTGCAGCTCTGTGTGTCCATTCACACACACAGAGCTGCGGCTCAGCCCAAACCACCCTCTTCTGATTGGCTCAGTGGCTGTCATGTGTGCACAGAAGAAGGCCCACTTCCATGACACTGAATGTAGTGTATATGTGACTTGCAGTTCAAATATTATATATGCCTTATACCATTGTTATAATTGCTAACTGTTTCCTTTTAAATCTGCAGCTTTCATTAAAATAATTTGGGGGATACTGTGTAATGAAGGTATTTGCTCAAGTACTTTGGGCAGGCATCCCTGTTGAAGGCTAAAGGTCACTGTATCAATGAACCTTGTGCAGACATAATATCACTATCTAGAAGCTCACCCTGCTGGAATGTATGCTTGTAGATATGAAGTGGCCAAAATGGCAATGCAAAAAAATTATGACTGATCAGTGTGCCAGGCAGCTGCCAGTACCATGTGATCACTGTGATCAATCACAGCAGATCACGTGATAATTGTAAACAATGAATGGCTTAGACTTATGCCATTCATTGTTACAATTGTGTTGTTAGATGTGATTGATCACAGAGATCACATGGTACAGAGAGGACCAATTACAGCCCATCCATACCATGTGAGTAGATGTGGTCAATCACAGCTAATCACAACAAAACCAACATATACAGTATGTGTTATGTGGTCTGCAAGAAGTTAATATACTACTGGATGGTTTCCTTGCTTTACTGCAGAGAATTAGACAAACAGACAAAAAAGAAAAAACAAGCTGAACTTTTGCTGCAACTTGATTTAGTGTAGAATGTGACACCAATATAGTAGATTCCTAGTTTCCTTTGTATTGATTATATATTTTTTTTACTTAACTCTACAATTTTTTTAACTAATTAACTAATTTGCCTAAGAAAACCAGCTCTGTGCTCCACATTTCACAATGAGCACATACAGTGAGCTATGACTAAGCACTAGTTTCAGTGCAACACATGTCAGCAGTCAGGTTTTATTTTATTTTGCTGTGACTTGTAGTGCTGTCCTTCTTTTAATAAAAGGCTACAATTTGTTCAGAGTGCGGCTGTCCAGAGACAATCTTTGTTCCTGCTTAACACATACAGTATGTCATAGCAGTAGCCGGTACAGGTTCTGAAAGATGTACTCAGTGGCAGCCCGTTCAGTAGGGGTGTCCGGGCACCACCCCCTCTCTCCACGCCACCCTCTATATGAATAATGAATATATTCATGGATAGCATGAATCTATCCATGGCCACCCCCAAACCAGGCGTCCGGCCCCTTATAGGATGCCGGGCTCCTTAATTACAGCGGCCGGGTGTTTTTTTGAAGCCCCTGATTACAGCCAAAGGCTCTAATAGACTTTAAATTAGGGTGGGCTAGGAGCGCAGAGCATTGCGCCATAAGCCCACCCAGGTGTTACAACAGAGAATAAAGATTCGCTGTTGTAACACTGATCCTCAATTTTGCCAATCAGAAGCAGGTCTGAGACCCGTTTTACAATTGGTCAAAAAGAGAATAGTCACAATTGGCCGCCTAGGAGGAGGATGGAAATGGAAGTCGCCGCTGCCCGTGGAGAGCAGGGGAAGGGAGAGGTCGCCACCGCCAAGGAGCAAGAAAAGCTGCCGGTGAAGCGCTGCATAGATGGGGTAAGTGCACCTGACCCGCCCACCAACCGACTGACCTCCGGGGTGTGGTACTGTTTGCTGCCCCCCCAAAAAAATTACCACTGGTTGCCACTGGATGTACTATTGGTAGCACACCCATACCAGTGCAAATCAACCGGAAGTCTGTGTTTCCTAAGATGAAAATGTTGCTTGTGTAGAGGCATTGACTCATTATTGTTACCCTAGGATTGTAAGGGCTCTTTCACACGGAGCGGATCCGTATTGATCCGCTCTGTTAGCCCGTTTGGCTCAGCGGGGATTCCTCCGTTAATCCCCGCTGAGCTGTCGGCTGACAAGGTGGTCCCCGCACACAGTGCAGAGACCGCCCTGTCTCTCCTCCGCTCTCCCCTATGGGGAATCGGATGAATACGGACCGTCTGTCCGTATTCATCCGATCCGATCCATCAGACGGAAGAAAAATAGGGTTTTCTTCCGTCTGAAAAACCGGATCCTGACGGAGGCGGGTGATTACGGACGTTAGCGGATGCTCCATCCGCTAACGGCCGTGATCCCATAGGGAACCATTGTAAGTCTGTAAACGGACTTATGAAAAGCGGACCGTTCGTCCGCTGGTGTGAAAGGGCCCTAAGTCTCCTGCTGGCAAGGTTAAAAAGTCATAACTGAAAAAAATAATTGCATGCAGGGAGAGGGTAAGCTGCCGCAAATTTTTAAGATTTGTTCATGCTTTAATTTAAATATTGTCATCGTGGCTAGACATTGTCGGCCGGATTCAGGTAGCCCAGCGTAATGATGTGCGGGCGTAACATATCTCCGATACGTTACGCCGCCGTAAATTAGGGCGCAAGTTCCGTATTCATAAAGAAATTGCGCCCTAAGTTACGGCGACGTAACGTATGTGGGCCGGCGTAAGCCCGCCTAATTCAAATGGGGATGATGTGGGCCTGTTTAATTTAAATTAATGGTGACCCCGCGTATTTTAAGTTTTTTACGAATGGCGCATGCGCCGTTCGTGAAAGAATCCCAGTGCGCATGCTCGAAATTCCGCCGCAAATCGTCATTGCTTTCGGCGTGAACGTAAATTACGCCCAGCCCTATTAGCGAACAACTTACGCAAACAACGTAAAAATTCAAAATAACGTAAAAATTCAAAATTTGACGCGGGAACGACGTCCATACTTAACATTGCGTACGCCTCATAATAGCAACCTTACGCCTAAAAAGCCTAACGTAAACGACGTAAAAAATAGCGCCGGGCGTACGTAAATTTGTGAATCGGCGTATCTAGGTAATTTGCATATTCTACGCCGAAAACGACGGAAGCGACACCTAGCGGCCAGCGTAAATATGCACCCTAAGATACGACGGTGTAAGAGACTTACACCAGTCGGATCTTAGGCTAATGTCAGCGTATCTTGCTTTCTGAATACAAAAAGAAGATACACCGGCGCAGCTTTGAATTTACGCTTAGATACACCGGCGTAAATCCTTGCTGAATCCGGCCCTGTGGATTTATGGTCAGTTAGACCTTGTACACACGACCGAACATGTCCGCTGAAACTGGTCCGTCGGACCAGTTTCCGTGGACATGTCCGACCGCGTGTAGGGCCTACCGGACAGTTTTCCGGCCTAGCGGACAGGTTTCCATACACCGGCGCAGCTTTGAATTTACGCGGCGTATCTATAGATACACCGGCGTAAATCCTTGCTGAATCCGGCCCTGTGGATTTATGGTCAGTTAGACCTTGTACACACGACTGAACATGTCCGCTGAAACTGGTCCGTCGGACCAGTTTCCGCGGACATGTCCGACCGCGTGTAGGGCCTACCGGACAGTTTTCCGGCCTAGCGGACAGGTTTCCAGCGGACAAAAGTTTCTTAGCATGCTAAGAAACTTGTCCGCTGGAAGCCTGTCCGCCCGACATGTCCGATGGTTAGCACGACTCATCGGACATGTCCGCTGGCCCGAAATCCCACGCATGCGTCGAAATGATTCGACGCATGCGTGGAAGCATTGAACTTCCTGGTTCGCGCACGTCACCGCGTCATTGTCGCCGCCACGTCACCGCGTATTCTGTCCGCGGGGAATTTGGTCTGATGGTGTACACACATCAGACCAAAAGATCCCAGCAGACATGTCCGATGAAAACGGTCAGCGGACCGTTTTCATCGGACATGTCTGGTCGTGTGTACGAGGCCTTAGATTTCATAAAATTTTTTTTTCTATCTTCAACTAACAGAATAATATGCCTTCATGCAATCATATTAGTCTGGTTACATATTGGTATATCTCTTTTACAGGACATAGAAACAGTACAATGATTAGCGGACACTTTAAGGGAGAAGGGTTACACTGACCAAAAAGAAGGGTACCACTGAAAAAATAATCTGGTTCAATGTCCTGCTAAAAATGATCCAGAGGAGTCAGCAGGAAAAACTTGTCCTAAGATGAAATACTTGCATTCTACACAAATGATATCAGGGCAAGCTGTGATGATAGGAGTTTGGGTAGCCATTGGTGTTGTACAATGATCTCCAGCATGGACATTTTGTTTCACATCTTTGGATGATTTATTCTTTATTATGTGCCGCATATGTCAGCAAGGATCAAACAGTAGTCTTTCTAGCAAACACCAGGGAACTTTTATTCCTATACAGCATAGAAGATACTACCACATAATCCTATGACCAAAATGCCTTTACTTTCAATACAGTCCCCATTAAAATGTCAAACTAAATTATAATCAACAGCTACTGCTACTGTCACTCATGGTGTCTTCTTTCAAGCAAAGAATTGTACTGTCATCTGCTACAGTGAAGGATAGCAGTAAGGAAAATGAGCTGAAACAGAGTTTTTTTGAAACACACAAAAAAGTAGAGTAGATTACCATAGGAATCTTTTGTTTTCCACTTTTTATTGAAATAACATTATCTGTCACAGTTATATAGTTGGTAAAACTTTCAAACCAGTTGGATATAATGAAACCTACGTGATTTTGTGTTTATCTTCTCTATTTACTGTCAGCTGTGGTGACAAATAAATTCAGTTTCTTGCAATATACCCCTGCCATTTTTGTTGTTCCACTTGAAGGCTTATTTTCCTTACTTAGGTTTGTTCTGTCTGAGCCCTGTGGAGGGGGTATTTGATCATTAAATGTGGATGAATTTTTACTGTTGCATGTTATGACTTAATTTACAAAGGATTGGCTAGGTATCTAGTTTTAAATAGAGGACTGCTGGAGTGATGACTGTTTGCACTCTGATAAATGTTTAGTTTTGCTGTCATTTTGGAAAAAATACATATTGCAATTTTATGGCGTGTTGCTTTATAAAATATTTGAATTGAGAACTTTTTTTTCCCTCAGAATATACAGTACTGTGCAAAAGACAGGTGTCAAGAAATGTTGTAAAGTAAGACCAGGCCACTTTTTGCGATTCAGCACTGCGTCTCTTTAACTGACAATTGCGCGGTCGTGCGACGTGGCTCCCAAACAAAATTTACGTCCTTTTTTTCCCACAAATGGAGCTTTCTTTTGGTGGTATTTTATCACCTCTGCATTTTTAATTTTTTGCGCTATATACAAAAATAGAACGACAGTTTTAAAAAAAAATGCAATATTTTTTACTCTTTGCTATAATAAATATCCCCCAAAAAATATATTAAAAAAAAACTTTTTTTTTTCCCTCAGTTTAGGCCGATACGTATTATTCTACATATTTTTGATAAAAAAAATCGCAATTAATGTTTATTGATCGATTTGCGCAAAAGTTATAACGTCTACAAAATAGGGGATAGTTTTAAGGCATTTTTAGTAATATTTTTTTTTTTTTACTAGTAATGGTGGCGATCAGTGATTTTTATCATGACTTTGACATTATGGCAGACACATCGGACACTTTTGACACATTTTTGGGACCATTGTCATTTTTACAGCGATCACTGCTATAAAAATGCACAGACTACTGTGAAAATGACACTGGCAGTGAAGGGGTTAACCACTAGGTGGCGCTGTAGGGGTTAAGTGTTCCCTAGGGAGTTATTCTTACTGTTAGGGGGCATGGCTACACGTGACACGTCACTGATGACCGTTCCCCGATCACGGGAAACAGCCATCAGTGACCGTGTCGCTAGGCAGAATAGGGGAATGCCTTGTTTACAAAGGCATCCCCCTGTTCTGCCTTTGCCGACCGCAATCGCGGGCCGCCCTGGAACATCGAGTTCCCGGGACCCGCGAACACGCTCACGTGGCACACGGCAGGGGCGCATGCGGTGCCGCTGGGCGGCAGATTTAAAGGGACATACCTGTACGCCAATCTGCCTGCCTGTGCCAATTCTGTCGACGTACATCTGCGTGCAGCGGTCGGCAAGTGGTTAAATCAATTGTGAGTAAAAAAATATAAATCAAATCAATATGGTGTGACTACCCTTTGGCTTTAAATCAGCATTAATTTTTATTCTTGCACACTTTGTACACTTGTACAATCAGGGATTTTGTAGGATTAGAGTCAGATGTATGATTAACCAATTATACCAAGCAGGTGCTAATGATCATCAATTTCAAACGTAGGATGAAACACCATCATTAACTGAAACAGAAACAGCTTGAAACAGAAACAGTGTAGGAGGCTTAAAACTGGATGAGGAACAGAAAAACTCAGACAAACTGAGGTTGTGGAAGACAGTTTCTTGTCACAGGTCATACACCATGGCAAGACTGAGCACAGCAACAAGATGCAAAGAAGTTATACTGCATTAGCAAGGTCTCTCCCAGTCAAAGATTTCAACACAGTCTGGGGTTTCTAGATGTGCTGTTAAAGCTTTTTTGAAGAAGCACAAAGAAACGGTCAATGTTAAAGTGATTGTAAACCCTGTTACACCACTTTTACCTACAGGCAAGCCTATAACAAGGCTTACCAGTAGCTACCGTGAATATCTCCTAAACTTGAACAGTTTAGGAGATATTCAGTTTATGCACTGCTGCTAATGTCATCTGCGCATGTGCACTGAAGAAGTGGGCCGCTGATGCAGTTTTTTCAGTAGCCGCACCAAGAACAGCGGTTCTCGTGGTTCATCACGGCTCCGGCCAATTAGAGCCCCGGAGCCGTGAACCCAGAAGTAACTCCGGGGGAAGATGTCAGCCATGTTCTCTGAGTACCGACGCCGATTCAGGGCAAATCGGAAACTTAATGCAGCAGATGAAAGACACATTGGGCCATATCCTCAAAAGAGATACGATACGCCGTCGTATCCCTGTTTCTATCTTTGGAACTGATCCACAGAATCAGTTTCCAAGAGATAGACAGAAGATCCGACATGTGTAATTGAATTACACTGTCGGATCTTAAGGATGCAATTCTAGGCCGGCCGCTAGGTGGCGAAGCCATTGCGGCCGGCGTAGAATATGCAAATGAACACTTACGGCGATCCACGAACGCTCCGACGGGCCCGTCGCTCTAAATCTACGTTGTTTACGTCGAGTTACGCCGTGTAAAAATAGGGCTGAATCCTATTTGACTAAGCCCTATTAAGTATGGCCGTCGTTCCCGAGTCGAAAATTCAAACTCTACGTCGTTTGCGTAAGACCTCCGTGAATGGCGCTGGATGCCATTTACGTTACCGTCTAAGCAAATGACATTGGAGCGACGTCAGTTAGCGCAATGCACGTCGGGTAAGTTTCCCGACTGAGCATGCACAGTACGTCGGGCGCGGGAGCGCGCCTAATTTAAATGGGGCGAGTCCCATTTGAATAGGAACTCCTTGCGCCGGCCGGATTTAAGTTACACCGCCGCAAATTTCCAGGTAAGTGCTTTGTGGATCGGGCACTAACTTGGGAATTTTGCGGCGGTGTAACTTAAATCAGAAAAGTTACGTTGCGCCGGGATTCTGTGGATCTGGCCCATTATGCTTACTTACTGTCAACATCAGGAGATGTCCAGCAGTGTCAGGTACATCCATCTACTGTCCAGAGAATTCATGGCAGAAGCGGTCTTCATGGAAGAAAAAAAGCCATAAATTCAATGTGGAAACAAGGCGAAGCTGGGGTGCAGTAAAATGTCAGCAAGGGCCCTGGACTGGTGAGTCATTTTTTTTAATATTTGGCTGTAGCAGGGGGCCGTTTGTTTGCCAACGGCTGGAGAGCAGTACAATAATAAATGTTTACAGGCAACAGTAAAGCATGGCGGAGGTTCCTTCCAAGTTTGGGGCTGCATTTCTACAAACTGAGTTGGAGATTTGGTCAGGATCAATGGTGTCTTCAATGCTTAGAAATACAGGCAGATACATAACCCTCAGGGGCAGACTGACAACTCATGGGGCCCCCGGGCAATAAAAGACTATGGGGCCCCTGGGCTTACAGATGGCCACCACGCCAGGAGGCAGTGCAGAGGCGGGGCAGCTAAAATCTCGGGATTTTCACATGAGAAGCATGTTGGTTTCAGACATATCAGGGACAGATGTAAAAAAAAAACATTGATTTTTACATACTGTCCCTGGTTTTACTGAGCCTGGCAACCCTGATGGGGCCCCCTAGTGACATGGGGCCCTCGGGCAGTGCCCTGAGTGACTCCATGGTCAGTCCGCCCCTGAAAACCCTAATGCCATAGCATCAGGTAAACGTTTGATTGGCTCCTAATTTATTATGCAGCAGGACAAGGACCCCAAGCTTACAGTCAATGTCAAGTTATCTGCCTGCCAAGTTGTTTCAAAAACTGTGTGTAATTGTACCTAGAAGAATTGATGCTGTTATGAAGGCAAAGGGTGGTCACACCAAATATTGATGTGATTTGGATTTCCATTCTGTTCATTTACTTTCCATTTTGTTAACTGATAAATATATACTTTTAACGCCTCTATTTCTGAAAGCATTCTTTATTTATAGATTTTTTTTTCACCCATGCCTAAAGCTTTTGCATAGTAGTGTATACGTACACAGATTTAGCCAATCTGCCGAGTTCTACAATTGATGAGTCACCAAGTTTGAATTCCTATATTGCCTATTTTTCAGCCTTGACATATTTTCTTATGAGAATATAAAAGGTGATAAATCATCAATTATACTCTTTCATCATTGTTTACTAAAATGCATTTTGTAAGCCAAATAATTTTTAAAGGAGTTTACATTTAATACCATGACAAGGAATGCAAGACATTATTGATATAGCTCATAGCTTATATTTTTTGTTTGACAATAGGGTATAGTGTATAGATGATTATTTGTGAGTTTACTAAAACAATAAAAAGTAGAGAAAGCTGTCTAGCAAAGAAAGAAAATCATTGCTCTCGGTGCTCTGTATAAACACTGCTAAATCAGTATGTGCTTGCATGCCCTTTGGTATAATACACTCTATTTGCAGTATCAGTTGAAGTTTTTCTTTGTAATGGTTAATATGCTTTATGCCTACCGTGACAACATTGGTGGATTCTTTCAAGTTCCATCATCTAAGAGTTTATGGATTACTCCTGTGAACTTGGTTATGATGTTTTCCACACTTGTTATAAATTTGCCTTCAGTGAAGTTTATTTGTACACAGCTTTTTGTTATGGGATTAATTCCTAGATTATTTTTTCAATGTGATCCTCATCCATTTCATGCAACCTAAGTCAGTTCCTCTTTCACAGTGAAATTTTTCTGTAGCGTAGGATGTGTCCTGGTGTATCATGACTGCTAGTGTCTACTAAATCTTCATAAAGAGAAATATATGTAATATATCCAGACAAACAACATATGTAGTGTGCATAGAATTGCGATGTATGCTATTTCTAGATCTGATGATACTTGTACTTGTAGCAAAATGATAGATTCTGTGGTTACCTCAACAATTCCCCTCATTGTTCAGGTAACCACAGAATTTTGCTTAATTGTTACACAATTATGGCTTTGTATAAATACAATCCCTTTCCACCTTTACCACATTACTATCACTCAATTACTTAATAGAATAAGCACAGGGTCACTCCTTAACCATTGGTTCAATACAATTTTTCCATACATCTTTCTACACTAATACATTTACTTTATGCTTATTCACAGATGGTATAGATGATTAATACACATCACCATCGATTGTTTGGTGAGGACCACATCCCTAGTCACATTTACACTTTCTATGGTTTCCTCCTGCTGTGTCAAGGTTGTGCCGCCTCAGCTTCCATGCCAGATCATGCCCTCAGCTACCCTTGTGCTCGCTGTCACACTTTCATCCATAATTGGCCTGTAAGTATGGGTGGATGGGCTTTTCTTTCCCCTCCTCCCCTTTCTTATGCAAGTCAAATTTATTTTTTTATAAAAAAATTTAGACACCCAATACACAGCTTCTCCTGATGAGTAGCAGTTAGCCACGAAATGCGTTGAGCTCCGGATGCCACAACCATGTGTTTGTCATACAGATGTCTATTTATTTAACCACTTGGGATCCGCGCTATGTACGAAAGATGTCCACAGCGCGGCTCTCAAGTGCCAAGTGGACGTCTTTGGACGTCCTATTGTTGTCATTCCCCATGCGCGCCACTGGGGGCGCGCAGCGGGGAAACAACATGCCCGGCGCATCGCTCGGGAGCCAATGCATGTGCCTGGCGGCCGTGATGTCCGCCAGACACCCGCGATCGTCGGTGACACAGCAGGGACGTGGAGCTCTGTGTGTAAACCATGTCCTGTCAGGGAGAGAGGAGACCAATCTATGTCCCTTTACATAGGGACACAGCATCGGTCACCTCCCCCAGTCAGTCCCCTCCCCCCACACAGTAAGAACACACCCAGGGAATACATTTAACCCCTTACTCACCCCCTAGTGTTAACCCCTTAACTGCCAGTCACATTTATACAGTAATTAGTGCATTTTTATAGCACTGATCGCTGTATAAATGTGAATGGTCCCAAAATTGTGTCAAAAGTGTCCGATACGTCCGCCGCAATATCGCAGGCCTGACAAAATAAATCGCAGATCGCCGCCATGACTAGTAAAAAAAACAAAAAAAAAAAAACATAAATCTATCCCCTATTTCATGATCTTTTATACAATTGTAATTAAACCTAGCCATTGGTAATGCACTAGGTCGGTGCGCCCTTCTTTTCTTTTTATATTTTAGTCTCAAGAATACCAAATATTCTGAGGAGGGCAGCAAGATTCCTGGTCATTCCCTATTCTAACGGAAGACTGGTTGTTCACTAAAGCCCTATACACACGATCGGTTTGTCCGATGAAATCAGACCGACAAAACTGATCGTGTGTGGGCCCCATTGGTTTGTTTTCCATCGGTGAAAAAAAAATAGAACATGTTTTCAATTTTTGAATGGATAAAAAAACTATAGAAAAAAACGATCGTCTTTGTGGAAGTCCATCGGTCAAAAATCGCATGCTCGGAAGCATTGAACTTCAGCACGTCGTAGTGTTTTACGTCACCGCGTTTTGGCACGGTCGGATTTTTGACTGATGGTGTGTAGGCAAGACTGATGAAAGTCAGCTTCATAGGATATCTGACAAAAAATCCATCAGATTAGATTCCATCAGATATCCGATCATGTGTACGAGGCTTTAGTGATCAAGCTCCTGAGCGCAGGAGACTGTCTGTACCTCTCACCCCCTCCTACACTGTCCAGTAGGGTACTGGTGAAATCCAACTTCCCAGCATATACCATTACAAAGGAAGTAACATTTTGTTTAAGATACTGTATTTAGTGGGTCAATTTACATAGAAAATGTCTGTTTATCACTCCGGGAGAAAATAACTAGAGGCTTTAGAAACACTTTACAAATATTTCATAATAATTGGCATATGCAATATTCTACTTGAGAATTAATACATTTATAAGTAACTGCCAAATGTAAATCCTAAATAATTTGAACTTTCGAATATATGTTTGCAAGTCTTTTTCTTTTTATTTGATTTCTGAGATGATGTTGAAACCCTTACCCCATGCATAAAGATAGTAGTTAGCACTTATACAGGATCATGTATGCATATTATATTATAAAGGAAAACTATTTTATCGTTTTCTTTTATTATTTCCATTAATGCTAAAAAATACTATTCTATACCCTTCAATTATCAATCATATATTTCTAGGTAAAGCAACATATTGAAAAAAGAATGAAGGAGCCACTAAGGTGCACAGTGCAGTACCCTCTTACAAAGAATTTAATCATGTATAAAAAGAGCGTATAGTCATTTGATATTTCAAAGATATTTGAGTCTATAAGTCTTTCTTAGCTTTTCATATCAAGGGAACAAACATTCTCTGGAATGTGTGAAAGCAAGATATTACTTTATGCAAGAACAAAATGTAAACGATGTACACTACTATGAAACTCCTTACAATATTTAGCGCACAGTACATTTGCAGAAATAGAAATTATAATTTATAATGCTAAACTTCAACAATGTGTCATATGTGTTAATAGGAACTACTTCTGTTATATATTTAAACCAATATGTTTTGTACTGGAGTGGATTTTAATTTAGCTCATAAATGGTTGATGCCTACAGTACTGTGTAGAAGTTATCTGGGATCTGTAATATTACCAAATAAAAAAAATGGCGTAGAGTTCCCCCAAAAATCCACACCAGAACCCTTATCCGAGAGCGCCCCCCCCTGAACCGTACCAGGCCACATGCTCTCAACATGGGGAGGATGTCCCCATGTTGATGGGGACGAGGGCCTCATCCCCACAACCCAAGTCGGTGGTTGTGGGGGTCTGCGGGCGGGGGGCTTATCAGAATCTGGAAGACCCCTTTAACAAAGGGGACCCCAAGATCCTGCCACCCCCATGTGATATGGTAATGGGGTACATTGTACCCCTACCATTTCACGAAGAAAGTGTAAATAATTGTAAAAAAACACACACACCGTGGAAAAAAGTCATTTATTAAAAAGAAAAAAAAATACAGCGGTGGTAATCCACTCTCGGTCCCTGCTCCAACGTTGTCGGTATCCAGCAACTGGTGATCTCCTCTCCGCCGGGGTCCAGTGATGGGAAGATAATTTTAGGTCTGGGATCCAGGGCACAGCATCGCCGGCCGCCTGTCTCCACCGGAGACAGCCCGGCAAATGACGCGGCTGGAGCTAGTGACATTTCTTATATAGGTGAGGCGGGGCCACCCGTCACGTGACGCCGCCTCACCTACGTCACTGGGCTTCCCCACTGACGTAGCAGAGGGTGTGTCTGAGGGGGACGGGGTCACGTGATGGGTGGCCCCGCCTCACCTATATAAGAAATGTCACTAGCTTCATCCGCGTCATTCGCTGGGCTTTCTCCAGTGTAGACAGGCGGCCGGCGATGCTGCGCTCTGGATCCCGGACCTGAATGGATCATCTCAACTATGGACCCCGGCGGAGAGGAGATCACACGTCGCTGGATACCGACAACGTTGGAGCGGGGACCGAAAGTGGATTACCACCGCTGGATTTTTTATTTATTTTTTATTTTTAATAAAGGACTTTTTTGTTTCCTGTTCTACAAACAAATGTGCCCACAGTGTTGGACACTTTGAGCATCCACACGTATAGAACATGTATTTGTTGCCATTTACTCCCTCTTCTCCTACCTACACCCTATTATTAAAAAGTTTGTAAAATAGACACCAGAGTTCGTTATAATGTAACCAGTTTTATTGTTCATATACCAGATAAGTAAAAACGCAGTTCTTCTAATCAAAATTATAGCAACACTTTCAAAAGATTTCCTTGACCAAGAATGACAATTATTTTGAAATGCGTCAGCAAGTTGTAATTTCAGTTGGAGCTGCCTCAGATTCACAAGTATGTGTATTATCAATATTGTAAGTTAAAAGAAAAAAGTTTGAAAGAAGCAATGAAATATGTAAAGCACGCAGGTTCTTTCTCAACACGTGGTTGTAAAGGCTGAATGGGTTTTACCTTTATGCATTCTATGTGCAGCAGCACCACAAGCCCCCTCCCCTCCTCAATACTTACCTGAGTCCAATCAAGATCCAGCAATATGCACAAGAGCAGCAGCTCTCCGGGGTCTCTTCCTCCTCATTGGATGAGGCATCAGGAGCCATTGGCTCCCGCTACTGTCAATCACAGCCAGTGAGCCAATGAAGAGACAGCGGGGTAGGGTTGAGCTGCGCTCCATATGTAAATGGACACAGAACAACGGGTCGATAGCAAGCCTGGTTGGGTGCCCCCCATAGCAAGCTGCTTGCTTTAAGGGCAGGAGGCAGGGACCAGGAGCGCCGGCAGGGTACTCAAGAAGAGGAAGAAATTTGGGGGTGCTCTGTGCAAAACCACCGCACAAAGCAGGTAAGTATAACATTTTTTTATCTGCCTAATATCACTTTAAGCACAAATATTAACATGTTATCATTGAAACTCAAGCTTACCCACCCAACTGTGCCCAAATTTAGACTAGACAATATGCATTTTCCAAAAGTTGCCTTGTAAGTTTTAAAAATTGGAGCTGTACCATAAAAATTGTGACAGATGGAAGCTTTGGTTAAAGCTTCCAGCTACTGATTACCAGAAAAAGTAAACAAACTTTCATGACACCAAATATCTTCATATCCATTGATCATTTCTAAAGCCATCAAAATGTACTTATTACAGCGTGTGTGGAAGCTTAGTATAATAAACACACCATCGTCAAATTCTATTTATCTCTACTGTATTTGCTATTTTTGTAATAAGCCAGCTAAAACCAAGCTAATAAATGTTTTTGTGGCATTTGATCTCTTTAAATCGCTAAATGAATGGCAAAGCATGTATTTTAGATGTCTTTATGCCAACTATTTAGATGCATATTGCACATTACTTCAATTTTTAAGCTGGATATCTTATATAATTCCTCCTCTCGGGTTTAATCCTTAGCAAATCCACTTATAGCAATTTATAACCACAAAATATCTGAGCTAGATTTTCCTAAAAGTTTTGTGATTAAAATTTTAGTTGCTTGAATTGTTTAATTATGCGTGTTAGTATGGTTAAAAATTGTAAAACCAATGAACCAGTAACAAAGTCTCCTGATTTTACAAAGTACTAGTATCACGCTGTTTAATGTCTTTTGATGTTCTGGAAAGGGAATTTATCTTGCAAGTACAACACTGATTAAAACAGCATAACAAAAACTTGCATAATGCACTAATCTATAGAGCAATAAAATAAACCATGCAGAGCCAAGTAAAATACAACAATACCTTATAGAGGTTATTTTCATACATTACTTTGCTGGACCTAGTGCATTTTAACTATTTACAAAAAAAAAAAACGGCCTAGTTTATTTTCTTGCCAATAAGCTCAAAGTGATGAATAATTTTGCTTTTGGATAACAGCAAAAGGACTAAATCACAGCAGTGAGCAAATGATAAAAATAATATGCTAGTGGGCCATAAATGCAAAGCTTTTTTTTTTTTTTTTTTTCTTCTTCTTTTTTTAATGTGTGTTATCTTGGAAAGAGGAAAAAAATGGTAGAAAAAATGCACAGCAATACTTTTTTTCTCTTTATTTTCAAAGCACACATCACAGTGCAGACTCTTTACCCTTTAGCAACAGCTAAGACTTGCCTTTACTTGAAGGTCATATCAATGATATTCCCCAGTTTTCAGCAAATACCTAATAAAGTACTATAATAGTCTGCAGAATAATAGCGCTTAAGCCAAATGGAAAGCTTTGAGCACATTAAGTCACCTACGTGGTACAAAGGCTCATCCATTTGTTACCTGGCTCCAGCACACATATACTATCCTGCAAGGTGAATTTTGACATTCATATCACGAATTCATTTCAGAACTTTCACCTGCAAATGGGATTACAAATGCAATCATTAGTACAGATTCCCCGAGAAGCTTTCATAGTATTACAATTAGATTTCCCATTCTAGGAGCATCTAAATCAATATGATATGATTAGTTACTCTTGCGGATTACATGCTGCTGTACAAAACCTTCACACGCCGAAATCTGGGTAATTTAATCAAGCTGTAATGGATTCTGGGAAAGCTTCCACTGTCGAAAAACTTAAAATGATTCTATCTGTGTAATAACTTGTCATTATGCACTTGCAGCTGAGATGCTGGACAGGGTGAAAGTGGATACCATTGATTAAAACAGATCACATTTCATCATTGAAAGTAGACACATCTGCCTAATTCGCTTATCATAGTGAATCAGAAAGTATGAACATGTCACAGCCAACTTCCTTGCTTACATTTTAGAATTAAAATGTGTTTGTATGACCCTAAATGCTGAGCTGGAATTCAGAAAATGTATGTTTAAAGTATATTAATAGCATATCAAACGCTTGGAGGAAAAATAAACATTGAAGGAAATTGCTTTCAAATATCAATAAAAGTGCATAAATACATTTAAATGGAAACATGTGCAACATTTACATAAATACATAATGCAAATCAAATGCAGCTTATTCTGAATGTCTAACAGACCAATATTATATAAAACTGTGCCAAATCAATTGAATTTTTATTATAAAAATATACATATTTATTGATAGTAATAATTCTAATAAAAGCAATAACAATAGAAAAAAAAAGAAGAAGAATGGACACACATCAGAAAGCCAGAATGTAAACATGAAAATGAAAAAATATACATCATTTAGGGCTCTTTCACACGTCCGTTCCGTTCGTCCGTTTCTTGGACATCCGTTAACGGACCGCAATGCTTTCCTATGGGTTAGCGTCCGTTAGCAGATGAGCATCCGCTAACGTCCGTTAACATCCGTCTCCGTTAAGCTCCGTTTTTTTGAACGGAAGAAAACCCTATTTTTCTTCCGTCAAAAAAACGGAACGGACGAAAAATGGACGTTAGCGGACGATCGGTTCCGTTTTTCATTAAAATATGTAAAAAGCCCAAAAAAAAAAAAAAAAAAAAATGGATGAAAAACCGGATGGAAAAACGGATGCAAAAACGGACGAAAAACGGATCGGAAACGGATATAAACGGACGGAAAACGGACGAAAAACGGATGAAAAAATGGATCAACTGATGAAAAAAAAATTATCTAAAAAACTGAGCGGACGTGTGAAAGAGCCCTTAACAATTAAAAAATGCACACTTATTTTGTGCTTACTCAACACACCGATTGATGTTTATTTGAAAACTTTTGTGATGTACACAAAAAAAATTACTTTATCGTACAGCACAGGACACTGACTTTTTTTAAACATGTGCCTGGATTTTAAATTTATGACTTAAAGGCATCTACCTGGTATAACGATGCAGGGTGATTATGCTCTAGTGATGTATGTGTTTTAAGGAACACCAGTCAGTCCAGACTGTATTTTTTAGGGCGTAGCAGCCCAATTTTTTTTAAACAAAACAAATGTATCAGAAAATCTTCCCTCGCAGGGGGTTCCACCATCGTTGTATAGCGGAAACTTTAGCCTCCTGGGTCACTCACTCTAAAGGCGTCCATATCGGTTCGAATTTCGAAAGAATTTTCTTTCGAAAATCGTATCAAAGGATTTTCGTACGAATTTCGCACCGTTAGTGGGCTGCAGCAACATTTTTTGTGCGGCAAACAAATTTGAGAAATCTGACATGTTGGAAATTTTTTGAAAAACTAATGATTTTCTGATCAATGAAGGGAGAATCGTGCGAGGAATGTAATAGAAAAAAAATGCGCATGTGCAAGAAACGAATATTCCCGGCAACATGAAGGTTTTGTCGGCCAAATTTCGAAAATCAATGGTGGCATCATCGGATCACAAAAAAAAAAAAAAAAAAAATTTCTGATTTTGAAAAAAAAATGTGTTCGAAATTCGATCGTGTATGGCCTGCTTTAGAAAAAACTCCCTCTTGGAGCTTACTTGCTCAGCTTTGTGCTGCTTGGTCACTCAGAATGTCACCTGCAGCCTTAGACTCCTAGAGATCGCCTGTCTCTCTCTCGTGGAGCGTCTCCACCTGAAAGCCCTCCGACTCCTACACCAGGCCACCTGCCTGTAGGGTGGATCTGTTCTCAAGTGTGAGCCCTGAGCTCTCTTCCTGAGGGGAATATAAACCCAGCCCACAGGTGTGCAATTATCGTGCCTGTCTTCGCAAAAACCAGGCTGAAGGTGCTAATACACAACGTGACCAGGGGTCACCTCTCCACACTGAGTTATATGCAGCTACCTTCAGGTGACTTGGCAAAAATGGAAAGCTGCAGGGACATCTCCCTATATAATCCCTGCCACTCCCAATTAGCCCAGATTTTTGCTAGTGTCCTTAGGTGATAGACCTCTTCACTCTACTGAGGCAAGTCTATCTTCTTCTATAGAGGTTTTTCTCTTCCCCTTTCTGGATGAATTCTTCCAAGATGATTCCATCATCACTTAGTTGAACCATAGCCCACAGCCACTGCGGCTCTTCATGCAGCTTCCAGACCAGTGAATTACTTGCAGAGCCTTAAGGGAACCGTACCTGGACCCTTTGCACTGGATCATGCTATGCGCATTTCCATTGGCACATAGTGCAACTTGTTGAGTCAGTTGTAGTGTGCCTTACAGATCCAGAGCTATGGTTTGCCTGGTGCAATGCCCAGTCTTTGAAGTGGTATGCCCATTGTGGATGGTATTGGAGGAAGGGAGGGGTCAGGAAGGGGTTAAATCATCCTTATTCCTGCTACTGTCATGGTGAGTACAGGGTAGAAGCCCTTTAAACATTTATCCCAGGGTCCCAGTTATTCTCCATTTGGGGTGAGATAACACCACTGTTCACTCTTCTGGTGGTATGTTATAGGATTTCAGTATTGCTGGGGTTGAAGGCAGTATAGCAAAACTTAGTTGTCTTACTGGAGGATGCCTAGTGTAGGGCTGTACAAACAAAACAAAAGTTTTGCTAGTATACTGTATGTCCATATTGCATGCTAAAAAAACAAAGTCTAGCTGAAAGTAAGAAAGAATGTCCAGTGTCCAATCACATAAATCTGCATATAACTAATTTTTAATGATTTAACCACTTGCCGCCCGCCAATGACATATTGACGTCGGCAAAGTGGTTGTAGAATCCTGACTGGACGTCATATGACGTCCTCAGGATTCTGAGCCGCTGCGCGCCCCCATGTGGCGGATCAGTAATGATCCACCCCGTGAACCTCCGCTTGCTCAGCGGGGATCGCTCCGTTGATCCCCGCTGAGCCAGCGGATGACAGGGCGGTTCCCGTACAATGCACATGCTTTTCAATACATCACATCAGTGAATTGGGGTGCACTGCTAAAGTAAAAGAGTTCTAATGCCGTGTACACATGATCATTTTTCGGCATGAAAAAAACGTTGTTTTTCAAAAACGTCATTTAAAATTATCGTGTATGGGCTACACATCGTTTTTCAGGTTCTGAAAAACGGAAAAAAAAAAATCAAACATGCTGCATTTTTTAACGTCGTTTTAAACGATGTCGTTTTTCGGGTTGTAAAAAATGATCGTGTGTGGGCTAAAACGACGTAAAAAAACCTGCGCATGCTCAGAAGCAAGTTATGAGACGAGTTCTGGTAAAACTACCGTTCATAATGGAGTAAGCACATTCATCACGCTGTAACAGACAGAAAAGCGTGAATCGTCTTTTACTACTACTACACGGAATCAGCTAAAGCAGCCCAAAGGCGAATGGAACTTCCCCTTCATAGTGCCATCGTACGTGTTGTACGTCACCGCGCTTTGCTAGATCATTTTTTTAAAACAATGGTGTGTAGGCAACGTAATTTTAATGATGATGTTGGGAAAACTTTGTTTTTTTTTCATGCTGAAAAATGATCGTGTGTACGCGGCATAACTGTTGTGTGTGCAGTAACGCATCACAAAGCACCAGACAAGTGGGGGTAGTAAATATGTCTTTTGGATACATGTGGAAATAGACAAATGCACCAATGCATTATTCTGTATCATTCTATCCCTAGAAAATTGATATCCAGGTTTTAGATGTTACTGAATGTTCACACTATTGAAGAGTGCAAAGGGAATGAAAATTATTAGCTGGATTCAGGTAGGGGCGCGCATCTTTAAAGGCGGCGTAGCGTATGGCATTTACACTACGCCGCCGTAAGTGAGAGAGGCAAGTGCTGCATTCACAAAGCACTTGCCTCCTAAGTTACAGGGGCATAGCGCGAATTGGCCGGCGTAAGCGCGCCTAATTCAGATGTGGGGGGCGTGTTTTATGTATATTACTTGTGACCCGACGTGATTGACGTTTTTTACGAACGGCGCATGCGCCGTCCGTGTACATATCCCAGTGTGCATTGCTCCAAAGTACGCCGCAAGGACGTATTGGTTTTGACATGAATGTAAATTACGTCCAGCCCCATTCACGGACGACTTACGCAAACGACGTAAAATTTTAAAATTTCGACGCGGGAACGATGGCCATACTTAACATTGACTAGGCCAGCTATTTGATGGAATAACTTTACGCCGGAAAATGCCTTACATAAACGGCGTATCTTTACTGCGACAGGCGCACGTACATTCGTGAATCTAGGCATTTACATATTCTACGCCGAAGTCAACGGAAGCGCCACCTAGCGGCCAAAGGAAAAATTGCACCCTAAGATACGATGGCGCAGGCCGTCGTATCTTAGCTAGGTTTAAGTGTATCTCAGTTTGAGCGTACACTTAAACTTAGGACGGCGCAGATTCCGAGTTAGGTCGGCGTATCTACTGATACGCCAGCCTAACTCTCTCTGAATCTGGCTATATATCTTCACTTCAAAAGATGTACAAATATATTTTATACAATTTTACAAACATGGATGGTCTTTTGTAACTCAGCATAATCAGGCTACGGATTTATAAATGGTAACATGAAGTCTGTAGACCTTTCTTTTCCCTGCATATATATTCATATCCACAGACTAGGAATACGGAATATTCAACCCCCATATCATTTAATGTATAACCTTATTCAGAACTATAATTGGCTGAAATATTTGCCTAAAAAACCCCTTAGCTTTGTATTGAAACAGGAAAATAATGTATAGCACCCCACATCATTTCCAGTTCAAGTGGAACAAAGATTTTTTTAAAGCATTTAGGCATTGCTCTAACTAAAAGCTCTAATAGGTTATACCGTATACCGTATGTCCAGCATCACTATTATAATTCAAATTATTCAGAAGGACCTGGATAACTGGAAAATCCAACAATAATATTAATGCTGGATCAGAATCAAATGTAATTTGTGATAGTTACATATGAACCATTTTGACAGGGAATGCATTCAAAGGATGGTTGTTGGAAGATGAAAGTAGAAAATAAGCCATTCTAACTTCCATATAAATTTATAGCATACTTTGGAAAATAAACAGGTTACATTTTAGAGAGACGTATGTAGAGAATTTCCCAATAACAGTTATATTTATCTATTTCCCTCTAGCCTTCTCTAGAATTGGTACATTGTATCGCTTGTTACAAAGCCAAATGTCTTTCTTATACTCCTTAGCTGTACCTAGTGGTCATAATGCAATATTTACTACTGCCCAAAATTGGGGATGAGTCAACGTTCAGACAAACACCCAAACTTTGGCCAGGTGGCAGGCATCATGATTGATGATAGATATACAAAATACTTTTTGGTGTTTTTTTTTTTTTTTTATAACTTGTCAAATGTTCAAATGTCCTCATTTCTATGTTACATTGTTACATAATAGGTGAGGTTGAAAAAAGACACAAGTCCATCAAGTCCAACCTATGTGTGTGATTATATCTCAGTATTACATTGTATATCCCTGTATGTTGTAGTCGTTCAGGTGCTTATCAAATCGTTTTTTTTAAACTATCGGTGCTCCCCGCTGAGACCACCACCTGTGGAAGAGAATTCCACATCCTTGCCGCTCTTGCAGTAAAGAACCCTCTACGTAGTTTAAGGTAAAACCTCTTTTCTTCTATTCTTTTTAATGAGTGTCCACGTGTCTTGTTAAACTCCCTTCTACAAAAAAGTTGTATCCCTATTGTGGGGTCACCAGTACGGTATTTGTAAATTGAAATCATATTCCCTCTCAAGCTCTCTTCTCCAGAGAAAATAAGTTCAGTGCTCGCAACCTTTCCTCATAACTAATATCCTCCCGACCCTTTATTAGCTTTGTTGCCCTTCTTTGTACTCCATTTCCAGTACATCCAGTTATACTTCTTTATTTTTTGGTGAATGACTAGGGTTAATATGTTCCGCATACTCATTCACATAGAGTGGGCCAGTATCTGGGGCCCCTTATTCTTAAATAAGGGTTCCTTTACTGAAAAGCCCCTTCCCTCAAAACCACATTGGGATTTTATTTGGTTGTGAATGGTAATAGATATTTCCTGATTTTTTTTATCATCAAAGGATAACTGGTCCAAAATAGTAAAAAAAAAAACATATTTTTTTAATTTAGCTGTACAGTGTATATTTTTTGGTACTAACTGACACTCATACTAATTAAAAAAAAAATCCTGCCAAAAATATACTGACCTTTAAACATGGCCTTGACCTTTGACTCTTACTTGATCAAACCTTGATCTAGTTTTTTATATATATATATATATATATATATATATATATATATTACACACAGTTGTTTGTTTCTCTCTCTCTCTCTTGGGGGAACAATTAAAAAATAAAGTGCCAAACTAGGAAATGAGAAGAAATCCCTCCAAAGTGAGGGTGTTCTTAGGGTCACCAGAACAGGTGTTCCTTTTGGAAGGTTTCCCCTCTATTCCTGTTGTGCTGACAACCCCAAATGTTGGATTTTTGTTCACTTTCAGTGGTAACAGTAATCAGACAGCAATCAAATCCTGACAGGTGTTAATTCCCTTCCTCCCTATCCAAAACTGAAAAAAAAATGCCTTTAGTTATACAGTACATTAAAGAATTGTTGTTTTTCAAGTGTCACCCTTGAAGTCGCAAAAAAAGGAGGACCCTCCACTGTACTGTACAGTATTTAAAAAAAATCTTGCTTTGTTAAATATCCCTCATGGCAGAGCATGGCTTCGTATGCCATTTTTTTTGACAATATTTTGCCCATGAGCCTTGAAAATGGCCAGAACGTGGTATGATTCACCCCCTCCGAGACTTCAAAGAAGTTACATTTTAAGCTTAGATTTTGGGGAGAATACACAGGATTCAACGAACATGCAAATTGAGCCTCGGTAGAGTTGCTCATCATGAATTGCAATACATATTGAGGTAACATCTGAACATTAACCACTTGAAATCCCGCCTATTGTATAAAGACGGCCACAATTGCCGGGAGAACGTCTTTAGACGTCCTCGGCTCCTCCGGCCACTGTGAGGCGCACCCAACGCATCACTGAGATGCCGATGCGCGTGCCTGGCGGCTGCGATGTCCGCCAGGCACCCGCGATCGGCAGTTAAACGGACAAGGACATGGATCTGTGTGTGTAAACACACACAGATCCACGTCCTGTCAGGGAGAGAGGAGACTGATGCTGTGTCCTTTGTACATAGGGACACAGATCGGTCACCAACCCCAGTCAGTCACCTCCCCCCACAGTTAGAAACACCATGCAGGGTACACAATTAACCCTTTCCTCGCCCCCCTAGTGTTAACCCCTTCCCTGCCAGTCACATTTATACAGTAATCAGTGCATATTTATAGCACTAATCGCTGTATAAATGTGAATGGTCCCAAAAATGTGTCAAAAGTGTCTGATGTGTCCGCCATAAGGTCGCAGTCCCAATAAAAATCGCAGATCGCCGCCATTACTAGTAAAAAAAATAATAAAAAAAATAATAATTCTGTCCCCTATTTTGTAGGCGCTATAACTTTTGCACAAACCAGTCGCTTATTGCGATTTTTTTTTTAACAAAAATATGTAGAATAATACGTATCGGCCTAAACTAAGGAAAAAAAATGTTTTTTTTTATATATTTTTGGGGGATATTTATTATAGCAAAAATAATTTTTTTTTTTTTTTTTTCAAAATTGTCGCTCTATTTTTGTTTATAGCGCAAAAAATAAAAACCGCATAGGTGATCAAATACCACCAAAAGAAAGCTCTATTTGTGGGGAAAAAAGGACGTCAATTTTGTTTGGGAGCCACGTCACACGACCGCGCAATTGTCAGTTAAAGCAACGCAGTGCTGGAAGCTTAAATTTCGCCTGGGCAGGAGGGGGGGATATGTGCCCAGTAAGCAAGTGGTTAACCACTTGCCAACCACAATACATATATATAAATGGTTTACCGGGATTATGGCTGAATATATCAGCCATGAGCCACTGGAACACTTTCAGAAGCGGCGGGGGGAGTCCTCGCTGGTGTTTCTTGGGCTCACCTTTTTTTGCCGGCTCACCCGAGAAATGATCCAACAGTGCCGCCGGCTGGTCACACAGGCAATCAAAGAATAGATCCACTTTGATCGCCTCTATGACCTTGGAGGACCAGATCAGTTTCTTTTTTTTAAAGGTAAAGAAGAGATCTGAGGTCTTTTTGACCCCAGATCGCTTCATAAAGAGGAACTGTCATCCTTATTTTTATTACAAGGGATGTTTACATTCCTTGTAATGGGAATAAAAGTGATAACAAAAAATGATAAAGGGACAGTGTCAAAATTAAAAATTAAAATAAATAAGAAAAAAATAATAATTTAAAGCCCCCTATCCCTCCGCAGAAGCGAATGCATATGTAAGCCAGGTACAGATTTATAAAGGGTGTTCGCGCCACACATGTGAGGTACCGCCACAAACTTTAGAGTGAGAGCAATAATTCTAGTGCTAGACCTCCTCTGTAACTCTAAACAGGAAACATGTTAAGGCATTTAAGACTTTACCTATGGAGATTTATAAGTATCATAATTTGTCCCCATTCCACGAGTGTGCGCAAATTTAAAGCATGACACTGTAGGCATCTATTTACTCGGCGTAACATCATATTTTAAATTATGGAAAAAATTGGGGTATATATTGTGTTTTGTTTTAATTAAAACTGAGTTTGAAAAACCGCTGCGTAACTATCGTGTGACATAAAAATTGCAATGATCACCATTTTATTTACTAGGGTCTCTGCTAGAAAAAAAAAGGATAATGTTAGGAGGGTTTAGCAAAAAAAAAAATGATTTAAACTTATAAACAAAAGGTGCCAGAAAAAGCTTGGTCTTTAAGTGGTCAGCCCCCACTCTGACAATAAAATGACTACGTACCTGGTCAGCCCCCACTCTACCAATGAAATGAGAATTGTCTACACAAACATAGCATACTATTGCATGTGGGAATGTAATACTAATATGAGGTAAGCCAACAATGGCGGTGAGCTACAGAACACGGTATGGTCACCAGGGTTGCTACCTCATCCCTTTAAACCTGAAAACACATATGTATTGCACAGTTTCTGAGGCAAATTTAATGCTGACAAGGCACTGAGTTTAATCACTTCCGGACCGCCTACCGCACATGTACTGCGACATACCTCTACCTTGGTCAGTGCATGAGATACAGTGGGCCGCGCGTGCCCACAGGTCCAGTGGAACTCAATGTCAGCCGGCCATCCGCAATCGCGGTACAGAGAGGCAGAACAGGGATCTGTAAACAAGGCGGATCCCTATTCTGACAGTAGACAATACTGATATTTTCTGTTCCTAGTGATCAGGAACAGCAATCTCTGTGTTGTCCCAGTAAGCCCATCCCCCACACAGTTAGAGCACATCCAGGGAACACAGTTAACCCCTTAATCGCCCCCTCGTGTTAACCCCTTCCCTGCCAGTGTCATTTATACATTAACCAGTGCATTTTGTTTGCACTGATCACTGTAGTAATGTCACTGGTCCCCAAAAAGTTTCACTTGGGGTCAGATTTATCCACTGCAATGTCACAGTCCCACTAAAAATCATGACCAGTAAAAACAATAAAAAATAAATAAAAGTCCATAAATGTATCGCATAGTTTGTAGACGCTATAACTTTTGCGCAAACCAATCAATTTACGCTTATTGCGATTTTATTACCAAAAATATGTAGAAAAATACATATTGACCTAAACTGATGAATAAATAAGTTGTTTAATATTTTTGGGGGGATATGTATTATAGCAGAAAGTAAAAAATATTATTATGATTTTTTTCAAAATTGGCTGTCTTTTTTTGTTTATAGCACAACAAATTAAAACAGCAGAGGTGATCAAATACCTAAAAAATAAAGTTCTGTTTGTGGGAAATAAGGGACATCAGTTTTGTTTAGGTACAGCATTGCACGTCCGCGCAATTGTCAGTTAAAGTGACGCAGTGCCTTAACGCAAAAAATGGTCTAGTCATTAAGGGGTAAATCGTTCCGAGGCTGAAGTGGTTAATTACCACCTTAATCAGCCACAGAACCTGTGTAATTAATATGTGTTCAGTTTTAAAGTAATGGGGTGGCTGCCAATGCTAAACCTCTTTTGAAAATGCTATAATTTTTTTCTTTCTGGATTTAATACTTTCAGACTCACTGACCCAGAACAATCATACATAAGTATAAAACCCAATTTCTTGCTCATCTCACATTTATCAGCATGTTGTAAGACTGCCACGCTCCTTCAATTGGCCATCAGGCTGCTAACAGGTCTTTTGGACACAGAGAACAAGAAAGAAACTTGCCCAAATACATTATGTTCCTATAATAATAACAACAATATTACAATAGATGTTCCTAGAACTTCTAGTTCTGCTCACTAACTGACAGTAAAACTGAACCGCCAAGCATATATTTAAGTGAATGAAAAATTCAACTCTACAATTCATGTTATTTAAGAATCAATTCACTCATCACAACTTTATACCCTGTACAGAGAAGACTCTGTAATGCAATACAAAATCAGTACAAAGGTACTATACAGCAGACTGCACTGCATACGTTTTTTATGTAAAATACTTACAGAATATTTTTTTTTATTACTAGCACTGTAAAAATACAGAACATAGATAATGGCCCAGATTCACGTAGGGAGCGCGTATTTGTGTGCGGGCGTAACGTATCCTATTTACACTACGCCTCCGCAACTTTGACAGGCAAGTGCAGTATTCACAAAGCAAAGTTGCGGCGGCGTAGTGTAAATTGGCCGGCGTAAGCCCGCCTACAGGTAATTCAAATCTGTAAGATGTGGGCGTGTTGTATGCAAAATCATTGTGACCCCACGTAAATGACGCTTTTTACGAACGGCGCATGCGCCGTCCGTGAAAGTATCCCAGTGCGCATGCTCCAAATTAACCCGCAAAAAGTCAATGCTTTCGACGTGAACGTAAATTACGCCCAGCCCTATTCGCGAACGACTTATGCAAACTACGTAATCGACGGAAAATTTGACTCTGGCCCGACGTCCATACTTAACATTGGCTGCGCCTCATATAGCAGGGGTAACTTTATGCCGGAAAAAGCCTTACGTAAACGGCGTATCTGTACTGCGACGGCCGGGCGTACGTTCGTGAATAGGCGTATCTAGCTGATTTACATATTCTAGGCGTAAATCAGCGTACACGCCCCTAGCGGCCAGCGTAAATATGCAGTTAAGATACGACGGCGTAGGAGACTTACGCCGGTCGTATCTTAGCAACATTTAAGCGTATCTCAGTTTGAGCACACGCTTAAAGTTGCGACGGCGCGGATTCGGACTTACGACGGCGTATCTACAGATACGCCTGTCGTTAATCTTTCTGAATCCGGGCCAATATGTTTATTCCAAGAGCTATTTTTATTTCCAATAAAGAAACCCTGTTAGGCTGCAAAGGTAGTCTATTACTCACTGCTCTAGAAAGTAACCATGCAGTAGGTCTGATTTACTAAAGCAATAGTTTTCACCCTACATTGTGTTCACCACAAATGTGAAATCATATCCAGAGATAATCTGCATTTTTTTAAGTTCCCAAAAGCTGACTGGTTTTATGATTTTTCCTTAAACTAGTATAAAAATAACTGATTTAGCAACTTGTTATTTTACATTTACATAATAAACAGATATTCAAAACCGGCTTCTTTTCACACAACAAACTGCATCCATGCAAACCAATAACAGCATTCTACTAGACTTAAAGGGCCAGATCCACAAAAGAGATACGACGGAGTAACTGCTGTTACTCCATCGTATCCCTTGTCCTAACTTTGGAACTGATCCACAGAAGCAGTTTTCCAAAGTTAGGCAGAAGATCCGGCATGTGTAATTGAATTACACTGCCGAATCTTAGAATGCAGTACCGCATCCGCCGCTGGGGGCATTTCGAGTCGAAATGCCGCTTCTAGTATGCAAATTAGCACTTAGGGCGATCCACAAAGCTTTTCAGCTTCGTTTTTTCACCGTAAGTTTTAGTTTGCAAGTGTAAAACTAGGGCTGGTTTTACAAAGTGGAAAGTTAGTAACACCATGTAAAAGCCCATTCAAGCGACGGCATTTGGTATGCATTCCTGAGGGAGAACTCCACGGCAATTTGTAAAATCAAAACCGGCATGGGTTCCCCCCCAGGAGCATACCAGGCCCTTAGGTCTGGTATGGGTTGTAAGGAGACCCCCCCTACGCCGAAAAATCGACGTAGGGGGTCCCCCTACAATCCATACCAGACCTGTATCCAAAGCACGCTACCCGGCCGGCCAGGAATGGGAGTGGGGACAAGCGAGCTTCCCCCCCCCTCCTGAGCCGTACCAGGCCGCATGCCCTCAACATTCCTGTCCGGCCGGGTAGCGTGCTTTGGATACGGGTCTGGTATGGATTGTAGGGGGACCCCCTATGTCGATTTTTCGGCGTAGGGGGGGTCTCCTTACAACCCATACCAGACCTAAGGGCCTGGTATGCTCCTGGGGGGGAACCCATGCCGTTTTTTTATTTGAAAATTGGCATGGAGTTCTCCCTCAGGAATGCATGCCGAGCGACGCTGTCCAATTTTTTTTTTTTTTCCCGACGCAACTTTTTTAAGCCGGCGCGATCCACAAAACTCGGCGTAACGTAACTTCGCGCAGTACGGCCGGCGCGGGAGCGCGCCTCATTTAAATGGGACTCGCCCCATTTGAATAGGAACGCCTTGCGCCGGCCGGATTTAAGTTACACACCCTGAAATTTCTAGGTAAGTGCTTTGTGGATCGGGCACTTAGGTAGAAATTTTAAGGCAGTGTAACTTAAATGGGATTTTTTAAGTTGCGCCAGGTTTTTGTGGATCTGGCCCAAAGTGTTTGTTAACCCCCCCACCCCCCAAAAAATACAGATTCTGGTCTTTTAACCACTTAAAGGGGTTGTAAAGGAAACATTTTTTTTTCATAAGCATCCTTTACCTGCAGACATTCCTCTTTTTACTTCCTCATTGTTTGTTTTTGCTCAGAAGTTGCTCTATTTCTTCTCTGTTCTGTTCTCTTCCTGCTTGTCTGATTATTACTCCCCACCGTGACGGGAGGCTTTACTGCGGTGGTCAGTAACGTGCTCACCCCCTCCAAGGAACTACATTTGTGCGGCAGGACGCTCTCTACATGTTAGAGACTTCAAGGAGGTGTGAATTACTGGGCGTGCCGCAATTCATACTGGGAAATGTAGTTCTTACATGAACGAGCGATGCAAACCAGGAAGTGAATGAGAGAACAGAAACTAGAATGCCGGAGGTGATATAGATGAAGGAATTTAATAGGTATTTACTTGTTTTTTAACAGAATCATTACACTATTCTGTCTGTCTACCTTGCAGACATAAATTTTAGGCAAAAAATTGTTTTCCTTTACAACTCCTTTAAGCCCCGGACCATTATGCAGCTAAAAGACCAGGCCCCTTTTTGCGATTTGGTGTCGCTTTAACTGACAATTGCATTGTGGCTCCCAAACAAAACTGACGTCCTTTTTTTCCCACAAATAGAGATTTATTTTGGTGGTATTTGATCACCTCTGCGGTTTTTAATTTTTGCGCTATAAACAAAAATAGAGTGAAAATTCTGAAAAAAATGCAATATTTTTTACTTTTTGCTATCATAAATATCCCCCAAAATATATACAAAAAAACATAATTTTTTCCTCAGTTTAGGCCGATACGTATTCTTCTACATATTTTTGGTAAAAAAAATCGCAATAAACGTTTATTGATTGGTTTGCGCAAAAGTTATAGCGTCTACAAAATAGGGGATAGTTTTATGGCATTTTTATTAATAATTTATTTTTTACTAGTTATGGCGGCGATTAGCGATTTTTATCATGACTACGACATTATGGCGGACACTTCGGACACTTTTGACACTATTTTGGGACCATTGTCATTTTTACAGCAAACAGTGCTATAAAAATGCACTGAATACTGTGAAAATGACACTGGCAGTGAAAGGGTTAACCTGTAGGGGCGCTAAAGGGGTTAAGTGTTCCCTAATGTGTGTTTCTTACTGTAGGGGGCGTGGCTGGGCGTGTGATGTCACTGATCATCGTTCCCTATGACACGGAACAGGCGATCCGTGGCAGGCTCACTAGGAAGCACGGGGAGAGGTTTGTTTACACTTACCTCTCCCCGTTCTTCAGCTCTGTGACCGGATCGCGGGACAACGGTGGTGATCGCATCCGCGGGTCCCGCGGGCGTGATCACAGAGCACAGGACCGGCTGGGCTTCTTAAAGGGGATGTACCTGTACGTCCATATGCCCAGCGTGCCATTCTGACGACGTATTTAGTCGTGCGGCGGTCCTTAACTGGTTAAAGCAGATTAAACAGCACAGTGCTTGTGCTGTGTAATCTGCCCCCTGTAAACTGTAAGAAAAAACTCCCTGAACCTGCCACTTCCTGCATTACTTTAACTGACAATTGCATGGGTGTGCAATGCTGTACTGAAACAAAATTGGTGTCCTTTTTTTCCCACAAATAGAGCTTTTTTTTATGGTATTTGATTATTTTTTGCGCTATAAACAAAAACAGACCAAAATTTTGAAAAAGCAAAACAATGGGCCAAATCCTCAAAAGGGATACGCAGGCGGAACTGCTGTTCAGCCTGCGTATCCCTGTGCCTATCTTTGGAACTGATCCTCAGAAGCAGTTTTCCAAAGATAGGCAGAAGATCTGACATCTGTAAGACACTTACACTGTCAGATCTTAGGATGCAGTACCGCATCCGCCGCTGGGGGCATTTCGCGTTGAAATGCCGCTTTGCGTATGCAAATGAGGACTTACGAAGATCCACAAAGCTTTTCAGCTTTGTTTTTTCTGCGTAAGTTTACGTTTGCATACGTAAAATTAGGGATGCTTTTACAAAGTGTAAACTAGTTACACCTTGTAAAAACAGACCTTTTTTTCGATCGCCGCTATTTTTTTTTAATTTTGAATTTTATTTTTCGGCGCGTAACTTTTTTTTTTCCCGACGCAACTTTATTGTCCCGTCGCAATCCACAAAGCCCGGCGTAACGTAATTTTTTCGCGCTGCCCGTCTTGAAAATGACGTCACGCGCATGCGCAGTACGGCCGGCGCGGGAGCGCGCCTCATTTAAATTGTCATCGCCCCCTGCAGAAGAGGACCGCCTTGCGCCGGAGACATTTAAGTTACACGGCCGAAAATTTCTAGGTAAGTGCTTTGTGGATCGGGCACTTAGGTAGAAATTTTCCGCCAGTGTAACTTAAATGGTAAAAGTTAAGTTAGGCTACGTTTTTGTGGATTTGCCCCAATATTCTTTACTTTTTGCTATAATACATATCCAATTACAAAGTGTAAAAAAACATGTATTCATCAGTTTAGGCCAATATGTATTCTTCAATATATTTACGGTAAAATAATAGCAATAAGCATATTTTGATTGGTTTGCGCAAAAGTTATAGAGTCTACAAAATAGGGGATAGATTTATGGCATTTTTATAATTTTTTTACTAGTGATCAGCAATTTTTAGTGGTACTACGACATTGCAGCAGACAGATCGGACACTTTTGACACTTTTTTGGGACCAGTGACATTATTACAGTGATCAGAGCTAAAAATATGCACTGATCACTGTATAAATGACATTGGGGTTAAGTGTGTGCTTTTTAACTGTGGAGGGAGTGGACTGACTAGGAGTACAGAGAGATCGCTGTTCCAGATCTCTATAAACAGACGATCTCTCTGTACTCCCCTGCCAGAATGGGGATCTGCTTTGTTTACATAGGCAAATCCCCATTCTGCCTCTCTGAGGAGCGATCGCTGGTGGCCAGCGGACATCGCGGTCACCGGATCTGTTCATTGGCTCCCCCACCATGCGGTTGCAGTGTCCTGTGCAAGAAACGATGTACAGGTCGCCCTGCTGCAGTATATATGCTGTATATATGCTGTGGGTGGTCCTTAACCACTTCCTTACCGAGTCATTGTAAAATGACTTTGGCAGGAACCCTCCCTCCGGGTGGATGTCATATGACAGCCTGGGCCTCCCGGGTGGCTAGGGGGGCGCGCATATCGCCGGCAGCGTGTGTACCCGCCGCATCACTCGGGACCTGGTGCGCGTGACCGGCGGCCACGATGTCCGCCTGACACACGCGATTGCCCGCGATCACAGCAGGACCATGGATCTGCGTGTGTAAACACACAGATCCACATCCTGTCAGAGGAGAGGAGACCGATGTGTGTTCCCAGTACTCTCCTCCAATTGTGAGTCCCCTCCCCCTACAGTTAGAATCACTCCCTAGGGAACATATTTAACCCCTAGTGTTAAACCCTTCCCTGACAGTCACATTTACACAGTAATCAGTGCAGTTTTATAGCATTAATCGCTGTATAAATGTGAATGGTCCCAAAAACATGTCAAAAGTGTCCAATATGTCCGTCGCAATGTCACAGTCACAATAAAAATCGCAGATCGCCGCCATTACTATTAAAAAAAAAATGCCATAAAACTATCCCCTAATTTGTAGATGCTATAACTTTTGCGCAAACCAATCAATATACACTTATTGCAATTTTATTTTTACCAAAAATATGTAGAATACGTATCGGCCTAAACTGAGGATTTTTTATTTTTTTTTAAATAAATTGTGATATTTATTAAATCAAAAAGTAAAAAATATTGTATTTTCTTTTTATTTGACGCTCTTCTTTTGTTTATAGCCCAAAAAATTAAAACCGCAGAGGTGATCAAATACCACCAAACGAAAGCTCTATTTGTGGGGAAAAAAAACATAAAGATTTCATTTGGGTACAGTGTTGACCGCACAATTGTCATTCAAAGTGCGACAGCGCTGAAAACAAAAAATTGGTCTGGGCAGGAAGGGGTGAAAATGCCCTGTATTGAAGTGGTTAAGTGGTTAAAGCAGAAATGAACTTCAAAGGTGATTTTTTTTTCAATGTTTTAAAAAAAAACTCTAGAACGTGTGCTTAACTATTTGCGGACCGCCCACTCAAAATGTACTGCATGCAGACTGTACAGGCAAATAGATGTACTGGTACATTGCTGCCTGTTTCCAGGTTTAGGATGGGATAGCAGGGAAAAGAAACAAAGAGCACATATTGCACACATTACACGTTGTTAGGCACACAGTTAATCCCTCCCAGCCATTAGGGCCCTTTCACACGTGCGGACCGTATGTCCGCATTTTCATCCGTCTGTTGCGGATGAAAACGGGACATACATTGGTCCCTATGTGATTACGGGTGTCAGCGGATGACCATCCGCTGACACCCGTAATTGTCCACCTCCGCAAAGATCCGCATTTGCGGACGGAAGAAAATCCTATTTTTCTTCCGTCTGCCGGATCAGATCGGATGAACATGGACATACGGTCCATGTTCATCCGATCCCCCATAGGGGAGAGGGGAGAAAAGACAGGGAAGTCCCTGCACAGTGTGAGGGGACCGCCCTGTCAGCTGCCAGCTCAGCGGGGATTTTACAGAGGATCCCCGCTGAGCTTTTGCGGACACACGAAGCGGATCATTACTGATCCGCCCGTGTGAAAGGGCCCTTAGTACAATGACAGTGTATAGCATTATCACTAATCCCTGTATTAGTGTAACTGGTGATTTCAGTGGCAGTTAGTCAGTTCCTACTCAGTGTCAGTTAGTGACAGATTGGCCTCTGCACTATCACAGTCGCTGAATGACACCTTTAGTAGTATAACAAAAATCCAGTATATATACCATAGTTTGTAGAAGCTATAACTTTCACAAACCATGTAGCAGAATACATTTTGGCCTAAATGGATTAATAAATGTGATTTTTTTTTTATTGGATATGTTTTATTGCAGAAAATAAAACATATTGGCTTTTTCAAACTTTTTGGTATTTTTTTCTTTTGTTTATATAATAATGATAATAATAATAATAATAATAATAATAATAATAATAATAATAATAATAATAATAATAATAAAAAAACAGTGGTGATCAAATGCCACCATAAGAAAGCTCTATTTGTATGAACAAAAATGATATGCATTTCTTGGGGGTATAGCATTGCATGTCCGCACAATTAAAAGTTAAAGTAGCTTACTGCTAAATAGGAAAACATGGCTTGGTAATAAAGGGGGTAAAAGCTTGCGGAGCTGAGGTGGAGTTCTCTGAAAAAAAAAGGTATATTTTGTCTGGAATGCCTCCTGGAAAATAATAGTGCATTTCATCTTATGAGAATGTGCCCAGACACACTTTTGCCTACAGCCTTATACCTGTATATTTGCATTGTGGGATCTAAGGCCATGCTGCCTCTGACTGCAGTGCCTCTCTCGCCAGGCTCAATACATCTGGAGGGAGAATTGGTGATTTCCCTGCTGTGACGCTCGTTGTTTTATCTTCTGGAGGCTTTGACATGAGGAAGCAAACACCTGTCTCTACCAGGATGACAGATCTTCATACAGAAACACAGAACAAGGCATGGTAAGTCAGTAATAGAGACAGGTAAGCTGCAGAAGCCAGCTCCAGCAGCTGATGGCTAAGCTGATTTAATACCAAAATAAGTTAGGTTAATTATAGTTTAATATCAGACAGGAGGCTTCATATCTTGCATTAATCTTTCTTTTTAATGCTCATAGCAGAAAAACATAAACATTTGTTTCTTTAAATTTTTGAGAAAAAACTTCATAGAACTACAGTACCCAGATGCCCCATGGACCCCTCCCCCATGTCCTTGTCTCTATATAAGGGGCTGTCTGGGTCTCCTCCCCCTCTTTCTTTCTGCTCATGGCATAGAGATAAGTACAATTTTTTCTTTTGTGTCATATTGATTGTCATTATTTATTTATTTATTTAATCCTATATATGTATATATGGATGTTGAATGTTTGGTATAGGTCTATTATGTAATTCTATTACAGGTTGCCGCGGTAATCCCGCTATTCCGATCCGTGTATTACCCTGACTGACCTCCTGGCTTAGTCAGGCTCCATAGTACACGGCCCTCTCCTCATCCACCTTCCCCCCTTCACTCAGCCGCGCTTCGCGGGCTTTTTCTCCTGCACGGGGGCGTGGCCGAGCGACGCGTGTCCTCGACACGCCTCTGCACCGTCAGCCGACCTATCAGAACACTCTCGGCCGTAATCTCGCGAGATTACGGCCGAGGAGTTACTAACAGCGCGCCGTCTCCCTGACTCTCACTGTACGGACGGAGAGCACAGGGGAGCGCTGGGGACGATACGGCCTGCTGCTAGATAACCCTCGGTCAGGTACCTTACTACGCTTGGGGGGAACGATTAGACACACTGTCCCTGACTAGACCAATCGGGAATAGAGTGACCTAACCCCCCCCTCCCTGCCTATTAACAAATAGTGGGAGAGTGTCAGTGATTTATCCCTGACAAGCTCTCTGGATCCAAGAAATATTGTAAAAATATATATATTTAATATTTAAAAGTGGTAAGAATGGCAAATACTGATGGACTGGCAAAAGAGGTAGTGGATATGGATGCGTCGCATCTGCTATCCACAGCCCAAATTCAAGAACTGATTTCAAAGTCAATCCATGCAGCGCTGACAGCCAATGCAAAACACCAGTTACCAGTGCCATCCACCTCGGGCTGCCCCCCTACTAAGGGCAAGGCATCCCAAAAGTTGAAGCACTTGTCAGTGCACCTCGACTCCCCGGCAGGGGAAGTTTATAATGTGCCCCAAGCAGGATCTGACCAGACCTGCCAGGCCTCACACAGGCCAGACCACATGCGACCCTTGGGCCCCAAGGAGATTATAAAAGGGCAAAGAGCCGCCAGGCGCATTAAACCAAATTCATTTGACACGTCTGAAGACGAATCTGAATTGTCTGACAACGCCGAGACCTCTGACTCTGACATAAGTGAGGAAGAGGAGACGGGGTTTACGGCGGATGCCAACACTGAAGTGTTACAAAATGCCATATTGGATGCCCAGGGGCAATCCCTGTTTAATCCGGACGAGATTTCGCACCCTCGTTCGGGGGACTGGACCCCATTACCTCATGTGGCCCAATATCTTGAATTATGGACCAGACGGTCTTTAGATAGAGGTAACCGCAATAAATTGCGGGCAGAATGCCCCAGACCTCAGGTGGCAAACAAAGTGGCTATCACCCCAGAGATAGACCCGGTATTACTTAAATATCTCACGAGATCCGGGAAATACGCCAAAAAAGGCATCGAGCGGTCCTTTAAAGTCATTCAAGACCGCATATTGGACCTCCTTGGTCCGCTCACCAAAATCTTAAACTTGTCAGAACAGGCGGCGTCAGCAGCCCAACCTGTTGACCTGACACAGCTTAGAGGCTGGGCGCAACGGGCTATATGCCTGCTGGGCACTGCCAACACGACCTGCTCAGTGGAGCGCCGACGTTCCATACTGATGAAGTTGGACCCCCAACTAAGCCATCTCGCTGAGAACGAACCGGGACCATCCGCCGATGGCCTTCTATTCGGTGATGACCTAATAAAGAATATAAATAAGTTTGTCAGCTTATTTTCAAGCCTAGACAAGGCACAGACCTCGCTACGGAAATCTCAACCGGGCAAGGTTTTTGGCAAGGCCGGTAGAGGCAGAGGGCGATCTACCGGCCGCACGGCTCAGTACAGGCCCTATGCAAGACCAAACCAGCAGTATGCTCCTGCTCCACAGCCGTACGCCATGCCTATGGCTCAACCACCACCCTTCTTCCCTCCTCGCGGACGCCCCTGGAGAGGACGCGGAGGACGTGGATTCCCCAGATCGAGACCACCGACCGGTGAGTTTATCTCTACATACGATTCCACACACACAGGTGGGGGGGAGATTGATGTATTTTTCCCACGCCTGGTCCACGATCTCGGCGGACGCATGGATCCTCTCGACGGTAACGGGTTACCGGATAGAGTTCGTGTCTCCCCCAACACTGAATGTCATACCCCCTCCTATTCATTTTGCTACTCAAAACGTAGAATTAATAGACGAAGAACTCAAAGAACTTCTGTCCAAAGGAGCGGTTCAGGAGGTAGATCCCCTCTCCAATGGCTTCGTCAGCAACATCTTTCTAGTAAAGAAGAAAGACGGCGGCTACCGCCCCGTCATAAATCTGAGGGAACTCAACCAACACGTGACCTACCGCCATTTCAAGATGGAAGGTATTCACCTGTTACGAGACCTCCTGTGGCCGGGAGACTGGCTAATAAAAATAGATCTAAAAGACGCATACCTTACGGTCCCTATGCACAAGCAATCTCAATCTTTCCTAAGATTTCTGTGGCGGGACCGAATGTGGCAGTTCACCTGCCTTCCATTCGGATTGTCATCAGCCCCCTGGTGCTTCACCAAACTACTCAAACCAGTAGTAGCTGCTCTGAGGAGCAGGGGGGTACGCCTAATCATCTACTTGGACGACATGCTGATCATGGCACGTTCCAGAACACAAGCGACCCTACACAGCCAATGGGCGGTGTCCTTGCTGAGGGAACTCGGATTCCTTATCAACTACAAGAAATCCGTTCTAGTACCATCTCAGGAGATGGAATTCTTGGGTTTTCTGGTAGACACCAAACAGGCTTTGCTCCTGTTACCGAAGGCGAAACTAGCTCTGATTCGCAAAGAAATCAGAGCCACGTTGCGCAAAGGGCAGGTATCCCTGCGGTTGATTGCTCGTATAGTAGGCCTTCTATCGGCGTCTATTCAGGCAATCTTCCCAGCACCCTTACACTATCGCGCTCTACAGCGCCTAAAAACACTCCATCTGCGCCAGGGCTTGCGATACGCAGACGAAGTCTCGTTAGACTCGGACGCAGTGGAGGAATTGCTGTGGTGGCTCCGCCACGCAGTAGAATGGAACGGCAGAACAATTTTCAATTCATACCCAGATGTGATCATAGAATCCGATGCGAGTCGCCAAGGTTGGGGCGCTCGATGCGGACAAATTACCACCGGGGGGAAATGGTCAGTGGAGGAAACTCGTCTCCACATAAATGCTTTGGAACTTTTGGCAGCATTCTTTGCGATCAAAAGTTTTCTTCCACATACGTCCAACAAATGCGTACTCTTACGCATGGACAACATAGCAGCGGTTCAATATGTCAACCGCTTGGGGGGAACAAAATCCAAGATATTAGCAGACATCGCGTCAGAATTCTGGCAATTCTGTCTGTCAATAAATACCACCCCGGTAGCGGAATACCTCCCCGGGATTTCCAACACAGTCGCAGATTGGAACTCGCGTTATCTGACGGATTCCAGCGACTGGTCACTGGATCGTTCAGTTTTCCTGACTTTGCAAACAATGTGGGGTCCCTTTCATACGGACCTTTTCGCTTCCCGCCTCAACAGACAACTACTCCGCTTTTACAGCTGGAGGCCGGATCCGGAAGCATTGGCAGTCGATGCATTCCGACAAATTTGGACGAGAGGGACACAGTATGCGTTCCCTCCGTTCAATATGATCACCAGAACCCTTCTACAGGTAGTGACTCAAGGGGCGACGGTGGTGTTGGTCACCCCCTGGTGGCCGACGCAACCGTGGTTTCCCCTTCTGCTGGGGATGTCAATCGATTACCCCCGGTTGCTTCCCTTCTCACCTCAGCTCCTATCAAACGCGTCCAAGGGTTGCCATCCATTGCTGCTGGAGGGCAACCTCCCACTGTTAGCATGGTTAGTATCGGGTTCGGAACCACTGACATCAACTTTTCACAATCGGCTAGAGATCTCCTCGCCCTGGCCTGGGCCCCCGGGACTAGGTCGGTGTACAGATCTGCCTGGACCATGTGGGTTCGTTGGTGTGATCAACGGCAAATTGATGCCGTTCATGCACCTGTAGCAGCGGTAGTGAACTACTTAGCAGACGCGTATGAGACAGGTAGATCCTACAGTTCTCTGAATGTCTATAGGTCTGCCATATCGGCCTATCACTGTCAGGTTGACGCAGCACCGGTGGGTAAACACCCTCTGGTCTGTAGACTTCTACGGGGAGTGAGATTCAAACGACCTCCCCGACCAAGGTATCAATCCACTTGGGATGTCTCTCGGGTTCTACAACTCTTCACTTCGTGGGGGGACAATGAGGCCCTCTCTCTGAAGAAACTTTCTGTCAAACTTTCTACCCTCTTATGCCTTATTTCCATAAAAAGGGTCTCGGATGTTAGAGCTCTAGACATATCCCGACGCCAATTCCTGCCAGAAGGAGTTAGATTCTCTGTGGTTCGTCGGACGAAAACGGGAATACAGACAGTGTTCTATCCCCTTTTCACTGACCACCCACACATCTGCGTGGTGCGATGTTTACAGCAATATGAACATCGGACCGCAACCCTGAGGTCGCCCATTTGTACCCAATTACTGGTCTCTTATGTGAAACCCCACCTACCAGTGTCTTCAGCATCATTGGCCAGATGGGTGAGAACGGCCATGGAAATGGCTGGGATCGACATCTCGCTCTTCGGAGCTCATTCCACCAGAGGGGCCATGGCTACTAAGGTGGTCACATCGGGCGGTTCTCTCTCAGACCTCCTACTAGCGGCGGATTGGTCGTCAGAAACGACGTTTCGTCGCTATTACTTCCGACCTCAAAGTCATGTTTCCTCTTCAATATTTTAACATTGTTGCATGTATCATACTAAGTCTGTTAGCTTTAAACATGCAAGATATGAAGCCTCCTGTCTGATATATAATTCGGGATTTTCCTAGTTATCATGACGGAAAATCTGAGTTATATGATGACAGGAGGCGAATATCTTCCCACCCTACCCACCCTATCACGATGTCTTTTCTCGTTTCAGGTTATTGATGGGTGGAGTCTACGCCTATGCGGAAGATAAGAAAAGGTTCTGGAGTTCCAGTATGACGGTTATTTTGTTTTTGTTCCAGTTGAGCACTATTATGACCGTCGGAGCATCCTCCAGGTATTACTGTCGACAAGGCCCGGTTGGCCTACTCCCAGCGTTGGGGACAGATCTCCAGACCACAGTGGAACGTGTTGTCTACTACGGCAAAGTTACGAGAAATTTTGGATTTGTCAACGTCGCATAAAGAAAGAGGAGGAGGAGACCCAGACAGCCCCTTATATAGAGACAAGGACATGGGGGAGGGGTCCATGGGGCATCTGGGTACTGTAGTTCTATGAAGTTTTTTCTCAAAAATTTAAAGAAACAAATGTTTATGTTTTTCTGCTATGAGCATTAAAAAGAAAGATTAATGCAAGATATTCGCCTCCTGTCATCATATAACTCAGATTTTCCGTCATGATAACTAGGAAAATCCCGAATTAGACTGCTAGTCTTAGGATTTACAGAAAGGGTGAGTTTGACAGATTTTAGAGTAGGGCTTCTGCTAAAAAAAAAAACTATAACTGCTGGACTCCAGACATCAAATGCATCATATAAAGCAGAGAATTATTATGAAATTAATATTAACCACTTAAGGACCGCCTCATGCCGATATACGAGTGCTCGCGATCCGGTCCTGAGCTCCGTGACCACGCCCACGTGACCCGCGGACGCGATTGCCGCCGGTGTACCGCGATCGGATCACAGAGCTGAAGAACAGGGAGAGTTAAGTGTAAACAAACCTTTCCCCGTTCTTCCTAGTGTGAGGCCCCAAACACACGTCCGAGAAACTCGACGGGCAAAACACATCGTTTTGCTCGTCGAGTTCCTTGTGAAGCCGCCGAGGATCTCGGCGAGCCAAGTTTCCTCATTGACTAACGAGGAAATAGAGAACATGTTCTCTATTTGGCTCGACGAGTTCCTCGTCGGTTTCCTCGGCCAAAAGTGTACACACCACCGGGTTTCTCAGCAGAATACGGCTCCGATCGAGTTAATGGCTTAATTCTGCAGAGAAACTCGGTCGTGTGTACTGGGCCTTAGTGTCACTGATCGTCTGTTCCCTGTCATAGGGAATGACGATCAGTGATGTCACACACCAAGCCATGCCCCCACACAGTAGTAATCACTCACTAGGAAACACTTAACCCCTTCAGCGCCCCCTACAGGTTAACCCCTTCACTGAAAATGTACTTTTCACAGTAATCAGTGCATTTTTATAGCACTGTTGGCTGTAAAAATTACAGTGGCCCCAAAATAGTGTCAAAAGTGTCCAATGTGTCCGCTATAATCGCTAATCGCTGCCATTACTAGTAAAAAAAATATTATTAATAAAAATGCCATAAAACTCTTTTGTAGACGCTATAACTTTTGCGCAAACCAATCAATAAACGCTTATTGTGATTTTTACCAAAAATATGTAGAAGAATACGTATCGTCCTAAACTGAGGAAAAACATATTTTTTTTGTATTTTTGGGGGATATTTATTACAGCAAAAAGTAAAAAAAATAAATACATTTTAAATTGTCGCTCTATATTTGTTTATAGCGCAAAAAATAAAAACCGCAGAGGTGATCAAATACCACCAAAAGAAAGCTCTATTTGTGGGTAAAAAGGACGTCAATTTTGTTTGGGAGCCATGTTGCACGACCGCTCAATTGTCAGTTAAGGCGACGCAGTGCCGAATCGCAAAAAGGGGCCTGGTCCTTTAGCTACAAAATGGTCTGGGGCTTAAGTGGTTAAATGCAAGACCAAACATGTAATATATTGCATCTTACCAACCATTAGATGTGATGGCTGTATTAGTTTTCTATTTCTAGGCTTGTTTTCCTTTATTTCACCTGATGATGCAGCCAGTAACACACTTTCTGTTATAGGGTGTCTGGATTCTGGATGAAATAGCAAAGCAGACATTTTTGAAAAGCAACATTTTTAATCTGGATAGAGGATAGTGGACTTGACTAACAATGTAAAACTGAACTCCAGCTAACGCTTTATAAACAGTTACAGCAAACAGTTTTTTTTTTCTTTTCAAGTAAAAGTTTTATATAAATGAATAAAAGAACATTGTAAGAGGTGCTCTTTCACTGGTAAATATTTTGTCTCAATCTTATAATTACTACTTTGTCTGGACAGCTTGGTCTGTTTACTGCTGTTTACTACTACTGACTACTTGCCTACTGGGCACTTTTACCCCCTTCCTGCCCAGGCCAATATTCAGGTTTCAGCGCTGTCACGATTTGAATGACGATTGCGTGGTCATGCAACATTGTACCCGAACACAATTTGAATAATTTTTTTCACACAAACTGGGCTTTCTTTTAGAGATATTTAACCACCCCTTTGTTTTTTATTTTTTGCTAAATAAACGGATAAAGACTAAATATTTTGAAAAAAATTAACTTTTTCAAAGTTTGTTAGAAAGTTTGGCAAACAGGTAATTTTTCTCCTTCACTGATGTGCTGCTGCACTGCTAAGCACTGATAGACTGCACTGATGGACACAGATGAGGTGGCACTGATGGGCATTGATGGGCACTGATGAGGCGGGACTGGTGGGCACTGATGAGGCACGGGGTGAGGATGCACTGTTGGCGGCACTTATGGCCACTGATAGGTGGCACTGATGGGCACTTATAGGCACTGATAGGTGGCACTGATGGGCACTGATAAGTGGCACTAATGGGAACTTATATGTGGCAGTGATGGGCACTGATAGGCGGCACTAATGGGCACTGGTATGTGGCACTGATAGATTACACTGATGAGTAGGCAGCGATGGGCACTGATTGGCCGCACTGGTGGCCGTGGGCACAGATTGACAGCACTTGTGGGCAGCACTGGTGGGCACTGTTGGGACTTCACTGATAATCAGGACACTAAGGCCCTGTACACACGGTCGGACAAAACCGATGAAAACGGACTAAAGTTCAGTTTCATCGGTCCAAACCGATCGTTTGTGGGCCCCATCGGTCTGTTATCCTTCGGTCGAAAAATTTAGAACTTGCTTTAAAATTTAACCGATGGACGCCTAACCGATCGGTCAAAACCAACGGTTAGTGCGCGAAAGCATCGGTTCAAAACCCGCGCATGCTCAGAATCAATTTGACGCATGCTTGGAAGCATTGAACTTCATTTTTTCTCAGCATGTCGTGTTTTACGTCACCGCGTTGGACTAATTTGTTTTTTAACGAAAATTCGGAAATTCGTTAATTTCGAATTTTCGTTTTCACAAATTTTTTATTTCCGAATTTTCAAACTTCCGAAAATTTCGAATTTCTGAATTTTCGGATTTCTGAAAAATCCGAATTTCTGAATTTCCGAATTTTCTAATTTCCGAATTTCCAAATTTTTAAATTTCCGAATTTGAATCTCCGAATTTTTAAATTTCCGAATTTTCGGATTTCAGAATGTTTAAATTTCCGAATTTTCGTATTTCCGAATGTTTAAATTTCCGAATTTTCATATTTCCGAATTTTGGAAATTCGGATTTTCGGAAATTCGGAAATTTTTCTTTTCTTTTTTTTTTTAAAAAAATCCTGAATTTTAGAAATTTCTAATTTTTCACTTTTTATTTTCGAATTTTTCATTTTTTTAATTTTCTAATTTTTAATTTTCGATTTTCAAAATTTCGAATTTTCAAATTTTTCATTTTCAAATTTCGAATTTTTCAATTTTCGAAATTTCGAATTTTCGATTTTTTTTCAAATTTTTGAATTTTTCAATTTCGAATTTTTTGAATTTTCGAATTTTAAAATTTCGTATTTCCGAATTTTAAAATTTCCGAATTTTCGAATTTTTCGGATTTTCGAATTTTTCGAATTTTCGAACTTCCGAATTTTTAAATTTCCGAATTTTCAATTTCGAATTTTCGAATTTTTAAATTTCCGAATTTTCGTATTTCCGAATTTCGCTTTTTTCATTTTCGATTTTTCAAATTTTGAATTTTTCAATTTTCGAATTTTCGAAATTTAGAATTTTCAAATTTTTGAAATTTAGAATTTCGAAATTTAGAATTTTCAAATTTTCGAATTTTTTATTTTTCGAATTTACGATTTTTTTATTTTCGATTATATGAATTTTCGAAATTTCTAATTTTCGAATTCCGAATTTTCTAATTTTCCAAATTCTGGTGGCCGTGGGCACAGATTGACAGCACTTGTGGGCAGCACTGGTGGGCACTGTTGGGACTTCACTCCTCTCCGCCCTCCTCTCCGCCCTGTCGGAAAGGGCGGAGAGGAGGTTGGTGCCACTGTCGCAAGCCACCATTCCTGGCTTAAGCAGGCGTGACGTCAACCACCTCTGAGTCTGCCTCTGCAGAGCTGACAGAACCTGTGCCCCAGTGTGGCTCCTGTCCCCCAAGCACACCAGCTCAAGCACCGCATGGCATCTTTTTGCCTGCGTACCTGAGTAGCCCCTTGAACGCCTACGGAGCACTACTGGTTTTCGAGGACAAATCAGCACAGGAAGAGGCCACGGATGAAGAAGAAGAGGAGAGGGTGGAGGAGAGAGGTGTGTCACAATCACCAGTAGTAGCATTTTGGAGGCGTGGTGGTGGAACAACCGCCAACACTACTGTACCTTGTCCTACATCCTTCCCAGCTGCCAGCAGAGTCACCCAATGCACCGTGAAAGATAGGTAACGTCCCTGTCCATGCCTGCTCGACCATGAGTCAGCGGTAATATGCACCTTACCGCTGACCGCCCCCTGAGGCATGGACATTGCCTTCCACATGCCAGTAGAGAGCCAGAATCGCCTTCCATGAGAAAAAACTTTTAGGAACCTGCCACTGAGGTAATGCACATTCTACAAACTCACGGAAGGGGCAGAGTCTACCAACTGAAAAGTTGAAGTGCTAGCAATTTAGCTAAGCTAGCATTCAACCGCTGGGCATGTGGATGGCTGGGAGCAAACTTCTTTCGGCACTGCAGCAGCTGGGGCAGGGAAATTTGCCTGGTACAATCTGACGTTGGTGTACCGATTGTAGATTGCCCGCAAGTACTTGGCTGTGACACACCTAATTCTACACCTTCAGTCCTATCAGTGCAGGCTTCAGAGAGGACTGAAGGTATAGTGGGGTTGGAGATCCCAGCTTATGAGGAGCAAGGAGAGGTCCGCTTTGTTCTTTGGTGTGGGTCTTTGAGGTACACTTGCCAATGAACTGCATGGCACGTCGACATATGTCTGGTCAAGCATGTGGTGCCCAAGCGGGTGATGTTTTGGCCACGCGAGATACGCTTGCGACATATGTTGCAAATAGCAGCGGTGCGATCTGATGCACTCGTCTCAAAAAAGGCCTACATCAAAGAACTTTTGGAATAACGCGGAGAGACAGCAGCGCCCTGCACATGCGGAGCTCTGCGGTGTGATGCAGACAGTGTGCTGCCCTTAAGCTGGCCCCTGGAGGGCATCCTGCCTCGTTGGAGATTTGCCTCCTCCTCCTCTCTCCTATCAGGCACCCACGTGGAGTCAGTGACCTCATCATCCCCTCCCTCCTCATCACTGTAGCAAACCTGGCAGTATGCTGCAGCTGGGGGAACATGACTGCCAGATTGCTGTCCTTCTTGGGCACCCCCTCTCTCTGGGCTCACGTTACTGCCTTCCTCTAGCTGGGTACCATCATCAGAGCCTTCAAAACGCTGCACATCCTCCTGCAGCATGTACCCAACACTGTGGTCAAACAGTTCAGGGGACTTCTCAGGATGACATGGTGGGGCTAGGGAAGGAGTGACTGATCCCATTAAGCAGAGGGAAGAGGCCGCGTTGGCAGCTGCTTTGCCAGACAAAGTACCCTATGCCTGGGCAAGAGAGGATGAGGAGGATGAGGACGGCTTGGTCATCCACTCTACCAAGTGTTCAACATGTTGCGGCTCAATACGGCCAGCTGCCGAAAAAAAGGACGAGCGTGTCCCACGGCCATGTGCGGATGAGGATGCACCGTGTCCACGACCAGCACTGTTGCCTCTAGACGCAGAGCATGCTTGCCCTCTTTAATCGGCTTGTGACTCTCTGCCTCTCCTTGTTGTCCTTCCAGACATACTAATGGCCTGCAGGGAGATGTAGCTGCACAAATACTGACAATACTTTCAGATCCCTGCCTGTGGTATTAATATGAGAACACCAGCAATTGTATTCACGTAGCTTTAGGTGCACACTGTGCAGAGGACACAGTACACCAAGTGAAAATACTTTCTGATCACTGCCTGTGGTATTAATATGAGAACACCAGCAATTTTTTTCACGTAGCTTTAGGTGTACACTGTGCAGATGAGAAGCTACACCAAGTGAAAATACTTGCAGATCACTGCCTGTGGTATTAATATGAGAACACCAGCAATTGTATTCATGTAGCTTTAGGTGCAAACTGTGCAGAGGACACAGTACACCAAGTGAAAATACTTGCTGATCACTGCCTGTGGTATTAATATGAGAACACCAGCAATTGTATTCACGTAGCTTTAGATGCAAACTGTGCAGAGGACACAGTACACCAAGTGAAAATACTTGCTGATCACTGCCTGTGGTATTAATATGAGAACACCAGTAATTGTATTCATGTAGCTTTAGGTGCACACTGTGCAAAGTACACAGTACACTGTGAAAATACTGCAGCTAGCGCAATCACCTGCCTGCCTGTCAGTATATAAGGAAGAGCATACAGGAACGAATCTAGCTAAACTCAATACAGTGTATAAATATATATATATATACAACACCTGGGATGCATATATATCCTCTACACACTGTAACTGTAACTGACTCGCCTGCCTGCTCTATCTAACTCAATTGAAATGACACTGTCTCTTTCTCTCTATCTCTATCTTTAACCACAGCCGCAACACACTACACAAGGCCGCCACACTGGCGGCCTTATATAGTGTGGGGCGTGTACTAAATCCCCATAGGCATAATTTTGGACAATTATAGCTCTCCGTTTTTTGCACGCTGTGATTGTCCAAAGCATGCGGGTCATAGTGCATGCTTGGCCAATCATCAGCCAGCAATGCACTGCGATGCCGCAATGAATTATGGGCCATGACGCGCCACTCAAATTTGGCGCGAACGGCCCATAACGTTCGCAATTCTTCAAACGAGCGAACATACGATGTTGGGGTCGAACATGAGTTTGACTCGAACACGAAGCTCATCCCTAATTAGCAGTGATAGTTAAGCTAAAGCAGAACTCTAGGCCTTTTTTCATAGGAGGTGTATTGACCCATACAGGCCATCTCAGAAAACTTTCAACATCTACAGGTGGAAAAGTATTACTGTGGGGAACAACTGTGGATTAAAGCCATTTCTTCAATGTCTGGAGTTCTGCTATAAGATGTTCATATGCATTATCAAAACCTCAGGAGTATTCAATAATCCTCTGTTTTGCACATCTTAGTTTTAATTTTGCATATGGAAAAATGTATGGAAGGTTAAGAAGCAGTTTTGAAAATAATTGCAAATCAATTAATCATAACATCTTTAGTTTTTAAGAATTAGCTTCTAAGTTAACATTTGCATTTGAAAAGTTAACATCTCAAACACACACATACATAATTTCAAGTTAACTTTAAACTCCATAAACAGGCTGATCAACTGACTGATCTAACAAACATAACCTGAAATGGACATGATCCCGTAGCAAGTGTTAAAACACTGATCAGACTTGTGCAAATACAACAAATGGAAGTAAATGGCTGATTCATGGGGTTTATTGCACATTTGTACGTTCATAAATGATCTTCCCCAAAGCAGAAGATCAATAATAGTAAAAGGATTACCAGTGTATAGTGAATGGAAAAAAAGGTTGAGTCTGTGTTTGATGACAATTGTGTTCAAAAGCAACTCGTTTTGTCATTATCCTTTAAGTCATGCTTAAGGCACAACTCTGTATCCATGCTGTTAGGTTAAATCCATAAAAAAAGATCATTTGGTTTTGTCTGATTCTGGCACGTTATATATATATATATCTGTGTAGTATTTCAGCGGCAAGATTTAAAAAAGCCAGATGATGGAGTCCTTATCCTTATGAACACATTCAAAGTAGAAAAAAATAGTGACTGTAGCGTCTATCTGTGACACCTTTATTATACTCTTGTAGGAGTGGGTGAAGACAGAAGCTACTAGGGGACTACATATGCTGTAAGGGCCAGTCTGCATCACATGCAGTCCAGTGCATTTTTTTCTGCATCAAAAAAGTAGGTTATATGGTTTCCAATGGCATATACCACACCAGTGTGGTCAGTTCCAGTACATCCCAGTTCCAGAAAAATAAGTAGAACATGCTGCACAGAGGCAGCTCTCTAATTAGGCAAATTAGGCGATCGCCTAAGGCCCCGCTCTCCCAGGGGCCTCACGGCCACCTAATTTGCCTAATCTGTGTGTGGAAATGTCCCCTGGTTGGTGTCCCCAGGGCCGACTTTAATGCGGGACAAAAGCCTGCGGTGCCCGCAATTAGTTTTTCCTGGCCAGGGGCGGATTGACCACTTAAACACTGCCCGAAGTCTCACTGTCATTGGACAGCTCCGTGTACTCCCATGGCTAACTCCAGTTAGCATCCTCTCTGCTTCCTCCTTCTTTGTAGTCATAGAGGGAACCAGAATGAGGCTTCAGAGTTTCAACCCTTGTTCTGGGGCAATGCTGCTCCATATTAGGGCTGGGGAAATCTGTAACCCTGCCAGAACACCTCTTATACGCCAAGCACCCACACACAGCACCCCAACACCCATTAAAAAATGTCTAGAGCCTCCCCTAAGTGTATTATGTAAATGTTACAAGGAGTGCAGGACCATCAGAACTGTCTGACAGATGCCTGAATCACAATGCTGGTATAATAAAATTGCAATTTTTTTGATTCGTGAAAGAGTCCACATACATTTATTTCAACCTATTTTAACTGTCTACCTGGAATTCAGCTTTAATTCCAAATTAATTGAACATACAGTAAGAACTAATGGATTTTCTTTAAATAAAGCCAAAGAGGATCTGCAAACAATGCTAATCCTTTGTTTTTACTCCTTGAACTTGGTGCTTTATTGACTCAGATATTAATTTGCCTAAAAATTATATTTTAATTATCTCTAGCATTAAACTGGAGTTAGAGGGAAATGCGTTAGCTGTTAACAGTTTTACATGACTTGTGGAGCTGAAAGTATGTGTTACCTACAATTCCTGTTAGAGTTGAAATTATATATTATTGCTTCACCGTCTTCTCTTACCTTCCCCTACATTGTTTGTCCACATCTCCACTCCTCTATGTATATCACATCCCAAACTGCTTCTTTTGCTTCCCAATATTGAATTGCAAAGGTCAGATTGGCATGGAAAACAGAATTGTTCATAATTACGGTCAGGCAATATTAAACGAAAATGACTGTAATAAATAGACCCACTAATGGCTCAGATCTTTATTAATTTTTTTGCCATGAGACTGTAATTTTTTCATTTTATTAAATATAGCTAAAAACACATGGACCCAACACATCATTATTTTAGAGATCACTTGGGTCCAATTTCAGCCCCTCCAATGGGATCACAATTTGATACACATGGGATCTTTATTGTGGTGCTTCCTAAAATGTGATGAGAGTCTGTGACCTTTAAAACTTTTTTGGTGTTATGAATATGTTCTCTCAAGCATTCTCACAAGCTTCTAGTAGTCTCACCCACATACTGCTGCCCACAGGGACACTGCAGTAGGTATATCACATATCTGATGTTAAACAAGATAAATGTATTTAGGTCTTAATCGCTACCTGTTGTGGAATGAAAACATGTTGGTCTTGTGCACCTAGTGCTATTAACTGTGCAAATTACACATTTATAACAGTGCGTCAAAAAAATCAGTTTTGGGTTGGGGAACTATGATGTTGGGAGCTAATTTATCTTTAAGATTGATGTCTTTCTAAAAAAAAAAACTTCATGTGTCTTTGAAATGATATTTGCTAGGACCAGGCTTGTTTGAATTTTATTTTAACTTAGAGATAGAAATAGATAAGAAGTTTAAAAAGCCTCCTTTGAAAATAGTGCATTATGCAGAGAGATATGAACAAGGGAAAATGTGCCCCCAAGAACTAAGACATTTTTACATAAAATAGATCAGAGTCTCTGAATATTCTTAAAGAAGACCAGATAGGAGATAAGTAAATTGGGAAACATCCACATGGGTTCCAAGAATATTATCTGGTTTAGGAATGAGCTGATTGGTGTCAGCATATTGAGAATTATTGGAATCCCAAGCCTTCTAATAGTTATTTTGTTAGAGATGGAAAGAGTGGGATACCCATAATGATGTTAACATTCAAAGCATTTGTTGGGGGTATCAACAGGTTCAGAACAACCTTTATTTTAGGGAGGGGTTCAACATAGAAAATAGCGACCAGCTAATGTCAACCACTTTCTGCCCATCGTATGCAGAATGATGGCTGGGAAGTGGTTCTGTTATCCTGACTGGGCATCATATGACGTGGGGGCACGCAGTGCAGAGAGTGTGGCGTTTCAGTCTGACATGCCGCATCTCCGATCGTGATAAGGAGCCTCTGCCAGAGGCTTTTTACCACGTAAACAACTGTGACCAATCACAGCTGATCATCGCGTAAACCAGGAAGTGCCAGTAAATGGCATTCCTCGGTTCGCACTGACAGGGAGAACCGATCGGCAGCTCTCCCTGTCAGAGGGGGGAGTGTGTGCTGATAATCAGCACATTGATTATCAGCACAGCCCCCTCAGATTTGCCAATCAGCTACCAATCAGTGCCCAGCAGTGCCCCAATAATAAATACTGCCAGTGCCCACCACAGTACCAATCAGTCCCCACCACAGTGCCAATCAGTGACCATTACAGTGCCAATCATTTCCCAGCAGTAACACCTGTCAGTAACTAATCAGTGCCTCATTATCAGTTCTGCCCATCTGTACCACCTGTCAGTGCCAATCACTACCACCTATCAGTACCGCCTGTCAGTGCCCATCACAGCCGCCTGTCAGTGCCCATCAGTGCTGTCTGTCAGTGCCCATTAGTGCCACCTATCAGTGCCCATCAGTGCTTCATATCAGTGGAGCCTATTGGTGCCCATCAGTGTTGCATATAAGTGCTGCCTATCAGTGCCCATCAATTCTACATATCAGTGCCTCCTCATCAGTGTCCATCAGTGCCCGTCAGTGAAGGGGAAAACAACATTTTATGACAGAAAAAACTTTTTTTATCAAAAATGTGGGTATTTTTTAGTTTGTTAAGCAAAAAATAAAAACCCCAGAGGTGATCAAATATCACCAAAAGAAAGCTCTATTTGTGGAAAGAAAATTATAAAAATGTTGTTTGGGTACAGTGTTGCATGACCACGCAATTGTCATTCAAATCATGACAGCGCTGAAAGCTGAAAATTGTCCTGGGCAGGAAGGTGCGAAAGTAACTGGTATGGAAGTGGTTAAAAATGCCAGTGGCCGCTGGCTCCAATAATTTCCATCTGAACGGCATCTAAATCGCAGCTGAACAGCTGTTTTGGAAATTTGGAGTGAAAACTGAGGGGAAATTAGCACCGGACATGTGTGATAGGTTCATGTGTGACAGTATCTCACAAAAGTGTGTACACCAGTCACATTTTTGTAAATATTTTATTATATATTTTCGTGCTACAATACTGAATAAATCACACTTTGCTACAATGTAAAGTACTGAGTGTACAGCTTGTATAACAGTGTAATTTTTCTGTCCCCTCAAAATAACTCAACACACAGCCATTAATGTCTAAACCGCTGGCAACAAAAGTGAGTGCACCCCTAAGTGAAAATGTCCAAATTGGGCCGAAAGTGTCAATATTTTGTGTGGCCACCATTATTTTCCAGCACTCTTGGTCATGGAGTTCACCAGAGCTTCACTGGAGTTGCCACTGGAGTCCTCTTCCACTCCTCCATGACGAAATCACAGAGCTGGTGGATGTTAGAGATCTTGCGCTCCTAAACATTCAGTTTAAAGATGCCCCTACAGATTTCAGAAGCTTGCTTTCTAAATGAAATAGTTACAGTGGGCCGGATTCAGAAAAGAGATACGACGGCGTATCTCCTGATACGCCGTCGTATCTCTGAGTCCGGCCGTCGTATCTATGCGCCTGATTCATAGAATCAGTTACGCATAGATATCCCTAAGATCCGCCAGGTGTAAGTGTCTTACACCGTCGGATCTTAGGCTGCAATTTCAGGCTGTCCGCTAGGTGGTGCTTCCATATGTTTTACGCGAGGAATATGCAAATTAGGATTTACACCGATTCATAAACGAACAACTGCCCGGCGCTTTTTTTTTACGTCGTTTGCGTTCGGCTTTTTCCGGCGTATAGTTACCCCTGCTATATGTGGTGTAGCTAATGTTAAGTATGGCCGTCGTTCCCGCGCCGAGTTTTGAAATTTTACGTCGTTTGAGTAAGTCGTTCGCGAATACGGCTGGGCGTAATTTACGTTCACGCTGAAAGCATGACGATTTGCCGACGTCATTTGGAGCATGCGCACTGGGATTCAGTCACGGCCGGCGCATGCGCAGTTCGTTCGGTGCGGGAACGCGCTTCATTTGAATTTGAATTTGAATTCCGCCGGGGGATTTACGCTACGCCGCCGCAACTATACAGGCAAGTGCTTTGTGAATAAAGCACTTGCCTGAAAAACTTGCGGCGGCGTAACGTAAATGAGATACGTTACGCCAGCAGAAAGATCCGCTGATCTTTCTGAATCTGGCCCAATATGTTGTAGATGAAGGTAATACTCCCTTCTAAAGGATGAATTTTATTGACTTACATAAGCATTCATACATATTTTTTCTGTTTTCATTGATGGCAGCCTGTACATCTAATGCAGACTGATTTTTTTTAAACATTACCATTTTATTTTAATATTCCTAATAGCTTTTACATTTAAGTCTTTCATGGTAATTTTTAGAATTTCTGTAAGCTGCATTTATAGCTGGAATGCTCTTCATCTGTCACCTTCTAGTAACTGTAATTATATGTAACTACAAATAGAGCCTAATATTACCAGCTATAAATGTGCAGGCTTTAAAAAGTTATGCATTAAAGAGTGTGTGGCTATTTGGCTTTCAAAAATGTCCAGAATGTACGTGTCCAGTAAAAAAGAAGAGCGACATAATGTCATTTCTCTAGGTATTTCAAGCCAGCTTTTGTTAAAAACATCTGGATGAGGTGAGACATTAACATTCAATTTATGGCTTGGAATTGGACTGTATATTAATAAACAATAAAGCTATTAGGGCATATTAATGTTGCACAATGAACTTGTCAAAGTGGATAATGTATAAATCAATGTAAATAGCAGTGACAGGTGGTAATTGAATTCCACTGGTCCCTCAGCCCATTCAAAATATGAGAGGATTTGACATGTTGAAAGAAACTGCAAAGATTGAAACATATACAATTAGCTGCATTGTCTTACTCCCGGTAATGGGACCTAATATGCATATTTCCTTTTTTGGATGTAAATCATATTGCAATGCATTTTTTTCCCCAAAAACCCTTGACTATGGTAATGAAGTTCATTAATTATTCTATCATTTCTATTTCTACCACAGTGTAATAGAGAGTGCATTTACTTATGCTACCATGGTTTACTATGGCAGTAGTAAAGCTAAATGCAAAAAAATATTTTAGACCATGCACACAGATGGCACTTCAATGCAACGACAGTACCCAATACCCATGCACTCATTTACAATGTATTTCCCTAAAGTGGTTTAACCATTTCCCACCAGCACAACACATGTATGTGACAGCATGGACTGGCCTAAGAGCCCTTTTCAACTGAGGCCGCGCGCACACACGGTCGGACAAAACCGATGAGAATGGACCGAGGTTCAGTTTCATCGGTTCAAACCGACTGTGTGTATAACCCATCGGTCTGTTTTCCTTCGGTCCAAAATTGTAAAACATGCTTTAAAATCGAACCGATGGACCGCTGCCCGATCGGTCCAAACCGATGGTTAGTACAGAAAGCATCGGTTCAAAACCCACGCATGCTCAGAATCAAGTCGACGCATGCTTGGAAGCATTGAACTTCGTTTTATTCAGCACGTCGTGTGTTTGACGTCACCGCATTCTGACCCGATCGGTTTTTGGAACGATGGTGTGTACGCACATCAGACCATCAGGCCACTTCAGCGGTGAACCGATGGAAATGGCCTGTCGGACCATTCTCATCGGTTTGGAACAACCGTGTGTACGCGGCCTAATGCGGTTTAGCTGAGCTGAAATGCACGTTCCCAGCACGATAATAGCGCAATCAAAGTTATTTCCCATGAAAGGCTATGTACCCATTCACATTAGTGTACTGCGTTGGCGGTGCATTGTAAAAAGTCCTGCAAGCAGCATCTTTTGTGCACCAAAAATGCAGGTACCCTAGAAGTGAATGGCAACATAATAAACACACTATTAAAATACATGAAAACTGCACCACATGTCGTTATTGATGAAACAAAACTCACAAAATTGAGACAGGAAATTACCGTATTTATCGGCGTATAACACGCACAGGCGTATAACACGCACCCTAACTTTAAGAGGGAACTGTACATCTTTATCCTCTATTAGGAGAAAAATATACTTTGGGGTTGATTTACTAAAATTACAAGTGCAAAACCTGGTGCAGCTCTGCATAGAAACCAATCAACTTCAATTTTTTTTGTAAAGGCTTTATTGAACAATCTAGTTAAAAGCTGAATAGCTACCATGGACAGCTGCACCCGATTTTGCACTCTCGAATTTTAGTAAATTAAAGTGATACTAAATCTTAGTGTTTAAAAATAAAATAATAAACATGTCGTACTTACCTCCACTGTGCAGTTCGTCCATAGATGCCAAGTATATGACTTGGGCCCCCCCCCCCCGGGGCCCGCGTCATTGAATCAGATTGACAGCAGCGGGAGCCAATGGCTGCGCTGCTATCAATCTATCCAATCAAAGCCGGGACTTTGTGGAGAGGAGGATGGCGGGGACACTCCCATAGAAATTTGGGCTCAGGTAAGTAAAACAGGGGGCTGGGGGGCTGGACACTGCAAGGTGTTTTTTTCACCTTAATGCATAGGATGCATTAAACATAGGTTTACAACCCCTTTAACGCCTTTGTGTCTTTGCAGAGACTCTCTAGAAAAGAATCCTGTAAAAAAAAATAAGTTAGAATTAGTTAGAAAGGGGATTTTAACTACCCAGAAATTGACTGGATTAATGGCACTTCTGGGACAGTTAAAGGACAAAAATTTAAAAACCTATTGCAGGACAATTTTATGGTGCAGTTTATTGAGGCCCCAACTAGGAATGATGCTCTGTTGGACCTGATAATCTCAAACCATGCAGAGCTTATTACTAATGTTTAGATAAAGGAACACCTGGGTAGCAGTGATCATAACATGATTTCATTTAATGTTAACTATAAGCAAGAAATACATACAGGAAATATTAAAACACTAAATTTTAAGATAGCAAATTTTCCAAGGATGAGGGCTGCTCTCCAGGACTTGGACTGGGAGGGACTATTGACACAGATGAACACAGAACAGAAATGGTAATTTTTCAAAAAGACTGTGTGGAACCTCACTGCAAAGTATGTTCCCATGGGCAATAAGTTTAAAAGGCTAAAAATAAAACCTATGTGGCTCACGGGCAAAGTTAAAAAAGCTATAAACAATAAGAAAGTAGCTTTTAAAAAATATAAAAATGAAGGAACACTAGTGTTGTTTAAATGTTACAAAGAATATAACAGGATATGTAAAAAGGAAATCAAGGATGCAAAAATTCAAAATGAACGACAGATTGCAAAAGATAGTAGGACAAACCCCAAAAAATTCTTTAAATATATTAATAGTAAAAAGGTGAAGTCTGAGCATGTAGGCCCCTTACAAAATAATCTAGAGTGGGTGACTGGGGACAAAGAGAAGGCAAATTTATTAAATGCTTTCTTTAGCTCTGTGTATACAATGGAGCATGGGGGAGCTCATGTCCAAAATGGGGGTGGGAGTGACACAGCCCCAAATCCACAATGGCTCAAAAGTGATATGGTCCAGAAATATTTAGACAGAATAAAGGTGGATAAAGCACCTGGACCTGATGGCATCCACCCACGGATCCTAGGTTGAGCTCTGTCATTTCAAAGCCACTGTATCTAATATTTAGGGACTCATTAATGACAGGAATAGTACCACTGGATTGGCGTAGAGCCAGTGTGGTGCCTATATTTAAAAAGGGAACAAAGTCTTTACCAAGTAACTATAGACCTGTTAGTCTAACTTCTATAGTTGGGAAGATACTGGAACGTTTAATAAAAGACCACATGGATGAGTTCTTGCAGGAAAAAAACTATTTAAGCAGCAGACAACATGGATTCATGAAAGACAGAAGTTGTCAGACAAACCTGATTTCCTTTTATGAAGAGGTAAGTAAAACCCTGGACAGAGGCGTGGCTGTGGACGTGATATATTTGGATTTTGCAAAAGCGTTCGATACAGTTCCGCACACAAGGCTCATGTGTAAGGTAAGGTCTACAGGATTGGATATATCAGTTTGTAAATGGATAGAAAATTGGCTGAAAGACAGAATTCAGAGAGTCGTGGTTAATGATTCTTACTCTGAATGGTCCAATGTTATCAGTGGTGTACCCGAGGTTCAGTGCTGGGACCCTTACTTTTCAATATATTTATAAATGATATTGGGTCTGGGATCAAAAGTAACATTTCTGTCTTTGCAGATGACACCAAGCTATGCAGTGGAATAACGTCCTTGCAGGATGTCGCCAATTTACAAGCCGACCTCAATGCTCTGTCTAATTGGGCGACTGAGTGGCAGATGAGGTTTAATGTTGATAAATGTAAAGTTATGCACTTGGGGGCTAAGAATATGCATGCATCATACATACTAGGGGGAGTACAACTGGGGGGATCTGTAGTGGAGAAGGATCTGGGGGTTTTGGTAGATCATAAGCTCAATATTAGCATGCAATGCCAAGCTGCGGTTTCCAAAGCGAGCAAAGTCCTTTCTTGTATTAAGAGAGGTATGGACTCCAGAGACAGAGATATAATTTTGCCCCTGTACAAATCATTAGTAAGACCTCATCTGGAATATGCAGTTCAGTTTTGGGCACCAGTTCTCAAAAAGGATATCGGAGAACTGGAGAAAGTGCAGAGAAGAGCAACCAAACTGATAAGAGGCATGGAGGAGCTCAGCTATGAGGAAAGATTAGAAGAACTAAATCTATTCACTCTTGAGAAGAGGAGAATTAGGGGGGATATGATCAACATGTACAAATATATAAGAGGTCCATACAGTGTACTTGGTGTTGAGTTATTCACTTTACGGTCAACACTGAGGACAAGGGGGCACTCTTTACGTCTAGAGGAAAAGAGATTTCACCTCCAAATACGGAAAGGTTTTTTCACAGTAAGAGCTGTGAAAATGTGGAACAGACTCCCTCCAGAGGTGGTTCTGGCCAGCTCAGTAGATTGCTTTAAGAAAGGCCTGGATTCTTTCCTAAATGTACATAAAATAACTGAGTACTAAGATTTGTAGGTAAAGTTGATCCAGGGTAAATCCGATTGCCTCTCGGGGGATCAGGAGGGAATTTTTTCCCCTGCTGTAGCAAATTGGATCATGCTCTGCTGGGGTTTTTTGCCTTCCTCTGGATCAACTGTGGGTATGGAGTTGGGTGTATGGGATTGTATTGTGTTTTTTATTTTGTTTGTTTATTTTTTTGTGGTTGAACTGGATGGACTTGTGTCTTTTTTCAACCTGACTAACTATGTAAATAAAAGTAAAATAAAGATAATTTTTTTTTGATCAGGGCTTGATCTAGGTTAGTGACAGTATTATTGTTAGGGTCAGTGGCACTGTAACTGTCACTGTGTTTTAGGAAGGTTAAAATAAGTTTTAGGCCTTATGCAATACAGCTTAAAAACACTTCTCTATGTTATTATATGTGTCCATGCACACATAGGCTTTTAGGAGCTGTAAATGGCATACGCGATTTCAAGCTGTAAAAAAACCTAGGGCCAGGGCGTTCTGGAGCGTCAGCGTTAAGCTGTAAAAATGTCTGACGCAGCTAAACTCGTGTTAATGCTGTATACAGCGTTAACCACTTAAGGACCCCTTCACGCCGATATACGTCGGCAGAATGGGACGGCTGTACACAATCACGTACCTGTACGTGTTTCTTTAAGCCCAGCAGTGGGGACGCGAGCGTGCCGCCGGTCCGAAGCTCCGTGGCCGCGCCCGTGGGACCCGCAAACCCGATCTCCGCTGGTTTCCCGCGATCGGTCACCGGAGCTGAAGAACGGGGAGAGGTGTGTGTAAACACACCTTCTCTTTTCTTCGTTGTGGCAGTGTCATTGATCGTCTGTTCCCTGATATAGAGAAAGACGATCAATGATGTCACACATCCAGCCCCACCCCCCTACAGTTAGAAACACATATGAGGTCACACTTAACCCCTACAGCGCCCCCTAGTGGTTAACTCCTAAACTGCAATTGTATTTTTGCTGTGAAAATGACAATGGTCCCAAAAATGTGTCAAAATTGTGTCCGCCATAATGTCGCAGTCACGAAAAAAATCGCTGATCGCTGCCATTAGTAGTAAAACAAATATTAATAAAAATGCAATAAAACTATCCCATATTTTGCGCAAACCAATCAATAAACGCTTATTGCGATTTTTTTTACCAAAAATAGGTATCAGTCTAAACTGAGGAAAAAAATGTTTTTTTATATATTTTTGGGGGATATTTATTATAGCAAAAAGTAAAAAAACTATTGCAGAGGTGATCAAATACCACCAAAAGAAAGCTCTATTTGTGGCAAAAAAAGGACGCCAATTTTGTTTGGGAGCCACGTCGCACGACCGCGCAATTGTCAGTTAAAGTGACGCAGTGCCGAATCGCAACAAGGGGCAAGGTCCTTAACCTGCATAATGGTCCGGGTCTTAAGTGGTTAAGTGGCATCAAACGTTTTTAGGCAGTAGTAATTGTATTTGGGAGTGGAAAATAGAAGAGGGTAGAGAAATTCTGCTAAATAGTAACGCTGCTAAATGTGTCTAAACATGCATTAACGGCAAAAGCACTTTTTTATAGCCTCTTTTTCCTGGCATCAGTTCTGGCATTGCAGCTAGTTTTTTTAATGCCCTGCATGCATGAGACCTTAACCACTATAGCCAAATGACAGCTACAGCACGGACCTCAATTGCCGGGGGGGGGCTGTCAATAGACATCCTCCCCTTTGCACGTGCCCTGCACACCCCCTGCAGGGCATGCGTGTCGCACGCTGTGATCACCGGGTCACTGAGACTCGGGTGATCACAGATCCGAGTAAGGGGCCGGCTCCTTACCACGTGATCAGCTGTCAGCCAATGATAGCTGATCACGTAATGTAAACAAAGCTCGGTAATCGTTTTTTTTCTCCTCACGCTGACAGCGCGAGGAGAAAAAAAAGCCAATCACTGGCTCTTGTGTAACATGTGTCTTGTGACATCGGTCCCCAGTGGAAGAGGCACATCAGCCTCATTAGTGCCCACCAGTGCCACCTGCCAGTGCTACCTGCCAGTGACCACCAGTGCAATAAAATGCCACCTATCAATACCCACGAGTGCCACCTATCTATAGCCACCAGTGGTGCCAGTCAGTGCCTCATCAGTGCCACCTAGCAGTGCTGTCTATAAGTCTCACCTACCAGTGCTGATCAGTGCCCATCATTGCCACCCATCAGTGCCCATCATTGCCACCCATCAGTGCCCATCACTGTCACCTATCAGTGCCCATCACTTCCACCTATCAGTGCCCATCACTGCCAGCTAACAGTGCCACCTATCAGTGCCAAATATTAGTGCCAATTCTCAGTGCCCACCAGTGCCACCCATCAATGCCCTTCAGTGCCACCGATCAGTGCCACCTCTCAGTGTCACCTCTCAGGGCCCACCAATGCTGCCTCTCAGTGCCCACCAGTGCAGCCTATCAGTGCCAACCAGTGCCGCCTTATTGGTGCCCATCAGTGCAGCCCATCAGTGCCCATCAGTGCAGCCTTATCAGCGTACATCAATGAAGGAGAAAAAGTACCCGTTTTTCAAAATTGTATAACTGTCAGGACATTTGGGGGTTAAAAGAATATACGTACAGGCCTTTTATATTACGCATATTATATGTTTCATAGTGTTCCATATTCATATATATATGTTTAGCAGAAGAGACACCATTTTTGTGTCTCAGGGTTACCACAGTTCAAAGCCTGTGAGTGAGGCTTTGTTACCAGAAGGACTTTATGTCTCACAGGGGGGTGTATAAACCTTGTGTGTGCCATCTCCCAAGTCATATCTCTTTTGGGTTTGACACTTATAAGATAAGAGAATGGTGAGAAGTTCTGGTTTCATATGAGATGAAAGGCCTTGCACAACATGACACAAAACATAGGGTGGTCTTTGTACTATGAGACCAAAGGGGCTGATTCACAATCCCAGTGGAACTATATATCTTAAATAGTATTGTTTCTTTATAATGCCTTAACAATATATGTTTATTAGTAATTCATATATAAACCTGTTTTATACATAGACATTTCTAGGGTCCCAAGTATAAGATCCTATAATAGCTTAAAAGTATTAGAAACTGCTTTGATCAAATTCTGGCATTAGTTCAAAGGAACTTCCCAAAGCATTTGTGCTGACCATAAACCTTATCTCAATCATAAATTAGAAGTTGCCGAAGTGCCAGGATGTCTGACAATTGTTTGACATATAAAACAGTTTATGGTGTTATACCAAGCCAGGGGTCAAAGGGGACCGTAAATCATTACTGACCATGAATAACCCTAAAATTAGGAATTATTCCTTAGACACTGCCCCTACAGGTTAATATTGGCATTGTTCAAGATAGCCATATAGTTGGTTGCTAAGGGCAGCTGACCTAACATAGCATCATGTGACATCGTCAGTCACATGATAGTGAAATACACACCCACTTCTTTGGGGAGATAAAAAGTGATTACAGAGGACAGCAGGGATGGCTAGGCTGATGGGAGCTGATCTCTGGATGGCTGATGGCTGGAGCTGAATGTCTGAAGCCTGATCTGATCTCTGATCTCTGAAGGAAGTTGGAAGGCAGAGATTGAACGCAAATATGTAGGGGGTTCAAAGAGAGTCCTTCATCAGGACTCTCACTTCTCAAACAAAACTCTTAAATACTGGTAATGTATAATTTTGATTATTTACCTTTTGGTAATTAGAAGATCTTCACATGCACACAATTAAGACCATTTAAATATACTTGGCAAACATAATTTGGCAGTTGGTTATTTCTAACTGCAGTATGAGATAATTGTATTCCAAATATTAAAGACATACACATTACGTTTGTCTTTGAAAAGCTAAGTGCCAACGATGGTAAATCGGTTTTAGAGTGAGGGTGTCTGTGAAAATATATTCTCGCTAAATTTAAAATAAGCTTATCTGCATTGCGGAGCTTGTGTACAATATAACATTTGTTCTGTACACATATATAATAAGTGGAATAAAGGGGGGGGGTTCAAATTTGGGACTTTAAATGAGGTAGTTAGTAAACCACCTCCATCCCTGGTTGTATAATAAAAAAGAAAGAGAGAGCGGGACTTTAAATGAAGCATGTGCAGGGATCAGATTACAATGGATAGGGGGAAAATAATAGATATGGAATAAGTTATTAATTTCAAGACTTTCAAATAATGCACCGTCCATGACTATATTGCATTATTAAAGAAATTTTGTAAACAATTATATATATACTTGACAGAAAAAGCTGGGGTATTTAATATAGAAAAAGGGTTTTTTTTTTTTTTTTTTTTGGGGCTATAAATTAGATGACAAACTCAAATACAGGTGAAGCAATAAACATTTCTAACCAGGTTCCTCCTTACCATCCAATCAGCAAGCCAAGTACAACGGTCTAACTATACATATTAAAAGCAGAGGATTAGTCGCACACATTTGCAAATATATGTTTTAAGCTGCAGAGCCATCGCCAAGGCTCCCTGCGATTCTGCAGTCCTAACTACACACTTTTTAAAGTCTCCTCAATGGAGGCATGTACAAACTGATGGGTGGATGAAGGACAGGTGATTGGGGGGTGTGTCCCCACCTCACCTATGCCTGGTAAGAAATGAAAAAACAAAACCACAAAAAGAAACTGCAGCAATAGTTAAAATCAATGCAGACACCTGATTTAGACAATCGAGTCCCACAACTCACATGCTTCCATCCCTCATTATTTTGGAATAAAGGGGGGGGGTTTCAAATTTGGGACTTTAAATGAGGTAGTTAGTAAACCACCTCCATCCCTGGTTGTATAATAAAAAAGAAAGAGAGAGCGGGACTTTAAATGAAGCATGTGCAGGGATCAGATTACAATGGATAGGGGGAAAATAATAGATATGGAATAAGTTATTAATTTCAAGACTTTCAAATAATGCACCGTCCATGACTATATTGCATTATTAAAGAAATTTTGTAAACAATTATATATATACTTGACAGAAAAAGCTGGGGTATTTAATATAGAAAAAAGGGGTTTTTTTTTTTGGGGCTATAAATTAGATGACAAACTCAAATACAGGTGAAGCAATAAACATTTCTAACCAGGTTCCTCCTTACCATCCAATCAGCAAGCCAAGTACAACGGTCTAACTATACATATTAAAAGCAGAGGATTAGTCGCACACATTTGCAAATATATGTTTTAAGCTGCAGAGCCATCGCCAAGGCTCCCTGCGATTCTGCAGTCCTAACTACACACTTTTTAAAGTCTCCTCAATGGAGGCATGTACAAACTGATGGGTGGATGAAGGACAGGTGATTGGGGGGTGTGTCCCCACCTCACCTATGCCTGGTAAGAAATGAAAAAACAAAACCACAAAAAGAAACTGCAGCAATAGCTAAAATCAATGCAGACACCTGATTTAGACAATCGAGTCCCACAACTCACATGCTTCCATCCCTCATTATTTTGGAATAAAGGGGGGGGGTTTCAAATTTGGGACTTTAAATGAGGTAGTTAGTAAACCACCTCCATCCCTGGTTGTATAATAAAAAAGAAAGAGAGAGCGGGACTTTAAATGAAGCATGTGCAGGGATCAGATTACAATGGATAGGGGGAAAATAATAGATATGGAATAAGTTATTAATTTCAAGACTTTCAAATAATGCACCGTCCATGACTATATTGCATTATTAAAGAAATTTTGTAAACAATTATATATATACTTGACAGAAAAAGCTGGGGTATTTAATATAGAAAAAAGGGTTTTTTTTTTTTTTGGGGCTATAAATTAGATGACAAACTCAAATACAGGTGAAGCAATAAACATTTCTAACCAGGTTCCTCCTTACCATCCAATCAGCAAGCCAAGTACAACGGTCTAACTATACATATTAAAAGCAGAGGATTAGTCGCACACATTTGCAAATATATGTTTTAAGCTGCAGAGCCATCGCCAAGGCTCCCTGCGATTCTGCAGTCCTAACTACACACTTTTTAAAGTCTCCTCAATGGAGGCATGTACAAACTGATGGGTGGATGAAGGACAGGTGATTGGGGGGTGTGTCCCCACCTCACCTATGCCTGGTAAGAAATGAAAAAACAAAACCACACCTGTATTTGAGTTTGTCATCTAATTTATAGCCCCAAAAAAAAAAAAAACCCTTTTTTCTATATTAAATACCCCAGCTTTTTCTGTCAAGTATATATATAATTGTTTACAAAATTTCTTTAATAATGCAATATAGTCATGGACGGTGCATTATTTGAAAGTCTTGAAATTAATAACTTATTCCATATCTATTATTTTCCCCCTATCCATTGTAATCTGATCCCTGCACATATATAATAAGTAGTATCAAGAGATCTGTTTGGTATTGAGAAGAAATAACACAGTGTCAAGGTTATGTCACTAAGAGTTAACAAGGTTTTAAATATACCAGGATGATTTAAATAAGCGCTATGAATTTACCTTGTCATATAATGTAAATATTATCTGAACATTCAACCATCACTTATCTCTGATTGTAGAAGCATATCAATTATTTGTTTTATCACAAATTGTACCTGATTTTAGTTTTTGCACTATATCAGGGGTGGCGAACACGCGGCTCTCGAGCCGCATGCGGCTCCCGGCCAAAATGAATGCGGCTCTTTGCCTCTTATCATTTAGTTGTATACTGTGGCTCTTTGCCAAGTTTGGATTTTGTTATGCTGCTTCTGAGGAGGGACCTCTGAGGAGAGATCTCCAAGCGCGTAGTCCCGCCCCCAGGCTGCGTTATCACGTCTCCCATCCCTCGGAAACAACTGCACGGGCCAGAGAGCGTGGGGACCCGTGTGTCACATATTGTGTCACATCTTGCCGTTAGTTCTTAGTGTGGAGGACGCAGCACACCCTCACCATCACTGCAGGATTTTTACCCTCACTCAAAATGGCAAAATGCAAAGCTAAACGAAAATATGAAGATGAACACAGGACATTTTTGGAAGAATGGGAAGATGCTTTCTTCTTTATTGAACGGAATGGGAAAGCGCTGTGTTTAATATGCAATACTATGATATCACATTTCAAGGCTTCAAATCTTCAGCGTCATTTTAGCACTCTCCATGCTAATATTGACAAGGAATTACCCAAAGGTACTGAACTACGCAAGCAAAAATTGAGCACCTTGAAAAGCCAGGTAAAAAGACAGTCTCAAATGTTTCAGCAATTAACCAAGCATGGAGAAACTGTGACCCTTGCATCCTATAAAGTGGCGTGGAACATTGCCCGTTCTAAAAAAACATACAATGAGGGGGAGTTTCTAAAACAGTGTTTTGCGGATGTAATTGAAACCTTGGCTCCAGACAATAAAAAACTCAAAGATTCCATCAATGATCTCCAGCTGTCACGGCACACAGTTGAAACCAGAATAGCAGACATAAATAATGTGATTGAGTCAGATCTACATGCAGACTTGAACGCATGTGCTTATTTTAGTGTTGCATTAGACGAGTCATGCGACATACAAGACAAGCCACAGTTGGCAATATTTGCGCGAATGGTTTCTGAGGACTGCGTGATTAAAGAAGAGCTTCTCGACATTGTCGCATTAAAAGACAGAACTCGCGGTACTGACATAAAAGAGGCAATGACTGCCGTTTTTATAAAAGCGAATATGTCTTTTGAAAAACTCACCGCAATAGTCACGGATGGAGCACCGTCGATGATTGGCTCAGTAAATGGACTTGTGGGTCTTTGTAAAGGTGATGACGCCTTCCCTGAATTTTGGAACTTCCACTGCATCATCCATCGTGAGCAACTTGTGTCCAAAACACTGAATTTAGACCACGTTATGAAGCCTGTGATGGAGATTGTGAACTACATCCGTACGCACGCCCTTAATCACCGGCAATTCAAGAACCTCATTGCAGAACTTGACGCAGACTTGCCCGGTGACCTGCCACTGCACAGCGCAGTGAGATGGCTCTCAAGAGGCAAAGTAGTTTCGTGCTTTTTTGAGCTTTTGGAAACAGTAAAATTGTTTATGGCACAGAAGAACAAAACATATCCTCTGCTTTCAGACCCCGAGTGGCTTATGGATTTGGCATTTTTAGTGGACATGCTTTCACACTTGGATAAACTAAACATGGACCTGCAGGGGAAATTAAAAACTCTTCCTGAGCTGACACAAAGTGTATTCTCCTTTCTAAACAAGTTGAAGCTTTTTAAAGCACACATTCAAAACAGCAATCTATCCCCTTTTCCTTCTTTGCGCAGCACCCTGCAGAAGACCGGTGTTAAAACAGATATAGCTGGATACGTGAAACAACTTACACAACTGCAAGAGAAGTTTACTTTGCGGTTTGAGGACTTGGACCAAAAAAGACCACAGATCACTTTTCTCATCGACCTGTTTAATGCTGACACCGACTGCCTGAAAACCCCACTTGTTACTGATGAGGCAGCGAGTGAACTAGAAATGATTGAGCTACGCGAGGACGATAGACTGAAATCTCTTTTGAAGGAAGGCCATGTTACGTTTTGGAGAGCTGTGCCAACTAAAAAATACCCGTGTGTAAAAAGAGCCGCTCTCAAGCTGCTTTCTATGTTCTCGTCAACATACGTCTGTGAGAAGCTGTTTTCTACTTTGAAACACGTGAAATCAAAGCACCGGTCCATTCTGACCGACACTCATGTAAAGGAACTGCTCCGAGTGGCTACAACTGAATACAAACCTGATTTGCAGAAGATTACTGAAAACAAAAGATGCCAGAAATCCCACTGAGATTATCATCCCATCACTCCAACAAGGTAACAAAAAACACCTGACTGAGCATGTTATATTATGTGTTTAATATATTATTGTTCAAATTATATGCTTTTGTGTGAGTGTTTGTCTGTTTTGGCAGGTCACTGCGTGGTGTGGCTCTCTGACTCTCACAGTTTAAAATTTTGGCTCTTTTTGTCGAACTTGTTCGCCACCCCTGCACTATATCTTTAGTTAATAAATATATATTTTTTAAATATTCAGTTGTGTTGCTTGTCCTCAAAATAGCACGGATAAAAGAATTTTGATATCTTGTATTGTAGGAAAATTGTATATCTCCCAAAGCACAGATTTACATATTTCCATAAATACAATAATATTTTATAGTTCAGCATAAACGTACTTTTAGAAAAAGAAATGTGCGGAGGTCCCCGCAAATTCAATAACCAGACCCTTTAGGTCTGGTATGGATATTCAGGGGAACCCCGCCGTCAATTTAAAAAAAAAATTACGTGCGGTTCCCCCTAAATATCCATAACCAGACCCTTCAGGTCTGGTATGGATATTCAGGGGAACCCCGCCGTCAATTTAAAACAAAAATTACGTGCAGTTCCCCCTAAATATCCATAACCAGACCCGTTATCCGAGCACGTTGACCTGGCCGGCCGCAGAAAATAGGGGGGGACAGAGTGCGGCCCACCCCCTCTCCTGAACCGCACCAGGCCACATGCCCTCAACATGGGGAGGATGTCCCCATGTTGATGGGGACAAGGGTCTCATCCCCACAACCCTTGCCCGGTGGTTGTGGGGGTATGCGGGCGGGAGGCTTATCAGAATCTGGAAGACCCCTTTAACAAAGGGGACCCCCAGATCCTGACCCCCCCTGTGTGAAATGGTAATGGGGTACACTGTACCCCTACCATTTCATGAAGGAAGTGTAAAGTATTGTAAAAAAAAACACACTGACACCATTGAATAAAGTCCTTTATTAAAAAAAAAAAAAAAAAAAAAAAAAACTCCAGCGGTGAAAAATCCACTCGTTCCCGGCTTCCTGCGTTGTCCTGATCCTGCGACGGCTGCGGGTGATCTCCAGCGATGAGAAGATCCTGCGTCGGGTGATCTCCGCTCCGGCGATGAGAAGATCCATCCATCCGGCGCAGCAGCATCCCCGACCTCCTCTCAGAGCTGGACACAGCCCAGCAAATGACGCGCTGCAGCTGTGACATTTCTTAATTAGAGGAGGCAGGGCCACCCGTCACATGACCCCGCCCCCTCTGACGTACCCTCTGCTACGTCACTGGCGAAGCCCAAGAAGAGGGAATCCGGGCTTACCCAGTGACGTAGCAGAGGGTACGTCAGAGGGGGCGGGGTCACGTGACGGGTGGCTCTGCCTCCTCTATATAAGTAATGTCACAGCTGCAGCGCGTCATTCGCTGGGCTGTGTCTAGCGCTGAGAGGAGGTCGGGGATGCTGCTGCGCCGGATGGATGGATCTTCTCATCAATGGAGCGGAGATCACCCGACGCAGGATCTTCTCTTCGCTGGAGATCACCCGCAGCCGTCGCAGGATCAGGACAACGCAGGAAGACGGGAACGAGTGGATTTCTCACCGCTGGAGATTTTTTTTTTTTTTTTAATAAAGGACTTTATTCAATGGTGTCAGTGTGTTTTTTTACAATACTTTACACTTCCTTCGTGAAATGGTAGGGGTACAGTGTACCCCATTACCATTTCACACAGGGGGGGTCAGGATCTGGGGGTCCCCTTTGTTAAAGGGGTCTTCCAGATTCTGATAAACCTCCCGCCCGCATACCCCCACAACCACCGGGCAAGGGTTGTGGGGATGAGACCCTTGCCCCCATCAACATGGGGACATCCTCCCCATGTTGAGGGCATGTGGCCTGGTGCGGTTCAGGAGAGGGGGGGCCGCACTCTGTCCCCCCCTCTTTTCTGCGGCCGGCCAGGTCAACATGCTCGGATAACGGGTCTGGTTATGGATATTTAGGGGGAACCGCACGTCATTTTTGTTTTAAATTGACGGCGGGGTTCCCCTGAATATCCACCTCCGCACATTTTTTTTTCCCGAACTCCGATCCCGGACCCAAACTTTTTTCAATTATTCGGGTTCGGGTCCGGGTTCGGGAAAAACCCAAAGTCCGTACCTAACCCGAACTTTACAGTTCAGGTTCGCTCAACCCTATTAAAAACAAGAGAAATTAGTTAGCATTTACCTCAGAATGAAGGTCCAAATAAGCCCATAAAATTAAGTTCCGACAAGGTTAAATTCACCGGAATAGAGTATATAGTTGCAAATAAATTTACAGTTTTATTAACATCTGCCAAAGCTGCAAAAATAGTTTCAGGTGTTAAGATTAATTTTACCTTCATCATTTAGAGGTTAATTATTATTTTTGTGCATATAGGTTTCTATTATTGTGTGACTTTGGTAATTATTTAATGCATTATTCAGGGAATGAACATTTGTAATTCATTTGTATGTTTTTATAGAATGGCAATAAAGTCTAATTAGTCAGTTTATTATTATGTAGGCCTTTTACAGTTCTCATAGCATAGATTTTGCCTACATTGCTGTAGAAATGTTATGAGGTAGAAAATAAGCAAAGGCATCAAATCTCTTATTTGTCCATTACTGAATTAAAAATATATTGGTACTGCATAATATCTAATACATTTACTAAGTGCAAAGTGTTGTATTAGTCGCTAGGAGGCAGGCCAATTACAAAAATAACCCTGCATTTTGTTTTACACTACTGAATTTGCATGATAGACCCTCATGGCCTTTTATGTAAATGTGGTCTTAATTTTAACCTGTGTTCATCACAATAGGAAAAGTAGCTCAGCCACTGAACATCAGCCACAAGGTGCCTCTTACTGTCTTTACGGTGCCTCTCACCCCCCATTGAGCTGCTGGAGCCCTCTGAAATTTCTCTGAACTGTGACTTTCTGGAAGTCAGAATTTACATAAAGCAAGACATGCCACCACATTAGAGTCTGGGAACAGCAATAGGCCACTTATGGAATCAAGCACTGCATTGAGGTCAGCAAACGTGCAAGACCTATACCTGAAAGATGTATTTTTATGGGGTTCCAGGGTCACATAGTTGAGGCAAATACACTGTGATGCGTGTTGTACAGTGATCATGTTACTCTCCCTATTCAAATCAAAATCCTCTTCTGTTTTAGAAAAATGTACAAAAGGGGCACAACATCTGAGCCCTCTTTCTTGGGACGGCAGCCACCCAGCCCTGCTTATTGGTATGATGCAGGTTAGCTGTATATGTTTTGAGTATTTAGGATGGTGGGTGTAATGTCTCTAAATATATATGTATTTAGTTTTAGGTGGTCCAATTGGAATCCAGGAAATTTCTGGATGTCTCTGGGGAAGTGATAAAAGGGGCTGCTCAGGGTCTCTACTCCCTCTTGCGGGGACCAGACCTACAGTAGAAGATGCTCCCTCCCTGTCGCTGTATAATTTATGTGGTTGGAACCCCCCCGGAATCCATGGGGGATGTATTTCTTTGTTCAATAAAGATGGAGTAGCCCGTGTTCTGAAAACTGTGCAAAGGTTTGCTGTATATTTGATTTCATCTGAATATTGAATCAATATATTTATCTGTATGAATATTTTAAAACCAATACAATACTGCCGCCAATTTTTTCCAAATATTCTGTGTGTGTGTGTGTATTACTAAGCTATATGGTTGTATCCGTGGAACTAAGGTAATGGGCAAGGTGTGGCCTGCGGTCCCAAGGAAAGGTGCTTTTTTTCATTTAATGCATTATCAGCCTATTCGCAAGTTTGCAAAAAGCTACAAAAACTGAACTGCATATAATGTACTTGCTATGTCATGACAAGGAGCCAAGTAGCAAGTGATCGTTATTTATTTTTTGCTCTTTGCTTAAAAAACCTATTTCAGTTTAAAGCGGAGTTCCACCCAAAAGTGGAACTTCCGCTTAATCCACTCCTCGCCCCCTTACATGCCACATTTGGCATGTCATTTTTTTGGGGGGAGTGGGGGTTTCAGGAGGAGTGGGACTTCCTGTCCCACTTCCTCCTTCCGCCGAGGGGCTGCTAAGGCGAATAGTCATATCGCCTTTTGGCAGCCCCTCACTGTAGGCGATCGCCTGGGACACGTGACAGGTCCCAGGCGATCACCTGTCCAATCGGATGGCGCAGCGCTGCTCGCGTATGCACAGTGGGTGCCCGGCCGTGAAGCCGAAAGCTGTCACGGCCGGGTGCCCACACTTAGAATGAAGACGCCGTTACAAGGGGAAAGTCTCTGAACTCAACCCATCCCCAAAGAGGGAGCAGGAGATGAAACCTCTTAAGGACACCTTAAAGAGGAGTTTATGTAAAGCATTTCCCAACTCTGGTAGGTTACAGTCTGGTGGAAAACATAGTTTTGAGGCTTCTGTTGGGTCAAGAGAGGAGCAGTGGAGACGGGGGCCACCTCAGTTATGCTGTCAGCTCCACATCCCATCAGCAGCATCTGCATCATATGGTGGGGGATTATCTAGGGCAGTGGTTCTCAACCTTTCAAGTGCTGTGACCCCTTGATAAAATTTCCCAAGTTTTGGGGACCCCTAACAGTAAAATGATTTCCGTAGCGTAGGTTGTCAGCACCCAAAGCAAGACAAGTAATTTGCACCCCTAAACCACGGCCATTTAGCGCTCCCTGAAGTCACTTCCACTTGTACCATATTAAAACCTCATATGGTACATTTTTGGATTTACCACTCTTTCTCTTTGTTCTCCTTTCTTTCCCTTTTATCTCTCTCTATCCTAATTTCTTGTTTCCCCCCATCCCTCTCACTAGCCATATTTCTTGTTCTTTCTCATCCTTTGTCTTTGTTTCTCCACTCTTCCATGTATTCTCTATTTTTATTCCTTCTCTTACTCCTTGGGTGGGGGGTGATTGGGATCAGTGGCAGTGCTGGCGGGGGAGTTGGGATGAGTGGCAATGATGAGTGGGAGTTCTGTTCAGCCAACTTAGGTGCTCTTGATCAAGGTCATCTGCTGATCTGAGAACTGTAGTGGGGACTTTTAATGGGAACTATAATCACAGGTAGTGTTACTCACTGTGTCTCCGGCTTCACTGTGTCTCTGACTTTGTGGTGTCTCGTAGCAGTGACACCTCTACAGAAATCTGGAGATAGGGTCTCCACCAGCCCCTCCCACTTCACATTCCTCAACAGTCAGCTCACCTCTAGTCTCTGCCCCCCAGCCATGCCGTGAACTTAATGGGCGGCTGCAAAGAGGCTGAGTGGGTGGCCACAGGCTGCAGGGACAGCCCTGCTTTGTGACCGCAAAAAGGCTGGTAGAGAGGTGCAGGCTTCAGGAACAGCCCAGGACTTGGTGACCCCTGGAAAATCATCATTTGACCCCCGAGGGGGTCCCGACCCCCAGGCTGAGAACCACTGATCTAGGGGGAAAACAGAAATGGAGAGCTTTCCAGTTGATGACCCACTGGATTACTGGGTCATGAGAATAGACCACTGGGTGGGGGGTGATTGGGATCAGTGGCAGTGCTGGTGGGGGAGTTGGGATGAGTGGCAATGATGAGTGGGAGTTCTGTTCAGCCAACTTAGGTGCTCTTGATCAAGGTCATCTGCTGATCTGAGAACTGTAGTGGGGACTTTTAATGGGAACTATAATCACAGGTAATGTTACTCACTGTGTCTCCGGCTTCACTGTGTCTCTGACTTTGTGGTGTCTCGTAGCAGTGACACCTCTACAGAAATCTGGAGATAGGGTCTCCACCAGCCCCTCCCACTTCACATTCCTCAACAGTCAGCTCACCTCTAGTCTCTGCCCCCCAGCCATGCCGTGAACTTAATGGGCGGCTGCAAAGAGGCTGAGTGGGTGGCCACTGGCTGTAGGGACAGCCCTGCTTTGTGACCGCAAAAAGGCTGGTAGAGAGGTGCGGGCTTCAGGAACAGCCCAGGACTTGGTGACCCCTGGAAAAATCATCATTTGACCCCCGAGGGGGTCCCGACCCCCAGGCTGAGAACCACTGATCTAGGGGGAAAACAGACATGGAGAGCTTTCCAGTTGATGACCCACTGGATTACTGGGTCATGAGAATAGACCACTGGGCAGAATTTGCTCAGTATGCAATTGAGCTGCTGGGCTGCCATGCATCCAGTGTGCTTTCAGAACAGGCATTCAGTGCTGCCGGAGGTTTTGATAACAGAGCGCATCCATCCACAGACTCCGTGGACCAGCTGAAATTTTCTAAATTAATCAGTCCTGGATTAGCAGCAGCTATCAAGCCCCTGATGCCGATGTCGCTGATTAAGTGCTTTTTGGATTTAGAATCTCTGAAATAGTGTCTGAGCTGCCTAGCATTGTGGGTGTTGATTTCATCAGGAAGAAATTTTTTGGTGTAGGATTCATCATGGGCACATCTAACACCCAAGGACCAATTTTTTCACAGCTGTTTGATGGGTGCATATCATTTAAGGCCAATTCTTGCTTTCATCAAGAGTACCTTTATTAGGTTACTGTGTGAAGGCACCACTGACACCCAAAGAACATTTTTTCTGCACCTGCTTGACAAGTGCATATTATTACAATTTTTGACAGCAAGGACAATTCTTGCTTTCATCAAGAGTAGAAATGTGGATTTGGGTTTGCTACCGTAAGTTTATGGCGAATCCTATGGGTTCAAGATTCAGGATCTCAGTAAATTTTTGTGCAGGTTTGCCCAACAGTTTTTTGTTAACCATGATATACTGCATCATCTTTGAACTACGGCAGTAGGCTTAGAAGAACCAGAAAAATGGGTTTTGGATAAACCAGTTCCCTCACTATAAAAGCTGGGGCACTGAGAACCCACAGTGTGAAGGTGAATTGGAAAGGGGGGTATATTGTTTTTTATTTTATGTTGATAGGACTTATCACAGACAAATGTGCACTGCCATATGCTTACTGCCCATGAAAAGTGTTTCATAACACTGCCAGCTTTAAGTAAGCCCTTCTAAATATATTATTGGACATATTTGTGTATCAATAATGCCCTGTTTGTATTGGTACATGTTCCCCATACCAATTCTCAGATTAGCATGCCTTTTTGTCATTAGTTAGTTCTAAAAATGGCAACATGGCAACAATATTGACTTCTCCCCATAGACTTCAGTTTGTGTGTGTAGTAGGTTTTCAATGTTCACTGCTCACAACTTGTGGTCATAGAAATTTTCCTTATGGAATTACTGTGCAGTAGCATGTATACTAAAATGCCTAAGCAGCACTCCGATAATTGTACCTTTGTCTATAATTCCTTTTGAAAAAATAAATATATATACCCACAAAACAAACATAAACAAACAGTTTCAATCAGGTTTCCGTCCGGGTCACGGAACAGAAACGGCGCTGCTTAAAATATGGGATGATGCCCTAGAGGCCGCAGACGAAGGAGAATCTTGTCTCCTGATCCTGCTGGACCTAAGCACGGCTTTTGACACGGTAGACCACAGACTACTGCTGGCCAGGCTAGCTGAAGTAGCCAGAGTCGCGGAAGGTGATCTATCTTGGTTCTCCTCCTTCTTGGAAAACCGATCACAAACAGTGAAACTGGGATCGTTCACTTCTGAAAAACGTACGGTATCATGTGGAGTCCCTCAGGGATCTCCCCTGTTGCCCGTACTGTTCAATATCTATCTCCGCCCTCTCTTTGAAATCATCAGTAACCAGAAGCTACTGTACCACTCCTATGCAGACGACACTCAACTGTATTTCCGCATTTGCAACAAAGAGGATCATTCTCTTAGACTAGAGAAATCCCTCTCTCTAATAGATAACTGGATGACATCCAGTTATCTTAAACTCAACGGTTCCAAAACAGAACTCCTCCTGTTTCACGCAAACCGGAAAAGTCACCCCGCGTCTACTTGGACACCCCACCCATTCTGGGGAAAACTATCACCCCGAGCTCCAAAGTCAAAAGTCTTGGAGTCTTTTTCGACTCCTGCATGACAATGGACGCACAAATAGGGTCAGTAGTCAGCGGATCCAATTATCTGCTGCGCCTACTACGCAGACTGATCCCCTTTATTCCCAAAGAGTACATTGCAGTCGTGGTGGGAACAATCAATCATCAATTCCAGACATGACTATGCAAATGCCCTCTACCTAGGACTCCCCAAATACCAAATCACTCGTCTGCAAGCCGTTCAAAATACGGCCGCTTGATTAGTGACCGGGAAAAAAACATGGGAATCAATCTCACCTTCGTTGAGATCCCTTCATTGGTTACCAGTAAAAGATAGAATCACTTTCAAGGCACTTTGCCTAACGCATAAGTGTATTTAAGGAAACTCCCCCCAATATCTATGCGAAAAAATAAAAGCCCATAACCCAAATCGCATTCTGCGATCCTCAAATCAAAACCTACTCCAAATACCCAGAGCCAGATATAAGTCCAAAGGAGATCTAAGATTTGCAGTCCAGGGACCTCGGCTGTGGAATGCGTTGCCAACTATTATCCGACTGGAGTCGGACTACTTGGCCTTCAGGAGAAAGATTAAAACCCATCTCTTCTGAGGCGATTCAGTTCGCATGTGTTGCGCTCTACAAGTTTTTCACTCACTCACTCTAAAGCAAACCTTTTCTTTCTCTCACAAAGCAAAACTTCCCATCAGTAGCTCTTTCTGGTTTTGGCTTCCTGAGTCCCAGGAATCTGGACCGGAACCAACCCTGCCAAGCATAGGCGTGCGCAGCCTATTACATTAGGGTGTGCACCCCAAAGCTCAAACACACATGCATGTGTGTGTGTATATATATATATATATACACATGCACGCTTTTAGAAATAAATTGGTACACATGCACAGGTTTTTTTGTTCAGTCCATTCTCATTATTAGAGTCAAAGATAATTTCTTGTCCTCAAGCTGGGGGCTGGATTCCAGCTCCTCCTGCTCTCCAGCCATTGCCGAAAAATGCATGAACTCCAAAAGTAGTGAGGGTATCACCCCCAATGAATGTGTCACAGTGCCCCAAGGGGTATCAACTTTAACCACAGAAGTCTAGTAGTCATGTGTGTCCCTATGTATGCATTTGTGCATTCCTGACATGATACAGTACACACCTCCGGTTCAAAAAGAGAAATGCTTTTTTTCAAATCAGCATTATCACATTGCATTGGTTCATCATTTAGGAAACAGTTTTCAGCAATATGACCTAACGCATGGCAACGATATCATTTTATGTGTTCTGTACCTAGTCCTCTAAATGGCCTCAGAGACCTTCCAGACCTGTTTGGCCAGTCTCCAGGTCCTGAGCTCATAGTGACATTATCTGTAGCAACAGTCTTGTAATTTTTCCCCCGAGCCCTTGAACCCTGAAACAGTCTTACCCAGGGGCGGGCTGGGCCGGGTGGCAGGCTGGAGATCTCCCCCCAGGCCGTCTACCTTATCATTAAAACGGCTGCGGCGCTGCTTCAGCCTGTGTTACTTTTTTCCAGTCTGTGCAGTGCGGCGGCCAGCTTGCTGCAGCGGTACTTGCATGTGCAGTATTGTGTATGGGCGGCACGTGCTTGGCGGGGGGGTGGTAGTGCGGATCGGCTTACACCTCCATAAGTGGCCTGTGACTGACTTGCTGCATGTAATTGGACTGGCAGAGGTGGAGTCTAAAGCTCTGCCCATCCTCCTCCGTGCAGATTTTCTTCACTGCATCGTCTCTTGGGGAGGGGTCTGTCTGATGACAGGAGGAGGAGGAGGAGAGAGAGAAGCATGAAGCAAACCCCCTGGCAAGGAAGGACAGCAGGTAAAATGTAATAAATTGCTTATTTTGATATACAGATCATGATTTTGCAATAAAGTGATCCATGCTGCAAATTTATTAAACAGTCTCCCTTCGGTGAAAGTTGATGTTCTGCAAACTTTGCAGGACATGAACTTTCACTGAAGTTGGAAACTGTTTAATGAGTTCGCAGCACTGATCACTTTATTGCAAAATCATGATTTGTATATTAATGAACTTTCAATGAATGTGGTCTGTTTAATGAGTTTGCATTGATTTCAGCATGTGCAAAGTGTTCCATGCATGCTGAAATCAATGCAAACTCATTAAGGAGGTTGAGGCTGCACTCATTGCCACTGATTAGGCGGCACTCTAAGGCTACTTTCACACTGAGGCATCAGCGGTAAAGCGCCACTATTTTTAGCAGCGCTTTACTGTTGTTTTTGCAGCAATATTCAGCCGCTAGCAGGGCACTTTTAACCCACGCTAGCTGCTGAAAAAGGGTTAAAACCGCCCGCTCCTACAGCACCTCAAAGATGCGGCTTGCAGGACTTTTTTTTTTTTACCTGCCAGCACACCGCTCCAGTGTGAAAGCCTTCGAGCTTTCACACTGGAGTGAAAGGAGAGGCACTTTCAGGGCACTTTGCAGGTGCTATTTTTAGCGCTATAGCACCTGCAAAGCGCCTCAGTATGAAAGTAGCCTTAAGCTGCACTGATAAGGCAGCATTGATATGCTACACTGATGGGCACTAATGAGGCCGCACTGATGGCCACTGATAAGCTGCACTGATAAGCTGCACTGGTGAAGCTGCATTGATAGGCAATGGTAAGGGCTGCATTGTTGGGAACTGATGAGGCTGTGCTGATGGGTACTGGTGAGACTGCACTGATGGGCACTGGTGAGGATGCATTGATCAGCACTGGTGAGGCTGCATTGATGGGCACTGGTGAGACTGCACTGATGGGCACTGGCAAGGCTGCACTGATGGGCACTGGCGAGGCTGCACTGATGAGCACTGGTGAGGCTGCATTGATGAGCACTGGTGAGGCTGCATTGATGAACACTGGTGAGGCTGCATTGATGGGCACTGGTGAGGCTGCATTGATGGGCATTGGTGAGGCTGCTATGATGGGCATTGTTGAGGCTGCGCTGATGAGCACCGGTGAGGCTGTGTTGATGGGCACTGATCAGTCCGCACTGATGGGCACTGTCTGCACTTGTGAGGCTGCATTGATGGGCTCTGATCAGTCCGCACTGATGGGAACTGTCTGCACTGGTGAGGCTGCACTGATGGGCACTGATGAGGCTGCACTGATAGGCACTGTCTGCACTGGTGAGGCTGCACTGATGGGCACTGATGAGGCTGCACTGATAGGCACTGTCTGCACTGGTGAGGCTGCATTGATGGGCACTGATCAGGCTGCCCTGATGGGCAGCCTGATCACCCACACACAGAGGGTATTTAGTTGTATGGGGCTGCAATGTGGGCTACATGGGCCAACATTTTCCATTTTCATTTTTCTCTTTAGATAATATAATTTACCCTCTTAAATGAGAGAGAAGACATGTCTGAGAGAGCAGCACTGCAGCCTACGTTGAGTGAGATGAGCAGGCAGCTGAGCTTACCTCTCTCCACTACACTCCCGAAGTCTTTGAACAAGAGACAAGCAGAGATGCAGCTTGGAAGTTCTCATAATAACCCCCTCAAAGAGGTCGTGCACAGTGCAAGGACCTACCAAGGGGAGACAGAACCTGACACCCCCAGCTGACCCCCCACATCCCATGGGTACTGATCAGGCTGCACTGATGGGCACTGTCTGCACTTGTGGGCACTAATCAGGCTGTGTTGATGGGCGCTGATGAGGCTTCACTGATGGGCACTGTCTGCACTGGTGAGGCTACATTGATAGGCACTGATCAGGCTGAGTTAATGGGCACTGATCAGGCTGCATTGATGGTTTAATGGGCCACTTGACTGGACTTGCCCCCCAGGCTTAAGGCTGCCAGCCCCCCCCTGCAAGACGGATCCTCTGGGTGTTTTTTCACTCCTAACAACATTGGGGTGGGCAGCAGGGTCCTCAGCAGCAGTATATCTCTCCACCAGGTCCACCAGCTGGTTTGTAGTTTTAGGGTCCCCATGGCTGACCCACTTCCTCAAAGTGGCAGGGAGCACACGCAAATAACGGTCCATGACTCACACGCTTCACAATCTTATGGCCTGCCAAAGTCTCTGGCTGCAACCACTTCTTTGTGAGGTATATCAAGTCAAACATCTGGGAGTTGCATATGCACACTCCTAAAAATTGTAGACAGCCTTTCCAGAAGAGTTGGAGCTGTTATAGCTGCAAAGGGTGGGCCAACTCAATATTGAACCCTACGGACCAAAACTGGGATGCCATTTAAGTTTATGTAAAGGCAGGTGTCCCAATACGTATGGTATTATCGTATATATATATATATATATATATATATATATATATATATATATACACACACACATGCAGCGCTACAACTATGATCATGCATTAAGCAAAAAAGTGCAGTGCCTCAAAAATAAAATTATTATAGACAAAGTGAAATTCCAAAATAAACAATAATATCAGACCCAAATGATGGATAATATAAAACTCGTGTCACATCTCCAGTGAGTCACACCACTCCTCCTCCACCACAGTGTTTCTCTTAAGATATGCTTTAAACCTAAAGGAATGACCTGCCCATTACAGAGGTCATGTAAAGCCTTTTGTATTGTTTATTCCCCCTTCCTGGGGTGTAGGTGTCCCAGATAGTGTCCACTTCCTCACAATCACTCAAAACAAGCAGAGACAGACCACATTTTTTTCTGTTTTAAAACCACATTTGTTAAAAACCATTAAAAACAGCCTCACATTAAACAGTGCACCATCTCCTAAGTGCACGTACATAAACCGCAATGTCAATTAAACACCTCCATTTGGCATACAGCATAAATCAGCCTTTAATACCTGTAATTCAAGTTGCTTCCTGGTCTGTGCTCACATATAAGTGTAAAACTATAACTGTAAAAACCTACGTACTGGTCAGTTAAAAGTATAAAGATCAAAGAGTCATGGGATCACAGGCATCATGCAAACCATACATCATACATAGAGAAATGAAACAACCCACCATAGTGATTTAACAATAGTAACTTTATTTAAATTTCCATATTAACATTTGTCACAAAATGTATTTAATCGTTTTGGAATGGTATTGGCCATGGCCTGATTCATTGTTTTTTTACCATAACTTATCACATCATCTTTTGCATATAAAACCAATTCTCACCGAAATTTCTCACAAATTACCATATTTAGCCCAGCCACTTAAACTCGAGCTGATTCCGTATTTTAATCAACCTTTACTTAAACCTCCCAACCGACAGGAGGGCTAACAACAGCCCTCCTGTCCCCAACCCCCAGACCGCGGCCATCTCTATGCATGTTTGCATGTCCGAATTAAAAATATCCAATCCTATTTCTGATACATGTATACCAGCATTCCTACATAAGCCTTGTATTCCCCCTTCCAATTCGATATGACAGAAGGATATGCCTAACTCCGGAGTAAGACATTATCCAAAGCTCTATTCACTGCTCTATATCAAGTGGTTTGAATACCAGTGAATCTAACCAGCATAATCGTGGTATTATTTCTGAAAAAAAACAGAACTGCTTTGGGTGAAACTAGTTTCAAAAATCTCAATGTATCCTTCATATCCTTCATCTCAGAGATCAGATAAAATGTCTTCTTTTTACCAATGTCATTACCACCAATGTGCAGAATCATAATATCAGGTGCATTATACACAGCATACAATCTACCTAGCTCAAACACTCAGGCCCCATACACACGAGAGGATTTATCCGCAGATACGGTCCAGCGGACCGTTTCCACGGATAAATCCTCTCAAAGATTTCCGCTGATTTCGATGGGATGGAGTGTACACACCATCGCATTGAAATCCGCACGGAAATCCTCTGCCGATGACGTGTCGCGCCGTCGCCGCGATTATGACGCGGCGACGGGCGCGACGCTGTCATATAAGGAATTCCACGCATGCGTCAATTCATTACGACGCGTGCGGGGAATCCCTTTGGACGAATGGATCCGGTAAGTCTGTACAGACGAGCGGATCCATCCGTTGGAATGGATTCCAGCAGATGGATATGTTGTGCAGCACAGCAAATATCCGATCTGCTGGAATCCATCCCAGAGGAGATTTCTCCGTGGAAACAGATCCGCTGGCGTGTACACACCATAGGATCTATCCGCAGAAACCCATTTGCTGGGATTTATCTGCGGATGGATTCTATCGTGTGTACGGGGCCTCAATCTTCCCATAGCATACCCCTTCGTCCATACCACTGTACTTGAAAAACTACAGGATCCAGGCCCAGATTTTTAGAATAAACTCTACCTGCCGCTCGCTTTTGTGCCCAAAACACAAAGGAATGGCCTATAATCCAAATCGTATGGTGTGAACCTGAAACAAAACAACCAGTTAATAAGGACGAATATACAATTTAAAAGCTTCTAACTGCTATCGTCCTATCTTCTTAATGGTGCTTTGCTTAGCCTAACGTGAGAATTTGGATTTTTTAAACCTGAAATTGAAGCATACAGCCTTCTAGAAAAAAAACCTACCCATTGGCAAAACCCTAGTGGCAAAAGCTAATTGCCCTAATAGGGATTGCATTTATTTCAAATTCACCTTCTTTTTTTTTAGTAAATTACTTCAAAAGCTGGGCTAGCCTAACTACCTTTTCTCTAGGTAACCTGAATTCCATAGCTGCTGTGTCCAAAGTGATTCCCAGAAATTCTATACATGTTGAAGGAGGAATCGTTTTTTCCTCCGCCAAAGGAACCCCAAAAAAATTACATACAGACTGAAAAGCTGACAAAACTTGACCACAAACCTCGGAACCATCAGGACCTATAAACAAAAAATCATCAGCCATGTCCCCACATATGCAGCCATGTCCCCCACAGATGCAGCCATGTCCCCCACATATGCAGCCATGTCCCCCACATATGCAGCCATGTCCTCCACAGATGCAGCCATGTCCCCCACAGATGCAGCCATGTCCCCCACAGATGCAGCCATGTCCCCCACATATACAGCCATGTCCCCCACAGATGCAGCCATGTCCCCCACATATACAGCCATGTCCCCCACATATGCAGCAATGTCTCCCACAGATGCAGCCATGTCCCCCACATATGCAGCCATGTCCCCCATATATGCAGCCATGTCCCCCCACATATGCAGCCATGTCTCCCCATACCTAGATGCCGCCGCCTAGTTAATCAGCATGCAGGGAACATTACAGCTTTCATTTGAATAGCTGTCTGTTTCCCGCCGTGCCACGTATAGACACTCCCCCTTGCTCGGGATTGGACGGGTGATCTGCACTTTGATGGACAGATCACCCGTCCAATCCCGAGCAAGGGGGAGTGTCTATACGCGGCTCGGCGGGGAACAGACAGCTATTCAAATGAAAGCTGTAATGTTCCCCGCACGCTGATTAACTAGGCGGTGGGGTCATTGAGGTATGCGGCGGCGACGGTGGCGGTGGGGGGGTAGTATCGGATCTGGCATCAGGGTCATTTACGGGAGTACAAGTACTCCCGCAAATGCTCAGTATCGGTCCCTATACCGATACTGGTATCGGTATCGGGGCAACCCTACTTACCACCCATTCCAGAAACGTTGAAAATGCCTCAAAGTAAAAACATGAGATCGAGCAACCCATCGGTAATGCTTTGTCAAAATAAAATTGCTGTTCTAAACAAATACCCAGAGAGTTAAAACAATCGGGATGAAGGGGCAAAAGCTGAAACGCAGCCTTAACATCAGCTTTTGCTAATAAAGCGTTTTTTCCCAGCGGACGAATTTTGTCCACTGCTGAATCAAATGATGCATATGAAACCGATACTGAATCAATGTCAATTTGATCATTCAATGAAATACCAAATGGAAATGATAAGTGGTGGATGAGCCGAAATTCATTCGGCTCTTTTTTAGGAACCAAGCGGACCTTCCATTCTACCAGCCTCCACCTCCTTCAACAATTTATTCTTTACCAACTGAGGTGCTTCTAATACTGACTTAATTTTTTTTTACTATAGAGCAACCAAAACCATAAAAGCTGGGTAATTGAAAACCCACTGAAAAACCTTCAATTAGCAGAGATGCCATCTGCTGATTTGGGTATGCTTGCAACCATGGCAGCATTATTGAAAGAATCACTGGAGTAGCTGCCCTTTGGAAAATTGTCCCTGGGCTGTGCTTGAAGCTTGTGAAAAAATTTGGAAATTGGGTGGTTCCCAGAACAAAAAAGCACATTAATGCCTGTATTTACAAGCATTCATCAATTTAAACTGTGAATCATTAAATGCAAAGCATAACCCTTTTTTATGATTAGTAGTTGCTGGGGGCGCGACCAATGCGGCAGGGCGCGAGAATGGCTGCCTTTGAGGGAAAAATAAATTTACCCAACATCCTTTGAACCCCATTGCAAGGATGGTTGCACAGCCAACTTCTGACGGAATGCCTCATCATACATTAACCAAGACATGCCACTAATGCTTCTATATGCTTTTAGTATTATGTCATAATGTTGAAATAGTAAACAGCTTATGCTGGGAAATTTCTCACATAGCACGCTAGCATAAATTGAAAAAGCCTGCAACCAGCTATAAAATTATTTAATCAAAGGCCTGCGCCTGTCAACCCCAGCTTTCTCCTCCTTAAGAGATGGAGTAGACTGCTCCGAGGAAGCCGAGCCCCGAGAGTTGCGCCCACGACCTCCGCTCGTTCCGACTGCGCATGTGCGCTGACTTCTAGATGGGGACGCCGCCGCCATCTCCCTGGCACTGTGAAGCACAGGCGGGGCCGACCCCGCACTCCTCCCTGTGGAACGCTGTCTCTTGCTCGGCCTCCGAACCTCTCCCTCCTCAAGAGAAATGCCTTCAGGAATTCCTGTAGCCATACACTTCCCACCGTCCACTGGCTGACATGCCTGCTGCATCTGCTCACTCAGATTGTCGGCACCTGGAATCACTCCGGAATCTGTGCTGGCGTCTCCACAGGTATGGGTAGCTGATAATGAAAGGCATTGTTTTATCCAGTCCTCACTACCTTCTTCCTCAGCCTTTTCCAGCAGTTGTTTTAGCAGGTTTTCCATTCTGCAGACACTGACGTGGAGTCCTCCTGTAATCTTCAGACCGGAACTGGTACTGACCCAAACTCCATTGACCTTTAAATAGGCCGGTACCAGCTTCTAGCATGTTCTCCTAAAATAATCTGACCCCTTTATCCAATCCCTGCAAACCTTGAGCACCCTTCCAGCATCTTCTAGATCAATCAATCCTAACAATTCACCTGAAACTCACCTTTCTCCTGTCCTTATCTTACCTCATGAACTAATAACCCCAGTACCACCTGACCCTTCTTAAGCAATCCTGAATCTACTATACCTGTAACCTTAACCTATCCCTAATGCCATTATCCCATGAGGAAAGGGGGGCCTAAACGGCTCCCCCCTTTTAATTCCCATTCAAATATAGCAATATGGCCATTTTTGAGTGTCTCATCTACAACAAGAAGGGAAAGTGTCAGCTTTGGGCAAACTCAGTGTGGGGAAACCTGCAACCCTTGCTATTCCAACTGTTGAAACTGCTCTACCGCTAGTTCTGTCAATTTTATCTTATCAAATAATTTAATTCCCTATTGAGTCTACAAATAATTGTCCTTTTATGCTTCTTTGATGATACCCAGCTGAGACCTCCGCATATATTGAATTAACACAAATAATAACATCTGATTTAGGGAAATATTTCTTTTGGCTGCTTAGACAAGAAAAAATTGAGAAAAACAAGCCTTGCGGCATACGTCAAACTCATAAACTGGCTTCTATTATTTTCATATAATTATCAAACCATAAGTCTTTGGTATTTACAGCCTCAGGAGACATCTCTTTCATTTTGGCAATTGTTTACCTATCATCCCACCCATGTGTGAATGATTAGTTCTAATGACATGATGTATAATCCTGCATACCAAAGATCGACTCTTATAAAAGATGAACAGAATGGTTGCCAGGTTTACACAAATGGAATCTTATCATCAGCCATATAAATAAGACAAAGCTGAATTACTGTGTAGTCAAGCAGAGGAAGCAAAAAAATGGGCATTTTTGTGTCCGGAAAAAAAATGACACACATTAAAAATTAAATAGGAAAGATCAGAATGTATTTTGAAGGATTGTCCATCTGCTATATTTTGTGGCATTTGTATCTTTTTACTCTAGGGACGCAGTTAAAAATTGATGGCAGGACAGTGAAAAATGTCCAGGCTATAGCAATCTCTCTGTTTTCATTCAATTCTTGGCGGGACTTAGGCAACAGAAGGTGGGGAAGAGAAGCAAACTAGAATTGGTGTATCCCTAGGAGATCTTCTGAAACATACTTTTGATTATTTTATGTCACAACAAACCCATCCACCATTAAAATATGAGGAAAAGCACTGATGAGGAGAAGCTCGCCATTAACAAGGAAGTCGCACCAAGAAATCTTTTCCAACTAGAAGACTTGTTTAGGCTCCTGAAATGATGGGTGAGATTTGATGGATGAAAAGACAATATTAAAATGTCGCCTGGTATCAGGAAGCAAATTGAGAGTAATCACCAGAATTTATTGGCCATCGAATAGCAGCCTGCTTTTTGGCAAGGAAAGGAGGCTTCTAGTAAATCAAAACATCAAAGAGGAGCAAGGTGTTACTGCTGTGTGACTGTCACATAAAAATGCTCTTACACTCTTTATAGTAGCAGCTATAACAGTAATGCCTGGAGAATAAAATAATGGGACTGAAAATGAAACATAAAGAGAAAGAGGTCTAAAAATGTCTGTTCTGTTTTTCTCATATTAAACAATATAAATCGATGTCAGCTTTGTTAATCCATTAAATGGTTGCATATGCTTCTGCGAACAAAGAAATCAGCAAACAATAAACCCTAAAAGTTATGTTATATTATTTTATAAGTTGTCTGTGGGCATTAACACAGTGATATTTCCAATAAGTTATGTTTTGTTAGTTTCAGTTTTGTGTAGCCTTTCCTTTTGTGTTATGTCCAATAATTTATTGGATTGCTAGCACTTACATTGTAATTTGAAAACATCTATAATTTTTATATACTTTGAAATTATTAAGGAGCTAATTTAGCAAATAGGTATTATTTATCTGAACCCGCTTTCTCTTAAAGCTGAACTTAATTTATAATTAAATGTACTATTGTGGAGTTACCTTTATCTGACTTGGCATCAGCTTATTGTAATCTACTACTGAACTCAGAGAGAGGAGGGAGAATCATCACAAAGAGTATATCAGGTGTGCTGAGAGAGGAAGAGAGCAGTGTGACAGAGAGATGAACTCATCTGTGTGCTTCTTCTTCTTCTTCTTCTTCTTCTTCTTCTTCTTCTTCTTCTTCTTCTTCTTCTTCTTCTTCTTCTTCTTCTTCTTCTTCGGAGGAGGAGGAGGAGGAGGAGGAGGAGGAGGAGGAGGAGACCTGTAAGTCAAAGTGAATCTGCAACAGTGAACAATCAGGTTGTCCCCCATTGCCAAGTTGGTTGCGTTTTGTGGCAGAGCTGTTTAGATCTTAGGACTGGATGAACTGAAATTCAAATCCTTTTGACAAGTAAAGAAGCTCAAAAACATATATTTCTTCTGTATATCTCTATTAGCCTGGGGTCCAACTTTAAAGTTAAACTCAGATTTTGTTTAATAAAACAGATATATAAGTTGTTTTTTTGTGCAAATTATACGGATTAATAAATGGGGAAGATCTCCGTGCTATGGGGGTAAATCAACTTAGTGAATAACCCAATCTACAACTGTGATTGTAAAAAGTCGGAAGTGACTGAACACTTCGGGGCGTGGTTACGCGGCAACAGCTGAAGGCATCAGGAAGTAAGGAAGGAGGACAGATGTGAACACAGAGACGTGTATAATTACCCTAAACTTCTAGAGGTGGTGGGACAACCAAGCCTATCACTAGATACACCTGATACCACAGTGCAATGCTACATTGTATGCAAGTTTATATCTTGTACCATATGAGTAGTTTTGCATCATGTTTTTTTTTTTATTCCAGATTATTTTGGTTAGTGTACATACCATTGGAGGCTATTTTTGTTTTTCTTTCCTGTGCCAATGACTGGTATTCATTGTTATGGAGATATATAGATAGGAGCATCCTCTGATCCTGACAACAGGACATCTGTTTTGCTTTTTTGCCACCCACGCAAGCAAAGGCCATTGATTTTGGTAAGTGTGCACTCTATTGGGGAGAGGAATCACTAACACACGTGAGGAGGTGTGTGACAGAGTTTAACTACATACCGGTAATTGAAGATTTAGAAACTTCTTTTCACTTCTTAGTGGACTATTGTTTTATTGATACACATTTTTTCCTTTCCATATTTTCATCACTTTTATATGAGGAATATGTTGTTTTTGTTAAAAAAAATCTTTGAATATATGTTCATATTTGTATGTTAATTAACATTTAACCACTTCCCGCCCAATCAATAGGAGATTGACGTCCGGGAAGTGGTTCTGAAATCCTGACTGGACGTCTATGGACGTCCTGCAGGATTTCATGCCGCGCGCACCCGTGGAGGCTCTTTACCACGTGATCAGCCGTGTCCAATCACGGCTGATTACGATGTAAACAGAAAAAGCCGTTGATGGCTCTTCCTCACTCGCGTCTGACAGACGCGAGTAGAGGAGAGCCGATCGGTGGCTCTCCTGACAGGGGGGGGTTTGCGCTGATTGTTTATCAGCGCAGCCCCCCCTCGGATCGCCACACTGGACCACCAGGGAAGCCCACACTGGACCACCAGGGAAGGGCAAAAAAGGGGCAATAAAAAAAAGATGCCAATCAGTGCCCACAAATGGGCACTGACTGGCAACATGGATACATCAGTGCCACCCCACAGTGTCCATCAGTGCCACCCCACAGTGCCCATCCATGCCCAGTGCCCACCTATCAGTGCCCATCTGTGCCACCCATAAGTACCCATCAGTGCCACCCATAAGTGCCGCCCATGAGTGCCCAGTGCTGCCTATGAGTGCCCATGAGTGCCGCCCATGAGTGCCCATCAGTGCCACCCATGAGTGCCCATGAGTGCTGCCCATGAGTGCCCATCAGTGCCGCATACCAGTGACGCCAATCAGTGTCACCTCATCGGTGCCCATCAGTACTACCACATTGATGTCCATCAGTGCCATCTCATCGGTGCCCATCAGTGCCGCCATATCAGTGCCCGTAATTGAAAGAGAAAACTTACTTATTTACAAAACAATTAACAGAAAAAAATAAAAACTTAATTTTTTTCAAAATTTTCAGTCTTTTTTTAGTTGTTGCGCAAAAAAAAATCGCAGAGGTGATCAAATACCACCAAAAGAAAGCTCTATTTGTGGGGGAAAAAGGGACACCAATTTTGTTTGGGTACAGTGTAGCATGACCGCGCAATTGCCATTCAAAGTGCGACAGCGCTGAAAGCTGAAAATTGGCTTGGGCGGGAAGGTGCGTAAGTGCCTGGTATGGAAGTGGTTAAGCACAGCGCTACCGTTTGAGGTGCTTTCTCTCACTTTAAACACTTTGGATATAAACTATACAGATTGTTCACACCGTTAGCCATTAGGTCTTAGAATGATGCCTCCAACATTTTACAAGGTTCTGTGAAAATCATCTGCCAAACAGCAACTAGCCAATCATATGTAACTCTAGTCATATGAGTTGACCCCCAAGTGGCCTAACAGATGTACGATCCAAATGCCCCAACCCACTTACTGTCATGTACAGCTCCCAGACACAACCAGTTTCAAGATAGGATCCATGGCTTGCAGTGGTGAAAGGAATATGGGTGCCAATCTGTTCGCTTTATGAGCTGAGCATTCATTGGAAAAGGGGTGAATGATATAGGATGCCCAAAACCACAACTTCAACATCTTTAAGCACATCCCAAATCTTTATATTTACAATAACATGGTGCTACAATCTCTCGTTTCTATATACAAATAATGACAATATACTGTATATGAACAACTATAATACTAATATGCTACTAAATAACTAAATAATGTGTCATTCCATTTCATATAATCATATTTACAGTATGTGTATGTGTGTATATATATATATATATATATATATATATTTTTTTTTTTTTTTTTTTTAAAGGTAGAGCCTTCTTTATAAAAAAGAGGAAGGGGGCTGATGGATGAATACATTTCTACCTGCCAAACCAGCAAAATAACAATACAAAAAAGAGCCCTCAACATACATTAGCATTGCATCGGCTAATTGATATAAGAAGATATAGAAATCTTTATGTAAAAGATATATACAACAAAAACAATATGAAAAAAATAAGGAAAAAGGAGAAATGGTTGCCTGATACAAAAAGACGGTTGTTAAAAAACAAACAAAAAAACATAAAATGTAAATAGGTTATACTTTCTCTTACTTTTTTTCATGTTTTGTGTACCTTCACATTTCTCTTTTATTTGTCCTCTTGGGCTGTAGGCACAGTGCCTACACTTACCTAATGGGAAGCCCAGCTCTGCACTGTTGGGTTAATTCTCCTTCACTTACAGAACACATGCAGGGAGCCAGTCGAAGAGTAAACAGTGTAGTGTAGCTGATATACATTTATTACAGCAATTTTACATATCAGAATCTTCTAGGGTAAGTAGACATTATTTCTTATTGTGGGAAACAGAGCTTGCAATCAAACTGCAATGTAAAAAAAAGACACATTTATGATCACTACATAGATCATTTAATGGCTTGGCCTATTTAAATACTATATTACGCACAGATTTGTCATAAATATGTCAGACATCTAGCAATATCTGCCAGAATAAGGGAATGACATTTTAGGTTTCTAGATTTGCTCTCATAGATTTGTTATACTTTCTTAAATGCATAGATATTAGTTCCACATTTGAAAATATGTGTTCCAATGAAAATGTTTCACTGTAGCACACAGCGTTCCCATATACATGTTGTATATCTATATAATTTCATATTTCATATGTATTTATCTGCTGCTTGTGCAGTGTATTTTCCCACACTACCCCCAGTCACATCTTCTGCAGAACTTTTCTCAGTTTTTTTTTACTTTTTCTGTCTTACTGCAACTTCTGTGCTGAAGCTAAGCCCTTACTTCTTTCACCTCCATACCTGTTTCTCCTCCATGTGATAGCTATCTCTCCACTCCTTCCTCAGCATGCTTCCTTTGTTCCTGAGATAAGAGGAAGTCAATATGTCAGTAGCGTACCAAGCAGCAAGGTCAGTGGATCCTGCAGAATGCATTAGCACAATCTAGCTTGTCAATTATTTAGCATTTCTCTCTCATTCTCTCTGCATCAGGTGAAAACATTTTCCACATTTGATATGGATTTGAAAGACATGTCTGATAATGAGAGCTCTCCTGTGGTGTCATCATTACCTCCTAAGTAGTAAATACTAATTTCCCTGCTCTTTTTTACCCAATCATTTTTTATGTTGCAGGCTCATTTATAAGTACAACCATGTGCAGCAAATAATAAGCCTGACACATAATCCTAAAGTATCTTCTAGTCTTCTTCAAAGAAACAAGAAATATACATATCCCTGGAATATCTCATTTGGTTACCCATCAAGTCTAAAACAATAACCTAGTAAAACTACGTGGTTTACATACCAAGATCCCCAGTAGCTTGGTATGAATGCAACCCTAGCCAGAACTTCCAGAGCTATGGTCATCCCAGTATTGACAGGCTAGACTAAAGGAGGCTCAAATACACCTGTTCAGGTACATAGTTTTTTCTTTCAAAGACCCATGCTCTTTAATGATTCATGCAAGTTCAACTGTGTGCTACTGCATGGAATAATCCAGGTTAGGTGTGTTATGCCGTGTACACGATCATTTTTTGGCATGAAAAAAAGAAAAAGGCGCTTTTCGGCATGTAGAAAAAACTTCATCATTAAAACGATGTTGCCCACACACCATAGTTTTTAAAAAAATCTCTAGCAAAGCGCGGTGACGTACAACACATATGACGGCACTATAAAGGGGAACTAATTGAAGGGTTTTAAGGAATCCCCAAAGACCCTGAAACACAGACAAACAAAAGTGGGCGGGGAGGACTATACCGGTACTGGGTAGAATGGTTGTACTCAACCAAAATGATTCACATTGGATAGGTTTGTTAAAATATATTCACATAATATACATAAAAGGGAATTAAAAATAATACACAACATTTAAAATACAATTCAAAAACACTTGACCACAATCAGGTCACCAGACGTGCAATCCCTTCAGTGGAAAAAATAAAATAAATGTAGCGCCAAACGGAAGGGAACCACCTGTATGGCGGATCTATTATGGATCAAGTGACACAATGATCACAGACCATAAACAGCAAGGTGCTCTCTATATGCGGGCACCCACACGCTGGATGAGTGTGTTAGCTGGAACCTATTAGCACCAGATTTTAAACTGTGATAACGAAAATTAAATAATCACCTCAAGTGGTACAGTGAAACAAGTGACACTGTGATCACAGACCATAGGCAGTAATATACACGCTATATGGAGTAAGTGTGTTGACCGTAATCAATTGGCACAAAATATTATATCAAAAAATTACCATCATAAGTGATACAGTGAATATACAAATACACAAAACGTACATTGGTGTATAAATAGATGTCAAAAATAGAAAAAATTCTACATTGATATTCGGATAACCAAAATAAGTGTGTGCAAATATTAGTGAATATCAGTGACCCCTGAAAATCAATAATATGTTCATAAAGAGTCATCTATGTGACAAAAAAGTGAACATTCATACGTTCTCCATAGTAAACATACACATGGGAACTGTAGTAGAAATCAAATAGTGACTAAGAATCACTATGGGCAAAAGTCCCAATCGTATTCGATAGATATGTGCATTCCCGTTCGTACGAATGTTATTTTCGTACGAAAATGTTCATTTTCGTACCCGCAGAATAATGTGTACATACGAAAAAATTAAAGCACCAAAATACGAAAACGACAGGATTACGAATGAGCCGCATAACGAACAACCGCAAATACGAACGAACGATCTGACGAAAATACGACAAAACGAAAACGGCAAAAGAACAAAAATTACATCTATAACAAAAGATTTGCATTCTGTATCCTGTTTGAATCCCCTCTCTGCTCGTATCCTCAGCCGTATGATCACACGACATCCACAACAAAAGATTTGAATTCTGTATCCTGTTTGAATCCCCTCTTTGCTCGTATCCTCAGCCGTATGTTCACACGACATCCACAACAAAAGATTTGCATTCTGTATCCTGTTTGAATCCCTTCTCTGCTCGTATCCTCAGCCGTATGTTCACACGACATCCACAACAAAAGATTTGCACTCTGTATCTTGTTTGAATCCCTTCTCTGTTCGCACCCTCAGTCGTATGCTCATATGACATCCACAACAAAAGACCCGCACCCTGTATTTTGAATTCCTTTTTTCTGTTCGTATTTTGGATTCAACAGAATGCAAATCTTTTGCCACAGATGTCACACGAACACACGACCGAAAACACCAAAAGAAAAAGGACCCAAAACTCAGAATGCAAATCCCTTGCCACAGATGTAATTTTCGTTTTTTTGAATGGGCAGTGAGTGTAGTTAGTAAAGCAGCTTCTCTTTTTTGCTGAGTAGTACAGTAAAGCCAAATAAACTTTTCTGTGGTTTTCATCTGAAGGTAGATCAGTTGGCCAGACTTTTGAACCCAAAAATGGTTTTCTGATGGAGTTTAAAAACAAACAAATTTTCTGAGAACGAACGGAAAACGATCGTTTTTATGTTTGTCGTTAAAAAAGTCTGACCAAGTGTATGGGGCTTAACAATCGTTAATATGGATGAGCCGCGTGTTGAAAGTGCCGCAAATCCCACAATATATTTACGAAAGTACAAAATGACGAAAATCCTTTTTCTGTTCGTATGTTCAGTCGCATGCCCACATGACATCCACAACAAATTGTCATAGATGTCACACGAACACACGACCGAAAATACGAACAGAAAAAGGAATCCAAAACACAGAATGCAAATCATTGAAGAAAATTCACGAAAATTATTGTCTAACAAGTAACGAACATGAATTAAACAGAATAACGAACCATCCCGCATGTACGAAAATAAAACGGTAACGAAAATACGTTTTCGGAATACGAAAAAATCTCGTCGTACGAAAAAATCTCGTCGTACGAAAAACGAACAGGAACGAACAGGAAAACGGGCGTCTTACGAAAAACAAACGGAAACGAACCTACGGAACGATACGAAACAGAACAAAAAAAAACGAAAAAAAATTCTGTGCACATGTCTAGTATTCGATGATTTAGTCCATACACCATACAATCGTTGTAAATATGATCTCCTTCTCCTACACTTGAATCGGATGTATATTTCAAGATGCAATCCCCAGATATTTAGAAATAAGATGGGTACTCTTACCGGATTAAGTTGACCCTCTACTCACCATACGATGGGCGTTGTAGATGTCACTGGTGTTCAGGGTACATCCGCGGTCAGAACTTCAGGGTATGCTGGTCCCACCACTTTTCTACTGCACACCATTGTTTATCTATCAAGGTGACAAGGCTGCTGTGTGTTCATTTTACTTTGCGGTGTATTTTTAAGATTTTTTGGACATTTATTTATTTTTTCCTGTCATTAATGTGTCATCAGTGTGATTTTGGAAGAATTTTTTATTATTTTTTTTTATCAATCTACACTATGAGGAGCATTTTTCCTTCTCTCTCTCTCTCCTGAATTTGGATTTTGATTTATTGAGTACCACGGAAGTGCCAAAGTGCTTGCTTATATACCGGAGCGGAAGTTCTGACCGCGGATGTACCCTGAACACCAGTGACATCTACAACGCCCAGGATAATTATCCGGACGGACGGTGATCAGAGAGGGCAATCGGCCCATATAAGCCTGCGCGACCCTCCCATCGTATGGTGAGTAGAGGGTCAACTTAATCCGGTAAGAGTACCCATCTTATTTCTAAATATCTGGGGATAGCATCTTGAAATATACATCCGATTCAAGTGTAGGAGAAGGAGATCATATTTACAACGATTGTATGGTGTATGGACTAAATCATCGAATACGATTGGGACTTTTGCCCATAGTGATTCTTAGTCACTATTTGATTTCTACTACAGTTCCCATGTGTATGTTTACTATGGAGAACGTATGAATGTTCACTTTTTTGTCACATAGATGACTCTTTATGAACATATTATTGATTTTTAGGGGTCACTGATAACCCCACAAACGTGGTTAATATTCACTAATATTTGCACACACTTATTTTGTTTATCCGAATATTAATGTAGAATTTTTTCTATTTTTGACATCAATTTATACACCAATGTACGTTTTGTGTATTTGTATATTCACTGTATCACTTATGATAGTAATTTTTTGATATAACATTTTGTGCCAATTGATTATGGTCAACAAACTTACTCACAGTGTGTGTGTTTCCATATAGCGTATATATTACTGCCTATGGTCTGTGATCACGGTGTCACTTGTTTCACTGTACCACTTGAGGTGATAATTTCATTTTCGTTATCACAGTGTAAAATCTGGTGCTAATAGGTTCCAGCTAACACACTCACCCAGAGTGTGGGTGCCCGCATATAGAGAGCACCTTGCTGTTTATGGTCTGTGATCATTGTGTCACTTGATCCATAATAGATCCACCATACAGGTGGTTCCCTTCCGTTTGGCGCTACATTTATTTTATTTATCCTGTTCACAATTATCCTTTTGTTGTGTTGGCTGCCTTAGTTTTTTGTTTAGTTTTGCGCAATATTTTCACTATTTTTACCTTCAGTGGAAAGAAGGGGGTTCAGGTGAAAAATTGGAGCCATGAGACAGACAGTCTCGAGTCTCGACTAGTTTCGCGAATTTATTATCGCTTTGTCAGGAGACAATCTAAAATATAATACAAAAAAAATACAACAAAAGTACGAATAATTTCTGCCAGGGGGTATATCGAGTACAACCCCTGGGGACCATAATACAACATAATAGGGGAAATTAAGGATCATGTCTCCTACCTAGAGGCACAGCGTCCTGAAACCCCAGTAGGGTCCAAAGCAACCGGTAAGTGGATAGCTCACACGGGAGCCAAGAAAGACAATCTTGGGACGGACCTATTAATAAGGGTATGTATCAGGGATGATAGTGTATTTGACTGTATACAACTAAAAGTGAACAAAAAACCATGCAGGTGAGTGCTCTAAAAAGTGAGAGAACCGAAAAGAGAAAGAAAAAAATAATATGATGATGCAGGGAGGAAGGATGGGGTTGGGGAGAGGGGAAAAGGCAACACGGAAGGGAAGGAGGTGGGGACCAAGACAGGAGGAGTGGATGAAAGGGGGGAAGAGGGGAGGTGGAGACAAAAGAGGGGAGAGGGGCGGTGGGGGGAAAGGGAGGGAAAAAAGAAAGGAAAAGGTAAGGAAGGGCAAGGGGAGGAAGGAAGGAGAGAAAAGACAGGAGAAAAAGAGGGGAAAAAAGAAGGGAAAAAGGATTGTGGGAACAGGTAACAAAGCAATGGGAGAGGAAGGGGTAGGGAGAGGGAGGGAGAAGGGGGAAGGGAGAGGGAGGGGAGTGGGGGGAAGGGAGAGGGAGGGGAGTGGGGGGAAGGGAGGGAAAAAAGGGGGTAACAAAGGGAAGAAAGGAGGGGGGAAGGATAGAGGGGGGTGGGGGGGTTCCCCCTATTTTTTTCCTGTCTTTTCTCTCCTGGGGGGAGGTGGAGAGCAGTGGGGGGGACGATGACTGGACAGCAAAGTGGGGGGTGGAGAGCATGGGGGAGCTGGGAGCAGTGGGGGGGGGACAGGCTGGACAGCACAGTGGGGGGAGAGCATGGGGGAATCTGGGGAGCAGTGGGGGGGTTGTGCCGCCCTCCTGTGTGCCTGGATAGGAGGAGCGGCGGGGACAGCTGCACATGGAGGAATTGATCTTTCCATATTCTTTCTGCAGCCAATGAACGCCTGTAGAAGAAGCGGTCATTCAGCGGCTGCAGGAGGAATATGGAAAGATCAATTCCTCCATATGCAGCTGTCCCCGCCGCTCCTCCTATCCAGGCACACAGGAGGGCGGCACGGCCATGTACTCACGTTCTCTCTGGGCGGTCGGCCAGCCTAAAGCAGGCGCTGGGATGGGATCCATCCACCGGTGCTCCCCTTCACGAAAAGTCAAAAGGGCAGGATAGTTTCTGCCGTCTGACCCGAATAGGCAGCCGGCCAGATGCGGAGATGCCAGGCGAGCGGCTCGAGCTGAAGGAGCAGCTCAGCTGCTTTGTGTGCCCGATGGCTGCCCGCATGGCTTTTACAGATGGCCCCTGGTCCTGCCTGTTGGTCCGTCCATTAATCGAGCAGAGGCAAATGAGGTGGCCGCGAGACCCCTGTGAGTGCGAGGCCTTAGGCGGTCGCCTCATTTTCCTAATTAGAGAGCCGCCTCAGCAGGAGTACATAAAAATAAGCAGTCTTTACTTTGAGAAGCAGGCTGAAGAATCATGAAAGGGCATTCCCAAACTAAATCCTTGGGTACTCCTGGGCATTGGGAGTGTACTAGTCCCTGAGGGTCAACTATTTTTGGAGGTGGAATGAGAGATAATCATAGCTAGGCCTCCTTAACAATTTACTGTGAAATGTACTGAAGAAATAGCAGTCCAGTACAAACTTTTAGAATGTGTCACTTTGTCAAAAATCTTATAGACTGTAACAACCTTAATAATAAGGTATTATGTTTGAATGCCAAGAATAAATTGTCACATGCGGTAACTACTGTCCAAAAGGACAAGATTTCAAGGGCTGAATTGAGAAAACTGGGCCAAATTCTCAAAAAACCTGCCTAACTTAAATTTCAGCAGTTAAGTTACACTGACTTAAAATTTCTACCTAAGTGCCCGATCGTCAAAGCACTTACCTAGAAATTTCAGGCCGTCGTAAGGCGGTCCTCCTCTCCTGGGGGCGTTTAAAATTTAAATGAGGCGCGCTCCTGCGCCGGCCGTACTGCGCATGCGTGTGATGTCATTTTCCCGACGTGCAGCGCGCAAACGTAATTAACGCCGGGCGGCTTTGAGAATTTCGACGGGACACTAAAGTTGCGACGGGTGAAAAAAAAAAGACGCGCCGGGAAAACAAATGATTATAAAAAAAAATGACAGCGTTGCTCAGCATGCATTCCTGAGAGGGAGAACTCCATGCCAATTTTCAAAGAAAAACTGGCATGGGTTCCCCCCCCAGGAGCATACCAGGCCCTTAGGTCTGGTATGGGTTGTAAGGAGACCCCCCCACGCAGAAAAATTGACGTAGGGGGTCCCCCTACAATCCATACCAGACCCGTATCCAAAGCACGCTACCCGGCCGGTCAGGAAGGGAGTGGGGGCGAGCGAGCGCCCCCCCCCCCTCCTGAGCCGTGCCAGGCCGCATGCCCTCAACATGGGGGGGTTGGGTGCTCTGGGGCAGGGGGGCGCACTGGGTACCTACCGGAGCATGATGGGACGGTGATGCCTATATAAATGGGATGCAAGGCGCGCTTCCATCATTACAGCGACAAGATGCGACGAGTCAACATCGGAAGAGGGGAGAAGAACAGAAGACCCTGACATCACAGAAGACCGCGCCGGCTGCCTGTTACTAATTGAGCTAACACACAAACAAAGCAGGCAGCCAGCGCTGAAGAAGAAGGCACCGGACAGCTGGAGAAGAACCGGGGTTCGCCGAGTCAACAGCGGAAGAGGGGAGAAGATGGAAGAAGCCCCCCCGGAGAGCGGAGAAGCCCCCCCCGGAGAGCGGAGAAGCCCCCCCCCGGAGAGTGGAAGAAGAAGCCCCCCCCCGGAGAGTGGAAGAAGAAACCCCCCCCCGGAGAGTGGAAGAAGACCCCCGGAGAGTGGAAGACCCCCGGAGAGCGGAAGAAGAAGCCCCCCCTGGAAATAGAGCTAATAAAGAAGACAGGGGGGGCATCCGGAGCAGAATAATAAATTATTTTAAAAAGCCTTGTGTTGTGTGTTTACTAACTTTTACTTTTTGCCTCCAGGTGAATGGATAGGGGTACGATGTACCCCATATCCATTCACTTAGGGTGGGGGGCCGGTATCTGGGGGCCCCCTTATTAAAGGGGACTCCCAGATTCCGATAAGCCCCCGCCCGCAGACCCCGACAACCAACGGCAAGGGTTGTCGGGAAGAGGTCCTGTCCTCATCAACATGGGGACAGGGTGCTCTGGGGTGGGGGGGCCCGCAGTGCGCCCCCCTGCCCCAGAGCACCCAACCCCCCCATGTTGAGGGCATGCGGCCTGGCACGGCTCAGGAGGGGGGGGCGCTCGCTCGTCCCCACTCCCTTCCTGACCGGCCGGGTAGCGTGCTTTGGATACAGGTCTGGTATGGATTGTAGGGGGACCCCCTACGTCAATTTTTCGGCGTGGGGGGGTCTCCTTACAACCCATACCAGACCTAAGGGCCTGGTATGCTCCTGGGGGGGAACCCATGCCGGTTTTGAATTTTAAAATTGCCGTGGAGTTCTCCCTTGGGAATGCATACCAAATGCCGTCGCTGGAATGGGCCTTTACAATGTGTGACTAACTTTCCACATTATAAAACCAGCCCTAGTTTTGCGCAGGCAAATTCGGAACTTATGCAGAAATCACAGTGATGAAATGCTTTGAAAATCTGCTTAAGTCCTCATTTGCATACGCAAAGCTGCATTTCAATGAGAAATGCCCCCAGTGGCGGATGCGGTACTGCATCCTAAAATATGACCGTGTAAGTGTCTTACACATGTCAGATTTTCTGCCTAACTTTGGAAAAAGCCTTTTGAGAATCGTTTCCAAAGTTAGGCACAGAGATAAGCAGGCTGAACAGCAGTTAAGTCTGCGTATCTCTTTTGAGAATCAGGCCCACTGTTATTAGTTCAAAGCTTCCTCTTTAATGCTCATATGCGATACGCCGACGTAACTTAGAGAGGCAAGCACCGTATTCTCAGAGCAAATGCGCCCAACCTTGCGCCAGCGTAACGTAAATTTGTTGGCGTAAGCCGGCGTAATTCAAACTAGGAAGGAAGTGGGCGTGATCCATTTAAATGAAGCGTGACCCCATGCAAATGAAGGGAAAAACGCACGGCGCATGCGCCGTGATGTGGACGTATGTCCCGCGCCCCTCTGCGCATTCTCACAACTACGCTCGGCGTAAACCCTGAGGTACGCCGCCCACCGCCTATGCCCAGAGCATAAATACGCCCAGACATGCGCCCGTCGAGTGCAAAAGTACACCCGTTTGGTTTTTAGTGGTGTAAGTGCTTTTGCAGTGTGCCATGTCTTCTCCAGCATCCAGGAGGGATAAGAGCAGGAAGAAGAACTTCTTCCCACAGGAGAGGGCCATTGTGATCTCGGCCATGGAGAGGTATGATGCTCGCCTCCATGGGGCAGAGAGTAAGACTACTAGTAAGGCCAAGAGGGATGAGATCCTGATCCAGATCACCACCCAGGTCAATGCCCTTGGGAATGAGGTAAGGACCCCCAAGGACATTGCAAAAAAGATGAATGACCTGCGTCGGGTGGTCAAAGAGAAGCTGGGCTCTATGAGGAAGCATGCCAGGGGCACTGGAGGTGGACCAGCCTCTGCTCTTAGCCTGAGGCCGGGTACACACGGACAAACATGTATGGTGAAAGCGGTCCGTCGGACCGTTTTCACCATACATGTCTGCCAGAGGGCTTCTGTACGATGGTTGTACACACCATCGTACAGAAGTCCGCGCGTAAACAATACGCGGGGCGTGTCCGCGGTGTCGCCGCGTCGATGACGCGGTGTCGCCGCGACAATGACGCGGCGACGTGGGCGGCCCGCCTTTAAAATGCTTCCACGCATGCGTCGAAGTCATTCGACGCATGCGAGGGACGGCGGGCGCCTGGACATGTACGGTAGGTCTGTACTGACGACCGTACATGTCCGAGCGGGCTGAATTCCAGCGGGCTGTTTTAAAACAAGTCCAGGAATATTTGTCTGCTGGGAAAAGGCCCGGCGGGCAAATGTTTGCTGGAATTCGGCCCGCTCGCGCCCACACACGACCAAACATGTCTGCTGAAACTGGCCTGCGGGCCAGTTTCAGCAGACATGTTTGGTCGTGAGTATGGGGCCTTACTCCTGAGGAGCAGGTGGTTGACTTCAGAGGGAGCAAGTGGAGGGAGTGTATTTTGTTTCCTATCTGGTGTGTAGCATGTGAGGGAACATGTGACAAGTGTCTGGGTCCACCAACATGTGAATGTTTTGTGTCATTCACAGATGTGCAAGAGGGAGAGGGGCCATCTGCTGCCGGTGCCCGTTCCACGCCATCATCCCCAGACCATCCTGTACCTCAGCCTGACCACCTGGGAAGCCAAGAGTCATTGGTGGAGGGGAGTGCCCAGACCTCAACTCAAGAGGTGGTTGAGGAGCATGTGGTCCATATGGATCAGGAGGTGGGCCTCTATTTGGAGGATTACTCCCTATTGGCTGGGCCGTCGCACACTTCCACCCCCATCTCGTCAAGCCCCTCAGGGTCCATCGCCATCTGTTCGAGCCCCTCAGGGTCCATCACCATAAGAACCAGTCCCTCAAGGGTCTCCCCATATAGAAGGCCCCAAGCCTCTCCTGGCCCCAGGAAGGCTACCAGGAAGACAAGGGGGTTCCTGAATTCTTGCCGGAAGATTTAACGAGGGAGCAGGACCGCCAGACCCGCCATATGGGTAATATTGTCGTGGAGATGCAACGGGTGGCAGACAGCCTGGCCTCCTCGGGCCACATAAATGACACACTGCTGGATGTCAGTGGCAACAGTGCAGCGATGGTCACCTGCCTGGGGGAGCTGCAAGCCACAACGGCCAACCTCGTGGCAGAGGTAAAGTCCCTGGCAGAGGCCGTACAGGGCAATACAGCTGCCATCGAGGTGGAGGGGAGGCAGACGCGGCTGGTGCAGGCGGAGACCAATGCCATACTCACCCGCATTGCCGTTGCTTTGGAGGGCAGGCAGCCAGCCAGGGAGAGACCAGGGGATGCTCCTCCACCTGATGCCCCACCCCCCACCCGAGGTTCCCACCAGACAATTAAGGGCCCTTGGCATCAGGCCTGGCCCACGACAGGGCAAATTATTTTTTTTGTTATCCTTATATTTGCTCAGATGATGAGCGTTTTTTTATTTATTCATTACTGCACATGGTGAGGCGTGTAGACTATAGTATGACAGGTGTGTGAATGTGGGGGTGACACTCCTGACAGTAAGGTTTGTCACCCTGGTTCGTCAGGGAGAAATTATCCCCACGACTGTGTGAATGTGGTATGAATGGACAGCGACATAATTGGGGCCTTGGCGTGGCGTTGCTGCTCCCAAGTCCTGCATGGTGGACTTGGACTAATCCAATGTGATGTGGATGTGGTGTGTGTGAGCTAGGGACCACAGTGGTGTGCATGCATGCATTCTCCTTGTGCCATGATGAATGTGTGTGTTTAACGTGCAAAGATGTGTTCCACGTGGCAATTCCTGACTGCTGTTCCCTCAGCAGATGGGGTAGCCTCGGGCAGGGGGGGAATGTCTGGTTCGGGGGTCAGGTCATCACATATGTCAATCTCCAGGCCCTTTCTCATGGTGTAGTTGTGTAGCATGCAACATGCACCGATGATCTGGCACACAAAGTTTGGGGAATACAACAGGGTACCCCCGGAATTATCCAGGCATCGGAAACGGGACTTCAGGAGGCCAAATGTGCGTTCCACCACTGCGCGGGTACGTATGTGTGCATCATTGTATCTTCTCTCTCCTCTGGTTTGGGGATTCCGGAATGGAGTCATGAGATGGGGCCCAAGTGCATAGGCAGAGTCACCTGGAAGGGAAAAAACAGGAGGATGTTAGTCGTGCATGTGCCCCTCGTGATGTCTGCATCATGGGGTAGGACAGTCATGCCTGACTCCCATGTCACTCACCAACCAGCCAGCTGTCCCCGTACACATTCTGTTCAAATTCTGTTGGGATGTTGCTTTGACGGTATATGTAGCTGTCGTGGCTGGCCCCTGGGTGTTTGGCACGGACATGCCATATGAGGCATTGGGCATCGGCTATCACCTGTACGTTGATTTAATGCCAGTGCTTACGATTGTGGTATAGGTGCTCTGTGGCACAGGGGGGCCGTAGTGCAACATGGGTGCAATCAATGGCCCCCTCGGTGCGTGGGAATTCGGCAATTCGGACAAAATCACCCCTTGCCTTCTGCAGATGCTCATGGGTAGGTCTGATGATGTGGTGGGACATGCATCTGAGGATTGCGGGGACAACCTGGTGCACACATCTGCTCATGGTGGTTTGTGACATCCCAGCCACTACTCCACTTGTACGCTGTAATGATCCACTGGCGAGGAAATGCAGTGTTGCCAGTACCTTGACCAGTGGCTGCACTGCATGTGAGCGTTGTGTCTTGCTGGTGATGTCATCATGCAGGGTTGTGGCTAGTTCCAGGATGGCAGCAGTGCTGAATCTGAAGATGCGATACACCTCCAAATCCCCCATGCCAAAGACGTTCATGCGCGTTCAGTATATCCTCTCCTGTGCCCTCCTTCTTCTACGCGCCTCTGAACACACTAGTAGTGCTATGACCATGCCTGCCCCTGGCATTTTGGCATACGGATGTGTTGTCCTGCAAGTGTGGTTGCTCAGCTCGTCCGTAACGGTGCTGCTGAAGCTGCTCTCTAGCTTACCTGTGCTTGTCTGGTGCAAAGTTACCCCTGCTTTATGAGGGGTAACTTTAGGCCGGACGTACAGCTTACGCGCAGTGCGCGTAGCCTGCGTCGGGCGCACGTACGTTCGGGAAACGGCGTATCTCCCTCATTTGCATATTTGAATACAAAATCAATGGGAACGCCAGATGCGTCCAGCGTAAATATGCGCCCATGCTACGCCGGCGTAGGAAAGTTACGTCGGTCGGAAGAAGCCTAATTTCAGGCATATCTAGTTCTGTGGGTACGGCGCATAGATACGGCGGCGTATTTTCTGCATCCCCCAGCACTGTAAAATCTTACTAGTTCTCATTGATTATAAGGGGGTTTGCCAACTGTGTTTGCCATAATTAACCCTGTCTGTCCTGTGCAGATAGATCTTACTAAGCAGCTGTACCTAGATTTGAACACTGCCTGTCCTTACAAAGGTTTAGAATAATACGGAGCGCATCATGTTCTTGTGACAAACTTGGGTGACTCCACTGCTGCCACGCACATATTAATCGATATGCCTTTTTTCTTCACTTTCATGTAAGTGTTTATAACCATTATTAAAAGCTCAGTGCCTACGTTATTACGCTATGTGCTCCTTCTGTTTCGCTTTTCTTTATACATCGGTGTTTTGGTTTGACCGTTTGGGAGATACCATCTTTGAGTCTTGGACATCTTCCTTTCGTTTGGTGGTGTTGCCATATGAAGATCGGATCCTGCATTGTCACAGCCTTTGTTATACATTCAGCTTTGTTGACCCTCTGGGCGTAGGCTCATTAGGGTTCAACATATTCGGTAAGCCTCTGTTATATTGGTGGCGGGTATATTACTAGTGTGCATCATGGTCAAGAGTCAATCACCGTTGGTCTGTGATTACTTACCCTGCTCATACATCAATCAAGTTTTTTCACCATATATTTGGACTTTTTATTATATTTGTCCCCCTTTTTTTGTTCACACATCATTCACTTGATTTTTCAACTATTATTTTCACTTAGCGCTACTATTTGTATGTTCTGCTTATGACAAACTCTGTCTGACATTATTCAAAAATTTTTGCAGCCAACCATGATACCTTCTCCTGAAAAACATCAAAAAGGTAAGTAATATTTTTAAAAAAACATTTGTTTAGGTATGCTGTGTGAATGGTTGCATGTAACAAACATATACGGTTTTCTGCAAAAGTGAAAATACACTTTAAGTTAGAATTTATTTTTATACAAGTCTAAAAAGCTATAGAATCTCTGAATACATAGATCAAGCCTTACCTATCCTTTATTGTGTGGTTCTGAACATTTAAACAGAATAGTTGTAAGTGACCCCTTATTTCTAGAGTCAGTCATTGGTAATCTGTAAAAGAGAGCTGCTAGCAGGTTATAAAGTGCAGGCAACTAGTGACCCTCACCAAAGCAATGTTAACGTATATCTAAAGCCCCAACTTTTTTTGTATAAAAAAAGGGGACAGTAAGAGACCTCTTAGGTTTTCCCTGCTGAGAAGATTTACATTCTCTTTGTGTCACTTTGTGACACAGGGGCAAAGATAATGGTAAAATTTTCGATTTGTCACAAGAAAGTCAGGGAAAATCTTGACAATGTCATGTTATGTCTCCTGGGCAGAAAGTGAAGAGAACATAGACAGCAAAAAAAAAAATGGCAAGGGTTTTAATCACCCCCTACTTTGATATACTTAAACCATAACCTTAAACCTTGTTTGAGTCATATTCAACCCTTTGCAGTAGAAATAGGATGAACATTTCTGATGAGATTTTTACATGAGGTTGTGAAGTGTGAACTTATAATATTAGTATAGGGATATCTACACATGGCTAAGTTTTAGAAGTGTTACAGAGCTGAACACTTCTCACCTCCTCACCTTTGTTACCAGGTTTGTGCTCAATATTTATCTTTTATGTGGTCATGTGAGATAGTATGCATCAAAAGTTTTTCTTTAGAACCTTACCTAAATTGAGAGACAAAGTGCACTGGCTATTAGTGCAACACTGTTTGCTTAAAGGAACACTAAAGGTTTGTTTTTTATTAGATCAATTGATTGCTGTAAGCTAGAGCATTTACCTTGTTTTTCCTTTTGACCTCCAAAATACAGTAATCCAGGTTTGAAAATGCCATTTCCTGTCTCTCCTCTTCTTGCTTTCCACCAGCATCTGAGCCGTTTTGCATGGTGGAAAGCAGAATGTGCTCACCCCCTCCCTATGACTACAGCCCTGCGTGAAGATGCTCTCTTATCCCTCACAGGCATGGAGGCTAAGCCTAATGGGAACTGTAGGGAACTATAGTTCCCATTAGGCCGTGATGTAGCAAGAATGAATGCGCACCGCAAACCAGGAAGTCAGTGAGAATAACGATTCAGGAGTGGCAGAGGTGAATAAAACAGCTCGATTTCAACAGGTATCAAACTAGTTATAATGCAAAACATTACTTTTTACTTTATGAGCTACTGTCAGACTTCAATTTAAGAGGAAAATATTTTTGTCTTTACAACCCCTTTAACAGAGATCAAAAAGGAAATATTGTAACAATATGCACTCACATTGCAATGTTTGTAAATGAGCATCCGTATCAAGTGGTTGTTACATTCCCGCAGTCAGGGCTCCAAGCTGGATCCAGAGAGGGCCAGCGTTGGATAGTACTATCGTGTTAGCGTGCGGCCGCTGACAAGCTGAAGGAAAACCGCCGGCCCGCAGCAGGAATCCTTTTGATGATGGGGAAAACCCAGCCTGACTGCAGAGTAATGATGAGGGGCGCTAAGGGTTGCCAAGACAATGAGTTTCAGACAGCGTGGCCTCCTTTAGAGACCTTTATCTTTGTGTACCTGCAACCTGCAACCATTCCATATCGACCTTTGGCTTGTTCATTGACTACTCTTTTTGATCCCAACCTACAATAACTTGTTACCGACCTTTGGCTTGTTTACTGACTTGGCTTCTGCTTGATCACTACCTGCTATCTCTACTACTGGAACCTGGTTTGTTCACCTCCTGGTGGGGATCCTGAGGATCGTGACCTAGTGTTAACATGTAGAAAAACTAATCTTCACCATCAGGAGCTCTGGTGAACACTGTTTATTGCTTTGCATAATTAGGATAATATACATACATTGTAATTGGTATCATCATTTATTATTTTTTTTATTTCTGCACTGTAAGGCAGCACATTCTGATTTAGGATTTGTAAATAGCGCCACTCCTACTCTCTAACCCCAGATTGACTTCTGTACAAGCTCTCTGCCCATACATATATCAAAATCTGTCTGGTTCAGTATTTCAGTTCACGTATGGCCAGCTTAAATGTTTGCAGGTGGGCCAGCTCACAGCTGCTAAATGGTTAAAGAGGACCTGATGTCTATCTAAATCTTTTCTGTGTCAATTCAAATTATTTACTTTGTTTATTAGCTGCCTTTGTCTTATTCCTGAGGCATATGTCACAGAGCATGGTGTGATAATAGTCATGGCTGAATTTGTCCTGGTTGGATTCACCAAAAGTTTTGTGAATCTTGTTTGAAATTCAGCAAACCCAAACTTATAGGTCTTTAACCGCTTCCGGACTGCCCCACGTACATTTACTGCGGCAAGGTTGCCCGAATGCACAAAATCATGTACCTGTTTAGGGAGCGCACCGGCGCTCGTCACAATCGATACCGTCGCCCCCATCTTGCTACACTCCACACTATGCCTTGTATGCTACCGCACATGCGTCAAAGGCTGATCGAGCATGCACGAGTTTACCTTCGGACAGGTAAGCATACAGACGACCGGTTTTCTCGGCAGAAACACTCTGCCGGTAAACCCGATGAGAAAATAGAGAGCAGGGTTCTCTATTTTCCCGTCAGGATTCCTGCCAGTTTTACTGCTGGGAAAACCGGTCGTGTGTACGAGGCTATAGCCATGCAGTAAATCATGGTTTAAAAAAATATTCTGGGCAAATCTGAACTGGAACCACGAATTTCAAAGCCACAAGATTTGTCTCAAACTAATAGCAGAAACCCAGACCTCTTCCCTATGTGCTAACCCTGGGATCAGAATGTGCAATGGGGATTAGAAAGCCTAATTTCCATGACAATAAAGAAGCCCTGGCTGACCCAAGAAAGCTAGCTACTAACAGATTCCCTCGATTGCAGCTTTAACTGCCAATAGATGGATGAAGTTTGGCTGGTTCAGCAAGAAATTTCGATCCATCTATGGCCATTCCTGTTCGAGAGAAGTTTACCTTGTGATCAGCTTCTCCTGAACGAGACTGTTGGAAAATTTGTGTTTATTCAACGCATACATCCAATCAGCGGCAGAGCTGATCACTGTTTACTGAAAGAGAAAGAGTGCGGCTGTCCGAATATAATAGTTTTGTAGGGAGAATTCCTTCATCCATCTCGAATGTGTGGATAGGGGAATCTGTTTTTTCAGCCTCTGGGTGAACAAAAATACCCCCCAAAAAACATTAATCTATGGCCAGCTTTAAACTTTGGATTGTAAGTTATTATAGACATTTATAGCAATTACCATTTGTAAGTTAGTTTACAAGACATTATGGGCCAGATTCACAGAGATCGGCGTATCTCTGTGCGGGCGTAACGTCATTTACGTTACGCCGCCGCAAGTTTTTCACGCAAGTGCTTTATTCACAAAGCACTTGCGTGTAAAGTTGCGGCGGCATAACGTAAATCACCCGGCGGACTTCAAATTCGGCGGGTAGGGGGCGTGTATCATTTAAACGAACTGCGCATGCGCCGTCCCTAAAATATCCCAGCGTGCATTGCTCTAAATGACGTTGCAAGGACGTCATTGGTTTTGACGTGGACGTAAATTACGTCCAGCATCATTCACGGACAACTTACGCAAACAACGCAATTTTTTATTAAATTTTCGACGCGGGAACGATGGCCATACTTAACATTGACTGCGCCTCATAGACCCAGGAGCAACTTTACGCCGGTAAAAGCCTAACATAAACGTCATAACTTTACTGCGTCGGCTGCGCGTATGTTCGGGAATTCGCGTATCTAGCTAATTTGCATACTTGACGGGGAAATCGACGGAAGCGCCACCTAGCAGGCAAAAAAAAATTTCAGTTAAGATCCGACGGCGTAAGAGACTTACGCCTGTCGGATCTACTGAATATCTATGCGTAACTGATTCTATGAATCAGTCGCATAGATACGACGGCGCTAGGCAGAGATACGACGGCGTATCTGGAGATGCGCCGTCGTATCTCTTTTGTGAATCTGGGCCTATCTATCCACATATTGTTGAGCCATCTAAATATACAGTATACTGCATATTAATGTTTTTTCCCTCCTCTTTTTGATCCATACCCATCATATTTTGGTTTTCAATTATTTACCTCTTAATGCCGTTCTATAATCATATCCTATGTATTGAGCAACTGGACGTTAACAAGTTTTCTCCACAGTTAATGCAAAAACTAAGGTTTAGAAGTTCACCAAACTAACCGCATAAATTTAAATGTGACAGTTCTAGTTACTGCAAGATCAGTTTTTTGATAGCGTGCACCATGGCACATTCAAAATTGAAATTCATATGTCAATATATCTTTTCCAGTAAAACACAAAAAAAGTAAAAACATTATGAGAAGAAATTATTTCTCTGTCATAGAATGCGCAGCATAAGGCTTCAAACAACAATAGAGTCTTACAAATGAAGGTAGCTTGCTTTCATATTTAAATTGTGTTTATTTCATAACATTTGACACCAGTATATGATGAATCACACATTATGAGGAAGTAGATCATTTGAATATGAAAGCCTTCTCATTTTCCTGACCTCAATCATCTTTTGTGTATTTATTTTCTGTTAGAGAATAATAAGGAAAATGGTACCTTATTGTCGTTATTAGTTTATGGTTTCCTTCCTTTATTCTGTATTAATATTTACAGATCTTTATGGAACAATGCTGACCATTGTTCTTTAAAATTACAAGGCAGCCAACAGAACTCAATGTCCAGTGTATGACCTGTTTTGTTTTGCTGGAATGGATTTCCTTTGATTTTAATTAACACCTATTGGTGGGCTTCTTTTCTTTAAAGGTACATCATCATCCAAGGAAAAAAAATTGTATTTACCGTATATACTTGAGTATAAGCCAAGTTTTTCAGCACATTTTTTGTGCTGAAAATTACCACCTCGGCTTATACTCGAGTCTCACTGTCCATCTTCAGCCTCATGCGCCTGATCTCCTGGCGCTGTGACATGCAGTCAGTCTATTTGATGGTCGTGCAGTGTAACAAAGCCTGCCTCTGCCTCCACCGCCTCCTTATGCTCGTCTGTGATAGGCAGGACACTGACTCACTGAACTGAATCAGTGTTCCGTCACAGACGAGGGACGAGGAGTAGGCAGAGGCGGGGCTTTGTTACACTGGCCGCCGGCGCCGACCAGACTGACTGCATGTCACAAAGCGCTGGAGATCAAGGTAAAAATCCAGAACTATCGAGTATGGAGGGAACACTCTCATCAACTTGACCTACTAAATGCAACATGTGTTTGAATTTGGGAATAAGAAAGTAAAATTCTGGCTTACTTAGCAAAAGCAGACTTCTTTTCTACCTCTATTCCTGTATATATGACAACTCTCGGGTTCTGCTGACTCAGGCTGGTGATATTGCTCAGGCTTTTTTTGTTGCATATGGGCACAGTGAGGAGGCATGCAGATAGGCACAGTGAGGAGACATGCAGATGGGCACAGTTAGGCGTGCAGATGGGCACAGTGAGGCATGCAAATGGGATTTGTTAACCCTCTTTTCCACTTACAGTACCTGCTGCATTTGTCACCCTAGGCTTATACTCGAGTCAATACGTTTTCCCAGCTTTTTGTGGCAAATCTAGGCGCCTCTGCCTATATTCGGGTCGGCTTATACTCGAGTATATACGGTACACTCTTGCTATTATCCCATATTTATATTTTATAGAGCTTATGGTAGCTAGACATTTTAAATTAGTGCAGCACTTACTCTTGTGTTCCTTTCGTGATAATCCCTCTGCAATGCTGCTATAAACCCACAAAATAAGATCTGTTTCTTATTTGGTTATGTGAATAAGACTGAAAGTGTAGACCTATTAACATACAAAAAGCTTACTGTGGTAAGCAAATTATTTTAAGAATTTCTTGAAGTAATTTTTGAAATCCTGCTATATTTTAACTCTCATCACTATGAAATGTAAGTGAAAATCCATTCACAAGATAGAATATTACTTACTATATTATCAGTAGTTTCTTCCTGATGAAAATGCACAAGGGACGATAATGACGAAAGGGACAATAATTACAGTCAATGTGATGTGCCCTTTGTGCTGCTGGCTCCTACATTCTTGAAATCTTCCTCCTCCAATGCTCACCCTACTCCTCCAAAATCATCTTCCAATGTAGTGGGGTTAATAGAGCTGAGGAAGCTTCAATAGCTTAGATTAATGACATACAGAAAACCATTACACTGGTCAAGTTGCACAGATGGAACCCACAGGTCCCAGCGGATTGCTGGAGATGTCTGAAGGAGAGGGGGTCTCTGTCTCATATTTGGTGGCATTGCCCATTGATTGTCATTAAATTAATAAAACAGATCACAAAGACAAAACTCACCTTAAACGCTGCGTGCTGTCTATTTCACGTCACCAAGTTCATGTTTCAGAAATATAAACGCTCTCTTTCAAGGCACTTACTGAATGGGGCCAAGTCCCTCATTCCACTCCATTGGAAATCACAGCGGGTTCCATCGGTTGCAGATTGGCTTCATAATATTGACGACATTTATGAAATGCAGGAGACTCTTGCACAGGTCAATGATGCGGTGGAGAAGTTCCATGAGACCTGGCAGGCTTGGCTTGTCTTTAGATTCTCACAAGCATATAGTGATGTTCTGACTTCACGTATTACTTAGCCTCAGCACATAAGACAATTAGTAGACCTTCCTGCTCCGGTTACCTCACTGAGATCCACATGGACACTTTTCATAAGTATGTTTTACAGGACGCCATTGACTTCTTCGAACTCTTACTATATCTATTCATCTCTCACCTTTTATTTTCCTCCCTCTCTTTTAGGTGAAATATAATGTGCAATAGCAGATAATACTGACAATTTTAAGTCAATAACAAAAAGGTGAGGTTCATACCCTTAAAGCGGGGGTTCACCCGAAAAAAAAAAATTAACATTAGATTGAGGCTAATTACGGGAAGCACAATCGGGTGTTTTTTTTTTTAAATCAATGCAGTACTCACCGTTTTAGAGATAGATGTTCTCCGCCACTTCCGGGTATGGTCTTCGGGACTGGGCATTCCTATTTGATTGACAGCCTTCCGACCATCGCATACAGTCACGAGTTGCCGAAAGAAGCCGAACGTCGGTGCGGCTCTATACGGCGCCTGCGCACCGACGTTCGGCTACTTTCGGCAACTCGTGACGCGCTGTATGCGACGGTCGGAAGGCTGTCAATCAAATAGGAACGCCCAGTCCCGCAGACCATACCCGCAAGCGGCGGAGAACATCTATCTCTAAAACGGTAAGTACTGCATTGATTTAAAAAAAAAAACACCCGATTGTGCTTCCCTTATTAGCTTCAATCTAATGTTAAAAATTTGTTTTTCGGGTACATAAAAATAAATAAAAAAAAAACTTATAACATCCATATAAGATGTGAGTAATCATCCCAAAGGGGTAACATTGGCCCCTATACTTTCCATACAATCTCTAGCTCAAAGGTTGCAAAAGGTTGCAAATCAGTATATAAATAATAACATTTCCATATACAGACAAATATTATGTGCTGATCTCTACTCATTTCTCCATACGTGTTTCATCAAACTTGGCTTCTTCAGGGGATCCTATATTATATCAGAGGCCATTGATAATTTTTTTAAAAACTTGAATAAAGGTTTATATCCAACATAATGATACATCTAGTGCTAACTTGCAAAATATGTATAGTATTCACTTAAAGTGCAGTGAGAGAATGAATGCCAAACAATCTATAAATGGAGGAGGCCCATCGTCCACTCATCTGCCATTTATAGATCGTGTTTCATTTCACTCATTAAATAAAATTTGGTTTAGCCATTCTTCCTAAGGCTCAGTTCACACTGGAACCGGCTGCGGATCGCACAGGAACACTGTGTGTTTCCGTTCTCCATTTCAGGGAGGAATCAGGGTCGAATCTTTGCCTGAATTCAGCCCTGAAATAGAGCCGCATCCAATTCACATAGGTGTGATCCCAGCCTCAAACCATACTTCTCTGTATACAGTAAGTTCAGTTTACATTTGCTTAAACTTTGGTCATGTTTATCTAATTTTCATATAATATAATATTTCAATATAAAGTGCAATTTGCCCTCTTCTGTTCTTTATCTATCATTTCAAATTTAGCTTCAAGGTGTCACGCACAACTTCCGATTCGCCATTCTAGTTTATGAGTAAAGGCAAAACCATAATGTTATGCAGTGATGCATGCTGTTTCATTCATGGTGTCATATGGCTGCTGGGCATATGGCCTGTCAAAACATTCCAATGATGGAATTACAATTTTGTTTGGCACTAACAAGTTACAAACCTACAAACATGGCTTTTGATGTAAAACAAAAAAAGGAACATCATAAAAAAATGGACTGGCATCGGTGCACTCAACTGCAGAATGAAGCATTGTTCTGTCTTTGTTGGCAGACCACTGCTAGCTCAACAGAAGCACCTCCATAGAAGAAAGGTGTATGTGTTGGTATCAGCATGGCTGGAGGCCACATGCCAGCCCTCCAGCTATAATAATACCAGCCCATATGCCTGTTGTGACAGACTGGTATCTATGGACAGGGAGGAAAAAATGATGAACATAAAAATGTTATTGAGCAATTCCAGGCAAAAAGTCAAACTACCGGTAATTGGTGAACTAATAATGCTTCTAGTTGTGTTAATGTCAAGAAGTTGTCTCAGTTTATTATTGTGGGCTCTGTAAAAACCCCAAAACCCATATCCCAAAAAGAACCTCAAAAAGCAGTGGGGCAAAAGAAGTGCACTTTCTGAGGTCTGTGCTTTGTAACTTCCTCTCTCGTATTTCTTCCTGCATCACAAACAGGTTTGAATTTATTTCTGTTTGAAAGAAACGTGTGTGTTAGTAGCCTATTTTATTATATCAGGCTTTCTGTGTCTAAGAGACAGCAAGGATCCCACAGTGCATGTTTCAGAATCACATGTAGACATGTTATAGAATCACCATATTGATGACACCCGGGTCACAGTGCAGTCATGACTGAATGAACACATAGGCAATACTCACTGAATACATCAAACATTTTCATTTTGACCGGCGTGTGCTACTGAGTCTCTGCATGCTCTTGAATGTTAAAGGAGCACTCCCTGGGCTTTATACCTACATATAGCAAATGGAAAGGTAAAGCACAAGGGAGCCTAGAGTTATATACAGTACATCTTTTTATTTTTTTTGCAGGTAAATATAAAATATTGAATAGAAAGGAGTATGAAATGAATCTTCAAGACAGTAACTCATCCCTTAATAGATGTCTGAGCTCATTCTCTTTATTAACCACCTGCTTGCTTGCATGATTTTTTCATTTAACCACTTAAGCCCCGAACCAATATGCTGCTAAATGCCCAAAGGCGTTTTTACAATTTGGCACTGCGTCGCTTTAACAGACAATTGCGCGCTCGTGCGACGTGGCTCCCAAACAAAATTGGCGTCCTTTTTTCCCCACAAAGAGCTTTCTTTTGGTGGTATTTGATCACCTCTGCGGTTTTTATTTTTTGCGCTATAAACAAAAATAGAGCGACAATTTTGAAAAAAAATGCAATATTTTTAACTTTTTGCTATAATAAATATCCCCCAAAAACATATATAAAAATGTTTTTTTCCTCAGTTTAGGCCGATACGTATTCTTCTACCTATTTTTGGTAAAAAAAAATCGCAATAAGCGTTTATCGGTTGGTTTGCGCAAAATTTAAAGCGTTTACAAAATAGGGGATAGTTTTATTGCATTTTTATTAATTTTTTTTTTTTTACTACTATTGGCGGCGATCAGCGACTTTTTTCGTGACTGCGACATTATGGCGGACGCTTCGGACAGTTTTGACACATTTTTGGGACCATTGTCATTTTCACAGCAAAAAATGCATTTAAATTGCATTGTTTATTGTGAAAATGACAGTTGCAGTTTGGGAGTTAACCACAGGGGGCGCTGTAGGGGTTAGGGTTCACCTAGTGTGTGTTTACAACTGTAGGGGGGTGTGGCTGTAGGACTGACGTCATCGATCGAGTCTCCCTATAAAAGGGATGACTCGATCGATGCAGCCGTCACAGTGAAGCACGGGGAAGCCGTGTTTACATACGGCTCTCCCCGTTCTTCAGCTCCAGGGAGCGATTGCGACGGAGCGGCTATTAACGAATAGCCGGGCCGTCGTCCCGGGTCGCTCCCCGCGGGAATCCGACCGCCGCATGTAGCGGGGGGTGTCCCGATCGGACCCCCGACCCGCCCAAAGGCAAGGACGTACCTGTACGCCCATTTGCCTGTACGTGCCATTCTGTGGACGTACATATACATGCGGCGGTTGGGAAGTGGTTAATAGCGGAGTTATGGCTGCAGCTAGATGCTATGTTCCCTGTATTAATTTTTCTCTCAAGGCACCAGACTTTCTGCTTAAAGTGATCCAAGCTGTAGATTCGCCACTGGATCACTTTTTAAAGGGGCAGGAGGGGTCATACCCCCCTTCTGGTGCTTTCCAGTGGTTCCTGGGCATACCTGAACGATTGGTAGCTCTCTGAAACTGATCCGGCTCTGGCGGCAGCTGGTCACAGATATGAGCAAAGGAAAGATGACATCTCTATGGCCTAGGAGGACCAGAGTGACGGAGTGCTTTTAAAGGTAGAGGAGAGATTTGGGGTCTTTATCTTTCCATATAGAGGGCATGTCATGCTATATTGTTATCACAAAGCATATTTGCATTTCTTGTGATAGCAGTAAAAGTGATAAAACATTTTTTAAATAAAATGTAAAAAAATAATTAAAAAATTGTTTGCATGCAGAGGTAAGCGCTTACGTAATCACGCCCACATATATAAATGGTGTTTGCACCACACATGTGAGGTCACAACGAGAGCAATCATTTTGGGACTAGACCTACTCTGTAACTTGAAACTGATAACCTGTAGAAATTTGTAAAGTGTCGCCTATGTAGATTTGAAGGACTGTAGTTTGGCACCATTCCATTGGCATTGCGCAATTTTAAAGCATGACATGTTAGGTATTTATTTACTCCGTATAACATCATCTTTCATATTTTACAAAAAATTGTGGTATATATTGGTTTTTTTTTTTAATTCATTCAAGTATACAAGTACACCCCTCACCTTTTTGTAAATATTTTATTATAGCTTTTCATGTGACAACACTGAAGAAATGACACTTTGCTAGTAGTGAGTGTACAGCTTGTATAACAGTGTAAATTTGCCATCCCCTCAAAATAACTCAACACACATCCATTAATGTCTAAACCTCTGACAACAAAAGTGAGTACACCCCTAGGTCAAAATGTCCAAATTGGGCCCAATTAGCCAGCATCCCTGGTGGCATGTGACTTGTTAATGTTGCCAGGTCTCAGGTGTGAATGGGGAGCAGGTGTGTTATATTTGGTGTTTTTTCACTCAATCTCTCATACTGGTCATTGGAAGTTCAACATGCCACCATCATGGCATAGAACTCTCTGAGGATCAGAAGAAAATAATTGTTTTCTACATATAGATAGCCTAGGTGGTCAAGACCATACAGTGGTAAAACAGGACAGATTCCACTCAGAAAAGACCTCACCATAGTCGACCAAAGAAGTTGAGTGCATGTGCTCAGTGTCATATACAGAGGTTGTCTTTGGGAAATAGACATGTGAGTGCTGCCAGTATTGCTGTGGAGGTTGAAGGGGTAGAGGGTCAGCATGTCAGCCTGTCAGTACTTAGACATTACACCACACAGTGCATCAAATTGGTCTGCATGGCTGTCGTCCCAGAAGGAAGCCTCTTCTAAAGATGATTTCACAAGAAAGCTCGCAAACAGATTGCTGAAGACAAGCAGACTAAGGACATGGATTACTGGAACTGTCGTCTGATGAGACCAAGATAAAAACTTATTTGGTTCAGATGGTGTCAAGCGTGTGTGGCGACAACCAGGTGAGAAGTACAAGTGTGTCTTGCATACAGTCAAGCATGGTGGTTAGAGTGTCATGGTCTGAGGCTGCATGAGTGCTGCCGACACTGGGGAGTTACAGTCCATTGAGGGAACCATGAATGCCAACATGTTCTGTGACATACTGAAGTCGATATTTGATCCCCTCCCTTCCGAGACTGGGCCTGGGACTCACCAGTACAGATTAGAAGGTGAAGAAATGGAATAGGATTGGAGAATGTGACACAAGTCGGGGAAGGGGCCTGGGGACAGTAATACACGAGGCTGACAAGTGGGGGACAGTAATACACAAGGCTGGCAAGTGAATGACAGTAATAGATTAAGCTGACAAGTGGGGGTTGGGGGGACAGTTCTAAGGAGAAGGTGGCACATGTGGGGCACAGTAAAGAAGCTAACAAGTGAGGGGATATGAAAATAACACAGGGGAACAGCTGAGGGAATAGTAATGAAGGTGACACACATGAAACTGAGAGGGCATTGATGAAGGAGACAGAGAGAACTGAGGGGAAACTAATAAAGGAGACAAACAGAGAACTGAGGGGACACCAAACAGAGTGAATTTGATTTAAATCTAGTTGATTTAAATTCAGATTTAAATACCAAGCCTGCCAATGTTGACCTTCTTTTGAAGTGCCAGTAGCCTGGCTGTCATGTTAAGCTCTAAGGTTATCTGAAAGATGGGTTTCAAATGTTTTCACAGGTGTGCAGTTTCAGTGCTTGCCATAGGCACCATTTTCACTAGATAAGCCTCTGGCTGGGAAATAATGGTGGCCACACAAAATATTGACACATTGGGCCCAATTTGGAAATTTTCAATTAGGGGTGTACTCACATTTGTTGCCAGCGGTTTAGACATTAATGGCTGTGTGTTGACTTATTTTGAGGGGACAGCAAATTAACACTGTTATACAAGCTGTACACTCACTACTTTACATTGTAGCAAAGTGTAATTTCTTCAGTGTTGTCATATGAAAAAGTATAATAAAATATTTACAAAAATGTGATGGGTGTACTCACTTTGTGAGATACTGTATATAATGTTTTGGGGTTCTAAGTAATTTTCTAGCAAAAAAATGCAGATGTTTGCTTGTAATCAAAAGAGTGTCAGAAAAAGGCCTGGTCAGCAAGTGGTTTTAAACAAAGAGAGCTGTAAAGATAAGTTAGATGACCAATACATTTTGGGGAACCCTTTGTCATAAAAGTGGAGCTGAGGCTGCACAGCATTCTCACACATTGCACCAAACTTACCTTACTTAACTTACATGGCCATAGATAAGTCAGGTTTTTTTTGTTCAACCAGTGGGTTAAATAAAAAATAAAATAAAAAAAAGACCCAATTCCCTTATTCACACATTCAATGTAAATGGGGGTATCTTGCCTGCTTGTATTCTGGATTGTACTGTATTGTATTCCGATAGCAGGGATACTTCACCCCCAGACTGCAGCGCTGATCAAGCAGAAATGTTCCAATAAGACAGTTGTTCAACCACTTTGGTCATACATGGATCAGATTTGGGTAGTCCCTGCTGAACTGAAATAATTTTGATCAATGTATGGACAGTTTTAGCACTCTCTATCACTGCTTCATTACCACTACTACTAAAATCTTCTCCACTGACTCTTTCACATTCAATATCTTATTTTTCAGCCACTAGGCAGCCAGTAATGATTTAACTATTGTGCAAATTGCTTGGAGAAAGGAAAAGTTGTTTTTAAAACAGATGTTATAATACATTTCTTTGGGCTCATGCACACTGGATGTTTTTTGCGGCTAATTCTAGGAGTGTCAAATGTTTTATTTTCCTGTCTCTAAACTCCCCTACCTATGTGGCCGGGTTCACACTGCTCCGACATGGAAGTCGGACGACTTTCGATCCGACTTTTCCCTATGATTTTATGTCCGATTTCAATGCAACTTCAATGAACGGGATCCGACTTTGATCCGACAATACCAGGCCCTTTTGAGTCTGGCATGAATCTTGAGGAGAGAACCCCACACCAAAATAAAAAAAATGATGTGTGGGTCCCCCCAAGACCATACCAGATTCTTCGGCCTGGTATGAATTTTAAGGGAATCCCCCAAAATTTATACCAGACCCTTATCCAAGCATGCAGCCTGGCAGGTCAGGAAAGGGGGGGGCTCTGCACCCCCCGTCCCAAAGCACCTTGTCCCCATGTTGGTGGGGACAAGGGCCTCTTCCTGACAACCATAGGCAGTGGTTGTGGGGATCCGCTGGCAGGGGGCTTATCAAAATGTGGAAGCCTGTTTTAACAAGGGGTGCCACTGTCCGGGAAATATTAAGCTTCTCCTATAAGCAAATAATTTCCTTAAAAGCACATATATAGCTCTCTTGTATAATGCCGGGGAAAGCACGCTGGTATCTCCAAGTAACACAGACACAGATGCTGGTATCATGTTGAGCTTAGCAGAAATCCTCCCTAGCTGCTTTTATTTATACTGTCAACATAAGAAACAAAAGAAGGTGGTAGCTTCACAATCAGCCAATCAGACATTTGTATTCTTTCAAAAGAACCAATCACAGACATGAATATATTCAAATAGAATACTAGCAGTGACGTGTGCAAACGGTCATCTGCAGAACCATGCAGAATGCAAACTGTGAGACAAAGGATTTCTCTCAATTTGAACACTACAAAGATCGCTCTGAACATGACCATGTGCACACCATGCCACTGCTACCAATGACGCAAACCATACTCTATCATGGCTCAGTGGGCCATAATTTTGGTATAGTTATGCTATAGTTCCCATGTACGCAGATCTGTTTGCTCGGAGTCATTATATGCAGTTGCCATGAAGTGGCCAGTCTCTTGGTGAGGCATAAATGAAGATCCCTAAAAGAGCAACATAGCTGAATATCACAGGAAGGTTTTTGCGGCCAATGGTTTTCCACCAATATCTGTATGTGCGAATCCGCTCACATGAGCGTATTACAGAAAAACTGACACTGGGTACATCTGACAACATACATTAATAAAAAATGTCCACAACAACACGAATCCTGTCCCCTCCCCCTATATGAATGAGTAGGGGTACCTACTCATTCACCCAAAAAAGTGTAAAAAAATTATAAAAACAGTACACAGGTTTTTGACAACATCCTTTATTAAAAATTAAGAATGTCCCCTGTCATATCTCGAACGTGTCTTCAACCTCCGGTCTTCTCCCTTCGGTTTTTCTTTCTCCGGTGATGCCTTCTTCCTTCGGTTCTTCGCCCACTTTAACTGATGTATTTTTCCTCTGGGTTTTCTTCCTTCGCTTTTTCTCCCACGGTTCTTCTCCCTCCGCTGTCTTCTTCCTCTGGTTCTTCTGCCGGTTCTTCTCCCTCCTGATGTCTTCTCCCCACGCTAGCTCCGGCCGACAGTGATATAACAAACGGGCAGGGTCTTCGGATGACGTCACAGAAGGGTCACGCCCCATGGCTATATAAGTAATGACAGACACCAGAGCTGACACAATAGCGGGAGTTAGCGGGATATCTGTAGTGAAGAAACAAAGCACTACTCCTCTATCAAAATGGCTGCCTCCACACAGAAACACAGTGCAGAACAATGCATGGATTCAGGTTCTTGGGAAAACTGTCTAAGGGATGATTTCCCTCACATTTGAGACATTGAGGTTGATTTACTAGAGGCAAACAGGCTATTCACTTTCCAGGGAAAGTTATACTTTGCAACATAATTTTCCTACTACCTTCATGATATAGGTGAAGCTCTGCTAACTTCCATCATCCAATCATGTTTGTAGTACCCTCTACTTTAGGTAGGTGCTAGTAGTAGGATTTGCGTCAGTACAGGTAAATTTAATCAGGCCTAGCTGTGAGATAGGCCTGTTTTAAACTTTGTGGGCTGGGAGTGGTTCAGAGTAGGCTGGTGATTCACAGACAGCATCAACTTCCTGTCAGCGCTCTCTTACTTCTAGAGGATTCTAGAAGGGAGGAGGGGAAGTTTGGAGGGGCTGTCTGGGGTGCCTCGCAGAGCCCTGACCAATCACCAACTAGGATTGGCAGGGGTCAGGCCTCCTTGAAATACCCAGGGTCAGCCCAGTTGGGGAGGGAAGTTCGGGTGGAAGAACTGGGAGATGGAGTACTAGCTGTCGGGGGCCTTTGAGGGAACTCCCCAGTCTGGGGCGGGGTGACCTTGGGCCTGGAGCTCGGGAATGGAAGAGACCCTCGTACAAATGACAGGGGTGTTCTAACCAGGAGCAGGAGACGATAGTGGAAGGTATTGCCAGGGAAAGTCTCCAGGAGGATTCACCAGATGTCGGTGAGTGGTAGGCACAGTCGGCAGAGCTGGGGAGGCATGCCGGAGCAGACTGGAAGTGTGCAGTCAGAGATGGATGTAGAGCCAGCGGGAGAGACTGTGATGCCATGAGCAGTGGAGTTGGACAGCTGCAGCCAGAAGGGCTGGTAGGGCCTGAAGAGGACTGGCTGGGATCAGTAGTCCACCAAGCTAGCACTTAACCAATTTACCCTTTTTTGGCTACACCACAGGCGCCTGCGGTCCCTGCCTGCCAAAAGCATTTCTACAAGACCTGGCTGGAACCTGAGTCAGGTCTAACCATGTGCTAGTTGTGCCTGAGGAGAAGTGATGTGCTGGAGAGAGCGAGGAGATAGTAGTCTGCAAGCAAGTTTGTGTGGGAGGAGTGTGAAGTGTAAATATGTACAGGAAGTGTACAGAGTTCGGTCCCAATGCAAATGTTTATACTCCAATTCTGGGCATCTCATGAATCCCCTAACCCCATCCAAATTTAACCCCTCAAAAAAAACACCAAAGCAAAGTTTACAGACTATTCATTGACTCTGTGCTTGAGAAAGTGAATGCCGGGCTGGGCAGGGTCACAGACGGACTACAACTTTCAGCAGCTCCTAGGGGGGTACCGCTACATGTGCAAGAAAAAATGCATTTTTTTTATTTTCCTTGCACAATATTGAGTATTTGCAAAGTAAACCTTCACCACAATGCGGTAAATTCCCTCGCAAAGAGAACAGCCCATTTGCCTTTGTTAAATCAACTGCAGTTGCTCCTACTTGCTGTGGAGCAGAGGTGGCAGAATAAATTAAATGAGTAATAATGATTCTCTACTGCATCCAAATTGAAAAAGAAAAGATTTTGGCTTTTGCTATATGTGAAATACTAAGTATACAAAATCGTTATGCTGTATATAAATACATCTTTCATGCTAAAAAGTTGCCAATAGATTTTACAATACAAATACATTTTATTAGGTAGGTTGCTTAAAAGTGTAATTGTCAAAGATCAGCAAATTAAAAGTTCACCTGTCTAAAACAAGAATAATGAAGCTGAAAAATATTGATGTTTATTGATTTCCAAAGACATAATGTTCATTATGAGCAATTGTTTCATGAATCTGTAAACATGTTTAGGACATCTATTGACTTAAGATAATTATATAAAACCAATCCAATTAAAAGTAAAGTCTTTCTTTTTTGCATTAAAAATTTTAAAAAGTCACACAGGCAGTAATGGAAATAGTAAATATAACCAAATGTTTCCTGACATGGAAAACCAATACAGTACCTTGAAAAAGTATTCATGCCCCTTGAAATGTTTTACATTTGTCATGTTACAACCAAAATGTTTTATTTATTTTATTGGACTTTTCTGTGATAGACCAACACAAAGTGGCACATAATTGTGAAGGGGAAGGAAAATGATAAATGGTTTTCAATTTTTTTACAAATAAATATCTGAAAAGTGTGGCGTGCATTTGTATTCCACCCCCTTTACTCTGATACCCCTAACTAAAATCTAGTGGAACCAAATGCCTTCAGAAGTCACCTAAGTAGTAAATAGAGTCCATCTGTGTGTAATTCCAATCGCCCAGCAAAATAAATTCAAAATACTAACCACAACATACAAAGCCATCCACAACTCTGCCCCGAGCTACATCATCAATCTTGTCTCCAAACGAATCCCAAACCGCTCTCTCTGCTCTTCCCAAGACCTCCTACTGTCAAGCTCTCTCATCTCCTCCTCCCATGCTCATCTCCAGGATTTCTCCAGAGTCTCTCCCATCCTCTGGAACTCGCTACCTCAACCTGTCCGGCTATCCCCTACTCTTGCTACCTTCAGGCGATCCCTCTCTTCAGGGAAGCCTATCACGTCTGCAACTAATCTTTTACCACTTCCATCAGCTCATTCCTTACTGTTACAACCTTTTGTACCACCTGCCTCACCCTATTAGATTGTAAGCTCTTCTGAGCAAGGCCCTCTTAATCCTCTTGTATTTTATTGTCTCCCTTTTATATTGTAAAGCACTGAGTAAACTGTTGGCGCTATATAAATCCTGTATAATAATAATAATGATGATAATAATAATAATTTAATCTCAGTATAAACACAATTATTCTGTGAAGCCCTCAGAGAACCTTAGGCCGCATACACACGGTCGAACATGTCCGCTGAAACTGGTCCGCGGACCAGTTTCCACGGACATGTCCGACCGTGTGTACGGCCTAGCGGACAGGTTTCCAGCGGACAAAAGTTTCTTAGCAAGCTAAGAAACTTGTCCGCTGGAAACATGTCTGTCGGACATGTCCGATGGTTAGTACACCTAATCGGACATGTCTGCTGGTTATGACGTGTAACCAGCGTCCCAAAATCCCGCGCATGCGTCAAATTGATACGACGCATGCATGGAAGCATTGCACTTCCATGTTTGAGAACGTCGGTGTCTTCTACATCACCGCATTCTCTGTCCACCGGGATTTTGGTCTGATGATGTGTACACACATCAGACCAAAAGCTCCCAGGAGACATGTCCGATAAAAACGGTCCGCGGACCATTTTTATCGGACATGTCTCCTCGTGTGTACGGGGCCTTAGTGAACAAACAGCATCATGAAGGCCAAGGAACACACCCAAAAGGACAGGGATAATGTTCTGGATAAGTTTAAAGCACGGTTAGGTTATAAAAAATTCCCAAGCTTTTAACATCTCACAAAGCTCTGTTCAATACATCATGGAAAAGAAATGGAAAGAGTATGATACAACTGCAAAGCTACCAAGACATGGCAGTCCACCTTAACTGACAGACCATGCAAGTACAGCATTAATAAAAGAAGCAGCCAAGAGGCCCACTCTGGAGGAGTTGCAGAGATTCACTGATCAGGTGGCAAAATCTGTCCACAGGGCAACTATTAGCACGCCGCGCAGGCCACATGTCTGGCCTTTATGAAAGAATGGCAAGAATAAAGCCATTGTTGAAAGAAGGCCATTTTGAAAAAAATCCACTGTGAAAGAAGCCATAAGAAGTCACATTTGCAGTTTTCGAGACGCCATGTGTGGGACACAACAAACATGTGGAAGAAGGTGCTCTGGTCAGATTTTTTTTCCCTAAAACCAAAACACTATGTGTGATGGAAAACTACAGTATCTCACAAAAGTGAGTATACCCCTTACATTTTTGTAAATATTTTATTATATCTTTTCATGTGACAACACTAAACAAATTACACTGCTATAATGTAAAGTAGCGAGTGTACAGCTGGTATAACAGTGTAAATTTGCTGTCCCCTCAAAATAACTCAACACACAGCCATTAATGTCTAAATCACTGGCAACAAAAGTGAGAACACCCCTAAGTGAAAATGTCCAAATTGGGCCCAATTAGCCATTTGTCTCTTTGTGCTATAAGGTTTCAGGTGTGAATGGGGAGCAGGTGTGTTAAATTTGGTGTTGTCGCTCTTACTCTCTGATACTGGTCACTGGAAGTTTAACATGACAAAGAACTCTCTGAGGATCTGAAAAAAAGAATTACTGCTCTACATAAAAATGGCCTAGGCTATAAGAAGATTGTCAAGACCCTGAAACTGAGCTGCAGCATGGTGACCAAGACCATACAGGATAGGTTCCACTCAGAACAGGACTTGCCATGGTCGACCAAAGAAGTTGAGTGCCCGTGCTCAGCATGATATCCAGAGGTTGTCTTTGGTAAATAGACGTATGAGTGTCAGCCTGTCAGTGCTCAGACCATTGCAGCTGCAGGTGCCTATCCACCTGCAGGTGCCTATCTACATACATACACATATATATACTGGAGGGCTTTCTGGAGAGAGCCTTAACAGACCCCTCAGGCTCTGAAGAAAGGGGTGCGCCCCAGAAATGTTAGCCGTTCCGCCGCTAAAGGGTACCATTGAATCTTCGGCATCATCAAGTCTTGCTGGCAGGGACCAAGAAGACTGGTCTGATTAATTGACAAAGCTGTATTCAAACTCTCGTTTGTAAATATAAATTACTTGTTTTTACTAAAAATTAAAATCTCTTATGATAATGCACTAGGTCGGTGCGCTCTCCCTCTTTTGTTTTTTCTTTTAGTCTATGTGTTATACCTGAAGGGTTCCACATGTACTGACACTTTAAGGCTGGCTCCACCCAGCAGTGATGACAAGGGTCAAGGGGTATAGTAGCCATCTTAGAGAGAGCACATGTAGGAAGAGATAACCTGTAATGTCCTGAGATGCATGTTGCAGTGTACAGCCTGTACTGAATAAACATCTATTGTTCCAGACCAGAGACGTGTGTCTCTCACAACACACAGGACACAACAGTGGCGACGAGGATGGGATTTACAAAGTGTCTATCAGTCTGAGAGAGAGAGAGAGAGAGAGAGACAAAGACATTGTGGATTGTCACCTGGATAAAAGCAATCACGGATCCCAGCAGGAAAATGTCATTAATCGGGACATTAAGTGAGTTTAATGGAGAGCAGACATCCTGGAGTTCCTGGGTTGAGAGACTGGAACAGTATTTCAGTGCAAATGCCATCCCAGACAACAGGCAAGTAGCAGTGTTTCTGACAGTGGTTGGGGCCAAAACATATGACACTCTTAGAGATCTGATTTCCCCTGTAAAACCAGCAGCTAAGACATTGGCAGAGCTGCTGACACTGCTAGAGGATCACTTCCAGCCTAAACCACTAGAGATTGCAGAAAGATTTCGCTTCTATCAGAGACAGCAACAGACAGGTGAAGAGATTAAAGCTTATGTGCTCGCCCTTCGCAAACTAGCCTCTGCCTGTTATTTTGGGGACTACCTACCTACTGCACTGAGAGATAAGTTTGTCATGGGACTGAATTGTGAGTCAACACAAAAGAGACTGTTAACAGAGAAAGACCTTACCCTTACAAAGGCAATTGAGATAGCTTCAGTGATGGAAATGGCTGTGAAAGATACATAGGAATTGAACCCCCAGAGCAGAAGGGAAGAGGTGAAGCAGGAAGTTTTCAGGACAGCAGTCAAGCCAACTGCTGCAAACTGGAAATACAGATCCCCACCAAGCCGGGAGTCAGCTTGCTACCATTGTGGGAATAAAGACCATGACCACAAAGTCTGCCGGTTTAAGGATCAGACCTGTCATAATTGCGGTAGGACCGGCCATCTGAAACGAGTTTGCCGTAGCAAGAAGGTGCGAGATAAACAACCTCTGAACCCTAAGACAAAGACATATATGGTGGGAAGATATATATCATCATCTGAGTCAGAGGATGAGAAAGTGCTCCACAGATTAGACATACATCATATGAATTCAGCACCCTCCGCAATGACTGTAGAAGTAACCGTTGAGGGAAAGAGACTCAAGATGGATGTAGACACAGGAGCAGCAGTTTCAGTTATCACCCAGAAACAATGGAGACAACTTCAGACCCGAAAAACTGTCCGCCCAACACCAATCAAACTGCAGACATACTCAAAGCAGATACTCCACCCACTGGGTTACGCAAAAGTAAAGGTATTGTACAAGGGTCAGACAAAGAGACTGCCATTACACCCATGGTTCAGAGGAGGGCTGCAAGACCTGTGATTTTATCTTACGATTGGACTGCATTACCCCATAACAAACACACCAGAGCGCAGGAGAATTTTTTGTATTGTGTAGTGTAGTGGATAGAGCAGTGGTCAGTGTAGTGTAGTGGACAGAGCAGTGGTCAGTGTAGTGCCATCCATCCGTCAGTGCCCCCTGTCAGTGCCATCCATCTGTCAGTGCCCCCTGTCAGTGCCCATTATTCAAATTGTCACATGACATTAAAAAAAGTATCGGTAATCGGTTTCGGCGAGTACTTGAAAAAAAGTATCGGTACTTGTACTCAGTCTTAAAAAAGTGGTATCGGGACAACCCTAGTTAAGGCAGTGCTGGAAAATAATGGTGGCCACAAAAAATATTGACACTGTGGTCCCAATTTGGACACTTTCACTTAGATGTGTACTCACTTGTGTTGCCAGTGGTTTAGACATTAATGGCAAAGAGGCCCAGTTTCAGTGCTTGCCATAGGCACCATTTTCACTAGATAAGCCTCTGGCTGGGAAATAATGGTGGGCACACAAAATATTGACACATTGGGCCCAATTTGGACATTTTCAATTAGGGGTGTACTCACATTTGTTGCCAGCGGTTTAGACATTAATGGCTGTGTGTTGAGTTATTTTGAGGGGACAGTAAAATTAACCCTGTTATACAAGCTGTACACTCACTACTTTACATTGTAGCAAAGTGTAATTTCTTCAGTGTTGTCACAAAAAAAGATATAATAAAATATTTACAAAAATGTGAGGGGTGTACTCACTTTTGTGAGATACTGTAACACTGCACATTACCCTGAACACACCATCCACATCATGAAACATGGTGGTGGCAGCATGATGTTGTGGAGGTGCTTTTTTTCAGCAGGGACAGGGAAGCTGGTCAGATTTGATGGGAAGATGAATGGAGCCAAATACAGGGCGATCTTAGAAGAAAACCTGTTGGAGACTGGGACAGAGGTTCACCTTCCAGCAGGACAACGACCCTAAACATACAGCCAGAGCTACAATGGAATGGTTTAGATCAAAGCATATTCATGTGTTAGAATGGCCCAGTCAAAGTCCAGAGCTAAATCCAACTGAGAACCCGTGACAAGATGTGACAATTGCTGTTCACAGATGTTCTCCATCAAGTCAGACAGAGCTTGAGCGATTTTGCAAAGAAGAATGGGCAAAAATTTCACTCTCTAGATGTGCAAAGCTGGTAGAGACATCCCCAAAAAGACTTGCAACTGTAATTGCAGAGAAAGGTGGTTCTACAAAATATTGACTCAGAGGAGCTAAATATGAATGCACACCACACTTTCCACATACTGTATTTATTTGTAAAAAAAATAAAAAATTCCTTTTACTTCATATGTGCCAATTTGTGCCAATTCCAATAAAATACATTTACATTTTTGGTTGTAACATGACATAATGTAGAACATTTCAAGGGATATGAATACTTTTTCAAGGCACTGTATATGAAATCAATTACTTTTTGTTTTCAAAACTAAGACAATCAAGGGACAAGAGTTTGGCTGATGTCAAAATTGGACTGTGATATATGATTTGAATAGCTTGTCTAAGTTCATCTTGTCCCTTAATTATTGTTGATTCCATCACTACGTTGCACCACAATGGATTAAAAAATACACACGACCCTTTTTTAACGCAATCATTTTTTAACAAGGCAGCGCACCACAATGCACAGTATGTGCATTTTGGTGGACTGCAGTGCGTCCTGAGCAGGTGCCCTGGCAAGTGTTGCCAATGTTGTCTGAGCCACAGACCCAGATAGGTTGATTTATTAAAACTGCAGCATGCAAAATCTGGTGCAGCTCTGAATAGAAACCAATCAGATTCCAGTTTTCGTTTTTTTGAGTTAGAAAGTACAATGCACAACTGCTCCAGATTCCGCACTCTCCAGTGTTAGTAAATCAACCCCAAAGAAAGCATCCAGCAAGTCAGAGCAGATCTGCATACTTATGCTGGGTTAGTGAATTACAAAGTACAGAAGCCATTGAATTAACATGACATCCTGACAACCAGGGCTGGACTGGGACAAAAATTTGGCCCTGGACTTCATCCAGACTGGCCCACTTTAAAAAGGTCTCTCCCATGGCGGCCGGACAACTCACGCACCCCCCCCCCCTCCCGGCCACCCAAGCCCCCTCTCCCCCTTCACTAGCCACTAGCTGTTCTACTTTATTAGAGTAGAACGGCTGGTACTGGTGCTCTTATAGGCAGTACCAGTGGGGAAGCTAGACATTATTTCACCCGGGGGAAAGAATCAGTTTGGTGCCCCCCCTTATGGGAAAAGATTAGGCAGAAGTGAGAAACTCCCAGGCCACAGCTGTTGAGTCAGCTGTCTGTCCCCTCCCCCATGCACCTCTGTCGTCCCCACTGCTCCTCTGCTCCTCCCCCTGCTTCTTTGTTCCCCCCAGGTGAGCGCTGCGGGGAGGGAGAGGAGGTGAGCGCTGGAGGAAGGGAGAGACAGAGGAGCGGAAGGGGGCGCTGGCCTGCTGTCACTGAAGCCGGCCCACTGAGCCATTGGCCCACCGGGAAACTCCCTGTAGTCCCAATGGCCAGTCCATCCCTGCTGACAACTGTCATTTATAAAGAGAGAGATCAACAATGGTAACCTCCATATTTGTTTCTGCACAAGTTCATTTAAGGTTAACCACATTTAAAAGAAAGCATTTTGTACAGCAGGACCTAGGTTATTCATTGAATTCTGACAGCAAAATGAATCACTACACTTTGTTCCAATAAATAAACACTAGAAGAAAACATCATGAAATAAGTTTGATCAAAAATGTGATTACTTTTTCTTTTCTAATCATGGAATATAATATCTTTTTGCACGGCATTTTCCAGAGCAGCAAAAGTATATAAAGGTGTTTTACATTCAGAGTATTTTTGATGCAATACACAGAATACAGGGCATTTCCATGAACTTAAATAATTTCCCCTTTTTATGTGCAATGCACTGATTAAACATTTATACATATTTTATTAAAATGCCCATGTATAATGCAAAACAGATATTTAAAACTTATATGGGGTGATTAAAACAGGAACAGTTTCTCAGTGGACTCACCCAACCTTCCCAGTAACAATCAATCATGTTCTATGGAATAATGAAAAATAAAAATAAAAGTTATGGGCTATAAGTAAAAATCATGACTTACATTTTTATATTTTCAAGGTTTACTCCCTTCATTGGCTGTTGAAATATTACATTTTGCATAGAAAGCAACATTTAATTGCACAAGAATGCTACCTGTTAAGCCTCGTACACACGATCAGTCCATCCGATGAGAACGGTCCGAAGGACCGTTGTCATCGGTTAACCGATGAAGCTGACTGATGGTCTGATGTGCCTACACACCATAGGTTAAATAACCGATCGTGTCAGAACGCGGTGACGTAAAACACAATGACGTGCTGAAAAAAACGAAGTTCAATGCTTCCAAGCATGTGTCGACTTGATTCTGAGCATGCGTGGATTTTTAACCGATGGTCGTGCGTACTAACGATCGGTTTTGACCTATCGGTTAGGCGTCCATCGGTTAAATTTTAAAGTTCCTATTTTTTTGACCGAAGGTTAACTAACCGATGGGGCCCACACACGATCGGTTTGGACCGATGAAAGCGGTCCATCAGACCATTCTCTTTGGATGGACCGATCGTGTGTACGCGGCCTTACTCTGCTTGAAAGGCAGCAAAGATCAGCCTCATTATCCCTCTCTAGTGTTTGAACACCTGGTGTTATTCAACGAAGCTAAATATCATAGATATTGTTGGGCTGCATGACTTCCACATGTACAATCATGTGATGGAGGGAGCATGTGGACTATTTAACCCATTTCTGCCCAGCATAGGTTGGTTCTCTCATGCCACGTAGACACGATTGGAATTTCCGATGAAAAAAGTCAGATGGACTTTTTCCATCGGATTTTTCGATTGTGTGTAGCCCCATCTGAGTTTTTTCATCGGAAATTCAGATGCATTCCATCGGAATTTAGATATAGAACATGTTCTATATTTTTTCGATGGAATTCCGTCGAAATTCAGATGTGATTTGGCCGGGCAAAAGCCTGATCGTGTGTATGCGGCAATAGACTCACCACAGCACTATGGCAGTGTCACCTTAAAAGTATTGGGGGGGGGGGGTCTTTGGTGAGATATCCGTCTAAAAAGACCCCTGAATTCTGACTTTTGAGATAGAGAAAGGGACTGAGGAAACACATTTCCCAGTTCCTTTCTGCAGATGAATGAACAGGAGATAGAGGCTCCTGTTCATATATAAACTGGAGCATAGAAACCACAGTTTACTAGGCTTCATTTGTGAATGAACACAGTGAGTGATCCATACCGATCACTTACCGTGTTCATTTAGAAAGGAAGGGGCAGGTAAATTACATATTTACTGGTCCCTTACTATACTCTCAATCCTGAAGATCCCCCTTTTTGCAACTTCTCCTGACGAGAGAGGAAGTTGCCAAAAGCTCTGAGAAGGGGGTACACATAGGGGGGCCAAGGCAGTAGGGGGGAATCCGATAGTGGACAAAAGGGGGAAAAAACTGGAACCAATCTTTTGTGGCTCACCCAGCAGCAGCTGAAAGTTGGTGTGAGGGAGGAGGAGATGCCAGCTTTCAGCTGCTGCAGTGAGAGCCACAAAAGATTGGATCCTGTTATTTCCTCCACCCGCTGCACTGATTACCCACTCTGTCCAAATGTGATTCCCCTTTGCTTCGGGGGAAGAAACTGCAGCCCCCAAGGCACCTGACCCTTTCGATAAGATGGCACTGTTGGAACGGGATCCGCCTCTGGGTGCCAATGAAGGAAAATCCCTGGAAGGCCCCTTACCTGGCCTAAACAGCACCATTAGTAGTCAGTCCCATACCTTTCTTAGACCTAACAACAATGGACCCCAATAGCACCTTCCTCCAGCACCATTACCAAAGGATATTACCATCTTGCAGTTAGGAGAAGGAAGAGTGCAAACAGCAGAAAGCCTTTATTTCTAAGTTGCGTCTTTTTTGTGAATGACTAGAGGCACTATGTACCCCATACTCATTCATGTGGGGGTTATCTGGGGCCCCCTTTCTTTGCCAGCAAGACCGCATGCTTGGATTAAAGGACTGTTATGGATGTTTAGGGGAACCTCATGTTTTTTGTGTGGACTCCCCCCTTGCATTTTGAGGAGGACTTTTTTTCACTCTTGCTGTAGCTGATATGCTACAAAAAAAGTTACATTTACAAAGAAAAATGACACCGACCCATAGAGGGCTTCTATGAATTTTGGGGGGCCTTTGGGGTCTGTGTTCTGTTTTTTTATTTAAAAAAAGACATAGGAGGGAGATGTAATTTACCGGTAAGTTGAAACTCTTTTTTCCTTTGTAAAATCACTTTTCCCAACTGAATGGAATTCTTTCATATTTGTTTGCATTAGTACATGCTCCCCTTTTTTCAATTTTAGGTGGCATAGGTGATTTAATATATATCACCATTGATTGTTTGGTGAGGACCGCCCTCTCAGTCACACTCACCCTATCACTTTTCCTGATGCTGTACCAAACGTTGTTTACACTTATTGGAATTTTTTTACCAAAAATATGTAGCAGAATGCATATTGGCCGAAACTGATGAAGAAATTAGATTACTTTTTTTATTGTTATTTTTTTTTTATAGCAGAAAGTAAAACATTATTTTTTTTATATATATATTGTTGGTAATTTTTTTGTTTTTAGCGCAATTTTCAGTTAAAGTAACGCAGTGCTTTTTCGCAAAACATGGCCTGGTCATGAAGGGGGGTAAGTCGTATTTTACTCTGTAAGGTGAAATTACCTTTTAACCACTTGGCGCCCGCGCTATAGCCCGTGCTATAGCCGAATGACGGCCACAGCGCAGACCCCAAATGCTGGGAGGACGTCAACAGACGTCCTCCCCTTCGCGCAGGGGAGCGCATGTGATCAGCTGTCAGCCAATGACAGCTGATTACGTGATTTAAACAAAAGCCGGTAATCATTTTTTTTCTCCTCACGCTGAGAGCATGAGGAGAAAAAAAAGCAGATCACCGTCTTATGTGAAAGGGACATCAGTCCCGAAGAGGAAGGAGGCACATCTGTGCCGCCAGTAACCCCTGCCAGTACCCCCTGCTAGTGCCACCTGCAAGTGCCTGCAGTGACCACCAGTGCCACCTATCAATGCCCATGAGTGCCACCTATCAATGCCCACAATTGCCACCTATCAATGCCCACCAGTGCCACCTATCAATGCCTCATCAGTGCCACCTAGCAGTGCTGCCTAACAGTGCCCATTACTGCCACCCATCAGTGCCCATTACTGCCACCCATCAGTGCCCATCACTGACAGCTATCAGTGCCACCTATCAATGCCACATTTTAGTGCCACTTCTCAGTGCCCACCAGTGCCACCTATCAATGCCCTTCAGTGCCACCTATCAGTGCCACCTCTCAGGCCCCGTACACACGACCGAGTTTCTCGGCAGAATTCAGCCAGAAACTCGATCGGAGCTGGATTCTGCAGAGAAACTCGGTCTTGTGTACACTTTTCAGCGAGGAAGCCGAAGAGGAACTCGTCGGGCCAAATAGAGAACATGTTCTCTATTTCCTTGTTGTTCAATGAGGAAAGTCGGCCCGCCGAGATCCTCGGCGGCTTCAACACTGAACTCGACGAGGAACTCAATGTGTTTGGCACGTCGAGTTCCTCGGACGTGTGTACGGGGCCTGAGTGTCACCTCTCAGTGCCCACCAGTGCCGCCTATCAGTGCCCACCAGTGCCGCCTTATCGGTGCCCATCAGTGCAGCCCATCGGTGCCTATCAGTGCAGCCCATCCGTGACCATCAGTGCAGCCCATCAGTGCCCATCAGAGCAGCCTCATCAGCGTACATCAATGAAGGAGAAAAATTACCCGTTTGCTAAATTTTATAACAAAATTTAAAAAAAATCTGTATTTTCATTTTTTTTAACAAAAAATAAAAACCGCAGAGGTGATCAAATACCACCAAAAAAAAGCTCTATTTGTGGGAAGAAAATGATAAAAATTTAATTTGGGTACAGTGTTGTATGACCGCGCAATTGTCATTCAAAGTGAGTCAGCGCTTAAAGCTGAAAATTGGTCTGGGCAGGAGGGGGGTTTAAGTGTCCAGTAAGCAAGTGGTTAAAGTAGACGAGAATTGGTATGTAATATTTTTCATGTCTATTACATGCACAGTAATAACATATCTAATGTATCCTCATGTTCTCTACTGCTCTATACTTATCTACACAATTACTAAATCAAATTTTGATGCTGAGATAGCCTTTGATATTTTTCAGCTATAATTTAAATGCATCACAGATACAAATCACCTTTAGAAGCCTGCTTTGAAAAGACACCTATGAATCTGAACACTGCTTAGACAGAGAAATTCTGCTCTGCTTTCTCAATCCTATTTTGTGTAACCTCTCGCAATGATACATTTGTTGGCCGCAGTCATCAGTAAGGCAAATTAAGCAAATGAACAGGCTGCCATGAGTAATAAATCTGTGACCTTGAACAAGTTGAAATTGCGCACTGTGTCAGGCCAGACCTTAGACTGGACAAGGACAAGGCAAGGCATTCATCACTTTACCAGCAATTCACTGAGACTCTGAACAGACAATTTTTCTTGGTGTTATTTCCAGATTGATGTATGAAGAGATATTTCCTTGTGCCAAGCACAGTTCATACATAATTTTATATTGCCACTCTATAAATCTCAACAGTGATAGAACCTTTCACAGCTGACAGAGTATGCAAACAGCGGAGAGCAAGCAGTAAAGAAAAACCTTGGCCCTCTTTCATGCAAGAAAAAAACAAAACAAAAAAAAACACTGAAACTCAAAGCTTTATCTTCAATCATCTTTCTTCAACACAGAAGAAAAAAAATAGGTAAAGAACAACTGTCAGTTTTATTTGAATCTTTGCAAAGAGCCAAGATTAAGATTTACCGGTATGAGTTTGCTTTAATCAGATGCACAAGGAAATCTAAATTTCTGTGCAAGAACTGAAGTGACATCTGCATGGGTCTCAGAATCTCTCACCTTATATAAGAGCAGCCTGGTGTCATAATTCCCATCCGCACAAATCAACTTCAAGGCAACAAAGCCTTTGAAGCAAATTCAATTGATAAATTGTATCTTTTGCTGGTCCTTTCCTAACAGATTCTCAGCAGCCGATCTGAATAAAATCGCGTAAACCAGGGTTTAATGTCTCTGAGGGTCATTACTGTTAGAGCTCGTTTACACTTGCCATAGGGGCCTGGTAAAAATTAGGCGGTTGAGCTGTGGTTTTACCAACCACCCCCTTAGGCTGCTTTCACATTGAGGCGTGGAGCCGCGGTGACGGTATAGCCGCGCTATTTGTAGCGCTGCTATACCGTCGTATTTACCGCGATATTCGGGCGCTAGCGGTGAGGTTTTAACCCCCGCTAGCGGCCGAAAAAGGGTTAATACCGCGGTTTCCCATTGATTTCAATGGGAAGGCGCGGTATAGGAGCGGTGAACACACCGCTCCTATACCGCAGTAAAGATGCGGCTAGCAGGACTTTTGGAGCGCTCCTGCTAGCGCACCGCTTCAGTGTGAAAGCCTTAGGGCTTTCACATTGAACACTACAAGGCAGGTTTTTTCATGCGGTATTGCAGCGCTATTTTTAGCGCTGTACCGCATGAAAAACGCCTCAATGTGAAAGGGGCCTTAACCACTTGCTGACCAGCCGCCATCATTATACTGCGGCAGGTCGGCTTGTTCCTGCAAATTGCCGTAGGTGTACATCGGCTCCTTTAAGAGCCATAGCAGGCATGCGCAGGTCGCCGGAGGTGCGCGCCAGCTGCAGGGCATGGGACCCAATGCGCGTGACGATCACGGGAAAGAGAGCTAGAACGGTGATTTGTCAATGTAAACAGACAGGTCCCCATTTTGACAGGGGAGGAGAGAGCGATCTGCTGTTCCTAGTGATTAAGAACAGCGATCTCTCTCCTCCTCCAGTCAGTCCCATCCTCACACAGTTAGAAACACCTCAAAGGGAACACATTTAACTCCTTGATCCCCCCCTAGTGCTAACCCCTTCCCTGCCAGTGACATTTACACAGTATTCAATGAATTTTTATAGCACCGATCGCTGTAAAAATGTCAATGGTCCCAAAAAAGTGTCAAAAGTGTCCGATCTGTCCGCCGCAATGTTGCAGTCCTGCTAAAAATCGCAGATCGCTGCCATTACTAGTAAAAAATAATAATGATAAAAATGGCATAAATCTATACCCTATTTTGTAAACGCTATAACTTTTGTGCAAACCAATCAATATACACGTATTGTAATTTTACATAGCAAAATATCAACCCCCCCGCGCAAAGTTGCCGACCATGGCAAGTTGCTTTTTAAGGATGCACTCATGGCAGGCTCACTCCTAAGCCAGCTTTACCCCTCACTTCCTGTGATTGACAGCAATGGGAGCCAATAGCTTCCACTGCTGTGTCTGAGCCTAGGAGGAGGGAGAGAGCCAAGAGAACCATTACTCTTGTGCACATTGGTGGATCAAGATCAGACCCAGGTAAGTAAAATGGGGGGGGGGCTGAGGGGGGATCTTCACTCAGAAAATGTTTTACCTTAAGGCTGGGTTCACACCTATGCATTTTTAGTGCTTTTTGCATTTTGCAGATTTGCACTACATGGGAAACCATGTTAAATGGACTGTAGTGCAAAACTGGATGGGGTTTGTACATATTCAGAAAAAATTACATCTCCTGCATTATTGCCCGCTGAACTTAACCTAATCATGCCTGATGGGACAAAACTGCAACCGTCCTGCAAAGTGCTGTGCATATAGTTACATAGTTACATAGTTAGTCAGGTTGAAAAAAGACACAAGTCCATCCAGTTCAACCACAAAAAAAATAAACAAACAAAATAAAAAAACACAGTACAATCCCATACACCCAACTCCATACCTACAGTTGATCCAAAGGAAGGCAAAAAAAAAACAGCAGAGCATGAGATCCAATTTGCTACAGCAGGGGAAAAAATTCCTTCCTGATCCCCCGAGAGGCAATCGGATTTACCCTGGATCAACTTTACCTACAAATCTTAGTACTCAGTTATATTCTGTACATTTAGGAAAGTATCCAGACCTTTCTTAAAGCATGATGCATGATGGTTGCTGTGCAGTGCTGTGGCTTTACAGGTTTAAAACAGGCAGTGAAGGGGCAACATATCGCCCCCTCATTGCCTGTTAAATGTCTCTGAAAATCAATCACAAGTGTAAAATGATCCTTATGCTGGCCAAACATTATACAAATTTCTTGTACAACTTTCCTTTAGATTTACCAAAACCATACAATATGAGGTAAAACTTGAACACTTTTAATTTGTATGCAATCGGGCAGGCCCTTGCACTACATATAGAGTGGGATAGGGGGCGCTACTTGATTATATCACAAAAAGGAATGGAAGACATCCATAGCGTAATACTGATTTAATAATAAAAAACATATAAAACAATAGCCAAATGGCTCCTTACATTAAAAAGTGCCTATCCCAGCACTGGGGCTGCTGGCTTATCTGAAAAAACCTTACGTCCACCTCCGTGGATAGTGTGTGTTCCACCGGCCGTAGGCATAAACCAGAGGGAACGGAAGTGACATGGATGAGCGTGACCAGGTACCGCCGCCGATGTACGTTTCGTAGATTACGTCTTTTATATGCTTTTTATTATTAAATCAGTATTACGCTATGGATGTCTTCCATTCCTTTTACATATCCTGTCTTCTACTGAGGAAGAGGTTTACCACACTATTCCTGTCCTATTGTATGCGAGCAGGCATTGTCCTGCTAAAGCGATATCTGACTCTGTTTTTAATTAAAGAAGTCAGATACATCTGGTAAGCAGATTATTTATCCTCAGCACTTTGGGTGTCGTTTCTCAAGTTGTTTGGTAAAGGAATTTTTATCTGTTTGGTGGAGCAATCATTATCATACAGCAAGATTGCTTCTGTCACTGGATCATTATGAACTATCATTATTTGTTGGGACGGCCATACCACTGGATTTCTGTCATTGGATTTTCACTAACTTTATGATATTCTGTTGGGATTTTATTGATATCAACTAAGGATATTTTTACATTTGTGTTGCATTAGATTTAAGTCATGATATACTATATACTTTATTTATTGGCGTATAACACTCACTTTTTTACCCTAAAATCAGAGGGTAAACTGTGCCTGCGTGTTTTACGCAGGGTGCCGTGCAACGTTTTTTTCCTGAAACTTCCCTCTTAAAGTTAGGGTGCATGTTATACATCTGTGCGTGTTATACGCAAATAAATACGGTATGTTAATTAATTGATTCATCACAGGTTCACATTACTCACCATTGTGAAATAATCAAGTAGCTCCCCCTATCCCACTCTACTTATATTCAGGTGGAACATCACTTTTGCAGGGGGAGCTGCCTTTTTCATACTATTCAATTTTTAATTTACAATCTTATTTGTTTTGCGTGTTGGTTACTCACACTATATCCTTGCACTACATGGTTGAAGGTAAATCCAACGGAAATTGAATAAGAAATGTGTATAATGTACTGTATGGCCAGCTTTAGGGATGAGCTGCCAATTAGGTGAAATTTTTCCTTGTATGGCAAATGGCCAAACTAAATCAGTGTTTGCCTGAGAACACCTCCGACGGCAATGAGAAATTATTCATTTAGCAGCAGTATTAATAAAGTGACCAAAGTTATATTTTGCTGGCAATTAAAAAAAAAAAAATCTTTGCAAATGTCAGTAGGTTATATGCATTGTACAGACGTGCCACTTCACAGGCAGGTTAAGGGCACCCCCCAGGCATGTTATTTAAAGGAATTTTGCATTTTTAATGTTGACCTTTGCTTTGGTCCATGTTCTCCAGTACAGTTCCTATATTAGCATAACAAATGGACATTCCTGTTTCTTTAACATTCTCTTTTACCCTTGACTTTAGTTGTGTTCAGATTCACCACTGGACCTTTAGAGCCGGTTCACACTGGGGCGGCACGACTTCGTGGGCGACTCGACATAGGCGACTTCAGAGGCGACTTGCAAAATGACTTCTGTATAGAAGTCAATGCAAGTCGCCCCGAGTCGCCCCCGAAGTCGTACAAGAACCTTTTTCTAAGTCGGAGCAACTTACGTCGCTCCTATTAAAACGGTTCTATTGAATAAAATGGGACGCGACTTGTCAGGCGCCTGACGAGGCGCCCCAGTGTGAACCGGCTCTTAGTCATGTTCTGACAATCTGCCTCAAACCCAGGTATGTTCAGCTCATCCCTAATTACTATATCCTGACATCACCTAGAAAACCTGTCTCCTTTGAGGAAATGTATTGAGGAAATGTATAAGATTGTCTCTTTGAGGAAATGTATAAGACATATTGTACCTCCCTCCAATCTCTGTTCTGTACAGTAAGCATTAACTGAAAGCTTAGGTTGTCAATTGCAGTGGCACGGTATTTTTTTTTTTTTTATTATTAATTCTTAGATATATCCCCCAGTTGGAACAGGTTCCAGATCCACAGTGTGCCTTTATTTTTACATTACAATGAGTTTGTTTAATAAAGCATAGAGTCTGTTCACCTAGCATAGCAGATTTTCACTGAGCATAGTACATAAGGTAAATCTGTTTCACTTTGAATACCTATTTATGTGCAAGGTAAATAAAAACAAGTTATTTACTTCCATGTAATGGACTCCAGGCACCCCACAAAGTAGTACAGTTATGCATTTATTAACAAAAATCTGTAAAAGGTTTTAATGCATCCAGGTCACGGTACAGCTAGAGGTAGTTAGTCACAGTCAACTGGACTTGTTCTGCAATGATCAAGATTTTATTATTGTTAGAGATTCTGTACATAGCCCTACAGAACAGACAGACAGTGCACAGTCCACTCGGGTTTTGCTGCTTAAAGCACTAGTAAACCACAGTATAAGTCGTAATGAGCTAATATGCATCACATACTAGCGTACTATGACAGACTTACCTGAAAACAAAGCTCTCTAGCGGTGGGCTGTCACCACTGAAGGTGCTTCCATCTTTAGCTGGTCTTCTTTCCAGGTTTATAGGCTTCGGCGATACGAATGGCAGAGCCGGCGATGATGTCACTCCTGCATATGCGCTAGGGAGTTGCTGTTTACGGCATGGCTCTGAAGGAACGACAGGGGTATACCGTGCCTTCAGAATGAATGCGGCAATAACGTCATGGCTACATATAAAGTAAATATCTCCTAGAACGGGCATCACTAAATGGCGGACCGCGGGGCAAATTTGGATAGTGTCACTCTCTCATGTGGCCCGCCGTGCTACCACCATTTAGCAGCCTTTTCCTCCCCTTGCCATTGCTCTGTAATCCTCCCAGAGCTGACAGCAGGGAGGTGGGACGGTTCTGGATGGAAGGCGGAGCTGCCTGAGGTTATTTGGCTGCTAGGTGATTGGGTGATTGGCTGCTATTATGAAGGGTGGTCCTAGCAACCATCCACTATCTTGCAGCACCCACCCTCCATCCAGACATATTGTACCTCCCTCCAATCTCTGTTCTGTGTAAGGTAAGACAGTGAGGGAGGGGGAGAATTACAGGGGATGAGGACACTTACAGTATGTGACAGGCTGAAAAGTCTGGAGAATGTGTTTGCTGAGGAATTGGTTGTGATATTTTGGGCTAATGACATTAATGTTGGGGGGGCTAAGGACTGTGACGTGGGGGAGCTGAGGACTGTGAAATTGGGGAACTGAGGACTGTGATGTGGGGGGGGGGGCTGATGACATTAAAGTTGGGTGAGCTGAGGACTGTAAAGTGGGGGAGCTCAGGACTGTGAAGTGAGGGGGCTGAGGACTGTGAAGTGGGGGGGGCTAAGGATTGTGAAGTGGGGGAGCTGAGGACTGTGATGTGGGGAGCAATGAGGATAGTAATGTGGGGAGGCTGAGAACTGTAATGTGGGAAGGAAGGGGTTGATGTTAAGGAAGTGTGAGAACGCTACTGTGAAAGGGGTGGAGGGGGTTGATGTAAAGGGGACCTGAGGATACTCATCAAGAGGGGATCTTGATGTAAAGGGGGAGGGGACTGTGATGTGCATTAGGGACCGAGGACACTGATGTAAGAATGGTTTCAGATCTGAGCATGTGCATTAGGTGCACACATTGTGGGTAGGTAAGCCTATTTTAATGGGCTGCAATGCCCACAAGAAACACAGAGAAAGAAGTTGTTGACCTTTTGTTTCCGAAATTATGCCGCACCAAGCCTCATGGTACTGCAGGAACATGCAATTTGGCACATGCAAAAATGCGCCATTGGTACTGATATGATATTCGACCTCTGTTGGAAGAAAATTTTACTGACCGGACTTCGGAGAATTTTAATTCAATACCCCTGTCCTAGCAGACAGGAAAATGAACTTTTTAGTATACAGAGACATAGCATTTACGATAGGGAAGCGTAAACTTAAAAACACTGCCATCTACTGGCTGAAAAATATATCTGTAGGTGTTGTACAAAAATACATAAAATTAACAATGTATTCCAACACTTTTAAAGCATTATACAAGTATGTTTAATAGACATTCGTTTTCGTCCGAATGCATTTTTGTTTGAATTTCGGGGATTTTCGTGTTTGTTTTTACAAACTTTATTTTCGTTTCGTTGTGACAACAGTTCGATATAGATAGACGATTTTACATGACGGTGACAATAGCGATAGCGATCTGTGTCTATCGAACCTGCAGTTGAATGTGCCTAACCTAACTCTATTAGTCCAACATTATTTGACATAGAGAAAACAGCTCTCATTGGCTGTTGAAACGCGTCAACGTGACGTCAGCACGTCATGCGGGAATCGCCAGCTGACATCCTGAGGGTACTGCCTTTTTTCAACTACACGCTCCCAATGGAACCTCCCCGGCTGTTGGACTACACGTGGACCCATTTGTACGGCCTTTGCACGGCACGGACTGCACAGTGGGGAAGTTGTCTCCTCCTGTGTGTGCGACGTGCAGTTTACTGTGAGCTCCGCTCCTCGCTGTGAGAAATGTGGGGTTTAGAGATATTACCAGGAAGACTGCAACTAACGTGACATTCCATGGATCATTTTGAAGTATTACTGTCACTGCTATTTGCAAGCACCTTTCTATAATTTGGGACAGCCATACCCTCACGCATCCACCCAGCCAATACTCATTTCGAAAAACAGCACATATAGCCCATTAGGAATTCCTTTTTTACAGGACTGTATGAATTATTTATATTCTTTAGCCCTCATCAATTATTAGTTCCTGGGGTACCATTTTTGATCCGTGCTCTAATATTATTTTTAGCGCCTGAATATGTTGAGTGTGGTGATTGAGTTATGAATGTGAGATGCGCAGCTTGCGATTCCCCTGGTTTTTAATTAATTAGACAACGTTGTCTTTTTAATTGTGTAACCACTCTATTCATCTGCCACTCTTTTTCAAGTTTTTTGCTGTGTGTTTTTTCTACTAAATAAAATTCATTGTACTCTTCAGAGTGTTCTGTCCTTGGTCTTCTTTGAGAGAACCTTATTCTCTCATTCTTTTGTTATAGAGAGAAAAGATTTGACATGAAGATTCGATGAAGCAGTCACAACGAGCGGAAATGTATGGTCAAATACTCCGCCCATAAGCTATAGAAGAATTCTAATGTTGGTTGACTAGTAATAATAATTAAAGCGGGGGTTCAGCGGGAAATCGTTTTTTTTTTTTTTATTATTTAAATGTCCATATACTGCATTAAACAAAATTACGCTTGTACTCAATTCCCTGGTATTAGTAGGCATCCGCTGTGTGATTTGGCGAAAAATTTATATTTATAAAAAATCGAGCAGTGCAGTTCCATCTTGCTTGTGGGCATTGTGAAGCCCACAAGCAAATGCTTCCGGGAATCTGTGAATGCTCGTCACGTGACCGGCTGCATGAGTCACGTGATGAGTAAAATCACGCGATAGTTCCTCGTTTTGCTTTCTGAATCGTCTTCTGTGCTCCCAGGAGACATTGCTAAATAGTCCCAGCAAACACTGGGGCTCTGGGAGATAAAGCAACACGCCCACTCCCACGGGTGGAAAACCAGGAAGTGCCTGCTTTAGACACCCGAACAATGGTATGGCAATAATATTGAAATGTATGGATAGCAAACTGTTAGCATACACACTTAGCTAGTCTGATTAAGCAGTACTATTAGGGTGAACTTCCGCTTTAATAAATATAATTATTACTAGTCATACAACATTAGAATTCTACTATAGCTTGTGGGCCGAGCATTCAACCGGAAATGTACGATTGCGGCGTCGTACAGTTTAGCTGCTTTGTCGAATCTTCTTAGAATATTCGACAGACACCATAAGCCTTCAATTGACAGATTCGACCTTAATTAATTTGGATTTTCAGACGAATGCATTTTTTAATGAAACAAAATAAATAATAACGAATTTCGGGAGTAACTAATTGTAACAAAATGTATTTTCTGGACGAAAACGAAATTCCGTAACAAAATATTTCATTGTGCACATGTCTAATGTTTGATAGCAACTAGTGAAAACACATGAATCAGACTTGGTGTGAATCTTTTTAATCCCTTGTGCAACACTCAGGCCTCGTACACACCACAGGACATGTCCGATGAAAACGGTCCGCGGACCGTTTTCATCGGACATGTCCGCTCGGAGATTTCGGTCTGATGGCTGTACACACCATCAAACCGAAATCCCCGCGGACAGAGAGCGCGGTGACGTATATGACACTGACATTCTCTATCGCGCAAGTTCAATGCTTCCACGCATGCGTCGAATCAATTTGACGCATGCGCGGGATTTCGGGCCGCTGGTTAGATGTACTAACCACCAGGCATGTCCGACGGACAGCTCTCCAGCGGACAAGTTTCTTAACATGCTAAGAAACTTGTGTCCGCTGGAAATCTGTCCGCTAGCCTGTACACACGATCGGATCTGTCCGGTCGTGTGTACGAGGCCTCAGACTGGAAGAAGGAGGGGCAGTGGTAGGAGGCAGTCAAATGTGATGTGGTGGTGTGCAGAATGAGAGAGTAGAGTGACTAGAGTGATGAACTCCTCAGTCTGCTGCTGATCTCTCATACTCAAATCACAGACGCAGGGACGTGACCACGCTGTATCGCAAAAAGTGACCCTTCTCCCACCGGCCTCAACAGGTGAACAGATATCTGCAACGCAGCAAAGTTTCACAACACTGCCCACCTGATTGATACTTATTTTATTTTACATCTCTGGCTCCCAAGGAGAAGCAAAGGTAGGCAGGAAAAAGGTTAAGATAGTATAATAAATATGTGGGCAGGCAATGTAGCATATTTCCTAGAAAAAATCATTAGAGTACAATTAAGATTAAATGTTTTATTAACAACGTTCTGTTAGCAAACATAAAGAATGCAGTGTTCTTTCCTTTATTTCCTGCCAACCAAACAAAATGCAGTACTGTAGACAAACAGGCCTCAGTGGGATCAATAATAAAGTAACGAAACTCTCAAATCTACTGCTCACGTCTCATCTACCATTTTGATTTACAAACGACTATTTTAATGTCTCCTCTGTAACATTTACCAAAAAGTTTACACAGCAGAACTTGAAGGTGTAGCAAGGTGTATGAAAATGACTTTGTAGAAGGTTGAATGTCATTCCTCGTTGTTTCTTAATGGAAATCACTTTGATGCAGTATCTATGTACTGTACGAGGGTGGCTTCAGTATTATAGGTTCCCATAGACAGGCATGGATAGCAGTTTTCTCTTTCAGCTTACACAATATAATTATTGAATCATGGTGTTGTTAAAGCGGAGTTCCGGTCACAATTTCACTTTTTAAATATAAATACCCCTGTAATACACAAGCTTAATGTATTCTAGTAAAGTTAGTCTGTAAACTAAGGTCCGTTTTGTTAGGTTGTTACAGCATTTAGACACTTTATAAAATAGAAATTGACTGGGGCCATCTTAAGTGTGGGCATCATGAAGCCAGACTGTATGACTTCCTGGATTTCAGCCTTGCAGATCTCGCACATGCTCAGTGCTGCACAAGCAGTGTAATAGGTTTCAGATCAGGTTTCAGCACCTGTACTGTCCAAGTCACATGATTCTTCGAGACTGGGGATTGCACAGACTCCTGGAAAGTTACACCCACTACATTCCCAGGAGTCTGTGCAGTGTAGGTTAGGAAGCTTAAGCACCTAGGTGCAGGAAAAGGGAAGATTAACTATTCTGCCTATAGCAACAACACTTTGAAGGCATCTAAAAAAAAAAAAAAAATTCTTAAAGGACTAATGACAGTTTTTTTTAAAACTACTGATGTAATGTTATATTTATGGGTGGAACTCCACTTTAAGGCATTGAAGTGCTATTGTGTAAATTTGAAACTGCACTATATGACTCGCACCTAATCTGATTAATGGGTTCAATAATTTCATGTTGCATCTGGCTTCCACCTTATAATTTTAGTGATGTGTATTCATAGATACACATGTAAGATTTACGATACATACATCAACAGAACACTTTTGTGGTTAGTAAGTAATCTCATTGCACATCCACCGCTTATCACAGAGTGCCTTGTGAGGATGAACCAATGTACAGGGAAGATAGGTGGATGCACGGCGTTGAGTATATTTTCTCTCCCTGACAACTGCCCAAAAAATTGGTAGAATCACAAGCTTTTAAACAACACCAACACCATAATTTAAGGATACTATAGATTCCTGTCTTGGTGGTCATTGTAACAATAAAGGCAAGAATCCCAATAGAGGGCAGAAACCAAGGCAAATGTGACCTTAGATGTAGTCAAGCTGGCAAGGGTTTAGCAATCTGCATACATGCTTGTTCTCAAAATATATAGGAGAAGCTATGCTTTTGGTCCCAGAATAGGAGAGTGTTAAGGCCCGTACACACTATCCTATTTTCCGACGGGAATTGTGTGATGGCAGGGTTTTGTTGGAAAATCCGACCGTTTGTATGCTCCATCGGACAATTATTGTCGGATTTTCTGACAACAAATGTTGGATAGCATGCTTTCAAATTTTCCGACAACAAATGTGTGATGTCGGCTTATCCGATCATGTGTACACAAGTCCGTCTGCAAAAAATCAAAAGTACAAACACGCATGCTCAGAAGCGATGCTAGGTATGGTACCAGGTATGGTATATACATAGTTACATTGGTCCAACCATTGTATCCATACCTAGACTTTTTCTTTAAGCAAAACAATGTATAGCAACAAAGACAAAGAATAGCTTTTTTGCCTTTTTGTTCATTTTTACTAGCAGAATATTAAAGAGGCTCCAAGACCCTTTTGAATTAAGATGATGATTTAACCACTTGCATACTGTGCACTCTTACCTTCCTTTCCTGCCCAGGCCAATTTTCAGCATTCAGCACTGTCGCACTTTGAATGATTTTAATGATTGTGTGGTCATGCAACACTGTACCCATATGGCATTTTTATCATTGTTTTTGAGACAAATAGAGCTTTCTTTTGGTGGTATTTATTCACCACTGGTGTTTTAATTCAATTAAAAAAGTATTGAAAAAACAAAACAAAAAAACATTTCTCACAGTTTGTTATAAAAAAATTCAAACAGGTAATTTTCCTCCTTCACTGATGTGCGCTGATGAGGCTGCACTGATTGGCACTAATGAGACAGCACTTATGGGTGGCACTGGGCACTGATAGGTGACACTGATGAGGTGGCACTGATAAGTGGCATTGATGGGCACTGATAGGTGACACTGACAGGCAGTACTGATAGGCGGCCCTGATAGGCACTGATAGGTGGCAGTGATGGGCTTTGATAAGTGGCATTGAGGGGCACTGATAGGTTACACTGATGAGGATGCACTGATTGGCAACACTGATAGGCAGCATGTGATAAAGGGCCGCTATGATTGGCCCCCCAAGTCCCTTAGAGTGAGGGTAGGAAGTGGTTAATCAAGACAATGCAGACTGTTCAGTGGAACCGAACATGACCTGATAGACATTTGCCTTTTAAAAACTGGTGGAGAGTAAACAATATCAATCTGATTCATGAAAATGGTTTCTTTATTAATTTTTTCAATATTAAACACAGATAGATAAATAAATACACATTATTTAAAATGACAAACATTATACAAACATACATACACGGTCTCAGTATAACCCCTTAAAGGGTCACTAAAGGATTTTTTTTTTTTTTTAGCTAAATAGCTTCCTTTACCTTACTGCAGTCCTGGTTTCATGTCATCATTGTTCGTTTTTGCTTTGATGTTGCTGTAATTCTTCTCTGTTCTGGACACTTCCTGGTTGTCTGTTTCCTGATCACCACAATACTGGGAGATTTCTCACTGTGGTGACTAATCAAGGAGGTGTGATTACTGTGTGTCAGCACCAATCCAGTTTCGTTTTACAAAGCATCACTGCCCTCTATTGGCTCTTTGTCTCTGTACATCAGAGAACCAGGAAACAACAGCAAAAACGAAACTAAACTGCAGGTACATTATATGATTGGTTTTTATCTATTTTTAATAATTTTTAAAAGGAATCGGTTATGTCTCTATACCCTGTAAACAGTCGTTTCAGCAAAAAAAAAAAAATTCTTTTAGTGACCCTTTAATAAAATTTTACTTGAGTTTATATTGACTTTTGGTATTGTAATAACATATCCCCTTATCTCCTACATATCATCCTCTATCCTATTCCTTCTGTCTTTTCCATCTGAATTGGACCCAGTGTTGGGAAATAATAGGCTAAATGGAGATAGGGAAAGACAAGGGAGGGATAAGACACGGTCATAGAGACAAGCGGTACAGAGGGAAGAAGGAAAGGGAGGGACAGAGAAAAAAAAAATCGTGATTTGATCAAAATTATACCAATATGCTCAATGCAAACACACTTCCCTAAAAAAAATAAAAAATAAAAAAGTACACAAGTAAACAGGACAAATAAAGAGGGGGAATCTCCCTAACTGGGACTCAGACAGCAATAAAAGTGTTCTAATCCACCTCCACTCTATCCAAAAGTAAAAAAATAAATCCTTTAACGAGACCCTTGCTCGCTCGCTTCCGCTCTCCCGACACTGCTCTGCTACTAGTGAGTCAGCTTGCAGATCGCAACTTCTGATTGTTCGGTCATCCAAGGCTCCGGGATCCGAACTACAGCTATGTGCCGTTCGGGATCCATTAGAACAAACACCAGGCAGGCTGTATGTAAGTTCAAACAGGAAGACCTTTATTGGATGCACACAACACACTTTTAAACAGAATTTGGAACATCCCGCCCCCAACAATCGCTTTCCTATTGGTCAATTGTAAAGTACATGTAGTCCTCCTTCAGGTCCTCTTAGGCATGCAAATGAGGACTTGAAAATTAGTCAGCAGGGATTGGTCCGATAGCTTGCATTATGTCGGCTATGTGTAATGAGACAGAAGCCCCAGGGGGCAATCAATGTACACAATAGCCAGACACAGAACAATGGAGCCATCTGGAGCTTTAAGACAGGGAAGAAGACCCCCCACTGTGTAACAGCTTTCAAGGAGGCACACTTCTGAATTCCAAGGTCCATGACAATACTTTCCCTGGGAAACAGTCCAACAGCCACAGTGGGACCCCGAACGGGTCAACTTGAGGATGTTGGAAAAGTAGTCTTAAGGTTCCCGGTCTTTCTGCTGGGATAACCCATCCGCTTTCCTGTTTTGAGGCCCATAATCGGAAGGCAAGAGGCTCGCATTCAGTCCTCTCCAAAAGCCTCTGTCCCGGCTAGGTCTGTCACACATCTCCCCCTTTGGCAGGAGACTAACACAGGTGGAGACCCCAATGCCGGTACCCACACAGTACCGCAAATAAATTACTCACCCAGCCAACCTCTGCCTCTCTCAGAGAGCATGCCTGCCGCTGGGGAGAAGCCTGGACTGGCCCTTCTCCCTGGAGTCCTTTCAGCCGCTGGAGAGAAGACAGGGTGACTGGGCTCAGTTCATCATGCTGTTGGGGATCTGGGCCAACTGCCCCCCATCCCTGGGGTATACAAGTGGAGACTGAAGTCCCATCCACTTGTGGTAGGTGAAAATCCCCAGGTGCTTGCAAAGCAAGGCTGCCATCCTCCTGTCTCAGTGATTCAGCTGGGTGGTTTTTAACATTCCAAGGCTTGGTCTGCTGCTGGACAGAGGGGCTGACCGCACCAGCTCCCTGGAGCTGTAGAGACACTGTATGTGCTAGGCACGGGCCAGCGGCGCTCTGCCCTTTTGCCTGCACTTCTGCTGGGGACTTCATATCATCCGCTCCGGCTAACCGTTGGGGAAAAAGGCTGGATTCCGCCACACCCAAACTGTGTGGCTGCCATTGGGGAGGTGAGCTGGCTGCTTCCTTTTCCGTTCCCTCATCTGGCTGCTGGGACAACATGTTTGTGGTACTGTCTCTCAGATGCACGGATCTTTGTTGGGGAGGAAAGACCACCTTCTCCACCCTGGCCAACTGTTGGGGAGGGACGATGAACACCTCCTCTCCCTTCTCCCCCTGTATCTGCTGCTGGGAACTGATCGCCACCTTCTCAAGCAGAACCTCCGGAACTGCCACAGGGGTGGGGCAGAGGTCTTGAACCCTCTGTCCGGTGACCAGCGCTTCAGCTGGGGAAGTTCCTTGTAACTCCACAGATACTGCCCTTGGTGCTGGGCAGAGCACAGTGAAGTGTGGCCTTGATACCAGCTCTTCTGCTGGAGGCTCATCAGGTTGTTCTTCCTCAGCAGAAAAGTCTATTAAATCCCCTGTCTCTGCAACTGGTGTCTGGGCATAGAGGTTCGCCATCTCCTGTCCATGGAACCCAGAAGATGCTATAGGTACTGAGCAGAGGTTAGCAGAGCTCAGCCCCGCGGTCAGCACTTCAGCTTTGGGAATGGCAATCTCCAGACTTTCCACTGCTGATTCACTGGCATACTGCTGGACAGGCACATTCCTCCATTCAAGATCACCCCATGCAGAACCAGGATCATCAAGGTCAGTCAGCACTTGCTGCATCCGCCATAAGACCTCTGCATCCATAGCTGCGGGGGGAGGTTGGCAAAGCACGCTGTTACTCTGCCACATTGCCGATTCTTCAGCCAGGATTTCAGCGCTGTCCACTGGAATTTCCTTATAGTCCCAGGCAAAAAAAGCCCGACCCTGCTGCTGAGCAGAGTCTAGCAGCTGTCTGTAGGCGATCTCCAGCTCCTCTTGTCGCTCTCGTTCTCTCTCTTGTCGCTCATCCTGCAGCTGGATGCCTCTAATGGCATTCTGTATGGCGGTCTCTGATGAGTTAGCACCATATATATATGCTGTTACCTTACAGCAGTAAGGTAAGGGGACATCCTTACTTACCCTAAAAGGATCACTGGATACCCATTTTCCTCTCACTCCATATTGCGGACCTACACTTGCACTTTTGCTTTCTTGGACTTTTGAAATTTTACTTATATTTTTTGCTAATATTTCTCAAACTCTGTTGATGGACTGTTTATCACCAGTATAGGAGTGTCACTTAGCACAGTTACCTGGAATTTTCTTTGCACCATTACTTATAGTGTATTTCATCACATTAAGAGGAACTTGTGTAGTTATATGATTTGCACCATTACTGTTATTGATCACTGATCATTTATATTTATTTTTATGCTGATGCCATTTGGGCTATATTGCTCCTCATTTCAATTACACCTACTTTCATTCCCCTCCCCCACCTGTTTATTCACTTATCCATTCACCACTGATTAGCGCAGCACTACCCTCCCCATTTTCAATTGCTTATGGTTTGATACACCTTCCAGTGCCGCAGCTGTACCTCCACTTCTCATCACTTTCATTTCCCCTCCCCCTTTCTTCCCCTCTCTGTTTCCCCTCCTTTGATAAGCGCGGTAATATCCATTTTTCCACTATTTAGCACCATATAATGATTACCCATGAATAAGTCACGTGGCAAGTGACGCAACGCGTGGGGGAGGAGCCTGCCGTGACGAGACCTTTCGGAGTTCCCGGTGAGGATCTCATGTACTGTTACTGAGCGGCTAATAACAAAGAGGGGAATTCATGAGTGCATCAGAGCGCAGCTAGTGCATTGTTGTTTCACCTTGGTTGTTACAATATTATGCTATTGTGTGTCTTTCTCTCCCCCATTTTTTTCACATCCTGTCGTGATTTATGTGGAGTGGAGGTGGAGCTGTCCTATTGCACAATATCCAAGGCTGTTTTTTCTGATCACTTAGACTCTGAAGCTTTCTGCTGTGATTAATTTACTTTTTAACCCATTGGCGGCATCACCCAATATGCTCAGGGATACAAATGTGGAGAGCAGTTCTATGTGATTTTGCTTTTATGTGGACTCAAGCTAATTATTTATTCACTTTTATACATTGGTGACACATTTTTTTACACACACTTATTGTTTATGCTATGTCGCTTACATAGCTTAATTGAATCCGCCCCTGTGGATACATCATTAGTATCAATTGTTTTGATTGATTGCACCTGATTATATGTATTTGGTATCACATTATTAGTTGTTTTTAGCGCAATTTGTTTAATATTTTATAATGCCAACCACTTTCGAACTCGTTGCTGAAACAAGTCTTCTACTGACCGGGGTCCTGCATCACCATCCCTCTGATCGATCTCGGCTAGCTCACTGATCAGGGTGGCCTTGTTATTTGTCCCACCGGTCCCTCCACGGCTCTCAAGTAAGTCTTTCAGCATGGCTCTCCTGCATGCTGCATAGCTGGTCATTCATTGTGGTGGTTTGGAGTGTCCCAGTAACTGGAGAGCAAATCCCACTGCTGCCACCAATGTAACGAGACCCTTGCTCGCTCGCTTCGGCTCTCCCGACACTCCTCTGCTACTAATGAGTCAGCTTGCAGTTCGCAACGTCTGATGGTTCGGTCATCCAAGGCTCCGGGATCCGAGCTACAGCTATGTGCCATTCGGGATCCATTAGAACAAACACCAGGCACGCTGTATGTAAGTTAAAACAGGAAGACCTTTATTGGAAGTACACAACACACTTTTAACCACTTCAATCACGGGCTTTAAAACCCACCTCCTTCCCGGGCCTATTCTAGCACTTCTTTCCTACATGTACAAATCATCATTCTTTTGCTAGGAAATTACTCAGAACCCCCAAACATTATATATGTTTTTTAGCAGACACCCTAGGGAATAAAATGGCGGTCATTGCAACTTTTTATATTGCACCGTATTTGCGCAATCATTTTTCAAACGTCTTTTTTTTGTAAAAAAAAATGGTTTGATAAATTAAAAAATAACAAAACAGTAACGTTAGCCCAATTGTTTGGTAAAATATGAAAGATGAGGTTACGCCGAGTAAATAGATACCTAACATGTCATGCTTTAAAATTGCGTACACTCATGGAATGGCACCAAATGTCGTTACTTAAAAATCTCCATAGGTGTCAATTTAACATTTTTACAGGTTACCAGTTTAGAGTTATTATTTATTTTATTTTTACTTATTTTTTTTTTTTTTAATTTTTTTTTTCAATCGCTTTTATTCCTATTACAAGGAATGTAAACATCCCTTGTAATAGGAAATGTGTGTGACAGGTCCTCTTTAAGGAGAGATGCGGGGTCAATAAGACCCCACATCTCTCCTCCAGGCTGGAAAGAATGAGATTGTGAAAAAAATTCACAGATCTCATTCAAACTAGCCACAATTGCGGTTTGTTTACTTACGGGGACACGGGCATGACGTCATCACATCGCTCCCGGGCCTCCGACAGTCATAGAGATGACTGGTGACCATCTGGTCACCAGTCATCTCTATGGCAAACATCCGGTGGACGGCGATCATCTCTCCGGGCCCCCGATGGGACGGGAGAGCTCAGAGAAGCACCGGATGGCAGCGGGAGGAGGGGGATGTCCCCTCCCGCCGCCTATAATAACGATCTAGCGGCGGAACCGCCGCTATGATCGTTCTTATGGTGCGCAGGATCGCCGCCGCTAAAAAATGATATCTCAATGATGCCTCTGGGTGCAGGCATCATTGAGATATCCCCCCGCAAAGCCCAGAACATCATATGACGTCCACCCGGGATAACAGGTCCCCGTTTTGGACGTCATATGACGGCGTGCGGGTATTAAAGGGTCACTAAAGGATTTTTTTTTTTAGCTAAATAGCTTCCTTTACCTTACTGCAGTCCTGGTTTCATGTCCTCATTGCTCGTTTTTACTCTGATGTTGCTGTAAAACTGCTCTGTTCTGGACACTTCCTGGTTGTCTGGCTCCGTATGAAGGAAGTCATGGGAGAGTTTAGTTTCGTTTTCCTAGCCATGACTCTCTATGGCACTGTCCAGCACAGAGGCATAAAATAACATGCAAAGACTAAACTACTTTCAGTTTCGTTTTTGCATCTAAGAGGCACATTATATGATTGATTTTTATCTATTTTTAATCGTTTTTAAAAGGAATCAGTTAACTATATAGGGCCAGATTCACAAAGAGATACGACGGTGTATCTACAGATACACCATCGTATCTCTGACTTACACTGGTCCTATCTATGCGCCTGATTCATAGAATCAGTTACGCATTGATATGGCTAAGATCCGACAGTGTTACACTGTGTTACACTGTCGGATCTTATTTTCGATCTAAAAATGGTGTCGGGGGCGTTCCCGCTGATTTACCTTGAATAATATGTAAATCAGCGAGATACGCAAATTCATGAACGTACGCGGACCCGACGCAGTCTTCTTACGACGTTTCCGTAGCGGCTTTCCCGTCGTATACTTACCCCTGCTTTTATCAGGCGCAGCCAATGTTAAGTATAGCCGGCGGGTCCCGCGTCGAATTTGAATTTTCTAACGTCGTTTGCGTACGCCGATTCACAAACACGCGCGTCGCAAGTCACGCTCACGTCGAAACCACTGACGTCCTAGTGACGTCAGTGGGAGCAATGCACGCCAGGAAATTCCCCGGACAGCGCATGCGCATTTAAATCGGCGCGGGAACGCGCCTGATTTAAATAGTACACTCCCCCTAGCCGCGGAATTTGAATTCCGCCGAGGGATTTAGGATCCGCCGCCACAAGTTTGGAGGTAAGTGGTTTGTGAATTAGCCACTTGCCTCTCAAACTTGCAGGAGCGGATCTTAAATCACGTAGATTGAGCGGATCTATAGATCCGCTGATCTACGTGAATCTGGCCGTATGTCTCTATACCCTGTAAACAGTCATTTCAGCAAAAAAAAAAAATTCCTTTAGTGATCCTTTAAGTGGTTAAACAGAATTTGGAATTCTTTCCTATTGGTCAATTGTAAAGTACATGTAGTCCTCCTTCAGGTCCTCTTAGGCATGCAAATGAGGACTTGAAAATTAGTCAGCAGGGATTGGTCCGATAGCTTGCATTATGTCTGCTGTGTGTAATGAGACAGAAGCCCCAGGGGGCAATCAATGTACACAATAGCCAGACACAGAAAAATTGAGCCATCTGGAGCTTTAAGACAGGGAAGAAGACCCCCCACTGTGTAACAGCTTTCAAGGCCAGAATCGCAGAAGGTGATTTACCATGGTTTTCCTCCTTTCTTGAAAGCTGATCACAAACAGTGACTAGGATCTTTCACGTCGGAAAAACGCACGGTGCCATGTGGAGTCCCCCAAGGATCCCCCCTGTCACCGGTACTGTTCAACATCTATCTTCGCCCTCTCTTTGATATTATCAGTAGCCAAGAACTACTTTATCACTCTTATGCAGACGATACGCAATTGTATTTTCGCATCTGCAACAAAAAGGATCATCATCTCAGTTTAGAGAAATGTCTCTCTTCGATAGAAAACTGGATGACTTAGGCCCCGTACACACGATAGAATCCATCCGCAGATAAATCCCAGCAAATGGGTTTCTGCGGATAGATCCTATGGTGTGTACACGCCAGCGGATCTGTTTCCGCGGAGAAATCTCCTCTGGGATGGATTCCAGCAGATCGGATATTTGCTGTGATGCACAACAAATCCATCTGCTGGAATCCATTCCAACGGATGGATCCGCTCGTCTGTACAGACTTACCGGATCCATTCGTCCAAAGGGATTCCCCGCACGCGTCGTAATGATTTGACGCATGCGTGGAATTCCTTATATGACAGCGTCGCGCCCGTCGCCGCGTCATTATAGCGGCGACGGCGCGACACGTCATCGGCAGAGGATTTCAGCACGGATTTCAATGCGATGGTGTGTACACGCCATCGCATAGAAATCCTCTGAAATCCTCGAGAGGATTTATCCGCGGATACGGTCCGCTGGACCGTATCTGCGGATAAATCCTCTCGTGTGTATGGGGCCTAAGAGTTATCTTAAACTCAACAGTTCCAAAACAGAACTTCTTATGTTTCACGCCAGCCGAAAGAGTCAACTGGCAACAACCTGGACACCGCCGCCCATTCTGGGCCAAAGCATCACCCCTAGCTCCAAAGTCAAAAGTCTAGGAGTCATTTTTGACACCTTCATGACAATGGATGCACAAATAGGGTCAGTAGTCAGCGGATCGCACCATTTGTTGCGCCTACTACGCAGACTTATTCCATTTATCCCCAAAGAAGACGTAGCAGTCGTGGTGGGAACAATCGTGAATTCCAGACTGGACTATGCAAATGCCCTTTACCTCGGGCTTCCAAAGTACCAAATCGCTCGTCTGCAAGTCGTACAGAATACGGCCGCCAGACTGGTGACTGGGAAAAGGACATGGGAATCAATCTCACCTTCGCTGAGAACCCTTCACTGGTTGCCAGTAAAAGACAGAATTGTATTTAAAGCACTCTGCCTGACACATAAGTGCATCCATGGGAAGGCGCCGCAATATCTTTGCGACAAGATAGAACCTCACAATTCTAATCGCGTTCTGCGATCCACCGACCAAAATCTGGTCAGGGTACCAAAAACCAAATACAAGTCCAAAGGAGAAAGAAGGTTTGTTTTCAAGGTCCGAGACTATGGAACGCTTTACCAACCAGCATTCGGTTGGAGGAAAACCACCTGACTTTCAGAAGACGGATTAAAACTCTGCTCTTTTGATGTCATGAGACATGAAACATCAAGCGCCCAGAGGCGATTCAGTTCGCATGTGCCGCGCTATATAAGTTTTTCATTCATTCATTCATTCAAGGAGGAACACTTCTGCATTCCAAGGTCCATGACAGTAATCCTTTAAGTAAATCAACCCCAATGATTTCAATATTTCCATATTTAGGTTGCTATGCATTACTGTGGAGAGAACTCATCCAAAAAGGCAGAAACTACTCAAAATTGCCTATTATATTTTTACATTTCCTAAATACCAGATTCTGGCAGAGAGCGTGGGGAGAAGATACCCACTGCCTGTGACATCGGAAAACTGGGGAGGTGCGGGGGCCAGTGGATTTGTAACTTGTTACACCCAGAATATGGGTGTGACATGTTGTGTTATTTATCCTTTAAATAACACAAAAACTCTATCTGTGTGAAAAAATTATATTTATTTTTTATTTGTGTACAGTGTTGCATGACCAAGTAATTGACAGTTAAAGTAGCAAAGTAGCACAGTGCTGAATAACACTGAAGGGGGTAAAACCTATTGGTAGTCAAGGGGTTAATAGTTCAATGAGTAATAATTAAAACTAAAACTATAAAGTTTGTGATTGTTTACCCCATAACTTCCCAAATGTTTTAATTTTGCCAAGATGTTCCAACCACCATACATAGATATTAAAAAATATATATAATTCTAAAAATTTGTTAATTTAATAAATGATCTTATTTTTTTTATTTTGACTGAATGTACAGTATCTGCATTTGTTCAGTGCCAACTATAGCAGAGTGAAATACATTTGAAAGACTAAGACCTGTTGTAAATAGTTATATTTTTAAATATATGAGCAGATGTAAAGTACATGGAAGCAGTCTCAATAACACGCTTGGCATCCAACTCTTCAATATTACCGGTTGCGTCTAGGGAAATCTTTCGGTTTCTGGAGAATATATGGGAATTGTTTGCGCAAATAGGAACATGTGACCTTAATTCTAATACATCTTCCTTGCCGAAGCAACAGCAGGTGGTTCACAATGGTCTTGCATTGCAGTCTAAGTTTATTTGTAGTAACTATTTTGGTGCTGAAAAGCAGCCAGGTGCTTTGACAGCTTAGCGGAGCTGGAGATCTCTAAGTCACTTCCTCAGAGTTTCTCTATGATTATCCCCCACAAGCCTCCAGGGGAATGATTAATTCATAGATCATCACTGAAGGTATCTTTCTTATGGCACATGCAGGCAAATAGACCTCTTTATAGAACTGCCTGGGGACAGCAGTGAAATTTGTACAGACAATCCCGCTAGGTAGTCAATCCTATAAAAGTACTGATATTACAAACTAAATACAAGTGATCTATTTGTTTAAGGTTATTACTATTTCTGACAGGGTATTAAAACAAGCGTTCTACGGACAAAAGATATCAGTGCGCTATTTCCATTTGATGTTACTAAAATGCGATCAATCCTTTCGTTTTATTAGAGCTATGGCGCTTTGGAGGCAGGGAGAACTACAGTAACTCTGACTGAAATATACCAACGTCCCTATTAAAAGTTATGCGGAAAATGAATGAGAAATCCTAATAGTTCTACCCTGATATATGAAGACATAAAAACTTTAACTTCATATAGCCAAAGTCTTTCATTCATGCTCCTTGACTCATTTTTCATCTGCTTTTTCAAGTTCCTGCGCCAGCTTTCATCGGGCCAACAGAAAAATTATACACTTGATGTAGAAGACATGTAGGTCACATTATCACTTCACAATTTTTTAGACTCTTATATATCTTAAAGAAAACTGTTTAAACTTTTTTTTTTGTTCTTATCTAGGATGTCTGTGTGATGTGCAAGTGACAGGCAGCAGCTGAAGATACCAGCACGCATAAAGAATAGCTCAGCCTCACAGCTTAGATCTGCTTTTGTTATCCAATGGGACTATAAATCATAACATGTAACTGGTAATATTAATAAAATAATGTTATTTTTAGGTAGGGATAAGTGAACTGCAGGAAATTCAGTGAATTTGGTAGCCAAATCATGTTTTTTTTTTTTGTCCTGGTGTTTTTAAAGGCCAGTTTGCAAGAATATGTTAAACAGGGACCACGGGTAGCTTGGCACAACCATACGAGACAGTATCAAAGCAAAAAATACAAGTTAAAAAACACCAGCTGGTTTAGAGGATCTTTGAATGCTGTTTTAAGATCAACGTTTAAAAATACATAAAATCCTTAAAGGAGTTGTAAAGGAAAATATTTTTTTGCAAGGTAGACAGACAGAATAGTGTAATGATTCTGTTAAAAAACGAGTAAATACCTATTAAATTCCATTTTCCTGACTGGCTCCATGGCAGCATACGTGTGGGTTAGCCCCGCCTCCATAACTACCCAATAGGACCCCTCCCCTATAAATCTTCAGCTGTGGGCTCTCAGCCTTGTTCCTTTTTTGTCCTCCTCCGTAGGACCATGTGTTTGGTTCTCCTACCCAAAAAAAAAAAATATATATATATATACACAACTCATCCTTTGATCAAGCTCGGCCAATAAATTCTCCAATAAGCCTTGTCTGTTAAGCAGGGCATGGAATGCATGGATTAGCGCTGAAGATTGGAGTATGGAGACTATTGCGCAAAGACTGGTATACCTAGCGGTGCAGGTAGCCCTTATTATCTAAAGACCGGTGTGTGTCCCTGGCCGAATTGATCATGATGGTGATGGTGAGTAGAATCGTTTCTTTCATGGCAGCAGTGTTTATGTGTGTAGTTTGTTTTCCTGTTTGTTTAAGTCTTTTACTTGCCCTGTGAGCGACTGGTTCCTTTGCGTTCCAGCCGCCGCTCCCTCTGACTTCCGGGTTCTGTCTGCGTTCTGCACAGACAGACCAGGACTGAAAGTGAGGCCTGGCTCACACGCGAGCGAGGCCTGGCTAGCGCATGCGCGAGGCTCGACTCGGTCATACGCCCAGCCCTTAAAGCAGAGAGAGAGAGACATGTGTACACTGGGGGCGTGCGTTTGTACGGCGGTTCCCGGTGTACTGTCCTGTCCACATCTAGGTAAGTGTTCTGGTGCAGTCTTGGCTAAAACCTTGCTCATGTCTCTGCTTGACGTTTTTCACTTTCCTGATTACAGTGTCTATTCAAGGCTACATGGACATTTCTCTGCCTCTCAGTGGCCAGCCCTCCCTCAACAGGTATGGCTAAGGGGAAAACCATGTTTTTTCTGCACCTGCTGGGGGGGAAGAGAGTGGAGTATAGGGACATAGTGTGACTATTTGTGTCTCTTCTTTCTCTTTATCTCAGCCCTTCTAGGTCTGACCAGCAGCATAATGAGTCCCACGGTCGCAGCGGGTCTTCTAGGTCACATCACCGGCACTCATCCTCCAGACACCATAGTTCATCCAGAACTGGTCATGCTAGTAGAAGTACTCCTCATCTCTCCCCCCATGATGAAAGATTGGAAAACTCTTGCTGGGGGTGCAAGGCTTCGTTATCTACTAACAAATCCCTTTGTGATCATTGTTTCTCTAAAGTAGCCAATGAAAGGGGAGGTGCAGATAAACACATGGAAGCTCTTGTTAAAAGGGTCATGGATAAATCCCTGCAGGAGAGAGATACTAGAATACAGCAGGACTCTCCTGTAGACCCAATGATTCCCTTATTGGATCAGGGACATTTACATGAAGTCTTCGCAGCCACTCAGGCCAGCCAGTCGGCTGCCTCTCCTTCAGAAAGTGGTTCAGAATTGGAGGATACAGTAATAGGCTTTGATTATGCCTTAGTCCCTGCCTTAGTGAAAGCTATTAAGGAAGCCTTGAATTTGGAGGATCCAGCTACTTCTCCCCCTAAACAGAGAAAACTCTTAAAACAGCTCAACAAGGAGCGACATTACTTCCCGTTTATTACGGAGATAGGCGCCATTATTTCTAATGAATGGAGTAAACCTGATAAGAAAGGCTCTATGCAGTCGAAGATTACAAAATTATATCCCTTTAAACAAGAAGATGTGACACATCTTGAAACTGCCCCGTCAGTGGACGCAGCGTTGATGCGTTTGGTGAAGTATGTGACCCTTCCCTTGGAAGACGCAGTTTCTTTTAAAGATCCTTTGGAAAGACGGATCGATTCGGACCTAAAGAGAATTTACTTGACAGCAGGGTCCGCTTGTAAACCCATTCTGGCTATAGCAGCTGCCTCAAAAGCCTTAGAAGCCTGGTCTGACAGTGTTAATGATTCCTTGAGAAGCATTTCTGAGGATACAGCTAAGAATCCTCCTATCCAGGAAATTTGGCTAGCGTCCGCTTTCTTGGGGGAGGCCTCTATTGATATTACTCGCCTTGTGGCCAGGGTGATGTTGTCGGCAGTCACTGCCCGCCGTGCTTTGTGGCTCCGTCCATGGTCTGCGGATGCAGCCTCAAAGCAGGCTTGGTGCCGTATTCCCTTTGAGGGCGGGTCCCTCTTTGGCAATAAACTCGATAGTGCCATCTCTCGGGCCACGGGAGGTAAGTCGGGGTTTCTCCCCCAAGACAGACGTTTACAGAATCAAAAACGCACCTTCTTCAGACCACAGAATACAGATCGCTGGAGGGATGCACGCAACTATAGACCCGGTCGTGAATTCTCTAGACCATGGAGGTCCAGACAACCTCCCTTTAAGAAGCAAACTAAAGGCACTACTTCTAACAGCCAGGAATCTACGAAGTCTTTTTGAGGTTGGGCCCGCCCAAGCATTTCAGGTGGGGGCTCGCCTTTCCCACTTTCGGCATGTTTGGGCGGCCTCTATTCAGGACTTCTGGACCATCAAGACGGTCTCGTCGGGCCACACTTGGATCTTCAACAGCGTCCCCAGGCTCAGGTTTGTTCCCACGAACCTTCCAGGCACAGAAGAGAAGGCGCAGCTGTCAGTGTACCAAAAACAGAACGAGGCGAAGGCATGTATTCCCCTTTGAAAATGGGGAGGGTAGTGCTGCGCTAATCAGTGGTGAATGGATAAGTGAATAAACAGGTGGGGGAGGGGAATGAAAGTAGGTGTAATTGAAATGAGGAGCAATATAGCCCAAATGGCATCAGCATAAAAATAAATATAAATGATCAGTGAACAATAACAGTAATGGTGCAAATCATATAACTACACAGGTTCCTCTTAATGTGATGAAATACACTATAAGTAATGGTGCAAAGAAATTCCAGGTAACTGTGCTAAGTGACACTCCTATATGGTGATAAACAGTCCATCAACAGAGTTTGAAAATATTAACAAAAAATATAAGTAAAATTTCAAAAGTCCAAGAACGCAAAAGTGCAAGTGTAGGTCCGCAATATGGAGTGAGAGGAAAATGGGTATCCAGTGATCCTTTTAGGGTAAGTAAGGATGTCCCCTTACCTTACTGCTGTAAGGTAACAGCATATAGATCCAACCACATTAGATGGTTCACTCGATGGGCTCTGATCCAACAACGGCAGGTCCTCCTTGGAGTTCTCGTCCCAGATTGGTCAGTTTCTCGCCCCAAAGAAATAAAGCATCGATGGTGTGATACCGTTTTAAAAATTTTAATTCTCAAAGAAAATAGACAGGGATACTCACATAATCCAAAATACAATTGAGCATGTAAAAAAGAGGGGCAATCTGTCGCCAACGTCACCTCCGATACTCTCAGTGGACTCATGCGCATTCGTCACTATCATGTGACTTCCTCAGGAGTAGTGAGAGGCATAAATGGGATCCTTTTTATAAGGTGACTTGTTTAGTAGGCTGTAAGTAAACTCAGCTGTTTGCCATGTAAATAATGCAGCTGCAGCCATTTTCCCGTAGTCTGCTAGGCATTTAATAGTAAAATCAAAAAATCAAAAAATTTCGCCCAGCATATAAAATATTTAAATTAGTAGCATTCAGATGGTGGGTGACAGATATTGACATCTCATTTATATGGTTAACAATGAAAAAAATTGAAAAAAACTTAAAAGCTTCAGCAGGGGACGGAGACCATGGGGGGGGCAAACACAGAAGTCCCATTGTACCATCATAACATTCTGTGTTGACAGTACACAGCATTCTACAGGAAGTCTGGCAGCCGCCATTTTGTTGTAGCTCAAAAGTACCATCATAACATTCTGTGCTGACAGTACACAGCATTCTACAGGAAGTCTGGCAGCCGCCATTTTGTTGTAGCTCAAAAGACGTCCCAGCATCTCACAGAGCGCTGGGGATACGTCTTACAAAAGTGAGCCATTCTGTCTGATGTCTGGTCGGGGGCCTGCATGGGGCCCCCCGACCTCGGCCAGCATCACAAATAGGCTTCCATCACGTATCGGCGGCGTCTATCAAAACGAGCGCCGCCGGAAGTGGAGCTGCAGCCACCTTGCAGCCACCGGAAGTGGAGCCGCGGCCATTTTTTTGAAGCCCAATGCTTGTTAAATGGTGACACACGGCATCCTCACAAGGGAGCACTCGAGGGAAACAATTAAAAACACAGGGGAGCAGGAATTTATGTGTATATACACACTCATAATGCACCGAGAAGATTGAGGCTCAATTGGTATATTAAAAAATATTGAGAGCCAGAATAATTTGTTAAAAAATATATATATGTTAAAAAGTATAAAAATTTAAATGAATGTATGTCGACATATTTAATTTCATTGAATGGATATGCCACATAAGGTTAAAAGACGTAGATGACGTGTGCGAACAGATCCACATATACAGATTAAAAACAATCTACGTCATCAATATTAGATAGCGAAAAGGAGAGAACAGAGAGGGTAAGTGAAGCAAGAAATAAATCAAAAAATAAGTCTTATCGGTCACTTAAAAAACAATTAAGATCAAAATCTATGTTAAGACCTCGGGGAGCAAAAGTATCCAGAGTAAATATCCAGCGAGATTCTAACTGGCTCAATGTTCTAACTTTATGCCCGCCTCGCCAGTGTCTCACATAGGGCTCTATGCCCCAAAATTTAAGATGTGTCGGATCTTTATTGTGGTGGGTAAGGAAGTGTCTTGATACACTATGTTTATCGAAACCTTTAAGGATGTTTTGGACATGTTCTTTTATACGCACTCGTAATGCTCTTTTTGTCCGGCCTATGTATTGTAGACCGCAACTGCATTCGAGTGCGTATACAACTCCCTCTGTGTTACAGCAGATAAATTCTTTTATTTCGTATACATCTCCTGTACTAGTTGCAGTAAAATCTTTCCTCTTCTGGTTCGGTTTGTGAGTTCTCAAACATGCGTAGCATCTTTTGCATGGAAAAAAACCTTTACCAGTGAAAAAAGAGAGGAAGTTGTTTTTATTTTTAGGCGGATCAGGCACATTTTTAACAATTTTGTCCCTAATAGTAGGTGCCCTTTTATATACGAACTTTGGAATCGGTGGAAGGACACCCCCCAGTTCTTTGTCAGCCAGTAGTATATTCCAATGGCGTCTAATGACTTTTTCAATGCATTTATGTTGTATACTGTAATCGAAGATGATAGGCATCAAGTCTTTATGCATTTTTTGTTTAGGCTTATCACTCATAAGAGTCTGTCTATCCATTGTTGCCACTTCTGCAATCTTCTGGTTAATAAAGGAATTGTCGTATCCTTTTTGTTTAAACCTTTCTCCCATGTCTTTTGCTTGGATGAGAAAAGTATCTTTGTCTGTACAATTTCGTCTTAGGCGCATTAATTGCCCTTTTGGAATGTTAAAAAGCCAGTTTCTGTGATGACAACTTTCAAGCGGCAAGTAGCTATTACGATCCACATTTTAAAATGAGTTTTAGACCGGAGTTCATTATTTTCTTGTTCCACCTCTAGGTCTAGGAATGTGATCTTTTGTTGCTGATTTCCCAGGAAAGTTCAATGTTTCTGTCATTGGTATTTAAATCTTGTAGAAAATCTGCTAGCGTTTCTTTCTCGCCCCTCCACAGTATGAAGATATCATCAATATATCTTTTATATATGTACAGATCATCAGGAGGTTCAGAGAAGATTTTCCCTTCTTCCCATTGGGCCATAAAAAGTCCAGCTACACTAGGGGCAAATTTTGCCCCCATGGCTACGCCGGTTTTCTGGAAAAAGTAATTGCCGCCATACCAGAAGTAGCTATTTTTAAGACAAAAGTCCAAACTTTTTACCAGATATTTTCGTTGGATGCAGGGCAACTGGGAATATTTCCTGAGGCCCCATTTGACTGCTTCGCATGCTTGATGATGTAGTATGATCGTGTATAACGACGATACGTCTGCTGTTGCTAGCCAAAAGGGTCCATCATCTCTTGGTATATCATCCAGGCATTGTAACATCTGTTTTGTGTCTCTAAGATACGCTCTTGTACTCTGAACTACTGGCTGTAAATAGAAGTCAATGTATTGCCCCATTCTTGCAGTTAAGGAATCAATTCCATTTACTATAGGTCTGGGCGGTGGATTCGTGCTGTTCTTATGTATTTTGGGGAGTGAGTATACAATAGGTGTGCGACATGATGTAGGGATCAGATATTGTGCTTCTTTCTTATCCAGGATTCCTCTTTTTAGTCCTAAATGTACAATCTGTTCCAAGGCTTTTCTGCATTTAAACATGGGATTACTCAGAAGGCGGTTGTAGGTGTTGGTATCTCCTAGCATTTGTTCCATGCTCATTTTATACTGTTCCTTGGAAAGTACCACAATGCCACCACCTTTATCGGCTGGTCGAACTACTAGATCCTTTCTTTTCATCAATTTGCGTATTCCACTCCTAATATGTTTCGGTTCTTCTTGTTTTTTCACTTTCAGGTCCATTAGTTCTCCTGTGACCAATCTTTTGAAGACTTCCACACATTTATTATCTTTCACAGGCGGATTAAAAATAGATTTATTCTTCAGATTACTATGTCTAATTTCTTCATCTGGATTGGCAGTCCTAGTTTTGTAAGGGTTACTGATCATATACTTTTGAATATTTAATTTCCTTACATACTTTTGAATTCCTATATATGTCTGGAATTTATCCAGATTTTTCGCTGGTGCGTATTTGAGGCCTTTATCTAGGACGCCAATCTCTTCATGTGTAAGTGGGAGTCCACTTAAGTTGAAGATTCCCTCTCCCTTTCTGTTCTTTTTCTTTTGTGTTCTCTTTCCTCCTCGCTTTCCCCGTTTCTTTCTGGGGTTCTTCTGTAGGTTCTTATTTCCTCTGTATGTCGAGGCGGATGGTATTCTTGACCTCTCTCTAAAAAAGAAGAGGTATTGGGATTTTGATGTCTTTCCACTCTATCATCCACTGTTCGCTGTTCTAGGGGTGCATAATAATTCCGTGTAGGGATTGGACTCCTATCCTGTGGGTGATGAGTGTAATAACCTCGATCTCCCTCTCTTCGATCATTTGAACGAACAGGGCTTCTTCTTCTCTGTTCATGTGTATATCCTCTGTTCTCATGGTATTCATTTGGACGTCCCTGATAATAGTTGGTTTCCTGTGGCCGACCTCTATTCTCATAGCCTCCACCTCTATTATCTCGTTGGTTTTGGGGCTGGGGTCTATTATCCCTCTGGTCTTGTTGTGGTCTTTGTCCATAGTTATGGCCATTGTTATTATTTCTGCGTTTTTTCCAGAAGGGTTTCTTCCAACCATTCTGTGGTGTCCGCTCATTTTGGGGTGGTCTTCTCTCATTTTGGTAGGGAGTGTGTTGATTATAGTTGCCCTGTCTCTCTTCATTTCTGTACTGCCGGGGCGATTCGTGCCTATTCCTATCATGCGTTTCTTGGGTGGGCCCTATATAGTTGATCACTCTTGGGGGTGAATAGACCCTCACATTTCTCTCTGGTGTGGAATAGATTGAGATGGGATCTGGTCGGCCCGATTGGCTCTGCCATTTAAACGTATGATCCGTTTTAAAATCATTCATATCGCGACTGTATTTTTTACTTTTCCTGTGTTGTACTTCCTTGTCTTTCTTTGTTAAATCATTATTCAGTTGTGTTGTGTATCTTACGAGATCTCCTGAATCTTTATATGCTTCTAGTTCTTCCTTGACCTCTAGGATGATCTGTTCGATCAGTTTCAGCTTTCTCTTTTTCCTGTCTAGTAGGAACATCAAAAGTTCTGACCCCTTGATGTTAAAAAATTTAAACCATTAGTCTATTGAGGCCTGATCTAATAGGCCATCATTAGGGGTTATATCCCATCGTAGACGCCGTGGGACAATGTTATCCTTAATATAGCGTTCAAAGGTGACTATGTCCCACCATAGGCTGATCTTTTTTTCCATATTATGCCCTAGCTTCCTCATGAGGCTCTCTAGGTCACTGTTTTTCTTAACAGGTGCAGAAGCATTAAAAACATCTTCAAGATTAACCTGCCTCTTATCAAGAAATGAGAAGACATCCATGATAGCTGCGGTAATGAGTGCGAGACAGTGATAAATAGTGAAAAAATGGATATTACCGCGCTTATCAAAGGAGGGGAAACAGAGAGGGGAAGAAAGGGGGAGGGGAAATGAAAGTGATGAGAAGTGGAGGTACAGCTGCGGCACTGGAAGGTGTATCAAACCATAAGCAATTGAAAATGGGGAGGGTAGTGCTGCGCTAATCAGTGGTGAATGGATAAGTGAATAAACAGGTGGGGGAGGGGAATGAAAGTAGGTGTAATTGAAATGAGGAGCAATATAGCCCAAATGGCATCAGCATAAAAATAAATATAAATGATCAGTGAACAATAACAGTAATGGTGCAAATCATATAACTACACAGGTTCCTCTTAATGTGATGAAATACACTATAAGTAATGGTGCAAAGAAATTCCAGGTAACTGTGCTAAGTGACACTCCTATACTGGTGATAAACAGTCCATCAACAGAGTTTGAAAAATATTAACAAAAAATATAAGTAAAATTTCAAAAGTCCAAGAAAGCAAAAGTGCAAGTGTAGGTCCGCAATATGGAGTGAGAGGAAAATGGGTATCCAGTGATCCTTTTAGGGTAAGTAAGGATGTCCCCTTACCTTACTGCTGTAAGGTAACAGCATATAGATCCAACCACATTAGATGGTTCACTCGATGGGCTCTGATCCAACAACGGCAGGTCCTCCTTGGAGTTCTCGTCCCAGATTGGTCAGTTTCTCGCCCCAAAGAAATAAAGCATCGATGGTGTGATACCGTTTTAAAAATTTTAATTCTCAAAGAAAATAGACAGGGATACTCACATAATCCAAAATACAATTGAGCATGTAAAAAAGAGGGGCAATCTGTCGCCAACGTCACCTCCGATACCTCTCAGTGGACTCATGCGCATTCGTCACTATCATGTGACTTCCTCAGGAGTATAAATGGGATCCTTTTTATAAGGTGACTTGTTTAGTAGGCTGTAAGTAAACTCAGCTGTTTGCCATGTAGAATGCTGTGTACTGTCAGCACAGAATGTTATGATGGTACTTTTGAGCTACAACAAAATGGCGGCTGCCAGACTTCCTGTAGAATGCTGTGTACTGTCAACACAGAATGTTATGATGGTACAATGGGACTTCTGTGTTTGCCCCCCCCATGGTCTCCGTCCCCTGGCTGAAGCTTTTAAGTTTTTTCAATTTTTTTCATTGTTAACCATATAAATGAGATGTCATATCTGTCACCCACCATCTGAATGCTACTAATTTAAATATTTTATATGCTGGGCGAAATTTTTTGATTTTTTGATTTTACTATTAAATGCCTAGCAGACTACGGGAAAATGGCTGCAGCTGCATTATTTACATGGCAAACAGCTGAGTTTACTTACAGCCTACTAAACAAGTCACCTTATAAAAAGGATCCCATTTATGCCTCTCACTACTCCTGAGGAAGTCACATGATAGTGACGAATGCGCATGAGTCCACTGAGAGGTATCGGAGGTGACGTTGGCGACAGATTGCCCCTCTTTTTTACATGCTCAATTGTATTTTGGATTATGTGAGTATCCCTGTCTATTTTCTTTGAGAATTAAAATTTTTAAAACGGTATCACACCATCGATGCTTTATTTCTTTGGGGCGAGAAACTGACCAATCTGGGACGAGAACTCCAAGGAGGACCTGCCGTTGTTGGATCAGAGCCCATCGAGTGAACCATCTAATGTGGTTGGATCTATATGCTGTTACCTTACAGCAGTAAGGTAAGGGGACATCCTTACTTACCCTAAAAGGATCACTGGATACCCATTTTCCTCTCACTCCATATTGCGGACCTACACTTGCACTTTTGCTTTCTTGGACTTTTGAAATTTTACTTATATTTTTTGTTAATATTTTTCAAACTCTGTTGATGGACTGTTTATCACCAGTATAGGAGTGTCACTTAGCACAGTTACCTGGAATTTCTTTGCACCATTACTTATAGTGTATTTCATCACATTAAGAGGAACCTGTGTAGTTATATGATTTGCACCATTACTGTTATTGTTCACTGATCATTTATATTTATTTTTATGCTGATGCCATTTGGGCTATATTGCTCCTCATTTCAATTACACCTACTTTCATTCCCCTCCCCCACCTGTTTATTCACTTATCCATTCACCACTGATTAGCGCAGCACTACCCTCCCCATTTTCAATTGCTTATGGTTTGATACACCTTCCAGTGCCGCAGCTGTACCTCCACTTCTCATCACTTTCATTTCCCCTCCCCCTTTCTTCCCCTCTCTGTTTCCCCTCCTTTGATAAGCGCGGTAATATCCATTTTTTCACTATTTATCACTGTCTCGCACTCATTACCGCAGCTATCATGGATGTCTTCTCATTTCTTGATAAGAGGCAGGTTAATCTTGAAGATGTTTTTAATGCTTCTGCACCTGTTAAGAAAAACAGTGACCTAGAGAGCCTCATGAGGAAGCTAGGGCATAATATGGAAAAAAAGATCAGCCTATGGTGGGACATAGTCACCTTTGAACGCTATATTAAGGATAACATTGTCCCACGGCGTCTACGATGGGATATAACCCCTAATGATGGCCTATTAGATCAGGCCTCAATAGACGAATGGTTTAAATTTTTTAACATCAAGGGGTCAGAACTTTTGATGTTCCTACTAGACAGGAAAAAGAGAAAGCTGAAACTGATCGAACAGATCATCCTAGAGGTCAAGGAAGAACTAGAAGCATATAAAGATTCAGGAGATCTCGTAAGATACACAACACAACTGAATAATGATTTAACAAAGAAAGACAAGGAAGTACAACACAGGAAAAGTAAAAAATACAGTCGCGATATGAATGATTTTAAAACGGATCATACGTTTAAATGGCAGAGCCAATCGGGCCGACCAGATCCCATCTCAACCTATTCCACACCAGAGAGAAATGTGAGGGTCTATTCACCCCCAAGAGTGATCAACTATATAGGGCCCACCCAAGAAACGCATGATAGGAATAGGCACGAATCGCCCCGGCAGTACAGAAATGAAGAGAGACAGGGCAACTATAATCAACACACTCCCTACCAAAATGAGAGAAGACCACCCCAAAATGAGCGGACACCACAGAATGGTTGGAAGAAACCCTTCTGGAAAAAACGCAGAAATAATAACAATGGCCATAACTATGGACAAAGACCACAACAAGACCAGAGGGATAATAGACCCCAGCCCCAAAACCAACGAGATAATAGAGGTGGAGGCTATGAGAATAGAGGTCGGCCACAGGAAACCAACTATTATCAGGGACGTCCAAATGAATACCATGAGAACAGAGGATATACACATGAACAGAGAAGAAGAAGCCCTGTTCGTTCAAATGATCGAAGAGAGGGAGATCGAGGTTATTACACTCATCACCCACAGGATAGGAGTCCAATCCCTACACGGAATTATTATGCACCCCTAGAACAGCGAACAGTGGATGATAGAGTGGAAAGACATCAAAATCCCAATACCTCTTCTTTTTTAGAGAGAGGTCAAGAATACCATCCGCCTCGACATACAGAGGAAATAAGAACCTACAGAAGAACCCCAGAAAGAAACGGGGAAAGCGAGGAGGAAAGAGAACACAAAAGAAAAAGAACAGAAAGGGAGAGGGAATCTTCAACTTAAGTGGACTCCCACTTACACATGAAGAGATTGGCGTCCTAGATAAAGGCCTCAAATACGCACCAGCGAAAAATCTGGATAAATTCCAGACATATATAGGAATTCAAAAGTATGTAAGGAAATTAAATATTCAAAAGTATATGATCAGTAACCCTTACAAAACTAGGACTGCCAATCCAGATGAAGAAATTAGACATAGTAATCTGAAGAATAAATCTATTTTTAATCCGCCTGTGAAAGATAATAAATGTGTGGAAGTCTTCAAAAGATTGGTCACAGGAGAACTAATGGACCTGAAAGTGAAAAAACAAGAAGAACCGAAACATATTAGGAGTGGAATACGCAAATTGATGAAAAGAAAGGATCTAGTAGTTCGACCAGCCGATAAAGGTGGTGGCATTGTGGTACTTTCCAAGGAACAGTATAAAATGAGCATGGAACAAATGCTAGGAGATACCAACACCTACAACCGCCTTCTGAGTAATCCCATGTTTAAATGCAGAAAAGCCTTGGAACAGATTGTACATTTAGGACTAAAAAGAGGAATCCTGGATAAGAAAGAAGCACAATATCTGATCCCTACATCATGTCGCACACCTATTGTATACTCACTCCCCAAAATACATAAGAACAGCACGAATCCACCGCCCAGACCTATAGTAAATGGAATTGATTCCTTAACTGCAAGAATGGGGCAATACATTGACTTCTATTTACAGCCAGTAGTTCAGAGTACAAGAGCGTATCTTAGAGACACAAAACAGATGTTACAATGCCTGGATGATATACCAAGAGATGATGGACCCTTTTGGCTAGCAACAGCAGACGTATCGTCGTTATACACGATCATACTACATCATCAAGCATGCGAAGCAGTCAAATGGGGCCTCAGGAAATATTCCCAGTTGCCCTGCATCCAACGAAAATATCTGGTAAAAAGTTTGGACTTTTGTCTTAAAAATAGCTACTTCTGGTATGGCGGCAATTACTTTTTCCAGAAAACCGGCGTAGCCATGGGGGCAAAATTTGCCCCTAGTGTAGCTGGGCTTTTTATGGCCCAATGGGAAGAAGGGAAAATCTTCTCTGAACCTCCTGATGATCTGTACATATATAAAAGATATATTGATGATATCTTCATACTGTGGAGGGGCGAGAAAGAAACGCTAGCAGATTTTCTACAAGATTTAAATACCAATGACAGAAACATTGAACTTTCTTGGGAAATCAGCAACAAAAAGATCACATTCCTAGACCTAGAGGTGGAACAAGAAAATAATGAACTCCGGTCTAAAACTCATTTTAAAAATGTGGATCGTAATAGCTACTTGCCGCTTGAAAGTTGTCATCACAGAAACTGGCTTTTTAACATTCCAAAAGGGCAATTAATGCGCCTAAGACGAAATTGTACAGACAAAGATACTTTTCTCATCCAAGCAAAAGACATGGGAGAAAGGTTTAAACAAAAAGGATACGACAATTCCTTTATTAACCAGAAGATTGCAGAAGTGGCAACAATGGATAGACAGACTCTTATGAGTGATAAGCCTAAACAAAAAATGCATAAAGACTTGATGCCTATCATCTTCGATTACAGTATACAACATAAATGCATTGAAAAAGTCATTAGACGCCATTGGAATATACTACTGGCTGACAAAGAACTGGGGGGTGTCCTTCCACCGATTCCAAAGTTCGTATATAAAAGGGCACCTACTATTAGGGACAAAATTGTTAAAAATGTGCCTGATCCGCCTAAAAATAAAAACAACTTCCTCTCTTTTTTCACTGGTAAAGGTTTTTTTCCATGCAAAAGATGCTACGCATGTTTGAGAACTCACAAACCGAACCAGAAGAGGAAAGATTTTACTGCAACTAGTACAGGAGATGTATACGAAATAAAAGAATTTATCTGCTGTAACACAGAGGGAGTTGTATACGCACTCGAATGCAGTTGCGGTCTACAATACATAGGCCGGACAAAAAGAGCATTACGAGTGCGTATAAAAGAACATGTCCAAAACATCCTTAAAGGTTTCGATAAACATAGTGTATCAAGACACTTCCTTACCCACCACAATAAAGATCCGACACATCTTAAATTTTGGGGCATAGAGCCCTATGTGAGACACTGGCGAGGCGGGCATAAAGTTAGAACATTGAGCCAGTTAGAATCTCGCTGGATATTTACTCTGGATACTTTTGCTCCCCGAGGTCTTAACATAGATTTTGATCTTAATTGTTTTTTAAGTGACCGATAAGACTTTATTTTTTGATTTATTTCTTGCTTCACTTACCCTCTCTGTTCTCTCCTTTTCGCTATCTAATATTGATGACGTAGATTGTTTTTAATCTGTATATGTGGATCTGTTCGCACACGTCATCTACGTCTTTTAACCTTATGTGGCATATCCATTCAATGAAATTAAATATGTCGACATACATTCATTTAAATTTTTTATACTTTTTAACATATATATATTTTTTAACAAATTATTCTGGCTCTCAATATTTTTTAATATACCAATTGAGCCTCAATCTTCTCGGTGCATTATGAGTGTGTATATACACATAAATTCCTGCTCCCCTGTGTTTTTAATTGTTTCCCTCGAGTGCTCCCTTGTGAGGATGCCGTGTGTCACCATTTAACAAGCATTGGCTTCAAAAAAATGGCCGCGGCTCCACTTCCGGTGGCTGCAAGGTGGCTGCAGCTCCACTTCCGGCGGCGCTCGTTTTGATAGACGCCGCCGATACGTGATGGAAGCCTATTTGTGATGCTGGCCGAGGTCGGGGGGCCCCATGCAGGCCCCCGACCAGACATCAGACAGAATGGCTCACTTTTGTAAGACGTATCCCCAGCGCTCTGTGAGATGCTGGGGACGTCTTTTGAGCTACAACAAAATGGCGGCTGCCAGACTTCCTGTAGAATGCTGTGTACTGTCAGCACAGAATGTTATGATGGTACTTTTGAGCTACAACAAAATGGCGGCTGCCAGACTTCCTGTAGAATGCTGTGTACTGTCAACACAGAATGTTATGATGGTACAATGGGACTTCTGTGTTTGCCCCCCCCATGGTCTCCGTCCCCTGGCTGAAGCTTTTAAGTTTTTTCAATTTTTTTCATTGTTAACCATATAAATGAGATGTCATATCTGTCACCCACCATCTGAATGCTACTAATTTAAATATTTTATATGCTGGGCGAAATTTTTTGATTTTTTGATTTTACTATTAAATGCCTAGCAGACTACGGGAAAATGGCTGCAGCTGCATTATTTACATGGCAAACAGCTGAGTTTACTTACAGCCTACTAAACAAGTCACCTTATAAAAAGGATCCCATTTATGCCTCTCACTACTCCTGAGGAAGTCACATGATAGTGACGAATGCGCATGAGTCCACTGAGAGGTATCGGAGGTGACGTTGGCGACAGATTGCCCCTCTTTTTTACATGCTCAATTGTATTTTGGATTATGTGAGTATCCCTGTCTATTTTCTTTGAGAATTAAAATTTTTAAAACGGTATCACACCATCGATGCTTTATTTCTTTGGGGCGAGAAACTGACCAATCTGGGACGAGAACTCCAAGGAGGACCTGCCGTTGTTGGATCAGAGCCCATCGAGTGAACCATCTAATGTGGTTGGATCTATATGCTGTTACCTTACAGCAGTAAGGTAAGGGGACATCCTTACTTACCCTAAAAGGATCACTGGATACCCATTTTCCTCTCACTCCATATTGCGGACCTACACTTGCACTTTTGCTTTCTTGGACTTTTGAAATTTTACTTATATTTTTTGTTAATATTTTTCAAACTCTGTTGATGGACTGTTTATCACCAGTATAGGAGTGTCACTTAGCACAGTTACCTGGAATTTCTTTGCACCATTACTTATAGTGTATTTCATCACATTAAGAGGAACCTGTGTAGTTATATGATTTGCACCATTACTGTTATTGTTCACTGATCATTTATATTTATTTTTATGCTGATGCCATTTGGGCTATATTGCTCCTCATTTCAATTACACCTACTTTCATTCCCCTCCCCCACCTGTTTATTCACTTATCCATTCACCACTGATTAGCGCAGCACTACCCTCCCCATTTTCAATTGCTTATGGTTTGATACACCTTCCAGTGCCGCAGCTGTACCTCCACTTCTCATCACTTTCATTTCCCCTCCCCCTTTCTTCCCCTCTCTGTTTCCCCTCCTTTGATAAGCGCGGTAATATCCATTTTTTCACTATGTATTCCCCTTTATTTCCAGTGCAGAAAAAGAACGGTACTTGGAGACCAGTAATAGACCTAACTCATCTCAACCGGTTTATTCGGAAAGAAAAATTCAAGATGGAATCTCTGTTAACCATCCAACAGTCGATCCATCCAGGGGATTGGTTAGTGTCAATAGATTTGAAAGACGCTTATTTTCATGTTCCGGTGGCAATAGGTTTTCAAAAATACCTCCGCTTCTCGGTAGGCGACCAGCACCTACAGTTCACCTGCCTACCCTTTGGCCTCACGACCTTACCCCGGGTGTTCTCCAAGGTCCTGCTAGCTGTCGTAGCCCTTCTGCGGGTGAAAGGAGTTCGTCTTCATCATTATTTAGACGATCTATTGCTACTAGCCCAAGACAGAAATCAACTGATAGAACAGAGAGATCTAGTAATTACCACTCTTCAAGAGTTCGGATGGCTGATAAATGTGGAGAAAAATCATCTAGTCCCATCACAGACCCTAGTGTTTTTGGGTGCCCTCTTCAACACATCAATAGGCACCATCTCATTACCGGAGGAAAAAGTTACCACGATCAGAGGCAGGATCCGCAAAGCATTCGCTGCTCCTCAGCTATCTGCCCTTCATTGTCTGAAGTTAATCGGTACCATGTCAGCCACCATTCCAATGGTGAAATGGGCCCAGTGGCATACTCGTCCATTCCAGAAAGGATTTCTCCAACAATGGGTCTCCTCCAGGAAGAGTCAGCGCATCACGATCACTCAATCTATGAGAGGATCTCTTCTATGGTGGCTTCAGGGGAAGAATCTCCGCAACTGCCATTCAATTCGTCCCATCACTTGGGTTACAATAACATCAGATGCCAGAAATCTGGGCTGGGGCGCCCATTGCCTTTCAGAGATAGCTCAAGGCAGATGGAGCACACCCTCTCACGGAATTGTTTCCAACATACTGGAACTACGAGCCGCCTATCAAGCACTCCTGTCCTTCAGCCATGTATTGACAAAATGTTCGGTGATGCTCAGGCTGGACAATACGACCGCAGTGGCCTACATAAGGAAACAGGGTGGAACTCGCAGTTGGACCCTACTTCGAGAAGTGGAACCAATTATGAACTGGGCCCAGAAGAATCTGGCCAACATCTCGGCAGTATACATTCCGGGGATTCAGAATGTTCAAGCGGACTTCTTATCTCGAGTCCAGTTGGACAACAACGAATGGTCCCTACACATAGATGTGTTCAATTGGCTTCTAACCTTGGGAATATCCCCAGAAGTGGATCTATTTGCGTACCCGTGCAACCACAAGTTGATGAAGTATTATGCGAGGGGCAGGGATCCCCAAGCCTATGGGATAGACGCTCTCACGGATCAATGGAGATTTCAAAAAGCTTACGCCTTTCCACCAGTCCCTGTGATCTTTCGGTTCCTTCACCGGCTCAAATCAGAGAATGCGGAAATCCTCGCAGTGATCCCCTTTTGGCCAAACAGGCCCTGGTTCTCTCTCCTATCGCTCCTTAGCTATCGGGACCCAATCCCTCTCCCCCAGACCAGATCTTCTCTCCCAAGGCTCAATATGGCACCCATGTCCAGCTCGTCTGCACCTCAGGGCGTGGTTCTTGAGAGGGGAAGGCTTAAAGCACTAGGTTGTCCAGAAGAAGTCATGTCAACCCTGCTTAACGCCAGGAGAAATAGTACTAACAGAGTGTATGAACGTATTTGGTCAAAATTTTCAGACCACATGTCGTCGAGGTCTAACCCTTCTAGCTCCCCAGAGGTTCAAGATATTCTTAGCTTCCTACAAACGGGCTTGGTCTTACCTTTAGCAGTCAGTTATCTCCGAGTGCAAGTCTCTGCCATCTCTGCGTTTACAGGGATCTCTTGGGCTAACCATCCCCTGGTTCGCCAGTTTTTCAAAGGTGCCATTCGGCTCAGGCCCCAAAGAAAACCGAGGTTTCCCAAATGGAATCTACCTCTTGTTCTGGACTATCTTACCTCGATCAGCTCTAATCCGGATAAACCTCTTTCAGCTAGAGACCTTACTCTCAAAACCATCTTTTTAATTGCAGTCACTTCAGCTAAGAGGATCTCCGACATAAGAAATCTGGGCTCAAAAGAAACATTCCTGACCTTCTTTCCTGACAGAGCAGTATTAATTCCCATGCTGGGCTCAAATCCTAAAGTGACATCCATTTTCCACGAAAATCAGGAAATTGTCCTGCCCACCTTTGGGTTATCTGAAGATCAAAGTGTTCATCCCCTTGATGTAGGACGCACATTAAATCTATACCTAGAAATGACAAAATCCTTCAGGCAAACAGACTTTCTTTTCGTCCTTCTCCATGGAAAGAACAGAGGAAAGCGGGCATCAATCAGATCCATCTCAACTTGGATAGTTCAGACCATCCAGAGGGCATATAAAGAGAAGGGCCTGGCTCCTCCAGAGGCAGTAACTGCACATTCAACTATGAGCATCTTGACTTCTTGGGCAGCCTCACGACATGTCGCACCTGAAGTTATATGCAGAGCGGCTTCGTGGTCTTCAATTAATACCTTTGTCTCTCACTACTGTATTGAACCGGCTGCTTTGTCTTCTTTAAGTTTTGGTTTACAAGTGCTGTCGGTGGACAGTGTTAAATAAATTTATTTTCTCAGCATTTTTTTGCCCACCCGGGTTTCTTTTTGTGAGTTATTTCCCACACGTATGCTGCCATGGAGCATGTCAGGAAAAAGGAAAATTTATTACCAAATACTTACCGTAATTTTCCTTTCCTGATAGGCTCCATGGCAGCAGGAGTTCCTCCCAAAATGCGTGGAGTAGGATAGTTACGGAAGAAGGCTGAGAGCCCACAGCTGAAGAATTATAGGGGAGGGGTCCTATTGGGTAGTTATGGAGGCGGGGCTAACCCACACGTATGCTGCCATGGAGCCTATCAGGAAAGGAAAATTACGGTAAGTATTTGGTAATAAATTTTCCTTTATTTATATCACCTCCGGCATTCTAGTTTATGTTCTCTCATTCACTTCCTGGTTTGCATCGCCCGTTCATGTAAGAACTAAATTTCCCAGTATGCATTGCGGCACGCCCAGTAATTCACACCTGCTTGAAGTCTCTAACACGTAGAGAGCGTCCTGCCGCACAGATGTAGTTCCCAGGAGGGGGCGAGCACGTCACTGACCACCGCAGTAAAGCCTCCCATCACGGTGGTCAGGAAAATCAGACAAGCAGGAAGTGAACAGAACAGAGAAGAAATAGAGCAACTTCTGAGCAAAAACGAACAATGAGGAAGTGAAAAGAGGAATGTCTGCAGGTAAAGGATGCTTATTATGAAAAATGTTTTTTTTCCTGTACAACCCCTTTAAACCTGTATGTGAATTTGCAGAGCAGTATGATGAAATGTATTTAAAGGGACCTTGTTTGCTTACAAACAGCAGCTGGGGATATGTCAATCAGTGGCACTAGCACTACTACTAAGGATCAGTTCACACTAGGCCGGCTCCAAAGTTGCGCAACTCTCAGTGCATGCTTTGGAATCCAACTTTGATACGACTTTGATGTGACTTTTTATACTCTGTGGCATTGAAGTCGTATCAAAGTCAGACCAAAGTAGTGCAGGAACCTTTTTCTAAAGTTGCACAGATTTGCATAGTGTCAGTTAAAGTAGAACTATTGGCAAAACTTTTTTTTTTTTCATTTTGGAAAGAGTAAGGGAGGATTATTACCCCTGTCAGGTTTTTTCCCCACATCTGTGTCCCATTGCGGAGATTTACCTTCGCTTCCTGTCCCATAGCCAACAGGAAGTGAGAGGAAATCCCTGCAAATAAAGGGAATTCTTTGGGAACCTCCAGGTCACCAGGACTAGTATCCTCATTGGAATATTTCCCCTCTATTGCTTTTCTGGGGACAACCCAAAATTTAGGATTTTCTTTTACTTTGACTTTCTATGATAATGGTAAATAGGGCAAATAAAGAAGGTGAATTTTCCTAATGGGGACACAGACAGCAATAACAACTGACACATGTTGTGATCCCTCTCCTCTTCATCCAAAACTAAAAAAAAAGTTTTTCCTTTAGTTATACTTTACGACTGCTCTCATATGGAAACATTGAATTTCACAAGTCATCCGGCTTGGGGTCTCACAAGTCGGATCCTATGTCGCATCAGTGTAAACCGAGCCATAATGACAGATTTCCTGGCTGGCTTTGTGACAGGAGTAGCAGAAGGTGAACATTGTTAGGAGTAGGGATGAGCCCAGAATGCACCATAATGCATTGCGAGATCGCAGTGCATTGCTGTATGATGATTGGCCAAAGCATGCACCTGACCTGCATGCTTTGGCCAATCACAGCATGCTCGGCAGGGTGCCTTTGGCCAATCATGGCTCAGGGGACCAAGTCCACGTCCCACACTATATAAGGATGCTTACATAGTGACCATGAATAGTGTGTGGATGGAGATAGATTGAGCTGGATTAGGCAGGCAGTGTATGTGATATATATATTTATGTATATACCGTCTAGTGTATATGTGTGTGTGTGTGTGTATATAGATATATATATATATATATATATATAAACATATATATATATATATATATATATATATATATATATATATTCTGCATTTAGTGTAGACTAGATATTCAGTGTATACCCTATATCCAGTCAATGCAGGCAGTGTAGTTTACATAACACAGTATATAGAAGTGGTTAAGGGGAACCCTGCGTCAAAATGTAAAAAAAATGGTGTGGGACCCCCCAAAATCCTTGCCAGACCCTTATTTGAGCATACAACCTGACAGGCCTCAGGAAAAGGGGGCCTCAGGAAAGCGCCCCCCCCCCTCAATCGTATCAGGCCACATGCCCTCAGCATGGGGAGGGTGCTTTGGGGTCACATCAACATGGGGACAAGGGCCTCATCCTCACAACCCTTGCCCAGTGGTTGTGGGGGTCTGCGGGTGGGGGCTTATCGGAATCTGAATGCCTCCTTTAACAAGATGGCCTCCAGATAGCGCCCCCCCCCCCATGAGAGAGTTTTTGACAATTCCTTTATTTTTTTTAAAGTGTCCTGCAATGTCCATCCTTCTTTAATCACAGCACTGATGGACCTGAAAAATAGAAAAAAAGCCCCTCCTCTTTCGTGATGACAGCTGTTATATAGCCAAGGGCACCCGTTTACGTCTTTGGGTGGCCCTGCCCTTGCCTATATAACAGCTGTCAAAGCAAAAAGACGGCAGTCGGCCGGACACCTCCCTTTGATGTAGAGTTTCTGTGTTTTTTTATTTTTGCTTGGGACCGTCGGACGCCGTGATTGACAATAAATTTACATCGTGGGACTTGTCAAAAACTGTCTCCTGTAGTCTTTACTTTTTTGACACTTTTTTGGTGAATGGGTAGGGGTACAATGTACCCGATACCCATTCACACGGGGAGCCCAAAGCACCCTCCCTATGTTGAGGGCATGTGGCCCTGTACAGTTTGGGGGGTGCTCTTTCATTCCCGCTTTTTCCTGTGGCCTGCCACGTTTCATGCTCGGATAAGGGTCTTGTATGAATTTTGGGGGACCCCACTCCATTTTCTTTTATGTAGGCGTGGGGTTCCCCTTAAAATCCATACCAGACCTGAAGAGCTTGATATGGATTTTGGGGGTGGACCCGATGTCATTTTTTTTATTTTGGCCTTGAGTTCCCCTTAATATCCATACCAGACCCAAAGGGTTTTTATGTACATCGGCAATACATTACAGCCACGAGCAATTTTAAATGACATGTTTTCCTTTAGAAATGTCATTTTGCTGCGGTACAGTTATAAATATGGGAAGGATGCACTACTTTACAGGCACCCCCTGGCACGATATTTAAAGGTATATTTTATTTTTATTGTTTCACGTTAAGCTATATTAAAATCATTGCTCCTTAAAAAACTGCCATTTTAAGAATGTTTTTTTTTTTTGCATTGACACATGTCCCCTGGGGCAGTACCCGAATCCCCATACACTTTTTATGGCAATAACTTGCAAGTAAGCCTTTAAAATAAACACTTAGGATTTTTCACATTCGTGTCCCATAGACTTTAACAGTGTTCACACAAATTTTTTGTCTGTTTGCATTGTTCTGGTGCGAACTGAACCCGGGGAGGGGGGGGGGTGTTCAGCTCATCCCTAGTTAGGAGCAGTGGATGGATTTACACCAGGAGATATTGTTTATTTATCTAAGAAAGCTATTTTTCATGGTGGGTGATTTTATTTACTATTTCACTTTTTTTGTGAATAAAAAACTAGGAGTACTATGTACCCAATACCCATTCACCTGAGGACGGTGAGATATCTGAAAGGCCCTTTCAAATAAAGGGGACCCTAGATAACCAACCCTCCATATGGTCAATGATGTCACCCAGTTACCAAGACCTGTTTGTGTACAAATAAGAAGCCGGTCATTTTGTGGTGGTAGTGGTGCTGCCATGAAATAACAGATCCTGTGCCTGCTGTTGTTAGTAAAAAAAAACAGCTCAGAATCTGTCACTTATAAGCAGTAGCTATTGCAGCAGTAGCATAAGCATTTGTACGATAGTAGTGCTACCACCGCTAAATGTCCTTATATGATTCAGAAATTAAATAAATTTAGTAAAACACGCATATTCCACATCAGTGTATAAGTCTACCCCATGGATCCTCAAACTACGGCCCTTCAGCTGTTGTAGAACTACACATCCCATGAGGCATTGTAACACACTGACATTCACAGACATGACTAGGCATGATGGGAATTGTAGTTCCTGAACAACTGGAGGGCCGTAGTTTGAAGACCCATGGTCTACTCTCAAAAAAAGGTGATAGATCAAACTATTAAAATATGGAGACCATCTGCAACGTATTCCCCATATTTTAATATATCATGATTGAAGGGCCCGATATCAGGCCCCCTCATGTGTTTTAATTGATTATATACACTGTATGTGATAAAATGATATGTAATTAATATTTTATAAAATGTATGGTGCTCTCCCTTTGTGTGCCAGTAAAATCCAGTAACAAATATTCCAATGCTACTCCTATTGCAAGTGGAAGATCCCCAAATGGTTGCTGTATGCCAACTAACCACCCAGGGATGCTTGGCGACATCATCGACCAATTAGGATCATAGCTGTGTTTTGATCAATTATATCAACACAAGGCAGCGAGGTAACTGTTATTTTGTAGCAGCAGACATCATGTCTGTTCACCCATTCTCCAAACTGCAAAGAGGTTGTGTATGACTTCAACTTGTGGTCAACTTGAACTTGAAGCTCATTCCTAATTGTAAAATATATGGAAAATACAGTCTAATATAAGAACTGCATTTATTAAAAAGGAGAATGATGCACATTAAGGCATTTGATACAGTAACTGATTCATTTACAAATTAGGTATTTTGGCATTGATGACATGGTTTGTATCTGAACAGAACACTGATTGCAGGAGCTTGTCCAGAGGGTGGTGATTAATGGCATATTTTCTGAATGTACTGGAGTTATGAGCAGGGTGCCTTGGGGGTCCGTCCTGGGACCAATTCTGTTTAACTTGTTCATAAATGATATAGAATAAATAAATAGGTCAATCTCTCTGTGTTTGCTGACAATACAAAACTAAGCAGGGCAAAAACTTCACAACAGGATATAGAAACTTTACAAGAAGACCTAGTTAAACAAGAGGGGTAGGCAGTTATATGGTAGATGATGTTCAATGTAGGAAATTGTAAAGTAATGGGAACTAAAAGTATGCATGAAATTGACATGCTAGGGAGAGAACTTCTGTGGGAAATGAATCAAGGAGGGAAAAGGATCTCGGGAGTGGACCCTGGTAGATCACAGACTCAGAAACAGCATCCAATGCCAAGCTGCAGCGATCAGGGCCAGCAGACTATTAGAATACATTAAAGCAGTGGTCATCAACCCTGTCCTGCAGGGCCCACTAACAGGCCAGGTTTTATGTATTACCTTGGGGAGATGCAGTCTAGAATACTGCAATCACTGAGGAGCAAATGATATCAGCTGTGATGTATTTCAGTTATCTTGCAAACCTGGCCTGTTAGTGGACCCTGCAGGACAGGGATGATGACCACTGCATTAAAGGGGTATTTACTCAAGTTAGGGCACTTTCACACGGGCGGATCAGTAATGATCAGCTCCGTGTGTCCGCAAAAGCTCAGCGGGGATCCTCCATAAAATCCCAGCTGAGCTGGTAGCTGACAGGGCGGTCCCCGCACACTCTCCCCTATGGGGGATCGGATGAACACGGACCGTATGTCCGTGTTCATCCGATCCGGCAGACGGAAGAAAAATAGGATTTTCTTCCGTCCGCAAATGCGGATCTTTGCGGAGGCGGACAATTACGGGTGTCAGCGAATGGTCATCTGCTGACACCCGTAATCACATAGGGACCCATGTATGTCCCACAACAGACGAATGAAAATGCGGACATACGGTCCGTACGTGTGAAAGGGCCCTAATATAATTATAATTCTATAACTTTACATAACTCTGGTTATACTCATCTTCAGTATGCTGTCCAGTTCTGGAAGAATGTACTAGAACTGGAGAAAAGCTAATAAGAAGGTTGGAGGACCTTAGTTGTGAAGAACGATTACAAATATTTAACTTATTCTCCCTGGAGAAGCGATGTGTAAGGCCTCGTACACACGACCGAGGAACTCGACGGGCGAAACACATCGTTTTGCTCGTCGAGTTCCTTGTTAGGCTGTCGAGGATCTCGGCGAGCCAAATTTCTCCATTGCCGTTGAGGAAAAAGAAGCTCTCTTTTTGGCTCAACGAGATCCTCAACAGTTTCCTCGTCGAAAAGTGTACACACGACCGGTTTCCTCAGCAAAAAAAAAGCAAGTTTCTTGCTGTTTTTTGCCGAGAAACTCGGTCGTGTGTACGGGGCTTAAGAGGGAACATGTATAACAATATACAGATCATTGAACGGTCACTCTAGAATTTAAAGGAAACATTTTAATCTTAGGTCTCTAAAGAAGACATGTTGCCATATCATAAAGCTGTAGGAAAAACTGTGTAATATGTTCTTTACTGTTAGGCCCTTTTCACTTGCTGCTGGAATGACTGGGTTATGTGTTTGGCAGATGCTCACATGTAGCTGCACACAGAGATGTTAGCTGCAGTTAGGGACCAGCTGCCTGTGTCTAGGCTTGGACATCAGTCCCTTACCGAGTTATCTGCTCTGTGTGTGGTTACATGCAAATAGTAGAGGCAGTTGTCAAACCACCAACAGTTTAAATGGACTGAGCAGCCGCTGCTCAACACATAAGCAAGATCCTTGCCGCAGGACTCCGACAGCCACAACTACCTGACCATGTGAAAGGGGCCTTAGGATGGTAAGGATGTGGAGTGCCTTGTCCCCAAAATGTCTTTGTATGCTGATGCCTTAAGAGTTCCCTTCACTGGAACTAAGGGGCAAAGCCTAACCGCTGGAAAACAACCCCACACCATAATCATCTCATAAAAAAAAATGCTTTAATGTCACATTAATCACTTGCCGCCCGCCATATAGCTAAATGACGTCGGCAAAGTGGTTTCAATATCCTGACTGGACGTCATAGATAGTCAGCCCCCCATATAATGGTGGTCAGTCCCCATGTATATTGGTGGTCAGTTCCCCTGTATACTGGTGGTACTGGTTCCCCTTGTACAATGGTGGTTAGTGAAATGGTTCTCACTCTCTCTGGTGACAGTCTTTGTTTTCTGTTAGGTGACTGCCAGCTAGCTTCACTCCATACTTCATTAGAAATATTACAATAATAAATCCCCAGCACAACACAGTAATACATCTTGAGCACAGCACAGAAATTGACCGCCAGAATTAAACATTAATTCTTGCACAATAAAAACCCCCAGATGTATAGCAATCAGTGTGCCTGTTTCATTGTGCAGCACATAGAGTGAAGAGGTGAGCACTATAAAGCCTATAGAGTGTGGGGGTCAGGACTAGGTACAACATTAGTTTCTCAGTGTGCCTCTCACTTTGTTGGTCAGCACTTGGCATGCCTCCTTATATTTGTGGTCAGTGTGCATCTGCACAATGGTAGTTAGTGTGCCCCCTGTATTCTGGTAGCCAGTGGCCCTACATATTGATGGTAAGGGTCTGTGCATACTTGTGGTCAGTGTTCCCCTGTATGCCAGTGGGCAGTTCCTTTGCACACTGGTGGTCAGCCCCCCGTATAATGGTGGTCAGTCCCCATGTATATTGGTGGTCAGTTCCCCTGTATACTGGTGGTACTGGTTCCCATTGTACAATGGTGGTTAGTGAAATGGTTCTCACTCTCTGTGGTGACAGTCTTTGTTTTCTGTTAGGTGACTGCCAGCTAGCTTCACTCCATACTTCATTAGAAATATTGCAAGCAAGCGTCTCTGCTTCTTTGTGCTTATAACTGCAGCCACTCCCCTACTGCTACTGCAATACAAATGACCCCCCCCCCCCCAGGGGGAGATCATTCTGCATCAAATGATGGGTTTTGCTAAATTGCACTAAAATTGGCAGCGTCTTAAAGAGGCATTGTTAAATATCAGGAATGTGTTACACGCAGGGTGCAGGGTTTAGGCCCTTCAGGTGTGGTATGGATATTAAGGGGAACCCTGCACCAATTTTTTTTTAAAATGGTGTAGGTGTCCCCTCAAAATCCATACCAGACTGATTTTAAGGGGAGCCCCACACCAAAATAAAAAAAAATGGCTTGGGGTTCCCCCCAAAAATTCATACCAGACCCTTATCCGAGCACGCAACCTGGCAGGCCGTAGCAAAAGAAAGGGGGATGAGAGAGCGGCCCCCCTCCTGAACCGTACAAGGCCACATGCCCTCAACATGGGGAGGATGTCCCCATGTTGATGGGGACAAGGGCCTCATCCCCACAACCCTTGCCCGGTGGTTGTGGAGGTCTGCAGGTGGGGGGCTTATCGGAATCTGGAAGCACCCTTTAACAAAGGGGACCCCCAGATCCCACCCCCCATGTGAATTGGTAACGGGGTACATTGTTCCCCTACCATTTCACCCAAAAAAGTGCCAAAAAAGGTAAAAAAACACACACACACAGCTTGGGACAAGTCCTTTAATAAAAATAAAATAAAAATTCCAGCGCTGTAATCCTTCTACGACCTGCTGCCACGATCGATACAGCCTCCCCCTCGGTTATTTAGGTGCTGTCAGACGGGTCGCGCTTCATTAGACGGGCGCTTCCTATGGAGGCTGTATCGATCGTGGCAGCGGGTCGTAGAAGGTATGACATCGCTGGAATTTTTTACATGTTTTTATCTCAGACGGCAAAGGGACTCATAGAGATTGCTGGATGAGGCTCAGGTAAATATTAGGGGGTGTTGGGGAGGCTGCTACACACAGAAGGCTTTTTTTTCTAAATGCATAGAATGCATTAAGATAAAAAAAAAAACTTCTGCTTTACAACTCCTTTAACTAAAACTCAACATTAACACTGAAAGTTGGTGTATAATCAGTAAAGTAGGTTCAGAGATTATGCAGACAAGCAATACATATGGTACTGTAATAGATTATCTCTGCTATTACTCATTTGCTTTGTAAAATCAGGCCCGTAGTGTATATCTACTGTATTGAGTTTTGGCTTCCACTACAGCTTATTCGCATTATTAACAGAGCCAAAATGATGAATTAAATAAAAATTTGATCACTTGAAGTGCAACAAATTTTAATTTCCGGCTCACAATCTGTAAATGGAATCAGGCGTTTTTAAAATGTGTTTGATTCTAATGATCCTTCAATGGCCACCATTGTGTTTCTTTATTCGAATTCCAGAACAAAGTGTAACATAATCTAACCATTATCTTACGTATTGTATACTTTATGGGGAAAAAAACACCTTTGTCTTTAGTTCAAATTGTTTGGAACATGTTAATTACGGCACCGTTTTCACAATGGATGTTTTTTCATTGTTCATACCATAAGATAAGATGTTACTTTCTATTTTATAGCATTTTTCTTATATTTCGTCTGCAGGATGAGAACAGGAACAGAAGAATCTGAACAATTGCTATTGGTAATAATAAAAGCTCTTTGTTTAGACACTTGAATATATGTCTAGAAGCCTACAGTGTTTTCCTTGGCATTCTTCTTTTAGAGGATTTTTGTTATCATTGCCATTACCAAAATAACAATTTCAGACCAACTCATCTGTAAAACACCTGTAAAAAGAACTTATATCTGCTATAGTGACAGCACAGACATACAGACCTCAAGACATCTGGTCATATAATCTCCATAATTAGCACACTTTAAAGTGACTGGCTAAACTGGAATTTCCAAAAAAGGTGTCCCTGCCAAGAGGATTGCAAATATTTACCTTTTCCATCACCTGCACCATTGACAGGGCCGTCTAAATAGCGGCATGGGCCTCTGGGAAAAGAAATGCTCTGGGGCCCCTACAATGATGACAGTGCAGGTTAACAGACATCAAGCAGGTAGGAGGCAGACTGCCTCCCCTGTGTATCTGTCACTCTCAGTGCCATCATGGGACCCCCAATTTCAGGGCAGCGTGGGCTCAAGGACCAGCTGCTTTGGGGAAAGTCCAGGGGCCCCCCATGCAGTGCCCAGGTGTGCCCTCTCATTAAGACAGCCCTGACCATTGATCTGAACTATAATAAAGATTTTATGAATCTTTATTATAGGGGGCCGCAGTTCACATCTCTGTAATGTAGGGGGTGGTCTGTATGGGCTGCATTGTAGAGGGGGTCTGTAATGTAGGGGGGTCTGTATTGTAGACAGGGTCTGCAATGTAGGGGGGTCTGTACTGTAGGGGGGTCTGTACTGTAGGGAGGGGGTCTGCACTGTAGGGAGGGGGTCTGTACTGTAGGGAGGGGGTCTGTACTGTAGGGAGGTCTGTGTAACATGCAGGGGGTCCAGAACTGTTAGGGGGGTGTCTGTGTAACAAACTGTGGGGGGCTGTGTAATGTAAAGGGGTCCAGAGGTGCAGTGCTATGTAATGTAAAGAGGTTCAGAGGTGCAGGGTGCAGGGTGCTGTGTAATGCTGTGTAATGTAAAAGGGTCCAGAGGTGCAAGGTGCTGTGTAATGTAAAGGGGTCCAGAGGTGCAGGGTGCTGTGTAATGTAGAGGGGTCCAGAGGTGTATGGTGCTGTGTAATGTAAAAGGGTCCCGAGGTGCAAGGTGCTGTGTAATGTAAAGGGGTCCAGAGGTGCAGGGTGCTGTGTAATGTAAAAGGGTCCAGAGGTGCAGGGTGCTGTGTAATGTAAAGGGGTCCAGAGGTGCAGGGTGCTGTGTAATGTAAAAGGGTCCATTGGTGCAAGGTTCTGTGTAATGTAAAGGGGTCCAGAGGTACAGGGTGCTGTGTATTGTAAAGGGGTCCAGAGGTTCAGGGTGCTGTGTAATGTAAAGGGGCCCATAGGTACTATTTTTTGTCCCAATCTGGGCCTGGCCATTACATAGAGACTAATGTATTGAACCAGTATAGGATCAAGAAATTGGCATTCCCAGAAGTTGGTATCCTAACAGTCTTCAGACAGCTGATTGGACCAGGGCAATAGGAGAGTTGAATATTTACTTACCATACTTTTGTTTTGCAAGGGAACCATCTTTGGGATGTTTTATTTTATTGACAGAATCATTTTAAAGTTTCTAGCTGTGGCTAGAATTTGACCAGTAAAGGGCCTTATAGAATCCCAAAGGAAGTTACTGTAAAGGGTTACATTCAGTGGGTTGAAAATCAGGGTGCCTGAATGTACACAAATAACCATTTAAGGGAAAGTATGCATCTAGGAAGGAGGGTAGTGGGTTAGGTTAACCACTTAAGGACCGAGCCTCTTCCTGAGATTTGTTGTCTATAAAATTATTTAGAACCCCCAAACATTATGGAGCAGATTCACAGAGCAAGTACGCCGGCGTATCTACTGATACGCCGGCGTACTTTCAAATTTCCTGTGTCGTATCTTTAGTTTGAATCCTCAAACCACGATACGACGGCATCTGGGTAAGATCCGACCGGCATACGGCTTCGTACGCCTTCGGATCGCAGATGCAATACTTCGGTGTCCGCTGGGTGGAGTTTGCGTCGTTTTCCGCGTCGGGTATGCAAATGAGCTTTTTCCGACGATCCACGAACGTACGCGCGGTCGTCGCATTCTCTTACGTCGTCTGTAGTCAGCTTTTTCCGGCGTATAGTTAAAGCTGCTATTTTGTGGCATATAGATAGACTTGCCATGTTAAAGTATGGCCGTCGTTCCCGCGTCGAAATTTGAATTTTATTTTTTTGCGTAAGTCGTCCGTGAATAGGGATGGACGTAAGTCACGTCTAAGTTAAAAAAATTATGTCATTGCGACGTCATTTAGCGCAATGCACGGCGTGAAATTTAGGAACGACGCATGCGCATTTCATTCGGCACGGGGACGCGCTTCATTTAAATGAAACCCGCCCCCAACCCGCCCAATTTCAAATACGCTGCCAGAAAAACACTATGTCGCCGTAACTTACGGCGCAAATTCTTCCTGGATTCAAATTTAAGCCAGGTAAGATACGGCGACGTAGCGTATCTCTGATACGCTGCGCCTGTCCAATTGTATGTGAATCTGCCCCTATATATTTTTTCTAACACCCTTGAGAATAAAATGGCAGCCATTGCAATACTTTCTGTCACACTGTATTTGCAATGCAGTCTTTCAAGCGCACTTAAAGTGCGGTAAAGTTATTCCAATTTTTTTTATATTGTGAAAGATGATGTTATGCTGAGTAAATTGATACCCAACATGTCATGCTTCAAAATTGCGCCCACTCGTGCAATGGCGACAAACTTTTACTTAAAAATCTCCATAGGCGACATTTAAAAAATTCAACCGGTTGTATGTTTTGAGTTACAGAGGAGGTCTAGGGCTAGAATTATTGCTCTTGCTCTTCCGATCGTGGCGATACCTTACATGTGTGGTTTGAACACCGTTTTCATATGCGGGTGCTACTCGTTACGTTACACGTTTAAAAAAAAATAAATAGTGTCTCTTTTATTCCTATTACAAGGAATGTAAACATCGCTTGTAATAGAAAAAAAACATGACGGGACCTCTTAAAAAGACCTGAGAATTCATATTTACACAAAAATGCAATAAAAAAAAAAATATATTTTGTCATTTGAAAAAATATATAAAAAAAATGTCCCTGTAAGAGCTATGGGGGGAAGTGACGTTGTGACGTCGCTTCCGCCCTGCAATGATATGGAGAAGGGTGGGGGCCATCTTTCCCTCCCTCGTCAGCCAGGAGAAGGATCCGATCCCCTCCTCGGCTAGTGACGGCTCCGGTAAGCGGCAGAGGGCACCAGAGTGCGGCTGGAGGGAGGCCCCTCTTCCATCGTCGATAAAAGTGATGTTGCAGCGAATCCGCCACTTTTATCTGAAAGTTGACCGCCCGCTGAAGAAGAGGATACCGGGGTTATGGCAGCTAGCTATTCCTCTTCAAAGTAGCGACGTAAAACCATCCGTAAGAGCACTTTGTTTAAGGTAAGAAACTTTGCAACAGTCACAAAAAATTTGTTTGTTTAAGAAAACTGCCTAAAGCGAGGTAGACGCCAAAAATAGATTTTGTTTTTTAAATACACTTTAACTTTATGGTAGGAATTCTTTCAGTTCCAGCGTGTTAACAATGTTCCTACTGAATTAGAGGATTAACAAAGATAGCCATGGAAATGGAATGTTGGATTCCCCATAATTCTATAGTCCAGTTACTACTATAATTGTTTTCAATTGAAAATTACTGAGTTGCTGCTTATTTAGAGTACTATAAAAATCAGTAAAGCTTTTTTTTAGTGCCCCACACCTTCCAGGTGCAAAGGGGCATATGGAATAGCATCAGAATGGTAGTAGGCCTGCGCATTTTCTGCCACGTGAATACAAATACACTGTAAAGTTGGTGTAATATTTTCCGATATATTTAAGTTTTTAAACAAAAAATGAAACATCCGAAACCTGTTTTTGTAAAAATGCTAAAAGTTGTAGGTACTTGTCACCAAAAACACCAGGACTGATTGTTCCTTTTATGCTGGGTACTCACTTAAAGGGGTGTTAAAGCCTAAACATATTTGTCCTTAATGCAGTCCTTGCAGGTTTTGCTGGGGCACTGTGAGTCATTGGCTCCCAGTGCTGTCATTCAAGGCCAGTGAGCGGAGGGCAGGGCTGTCTGTGTTGCTTCCCATTGGGGCACTGGACAGAGATGAGGGGCCAAGTGCACCAGTGGGGGACTCGAGAAGAGGAGGTTTGCAGGTCTCCAGGTAAGTATAGACATGTTTGTTATTTTTTTTTAAAAAGTACCTTTACAATTGCTTTAAAGCAGAACTAAACGTGTTGGTGGGGAAAGTTTTTGTCATAATCTGCAAGTGTGCACAGTATGGCATACATTTACCTTATCTTGTGCTGTCTTCCAGCAACAGGTCCAGCATCCTTTCAGTGCTTTTCCCCCTGCTGCCGCTTTCTCCACCGGTAATTCTTTAGGATTGCCAGTGAACAGTGATCCTCTTCAGCCATTAGAAACCCACTGCATGCACCTAAGAATTACACTAGCACCATTCTTGGCATGCAAAAAATAAAGCCTTGTTGTGCACTGCAGGAACATGCAAGGTACACAGGAAATAAGGTCACCAGGAGCCAGAGAAATCGGTTTTTTTTTGTGGAAAGTAGACTTTTCATGTCTCCTCGGCTGACAAAACTCTACCTCCTGATATGTATTTATTTTTTGTCAAAGTTACTCAAGTATGGTTGAAATAATGCTTTTATTTTTTACATTGTATCATATAAATAATCTCCTTTAATGGTTTTAATAAAATGCTAATTATATAGCAAGGATACCAGCAACTAAGTGGCACCTGATGCATCAGGCGAAACATTTGAGGCTATTATACTTGCATTATACAATTGTTTTATCCAACAATATCTACTTGATTTCAGCTCCTAGCACTAATCTAGAATTGGAGTCACTACATCACAATGTCTAACACTTAACTGTTCATTCCATAATGCAGACCCCAGCACTTAGACAACCTGACACCACAGCTAGATAGAATGGAGCAGGTCTGAAAACAGGTCTTTCTATAACATTGTATATTCATCCTGTTCAGTGAAAACAATCACTTCCATATCTGAAGTAGAAATGTGGATACGTGTTTTAAGTTTGAAGCTTATCTCTGGCATTTACGTATTCATTATGACTATTTTTTGATCAGGGTTTTGCTTCTGACCCTCTCATTACTTTAGCTTATGAATTAGTGAGAAATTAAATATCAGACATCTAAGTGATTTCCTCTCTTCACTTGACATTTATTCATCTCCTCCTCTTGAGTTTCCTTTTTTCATTTGAATGTGCTCGTTATCCCAAATTCAAATATTTTTGTGAAGTTGCAGGATTAACAATGAACTCCTTTTCAATTCTTGTCATATCCAATTCATCAAAAAAAAAAACTCCACACAGCCCCACTCATCAACAAGGTGTGTTAAAATTTGAATTTACAAATAAAATGCAGATACCCTTTGTTTTCCAAAGCTCTTTGCTCTAAATGACCTTTACCTGGTCCCCAACTAAAGAAAAGAATCTCATTAGATAGCTTCTTTTAAGTCAAACATCAAGGAGGATACAAATTGGTTTTGTCCATCATAAAATGATCTTCAGGCAGTTAATTAAATGGCAAAGTAAATTCTTAGCCATGCAGCTAAAATTAAGCTTTGGATAACTGCACAATGCTTAACCCTTTCGCCATGGAAAGATGCCAAATTAATGACTTTTTTACTCTCTTCCAAAATATTCATTATTACCCCAGTGTATCAAGGGATCAGTGTTGTTGAATAATTTAATGAAGCACTTTTCATGTTTGATGGAGGGTGGGAACAAATCTTTAACGATTTCAATTTCTGACAGTTTTTCTCAGTAAATCTACTTTGATACTGGTAATTATATTCAACAATAAAGAGTTCACTATTGAAATTTGGACAGGGACTGTCGGTGCAAAAAGCAACCTAGCATATAAACCTTTTAGACAGCCTTGCTGACAACAGCATGTTCTCTTTATAAAAAAAATATAATACTTTGTGTAATGTGATATTTGTGTAAACACTTTATATTGATATCAATTTTCCTGTCCATATAAAGTCCCTAAATATTAAATAATATTATAATATACAATCACAGTGCATGTTTATTGTTATTGTTAATATTATTATTATTTTTATTATTATTATTATTATTATTATTATTATTATTATACAGGATTTATATAGTGCCAACAGTTTGCACAGCCTTTACAATATAAAGGGAGGCCATAGAGCAACAATACAATTCAATACAAAAGGGTTATGAGGGATATGTAGCAAATGGTGGGGTACAATACTATGGTATTATTACATTATATATACATATATATATATATTATATATATATATATATATATATATATATATATATATATATATATATATATATACGGTATATACCGTATATAAACAGACCAATGTGTTACTAGTATAATATAAAGTTCTACTGATATGGTTTTAAAGTTTGTTCTAAAGAGCAGCGTAAGTGGCTTCACTCCTGCAGGCCTTGCATTGTAGCCATACAAAAGCCGTAAAGAATATAGTTGCTGCTTATCTCAGCTGGAGTAGAAGTTAGCAAATGTACTTTTTGCATTGCGCCTCTCCATCACCTGTCGCTAAGGGGCCTTTTTATAACAGGTTGAAATTGATATTTTGACATTCTGTTAATGGGAAACATGGATTAAGACTGCTATGGGCCATTTCTCCGCTCGCAGTAGCCATATTTCAACAAAAGATGTAAAAAAAAAAAATATTAGAGAGATTTTCAACCAGATTTTCTGTAAACATATTGCAGATGATTTCCACCACTCTAAACCCAGCATTCTCCATTATTAGAGGTGGCGGTATGAACAAATTAGAGGTGTGACTTTTTCATAAGAGGGATTTTTAGAAAAACAAAATCAGCTTTTTAAGAATTTTATGCTACACTTCAAAACTGAAACTTCCGATGTCAGAAGATATAGGAGACACTGGATGAAAATAACAAAAGTTATCTTTATAAGAGGGTGGTATGTGTCAGGAACAATAATTTTACAGATATTTATTCAGCAAAAGTCTTTCTCAATAAACAGTATATAGAGGAAAGTGCTTATTATTAAATGCAGTAACCTATTGCAATCAGAAATCACTCATTTACTCTGCTAAAGGCATGCCAGTTAAAGATGTAGTCTGACTGGTTTCTATGGGTTACTGCACTTAAGAATCCCCATTCTTACTAAAACAGATGAGTGTCTATGTTTGGTTTATGTCATGAATAGGATTTTTTTAATTAAATCATTGTGAATTTAAACTCAATTATCTTTTAAGTGAACATTATGTTGATATGTATTTGTCACTTTCTGTTCATGTTCAAAGATATCAAAATCTCTAAATTGAAAAGAAGGATGCGGTTGTGACTCATTTTTTTCTGGTGGCTAGTTCACGGATATCATTTGACTGTTGTTTGATTTTGTTTGGGAGTCTGGATTTCCACAATAAGTGCTACAATCCAGTGGGTTACTTGTTGCTGTCTACTGTACAGTGCAGTAGGGTACCGATCGTGTGTACAGGGCTTAAGTGTACAATAAAGGTTACTTTGGAACAACAGTTTCTAAAGCAGTACAGACTCCGTATCTAACCCTAGCAATGAACATTTTATATTTGGCCTCTTTTGGTCTGTTAAATTCACCACTGAATAAAAACATGTGGAAATTAAAGGAAATAAAGCTTGCAAAAAGAAAGTTATTTTTGATTTAGATACACTAAATCATTGTATAAAAAGTGCTTAAAACTAAATGGAAAAACAGAGAAATGCTTATTTATAAAATGAAAAAAACAGAAACCGAATATATTTAAAAACTAAGAAGCAATCCCAAATTAATGATCACATACAACTACAACATAACTCATTTATTGACTTTTATAAATCAAGTCCGAGAAAATGTTGCAGAGAGATAAAGTAGACAGAGAAGCCACCAAGGTTTACGTGTAGAATAAAGAACTAAGGGCCAGATTCAGGTACATCTGCGGCGGCGTAACGTATCGCATTTGCGTAAATCCCTCCGGCGCAAGCCCGCCTAATTCAAATGATCCGGGTAGGGGGCGTGAATCATTTAAATTAGGCGCGTTCCAGCGCCAAACGTACTGCGCATGCTCCGTTTTGAAATTTCCCGCCATGCTTTGCGCGAAATGACGTCGCTCCGACGTCATTTTTTGAACTTCGACGTGAGTTACGTCCTTTCCTATTCAGGGACCACTTACGAAAAAAATTTTTTTTTTCAATTTGACTCGGGAACAACGGCCATACTTTAACATGGCAAGTCTAACTATAGGCCACAAAATAGCAGCTTTAACTATGCGCCGGAAAAAGCCGACTAGCAACGACGTAAGAGAATTTGACGGCCGCGCGTACCTTCGTGGATCGACGGAAAATGCTAATTAGCATACACGACGCGGAAAACGACGCAAACTCACCCAGCGGGCGCCGAAGTATTGCACCTACGATCCGAAGGTGTACGAAGCCGTACGCCTGTCGGATCGAAGCCAGAAGCCGTCGTATCTTGGTTTGAGGATTCAAACTAAAGATACGACGCGGCAAATTTGAAAGTACGCCGGTGTATCAGTAGATACGCCCGCGTACTTCTTCTGTGAATCTGGCCCTAAGTTTTTTAAAGCTAATGTTGAACTATCAGGAGTAGATGTGGGTCTTGGCTTGGGTAAGCGAGGCGGCTAGGTTTTTGACAGTTGAATATTCTTAGTTATGCTAAAAGTGGTTTTGATTTTCAAATCAGATGCCCCAAAAGCTGTAAGGGAAACAACTTCTTTCAGAGGAGATTCTATCTTGTGATTGCCCTACTGGTTCAGTTTTCTAAGTTCCAAGAATAATAACAATAAAACAAGAGTGGGTAACATATAAACATTTTTTTCCTCTGGAAAGAAGTAAAAATTTGTAATATTTTGTGTGCTACAGAGTTCTTTGCAGCTGAAATTTTCACACTAAAGGACTACATTTTTCTCATATAACTTCTAAATTAAATGTTAACTATCCCTAATAAGAGGCATCATGTTAATTTTTGCTGAGACATTTTTCTAGACCAGGGGACATTGAGTTTGCAAGTGATGTTAATAATACTGCAAAATCGTCTGCTTTTGACTTTTTGAATATTTTGAATATCATTAACATTTTAAAGCTTGGTGTTATGGAATCTGTCAATATGTTCTCTAGAAATAGTTCTGAGTAGAGTGAACTTTTCAAATCTTTCTGTCAATGATTCACCCAGACGTGGCTGATTTTCAGGGCATGAAAATCTACCACAATTTGCAAATTCTTCTCACTGTGGATATTTTTGTGAAAAAGCAGAGAAATTTACTTCTATTGCTGTAGTTTAACCACTTTAATACCAGAAATGTTCACCCCCTTCCTGCCCAAACCAAGTTTCAGCTTTCAGCACTGTCGCTGTTTAAATGACAATTGTGTGGCCATGCTACACTGTACCCAAACAGAATTTTTATCATTTTGTTCCCACAAATAGAGCTTTCGTTTGGTGGTATTTGATCACCTCTGCGGTTTTTATTTTTTGCTAAACAAATAAAATAAAACAAAAAAAAAAGTTTTTCTTTTGTTTTTGTTATAAAATTTGGTAAATAAGTAAGGTTTTTTCCTTCACTGATAAGACGGTATTGATGGGCACTGATAAGGCGGCACCAATGAGGTGGCACCAATGAGGTGGCCCTGATGGGCACTGATGGGCACTAGTGATGGGCACTGATAGGCAGCACTGATGGGCACTGGTAGGCGGCACTGATGGGTGGCACTGATATGCAGCACTGATGGGCATTGATAGGCGGCACTGATGGGCACTGATGGGTGGCACTGGTGGGCACTGATGGGCGACAATGATGGGAACTGAAAGGCTGCACTGATGGGTACTTATGGGTGGCACTGATAGGCAGGACTGATGGGCACTGATAGGCCTCACTGATAGCACTGGCAAGCATTGCTGATGTTCACTGATTGGCAGCTGCCTGGGCACTTATTGACAGCTGGCGGCACTGCTGGGCACTGATGGGCACTGACAGATGGCACAGATAGGCATCACTGGTAGGCATTGCTGATGTGCATTAATTGGCATATCCCTGGTGGTCTAGGGTGGTGGCCACCCCTGGTAGTCCTGGCGGCATCCTGGTGGTCCGCGTTCATCCTAGGGGGGCTGCGCTGATAAACATTCAGCATAGACCCCCTGTCAGGAGAGCAGCTGGTCGTTTTTTCTCTACTCGCGTCTGTCAGATGCGAGTGACGAAAAGCCGATCAACGGCTCTTCCTGTTTACATTGTGATCACCCGTGATTGGACATGGCTGATCATGTGGTAAAGAGCCTCTGTCAGAGGCTCTCTACCGAGATCGTTGTAGCAGGGTGTCAGACTGACACGGGTGCGTGGCGGCTGTTATCCTGCTGGACATCATATGACACCCAATCAGGATAACTGAACCTCTGCCCGGCAAATCTGATGTGCCTGTGCCGATAATCAATGTGCTGATTGGCTCTCCCTGTCAGCACCAACTGAGGAATGCCGTTTACCGGCACTTCCAAGTTCACGCGATGATCAGACTGACACACAGCACCTTCAATGGCCGCTCTGCTTGTCCCGCGGGCGTGCGCCAGCATGTTATCATGCTGGACGTCATATGACGTCCAGTCAGGATAACAGAACCACCGCCCGGCCGTCATTCTCCTATAGGCTAGGCCGGTAGTGGCTAAATAGTACATTATTTAATAGAGGTCTAAACATCAGAACAAAAAGTGGGACAAGGGAGTAAGAGGGATTTGGCTACAGTCTCACCAAATGAAAGACAGTTAAGAGATGTGGATGGGTCAGGCAGTCAGTAGTGGTGGCGGTGCTTTGAAAATGTAGTATCAGAAATATGCTGTACAACCAGAGATTCACTGGCCCAGATTCAGGTACATTTGCGCTATATTTGCGGAGGCGCAGGGCAAAGATTTTGCCCTGCGCCCCCGCAAATATTTTGCGCTGCCCTCGATTCACGGAGCAGTAGCTCCGTAAATTGCGAGGGCGCGCCGGCAAAATTGCCCGGCGTAAGCGCGCGCAATGTAAATGATCCCGCCGGGGGCAGGAAAAATTTAAATTAGGCACGCTCCCGCGCCGAGCGTAGAGCACATGCTCCGTCGGGAAACTTTCCCAACGTGCATTGCGGCAAATGACGTCGCAAGGACGTCATTTGCTTCAAAGTGAACGTGTATGGCGTCCAGCGCCATTCACGAATCACTTACGCAAACGACGTGAAATTCAAATTTCACGTCGCGGGAAGGGCGGCTATACTTTAGCATTGGCTGCGCCTGCTATTAGCAGGAGCAGCCTTACGCTAAAGATGCCGTACGGAAACTCCGTACCTTGCGTACGCAGGGCCCGCGCAACTTTGTGAATCGGTGCAATTTGCATACTATACGCTGATCACAATGGGAGCGCCCCCTAGCGGTCAACGCAAGAATGCAGCCTAAAATCTGCGTGGCATAAGAGCCTTATGCCACGCAAATTTTAGGCTGCAGTCGGCGTAGCGATGTTCCTGAATCAGGAGCATTCGCTACGCCGGAGCAAGTAAGCAATTGCGCCGTGTAACCTATGGTTACACGGGGGCAATTGCTTCTTGAATCTGGTCCACTGTGTGGTATGACCTGTATATTCAAGGATCCACTGGGTAAAGGGGGATTGATAAGTTGCTGCCATTTCCCAAATTAACTGATCTGGTTTTCTAACAATTCACCTACTATACAATATACCCTAATATATTGCATGAATATTTTAAGGGATCATTTACAGCCTCTCACCTCAGCATCTGAGCCACAAAGGTCAGCGTATATTGATTGGTTGCACAAAACAGCCAAGTATCAGATCAGCAACTGCAAAGATCTGAAGAAGGACTTCACAGCTCATGTATACTACAGTTCTTGATGAATAATTAAACTGTTAGTCCCATAAACAACATACCCTTTTTCATTCAGCTGAATTGAAATGTTTAACCATGTGTGCATCTAATGCCACGTACACATGACCGTTTTTCATGTCATGGAAAAAAACGACTTTTTTCTTAATGTGATTCCTCTCAAGCCTTACTTGCATACACACGATCGTGATAAAAAATGTGCGGTGACTTACAACACGTACAACGGCACTATAAAGGGGAAGTTTAATTCGAATGGGGCCACCCTTTGGGCTGATTATGCTAAATTCCCGTCTCATAACTTGCTTCTGAGCATGCACGTTTTTTTCCCCCGTCGTTAAAGCGTACACATGACCGGTTTTCACGATGAGAAAAACGACAAGAAAAAATAGAGCAGGTTCTAAATTTTTAATGCCCATTTTTCTCGTCGAGAAAAAGGTTCTGGAGCCTACACACGACCGTTTTTAACGACCAATTTAAAAAATTGCATTTTTCTCGTCATGAAAAACGGTCGTGTGTACGCGGCATAAGATATTGGAAAAACAGTATAATACTATTTTATTAAAGTTTAACCAGGAAGCATTTGTGTAAACTATGAATATATATATGTATATACAGTACAGTATCTCACAAAAGTGAGTACACCCCTCACATTTTTGTAAATATTTTATTATATGTTTTCATTGAAGAAATGGCAAATTGCTACAATGTAGAGTAGTGAGTGTACAGCTTGTATAACAGTATAAATTAGCTGTCCCCTCAAAATAACTCACACAGCCATTAATGTCTAAACCACTGGCAACAAAGTTGCAGAGTACACCCCTAAGTGAAAATGTCCAAATTGGGCCCAATTAGCCATTTTCCCTCCCCGGTGTCATGTGACTCGTTAATGTTACAAGATCTCAGGTATGAATAGGGAGCAGGTGTGTTAAAATGTTGTTTTATCGCTCTTACTCTCTGAAAGTTCAACATTGCACCTTATGGTAAAGCACTCTCTAAGGATCTGAAAAAAATTATTGTTGCTCTTCATAAAGATGGTCTAGGCTATAGGAAGATGGCCAAGACCATACATCGGTTTAACAGGACAGGTTCCACTCAGAATAGGCCTCGCCATGGTCGACCAAAGAGGTTGAGTGCACATGCTCAGCATCATATCCAGAGGTTGTCTTTGGGAAATAGACATATGAGTGCTGCCAGCATTGCTGCAGAGGTTGAAGGGGTCGGGGGCTGCCACGCTAGTTAAAGTCCAAAAATAATTCAGTTAATTGATTGAAGAGCATAAACTAATTGCAATAATTCCAAAGGCAAGATGAATTCATCCAGTAGACACCACAGCGATTTATTCACAAAAGTGCACCGCCTCCTTATAGAAAACTTGCTTACCAGATAGCAAGCAACCCAGGCATGTGGCTATAGCCCAGCCAAGGCCTTTGCTTGCATGAAAGATCTCAGGGAACCCTGGTGGATGGTTGCAATGACTCACACACCGATGACACCATAAGCTCTGTATCGTAATATTCAGCAATGAACCCAAAAACAGAAACTGACCATAGCGTAATATTGTCTAATTCCAAATGTTTTGGTCAGTAAAAATATATAGTGGCACTTACATTTCAAAAGTTTTAAAATTGAGCATAAATTGTACAAAGCAAACTCCTGTCCTCCTAACAAGACAGTGTGGTGACGTCAGCACGTACCCTCCTCCATTATGCAAATGACAAAGCTTAAAGGAGTTGTAAAGGAAAACTTTTATTTCGCCTTAATGCAATCTATGCATTAAGGTGAAAAAACATCTGCTCCTGCCGCCCCCCCCCCCCCCCGAGCACCCATTATACTTACCTGACCCCTCGAAAGTCCCGCGCGGTCCCGATATCCTCTTCGCCGCTCAGCCTGGCCGCTGATTGGCTAGAGCGGATGGATTGAGAGCAGCGCAGCCATTGGCTGGTGCTGCTGTCAATCACATCCAGTGATGCGGCGCGCCGAGGGGCGGGCCAAGTGATACAGTGAGCAGCTATGTCCACACGCTGTATCATGGGAGCGCGACCGTAATTAGTGACCACCATGGGAGCTCTCGCATGACTGTGGTGACTAATTGCGGGGAGGACCAGAGACAGCCGCCGTGGGACCCCAGAAGACATGGTTCGGGGGCACTCTGTGCAAAACTAACTGCACAGTGGAGGTAAGTATAACATGTTTGTTATTTTTAAAAAAATGTCCTTTCGTGACCCTTTAAGAGTGATAAGGGGAAGTGCTGAGTGTCCTGCAGGGGTAAAGATAATAAGCCCAGCTGAATTAGGTTGGCTCATTAAGGCCTCTACAAAAACTCCTGGCATGCAAAGGGAGTTGTTCCATCCTGGAAATAGTTTTGTGCCTTTTTAGACTGGGGAGTGTAATACCTGTCTGTGTGGTGAGACAATTCCTGTGTGGCAAGCCTCTTTAACAGGGAGATTGGTGCTGGGGACAGCACAAGGCTGAACCAACTGATAGCCAGGGAACCTGTGTGTAGTAAGTGGTCAAGTTGGCAAAGATGTATTTTCATGTTTATTTTTGTTTTGCTGTTTTTGGACCATTGTAAATAGTTCAAATAAACCACACCTTTGGTTTTTCACCTTCACTGTTGTTTGCTGTGCCTAATTTCTGTGTAGAGAACCCATTGAGGGGGTCACACACACCCCTGATGCCAAACTAACCCATTCACAGTTGTTGGAGGAAGCCGGGGCAGTTTTTTAAGGCCACCATGGAGGAGATACTGAGACAGCTGGCTCTAGCAAATCAGCAGCAGACAATTGCAGGTTTGCAAAAGAGCCTTGCAGGTCAACAGCAGACAAATAAAACTTTGCAACAGAGCCTCGCAGCTCAGTAAGCAAGCTCACCAGCAGAGTCTGGAAGCTCAGCAACAAGCCCAGCAACAATCTGAGGCCCGTTTCATAGACCTGTTGCAGGAGCAGAGACTCCAACAACAAATGGAGACATTAATGCAGCAACGTCCGCAGACCAGTGAGGCAAGTGATTCCACTAATACCGCTTTATTTGGTGTCAGACGTTTACTGACAAAAATGACTGGAGAGGATGATCCGGAGGTGTTTTTGACCACATTTGAAGGGACTGCTGAAAGGGAAAAGTGGTCTAAAGAGTAGTGGGCTGGACTTGTAACCCCTCTGTTAACTGGGGAATCGCAGAAAGCTTATTATGACCTAGAGCCTGACCAAGCAAAAGACTATGGTGTGCTAAAAACAGAAATATTAGGACAGCTGGGTGTCACCCTGGCATCTGGGCTTAGTATGTACATAACTGGACTTTCCAGCTTGGAAAACCCCCCAGATCTCAAATGTATGATCTCATTCACCTGAGCAGGAAGTGGCTGCAGCCAGAGACTTTGACCGCACCGCACCAAAGATTGCGGCGCGTGTTGTTATGGATCGGTTCCTGAGATCTCTTCCTACTGCCATCCAAAAGTGGATAAGCCATGGAGACCCAGAAACTGCTGACAAGCTTGTGGATCTGGTTGAGATGTACTTAGCTACAGAGAACTTGACCGCCTCTTCCAGGGACTCACAGACTTTCCACCCTAAGACCAGACCATCCCCAGTGGCAGGTAAGATGACTCCAAGGGGTGAGGGTGGAGAGAGTGAGAGGGTGGGAGTTCTACCTAATGTTTGGCGAGAGCAGCCTGGGAAGTCAAGGCCACCAGAGGCAGTGAAAAAAGATTATTTGCTACAGCTGCCGGCAAGAGGGACATATTGCAGAAAATTGTGCAGTTGTGGATGAACCTATGCAATGTGACTTTATAAGGGACAGACGTCAGTCGCAGTTTGCGACAGTTGCATGCACTGCCATTCAGGGAACTGAGAAACATTTATGCAAAATGTATATTAATGGTAGAAATGTTGTTGTGTTGCTGGATTCAGGTAGCCTGGTAACATTGATAAAAGCTGAATTAGTTACTACAGAGGTCTCTGGGAATAACAAGGTGGCTGTTATTTGTGCACATGGGGACACCGGCGAGTATCCTGTGGCTACATTGTTTTTTGAGACCCCCAAAGGTAACCTCTTTCATCAGGTGAGGTTAGTGTCTCACTTACCACATTATGCCACTGTGGGAGGGATTTTCCAAGATTCTGGGAACCCTCACTGATGCCCCTTTAGACCAGGAAGGTGATGACCAGAAATCAGTGGTGAGAGTGGTGAGGACTCTATAGAATTTCCCTTGAAGGTATTGGCAGGGAAAACTCGAGAAACTGGGGAGGAGCTAACATCTTCATACGAAAACATGCTGTCTGTTGAGTTTTCAGATCTAGAGGTTCACAGGGAAAATTTTGCCAAAGAATGGTTAAAAGACCCCACCTTAATCAAAGCATGGGAACATGTGGTAAGAATAGATGGCGAGCTAGTGAACCCAGATAAGACTTGTGCTTACCCATACTTCATTGTGGAAAGGGATCTAATGTATCAAGTGGCTCAAAGGGCAGAAGAAAACATTGAGCAACTTGTGGTGCCCAAACCTTACAGGAAGTTGGTGTTGGAGTTAGCCCATGGGCACATTCTTGGAGGTCATCTGGGGGGAGAGAAAACCAGAGAGAGTATTGCAGGGATTTTATTGGCCTGGGGTCATGAAGGAAATGTTCCTCCTGCCCTGTGTGTCAGAAGTCGGCATCTATGCCACGATTCCATAACCCGCTGGTACCTCTTCCCATCATAGAGGTCCCCTTTGAGAGGATCGCAATGGATTTGGGAGGTCCGATTATTAAGTCTACTAGGGGGCATCAGTACATTTTGGTTATATTGGACTATGCCACCCGCTATCCGGAAGCGATTCCTCTTCAAAATATCTTGGCCAAGACAATATCTATCTCTTGTTTTTAGCCATGTGAGTATTTGTAAGGAGCTGTTTACGGACCAAGGTACCCCCTTTATGTCCCAGCATATGAAAGAGCTATGCAAGTTGTACAAAGTGACACAATTACGTACTTCCGTGTATCACCCCCAAACAGATGGGTTGGTTGAAAGGTTCAACAAAGCCCTAAAGCAAAAGTTAAAGAAGGTGGTGTATAGAGATGGAAAGGATTGGGACTGTCTAATACCCTATTTGATGTTTTCCATTACAGAGGTATCCCAATCTTCTACGGGTTTTTCACAGTTCGAGTTACTCTATGGGAGACACCCAAGGGGGCTGTCGGATATTGCCAAGAGAAATTGGGAAAGTGAGAGTTCTCCCCACAGGAGTGAGATTGAGAATGTTGCCCTGATGCAAGATAGAAATGCACCGTTAATGCCAATTGTAAAGGAACATTGGGGCCAAGTGCAGTTAACACAACAGAGGGTATACAATCATGAGGCCAAGACCCATACTTTTTCCCCAGGGGATAGGGTATTGGTACTAATCCCTACAGTTGAAAGCAAATTCCTGGTCAAATGGGAAGGCCAATACGAAATAATGGAAAAAGTGAGTGAGGTGAAATACAAGGTCAGACAACCAGGAAGGCGAAAGCCAGAACATATTTATCACATTAATCTGTTGAAAGCTTGGAGGCAAAGGGAATCTATAATCGCAGAGACTTTGGGGTCACTGGCTCAGTCGGATTGTTTGGTTCCTGAGGTTGGAATAGCAGTCACCTTATCGAAACCCCAACAACAGGAGGTTAGAGAGTTTGTGTTCCGCAACAAAGAGTTTTTCTCTAAGCAGCCGGGACAAACATCTGGGTTAGAGCATGATATTATCACCCGCCCGGTGAAAGGGTGGAACTAAAACCCTATCGCATACCAGAGGCCCGACGGGAGGCAATACGTGAGGAAGTACAGAGAATGCTTGAGTTAGGGGTGACAGAGTAGTCCCAGAGTGATTGGTCCAGTCCCATAGTGTTAGTGCCTAAACCGTATCGGAGCTTGCGATTTTGTAATGATTTTTGACAGTTGAATAAAGTTCCAAAATTTGACACCTACCCCATGCCACATATAGACGGGTTGATCGACCGGATGGGAACAGCCTGATACATGACTACACTCGATCTGAATAAAGGGTATTGGCAAATTCCCCTAGTCAAGTCGGCAAAGGAGAAAATGGCATTTGTAACCCCAGAAGGGGCATTCCAATATAGAAGAATGCCGTTTGGGTTACAGAATGCGCTTGCAACATTCCAGCGGAATATGGGTAAGATTCTGAGACCCCATCAGAAGTATGCTGCAGCTTACCTGGACGATGTGATTATCCATAGCACAGATTGGGTCTCACATCTGCCAAAGGTGCAAACATATTTAAAATCTATCCCGGAAGCTGGGTTTATGGCCAATCCAAAGAAGTGTACCATTGGACAGGATGAGGCCAAATATCTTGGGTACACTATTGGGAGAGGAGTAATAAAACCCCAAGTCAACAAAGTTGAGGCCAGGAAGCAGGTATGAGCCTTTTTTAAGGAATCGCTGGCTATTATCGCAGATTCATCCCCAATTTTGCTTCTCAGGCTGTGCCACTAACCAACCTGACAAAGGGGAAAGAGTCTGTCATGGTTAAATGGACCCCAAAGGCTGAAGTAGCATTCCAGTCTTTAAAAAAAGCCTTATGTAGCCAGCCAGTGTTGTACTCACCAGACTTCTCTAAAGAATTTGTTGTACAAACTGATGCTTCAGATGTTGGGTTAGGAGCAAAGTTGTGTCAGGTCTGGAAGGGGGAAGAGAACACAGTAGTTTACCTCAGCAGAAAATTGAAGTCCCATGGGGTAAATCATGCCACGTTTGAGAAGGAGTGTTTAGCGGTGAAGTGGGCACTAGATTTGCTTCGGTACTATCTGCTAGGTAGGCACTTTGCCCTGGTTACTGATCACGCTCCTTTAAAGTGGATGGCTCAAAACAAGGAGACCAATAGAAGGGTAAATAGGTGGTTCCTGGCCCTACAGGAATTCAATTTTACGGTAAAGCATCGCCCTGGCATTCAAATGGGGAATGGGATGCTTTGTCTCGGATATCTGCGTGCCTGACTGCTTGTGTTCCAACCCCAAGGTTGAAACAGTAGGGGGGGTATGTGACAGCAGGCAGGTAAAATTGCCTGGATGCATCCAGGATGGCAAAAATGTGTCCCAGATTCAGGCTCTATGCCGATTTTTACCACTAAGGGGGAAGTGCAGAGAGTCCTGCAGGGGTAGAGATAATGAGCCCAGCTGAATTAGGATGGCTCATTAAAGCCTCAACCCAGCTGATAACCAGAGAAACCTGTGTGTAGTAAGTGGCCAAGTTGGCAAGGATTTATTTTCATGTTTCTTTTTGCTTTGCTGTTTTTGGACCATTGTAAATAGTGTAAATAAACAGCGGCTTTGTTTTTTCACCTTCACTGTTTGCTGTGCCTAATTTCTGTGTAGTGAACCCATCCAGGGGGTCACACACACCCGCTGCCAAGCTAACCCCCTCACACTACTTTTACTAAATTGTATGGTGATGTGCTCTGTATTCTATGAATCAACCTATGTGTCTTCTACGCTGTTTTCCACAATTTCTCTTGTTGATTTCAGCCACAGTTTACTTTGCTATTTCCGTTACATATCTACTTGCTGTCATAAAATACCTGACAGTGAGCAGATATCCAATGGCAAAAGTGGAGTTAAGAAATCTAGAAGCAGATCAAACATAATTCTCAGTTTTTGCAGTGATATTGTTTTTAGCTTGCTTAAGTACTATTTACAGTAACCCAATAGCATATAAATTGTTGTGCTTGTGTTAGGAGCTGAAGTGTAACCGTGTTTTTCACTTGATAAATAATAGGTTTTTCAAGCTGATTATGGCTCATGTTTTGAATATTTCTTTTCTGTCTCCGTCACTATAGCTAAAAAAAAATATGCTAAAATATAATGTCATGTTTGTATTTAAGAACAACTGCAACTTTAAAGCAATCTGTGCTTTTTTTCATAGCTACTTCAAGATTTGGTTCCTCACAAAGATTTCCATGGAGACAGAATATTGCATATTGATGAAAAAATCCCTGATGTTATAGTAGAAAAGGAATTCTGAAATGTATGCTGCTGTACCAATGAGCTCCTTCTATATCTATCATTATTGGGTTTTTCTTTCCCTATCATTATAGTGATTGAAATCACATCTGGAAGTACATTTTTTTGATTAGGAAAGTGTCACAGCTTCCCAAAGCAATGGGAAAAGCAATCCATAGGGAAAAAAAATGATCCTATTAATATATATTTATTAAATCTCACTGTACTGCCTTTACAGCTCCCCAGACTTTCACCATATGATAATCTCTTTGTCTCACATTCAAAAATGAGAAAATCCCTTGGGTGCACAAATGTGAAAATAAAATTTTCTAACCTGGGTGTTTAACAGTACATTGTAGAACAATTCTTTAAAGGACCTTGTAATAAGAATATTGTTCTCTGAGGTCTACGCTGCCTGCAAAAAGAAAAAAAAAAAAGTCCCAGAACTTCAGGTGAAAATGAAGGAACTAAGCCTAAAAAACTAATGCAGCCACCTTATTTAGGGATTGGTAAGATGCAATATATTACATTTTGTTTTTGGGTTTATTACTGCTTTAAGGTAAATCGAACAGCACTTATTTTCTGTAAATCCTTCTTGTGGTGCAGATCTATTGCATGTTCAACTGTATCCTGAGTGGAGGTGATGGCTGTGTACTTTCAGATGAGCCCAGTGGCATTGCCACAGGGGGGCAAGGGTAGACAATTGCCCCCCTAGGTTATTCATTGCCCTTCCATGTGCCCCCCATCTAAATTAGACTGCTGGGCAGTGGTGCAACTACCACTGCCCGAGGGGCTGGGCAGTGGTGCAAGCAGAGAGAGAAAGGGTACAGAACACACAAATCCTGCATTCTTTTATATTCATGACTTCTGCTGGTAGAAATGAATGCATGAAGCCTGTGATCTGTCCCTCTGTCACTGTCACTGAGGATCTTTAACAGCAGTCTGGTGTTGGAGTAAATACATCATGAATAGATTGTGAGAGAACCTTTTCCTCTGGTCCTGTCCCCTTCTGCCTCTGCTGCCTGCACTAAAACAACAAATCTTTCCCAGCTGCTGCAGAATTTGCTTTTCCTTCCCTGAAGCACTTGAGAGCTAGAGGAACTGGGAATCATTTCAACTTTCTCCTCCTCTGGAACTGCCTGATTATTAAAATGTGACAGCACGGGAAGAGGGAGGGGCTGCAGCATAGACACAGAATAAGTGGCTAAAAGTTCAAGTGCAAAATGCACTTGCAATTACACTGAAAGTGCCTTTGGAAGTGCAGTCTCTCTAAATCTCAGGCCGGGTACAGACGAGCAAACATGTACGATGAAACCGGTCCGTCGGACCGTTTTCACCGTACATGTCTGCCCGGGGATTTCTGTATGGTGGCTGTACTCACCATCATACAGAAATCCGCGCGTAAACAATACGCGGGGCGTGTCCGCGCCGTCGCCGCGACGATGACGCGGCGACGTGGGCGGCCCTGCCAGTTAAATGCTTCCACGCATGCGTCAAAGTCATTCGACGCATGCGAGGGATGGCGGGCGCTCGGACATGTACGGTAGGTCTGTACAGACGACCGAACATGTCCGAGCGGGCAGGATTTCAGCGGGCTGTTTTAAAACAAGTCCAGAAATATTTGCCCGCTGGGAAAAGGCCCGGCGGGCAAATGTTTGCTGGAATCCTGCCCGCTCGGGCCTACACACGACCGAACATGTCTGCTGAAACTGGTCCGCGGACCAGTTTCAGCAGACATGTTCGGTCGTGTGTACGGCCCATTAGGGGTAGATCTGAAATAAGGGGAAGCTCTGCTGATTTTATTATCCAATCATGCGCAAGCTAAAATGCTGTTTTTTATTTTCCTTGCATGTCCCCCTCGGATCTACAGCGACTGCACTTCCAAGTGCACTTTGCACTTGTAGATTGCACTTGTAGTGCAAAGTGTATTTGCCTTTAGTAAATAACCCCATTGTGTTTTTTTTCAAAATTGTCACTCTTCTTTTGTTTAAAAGCGCAAAAAAACAAAAACCGCAGAGGTGATCAAATACCACCAAAATAAATCTCTATTTGTAAGAAAAAAAAGGAAGTCAATTTTGTTTGGGTACAGACTCGCACGACCGTGCAATTGTCAGTTAAAGTGATGCAGTGCCATATCGCAAAAAATGGCCTGGTCATTAAGCAGCCAAATATTCTGGGGCTAAAGTGGTTAAAAAATAAATGTTTTTAGTATGGTCTGCACTTTGAGATTATTCTCCTTTTTTTGAGCCGAGTACAGGCATACCCCACTTTTAAGTACACAATGGGATTTATTTACTATCAATGAAAAGTGCAAAATCAGGCTCACTTCTGCATAGAAACCAATGAGCTTCTAACCCCAGCTTGTTCAATTAAGCTTTGGTAATAAAACCTGGAAGCTCATTGGTTTCTATGCAGAAGTGAGCCTGATTTTGCACTTTCCAGCGATAGTAAATAAACCCCATTGTGTACTTAAAAGTGGGTTTTCCTGTATTATTGTGGTTACTCTGATTATCAGGGCTTTTTTTCAGGGGGAACTTGGGGGAACTCAGTTCCACCACCTTTGGCTCAGACCCTTTGGTGCCTTCTCACCACAATCACTTGTAAACACAGAAGTCTGGTTTTTGTATTTACAAGTGACAGCTCTGCACTCTGTGTGTAACCCCCCTGAACTCTGCACTCTGTATGTAATGCATCCTGGTATTTAATGCCCCTTTAAGACCCTCCTACTGTTTGTGAAATCTGAACGGGGTCGTGGTTGAGTTCCTGCACCTATTTTCTGAGAAAAAAAGCTCTGCTGATTATTAAATCCATTGTAGCATTCACCCGCAGCTATTGATTCAACATCATAAGGAATATAAGACTTCCCTTGCTCCACTATAGGGGCTCGTCAATGAGGTGAGCTCACACCCTTTGTGGGTTTCCAGGTGGTGGTATTACACAGAAGATTTTTATAACACTCTTACTGTATTTTTTGGACTTTTTTACACAGGGGGGATTGTCATTTATGAGCTTTTTGTTGTGCAATCCATGAAAATATTTATGTTTATTAATGTTTCATTTAGATTTGCATGTACGGCTGTGTTTTTTTTAAAGCTATATACATGACTAAAAGATTCGCCAACCTTGGTCCTTACCATTAAATTAAAGACACGGACTGCGTGACATGGGTTTTATATGGCCACAGCAGCCAAATTTTATTAACCAAAGAATAAAATAACATCACGTAAAACATACCCGTAAGTGCCAATTTCAACAAAGTAATGCCCAACAACAAGAGGTCTTTCGGTGTCTTTAACCACTTGCCGACCGCGCACCGTCGATATACGTCCACAAGGTGGCTCTGCTGGGCGAGAGCACATAATATGACGTCCTCTCTCCCAGCACCTGGCGGGCGCGATCGCCGCCGGGCACACGCGATCGCTCGGTACAGAGCGGGGACCGGGAGCTGTGTGTGTAAACACACAGCTCCCGGTCCTGTCAGCAGGGGAAATGCTGATCTTCGGTTCATACAATGTATGAACCGAGGATCAGTGTTTCCCCTAGTGAGGCCACCCCCCCCCCCACAGTAAGAACACACCCAGGCATACTTAACCCCTTCCCCGCCCCCTAGTGTTAACCCCTTCACTGCCAGTGGCATTTTTATAGTAATCCAATGCATTTTTATAGCACTGATCGCTATAAAAATGCCAATGGTCCCAAAAATGTGTCAAAAGTGTCCGAAGTGTCCGCCATAATGTCGCAGTACCGAAAAAAAAATCGCTGATCGCCGCCATTACTAGTAAAAAAAAATATAATAAAAATGACATAAAACTACCCTCTATTTTGTAAACGCTATAACTTTTGCGCAAACCAATCAATAAACGCTTATTGCGATTTTTTTTTACGAAAAATATGTAGAAGAAAACGTATCGGCCTAAACTGAGGAAAAAAATTTTTTTTTATATATTTTTGGTGGATATTTATTATAGCAAAATGTAAAAAATATTCATTTTTTTCAAAATTGTCGCTCTATTTTTGTTTATAGCGCAAAAACTAAAAACCGCAGAGGTGATCAAATACCACCAAAAGAAAGCTCTATTTGTGGGAAAAAAAGGACGCCAATTTTGTTTGGGAGCCACGTCGCACGACCGCGCAATTGTCTATTAAAGCGACAGAGTCCCGAATCGCAAAAAGTACTCTGGTCTTTAGGCAGCAATATGGTCCGGGGGGTAAGTGGTTAAGGCACAATTTATAACTGGAATGGTCTATGTCCTCAGCCGTGCCCCAACCGGCTGGAAGACGCTCCGACATCACACATACTTCTATATTCCCTTCCCCCAGGGGACCTATCTCCTGGGAGAACCACTGCTAACCAAGTGGAAGCACTATACCTTAGATGGGCCCCACTAATTCTGTAACCAATTCCTCACTGACCCCCCAAAGACCCCTTGAACCGCCGACTGCTGTGAGAAAATTGAGCAATATCCACCAGTCAGTAAGTTATACCCATATACAATGTTTTTTTTTATGTGTGTTTATATATCTCTTTTTCATATTTTATTGCAATATTTTTATTTTATATATATGTATATATATTTTTTGGAAAAAACAAAAACAAAACAAACTCACTCAACACTAGAGACTCCAATACGTCCACTACCTGTTCAATGCAATGACTCCTAACACCAGGGCAGGAGGGTGGGAAGTTGTCACTTCTCCTAACTTCTTGGAATGATGAAGAATACGCCCCTACGCAAGACCCTCTCCTCTGGACCCTGCACATTCTAACTTCTGCCTCCAATCAGGTAAGGTCTACACCCCTGCCCCCACCACTGACCTAGCTGACCATTCCCTGACCCTGTTCCTCCCCTAGTCATGCAGCCCCTCAGTCCATTTTCTCCTACGGGTCTCACTGTACATTCAGTTATATTTTTATATTGATATTTCATTTATTTTTACACACAAATTTCTTCACAGCATTGGTAATTCAGTTCAATTATTTTACTGGTGTCTTTTAATTTATATGTAACAAACAACATTGAATAACACTGCCATAGCTTTAGGTTACCCATAGTACACATAGAGTCAATGCACAGGAACATTTCTTCTCAACAGAGTTCTGTTAAGAGTACAACATGGGTCAATGGGATTTCACAAGATCCCAAGAGGAAAAAATGTTTTGAAGCTAGAAAAGGTTACAAAAGGACTTCCAAGGCCTCTGTTCTATAATTCATCATAAGTTGTCATCCTATGGAAATCAGTACAAGGGTACATACAATTATCAAGCAGATGACAAAGAATCTCAGAGTGACAGGGATTGGTAGACACCTTGTACTGCTAATAATATCAGTGTTTATTATAGAAAAAACACAGAATAAGACTGGCATTAAAACGTTTTTTAAAGCAAATTAGGCAGTCCATGTTGTGTTCACTAAATAATCCAATAACTATGCTGTATATAATGATGGAAATTGAAGGATTCATTAATCACATAGATCCATCCATCTTTCAGTTTAAAAATGATCCTGGAGCTTGACTGCCAATTTGGGAATAGGACAGTTTATTTATATAGTACGACAAGCAACCAATCACTGTTTATTCAGAAAAATCAAACCCTCAAGGAACAGGCAATAAACTCAAAAATAATAACATATTCAATTGAGGGGAAAAAAACAACAGAAATCATCAGGTGCAGAGCAGACTTTTTTGGTAGACAGGGATGAATTTGAGGTTATGTTTATCGCTAAAGCGGGGCACATGTCAGCATTACCAAATGACATTATTGTTTTAAATAAAAAAGTACCGGGCTTCTCATGAATACAAATGTGCATCTCCTTAGCTCCTCATATGACCTAAAACCTTGTCGCTTTAGAGCACAAAGTTCTTGGGTACCAGGAGCATTGTGTTTCATGTCTTTAGCAACTGCAAACTCAATTGTTTTCAGCAAAGCAGACCCTGTATGAATGCATGAAGTAAAAAAAAGAGGTTTAATAAGGCACAAAATGATGCAGGCCTTCTAAGCATCATATAAAGCCAAAACAATAAAACAATTGCTCCTATTGACATAAGTCCATCTTGATGCAGCAAAATTCATGAATGGAAAGGCATTACAAGTAGGAATTCCGGGCCAGATTCAGGTACATTTACGTTGCGCAGCGGCGGCGTAACGTATCCCATTTACGTTACACCACCGCAAGTTTACAGCGTAAGTGCCTGATTCACAAAGCACTTACCTGTAAACTTGTGGCGTTGTAACGTAAATCCGCTCGGCGCAAGCCCGCCTAATTCAAATGGGGCGGGCACCATTTAAATTAGGCGCATTTCCACGCCGAACGTACTGCGCATGCTCCGTCCGTAAACTTACCCGACGTGCATTGCACTAAATGACGTTGCAGCGCCATTTACGGACGACTTACGCAAAAAACGACATGATTTTTCACATTTCGACGCGGGAACGACGGCCATACTTAACATTGGCTAGTCCACCTAGAGGGCAGCCTTAGTTTTACGCGGCATATCTCAACGGAAACGACGTAAAGTTAGAGCGATGGGTAAAGCGTACGTTCGTGAATCGCTGTAACTAGTCATTTGCATATTCTACGCCGACCGCTATGGAATCGCCACCTAGCGGCCGGCCTAGAATTGCATCCTAAGATCCGACGGTGTAAGTCAATTACATCTGTTGGATCTTAGGGCTATCTATGCGTAACTGATTCTATGAATCAGCCGCATAGATGCGACAAGCGTATCTCAGATATACGACGGCGTATCAGGAGATACGCCGTCGTATCTCTTCTGTGAATCTGGCCCTCCATTCTTTCTGTAACCTGGACTGTAGCTGATAACTGCTGTGGAACTCATTCCTTTGTTGCTGCGGTATTGTCCTTCTGCAGTGTGGACAGGGATAAACTGAATATTTATTAATGCAGAAGTGCATCAGCCATCTTTAAGGAGGCCACTTCGTAATGCTCATGGAGTGTCTCCAGTGCATGGGCAGCCATCTTGGCTGGGTCTAGTTGGAGCCTGGAGGAGGACAGTGATTAGTTGATGCAACTGAACAAAGGAGAACTGGGCTGCTGCAAAAAGGGAGCTCTATTTTGCCATCAGTTGGCAGAATGCAGATAGGAAGCCAGTGTAGGGACCATGCTGCTGCAAGCATTTTCCTGTACTGAGGAGCTGAGAGAGAGCACCACAAGGTTGCAGTGAAGGGGCAACAGTAGTGTGTGGCCATAGTTTGCCGGACCTTTCTGATCCATTGCTGCCCGGGAGAAAAGTGCTGATTAGCGACTTCTACTGCCATTATATTATGTGCAATGTTACATGTGAGGGGACCTGGATTTCGAGAGCCCCCACTGGGGCTCGATGTTTCTCTTGCTGGATGTGGTGAGTGACTGTGACCATCAGCAAAACCCAATCATCGGTAGAGGACATCTGACCACTACTGCTGGGCACTAGCTTGTGAGGAAGGACCCTTTTGCAAACCTACTGTATGTGGAAATATCTGGAGTTCGGAGAGTGCCTACTGTGGTGAGAGGCCTCTTGACCACTGACTTTTCTTGTTTCTTGGTTCCGTGAAGTATGTGCAGCACCTAACTATATTAACACCAGTCTGCAAGCTCACCAGCATAGGGCTAGTGCTTCAAGAAGAAAAGCAGGATAAATAGCACTTGGTGGAAGAGCATCATAATCTTCTATACCTTAAAGTGATACTAAAGTTTTTTGTTTTTTTATTAAACATAACAAACATGTTATTTTTACCTGCTCTGTGCTGTGGTTTTGCACAGAGCAGCCCAGATCCTCCTCTTCTCAGGTCCCTCTTTTTTGCACTCCTGGCACCTCCCTCTTGTTGGGTTCCCCCCACGGCAAGCAGCTTGCTATAGGGGCACCCAAACCAAGCTGCAGCTCCCTGTGTCCATTCAGACACAGAGCTGCGGCCCACCCCTCTCTCTCCTCATTGGCTCACTGACTTTAAATGACTGCAGCAGAATGGCGCTTTTTTGCTGTCTCAGCCAATGTGGAGGGAGAGTTCTAGACATCCGAGTCTCTTGTACAACATCGCTAGATGTAAAGCCAAAACAATAAAACAATGGGCCCTATTGACATAAGTCCATCTTGATGCAGCAAAATTCATGAATGGAAAGGCATTACAAGTAGGAATGCATAGAATGCATTAAGAATGCATTAAGATAAAAAAAAAACTTCTGCCGTTACAAGCACTAAGGAGGTGTGAGAATTTGAGGTTAGTCATGTTCAATTAACTTGCCTCAAAGGGCTTGTTAGTATGCTTTCTTTGGCTTTTTTTGCGATCTCCTTTTCTACAACCACAAAGGGATGTTCCTTTTTTTAAATAAAACCAACAGAAAATTGTCCCAATAATTAGTACCTGTGACCTCATTACTTAACTACTAGCAGCTCCTGGTGTCTTATATTTGAATTTATTGTGGGTAATTCCTATGTCTTGCCCTCTGTACCTGCTACCAGCTTGATTGGATTGCCTTACAGTCTGATTTATATTTTATGTCCCAATCAAACGCAGTCTTATGCCGCGTACATATGATCGGTTAAACCGCTGAGAATGGTCTGATGGACCGTTTTCATCGGTCAAAACCGGTCGTGTGTGGGCGCCATTGGTTAGTTAACCATCGGTTAAAAAAAAGCCAACTTGTTTTAAAATTAACCGATGGATTCCTAACCGATAGGACTAAAACCGATCGTTAGTAGGCACGACCATCGGTTAAAAATCCACGCATTCTCAGAATCAAGTCGACGCATGCTTGGAAGCATTGAACTTCGTTTTTTTTTCAGCATGTCGTTGTGTTTTACGTCACCGCGTTCTGACACGATCGTTTTTTTAACCGATGGTGTGTAGGCGCGACGGACCATCAGTCAGCTTCATCGGTTAACCGATGAAACCGGTCCATCGGTCCGTTCTCATCGGCTGAACTGATCGTGTGTACGCGGCATTATATGTAATTGTTCCTCAGCCTAACCTCATATTACATAGTACTTTCTTAAGTACCATTTCTGGTCTTTTATGAAATTCCTGCTTCTACTGCCAGACTCTGATCTGGACTTCAGCTGTTCACAGTTAGATTAAATCTGTTTTAAGATTCACTGAACCAGACTCCTTACAGATAACAAGAGAAGAGCAACTCCACCTAGATAACAAAGGCTAAATGTCTCTCTATGCACCACTAAGTTCTGTAAAGCCATGGAAACCTTTAAATATATGTGCGTGAAATGTTACAATAGAGTTTTATTTTAATAACATCAATTTCTATTATTCTGGTAATTCTCTTTTTAAGGCACAATTTCTGAGATGGCACTTGGGATAGCAGTACCATTTCCTGTGCAAGGCAAGCGATTCGTTTGTAAATACCTCTGATATTAAATCTATTCATTTTCTTTCTATGTTCCCTTCATTGGTGTCTGTTTCAATAATACTGGCCACAAGGAAATGTTCAGGTATAATTGTGCTATCTTCTTGAATAGCTAGGAGAATAAAAGATTCCCTTTGTGCGTGCTGCAGCATAATTGTCCAAATGTCAGTACAGATTGTTCACAAAGGTTAATGTGAGAAATGATCATCTTAAAGGTGGCAGCATAGAAAACCCACTAAATGTACAAGTCTTCTAAAATGGGTTAGAATGGTTTGAGTTAAATCCCCATGACAAATAAATAACAGATGCAACCTTATTCAAACTGTGTTGGTTTTTTATGCAATTGTAGTCAGTTCATGCATGAAGAAGCATCACAATTCAAGTCATTTTTATTTGCTCCTGTTAAGAAATTGTGCTAAACGGGTGCACATAGTAAAGTTATGAGGACTGAATAGCTATGATTAAGGCCATGATTGGCTAAAAGGAATATCTATGTGTACTATTTTTATACCGTTCTTAACCCATTGTGTGATTTAAACTTAGGATAAGACTAAGAACTCACAATACAGCTCAGCCCTGCCCTCCACTCCATCCTCCAAGAATTTAATTGACAGCAGCAAGAGCCAATGGCTCCAGCTGCTGTCAAGCTTCCCGTGAGAGAGGAGGGAGACGAGCAGCACTGCAGTAGATGGGCACAATCTTGGATTTAGATTTTAGATTAGATATTTAGGGGGCTGAGAGTAGATGACATAGAAAGGTTTTTTACCTTTATGCAGTGAATTTTTACCTTTACAACCACTTTAAACGTTCTGACGTCACCGCATCACGTGATCGGACCCGGAAGGACGGGCTGAACGTTCTGTTTAGCCGGCCGGCTTGAGATTTTATATGCTTCTTTTATCCACCTTGCTGTAAGTGCAATTCTTTTATTCCATTAAATATCCGTAAGGTTTTACGCTATGCAAGTCTCCTTTGTGTTTTTGCATAAACCTTGACCTGTATTGAGGATCCATCCACTGGGAAAGATTCGCTTTGAATTCCAGACCATCTGGAGGATTTCATAATACATGCTGTGTTTGATCTCCATGAGATCTTTCGCTCTTGAAAGGGTCAGTGTTTGACTGTGGTGGAGGTGCTTTGTCATACACTGTGGCTGTTTTGTTTGTGGATCATCTCCTCACTGGGCGTCATTACCTTTTCACCTATCAATTTATTTGGACTTTTTTCTAATTATACATGTGCTGTCAGCACATATAGTACAGACCAAAAGTTTGGACACACCTTCTCATTCAAAGAGTTTTCTTTATTTTCATGACTATGAAAATTGTAGATTCACACTTAAGGCATCAAAACTATGAATTAACACATGTGGAATTATACATAACAAAAAAGTGTGAAACAACTGAAAATATTTCATATTCTAGGTTCTTCAAAGTAGCCCGCACCCGTCGCTGGATCAGGACAACATTGGAGCAGGAAGCTGGGAACGAGTGGATTATCACCGCTGGACTTTTTTAATTTATTTTTTTATTAATAAAGGACTTTTTTCTACGGTGTGTGTGTGTTTTTTTTTTTACAAGAATTTACACTTCCTTCGTGAAATGGTAGGGGTACAGTGTACCCCATTACCATTTCACACAGGGGGGGTCAGGATCTGGGGGTCCCCTTTGTTAAAGGGGTCTTCCAGATTCTGATAAGCCTCCCGCCCGCATACCCCCACAACCACCGGGCAAGGGTTGTGGGGATGAGACCCTTGTCCCCATCAACATGGGGACAAGGTGCTTTGGGGGGCACCCCAAAGCACCCTCCCAATGTTGAGGGCATGTGGCCTGGTGCGGTTCAGGAGAGGGGGGGCCGCACTCTGTCCCCCCTCTTTTCTGCGGCCGGCCAGGTCAACGTGCTCGGATAACGGGTCTGGTGTGGATTTTAGGGGGAACTCCACGCCATTTTTTTTTTTAAATTTGGGGTGGAGTTCCCCTTAAAATCCACACCAGACCTGAAGGGTCTGGTTATGGATATTTAGGGGGAACCGCACGTCATTTTTTTTTTTTATTGATGGCGGGGTTCCCCTTAATATCCATACCAGACCTAAAGGGTCTGGTTATTGAATTTGCGGGGACCTCCGCACATTTTTTTTCCAGAACTCCAAACCCGGACCCGAACTTTTTCCAATTATTCGGGAAAAACCCAAAGTCCGTACCGAACCCGAACTTTACAGTTCGGGTTCGCTCAACTCTAATCCTGATTTCTACAACTGACACTTTGCTACAATGTAAAGTAGTGAGTGTACCGTTAGTATAACAGTGTCAATTTGCTGTCCACTCAAAATAACTCAACACACAGTCATTAATGTCTAAACTGTTGGCAACAAAAGTGAGCACACCCCTAAGGCCGGGTACTCACGAGCAAACATGTATGGTGAAAGCGGTCCGTCGGACCGTTTTCACCATACATGTCTGCCAGAGGGCTTCTGTACGATGGTTGTACACACCATCGTACAGAAGTCCGCGCGTAAACAATACGCGGGGCGTGTCCGCGGTGTCGCCGCGTCGATGACGCGGTGTCGCCGCGACAATGACGCGGCGACGTGGGCGGCCCGCCTTTAAAATGCTTCCACGCATGCGTCGAAGTCATTCGACGCATGCGAGGGACGGCGTGCGCCTGGACATGTACGGTAGGTCTGTACTGACGACCGTACATGTCCGAGCGGGCAGAATTCCAGCGGACTGTTTTAAAACAAGTCCAGGAATATTTGTCTGCTGGGAAAAGGCCCGGCGGGCAAATGTTTGCTGGAATTCGGCCCGCTCGCGCCCACACACGACCAAACATGTCTGCTGAAACTGGCCTGCGGGCCAGTTTCAGCAGACATGTTTGCTCGTGAGTATGGGGCCTAAGTGTAATTGTCCAAATTGGGCCCAAAGTGTCAATATTTTGTGTGGCCACCATTATTTTCAAGAACTGTATTAAATCTCTTGGGCATGGAGTTTACCAGAGCTTCACAGGTTGCCACTGTAGTCTTCTTTCACTTCTCTATGACGACATCACGGAGCTGGTGGATGTTAGAGATCTTGCGCTCCTCCACCTTCCATTTGAGGATGCCCCACAGATGCTCAATAGGGTTTAGGTCTGGAGACATGCTTGGCCAGTCCACCCCCTTTACCCTCAGATTCTTTAGCAAGACAGTGGCCATCTTGGAGAAGTGTTTGGGGTTGTTATCATGTTGGAATACTGCCCTGCGACCCAGTCTCTGAAGGGAGGGGATCATGCTCTGCTTCAGAATGTCACAATACCTGTTGGCATTCATAGTTCCCTTAATTCTTTTACCTTTTGTACCACCGCCCCCTCCCTTTAGAATATAAGGTCCTCTGGCACTTCTGTATTTAACTGTACTGTAATTGTGCTGTCCCCCCTCTACATTGTAAAGCTCTGTGTAAACTGTTGGCGCTATATAAATCGTATATAATAACAATATAATAATTAACTGTAGCTCCCCAGTGCCGGAAGTACTCATGAAGCCCCAGACCATCACACTCCCACCACCATGCTTGACTGTAGGCAAGAAACACTTGTCTTTGTACTCCTCACCTGGTTGCCACCACACACGCTTGACACCATCTGAACCAAATAAGTTCATCTTGGTCTCATCAGACCACAGGACATGGTTCCAGTAATCTCCTTAGTCTGCTTGTCTTCAGCAAACTGTTTGCAGGCTTTCTTGTGCATCATCTTTAAACAAGGCTTCCTTATGGCACGACAGCCATGCAGACCAATTTAATGCTGTGTGCTGTGTATGGTCTGAGCACTGACAGGCTGACCCCCCACCCCTTCAACCTCTGCAGCAATGCTGGCAGCACTCATACGTCTATTTTCCAAAGAAAACCTCTGGATATGATGCTGACCACTTGCACTCATCTTCTTTGGTCGACCATGGCAAGGCCTGTTCTGAGTGGAAAAATATATAAAAAACAGGGTGCAATCAGCACAAATATATAGATAAAAAAATGATGATATTAAAAGTGTATTTATGTGATACAGACCCCCAGGGTTCAGATCACTGGTAATGCCAGCTGAACACTAAGGGAAATTCGCAAAAATCCTAAGCAAGTAAAAAATAAAATAGAAAAAGTGCAGCGCAAAACTCAAATATATAAATGATACTGGTATACTCAAACACCAATACCATAAGTGTGAATATGAATATGCAGAAAAAATGGAAAAAAAAAATATTAAAAATTAAATACAATTCAAACAAACAGTCCAAAAGTCCATAAGTGTCAGAGAATGAGTGAATTAAACGAAAATAAATCTCCACCACGTGACAATCCACCAAAATTTTGAAGTGATCCCTCCACCGTTGTAGATGGCTACTCTCACCTTCATATATGGACCACTGAGTTAACAGATGGTCAATAAAGCAAATCAAATAGGCAGGTCATAAACAGGAACCAGGCTGATGTATTAGATCCTCATAAGACAACCAAACCGCAAAGGACAGGTGCATGTAAAGAGATAATCACAGACTAGCAGATGAGCGATGTGATGTTTCAGGCTCCTAAACCACCGGACGCGTTACGTTATATCAACTTCCTCAGCGGGGCAGCCCGCCCCGCTGAGGAAGTTGATATAACGTAACGCGTCCGGTGGTTTAGGAGCCTGAAACATCACATCGCTCATCTGCTGTTCATTCCTAAAGATTGTTACTTCATGCCGTTTTTTGTCTGGCCAAATGTGAGTAGCCTGACTTTTGCTTCTTTTAAAGAATAAATCCACACATTGCAACAGTGAGCACTTAGTCTGTGATTATCTCTTTACATGCACCTGTCCTTTGCGGTTTGGTTGTCTTATGAGGATCTAATACATCAGCCTGGTTCCTGTTCATGACCTGCCTATTTGATTTGCTTTATTGACCATCTGTTAACTCAGTGGTCCATATATGAAGGTGAGAGTAGCCATCTACAACGGTGGAGGGATCACTTCAAAATTTTGGTGGATTGTCACGTGGTGGAGATTTATTTTCGTTTAATTCACTCATTCTCTGACACTTATGGACTTTTGGACTGTTTGTTTGAATTGTATTTAATTTTTAATAATTTTTTTTTGTTTTTTGTTTTTTTTTGTTTTTTCTGCATATTCATATTCACACTTATGGTATTGGTGTTTGAGTATACCAGTATCATTTATATATTTGAGTTTTGCGCTGCACTTTTTCTATTTTATCTGTTCTGAGTGGAACCCGTCCTGTTAAACCGCTGAATGGTCTTGGGCACCGTGCTGCAGCTCAGTTTAAGGCTGCATTCACACTATAACGGGGCGTACGTGGCGTATTTTGCCGCGACAAATTGCGGCGTATTGTACCGCGATTTGTAAACCTTTTTTTTTTTTACAAAACATTTACCATTGTTGTCTATGCCGAACGCCGAAAGCCACCTGAAAAAAAGGGTCCGGGACTTGTTTTGAGCTTCAGGCATACAGCGCTTCGGCGTTCGGCGTGGAGATGTGAACCATCTCCATAGACATCAATGTTAAATCACCCCTCCAGCGGCACGAGCGTCGGGCGTAAATACGCCAAGGTGTGAATGCAGCCTAAGGGTCTTGGCAATCTTCTTATAGCCTAAGCCATCTTTATGTAGAGAAACAATCAACTTGTGATTCCTTGATTGGTGAAGAACGTGATCGACAAGGTTGTCTTCAATGTTCTTCGCAACGAGGGGACATTACATTTATAGACAATGCTCCCTAGTTGATGGAGGGGTTATGGGTAGAAAACCAAGGTATGCCCATGATGACAGGATATTTGGTTGTAGGAATCAGTTGGAAGTGAATCAGCTATGGTCAGTCTCAAATTGAAGTACTAGAGGAACTGTTTCATGGGTAGCATATCCTGACATTAAAGGTGACTGACCGTCTCCATCTCAGTGGGGGGAGATTTATGTTGTTGTTTGAATATTATTGCTGTGGGTAAATTCCATGTCCATAAATTTCCACCCAGCTTCAGAGTCCAGCACAGCAAAGCAAGAAATATTTTCATCCTTAGTGATTGGTTTGATAGGGATGACAAAATGACATAATAGAGAATTAACGTTTATTTTCTTCATAGACCAATAAGGAAATAGACTGGGTAATTGTGTTTATATGTTTGGGCACTACAACATTAGTTACAGCAATTATTCTTTTAACTTTTGGAATAAGTAAATTTGTAGCGCAAATCTATGGAATCCCTGAGTGTGTGGACAATTCCCACCAAATACGTATTTATTCAGAAAATTTTGAACTTTATTTGGTTCTAAAATACCCAGCCCCTCACTATAACCTTCTGCCCCTATTACATGTGTGAAATAAGCCTAAATTGTGTAATTATTCATATCTAAAAACAAGTGCAAGTACAAATTCTCTATGTAATTATATGAATAAAGTGCTTAATTCATGAATTTGTGTCTATATTAGCACAACATTCAAATGTGTTAAAAGCAAAGCTCTCTTAACTGTAAACCATAATGTGTGTGATAATGATTAACTTCTGCAAAAAAAAAAAACTGTTGATACGATTATAATAAACCAAAAATGTGTGAAAAATAAGTGTGGAGAAAACTCCTAAAAATAAACCTCCTAAAAATAAATAAAGTATACCTTATCTTAAACTGTGCAAAACGTGTGCCATAATTATAATGTGAAAAAAATGTGACTAATTAATAAAAAAATATATATTTTTTGCTTAATCGCCTCCAAAAAGCATGCATGCAAAAAAAGTTCCAAACACCAAATCGCAGTTCCCAAGCAAAAAACTGAAGAAAGTACAGAATCCAACATTTCATAGATTCAGATGACTAATGTGCTCCTTTCATTAGAAAAGTTCTAAAGTGACTTACCAACTGCTGTGGCTGGTAAAGTTATAAACCACAATTACACAGGATTAAATATTTGAACAGTTCCAATCTTCATGGACTCCAACTTCTCAGCCTGTTAATATCTCCACCAAACCCTGTGGATGACCTGATCACAAGCTTGTAGTAGCATAATGCTGTGTCTCGCTCCACTCTGCTGATTTCAATCTCCCCACCTGTCAACTTTTCTCCCACATTGGACAATCGGCAATTAAGGGAAAGAGGAAAGAAAAACTTCCATAGCTTAATCTTGTTTTAAAATTTGTTGCATTCATTTAAAACTTAAAAAATTACACTCACATTTCTTAAGTGTCAACCCGACACCAGGGGACAATTGTGTGTTATCAATAATGAGATCATCTGCTCCTGGCTGTGTTCCAAAAGTCGGATCTCTGTAAAAGGCTTGATGGTGTCAGCGTCCCAGCCTCCGCCCTACTAGTTTCGTAATGTTAACGTCCTCACGGAGCAGGGTCCACAATTGTCCAGGTATTACTGTGCCATTGATTCCTCTTTCTACTGTGTGATTATTCTAACTTTGTTAGGACAATTAACTGAGTAATGCCCAAAGTCCCAACAATATAGACATCAGTTCCCTGAAAATCTCTCTTTCTCCTGAGTTTAAATGTATCTCTTAGTAGTATCAACCTGCATAGGTTTGGGAGTGTAAGAATCCAGAGAAACTTTTGGATACTTCTGAACGAACAGACTAGCAGAGAAATGCATGCCACCATTACTCCCAAACATTCCCAGTCCTTCTTTCCTCCTTTCTGTATGTCTCTGATGAATTTAGGTACATATGTGGATGAAAGCCTTGAGGTCATTAGGAGTTTCTACTCTGGCGAGCTCATCTTTTACCTGTTTAGAGAGCCCTTCGCAGACTTGACTCTTTTGCACTGCTGGGTTCTAGGTGGTATCTGAGATACTACACCAGAATATAGCTGTGTGGTCAGCAACAGAGCATCCACCGTGCCTTAAACAATGCAACTTTGGTTTGGCAGTAGCACATTCGTTGGGATCATCAAAAACCTGATTCATTTGTTCAGTTTTTCCTCGTGAACTTTTACATGTGGATGTTGGTGAACTTTCTATCTTCAGCAGAGCCCCACTGTTTTTCCCCAAATCCCCATCGATCAATCCATTGTGGCCATCGTCAATTGATTTTGAACATATGATATGTTTTTTAGCACTTATGCACTTTAATATCGATATGTTTATATTGTATTTGTGTCATCACATATTTAAACACTTGGTTTCATTATATCCATGTTATATTTACCGTTGCACTTTTCACTTTCATCCTTTACACAATTTTGTCACATTGTGTGAGCAGCTATCCTTCTTTCATGGTAGCGCAGTCATTTTCTAATAATTTCTGTTTATACTTCATAACCAACATCATATTTTTGATAAAGAGTAGTGATGAGCCAAATGTACCTGGGATAATTTCAAAGCAGGTTTACGAAACATGACTAAAGTTTGGATGCCAAATTCAAATCCCAATAGTCAACAGGAGCCAAAGCAAAAAACAGGGAGCATCGATTTCAATAATGCTGAAAGTAAAACCCTAAAAACACTGGCCCGGATTCACAGACACTTACGCCGACGTATCTTCTGACACGCCACGTAAGTGCACTGATGCGCCGTCGTATCTATGCGCCTGATGCTTGAAATAAGATACGCCTGAATTTTGGCTCCATCCGACCGACGTAAGTGTCCTACGCCATCGTATCTTGGGCGCATATTTACGCTGGCCGCAAGGGGCGCTTCCATTGATTTACACGTCGAATATGCAAATGACCAAGATACGCCGATTCACAAACGTACTTGCGCCCGTCGCATGAGTATACGCCGTTTACGTAAGGCGTACGTCCGGCGTAAAGATAAAACACCTATAGGGAGGTGCAACCCATGCAAAGGTATGGACCACGGAACAGCCGTCGTATTTTACGTCGTTTACGTAAGTCGTACGTGAATGGGGCTGGGCATAGGTTACGTTCACGTCATAGGCATTGAGCCATCGTATCTTAGGGCGTAAATTTGACGTGATTCTGAGCACGCGCGCTCATGCGCCGTTCGTTTGGCCCTTCATTTACATGGGGTCACGCTTCATTTTAATAGACCACGCCCACTACCTTCCTACTTTGAACTAGGCGGGCTTACGCTGGCCAATTTACGTTACGCCTGCGCAAGTTTGGGAGCGAGTGCTTTGTGAATACTGTTTTTGCCTCACTGATTTATGTTGGCGTAGCGCATATGAGATGCACTACGCTGGTCTAAAGATGCGCCGCTCTACGTGAATCCCGGCCACTTCTTTTAAAAACCACGCCTGGGGGTTGCCCTTAACCTGCCTGTGAAGTGGCACATACTGTACATTCATCATCAATCACTTTGCTCAGCAACACATATATGTCAATCATGATGAATGAACCCGACACACACAGAAAGAAACAAATCCTAAAGACAAACAGACACATCCAATCCCATCATCTCTCTTTGAATGACATTGCATCTCATGGGTGACATCATTGATCAAATATGGCCACGACTATATTTGGTCAATGTAACTGCCCAATTATGGTCATGTGGCCGTATTTGGCCAGTGATGTCATGCTATCCTTTTCTTTTGCATGACCAGGTATTCTCAGCCAGTAAATGAATAGGGATGGGTGATGTCACAGGATGCTGGCACATGCTAGCAACCATTGACAGGAAGAAAATGTCACATATAGCAGCAGTAGAAGTGCTGCTACTGTATATAACATTCTGCTCCCACCAATCAACCTCGAGTGCTGGCACTTGGTTGGACGCCTGATCAGCCAAAGTGTTGCCCATACCTGTGTTCATACCGAGCCTTCAGCTCATGCCTAATTAAGACGTTATAACACTGTACACAGTCATTCCTTATACTTTATTTTTACTAAATTCCTATTGGCATTTAATTTTTACTATACTGACTTTATAAAGCTAAAACTCGTAAACAAAATTTACCATTGTTTAGCATCTGTCATAAGGCATTTTTTCTAAATAAGATGCTTTACAGAACAATGTGAAGATTAATTAATGTTTATTGTATAAGGCAGATGGCATCTGTTAGACTATTTTGCTTCAATACTTTGAGTCTCTGACCCAGAACAAGTACGCAGTTATGGAAATGTGACTTTTCTAATCTGCATGCTATTTAACTAAGTGACTCAGTAGGTCAGGATAAAAGTCAACAACAGCAGTCCATGTATTTTACTCATGACAAATTTGCTCTAAAGTGCAGCTTAAAGGGGTTGTATAGGTAAAAAGAAAATCCGAAATAGCTTCCTTTACCTTAGTGCAGTCCTCCTTCACTTACCTTATCCTTCCATTTTGCTTTTAAATGTCCTTATTTCTTCTGAGAAATCCTCACTTCCTGTTCTTCTGTCTGAAACTCTGCACAGTAATGTGAGGCTTTCTCCCTGGTGTGGAGTGTCATGCTCGATCCCTCCCCTGCAATACAGGAGAGTCAGGACGCTCTCTACGTCCTAACTCTTCTGTATTCCAGGCACGACACTCCACACCTGGGAGAAAGCCTCGCATTACGGTGTGTAGTTACAGACAGAAGAACAGGAAGTGAGGATTTCTCAGAAGAAATAAGGACATTTAAATGCAAAATCGATCCCCAGTCGATTGCGCCCTCCTATATTATGCCCCTCTCTATCACATTCATTGGCGATTTGGGATAGAGTTCGTCACCGGTCATCTTTAGCATCTCCACACACTCCTTTGGCTCCTATTTTTTGTAATCCGGAGTTCCCACCTGGGTTGGTACCACAATCATTTCACTGGTGGCTTAATAAGGGTTTGCTTAGAATTGGGGACTATCTTAATGGGCATCAGATATATTCTTTCCAACATTTTAAGGACAAGTTACTGGTACCAGATTGTGAAATATTTCGATTTAATCAAATTGTCTCTTTCATCAGACGTAAGCTTAATCTTGTGACTGAGCCACTTGCGCTCACAACATTTGAGTTGGGCTGCCGGACAAGGGGGTTAGTGTCAGGACGGATATCTGCGGTTTACTCGTCCCTTGTTGAACCACATTCGAAGCTCCCCTATATGAAGCAGTGGGAAAAAGACCTGAATATTGTAATTGATTTGGCTGACTGGCAAGACATAGCATTTAATTTATCTAAAGTTTCCATCAATACTACGCTAATTGAAGCCAACTATAAAACACTTTTATGTTGGTATTTGGTACCGATTCGGGTGGCCAAAATGCATGCGTCTGCTTTGCCTAATTGCTTTAGGGGTTGTGGTCAATTGGGGACGATGTATCATGTCTGGTGGCAATGCCCTACGGTGACTAGGTTCTGGATTAGGATATTTAATTTGATACATTCAGTAACGGGGGTGAATATTCGTAGATCTCCCGAGATAGCCTTGTTTCACAGGTTGAGGTGCCCAAGACATCTGTGAAATTAATCACATATATTTTGTTAGCGGCAAGAATAGCAATAGCCCGTCAGTGGAAACAATTGGGTATTCCTCTGGATTATGTTAAAAGCAAAGTAAATTGGATTATGGTAAACGACAAACTCACGCATATACTTCATAATAATTCAGAAAAATTCGAGAAAGTCTGTGATCCGTGGATTCAATATATCTCGGTTCCTCAATGATCTCTGGGTTGACCCTCTTCTACTCTCCTTCTCTCCTACTCTTCCCCCTCTCCCCTTTTCTTTACTTCCTCTCTTTTTTTTCTCTCTCTCTCTTCTTTTACTAACATTTGACCGTATTTGGTTTTTAATTTACACTAGGTCACTTTAGAGCCTTATTGGCTTTTAAGGTTATGTCTTATTTGGTATTTCCTTTTGAATATAACCCTACTTGAGTTTGTTTTTGTAAGGGTACCTAGGCTCCTAAAGGGGTTTGTTCTGTTTGTGTTTTATTTTTGCTGGCCTATGTATGCTGATTACTCTGCTTCTTTTCTTCAATAAAAACATTAAAATATAAATGCAAAATCGAAGGATGAGGTAAGTGAAGGAGGACTGCACTAAGATAAAGGAAGCTATTTAGGGGGGGGGAATTACCTTTACAACCCCTTAAAGTCAAAAGTATTTGTGTCAGGGCACTGACCTTTCACGGTCACATTCCCCAGTTGGCTCTGGGTGGAATCGAACCCAGGACCTCTCCATTGCTGGTCCGGGTCTTTGCCTCTGAGCCACTGCTCAGTGTTATTCGTCTTGCTGTCCGTTGGAGCCTGGTTCTGAACCTGTGCTACTTTGGACCAATCAGTGGCCTGAGCGGCCTATTTAAGCCAGCCCCTTCCTCCTTGCAAATTGCTGGTTCGTTGTCAGTGTTTGCTACTGGAAACCTTGTCTGTGGATATCCTGTTTACCTGACCTTGGCTTGCTCTCTGGATTGCTGCTCTCCCCAACCCTGTGACCCCAGCTTGAAATTTGGACTGTCTGACTTCTCTACCCCTGACCTTGGCTTTGAACTTCGGATACCCTACCTGCTCCAACCCCTGACCTTGGCTTGTTCTCTGGATTACTCTTCAGTCTTGTTCCTGTTTGAGCACCTTCTGTTTGGGCTATCTCCTGTGTGCTTCTGAACAGCCTCCAGTGAGCTTCGCCTATCCAGTTCCCGGTTCACCTTGGATTCCCTCCTGCCACTGGACCCGGTGCCTCTTGGTGCGTCCTTCCTTCTGTCTCAAACCCCAGCGGGTGGATCGCATCGAGTCGCAAAGGTGAGCCGCCCTTGGCATCTCGGCCTCGGTAAGTAACGTTCCTGACAATACGAACCAGCCAGATGTCTGAGGCCGACAGGGCACGCTCACCCTTTGAAACCCTGTGTCAACAGGTGTCTGTATTGACTATTGCCGTTCAAAAATTGCAAGAAGGTAAACCCTTACATAATGGACTGACTAATAATATGGAGTCCGCAGACTTGTACAAAATGCTCACCTCCCTGGCTCTGCAAGTCTCCAGCCTGAACCATACCACTCTGGAACTACAACAAGAAGTTCAAATATTTAAAGGGACAGCACGCCCAACCCCGGAACCAGCATATTATGAGCCATTTGTTGTCATGCCAGAGAAATTTGATGGTAGCCGTGCATCCTTCTTGTGCTTTAAAACTGATTGTGAGCTGTTGTTTACCCTTAAACCTAGGACCTATGCCACGGACTATATTAAGGTTCGAGCTTCCATCAACTTGCTAACAGGGCAGATCAAATCTTGGGCTCATCTGCTGTTGCAGGAAAAGAGTCCAGTCTTGGACAGCTGGGAAACGTTCATGTCTGCTCTGGACTCATATATTCCTGTTTCCAAGAGGACCAGCGCTCCCAGGTCTGCTCTCAGTTCACGGGGCCTACGGGTACCCAGGGACAGGAAGCCCCAGTACAGTTATGACATCCAGCAAGCCCAGTGTGTGCCAAGTTATGAAGCTCTGTATGTGCCCAGCCATGAAGCTCCCCCACCACAAAGTCTTGACATTCCTCTGGATGCACACACGCCTACCTTGGAGGAGGGGGAACCCATGCAGATCGGGGCCATCCGGTCCAGCCTATCCGAGGTAGAAAGAGAGCGGAGTAGAGGCTATGGACTTTGCTTTTATTGTGGTGCTAGCGGGCACCTTATATCGCTCTGCCCAACTCGCCCACCTCGGCCAAAGGTTCTTCAGGTGGGTACTATTGGGAGTTTTTTTCTATGCCTCAGAATCTGTACCTACCTTCCCAGTTGAAGTTCCGGCTCCAGTGTCCCCAGTTCCGGCTCCAGTGTCCCCAGTTCCTGTGTCTCCAGTTCCTGTGTCTCCAGTTCCTGTGTTTCCAGTTCCTGTGTTTCCAGTTCCTGTGTTTCCAGTTTCTGTGTCTCCAGTTCCTGTGTTTCCAGTTTCTGTGTCTCCAGTTCCTGTGTTTCCAGTTCCTGTGTCTCCAGTTCCTGTGTTTCCAGTTCCTGTGTCTCCAGTTCCTGTGTCTCCAGTTCCTGTGTCTCCAGTTCCGGTGTCTCCAGTTCCTATGTCCCCAGTTCCTGTGTCTCCATTTGAAGTTCCTGTGTCTCCAGTTCCGGTGTCTCCAGTTCCTGTGGCTCCAGTGTCTCCAGTTCCTGTGTCTTCAGTTCCTGTGTCCCCAGTTCCAGTGTCTTCAGTTCCTGTGTCCCCAGTTCCAGTTCCTGTGTCTTCAGTTCCTGTGTCCCCAGTTGAAGTTCCAGATCATATCTCCCCAAGTGAAGTTCTCCCTCCAGACTGCACATATGCCTCAAATGGTACCATGGTTCGTAAACAGGATCTGGTGACATTTGAACGGGCTTTACAAGCGATGAGGGCACCCCCTACCAGAACTTCAAGATCAACGAAGTCCAAAAAGAAAAAGTAAAAATCTACATGCTCCCTGTTTAATCCGAGCTTTTCATCAGGAGCATCCGGAACTAATGGACAGTTTGGGCGTCCGGAGTCCGCCCCTAGGGGGGGGCACTGTCAGGGCACTGACCTTTCATGGTCACATTCCCCAATTGGCTCTGGGTGGAATCGAACCCAGGACCTCTCCATTGCTGGTCCGGGTCTTTGCCTCTGAGCCACTGCTCAGTGTTATTCGTCTTGCTGTCCGTTGGAGCCTGGTTCTGAACCTGTGCTACTTTGGACCAATCAGTGGCCTGAGCGGCCTATTTAAGCCAGCCCCTTCCTCCTTGCAAATTGCTGGTTCATTGTCAGTGTTTGCTACTGGAAACTTTGTCTGTGGATATCCTGTTTACCTGACCTTGGCTTGCTCTCTGGATTGCTGCTCTCCCCAACCCTGTGACCCCGGCTTGAAATTTGGACTGTCTGACTTCTCTACCCCTGACCTTGGCTTTGAACTTTGGATACCCTACCTGCTCCAACCCCTGACCTCGGCTTGTTCTCTGGATTACTCTTCAGTCTTGTTCCTGTTTGAGCACCTTCTGTTTGGGCTATCTCCTGTGTGCTTCTGAACAGCCTCCAGTGAGCTTTGCCTATCCAGTTTCTAGGTTCACCATGGATTCCCTCCTGCCACTGGACCCGGTGCCTCTTGGTGCGTCCTTCCTTCTGTCTCAATCCCCAGCGGGTGGATCGCATCGAGTCGCAAAGGTGAGCCGCCCTTGGCATCTCGGCCTCGGTAAGTAACGTTCCTGACAATTTGTTTTATCATGGATTTTTTTGAAGTTTTTTTTTTTTTTTTTTTGTCTTTGTCCTTGCTAGGGAGCTGGACCCCCTTCTGTTTGTCCTGATCACCATTGTCATTGGGACTGAAAATGAGGGGAAATATAACATTTTAAGTGGAATCTTCCATTCTGGATTTCCCTCACTTTGGAAAGATTTCCTCTTACTTCCTGTTGTGTCTTGAGGACAGAATGTAAATAAAAATCTCCTAATATGACACAAACAGCCCAAAAAAACAAGAATTGTAACCCTTACTTTCTTTATCCAAATTAAAAAAATATATTTTTTTTTTACTATATTCATATTTTAAAGTACCAGATGTCCCCCGACTGAGGATGCTGTCCTCAGAGCCAGTCTGTTCCAGAATTTGTCCTCGGATTTCAGGGGTGGTGCCAGTTGCAGGGCTGAGCCCAGGTGGGTGCTGAGGCAGAGGGTGGGCGGTCCAAGGTGCCACACACTGGGGGGAGTCAGGCCGGTGTTGCCCGCTGTAACAGCTTTAATTTGAATTGCCAAGTGCCCGTCGTCACACAAGTCCCGCCTCCTATTTTGTTTTTTGATAGACAGCACACTTGTCCAATGCTGGAACATGTGCTGTCTATCATAGGTAGGAGCTGATCCAGGAAGCAGGACTTGTGTGACGGCGGACACTCAGCAATTCAAATTAAATCTGTGTGATGACACTGGCTCTCCTCTCTGTTCCCCTCACAGGTGAGGCTGCATACATGGGCACAGATGAGGCTGCTTCCATGGGCACAGGTAAGGCTGCATACATGGGCAGAGGTGAGACTGCATTGTTGGGCACTGGTGAGGCTGCATACATGGGCACTGGTAAGGCTGCATTGCTGGGCACTATTTAGGCTGCATTTCTAGGCACTGGTGAGGCTGCATTGCTGGGCACTGGTGAGGCTGCATAGCTGAGCACTGGTGAGCCTGCATCGCTGGGCACTGGTAAGGTTGTATTGCTGGGCACTAGTGAGGCTGCATTGCTGGGCGCTGGTAAGGCTGCATAAATGGGCGCTGGTGAGGCTGCATTGCTGGGTACTGGTGAGGCTGCTTTGCTGGGCACTGGTCAGGCTGCATTGCTTGGCACTGGTGAGGTTGCCATGCTGGGCACTGGTGTATTTTATTGTGATTTTATGTGATAGACCAACACAACGTGGCACATAATGAAATACATTTTTTTTAGATGTAACATTACAAAATTTAGAAAATTTCAAGGGGTATGAATATTTTTTCAAGGCACTGTAGATGTGTACTGGTGAGGCTGTATTGCTGGGCACTGGTGAGGCTGCATTGCTGGGCATTGGTTAGGCTGTATTGGATGGCCACTGGTGAGGCTGCATGGATGGGCACTGGTGAGGCTGCATTGGTGGGCACTGGTGAGGCTGCATTGGTGGGCACTGGTGAGGCTGTTTTGAATGGGCAGTGGTGAGGCTGCATTGCTGGGCACTGGTGAGGCTGCATTGCTGGGCACTGGTGAGGCTGCATTGCTGGACACCGGTGAGGCTGCATGGACGGGCATTGGTAAAGCTGCATATATGGGCACTGGTGAGATTGCATAGATGGGCACAGCTGAGCCCTGCATTCTTTATGTAGCGCACTCCTGAGCCCTGTACTCAGTTTTTTTCTCTATCTTGTCTTCATAACATTTCGTAGTCATATCTCAAAAAAGTCTAAAGCCCTGTACACACGCTCGGATATCTGATGGAATCTAATCCGATGGATTTTTAGTTTTTTTGCGATGAAGCTGACTTTAATCAGTCTTGCCTACACACCATCCTTTGAATGAATATACCTCCACATAGCAATCTTTTAACCTTTGTGTTTTAGTTTTTGGAGCATCCTTCTCATTTATTTATAACTTGGACAACCTAATTTTGTGAAATCACACAGGAGCTAAGAGAAGCAGTGCGGTGGGATCTCGTCTGAGGCGAGATCATCAGAAAAGAGAGCAACTGTCAGGAGTGTGGGTGACATTCACTTTCGTGGAAGACTTACTAAAACTAGAGAGTGCAGAATTTGGTGTAGCTGTGCACGATAACCAATCAGTTTTTAACTTCTGCTTGTTCAATTAAGCTTTGACAAAAAAAAAAAACATGTAAGCTGATTGATTGATTTTGCACTGTCCAATTTTAGTAAGTCTTCCACTATGTATATGGAGTACATTAGTGTTTAGGTTTCCCTGTTTCAGTCTTTTCCACCATTCTTCAACTTGGCCACTTGTAAGCAATTTTGTGTTGTGTATTCGGGGGGCACCATCCATGAGAATCTTTCCCCTCTGTGTAGCAAAAGGTGTCTGGGCAATTACATTTTATATGGGCAGTATTGCTGCAGAGCCAACCCAACTCCCACAAGGGAGCACCCATACACACTGGCATGATTATCAGTACATTTGTATTTATTTTTTTGCCTGCTTGTAATATACTTCTATAGATTGACGCTTTATAATTTTTTAAGCCCTTATACTGCATCATGAGCTGGTAATTAATCCACTAAACTACACTTTGAATTATTTACCTTTCCATATTATCTTTCTATTTTTGCTCAGTGTGTGTAAAAATTGTTAAGCTAGAGTTCAGATTTAATAGAGTGTTTCAGTAGTCAAGGAAACCGATAACGACAGCCTTAATGTTTCAGAGATGACAATAGTAAGGTAAGAACATATAAAAGTGATCATTTTCAAGGGCAATAGAAAGGTTTTTGCAATGGCCTGAGATATCTATCTATCTATCTATCTATCTATCTATCTATCTATCTATCTATCTATCTTATCTATCTATCTTATCTTATCTATCTATATATCTATCTTATCTATCTATCTATCTATCCTATCTATCTTATCTATCTATCTTATCTTATCTATCTATATATCTATCTTATCTATCTATCTATCTATCTATCTATCTTATCTATCTAACTAATCTATCTATCTATCCTATCTATCTATCTATCTATCTATCTATCTATCTATCTATCTATCTATCTATCTATCTATCTATCTATCTATCTATCCTATCTATCTTATCTATCTATCTTATCTTATATATCTATCTATCTATCTATCTATCTATCTATCCTATCTATCTATCTATCTATCTATCTATCTATCTTATCTTATCTTATCTATCTATCTTATCTATATATCTATATATCTATCTATCTATCTATATATCTATCTTATCTATCTATCTATCTATCTATCTATCTATCTATCTATCTATCTATCTATCTATCTAGCTTATCTATCTATCTTATCTTATCTATCTATCTTATCTTATCTATCTATCTTATCTATATATCTATCTTATCTATCTATCTATCTATCTATCTATCTATCTATCTATCTATCTATCTATCTATCTATCTATCTATCTATCTATCTTATCTATATATCTATCTTATCTATCTATCTATCTATCTATCTATCTATCTATCTATCTATCTATCTATCTATCTATCTATCTATCTATCTTATCTATCTAACTAATCTATCTATCTATCCTATCTATCTATCCTATCTATCTTATCTATCTATCCTATCTATCTTATCTATCTATCTTATCTATCTAATCTATCTATCTAATCTATCTATCTTATATATCTATCTATCTATCTATCTATCTATCTATCTATCTCATCTATCTATCTTATCTATCTCATCTATCTATCTTATCTATCTAATCTATCTATCTTATCTATCTATCTATCTATCTATCTATCTATCTTATATATCTATCTATCTTATCTATCTATCTTATCTATCTATCTATCTATATATCTATCTATCTATCTATCTATCTATCTATCTATCTATCTATCTATCTATCTATCTTATCTATCTATCTTATCTATCTATCTGTCTATCTATCTATCTATCTATCTATCTATCTATCTATCTATCTATCTATCTATCTATCCTATCTATCTATCCTATCTATCTATCCTATCTATCTATCTAATCTATCTAATCTATCTAATCTATCTAATCTATCTATCCTATCTATCCTATCTATCCTATCTATCCTATCTATCCTATCTATCCTATCTATCCTATCTATCTATCTGTCTGTCTGTCTGTCTGTCTGTCTGTCTGTCTGTCTGTCTGTCTGTCTATCTATCTATCTATCTATCTATCTATCTATCTATTATCTATCTATCTATCCATCCATCCATCTATCATCCATTGTTCGTTCGATATTAGGTGCACTAAACTATAGTGCCAAATGAAATATGAACATTCATCAGTCAGAACAATTAAAAACCATTGATGCCTGATATGCATTACTGTTCATTCGGTATTGTTATTTTTCTTGTCAGAAAATGGAAATCGGATGCTCACACATCTAAATACATTTCCTTTGTGTGGTGTTTACCACAAATGATTGTTGAACCTTTTTAACACTTTGTGAAACCTGGTCTGATTTTCAGTGTTTGTTTTTACAAAACGTAATATAGCTTACGTCCAGGGCCGACCCTCCCTATAGGCTCACTATGCAAGCCGCTTACGGCCCCGCAAAGCTGCGAAGGGCCCCCCATATTACTAGAGGCCCCGCTTGGTGAGAAGTAATTTTCGCCCCCTCACCCCGCTTCTAAACTCGCTGGCTGAGTCATTTCCGACAGCAGAACACCCCCTCCCCCCACTTCTCAACTTTCTTTAATGTGACATGTCACTGTCGTCAGCGCCCCCCCGCTTCTCATTTTTAATGTGCCATGTCATTTTGCTTAGGGCCCCAGGGAGGTCAGGATCGGCACTGCTTACGTACCAACAAATCTATTGCACTTGTGGATAAATTATCTTTGCAGCTGTAACTTGGTACTTATTACCCTGACGGGGATTATATATTACAGTAACCACTTTTGCGATTCGGCACTGACAATTGCGCGGCTGTGCGACGAGGCTCCCAAACAAAATTGACGTCCTTTTTTTTGCCACAAATAGAGTTTTGTTTTGGTGTTTTTTTATTACCTCTGCAGTTTTTATCTTTTGCGCTGCTATAAACAAAAAAAGAGCCACAATTTGGAAAGAAACACAATATTTTGTACTTTTTGCTATAATAAATATAAATTTATAAAAAATAAAAAAAGTTTATGTATTCTTCTACATACTTTTGGTAAAAAAAACGCAACATGCGCATGTTGATTGGTTTGCGCAAAAGTTATAGCGTCTACAAAATAGGGGATAGATTTATGGCATTTTTATTATTATTATTTTTTTATTAGTAATGGCAGCGATCTGCGATTTTTATCAGGACGAGACATTGCGGCGGACAAATCGGACACTTTTGACAATTTTGAAAAAAACGAAATATTTTTAACTTTTTGCTATAATAAATATCCTCAAAAAATATATATAAAAACAAATTTCTTTCTCAGTTTAAGCTCATATGTATTCTTCTACATATTTTTGGTAAAAAAAATGCAATAAGCGTATATTGATTGGTTTGCCCAAAATTTATAGCGTCTACAAAATAGGGAATAGATTTATGGCATTTTTATTAGTACTTTTTATTTTTTTACTAGTAATGGCAGCGATCTGAGATTTTTATCGTGACTGTGAAATTATGGCGGACACTTTTGATGCTATTTTGGGACCATTGTCATTTATACAGCATCAGTGCTATAAAAATGCACTGATTACTGTGTAAATGACACTGGCAGGGAAGGGGTTAACCACTAGGGGGCGAGGAAGGGGTTAAGTGTGTCCTAGGGAGTGATTCTAACTGTGTGGGGGATGGGCTACCAGTGACACAACATTGATCACTGCTCCCGATGACAGGGAGCAGTAGATCACTGTCCTGTCACAAGGCAGAACAGGCAAATGCCTTGTTTACACCGACATCTCCCTGTTCTGCAGCTTGTGACATTATCGCGGGACACCGGGGGATACCTAGTCTGCGGGTCCCACAAGCACGGTCACGGAGCGCCCGCACGGCGGAAAATTCAAACCAACATACCTGTAAGTTGCTTTGCGCAGCCGTGCCATTCTGCCAAAGTATATATACAGGCGGCGGTCAGCAAGCGGTTAAACATAAATTTTCGAAGTCTACTGAATAGTACATGTGGTCCAGATGCATTTGTCAGTGGAGATAAATCTTAAGCTCTGTGGGAACTTGATGGACTATTTCAAGCAAAGAAAACATGATTAATATCCTTGATTACAGCACAGCAACACAAGTGCAAGATTTTGTGATTTTATGGCACAAAATGTATGTAAAAATGCACTTTGACAAGCAGAAACACTTGGCTAACACTTGATGCATATTGATATCATTTTTGGTAAATATTAACATTATTTTCTATCTCCGTAATCATTAAAAATATATAATTTAGTAACCAAGAAAGTATTTATGCTAACAATTTTTTTCAACAATTTACGGGCATTTAGCTTTTTTCAAAATGTTTGCAATAACGTTTCTTAACGTTTATTATCGTCTTTTAGATTTTTTTCTTTTCAGCGTTACAGTGTTTTAGCAATTTTTTTTTTAAGATTTTTTTTTTCCAATGGATCAAAAATGTTAAACGCTGGTGAGCGAAGTTTTTCAGCGTTTATCAACGTTTACCAGCGCTTTTCAGCGTTAGAGCATTTTTACAGCTGAACAACGTCTCTCAGAGCCCAGTAGTTTTTTTTTTTTTTTTTACTGCTCAAAAACGCCACTGCCCAAAACTGCTGATAACAGCCTATGTGTACATGGACACATAGGATAACATGATGGAGAGTTTAATGACTGTATAAAAAAACGTCTACTGCCAAAAACAGCTGCTGTAAAAACGTTCAAAAAAGTCCAGTGTGCATGAGGCCTAAAAGGGAACAAATGGCAAGTATGTGATTTTTTTTTTTTTAGAATCAGAATTTTTTATTAGTATTCACAATATTCATTACAACATTATACATGCTTATGTTCCGTCATTTACTTGCTAGACACAATTTAACATTGCAGTGAAAATCTAAAATTGTCCCCCCTGAGAAGAGAAAAAAAAAGCATATATAATGCACCTCTCCTCCTCTGCTTCACCCCTCGCTACAGTGCGGTATGTCTTAGGTCTATTCTATCCCTAGTATGTCCTATCTCCCGCGAGAAATGGAGCGGGAGAGAGAAAAAAAAATTATATACATATGTATATATACATACAGTAGTGTTAGTTAGCCATGTGCCTAGTGTTTAACTATTAATCTCCTGTGATTATGTGTATCGGCCTTCATGGCTTTCCCCCCGACTACCTTAACATAGTGTAAATAGTTAGAAAATCCGAAAGGAGAGATTTACCCCTGTAGAATAAGGGGAGGTGTGGTCCCCTCAAAACCTCGTTAGAGGCCAGTAGTAGCCATGGTGTTAGTGTATATCTATATATAATTGTTCTTAATGATGAAGAAAAATATCTTCAACCTTGATTACTTCCTAGTGATCCCATTAACCTACTTCCCACTTTATAGGTGATTTGCCCTTCTCCTTCACCCCCCCCCCCCCAAGGTGATACTATTGAGGTGGGAAAAAAAACTCTACCCTCATTCGACTTTGTGTCCCTCCTCTCCTATATTCGTCCTACTCCATTTTCCCCCCCATACCCCCCCCCACCCTACCGCCCCTGGTTCACCATGACTACATTCCCTCTCTCTCTCCTAGTTCGGAACGAACCTCCTACTCCACAACTCTAGGGCCATAAAAAAGGAGAAAAAAAAAAATAAAAAAAAATTATGTGATTTCATTTTAATTTTCGATACAGTGGGAAGGATTGGAACCACTGTAAGGTTTTTTTATTGCTGTCTGTGATGATACCTCTCTTCACCTCATGTTTCGGTGAGCTCAAAGGAAAGTATATAGAAAATTATGGGCTTTCATATTACAAAGTCCAGGGCGCTTTTCATATGTATAGGAGGAGATTCATAATATATATATATATATATATATATATATATATATATATATATCTATATCTCATATACTGTATATCATATACACTATATTACCAAAAGTATTGGGACGTCTGCCTATTACATGCACATTAACTTTAATGGCATCCCAGTCTTAGTCTGTAGGGTTAAATATTGAGTTGGCCCACCCTTTGCAGCTATGACCGCTTCAACTCTTCTGGGAAGGCTGACCACAAGGTTTAGGATTGTGTCTATGGGAATGTTTGACCATTCTTCCAGAAGAGCACATGTGAAGTCAAGCACTGACATGGACAATATGCCAGTCAAGTTCTTCCACCCCAAACTCTCTCATCCATGTATTTATGGACCTCGCTTTGTGCACTGGTGCGCAGTCATGTTGGAACAGAAAGGGGACATCCCCACAAAGTTTGAAGCATGAAATTGTCCAAAATGTCTTAGTATGCTGACACCTTAAGGCAGTGATATGCAATTAGCGGACCTCCAGCTGTTGCAAAACTACAAATCCCATGAGGCATACCAAGACCCTGACAGCCACGAGCATGACACCCAGAGGCAGTGGCATGATGGGACTTGTAGTTTTGCAACAGCTGGAGGTCCACTAATTGCATATCCCTGCCTTAAGGGTTCCCTTCACTGGAACTAAGGGGCCAAGCTCAACTCCTAAAAGGGGCCAAGCTCAACTCCTAAAAAGCAAGCCCACACCATAATCCAACCTCCACCAAGTGATTTGGACCAGTGCACAAAGCAAAGCAATTGCACCATGCGATCTCCCTGGCTCTGCATTTCAAGAACCTTTTTCCTGCATGAAACGCAGGCACGACAGCTTATTCAAATGAATGGGCTACCATGCCTGTGTAAATACAGCTCACAGAGTGGCAATAGTGTGAACCGGGTCTACCTTAGTGTTTGGACACACTCTTATAAGTCAAGGTAGCAGAATTGTTTTTCTGGGAAAATAAATCCATGTAGCTAGACAGGGGAAAGGGGGAATTTCACAGTCCCAGCAGGCAAAGCTGACAATTTTTCTTAGGATTCCAGAGAAGAAAAAGTACTTCACATGGAAAGCCAATTTAATTTCAGTTTGCTAACTTTATATCACCATAGAATGAAATCTGATTGGTTGTTATAGCTTACTTAAGAAGTCTTTTTGAATAATTCATGGTAACACTACTATTCCAACTTATTGCATTCTGTATACTATCATTTTAAATCTGTATGATTTTATATTCTAGCTTCTACAGTACACTTCCTCTTTGCTGTCCATAAGATGTATACAGTAAATGTGGTGCAAATATTTTGGTACCTGTGAATGAACTGTTCCCCGTGGAGATGTTGTTGTAAACCAATATGTAATAATGATTTCCCATTTACTAATCCATATGTCACGGTGAAGTTTAGTGTAAAATTCATTCTGCTGATAGCTGCTGATGATTACCTACCATGTGTACAATTCTGTTTATCAGACCCAGCCTGCCCAGGAAGATAAAATAAGCAGAAGTAGAAATGTAACATTCTTTTTATTGAGCACTGGATCTATTCTATCAGGAGCTATTTCAGCATGATTGTTATCTAGCATCTGATAAGAAAGCCGGCCAACTTGTGTCTGGATAATAAAGCATTTCAGCCACTAGATAAGAAGCTTTTCTGAAATGCCCACTTCTTAAAAATGGTACACAGTGACTTTATGAGCTGAAATTACATAGGATGTTACTAGCTTTAAAACATCTCGCTAACTGAAAGTGCTCGAAAGTAGGTGAAAAAAAGCGGCTTACTATGAAAACTGTACTAAGATTCTGTATAACCCTTTAATTCCAGAAAGTAATAGAAAGTAGTATATTTCTCTAATTCCCAGTAGATAATGTATAATGCCATAGGATTTTATTGGTGATTTACCTGAGAAAAATCTATAAAAGGCTATATAAGGGGAAGAAACTGGATTTTCTGCAAGATATCTGGGAAGACACATTTAAAGTGAAGCATAACTTTTTTCAATCATTTAAATTTTTATCAGTTATTTACAGTAGTAACATTGTATTTTGAGCATGTGAGCACACTGCTGCCATGAATATTCAATAAAGGGGACCTTTAGTAGTGTTTACATTTTTTTTAAATCAACAGCAAATAGTTTTTACCCAAGTGTAAGGACAACTGTATTTTGTCCTGAAAGGAATGCCTCCACCTCACTAAGTGCAGCCCACTTGGTCTGATACTTACTGCTTTCCACTATTTAGCTATTTTTGCTGTGTGGCCCTGCCTGGCACCACACAAAAGCATCCCTGTTTGGCCCTCTTCATTCTGCACATGCACACCATGGCACCATTTATCCCTATGGGGACAGCCATACTCTGCAGGACTGCTGGAAGCCACCATGAACTCTTCTCCCTATAGCATTGATGGTGAACCTTGGCACCCCAGATGTTTTGGAACTACATTTCCCATGATGCTCATGCACTCTGCAGTGTGGTTGAGCATCATGGGAAATGTAGTTCCACAAAATCTGGGGTGCCAAGGTTCGCCATCACATTTATTACTCATTGCTGGGTAGAATGTCATTGCTTGATCGGCTTCTTTCGATACCTCCCATGGTGTTATTGTAGTCTATCACTACTTGTGGCCTTATGATTTCTTTTCCACCTTTCGTGCCTACCATAACAATGGAGGTATTATGGACTGTAGTCAATAGGCACAGAACCAGTGACCAGGCCTGAAGCCTCGTACACACGCACAGTTTTCTCGGCCAGAAACAGCAAGAAAACTGCTGGCAGAGCTTTCTTGCTGAGTAAACCGCGCGTGTGTACGAGGCTTTGAGGTTTCTCGTCGAGAAAACTGCCCAGAATCCAGACGAGAAAAATAGAGAACCCGCTCTCTATTTTCTCGTCGTGATTCTCGGCAGTGCCATCGCAGTGTTATTATTTTGCCTTTCTGCCAGGCAACCATTTCCCTAGTCTTCAGCTTCTTTTTGCCAAACATTGGCGGCATGTCGAACAGGTTAGTCCTAACGGTTCCATAGGCATTTTGTTTTGCAGAAGAAACTCATAAAGTTCAGGAGACATGTAACAGTTGTTGATTATTGTGGAATAGCCCTAATTTGGCAATAGCTCAATGAGTGAAAGAATGGAAGATGTTGCCATTCCATAGTTGCTGTATTTTAGATTGAATTGTGTTCCTTTTCCAGTGTATATGACTGAAGTCCAAATGTAGCCAGTTGACAATTCGCATAGCATGTAGGATTTTATGCCAAATCGTTCTCTCTTTGATGCAATGTATTGTACCCAGCCTTCCCTTGTAGGCCATTAGACTTTCACCTATGCTGATATCTCTTCATGGCGCATAGCTTCATTGGAAATTCTTTAGAATCATTCAAGATACTTCCCAAATTTTCTTTAGTTTTGGTGCAGGATGAGTAGTTTCATCAAATTGTTTGTTGTTTTTGAAGTGTAAATATTTAATGATCAGGGAAAATCTGTACTCTGATATGACCGTGTTAAACAATGGAGTGGCAAGTAATTTATTAGTTGTCCAATACCACTTCTGCAGGAGTTTTCCCACCACTCTCTGAAGTATTATTAAGCCCTGTACACACGGCGGGGATTCTCGTCAGGAAAAAAACATTATTTTTCCTGACGAGATACCTGGAAAGATTTTCTTAGTAAAATGTTAAATATTACACCTTAAATACATGTTGCAAAAGGTGAATTTAGCCTTTAAAGTAGATGTAAACCTACTGAATCTTGGAGAATTTGTGGGTGGATTTGACTTTGACACTAACAGACACTGTCCCCAAAGCAGCTTGCTATGGGGGCACCCGAGCCAAGTCACAGCTCCCTGTGTCCATTCAGACAAGGAACCCTCGACTCGGCTCTGCCCCCTCTCTCCCCTGATTGGTTAGCTGACTTTGATTGAAAACAGCGCAGCCAATAACGCCACTGCTGTGTCTCAGCCAATCAGGAGGGAGAATCTCGGATGGCTGAGACACTCCTGGACATCGCTGGACAGAGAGGGACCTCAGGTGAGTGTTAGGTTGGCTGCTACACACAGAAGGCTTTTAATCTTAATGCATTAAACAGTTTAGATCAAAGCATATTCATGTGTTAGAATGGCTCAGTCAAAGTCCAAACCTAAATCCAATTGAGAACTTGTGGCAAAGGCTTGAAAACTGCTGTTTACAGACACTTTCCATCCAATCTTACAGAGCTTGAGCTATTTTACAACAAAGAATTGGCAAAAATGTCACTCTCTAGTAAGCAAAGCTGGTAGAGACATCCCCAAAAAGACATGCAGTTGTGCAATTGTGGTGAACGGTACTTCTACAAAGTATTAACTCAGGGGGGCTGAATACAAATGCAGGGCACACTTTTCAGATATTTATTTGTAAAAAAAAGACAATTTATAATTTTCCTTCTATTTCACAATTATGTGCCACTTTGTGTTGGTTTATCACATAAAATCCCATTTAAATACATTTGGTTGTAAAGCCCCATACACACTATCAGTTTTCCTGCAGGTTTTTCTCTTCAGGTTTACCATAACCATGTAGTGCAAGGGCCTGTCTGATTGCATACAAATTGAATTCGGACGCTAGCGGTGTGGTATTAACCCCCGCTAGCTGCCGATAAAGGGTTAATACCAGCCGCAATGCGCCTATGCAGAGGCGCATTGTGGGCGGTATTGCCGCGGTTTCCCATTGTTTTAAATGGGAAGGAGCGGTATACATACCGCTCCTCTCACCGCTCCAAAGATGCTGTTGACAGGAGATTTTGTTCTCTCCTGCCAGCGCATCGCCTCAATGTGAAAGCCCTCTGGCTTTCACATTGAGGTTGCTGGGCAGAAGTTTTTCAGGCGGTATAGCAGCGCTATTTTTAAATAGAAAGGGGTCTTAAGGTTTGACCTCATATTAGATGGTTTTGGTAAACCCGAAGAGAAAAACCTGCAGGAAAACTGATAGTGTGTATGGGGCTTAACATAACAAAATGTGGAAAATGTCAAGGGGTATAAATACTTTTTCAAGGCACTCTATAATTTTTTCCTGTAACTTGGCGTTCTTCTTAAGATATTAACTAACCACATTTATTCCTTGTCACCCACTGTTGTATCTGAAATGCTAGACAGTAAATATTTGTCTAATGGAAGGCAGTAATCTCATAAGATCTTTGGCAACAGTTGACAAATAAGACCTTGCGAAGTTGAGTGTGTCATTGTTTCTAGATTATTCATGTCTATTATAGTCTGCATTATTTTCTTGCAGGTGATTAGGCGATCATAGTTACACAGTACTTTAGAAAAGCAATAGTTAGTAATTATGTACAGCCTGTGATAACTCATTTGATTCTTTTTTTAGTATTCCTGACTTTTCTTATTATTTCTGCCTTCCCCATTTGTGTTTTTCAAGGAATGGCAAACCGTGGTTATCCCCAGCTCTTTTCTCTATTTCTGCTTCTTTTTCTATCTTTGCTCTGCAAATGAGCCTTGGCTACTTCATGTGATCTTATCTTCTACACTGTGCTTATCATACTTACCTAGCATTTCTCTTCTTCATATGCTGCATTGACGATATAACCTGTCAACATAACTGAAAGGATAGAGAGCATGATTGATGGTCATAATCTTCCTTGTCTACCACATCAGAGCCTTGGAGCCTGCACTACCCTAGTCTAGTCTTTTTTGGATGACAGGGATTTCCCAACTGTTGAGCATCAAGTAGAATGGCCACCACAGAACTCTGCTAATTTTCATATTAGTATAATGACAATGATTATAATTACTATTGTTTTTCCTTTATATAGTGAAAATGTATTGTGCAGTGTAGTGAGGACATGCAAGGCCTATAGCATGACACTGTGAGCTCAGTTTTGTTGCATGGTATTTTTCTGTGTAGAGAATAGAAAAACAATAATTATATGTATTTAAAAAAATCAAAAATGTACATAAAAAAATTTCCAGTAATAATCCCTAGCTATTCTTGCAGTGCTGATCCAAATACTTTGCTTTATATGTATGCACTCTTACATAGAGAACTTATTTTTGTAATTATGGTTTATTGACATTAGTGACTATCATATCAAGTAGGTTAAAAATAGTAATTGATAGTTGCCTCAAACCTTTTAATCAAGGTAGAAGTTCCTTTATGACATGTCTGTGAGATCCATTGCATTTTTTTCTTTAAATATCTGGGTGGTCTGCTGGCAGTGTTTCCGCCCCAGATCTGTTCAGCAGGCTGTGTGTGACAAGAGAGGGCTGGGTGCTCTGTGCCCAATGTTCCCTCTCTCCTTGCCACTGCTGTGTTGCTGGAGCAGCTTTCTATGAAGTCTCCTCTCTTCTTACTTCACCCCTTTCCTCCTAGCAGCAGGGTGGTGGACCAATCAAATTTAAAAGGAAAGGATCAAGAGACCTGTAGTTCTAAAAGGAGCACTGTACAGGACTGACTAATGGGGGCTTGGACTTCAAAACCCAGTGATTTCCTGCAAACTAGGGGTGGAGAGACTCTGAAGTTTAACAGGCAAATTACGATTGAGTGGGTATTTACCAAAGGGAAGCAAAGTAGCGCAGACCCGCCAGCACTCCATCAGGGGGACAGATAAAAGGGAGGCGAGTCTGTGTTCTCAGACCCTCTACTGTGCTCTGAGAACACAGGGAGCTGCGAGACTGAGCCACAGAGAGTTGCTGTCTTGGGACCAGAGGACTTGATCATTACGAATGAGACTTCTGGGACAACTGATCTCCATCAGCCATCCATTGCACCACCTTACAGAAGGGCCCCAAAGATAGCCAGCTAATACTGACAATTAGGACCCAGGTACTTTATAGCCAAACCTTTGTTAGGAACACTCGCCCACTATTTGGACTGCATGCATGGCATGTACACAAAGACATTTTTGGGGGGGATTAGTTCATGTCACTCATTTTACCTTTGTTCCATCATTTAAAATGTGTTTTAGAATTACTAGAGTTCAGTCAATTGCCATTTTATAGATCAGTGTTCACATTAGCTAGTACAGCACCTCTAAACATGTTTAATTGCCTGTCTACTGATTCATGCATTGTTTAATTGTCTTGCAATAATATATCCATTTATTCTACCATGCAGTTGCTCATATTTTATGTGTACTGTTATAAAGCAATGTACTGGAATAAAGCGGTAGCATACTAACATTTAAGTTACACAGGTGTGAGCTGCCTTTAACACATAACTAGGTGTTGCAGTTCAAGCAGTTTAAAGAGTTGTGGCAGAATAGAGAACCCATCATATCAAGCAGGTCTTGCAGGGGTAAACGCTACAGTTGCTTGAAACTGACGCGCCAATATACACCTCTCACATAGCCAGCAACATTGACCCACCACAGAGAAGCCAGCCAGTGATTTTATCAGTATGTACCATGCAATAGGAAGAAGATCTCATTGTGCAGTATTATAAACAAGGGTTTTAATAAACTTTGGCAACTACTCACACTTACAGATGATAAAACAGCATAACAGATAAATCATGCTCATTGCCTGGGCGATGTAGCTTCAATTAACGCATTTCATCCTATGGAATGCCATCTCTGGGGCAACTCCATGCTGATGGGGTGGTGCCTAGGGTTGGGACGCATTTCTGAGGGATTTTCTCCTTCTTAAGCCAAAGTTGAAGATAGAAGAAATCCCTCAGAAGCCTGTCCCAACCCTAGGCATTTCTGGTGGGCACACTTCAACTGACAAGCGACTTCCCTCTTCATGAAGCTTGGCAGCCTCAGCTCCTGCACAATATCCATACTGCTCCCTCCCTGCGAGGATTCCCTATCTCAGGTATCTGCAATGCTTGTGTGGTCCATTCTGCCCTAATGGTTATGTGCCTTGCCTCTTGACTGTATTTTTTGAGTGCATATTATTTCTTTTATAATAAGCACTCTGGCCCAGATTCTCAAAGGCGTTACGACGGCGCAACACCATTAGCGCCGTCGTAACACCTCATCTGGCCCCGGGTATCTATGCAACTGATTCTCAGAATCAGTTGCGCATAGGTACCCATTAGATCTGACAAGCGTAAGGCTGTTACGCTGTCAGATCTTAAAAGTGTTTTTTTTTCCCGCCGCTAGGTGTCGCATCGTCGCTTTTCCCCGTCGTCTATGCAAATGAGGTAAGTACGGCGATTCCCGAACATACGCGAGGTCGACGCAGCAAATTAACGTCGTTTGCGTAGCGTACCCGACGCGTAAGGTTGCCCCTGCTAATTAGCAGGCGCAACCAATGTTAACGATGGCCGTCGTTCCCGCGTCGAATTCAATAAAAATTACGTCGTTTGCGTAAGACGTCCGTGAATGGCGCTGGACGCCATTTACGTATACATCTAGGCAAATGACGTCGGGGCGACGTCATTTAGTGCAATGCACGTCGGGTAATTTACCCGACGGAGCATGCGCAGTACGCTCGGCGCGGGAGCGCGCCTAATTTAAATGGTGCCCGCCCCATTTGAATTGGGCGGGCTTGCGACGAGCAATCTAACGCTACACCGCCGCAAGTTTACAGGTAAGTGTTCTGAGAATCAGGATGTAAACCTGTAGACCTGCGGCGGTGTAACGTAGATCTCATATATTACGCTGCCCAGGAGCAGCGCGAATGTATGAGAATCTGGGCCTCTGTTTTTAAACATACTACACTATTAGCCTTTGCGCTGGTTTATTTCTGTTTATCTTAAGCCAGTGCTGGGAGCTGATTATGTGACCTGGACCAGAATGCCCTCAGCATAGGTAAGTATAGACATCGGGCCATATTCTTAAACAAGTTACATAGGCGTATCAGCAGATACGCCTACGTAAGTCCGTTTCCTATGTTTAAGTGTATTCTCAAACTGAGATACACTTAAACATGCCTAAGATACGACGGCTTGCGCCGTTGTATCTTAGGCTGCAATATTTACGCTGACCGCTAGGTGGCGGTCAGCGTAGAATATGCAAATGACTAGTCACGCCGATTCTCTAACGTACGCTTGCCCGCCGTAGTGTTTTAACGTCGTTTCCGTAAGCGATACGCGGCGTAAAGATAAAGATGCCCCCTAGGTGGCGTACTCAATGTTAAGTATGGGCGTCGATCCCGCGTCGAAATTTCAAAATTTAACGTCGTTTGCGTAAGTCGTCCGTGAATGGCGCTGGACGCCATTTACGTTACAGTCAAAACAAATGACGTCCGTGAGACGTCATTTAGCGCAATGCACGTCGGGTAATTTACCCGACGGAGCATGCGCATTACGATCGGCGCGGGAGCGCGCCTAATTTAAATGATCCACGCCCCCTGCCAGGATCATTTGAATTAGGATGGCTTGCGCGGGTGGACTTTACGCGACGCCGCCGCAAGTTTACAGGTAAGTGGTTTGTGAATCAGGCACTTGATTTATCAAAGACAAAAAGACTTTGCACTTTGGAAGTGCAGTTGCACTCTGCAAGGAAATTATCAGTTAGAGTGAGATGAAGCTCTACCAAATTCCATCATCCAATTAAGTGCAAACAAAATTGTTGTTTTTTTATTTACTTTCTTGCATGTGATTTGGTGTTCTTTGCAAAGTGAAGCTTCGCCATATGCTGGCTGTTTTTAGACTATTAAACTGTAGTATTCATGTACAGTTTATAATTGTACTTGTGCATGGTGGCAGTCCTATTTGATCTGACATGCTTAGCCTCTGCTTCCTGCAGTGTTATACAATTATTGATTTTCTGCTGTTTTTCCCAATGCAAAACTCTCCTTTGGTTTGAATCAACAAATAAAATAATAGCTTTTTTAATTTCATGTACTTTTTCACATAAATCACCAAAGCAGGAGATTGTTACAGTTTTCCTTATACACAGACTTGCACCAAAAAACTGACACCAGTTCCTAGGGAATACACCCACTGGATCACAGCTGGGGGTATAAAAGGGCCTGAAAGTGTAGGGATCAGCTGCCCTCCACTGTTAGCTTCTAATATCACAGTGTTATGTATAATTACATATTAGCAATATAAGTAAAGTGCAACGATAAATATCAAGTGAACAGAAACCATAGGCTATGTCACACAATGGCCATATAATAGGTCCCACAATGATCAATCTAAACAGTGTGAAACACTAATAAATATATGTACAGTGATTATGCAGCGAAAAAAATACGGATTCAAGTCACGGCAGTGTGCAGTACCACATTTGGCCAGAGGTGCGGGGAGTCGGAGCCAATCAAAGCCGATCGGAGCCGTTCGGAAATACTTGGAAATACTCAGAAACACTTGGAAATACTTTGTTCCCAAGCTATTCCGAGGGTTTCCGAGTTCAGCTGAGCTGTCCCCGATTATCTCTAAGGCCCCGTACACACGAGAGGATTGTCCGCTGGGAACGGTCCGTTCCCGCGGATAAATCCTCTGGCGGATTTTGATCTGATGGTTGTACTAACCATCAGATCGAAATCCGCGTGGAATCCATCCGCGGTGACGTGGCCGCGCCGTCGCCGCAATGATGACGCGGCGACGTGCGCGACGCTGGAAGGTAAAGACTTCCACGCATGCGTCGAATCATTACGACGCATGCGAGGGAGGGGATCGGACGGATTGATCCGGTGAGTCTGTTCAGACCACCGGATCAATCCGCTGGACAGGATTCCAGCGGATAGATTTCTTAGCATGCTAAGGAATTTTTATCCGCTGGAAATCCATCGGCCTGAAAAATATCCGCGGATAAATGTCCGTGGGGCCGTACACACCACAGGATCTATCCGCTGGAACTGATCTGCGGATAAATCCCAGCGGATAGATCCTCTCGTGTGTACGGGGCCTAAGGCTCTCCGGCACACATATAAAAAACGCAGGGTGATCAAATACCAAAAGAAAGCTCTATTTGTGGGGAAAAAAAAAATTTCAATTTTGTTTTGTAGCCACGTCACACGACCGCGCAATTGTCAGTTAAAGTGATGCAGTGCCGAATCGCAAAAAGTGCTCTGGTCCTTTGGCAGCCAAATCCTCTGGGGGCTGAAGTTGTTAAAGAGCTTTGAAAGCGCTGCCCGTTCATTCCAATGGGCAGGGGCAATTTGGGAGCATGTGATAAAACAAAAATGCCCTTTGAAACCAAATACACCTGAATTTACAGAATGACCGGAAGTGTTTACCAGACTTCTGTCAGGACTGGACATTGGTGAACATGTAGTCCACAGTCTGTAGCTAAGATTTTATCAAACATCTTAAAGGGACACTAAAGGCAGAATTTTTTTTTTTTTAAATAACAAACATGTTATACTTACCTCCGCTGTGCAGTTCGTTTTGCACAGAGTCACCCGGATCCGTGTCTTCTGGGGTCCCTCGGCGGCTGTCTCGGCTCCTCCTCGCAAAAGCTTTCCACGTTCATGCGAGCTCCCTCGCATGGTGGAAAGCTTTTGCGAGCGCACTCCAGTGATACATCAGTGGCCATAGCCGCCGACTGTATCACTCGGCCCCGCCCCCGGTGCGCCGCGTCATCCGCTGTGCCAATGGCTGCGCTGCTATCAATCCGCCCAGCCTAGCCAATCAATGGCCAGGCTGGGAACCGAACAAGATGAAAAGCACGCGCCCGGGACTTTCAAACGGTGAGGTAAGTAAAACGGGGGCTCGGGGGGCGGTGCTGTCAGATGTTTTTTTACCTTAATGCATAGGATGCAAAAAACTTTTACCTTTACAACCCCTTTAAGACCAGACTGTATTTTCCAGCAGTTGTATAACGTATTTTTATCTATATTCATAAATCAGATGTAGTCCAGTCACTCACAGAAGCAAAAATAATCTGTAGACCCTTCGACAACAATTTGTTAAACAAAGAAACACATCAATGTTTTTAGGTTGCTTCTGTGAACTGTGATGGTATCTCCACACAGGAAAGAATTCGTGAATTGAGCATAAGAAGCTCAACAGCATGTGTTTTAGCAAAAGAGTCAGCTAGAATATAAATTCCTGACATTAACACAATAGCTTCAGTACAGAAAACAGGGACACAATTTTGTGCAAGGAAATGCAAAAAAAAATCATCCATCGCTACATCTTGGGTTGATACAAAACAATTCTTTATTTGTGAAAACAAGGTTTAAGTCATGAACCAAATTAGAGTTTGACTTCTGCCATGCCTACATTTTTATAGATGTAAATTACAAAGTACAACTGTAATGCCGCATACAAACGACCATTTTTAATGTTTTAGAAAAAAAAACGTTTTTTTCGACGTGATTCTTGTCAAGCCTGCCTTGCATACACACAATCGTGCAAAAAAAATGCTCACGCAAATCGGGGTGATGTAAAACCCATACGACGGTACTATGAAGGGGAAGTTCCATTCGGATTGGCGCCACCCTCTGGGCTGCTTTTGCTGATTTCGTGTTAGTAAAAGTCTGGTGAGAGAGACGATACGCGCTTTTCAGTCTTCATGCTTTTCAGTCTGTTACAGCGTGATGAATGTGCTATCTCCATTACGAATGCTAGCTTTACCAGAACGAGCGTTCCCGTTGCATAACTTGCTCCTGAGCATGCATATTTTTTTCACGTTGTTAAAGCCTACACACGACCGTTTTTCATGACGTGAAAAACGACAACGGGAAAAATGACGCAAAAAAATTAACTGGTTTCTTGAACATGACAATGAGTTCATTGTACTCCAATGGCCTCTGCAGTCACTAGATCTCAATCCAATAGAGCACCTTTAGGATGTGGTGGAACGGGAGATTCGCATCATGGATGTGGAGTCGACAAATCTGCAGCAACTGCGTGATGCTATCATGTCAATTTGGACCAAAATCTCTGAGAAATGTTTCCAAAACCTTTTCAAATCTATGCCACAAATAATTAAGGCAGTTCGGAGGGCAAAAGGGGGTCCAACTTGGTATTAGCAAGGTGTACCTAATAAAGTGTCTGGTTAGTGGTCCAAGATGTTTGGAACAACCTACCTGCTGAGTTCCTTCAAAAACTGCAAGTGTTCCTAGAAGAACTGAACTGTTGCAGGGTACTGTATATAAAAGGTCAAAATGTTCTTATAATGTTTCTTATTTGCTTCTACACCATACATGTAAGCTGTGAAGTTAAATGGTTAATTTTCCATTACAATGTAATCTCTCTAAGTAACATCTGTTGTTAATTAACATTTAGCAAGGCAAGGGTTAAAGTTTTCTTTTCCTAAAGCACGTTTTTTTGAAGAATACAATTTTTATTGTTTTGGTGGTACACATTACATTGGGGTCAATTCACTAAAGGTTACCGCATGTGATAACACAGTCATGTGACTCATTTGCATAAATTATTGCATGTGGTAAAAAAAACGTGGTATTTAATGCAAAGCAGCACAACTTTCGAACATCGAAAACGTTCGGAAAGGAATACCCTTATTGAAATCTATAGGACCCGAACTGGAAAAATCAAAAGTGTCCATTTTGTCCATTTTAAAGACTTATATGCAAGTAATTGGGTGCACAATGGTTATGGGGTACTGCTCCGGGGGACGTGTATCAATGAAAGAAAAGTTGTAAAAAAAAATTTTTTACATGTGCAGTGATTTACAGATGCTTAAAGTGAAACCATTAAAATTAGAAATAAAAATGAAAAATTCCTTTAAATATAGTGCCTGGGGGGTCCCCTTAGTCTGCCTGTAATGTAGCACATCTGTACCGTGTATAGAGCCTGCTTCAGAAATAATGACATTTATAAAGCCACAAAAAAAAATTCACAATTTAGTGCACTCAGAAAATTTTCGAGATTTTTTGGATATATTTTGGTGTCTCTTCTGCAGACTTTGGATAGAAGTAACAGGTACAGGAAAATTGGGCTTTGGGTGTCAGACAAGACCCAAACTCATGTTAATTCTACTGTTAAGTCCAATTTACAAATTAAACAGAAGATAAAAAAAGATATGATATTTGTCCCCAGGGTTTTGCTGGTGTTATCACATGGGGTATTGCTCAGATGCAGCGTTCATGTCCCCTCCCCCCCCATAGCTGGTTGTTAAGGAGCGGGCCACCGTGTCCTAAACAAACAAAAAAAGTAAACGAAAAAAGACAGATCAACAAAGGTGAAGATATTGTAAAGGAAATTAATAAGAGAAAATCAAATCTCTTTAAAGGAGTTTTAAAGGAAAAAAATGTTTTGCCTAAAATTAATGTCTGCAAGGTAGACAGACAGAATAGTGTAATGATTCGGTTAAAAAACGAGTAAATACCTATTAAATTCCTTCATTTATATCACCTCCGGCCTTCTAGTTTCTGTTCTTTAATTCACTTCCTGGTTTGCATCGCTCGTTCATGTAAGAACTACATTTCCCAGTATGCATTGCGGCACGCCCAGCAATTCACACCTCCTTGAAGTCTCTAACACGTAGAGAGCGTCCTGCCACACAGATGTAGTTCCCAGGAGGGGGCAAGCATGTTACTGACCACCGCAGTAAAGCCTCCCTTCACGGTGGTGAGTAACAATCAGACAAGCAGTAAGTGAACAGAACAGAGAAGAAATAGAGCAACTTCTGAGCAAAAACGAACAATGAGGAAGTGAAAAGAGGAATGTCTGCAGGTAAAGGATGCTTATTATGAAAAAAAAAAATTCCTTTACAACCCCTTTAATGCATCCTATGCATCAAGGTGAAAAAACATCCGATGCTTACCGCCCCCCCGAGCCCCCGTTTACTTACCTGAGCCCTCGAAAGTCCAGCGTTGAGAATGCACTCCATTTTGGCCCGGTCTTCTCGGCTCTTCATTGGATAGATTGATAGCAGCCATTGGCTTGCGCTGCTCTCAATCAAATCCAATGACGCGGGGGGCAGGGCTGAGTCCGGCATTCGTGTCTATGGACGCAAATTCTGGACTCGGGAGCGTGCTCGCAAGGTAACCCCCTTGGGAAAGCACTTCCCAGGGGGGGTTAGCTGATTCGGGGAGGAGCCGAGACAGCCGCTAAGGGATCCCAGAAGACGTGGATCGGGGCCACTCTGTGCAAAACGAGCTGCACAGCGGATGTAAGTATGCTATTGTTATTATTTTTTTTTTTTAAACAAACCTATAGTAACACTTTAATCTTGCTATTCTTGGATCATAGCTAAAATATACAGCTCAATTTTTTAATGGTTTTTGAGTGAATGTGATATTACTGTGTTACACTTGTTAGATGAATAGATTAGGAAAAGGAAAGGATTGGAATTGGCTTGGTCAATAATTTTCAGGGGGAAATATAGCGGACTATATGGAGTACAGTGTTTGACACATGCTAAAATATACATGATTTTGATTTAATCTGGAAGGTTGTAACCATATACATATTCTTAGAATGATGTATTATATACTTTTTACAACCAAGGCTTTACAGATGGTATTCATCAATCATGTTAAAGACAGTCAGGCCAGAACAACCTCCCAATCTCTATCATATGGGTTAGACTGTGGGGGCCGCGTCTCTGTGAAAAACTCACGGCCTGCTTAAAACAGACACATAATTATACACATTTCTGCACTGACACACACGCAAATTCAAACACAAAGAACTTTCTTACAAGAGCATAACTCTACATTTTTATGTTATTACTAATTTATATCCTCTGTTTTATTATTGTTTCCTGTTATAATTTGCTATTTTAACTAAATACATTTTTATTTTTTAGAATGGAAGTACTTTCCATCTTTAAATGCTTCACCTTTGTAAAGGTATTTCTCAAACTTTATGAAGTACCAAGAATTAAATTTAACAGCTAGAGCTGAAGGTTGATCACATGACCAATGTCTCAGTACTGGCCATGTGGGCTCTGGTAAAGTGAAGGATCAGGCCTTCGTACACACGACCGAGTTTCTCGGCAAAAACCAGCAAGAAACTTGCTGGGATTTTTTTTTTGCCGAGGAAACCGGTCGTGTGTACATTTTTCGACGAGGAAACTGTCGAGGATCCCGTCGAGCCAAAAAGAGAGCATGTCTTCTTTTTCCTCGACGGGAATGGAGAAACTTGACTTGTCGAGTTCCTCGACAGCCTAACAAGGAACTTGACGAGGAAAACTACGTGTTTAGCCCGTCGAGTTCCTCGGTCCTGTGTACGAGGCTTCAGTGTTTTGGACAAAACTACTGGTTGGCTTACTTTACATACATTTTAGTGGCATTGGTCATGTGACCTGCCACCAGAGCTCTGTTTTCCGAAGGAAAAATAATATATCCTTTTCTTACCAGTTATAAGTTTAATGGAAAATTATTGTTAAGAGGGATAGGGAGATACCGCGAGACGATGCTTTGGCTTTTCCATCATTCTTATATATCTCCACATCACTGATACCTTATAGGCCTAAGCTCCTCTTCTTGCTGCCTGAAATGTGGACAACTAGATGCAGACTTGTTCCATGCCTTCTGGGTGTGTCCCAAGATTAAATGATTTTGGAACACAATTCACAATTGTGCATTATGTTACCACACACTTATGCCTCGTTTCCACTGAGCGGATCGGTTTGGGTTGGTTCGATACGGTACGCTATTTTGAGTGTTTCCATTATGAAAGCGGTCCATACAACTGAACCATACCACACCATTTTGGGTCCTGCTTCAGATGTGGGGCCATAGAAAATGGTACGGTTTGGTTAGGGCGGAGCTACAATACATTCCACTGATTGGCGGACATGCTAGGCATTTTTTCTAAACCCTGTATGGCCCCTGACGGTCCGACTTGCAGTGGAAACGCTCACCATTCTAACCCTTCCAACCGTTCAGCTCAGTGGAAATGAGGCATTAGTAAACTACTTACCTCTGTCCCCTGAATGAGCACTCTTTGGCCTAATCAACATCCCAACTCCTAATGGTAATATCCTTTATAGCACTAAAAATCATTCTGCATAAGTGAATGTACCAAGAACCCCTCACCATTTCTTTGATTATATACAAACTCTCTTATGTTTACAGCAAGGAAAAGGCGGAGGCCTCCCTATGTATGGAGTCACAGGTCCATAAATTCTGTCATATCTGGGAATCTTTCATTCAAACCTTGCCTACAGATACCCAACAAACGATGTTTTCAATATACCCAATGGTTTCAAACTAGACTGTTAACCAATGACCCTCTAATTGATATCCTACCCTCCACTTAAAATTAAAGTGGATGTAAACCCACTCTCATCCTTTCTAAACTACTGTTATAGTGGATATCTATAAGGATATACATGCCTCCTGCATGTATCCTTACCTGTCAAATGTCTCCCCTGGGTGGAGTCATGATGTCAGTAGACTCCCCGCCCACCTCTACACTCCTCTTGTCAGCATGCATTTTCTCCTGTGTATTTCTGACACTAAATTCTGCTATGATCACTAACATGACTGGAAATCCAGAAAAGTAACCACATGACTTAAAAAAAGGAGTGGGGGTGGGAGTTAAAACATAATGCCTGTCTCAGGCTTGTGCATGAGATATGTAAATCACCTGTCACTCACAGCAGGGGGAAAGAACAGACAGGGTTTTCTCCATTTGTCTGTTTTATCTCACTGAAAAAAGATAAGAGGATTGCTCAGAGCTGGATTAACTCTTTGTGGCAAGACTGGGCACAGATGATCTAAAATCCTATACTATACATTGTGCCAGCCAAAACAATAATAATTTTCGGGTTTACATCCACTTTCAAATATATTTTGATGCTTTAAAAGCTAAAGCCTCCCCCTCTATCCATCATCTGCTAGTTGTTAAACCAACGGCCATCCGTCTGTTTGTTTCTTAATGTCCATGCTTCGACCCAGCACTGATACCTGGTCCTCAATTATACTGGCAAACTGTATCCTGTGAATTTTGTATTGTTCTACTGGCCAAATGATAGGGAACTTTTAAAGCGGAGTTCCGGCCACAATTTCACTTTTTATATATAAATACCCCATGTAATACACAAGCTTAATGTATTCTAGTAAAGTTAGTCTGTAAACTAAGGTCCGTTTTGTTAGGTTGTTACAGCATTTAGACACTTTATAAAATAGAAATTGACTGGGGCCATCTTAAGTGTGGGCATCATGAAGCCAGACTGTATGACTTCCTGGATTTTAGCCTTGCAGATCTCGCACATGCTCAGTGCTGCACAAGCAGTGTAATAGGTTTCAGATCAGGTTTCAGCACCTGTACTGTCCAAGTCACATGATTCTTCGAGACTGGGGAGTGCACAGACTCCTGGAAAGTTACGCCCACTACATTCCCAGGAGTCTGTGAGGTGTAGGTTAGGAAGCTTAAGCACCTAGGTGCAGGAAGTGGGAAGATTAACTATTCTGCCTAGCAACAACACTTTGAAGGCATCTAAAAAAAAAAAAATTTGTTAAAGGACTAATGACATTTTTTTAAAACTACTGATGTAATGTTATATTTATGGGTGGAACTCCACTTTAACTAATGCCCTGTACACAAGATCGGAATTTCCGATGGCCTAAAATCCGATGGAATATTTTGTCGGAATTCCGTTCAAGCTGTCTTGCATACACACTGTCCGACCAAATTCTGACTGTCCAAAACGTGGTGACGTAAAACGAAGTTCAATGCTTCCGCGCATGCGTCGACTTGATTCTGAGCATGCGTGGGTTTTTTCCCTGTCAGAGTTGCACACAGACGATAGGAATTTCCTATCGTTTTTTTTTTCTATTGGAAAAAAATAAAACATGTTCTATTTCTAAACACCGACCGACGAAAAAAAGTCCGATGGGGCCCACACATCTGACTTTTTTCATCAGAAAATCCGATCGTTTGTTAATAGCATTAATATAGGTCCACTTTAATATATAAATACATTTTCATCCCCTAAATATATCAAATCACCTAACACCTGTGGAATAGCAGAACAGGCTAAGGCTTTTCCTTGATTTGAATTTGTTGCTGTCCACTTCATCATATTTTAATTATATTACATCTAGATTAGGATCGTTTGACTGAGCAGCCATTTTCATAAAGGTGCAGTAACTTTACTACTGTTTAATCCAAGTCTGTAGTAACAAGATAAGTTGACATGTCATGACATAAATCTGTCTTAGGTTATCTATGACAATAATCAGCTGCCAGCAAACCTTATTCTGAAAAATAATCATTTTACTTTTGCATGTGAGAAAACAGATAAAATAAAAATAAAATCCATTCAATCTGTTATTAACAGATAAACAAATACACAAACTGTACCTGAACTCAACATCCGAAACAACGCAAGCAGGACATTAGGCATTCTACAAGCATGCCTCACGCACAAGACATTTCCACTAATGTTACTTCTACTTAATTCTTTCATGCCAGTTGACAGAACTAAAAATGAATTGTTACAGATAAAATAATGATGATAGAAAATAATTACACGAACAAGATTGCTGGTTATTATATATGCTTAATGAGACTTTGCAATACACTGGCTGCATTCTACATTAATACAATTCTTATCCTCAGACAAGGCCATACAAATAATTACTACAAAGGTTTGCAGGTGCATTGAGCAGGCACAGAAATAGATACCCTAGTTTTAGGAAGAGTTGCGACATATTTGAATTCTATGTTTTTATGCTGTGAAATATATATATTTTTTTTCAATCTGTTGGAGATGGCTAGTTAGATGGGAGTTAGGGAGGCGTTGTATTAGGATGTCTGATTTTGACCTTGATTAAAACCGAAGGCACTTCACAAAGTTGGCATGGCTATTACCATTATAATCTGTGAGTGAATTGTATTATTTTGTGAAGTCTGTTGGCTGGCTTTCTTTGGAGAACTTAGATTACAATCATACAGAAGCCGTCACTGTGACCGTAATGAAGATCCAGTGATATACCGGGGACGATGTACTTTTAAATAGAGAATACTTGATTATTGTTCTCATGCATTGTACAGAAGGCTTTGTCTTGTGAATTCAATGCTATATAAAAAGTATATAAGTATGAACACTAACCTTCTGGGTGACATTTACTTGCTCATTGTCATATAAAAAACTATATCTATTAAAACATAAAGGAATACAAAAGCCTCCTGGAATTGCTTAATTTGTCTATATGTTTGTTCTTTACAAGATACAATCAGGTTTTAGTTTAATGATGAAAAAAAAAAATAGATTCAGGGCTTCATTAGGAATAAAAGGCAGACAGCTACCAATATTCAGAGCAGATGGTATCTTTCTAATTTCCTTACACACAAAATAATTGTGAAAAGGAATAGAACAGAATGTTTTGATATTTTGTATTTAGTCGTTGGAAAAATATTCTGTGTTCTTTAACCCAATGTCATGCAGAGAAGATGGTGCATCTTATGCAGTCCAATTAATGTAAATGAAAAACGTTCATTTTAAACTTTTCGGCCTGGATTCACAAAGCACTTGCGCCGACGTATCTCAAGATACGCCACGTATCTGTGCGCCGGACCCACAAAGTAAGATACGCCTTAAAACAGGCTTCATCCCGCCGACGTAACTTGCCTACGCCGCGTAGGGTGGGCGCACATTTATGCCGGACGCATGGTGGCGCTGCCATTGATTAGCCATTCAAATATGCAAATAAGGAAAATACGGCGATTCACGAACCTGCCCCCCCCCCAGACGCAGGCTACGAGAGGTGCGCATAAGTTGTACGTCCAGCATAAAGTTAAGCCCCATAAAGGAGGTGTAACTCAGCAGCATGTAAAGGTCTGCATCAGGGAACACAAGCCGGCCAAGCTGGCGTATTTTACGTTGGGCGTGTGTCTGGATGGGCGGAGGTTACGTTCATGGCGTACGCAGTGATCCGGCGTATCTTAGGCAGTTGTTCCGACGTGGTTGTGAGCATGCGCACGGGGATGCGTCCACGTCGCGACGCATGCACAGTTCGTTAAACGTACTTGTCTGGCTCTCAAACCATCATTTGCATGGGGTCACGCCTCATTTGCAAGGGTTTGCATGGGGCAAGCCCACTTCCACCTACGCCGGCCTGCGCCTCCGAAACCTACGCCACGCCGACGCAGCGTTGGGAGCACTGGCTTCCTGAATTCCATGCTTGCCTCTCTGCGCTGCGTCGGCTTAGCGTACATTGATTTGCGCTACGGCGGCGTAATGTGCGCTCGCTCTCTGTGAATCCGGGCCTTCATGCCTAAGCCTATTTCTGACATTTGTTGCTTACAAGTTAAAATTTGTATTTTTTTGCTAGCAAAACATTATATATATATATAATTAGCAGAGAATCTAGAGAATAAAATTGCGATCATTGCAATATTTTATGTTACACTGTATTTGCGCAGCAGTCTTTCAAACGCATTTTTTAGGAAAAACTACACTTTTATGAAAAAAAAAAACTAAACAGTAAAGTTAGCCCAATTTTTTGTATAATGTGAAAGAGGATGTTACGCCGAGTAAATAGATACCTAACATGTCATGCTTTGAAATTGCACACACTCGTGGAATGGCGACAAACTACGATACCTAAAAAATCTCCATAGGCGGTGCTTTAAAAAAAAAATAATGGTCACCAGGTTAGAGTTAAGCCTCATACACACGATCGGTCTTCCATCTGACTTTTCCGTGAATTTTTGTTCGAAGGGCGTTGGCCGTGAACTTGTTCTGCATACACAAGGCAGAACTTTTTCAGCCAACTTTCACCAGATCACGTGGTTTTTCAGCTCTTTACCCCGTCACCCTGTGAGCAACTTCTGCTATTGTTGTGTGATCCTTAGCATTGGCTCTGAGCATGCGTGTTTGTACTTTGGACTTTTTTCCAATGGACTTGTGCACACACGATCGGATTATGCTCCATCAGACATTTGTTGCCGGAAAGTTTGCCTGTTTAGACAGCGAACAATGCACAGCACACAACAGCATACAGTGGGATAGACAGCTGACGCGTTTCGCATTAACAACTAATGCTTAGTCATAGCTATGACTAAGCATTAGTTGTTAATGCGAAACGCGTCAGATGTCTATCCCACTGTATGCTGTTGTGTGCTGTGCATTTTTTCCTTTTTACAATAAAGAGCACGTCTTTTTTCAACAAGACTTTTTGGAGTGCGGCTGTCCATCCATTCTCCCACCTGCTTAATTCTATGCATTGCCAGCCCCCGTGTGATTCCTGAGTGGACATTGATTATCTGCCTGTGCTCACCTGGAGCGGCGGTCTCCCTACCTATCATTCAGAGCAAGCCTTGTATTCATTGATAAAATAAATACATGAATTCCTGTGGATGGCTAAGCAGCACCCAGTCCAAGAAAAAATTGTTCTTGGAACCGGACATGAAGTCTCTGTACTGGAACAAAGCACTGTATACTGCATGTGCCTGATGCTATATACAGTTTGTACAGCTCTGACAGCAGCCACATATATTAGTAAAGGAAATAGTTTGTTTAGGTCAGTTTGGCCCAAATTATGTATTTCAAAAAGAACTCCAAAATGTTAAAAGTCAGCAACTACCAATACTGTAGCTGCTGACTTTTAAAAAACAGGGGATCATGCACTGTCAATGCCAGGTCTGGTTCTTCAACAATCTTTGGACCCCTGGTTATGCCATCTTGAGTGTGGGAAGCCGGCTGTGACTTCCTACTGGCTCACAGCTGACTCCCCCCCCCCCCTGCGCATGCACACATTGTGCCACTCTTTCTTAATTATTATTGTTATACAGGATTTATATAGCACCAATAGTTTGCATAGTGCTTTACAAAGTTAGGGCAGACAGTACAGTTACAATACAAGTATTGTGGCATGTGCCAGAAGGTTGCAGGCAGGGTGGTGGGGGTCAGAAGTGAAAGCAGATACTTGTCAAAATTCGTACCTTCTTCCTAAAAAAATGGCCAAATATGGTGGAGGAAGGGGGGGTGTACATGCAAACACATGGCTACATAATTCTGCTGGAAATTTCAAAACGGAGCATGCGCAGAACGTTCAGCGCGGGAACGCGCCTAATTTAAAGGACACACGCCCCATTTGAATTAGGCGGGCTCGCGCCGGACGGATTTATGTTACGCCGCCGCAAGTTTACAGGCAAGTGCTTTGTGAATCAAGCACTTGTGCTTAAAACTTGCGGCGGTGTAACGTAAATGTGATACGTTACGCCGCCGTAGATGTACCTGAATCTGGCCCAACGTGTTCAGGATTTGGGGGATTTTGCCATATGTTTTACAATGTACATCACTGTTTACAATTTTTTTAACTTTATTTAAGTGTCACAGAATGACAATTAATTCATTCCTATGCATCACAACTCAGCTGTGCATAGAGATGAAGGGAGAAATTAAGATGTTCACTTTCAATACAATTTGAGGATTATCTAGTTACATAATTAACAATCAGACAATGAAATGTCAGTAGTGAACATGATAGGGCCATGTCCATGTGCATGGAAATAACAGGCTTACAAGAAGTAATGTGCTCAGGATGCACTGTTTAGAGACGCTAAGGATCTTGGTTGCAAGGTGTTAACAGAACTTGTATCATTCAGAATAAAGGAGGGAGATTATGTTGCTCTAGTTAGGTGGAATCAAACACTTTTGCATCTTAAGGGATGTTTGACTTCTGGTTAGATGCCAGCAGCAGTGTGATTTAAAAAAAAAAAAAAAAGGAAAACATCTATGCAACATGGAAAAGTGGCTTGTATTTGTACTTACTGGACCCAGTCATATTAAAAGGTCTGCATTAATGGAATATTCATTTTATTGGAGTACCTCTTTAGGAGAAACATTTTTAAGCATGCAATTTCATAAGAATAAAAATAAATCACATCAAAACAACACCAAATTGGGGTCAAAATGATCAAGGTTCTTAAAAATGATTATTTTATGCTCTGCATTTCGCATGTCATCTGTTTAATCATGTGGGATGATATTAGGAAAATTTATTCTTACCTGAAATTTTCTTTTCCTGTAGTCCGTAGGCGGCACACAACGGGTTAAGCTTTCTCCTAACCCCAAAAGGAAGAAAGAGTTAAACTAGCAGTGAGACAAGTTAGAATAATTGATTGTCCATAGTGGGACCACCTGTCCCTGCCCTATAAACTGCCCCCAATAACACCAACACACGTATTTTATGCAGCAATAGAGTAAATTTAATGGGAGGGAGAGCTGTGCCGCCTACGGACTACAGGAAAAGAAAATTTCAGGTAAGAATAAATTTTCCTATTCCTGGTCGTCCTACGGCGGCACACAATGGGATTTGCAAAGCAATGAAAACAAAAGGGGGGGATCAATGGTTTAAAGCCACCTGAAGCACTCTTGAGCCAAAGGCCGATCCCTCGGACGATACTACATCTATTCTGTAGTGCTTTATGAAGGTGTTCGGTGAAGCCCACGTCGCCGCCTTACAGATCTGGTCCATTGGAATATGATACCTCTCTGCCCAGGACGCAGCTGTAGATCTTGTAGAGTGAGCCTTAAGGAGAAGAGGGGAATCTTCGCCTTCCAAAAGGTAACAGTGTTTGATAGTGTCTCTTATCCACCGTGCCAGTGAAGATTTACTTGCTTTTTTCCCCTTGTTTGGGCCTTGGAACTGTAGAAACAGGGCCTCAGACTGTCTGAACATCGAGGTTCTCTGCAAGTAAGCGGAGATGATCCTCTTTACATCCAAAAGGTGTAGGTTATCTTCAGATCTATCTTTGAATACAGGCAACACAATTTCCTGATTGATGTTTGAGGAGGTGGAAATTTTGGGGAGAAAACCCGGCATAGTTCTAAGGACTACTGCGTCCGAAAGTAATCTGAGATACGGCTCCTTGGATGACAGGGCCTGCAGTTCACTTATTCTTCTGGCGGACGTAATTGCTACCAGAAAAGTGCACTTGAATGTGAGGAACCTTAAAGATGAACTCTCCAGAGGCTCGAAGGGAGGTAATGTTAACCGTTTTAGAACTAAGGGCAAGCTCCAAGCTGGCAATGGTTTTTGGAAGACTGGTCTTATTTTATTAATTGCCTTGAAAAACCTGCTGACGAGAGGAGTTTTTGAAAATATTCCGTTCAGGCAGGAGTTAATAGCAGTCAGCTGGACCCTTAGGGTGTTTGGCTTTAGGCCCTTTTGGAAGCCCTCTTGTAGGAATTGTAAGAGAGATGCTACCTGTTCAGGAGAGGATGAAGTCCTGGCGCACCAAGCGGAGTAGAGGGACCATATCCTGCCATAGACTTTCAAGGTAGCAGGCTTCCTTGAAGCCATGAGGGTAGCTATAACCTCCTGCGACAGGCCTTGAGCTGTCAAGGATCTGAGTTCAAATTCCAAGCCGCAAGCTGGAGTTTCCCGAGGTCCGGATGTAGCATCCCTGATTGGAGAAGAAGGTCCTTCTGGATGGGTAGTTTCCAGACCTGGTTCCTTGCCATATTCAAGGCTAGCGGAAACCATGCCCTCCTGGGCCAGAATGGTAGGATTACTACTGCTCTCACCTTCTCGTCCCGAATCTTCTGCAGTACCTTCGGGATCAGCGGAGTCGGGGGAAAGACATAGACAAAAAGTTTCCTCCAGCTCATCGAGAGAGCATCTATTGCTAGCGGACCCCCCATACTGGAAAGGGAGCAGAACCGGGGGAGTTTTTTGTTCTGGGAGTTCGCCATAGCATCCATTTCGGGTAAACCCCACTTGGAGGTGATCTTCCTGAAAACCTGAGGGTTTAGTTCCCACTCCCCTGGCAGGATCGAGTTTCTGCTGAGCCAGTCCGCTCTCACATTGTCTACACCCCTGATGTGGGTGGCCGTCAGGGAAAACAGGTTCTCCTCCGCCCAGAGCATGATGTGAGCACACTCCTTCTGCATGGGGGGGCTCCGTGTTCCTCCCTGTTTGTTCAGGTAAAAGACTGACGCCAAATTGTCTGACTGTACTTGAACCGACTTGTGGAGAAGTTCGGACTTGAAATGAATGAGTGCCTTCCTGATCGCAGTAAGCTCTTTTAAGTTCGAAGACATCTGAAGCTCCCTCCGAGACCAGGCCTCTTGTACCCAGTGGTCCCCTACATGGGCACCCCAGGCTGAGCCTGAAGCATCCGAGGTGAGGACTGTTTGAATCGGAGTCCTGAGGAGTCTGCCTCCCCGGAAGCGTTGAGGGTGTATCCACCAGACGAGGTCCTTCTTCACTGTGGGAGAAATGATGATAGTCCTGTCCAAAGAGTCTTGGCTCCTGTCCCATTGGGACAGGATGCAGTTCTGAAGCATCCTGAAGTGGGCCTTGGCCCATGGAACAGCTTCCAGGGACGAAGTCATCATACCTAGGACTTTCATTGCCTTCCTCACCGAGCAGTGATTGGATTGCAGGAGATCCCGCACTGCCTGTTGGGCATTGGAAGCCCTCTGAGGAGAAAGGAACAGCTTCATCTGAAGGGTGTCTATTGTGAACCCAAGGTAGGAAATGACTGGAGTAGGGATCAGAGAGGATTTCTTTGCGTTCACGATGAACCCGTGAGAGTCCAGCATTCGGAGGGTCTCGAGAAGATGCTGTCTTAACACAACTTTCGAGGGAGCCCTGACTAGCCAATCGTCCAGATAGGGTGTCACATATATCCCCTGTAGGCGAAGGGCTGCTGTCAGGACCACCACGACTTTTGTGAAGACTCGAGGTGCTGAGGTGATGCCAAATGGTAGGCAAGTAAACTGATAATGGAGAATCTGATGGTTGTAAATCAGAGCTAACCGTAGATACTTCCTGTGAGATCTTAGGATAGGGATGTGCAAGTATGCGTCCTGGAGGTCGACTGACGCTAGGAAGTCTCCCTCTTCTATGTTTGCAATGGCAGACCGAATCGACTCCATCCTGAATTTGCGTTTCACAAAAAACTGGTTTAGGAAAGAGAGGTCTATTACTAGCCTCCACCCCCCGGAGGCCTTGGGAACTGCAAAAATTGGGGAGTAGAGGCCCTGGAATTTCTCCCGATCTGGAACTTCTTCTAGAGCATGCTTTTTTATAAAATCCTCCACTAACTCTAGAACTACTGGGTTGGAGGGTTTGTTGAGCGTGAACCTCTGTGGAGGAAAAGAACTCAGCTCTAGGGAGTACCCTCTGGAGACGATGTCTGTTACCCAGGAGTCCGATGATGTCCTTTGCCAGACCTGGGAAAAAAACCTCAGCCTGCCTCCCACAGGAGGAGAGGCGTTGGTGGCGTCAGGCTTCTTTGGGCTTGTTGAAGGGCTGTTTTTTGGCCGCGGTTGCATCCTGCTTTTTCTTATAGAATGGTCTCCTGCCCCGAAAGGAAAAATTCTTCTTTGGGGAGTATCTGGGTCTTCCATAAAAAGGTCTATTAGGCCTCCTCCTCTCTACTGGAAAAGATGCGTCCTTCTCCTCATTGTAAGATTTAAGGATGTCTTTCAAATGAGGGCCAAACATGGATGAAGGGTGAAAAGGCATATTAACAAAACTGAACTTAGAGGATAAATCACCCGTCCATTGCTTTATCCAAAGCGCCCTTCTAGTCGCATTAGATAAAGCGAGGGATCTGGATGAAAACTTTAGAACATCTACCGGGGCATCACATAAAAATTCCGCGGCAGATTTCATCATATGAACATCTTTTAGCAAAGATTCTCTAGACACCCCCTCTTCTATGTCTAAGGATAATTGACTCAGCCAGACCCTTAGTGCTCTAGCTACTGGAATTGAGGAGGCTGCGATTTTTGAGGTGGAGGCTGCAGCCAGATAATTCTTTTTGGCTAAGCTATCCGCCTTGCGTTCTAAAGGGTCGGACAATTTGGAGGATTCGTCAGAGGGAAACAGCGACTTTTTTACCATCCGGGCAGCCGCCAAATCCAGCTTGGGTGGATTTTCCCATTCAGACGAAACCTTAGAATCCAACCTATAAGAGGTTTTAAAGCGGGCTCCTGCATCAGTTTTTCTGTCAGGGTTGGGCCAGTCCTTCTTGAACCAGTCAGCAAGAATGGGGTGAAACGGAAACTTCATATCTGGGACTTGCGGAAAGTAATATAATTGGTCTTTCTTCGGCCTGGCCGATACGTCCTTGGATGACTCTATAGTGTCCTTGACCGCCGACAGTAGCTTGGGAACTTTGTCTTTGGGTAATAAATACAAATCGTCATCTAGGTCCTCAAATAGTATCTCCGGATCCGAAGAGGAAGCACTACATTCCCCAGAGGAGAAAGTTGCAGTGGGGGAAATACCCCTGGAACTTCTCTTTCTTTTCCTGGGCACCAAAGAGTCCTTAATTTCTTTAAAGGTATTGGACATTTCCCCTTTAAACCACGATAGAAATGAGTTGGTATTGTCGGACGGGTTTAAACATGATGCACAGGTGTCACTTGTATAAGACTCCGGCATGGGCTGCTCACATTTGTTACAAAAGGTGTGTTTGGACTTTCTCTTGGCTTTACCAGAGGACGCCATCTGGGAAAAAACAAGAGATAGAGAAGACCCTCTTTAGAGCTGCCAAAGCCTCCACACTGGTGTCTCAAAAGAAATCCCAAGACATGCTCTTACCTCTGACCGGCCAAGGGATCTGCTGCCTAAGGCTGAGTGTAGCCATAGCAGATCCCCGCCGGTCAGAAATAGTGTGGACACTCAGACCGGAAGTGACGCGGCCGCGGTATGTGGGAAACCCCCCAGGGATGAGACCCTTCTGTTAACCATACCATCGTTAAACTATCAGTGAGACCGAAAAAGTATGTCCCCGAGTGGGTGTAGAGAGGTAAATGGTCGCCACAGGCGCTTACCTTACCGTCCCTCTGGTCTCTGGACGCGATCTCCGGAACTCCCGGAAGTGCGTCATCAATGCGCGCGGTCCACTGCGACGTTTCCGGCCTGTGGAGCGCAAACAAGCCTCTGGTATCCATGTAGCCGTATGGACGGGGAGAGTATGGCGGCCTCTCGGGAAATACTTCCTGCTGCCGGACCAGAGGATGATAGGGCACAGGCTGAGGGACCGGAGATAGCACCCGGTATACAGCCTCCCCTTCGCTCAAGAACCCGGAAGCACCGGGGGTGAGCACTTGCCTCACGTCTTCTTCTTCTCCTTCCAGGTATGAAGAAAGAAAAAAATACGTGTGTTGGTGTTATTGGGGGCAGTTTATAGGGCAGGGACAGGTGGTCCCACTATGGACAATCAATTATTCTAACTTGTCTCACTGCTAGTTTAACTCTTTCTTCCTTTTGGGGTTAGGAGAAAGCTTAACCCGTTGTGTGCCGCCGTAGGACGACCAGGAAAAGCATTTAAAATGAAATTGCAAGATCACATAAAGCTGAAAATTGGATGCTTCCATTGCTCTTTTAGCATCATTAGTAAACACAAGGTAAAATAATGCTTGGTTGACCATTACAGGGTCTGTGTCCCTTTGTATCTAGGTGCTGCTAAGCGTAATTTTTTTCTAAGTGCATTAATTAGTGGGACGGAGGTGAGTTTTGATTAGAAACTGAAGAATGAAGGAACTAAGGATTAATGAGAGGTTTCAAAGTCTGCAGTAATGTAATGACTTGGAGTACAGTCAATTAAATCCACTAGATCTAAGCTGATATTTTTCTTTTTATTCAGAAAATCAGTATGTCAGCATTCCAGCAATCTGCTGTCAGCATAATTAGACAGAAACACCAATCTGCAGCACTTGCTTCAGTAAAAGTATACAGTATATGCACATATGAGAATTATATAAGACCATAAAGCAGTGATAGATGGAATGTAATTTGAGTGCAGTGTTACAGTTCATTTCTTCTGACTTTTACATTTTCTCATGTTTGTCCTTCCTTGTTTTTGTTATTAACCACTTAAGGACCGGACCAATATGCTGCTAAATGACCCAAGGGGTTTTTACAATTCGGCACTGCGTCGCTTTAACAGACAATTGCGCGCTCGTGCAACGTGGCTCCCAAACAAAATTTGCGTCCTTTTCTTCCCACAAATAGAGCTTTCTTTTGGTGGTATTTGATCGCCTCTGCGATTTTTATTTTTTGCGCTATATACAAAAAAAGAGCGACATTTTTGAAAAAAAATCAATATTTTTTACTTTTTGTTATAAGAAAAATCAAATAAACTAAATTTTAGTCAAACATTTAGGCCAAAATTTATTCAGCCACATGTCTTTAGTAATAAAAAATCGCAATAAAAAATAAAATAGCTACCTAGCGGGAACAGCGACTCAGAAAAATGATCGCTTAGTGACACTGGCAATAGGGAGTGAAAGGGTTAACTAGGGCGGTGATCAAGGGGTTAAAACTTTATTAGGGGGGGTACGGGGGCTACCCTGGACCTAACACTAACTGCCTGTCACACTGACACTAAATGCGGTGATCAGTACATATATGATCACTGCATTCAGTGACACTGTGACAGGGGGGTGGGGGGGGGGGTGATCGCAAGGGGTTAAATGTGCCTGTGTGTCCTGGTGTCAGTGTAGTATTGTGCAGACTCACTGTGTGATGTGATCTCTCCTCAGCGGCGGTTGAAAATACCGCCGAGAGGAGAGATCACATCACTTCCCTCTTCCTGTGTTTACACAGGAGGAGGAAGTGACACGCAGGGGGAGCGCGCGGATTGGCTGAGAGCGATCCGGAGGGGGCAGACAAAAACGAACAGCCGCCCTCTCATCCCGGATCGCTCGGACAGCCACGGGAACCGCCGCATGTACCGGGGGGGTACCGATCGGACCCCCGACCCACGTCTAGGCAGGCACGTACAGGTACGTTGATGTGCCTGTCCGTGCCATTCTGCCGACGTAAATGTACATGCGGCGGTCCGCAAGTGGTTAATTCAAAGTAGAGGTTTATAGACTAGCCACTAGAGGCAGCATAGATTAGCTACTACAATGGCTCTGCCTTATCGCTTGAAGGGTATTTCCACTTTTGTAGTCATGTTTACTGTATGTGTTTGTAAAGAAGAAAAAAGTATATATGTGTAAGCATATATTACTGCGCTGATCCTATAAATAAGAATATAAATATAATACCAGTGAATTAAGTGTTTTACCTTTATCAACCCATATGCATACCCGATTTATATAAATTAAGTAAATAAATGAAATAAATCAGATATCAATAAACAATAATCAATATGCACTAAACCAATCAATGTGCAATATTCAATAAACACCAAATGAAAATGCTCCAACCCAATAGTTCAAAAATAACGTATAAATAATGTGCAACTAAAAGTCCATTTCTCCTTCAAAGTGCAGCTATCATAGATTTCATCAAATATTAGTGACTTTTTCACCCGTCGTGTCTCCACCACCTCTTAACAAAAAAATGCGCTCACCAGACCACACTTTAATTAAAGCCTGTAACGGGATCAGCCTGCCCTTCACCAGCTCTGAGAAGTTTTCTCCTTAATCCGCAGCTCTTTCCCCAATGAGGTGAATAGCTTTCAAAAGTAAAAAAGCTCGATATGGTGTAGTATGTTAAAACTATAAAATGTATTCGCTCAATAGCATAAAAAGGTTTGCACTCACATGTTCTAGTGCCTATGACCGGCACTAGTCTATCCAGCATTACCGCTCTCCTTGCTACTCCGTCGGCGCTCCACGCCTCGGTGTCAGAGCAGTTCAGTATGCGGAGGTGTTCGTGTGACATAGTTCCGCTTACCCAGGAGCCTCTACGCGTTTCGCAAGACAAAGTTGCATCATCAGGAAGCAACTTTGCAACTGTATATGTTTGTCTGTATATGTTTGTTAAGTGTTCTCATTTGCAAAAAATATCTAAACATTATTTAAAATGACCTTTCTAGCTGTTTCTTGGTTGTATAGACAGGATAAACATTTTTCAGAATAGTTTGGAATGTACAACTAAGGGACAGATGTAGAGACAATTTATTAAATCCATTAGCATATAGTTTGCCATCCACATCCTAAGATCCTTATCCTTTATGTGCCCATCTAACTTACAACTGATAATAAGATCTGCCAGCATGGTAGTGGCAGGGTAATTATATTAAACATTATTATTATTATAATATTATTATTATATTTTCCCAGAAGATCCACATTGGTGAACATTTAACCGCTTGCCGACCAGCCGCCGCAGTTTTACGGCGGCAGGTCGGCTTGGCTGCACGAGATCACGTAATATTACGTCATCTCGCGAATCAGCCAATAGGCTCGCCCCTGGTCCCGACGCGTGTGCCCGGCAGATGCAATCACCGCCGGGCACCCACGATCGCTCGTTACAGAGCGAGAACCGGGAGCTGTGTGTGTAAACATACAGCTCCCGATCCTGTCAGGGGGAGAAATGCCTGATCGTCTGTTCATACAATGTATGAACAGCTATCAGTCATTTCCCCAAGTCAGTCCACCCCCCCTTCAGTTAGAACACACCCAGGGAACATACTTAACCCCTTCCTCGCCCCCTAGTGTTAACCCCTTCCCTGCCCGTGGGATAGTAATCAATGCATTTGTATAGCACTGATCGCTATAAAAATGCCAATGGTCCCAAAAATGTGTCAAAAGTGTCCAAAGTGTCCGCCATAATGTCGCAGTACTGATAAAAATCGCTGATCGCCGCCATTACTAGTAAAAAAAAATATTAATAAAAATGCCATAAAACTATCCCCTATTTTGTAATCGCTATAACTTTTGCGCAAACCAATCAATAAACGCTTATTGCGATTTTTTTTTACGAAAAATATGTAGAAGAATACGTATCGGCCTAAACTGAGGAAAAAAATGTTTTTTATATGTTTTTGAGGGATATTTATTATAGCAAAAAGTAAAAAATATTCACTTTTTTCAAAATTGTCGCTCTATTTTTTATTATAGCGCAAAAACTAAAAACCGCAGAGGTGATCAAATACCACCAAAAGAAAGCTCTATTTGTGGGAAAAAGAAAACGCTGATTTTGTTTGGGAGCCACGTCGCACGACCGCGCAATTGTCAGTTAAAGCGACACAGTGCCGAATCGCAAAAAGTGGCCCGGTCATTGACCAGCAATATGGTCCGGGGCTGAAGTGGTTAAAGTGGATGTAAACCCGATTCATGAAACTTGAGCTGGGCACATATCTGCAGCATTTTGTTATCTCTCTTCAATGAGTTAAAGTGGATGTAAACCCTATATATTTTTTTCTTGCTGTCACTTGCCCCAAAGAGTTAATTCAGCTCTGAGCAATCCTCTTTTATTTTTTCAGTGAAATAAACGGACAAACAGGAGAAAACTTTTGTCTGTTCCTCCCCCTTGCTGTAAATGACAGGTTATTTACATATCTCATGCACTAGCCTGGAGACAGGCATTATTTTTTAATTCCCACCCCCACTCCTTTTCTGAAGTCATGTGGTTACTTTTCTGGATTTTGACTGGATGTTAGTGATCATAGCAGAATTCAGTGTAAGGAATACACAGGGAAAAATTGCATGTTGACAAGGGGAGTGTAAAGGTGGGCGGGGAGTCTACTGACATCACTATTCCACCCACCAAGCTCCAGACAACAGACCCACCCACAGAATCTGCAGTTTTTCAGTTCTTATAACAGACAGAGGTGAGACATTTGACAGGTAAGGATACATGCAGGAGGCGTGTATATCCTAATAGATCATCACTAAGGCAGTAGTTTAGAAAGGATGAAAATGGGTTTACATCCACTTTAAGTCCCATAGCTCTCTCCTGAACTGTTCCTCTGTTATAACTCCTGACAAATTCTCAGACTTTTTAGACAAATGCAGCCTGAATATTCTGTCCGGGGAGGTTGCTAAAATAGATTAGCAGAGAGCAGGTCCTATTACAAAACACCTCTGAGAGTCTCTGCCTATGATGAGAGGGGGTGTGTGCCTTTCCTCCAATCAGCAATGTTAGCTGTCTTGGCTGTATGCCCAGACATCACACTCTGTGTTAACCAGGGAGAGAAAATCTCCTAACACGATCTCAACTTTCTAAACAGTATATAAATGTGATGACAGCTAGTGTTGCTCACGAATATTCGTATTGCGAATATTCGGCTCGAATATGGCATATTCGAGTATTCGTGATATATTTCGAATTTCGCGGTGAATATTCGCAATTCCGAATATTCGCATTTTTTCAATTTGATTTTTAAAACAGATCACATCCTATCGACATCTAAAAGCATTGCTGGTATGATTAGAGACCCTGGGCCGAGTAGCTAAGCTGAGGCGATCCTTTTATGTTGCCGAATTAAAAAAAATTGCGAATTTTCGCTAATGCGAATGCGAAAATGATTGCGAATTTTCGATAACTGTGGTAGGAGAACTCTGATTGTCTCTGATGCAAAAGGGGGGGGCTTTGTGTATGTTTCTGTTATGAATATTTGTATGTTTGATATTATTTTTTTTTGTAAGAAGGAAAAAATTGCGCATACCTTAAAAAAAGGGGAGAATACAGCAGCAACTCAAAAATGTTATACAACATAAATTAATACAAGACAGAAAATGGAGTCGCTCTACAAGAATAAAAAATATGTCTAGTGACAAGACATGTGGGCAAATTATAAAATAAGCAAGCGCAAATAACTTGTGAAATACACAGTGAAACAAATATATAAAGAAATATAGTCCCAATAATAGAAAAATAATCTTTCATAAAAATGTCTTTGATATGTGAAGTGAAAAAAAGTCCAAAGCATGCAGCATGAACGTGTTCAATCTTCAAGGTGTTTGATTGACAAACGGCTGTGACAGATGGATAGAGTAAAGAATCACCACCAATGCAAAACACTTTTTATTTTCTATTGTAAAATATCAAGAATATTCTGAGCCAATCAGAGTGCTCCTTCTGCATTTGCCGAATATTCGCAATTATTTTGTATTGTAAAATATCAAGAATATTCTGAGCTAATCAGAGTGCTCCTTCCGCATTTGCCGAATATTCGCAATTATTTTGTATTGTAAAATATCACGAATATTCTGAGCCAATCAGAGTGCTCCTTCCGCCTTTTCCCGAATATTCGCAATTATTTTGTATTGTAAAATATCAAGAATATTCTGAGCCAATCAGAGTGCTCCTTCCGCATTTGCCGAATATTCGCAATTATTTTGTATTGTAAAATATCAAGAATATTCTGAGCCAATCAGAGTGCTCCTTCCGCATTTGCCGAATATTCGCAATTATTTTGTATTGTAAAATATCACGAATATTCTGAGCCAATCAGAGTGCTCCTACAGCATTTGTCGAAATTGCGCAGTAAATATCGCATTCGCATGTTGCGATATTTCGATAAAATATCACGAATATTCTGAGCCAATCAGAGTGCTCCTACCGCAGTTATCAAAAAATCGCAATTATTTTCGCAATAGCGAAAAATCGCAATCATTTAATTTCGATAAAATATCACGAATATTCGAATTTAGCGAATATATCTCGAATATTCGAATATATATTCGAGATATATCGCGAAATCGAATATGGCATATTCTGCTCAACACTAATGACAGCAGATATACATGTACAACCTATGTTGGGAGATTGGTTTCATCTCTGTGTATCATCTGAAGCTGTTCACTTCACTGGGTGTATGGAGGGTTTACATCCACTTTACGCAATATACATAGCAAGGAGGATGAGACCCCATTAGCTCTATATTTTGCATTGTTCCCCCGGGGACGACCTGATGGACTGAAAATAAAGGGATTGTTTGCCCTTAAAGCGGAGGTTCACAAATTATCTACCATCCAATCCAGCATACTTGCGTCAGCTACAGTATGTTTTTTTTTTTATTTTCTTTTTCGCGGTACTTACCGGTTAACCTTTGATTTTCTTTTCTTCTTCCCGTGGGGAATAGGCGTTCCTATGAAGGGGCGTAGATGATTGACGTGCGGCTACAGCACGTCACGCTTTCCGAAAATAGCCGACCTAGGACTCGGCTATATACGGCGCCTGCGCAGTCAGCTCCTAGTCTGTGCGCAGGCGCCGTATAGCGCCGTGAAGAGCCAAGTCCTAGTCTGGCTATTTTCGGAAAGCGTGACGCTCTGTAGCCGCAAGTCAATCATCTAAGCCCCTTCATAGGAACGCCTATTCCCCCGCGGGAAGAAGAAAAGAAAATCAACGATTAAACGATAAGTACAGCGAAAAAAAGAAAAAAAAAAGCATACTGTAGCTGACGCAAGTATGCTGGATGGGATGGTAGATAATTTTTTTAGGGTCAACCTCCGCTTTAAATTATCAAGTTGCAGAGGCAACTTTAATTTAGTGGGCATTGCTAAATGGTTTCGACGTGAACGTAAATTACGTTCAGCCGTATTCGTGAACGACTTACACAAACGACGTAAAATTTCAAAACTTCACGTGGGAACGACGGCCATACTTAACATTAGCTACCCCTCATATAGCAGGGGTAACTATACGCCGGAAAAAGCCGAACGCAAACGACGGAAAAAAAAAGCGCCGGGGGGTCGTTCGTTTCTGAATCGGCGTAAATCCACATTTGCATATTCCTCGCGTAAAAATACGGAAGTGCCACCTAGCGGCCAGCCTGGAATTGCAGCCTAAGATCCGACGGTGTAAGTCACTTACACCTGTCGGATCTTAGGGATATCTATGCGTAACTGATTCTCTGAATCAGTCACATAGATACAACCGGCGGAACTCAGATATACGATGGCGTATGAGGAGATACGCCGTTGTATCTCTTTCTGAATCCGGCCCAGTATTTTTAAGTCGCTGATGTGTAGAGAGATCATGTTGAGTCGGAATTTGTAAGGGAACCCCTCTCCACTCATGTTGAGATGAGAATCTCTTCCTCTCTTCCCTCTAAATTAAACCTTTTGATTTAAATTGGAATATATATGTAAAGCGCTGCGTAAATTGACATTGCTATATAAGTACCTGAAATAAAAAAGTATACTTTAAAAGCTGTGAATATCACTTTGGCCACAAAATGGTGTCGATGTACTAAAGAGTGGGTATGTTCACTTTGCAAAATAAATGTTCACTTTCTTTAGTTAATAGGATATACACAACCAGAGCAAGGAGAAGCTTCTATGAAGACTATAGTCTGAGCTGATTTGTGAGATGACATGAGTACATGCATGTTTGCACACCCCAGGAATACAAACTCTAAAAGTAGTATTAAACCCCAAAACAAAAATGTAACATATTGCAACTAATCCTTAAATGTGGTGGATGCATTCGTCTTTTTTTGGGGGAGGGGGGATTTTCCCTTATTTTTACCTACTGATCCATCTAGCAATACACTTCCTGTCGTAGGATGGGTTCTCTATCTATGAAGGGTCACACCTGGACAGCAGGGCTGTCTAAAGAGGCAAAGAGGCAATTCTTTAAAATTGTTCTACCAGATCAGGTTCTCAGGAGTGAAAGTGGGCACAAAGATCTCTGTAGGTTCAGTACTGTTTAATTCTGCTAATTTAGTGGCATCGGCATTTTTCCCATATCCTGTTGAAACGTCATCATTCCTTTTGGTATGAACCTCACATTTGATAAATGCTATGTCATTTGGAAGTCAAAGTGCCTTGAGGGCTTTCTTAACCACTTGCTTACTGGGCACATATACCCCCTTCCTGCCCAGGCGAAATTTCAGCTTTCGGCACTGTCACGCTTTGTAAAAGAAGCTATGTAGAAGAATACGTATCGGCCTAAACTGAGAAAAAAAAACATTATTTCTTTAAAAAATTGGAATATTTATTACAGCAAAAAGTAAAAAATATTGTGTATATATATATGTATATATATTTTTCCAAAATCTAAATTATCGGGACGTGGCATTGTATACTCTTTTAACTCATATCCACAGTTCTACTCTGTGATGATCTGATTTGTTATTTCATGAGGCCTTACTGTCTTAACTGAAGTCTTAAAATCTCCATAATTGGTCAACATCCTGACATATGCCAAAGGCACACCATGAGTCAGTGTACACAGTCATTTTCCTTTCCTTTCCTTTTCCTGACACTTGGGATGACAGATTTTCAGGTTGTTTGCCTTGAAATAGGATTTCATCTATGGTGACAACAGAGTATCCAGAAACTGGATGTCCCTGGGTGTAATAGTGGGACCCATCCACAAGGTCAGCATCTTTGATAGAAGAATCTATCACCCTCTCTGTTAGTCCATTTCCTCACCACAATCATGGTTTTCTGTTGCCCAGCTTGCAGTTTCTGGCAAAAGAGTGGTTGAATTTTGGTTTGAGTATTCCAATTGTAAGCGTTTAGAGTGCCAACTCGTACTTTGCCCAGCTGCTGCATATTATTATTATTATACAGGATTTATATAGCGCCAACAGTTTACGCAGCAAAACATAAGGACAGACAGTACAAATACAATACAGGTTAATACAGTAGGAATCAGAGAGCCCTGCTCATTAGAGCTAATATTCTAAGAGGGAGGGTCGAGGGATACAAAAGGTAATAAATGAGGGTGATGGGCTACAGTTGTTAGGTTGGGGCCGTATAGGCTTCTCTGAAAAGATAATTTTTTAGGGATCGTCTAAAAGTAGACAGAGTAGGAGCATATCCACTAAACCAGTGGTCCCCAACCTTTTTAGCACCGGGGACCGGCATTGTGGATGAAAATTGTGCCAAGGCCCGATGATGCGGGCCGGCGATGCGGTTTTTCACGGCCAATATGACAGGAAATGGCTGGTGTTAGCACTTCAATCATCACAACACCATGGTTAATCAGGATGATTGAAGCACATTATTTGTAGTATTATATTGTAATGTAAAATTAAATAGTTAAACTCACCATAATGCAGAATCTGCCACCAGATGCAGATTGCCAGCCACATGCCACCAGATGCAGATTGCCCGCCACATGCCACCAGATGCAGATTGCCAGCCACATGCCACCAGATGCAGATTGCCAGTCACATGCCACCAGATGCAGATTGCCCGCCACATGCCACCAGATTGCCAGTCACATGCCACCAGATGCAGATTGCCAGTCACATGCCACCAGATGCAGATTGCCAGCCACATGCCACCAGATGCAGATTGCCAGCCACATGCCACCAGATGCAGATTGCCAGTCACATGCCACCAGATGCAGATCCCCCCCCCCAGCTCACCTCTCGCTGCCCTGGATGTCACAGCCGAGCGCTGCCGCTGTTGTCCGAGCGCTGTCGCTGCTGCCTGGCTTCACTCGCGGAGGGGGGGGCGCCGGGCTGAACAGCGGTGATGCGGGCGAGCAGTGGGAGAAAACTTCATCTCTCTGCTTGCCTGCTTCACCCCTAACTGTGTGGGCGGAAGTGCGGCGGGGCTGTGTGGGCGGAAGTGCGGTGATGGCGGCGATCTCTCTGCTAGCCCACCACCGCCGCACCTCAGATAGCGCAGGCTTCGCGGCCCACCAGCAAACAGGCTGCGGCCCGGTAGTGGGCCGCGGACCGGGGGTTGGAGACCACTGCACTAAACCACCCAAGGACATAGCTTGTACAACTTTTGTATTAGATCATTATGTGGAACTGTATCAAATGCCTTGCTGAAATGAAGATAGGCTGTCCACAGCACCACCTGGGTCCAAAACATTGGTGATATAGTCCTAAAATTGATTAGTATGACATGATCTGCCCTCAGTAACGCCAAGCTGCTTTGGGTGCAGCAAGCTGTGTGTTTTTAGGTGATCAATGATCTTTCTTTTCAGCAGTAATTCCATTAACTTGACAACAACCGATGTTAAACTCACTGGCCTGTAATTGACAACTTGCAGCCCTTCTTCCTGCCTGTTTCCTTGAATCTCGTATATGTTGATTTTTTTTCCATTACTATCCTACTTACCTCTTTAGTGAACCATATTGTTGACTTAAGAGATGCTACAATTAGTGCTATCAGATCCTGGTGCTTTAGAAGTGATCTCTCTATAGTTACCCATAGTTTATAATGTGAGACGGTAACACAATGTTGCATTTGGTCAAGAAGGGAGGCGTTATAGCATGCTTTCAGGTCTGGAAGGCCAATACCCCCCAATACCCCCTTCTTGTCTATGTTTAGTTACATAGTTACATAGTTACATAGTTAGTCAGGTCGAAAAAAGACACAAGTCCATCCAGTTCAACCACAAAAAACAAAATAAAAAAACACAGTAAAATCCTATACACCCAACTCCATACCCACAGTTGATCCAGAGGAAGGCAAAAAAAAAACCAGCGGAGCATGATCCAATTTGCTACAGCAGGGGAAAAAATTCCTTCCTGATCCCCCGAGAGGCAATCGGATTTACCCTGGATCAACTATACCTACAAATCTTAGTACTCAGTTATATTCTGTACATTTAGGAAAGAATCCAGACCTTTCTTAAAGCAATCTACTGAGCTGGCCAGAACCACCTCTGGAGGGAGTCTGTTCCACATTTTCACAGCTCTTACTGTGAAAAAACCTTTCCGTATTTGGAGGTGAAATCTCTTTTCCTCTAGACGTAAAGAGTGCCCCCTTGTCCTCAGTGATGACCGTAAAGTGAATAACTCAACACCAAGTTCACTGTATGGACCTCTTATATATTTGTACATGTTGATCATATCCCCCCTTATTCTCCTCTTCTCAAGAGTGAATAAATTTAGTTCCTCTAATCTTTCCTCATAGCTGAGCTCCTCCATGCCTCTTATCAGTTTGGTTGCTCTTCTCTGCACTTTCTCCAGTTCCCCGATATCCTTTTTGAGAACTGGTGCCCAAAACTGAACTGCATATTCCAGATGAGGTCTTACTAATGATTTGTACAGGGGCAAAATTATATCTCTGTCTCTGGAGTCCATACCTCTCTTAATACAAGAAAGGACTTTGCTCGCTTTGGAAACCGCAGCTTGGCATTGCATGCCATTATTGAGCTTATGATCAACTAAAACCCCCAGATCCTTCTCCACTACAGACCCCCCCAGTTGTACTCCCCCTAGTATGTATGATGCATGCATATTCTTAGCCCCCAAGTGCATAACTTTACATTTATCTACATTAAACCTCATCTGCCACTTAGTCGCCCAATCAGACAGAGCATTGAGGTCGGCTTGTAAATTGGAGACATCCTGCAAGGACGTTATTCCACTGCATAGCTTGGTTTCATCTGCAAAGACAGAAATGTTACTTTTGATCTCAGACCCAATATCATTTATAAATATATTGAAAAGTAAGGGTCCCAGCACTGAACCTTGGGGTACACCACTCATAACATTGGACCATTCAGAGTAAGAATCATTAACCACGACTCTCTGAATTCTGTCTTTCAGCCAGTTTTCTATCCATTTACAAACTGATATATCCAATCCTGTAGACCTTACCTTACACATGAGCCGTGTGTGCGGAACTGTATCGAACGATTTTGCAAAATCCAAATATATCACGTCCACAGCCACTCCTCTGTCCAGGGTTTTACTTACCTCTTCATAAAAGGAAATCAGGTTTGTCTGACAACTTCTGTCTTTCATGAATCCATGTTGTCTGCTGCTTAAATAGTTTTTTTCCAGCAAGAACTCATCCATGTGGTCTTTTATTAAACGTTCCAGTATCTTCCCAACTATAGAAGTTAAACTAACAGGTCTATAGTTACTTGGTAAAGACTTTGTTCCCTTTTTAAATATGGGCACCACATTGGCCCTGCGCCAATCCAGTGGTACTATTCCTGTCTTTAATGAGTCCCTAAATATTAGATACAGTGGCTTTGAAATGACAGAGCTCAACTCACCTAGGATCCGTGGATGGATGCCATCAGGTCCAGGTGCTTTATCCACCTTTATTCTGTCTAAATATTTCTGGACCATATCACTTTTGAGCCATTGTGGATTTGGGGCTGTGTCACTCCCACCCCCATTTTGGACATGAGCTCCCCCATGCTCCATTGTATACACAGAGCTGAAGAAAACATTTAATAAATTTGCCTTCTCTTTGTCCCCAGTCACCCACTCTAGATTATTTTGTAAGGGGCCTACATGCTCAGACTTCACCTTTTTACTATTAATATATTTAAAGAATTTTTTGGGGTTTGTCCTACTATCTTTTGCAATCTGTCGTTCGTTTTGAATTTTTGCATCCTTGATTTCCTTTTTGCATATCCTGTTATATTCTTTGTAACATTTAAACAACACTAGTGTTCCTTCTTTTTTATATTTTTTAAAAGCTACTTTCTTATTGTTTATAGCTTTTTTAACTTTGACCGTGAGCCACATAGGTTTTATTTTTAGCCTTTTAAACTTATTGCCCATGGGAACATACTTTGCAGTGAGGTTCCACACAGTCTTTTTGAAGAATTCCCATTTCTGTTCTGTGTTCATCTGTGCCAATAGTCCCTCCCAGTCCAAGTCCTGGAGAGCAGCCCTCATCCTTGGAAAATTTGCTCTCTTAAAATTTAGTGTTTTAATATTTCCTGTATGTATTTCTTGCTTATAGTTAACATTAAATGAAATCATGTTATGATCACTGCTACCCAGGTGTTCCTTTATCTGAACATTAGTAATAAGCTCTGCATGGTTTGAAATTATCAGGTCCAACAGGGCATCATTCCTAGTTGGGGCCTCAATAAACTGCACCATAAAATTGTCCTGCAATAGGTTTTTAAATTTTTGTCCTTTAACTGTCCCAGAAGTGCCATTAATCCAGTCAATTTCTGGGTAGTTAAAATCCCCCATTATTATCACCGTCCCAGACCTTGCAGCCCTTTCCATCTGTGCAAGGAGCTGAGTCTCCACCTCCTCATTAACATTGGGTGGTTTATAACAAACTCCAATGATTAATTTTGAACTACGCACATCTGTATGCAGTTCCACCCATAATGCTTCAGCCTCATCACACTCTCCATCAACCAGGTTCTCTTTCACGCTTGCTTTGAGGTCACTTCTCACATAGAGATAGACCCATTAGTTAGGGAGGTAAATACTTTTCTGGGCTTATGGCCTTGCCAAAGGAAATTCCGGAGTATGGAGTTGCACTTAACAAAGAAGGAAGGTGGAACATAAATTGAAAGCGTTCTAATCATATACTGAATTTTTGGGAGGGCTTGCTTTTTAAAGGCCGCTGCTTTTTCTAACCAGAATAACTGATTCCGACCTATATGATTTGGGTCTTCAGTTACTTTACTTAAGAGAATTGGATAGTTAGCTTCATATAAATTAATTATAAATAAGTGGGAAAAGTAAGTTGAATTCCCAGATATGTGATAGAGGGAGAGTCCCAGATAAAGTGGGATTTTCTTTTTAGGTGAAGGATTGTTTCAGAGATTCTCATGAAGAGGACATGGCATTTACAAGTATTTTTCTATTGGGGCCTGCACGCCAGTAAGCGATGACTCAGGGGTAGAAAGGGATAAAATAATATCACCTGCAAAGAGCCCAATTTTGTGCTCATATTGCCCAATGCATGGGTCCTTTACTGAAGAGCTGGCTCTTATAGCTTATTTTTCAGGCTTTTTTTTTATATTTTCCTGTTGATCCAGTTTATACATTTCTCTTCTGTTGCATATTTGTAGTCTCTGGCAGTTTATTTTAGCATTACATTTACTGAAAATAATGTGCAGCCCTCTGGTGATGTCTGGGACGTCAGTTGAAGTGCCTTTTTTCAAAAAATGTTGACCTCTATTGCAATGAACACTATAATTTCAATTTAAAATAGGTTAATACAGTTCATAAAACACATCAAAACCAAAATTCTTAAATGTTATATGTTACAGTCCGTCATTCCCTAAATGTGATTGCAGAATTCATTTTCTCTTTGTTAGGCTTTACTTCTTTTCCTTATTTCAACCTTTATATCCAGCCAGTAAGTTTGCTATTTTTCAAACTTCCTTTAACAGACCAAGCTATCCCGAAAAATTGACAGTTAGAGGGTTGCGACAAACCATTTAACACTGACAGGGGTGCTTACAATTGTTAGCTTTCATTCATGTAAAACCTTTATCCCAAATAGCCTTTGCCAAAGTTTTGGCTCGAGCATAAGTGTGGGCTGAACATTGGCTGTTCGGCCTGTTTATCCAACACCCGAATTTGCAGCATGTTCGTCCCGCCATACCCCCTGCAATGCACTGCACAATGCATTTTTCACCCTAATTAGGCAAAGCTTTGTCTAATAAGGGCACAGTATAAGCTGGTTGCTAAGAAGCAGGGCAGAGCCCCCCTGCCTCAAAGCACCCCCTCATGTTCAGGGCATGTGGCCTGGTATGGTTCAGAACTGGGGGTGCACATTCATCTCCCTCTTTCCTGACCTGCTAGGCTGCATGCCAGGATAAGGGTCTGGTATGGATTTTGTGGGGGGCGTGTTATTTTATTTTTTTTTGTGCTACAGATGCCCCACTTTACAGGCAGACTAAGGGGATCCCCCCCAGCCACTATATGTAAAGGAATTTTTTTTTATTATTATCGAACTTTAAGCATCATTAAAATCACTGCTCTTGATTTAGCAGTACACAAACCCCAATACCCCTTTTATGGACAATTACTTGCATATTAGCCTTCAAAATGGTCACTTTTGATTTTTCCTTTCTGGCTCCTACAGACTTCAAAGGGGTTCGCCGGTCGGGTTAGAACTTTTCCCCTGTTTGGGAGTTCTGCTCCAAAGCGAAAAGGGGGGTGTTCAGCCCATCTCTAATCCCAAATTTAAAACAGTAACAGTTGCTGTAATTGCTTAAAATTTGTTAGCTGGAGTTTGGCTTTATTTGTTAGTCAAGGTTATTTAAATTTGCTAGTGCAACTAACGCTAATCTTTCCAAAGATTGGCAATGCTGCAGCCTAAGTGTAGCCACATCAAGACATGAAGTATGTTACTGGTTAGATCAGCAGGTGAAAACAAAGGAAAAAAAGCCTAAAAAAAAAAAAGAATGTGCAGCCGCAACATTTAGGCATTGATAAGCTAAAATATATTTACTAAGTATCTAAATAATGTGGTCAAATTCTGCATGTTGTTACTTGTCAGTAATGTTTCTATAAACTGTGTAGATAAAGTATGTAGTATTGAAGTTTCAATGAATATATAGTTTACTTTTTTTTATGGAAAAGCTCTGTAAACTAGTGCAGTGATAGGCAAAAGCAGCAATTTTATTGGTCTCTTGGTGAACTTTTCTATCATTAACTTTAGAGATTTAGAAGGCAGTGCAGACATGTGCACAAGACAAGTACCAGGATAAAAATTAGAGCCCTTCAGCTGGTAGGTTGTACCCTCTGGGTGAGTGTAAACACATACCTGTAATTTTCGTGTTTTACTGAAGTGTATCTGAAACCAAATCCAAGACAGACAGATAACAGCTGAAATATATATAGGAGTGAACTATTTTACCTGCCAATGGATTGTAATTGTTTTCAAATGGTATTGTTATTTAGACACCCCAGCCAGAGAGGACAGCCACGCTCCAACCTCTATCTATGCAGAATATATAATACTGCAACTGAGCAACAAATTTTGGTCTTAGACACACCCAGGCCTGGATTTGGACAATGAAGAAGCAGCAGAACTGGTAAAATCATGACTTTCTTCTCCCACTTTTTTTTAGGAATATCCCAATATTAGTTGTATAGGTTTGTTAAAAAAAAAAAAAACTAGTACCCTATCTGGGTCACAATGCTGCCCCTCACTCCTCTCAGTCCAAGTGCTGCTGTACAGGGGTCACGGAAGGATTTTTTCTAGTTTTATGTAAAAATAAATGTTCTTGTTGTAGAGAGCTGCTGCCTCCTACTATCTGTATTTATAAATAGCTGTGCTGCTATTACAGAATTAATTATGTATAGCACTTCGTATCTCTGGGTTGTTAGGTTGAAACCTCCAGAAGGAGAAAGTGAGAAAGTGTCAGGGCTGGGCTCAGCCCGTCCTTCTCTGTGCTGGCAGCTCAGCTGTCAGCTAATTGTCAGCTCCCATCTGACAATCCACCTGTTGATGATCCTGCTCGTCAGCTCTGCCTACTTAAAGCCTTCCAGTTCATTTGCTCTTTGCCTTCGCCTGTGTTAACATCACAAGATGGGCGGTATTGGCGTGCCTGACCTGTCCCGGTATCACAAAGCTAGCCTCCTGACGAGGATCGTGGACTGGCACGTTCACAGGAGAGATAAGGACTGGGTGGAACTGGAGGAAGCTTTCATTGGCTTTCAGATCTCCCACCTTCCCTGGATAGACCCGGCCTCCGCCCCTAAGTCCTGCACATCTCATCCTTTGATCGGTCCTACCCTTTCATGCCTCAGGGCGGTGAATAGCGGCACGGGCACATCCCCCTTCCCCGGCCCCATGACTCCGCTTAATCATAACCCCGGCTTTCCCGACGGTATCAGCACTATTGACCCGCAGACTTCTCGGACTGCTCCCTCTTTGCGGGCGCATCAGTTTTTTGACTCAGACGTGCTCCTCTCCCAGACGGAAATGGCCTTGAAATTCCTGAGTTTTCATATACCCCGCTTTAAGTTCTTCCAAGTTAGGCATTTTCTCCAGAGTTCGTTGACGCCTGCTCTATGGTGTAGGGATCTCTCACCTCTCGAGAATCTGTGTAATTCCACTGTGCCTCAATGCCATCTGGTTTCCATCCTATACTCTGCGCTCATGCCACGTAATACTTCCAATGCTGACGTTCATGAGAGATGGGAAAATTACCTACAGATCTCCATGTCTGACGATGACTGGAACTCGATCTGGACTCACACTCACAAGGGCTCCATAAATGTGTCGGCCCAAGAGAATAGGTAAAAGATCTACTCAAGGTGGTACAGAACCCCCAGCAAACTGCATACATTTTTCCCCACGGTTCCCTCCACTTGTTGGAGGTGCGAGGAAGCCGAGGGTACTCTTCTGCATATATGGTGGGATTGCCTGAAAATTCGACCCTTTTGGGTTAATGTTCATGCCTTAATCGCCCACATAACCACATACACACCTGATTTTACCCCGGCGCAGTACCTACTTCACCACACCTCCTTGCCCCAATCGACTTACCGTAAATCTCTGGTTCTCCATTTGATTAACGCTGCTACCCAGTGCATTCCCATGCGCTGGAAAGACCCCCTACCGCCTACTGTGGCTGACTGGCAGAATAGGGTAGACAGGATTGAGGAGATGGAGAGGCTTATCCATCAAGCTAGGGATGCTACTGAAAAATTTAGACACACCTGGGGCTGCTGGACACACTACAGAGCATCGCTCGAACCAGGCTCTCCGACGACTCCTCCTGACCCCCCACACTGACACAATGAAGCTGACTTGGATCACTAACTGACGCTGCTGTCCCTGGACCCCTTCCCCGCTCCCCCCCCCACCCCCCCTCTTTCAGGCCCTCTTTCCCTTTCTTTACCCCACTACCTTATATATCGACTTCGCTGACCCACCAAGAGAGGGCATCGCCTTGGCGGTGTACCCAGCAGGGGTACCCCCTTAACGGGAGGCTTATCCCTCTTAACAGCTGGTTTTAGAGATTGCTGCTTTAGGGCCCCGGCACAGGAGGATTGGACATGTTACGCACTCGGACCAAGTCTACCTCCCCATACTAGGTAAATACTCTATGTATCCCCCCCACCCACAATTTAGTTCCTGTTGGGGGTGGGCGATGGAAGGGTTTGTTCACACTGGTCTCCTCTGTCAAGTTCCTACGAGATATAGTCCCGTCCCCCCGAAACCTCCTATTTGGTTGTTTCAACCCCTTGTGCCGGACGCGTTGTCCAAGAGTTTGGTTCTCCAGTCCGGAGGATCACCAACACTCTACTGATCCTGTATTTTCCAATGTCCCCTTTAGTCCGCACATTATTTCAGGTGACCGTAGGATCCGATTCTTGCTTGTCTAAGGATACTACTTGTTAACCACATTTCATATCTGTTATGTCATGCTGTTACCTTTGGGTAAATGTGCTGTGATTTACTGATGTAACAATTGTAAACCTCAATAAACAGTTATTTTGGAAAAAAAAAAAACATCACAAGAGACTTTCTGCTGCGTTCCTGTTGAAGACCTGCTTGACTGACGTTCCCTCTGGCTACAGATCCTGCTTGCTGTACTACTACCTTTATCGTTGGCTCTTGGACATTGGCTTGGCCGACTACCCGATCCAGTTACTGAACTCTGGCTATGTTTTGGCTACGCTTACTCTGTTTACCTTTTTCATTTTATTATTAAACAAGTGTGATTTACTGGACTTCTGTCTCGGTCTGATTCATTGTTTTTTGACAGTAGGCGAAGGCCATGAATTCAGAAGTTGCAGCCAGTCCACTTGTTAATAATTTTTTTTCCAGATTGGATGACCTGGATCACCGCATGGATCAGTTTGCCACGGCGATACAGACGCTCCTGAGTCGCACGGCTCATCTAGAGTCTCCCGCTGTGGCCTCTCGGTAGTCTCTGTCCAGGTACCCGCTTCGAATATTACCTCTTTAGGAGGTATGTCTGGTTCTGCTCCCCATCCCCAGTGATTTGGAGGTGATCCAGTTTAGTGCAGAGGGTTTCTTAACCAGGTTGAGGTATACTTTGTGATGCTGCCCCAGGCATTTCCCACGGACAGAAACAAATTGGGTTTTGTGATATCTTTGCTTTCTGACAGAGCCTTGGCCTGGGCAAACCAACTATGGGAAACGCAAAATCCTGTGGTCCTGAGTTACCCAGAATTTGTGACTTGCTTTAAAAGTGTATTTGACGTTCCCGCACGCTCCGCTTCTGCTGCCAAGTGCCTCATGTCCATCAAACAGAGTACGAGGACGGTTGTCGATTACGCAATTGAATTCCGTACTCTGGCAGCAGAGGTTTCTTTGAACAATGCCCTCAGAGATTATTAGGCAAGTGCTCCTATGTTTAATAGTTTTCAATCAAACATAAGAGCACAATTCCACCAGAACTCTTGCAGGGCCCTTTGCTGATAATACCTGTCTTTACATACAGTGCCTTGAAAAAGAATTCATGTACCTTGACATTTTCCACATTTTATTATGTTACAACCAAAAATGTAAATGTATTTTTTTGGGATTTTATGTGATAGACCAACACAAAGTGGCACGTAATTGTCAGGTGGAAGGAAATTTTTAAAATGTTTTTCAAAATGCTTTACAAATACCGTAAATATCTGAAAAGTGTGGCATGCTTTTGTATTCAGCCACCCTTTACTCTGATACCCCTAACTAAAATCTAGTGGAACCAGGGGTCAAGTCCTGGGGAAAAAAGTGTGGGAACTCCCACCCAAGATCCACTCGCCCACCAAAAAAAATGATACGCTCATATGCATGATTACTAAACTTCTTTTCGATCCACTGTACCTTAGTAATCCTTTATGTTACTGGCCGCTTCCTGTATATGGATTCATCGGGTAGTGTGCGGGTATTCCGTCACTTCCTCGATGCCGCAATGTCTCCTGGGAGCTTTTGTCATTGTTCCCAGGAGACATTGCGGAGGTCTGTCGTGAGCAAGTGCCCCTGACAGTGACTCGTGCTGGGCATCGCCGCTTAGTGAAGGATTGGCTCGGACAGCTTGGCTGCTCTCGGCTGTTCTAGTCCTGCAAAGGGAACTGTGTTTCTGCTGTGAAAAAAGTGCAGGAACTCCGTTCCCACGCTTTCCCGCAGGACTTGAGCCCTGAGTGGAACCAATTGCTTTTAGAAGTCACCTAATTAGTAAATAGAGTCAACCTGTGTGTAATTTAATCTCAGTAATACAACTGTTCTGTGAAGCCCTCAGAGGCTTGTTAGAGAACCTTAGAGAACAAACAGCATCATGAAGGCCAAGGAACACATCAGGCAGGTCAGGGATGAAGTTATGGAGACGTTTAAAGAAAAGTTAGGTTAAAAAAAATATCCCAAGCTTTGAACATCTCACGGAACACTGTTCAATTAATCATCCGAAAATTCAAAGAGTATGGCACAGCTGCAAACCTACCAAGACATGGCCGTCCAACTAAACTGACAGGCTGGGCAAGGAGAGCATTTTAATCAGAGAAGCAGTCAAAATGACACACAACTGTATTTTCGCGTATGCAACAAAAAGGATCATTGTCTCTTTGATAGACAACTGGATGACACAGAGTTATCTTAAACTCAACGGTTCGAAAACAGAACTTCTCCAATCGCCAAAATCATCCTGCAACAACATGGACACCTCCGCCAATTCTGGGTACAACGATCACCCCTAGCACCAAAGTCAAAAGTCTTGGAGTCATTTTCGACTCCAACATGACAATGGATGCACAAATAGGGTCAGTGGTCAGCGGATCGCACCATCTGCTGCGCTTACTACGCAGACTCACCCCCTTTATTCCGAAAGAGAACATTCCAGTCGTGGTGGGAGAAGAAAAAATGGGGGAAAAACTGCGCTAATAAAACAGTGAAAAGACCCGTAACTCAAACGGGAAGGTGTTGGCTAATAAGCCAAATGTAAAGCTGCACCTTACTGTGTGACATTAACCAGTGATAAAAATATAGAAAAAACAAGTTGCGCTACACATAATAAACAATTGGTGTAACCAAAAATTTAAGTGTGTCATATGGTCAATGAGGTATGACAATCATTTTGCAATAATATGACATACAGAAACATTCAAAAGTCCATAAGTGATGTGATTTAAATGTTGGATCACAGAGTGATCAAAGTGAGATGCTGTTCCCCAGTGACAGAAGAAAAGTCCTCAAAAATCATATAACCATATGAACCACCAATAAGAAGTGACAACCAGATAGCTTGAATCCTCCACCACCAAAGCAAATATGTCTGCTTACCAGAGCCCGGGGGTCCCTTGATTATAGGGGACCCCAGGTAGCCTGTAGGTAAATGGGATAACAAAGCCACAAGCTGGATGGAGCCAATCTATTGGGGATCATCACCTCGTTCCATTAATCCAGGGATTAAGCAATCATGTTTCATGAGTTGGAGAAAGAAGAAGAGGGGGGGCCTCGATAGTGTAAAAAACCCTTTAAAACTTTTATTTTAAAAATATGTACATGCTATTACACTCACATTTAAGTGGCAAAAAAGAGCCTTTAAGTCCGATGTCCCGGTCGGATACATCCAAACAACCCGTCCAATCAGGAAACCAAAAACAGTCCAGGGGGGTGATGCTGATGTACTGCACGTTCCGCCCTACTAGTTTCGCGAAAATTCGCTTCTTCAGGCCGGCAGTGTTGTAGCAGTCATTGGTTTGCTGGGACCGCGGGTTTCCCAGCAACCAATTACATTGTGTGTGTGAGCCCCACCCCTGCTCCTGATTGCAGCTCTCAAACGAGCAGTCTGATTGCAGTCTGTCAAACGAGCCCACTCTCACTCCCAGCCGGGTGTGAAGGGGCATACTGATGGCATATTTTGTGAAGGGGCACATTGATGGCATAATTTGTGAAGGGGCATACTGATGACATAATTTGTGAAGGGGCATACTGATGGCATAATTTGTGAAGGGGCATACTGATGGGCATATTTTGATGTGCCCATCAGCATGCCCCTGAATATAAAATGTGCCCATCAGAGTGGCCCTTAACAAAAAAATGCCCATCAGCATGCTACTTATTTTATGTTAAGGCTTATGCTGATGGGCATATTTTTATGATAAGGGACACTCTGATAAGCACATTTTAGGTTGATCTGCACTCTGATGGACATATTTTATTTTAAGAGCAACACAGATGGGCATATTGTTGTTAAGGGGCACTCTGGTGGCCATATTTTATTTGAAGAGCAACACTGATGGGCACATTTTATGTTAAGGGGTACACAGATGGGCACCTTAACATAAAATGTGCTCATCAGAGTGCCCCTTAAGATAAATTGTGCCCATCAGCATCCTTATTTTATGTTAAGGGTGGTTAATTCAGGAGAGCAGGTATTCTGAAGGACCAACATGATCACACCAGAGGCTCCTAATGGTGTGGATGGATTTAGCTGCAGTCTGGCTCCAGGTCCCGACCCAGGTCCTCCCCGCTCATAATAGAGTACAGGAAGGTAGAGAGGAAGCAGCAGACTGCGACAACAAAGGATAGTCAGGAGATAGTCAAAGGTCGGGGGCCACAAGCAGGTAAGGATAGTCAAGGAACACGCCAAGGTCGGCATATAAAGCAGACAAGGACAGTTAAGAACAAGCCAAGATCAGTAACTAGAATCAGACGTAGAACACACAGCAGGGAGCACACGGAAGCCAAACACACAATATTGATCTGCAGGGCTGGCTTTCAGTGCACAGGTTAATATAGTATTCCCTGATAAGGCCAGGTGTGGAGCCATGCTTTGAAGAGAGATTACTTAAGCAACCAGTTGAACGGTGGCTGGTCTCTCAAGCTGAACACATGGAGAGGTAAGCTGACAGACAAACATTACTGTGGATCCATGACAGGCATTCTGATGGGGACATCTGATGTATGGGGGCACTCTGATGGGAATGCCTGATGTAAAAGAAGCATTGTGATGGGGACACTTGATGTAAAGGAGTACTGTGATGGGCACATTTTGTTGTGCCCATAAGAGTCCCCCTTAACATAAAATGTGCCCATCAGAGTGCCCCTTAACATAAAATGTGCATGCTGAGGGGCACATTTTATGTTAAGGGGCACTCTGATGGGTACAATTTATGTTAAGAGGGCACACTGATGGGAACATCTGATGTAAGGGGTCGCTCTGAATGGAAATGCCTGATGTAAGGTGGCACTGTGATGGGGAAAACTAATGTAAGGTGGCAGTGTGATGGGGACAACTAATGTAAGGTGGCACTGTGATGGGGGTATCTGAGGTAAGGGGGCACTGTGATGGGGACATCTGATGTAAGGGGGCACTGTGATGGGGACATCTGATGTAATGGTGCACTGTGATGGGGACACCTGATGTAAAGGAGAACTGTGATGGGGACAACTGATGTAAGGGGGCACTCTGATGGGCACACCCAATCTAAAGGGCACTCTGAAGGGCACACCTGATGTGGGGACACCTGATATAAAGAGGCACTCTTATGGTGACACTTAATGTTAGGAGTCACTCTGATGAGGACCCCCTTTGTAAGGTGGCACTGTGATGAGAGAACCTTATATAATGAGGCACTCTGATGGGGACAAATGATGTAAGGGGGCACACTGATAGGAGACACCAGATGTAAGGGGGCCTTCCATTGCAGAAACCTGATGTAAGTGGGCACTCTGATGGAAATACCTGATATAAGGGTTTACTGTGATGGTGGCAACTGATTTCTGTGGGTAGTCTGATGGGGGAACCCAATGTAATGAACTACTTTGATAGGGGCAACTGATGTAAGGGGGACCACCAATAGGGACATTCACATTTACAGAGTATTACCAGAGTGTGTGGAGGAAACATTAGCAAAAGCACCAGAGAGCATGGTTTTGGCTTATGGCTTTTAATTGTCCTACCAGTAGTTTGAATCTTGGCTTAAATTGAGTTAATGCCATTCTCATCAGCTAAACTGTATGTAGGTGCTCATTGGTGAGCCTGGAACAATACTTTGTTTTAATAATGTTCATAGTGGAGAAATCTGACTCACAGCTGTATGTAGATCCAAACATGGTCAAGGTGTGTAGTGCTAACTTGATTAGACAATGGAAATCAGTGTCAGGCACAGTCTGTAGCCAGTAGTTAGCAGGATCAGTTCCTCCAAAGTGCTCTCTTATGCTTCGTACACACGATCAGAATTTCCGATGAAAAAAGTCAGACGGAATTTTTTTCATCGGATATTCCGACCATGTGTGGGCCCCATCAGACTTTTTTCTGTCGAAGTTTAGAAATAGAACTAAAATTCCATCGGATTTTAGCCCATCGGAAATTCCGATCAGTGCTACATTTGTTTGCAGATCAATAATTTCTGTCTGTAGAGATCCTTCATGTACCCACTTGAAGGTCTGCATCACCTCCTTGGAAAACACTGTGACATCTTTAATGAGCAATGGATTGTGGATGAACAGGAGGATCTGCTGTCCAAGATTGAAGCTGTCAAACCTTTTACTGAAGTTTCCAATCAGTTTATTTATGAAGTCAACAAACGGAGAAACATCTCTTTTTCCTTGAATCTGTTCTTTCACCTTTGTGAAATACAAGCACTCTCTTTGAAGAACTTCCCTGAACAAATTCAGTGTTCTCTGGAAAAAGCCAACTTGTTTTAAATTTAACCGATGGATTCTTAACCGATAGAAAAAAACGATTGTTAGTAGGCACGACTATCGGTTAAAAATCCACGCATGCTCAGAATCAAGTCGACGCATGCTTGGAAGCATTAAACTTTTTTTCAGCACGTCGTTGTGTTTTACATCACTGCATTCTGACACAATCATTTTTTTAACCGATGGTGTGTAGGCACGACTGACCATCAGTCAGCTTCATCGGTTAACCGATGAAAACGGTCCATCAGACCGTTCTCATCGGATGGACCAATCGTGTGTACAGGGCTTTATGCATTTTCATTGTGTTATGTTTGGTAGATTAGCTGTAACGTATTAGTTAAATAAAAAATAAAAAAATAACAAGACTGAGGGAAAAGGAAGGGCATAACTCAAGTTTCCCATCAGAACTTCAGAAAAGCATGTTTTTATTATATCAATTGAGAAAACACAACAGAGCAATCTTAGGGAACAGATGCAAGAAAATTACCAATAAATTGAAGACAGCTGTTAAGCAGAGAGGTAAAGGTTTAAAGAGAAAAAATGAAATTATACAAAATGACAGTTTTTAGAAGAAGAATTTTACATCTAGTGTTACTTTTTGTCAAAATCATTGATATGCTGTTCCCTAAGTGGAAATATCTGCTTGTTTTCATCCGTAGATATTGTCCTCCCCACACTAGAGATAATTCAGAAAAATTACAAACAAACAGCATAGTGTATTAAAATTGCAAATCAAAGCATGAACATACAAAAGCGAGTTAAAATGAAATTATTTTGTTTTTTTTATTGCCTGTATATTGACCATGAAAGGCAAACTGCCTGAGTCTGTTCAATTTGCTCTGGGAAGCTTCCCTAAATCAAATTTGGGTTTCTAGATATAGCAAAAACAAGAAATAAACAGCACTGCGACGCTGCATAAAATGTCTATTCAACAATCATCATCAGCTTTGACAGGTAGAACAAGATGTTTGCAACAGATATTGAATATGAACTGCGTTCCCTGTTATTTAGCAATGCACCAACGAATTTACCTGACATGTGACTCTTTTTAAAGGTCATTTCTCTATTCAATTGTTTTTGCTAGTGAAAATACCTGTCATTTCTTTAATCCATGTAGCCACAAAATATAACTATAAAAGAATAAAAAAATATATATATTTCAAAATAAATGAAATGTACAGAAAAGGAACATCTTGGATTTACTGTATATAGCTGACTTAACCACTTAAGCCCCGGACCAAAATGCAGGTAAAGGACCAGGCCCCTTTTTGCGATTCGGGACTGCGTCGCTTTAACTGACAATTGCGCGGTCGTGCGACGTGGCTCCCAAACAAAATTAGCGTCCTTTTTTCCCCACAAATAGAGCTTTCTTTTGGTTGTATTTGATCACCTCTGCGGTTTTTAGTTTTTGTGCTATAAACAAAAATAGAGCGACAATTTTGAAAAAAAAACAATATTTTTTACTTTTTGCTATAATAAATATCCCCCAAAAATATCAAAAGAAAAAATGTTTTCCTCAGTTTAGACCGATACGTATTCTTCTACATATTTTTGGTAAAAAAAATCGCAATAAGCGTTTATCGGTTGGTTTGCGCAAAATTTATAGCGTTTACAAAATAGGGAATAGTTTTATTGCATTTTTATAAAAAAATTGTTTTACTACTAATGGCGGCGATCAGCGATTTTTTTTGTGACTGCGACATTATGGCGGACACTTCGCACAATTTTGGGAGTTAACCACAGGGGGTGCTGAAGGGGTTATGTTTTACCTAGTGTGTGTTTACAACTGTAGGGGGGGTGTGGCTGTAGGAGTGATGTCATCAATTGTGTCTCCCTATAAAGGGGATGACACGATCAATGCAACTGCCATGGTGAAGCACGGGGAAGCCGTGTTTACACACGGCTCTCCCCCCGTTCTTCAGCTCCGGGGACCGATTGCGGGACCCCAGCGGCGATCGGTCCGTGGGTCCCGCGGTCCCGGAGCTTTGGACTGGGTCACGGGCGTGTGCCGCAGGTGCGCGCCAGAGACCCACGGCTGGGTAGATGTACAGGACGTGCCGGTGCGTCCATCTGCCCAGCCGTGCCATTCTGTGGACGTGTATCTACAGGCGGCAGTCCTTAAGTGGTTAAAGTGAACCTGTGATCCATTTAAAGAATTTGTTACCTAAACACTTCATATTCCTGATATGTGCCTGCTGTACCATGTACTTCTATGAAAAAGTATACTGTTCTCTTTGTATGCTTCTTTAATGTGAAATCCCTGGTGATACTGCTAGTCCACTTGCTTTCCTGTTAAAATGTGACCACACTAAGCACGAGAGCACACTGTGGTCAGTTCTCTAGCTATGCTGGGAACTCAGTGTACTCTCCTCCAAAGATCAGACTTGTCCTTGACACTCCCCCAGCTGCACTGCCATTCACTGGGAAGCTCAGTTTACTTCTGCTTCTTCTTTCCCCCAATTCTTCTGCAGCTGAGAATAGAGGGAATGTGATCACTTATACAAAAAGGGAAAAAAGGTATTTATAAGGTTTTCTTTATATCTATACAAAAATGTTTTGCCTTTTACTTCTATTTTAAACTGAATGGATTATTTTACAAGGTGATCATTTGTAATCACTTTAAGTCTGGCTTTACACCTGCAGTATGTTTTGCATTAACATGCAGCAAAATGCTCATTGCCACATTTATCTAGAACATTACCCCAATGCACAAGTACAAAAAGTACCCAGGCTGCAGCCACCAAAATGCACCTGCCATGCAATGTCATGCACTGTGCTGAAGTGCTAACTAAGAGCAGACACAACAACATGCCTGCTGTTACCTTTATAATCACAAAATATCCTAAAGAAAAGCCCAGAGCAATAGAATGCAATGGCATATGCGCAGGACGGACATGACAGGGTTAACAGGGGAAGTAAAAGTTAGAGGAGTTTCTTTAAGAGTTCTGGTGGGAGGGGTTGAGAGGCATATAAAAGCTGGCCCCTCCCTATCCTAGCCAAGCACATCCCGGGGGGAAGTTTCCCGTCCACCCTCCCTTCATTTCTGGGGTATGTTTCCTTGTTTCTTTTTCCCTGTGTGTTTTTTCTGCTTTGTTTCACAGGTTATCAGATCCATTTAATGTTGTGGCAGTGGCGGGTGTTGGTCTTGGCAGGAAAGGGAAGATATGGCAGAAGGAGGAGTTTTGGGGACCCATCGTTGCTATGGGTCCCGATAATGGTTTCCAGCTAACGGAGGTTAGCTGGGAAGTGATAATGGGGCACTGCGGTCAGTGGCTGTCTCCGGGCCAGTTTGTCGGCAGGAGGCCTATCATACACTGTTAAGTACCGCAGTGCATTATGTTTTTTTTCCCTCTAGGGGTATTGAGTCCCTGCTGAGACCAACACTATGTGGATTATGGTTTATCTTGAGTTTATGTTATTTACGGTATTTATGTTATTATGTTATTTATACAGAGTTATTTATATATAATTGTTTAATAAATCGGTCTGCTACAATCATTTATAACTCCAACACTGGTGTGGTCTCGGTTACTATAGTTAAGAGTAATGGTGGGAGTATAAGGGGTTAATGGGGTATTAATTCCATCTGTTATACATCAGTCATGTACCCTGATTTTTTCTGCTTTGTTACTAGTTCTAAACCCTGCTAGCTGGCATTCCTGTGTCCTTTGAGACTGCTTTAGTGACCAGTAATGGTACTCAGTCTGGACATTAGGCGGTCTATTAAGCTTAACCATCAGGTTAGGAAACCACAATAAAAGACCAAAAGTACATTAGAGGGAAGCAGAAGAGGTATTTATGACCTATGCATGGAATCAAATTATTATATGATGCACAAGATTTCAACAATATCAATACCATGGAACAACTGAATATTCTGTTCTGGTTGTTAAGTTTATGGAACAAAAAACATATGCATAACCCATGAAACTGTGTTCTCTAGAAAAGCTTAGTGATATTTTGATATCAATGTTTTTCAGTTCAAGGGATTTGATTAACCCCCTTAGCGGTAAACCCGAGCGTGACTCGGGGTGGATTTTCAATGTTAGGATCGTTATCCCCTAGTCACGCTCGGGGTGGACGTGCAGAGTGTGCAGCGGCGCGGCTTACCTGCTCGCTGAATTCACAGGCAAGTAACTTACCTTGTCCCTGGATCCAGCGATGCCACCCCGCTGTGTGAGCGAGTGGGTCCTCCTCGCTCGATTCACAGTCTCCCCGTGTGCCGCCGATCTTCGTTCCCTGCGACATTACGACGCACGGGAGCGGAGAACGGCGCCAAATTCAAAAACGTAAACAAACACAATACATAAAGTATACTGTAATCTTATAGATTACAGTACTGTATGTAAAAAATACACACCCCCCTTGTCCCTAGTGGTCTGCCCAGTGTCCTGCATGTACTTTTATATAATAAAAACTGTTCTTTCTGCCTGCAAACTGTAGATTGTCCAAAAGTGTCCCTTTATGTCAAAAATGGTTTTAGATCAGCTAGAAAACAGCGATAATAAATTATAATCACTTGCAGAAATGTGCGATAGCGATTTGTGGGGAAATTCGTCATAAAAAAAAAAAATAATGACAGCGACAATTCTGCAACTGAGCAAATTTCAGTGATTTTGAGTTGATTACATTATTGAATATTTTTTATTATAATTATATTATTATTTGTTATAATTATTTATAATTATTTATTATATTATAATTTATAATTTTGTTTTAAAAAAAAATCATACCCGGGATGCCTACAAGACTCTTGTTTGGTCAGATTTAAGTGAGTTATTCCTAAAAATTACAGACCTACAGTTTAAAACGCTAAATTTCCTTGCAAAATAATTGTACCGCTTTTGGTACGTAATTCCAGACAGAATCATACCGCCAGGGAGGTTAAAATTCCCAAAAAGCCATAGAGACAGCTTTGTTATGTCCCTATTCTCTGTATACTGAAGTCTCTCCAAGACCAAGAATTAGGCCCCTTTCACACAGGGCATAGCAGGGGATCTGTCCACTGATTCCCGCTGAATAGGGATGAGCTTCATATTCAAGTCAAACTCATGTTCGACTCGAACATCGTATGTTCGATCGTTCGGCGAATTACGAACGTTTTGTCCCGTTCGCGCCAAATTCGAGTGTGGCGTGTCACAGCCCATAATTCACTGCGGCATCGCAGTGCATTGCTGGCTGATGATTGGCCAAGCAAGCACTATGACCTGCATGCTTGGCCAATCACAGCGAGCAAAAAACGGAGAGCCATAATTGGCCAAAGCCAGGGTGGCTTTGGCCAATTATGGCTCAGGGGGTATAGTACACGCCCCACACTATATAATGCTGCCTGGAAGTCGGCCTTGTGTAGTGTGTTGGTGGTTTACAGAGAGAGACAGAGAGAGAGAGAATGTAAGTTTTTGGAGTTAGATAGAGCAGGCAGGCAGGCAGGCTAGTCAGAGTTACAGTGTGTAGAGGATATATATGCATCCCAGGTGTTGTATATATATTTATACACTGTATTGAGTTTAGCTAGATCCGCTCTTCCTAATTTACTGACAGGCAGGCAGGTGATTGTGCTAGCTGCAGTATTTTCATGTGGTGTACTGTCTGTGTCCTCTGTACTGTGTGCACTACGTCAATAGATTTGCTGGTGTTTCTCATATTAATTCCTAAAGGCAGTAGAGCTGCACGTTTCTGGGAAAAATGAGAATCACAATTCTTTTGCTTAGAATGAAGATCATGATTCTCTCACGATTCTCAAAAAAATGCATGGTGCATTTTTTAGCATGCATTTTTATGATTTTTTTTTATTATTTTATTTATTATTTTATTTACACGCACAGAGTATGTGCCTTGCTGCAGAACAACCTATTAATTTGACAATGAACTGCCTGCCACCCCTCAATAGCACCAAAGTGCATGGGCCTTTTTTAAAAAAAATGTAATGCCGCTGCATCAAAATGCATGGTGCTTTTGTTAGCATGCATTTTTATTTTTGTGATTTTTCTTTTATTTACACACAGTGGGCCGTATTCAGATATGAGATACGACGGTGTATCTCCTGATACGCCGTCGTATCTCTGAGTCCGGCCGTCGTATCTATGCGCCTGATTCATAGAATCAGTTACGCATAGATATGCCTAAGATCCACCAGGTGTAAGTGTCTTACACCGTCCGATCTTAGGCTGCAATTTCAGTCCGGCCACTAGGTGGCGCTTCTGTATGTTTTACGCGAGGAATATGCAAATGAGGAGTTACGCCGATTCAGAAATGAACGACCGCCCGGCGCTTTTTTTTACATTGTTTACGTTCGGCTTTTTTCGGCGTATAGTTACCCCTGCAATCTTCTGAACAGATACGCACAGACAGCAAAACAAATGTTACAGGGGTGATAACCCCTCTCTATGTTTTCCAAAAAGCTTAAAAAATAGATGTTTTGGCTGGAGCTACACTTTAAAAAAGTACCAGTTCAAAATTACAAACAGATTCTACTTAACAACAAACCTACAGTCCCTGTCTTGTTTGCACCGCCTGTATACTGCTGTTAAAAGTATATAGGACCAAAGGTTTTGGTAATGACCTGGGGGGAGGGGGGGCGGGGAAACCCATGCTATTTTTCTCAATGATTTTCATCCATATTGCAGACATTACATTAAAGCCGCAAGCATTTTTAAATTACTTTTTTCTTATAGTAACACCCAGCAGGTACGATATTTAAAGGAATTTTTTTATTTATTTTTTTTTACTTTAAGCATCATTAAAATTACTACTCCAGAAAAAACTACAGTTTTTAAAACTTCTTTTCCATTGATACATGTTCCCTGGGGCAAGACCCGGGTTCTCAAACCCGTTTTGCGACAATAACTTGCATATTAGCCTTTAAAATGGGCACTTTTGAATTCGAACGTTCGAGTCCCATAGACTTCAATGGGGTTCTAAATGCCTGAGCTCGATCCAGTTTATTGCATCCAAAAGAGCGCGGTTTGGCATCAAATTTTATATGCTCTGTGAATCATCCACCGGATACATCTGGAATGCGGTCATTTACACCGGTAAAGGTACCAAGTTCAATCCCAGGTACAGCCGCTATGGGATGGCCACATCATCTGTCCTTTCACTGCTGGACCCATTGCTGAACCAGGGATATTGCATGACAACGGACAATTTTTACACATCTCCGGAACTTTATGAGGTTTTGATCCTAAACAAAACGGATGGGTATGGTACCGTTATGCCAAACCGGCGTCATATGCCATCAATGTTTGGCAATAAAAAAATAAAAAAAGGAGAGATGGTTGCCTTTCAAAAGGGTAAAATGATGGCAATGCGATGGCGAGACAAAAAGGATGTGTGTCTCATGAGCACCGTGCACAGCACCTCCACTGCCATGGTCCGCACAAAACACGGAAAAGATGTGCTGAAACCGCAAGTCGTGATCGACTATAATCACACGATGGGAGGTGTCGACTGAGCCGATCAGGCAATGACATTTTACCCGGCGATGCGGAAACAACAGAAGAAGTATTACAAAAAGATTTTTAGGCATCTCCTTGAACAATGCCTTTGGAACGCCTATATCCTTTATAAAGCAAACACGAACATACCTCTTGTTCTTTCTGACTTTATCTGGAAGGTGGCTGAGCAGATTTTTGTCAACCACCAGACACCATCAGTATCTGCTAACAGACCCGGACGACGTGCTGTTGACGTTGTCAACCCAGAACGCCTGACAGGTCGTCATTTTGTAGACTTCGTACCGCCAACCGCAAGAAAGTTATCGCCTACCAGGATGTGCGTAGTTTGCTGTTCCAAGAGAGATGGCAATGGAAAAAAAGTCTGAAAATAAACAAGGTACTATTGTCCTGATTGCGACGTCGGACTTTGTCTAGTTCCATGCTTCAAACTGTTTCACACTCAGGATGTGTATTGAATTTCTTTGTTTGACAAATTTCATTATTTTTCATTGCATTATTTAATAAAATTATATTATTGATTAGATTATAATTCATGCGTTTGTGTTTCAAATTTATCACATCTGGAATGTCTACTAGAGTCTTGTTTTGGTCAGGTTTAAGTAAGTAATTACTAAGAATTGCAGGCCTATAATACATATCACCAAATTTCCATGCAAAAAATTGTACCGCTTTTGGTACAAAATTCCAGACAGAATCATACCGCCAGGGAGGTTAAAGTTGCCTCCAGGACAGGCGACTTTGGCTGTGGCCAATCACAGAATAATCAGCTCAGTGGGAGAGGTTTGCTGAGTAAACTATTTTCTTTTCCTGTAAAGTTGCTTTAGTTAAGACAGTGATCCGACTTTGGCGGCAACTTCCATTGAAATCAATGGGTACAAGTTGCCTACAAGTTGCCTACAAGTCACCTTGAATTAGTACAGGAACCTTTTCTGAAGTCGGAGCGACTACAGTAGTGTACATTAAGACGGCGCTCATTCACTTCAATTGAATTTCTCATATCGGGCGACAAAAGTAGGATCCCAAGTCGCGGTAGTGTGAACCGGCACTGAATGTCCTTCTATACTCTGTGTTTTTGTTCTGAGATCTCAATAACAAAACTGATTATGCTAAGTAATGATTTCCTGTAAACCTGGCCTCAACAAGTTTTTAGGTTTCCATGTTTAGTAGGAGCAGCCAAGCACAGTGATATGACAGTAGTAAGCAGAGCAGTGTACAATATACTAGTTAGTTACACTTGACAAAGTTAAGGGCATGCTTCATTCCATTTTCTATGTAAATCAACATTAGCAGATGCAGTTTACATAACAAGGCTCCAAAGTATTCATTGGCTGAATCACATTAGCTGACTCAAAGACATGACAGATGAAAAGACTTGCAATTTGTTTGCACATTTTCTTGCAAGCAAAAATCAAACAGCTCCTAAAAACCCAATTGTTATCTGGCAACAACAGACACACACTGAGTTGACTGAAGTTGAAATAAACTGCTTGAACATGCAAAAGGTTATTACGCAATTTGTGTGGGAAAAAGTGATTTAAGTAATCTTTGCCCGTGAAGTCTGAGTCAGTTAATTTTTATAAGTAAACTTTAAACACAATGGATTGATTACTTATACAAATTCCAAGAGTACGTAAAAGAAAGGCTGCTTCATTGTAGTGCATAATATCTGTGATTCCAGGCACTGGTCTTTTGACCACAGAATCTTCACTGGTAAAAAATAACACTGAGGATTTGTTCTTTCGGCGCTTATGTTGTTTGTGTGTAGATACTGCCATCCTGTGTTGGATTCATGCATTAGAAATAAACATATACGTTTCAGGAGATGCAATTCAATGAGTCAAATCCAGTGTCATCTACAGTATGTGTGTTTTTTTTGTTTTTTTTGTGCTGCTGTTTTCTCCTGTTTCAAGAGCAGATAAAGAAAAGCCAAGTTGATTATTTTAAAGTGGTTACAACCTAAAAAAAAGATTCCTTTAAATTATCAACATGATTAAGAACCTGTTACTAACCTCTAATAGGATCATATTTCTATAATTGTGCTGATGATATGCAGTAAGGTCCAAGCAGCCTAAATGTTATCAGATTTGCCTTACGGCATTCTGAAATTCATGATATATCTCCCTAGCCAACTATATTTTGCCTGCTCAATTCAGATCAATGACATAAAAAAAAAGTGTCCCTGTCCTTGCAATGTATATTTTCTAGACCTTCCATATAGCTCCACTCTATTTGATAAAATAGTTCATTCCTGAACTGTTTTCTCTTAAAGTCAATCCCAGCATAAAGTCACCGAGTATAAGGCTTCCATTGCAGAAGGGTTTATTACACGCATGGTGACACAATCAACAAGGCTGATTGCACTACCTGATAAGGTGACGCATCTCTTTCTCTCACCATATAGATAGAGAGAAAGATAGATAGATAGATAGATAGATAGATAGATAGATAGATAGATAGATAGATAGATAGATAGATAGATAGATAGATAGATAGATAGATAGATAGATAGATAGATAGATAGATAGATTTATTTAAACATTTGTGCTATATAAATTGTACACATTTACCATTATTATGCTAGCATTACACTTCCAAAATTGGCAGAATTAAAGTGGTAGAAAACCGCTGCAATAAAAGAAGAAAAAAACTTTCCCTTGCAAAATAATAGCATAATGTGCTAGTATGCATCACATATTAGCATATTATTAAATCATTTCTTTAAAATGAAGCCCTCCACCGGCGCACTGTCACTGCTGAGAGGGCTTCCCTCTTCCTCTGTTCCTCTTTCCGGGTTCACGGACTCTGGCTGTGTGAGCCACGATGAAGTCACTCCCACGTGCACAGGAGCCCTTAGTTACGGCACAGTGCTCTAAAGGGTCCAGCACGGTATGCTGGACCTTCAGAGCGCATGCCCTGTTGATGTCACTGGATGAATCCAGGGTGAATAGCTCAAAAACGGTGCAGGTTTAAGAGATAATCTGTTTTACTATCTCCTAATCGGTTCATCTTTAGACTATCCCTGAAAACCCTTCTTTTTAAAGAAGCCTATCCTGCTTCTAACTAATACACTGTATTTTTACATTCTCCATCAGCTCATTCATGCAGTTATTTCCTTTTGTACCACTTGATCCTTCTCTTAGATTATAAGCTCTAACAGCAAGGGCCCTCTGATTCCTCTTGTACAAAATTGTATTGTAACTGTAACGTCTGCCCTCATTTTGTAAAGCACTGCACAAACTGTTGGCGCTATATAAATCCTGTATAAAAATAATAATATCGAAGGAGGGATTGGTCCGGCATGGGTCAAGCTACCTAAGGGCCCCCCTAGGCCGAGGGGCAGACGTGATGCTCGTTCGGACCCCTGAGGGGATCCATGCGAGGGACATCACACGTAGATTGGCAGACAGATTCTTAGGCCTCTCAATAGCACACACGCTGCCACTCTAAATGGGGTCATACATCCAGGGACTCTCTAGAGACGTCTTATATTTAGACACACGCTGATGTTGTTTGATGATATTACCAGTAGATAATACAGACTTTCAATAACTGATCTGTAATGTCCCATGAGATGATAGGCTGCACTGTTGTTGACCCTGTAACCTGATGTGTGGTATCACACAAGTTGAACTGTTGTACCATTATGGCCTGTGCGGGCCGATCTTCCTGTTATAAATAAAAATAAAAAAAAATAAAAAATAATAATATCAATTTTTCCTACAGGTAAGCCTTATTATTGCAGCTACACACAGGATTGCGGCACCTGTGCATGACCCCTTCCGCTCTCTGGTCTTTCCCCCTGGCTGCGACGGATCAGATATCGTTATACCGGCTGATAGAACTAGCTTTCTTTCTGTCGGCGCTGAGGTGGTTACCTCCTCTCCAATGCTTGGCCATTTGGCAACCTGCTATTTGGAGCCTATTCAAGCCTAGGGTTTGTCAGAGGGATTTTGGTCGGGGTCCTTACGCCTATCCATTTTCACTGTTTACCAACAGTCTGTGTCACAGCCAAACCTTTTTGATTTCTACATACAACGAGCACCTACCACATGCCCAGGAGGCTGGTTAGGTAAAAAGCATTGTACACTCCCTACCCCATTATTAGTGGTTGGATCGACGTATTTTTTGAGATTCGATTGATCCACTTCTATGCCCCTGATGAAGCGTCCTGTACGCGAAACATGTCGAGAGTAAAAGCAAGATCTACTATTACGCATATCGAATTCAGCTTCAAACACTAAGAGTTTTTTTACATACCTTCTTGATGCTATGCGTTTCTATGTTATGAATGTATTTGCATAAGTATAAACCTTTTTCTTACTTTGTGTTAGATGGACTGAAATCATATGCTGACATGGTCTTATGAAATTGTGTATACAATTCTCTATCTATGCGTTTTTTATAAATAAATATTTATAGATCTTTTACATTAACTACCTGTACTGCCAAAAGTCCAATTTATTAGTCCATATGAATTTCCATTGTCAAGCCTTATTATTGGCTTACCTGTAGGTAAAAATCACAAAGCAGACTTTACTACCACTTTAAATCCACGTTTCCAGTTGCGCAGAAGTATTGAGCTTGCATTGCTGGGCCAATGAGCTGCAGGTGGGAGATTCTCCATCCCACAGCTGACATATACAAAAGGGCGGGGATGCTCATGACATAATTTTTTTTATTAAAAGCCAACTTTGCTTAAAACTGATATTGTTGTTTGGAACCATTTCTGACTGGCTGTTCGTACATGTTCAGGGAACCAATGTGATTTGATCTCCTGACCAGAATTGCCACTTCTGTCCCTGTTCTGCATCCAATAAAAAAGGTAAAATTATGATTACAACTTACCCTATAGCACAAGTGTCAAACACAAGGCCCGCAGGCCGAACCCGGCCCTCTAGGCCATTTCATGTGACCCTCGCACCTCTCCTGTACTTTCAAGCAAAGCATCCATCTTTTTTCGAAGCAGCAGCATAAGGTAGGGGGGGGTGCACTGTGATGTAAGGGAGAGTGGGGGACTCAACTTCTGATGGTGTGGTGGCTCTTGACATCTAACGTAAGGGGAGGGGGTGTGCTGGACATCTAATCTTACAGATACAACCGGCCCTTCTGAGGGCAATCATAATGCTGATGCGGCCCACGATGAGATTGCGTTTGACACCCCTGCCCTATAGATTTCCATAACATATAATATGTATATAACTGAATAGCACTACCACCTTGTGGGAGAAGATGCAAACAGACTACAAAGTACCCAAAAAAACAAAGGCTGGTTCAATGCAATAGTGCCTACTTAAAAATACTTTTCTTTGAATGGTGATGGCCTTTAATGGCCAACTCCAGGAAACTTTAAATTTCTCTGTTACTAGTGGGTCTGATCCAACACTGCAAGGGCTAACTGCTTGTTTAGGTATAAGAAGCATAGAAAAGAAGAGTGACTTACCCATTCCTCTGCTCCTCTGTGCTGCTAGGCCAGTCCCTGTAATGTCTCCCCGATGTTCCAGTGGCCGAAGGTCCTGACATCATCAAGACCAAGGTCAATAGCCCTGCACTGGACAGGAAGGCACCAATGGACAGTCAACCTATCTTTTCGGGCAAACAGAGGATCAGGTAAATAAAAGTGGCTTTACTCTCCCTAGTAAAAAACAAGGTAATTTTCCAGAGTTGGGTTATAAAGCCATCTGTGCTTAGTCAATGAACACTTTCAAAGGTTTTACTAAGATGTCAGATTATTATCATTAGAATGTGATGGGATGTTCAAGAATCGTGTAATTAATACCCTATGGAATGTATCCTGCCAGGTAGTCTCTGTTTCTATTGAAAAAAGTTCCATAATAAATATGCTTTTTTTTTTTTTTTTTAAATAGAATTACTCAGGCCTCGTACTCACGACCAAACATGTCTGCTGAAACTGGTCCGCGGACCAGTTTCAGCGGACATGTTCGTTCGTGTGTAGGCAGTAACGTACAGAATTCCAGCAAACAATCGTCGGCCAGACCGTTTTCCAACGAACAACTGTTTCCTGGTCTTGCTTTAAAACAGTCTGCTGGAATCGTGTCCGTCAGACATGTTCGGTCGTCTGTACACAAAAGCAGCGTACAAAAACCCCGCGCATGCTCAGTCCAAATGAGGAGACGGGAGCGCTCGTTCAGGTAAAACTCGCGTTTCTTTGGGATATGGCACATTCGTCATTAGAAACCTTTTATTCTAGCAAGAGAACAATGTCTTAAAAAGGCGCACTAAACCACATTTTAAAGCCTCGTTTGATTAATTCTTCTCTTGCTAGAATAACCCCGTTCTCTTGCTGATGCAATTTCAATAGAGTTGTCCCATACTGAAATGTCACATTTCTTGCTTGTGATGTAATCCTTTAATAATGTTTTCTATGCCAGACGTGTGTTTTGGTTGGTGGTCCATGTGACGAACGCGAGTGTCAGATCTCCGCCCTCCGCGCCAACTTACGACGAAGGACAGGCCGACCTCACACCACGCTGTCACTTACGTAACAATGCCACTCTCAGCTGCGCCCAGCACAAAGATTTCCCTGCTTGCGGGACCACAATCTAAGTGCTAGTAGCCTGAGAGCGATTGTCACTGGGCTAATGACACAATTAACCCTTTTACTGCCACCACCAACATTGATAAGGAAGCGTTGGTACTCCCGTCAATTAACAATACCAATTAGGATTTTAGAATAAGCGTCTGCAACACACACTGTCACCACAGGCAGGTCTGCACAGAGGCCTTACTCTACACCAGTAGCGCTCTTCAAAAGGCAGAGGTTCGTTCATAGCTTGCATTAAGAGTTTTAGAGACAAGGTTAACACTTTTCAACATAAAAGGTTTATTACGAAAAGGGCAAACTTGGTGCAATAAAGTGTTACAGAAAAATATGTTTTAAAGAGATAACGACAATATACAGCGACAAAGTAATAGGGTAGAACTGAAGAAGAAGAATACTTGCAATTAATGTCCAAGGTTGATCAGAGTTCGATCGATGAACTGGGTAATCGGTTCTCAAACTTGGCAGATGCTCTTGCTTGGATGGTAAAAGGAGAACTCCCTTGACTTGGCATCTCCTCTTTTCTGTGCGATCAAAAAGGGGTGTTGACACGACCAGTAACCAATTGTCTGGTCATCTGATTTAGGGGCTGGTTACTGGGAGGGTCCACATTCACGCCCATAACCCAGGTACACTTTGTGATACATATTCATATCTCTGCCGTTCTAATAGTTACAGACTACCAACATCCGTGTTATTGTAGAGCATGATATTTGCTTTAAGAAAAGTCCAAACGTGACAAGTCTACCATGGTTATTCTACCTATGACGAATAAATGGGGTCAGGGGCCTTCCGTATGATTGATCATATTCATGTCTGGGCTCGAAACGTTACAAATTATCTGAGGAAACTAAATATGTCTGTTGTTTGGCTGTGCTATGAGTTAGCTGGAAGTTATGAAACATGTGTAACGTTCATACTTATTCCTTAGTCTTCAGCGTTTATGAGTCTAAGGCATTTACGACAGGGGTCTGTGGACTCTCTGAGGTGAGAGGACGACAGCTTTACGACAGGCCAGGAACCCTGCCAGGAGATATTAAGAACCCTAGATTGCTCTGTTCCTTGGAGGAGATAACAGATCTTTTGAAGTAGAATGCCTATGAATTCCTGAGAATAAGGGAGGGAGGGAGTGAGTTTCTTTCCACTGCTTATACTGTTTTTAAACAACATGGCTGCTGTATGGTTCTTACACAACAGCTAGTCGCGTGTCCAGCGCGCAATATCGTTACACCTCCCCCCTTAGGTGGTTGCATGGGAGGGAACTACAATTTCCCTCCTGACGCAACCGACTCCGGCGGGCTCGGCTTGTCGTGACAGCCCATCAGCATTTCCATGGGCACTGCCTTTCTTATGCTGGATGGTGAAATCGTATTGCTGCAGAATTAAGCTCCACCGAAGTAGTTTGCCATTCTCCCCAGCAACACGATTTAGCCAGCTCAAGGGATTGTGATCGGTGATCACAGTGAAATGCCGTCCATAAAGATACGTTTGTAACTTCTGGAGAGACCACACGATCGCAAGACACTCCTTTTCGATCGTGGCATAAGCTACTTCCCTGGGAAGCAGCTTCCGGCTCAGGTAGAGGATGGGATGCTCCTCTCCGGCATCATCCACTTGACTCAGGACTGCACCCAATCCATAGGCAGAGGCATCCGTCTGCACTAGAAAACGGCGGGTGAAGTCGGGAGCCTGTAGCACAGGGGCGCTGGCCAGCGCCTCCTTCAAGGCCTGAAATGCCTGCTCACATTCTGGTGTCCAAGACACCACCTTGGGCAGTTTCTTTTTGGTTAGGTCAGTCAGAGGTTTGGCCAGGCTGCTATAGTTACCTACAAACTTCCTATAGTAGCCAGCGGTCCCCAAGAAAGACATAACCTGTTTTTTGGTTTGGGGGATAGGCCAGGCCAGGATGGCCTCAACCTTTCCTGTCTCGGGTTTCAGGGTGCCTCCTCCTACCTGGTGTCCCAGGTAATGCACATCATTCATGCCGATCTGACACTTACTGGGTTTGACAGTCAGGTTGGCATCGGTCAATCGGTCCAGGACCTGTGACAGGTGCATCAGGTGTTCTTCCCAGGTAGGGCTGAACACAGCGATGTCATCCAGGTAGGCTACGGCAAAGGGTTCCAGCCCCTCCAGTAAATCATTCATGACTCTCTGGAAGGTAGCTGGGGCATTCTTCATCCCAAACGGCATGACGGTAAATTCGAACAAGCCGAATGGGGTGATGAAAGCCGACTTTTCCCGAGCCTCAGGGGCCAGAGGAATTTGCCAGTACCCCCTGCTCAGATCCATGATTGTTATATAGTGGGCGGCCGCCAGCCTATCTAACAACTCATCAATCCGGGGCATGGGGTAGGCATCTGCAGTGGTGATGGCATTCAGCTTCCGGTAGTCCACACAGAACCTGGTCGTCCGATCCTTTTTGGGGACCAGGACTACTGGGGATGCCCAGGCACTGTGGGACTTCTGAATCACCCCCAGCTGCAGCATTTCCTCCACCTCCCTTTTCATGTCAGCCAGCACCTCCAAGGAGACACGATAGGCCGACTGTTTAATGGGCGGATGTGTCCCGGTGTCCACCTGGTGGATAGCGAGGTGCGTCCTCCCAGGTTTCCCTGTAAACCTGCTACCATGTACTGCCAGCACTCTCTTTAGCCCAGGTACCTGGGTGGGGGTTAGTTTGGAGTTAATCAGGAGTTCTGAGTCTACCTCCCTGCTGTCAGCTAGCAGGTCTAAAAGTGGATCAGCCTCCTCAGGCTCCGGCCTGCTGCAGACTGGCATGACATAGGCCGTGCGCTCATGATGGGCTTTGAGCATGTTCACATGGATGGCCCTCTGCCGTCTACTCCCTTCCCCCAACCTTACCAAGTAGGTGACATCATTCAGGCGCTGGGTGATGGTGTACGGGCCTTCCCATGCAGCTTGGAGTTTGTTCTTCCGCAGGGGAAGCAGAGCATACACCTGCTGACCAACATTGAAGGTCCGCTCTCTAGCATTACGGTCATACCACTGTTTCTGGTTGGTCTGGGCCTTGGTCATGTTTTCCCGTACAATTCCCACCAGCGTCTCCATTTTATCTCTGAATTTTAGAACGTAATCCACAACTGAGACCTCTGGGTCGGCAATCTTGCCCTCCCAGGTCTCACGGATTAGGTCCAGGGGCCCTCTTACCCTCCGTCCATACAGAAGTTCAAACGGCGAAAAGCCTGTGGACTCCTGAGGCACCTCTCTGTAAGCAAACAGCAGATGAGGCAGATATCGTTCCCAGTCCTTGCCCTGGGAGTGCACAAAGGTGCACAACATTTGTTTCAGGGTGCCATTGAAACGCTCACACAAACCGTTGGTTTGTGGATGATAAGCACTGGCCACGATATGCGTCATCTGTATTTTCAGACAGAGAGCTTGCATCAAGTCAGACATAAACTGAGGTCCTTGATCGCTAATGAGTTCGGCTGGGAACCCCACTCTTGTGAAGATTCCCAGCAGAGCATCAGCAACCTTGTCTGTCCGGAGGCAGGAGAGAGCCACTGCCTCTGGATACCGTGTGGCATAGTCGACAACTGTCAGGATAAAACGTTTGCCTGAACTGCTAGGGATGGCCAAAGGCCCAATGATATCCACCGCCACCCTCTTAAAAGGTTCGTCAATCACAGGCAAAGGTTTTAGCGGAGCCCGCTGTACATCCCCTACCTTGCCAACTCGCTGGCAGGTAACACAGGACCGACAGTAGTCAGCTATGTCAGTGCGCATCGTAGGCCAATAAAAGTTATGCATCAACCGCCCTCGGGTCTTAGTAATTCCCAAGTGCCCTGCTAGGGGAATCTCATGAGCCACTTTTAGCAGCTGTCCCCTAAATTGACTGGGTACAACTAGCTGCCTGCTTCTTGTGTCAGATTCATTCCCCTCTGCAGGCAAACCTTCTCTGTACAGTTTCCCTTTCTCCCAGTAGAGCTTTTGTTTGCAATTCTCTGCAGGGGGGCGATCAGCTGAACTCCTGAGCTGTGCTAGTGTTTGGTCTGTCTGCAGTGCTGTTTCAAAGGCGGTACCACAAGTCCCAGCCAGCAGTCCTGTGGCAAACAAGGACGGCTGCTGAGGCTCAACAGAGGTGGAGTCCGCTGGGTCAGAACAGGGAGAGGGCCCAGAGACCTCCTCCTGCTGTTCTGCGATCAGGGCCTGCACCTCGGCCGCCTTGGCAGCACTGCGAGTGACCACTAAAACTGGCAATGCATTATCATCAACATCAACATCAGCATCATCACATTTAACATTTATCATTGCAGCATCATTGGAACCTGTATCAGTTACCTTCCCAAGCAAGGGGGTCTCCTCTCCTGTTTCTGAATAAGGAGGACCTTGCACTTCAACTTCACCCTCCCCCTCCCTCTGTCCATCCACAGGTTGCCCAGATATTACCCCAACATCTGTACACAGTACCTTGGTAGGTCCAGAGAGTTCCGTGGGAGCATCCTGGGTGCTCTTAGCAGGGACGTAGTAAGAAACAAGGGTACCTAAATCAGCACCCAACAACACAGCAGTAGGGATCTCCTCTGAGACGCCCACCTCTCTCATCCCACTCCCAGCACCCCAATCGATGAAAACATAGGCACGGGGCACACAGGAAAGGGTTCCCCCCACTCCAGTGAGGGTAAGAAACTTCTCTGGGATGATGTCTGTTTCTTCTATCACCTCTGGTCTGACCAACGTAACTTCTGCTCCAGTGTCACGCAACCCTATTACAGTCCGGTGGCCTACGGTGACAGGCTGCAAGTTGGCATTGGTTCCTGGAGGTTTCCCACTGACGCACAGTACAGCAGAAGGGTTGCTGGCCGGATGGCCAGGTGATGTCAGCTTCTTCTGCTCAGGGCACTGTGCCTTGAGATGTCCGGCTTTCCCGCAGGTGTAGCATGTGCGATTATTAGTCAGGAATGCCTTGGCACCAGGAACTGCAGGTTCCATCTGCTGAGGGACTTGGTTGGCAGGTGGAGGAGGGGTTGCCATGTGAGATTTCCCTCCTTTCCAGCCGTTCGGAGGAGCCTTGCGATGGTCAGATACCCGAGAGTGGATATAGGTATCTGCCAGTTCTGCTGCTACTTTAGCCGAGTTTGGCTTTCGCTCCAGCACAAACTGTCTGACGTCTGTAGGACAGATGTGCAAAAGTTGATCTTCAATCATAAGATCTTCCAGGGACTCAAAAGAATCAGCTTTCAAGCCTTTAGTCCACTGCCGGAATGTGGTGCGTAAGCGACTTTCCACATCCAGGTATGAGTCCCCAGGCCCTTTTTGCAAGGACCTAAAACGCTTCCGGTAAACTTCCGGGGTTAGCTGAAACTTTTGGATGATCGCAGCCTTTAGGGCCTCATAATCATTGCTCTGCTCTTCAGACAGTTCAACATAAGCATCCAGGGCCTTGCCTCGTAGCCCTGGCGTCAGGTACCGGGCCCATTGTGCTGGGGGCAGATGGTACTGACGGCAAGTTTTTTCAAACGACAGTAGATACACGTCAATGTCACTGTCCTTTTCCATAACAGGAAATTTGGCTGCCGGAGCTACTGGCAGAGCGGCATCCCTGTGCTCTAGGGATCCGGGGTTCTGAACCTGTCGCTGCTGCTGGAGCCTAGTCATCTCCAGTTCGTGTCGACGATCAGCTTCCCTCTGCGCAGCCTCCCTCTCAGCCCTGCGCTCCTCTCTCTCAGCCTGACGCTCGAGAAACTGCAGGTACACCACAGGATCCGTTTCCCTGAGGCGTTGTAGCGTTTCCTGCATTTGAGGAGAGTCCATGCTGGTTGCAAGCAATGGGGTGTTGGCCTGCTCATGCGGTGGCTTGGGGATAACAATCCGTGGTATTCCAGTGTCAGTCTCTGCTGGCCTATCCGGTGAGGCCGCCTCTGAACCACTGGGCTCTGGAGTAGCGGAACCCCTTTCTGGTCCGGTTCCCTCCAGGTTCTGGTTTGCCTGGATATCAAACTCCTGTAGGGCATGTATCAGGCCTTCACGATTTTTGCCATTAATGTCAATTCCTCTTCCTGCGCACTCAGCAGTTAGGTCATTTTTGTTCATCTTTTTATATGCTGATAACCCAGACATGTTGCAAGCAGAAAAGATAGAACAGAAAGCAGAGGTAGGAAAAAGGGATAGGAAGGAGCTGTTGCTGTATGTCTCTCTTTAACACAAAAAAAAAAATATATGCACCAGCTTGTCTCTAAGGACTGTTTCCAAAAAGGTTACAATCCTTCAGTGCAGAGCTAATTCCTAACAATGCACTGAATGCTCTTAATGCAAAGCTATCCCGCTACGCTGCCAGCCAATATGTGACGAACGCGAGTGTCAGATCTCCGCCCTCCGCGCCAACTTACGACGAAGGACAGGCCGACCTCACACCACGCTGTCACTTACGTAACAATGCCACTCTCAGCTGCGCCCAGCACAAAGATTTCCCTGCTTGCGGGACCACAATCTAAGTGCTAGTAGCCTGAGAGCGATTGTCACTGGGCTAATGACACAATTAACCCTTTTACTGCCACCACCAACATTGATAAGGAAGCGTTGGTACTCCCGTCAATTAACAATACCAATTAGGATTTTAGAATAAGCGTCTGCAACACACACTGTCACCACAGGCAGGTCTGCACAGAGGCCTTACTCTACACCAGTAGCGCTCTTCAAAAGGCAGAGGTTCGTTCATAGCTTGCATTAAGAGTTTTAGAGACAAGGTTAACACTTTTCAACATAAAAGGTTTATTACGAAAAGGGCAAACTTGGTGCAATAAAGTGTTACAGAAAAATATGTTTTAAAGAGATAACGACAATATACAGCGACAAAGTAATAGGGTAGAACTGAAGAAGAAGAATACTTGCAATTAATGTCCAAGGTTGATCAGAGTTCGATCGATGAACTGGGTAATCGGTTCTCAAACTTGGCAGATGCTCTTGCTTGGATGGTAAAAGGAGAACTCCCTTGACTTGGCATCTCCTCTTTTCTGTGCGATCAAAAAGGGGTGTTGACACGACCAGTAACCAATTGTCTGGTCATCTGATTTAGGGGCTGGTTACTGGGAGGGTCCACATTCACGCCCATAACCCAGGTACACTTTGTGATACATATTCATATCTCTGCCGTTCTAATAGTTACAGACTACCAACATCCGTGTTATTGTAGAGCATGATATTTGCTTTAAGAAAAGTCCAAACGTGACAAGTCTACCATGGTTATTCTACCTATGACGAATAAATGGGGTCAGGGGCCTTCCGTATGATTGATCATATTCATGTCTGGGCTCGAAACGTTACAAATTATCTGAGGAAACTAAATATGTCTGTTGTTTGGCTGTGCTATGAGTTAGCTGGAAGTTATGAAACATGTGTAACGTTCATACTTATTCCTTAGTCTTCAGCGTTTATGAGTCTAAGGCATTTACGACAGGGGTCTGTGGACTCTCTGAGGTGAGAGGACGACAGCTTTACGACAGGCCAGGAACCCTGCCAGGAGATATTAAGAACCCTAGATTGCTCTGTTCCTTGGAGGAGATAACAGATCTTTTGAAGTAGAATGCCTATGAATTCCTGAGAATAAGGGAGGGAGGGAGTGAGTTTCTTTCCACTGCTTATACTGTTTTTAAACAACATGGCTGCTGTATGGTTCTTACACAACAGCTAGTCGCGTGTCCAGCGCGCAATATCGTTACAGTCCTCCATAATTTAGAGTATTCATTTTTGTAAAGGAATGTGCATTTTTTTTATTTCTTTTTTTGTTTCTAGTTATGTCACCATTTAAACTATTTTTTTTTTACATGTATTTTTAAATTTTTTTTTTTTTTTTTGGTGTTTCATTAGAGAATATTAAACCATGTTGGCACACCAAATGTCCCCCCCCCCCCAAGGAGTGTGTCCTTTGTAAATTACCCATTGTATATTTATTAAAGGTTTGCTGCCTAATAATCCCCACAGTATATCAAACAATAGACATGTTTTCAAATGAAAGCAAAAGGCCTTTTATTCTGGCAAATGTCATCACAAAAAATAAAAAGAACGGCAGCACTAGAATAGATAGCAAACTATATGCAAACTTGCATTTCCAACATGGTGAAGGATAAACTTCCAAGCCTCAGGAGCCAAACACAAAAATATTAAGCAGCAGCACACAAACAAAGGAACCCAAACTGTGGTAGTACAAACAAGATGTCCTTTATGTGGAAGGAAATGGAAGGCAGAAAATCAACGTTTCCTCCTCTTTCCAGCCTTCCCTCCAGGCAGCCTTCCAGCGGATCGAACACGGGGTCTTGCAGGTGGGGTTGATGTGGCAGCAGGAGGATGGTGTTCCGCAAGCCGGGCCGGGTCACATAGCCCAGTGTCTGGGGTCAGCAGGCCCCTCTGCATCCACCAAAGTACCTGGTTCATCAGGGCCTTTGCCAGTCTTCTCTGGTCCTCCTCCCCTTCATTTAAATCATGGGCCAATGAGGCACTGAAGGCCTCTGTGGGGTTGAGGGGGGCCCTCATGATGGCGCTTGCCTCCTGGATCATGCGGAGGCTTGCCTCCTCCACAGGCCTCAACTGCCTCCTTCGGCCTGATGGCCTCACCTGGGGGGGAGAAGACTGGCTGGTGGTGGTTCTCCTGGCCGGGTGGACCTGCTGCAGGCCACTGGGCCCAGCCTCCTCCTGGCTGCCACTGACCCCGGCCTCCTCCTGGCTGCCACTGACCCCGGCCTCCTCCTGGCTGCCACTGACCCCGGCCTCCTCCTGGCTGCCACTGACCCCGGCCTCCTCCTGGCTGACAGACACCTGAGGATCTGCCACCTCCTGGCTGATCTCTTCTTCCTGTGTGTAAAAAAAAGGAATTTTTTTACAATTTCGCTAAATAAAACCACACTCATTTTCATGTTTTTCGTTCAGTATTTTCTGTTCATTATTACTTGAATACACTCTACTTCTGACCCCTGCAGTTGTCATCCCTGACACCTATTTGTCTGTACACCTTTTTGTTTGTTTTTTTCCAGCTTGGTTTTTTTTTTTCTATATCTAATCATTAATCCACCAAGAATTATTTAGGCCATAAATATAGAGGAAACTACTATACCTCCTCATCGAAGGGTGGCAGATCTGCATCTCTGTCAGCCAGGCCCTCTTCCTCCGACTCTGCAGGGCTGTGGTCATCTGGGGAATGTCCGCTGGAAGGTAGCATGGAGGAAAGGTTGGAAGAAAGACTGGACATCGTTTTCCTGCCTTCCATTTCGTCCCGCAAAAAAGCCATCTGTTTATAATACCACAGTTTGGGTTCCTTTGCTTGTCTTGCTGCTGCTCCCGATTTTTTGATTTTATTAGCTTTGTATGCTCTCCTGTATGTGCTTCTGAGGTTGGCAAGTTTATCCTTCACCATGTTGGCAGTGCATCCTGGCACCCAAGTTTGCATATAATTTGCTAGCTCTTCTAGTGCTGCCGCTCGTACCTCTTTATTGCAATATAACGAGTGTTTTGAATTCCACAGGATGGGCGTGTCCTGGTATTTTTGAAGTAAGGCCTCTATAGATTCCTTGCTTTGTAGGAGGTCCATTGCAATTTTTGAAAAATTATATTTCTTTTTGAGTCTAGATTACAAAAACATAAACCACAGAAAAATAAATATTCCAAAGGATCAGCGTTGACCTTGATCTAATATGTGTCTTCAAATTTATTACCTATATCTAATTCCAAACACAGTCTCTCTTGTTTAAACAATGATTGGCAGCTCGGCCGCATTGCTTGTACCAAACATTGATTTGCTAGATGCAGAGCCATTGTTCACATTGCAGTAAATATTTTAAATATATTAAATTAAACAATGCTTACAAATGACAGTTTTCATCTAGGCACTCTTTCATGTGTAAATATCATACCCCTGACAATGGATGACATAAAAGACACTTCCTAATGACCTCTGTACAACCAACACTTGAACAATACTTTGCCTGATCTGAATACACCATTCAAAAACTTGTCAATGAGGTACAGCATTGTTCACATCTCTATTTTGTGAGGTGTCCAAAAGCATTTGGATACCAAAATAACATTGTGGTACCCCATAGACAGAATAGCTTAAAAAGGGTGCAACCAACAGCCCAAACCCCCATCCCATGTGTCTACATTTTCAAGGCCTCTGCTGATCACATTTTTAAATTCCTTACCTTCCTGTCTCTCGCTCCTCGTTTCTCACGCTCGCCTAATTACCGCGTAAGATGCGTAATCACGGCGTAAACCTTTTAAACACTCCGCGTATTTATGAAACCCCGCCCTCGTCACCTTTGCGAGGCCCCTAATCAATGATTTTAGGAAATATGGCGTTAACTGTGTATGTTCTGGATGCGCTCGAAGATTCTCCGCGTAACCGACGTAAACACGTTGTTTGCATTCTCTACACTCCGCGTATGTATTAAACGCCGCCCTCTTCTCCGCCCATGGCGTAAGAATTCATCTTTTCCACGCCCATAATCTCTGTGGGAAAGGAAAGATGGCGATGTCACACGAGCGGGCACGATGCTCTCATGCCACAAGTGAAGGGACAGAGGCAGGGACGTCCCGATCAAGGAAAAGAAGATATAAAGCCACTAATATGCGGTTCCAGGAAATGGTGGAGTTAGTTTACATCATGCGAAAAAAGGACTATGATGGTGAATTAGGGCCATACAAGACCCCTAACCGACGAAAGGCACATATTATGGACAAGGTGGCGAGGAGAATGCAGAGGATGTTTGGGATCACCAGGTCCAAGGAACAGCTGAGGAAACGATGGTCAGACTTAAAATTGAGGGAGCCACATCAGATGAAGAAAATACTTAAAATTCTGCGTAAAAGTAAGTAAATATATATTGGGTTTGGGGGGGGGGGGGGTGGTGATTGTCTGCAATAATGTGTTGCCATGTATATTTCACCATCTGCCTCCTTGGCCTGCTTGTAATTTTAAAGACATGTTGTTATTTATTTTTTAGAACATAAATAACTACATATTTACAAACAGTGTTCTTAGTAAACAACGTAACATCACATAGTTTATCAGAAAGGCTCGGTTATTCCAGGAACAACACACCTGGACATGGCTCACTGGCCAAAAACTTTGTTTGTAAACATTGTGTAAAAGCTAGTTCTAGAAAAAAAAAGAAGGAGAATGGGAAAGGCAAACAGGATTCATTCTAAAAACAGTGGTAATAAAGCAGATGTTTTCACATCTGCAATGCAGAGCACCTGTGTCTCCCCAAATCAAAAATGGGTTTTGGTAGGGTATCCCAGAAATACAGTTTAGGGGGGACATCCATGTGTGTCACTTTGCTAAAAAGGGGCAGGATCAGAGCTTGCCATATAGAAGTAATTGCAAAATGTAGGTTTGGTGAAAGATAAAAGTAACTAAATGAAAGCATCTTCTAAGCAATGTGTGCGATTTATGCTCTCCAATATCTGTGTGCTGATGAGTCTACATTTTTTTTGCTTTATTTCAGGGGAAAGAAGTCGCCAGCATTTGGAGGAGGCAGAGAGGGCCAGACAAGGCCAAAATCTGCCATCTCAACATGTGGAGGAGGAGGAGGATGTGGAAGGAGAAGAGGATGTGGAAGGAGAAGAGGATGTGGAAGGAGAGGAGGATGTGGAAGGAGAAGAGGATGTGGAAGGAGAGGAGGATGTGGAAGGAGAGGAGGAAGGAAGAAAGGAGGAAGGAAGAGAGGAGGAAGAAGTAATTTTGGACTTAGAAGTCATAGCAGATGAAGGGCAAGTGGCGGAAGAACAATTTGGCGAATTGAAAGAAGGTGGATTGATGGATGAAGGAGGAGTCCAAGATGATGGGGAAGTGGTGGAAGAAGGAGGAGTGATTGAAGATGATGGGGAGGTGGTGGAAGAAGGAGGAGTGATAGAAGATGTCGAAGAGGTGGAAAGGAGAAGCCCATCAGGTCAGTGTCACCCTAGCTTGATTCCAAAAAACATATGTAGATAGGCCTCATTGAAAAATAATATTGTAAATGCCATTTTTTTTTTGTTGGTTTAGGGGAGGAGGATGGTGTGCCAATATTTTCACGTGCAAGTGCTGCTATAATTATTCAGCAGGTAATGGAGTGCAGCACTGAAATGCACAATATGCGTGAAAGGATGTTTCTCATGGAACAGAATGTAACAAATGTCCTTTTGGAATGCAGCACGGAAATGGACAATATGCGGCAAAGAATGATGGTAATCGAAGCAAATTTTAAGAACATTATTGACATGATGGGCCGTGTCAAAGACTGAAACACCCCCCGCCCATCCCCCGCCCCCACAAACATTTTAACAGTTTGAATAATGAATACGCCAAAATTTGAAGATACACACACAGTGTGCCAACATGTGCTATCTGCCATCACAGAATATCTAATGTCTGTGCTTTGTGGGTCCAACCCCCTCCTCCATCCTCAAGTAGTTGAGAGGAAGGGTTTGCTCCCACAAAACACAGACATTGATCACCCATGATGTCAGATAGCACATGTGGCCATTTGTCTGTTGAACCAATGACATTTGGCGAGTTTGCACTGAATGTGTGTATCTTCCAATTTTGGCGTGTTCCAGTGTGAAAGCACACCATGACTGACTGCTGTTGTGAGTTTTTATATATTTTGAATTGGATTTTGTTACTTTTTGACCATGTTGAACATTTTGGGATACTATAAAGTTTAGACCATAAAGAATAAACAACGCCAAAAATTATTTTAAATATATATATAGAATTATAAATCTCTCTAATCACTGAATTTAGTGAAGTAGAGATTTGACTCCAAATTCTCACCCAAAAATTTTGTTTTAGAAAAACACACCAAAAACAACAAAAATGGTTACAAAATTATTGTTTTTTGTGCCTAAAAAATATGGCCAAAAATAAATTTAAGGCGGTAAACACCCCACCAAATATAATCTATATATATATATATATATGTAAACAATAAATCTAACTATATTTGAGGAAAAAAAAAGTGAACTTGTTAATAAATGTATAATCTGCATAATATTTTTGGTTGAATTACCTGAAAAAAAAATAAAATTTTTACTAAATTTTGAAGACTCCTAAGTACAAAAGCAGGGAGTAATGAAAAAAATCAAAAAAAATTTTTGGGGTCATGAACAAGCAAAAATAAAAAAAAATTGACCTCAACATTTACAAATGGAGTTGCTTCTTATTTCTAGACTCAATACCCTGTTTGTAGATGAGTGAATACTGTGCAAAATGTGGTTAGTTACTAAAAGTGGAGAAATCAATTATGCATTACAATTGAAGAAGTTAGTTAGAGAACCAGGAAGACAGAAAAAGAGAAAAAGCATTAATGACAAACAACTGTATAAAGTCCAATGGTCTAATTATTTATTATTTTTTAGAATATTCCTTTCTTTGGGGGCCGAATTAGAAAGAAATATGATCTGGCATAGCAATGGCCCCCCGACCCATGAAGTACTCAACATATTTGTCGCGTACATCACGAGCTGATTGGGGGGCCAAGCCAGCGCGACCAGTGTCCAGCCCGGGAAGGGGATCTGAGGGTAGTCTTGCCTCAGAACCGATGTCGGGTAGGTACGTCTGGGAGTGCCTGCGTAAAAAGTTGTGCAAAATGCAGCAGGCAAATACAACGGTGTCCAATTTATATTCCGCCAGATGTATCGATGTCCTGAACAGGCGGAACCGGTTGGTGAGTATCCCAAAGGCATTCTCGACTACCCTCCGAGCCCTGGCCAACCGAAAATTAAACACACTCCTCTCTGAGGTGAGGGTCCTCTGGGGAAAAGGCCGCATGAGGTGAGGACCAAGCCCGAAAGCCTCGTCCGCTAGGAACACAAACGGAAGTCCTTCCACATTATCTTCATCTGGTGGCAATGCCAGACCACCAGCTTGGAGACGATCATAGAAATCAGTCCGTGCGAACACTCCCCCATCAGACATCCGGCCGTTCTTCCCCACGTCCACATATAGAAACTCATACTGTGCCGACACCACCGCCATCAACACAATACTATGATAACCCTTGTAATTATAATAGTAGGACCCCGAGCGGGGTGGGGGCACAATGCGGACGTGTTTCCCATCTATTGCTCCACCGCAGTTTGGAAAATCACACCGCTGGGCAAATTGGGAAGCCACAGACTGCCATTCCTGTGGTGTGGAGGGTAGCTGTGGGGACAAACAAAATTAGAGATTTAGTACTTTGTAACAAATACATCCTACAAGCATCCTTGTGACAGTTCACAGTATTAAAATTGCATTCGAAAAATGTGCATGGAGAATTTGGAAAATGAAATATATAGGGCCACTTCATTAAGAGACTCCACAGCCCTCTGATGGGGACAATAAAAGTTTGAAGGGGGGGGGGGGGGAGAAAAAAAAACCAAAAAGTCCTGTTTGAAAAAATGGCAAGGTGGGTTTGTCCCTAGGATAGCATGCTGGACAGGTTAATATTGGGTAAGGGACAAATATGCAGGTAGGCCAAGAATAAAACATGTAAAGCTGATATCAACATGCATAGGGAGAAAAGCTAACGTTAGTTAAACACACAGCATATCTGGGAAAATAAAAATAAAGTTAGTTGGCCACATTATTAGAGCCAGGAAACTTACCTTAATATACTCCTCATGCATAACTTTGATGATGGCAGCACACGTGTCCGGTATGATGACCCCAAGCGCCTGCGGAGAGATGCCTGTCGAGAACTTGAGGTCCTGCAGGCTCCTCCCAGTCGCCAGGTACCGCAACGTGGCAATAAGCCTCTGCTCGGCCGTGATGGCTTGGCGCATCACAGTGTCCTGCCTCGTGATATAGGGGGACAGAAGATCCAGCAGACGGTTGAATACGGGGTCCGTCATGCGGAGAAAATTCCTAAAGTCATTAGGATTATTCTCCTGGAGTTCCCTAAGCAGAGGCATATGTGAGAACTGGTCACGCTGGCGCAACCAATTCTTGGTCCAGAAACGCCTCCGCCCCCTGTTTCTGGCCAAAGTACTGGACAAATGAACATATCCAGCAGCCATCCCATAAACAGCACCAACTCGCGAAAATTGACGCTGCTGCTCCATCATGGCTTCAAACCGGCCGGCTGGTCAGTCAAGAACACACTGAAACAGAAAGCACTCGCAAATCCAGCACTACCTGCGACAAACGCGCGACAAACAGATACGAGCGCACAGGATGCAACTGCTAAAGCAGAAACAACCTGCTTGCCTATAGCCGAATGACAACTACGTTACCGCAAGCACACGCACTGAACCCGTGAATACACGCTGTCAAAGCCTGGAGACCGAGAAGCGCGAATCAGCTCTAACCAAACCTTCACTAACACGAGCAAACACGTAACTAGCAAAAGAGGAACAGAGGGCGGCGCCATTAACTTTGGTCTTCCCCTTTATAGTGACGTCGTACGTAGTTTACGTGCACGCGTTCCGGTACGACGGGAATTTGGTCCGCTGGTGTGTACACGCCAGCGGAACAAAACACAAATCAGCCTTGTACGCCGGAAACTGTCGGGCAGACAGTTTCCAGCGCACAGATCCGGTCGTGAGTACAAGGCCTAATACAAATGGAAATCTTCTGGTGGCCTAGAAAACAGGTTTGTGATGAGTTCAGAGGTTTGGGAAAACTGATTTATGTTTCTGTTAACATGGGTAAAATATAATATTTGGAGATGGTCACTCTGCTTTTCGTACAGATAATTTGCAATTTATAAATCTGCTAAACTCCACAGAGAGACCAGCAGAACATTGTTCTGTTCCAACTGCTCCTTCACAAAGAACACAATTAGGGATAAATAAGCTCATCACGATTCAGTTTGTGGCTTGTTTGTTTTTCCTAATCCAGAAAATGTACTGCATCTGACAGAATATTTATATCAGTTAATGTCCTTTCAAATGTGTCATTTGCTCTTCCTTTGTAATATAAAGTGACCATGCTTGGTTTTCAATTGTGCTACATCTTCAGCCTTTATCTATGATTTCCCCCACTGTGCTGACAATACCTTTGTGATTTTTAAATATTGATCGCTGTTTGAGCATCTTGTCCTTTGTTTTGGTTACTGGATGCAGTAATCTCTATCTAAGAACCGCAAACAACCTAAGCTCTCTCTGGGGAATTAACCAGTCCAACACAAACCAAGGCATGCAAATCTGAACTCTGAATGTCCTTGTGCTGAATAATAGATGTGAACTAATCAGACCAAAGACTTAAAGCAGCTCATAAGTAAAGATAATGAAAGCTCAGCCTTCAAGTATTGAGAATGGATTTCCTTTACCACCCATAAACACAACTGCTGATGTGTGAGAGAGTTGATTCTATATGAAGCTATCATGGAAGAAGATCATCAGTGTTAATCATCATGTGAACCAATTTCGGATGGTTGGTATTCCTCTGGGAAACAATGGCTAGGTCATTTATTTTCAAAATATTTATATGGCTTCCCAAATGATAAGGGTGGCACTGGCACTATCTACTAGAGTTCAGCGAACAGTTCGAGTCGAGCAAAAGTTTGGGCTGAACATCGCCTGTTGGCCCGTTTGACGAACACCAGAAATTGCAGGGCGCTCGGTGGAATGTTCACCCATCAAGCATCCCACAAGGCACTGCGCAGTGCATACTAAGCCCTAATTTGGAGAAGCTTTGCCCAATATGGGCACAGTGAATAGCTGGTTGTTAAGGAGAGGGCGGGGAACCCCAGGATTTTTTTTTAAAGACCTGGTATGGATTGGGGGGGAAGCCATTTTTATTTTTTTTACATTTTTCTATTGCCGGCGATTGTATTGTATTGCTGGCAATCTAAATGTCATTTTTTTTCTTTATAAATGTCAGTTTTGCTGCAACAGGTTCTATAAACTGTACAGATGTGCCACTTTACAGGCAGACTAATGGGGGGGGGGGCAGGCACTATATTTAAAGGAATCGTTTTAAAAAAAATGTTGCATATATATATGTCCCCCAGAGCAGTACTTGAACCCCCATAACCTTTTTATGGCCATTAACTTGCATATAGGCCTTCAAAATAGGGTTCGGAGTTCAGTTTGGGTTCAAACTTTTGCAATGTTTGAGATTTCTGGCACAAACCGGGGGGGGGGGGTGTTCGGCCCAACTCTACTATCTGCACTTTTCATTTTGGGCAAATTTGAGAATTTTTGTTTGTTTGTTTGTTTGTTATGCTGTTGTTTTTTTTTTCTTTCTTTTATTAAAAACATCTTTGATGCAATGCACATCTATCCGCCATCATACAGTGGAGAAAATAAGTATTTGTTCCCCTGCAGATTTTGAAAATGTTCCCACTTACAAAGAAAGAAACAGAATATCAGCCAAAAATCCAGAAAGAGTTGCAGTTCAGTGAATAAAATAAGTATTAGATCCCCAAGCAAAAATGACTTAGTACTTGGTAAATAAACCCTTGTTGGCAAGCACAGAGGTAAGATGTTTCTTATAGTTGATTACCAGGTTTGCACACATCTCAGGAGGAATTCTGGTCCACTCTTCTCTCCAGATCTTCTCCAAATCCTCAAGGTTTCTTGGCTGTCGCCTGGCAACGCAAAGTTTCAGCTCCCTCCATACATTTTCTACAGGATTAAGGTCTGGAGACTGGCTAGGCCACTCCATAACCTTAAGGTTCTTCTTCTTGAGCCACTCCTTTGTTGCCTTAACGGTGTGTTTTGGGTCATTGTCATGCTGTAAGACCCATCCACGACCCCATCTTGACTGTTCTGGCTGAGGGAAGAAGGTTCTCATCCAAGACTTTACAATACATGGCCCCATCTATTGGCTCCTCAATGCAGCAAAATTGGCCTGTACCTTTAGCAGAGAAACAGCCCCAATGCATAATGTTTTCATCTTCGTGCTTGACTGTAAGGATGGTGTTCTTAGGGTCATAGTCAGCATTTTTCTTCCACCAAATACGTCAAGTTAATGCCAAAGAGCCCAATTTTGGTCTCATCTGACCACAGCACTTTCTCTCAATCCTTCTCCGAAAGATTTCGATGTTCCTTGGCAAACTTCAGATGGGCCTGTACATGTGTCTTGTTGAGGAGGGGGTCCTTGCAGGCACTGCAGGATTTCAATCAATGGCGGTGTTTTGTGTTACTAATGATTTGTTTAGTGACTGTGGTCCCAACTGCCTTGAGATCATTCACAAGCTCCTCCCTTGCAGTTCTGGGCTGATCCCTCACCTTTCTCATGGTCATCCTTACCCCATGAGGTGAAATCTTGCATGGAGCTCCAGACTGAGGGCGATTGATGGTTATTTTGTATTTCTTCAATTTGCGAATAATCGCTCCAACAGCTGTCTCCTTCTCACCAAGCTTCTTGCTGATAGTCTTGTAGCCCATTCCAGCCTTGTTCAGGTCTACAATCGTGTCCCTGATGTCCTTTGATATCTCTTTGGTCTTGCCCACAATGGTGAGGTTTGAATGGAAGAAAGAGATTCTGTGGACAGGTATCCTTAAGGCTGGGGTCACACTGTTGAGAATTGGATGCAGGTTTCCCCACATCCAAATCGCATACATGGGATTGTGACCAGCTCTCTATGGAGCTGGTTCACACATCTCCACAGCGGCCCCCGGTACGATTTTCACAGGAGCCCTGTGCATCTTTTGGTCCATTTCAGGTCTGTATTCAGCCCAAAATTCAGGCTCAAACAGTGAATGGAGACGCACCGGACTTCTGTTGTGAGCTGCTGCAATCTCCAGTAGGATCCCAATCTTAAAAACATAATGCGTTGTCATTAGAAGCACCTTCTTAAATTGACAGGACTAATCTGTGTACCACATGAGCACATACTGTAGCCAGTCTGTGGGAGACAGAATTATTGTTGGTTAGTAGGGGATGAACTGCAACTCAATTTATAAAAAAAACATTTTTTTTGGTTGATATTCTGTCTCTATTGTTTAAAATTCACCTATAATAAAAATTATAGACCCTTCATTTCTTTGTAAGTGGGAAAACTTAAAAAATCTGCAGGGGATAAAATAATTATTTTTCCCCACTGTATGCTATTTGCTAGCTGTAGAATATGCAAAACAACATGCAGACAAGCCCTCAACTGCAAAATAAGTGCACTGAATTTTAAAAAGGAATGTCACTAAGCGCTATTTGTAGCCAAATTGGTCTCATAAGGAATACTAATAACCATATTGGGAGAAATGCTTATCTTGTTATGGTAGCCCTGCGCCCTCAATCAGACATTTGTGACCCAGAAACTCTAGTTTGGCATGCCAGACTGACAGGTACATAGGAGTAAAAATGTATTTGGTGCGACAAGTTCTTCTCATCTTATTATTCCTGATAGATTTAAACAAAGAAAACAATAATTAAGTTCTCTTAAACCATCGGGAACTCTCTCCGCATCAAGAATGCGTGCTGCATCCAGCCTTCATTTGTGATGTAGTGCTAGGGAAGGGGGATGACCTTTAACATGTACACAGGACACAGACTCTGTCTTCATAGGCATAAACATCAGGTCAGGGCACTGACAAACATCAATGTATTTATCACAGCCACCATTCATCCTTATAGATGAACAAAGTCATTATATTCAATCAACACAGCAGACTACATCTTTGTGCCTCTCGAAGCCCATTGCAGTGCTGAGCTGTGTTGTATGCACCTTTATTTATAATGATAGATGGAGTCTTTTAAATTGTGTTCATACTTACTGTATGTGTATTATTGTCCAAACAGACATCGGTCTGTATTCATACAGATTCCCCTAGTACCCACACATAGGGGTGGATTTACTAAAACTGGAGAGTGCGAAAACTGTGCAACTTGGCATAGAAACCAATCAGAAAAAGAAAATAAAGGTCTGGTGTGACCCCGCTAACACCTCCATCCTTATTAGTACACAAAAAGACAAAATGGGGCAGCCCTGGGACTTTGAATGAGGTGAGAGAGGTTTAGCCAATGTTCACAACCAGCAATGAGACAAAATCAATTTATTATTTTCAAAGTGTTATGTAACGAAGTGGCAACAACAATGATTGTGAGTTACCCGGCATAATAGCCAATGTACACAGCACAAATGAAAGTAAATATATAAAGATTTATTACAATTGTTAATACATCAATGAGCAACAATAACACTTGAAAGCTGCAGGGCCAGTGGATGCACATATACTGTACAATAAACAAATAAAATGTGCATACATATAAACAGAAATATGTAGACATAATACAGACATCAATAAAATCCAGCATGTACAGGCATAAAACAAGCATCGATAAAGCCCTACTAGTTTCGCGAGACCCTGCTCGCTTCTTCAGGGGCGGATGCATGAATGTTGTATCTGCAATTTAAGTGATAAAATCAATAGATGTATGTTATTAAATGGGGGGGACCTCATACTTACCAATGGGTTGGAATGAATTGCCAAACGCTGGATTTCAGGATGGCGGCCGTGTAGTGCATCCAGCTCTGGACTACACGGCCACCATCCTGATATCCAGCGTTTGGCAATTAATTTCAGCCCATTTATAAGTATGAGGTCACTCTTCAGACCTCTCTTGCCAATCATTCTGCCTGCCCCCCATTTAATAACATACATCTATTGATTTTATCACTTACATTGCAGATACAACATTCATGCATCCGCCCCTGAAGAAGCGAGCAGGGTCTCGCGAAACTAGTAGGGCTTTATCGATGCTTGTTTTATGCCTGGATATTATTGATGTCTGTATTATGTCTACAAATTTCTGTTTATATACATGCACATTTTATTTGTTTATTGTATATGTGCATCCACTGGCCCTGCAACTTTCAAGTTTTATTGTTGCTCATTGATGTATTAACAATTGTAATAAATCTTTATATATTTACTTTCGTTTGTGCTGTGTACATTGGCTATTATGCCGGGTAACTCACAATCATTGTTGTTGCCACTTTGTTACATAACACTTTGAAAATAATAAATAGATTTTGTCTCATTGTTGGTTGTGAACATTGACTAAACCTCTCTCACCTCATTCAAAGTCCCAGGGCTGCCCCATTTTGTCTTTTTGTGTACTAATAAGGATGGAGGTGTTAGCGGGGTCACACCAGACCTTTATTTTCTTTTTCTGATTCGATTCACACAGCGTCCTCCTGTGCCGCCGATCTCCGTTCCCTGCGATGTTACGACGCACGGGAGCGGAGAACGGCGCCAAATTCAAAAACGTAAACAAACACATTACATACAGTATACTGTAATCTTATAGATTACAGTACTGTATGTAAAAAATACACCCCCCCCCCCCTTGTCCCTAGTGGTCTCCCCAGTGCCCTACATGTTCTTTTATATAATAAAAACTTTTCTTTCTGCCTGCAAACTGTAGATTGTCCATAGCAACCAAAAGTGTCCCTTTATGTCAAAAATGGTTTTAGAGCAGCTAGAAAACAGCGATAATAAATTATAATCACTTGCAGAATTGTGCGATAGCGATTTGTGGGGAAATTCGTCATAAAAAAAAAAAAAATGACAGCAACAATTCAGCAACTGAGCAAATTTCAGTGATTTTGATTTGATTACATTATTGAATAATGTTTATTATAATTATATTATTATTTGTTATAATTATTTATAATTATTTATTATATTATAATTTATAATTTTGTTTTTAAAAAAATTTCATACCCGGGATGCCTATTAGATTCTTGTTTGGTCAGATTTAAGTGAGTTATTTCTAAAAATTACAGGCCTACAATATAAAACGCCAAATTTCCTTGCAAATAATGGTACCGCTTTCAGCACCTTTTTTCTGAAAGAATCATACCGCCAGGGAGGTTAATCTAAAACAGTATCCTTCTTTTCAGGTGAACTGAAATGTTCCTTTAATACATGTGGTTTGCAATTTACTACAGATCAACTACATAGTCATTTCAAAGTGTGCAAAATTGTAATAATAATGCTAGCACGCAGGGAAGCGTTAAAAATAGATCAACTTAAATCTTTAGGACTGCATTAACATTTTACAATGAATAGATGAGAGCCAGTCAGGCTCTATTACATTGCACATTACTCCCAGTCCAGTCTAAATGCCTTGTACACATGACCGGGTTTCCCGACAGGAAAACTGCAAGGAAAGCTTTTGGCCGGGGATCCCAGCTGTCTGTATGCTCCTCGCAGTTTTTCCGACGGGAAAACTGCCCAAAAACCCGCCGACAAAAAAAGAGAAGCTGCTCCCGGCTGACTTTTTCCCCGCCAGTTTTTGGCAGTTTTCCTATGAGAAAAACTGCGATGGAGCATACACACGGTCGGGATTCCCGAACAAAGCTCTCATCAGAGTTTTCCCAACGGGAAAACCTCTCGTGTGTATGGGGGGAAAGTTACCGAGCAGGTTCTTGGTTTTCCCCCCCGGGATTTCCTACGGATCTTTTCCCGTCAGGAATCCTGGTTGTGTGCATGAGGCATCACACAAGGAACATGCTTATCATAAGAGATATCACAGAGGTGAGTTTGTCGGTGTTCCGCTGCTCTTTTTCTGTCCAATTAGAGTGCTGGGGCAGAAAGGTGGCAACGGTGACTGTATAATGTAAATCACAAAAGTTCCTAAACACAATGGGCCAGATTCAGAAAACACTTACGCTGGCGTATCTACAGATACGCAGCGTAAGTGTAGAGATGCGCCGTTGTATCTATGCGCCTTATTCACAATACTAGATACGCCTGAAATATGGCTTCTTCTGACCGACCTAAGTCTTAGTACGCCGTCTTATCTTGGGTGCATATTTACGCTGGCCGCAAGGGGCGCTTCCGTCGATTTACGCGTCAAATATGCAAATGACCTAGATACGACGATTCGCGAACGTACTTGCGCCCGTCGTATTAAGCTACGCCGTTTACGTTAGGCTTACGTCCGGCGTAAGTTTACCCCTCATAAAGCAGGGGTAAGTCATGTTAAGGTATGGACGTCAGAACAGCCGTCGATTTTTACGTCGTTTACGTAAGTCGTACGTGAATGGGGCTGGGCGTAGGTTACGTTCACGTCACAGGCATTGAGCCGGCGTATGTTAGGGAGTAAATTCGACGTGATACTGAGCATGCGTGCGCATGCGCCGCTCGTTCGGCGCTTCATTTACATGGGATCACGATTCATTTAAATACATCACGCCCACCTTCCACCTACTTTGAATTAGGCGGGCTTACGCCAGCCTATTTACGTTACGCCGGCGCAACGTTGTCGGCGAGTGCTTTGTGAATAGTGATCTTCCCTCTCTATGTTACGTTGGCGTAGCGCATATCGGATGCGCTATGCCGCACTAATGATACGCCTATGTGTCTGAATCTGGCCCAATAAAAATATATATTTTGGCAGTCATGAGGGTGGCTAGATAGATAGATAGATAGATAGATAGATAGACAGATATGTATTTAGCGGTTTTGCTGCAGTTAAGCTTTGAGCATTTGTAAGCAGCATTAGATTCTCCTGTCATTCTTCTGTTAACAACTGACAGATAGAGCAGCAGAGCAGCAGTCTGATATATATTCTGTTTTTTCTGACTTTTCCTCCCTCCCTCTCTGTAAGATTACAAACGGCCATTCCTGAGAGAGAACCTACCTAGCGTGCAATCATGTCTGCTGTTCCTAGGTATGTCTGAGTCATTTTTATTAGAATTATACACAAACTATCACTTTGTTTATCTTCCTGCCTTTGCATCATAATGCATTCAGAGGAGAAATATATTATTTATTGCATATGGAAACAGAGGGCATAGTAAATTTGGTCTATGCTAATCGTATCAATTACCTCTTTATCGGCTGTGGCACCGCTTATGTAAGGTCAATTTTATATTTTCCACTTGTGTTAATAAAAACACATTGAGGCAGACACGAAAGTCCATCAAAAATATATTTTTTCAAATGTCAGAGATCCTATAGACAAGGTCGGAATATATATGTTTATTTCTTTTTTTCAAACTTAATGTTTTAATTAAAAAAAACAGTTTCTAGCACAGATGAGCATAATAAATACTGCAAAATACCTACCAGGTGCAAAATGAATAAATAAATAAACTATAGACTGCACATAAAACTATGGCCCTTAATTGAATTTAAAAAAATCAAACAGCTAAATGATACCTAACGTGTAGATAGTTAGGGATATCTCTGTACACCTATAGATGTAGATTGTACAATATACAATTCTTAGATGTCGTGGCTGTATTTGTTTTCTTTTTAAAGCTTTTTCCTTTAAGTGATTGTAAAACAACCCTTTAAGTTTAAAATACAAATGAAAGGCAAAACATCTTTAATGTAGAAATAAAAAAAAAACATTACAAATACCGTTTTCCACTTTTTTTTATATATGATCACATTCCCTCTGTTTTCAGCTGCATATGAGCTGGGGGGAGGAAAAGCAACAGCACGCTGAGCTTACCAGTGAATGGCTGTGCAGCGAATGGCGTGTCAGGACAAGTCTGATCATTGGTGGAGGAGAACATTAAGTTTGCAGCATAGCTAGAGGACTGACCACAGTGTGTTTTCTTGCTTAGTGTGGTCAGTTTTTAATAGGAGAGCAAGGGGACTAGCAGGAACACCAGGGATTTCACATAAAGGAAGCAATACAAAGGGAACAGGATACTTTTTTTTATACAAGTACATTGTACAACAGGCACATATCAGGATTCAGGAATATGAAGTGTTGGTGTAAGAAATGCTTTAATTCCCCCTGGTGATCCAGCCAGTAAGTCTGTTATTTTTCAATTTACTTTTACCACTTTTAAGGACCGGAAGGATTTGCCCCATTAATGACCAGGCCATTTTTTGCGATACTGCGCTGTGTCGCTTTAACTGACAATTGAGCGGTCGTGCGATGTTGTACCCAAACAAAATCGATGTCTTTTTTTCCCCACAAATAGAGCTTTCTTTTGGTGGTATTTGATCACCTCTGCATTTTTTTTTGCGCTGAAAACAAAACAAAAACAGACAATTTTGAAAAAAAACAATATCGTTTACATTTTGCTATATTGAATTAAAAAATAATTCTACATCAGTTTAGGTCGATATGTATTCTTCTACATATTTCTGGTAAAAAATTGTAATAAGCCTATATTGATTGGTTTGCACAAAAGTTATTGGGCCGGATTCACAAAGAGTTACGCCAGCGTATCAGTAGATACGCCGACGTAACTCGGAATCTAAGCCTGTCGTAAGTTTAAGTGTATGCTCAAACTGAGATACACTTAAACCTATCTAAGATACGACGGCCTGCGCCGTTGTATCTTAGGGTACAATTTTTCCGCTGGCCGCTAGGTGGCGCTTCCTTTGATTTTGGCGTAGAATATGTAAATTACTAGATACGCTGATTCACGAACGTACGCTTGCCCGTCGCAGTAAAGACACGCTGTTTCCGTAAGAGATATGCCGCGTAAAGATAAACATGCCCCCTAGGTGGTGTAGCCAATGTTAAGTATGGCCGTCGTTTCCACGTCGAAATTTGAAAATTTTACATCGCTTGCGTAACTCGTCTGTGAATGGGGCTGGACGTAATTTACGTTCACGTCGAAACTAATGACGTCCTTGCGGCGTACTTTGCACACTGGGAAATTCCACGGACGGTGCATGTGCCGTTCGGGAAAAACGTCAATCAGGTAGGGTCACCAAAAATTAACATAAAACACGCCCCCTCATCCTCATTTGAATTACGCGTGCTTACGCCGGACCCATTTACGCTACACCGCCGTAACTTAGGAGGCAAGTGCTTTGTGAATACAGCACTTGCCTCTCTGACTTACCGCGGCGTAGCGTAAATATGATACGCTGCGCCGCCGTACCAATGCGCGCCCCTACCTGAATCCGGCCCATTGTGTCTACAAAATGGGGATAAATTAATGGCATTTTTATTTTATATTTTTTATATATCTTGCTCACATCCACACCTATACCTGGTTACATAAGCAGATGCTACGATTGTTGTCACTTTACTTCCATTGACTTATGTTTAATTGTATGTTTTTTACTTTTTTACATTTTTTCTTTTTCACTCATCAAAATTTTTTATTTTTTTTTTGCTTTTTGTCAGCTGATCTTTGAATCCCTTTCCACCTGGTTCTAATGGGTGTAGTTTCTCTTCGCTGTGTCTACCCACAGATGTATGGGATTACTGCAATCAGTTCGGACCAATCACAGACTGGACTCACCATGACTTTTTTACTTTTTTTCTTTGGAATACTATAAATGAGATTGTTTTATGTTGTTCTTAGCTATGACTAAGCATTGTATAACAACGTGAAACGTGTCAGCTATATCATCCCACCGTTTGCTGTTTCTCTGTTTGTGCAGTGTTTTTTTACTGGATTAAAGGCTTTTATTGTTTTTTACATTTATCGGAGTGCGGCTGTCCATACGTTTTTGCTTCCATTTATGCTTCGTGCATTGCCTGCACCCACACTCACCACCGAGGTGCGCTCATCTGGAGCGGCGGTCTCTTTCCCCTACTGTACCAGGTTGTTGCCAGTACCATGTAATCACTGCAAAAATATGGAGGAAAACTTGGACAGTCGCACTCCAAAAACTTTCATTTTATTAAAACTGGTCACAAAAAATAGATGCAACAGCAAAAATTAGAACAGAAGCTGATGCGTTTCACACCGTTACACAGTGCTTAATCATTAAGCACTGTGTAACGGTGTGAAAAGCGTCAGATTCTGTTCTAATTTTTGCTGTGGCATGTATTTTTTGTGACCAGTTTTAATAAAAGGAACGTTTTTGGAGTGCGGCTGTCCAAGTTTTCCTCCATATTTTTGCATCACCATTGCATTGCCAGCACCCATGGTTTGGATCCAGTGAGAAGGTTCATCTGAGCGGTTACTCTTTCCTCTACCATGTAATCACTGTTCGCATGGCAATTGTACACAGTGAATGGCTTCCATGCTTAACCGTTCATTGTGTACTATTGTGTGATCTCTGTGATTGGTCACAGTGATCACATAGTACAGACAGGGCCAATCACAGTGCATCTGTATCATGTGATAGCCGTGGCCAATCACAGCATCCCAATAGTACAAATTGGATGAATAGATGTACCCTACAGAGTAGTGCAGTGTTACTATGGTAACAATATTGTTCTGATCACAGTATGTAAAAAATTGTATAAAAGAAAAAAAGTGTAATATTTTTTTTCAGGGACACTGACTAGTGACATGTGTGTGAAAAAAAAATAATAATAAAAATGTAATTTTGGTACAGTGTTGCATGTCCGAGCACTTGTCAATCAAAGTGTGAGAGTGCTGAAAGCTGAACATTGGCCTGGGCAGGAAGGGGGTGAAAATGTCCAATATTAAGCACAAACATCACTGCTAATGTGGGGCTTTTACATGATTTATTCTTTATGTAATATCTCCGGAACCAAGTTTAGTTACAAGGCTGCAGATAACAATACAAACACATTACTGAGAAGTGAGAAGTAAGAAGTTGCATTTAATTAGCACATTTAATTAGCACATAAATGGGCATTTTGTATTGTATGAAAACAATGCCTAAATAGAATTCATATTCTATAGATAAAAGTTGAGTTGAAAGAAAATTCTAAATCAAGAGATAATTGTTGTTTTAACAAATCTGGTTTATCATTCGGGTCTGCCTGGGTGACACTTAGCAGTCCAAGCGTTAAATGACATGCCATTCTTATCCTACAAAACCTTGTAACTCTTGGCATAAAAACTAATGTACATGATATCAACGCTAACAGCCTGAATATTGTTGAACCAAATATTGCATGACATTGCAGTTTCACTGACATGAGCTATTATTTACAATGAAAACTGACACCTGAAAATGGAAAGGGGTCATAAATATTTAGAGATCGCCTGGGATATTGTCACTTTTCTGTCACGAAAAGCGACTATTTGCAATGTTTAGAAAACGGAAAAACTGGGAGACATATTAAACACAATAATTGGTAAGTAATTATAAAAGTTGGTAGGTAACCTTCAGTTCTGTTTGTTCAGTGTCAAAATTCTCACAAAAAGAATCGCTTTTACATTCCAGTAATTCAAACGAGGTGTAAGTCTACAAGCTTATTAACCACTTCAGCCCCGGACCATTTTGCTGGTCAAAGACCAGGCCACTTTTTGCGATTCGGCACTGCGTCGCTTTAACTGACAATTGTGCGATCGTGCGACGTAGCTCCCAAACCAAATTGTCGCCCTTTTTTTCCCACAAATAGAGCTTTCTTTTGGTAGTATTTGATCACCTCTGCGGTTCTTATTTTTTGCGCTATAAACAAAAATAGAGCGACAGTTTTGTAAAAAATGCAATATTTTTTACTTTTTGCTGTAATAAATTTCCCCAAAAAAAAAAAAAAAATATATATATATATATATATATATATATATATATATATATATATATATATATATATATATATATATAAAAATTCTTTCCGATACGTATTCTACATATTTTTGTTAAAAAAAATCGCAGTAAAAGGATATTGATTGGTTATAGCGTCTACAAAATAGGCTATAGAATTATGCAATTTTTGTTATAATTTGTTTTACTAGTAATGGCGGCGATCTGCGATTTTTATCTTGAATGTGACTTTATGGCGGACACATCGGACACTTTTGACACATTTTTGGGACCATTGTCATTCTTACAGCGATCAGTGCTATAAAAATGCACTGATTACTGTGAAAATGACAATGGCAGTGAAGGGGTTAACCACTAGGTGGCGCTGAAGGGGTTAAGTGTGCCTAGGGATGTGTTCTAACTGTAGGGGGTTGGGCTATGTGTGACACGACACTGATCACAGCTTCCGATTAGAGAACTAGGAAGACTGGGGAAATGCTTGTTTACATCAGCATTTCCCCTTTCTTCCTCATCGTGACTAGATCGCGAATATGCCTGCGGACATCCAGTCCGCGGGACCCGCGGTCGGAGTCACAGAGCTCCCGGCGGGCGCACGCGCGTGCCCACAATGCCGGCTTTTTAAAGGGGATGTATACATACGTCCTTCTGCCTGTCCGTGCCATGCTGTCGATGTATATAGTCATGCACTGGTCATCAAGCAGTTAACTAGTGCAAAGCAGGGCCGGGACAAGGGGTGGGCAGGAGGGATGGCTGCCCTGGGCACTGCGGTATTATGTGAGTTGAGGGGGCGCCACGAGGAGATTGGGGAGGGGGAATTTGGAGGGAAGCAAAGTATAAGAATTGTTCTAGGAGGGGAAATTTGGGGGGGGATGTACTAGCAGTGGTGTTTTAGGAGGATTTGTGTTGGGGGGGATTTGGGGGGTTTGTGCTAGGAGAGGTGATATGGGGGGGATTAGTGCTAGTAGAAATGAATGAGTGGTATTTGTGCTAGGAGGGAAAATTTGGGGGGTTGTACTAGGAGTGGTGTTTTAGGAGGATTTGTGTTGGGGGGGATTTGGGGGGTTTGTGCTAGAAGAGGTGATATGGGGGGATTAATGCTAGTAGGAATGAATGGGTGGTATTTGTGCTAGGAGGTAAAATATGTACTAAGAGGAGGTTGGGGGGATCTTTGCTAGGAGGAAAATGGGGGGATTTGTGCTGGGAATAGGGATTGGAGTGGGGGGTTGTGTGACTTGAAGGGTAGAAGATTTGTGCTAGGAGGGGTGATTTATCTGGTAGGGGCATTTATGCTGGGGGAGATTTCAGCAGGGTAAGGGGATTTGTACTGGAAGGAGGGGAGATTTATGCTTAGGGAGGGAAAGCATGCAGATTAGCGCAATTTTTTTTTCATGTTAACACATAATGCTCATGCATCTTGGGGGGGGGGGCGACTTGGCATGTTTGCCCTGGGCTCTAGTTGGCCTTGTCCCAGCACTGGTGCAAGATGTCATTATAGATATCCAATTAGCATTAATTTTTGTCTTCTGAACACTCTATATTTCTATAACCTGAAATCTGATTGGATGCTATGGGTCAGGCCAGCAATAGACAGGCATATCTTTCCCAGTGAGACGGGCTGAGGGACATTTGCCCATTCTCTGTTGAGTGAGGACCAGACACTTTTAAAGAAAAGGTAAGAATCAGCTTGGTCACAGACATTTTCTAAAATTCAAGAGCTTAGTCCTATATGGCCCAAATCTCACCGGGGCCTTTGCCCAGACCATGTCTAAAGATTCCTTAAAGTGTTATTCCACCTTTGCAGTCAAATGTGAGGAAACTCCTCTACATGTTTGGTATGTGTTCCCATCCACACTGCATACTTATAAAAATATATATATTTCTTAGCTTTTAGATGCATCTTAGAAGAAGATGTAATGACTGACTGCAACCATTTCTGAACAAGTTCAGTGTAATCGCTCCAAACAGAAAGGCTTAGGACAGAAGGAGCTTTGGAGGGGGGCTCTGTGCATACTAAGAGCTACTCGAAACAATTTCGGAGAAATTTCAAAGTAAAGCTGGCCATACATGGATCAAAATTCGAACCATGTATGCCCATTTCCGATCCATTCTATCAAAAGACTTTTCATTAAAAGGGCTTGTCAGTTTATTTGCACTCGATCAGCACTACAACCAAACATGTCGAATGTAGGGATGGAGAAAATGATTCAGTTTGAGTCATGTATGGCCAGCTTAGGTCTCTTCTCAGACAAAGGGAGGACAGATTGGGTTTCCCTTCATTAATACACAATGAAGACTTTAACCTTTTAAATATTTAACCCTTTTTTTGGACAGAGAGTGTTCAAATCTAGTTTACAACTGATGAGATTCCCCCAGCACAGTACAGACATTGGGTTAATTATGGCAAGCAAAGCTCTCCTGTCACCTGATAAACAAAGGGAACTAAGTAGAAGTAGCGTTTGTTAACCCCAAAAATGAAATAAAGTTCATGTTCCCTTAAAACCTGTTGTACAGCACAGTACTTGTGTTGTGACATTTGGACCCTTGTATCACCTGAAATACCTGGTTGATCCTGCCTGGCTACGCTCTCTGCAAATTGACTAGGATAATTATGGCTGCTGAGCCCTGACATTGTGGTTCATTTGCGTGCCTTCATCATCCACAGCCTGCTATCTCCTGTGTCCTACTCCCCCTCCTCCCCCTTCCCTTCTCTGTCTGCCTCTGCTTGTACCAGTGCCCCTCTACCGCTCCAGCTGCTCTCATATCTTTTATTAAATGCTCCCATCCTCTCTGCACCATTATAATAATTGTCCCTGTGCCTGTGTTCTGTAAAAAATCAGCCCAATTGTACCTGTATGAGCTCTGCTCCCGCCGCTCAGCTGATTATTTAGTTGGCTCTCCCTCTCTCCTCTCTCCCCCTCCTCTCCGGCTGACCTCAGCGGGAGGGCTCAGCCCCACCCACTTCAGCTGTGAGCCGGAGACAGAAGAGAGGAATCAGCTAAGCGGCGGAAGCAGAGCTTATACAGGTACATTGCAGCCACCCCATCTGGACCGGTGAGCTGCAATATTTGGCATTTTTGTTCTTAGGTTTGAGTTTGAAATGGCTGACAGGCTCCCTTTACACCAGGGGTAGGCAAATTTTTGAGCACAGTGTCCCAAAAAAAAAATTCAATAACAAAATATTTTTTAACATCACACTCTCAATCACGAAAAGGGATTTTTTTTATAAAGTAAATGCTGTAAACTACTTTAGTAGTTAGAAAATAACATCCTGCAATCTCACACCTCAGATGATCCCCAATTCCTGCAACTTCACACCTCAGATCACTGTCACCCCTGCACATCTGCCCCACAACTGTAACTCCGTGCTCATCTGCCCCACCACTGTAACCCCCTGCTCATCTGCCCCACCACTGCACTACCCTGTACATCTGCCCCACCACTGTACTACCCTGTACATCTGCCCCACCACTTTAACCCCCTGTACCCCCTTTCTCATCTGCTCTGCCACTGTAACCCCTTTCTCATCTGCCCCACCACTGTAACCCCTTGAACATCTGCCCCACCTCTGTACCCCCTGCTCATCTGTCCCACCACTGTAACTCCCTTTATTATCTGCCCCACCAATGTTCCCCCTTTCTCATCTGCCCCACCACTGTACCTCCATGCACATCTGCTCCACCGCTGAACCATCTTCTCATCTGTCCTAACACTGAACTTATCTGCCCCACCACTGTAACCCCCTGTTCATGTGTTCCACTGATGTACCTCCTGTCTCCTCTGCACATCTGCCCCACCTCTGTACCCCCTGTTTCTCTGTCCCACTGCTGTAACCCCCTACTCATCTGTCCCACCAATGTACCTCCTTTCTCATCTGCCCCAACACTGAACCTCCCCTGCTAATCTTTCACACCACTGTTACCTCCTTCTCATCTAGCCCAACACTGAACCCCCCTCCTGCTCATCTGTCCCCCCACTGTAACCCCCTGCTCATCTGCCCCACCACTGTACCCCCCTGCACATATGATCCACCACCGTATCCCCATGCTCTTCTTCTGTCTCACTACTGAATCACCTTTTCATCTGTCCTAACACTGAACCCATCTGCTCATCTGCCACACCACTGTAACCCGCTTTCTCATCTGCCGCACCAATGTACCTCCTGCACATCTGTCTCACCTCTGTACCCCTCTGCTCTCCTGACCCACCTCTGTTCCCCCTGCTCTCCTGCCCCACCACTGTAACCCCCATGCTTATCTGCCCCACGAATACACCTCCTTTTTCATCTGCCCCACTGCTCTACCCCCCTGCTCATCTGGCCCAACCCTGAACCCCCCTGCTCATCTGGCTCAACACTGAACCCCTCTGCTCTTCTGTCCCACTGCTGAACCCTTTCTCATCTCTTCCACCACTGTACCTCCCTGCACATCTGCTCCACTGCTGTACCCTCTTCTCATCTATGATATGCAGAGTGGTGAAAGGAAGCAGAGATGAGACACATCTACTTGTCCTGGCAAACTCATCCTTCTGATTCACCTCTCGCATCCTGCCCAGGTGCTTGTATGTGATGTCACATACAAGCAGTTGTAATGGATGTGTAATGATGAGCTCAGGTCAGGGGCAGAAGTTGGGCCCTCGCAGAAAAAAAGTGGTTGAGTGTGATTTTCATTGCGCTGAATACTGACTGTGGCTTAAAGAGATCCCAGAGTGCCGGTGTTCAGTAGTAATTGACTCAAAGGTATCATTTAAACAAAGTTCCCAGAAGCTCAACAGTAATTCCACAAACTGTCACCTGATTGGGGTTTTCTCAATCACAGTGAAATCCTTTTCTTCTGAAATTGGTAGTGGCAACCAAGCGAGTCATCTTCCTCCAGATGGTGGACAGGGCTAGCAGGACTGTGATTGCCTTTAGCAGTGGCCAAGATAGTCTGCACCCAATCTCTTCCCCATCAAAAAAAAACGCATGATCGCAGCTACAGCAAAGTTAGAGAACCAAACAATATTTTACATCTTTTACAATGTGTGGGGGCACAATGCCTTCCCCTCAGTGCAGGTGCGGCATGGGGAATTCTGAAATTGGAATGCATTGAGGCCCCGTGCACACGTCCGAGGAACTCGACGGGCAAAACTCATCGTTTTGCTCGTCGAGTTCTGTGTGAAGCCGCCAAGGATCTCGGCGAGCCAACTTTCCTCATTGAACAACGAGGAAATAGAGAACATGTTCTCTATTTGGCTTGACGAGGAACTCGTCGGCTTCCTCGGCCGAAAGTGTACACACGGCCGGGTTTCTCGGCAGAATTCAGCTCCGATCGAGTTTCTGGCTGAATTCTGCCGAGAAACTCGGTCGTGTGTACGGGGCCTCAGTGTCTCACTGACACTTCCCTGCACTGCTCTGCTGCTGGGGAGGGAGTCGAGTGTCAGGAAAAGAGGCTTCCCTTATCGCTTGCGGCACTAGTGCCGGGGGTTGCCTACCCCTGCTTTACACTATTTATAATGTGTCTGTCCAGCATATTAGGGTCTTAAATATGCAAACTATTTCCATGTTTTCAGTAATGTCTCTTTAAATGGTTTTAGGGGTGATGTGATACATCAGCTAATGTTATTTTAATGTCAATGAGTGGTTTGACCTACAGTAAGAAATAAGTGAACACGGATGTGTAATTTATAGTATAAAAAGAACATATTAGGATACTATCAACTACTCGAGAGTAATACCGAGGTGCCAACTCTACAGTCTATTTAAAAGATTGTTCATCATTATCATAGCATCCTTCAATAGGACCTCCACAATGAAACATTAATATATTCTGGCTGATCCCTGAAGTAACTGTACCTAGAAGTACAGCAATATAAGTACTGATGTACTGTTTCCAGACAGCACTGCAATCTGCAATGAAGGTGTTCACTTTGGATATGCATTCTGGCCTCAGCTACTTATAATCACTCAATGTCATCTTGAACAAATCACTTTGTCTCCCTGTACATCAGCTTAGCCAACTATAATTGGGTTTCAATTATATCATTGCCATGCAGACCACAGCTCTGTAAAAGTGCTGATGGTAGTTTTTTTTTTTTTTTTTTTTTTTAACGCCCCTGAAGTACAAGTGCAAACTGGATATCAAAACTCTCGTAATAAATTATATGCTGCCTATGACCATTTTCCTATAAACTGTACACAGCTGTTGTGGTAAAAAGAAATGGGAAATTTAACTATTAACATAAGGCATACTTGCGACAATCTGGCCTGCGGAGAAGAACATTAACTATATTGATTGCGTGTCATAAATACGTTGACATTAAACAGTTTACAATAAGTGGATATGTAGTGAGCATCACAACCTAGAGGTCACTCTGCTACTTACAAGATTCCTCTTATTTTTGATAATAAAGTGGTGGAGGCACCATCTTGGTAGAGACAGGGTTTGCTTCTTAAAGTGGCCCTTTCCTTAATAAGACTGACAACAGCAATGCAATCTTAATTGAAAAAGCAATACACTAATAGTGACCTGTCAGTTTCTCTTAGTTGTTTTTTCACTCTCTCTGCTCTCCCTTACCGATGGGAAACCTGTGCTGTCATTTTGTCAAAAAAAGGAATTGGTGGCCACTTCCTTATTCTGTGCTGGCCATCCGATGATATGTGTGCTTGATCTCAAATATACGTTGTAGGAGACCTGCAGCAGTTTCTTAAATAAAATGAATAAAAAACAAATCACACTGGATCTTGTATAGTGCATGCACCAATCTTGTGCATGCATCATAGAGCACCTACCGTGGTTCTTTATTTAATAATAGACGACCAAGGTCTTTTATCAGAGATAATGGGAGAGATCAGCGTATGGATTATACAAGATCAGGTGTGGTTTGAAATGGAATAACTACAAACCATGCTAAGTCCTCTACAGTGCTTGTGTGAGATCAGGCAAGATCTCTCTGGAAAACACTGGTGACGTAGCTTTCAAAGAAGGCAGCTATGAGGCCATGGGTATGACATCAGGAATAACCAGGAATAGGGGGAACAAAAAAATAACAGTGTATAGAACATTAATGACATCCCCGGATAAAACTTCAAATCTACTGAGTAGTATATCACCTAATTCATCATACCCTAGGCAAAACAATCAGTTAACCTTTTCATTGGGGAAGGGGGCCAACTGCAAGAGTAAAGCCTGGTACACACTAGCACACTAAAAACAGCTCTGGTCGAGCCGCTGTACTAACCATCTGACACTTTTTTGTGACCAGTGACACTTATACAGCGATCAGTGCAATAAAAATAGCCGGCTTTTTTTCGGATTGCCTGACATATATACGGGCCGGAATGTTGGCCAATTTTTATTGAAAACAGTCAATGTCTCCCGTCATTCGACCCATGTACTAAGCATTAGTGCGATATTAAGACTAGCTTGTTAATTGAATTAGGAAGAGGACATTCCACTTTCCTCCAAACTGTGACAATTGCCCAACTTCCCTATTGCCATTGCTCGTATTAAAAATGTAGTTGTTTGTATCAGACCTCTTTATTTTCTTATATCCCTACTACCTACCCCTGCCATAGTTATATAAAGTACCTGAGAAAGTGAAATCACATTAGCAAATGGTGTCACAATCCAGAACTATGGATCCAATATCTGAGGCTTGCCTTATCCTTCCACTTACCTAGTCTGCTTTGCAATCTTTTATGTGACAAGTAGGTCAAGTGGCTGTCTCATTCAAAACATCCGCTCGTCCTGATGGTAAAGTAATTTAATGTGTACAACACAATTCTTTACTGTCATTGTTAGTTTCCGGAGTAAAGGGAAAACGTCTACAACAAATTGTAGGGTTTTTTGGAAAAGGGACTGTTTGCTAAAACTGATAATCAGATGGGCGTATTTAAGATATACCAACTGTATGATGTCTGATATCATGAATTTTAACAAATGCACTAACAAAGTCAACATGTTGGTTTAAGGGATATGATGATAACCTGTGTGATGCACAAATTGTAAATACCTAAAGCTGGCTACAAGTCTTGGAAATGCATTGGCCTGTAGTTCAGTCGTCACTTTATACCACTCATAATTTTTGGAGAACCTGAGTTTGTTTGCATGACATATCTGGAAAAATAAGAATTGTTGATTTGTACTGGAACAATATTTAATATGTTTAGGTAAACAGCAAAAGTCCAATACCTTATCAAATTGAGAAAAGGGGGCACAATCTGGGCCCACTCTCTTCAGATTGTGGCTACCCCAGCCCATGTAGTCGTAGTGTTAGTATGGTTAATGTTTAAATGTAGATGGTATTAATTTGATACTGTCATTTTAAATATGTAAATAAAGTATCCAATGGGAACCAATTGGGATACATAGAATTTCCTGAAAAATTGGGATCCACTATATAAGGGCTGCAGGAGCTGGGATTTCCCTGCTTTAGGCCATAACAACAGAAAAAGAGCCCCCTCCCGCCCCAGCCATGGGGCCTGTTATGTGGCTGGATCACCCAGGATTCCTAGGGGGGACGTTATATTTCAATGTTAATATGTGGTTAATGCTGCTCGAGTTCTGACAACTGAGCGAATTTACATTGGAATTTATGCTGTCATTTATATTGGTAATAGGTTTTTGGTTATTATTTGTTCATATGTTATAAATCAATAGAACAAAGGAAACAGAGGGAACAGGGATTATTATGGTGCCAGAACAACTTAATTAAAATTATATTAAAATGACAAATTGTATTACATTATATTATAAAAAAATAGTACATACAAAAATTCCTATTAAAATTAGACATGCGGAAACTGAGAAAATAGTGTTTGCGGGTCAGGTCTTCCCTAAATGTTTCGCCAAGACATTGGCTTCTTTAGGGGAATGAGACATGACCAATATAATAAATACAGCTCTACAAAAGAAAAATACAAAACATAGCATAAGTTAAGTATGAAAAGATACAAATTAACACAATAGAAACATGGTGTTTGATAATGGAAATTGGGGCGATAAGACACTAGAAATCTCACCCCCCCTCCCACCACTTAGTGGGAATCAACACCCCAAACGCCCCAAAAATCCCCACACCTACCCCAATGTCACCGAATGGCTAGGTCGGCACAAGGTCCACTCCAAGGATGGTGAACCAACACCACAGTAGTGTGGCTGCAGGGGACCAGTATATACTGAAAAGAGGAAAGAATAATTAATACAATCAAATAACTCTCACAGAGCCAATGTTTGTCCCATATGTAGGGCTAACAGCCTCAATACGTACCAAAAATAATTGTAAATGTGGTTTGAAAAAGGGGCGCTGAAATGGCCAGAGATATCCAGTCGATCAAGGATAAACTTTTATATAAAAACTGAGATAGGATGGCTGTATATAAAACCAAAATGAAATAAATAGAAAAATAGAAAATAAAAAGTATCAACAATAGATCAAGCTTCACTCAGTTTTACTTGATTGATGAGTTCTCACAGAAAAAGTGCGATGGAGCATACACACGGTCAGAATTCACAACAAAAATCTCACATCACACGTTTCTCTTCGGGAATTGCGATCGTGTGTACGAGGGTTTTAATGTTTTAGACAAAATTTACAATTTTTATAATTGGCCTTAAATGGAAAAATGTTGGAATTCCGGGTAAAGATTCTGTGAAAAAATGTATAAATAAACCCCTTAGTGATAGAATACATGGAACAGGGCACAGTTATTGTATGCTTTTATTTTTTTAAATTAATTAGGCTGAGCTACCTCCTCAACATCTGCTTACTGCTAGAAACTGCAATAGCTAATTACATAATCTCGTTGAACAGCCAATGGAAGCTTCCCCCTGGTAACTGGTGCACCATTGGTGGCAGTGTTAAAAGAAACATTGAGGTTCTCAGTGATGTTATTTACTTACACTCTGACCTCCCTAAATACCTTAAATTCTGTCCTTCCTAAGGACTGTTTGTATACTTTTTGCAGTATATGATAGTTGGGGTTAGTCAGTTTAAATTAACACTAAATTATATTCTTATTTTCCTAAATTAATCCATGCACATCCATTGCCTAATGGCCCTGTAATCTTTTTTTTCATTAAATTAGTTCTTACGTTTTTTTTTTTTTTTTGCCTTCATGTAATATCCTTTACAAGATCCTGAATGGTAAATTAAACAACCATATAGTGTTAATTGTAACCAGCCCAAAATGTTTTTACTGAGATTTACCCACTGCAAGGCATAGTTTTTTTTTTTATAGTTTCCTGGAGTTGGGATTTAAGTTGCTATGCAATTCCCAGTTCACAAAATTGTGATGAATTACTTGTGTAGCTTGCCAACATTAGATAGGTTGCCGAGTGTGCAACATTTCCTTATAACACTTGGGTCAAACAGCTTCTTATAGTTACGTAGTTACATAGTTAGTCAGGTTGAAAAAAGACATCCAGTTCAACCATAAAAAAATAAACAAATAAAATAAAAAATTTCATACAATCCTATATACCCAATCTTATACCCACAGTTGATCCAGAGGAAGGCAAAAACCCCAGCAGAGCATGATCCAATTTGCTACAGCAGGGGAAAAAATTCCTTCCTGATCCCCCGAGAGGCAATCGGATTTTCCCTGGATCAACTTTAACTATAAATGTTAGTACTTAGTTATATTATGTACATCTAGGAAAGTATCCAGGCCTTTCTTAAAGCAATCTACTGAGCTGGAGAGAGTCTCCTCTGCAGGGAGTCTATTCGACATTTTCACAGCTCTTACTGTGAAGAAACCTTTCAGTATTTGGAGATTAAATATTTTTTGCTCTAAACGTAAAGAGTGCCCCCTTGTCTTTAGTGTTGATCGTAAAGTGAATAACTCAACAACAAGTTCACTATATGGACCCCTTATATATTTGTACATGTTGATCATATTCCCCCTCATTCTCCTCTTCTCAAGAGAGAATAAATTCAGTTCCTCTAATCTTTCCTCATAGCTGAGCTCCTCCATGCCTCTTATCAGTTTGGTTGCCCTTCTCTGCACTTTCTCCAGTTCCCCGATATCCTTTTTGAGAACTGGTGCCCAAAACTGAACTGCATATTCCAGATGAGGTCTTACTAATGATTTGAACAGGGGCAACATTATATCTCTCTCTCTCTGGAGTCCATACCTCTCTTAATAAAAGTAAGGACTTTGCTCGCTTTGGAAACCGCAGCTTGGCATTGCATGCCATTTTTTGAGCTTATGATCTACCAAAACCCCCAGATCCTTCTCCACTACGGATCCCTCCAGTTGTACTCCCCCTAGTATGTATGATGCATGCATATTCTTAGTATAGTAATGCAAAGCTTCCCACTTATCCATATTTAGTAAGATTTTGCAACTAGCATTGCTATACTCCTTTACCGCAGACAGGTACCTCACTCCTGCAGCCCCTAAAAAAGATGAAAATATATATATTTTTTATATAATCTGAAAATGTTGTAGATGCACTTAGAGAAGGTGCTAATTCCTTGTGATGTTGACTTTCGTACCCTGTAGCACCCACATAAATGATTTTTGTAAATGGTAATTACTGTATTTATCGGCGTATAACACGCACAGGCATATAACACGCACCCTAACTTTAAGAGAGAAGTTTCAGGAAAAAAACTTTCCACAGCCCCCTGCGTATAACACGCGGGCACAGTTTACCCTATATTTTCAGGGTAAAAAAGTGAGTGTTATATGCCAATAAATACAGTACTTGATTGATTCTGCCAAAAGAATACATTGTTTCATAAGAAGTGTTTTATTACACAGTTACAAGCTTCACCTTGCCTCTTTTTGTCACATATTAATATATGGTGGGTTAAAATGATATAAGACGTATTTTTAGCTAAGTGCATTGTAAACTTATCAAATTTATTAAAACCAATTATTTTATATTAAAAGGCTTGATCTAAAAAAAACAAATTTATGTTAGATGTGGATAAGTAACTGCTACAGTCTGTTAGAAAGCCAGTAAGATAGACCAAAGTAACTGAGCCAATATAATGTGGAAGAGTACAAAAAAGCAAGGTGTCAGGGGATTTTATCAGAACAATATATATGTCAGTTTTATGTCAGATGTCCTAATAATTGGATACCGCAATAAGTATAGCAAAGCCCAATTGAGGAATGCTACAGCTCAATATATTAATTTGACAGCTGCAGTCCCAGAACAGGTCATTCTCTAATGAATGGCTAACCACAAGAGAATTCATGACAAATCTTATTCTCACGTAGTCTAAGCAGAAAGGGAGTACCTGACTCTCTTGAGTACCTGTCTTCGTTGTCCACCCTGTCACTGCTGAGATATTTCCACACTTCTATATAATGCTTGGATCATGAGGGTGTCTCTTCTCCAAAACAAAGTCAGGCTGCGGGAGTGCTTCCAACCCTGTCATTACATTAACAGGAAGACCTTGCTCATCACTTCACCGCAGCGCAGACGCCTAAACTATAAGAACAATCATTTTTACAATGCCTGAGGAGACAGTTTATGATGATGTCATGTAAGGTTAACCCTCTAGTGGAAACTGTAATAAATGAGCTCCCGCCAATAGGGCGAACGTGACCGTCAAGCTTATTTTCAATTCTGAATTCAAATTAAAACCTGATTTCAGTAAAAGAGCCTTTTGTAAATCTGTTGCATTTCACAAAAAGAAAACCATGTATGTGGTTAATTAGATGATGCAAATCAAATAACTCAAATACAGCCACTGCAAAGGTGTTATTTGTATGTTTTTCTCCTAAACACCAAGGAATCCTCACCTTCAATCAGTATGCAAATAGCCACTTTCAGCTTCTATAAGATGAACCTCAGTCTCTAGGTCAGTATTGTGTGGACTTTATACTGATAAATGTAAGGCCTCGTACACACGACGGGACATGTCCGATGCCGGATTTTGGTCTGATGGCTGTACACACCATCAGACCAAATTTCCCATGGACAGTGAACGCGGTAACGTGGCCGCGCCGTCACCACGACAATGACGCGGCGACGTGCACGACCCTGGAAGGTCAATGCTTCCACGCATGCGTCGAATCACTTCGAGGGCTTTCGGCCAAGCGGACATGTCCGGTGAGTCGTACAGACGATCGAACATGTCTGACGGACAGGCTTCCAGCGGACATGTTTCTTAGCATGCTAAGAAACATTTGTCCGCTGGAAACCTGTCCGATCCGCCGGAAAATTGTCCGGTCGGCCGTACACACGACCAAACATGTCTGCGTAAACTGGTCCGACGGACTAGTTTCAGCAGACATATTCGGTCGTGTGTACGAGGCCTAAGGGGCACCAGCATGGAATTGAAAGTCACTATTTGTATAGGGCCTACTATTTTGGGGTTCCCAAGACACACTGATGAATAATTTAGTGAAATAAAAAATGAAATAGACAGACTTTATGACAGGTATCTGACAAGCTCACAAAATATGTATGTGCCCATCTCTCCATAATACCATGTTTTTTTGAGGCTCGGTTCACATATGAGCCGCATCCGTTGCACAGCAGGGGTCCGGTGCGTGCTGGTTCACCGTTACAGGTCCAGTTTCAGACCGAATTTTGGGCTGAATTTGGACCTGAAATGGACCAAAAAAGACACACATGTTTCCTGCAAAACTCCCCAGACCTGCTGCGTAGATATGTGAACCAGCTCCATAAAGAGCCAGTCACATCCTCCTGTGTGAACCCAGCCTGAAGGCAGAATATATGCAAGAAATTGGATAGCAGGTATAGTTTACACAGGATTACACAGGATCAAGAGAGCTGAATTTTTTTTTCCAGAACTACAGGACTGTTAAAGCGGAGGTTCTCCTAAAAACTATTTTGTAACATTACATTGTGCTCACTCTCGACATTGACAGTGCGCTGTTTTTTTTTTTTTATTGCCGTACATACCGTTGTATCGCTATTTTCCCCGCCGGCTTCCGGATAGTGGCTCCCTCGGGAGTGGGCGTTCCTATGCACAGGCTAAGTGATTGACGTGATGACAAAAGCTTCCCCCCGGCGCATAAGGCGTGTCACGAGTTGCCGAAAGAAGCCAAACTGCGAGTCGGCGCTATACGGCGCCTGCGCACCGATGTTTGGCTTCTTTTGGCAACTCGTGACGTGCCTTATGCGCCGGGGGGAAGCTTTTTTCATCACGTCAATCACTTAGCCTGTGCATAGGAACGCCCACTCCCGCGGGAGCCACTACCCGGAAGCCGGCGGGGAAAATAGCGATACAACGATATGTACGGCAAAAAAAAAAAAACATCAGCGTACTGTCAATGTCGAGAGTGAGCACAATGTAATGTTACAAAATTGTTTTTAGGGTGAACCTCCGCTTTAAATCACTGCTTGTATCATTAACATCACAGGATTTGATCAAATCTAGGTATGACTGACAGAGTCCAGTAGCTCACACAACCTGTACAGTTTAGATATGACAGTATTTAAATAATTAATAACTCTGTTACTCAATTATGATCTTCTGAGGAAGAATTGCTACATGTAGGAGCTAAAGATAAAATAAGAGCATGCCCATTGTGTGGGTGCTGGTCATGGCTGGTCAGAGAACCTTGAAACCTCCATCATTACAGACAAGAATACAATTGGGCAGATACATGTTGGGAAAAACAGGAACATTGTCAGGGAATATATCCAAGTGATAATAGTGAGCCAAGGCAGGGATTAAATGAGTAGATTGGCCAATGAGTAGCCAGACACAATAATGCATATAGGATAGCTATGGTACCCAAGCACAAAATAAAAAAATAAATGTTCGTGGACTGAAATTCTGTTTTGCCTAAAAGAAGCTAATTTCCTTAAAAGTTTAGGGCCAAATCCTCAGCCAGGCGGCGTAACTTAACTTTCAGCAGTTAAGTTACACTGACTTAAAGTTTTTACCTAAGTGCCTGATCCACAAAGCACTTACGTAAAAATTTCAAGCCGTGTAAGTTAAGTGCCGCCGTCGTAAGGCGTTCCTCCTCTCCGGGGGGCGTTTACAATTTAAATGAGGCGCGCTCCCGCGCCGGCCGTACTGCGCATGCGTGTGATGTAATTTTCCCGACGTGCATCGCGCGAACGTAATTGACGCCGGGCGGCTTTGTGGATTGCGACGGGACACTAAAGTTGCGACGGGTGAAAACAAAGACGCGCCGGGAAAACAAATAATTAAAAAAAAAATGACAGCGTCGCTCAGCATGCATTCCTGAGAGGGAGAACTCCATGCCAATTTTCAAAGAAAAAACCGGCATGGGTTCCCCCCCCAGGAGCATACCAGGCCCTTAGGTCTGTTATGGGTTGTAAGGAGACCCCCCTCCGCCGAAAAATTGACGTAGGGGGTCCCCCTACAATCCATACCAGACCCGTATCCAAAGCACGCTACCCGGCCGGTCAGGAATGGGAGTGGGGACGAGCGAGCGTCCCCCCCCTCCTGAGCCGTGCCAGGCCGCATGCCCTCAACATGGGGGGGTTGGGTGCTCTGGGGCAGGGGGGCATTTGGATACGGGTCTGGTATGGATTGTAGGGGGACCCCCTACGTCGATTTTTCGGCGGAGGGGGGGTCTCCTTACAACCCATAACAGACCTAAGGGCCTGGTATGCTCCTGGGGGGGAACCCATGCCGGTTTGGAATTTACAAATTGCCGTGGAGTTCTCCCTCGGGAATGCATACCAAATGCCGTCGCTTGAATGGGCCTTTACAAGGTGTGACTAACTTTACACTTTGTAAAAGCAGCCCTAGTTTTACACCAGGCAAACTAACACTTACGGCGAAAAAACTAGGCACAAAAGCTTTGAGGATCGCCCTAAGTGCTAATTTGCATACTAGAAGAGGCATTTCGACTCGAAATGCCCCCAGTGGCGGATGCGGTACTGCATCCTAAGATCCGGCAGTGTAAGTCCCTTACAGATGTCGGATCTTCTGCCTAACTTAGGAAAACTGCTTCTGAGGATCAGTTCCAAAGTTAGAACCAGAGATACGACAGCTTACGCCGGAGTATCTCTTTTGTGGATATGGCCCTTAATGTTTCCATGAATACTCAGCAGTCCCAGGACTTGGTGACATAAACTCCTTCCTGCATAAGTGCGTGCGTGGCCTATTGCATTAGGGTGTGCACCCTAAAGTTTACATACATACATACACACACACACACTATTAATAAATGAATGTATTAATGTAAACAAACATTTTAAAATGTATTAAAACACAGGTGTCAAACACAAGGCCCGCTAGCCGAATCCGGCCCTCCAAGCCATTTCATGTGGACCTCGCACCTCTCCTTCAGCTGCAGAAGAGCTCCAGCCCTCCTCTGGTCCTCCTCCAGACCCCTACTTTCTGCTTTCAAGCAATGCATCCAGCTTCTTCTCAGCAGCAGCATAAGGAAAGGGGGTGCACTGTGATGTAAGGGAGAGTAGGGGTCTCAACTTCTGATGGTGGGGTGGCTCTTGACATCTAATGTAAGGGGAGAGGATGCGCTGGACATCTAATCTTACAGATACAACCGGTCCTTTTGACATAATGCTGATGCAGCCCACAATGAAATTGAGTTTGACACCCCTGTATTAAAACATGGACAATGTTAGTAGAGCACTAGACCGTATCAGTAGGGCAGTGAATGGTGTCAGTATTTTTTATTTTTTTTTGTAATATTATTTTTAATTTGTTTTAAATACTTTTAGTAGACCTATTGGGGGGCTTTGGTGAAATATCAGGGGTCTCCCTTTTGAGGCAGAGAAAGGGACTGAGGACAGAGGTTCCCCAGTCCCTTTCTCTGCAGCCTCAGCTGCACTGGACAGTGACTGAATGTGACTGTCCAGCTGCACTGGACAGTGACTGTTCCTTCACAAACACAGCAGCTTACTATGCTTCAGTTATAAATGGACACAGGAGCGTTCGGTACTAATCACTCACTGTATTCATTCAGAAAAGGAAGAGGCTGGTAAATGACATATTTACCAGCCCTTTTGCCCACTCTCTATCCCTACAACCCCCCCCCCCCAGCAGCCAGGGGGAGAGGAGAGGGGGGAAGCTGGGCAGCGCTGCAGTGGGTGGGGGACATGGGGGGCCGAGCAGCAGGGGGAATTACAGGACACTGCACAAGGTGATTGGCACATTTTCCGCGCACCCCTATGCCTTCCTGTATTTGTGGTGGAAGACAAGGCAGGTAGGTACAATACAACAATCCAAGACCAGGGAACAAAGCAGAAGCAGAATAAATGAGCCATGAACAAATACTGTATAGTGGGTCAAGAACAAACAGAAAGAAAAAGCAAGCATGCTGCCAGAGCTGGGGCAGAAGATAGATTGACCAGCAGGATTAGGATAAAAGCCAACTCAGGACAGGGACTGAGATGTGAACTGGAATACCAGAGCTCAGTGAACCAGCAAGGCCTGACAAATAGCTAGATTCGCAGAGAGTTACACCGGCGTATCAGTAGATACGCCGGCGTAACTCTGAATCTATGCCGTCGCAAATTTAAGCGTATTCTGGAAACCAGATACGCTTAAATTAGGCTAAGATACGAGCGGCGTAAGTCTCATACGCCTTAGTATCTTAGGGTGCATATTTACGCTGGCCACTAGGTGGCGCTTCCTATGAGTTCGGCGTAGAATATGCAAATGACTAGATACGCCGATTCAGAAACGTACGTGCGCCCGACGCAATTAGTTACGCCGTTTACATTAGTGATACGCTGGCGTAAAGATAAAGCTGGTCCCTAGGTGGTGCAGCCCATGCAAGGTATGGACATAGGAACAGGCCTATCTTTTTACGTCGTTTGCGTAAGTCGTACGCAAATCGGGCTGGACGTAATTTACGTTTACGTCGGAACGGCGTACTTTGGAGCAATGCACACTGGGATATGTCCATGGACGGCGCATGCGCCGTTCGTAAAAAACGTCAATCACGTCGGGTCACGAGTAATTTACATAAAACACGCCCCCCTCATCCTCATTTGAATTAGGCGCGCTTATGCCTGACCATTTACGCTACACCGCCGTAACTTAGGAGGCAAGTGCTTTGTGAATACAGCACTTGCCTCTCTGACTTACGGCGGCGTAGCGTATATGCGATACGCTACGCCGCCTCAAAAGTGAGTCGCCCTACCTGAATCCAGCTAAAAGTGTGCACATTTTTATATAGCTATGATCACCGCTGAAACGAGAGGCAGGTAAGACAGACAGAGGAAGACAAGTGAAAATAGCATTCGTATGGGAAAGCCAGGAGCAGAGATTGCTAAAATCCATTGCTCAGAAAACTGGCATGAATTAGACGCAGGAGTGCGCATCCTTATATCTGACAGTGAAGTATTAGCTAAAACCAACACTACATTTTACATATTTTTGGTCATAGTGCTGAAATTATATTGGTGTTATGTTGTGTGGCTCTTTCAGCAAATAATGCTCAGCAGCCGATGCATTTTGTTACATTTATTCTATTGCCATAGAGAAGGCATTAGTATTTAATTTCTAATCACCATTACAGTGGATGCCACCTTCAGCTATATCGAGCACAGATGTCTCCTGTGCAACATGTTCAATATCAAAATAAAGGCAAACAGGTAATGCATATTTAGCTACTTAATAGCCCAACAAGACATTAAATAGCAGACTCTTTAAAGCAATATGGTAGCTAATGACCTATTCAATCATCTATGAATGTGCACAAATGGAATCAAAGATTAATAATGTCCTTTTTAAGCACTACAATGGATGGCTGATAGCACATAAATCCTTTCCATATAAATTGTTATTAATTTACTCTTTTGTAGTAGTGTCAGCTCAATGTAAAGTATGTATGTCGCTCCTTTCATTCACCTTTCTCAAACATTCAAAGTCTATATTTAAAGGGAAATGATAATACAAATTACACAGACAGGTTCATTATAAATTTGTCAGGCATATTCTGAACTTTACTGGGGACAAATTTATGGAAATAATATATAACCCATCCATGACATTTTGTTGTTACTACATTTAGAGCCGGTTCACACTTCCGCGGCACGACTTCGGGGGCGACTCTGCAAGTTGTCCTGAAGACGACTTCAGAGGCGACCTGCAAAACGACTTCTGTATAGAAGTCAATGCAGGTCGCACCGAGCCGCCCCCGAAGTCGTGCAAGAACCTTTTTCTACGTTGGAGCGACTTGCGTCGCTCCTATTAGAACGGTTCCATTGCATTGAATGGGACGCGACTCGTCAGGCGGCTGTCGCCCCAGTGTGAACCGGCTCTTAGCCTTCATCCACACTGAATCCGACTTTGACATCATGCGACTTCACTTCAATCGCACAATTTCAAATCCGCATGTCAGTGCTGACATCTGTGTGACTTCATGCAGAGATGTCTATGCAGGTCGCACCTGAAATCGCCAAAAGCAACGTCCATAAAGACATGGATGAGCGAGTCGGGGGTGGAAGAACTTGACTGGCCTGGACAAAGGCCCGACCTCAACCCGATAGGACACCTTTGGGATGAATTAGGGTGGAGACTGCGTGCTAGGCCTTCTCGTCCACATCATTGCCTGATCTCACAAATGCGCTTCTGGAAGAACGGTCAAACATTCCCATAGACACACTCCTGAACCTTGTGGTCAGCCTTCCCAGAAGAGTTGAAGCTGTTATAGTTGCAAAGGGTGAGCCAACTCAATACTGAACCTTACGGACTAAGACAGGGATGCCATTAAAGTTCATATGCGTGTAAAGGCAGGCATCCCAATACTTTTCACAATATAGTGCATGTGCACAAGCCATTCTCATTTTAATATCCAACATTTTTTATTCTGATATGTAATAAAGTTTACAATATTTTAAAATGTTTGCTTTTGGAGTTCTCTTTGTCTGGAATGCCTATAATAGTCCCTATTCCATCGGAGGGTATTTTTTTTCTGTTCAGTTTGGGATGATGGTATTCTTGCAGCTCTCTAACCAACGCTGTAGCCTGGCCTAGGCCAACAGGGATGTAATCCTGATCCTTGCTTCACTACCTACCATAAAAAATATGCAGGAAAAAATATGCAGGAGAATTGTTTAAATATTTCATTTTTTTCTGGCTGCATACTTGTTCTAGGTAGATACTATAAGCCAGGATCAGGATGACAGCAGCAAAGTTTGCTTCTTTCAAAATAAGTCAGCAATGTCAGATTCTCTATTTCTATCTTCGAAGGCTCGCTTTAAAGGGGTTGTAAAGGTAAAAAAAAAAATCCCTAAATAGCTTCCTTTACCTTAGTACAGTCCTCCTTCACTTACCTCATCCTTCAATTTTGCTTTTAAATGTCCTTATTTCTTCTGAGAAATCCTCACTTCCTGTTCTTCTGTCTGTAACTACACATCATAATGCAAGGCTTTCTCCCTGGTGTGGAGAAAGCCTCTTGAGGAGGGAGGGAGCGAGCAGGAGTGTCAGGACACCCACTAACACACAGCTCCTTTCTCTATATGCAAAGTAGAGAGCGTCCTGACACTCCTGCTCGCCCCCTCAAGAGGCTTTCTCCACACCAGGGAGAAAGCCTTGCATTACTGTGTGTAGTTACAGACAGAAGAACAGGAAGTGAGGATTTCTCAGAAGAAATAAGGACATTTAAAAGCAAAATGGAAGGATGAGGTAAGTGAAGGAGGACTGCACTAAGGTAAAGGGAGCTATTTAGGGATTTTTTTTTTTTACCTTTACAACCCCTTTAAGGCTGCTTTTACACTGAAGCACTTTGCAGGCACTATAACGCAAAAAATAGCGCCTGCAAAGCTCCTTAAAAGTGTCTCTCCTTTCACTCCAATATGAAAGCCTGACAGTGCGCTGGCAGGACGGTAAAAAAAAGTCCTGCTAGCCGCTACTTTGCAGCGCTGTAGGAGCGACACCACTCCTAAAGCGCCCCTGCCCACTAAAACCACCTGGAAAAGCGCCGCTGCAAGCGGTTCTAACCCTTTATCATCCACTAGCAGGGGTTAAAAGCAGCCGAAAACCTCTGCAAAAAAAGACAATAGCGCACCGCAGACGCCTCAGTGTGAAAGCGGCCTAAATCTGAACTCCAGGCAATCAGATACAGTATATACACAGATGAAATACATATATGAGAGCTATTTTACCTGTCAAAAGATTTGCATTTATTTCCTCAGATATACAAAGCCCAGCCAACCAGCACAGCCTGATGATTTTTTCTTTCTACTGCAGTTAAATTGATTGTAAACACTCTTTTTCTTGTTGTTGGTATAACAAACATGTTATACTTACCTGCTCTGTGCAATGGTTTTACACAAAGCAGCCCCAATTCTGCTCTTCTGGGGCCCCTCTCAGCACTCCCAGCTCTTCCTTTTCCCTGTGTGCCACCATAGAAAGCTACGTCAAAGCTACACAAAGATCTATGCAAAAGGTGCGTAAAGGTTTTCTAAATTCTGCTTCTTTTCTATAACTAAAACTGCCGTTGTCCACAATTATCTACTGTTGACAAGAGATGAGAAAATAGAAAAAATCTGTTTCCACATTTTGAATGTGTGAAAAGAATTTCCGCCCCTTGTGACATCATTGATTTTGATGTGCACAAATCAGATCAATAATCTCCACTGTTGACTATGGAAAATTTGCGAGTACAGTATTGTGTCTGCAGTTTCCCAAAAGCGACCAGCAGAATGTGAACATTTACTATCAGACACATAGATAATTTAAAAGCCTTGTACAGTCAAAGCAGAACAAGCCAGATAATACATTTTAAGACACACATAAAGATGGGCCTGCATGTAAATGATGGTTCCCAGCTATCTATATACTTTTAATGACAATCTCGTGACTCCTTTCCTATCCACAATTCTATGAAGAAATAGAAGGAAATGCTGGAAAAAGACAAACTTTTATCTAATTGCCAAATAATCTGGGCACAAGCCAATAAAAAGAGAACACTAAAATATAAGATTTTAAATCACTGGTACAAGGTACACATGCATTTTTATACCCAATAAATCAGATAAATATTGGAGATTTATTTTATCATGGTTATGTGATAGTTTAGGCATTTGGGAGATATTTTGGAGATGTACAAAGAGAGATCATACAATCACTTGCAGGTAAAACTTTATGTAGCGCCACCCCCACAGGAGCCACTGGTATGTTGCCCAGGTCTTCCCCACTTTTACTCCACAGCCACCAGGGCTGGACTGGGACAGAAATTTGGCCCTGGACTTCATCCAGACTGGCCCACTTTGACAGGTCTCCCCCATGGTGGCCGGACAACTCCATTACCCCCCCCCCCCGGCCACCCTAGCCCCCTCTTCCCCTTCACTAGCCGTTCTACTTTATTAGAGTAGAACGGCTGGTACTGGTACTCTTATAGGCAGTACCAGTGGGGAGCATTATTTCACCCGGGGCAAATAATCAGTTTGGTGCCCCCCCTTATGGGACAAGATTAGGCAGAAGTGAGACATTTCCAGGCCATAGCTGTTGAGTCAGCTGTCTGTCCCCTCCCCCATGCTCCTCTGTCGTCGTCCCTGCTCCTCTGGTACTCCCCCTGCCTCTTTGTTCCCGGCAGGTGAGTGCTTCGGGGAGGGAGAGGAGGTGAGCGATGCGGGAAGGGAGAGACAGAGGAGCAGAGGGGGGAGGCCGTCCGCTATCACTGAAGCCAGCCCACTGAGCCACCAGCCCACCGGGAAACTCCCTGTAGTCCCAATGGCCAGTCCATCCCTGACAGCCACCCTCAAGGTAGCTTTACACAGCCAGGTGCACACACTCACTTCCTCCTGTTACTCCAATGACCAGTCTAGGGGCTTTGTTTTTTGCTTTTTTTATTGGAGAACTTGGATAGGGTAAGGGATATAGTGGGATACTTCAAATTTGAACTATTCACACTAAGAACTCTAACTTCTTTTCCTAGTGAAACTTGACTGAAGTCCTTGTAAAAGGCAGATACCGACTTCTTCACAGCAGCAGCACGCTATTGCAGAACTGAGCAATGTCCCTTAGTCCTGGACAAAGCTCTAAGAACACTAGCCAGTGTTCTCTTTGTGTGGACCCTCAGCTGACTTAGAGTAGAAGATTGGGTTAACTGCCTAAGGCTCCTTAGGGTATCTGTACTCACAAGGCTCCTGAAGCATCACCAGCAGCCTTCTCCCAACCCAGTTGCACTGTAAACTCTCCCTCTGTCAGCTATGGTAGGACCAGGGTGAGCCACAAAGACTTCAGGCCCTCACAACACCCACTTAAGGCCACATGGCAGCAAGTGCCGGGGGAGGCAGCGCCTCTCCCCCATCCAGGTGCAATCCTCTGCAGGGAAAGCCTCAGAGCCCATGTGCTATTTGATTACAAATACAGGCACCCAGCATGCCTAGAGGTACCTCCCCTTGTAATTGGCCAGGGTGGTATGAATACTTAGGCTCCCATCTGCTAGGTTTCTATATACTGTTCATCACCTTCCATAGTTTCTAGGACATAGTGAAACTCAAGACAGCATGAGCATCACCAGCATTACAGCTCTCTGCTAAACAGACAGCAATTAGATTTACCCTAAAGTAAAGCAGAACCTTGTGCAAATACATATGGATACCAGGTCAAAGGTGACCACATAGCAAAAAAGAGTGCCCTGTCCCCTTAAATGATATTCAAAATCAATTCATGTGTCTTTCAATCCTTTGTGTAAACAATCTTACTCACACAAAAAAAAGTTAATTAAATCACCCTGCGGTCAGTATACTTCAAAATCCAATAATTGAAATCAGATAATGTGCAAATAATAAATAATTTAAAAATAAATCCATAAATCAGCATAGTAGAGTTCCTAACTTTGTAAACCAATATTTTACAAAAAGAGTCAATGTGTGAATGCATATTAAAAAACAAAATATTTCTTCAGTACATAAAAATAACCCCTGAAAAGTCCTTACTTGTTGCAAACAAAAGTGCTCAGCGCTCACAATAAAAAAGTGCAAACATGCCAAAAGTGCCTATGAGTTCCAATATATCAGACATTTGACCAGACAGTTTTTAAAAAATCTCTGCCAGGGTGTCATCCACACAGTCTCGGCATGATAACCTCACAGACCCAGCTCCTCCCAACGCGTTTCCTCATAGAAGGCATCCTCTGGGATTGGAGAAATTAAGTTTTTAGTCGAGTTGCACTATGAGATCCTTTTTTTTTATGTCTACTATATACGCGTGACAGAGTCTAAGCTGGGAAGTTTAGACGGAGTTTAAGCAGATGCTGGAGACTTGGCTCTCAGCTCTATCTGCAGGAGCCATAGGTCTGAATGATAATCCATGGCTGAGAGCATTGACTCCTTGGATATACATCAGCGCTAATGATCTCTATAATTTGAAATCATTGGGGTCTGGTACAAGGCTATAGTACCTCATGGCCACTTGAAGCACATTTGCACTCAATATTTCTTCAGTACACAAAATCAATCCTTGAAGAGTCCATACTTGGTGCAAACAAAAGTGTTCAGTGCTCACAATAAAAAAGTGCAAATGTGCTGAAAGTGGCCGTGAGGTATTGTAGCCTCTTACCAAACCCTAATGATTTTAAATTATAGAGATCTTTAGCGCTGATGTGTTTTCAAGGAGCTGACACTGTCAGTCTTGGATTATTATTCAGACCTATGGCTCCTGCAGACAGAGCTGAAAACCAAGCCCCCAGCGTCTAAATAAGCTCTGTCAACACTTCCCAGCCTAAACGTTGTCACTCATTCATATTGAACATAAAAAAAAAAGGCTCTCATAGCGCAACTCTGCTAAAAACTAAAATTTCTCCAATCCCAGGGGACACCTTATACATGGAAATGCATTAGACATAGTGGAGAAACGTGTTGGTCCACCAACAGCCCTAGTATGACTGATCTAACTTCAGAGCTCTTGCATGCAGCCATGAAATCACCACGCCTGGGAGCAGACCCGCCACACTGCATAGAGAAAGAAAGAGGTGAGGGTGGCTTAGATCAGTGTTTCTCAACTCCAGTCCTCAAGGCACCCCACCAGGTCATGTTTTCAGGATTTCCCTCAGATTGAACAGCTGTGGTAATTAATAAGGCAGTGAAACTGATCAAATCACCTGTGCAAAATATTGGAAAACCTGAAAACATGACCTGTTGGGGCACCTTGAGGATTGGAGTTGAGAAACACTGGCTTAGACAGATAACCAGAAAAAGGAGCAGTTTTAAACAGATGCAGGGAAAGAAGCCAACTTGCACCATCCATGCTGGATGCTTCAAGGCAAGCAATCTATTATAGCCTCAAAGATCCAGAGAAGGGCTCCCAATTTTATTTCCACATTTAATAGTCCAAGACTTTAGACCAGTAGAGCTTAAACCTAATTGGAAGCCATTTTATTAGCAGTAAGTAAGAGAGTGTCCAACAACACCTAGCCCATGAACATTTTGAAGGCAAAAAAGAAAATGAAGGTATGCTGTCTGCAGAAACATTTATAGATATCACCAGTCCTGTTGGTAGTTAGGGGCGAGGACATTACCACATGTATGAAGAATGATAGCCTTTTGTTACCTTTTTATATATATATATATATATATATATATATATATATATATATAGCTGGATTCACGTAGGACGGCGTATTTTTGAGCCAGCGTAGCATATCGTATTTACGCTATGCTGCTGTAAGTCAGAGAGGCAAGTGCTGTATTCACAAAGCACTTGCCTCCTAAGTTACGGCGGCGTAGCGTTAATGGGCACGCCTAATTCAAATTGTGAAGAGGTGGGCGTGTTTTATGTAAATAAACCATGACCCGACGTGATTGGCGTTTTTAACAAAAGGCGACATATCCCAGTGTGCATTGCCCCAAAGTACGCCGCAAGGACTTATTAGTTTCGATGTGAACGTAAATTACGCCCAGCCCCATTTACGGACGACTTACGCAAACTACGTAAAATTTTCAAAATTTGACGCGGGAACGACGTCCATACTTAACATTGGCTAGGCCAGCTTTTTGTTCGACTAACTTTACGCCTGAAAACGCATTACGTAAATGGCGTATCTTTACTGCGATGGGCAAGCGTACGCTCGTGAATAGGCGGATCTCACTGATTTACGCATTCTAGGCGTAAATCAGCGTTCACACCCCTAGCGGCCAGTGGAACTAGACAGCTAAGATACGACGGCGCAGGCCGTCGTATCTTAGCTACATTTAAGTGTATCTCAATTTGAGAATACACTTAAATGTACGACGGCTTAGATTCAGAGTTACGACGGCGTATCTACTGATACGCCGGCATAAACCTCTCTGAATCTGGCAAACAGTATATAATAACTATGTGGCTGTGTGTAAATATGCATTTGTGTATGTTTTTTCACATAGCACATATTTGTTGTATGTTAGGTATTGATGCCTTCATTTATTTCTTCCTCTTAATCTGTGTCTCAGACCAGGCTTCTTGCCCTCCCTGTAATAATGCTTAAATGTTTTGGTTCACTGCTCTTTTCTATTAATCAGTCATCTCCTCAATGTTAATGTGTGAAATCGGTAAGTCAGTCAATGGCTATCATCAAAACAAGGTTTATTGCTGAGGCAGGGACTATGCAGCATCTCTCATTGAAGGCACTTTGTAAAATGTGCTACCTTGCTCTTTATCCCATTGTCATAAATATGATCACAGACAGGTTGTCACACGGAAGATAATTGACGTTCATTTGCTCAGCAAGCATAGCAATTACACGTAAAACTTCATTGAAAACAGATTGCTATAGGGCAACCCTGTAAACTTTCGTATATCCTGTACAAAAACAACAAAAACAAATACTAGATGCTTGATATTATGGCTGAATGAATTTCATGGCCAGATATAGATCTAAGTAAACGTTCTCTTTTTAGGTATTTATTATTTAAAAGCACGCAAGTGTACCTTACCTGCCATTAGTCTAGAAAATGTCCTTTTTTAGAATGCTCTTTACTCTTTGTGTGTAAAATGCAGTTGTTTTACTGTAGAACTTGAATTTATATGTTATTCAATTTTATGTTATAACTCACAATTGTAGAATTTACAACATGCTTACCAGAAGTGTCTTCAGAATCGTTTTTATGCTCATTATATTCTTGAAGCTCCAATTTGGGTTACCTTTATTTACATAAACTTGTCTCACGCAGTTACTCTAAATTGATATGATGTGTGCCTTGGGATTAGCTTTGATCACAACCTCTTAGTAATGGCCTTTCTTTACACCACACTTACTTCATGGCTGTAAACCAGAGAAACCTAAAACCTATGGAAAGCGTTTATAAAGGAAACGCTGGGAAGTTCTGGTGAATCATTTACAGCTATTCTCCCAAGTGACATTCAGAGGCATTCACCTGGCATTCCACAGTCCCATTCACCCTGTATATAATAGAATGAATGTGGTACCAGGTGACTGTAACAGCTGGTAAACAACCTTCGAATGTCAGTACTGTGAGCTGTCAGGACAGCTTTTAGGCTTGCAGGTGGATATATTAGCAGGAGCTCTCCGTAGTGCTGAAATTGTGTTTATTAGTTTATATGCAGTTTCAGCACTAGGAGGAATAACCGCTTCCTATTTTTTAACACTGGTAAACAAACAAAGCAGAATTGACTTCAGTGAGCATGTAGCCTCCTGCTATGCTGATACAAGTCCAGATGTCTTTTACCATGAGTGGGTACTTTGAGAGAAATTCCCCCAAAATACAGGAGTCCCCCTCCTAAAGCACACACAAGGGGATACAAGTTTATATGTCAGGCTGGTTAGAGTTTTTTTTCATTGAGTACATTTGTAAAACAGTTTTAAAAAAGTTAATCATAGAAGTGGTTCAGCAGACTTCTTAAACAATTGTTGGATGTTCAGATGAGTACATTTCAGGTATATGTGCTGTAAAAATTAACAACAGCTTTCCACCCGCCGTATAGTAAAATGACCGATGGGGCGAGAGCATTCTCATCCTGGGAGGATGGCAGACTTTTAGGTAGATTCAGGTAGACTTAGGCCAGCGTATCAGTGGATACACCGACCTAACTCAGAATCTGCGCCGACCTATGTTTAAGTGTATTCTCAAACAGAGATACGCTTAAACATATCTAAGATACGTAGAATATGTAAATCAGTAGATACGCCTATTCACGAACGTACGCCCGGCCGCCGCAGTACATTTACGATGTTTACATAAGAGATAGGCCTCCTAAAGTTAAAGCTGCCCCCTAGGTGGTGTAGACAATGTTAAAGTATGGCCGCCGTTCCCACTTCGAAATTCAAAAATTTTACGTCGTTTGCGTATGTCGTCCGTGAATAGGGATTTACGTTGTTTACGTCCACGTCGAAATCAATAGGCCCGTGCGGCGGACTTAGCCGCAATGCGCACTGGGAAATGTAGGCACCCAGTGCATGCGCAGTTAAAAAAAACGTCAATCACGTCGGGTCAAGCCTCATTACCATAAAACACGCCCCCTCAGACAAATTTGAATTAGGCGCCCTTACGCCCGCCCGCTTTAGGCTACGCCGCCGTAACTTAGCAGGCAAGTACTTTGAGAATCAAGTACTTGCCTCGCTAACTTACGGCGGCGTAGCCTAAACATGCTAAGCTACGCCGCCGCAAAGTTGCGGCAATCTCTCTGAATCTACCTAAATGTCCTCCAATTTTCAGTGCACGGTGCAGCGATTGGTGGTATGCTGTGTCCCTGGGACACTGGGCATCACTGTTCACGGTAAAGAGCCTATGCCATACTGTAGACTCTTTACCATGTGATCAGCTGTGTTCAGTCACAGCCAATCACAGTTTGATGATCAGCATTTCTCTACTCATGCTGACAGCACGTGAGGCGAGGAGAGCCAGTTAGCGGAATTCCTCAGCGGGAACATCTGCACTGACAATCAGTGTCCTGATTATCAGTGCAGCCCCAACAGTGCCCACCGGTGCTGCCAATCAGTGTCCACCAGTGCTGCAAATTAGTGCCCACCAGTCCTACCTGTCAGTGCCCATCATTATTGCCTGACAGTGCCCATCAGTGCCTCCTCATCAGTGCCAACTATCAGTGATGACTATCAGTGATGACTATCAGTGCTGTCTAACAGTGCTACCTATAAGTGCTACCTATCAGTGCCACCTATCAGTGCCTTTTATTGCCACCTATCCATGCCACCTATCAGTGTCCATAAGTGCTGCCTATCAGGGCCCTTAGTGCCACATATCAGTGTCCGTCAGTGCTGCATATCAGTGGCCATCTGTGCTGCATATTAGTGCTGCCTCATCAGTGTCAATCAGTGTCACCTCATCAGTGCCCATCAATCAGTGCAGCCTTATCAGTGCAGCCTCATCAGCGCACATCTGCGAAGGAGAAAAATTACTTATTTACACAATTTTAACACAGAAACTAAGAAAAACTTTTATTTCAAAACATTTTCTATCTTTTTTTATTTGTTTAGCAAAAAATATAAAAAACAGTGGTGATTAAATACCACCAAAAGAAAACTCTGTCTCAAAAAAATGTAAAAATGTTGTTTGTGTGCAGCGTTGCATGACCTCGCAATTGTCATGCAAAGTGCAACAGCACTGAAAGATGAAAATTAGCCTGGGCAAGAAGGGGTTGAAAGTGCCCAGTAGGCAAGTGGTGGATTGGATCTCAGATATTTGTCACCCAGAATGCTGATTGGGGTGGTCATTGGATCCTAGGAAGCCTAGTGAGGAATAAAGGTTAGTCTCCCTTTGAGAGACTAATCATAAAATTCCTCTGTTCCTCTGGGCCTAGAGTTCAGATCATCTCAGAGGATGTTAAGTGGGTCTGCAAGCCTAGCTTCTCCGATCCACAAGGCAAGAGCACACAAAGGTTTTAGCTACCAAATAGGAGTTTTTTCAGGCAAAGGAAAAAACTATAATATGGACTATATGGGCCAATGTATTTGCTTAAGTAAGAAGGACTTTGTGTCTGTGTCTTTACTGCTTAAATAAACTGCTTTCAGTTAATGCCAAACAAGAAAATAATCATGGGGCCAGTAATTTATCAAAGATGCCAAAGAGCTATACTGTGCCAAAGAGCTACCACCCGAGTGTGTCCCCTGTCACAACACATACAATAAATTCAGTTTGGGTGTAACCATTTAACTTTCCAGTATTATTGTGGTGTTATGGGGGAGGCATCCTTAGGAAACCATACAAAACCCAACTAGTAGTGGCCTTTGTAGGAAATTCAACCGGAACAGTAGTACTGCAGAGCCACAATACTTAGCAGAAGTTCTGTGTATTCTATCAACCAATTAAGTCCCAATCACTTTTCTTCCTAAATCCCTTGGTGTCCCACAGTGTTTCTTCTTCTTAATTTTTTTTGGGACAGACAGGGCTTTAATTTGGTAGCAAATTTGGATACATATATTTTACTTCCTTGATATTTAATTGGAAGAAATTGTAAAAATAATAAATTTTCTTCTAATATTTTCCAACACAACGGTTGTATGGTTTGAGTACCCCTCCCCCAGTAAAGGAAACTTGTAAAGTTATCACTAACTTACATTTGAAAGCCTTTCTGCCCAATTTATTTAAGAGAAGATTCCTCAACACCAAGGGGGTCGCCCTCACATGGGTTTTTAGCATCACATAGGACAATACAGCCTTCTAGTTATTTGGCCTGTATAGTTCCTTTGAGTTCCACTCATACTAAATCTCTCTCCCCAGGCATAAGCTTGGTCAAAGTGGTCAAAATGTCTGGCTGTCTGACTGACACTGTCAGCTGGTGGTTCAAGTGCTAGTGCCAGCAAGGGCCCACAGAAGCTGCTAAGATAGGCTGTCGTTTGGCCGCTATTTCAAAACAGCGGCTGTGACTCGTGTAATTAAGTGCTTGCTTTGTAAAATGTTACTGCTTTGTAAATGAATAAATACAACATATACAGTTCTAGCACCCAGCTTTTCTGAATATTTTTGGTATGAAGGCGCACTAACCCTAAACATTTCCCTGTCACTGTAAACTATGAATGGGCACAATTAAGAGCCGGTTCAGAACTTAAGGACAGACTTCGGCCGCATGCTCTCCAGAATAGAAATAGTAGAGGAACAAATAGAGAAACAAGAACAGGAATCAAATACACTAAAAACCCAGATGGATCAGATTCAACTTCAACAGAGACATATTCTCTATAAATTGGAAGATCAGGAAAATAGAAGCCGGAGACAAAACTTAAGGATAAGGTCGATACCAGAGAAGAGGGGTGAGGACCTCAGGATAATAACACAGACGATATTTAATCCACTACTAGAAAGAACAATAGACAACCCAATTAGGATTGAAAGGGTACATCGGGTAGGAAATCCGAAAAGAGCGACTACCGAGCGAACAAGAGATGTCATAATAAGGTTCGGATTTTATGAAGATAAAGAAGCAATTTGGAAAAAGCTGAGGGAACAACCCCCGGTAGTATTTGAAGGGACGGAGCTGCAGATATTCACCGACGTGGCCCCAGAAACCCTGGCAAGGAGATGGGCGTTAAAACCACTCTTAAAACAGATGACAGATCTGAAGATTAAGTATAATTGGGGTTTCCCTGCTTGCCTAATTGGAACAAAAGAGGGGAGATCGGCGACACTAAGATTCCCCGAGGACTTAAATGAATTCTGTAGGAAGTTGGATATTCAGGTCCCTGACCTGCCGGGCTGGGGGTAGGGGGGGAGGAGGGGATAGGAGGAGGAGGGGAGGAGAATGGAAACTCCACCCCATCCTCTCTTCCTCAGCTCCCCTTCTGGTAGCACCTTTTTCTCTTCTGGAATGCGGTAGAAGTTCCCAGTTATCCTTTTCCTTTTTTTTTTTTTTCTTCTCGGTCTCTCCTCTGACTTCGGGCTTGGGACAGGCCCCCTCCTCCCCCCCCCTCCTGGGTGGAGAACCGGAGGGGGGGGGTGGTCCCAGACCCCACCCGGAATGATCTGAACCATGGCATGGAAGATGGTTCAGAGGTCTTCAATAGGCCAGATAGGGGGGGTAGGAGGGAGGAAGGAGGGAAGGGGGAGGGGATGGGAGGGAGGGAGGGAGGGTTGGGTAGGTTGGGAAGAGGGGATGGGAGGGAGGGGGAGGATCGGGTGGGTTGAAGGGAGGGGGGGGAGGCATGGGAAGCAGGGAGGGAAGAAACCCTATCTCACCAAAACAATCAGAAGAGACAGTAACCCGAAGAAAGGTAAACAAAGATGCCAGTGATTAAATGTCTGTCTTATAATGTAAAAGGCCTTAACAGCCCAACTAAGAGACATAAGATATTAAAGGAGCTGAAGAGGTATAGGACAGACATTGCCTTCTTACAAGAAACCCATCTTACACTGGGGTCAAATACAAAGATATACTCCCCCGACTTTCCCAGATGGTACTATGGAGATACCATTTCCAAAAGAGCCAGAGGGATAGCAATCGGAATAGCGAAGGGGACTAGCTTCGTCCTAACGGATAGAATGACAGACCCGGAAGGGAGATTCCTCTTTTTAAGGGGAAATCTGGAGGAGGAGGAATATACCCTTGTAAATATATATGCCCCAAATACTTCCCCGATGAAATACCTGTTGGAAATACTAGGGAAATTAAAAGATTTTAGGAGGGGAAAGTTAATATTGGGAGGAGATTTAAATTTTTGTATGGACCCGAAAGTAGACAAGACTCACCAGACAACAGAAACCCAAGACAAACAACTAAGAAAGGTTAAGGAAAGTTTATATAGAAATCAATTAGTAGATACATGGAGGATCTTTAACCCAAGCCAACGAGATTACACGTTCTATTCCCCGGTCCACGGGAGCTACTCTCGGATTGACCACATACTGGTAGACCATAGAATACTGGAAATGGTGGTCGAGACAAGAATAGAAACCATGACGATCTCGGATCACGCCCCTATTAGCATATCCATAAAAATCTCAGGGAATCAAAAGCCCTATCAAAACTGGAGACTTAATGAGGAGCTAATAATCAAAGAGAAAAGTTCCCTGAGGGTTAAAAAAGAATTAGAAGAGTATTTTAAAACAAATGAGATAGATGGAATTTCTAAAGCAACCCTATGGGATGCCCATAAGGCGGTGATAAGAGGGATCTTGATCTCTGAAGGAGCAAGGAGGAAGAAAGAGGAGAATAGTAAAAGGGAAAAACTAATAGAGGAGATCTTTAATCTTGAACAGAAACATAAGAAAATGGGAAAACAACAAAACCTATATCTAAACCTAGTAAATAAGTGAAATGACCTTAAAGAACTTTTAGATCAGGACACAAAAAGGGAATTTAACTTAATAGCAAGGGAAAGATACAGGTGGGGGAATAAAACAAGCAAACATCTAGCTCGGATGGTACAAAAAAAGAAATCTAGGAATTATATAGATAAAATCAAAAACGAAAAAGGTGAGGTTTCACATACAACAAAAGATATTGCAGAAACATTCAGAGTATACTATGAAAAATTATACTCGGTAGAACAAAAGAACTGGCAAAAAGGGGAAAAAGAAAATAAGATCACTACATTCTTAAAGGAAGCAGAAATAGCGAAAATTGGACAAACGGAGGCAGAAGAGATGGATAGGCCCATTACGGAAAATGAAATTAAACTAGCATTAACAAGTACAGAAGCCGGTAAAAGCCCGGGCCCTGACGGCTTCACTGTGATGTATTACAAAAAATACAAGGAGATTCTCCTCCCAAAACTATGCCAGTATTTTAATGGCCTTGGAAGAGAGTATAAATTAAGTAAAGAAGCATCAGAGGCAACCATCACGGTCATTCCAAAGGAAGGTAAAGACACGGGAAGCTGCTCAGGGTACAGGCCGATATCTCTCTTAAACACTGATATAAAACTGTACGCAAAGGTACTGGCCGGAAGAGTAAGACAGGAAATGACAAAATTGGTACATCCGGACCAAACGGGCTTTGTCCAAGGTAGAGAGGGTAGAGACAATGGAGTAAAAACACTCTTGATACTCCAGAGAATGAAGGCAGTAGGATCCCCAGGTCTGCTTCTGTCGATCGATGCAGAAAAAGCGTTCGACAGAGTAGACTGGGGATTTATGTTGCTTACCCTGAAGGACATGGGGTTCGGACAGAGAATGATAGATTGGATTGCAGCACTTTATGTGTCACCCACAGCCAAAATAAAGATAAACGGAAGTTTATCCCAAACTTTCTCAATGAAAAATGGTACAAGGCAGGGGTGTCCTTTGTCGCCGCTCCTGTTTGTGCTCTCATTGGAGCCTCTATTGGCCAGGATCCGGAACTGCCAAGAAATAAAAGGGGTTAAAATAGGAGAGGAGGAATACAAACTTTCTGCATTTGCAGACGACGTCCTGTTCTATTTAGATAAACCCAAAACATCAATCCCAAACCTATTAAACCTATGCAGAGAGTACGGGGAAATTGCGAACTTCAAAATAAACCTTACCAAAACGGAGATTATGAGTATAAATATAAGTAAATGGGAAGAGCAATTCTTGAAAGTGAAGTACCAGTTCGCCTGGGTCAAAGAACTTAAATATCTAGGGATATTGTTAACAAATTCTATTAAAAAAATGTATAAAATAAACTTCATCCCCCTATTAAATGAAATTAAGACAGAAACAAAAAGAGTGGAAAATAGAGCAATATCATGGATAGGACGAATCAATTACTGCAAAATGGTTATTATACCTAAAATCTTATATAAATTTCAGATGATTCCCATAGCCCTCCCGAGAACACTATTCTCTGTATTAAAAAAATTAATTATGAATTACATATGGAAAAATAAGAAACATAGGATATCACTCCAGACCCTAAAACAACCAAAAAAAAAGGGGGGTTTAGCGGTACCGGATGTCAAAGGATACTATGACGCGGTGGTTATAACAAGGGTGGTGGAGTGGGCCAGAGCCAACAAAGAAAAAAGGTGGGTAAGATTAGAAAATGAATTAGCACAGGTGAGGTTGGACAAGATAATTTGGAACCCTCCCCAATTTAGGTCACTAGATAAAAACGCACACGAAATAACAAAAAATGCACTTAAAATATGGGACAAGGTATATAAAAAAATTCAGAAGGAATATAATTCACCTTTTATAGCACTAAAAAATAACGATTATTTCGCACCAGGTAAAACACAAGTGGGGGGCAATTGGATTAAACAGGACACTGTACAACTAAGGGATATAACGAAGGATGGCCACATAATAACACTACAAGAGTTAAAACTTAAAAATAATTTAATGGAAATCAATGAATGGAGGTATCATCAGCTTAAACATTTTGTTCAGGATCTCCCAGGACCACTGAGAACGGGAGACCAGTTAACAGACTTAGAAAAAATATGCTCCACGGAAAGATCTAAAGGAATTACCTCAAAGTTATATAGAATTCTATTGAAGATAGATGAGCAGAATATACCCCCATTCATTAGAAAATGGGAAAGGGAACTGGGAACACAGCGGGATGGGGGCACAATAGATAAAATGTTGGCTCTGACACACTCCTCAGCGGTAGATAGCCGTACTGCGGAGATGTGCTTTAAATGTATATCCGGATGGTACATGACCCCGGATAAGATAAAAAAGTATAAAGAAGAACAGACAGGAGAGTGCTGGAGGGGATGTAAAACATCAGGAAATATGGCACATCTCTGGTGGGGATGCCCTAAGATTAAGAGGTATTGGGAACAAATTTTGACCTGTATGGAAGAGATCACGGGGAAAAAGATAAAGATGGACCCATGGGTCATCCTATTCCATGGGGGGGAGGAAGGTATAAAGAGCTATAGGAAAACGCTTGTACCGCATTTACTCAACGCCGCTAAGAGACTTATACCAAGGAAGTGGCAAGAGGCGGAGTGCCCCTTAATCTGGGAATGGATAGATGCGGTGGAAGAGACATACAAAATGGAAGAACTAAAAGAGGCTATAGAAGGCAATAACATCTTACAAATCACGAAATGGGATAAATGGAGGACTTTTAAGAAATCGTGGAGTTACGCAGAAAAATTAAGGATAGATACTTAAAAGAGGCATTAGAAGAAAATCAGAAAGAACTAGGGATATAAGAGATTGTTTAAGGTGAGATAGGGGGGGATGGGGGGGAAGGATTAGGGGGGGATAATTAAAATCACAAATACTTTGCGCCTCTTAAGCACGAGGAATGAATTAAATAAATAAATAACATATATATACTTATATTTAAAGGAAAAAAAAAAAAAAGAGGGAGGAAAAAAGCAAACTTCCACACAAAAGAAGAGACACTTATGGTGCGGAACCGATGTGGAGATGCGGTGGGCTGGTGCGTAGAACATGGGCATATAGTGCACACTATATGGGGTTGAGTCTGAAGTGGAAAAAGTAAAAAGGAAAGGAAAAAAAAAAAAAAAAAGAGCCGGTTCACACAGGTGACACGACTTTGGGGGCGACTCGGCAAGGCGATCTCAAGGCGTCTTGAGAGGCAACTTGCAAAATGACTTCAGTATTGAAGTCAATGCAAGTCGCCCCGAATCGCCCCCAAAGTAGTACAGGAACCTTTTTCTAAGTCGGAGCGACTTGCGTCGCTCCTATTAGAACGGTTCCATTCACTATAATGGGACGCGACTTGTCAGGCGGCTGTGTCGCCTGACGAGTCGCCCCAGTGTGAACCGGGTCTAACTTACCTATTTATCCAAGAAAGGTCATGAATAAATGAATCAATGTAATACAAGATAGATCTTGGCTTATACAGATCAATTTTCTTATTTCCAATCAGGAAAACTTAAACTTCCTCACTTCGTCTAGAAAACGTTCTGCTATGTTTCAACACAATATTCGTTTATATCACAATACAATTCACATACTGCAGGCAATTAGGAGAAAGTATAGACATGTAAATGATGTGAAACAGAACTGACAAATATCACACACACAATTATTTTTGTTAACGAAGACTGAGATGTTAACTGTTTGCTGTGACAAATCTGTAGATACCAGTAGTGTGTTTATACTGGCGTGAGATTTAAAATGGGTTAAAATGAAGAAATAATATAGAAGTGAAACCATGGAGACACCAAGAATGACTCTGATGAACACTAATGTCCCCATCTGTCATAGTTCCTCTTCTCCATTATCATATGAAAACACAACTTGCATGTGACTCATTTTGGGCATGCAAATTTACTGCATATTAAGAAGTTAAGTAAGGCCCTTAACAAGCTCTCCATACTTTATATTCCTTACCAATAAGATGTATTTGGCAGTTCAGCCCACAAAACAGAAAATAAATTGCTGAAACTGTCTATCACATTACTGCAGGGCCGAAATGTAAATGCTCGAAGAATAAAAAAAGAAAAAGAAAAAACACAGGCCCGGCCATTTCAATATATACATGGGAACAATAACAAAGAAGGAAGCTGCTTTTCAACATTTAATTGCTGCTGGCACCAGCAGAAAATACCAACAAACGCTTCTCCCAGCTTAAAGGTTTTATTTCCAATTTACTTCAGGTTACCTCAGACGTGAATTAACACTGATACGTTTTTGACATCGTTTTTTTTTTTTTTTAATGCCGCTCTATAACAAACAACTCAATTACCTCAAGCACCCGGATCTTTACTAACGTCCAAAGAGACATCTACCTGTAGCAATTATATGGCTGGCTGTTCTCTGGCTCATCGTGTCTGCACTATTCAAATCAAAACATGCCCATACATCCAGGCATTGCATGAAAATCAATTCTCGCTCAAGCTACAAAAAGCCACTTAGTGCTTCTATTTCTTGTTTAGCTAATGTTCTACCCACAATACTTTTCTTTCCTCCTCAAAAACATATCTATGTTATTAAAGCCATTAGCCGTTCCCTGTCGCTGGCGACTATACACTTTCGGTGGCTGCAGGCTACAAAGAGCAGCTAAAATGGCTGTAGCCTGACTGTGAATTCGTTTTGTATTGAAGAGCGAATACACTCATGAAATCCACATATTTTATTTTGCAAGCTGAGAGCAATTATATAAGTCTATCTCCATTAAACAGAAATTGAAACCTATGTAAAATGTCCGCACCTTGAAGGCGAAGGGAATATCTGTCTGTGTTAGATATTATTCTTGTGATTGTTATGAAAGCGTTCACAAGTCTGAAAGAGGCATTTTGAGGACTGAAAACTGCAAAAGTAATCTGAGCAATTGTGTGCCAAGCCATTTCTAAATTCATTTCCTTTATTGCAAAGAAGGGCACTTTACTTTGAGATGCTGAAATGTGAATTATTTTTCTCAGAATTTCTCTCTAGCCAGATAAACAATAAACAGTCAAAGCTCTCTCTGATTTGTTCCCTAGTTCTGTGCTGGGTAATAACTGTGCATTCTGTGGTACCCGCACTACATCTACATTGAACTGGAAGCAAAGTTGTTGATAATATAGGTTCTAATGCTTGCAATATAATCATTGTAGTAAACAGACATTCATACTTGAATTTGTACATCCATGATGTATTCTTCTTGTTGTAGAGCTCTTTTTATGTACTTAAGGTACCAATGACCAGATGGTATTACAGTACCAAGCCAGTATTTCCAATAATTAGCCCACTTATACTCACAGATATCTATGATATCCTTCATGGGCAAAAGCTATCAAGCCAAAACAGATGTGATGGTTGTAACATGCACCCAACTAGTGCCAATGGTTGTGGTACACCACACACGAACTATAGAGTTTCATAGTGTGCACATTCTATCCCTTAGAAAAAATATAGCGCTAACAGTGGTAAAAGAAGAAATATCCTGGCATTAGTGTTAGATAAAAATTCCCTGTGTTGATGGTGACACTGGAATGAAAAAATATCCCTGGTTTATCATGAATCAACTTAAAATGCCTAACCAAGCTAGATATTTTCAGTACCAAAGCATGCTGGCTGCACACATGCATTGCATGTATTCTGATTATTTACTGTAAACCATGCATTTTACTGCACCATACTACAACACACAGAAACGCCTACATGCTTGAGCTAAGGGAAGATCGATTCCAGTAAATGGTACATGAATCATCTGCTTCTACTCAAGATGGCCACAGCTAGAAATGCTAGGTGTGTGCGTTTTAAACTGACTTCTCAGCTAAATAAAGCACAGAGATATGGGTGAGTTTGCTTTGAATATTAAATTAAATTGCGTTTTTGGTTTGTGGTGCTCAGATGCAGTGAAGTTACACTTACGTATCATGTTTAACACCAGCATACCCTCAGCATTTGCATTCAGTTGTTTTCTCAATAGTGGTAATTTGAAGGCCAACTCCTGGCAAAAGTTATCATTTAATTTTCAATCATTTGAATGTATCTATTGGGGAGATTTCCTCTCACTTACTGTTATGAATGTAAGTGTTGGGAAATCTCTCTAATAAAGGTCAGACAAAAGAATAATTTTAGTATACAGTAATGGGGCATGGTTAAAGTTTCTAAAAAATATACAGTATAATGTTCTCTGTAACCCTAAGAAACTTGGGGTGTGGCTCCAGCAGTAGCAGGTGGTGCTCAAAATTTTTGGGGACGCAAACAAACTGAAAAATTCTGTGCCATCAAAAGCAGTCACTGTGCCCATCAAACGCAGCCACTGTGCCCATCAAACGTAGCCACTGTGCCCATCAAACGCAGCCACTGTGCCCATCAAACGCAGCCACTGTGCCCATCAAACGCAGCCACTGTGCCATCAAACGCAGCCACTGTGCTCATCAATTGCAGCCAGTGTACCCATCAAATGCCACCACAGTACCCATCATTTGCAGCCACTGTGCCCATCAAATGCTTTCACTTTGCCTGTCAAATGCTGCCACTGTGCCCCATCAGATGCCGCCACTGTGCCCCATCAAATGCCACCACTGTGCCCCATGAAATTCTGCCAATGTGTTCATCGCCACTGTGCCCATCAAATGCCGCCTCTGTGCTCATGAAAAGTTGCCACTGTGACCCCCCTGCCTGGGGGTCTCAGTGGCGGGTCAGGCAGCGGGTGATGGCAGCAAGTTGTGGGACCTTGCAATGGGTCAGACAGCGGAGAGCTGTGTCCTCCATGCATCTCCTCCCCTCCTCCTGATAGGTGTCCAATCGCATCGCCTGTCCTTTAAGCCAATCAGGTGACGGGTAACAGACCCACACTTCCTTATTTGCAGAGAGGCGATTCCGTGTTAGAAAAGTGAATATTCATTTGCTTTTCTAACACACCTGGGTGGACTCACAGTTCACCTTTTTTAAGCCTTTTATAGCCTATAACTCTTATTGGGTGCTTCAAAAATACACCCCCGCTGCTGTAATTCAGGCACCCGGCATTCAAAAAGGGGCTGGACACCTGAATAGGGGATGGTGGTGGCGGCCATGGATAGATTCATGCTATGTAGGAATCTATCTATTAGTCATAGAGGGGGGTGGCTGGAGAGAGGGGGCAGCACCCGTGCACCCTTAATGTACGCACCTCCACTGCGCTCCAGACAACCATCCTTCAACTCCAGTGACTCCTACTCATGAGTGCAGGCAGCTAAAAAGCCCATTCATTGGCTCTGTAGCATATACAATAAAGGGAGAAACACCGCCACACACCAATTCGGCCCAAAAGGTGAATTTAACAAGATGGCTTCAGCCTGACACAACCCAGGCCGCATACCTGATGCAATTTGCTCTGTCCGAGGGTCTTAATCATAGAGGACCTCCATGATAGGCCTCCATGATTGGTGTGCAGCATTGTTTCTTTCTTTCCAGTATAATGTTTGCTGTGCCACAGACAACTGCTCATTATTTCTTGTCCTATGTCACAGGGACAGGAAATGAGGGAAAATGTATCCAACCAAGTAGACACAAATGAAGATCTGATAAATATAATAAACAAATAATAATAAAAAAAATATTGGGATATGCTTTAATTTGTCAGTAGCACTGCTACCTGGAAAGCGAATTAAAAATACATGCAGAGCAAATACTGGTCAAATATTGAGCACATATTGAACCACCCACAACAGACTCAATTTTGTCTTTAAAATTAAACAAATAATCTAAAGCTTGTGATGTCCTTCAGTTTTCTTTGCTCTGTTTCTTATTAAATCAAGCTCAGTGGCAGATTATAACAGCAGAAACAGAAAGATGCCTGGAGTCCCAGACTCCAACGTAGCCCATCAGGATGCTAGAAGAGTTCTGCACTCATGAACTAGAAATCTGTTTCAGTTTGCAAATCTTTGGCCTCTTTCCATAATCGAATGCCAACCTTTGTGTTGCTCTCAAAAAAAAAAGCTTCTTTCAATTAATAATCTAATAATCATACACAAAACATATGCACGCTGCTTGTACAAGGATGCCTTGTTTTTAATATTATCTGCCACTCTCGTGGTTATTTTCAATGAGTATAACACTGAATAAAATCCAAATCAAAACTCAAACACTAGGCTCTAAATCCTGCAGAAATGTTTCACAAATGCACATCAAAATGAAAACACAAATGTCTGTGAACACTGACCCTTATGTGGGATCCAATTAAACTGTCAGGGGTCTATGAACTGAAAACAGCCTGGGGCCTATGGTACAATTAATCCACCATGATTAAACCATGCTGAAAGGACAGACAAATAAGTCTGACAAGAGGCTTTAGGTCATTTCTCAGCCGATGTGAAATCTGACTGGTTGCTTAGCGTTACTAATTTTATCGTGACCATTTCTCTTTGCAGTACCTTATTAAATAACCAAGCATTTGTCTATAAACCTTTACAAACACACACACACACAAACAAACACACATACATACTACTAGAAAATCTAAACAGGGACCTCATATATCTGATACAAACATTTTGAGCATCCCATACATTTATTCCTGTTAAATCAGAGGGTAATATATCTGAATCTCAAACAACAAATCCATTACCAAACTTGTTTGCTTATATATAATGTATAATTTCATGGGGGATGCTTATCATTGTGGTCGCAACTCCTTGCCCCCAGTAAACAGTCGCAACGAATGTTTCAGACATTAATGATGACGTACTAGTTTAGTGGTGATTCCTTACAGGAATCTGCCGACAGTCATCTGTAAATGAAAATGTGACTTAAGACTGGAGGTGTTGACATCCCCAAAAATTACATCATGACACAACACATACGGCCGTGGGCCCAGACGGCCTAACAGTGGCGTATTACTGTGCGTTCCAAGACACGCTGCTACCAGGTTTAACAGCATATGCTAACACTATTTCTGAAGGTGGTGCCTTAAAGTGGTTGTTACCCTAAAAAACTAAAAAATGCTCCTGTTCCTTTAAAGCATGATCAGTAGCATAGTGCTGTTTCATTGTAATGTGTCCCTTTTTTTATCTAAAATAGATAAAATGATCCTGCCAGTTCCTGCGTTTCCTTCTGTGTGCTGACCACCGTAATCATGGCTGCTGAGCCCTGTTACCAAGGCCAATTTATGTGCCTCCGTCATCTTGAAGTGTTCTGAGTATTTTTTACTCTCCCCCTCCCTCCCTGCCTGTCAGCTCCAGTCTGTGTCTGCAGAGCCGATCTCCTCCAAGTCCCTCCCCTCTCCTCCAGCCTTTATTCCAATGCATTACATAACACAATTACTTGTATCTTCTCTGTTTTAGGAAGATATTCACTGCAGTATGTCAATTTTTTTTCAATTATAATTCTAAATACCTTTTTGCACAACTCCTCTGTGTGGTTACATGATTTGCCTCTGCTGGCTGGCTGACATCACTGGGGAATCTCAGCCCCTCCCACTGCTGTTCTTAGATTGAGGAAGCAGAGCAGAGGGACTTCATGTTACTGCACAGAAGAGCTGTGAAAAGAGGTATTAAAGTGGAGGTTCACCCGGAAATTTTTACCTTAGATTCATGCTCATTTTGTCTAGGGGAATCGGCTAGTTTTTTTAAAAACGAAGCAGTACTTACTGTTTTAGAGAGCGATCTTCTCCGCCGCTTCCAGGTATGGGCTGCGGGACTGGGCGTTCCTATTTGATTGACAGTCTTCCGACAGGCTTCCGACGGTCGCATCTATCGCGTCACGATTTTCCGAAAGTAGCCGAACGTCGGTGCGCAGGTGCCGTATAGAGCCGCACCGACGTTCGGCTTCTTTCGGTTACTCGTGACGCGATGTATGCGACCGTCGGAAGCCTTTCGGAAGACTGTCAATCAAATAGGAACGCCCAGTCCCGAAGACCATACCCGGAAGCAGCGGAGAAGATCGCTCTCTAAAACGTTAAGTACTGCTTTGTTTTTAAAAAAACTACCCGATTCCCTTAGACAAAATGAGCATCAATCTAATGTTAAAAAAAAAAATTCGGGTGAACTCCCGCTTTAGGGATTATAATTTAAAAGAAACACACACACACACACTCTGCACTTTATAACTTGAAAAAACAGAGACGATACAAGGATTTGTGTTATATGACTTTACAACCTCTTTAAGACCAGAAACACTACATGCGCATATCATGATATTTCCCAAACTGGGGAAGAACCCTAGTCTATGTGGGAGCTACAGATCAATTTCCCTTGTAAATATTGATGCTAAATTGTATGCAAAGGCCTTTGCGACCAGACTTCTTCCAGTGATCCCACAATGGGTATCTAGAGACCAAACGGGTTTCATATCTTGTAGACTTGTGATAACTCCTCACAAACTCTATCCTTAATGTCCCATGTACGGAGATCTTCCCAGCCCACCCTTTAATCTCCACTGATGCTGAAAAAGCTTTTGATAGGATGGACTGCGAATATCTGATGGCAGCCTTATCTTTTTCAGGAAAAGGCCCTAGCATATTAAGCAGGATATCGGCACTTTATAACTCCCCCAAGGCCCAATTTTGCATCAACAGTACTTTGAGTGATACCTTTACCCTACATAACGGAACTAGAGATTTTCTTTGCCCTTTCCATAGAACCCTTTCTATCGACAGTACAACATTTTAGATATCACCAATATCTATTGAATCAAAGTTGGGACCCACTGTATGAACATAAGTATGCGGCTTGCGCTTTTTCCTTTATTGTGAAAAAAATAAAAAAATTATCCTATGTCCAGCAACCCAATGTTTCTCTACCTAATCGCATGTCGGCTTTTGACACCTTTGGATCTTTGTCCAACTTCAAAATCAACTTATCATAATCTGAAATTCCTAATATTTCTGTACCACATAAAATTGTCCATCTCTTAAAAACCCTCCTTCCCTTTCTCTTGGCAACCACACAAATTAACCACTTAAGCCCCGGACCAATATGCAGCTAAATGCCCAGAGGTGTTTTTACAATTTGGCACTGCGCTGCTTTAACTGGTAGTTGCGCAGTCATGCAATGTTGTACCAAAACGAAATTTGCGTCCTATTCTTCCCACAAATAGAGCTTTCTTTTGGTGGTATTTGATCACCTCTGCGGTTTTTATTTTTTGTGCTATAAACAAAAATAGAGCGACAATTTTTCTATAATAAATATCCCCCAAAAATATATAAAAAAAACATTTTTTTTCCTCAGTTTAGGCCGATACGTATTCTTCTACATATTTTTGGTAAAAAAAATCGCAATAAGCGTTCGGTTGGTTTGCGCAAAATTCATAGCGTTTACAAAATAGGGGATAGTTTATTTGCATTTTTATAAAAAAAAAATTGTTTACTACTAATGGCGGCGATCAGCGATTTTTTTCGTGACTGCGACATTATGGCGGACACTTCGGACAATTTTGACACATTTTTGGGACCATTGTCATTTTCACAGCAAAAAATGCATTTAAATTGCATTGTTTATTGTGAAAATGACAGTTGCAGTTTGGGAGTTAACCACAGGGGGCGCTGAAGGAGTTAGGGTTCACCTAGTGTGTGTTTACAACTGTAGGGGGGTGTGGCTGTAGGTCTGACGTTATCGATCATGTCTCCTTATAAAAGGGATGACACGATCGATGCAGCCGCCACAGTGAAGCACGGGGAAGCCGTGTTTACATACGGCTCTCCCCGTTCTTCAGCTCCGGGGAGCGATCGCGATGGGGCGGCTAGAAACGAATAGCCACCCCCTCATCCCGGATCGCTCCCACACGAAAAACGACCGCCGTATGTACCGGGGGGGGGTCCCGATCGGACCCCCGACCCACGTCTAGGCAGCGACGTGCGGGCGTGTCGTTCTGCCTGTCTGTGCCATTCTGCCGACGTATATATACATGCGGCGGTCGTTAAGCGGTTAAAATGCTTAGGAATCTTCCTCACTCCTAACCCAGTGTCTTTATTCCATGAAAATTACATTCCCCTATTAAAAATTATATCCGCCAAGACCTACATACATTTAACCAGTTAGCCCACTCATGGTTGGGAAGAATTAGCATAGTAAAAATTAACGTCTTGCCCAGACGGCTGTTTTTATTACAAATGATTCCTTAGGGTCCTTTCACACTAGCGGACCGTTCGTCTGCTCATTACAAGTCCGTTAACGGACTTGTAATGAATCCCTATGGGAACGCGTCCGTTAGCGGATGGAGCATCCGCTAGCGTCCGCGTCAGTCGGGATCCGCTTTTCCGAACGGAAGAAACCCTATTTTTCGTCCGTTCGGCGGAGCGGAACTGATGCAGACGGACAGACGGTCCGTCTGCATCAGGTTCCCCATAGGGGACAGTGGAGCAGAGACAGGGCGGTCCCTGCACTGTGTGCGGGGACCGCCCTATCCGCCGACAGCTGAGCGGGGATCCCCGCTGAGCCGACGAGACACACAGAGCGGACCCGGAAACGGTCCGCTCCGTGTGAAAGAGCCCTTACAAAGTTCCACCGGGTTTCTTTATGGTGCTAACCTCCTTGGTGTGCAAATACATCTGGCACTGCAAACATCCCCGCATTTTAAAAGGTTTTTTAACAAAATTGAAATCTGATGGGGGTTAGCTCTCCCTGAAAATATTTCTCAGCTATCATCTTGAATAGAATATTGTACTGGAAGCGTCATCGAGAGTCCAAGCTTTGGGTACAATGGGAAAATCATTTCTCCATTCTACAAAGCTATACTGTCATTGAATCCCAATTCCTGGCCTACCTTTATAACAAAATGGGAACCGGACCTAAAATATCCTCTGACAGATGACCAATGTTCCATCATTTTCTGAATGGCTCACACCTCCATCATCTCTTCTAAATTTGCAGACACCAATTCTAAGCTTCTGACCAGGTGGCACTATACACCTGCATCTCTCCATAGAGTTTTTCCAGACATTTCTGAGCTCTGCTGGAGAGGCTGCGGGATTGTAGCCACGCACGCTCAGTTTTCCTCACATTCGTCCCCATTCTGGTCATCTATTTTACACTGGATTAGTGTGATACAAGGCTCCCCTCTTCCCGATGATCCGTGGGTTGTGTTATTCCATTTCACTGGTAAACACTCCCCACCCCCCTATCTCTTGAATGCTGCAAAATCACTCCAGGGCCGGAATGGGAATAAACGCCAGCCCTGGAAATAATTAAAGCACATTTAAAGAGTGTATTATACTCACCAGTGTCCATCAGCTCAGCCTCATCAGTGCCCATCAATGCAGGCTCACCAAATGCCCATTAATTAAGACTCGCCAGTGCCCATCAATGCAGCCTCACCAGTACCCATCAATGCAGCCGCATCAGTGCCCATCAATGCAGCCTCAAAAATGCCCATCAGTGCAGCCTGATCAGTGCCCATCAATGCAGCCTAATCAGTGCCTATCAATGCAGCCTGATCAGTGCTCATCAATTCAGCCTCATCAGTGCTTATTAATACAGCCTCACTAGTGTCCCATCTATGCAGCCTGATCTGTGCCCATCAATGCAGCCTCACCAGTGCCAATCAATGCAGCCTGACCAGTGCCCATCAATGCAGCCATACCAGTGCCAATCAATGCAGCCACACCAGTGCCCATCAATGCAGCTTCACCAGTGCCCATCAATGAAGCCTGATCAGTGCCCTTTAATGCAGCCTCACCAGTGCCCATCAATGCAGCCTCACCAGTGTCCATCAATGCAGCCTTACCAGTGGCCATAAATGCATCCTCACCAGTGTCCATCAATGCAGCCTCACCAATGCCCATCAATGCAATCTGATCAGTGCACATCAATGCAGCATCACAAGTGCCCATTAATGCAGTATGAAAAGTGCCCATCAATGCAGCCTCATCTGTGTTCATCAATGTGTAACAGCACTGGTGAACAGAGTGAACCACAACTGTGGTTAGCAAGGACTTCAATGCGATTCTCTATGCGACAACTCAGCATTAGGCCCCAGGCGTCACTCCTCGCAACAGGATTTTGGGAAATCTATACATCATCTCTGTGTCACATAAAGAAAGGCGTTGAGCTACAAAGCATGGACGCATTACAACATGCGACCAGAGCTTAGCGTTTAAAATTATAGTTCAAGGTCAATATCCCAATACACCACTACATGCAGGTGATTATCAGTAAGGGACCCCAGAAGTCACTCCTAGCAATAGGAGTTTGGGGGTTCTCTACATCATATCTTGTATATGTATTAGGCCACTAGGGGAGATGCTATGAAATAGCATCAACTCCTAGCATAGAAAAGTTAGAGCGAACATGTTTAAACAATTAGGACAAGGCCTATGAGGATTTGTACTTATGTCGGGCTCGTAGTAAATAGAAGTTGTAGTGATGTTACTTGCATATGACAGGTACTTTAGTTGAGTAATAGTACTTGCGTATGAGAGGCAATATAGCTCAGGTAATTATAATAGCATACTTGATGTAAATATTGTAGATATAATACTATTGCATATGAGAGGCAGTATAGCTCAGGTAAATATAGTTACAGACATGAGCTGTAATCATAGATGTAGCAATGCACACATATGAGAGGCAATATAGCTGGGGTAGTTAGAGTAGCATACTTGAGGTAAATATTGCTGTAAAAATTTAGAGGTAGCTGTCCCTTTAAGGTACTTCTTTGCAATAAGCTTTAGCACATTAGTATCTCCCAGAAGATATGGTAATAGCCACACGGTATTTGTAATACTACAATTGTAATAGATGATGCATTAGCGATAGATCTTCCTAAAGAAATACAAGTAAAGGAATGACTACTTATCTGTTTGTAGGTATGTCGAGATGGAATGTCCATGGTGCAAGGTGTTCAAGACATGAAGGTAGTTCCCAGCAATGCTATTGTTGTAGAGGAAGTCTTAGCAGCAAAGTAGTAGTTGTTTCCTGGAGCGGTGTTCTGGCAAAGGGAGCAAAGGCAGCTGCATGTGTAAGATAGCTGAACTTACAATAATAGAACAGGGGCTGTATCTCCATTGAATGCCTTTATAGGCAGGAGATCAGGTGCAGTGCATCGCACTGATTTCAAACAGTGCGCCGTGTGCGCTGCACTTCCACGTTCCATGCTGGAACGCAGGGCGGCGCCGGGCGATGACGCTTGGAGTGCATTACGGTGCTGAAGCACCTATGTATTAGTAATAGGAACAGGCGCGCGGGGCACCTGTTACACAATGCAGCCTCACCAGTGCCAATCAGCTCAGCCTCAGCAGTGCCCATCAATGCAGGCTCATCAGTCTCCATCAATGCAACCTGACCAGTGCAGCCTCACCAGTGCCCATCTATGCAGCCTGACCAGTGCAGCCTCACCAATGCCCATATATGCAGCCTGACCAGTGCAACCTCACCAATGCCCATCTATGGAGCCTAACTAGTGCAGCCTCACCAATGACCATTAATGCAGCCTCACCAGTGCCCATCAATGCAGCCTGATCAGTGCCCGCCAATGCAGCCTCACCAGTGCCCATCAATGCAGTCTCACCAGTGCCCTTGAGCTCAGACTCATCAGTGCCCATCAACGCAGCCTCACCAGTGCCCATTATGCAGCCTGATAAGTGCCCATCAATGCAGCCTCACCAGTGCACAATGCCCATCAATTCAGCCTGGCCAGTGCAGCCTCACTAATGCCCATCTATGCAGCCTGACTAGTGCAGCTTCACCAATGCCCATCTATGCAGCCTGACCACTGCCCATCAGTGAGAGAAAAAAAACAGCACCTTAATTCTTCCGGCCAATCTCCCTTTGCATATAAATCCACACTGGCCGCAGGCATGAGTTCAGTAGGCGGAGCCGCATCGAAAGAGGAATCCAGCGGCTTCATTATGACAGCCCACAGCCGTTCTCCCGCTGTCCCAGGCATATCACTCCGCAGCCACAGGAACCAGTTCAGTGGGTGGTGCTGTAATCAGAGGAGGAGCATCGCTTCTTTTTTTAGATGACAGCAGCAAGCTCCTAGCCCAAAGTGGTCCCAGGGCACTAAGGGCAGATGGCCTACAGGGAAATTTCTCGCTATCCCAATAGGGCAGTCCGGCCCTGAATCACTCATACCTAGATACTCCAAACAAACTTCCATTCCTACAGTACGACATGGGCTACAAGTTGTGGATCATAATTATCTTATGGAAGACCTCTTATATATTCCAACTTAACTATTTAATGTCAAGGGGCCAGATTCCCGTACATCCTGCGGCGGCGTCGCGTAAGCTATTTACACTATGTCGCCACAACTTACAGGAGCAAGTGCCGTATTCCCCAAACACTTGCTCCGTAATTTGCGGCGGCGTAGTGTAAATGGCCCGGCGTATGGCCGCGTAATTCAAAGGGGGCGGCTTGTATTCAAATTAAGCACACCAATCGAACTGCGCATGCGCCGGGCGGAAAAATAGCCCAGTGCGCATGCTCCAGCTCACGACGGAAAACGTCAATGACGCCGACGTGAGCGTCATTGACGTAAAGTCGTATTCGTGAACAACTTAGGAAAACGACGTAACCGACGGAAAAAGCCGTCTCGGACCCAACGCCATACTTAACATGGCATACGGCGGACTGGCGTAAGGTTACCCCTCATATAGCAGGGGTAACCTTACGCTTACGTAAACGACGTACGCGACGACTACGCGACGCTAATTCGTTTGGGAATCGGCGTATCAGGCTCATTTGCATAGTCAAATGAGAACTGAACATAAACGCCACCTAGCGGCCGGCGTCGCATTACATCTAAGATCCGACAGTGTAAGTGACTTACACCTGTCGGATCTTGGCCGTATCTATGCGAAAATGATTCTAGGAATCACTCGCATAGATACCCGGGGCCAAAAACAGAGATACGACGGTGTTTCCTGAGTTACACCGTCGTAACTCTTTTGAGAATCTGGCCCAATATCTGTATGAGGCAGGATAACCCCCCATCCCCTGGCTTCTTTCTTTTTCCATCATACCCTTGCCCCCCCCCCCCACCCCTACTTTTCACTTTTATCTAATCTTTCTTATCTTAGGCTCTAAGCCTTTTTTCAAACATACTTTCCTTTGACTACTGATTGGTTAAAGGTCTTAGTAAGAGATAATTTGGTTTGGCTCATGCCCTGTACACACGATAGGTTAGTCTGATGAAAACAGCCTGATGGATTTTTCCATCAGTTATCCGATGAAGCTGACTGATGATCAGTCGTGCCTACACACCATCAGTTAAAAAAACAATCGTGTCAGAACGCGGTGATGTAAAACACAACGACATGCTGAAAAAAATGAAGTTCAATGATTCCGAGCGTGCGTCGACTTGATTCTGAAGATGCGTGGATTTTTAACCAATGGACATGCCTACAAACGATAGTTTTTTTCTATAGGTTTTTTATCCATCAGATAATTTTAAAACAAGTTCCTATTTTTTTTAACCTATGGATCAATAACCGATGGGGCCCACACACGATCGGTTTGGTCTGATGAAAACGGTCCATCAGACCTTTTTCATCAGACTAACCTATCGTGTGTACGCAGCATAAGAGTATGTGACCTACACACTTGATATTCTGACATTGTATATTTATCTTTGATGTTCACAATATACAGTAATGGTGTATTATGACTATTCTTTTCAATTAAAATGTATTGAACAAAAAATGACACAACACATACTTAAGTAACTGGGCCTATTTAGACACCAAAATGCACAAGAAAGAAAAACACACACATACATATATAGTATATATATATATATATATATATATATATATATATACACAGTATATGTTATTCTTTTTTGGATATTGATGCTAAAAAGGTCCCAGTTACCCAATGTATGTGTTGGCTGCTCAGAAAAGCTGTGGCAATAGTGCACAAAGCAATTGTAGTAAAGATCAAATACACCTTGCTAACAGCAGAACTCCAGAAGTGTCCCTTTGATCAGATAGCTAAGTGCATGATCAGAGAAGGTTTTCCTGGGCTCATACCTATACATTTAAGGTGTCTCAGAGATAAAAGAGACTTAAGCTACTGTAGCTATAGATGACATATGTCGCCAGTGCATGGACAAGCTTGTTTCAAAGTGCAAAGCTCTTCATTTTAGTATGATCTCAGAGAAAAGCAATGCTTTGGGACCACACAATGACTTTTCCTCAGGCATGTAATTAAACTGACCATACACCCATAGATTTCTATGGGATGTACAACAGAAATCCAACAGATTCTTCCATCCATGATAAACAAAGTGAATGGACAAATCTGTATGTATTTTGACGGCCGCTGCATCTGATTGGATGCCGGTGCTCTTCAGCCAACAGTTTTAAACTTTTCCGTTTTTCAATGGAAAGAATGTAGGACAAAGCGGTGCCAACAGGACCACCCACTGATCCAAATTAGGAACCAGCAGAAATGCCTCAGGCCCCATACACACCATAGAATCTATCCGCAGATAAATCCCATCAAATGGGTTTCTGCGGATAGATCCTATGGTGTGTACACGCCAACGGATATTTATCCGCAGAGAAATCTCCCCTGGGATGGATTTCCAGCAGATGGATATTTGCTGACATGCTCAACAAATCCATCTGCTGGAATCCATTCCAACGGATGGATCCGCTCGTCTGTACAGACTTACCGGATCCATCCGTCTAAAGGGATTCCCCGCACGCGTCGTAATGATTTGACGCATGCGTGGAATTCCTTATATGACAGCGTCGCGCCCGTCGCCGCGTCATAATAGCGGCGACGGCGCGACACGTCATCGGCAGAGGATTTCAGCGCGGATTTCAATGCGATGGTGTTTTTCACGCCATCGCATAGAAATCCTCTGAAATCCTCGAGAGGATTTATCCGCGGATACGGTCCGCTGGACCGTATCTGCGGATAAATCCTCTCGTGTGTATGGGGCCTCATGCTCACTACGCTCCTCTGAAAGCTTTTCTCCTGACAGGAGAAACACAGTGCTAAAAACGTAGTCACATTCAAATGCTTTTAATCATGTTTAGATGCCTCCAGGCACGTCAAGTGTTTGGGCATTCACTTATTTCATTGGGAAGAAGAGTCATTTATTCTGGCCATTGAAATCAATGAATGATCAAGCATTAAATGCGTTTGCCTTTAGGCACATCTAGATGCATTCACACGCATTTACACGCATCTAATGTTTTTTTCTGCCAAAAAGCGCCTTTCCTGAATGTGATTTTGGTGCGCTTAGATTTTTGCCCCTAAACGTAGGGTCAGATTTAGACCTTGGGGTCCCGGGGGACTTCAGATTTGGGGGACCCCTTATACACAGAGTAGGTTTACATTCTCAATAAGTCCCATGTTTTAGAAATGCATGATACAATGTCATTATGAGGTCACACATGCCCACAAACACGCAGTCATAGTGCTCTATGTGTGGTTTGCTTGAGCCACCTAAATTTATTTTTGAAAAACGATACAATATACCAGTTCAGATAGGCAGATTCATAGCAAGTTACGCCGGCGTATCAGTAGATACGCCGTCGTAACTCTGAATCTACGGCGGCGTTAATTTAAGTGTATTCTGGAAACCAGATACGCTTAAATTAGGCTAAGATACGAGCGGCATAAGTCTCCTACGCCATCGTATCTTAAAGTGTAATTTTTAGGCTGGCCGCTAGGTGGCGCTTCCGTTGAGTTCGGCGTAGAATATGTAAATGACTAGATACGCCGATTCACAAACGTATGTGCGCCCGTCGCAGTAAAGATACGCCGTTACCGTAAGAGATACGCCGCGTAAAGATAAAGCTGCCCCTAGGAGGCGTAGTCAATGTTAAGTATGGCCGTCGTTTCCGCGTCGAAATTTGAAAATGTTACGTCGTTTGCATAAGTTGTTCGTGAATAGGGCTGGACGTCGCACGTCGCACGCCGCACGTCGAAACCAATACGTTCTTGCGGCGTACTTTGGCGCAATGCACACTGGGACATGTACACGGACGGCGCATGCGCCGTTCGTAAAAAACGTCAATCACGTCAGGTCACCCCCATTAATATAAAACACGCCCCCTCAGCCTAATTTGAATTAGGCGCGCTTACGCCGGCCACATTTACGCTACGCCGCCGTAAGTTAGGAGGCAAGTACTTTGTGAATACAGTACTTGCCTCTCTAACTTAAGGCGGCGTAGCGTAAATACGATACGCTACGCGGCCTTAAAGTTGCGGCAAGCTACCTGAATCCAGCTAAGAGTTTCTTACAGAAGATGGCCAGCAAAATATTACCTCCTGAGATACATTTAATAAAATAAAGATCTTTTTTTTAATTATAAAGTTTTTTTTGTTTTACTATATATAAAAAAATATATATTTATTTATATATATATATTTTGTATAGAGGAGCAATTAGCCCTTTATAAATCCAGCCCCGAATAAATGCCCCTGCCCATAAACACAAACGCACATGAACACATAGGTTAACATAGAGGGCCAGTTAGGGGCAGAAAAAAAAAAAGTAAAACTTCTATAAAACAGGCATTTGGCAGCTGCAGTGTGCATAAGGTCTAATGCATTGTACACACGATCGGAATTTCCGATGAAAAAAGTCAGACAACATTTTTTCATCAAATATTCCGACCATGTATGGGCCCCATCGGAATTTTTTCTATCTGAGTTTAGAAATAGAACATGTTTTATTCCGATTGTCTGTGTGGAACTCCGACGGAGAAAAAAACAGGCATACTCAGAATCAAGTCGACGCATGCTCGGAAGCATTAAACTTCATTTTTCTCAGCTTGTCGTAGTGTTTTACGTCACCGCGTTTTGGATGGTCGGAATTTGGTCTGACAGTGTGTATGCAAGACAGCTTGAATGGAATTCTGACGGAAAATTCTATCGGATTTTTCTTTTTTCTTTATTGTTTAAATATTTTTATTGGAATTTCAGAAAAAAAATCATACAATAAAGCAATATATACATGAAAACACATCAAAACAAACAGTAGAATTCTATCGGATTTTATCCCGCCGGAAATTCCGATTGTGTGTACAGGGCAATAAAGTTATCCTTAGATCTTCACACCTGCTCAACTCTACAGATTTTCATAGCCAACTGCATATCTTCACAGGTCCACAGATCAACCATCCAGGAATGCAGTTTTGGAAGTTTTTTGGTCTGCTTGCCTCTTGACCTGCTCTGACATGGGGTGTGCCCTGCAGTATCCCCTCATTGATAATAAAGATGAACAGAAGTCCCTCAGAAAACCACCAATAGCTGTCAAACTCTGCATAGCAAGGTAAGTGTAAAAATCTTAAATTTGTATAAATATAAAAATAAAAAACATTCTAAATACAATTTTTACCTTTTTTATAAGCGATCACATTTCCTCTGTTCTCAGCTGCAAAAGAGCTGGGGGGAGGAGAAGCAGCAGCACACTGAGCTTGACAGTGAATGGTTGTGCAGCAGGGGCATGACAGGATAAGTCTGATCATTGGAGGAGAGCCCACTGAGTTCCCAGCATAGCTAGAAAACTGACCACAGTGTGCTCTCCTGCTTAGTGTGGTCAGTTTGTTTTACTAGGAAAGCAGAGGGACTGACAGGAACACCAGGGATTTCACACAAAGGAAGCAATACAAAGAGCACAGGATACTTTATCATACAATTACATGGTACAGCAGGAACATATCAGGAAAATTAAGTGTTGGGGTAAGAAATGCTTTAAATATAATAAAATTCTAATTTGTCTGAATGGCTTATATAAATTTTTAAAACAACAAAATGGATTTACCTTATAACAAGTCCAGCTAATTAAAGTCTACTAATCCAAAAAAAAAATTATGATTCGGATACAGATATTATTTGTTAATTATAGTTAACACATATTCATATTTTAATACAATGTAGCAGACCAAGCAGAATAATGGTAATATTTGCTTTTTTTGTACCAACAAAGTAGCAGAAATCTGTGTCACAACAAGCTTCTCTAAATTATATATTAGCGTACCAATAAGCCATTATTACCCTTTACTGGAATTATTCTATGTATTTGATTATATCTGAAAACAGAAAATAGAGAAGCCAGAGAGAACTTTCTTTATCTGTTGCCACAGCGTCAGTTCACAGCATCAAGAACTCTTTGGGCCAGATCCACATAGAAATGGATAGGCGCAGTGTATCAGAGATACGCTACGCCGCCGTATCTTACCTGGCTTTAAGTCGAATCATTAGTTACGGCGGCGTAGTGTATTACAATGGATATTTATTCATAAGTGTCCCTTAAGCCTGTATTTCTGGTAGGATCACCAGATATCTTTTTAGCAATAATAGCTATCTGCCAAAGAAATTACAGTGGACTATGTACATATGTGGGCAAGCTCTGTAATATATATATTTTTAAAGATAAAAAAAAAACAACCACTTTGCATATTATTTTATATATACTGTGATTCTGCACAGTTAAACCTCGGATTACGAGCATATTCCGTTTCAGGAGTATGCTCATAATCCAAAGTACTCGCATATCAAAGCAAGTTTTCCCATTGAAGTCAATGGAAACGAAAATATTTTTTTTCCGCATTGACTTCAATGGGATGCAATACCGAATGCGACCAGGGGTGGGGGGGGGTGCCGGAGAGCGCCAAAAACGGATGAAAAGGCCAGAGGACACTTTGGCTTGTTTCCTGCGCCCCTGTACCTCAGGCCAAATGAGGTACTGCAGGCCAATGTTCAGCTTTTCTCGGCTCCTGCGCCCCCGTACCTCAGGCCAAATGAGGTACTGCAAGCCTATTTTTGGCTCTGCTCGGCTCCTGCTCCCCGTACCTCAGGCCAAATGAGGTATTGCAGGCCTAATTAGCTTGAATTCTGCTCGACTTGCGAGTCAACACTCGCAAACCGAGTCAGAATTTTAAAAAAAAGTTGCTCGCAAATCAAAACGCTCTTAAATCAAGTTACTCTTAAACCGAGGTTCCACTGTACTTGCCAAATGTGCTGCAGAAATCTCCCTACATCTGAGTCTGGCTGCAATCATTTTAACTGGGGGTAGCTGAAACAGCTGCCTGTTCACTTCCTGGATTTACACAGATACACCTCCAGCTCTGCAGATCTCATTGGCCCCCTTATGACTCATCCCACCTCACTTCCTGGCAAACTCTTACGAGAGTGAGAGAGAGCTGTGCATGATGTCATAAGCCTAGGTTATTTTCCAGACAAGAAAAAGGAAGTGGGCTGTATAAGGTATTTACTGGGAGAAAAAAAAAATGTTTTACTATCCAAAGTTAAAACAACAAGTGCAGAGGATTTAATAGATGAAAAGATGAAAAAAATTATTGAAGTTCTGCTTTAAGTTTGATTTCATTTTAATAGTAATACTGAGAAGGTAAAGTTGGAACATCTAAACATAGGAAAGGGTGATTTGGGACCCATAAAGATTATTTATACTCCCCGGATCATTTCTTCTGGATTTGGAAAAGCCAAACTCAGAAAGGCCAGTGTAAATGACGCTTAACCACTTCCAGACCGCCGCATGTATATGTACGTCGGCAGAATGGCACGTACAGGCACATTGGCGTTCCTGTACGTCCCTGCCTAGACGTGGGTCGGGGATCGGGACCCCCCCCCCCCCCCCCCCCGCTACATGCGGCGGTCGGATTCCCGCGGGGAGCGATCCGGGACGACGGCGCGGCTATTCGTTTATAGCCGCTCGTCGCGATCGCTCCCCGGAGCTGAAGAACGGGGAGAGCCGTATGTAAACACGGCTTCCCCGTGCTTCACTATGTCGGCTGCATCGATCGAGTGATCCCTTTTATAGGGAGACTCAATCGATGACGTCAGTCCTACAGCCACACCCCCCTACAGTTGTAAACACACACTAGGTGAACACTAACTCCTACAGCGTCCCCTGTGGTTAACTCCCAAACTGCAACTGTCATTTTCACAATAAACAATGCAATTTAAATGCATTTTTTGCTGTGAAAATGACAATGGTCCCAAAAATGTGTCAAAATTGTCCGAAGTGTCCGCCATAATGTCGCAGTCACGAAAAAAATCACCGATCGCCGCCATTAGTAGTAAAAAAATAAAATAAAATAAAACTATCCCCTATTTTGTAAACGCTATAAATTTTGCGCAAACCAATCGATAAACGCTTATTGCGATTTTTTTTTACCAAAAATAGGTAGAAGAATACGTATCGGCCTAAACTGAGGGAAAAAAAATGTTAAATATGTTTTTGGGGGATATTTATTATAGCAAAAAGTAAAAAATATTGAATTTTTTTCAAAATTGTCGCTCTATTTTTGTTTATAGCGCACAAAATAAAAACCGCAGAGGTGATCAAATACCACCAAAAGAAAGCTCTATTTGTGGGGAAAAAAGGACGCCAATTTTGTTTGGGAGCCATGTCGCACAACCACGCAATTGTCTGTTAAAGCGACGCAGTGCCGAATTGTAAAAACCCCTTGGGTCATTTAGCAGCATATTGGTCCGGTCCTTAAGTGGTTAAAACATAACTTAGCATTGAATAAACTGACATTCCTAAAAGACCTGCTATGAAAATTAAAGTTGCCTTCCAAGACAGTGAGTGGAAATAAAGTGGAAACTACACATTTTAGTGGATGGAGGTAAAAAGAGAAATGCTGTGAAGTCAAATAAAGTAAATAATTGCTGAGAGATACATGGCCGAGATAGTCAACAGTCTTTCCTGAGAATGAAGACCTGATCAATTAAAGATGTGATTTTTCAAGATAACCTGATGTAGTGAACAAGAGCACCATGACCCTTAGCAGTGCCTCTTCTTTCATTGGGAAATTGTTTTATACTAAACAAATAAGCTTTAATGCTTTGGTCAATGATCAATAAGCATATTTAGCTTAATGAAAACTGTCACATTACACATTTGTGCTTTTAAAGTAACCTTGTACATTCTAGTGAGGCTCTGCATTGCATGCAGCATAAAATGCTAGATATCGACTTTACCTTGTCTAATGCCACGTACACACGGTCGTTTTTCGGCATTGAAAAAAAATGACATTTTTAAAAACGTCATTTAAAATCATTGTGTGTGGGCTTCACATCGTTGTTCGGCTTCTGAAAAATGACAAAAAAATAATTAGAACATGCAGCATTTATTTTTTAAGTCGTTTTTTAACCACTTAACGCCTGCCGCACGCCTATTTACGTCCACAGAATGGCACGTACAGGCAGATGGGCGTATATATACGTCCTTGCCTTCTAGTGAGTGGGGGGTCCGATCGGGACCCCGCCCCCCCGCTGCGTGCGGTGGGAGGCTTACCTCGGGGAGCAATCCGGGATGACGGCGCGGCGCGTTTATAGCCGCTCCGTCGCGATCGCTCCCTGGAGCTGAAATACGGGGAGAGCCGTATGTAAACACGGCTTCCCCGTGCTTCACTGTGGCGGCGTATCGATCGAGTGATCCCTTATATAAGGGAGACTCGATTGATGACGTCAGTCCTACAGCCACACCCCCCTACAGTTGTAAACACACACTAGGTGAACCCTAACTCCTACAGCGCCACCTGTGGTTAACTCCCAAACTGCAACTGTCATTTTCACAATAAACAATGCAATTTAAATGCATTTTTCGCTGTGAAAATGACAATGGTCCCAAAAATGTGTCAAAATTGTCCGAAGTGTCCGCCATAATGTCGCAGTCACGAAAAAAATCGCTGATCGCTGCCAATAGTAGTAAAAAAAAAAAAATTAATAAAAATGCAATAAAACTATCCCCTATTTTGTAAACGCTATAAATTTTGCGCAAACCAATCGATAAACACTTATTGCGATTTTTTTTACCAAAAATAAGTAGAAGAATACGTATTGGCCTAAACTGAGGAAAAAAAATGTTTATATATGTTTTTGGGGGATATTTATTATAGCAAAAAGTAAAAAATATTGCATTTTTTTCAAAATTGTCGCTCCATTTTTGTTTATAGCGCAAAAAATAAAAACCGCAGAGGTGATCAAATACCACCAAAAGAAAGCTCTATTTGTGGGGAAAAAAGGACGCCAATTTTGTTTGGGAGCCACGTCGCACGACCGCGCAATTGTCTGTTAAAGCGACGCAGTGCCGAATCGCAAAACCTGGCCTGGGCATTTAGCTGCCTAAAGGTCTGGGGCTTAAGTGGTTAAAATGTCGTTTTTCGGGTTGTGAAAAATGATCGTGTGTGGGCTAAAACGACTTTTTAAACCCGCGCATGCCCAGAAGCGAATTATGAGACGGGAGCGCTCGTTCAGGTAAAACTACCGTTCAGAATGGAGTAAGCACATTCATCACGCTGTAACAGTCAAAAAAGCGCGAATCGTCTTTTACTAACAAGGAATTAGCTAAAAGCAGCCCAAAGACGAACAGAACTTCCCCTTCAGAGTGCCGTTGTACGTGTTGTACGTCACCGCGCTTTGTTCATCATTTTTTTAAAACGATGGTGTGTGGGCAACATCGTTTTTAATGATGAAGTTGGAAAAACTTTGTTTTTTGGAGATGCTGAAAAATGTAGTTTTTTTTAATGCCGAAAAACGACCGTGTGTACGCGGCATCAGGCTTTCTCCTCTCACTACTGGTGAAGCCTAAAAAACAACCTATGCAATGAACAAAAAATCATAAAACTTATACAGAGCTAACACTATCTCTGATTGTTTCAGTGCTTGTTCACACCACAAAAACGTCCTCAGATCTGTTCCGGATGCATTTCTGCATGCACGTTTTTAATGCTTTTTTGATACCTTTAACCACAACCAGGACAGTTCTGTGCAGGAAAAAAATCAGCATACTGTACCTTTTCTATTCGTTACTAGAAAAGTTGGAAGAAATCATTACATTGATCAAAGCATGGGCTAAAAAAAATAAAAACAATTCTACCATAGTTGAACATATAACCAGTGATAAAAGTTAATAATGATAATCTTCCATTAAGTTCCTCCACCCCAAATTAGCTCATCCATGTCTTTATGGATGTTGTTTGTGCACTGGTGCGCAGTCATATTGGAACAGGAAGGGACCATCCCCAAACTGTTCCCACAAAGTTGGGAGCATGAAATTTTTCCAAAATGTCTTGTATGATGATGCCTTAGGAATTCCCTTCACTGGAACTAAAGGGCCAAGCCCAATCCCTGAAAAACAACCCCACACCATAATGCCCACTCCGCCAAATGATTTGGACCAGTACACAAAGCAAGGTCCATAAAGACATGGATGAGCAAGTTTGGGGTGGAGAAACCTGACTGGCCTGCACAGAGTCCTAACCTTAACTCGATAGAACACCATTGGGATAATTTAAGGCGGAGACTGCGAGCCAGGCCTTCTCGTCCACAAAAGAATGGTCAAACATTACCATAGATGCATACTTCTAAACCTTTTGGACAGCCTTCCAGTAGTGTATTTAGGTTTTGTGCTGTCCTAGACCTGACTAAACTCGTGCACTTCCTAATTTAAATATGACCCACCCCTTTCTGTCAAGGCCACACCCCTTTCTGTTTAAGACCCACCCTGAAATTTTCGAGTGGGGACACTAGTTCTGAGGGCCTGGGGGGGGGGCAAGGGATTCCCTTAATTTGCATAGATTTCCTCTCACTTCCTGTTTGGCTATGGGGCAGGAGGTGAAGGTAAATCTCTGCAATGGGACAGGAATGATAAAAAAAAAAAAACTGACAGGGGCTCTAACCCTCCCTTACTCTATCCAAAATGGAAAAAAAGTGTTGCCTATAGTTCTACTTTAAGCACAAATTTCTGATCATTTTATGGAGAGGACTAAGAAGATATAACCATGCCAATGGTACAGTAGAAAACATATAGCACAGTGAGGAAGGTTTGTGGTCCAGGATGATAGGACAAAATTAGAAGCAGCCACCCACCCCAGTTGCGGAATGCTGGCCGCCCGCATACCAGAAGCATTGCGGCTGCTTTATGAGGGCGCTAGTCTAATTTGCCTCTCAGCCAGTTCTCTCCATAAGAGTGGCGGTACACTAACAGTGTAGCGCAAGCTGGTGGGGACTATTTCCGTTCTGCCCCCCTATGCCTAGGCCTTGTTGGTCTAGGCCAGGATACAGCAGAGTTGAAGCTGTTAAAGCTGCAAAGGGTGGGCCAACTCAATATTGAACACTACGGAATAAGACTGGGATGCCATTAAAGTTCATGTGCATGTAAAGTCAGGCGTCCCAATACTTTTAGTATCACAGTGTACTTTCCATGCTTTTTTGATGCAGAAAAAAAGCACTGCACTGCATGTAGTATGGAAGATTATCATTATTAACTTTTATCACTGCTTATATGTTCAACTATGGTAACATTGGGCCAGATTCACAGAAGAGATACGACGGCGTATCTCCTGATACGCCGTTGTATCTCTGAGATACGATTGTCGTATCTATGCGCCTGATTCATAGAATCAGGTTACGCATAGATAGCCCTAAGATCCGACAGGTGTAAGTGACTTTCACCGTCGGATCTTAGGCTGCAATTCTAGGCCGGCCGCTAGGTGGCGATTCCATTGCGGTTGGCGTAGAATATGCAAATGACTAGTTACGCCGATTCACGAACGTCCGCTTTGCCCGTCGCTCTAAATTTACGTTGTTTCCGTAGAGATACGTTGCGTAAAACTAAGCATGCCCTCTAGGTGGCCTAACCAATGTTAAGTATGGCCGTCGTTCCCGCGTCAAATTTTTTAATTTCACGTCGTCTGCATAGGTCGTCCGTGAATGGCGCTGGACGCCATTTACGTTAACGTCGAAACCAATGACATCCTTGCGACGTCATTTAGCGCAATGCACGTCGGAAAATTTTAGGGACGGAGCATGCGCAGTACGTTCGGCGCGGCTAATTTAAATTGGTCCCCTCCCCATTTGAATTAGGCGGGCTTGCGCCGGGCGGATTTACGCTACGCCCCCGCAAGTTTACAGGTAAGTGCTTTGTGAATCAAGCACTTACGCTGTAAACTTGCGGCGGTGTAACACAAATAGGATACGTTACACCGCCGCAGCGTAACGTATTTCTATGTGAATCTGGCCCATTGTTTTTATTTTTTTTTAGGCCAAGCTTTGATCAATGTAATGATTTCTTGTAACTTTTTCTAGCAACTAAAATAAATTATTTCCAATTTCCATGATGATCTGTTTGTCCATTGGCTGCTTTAGGAGGAAGCTGGCCACAACATTCAGCCACCACATGGTATAAAAAAAATTGTTCTTCCAGGTGCATTATAAGAACAGTCACCAATGTTATGTGTTACGCCTGTTTCAAGAGACAATTTTGCCATAAACTATATGTATTTGAAATGTAGATAATCATTCCTTATCTTACTGCATTGCATAACCAAACCAATGGCCAGTATTTACCTGAAAATATGATTAGCTAGATGCTTTTCTTTTATAGCCTGAATGCCCCCCCTTACTTGACATGTGCCCTCTTTTACATCTTACTGGTGGGTTTATTTGTATTCTGCTTCTGTACCAATTGTAGAGACAAAAATTAGAAATCTGATTTCTAACTGGAGGCAATCAAATTTTAAAGTTGCTGACAGTTGTAGAAAAGCCAGTAATCACTTAGGGATATTGTCATTTGCATTTTATGGCGGAAGCCGTTTGTTAAGGCACAGTAGTTGCACAGCAATTGAGTTTGCCAATTGACTGAATGAATAATACTGTTGAGTAACCACTACCTCAATTTTGTAGACTAATCCAAGGGTCTTATTCTTCTCTTTGTTTGATATAATCGATCACAGTGTTTCTTTTCCGTGTCCATTTGACTGTATAATGTTGCATGTGATGACTTATTTTTGACTGGATAAGCCTGCTTTCTTTAATGGTTTAAATTGTTTTGCAATAAAACCATGCAGAGATCTAAGATAGTCCTTTGTTGACTGGTACCTTAACAGCCTTTCACCCTTGTTGGCTGGGTTCACACTTTATGAATTGTATTATTCTACTTCATAAACTGTTCTGATGTTTGAAAAAGGCGAGAGAGGACTCAAAAAGCTTCTATATGGAATAATTCGGTGTAATTTACTTTTCTGTATTTTATGCCCCTTAAAAATCAGCCATAAAGGAAAAAAATACATTGCTAACTGCTTACATCAAAGAGGATACACAGTGTTCTCACGCGGATGCTCAGAAATAAAGCAAGATAACAAAACAGTACAAAAGCAACTTAATGGCTGTAGTAATCTAAACTCAATTACACAGCCTGGTATACAAAATCACACAGGCAGCGATGGCAAAATGGCATCAATAATTCAAAACAAAATTTTAGAATCCTTTCATAAAGGAGAATGCTTTCAGGTAGATGATTTAATAATATTACTGATCAAATATATAAAAGAAGTGGAAAAGATAAGCAGTGAATGAAAAAAGGTTTGGGAAAAAAAAGTTTTAAATAGCAGCATGTTCCAGGAACTGGAGGAAGCTGCTAATTGGATTCATGATTTTCCTCAGATAATGCATGACTTTATTTGAATCACATAATATATACTTTGTTCTCTTTTAGGTTCATATATTAACACAACATATGCTCTCTATAGGAGCAGAAGGAAGCATTTATGAGGACTTCTTTTTTTATATATAGGTGAATTTCCTAACTCTCGGGTAGATTTACTCATTTGAGCCTTTACTACGGTACATGCATTTAATACATTTAGTACTGATTCGGCACTGTAAGGGAAGCTATTTTTTTTTTCATTAAAGGAATTGCATGGTTATGTAAATAGTATATCAAATTTGAACAAACCAGACATGCTTACCTTGGAATAAGGGCAGTTCATTGTAGTTTATTAGAAATCTATGCAAGGAAATATGTCGGCCTATTGTTTTTCTCTCTCATGCACTTGTATGGTAAACTGAAGGCTAGGCTTCCACAAGTTGGAAGCATGGGACTATAGTATTTTATGGCAGTGCCTCTACTCAGTTTGGCCTTGTGAAGTGCAAGTGGGACCCCACGTTGAGATTAATCTAGTCCCGGGGCATTGTATTCATTCTCCTGCAGTATCAGCAGTCTAGTCCATAGATGTCTTTCAAGGTTACATAACAGGGAGAAAAGGGGTGTGTGGGATAACCAAGCAGTAGTACATCTCTCCAAAGGTGACAGTCCCTGGATAGAGCTCAGAGTGCTCCTGTATACAATAGACACCAGTAGCATACAATACAACAAGGTTTCTGTGGTTTCTCTGTAATAGGGAATGACTGCAGCATCAGACCAGTAGAGATGCAAGTGTTAGTTTATTGTTCCTATCCATATATTAGGACTCAACCTGGCAGATGTCTCAGATCAGCTGAGATTCAAGTGTGACTTCAGTATCCTTCAGGCCCCATACACACGACCAAGTTTCTCGGCAGAATTCAGCCAGAAACTCGGTCGGAGCTGGATTCTGCCGAGAAAATCAGTCGTATGTACACTTTTCAGTGAGGAAGCCGACGAGGAACTCGTCGGGCCGAAAAGAGAACATGTTCTCTATTTCCTCGTTGTTCAATGAGGAAAGTCGGCCCGCCGAGATCTCGGCGACTTCCATACTGAACTCGACGAGGAACTGGATGTGTTTGGCACGTCAAGTTCCTCGGACGTGTGTACGGGGCCTCAGTTATATTCTTTTAGCAGCAAGATCAGTGTGGGTAAAGTTCTGCCTTTTATGTTTTTTCTTAGGGTTTTCTACAAAACCATGGAGAAGGACTTTAAAGTTTAGTCGACACAGTTGTTTCTTCTCAATGCCTTCTGGGAATGCATTGATGCATTGAGTATGTTTATGTTTAACCCTTATATGTTGGATCTGGATTGTGCAAACCTTCATATATTCCTGTATTAGATGTGTGAGTTATTTATTAAACCGTTACCTGTTAAAAAATAAAGAATTAGGTAGCACATTGTGACCCCAGAGGGCCAAGGCCTTCATGAAGGGCTGCAAGGGCTAGGATGGTGATAATAATGTGGGATTTTAACTATCCAGACATTGACTGGAGTAATGGCGCTGCTGGATCTGTTAAAGGGCAAAAATGTATAAAACTATTACAGGACAATTATATGGTCCAGTTTATTGAGGCCCCGGACTAGGAATGATGATCTGTTGGACCTGGTAATCTAAAACCATGCAGATCGTATTACTAATGTTCATATAAAGGAACACCTGGGTAGCAGTGACCATAATATGATTCCATTTGATGTTAGCTGTAAGCAAACATATACGGTTAGATAAAAAAAACTTAACTTTAAGAGAGCAAATTTTCCAAGGATGAGGCTGCTCTCAAGGACTTAGACTGGGAGGGAATATTGTCATCGATAAACACAGAACAGAGATGGGAATTCTTCAAAAAGCCTGTTTGTGAAGTATATATTGCAAAGTATATTCCCATGGGCAATCTGTTTAAAAGGCTAAAAATAAAACCTATGTGGCTCAAGGCCAAAGTAAAAAAAAAAGCTATAAACAATAAGAAAAGAGTTTTTAAAAAATATAAAAATGAAGGAACACTATTGTCGTTTAAATGTTACAATGAATATAACAGAATATGAAATAAAGGAAATCAAGGATGCAAAAATTCACAGATTGCAAAAGATAGTAGGACGAAAAATCTTCAAATATTTTAATAGAAAAAAGGTCAAGTCTGAGCATGTAGGCCCTTTACAAAATAATCTAGAGCGGGTGACTGGGGACAAAGAAAAGGCAAATTTATTGAATACATTCTTCAGTTCTGTGTATACAAAGAAGCATGGGGGAGCTTAAGTCCATAATGGGGGTGGTAGTGACTAAGCCCCAAATGACCCACAATGGCTCAAAAGTGATATGGTCCAGAAATGTTTAGACAGAAAAGGTCGATAAAGCACCTGGACCTGATGGCATCCACCCACGGATCCTAAAATAATTGGGCTTTGTAATTTCAAAGCCACTGTATCTCATTTTTAGGGACTCATTAATGACGGGAACGGTACCACTGGATTGGCGTAGGGCAAATGTGATGCTCATATTTAAAAAGGGGAACAAAGTCTTTACCAAGTAACTATAGACCTGTCAGTTTAACTTCTATAGTCGGGAAGATACTGGAGACTTTAATAAAAGACCACATAGACGAGTCCTCCTGGAAAAAAATATTTTAAGCAACAGACGGCATGAGTTCACAAAAGACAGAAGTTGTCAAACAAATCTGATTTCTTTTTATGAAGAGGTAAGTAAAACCTTGGACAGAGGGGTGGCAGTGAATGTGGTATACTTGGATTTTGCAAAAGTGTTTGACACAGTTCCCCACACAGGGCTCATGTGTAAGGTAAAGTCTACGGACTTAAAAATATCAGTTTGTAAATGGATAGCAAACTGTCTAAAAGACAGAATTCAGGGAGTAGTGGTTAATGATTCTTACTCTGAATGGTCTAAGGTCATCAGTGGTGTACCCCAAGGTTCAGTGTTGGGACCCTTACTTTTTAATATCTTTATAAATGGTATAGGGTCTGGGATTAAAAGTACCATTTTAGTCTTTGCAGATGACACCAAGCTATGCAGTGGAATAACGTCCTTACAGGATGTCTCCAATTTACAAGCCGACCTCAATGCTCTGTCTAATTGGGCGACTATGTGGCAGATGAGGTTTAATGTTAATAAATGTAAAGTTATGCACTTGGGGGCTAAGAATATGCATGCATCATACATGCTAGGGGGAGTAAAACTGGGGGGATCTGTAGTGGAGAAGGATCTGGGGGTTTTGGCAGATCATAAGCTCAATAATAGCATGCAATGCCAAGCTGCGGTTTCTAAAGCGAGAAAAGTCCTTTCTTGTATTAAGAGAGGTAAGGACTCCAGAGAGAGAGATATAATTTTGCCCCTGTACAAATCATTAGTAAGACCTCATCTGGAATATGCAGTTCAGTTTTGGGCCCCAGTTCTCAAAAAGGATATCGGGGGAACTGGAGAAAGTGCAGAGAAGGGCAACCAAACTGATAAGAGGCATGGAGGAGCTCAGCTATGAGGAAAGATTAGAAGAACTGAATTTATTCACTCTTGAGAAGAAGAGATTAAGGGGGATATGATCAACATATACAAATATATAAGGGGTCCATATAGTGAACTTGGTGTTGAGTTATTCACTTTACGGTCAATACAGAGGACAAGGGGGCACTCTTTACATATAGAGGAAAATAGATTTAATCTCCAAATACGGAAAGGTTTCTTCACAGTAAGAGCTGTGAAAATGTGGAATAGACTCCCTCCAGAGGTGGTTTTGGCCAGCTCAGTAGATTGCTTTAAGAAAGGCCTGGATTATTTCCTAAATGCACACAATATAACGGGGTACTAACATTTATAAGTAAAGTTGATCCAGGGTAAATCCAATTGCCTCTAGGGGGTCAGGAAGGATTTTTTCCCCCTGCTGTAGCAAATTGAATCATGCTTTGCTGGGGTTTTTGCCTCCTCTGGATCAACTGTGGGTATATATGGGATGGTTTGATATTATTATTATATATTTATTTATTTTTATGGTTTAACTAGATGGACTTGTGTCTTTTTTCAACCTGACTATGTAACTATCTGCCTGGGATCCAGCTCAGAATTTAGACTGCAACAGCAAGCCTTTGGAAATCTGCTCAGGATGTTTGTTAAAAACATAGGTGATTGACTAGTCAGAAATATATACAAGACCAGCCTATACTGCATCTCTGATCTCTCAACACTACTGGAGAAATTCTTGCATTAGAGCAAAACTAAAAAACAAACACAAATTTAAAGCGTATTTCCACTTTAGCAGCCACATTGGGATAACACCTACTTTATATTTGTTAAAGTCCCTATTCACATAGCATAACTTAAACAAAAATATAAATTATATATATTAATAAATTAAAATATATAAAAAAGGCAACTTTTTTTAGATGCCTCAGTGCTGGGACATCCTAATAATTCTCTTTGTTTATGAGGGGGCTAGGCAGCTGTGTTTTCTATAATGAACCTTGTCTGTACTGTGCAGGCAAATCTTCATCAACAGTTGTACCTAGATTTCAACACTGTCCTAAAAAGCTAGGCTTCTTGTATGGTATGTTAAGGACAGACGCATTCTAACATTGTTCAAAAATCCTTGCAGTCAGCCATGACACCTTTTCCTGAGAGACGTCTAAAAGGTAAGAAATATAATTTTACATTTTTTTAGGTATGTTGTGTAAATGGGAACAGGTAAAAATGTTCTCAAATTTGACTGCAAATGTGGAATTACACTTTAAGCAGGCCTTAGGAAACAAAATTCTACATTAGCAAATACTATTCCCTTGATCTAAATGCTACAGACACTAGATTAGAGGCAGTGGTGGCTGGTGCTGAAAATTTTTGGGGGGGCGCAAACAAACCAAAAAAAAAGCTACTGCGCCCATCAATTGCAGCCACTGTGCCCATTAAAGGCAGCCACTGTGCCCATCAAAGGCAGCCACTGTGCCCATCAAATGCAGCCACTGTGCCATCAATTGTCACCACTGTGCCATGCCATCAATTGTCGCCACTGTGCCATCAATTGTCGCCACTGTGCCATGCCATCAATTGTCCCCACTGTGCCATCAATTGTCGCCACTGTCCCATAAATTGTCTCCACTGTGCCATGCCATCAAATGCAGCCACTGTGCCATGTCATCAAACGCAGCCACTGTGCCATCATTTATCGCCACTGAGCCCATCAATTGTCACCACTGTGCCATGTCATCAAACACAGCCGCTGTGCCATCAATTGTCGCTACTGTGCCCATTGTCACCACTGTGCCATCAATTGTCGCCACTGTGCCCATCAATTGTCACCACTGTGCCCATCAATTGTCACCACTGTGCCATGCCAAACGCAGCCACTGTGCTATCAAACGCAGCCACTGTGCCATGCCATCAAACGCAGCCACTGTGCCATCAATTGTCACCACTGTGACTATTAATTGTCACCACTGTGACTATTAATTGTCACCACTGTGCCATGCCATCAAACGCAGTCGCTGTGCCATCAATTGTCGCCACTGTGCCCATTGTCACCACTGTGCCATCAATTGTCGCCACTGTGCCCATCAATTGTCACCACTGTGCCCATCAATTGTCACCACTGTTCCCATCAATTGTTACCAAAGTGCCCATCAATTGTCACCACTGTGCCATGCCAAACGCAGCCACTGTGCCATCAAACGCAGCCACTGTGCCATGCCATCAAACGCAGCCACTGTGCCATCAATTGTCGCCACTGTGACTATTAATTGTCACCACTGTGCCATGCCATCAAACGCAGCCACTGTGCCATCAATTGTCACCACTGTGCCATCAATTGTCGCCACTGTGCCCATCAATTGTCACCACTGTGCCCATCAATTGTCACCACTGTGCCATGCCAAAACGCAGCCACTGTGCCATAAATTGTTACCACTGTGCCATCAATTGTCGCCACTGTGCCATCAATTGTCGCCACTGTGACTATTAATTGTCACCACTGTGCCATGCCATCAAACGCAGCCACTGTGCCATCAATTGTCACCACTGTGCCATCAATTGTCGCCACTGTGCCCATCAATTGTCAACACTGTGCCCATCAATTGTCACCACTGTACCTATCAATTGTAGCCACTGGGCCCATCAATTGTCGCCACTGTGCCCATCAATTGTCGCCACTGTGTCCATCAATTTTCGCTACTGTGCCACTTTCGCCACTGTGCCCTGTAAAATTCTGCCGCTGGCTCTGATAGGCACTTCCAAAGCCAACCGGCTGCCGTTATTAAGATGGCCAGCTCTCACCAGGGGGCCGGCCATCTGAATAGTGGGCAGCAGCGACAATACATAGATTCATGCAATGCATGAATCTATGTATTGTTAAAGTGGCGGTGCAGGAGAGAGGAGGCGGCGCCACTGATTAGAGGCATTAAAGGCATTCTGTTCTTAGATTAACATTAGCACCAGTGTGACTGTATTTGTCCTCGGACACATCTGGGCCCATCGTCCTCACAGGTCAAGAGACAAAAAGTAGAGTCATTGCACCTTTCAGTACTCAGAGGCTGTTGAGGGAGCATGCAAATTTGTTTATTAGGATTACCACAAAGTGTGACAATGCAAGCTTAATTTTCAGTTTCGTAACGGGAGTAAATTAAAGTATTCAACAATAACAATGGCTATTTGGAGTTGACAATGAGAATTCTTATGATAATTTTCAGACAGCAATTTAAAATAAGCCTAAGGCCAATGAAACCAATTAGCAGAATGACTAAAATGTTCCTTTTTGTTATGCAGGCTTTTGACTAAAAAAATTTTTTTTTGAAACACATAAAATCATTAGGTACACTGGAATATAATAAAAGAATTGTTACATTGATGTTTAGTTATTTTTCTCATAAAAAAAAATGATTATGTTTTTTGTAGTATAGGCTCATACTATATTTGGCCACGATATGGAGACCTAGTCCTCCTGACAGTCATCTAGTTCCCATGATCTCTCTCCCATGATCATAGGCCTGACCTCTTTCACAATAGTAGGTACTCTATACATTGCTTTGGATATCTTCAAATTCCTTCTATTTTAAATTTTCTCATATCATATTTTCTGACACTCTCCAAGTTCCTTCCAGTTTAAACTTATCATCCATTCATATAATATCCTAAACATGAGGTTATTAAAAAATAAATGCAGAATTTGATAAAAAACAAACACTCCTACTTACCTAGGTGGATGCATCATTGATCCAATGCTACATCTGTTCCCTTGCCAACTTTCCCCCAAGAACTGAGCAATCAAAGAGCGCTAATTGTTCAGTTCTCGGTCTTCAGTAAGCAGAGAGTCAGTCAGGGCTTTGTGCTTTTCCCTTCCAGTGCTCATTGGAGTGCCAGGCTGTGCAGGGGGTGGAAGCAGCTGGCTCAGACTTTCAGCGGCACACTGAGAAACTGAGCCAGCTGCGGAATAAGCACCTAGATGGATACCATCATTAGAGTTGGAATCTATCGAGCCTGGACCAGCTGAATGACGTAAGGGTCATGGAGTGGAGAACGAAGTGTACTCCTGTGATCCCCAAGAGAAGAAGGAACAAAAGAGCTTTGGCTCTACTTCTCCTTTAATGTCTTTTAGTACACCTTTCTATAAATTCTTAATCCTTGTAAATTCCCATCAATGAAGAACACAGTGATTTTGGAAACATTTATTTTGGCATGATATTACTGACTTATCTATTGGCAAAAGTTCACACGTTGAGCTGCTTATGTGAAATTTGCTTTCGTTAAATATTTTTTATTTATTTAACTTTTTTTTTACAGGTTGTGCTTTTTTTTTTCTTTATTGTGTCATGAGTCTAACGAGGGACTTTTTGTCACAAGAACAGGTCCTGGATAAATAAAAGGAGCTTCAGTAATCCCCACAAGTCAGATAAAGCCAATTGTGTCATTAAACAACAGCATTGCCTTTTATAAATGTATCTGAAATCATTTTACCAGTATGTTATTAATTGTCATTTGTTCATTACAGTATTACTACATTCTTTATGTAAGCTTAGAATGACTATAAATAAACTAAATGTACTGCTCATGTCCAATCTTTGCATTAGAAGCATCTATTATTGTTTCCACATTCTTTTTGAGAGCTTTGTTATATGTAATTTCAGTTTTTCATAAAACACATCTTTGATCTCATCTTTCCCATATTCTTTGGGGGTTATGTACAAAAACTGGAGCACACAGAATCTGGTGCAGCTCTGCATAGTAACCAATCAGCTTCTTTCTTCGGCTTGTTCAATTAAACTTTGACAATAATACCTAGAAGCTGATTGCTTATGATGCACAGCTGAACCAGATTCCGTGTGCACCAATTTTAGTTAATCTCCTCCATTCTGTCATTGGCAGGGTCTAGATCACTTAATCTTAAAGTGATTGTAAATGCTATTTAAAAAAAAAAATAACAAACATGTTATATTTACCCAACCTATGCAATGGTTTTGCACAGAGTAGCCCCGATCCTCCTCTTCTCGGGTCCTCCTGCTGGCACTTCTGGGTCCTCCTCTTCTCGGTGTGCCACCATAAGAAGGCGCTTCTTACTATAGCACGCTGTGGGCTCGATATGTAGTAGACATGTGCACTGCCAAAAAATTCGTTTTTTTCCTTTATGTTATTTTTGTTTTTCTTTATTTTTTCGTAAATTCGTAAATTTGGGAAATTCCAAAAAATCGTTTTTTCCCTTTTTGTTTCATTCGTTTTTTATATTTTTTCGTAAATTCGTAAATTTCGAAAAAAAAATCGTTTTGTTGCTTTTTCGTAAATTCGTAAATTCGGGAAATTTTCGGATTTCCGAAAAAGCAAAAAACGGCAACAAACGAATGAAACGAAAAAAACTAATGAAACGGGAAAAAAAGTTTTGGAAATTCTGAATATTTACGAATTTTCGAATTTCGAATTTTTGAATTTTTGACATTTCGAATTTTTAAATTTTCGAAATTTCGAATTTCAAATTTTTCGAAATGTCGAATTTCGAATTTTTCGAAATTTCGAATTTCGAATCTTTCAATTTTCGAATTTCGAATTTTCGAAATTTCGTATTTCTAATTTTTCAGTTTTCTAATTTTTTAATTTTCGAATTTTTCAGTTTTTCGAATTTTTCAGTTTTAGAATTTTAGAATTTTTCAATTTTCTAATTTTTCAATTTTCGAAATTTCGAAATACGAAAATTCTAAAATACGAAAATATTCGGAAATACGAAAATTCGGAAATACGAAAATGAAAATTTTTGAAAAATTCGAAAATCTAAATTTCGAAAATTGAAAGATTCGAAATTTAGAAAATTAAAAAATTCGAAATTCGAATTTTCGAAATTCGAATTTTCGAAATTCGAAAATGGAAAAATTCGAAATTCGAAATTTCGAAAATTGAAAAAATCGAAAATTTTCGAAATTTCGATTTTCGAATTTTTCCATTTTCGAATTTTCGATAATTCGAATTTTTCAATTTTCGAAATTTCGAATTTTTCAATTTTCGAAATTTAGAAATTTCGTATTTCCGAATTTTCGTATTTCCGAATATTTTCGTATTTCCGAATTTTCGTATTTCGAAATTTCGAGAATTGAAAAATTTCGAAAATTGAAAAATTCGAAAATCGAAAATTCAAAAACTGAAAAATTCGATAACTGAAAAATTCGAAAATTAAAAAATTCGAAAACTGAAAAATTCGAAATACGAAATTCCGAAAATGCGAAATTTCGAAAAAATTAGAAAATTGATAAATTCGAAATTCATAAATTGAAAGATTCTAAATTCTTGATCTTCGCCAAAAGGCTGAGAAACGGTGTTCTCTGCATTCCAATGTCATCCCATTGAAGGGATGCTCTTGGCTCCATAGACACAGCTTCTTCAGCACAACTTGGATGTGGTGTTTAAGCTCTGGGACACCATCCATAGAGATCAGCCAGACGATACACTAGCTATCACTAATGGGTAGATATCATCCAACCCTGCCCTCACATCCTAATATGCTGTGATGGTGTCAGTTCTATATAAAGGGTGGGAAAATTTGTTCCCCTCAACTTAGGGAGAGAACATTTTTACACTTTTTTTTCGGAGCAATTGCAGGCGATATCTACTAAACTATTACTAGTTTTACTTTCCCCATAGCATCATCATCTTTTTTTATCATTTATTACTGAGAAAATATAAAAATTCAAGGAATGAAAGTGCTTTCCTGAAATATGCAAATTTACAAAAAGCAAGCGACGTGATTGGCTAAGACAGACTCCTCCCCCTATACATATGCAGCTGTGTGTTTAGTGTGTGAGCGGAGGGTCATTGATATCTCAATTGCTGGGCTTTCTTTTGTCTGGAGCGGTAAAAGCCCTTTCACACTGGAAACACCTATAGCGGAGCGTTAAAATAGCGGTAAAACACTGCTTTTTTCCTGAGTTTTTAACCTCGTTTTTACCACGTTTTTAAAGCGTTTTCAATGGAGAGGGGCATTTTGGAGCGATATACAATTTTCGGAATTTCGGAAATACGAAAATTTTTCGGATTTTTGAATTTTCAAAATTCCGAATTTTTCAATTTTCGAATGTTTCAATTTTCGAATTTTTCAGTTTTTCAATTTTCGAATTTTTCAATTTTCGAATTTTTCAAATTTCGAATTTTTCAATTTTCGAAATTCGGAAAAATTGAAAAATCGAAATTTCCAAAATTGAAAAATTGAAAAATTCGAAATTTCGAAAATTGAAAAAATCGAAATTTCGAAAATTGAAAATTTCGAAAATCGAAATTTCGAAAATTGAAAAATTCGAAATTTCGAAAATTGAAAAATTCGAAATTTCGAAAATTGAAAAATTCGAAAATTTTCGAAATTTAGAAAAATTCGAAAATTTCGAAAAATTCGAAAATTTTCGAAATTTCGAAAAATTCGAAAATTTCGAAAAATTCGAAAATTTCGAAAAATTCGAAAATTTTCGAAATTTCGATTTTCGAATTTTTCAATTTTCGAATTCTCGAATTTTTCAATTTTCGAAATTTCGAATTTCGAATTTTTCAGTTTTCGAAATTTCGAATTTCGAATTTTTCAGTTTTCGAAATTTCGATTTTGGAATTACGAGAATTCTAATTTTTAAATTTTCGAAATTTTGAAATTTCGTATTTCCGAATTTTCGTATTTTCGATTTTTCGTATTTTCGAAATTTTGGAATTTCGTATTTCCGAATATTTTCGTATTTCCGAATTTTCGTATTTCGAAAATTGAAAAATTGGAAAGTTGAAAAATTGGAAAGTTGAAAAATTGGAAAGTTGAAAAATTGGAAAATCGAAATTTAAAAAATTGAAAAATTCGAAAATCGAAATTTCGAAAATTGAAAAATTCGAAAAGCTTTTCCATTTATAAGACATTCATAGCATAAAATAAAAATGCTCTAACATCACACTTGATCTTCGCCAAAAGGCTGAGAAGCGGTGTTCTCTGCATTCCAATGTCATCCCATTGAAGGGATGCTCTTGGCTCCATAGACACAGCTTCTTCAGCACAACTTGGATGTGGTGTTTAAACTCTGGGACACCATCCATAGAGATCAGCCAGACGATACACTAGCTATCACTAATGGATAGATATCATCCAACCCTGCTCTCACATCCTACTATGCTGTGATGGTGTCACTTCTATATAAAGGGTGGGAAAATTTGTTCCCCTCAACTTAGGGAGAGAACATTTTTACACTTTTTTTTCGGTGCAATTGCAGGCGATATCTACCAAACTATTACTAGTTTTACTTTCCCCATAGCATCATCATCTTTTTTTTATCATTTATTACTGAGAAAATATAAAAATGGCTAAGACAGACTCCTCCCCCTATACATATGCAGCTGTGTGTTTAGTGTGTGAGCGAAGGGTTATTGATATCTCAATTGCTGGGCTTTCTTTTGTCTGGAGCGGTAAAAGCCCTTTCACACTGGAAACACCTATAGCGGAGCGTTAAAATAGCGGTAAAACACTGCTATTTTCCTGAGTTTTTAACCACGTTTTACCGCGTTTTTACAGCGTTTTCAATTAATTTCAATGGAGAGGGGCATTTTGGAGCGTTTTATGAGCGTTTTAATAGCGATATACAATTTTCGGAATTTCGGAAATTTGGAAATACGAAAAATTTTCGGATTTTAGAGTTTTCAAAATTCCGAATTTTTCAACTTTCGAATGTTTCAATTTTCAAATTTTTCCATTTTCGAATTTTTCAGTTTTTCAATTGAAAAATTCGAAAATCGAAAATTGAAAAATTCGAAAATCGAAATTTCGAAAATTGAAAAATTCGAAGTTTCGAAAATTGAAAAATTCGAAGTTTCGAAAATTGAAAAATTCGAAATTCAAAATTTCGAAATTCGAAATTCAAAATTTCGAAATTCGAAATTCGAAATTTCGAAAATTGAAAAATTCGAAAATCGAAATGTCGAAAATTTAAAAATTCGAAAATTTTCGACATTTCGATTTTCGAATTTTTCAATTTTCGAAATTTCGATTTTCGAATTTTTCGAATTTCGAAAATTCGAATTTTTCAATTTTCGAAATTTTGAAATTTCGTATTTCCGAATTTTCGTATTTTCGAATATTTTCGTATTTCCGAATTTTCGTATTTCGAAAAATCGAAATTTGAAAAATTCGAAATTTGAAAAATTCGAAAATTTGAAAAAATCTAAAATTGAAAAATTCGAAAATTGAAAAATTCGAAAATTGAAAAATTCGAAAATTGAAAAAAATTCGAAAATTCGGAATTTCGAAAATTCGAAAATCCGAATTTTTTTCGTATTTCCAAAATTCCGAAAATTGTATATCGCTATTAAAACGCTCATAAAACGCTCCAAAAATGCCCCTCTCCATTGAAATGCTGTAAAACTCTAAAAAATCAATAAAAACGCGGTAAAAACGCGGTAAAAACGTGGTAAAAACGTGGTAAAAACGCTGTAAAATACCAGTGTTTTACCGCTATTTTACCTCTCCGCTATAGGTGTTTCCAGTGTGAAAGGGCTTTTCCCGCTCCAGACAAAAGAAAGCCCAGCAATTGAGATATCAATGACCCTTCGCTCACACACTAAACACACAGCTGCATATGTATAGGGGGAGGAGTCTGTCTTAGCCAATCACGTCGCTTGCTTTTTGTAAATTTGCATATTTCAGGAAAGCACTTTCATTCCTTGAATTTTTATATTTTCTCAGTAATAAATGATAAAAAAAGATGATGATGCTATGGGGAAAGTAAAACTAGTAATAGTTTAGTAGATATCGCCTGCAATTGCACCGAAAAAAAAGTGTAAAAATGTTCTCTCCCTAAGTTGAGGGGAACAAATTTTCCCACCCTTTATATAGAACTGACACCATCACAGCATAGTAGGATGTGAGAGCAGGGTTGGATGATATCTACCCATTAGTGATAGCTAGTGTATCGTCTGGCTGATCTCTATGGATGGTGTCCCAGAGCTTAAACACCACATCCAAGTTGTGCTGAAGAAGCTGTGTCTATGGAGCCAAGAGCATCCCTTCAATGGGATGACATTGGAATGCAGAGAACACCGTTTCTCAGCCTTTTGGCGAAGATCAAGTGTGATGTTAGAGCATTTTTATTTCATGCTATGGAAAATGGAAAAGCTTTAACTTGACATGTGCACTGCCAAAAAATTTGTTTTTTTCCTTTATGTTATTTTCGTTTTTCTTTATTTTTTCGTAAATTCGTAAATCCGTTTTTGTTTCATTCGTTTTTTATATTTTTTCGTAAATTCGTAAATTTCGAAAAAAACAAATCGTTTTTTTTGCTTTTTTCGTAAATTCTTAAATTCGGGGAATTTTTGGGTCCATGCGCGCCGCTCAACTCCAGCCCCAGCTCTCTCATTGCGATCCGGGGAGAGAGGGAAAGAGCCGGAGCCGAGGAGGATCGCGATCTGCCAGAGGAGTCTCCGCACTGACAACTGCTGCAGCCGCCGCTCACCGACCCGACCAGCCAAAGGTAAGAGGAGCCTTCCCTGTCCCAGCCTGCAGCCTTCTCTCTCCCTGAGCAGGAGGACGGTCCATCCATGTATTGTACCGGGAGAGGACACCAACTCCTGAGCTGTCCCTGCAGCAGATGGGGGATTTCATTGTCACATGTCACTGAGTGTCACCGTCTGCCGAGAAAAGTACTACATGGGAAATTTCGATTTTCGAATTTTTCGAATTTCGAAAATTCGAATTTTTCAATTTTCGAAATTTTGAAATTTCGTATTTCCGAATTTTCGTATTTTCGAATATTTTCGTATTTCCGAATTTTCGTATTTCGAAAAATCGAAATTTGAAAAATTCGAAATTTGAAAAATTCGAAAATTTGAAAAAATTTAAGATTGAAAAAATCTAAAATTGAAAAATTCGAAAATTGAAAAATTCGAAAATTGAAAAATTCGAAAATTGAAAAAAATTCGAAAATTCGGAATTTCGAAAATTCGAAAATCCGAATTTTTTTCGTATTTCCAAAATTCCGAAAATTGTATATCGCTATTAAACCGCTCATAAAACGCTCCAAAAATGCCCCTCTCCATTGAAATGCTGTAAAACGCTAAAAATCAATAAAAACGCGGTAAAAACGCGGTAAAAACGTGGTAAAAACGTGGTAAAAACGCTGTAAAATACCAGTGTTTTAACGCTATTTTACCTCTCCGCTATAGGTGTTTCCAGTGTGAAAGGGCTTTTCCCGCTCCAGACAAAAGAAAGCCCAGCAATTGAGATATCAATGACCCTTCGCTCACACACTAAACACACAGCTGCATATGTATAGGGGGAGGAGTCTGTCTTAGCCAATCACGTCGCTTGCTTTTTGTAAATTTGCATATTTCAGGAAAGCACTTTCATTCCTTGAATTTTTATATTTTCTCAGTAATAAATGATAAAAAAAGATGATGATGCTATGGGGAAAGTAAAACTAGTAATAGTTTAGTAGATATCGCCTGCAATTGCACCGAAAAAAAAGTGTAAAAATGTTCTCTCCCTAAGTTGAGGGGAACAAATTTTCCCACCCTTTATATAGAACTGACACCATCACAGCATAGTAGGATGTGAGAGCAGGGTTGGATGATATCTACCCATTAGTGATAGCTAGTGTATCGTCTGGCTGATCTCTATGGATGGTGTCCCAGAGCTTAAACACCACATCCAAGTTGTGCTGAAGAAGCTGTGTCTATGGAGCCAAGAGCATCCCTTCAATGGGATGACATTGGAATGCAGAGAACACCGTTTCTCAGCCTTTTGGCGAAGATCAAGTGTGATGTTAGAGCATTTTTATTTCATGCTATGGAAAATGGAAAAGCTTTAACTTGACATGTGCACTGCCAAAAAATTTGTTTTTTTCCTTTATGTTATTTTCGTTTTTCTTTATTTTTTCGTAAATTCGTAAATCCGTTTTTGTTTCATTCGTTTTTTATATTTTTTCGTAAATTCGTAAATTTCGAAAAAAACAAATCGTTTTTTTGCTTTTTTCGTAAATTCTTAAATTCGGGGAATTTTTGGGTCCATGCGCGCCGCTCAACTCCAGCCCCAGCTCTCTCATTGCGATCCGGGGAGAGAGGGAAAGAGCCGGAGCCGAGGAGGATCGCGATCTGCCAGAGGAGTCTCCGCACTGACAACTGCTGCAGCCGCCGCTCACCGACCCGACCAGCCAAAGGTAAGAGGAGCCTTCCCTGTCCCAGCCTGCAGCCTTCTCTCTCCCTGAGCAGGAGGACGGTCCATCCATGTATTGTACCGGGAGAGGACACCAACTCCTGAGCTGTCCCTGCAGCAGATGGGGGATTTCATTGTCACATGTCACTGAGTGTCACCGTCTGCCGAGAAAAGTACTACATGGGAAATTTCGATTTTCGAATTTTTCGAATTTCGAAAATTCGAATTTTTCAATTTTCGAAATTTTGAAATTTCGTATTTCCGAATTTTCGTATTTTCGAATATTTTCGTATTTCCGAATTTTCGTATTTCGAAAAATCGAAATTTGAAAAATTCGAAATTTGAAAAATTCGAAAATTTGAAAAAATTTAAGATTGAAAAAATCTAAAATTGAAAAATTCGAAAATTGAAAAATTCGAAAATTGAAAAATTCGAAAATTGAAAAAAATTCGAAAATTCGGAATTTCGAAAATTCGAAAATCCGAATTTTTTTCGTATTTCCAAAATTCCGAAAATTGTATATCGCTATTAAACCGCTCATAAAACGCTCCAAAAATGCCCCTCTCCATTGAAATGCTGTAAAACGCTAAAAATCAATAAAAACGCGGTAAAAACGCGGTAAAAACGTGGTAAAAACGTGGTAAAAACGCTGTAAAATACCAGTGTTTTAACGCTATTTTACCTCTCCGCTATAGGTGTTTCCAGTGTGAAAGGGCTTTTCCCGCTCCAGACAAAAGAAAGCCCAGCAATTGAGATATCAATGACCCTTCGCTCACACACTAAACACACAGCTGCATATGTATAGGGGGAGGAGTCTGTCTTAGCCAATCACGTCGCTTGCTTTTTGTAAATTTGCATATTTCAGGAAAGCACTTTCATTCCTTGAATTTTTATATTTTCTCAGTAATAAATGATAAAAAAAGATGATGATGCTATGGGGAAAGTAAAACTAGTAATAGTTTAGTAGATATCGCCTGCAATTGCACCGAAAAAAAAGTGTAAAAATGTTCTCTCCCTAAGTTGAGGGGAACAAATTTTCCCACCCTTTATATAGAACTGACACCATCACAGCATAGTAGGATGTGAGAGCAGGGTTGGATGATATCTACCCATTAGTGATAGCTAGTGTATCGTCTGGCTGATCTCTATGGATGGTGTCCCAGAGCTTAAACACCACATCCAAGTTGTGCTGAAGAAGCTGTGTCTATGGAGCCAAGAGCATCCCTTCAATGGGATGACATTGGAATGCAGAGAACACCGTTTCTCAGCCTTTTGGCGAAGATCAAGTGTGATGTTAGAGCATTTTTATTTCATGCTATGGAAAATGGAAAAGCTTTAACTTGACATGTGCACTGCCAAAAAATTTGTTTTTTTCCTTTATGTTATTTTCGTTTTTCTTTATTTTTTCGTAAATTCGTAAATCCGTTTTTGTTTCATTCGTTTTTTATATATTTTCGTAAATTCGTAAATTTCGAAAAAAACAAATCTTTTTTTGCTTTTTTCGTAAATTCTTAAATTCAGGGAATTTTTGGGTCCATGCGCGCCGCTCAACTCCAGCCCCAGCTCTCTCATTGCGATCCGGGGAGAGAGGGAAAGAGCCGGAGCCGAGGAGGATCGCGATCTGCCAGAGGAGTCTCCGCACTGACAACTGCTGCAGCCGCCGCTCACCGACCCGACCAGCCAAAGGTAAGAGGAGCCTTCCCTGTCCCAGCCTGCAGCCTTCTCTCTCCCTGAGCAGGAGGACGGTCCATCCATGTATTGTACCGGGAGAGGACACCAACTCCTGAGCTGTCCCTGCAGCAGATGGGGGATTTCATTGTCACATGTCACTGAGTGTCACCGTCTGCCGAGAAAAGTACTACATGGGAAATTTCGATTTTCGAATTTTTCGAATTTCGAAAATTCGAATTTTTCAATTTTCGAAATTTTGAAATTTCGTATTTCCGAATTTTCGTATTTTCGAATATTTTCGTATTTCCGAATTTTCGTATTTCGAAAAATTCGAAATTTGAAAAATTCGAAATTTGAAAAATTCGAAATTTGAAAAATTCGAAAATTTGAAAAAATTTAAGATTGAAAAAATCTAAAATTGAAAAATTCGAAAATTGAAAAATTCGAAAATTGAAAAATTCGAAAATTGAAAAAAATTCGAAAATTCGGAATTTCGAAAATTCGAAAATCCGAATTTTTTTCGTATTTACAAAATTCCGAAAATTGTATATCGCTATTAAAACGCTCATAAAACGCTCCAAAAATGCCCCTCTCCATTGAAATGCTGTAAAACGCTAAAAATCAATAAAAACGCGGTAAAAACGCGGTAAAAACGTGGTAAAAACGTGGTAAAAACGCTGTAAAATACCAGTGTTTTACCGCTATTTTACCTCTCCGCTATAGGTGTTTCCAGTGTGAAAGGGCTTTTCCCGCTCCAGACAAAAGAAAGCCCAGCAATTGAGATATCAATGACCCTTCGCTCACACACTAAACACACAGCTGCATATGTATAGGGGGAGGAGTCTGTCTTAGCCAATCACGTCGCTTGCTTTTTGTAAATTTGCATATTTCAGGAAAGCACTTTCATTCCTTGAATTTTTATATTTTCTCAGTAATAAATGATAAAAAAAGATGATGATGCTATGGGGAAAGTAAAACTAGTAATAGTTTAGTAGATATCGCCTGCAATTGCACCGAAAAAAAAGTGTAAAAATGTTCTCTCCCTAAGTTGAGGGGAACAAATTTTCCCACCCTTTATATAGAACTGACACCATCACAGCATAGTAGGATGTGAGAGCAGGGTTGGATGATATCTACCCATTAGTGATAGCTAGTGTATCGTCTGGCTGATCTCTATGGATGGTGTCCCAGAGCTTAAACACCACATCCAAGTTGTGCTGAAGAAGCTGTGTCTATGGAGCCAAGAGCATCCCTTCAATGGGATGACATTGGAATGCAGAGAACACCGTTTCTCAGCCTTTTGGCGAAGATCAAGTGTGATGTTAGAGCATTTTTATTTCATGCTATGGAAAATGGAAAAGCTTTAACTTGACATGTGCACTGCCAAAAAATGTGTTTTTTTCCTTTATGTTATTTTCGTTTTTCTTTATTTTTTCGTAAATTCGTAAATCCGTTTTTGTTTCATTCGTTTTTTATATTTTTTCGTAAATTCGTAAATTTCGAAAAAAACAAATCGTTTTTTTGCTTTTTTCGTAAATTCTTAAATTCGGGGAATTTTTGGGTCCATGCGCGCCGCTCAACTCCAGCCCCAGCTCTCTCATTGCGATCCGGGGAGAGAGGGAAAGAGCCGGAGCCGAGGAGGATCGCGATCTGCCAGAGGAGTCTCCGCACTGACAACTGCTGCAGCCGCCGCTCACCGACCCGACCAGCCAAAGGTAAGAGGAGCCTTCCCTGTCCCAGCCTGCAGCCTTCTCTCTCCCTGAGCAGGAGGACGGTCCATCCATGTATTGTACCGGGAGAGGACACCAACTCCTGAGCTGTCCCTGCAGCAGATGGGGGATTTCATTGTCACATGTCACTGAGTGTCACCGTCTGCCGAGAAAAGTACTACATGGGATCTGTCAGTTAGAAGAACAGATCTCCCCCCCTGGGGTGTGATCACAGCTTAGTACATAGGTTGGTGCCCATAGCATCTCTCACCTTGGCTTTCAGTCTGTCACAGTTGTGCCAAGAACAACGGGGTGTCTGTATCTGTCTCATTGCAATCAAAATAGTGACATCTGTTTTTGGTGGAATTATTCTTTAACATTTAGTTACAGTGCAGTGTTTACTGATCTGCATGGACTGTCATGGTAGCAAGCTACTACAGTTGATCCATAGATAGTGGAAAAGTTGACTGGAACTCAGACAAAATATTCTCTTACAAGAAAAATAAATGCAAGGAAACATGTTATTGGCTGCTTTTGCTTTCTTCCCATGGTGGACATAAATACTTTAGAGTTTATATCCTGTTCTCATAGACATGTTTTGGGTCTAAGGTAGGGTTGTCCCGATACCACTTTTTTAGGACTGAGTACAAGTACCGATACTTTTTTTCAAGTACTCGCCGATACCGAATACCGATACTTTTTTTTAAATGTGTCCCCAAATGCAGCCATGTCCCCCCACAAATGCAGCCATGTCCCCCCCATATGCAGCCATGTCCCCCCCATATTCAGCCATGTCCCCCCCATATGTAGCCATGTCCCCCCCATATGCAGCCATGTCCCCCCCCATATGCAGCCATGTCCCCCCCATATCCAGCCATGTCTCCCCCCATATCCAGCCATGTCTCCCCCCATATCCAGCCATGTCTCCCCCATATCCAGCCATGTCCCCCATATGCAGCCATGTCTCCCCCCATATCCAGCCATGTCCCCCCATGCACCCATGTCTCCCCCCATGCAGCCATGTCTCCCCCCCATATCCAGCCATGTCCCCCTTACCTGCATCCCGCCGCATCCACGCTGCTGCCGACTGGTTAATACGCGCGGGGAACATTACAGCTTTCATTTGAATAGCTGTAATGATTTGCGCAGCTCTGCGTATAGACACTCCCCCTCGCTCGGGATTGGACAGTTTACCCGAGCAAGGGGGAGTGTCTATATGCGGCGCGGCGCGAATCATTACAGCTATTTAAATGAAAGCTGTAATGTTCCCCGCCCGTATTACCCAGTCGGCGGTAGCGGGGATGTGGCGGGATGCGGCGTAACGGCGGCGGGATGCGGCGTAACGGCGGCGGCGGCGGCGGGGGGGGGTAACAAGTATTCTATTTCGGTATCGGGGGTATTTTCGGGAGTACAAGTACTCCCGCAAATACTCGGAATCGGTCCCGATACCGATACTAGTATCGGTATCGGGACAACCCTATTAACAACTACTGAGCTGGCCTGAAGCAAAAAGGGGGGAGTGTGTGAACACGCATGGAAAAGGGATCTACTTGGCATTTTCGTACCACCTGAATGTAATCTATCAGCCTCATATGGATATTATGATCCCCCCACTGCTCCAATTTGGATTAGGATTGTATTCTCCAACCTTAACGTTCGCATTCAAGCCTTAGCTTTCCCCCCCCCCCCCCCGGTGTCTTTTTCATTAGACACCTTTACCTTCATGTATTGACTATGTATAATTCTTAATGTCTTTATTCTTGCTTAATTTTTTTATTGTTATGTACATGCCATTTATGTCTTCAATGATCGGGCTCAGCTTCTCATCAATCCCTGCCATTCAGCGCAGCGCTCCCAGACATTCCCCTACGGTGGCCGTGGGTGTGCTTTGGTGGGGCTACGGCTTCAATCTTGAAGCGGCGCCCCTCCTGTCGGAGTCTTAGCTAGGACTTCCGACCGTGCTTCTGACTCAGTGTATGTATGTCAGGTAAGGTGAGGTCAGTGTATGTATGTCAGGTAAGGTAGGTCAGTGTATGTATGTCAGGTAGGTGAGGTCAGTGTATGTAGGTCAGTGTGTCAGGTAGGTGAAGTCAGTGTATGTATGTCAGGTAGGTAGGTCAGTGTATGTAGGTCAGTGTGTCAGGTAGGTGAGGTCAGGGTATGTATGTCAGGTAGGTAGGTCAGTGTATGTAGGTCAGTGTGTCAGGTAGGTGAGATTAGTGGTTAAAATTGATGGGCACTGCTAAGCAACCAGCAAGTTAACTTACCCCCCGCCACACAACCCCACCGCCCAGCCAAAATACCCAGTGCCACGGCCACCCTGGAAAATGTCCCCCCCCCCCGTTGCAGCTTCGGGCTGAAGCCCCTGGTCTTTTTGCCACCTAGCAACGCCCCTGGTGCTGACTGCATCCATTGACACAGACAGTGGGGCTAGGCCACACTCCCCCCTCCCTCATCACAGTATTTGATTGACGGCAGCAGGAGCCAATGGCTCCCACTGCTATCAATCTTCCCTGTGAGAAGAGGGAGAGCGGATAGAGCTACTGCTCTCGGGCACAATTCTGGATCAAAAATGGGCTCAGGGAAGCATAAAGGAGACTGGGGGAGAGCTGCACACAGAATGATTTTTTATCCTAATGCATAGAATGCATTAAGGTAAAAAAAAACTTTTGCCTTTACAACCACTTTAAGACAAGATATGTTGTCACTAGCTGGGCTGCATTCTACAAATGTTAGTGTACAATGTTCATGCAATAGGAAACCTGCCTGTTTCTGTTTGGGCCCCACTGCACAACATTGTACAGTATATAGTCTACTGATTTCATTATTCATTATTCCCATCGAATTTCGTCTACAGTTGAAATATGTATCTTATGTTTCCTCATCATTGATTTAAGTTTTTTTTCAAATCTTCCAGTCTTATCAGATAAAGTATATTCCATGTTCTTGGCCACATACCTAGGTTTTTGCCATTTTCCTGTCTGGCTTTTACTATGTATATTCTGAACAATTCTCTTTTCTGGGATAGGCTTTTTAGATCTACAACAACCCTAAATTTGGAGGACCAGGCTTTAAATTTAGTGTATCCCTAGGGTGGTTTTGTTATATACCTTAAAGACTCCCAATTCCTCTATTTATGTTAGGGTTTTCTTCCCTTTGAAAAGCAGCCCTCTTTTACTGCCAGCAATAACACCATGGGGTTGATTTACTAAAGGCAAATCCACTTTGCACTACAAGGGCACTGCAAGTACATTTGGAAGTGCAGTCGCTTTAGATCTGAGGGGAAGATCTGAAATGAGGGGAAGCTCTGCTGATTTTATCACCCAATCATATACAAGCAAAAATGCTGTTTTTTTATTTTCCTTCCCTGCCCCCCTCAGCTTTACAGCGACTGCACCTCCAAGTGCACTTGTAGTGAAAAGTGGAGTTTCGTTTTCGTAAATAACCCCCAATAGGACATAAATCCATTTATAGTCTACTGCAGGTTTAACTGATAAAAACACCACCTTGTGAACACAACAAACCCCCTCTCCCCCCTCCATACACTAACTTATTTTCTGTCCCGGTTCACTGTAATCCTGGTCACTCAACAAATTTTAATAAATTATAGTCGTCCCTTGCAGCTTATCGGAAAAAATATGCATGGTCCCTCATGACAATCCAGAGCAATGGGCTTGTGGTAACGTTAGATGTGGAGACTGACCTTTCCCCTTTTAAATTATCTTAAAAGTAGGTTGCATAATGTTCTTACTACAAATGGTGTCTCCATCCTTAATTTTTTGGAAATGAAATGGAAAAATCACAGAAATCATCCAAGCCATGTTTTTAACAACACATAAAATATACTTTTTAGTGTATATTGTAAGAACAGGTCACAAAACAAAAACATGATACTGGGTTTACAAAAAACTTTTTAAAAAATGTTTTCAAAAAATTTTCAGCTCACTTACCAACCAACCTGCAACAACCCGAATCGCCCTAACATTTCATGTTAAATCTGGGGGTTTCCTTTGCATACATTTAGATCAGAGGCGTATCTAGTGAAAATAGCGCCTATGGCAAGCACTGAAACTGCGCCCCTGTCTAAACATTTGAAATCCATCTTTCAGATAACCTTAACAAAAAAACAGCTAACAAAACTAGTGATATTTATCATCCCTTGTGATACCTAGTGACATATCCTCTTTATGGAGAAATGTGGGGTTTATTAGACCCCTGATCCTTCCTCTGCCCTCCAAGGCCAGGTAAATGCAGAACCAATACTGGAAGTGATAAAATCTTCATCACTTAAGGCCTCAGATTTCACAGAGGAGAGGGAGAAACTAATGTTCCTCCTTCTTCTTTGTGCGCTGCCAATCTGACCAGATGGAATGGGAGAGCCTGGGCGAACAGGGGAGGGCTGTGGCTGAACAGAGCAGGGATAGCGCTACCATTGTCTATTAGCAAAGGTGCTAAAAAGGAGATCCTGCCTATGCTTGGGAGGAGGGAAAAAAAGACCCTCAGACCCTGGTAAGTGCCTTGCTGCCCAGCCACTCAACAGCGCCCCCTCCATATGGTGCCCATGGCACTTGCCATGGCTGCCATACCCTAGATACGCCACTGATTTAGATTGTAAGCTCTAATCAGCAAGGCCCTCTGATCCCTCCTGTATTGAATTGTATTGTAACTGTACTGTCTTCCCTGATGTTGTAAAGTGCTGCGCAAACTGTTGGCGCTATATAAATCCTGTATAATAATAATAATACAGATATCCTGGAATATATTGTGGATAACAATTACATAATAATCGCATCTCAGGTAGTCCAATATATAATTTCTCAGTCATCCTATGCCCCTAGTGGACATAGGATGATTTTAAACATAAGAGGGTCCAGGGATGTCCCGGGTGAGTCTGTCACACTATTCATCTAACACTTTACTGCCCTAACCTGCCACTTTGCTGCACTAACCTGCCATTATACTGCCCTAATCTGCCACTATACTGACACTATACTGTCCTAACCTGCCACTATACTGAAACTATACTGCCCTAACCTGCACCAATCGGCCCTAACCTGCACTACACTATCCTAACGTGCCACTATACTGCCCTAAGTTAGTAAAGAACAGAGTCGCGCTTAAACTGACTGTCAGGGAAGACGTCTGCAGAGTACAATTGCTATTCCCCAGCGTATGCGCAGGCACCAACCAGGGTTGCTCAGAACAGTCACAGATGCCTCTGCTAATGCGCGCACACGCACCCATCACCTGAACTGGCGTCAGTTGCCCTATTTAAATGGAGCTGTGACACAGACTTATTGCTGCTTGGCCTACAGCGTTTACCTGAAATCTAGTTACCTGTATGTTGTTCTGCCTGTCTGTTGCCAAAAGACCCACCTGTGACCCAAATACGCTCCTGCCTGCGTTTCTGTACCTGATCTGCCTGTCTGTTGCCGAAAGCCTGCCCCGTACCTGACTACTCTCCTGTCTGCTGCTGCACCTGATCCACCTGTCTGTTGACTACCTGGCTCGTCTGACCTGCTTCCTGCCGTGCGTCCCAGCCGGCCGCACATACTTCAGGACTGATTCCAGGCACTGTTACTCCACCGTGCTTCGGCGCCAGCTGTCTCACCATCAGCAGGCCTCGAGCCGGAGCTGTACGAGAGGCCTTCCTCCACACGTTAGGCTCACTAACCAGGTACGTGAGACTGACATAACACAAATAAAGGTAAACATCAACAGATGAGAAATTTGTCCCCTTGAAATTGGAGAAGATAATTGTTGAGCAGAAATAACTGCCCTAACTTGCCACTAGACTGCCATTTTACTCCATGTGCTTCTACTAAGGAGGCTCTCCTAAATTTACAAGAGTTAGGACTTCAAAAATATTGGGGTGCCTTGGAGTGTTCTAACTAAACCCCTGTTTTTAACGCAAACTGTTAGACAGGATAATTTGGTTGGTAGTAGGCTGGCTTGCGAGTTGAGCTGGGAATTTTCTTTGGTTTTGTTATATTGCCAATATATATATATATATATATATATATATATATATATATACTGCCTGATCATGTCAGTGCAAAACCCCTCTCCTCCTTGGTATATGTAGAGTACTAGAGAATACTTGGTGTAATACCTTTAAATCCTGATGGTATTAAATACTCAACACTGTTGCCTTACAGGAGTCTTGAAATTGATGACTAACAGGGACAGTCTATGTGAAGTTTCCACATTCTCCACGTTTACACTATTTTCCTCACTATACTCATTCTAAAAGGTTAATTGCATTCTGTTCAAATGGCTTCAGCAGGTACAGTACATATCTGTTAAAATATACTAAAGGTATAAGATCATGTGGGGTAGGAACTAATGCAAAGCATGGCTGAATAAGCTGGTGCTATGTAATGGAATACAATAAGAGTTAGTGTAGTGGGCTTCACAGGTCATATGCAGCTTTTTTGTTGGAAATGTCTTGTATTTGCTTTGCTTTCAAGCTGTGTATTAGGGGCTTCTGAGCTGATTTTGATTATTCATATTGACTTAAATTGAGAACAAAGCCGTTTACACAGCAAACTGAGATATAATGTATTTACACACATGCAGAGCTAAGAAATTTCTACCATAAATCTATTGCGTACGCTAGTCCATAAAGTCTAGTCCAAATATTGCATTTCACACACTTCCAAGCTACTACACAAATGGAGGTCACCAGTCATTCTTTGATATACAAGTGCTTTGGATTACAAGCATGTTCCTGGAACGAATTATGCTTGCAAACCAAGGTTTTACTGTACTCCTAAACCCTGTGGACAACATTCCCAGATAATTTAAAGCTAAAAAGGATGGGCCAACTCAATATTGAACTCTACTGACTAAGACTGGGATGCCATTAAAGTTCTTGTGCATGTAAAAGCAGATGGGTGTCCCAATACTTTTGGTAATATAGTGTGTGTAGGATAAAAAAAAACTCAGATCCATCACAAATTCCTCATTGTAGTTTCTAACCTGTTTGCAGCAGGCAGTCATCTATAACCGAAGCTAAAGCTCTGCCTACTGCTAAAACAAAACATGTTTTGTGCCACATTGTTGCAAACAGCTGCTGAATTTACAGCAGATTTAAATCTATCTTTCATACCTTTTGCCGAAGATTTTCAATAGGAGTTTTATTGGACAGCGCATGTTTATCTGCAGATATTCTTATGATAAAAGAAAAGAAAAGATTACATAGAGTTTCAGTTTGTGTCTTTCCTCTTCATTTATTCCAGAAAGCAGTAGTCTTTTAGTTTTAGTCATTAAACAGAAATCTGACATCTTCTTTTCAGTGGCTGTTGCTGATCTTTGAAAAAAAAAAGTCACCTTGGATTTGCTTGCCTAGCTTTTGTAAATGTGCTTCTTTTAAAACTTTATATATTATAAATGTCAAGTTTGCTAAGTCAAACCATACATAAATCTTTGTCTGTCTTTGGTAGCTAAGCCCATTTAAAATTGTAATTGCATCTGTTCACAAATATTAGTCCATTTTACGTTGAGGTAAACTATAACTCACTGTCTGTATTAAATTTGTGCTTCTGATTAGTTTATAAATAAAATACTAAAAATACATTTCCATGGGTCTGCTATATCTTGTTCAGCCTGTGCCAGGGCCACGCAGCAAAACAAATGGTTGATCAATAAAAGAGAAATGAACATATGAAATGGCTAATAAACTAAAATAATCTGCATTCATGTGCCCATTTTTCTTTAAAATTTTAAATATAATGACTTTATCATGACCTACAACATTTTATCTCCTGCTTTCATGTCATTTTTTTTTTTGTGTTATGTGTTTATTAATACACTTTTTTTTCTATCTCTCATTACACATTCTTTTCAAGTTCTTGGATGGTGACCTTTTTCTGTGGGAGGAACGGGGAAGCACTAATTGCTGCCATAAAAATGTAGGTTAGACATGGAATAGAATTTTTTAGGAATCCACTTCCTAATGATTTATGTGGTTGCCAACAAAGAGTTCGAGGTACAGGTCAATACCATCTCCCAAGAATAGCATTTCAGTAAATCTTTATTAGCTCAGAAATGTTTAAGGATAAAAGAGTTATCTTCATCCTTTGTCTTATAAAAGCCAAAAAAATGAAAATGAATCTTCACACAAGTGGCACTAAGTAGTAGAGGATAATGATAAGCGCTGTAGATATGCAGATAGGCCTTTATTACTATCAAGTTGGGATCAAGGTCAGCAGCTCTTATTACTATGTAGGTCCATATAAATACATTTATTGGAATCTATTTTAATAATAACAGACAGCTGGGCAGACTTTTAACTTAGGCTATCGGCACGGTTTTTTAACTTTAGTGCTATTTTTAATAGACATTTACCTTGGTAACATATGCGAATAGGATAAATCAATAATAACTCAATATTTAGCATTATCAAGCTGCCCTTGTTTCTTTGTAGGTAATGATGGATAATGTAATCGTCCTCTTCCAGATGACACCTTGAGGGAACAAAGATTGCAGAAGAAAATCAAATGAAGCCAATTTATTGGTGATTTGAATGGCTATTGTTCTTTCTGTGACACAGATTCTCTTGGTGGGTGAAGCAATTGGATGGGGTGATTTTTTTTTCGCCTGTGCTCTAATACGTTTTCATCATGGTGCAGTGGAGTGTAAACCTTCTATATACACATAGTATCACATTTTCTTGGCTCAGTGTCTAGATCAGCCGGCAGATGGAATAATAACTGAATTAGATGCACTATCACAGATGTTACTTTGGACCTTAGATCTATGTCCTTTACATTTCGTTCCTTCTCTCACCTTTCTGCCTCAAATTCAGTTTGTTGACTACCTCATTTTTAACCACTGATGCTTTCATGATGAAGCGCTTGCTGGATTTTTCGATGCCTGAAAGTCATTTCTGCCTTTTCTACTTTCAACCTTGTCCAGGTTATTTTAACATTCAATCTGAAGAGCACATGTGGATTTCAGAGATAACAATGGATTGACTGACAATAAACTTTCCTCAAGATCAGCACCTTCCAGTTGGAAAGCAGCATAAATGTATTTATTTTTATTATGTTAAGATTGCACCTGATGTGGTCCAAGCCATCCCTAATCACATTAAACAGTCAATGTCACAGCAATACACAAGGAGATCACAAAATGTATTGTGATAGGATATAGAACTAGAAAAGTAAACATAAAATGGAATGCTGCTATGCGGTAACATGTACAACTTTTGCAAATAATCGTTTCAATTAGCCTTTTTTAATTATGCGCTTTAGGATTGTATAGGACATAATTAATCTGATAAACAATATTTACATGCAAACACATGCTGTACTTGATTATGTTATATGTTGTTAGCCAATTGCTCCCATAGCATTGCCATCACGAAAAAGGATGGAAGGTCAACAGGGAGCTGAAATGGCATAATTTTAAATAACCCTCATTCAGAGTTTGCATAAATTAAACCAGCCTTTGCACGTGAAAAAGGCATAGTCATGAAACCACAATGCCAGTACAAACTATACTATACATTATGGAGAATGCACCCAAACGTTCCAGGTGTGTTCACCATGATTTAAACAATGTAGTACATTTTCAGTCTCATAGAGTAGTACACAATTATCCTGATTTACTTAAAGTGGTTGTAACCCTAGAAAAAAAAGAGATCCTGTTCCCTTATAGCAGATTAAACAGCACAGTGCTTGTGCTGTGTAATCTGCCCCTTTCTAAACTGTAAAAAACCTGCTTGAGCCTGCCAGTTCCTGTGGCCCCCTCTGTGTGCTGACCACGGTAATCATGGCTGCTGATCCCTGATTACCGTGGTCAGGTTACGTGCCTCTGTCATCCCGCTGCTTTACCTCTCTCCCCGCTTCTCTCTCCCTCTCTCCTGGCCTGTCAGCTCCTCTCTCTATTAGTAGCTGTCAGTAGAGTTACATAAATATTACTGCCAGCCCCTCTCTTTTATCAAGACATAAGACACTGTGTACCTGATTGTGTAAAACGATGTCTGTATTTTTCCTTATCTCAGAGCTTTGATGGCCAGTCACGTGACCTCCGGCCACTATCCTCCTCCGAACTAGGGGCTACTGCAAGAGGGGTGGACAGCACAGTGGTCACGTGACCTCCCCGGCTGATGTCAGAGGAGGATCTCGGTCCCTCTCGCTGTAGCCCTTAGATCTGAGAAGTACAGCAGCTGGACTTCACGTGACCGGCAGAAAATCTCTGAGATAAGGTAATTACAGGCATCATTTTACACAAACATAGTGGGGGTTATTTACGAAAGGGAAATCCACTTTGCACTACAAGTGCACTTGGAGGTGCAGTCGCTGTAGATCTGAAATGAGGTGAAGAGGGGTATATCTGAAATGAGGGGAAGCTCTGCTGATTTTATCATCCAATCATGTGCAAGCTAAAATGCTGTTTTTTATTTTCCTTGAATGTCTCCCTCAGATCTACAGCGACTGCACTGTCAAGTGCACTTGCAGTGCAAAGTGGATTTGCCTTTAGTAAATAACCCCCATAGTGTTATGTCTTGATAAAAGACAGGGTCTGGCATTAAATATTTTTTTTAATTAACCACCACTTTAACTACTTGCCGACCGCCCACCGCCGTTATACGTCATCACTTTAGAGATGAATATCTCGGTAACGGTAGCAGCTGCTGCCACAATCGAGATATTCATCTCTTCTGTGGGCGGCCGTGTTAACGATAATGGCGGTCTCCGCGGCGAATCCGCCGCGAGATCGCCGTTATCGGTGGCGGGAGAGGGGCCCCCCCCCTCCCACCGCTGTTCCGCGCCCTCCGCCGCTTACCGGAGCCGTCGGTAGCGGCGGAGGAGATCGCGACCATCCGGCAGCTGAGCGGGGACGAGACTGAAGGAAAAATCTCCTTCGCCCGTCCCCATAGCTCCGCTGGGCGGAAGTGACGTCAAAACGTCAGTCCCGCCCAGCGTCTTAAAGAAACATTTTTTTTTTTGTCATTTGAAAAAATGACATTTCCAATTTTTTTTTTGCATTTAAGCCTAAATATGAGATCTGAGGTCTTTTTGACCCCAGATCCCATATTTAAGAGGACCTGTCATGCTTTTTTCTATTACAAGGGATGTTTACATTCCTTGTAATAGGAATAAAAGTGATAATTTTTTTTTTTTTTTTTTTTCAGTGTTAAAAATTGTAAAATAAATAAAAATAAATGCGAAAAGCAAAAAAAAATTTTTTTAAAGCGCCCCGTCCCGACGAGCTCGCGCGTAGAAGCGAACGTATACGCGAGTAGCGCCGACATATGAAAACGGTATTCAAACCACACAAGTGAGGTATCGCCGCGATCGTTAGAGCGAGAGCATTAATTTTAGCCCTAGGCCTACTCTGTAACTCAAAAAATGCAACCTGTAGAATTTTTTAAACGTCGCCTATCAAGATTTTTAAGGGTAAAAGTTTGACGCCATGCCACGAGCGGGCGAAATTTTTAAGCGTGACATGTTGGGTATCATTTTACTCGGCGTAACATTATCTTTCACAATATATAAAAAAATTGGGCCAAATTTATTGTTGTCTTATTTTTTCATTTAAAAAAGTGAATTTTTTCCAAAAAAAGTGCGCTTGTAAGACCGCTGCGCAAATACGGTGTGACAAAAAGTATTGCAATGACTTCCATTTTATTCTCTAGGGTGTTAGAAAAAAAAATATATATAATGTTTGGGGGTTTTAAGTAATTTTCTAGCAAAAAAAAATGGTTTTGTCTCGTAAACACCGACTCTGAAAAACAGGCCCGGGGCTAAAGTGGTTAAGGAGTAAAGCATGTTCATTTTCAAAGTAAGTGTTTATTTATCTTGGTCAAAGAGGTGGAATAAAGTCAAAATTTACTTTGCAAAGAGTACCCAATCATATGCCAGGATCTATTTATTTTTTTAAACAGGATTTTATTGGTAAATAAATTATTTTATTCAGCACTAAACTAAGTAAAAATGTTTTTCAAAAAGTAAATGCACTTAGCTTAGTAAATGAGGTGAAGTTGTGCTAAATCCCCCCAATTAAGTGCAAATAAAAAACTTTATTTTATTTATTTGCATATGATTGGGTATTTTTTGTGAAGTAAAACTAATACCATGTATGAAATATGGCCACAGGGAGCTGTCAGATACAGACCCATCACAGAGGACTCATCATGTGTCAGAATCCACCTTGTCAATTTTACAAGTAAGACTGACAATTATTTTTTATTATTTTCCATTTTTTTCTTTTTTTTTTTTGCACCAATATTTAATTTATATTTGTTGTTGTTCTATGTCTATGGAACCCTCCCAATCCCTATTTAAAGGGCTGCATGTCCAGTTTTAAATGTTAAAACTTGAAATAATTAAATATTTATTTGGAGATGTATTAACCAATCATTATTTATCATAGCACCTAGGAGCACGAGCAGTAACATTAGCATTTTTTAAACTATACATAGCAAAATCAATGTTTCTTTTACTATATTTCATTCATTAAGGTGAAAATTTACTTTAAAAGTGAAAATGTTCAACTATTTTAGTAAATAATACATATTTGACTAGATCTGATCTCTTTCTACATGGTTATCAGTTATCTGAGCCATAATATACAAATTCAGAGTACTTGTGGGTGCTTAAAGGCAAGTCATACATGAGCATATTACAGCATACACCTGTGTAAAGGTCATGTTTGCCGCACAGGGATATACGGGTGTTCCATGCATTCCCCTGCAGTCAGTGCCATGGATACAGCTGCTGCTCCCAATTCGACAGCTGCTTAGGTGCAAGTGCAGGGCCCTAAAAGCACACTGTCAGTCGCTGCACACCAATTGACATAATTGGGACTGTCAGCACTGGGATGTGGGTAAACACGGCCCTCGCACAGATGTATGCCCTTGAGAACAATGTCTGTGAGTAAAACATTGACAACAAAAAAACTGGCTATAGCACAGCTATATTTTCTTTAACAGAATAGTCATATAGGCCAAACCAGCTGCCCCTTTAAGGCATGGGTATTGCACAATACTGAGGTCACAACTCATTTACAGTGCCTTGAAAAAGTATTCATACCCCTTGAAATTTTCCAAATGTTGTCAATGTCAGCCACACTGCAGTCTGTTGCTGCTGTCTGGTTATGATAGACAGCAAGAGAATGGGGCAAAAGGCAGAAGTATTTGATTGATTATATTGTAGATTCAAAAAAGAAGGGGGAGAGAAGAAGGAAAAAGGGAGAAAGTGAGGGGGGGGGGAGAGGTGGAGGAAAAAGAAGGGGGGGAAAAAAAGAAAAGAAAGAGAGAGCAGAAATTAGGAACACAGAAAAGGGAGAAACAGAGGAAAAAGGGGAGAAGAAAAAGAAGAAGAAAGAAGAAAAAGAAAAGGGAAAAAGAGAAAAGCAGAAGAAATAAAAAAGTAGTGGATACACAAGGATAGCACTCACATGGGCCGCATCTGTAAATATATTAAGGAAGAAACAATACCTAACGGGTAGACATTGATGGTCAGACTTTCAGGCCAAGGAAGTATGATAAAAAATATATTTTAATAGCACATTAAATTTACAAACAATAATAGAACAATATAATTTACAGCAAGTGACCACTGTACACTCCTCAGAAGTCGCCAACGCACGTTTTGCCGTGGGGCTTCTTCAGGACGAAGACGAGGAATACAGAAGACAGAAAATTATATGACAAATGGTCCTCCAGCGGATGCATCCATAGGGCATACCCGGCATAAATAGGAAAAAGTCAAGATCAATAAAGAACTTGAACAGAAGTTTCCATTAACCAAGATCTTAAAATGACCAACAAAGGTCAGAGCAAAAGACCACAGGCTTGAAAACGAGCACCACAGGAGAGATTTCACCTCAATTTTGCTGACATACGTGGTCCTGGGCCCACTGGGACAACAGAAATCCGCAAAATAACAAGTGCAGATAGCCCTGTCAAATGGGGCCTTAGTCACCGGTACCCAATTAGACACCAATGTTGGGGGCTGTTATGGAGATCATGCAGCCGAATAGTGAAGAGCGTCTGTGTCCCAGGGTGTACAGAAAGTGTTACTTTCTGTACACTCTCTTCTGAGCAGCCCGTGTGACTATGAGTCTTATACACAGTGTCATGTACCTTGTGGCAGAGCCTGACATGTAGAGGGAGGCCTCTTTTACATCCCCGGCACAGGTACCACTGATGTTGCGACAGTGGCCACAAGAGTGCAGCACAGTATGAGAGCCTGTAAGATCTTTTGCCGGTCACAGAGGTGCGTCACCATCACCAGAGTATGCCAGGATAGCTAGAACAGCAGATAGCAGCAGGAGCAGCAGTTGATTGGCAGGCAGCAGCTAGTTGCAAGTGCAGGAAGACTGGCAGCATACAGCAGGTGAGAAACCAGCAGGAACCAGGTAGTATGCAGGGGAGGATGGAGAGACACCTGGATGCAAGCTTAAACAATCCAGGTCAGCATAGAATGATCAGGATACAGGCAAAGGTGGGCAACAATTGGAGCAGGCAGATGAGCGGAAGACAGAGCAGGGTACAGAAACAAGCCTAGGTCAGGGCAGGTAGCGTTCAAGCGAGGTCAGGGCAAGCCGGGTCAATAACAGAAGTCAAACACAGGAATACATGCAGAAACATGGGTAAAAGCTGTAAATCATGTAAAAATGCAAAAAAATATGTGACTACCGCACCATCCGTGAGCGTATAACAGCCGCTAGCACAACCTATGACAAATAGCCTAGACAAAATAGTAATACAAAAAGTCCTAAACAAGGACGATAATGAAAGAAAAAGTATAAAACTTGTTTAGGGTCTTAGACACATAAAAAATTGTATAAATGGGTAATAGTATTCGCTCTATAGGTAAATATACATATGAATTGAATGCAAAAAATATGTGAAAATTCTGATGATTAAACTTTGCTCAAGTCCATTTGTGATGACTGTAATAGCAATAGGCGACGATGCGTGCCATTCAGGCCTCAATATGGATAAGGGACAATAATGGCTGGACATGGAATAAACAGGTCACATAATCCACGTTGAACCAGGCCTCGCTTTGACTAACAAATCAAACACTCATTGATGAATTGGAACTCACATCGGACCAAGCCTCATTCTGATAATCCAATCAGAGATGGGCCAATGGATCGTCAGAAGCTCTCTTCTATCATCACATTTGTGTTAACTGAAGATCAACTTTCACCCATTTGGATTATCATTCCACTTATGCTATTACAGTCATCACAAATGGACTTGAGCAAAGTTTAATCAAAAGCTGTAAATCAGACAGCACCGGCTAGTACAGCTTCTGCAGTTTAAATAGTCCCATCAGTGCCAATGTTAGCGGTGGGTGAGCACTCACCCACACATGCGCATATCTCTCAATCAACATTGACTATTTTTAATCCTCATGCTGCTTTTTTTTTTTATTTCTTCAGTTTCTTCCTTGTTTCCAGGTCTAGGCAAATGATGTCATACATTATAGGAGTCTTCAGAAAGGGAGGAATAATAGAAGTGCTTCCCACAGAAAGATCACATGACCACTAAACAGTGCAGCAGAAAAAAATGTAGGGTGAGCATATTCTTTTTTTAAATACAGCTGCATGATGTACATATATTAGGTGAACAAATAATTCAAATTACCGCAGCTCTGTTTAGTATCATTTTAAAAATAATGGTCATTGCAAGAATATGGTCATAAAGTGCAAACGGGACTTCTTTTGGCTTTCTTTTAACAATAGCTTTCTTCTTGCCACTCTCCAATAAAGGGCAGATTTGTGGAGTGCACGACTAATAGTTGTCCTGTGGAAAGATTCTCCCACCTGAGCTGTGGATCTCTGCAGCTCCTCCAGATATACCATGGGCCTCTTGGCTGCTTTTCTGAATAATGCTCTCCTTGCCTGGCCTGTCAGTTTAGGTGGACAGCCATGTCTTGGTAGGTTTGCGTTTGTGCCATACTCTTTCCATTTTCGCAGTGTTCCGTGAGATGTTCAAAGCTTGGGATATTTTTTTATAGACTAACATTGCTTTAAACATCTCCACAACTTTATCCCTGACCTGTCTGGTGTGTTCCTTGGCCTTCATGAGGCTGTTTGTTCACTAAGGTTCTCTAACATACCTCTGTGGGCTTCACAGAACAGCTGTATTTATACTGAGATTAAAAAACCAACAGGTGGACTCTATTTACTTATTAGGTGACTGCTGAAGGCAATTGGTTCTACTAGATTTTAGTTAGGGGTATCAGAGTGAAGGGGGCTAAATACAAATGCACGCCACACTTTTCACACATTTATTTGTAAAAAATGAAAACAATTTATCATTTCCCTTCCACTTCACAATTATGTGTCACTTTGTGTTGGTCTATCACATAAAATTCCAATAGAATACATTTACGTTTTTGGTTGTAACATGACAAAATGTGGAAAATTTCAAGGGGTATGAATACTTTTTCAAGACACATCATTCAGATTTTTTGTTTTTTGCAGCAGCAGGCGATTCCTTTTAATGGAACAGCAATCATAGCAGCTGATTCAATCATAGCACCTGATTGCTTTTACAGGTGGAGGGAGGGGAAGCCCCCGCCACCCTCCGATGCTTCTACTGGCTCGCCCGTGCGATCAGAGAGTGAATCCGTCGCCGGAGGTTTACCATAGAGCTGACCGTGGACCAGATGGTCCCTGGCTGTCTCTATGACCCTCGAAGGGCCTGCAAACTACGTCACTTCCGACACCAGATGTATAACTGCCCTTTTTTTTCTGGGAAGCCTGAGATTGTTTATTTTTTTTTCTTGATTTTGAGCTTTCCAGCCTAGAGGAGAGATCTAGGGACTTATAGACCAGTGTTTCTCAACTCCAGTCCTCAAGGTGCCCCAACAGGTCAGGTTTTCAGGCTTCCCATTATTTTGCACAGGTGATTTGATCAGTTTCACTGCCTTAGTAATTACCACAGCTGTTTCATCTGAGGGAAATCCTGAAAACATGACCTGTTGGGGCGCCATGAGGACTGTAGCTGAAAAACACTGTTATAGACCACAGATCTCTCTGTAAAGAGGACCTGTCATGCCCTATTCCTATTACAAGTGAGTTTACGTTCCTTATAATAGGAACAAAAGTTATATAAATAAAATTATGGGAAAATGTAAAAATTAAAGAATAAAAATAAAATAAACAATCTAAAAAAAAAAATGAATTTTGCTGCACGCATTAGAGCAAGAGCAAAAATTTTAACTTTGAAACAGGTAACCAGTAAAACATTTTTAACTATTTGAGACTTTTTGAGTTTGATTTTTAAGTTGATTTTTAGGTACCGAAGTTTGGTGCCATTCCACAAGTGTGTGCAATTTTAAATCGTGACATATTTTTATATTGGTATTTTTTTACTCGGCATAACATTATCTTTCACATTATACAAAAAATCGAGCTAGCTTCATCAAAGTGTTTTTTATTTAAAAAATTGCGTGTTGCATAAAAAATTGCAATATATAACATTTGGGGGTTCTAATTAATTTTCTAGCAAAAAAATATGATTTTTACATGTAGGAGAGGAGTGACAGAATAGGTCTGGGCTGGAAGTGGTTAAGAAGTTGGATCAAGTCAACATACAGACTTTATGGTTTCTTTATAGAAAAAGATAAACTGTTTCCATCCTTTGCTAGCATGTTTGACCGCAATAATTGTACAAACATTAATCTCTGAACTAGCTTGCAAGGAAGATCATTCCAACAATTTATTGAACATGAATTCTGAAATATATATTGAAACCTCCATGTTGTACAATCTGACCTCCTAACATTGCTATGACATTGAGAATATTACACAATATTATAGTTGCTCAATAGAGTAAACGAAATTGCCAACAAGAGAGTGACATAACTGTACTGTAGCCTTAATATAACTCTACATGAAAATCTTTCCTTGAGTACTACGGTAGATAATTTATCAGGCAATATCAACTTAAACTCCTCGCCTAGTACAGCCTTGACTCTTAAAGCTGTCCACACTTGTTTTATCTTGTCCCTATATTCTGCTTTAGATTTCCTCAAAACTACACACCACAACAATGCATTCAATAAACAGTATACCCAATTCGAGTATTAATAGGAGATTGCACACTTACTGTATTTTGTTATATGCTTAACCCACTAAAGATTTTTCCAGTGCTTGGGAGGAAAGGAAGGCTAATTACCTTACAATGTCATACAATGTCATACCGGAGGCCCATTCCAGGTAAGAACCTAGGGGGGGCAGGGGTTGACGCATCTAGGGGGGCGCCTCCCCACCCACACTGGGAACCGCTGTTCTAAGGGTGTCACTGCTAATTGATCAAGTGAAATGGACAGCCAGGCCTCCCTCCTGCCTAGTCCTGCCCAGTGCCCAAACAGGTGAGGGGAGGCTTCAAAGAAGGCCTTGGACTGGGGGGTGAGGAGGAGGACCTGGACAGGGGGTGTGGAGGAGGCCCTAGACTGAGGGGTGCAGTGAAGAACCTGGGCTGAGGGGGGTGCAGAGGAGGCCCCGAACTGGGAGGGGGTCTAGAGGAGGCCCCCGGACTGAAGGGTGTAGTGGAGGCCCTGGGCTTATCGGGGTTGTGGAGGAGGATTTGGGATGGCGAGTGCTGAGGAGGCCTTGGGCTGGGTGGTGCAGAGAAGGCCCTGAACTGGGGGATGCAGAGGAGGCCCTGGACTGGGGGTATGCAGAGGAGGTGCTGGAGTGAGGGGGTGCAAAAGAGACCCTGGACTAGGAGGGGAGTATACATGAGGCCCTTGACTGGAGGGTGCAGAGGAGGCCCTTAACTGGGGGATGCAGAGGAGGGCCTGGACTAGGAGGGTAGTACACCGGAGGCCCTGGACTGGGGGGTGTAAAGGAGGCCCTGGACTTGAAAATGGGGTTGATAAAGCACCTGGATTCTGAGAGCAGGGTGCAGAGGAGGCTGTTAACTTGGGGTGGGCTGTAAAGGAGGCCTTGGACTGGGAGAGGAGTGCAGAGGAGGACCTGGACAAAGGGGTGGGTGCAATGGAGGCCATTGACTAGGAAATGATGGTTGGTGTGGCAAAGGCCCCTGGATGGGTGGGTACAAGGTAGATATTGGACTAGATGAGGGGGTACCTGGAGGTTCCAGATTAGGAGATGGGGTAACAGGTGTATGAGAGGGGGATCGCGGAGGTCCTCTGGACTAGGAAAGAGGGTGCCTGGGGGACCGTCCAGCTTCAGGAAGAAAGAGTCTAGATTTAAAGCCTTGGCTAAGGAAGAGCCTGCCTGGACCCTGGAGGGTGAGTTCACAACATATATGGGGAAAATGTTTTAATTGTTGCAAGTAAAGACAAACAGGAGCAATGAGACAGGTCGTGTATTAGATTTATTAAAGGAGAAGTACAGCCAAAACCTGTTTGGTTAAACTTCTCCTGTTGATCACATCAGTGCAGATTTTGCACTGCTGTGAACCATTTTCAGATGACAGCAGGCTTAAGCCCGCTCTCGGCTGATGTCACAGAGTTGGTCCAGGCTGGGATAAGATCGCAACCATATGATTGGGATCCGCTCACATGCCTGGACCGGCACCCAGCTCATCTTCTCAGTGAACTTCTGCGAGCCTGAGCCGGGCCAATCCGGCCCCCTCCACAGCCCAATGTTTCAGTGAACACCGGGTGAGGGGGGGCAGAGCAGAGCCAGAGACAGACAGCCACCTGCTCTCTGCTCAGGGAGCACTGAGCTATCGGTGGTGTTTGAGTACTCGGTTCTCAGCCTTAGAGCCGGCGGGAGATAGATGCAGCATCTACCTAGGTAAGTATGGTTCATAAATAACATTTCCATAGTTCTCTTGTAATTACCCAACATCTCCTCTTTCTTGTTATTCGGTCCACATGGCGACAATTAGGCCTCATTCACATGGAGCATATGCGTCCATGCCCAGTGTGATGGCCGTTTACCTCAAGGGGAAGCATGGTGTTCTGGTCACCCCTGTGCAGGCAGTCCAGTCAAAGTCAATTGGGACACAGAAGCTACATGGACATAGTTGAGTGTCAAAATTTGACACGCAGACAGGAAGAGATGCATGTATGCGAACGCACAGTGTATGCACCCCTTTCTATAGGTGAAGCACTCTGGTGGATGGAGATGCAGAAAAAAGTGGAACCGCATACAGGACGTGGCTCAGTGCCTGTCTAAATGAACCCTTAGGTTAATTTATTAAAACTAGAGCAGACAGAAATTGGAACAACTGTGCATGGCAACCAATCAACTCAATTTTTTTAAAGCTGAACAAGCTGAAGATAGAAGCTGATTGATTGCTATGCACAGGAGTTCCAAATTCTGACAACACCAGTTTTGATAAATTCCCCTCACTGTGTTTTACATTTCTTAATCCTGACTAATGCATTCTAAGTACAGCACATTCTTTGTTAAACGAGTTCTAAAGGCACAAGGAATTATATGCATGAAGTTAAAAAACCTTATGTGTGCAGCAGCCCTACCTAGTACTTACCTGAGCCCCCTCTTGATCCAGCGATGTCCATGAGAGCCTTGGCTGTCTGGGGTCTCGCACTCCTGATTGACTTTTGGCAGCAGTGGGAGCCATTGACTACCACTGCTGTCAATCACAGCCAGTGAGCCAATCAGAAGAGGGAAGGAGCAGAGTCGAGCCATGGCTCCGTGTGTGAATGGACACACAGAGCCGTGGCTCGGGAGTGTGCCTGCCCGGGTGCCCCTATAGCAGGCTGTGGGGGCATCCAAAAAGAGGGAGGGGCCAGGGGTGCTGGGGAGGGACCCAAGAAGAGGAGGATCCAAGCTGCTCTGTGCAAAACCACTACACAGAGCAGGTAAGCATAACATGTTTATTGTTTAGAAAAAAAAAAACAAGACTTTAATATTACTTCAAGGTTATCTGTGTGTAGTAAAGGATATGCAATATTGCAATATAACAGTTTTATTTTATTAAAATTAGCATACTGAGGTTTGTACTGTCTGTTACATACTCGCTTGTGGCACAGTCATTAAAGCATATGGCCCTTTAAGCCCCTCCCACTGTTGATGCAATCTGACCACACCCTCAGTTTTTGCGTGGTGCCGCTATATTGCCACATACCATTTTTCTTGTGGGGGGGGTGCAAAAAAATGTCCAGCCCCAGGTGCCAGATGTGCTAACTATGCCACTGGCCCATTCCCAGGGAAGCTGTAGTTGATCTAGATGGATGGAGTATACAGCATTTGAAGAACCCTTATGCTGCTGCACTCTGCAGTTTCTGTAAGTTCACAGGTGTTGAAGGGGAAGTGGTAACTGAATGCATATGTAAAAAAAACATTAAATGCGTTGGAGCGGTGCTGAATCTTTACCATTACCATTGGAGGGTCTCATCCCTAAATTAAATAATTCAAAGCATACTGAATTCCCTAGTGACATTTTCAGATTCGCAGACTAAGCAGAAAAGTTGAAATTTTTAACTGTGTACTGACGACCACATATGCATTCATTCAAAGAGCAAGACCTTGTATAATGGGACTATGAATAACCCTCCAATGGACAAATATACAGTATCTCAAAAAAGTGAGAACACCCCTCACATTTATGTAAATATTTTATTATCTTTTCATGTGACAACACTGAAGAAATTACACTTTGCTACAATGTAAAGCAGTTAGTGTACAGCTTGTATAAGGCCTCGTACACACGACTGAGTTTCTCGGCAAAAACCAGCAAGAAACTTGCTGGGTTTTTTTTTTTTTTGCAGAGGAAACCGGTCGTGTGTACATTTTTCGACAAGGAAACTGTTGAGGAACTCGTCGAGCCAAAAAGAGAGCATGTTCACTTTTTCCTCGACGGGAATGGAGAAAATTGGCTCGCCGAGTTCCTCGACAGCCTAACAAGGAACTCGACGAGCAAAACTATGTGTTTCGCCCGTCGAGTTCCTCGGCCGTGTGTACGAGGCCTAACAGTGTAAATTTGTGAGATACTGTACATTCCAAAAACTCTTTTAAAAATGTAACATGTCTTTATTAGATTGGTTAAAAATTCATCATTAAAAACACAACATTTTTCATGAGACATCAAGTCTACCACTTGTCTCCCATTTAAAGGGGTGGTTCACCCTAAAAACTACTTTTTATTATTACACTGGCCCCCCACATTACAATACGATTAAGGCTATTATTATTTTTTTGATGCTGTACATACCTTTGTACAGCATATTCACCCGTTGCTTCGGGGTTGCGAGTCCCGCGGGAGTGGGCGTTCCTAACATGTCTGTGATTGACATGTTGACCAAAAACGAGTTCCCCCCATCGCGTAAGCCGCGTCACGGTTGGCGAAAGGAGCCGAACGGCGAGTCGGCGCTATACTGCGCATGCGCATCGCCGTTTCAGGTCCTTTCGCCAATCGTGACGCGGCTTACGCCACGGGGGGGAGCTCGTTTTTGGTCAAAATGTCAATCACAGACATGTTAGGAACGCCCACTCCCGCGGGACTCGCAACCCCGAAGCAACGGGTGAATATGCTGTACAAAGGTATGTACAGCATCAAAAAAAAATAATAGCCTTAATCGTATTGTAATGTGGGGGGCCAGTGTAATAAAAAAAAGTAGTTTTTAGGGTGAACCACCCCTTTAAGAAGATTTGTAACACGGAGATCCTCCCAGAATACACTCTGTGGGTCGATGCATTTCTGCTTTGACAGGACCCCAGTTGTGGGTTGTGTGCTTTCCCCACCTTTTTTTCTCTCTCTCTCTCTCTCTCTCTCTCTCTCTCTTTTCCTATTGATTAGGGCAGTGGTCTCCAAACTGCGGCCCGGGGGACAGTTGCAGCCCTCTGCTTGCTTTGATCCGGCCCTTGGGGCACTATTTTCAAACACTAATACCAACAATGGGACATAATTCGACCCACTGACACCAATGATGGTGCACAATTCCTCCCAATCAGACGAATGATGGGACACAATTTTTTTCGCAATGACACCAGCAATGGGCTTAATGACACCAATGATGGGGGCATGAATCCTCCCACTGACATCAAAGATGGGGCATTGTTTATTCCCACTGATAATCGGGACCTTTTCTACTCCCAATGGCCACAGTCCGGCCCTCGTTAAGTCTGAAGAACAGTAATCTGGCCCTTTGTTTGGAGAAAGTTTGGAGACCCCTGGATTAGGGGATAGTTTTCTCTTTTTCTATCATTAACAAGTTTATGATTACTGTTATGTATTTTATATACTATAATATGTGAACTTACATATATTTTTCTCTAATGTTACTGTAGTGTCAATTTACATGTGCATGAGGGATTCGAGCGCCTGATGAAGCAGATTCGTCCGCAAAACGCGACGACCCACATAGTGAAGTCTGGGAGGATCTCAATGCTACAAATCACCTGCTCCCATGCTTGTCTCCAGGATATTTCCAGAGCCTCTCCAAGCCTATGGAACTCCTTACCCCAATTTATCCACCTATCTCCTTCTCTATTAGCTTTTAGAGGATCCCTGCAAAAACCTTCTTCTTAGGAGAAGCTTACCCTTCCCACACCTAACAACTTTATTTTCATTTGAGTCCATCTGATCATCTCCCACAGCTACTACCCTTTGTTCCACTTGACCCTCCCTTCTAGATTGTAAGCTCTAACGAGCAGGGCCCTCTGATTCCCCCTGTATTGATTCGTATTGTGACTGTACTGTCTTCCCTGGTGTAAAGCGCTACGCAAACTGTTGGCGCTATATAAATCCTGTATAATAATAATAAATAATAATAATACAAATCTCCTATGCCCTTAAATGGGAGACAAATCAAGTGGTAGACTTGCTGTCCCATGTAAAATGTTGAATTTTTAACCAATCTAATAAAGAAGACATGTTACATTTTTAAAAGAGTTTTGGGAACGTATGTATGGTGACTTTTGAATTGGTTCATGGAAATTGGTTCATGCAAATGGAAATAGTTGTTATCCACATTTCAAGGTTTCCAGATAGAAACGGTTTTATCTAGGCATCTGGCAACTGGCCAAAGAGATGTGATGAATAAAGAAGGAGGGGGGCCTTGCTTGCTCTCATCACATACTTGGTCCTTCCATGACAAAAGGAAGTCGAAACAAAAAGTTAATAATCCACAAGGATGATGAGGGAAAACGTGAGGTTTATTTTAAAAGGGAAAAGAAGAGGGCTGGAAAGGAATGGGAGAGAGGCGCCAAGCCGATCTTACTGCATCATTGTTTTAATGAATGGTTAAAAATAGATAACAGTGTGAATAGCGGTATAAATTGCACTCACATAGGCTACTTTTACACTGTAGTGCGGCTGCATTAGCAGCAAAGCGCCGCTCATTTTAGCAGCGCTTTACCATCATCGGCTTTAAACCACTGCTAGCGGCTGAAGAAAGGGTTAAAACCTCCTGTGTTGCGGCGCTGCCCATGCATTTCAATTGGCAGGGGCAGTTTAGGAGCGACTTACGCAAACGACGTAAACAGCGCAAAATTTGACGCTGGCCCGACGTCCATACTTAACATTGGTTGCTCCTCATATAGCAACGTTACGCCGGAAAAAGCCTTACGCAAACAACGTAAAAAATTCCGCCGGGCGCACGTACGTTTCTGAATTGGCGTATCCAGCGCATTTGCATATTCTACGCTGAAAGCGACGGAAGCGACTTACGCCAGTCGGATCTTAGGCAAATTTCGGCGTATCTTGCTTTCTGAATACAGAAAGAAGATACGCCGGCGCAGATTTGAATTTACGCGGGGTATCAATAGATACGCCGGCGTAAATTCTCTCTGAATCTAGCCCCTTGTATTTAGCATTGTATATAGCACCTTCTGAGAAACGAGAAATTCAATGTAGCCCAGAGAAGGATAACAGCTGTTTTTTGAGCACCCTACGCCTTTTTATATTTTTAACCTATACTGCGAATTGCCTGTTTGCAAATTTGTGTACACTTGATGTTACATACATTTAATGGAGAGAGGGTGGCAATATGAAAATGTCAGCGCAGGCTTAATGTTAAGTGGTCAGAGGGAAGTTTTCTTCAGGTTGGCGCTGTCTAAGGATGAATAGAGCAAGGGAATGTGTTTCATATTTGAAAGCAATTTGATGCATTCATGAGCAGAAGTGATAGATGTTGGAAGCTGAAAAAGGTCATGGAAAATATTGCTTGAGAAAGAGAAGGAAATAGGAAGACAGAAAAAAAACCCTAATGAAGTAAAAAACACACAGAGAAAATATTGTAGAAGGATTCACAAGCACGCGTTTGATTTCATTTGATTACATTGTAGATAGGAACCCAGCAGCATGAGCATCGTACTTTAAAGCTATAAAAGGAAAGGTCATAATGTTACTGCAATGTACATTTTCAGCTCCATGTATGAAATTTAGCATATGGCAAAACATTTTTATCTATCTATCTATCTATCTATCTATCTATCTATCTATCTATCTATCTATCTATCTATCTATATCAGCTTGTTCACAAAAAAAATGACAAAGTAAATAAGCACACAGACACTGTAGAAAAGGTCCTTTAATAATAAAAACTCAAGGCATTTAGGCATCTAGATGTGGTGAAAATGACTTGCTGAAGTTCAAACTGAGCATTAGATTGGGAAAGAAATGTAATTTAAGTGGCTTTGAACATAGCATGGTTGTTGGTGCCAGACAGGCTGGTCTGAGTATTTCTGGGATTTTCACACACAACTATGTTTAGGGTTTACAGAGAATGGTCCAAAAAAGAGAAAATTTCCACTGAGTTGCAATTGTGTGGAGGAGAGGTCAGATGAAAAGGGGCAGACTGGTTGGAGATGATAGAAAGGCAACAGTAACTCAATTACTGTAACTACTTATTTCAACCATGGTCTGCAGAATACCATCTCTGAACGCACAACACAACAAACCTTGAAGCAGATGGGCTACATCAGCAGAAGATCACACCGGGTGCCACTCCTGGCAGCTAAGAACAGGTAACTAAGGGTTCAATTTGCACAGGCTCAAATTTGAATAATAGAAGATTGGGAAAACATTGCCTGGTCTGATGAGTCTCGATTTCAGCTGCGACATTCAGATGGTAGGGTCAGAATTTGGCATAAACAACATGAAAGCATGAATCTATTGTGTCTTGTATCAATGGTTCAGGCTGGTGGTGGTGGTTTAATGGTGTGGGGGATATTTTCATGGCACACTTTGGGATCCTTAGTACCAATTGAGCATTATTTAAACGTCACAAACAAAAAAAAACTATTTTGTATACGCTATAACTTTTGCGTAAACCAATCAATGTTAGCTTATTGTGATTTTTTTACCAAAAATATGTAGCAAGACACATATTGGCCTAAACTGCTGAATACATTTGTTGTTTTCAATTTTTTGGGGGGGATATGTAATATAGCAGAAAGAAAAAAATATTGTTTTTTTTTTCCAAATTATCAGACTTGTTTTGCTTTTTACCGCAAAAAATAAAAAACGCAGAAGTGATTAATTACCACCAAAAGAAAGCTCTACTTGTAGGAAAAGGAGGATTTGTTTGGATACATCGGCGCACGACCGTTCAATTGTCAGTTAAAGTGACGCAGTGCCGTATCGCAAACAATGGCCAGGTTATTAAGGGGTTAAATCCTTACAGGGGTGAAGTGGTTAAAGACTAACTGCTCTATACTGTAGTAATTGAAACCTAATATATTAACACATAAGCTTGTAGGAAGTAGAGAATTTATACTAGGCACATGCAAAATGTTGTGTTTTCTTTTCCCTCGAAATTTGCTAGTTGTGGCAAAAGGGATTAAAATCAATTCAGATTTTGAAGGAGGTTTTTAAGGGTGCCTATTAACTATAGGCTCCTTAGGGATACAAAAGCTACTTTCACCTATCCTAACCTTGTTCTCATGCCAACAAACAGCCCCTTATTAGACTAAGGCCTCGTACACATGACCGATGAACTCGTCGTAAATGAAACATCGTTTTTCTCGACGAGTTCCTTGTTAGGCTTGTCGAGAAACTTGACAAGCTTTCTTTGTGTACACACTGTCAAGACCAAATCTCGTCGTTCTCAAACGCGGTGACGTACAACACATACAACGGCAGGGGAAGTTCGATTCCACTGGCACAACCCTTGGGGCTGCTTTTGCTAATCTCATGTTACTGCGTGTTAAGTAAAAGTTTGGTGAGAGACGATTTGCACTTTTCAGTCTGTTACAGCTTGAAAAATGTGTTATCTCCATTACAAACGCTACTTTTACCGAAGGTGTGCTCCCATCTCATACTTTACTCTGAGCATGAGCGGGTTTCTTAGCATACACACGATCGCGTTTCTCGTCGTAAACCAGCCCGACGAGAAACACGACGAGGAAATTGAGACTCCCGACGCGGAAAAAGAGAACTTGTTCTCTTTTTTTCTCGTCGAGTTTCACAACAGTTTTCTCGATGAAAAACATACACACGACCGTTTTCCTCGGCAAAAAAGCTCTGCCACCAAGTTTCTTGATGGATTCTGTCGAGGAAAGCAGTCGTGTGTACGAGGCCTCACTATTTTATGTTATTTTTTTAACAGAAACAAAAAAAAACACAAAGTCAAAAATATTTTTAAAAGCAACAGTACGTAAACAACTTGCAATTAAACCAAAATTCTACATAGAAGAAATGCAAAAAGACACATTTTGTTTATTTTTTTTTATAAAAAAATTACCACAAATGAAAATAAAAAATGTAAAGTGACAGTTGGTAACTGCATAGCCAAATCACCACATTCACCCTTAATTAAGATTATTTTTACTAGGGCTGTGCAAATTAACTTTTAATTAATCGATTAATCTTTAATTTTTTTGATCGATTAAAATTCTTTTGATTGGTACTCACCTCTCCGCCGGCTTCTGGGCCTTCAGGGAGTTCCGTCGGAGATCCAGTAACGTCACGGACACCGGCGGGGCTTGCCGTGTCCATCTGAAGGGCTCCTTTGCTGTGCCTTCATATCTGCATGCCGGCGGGACCTTACTATCTGCCACACGCAAGGGCTGTTACACTTCCCACTATCACTTCCCTCTATCAACCTGGGATTCTACAGCCATCCACTGGGAGTTGTGATAGTTACCTTCACGGGACATCTACATGCTGACGGACTGATGTTAACCCTTCTTCATCTGAAATCAGCAGTGGTATCGTTGTACACATTTTTTTACCAGTATCATACTTAGCTACATGTTTTTATGACTGCTTTTGGTACCCTTTGGTATTACTCACACCATTTTTACAGTTTATGTAGCTACATCGATTTTATCTCCAGTGCAATATTTATTTTGTTACCTACTTGAAGACTATAAAAGTTTTAATGCTATTCCCATCGAGCGCTGCCTTTGTGTGTTTTTTGTATCCTGCTATCCATGTTTCCAGTTGTTGGTAGCTGCACTGGGAATCAGCCTGCAAGGAGATCAGCTAAATGTAGTTGGATCTGTATGTGCATTATAATTAATAGATTAATCGATTAAATAACAAAGCGATTAATCGAACAGAAAAATTTTGATCAGTAACAGCCCTAATTGTTACCAAAAATATTGGTATACTGCTGATAGATTTACATATCTTTATTTCAATTAGTACATGAAAGCAAGTACCCTTTGCCAGCAGACATGCTAATGAACAGGATGCCGTATGTCAGTTCATTCACACTTGTCATTACTCACTAAGAGCACATCAAAAGGTCTAATAGGAAATGCAAAAATCACTTACCAACAGTTGGTGTATTCATGTTTTTACACTTTGACTTGATAGAAGAAGAAAATGTGTGCATAGTCTATGATGTCAACACATATTATATTTTGTTAATGTATAATTTTCAGCAGTCACTTACCACTTGGGTTTTTTTTGCCACACTAAAGTGAAGCTTTGAAGCAGCCCATTATTTGCAGTTAGAGCAGAAGTTCAGACATTATAGAACAAATAGTTCACTAAGCGCTCTTACAACATGTTCAGAACACTTCTTACGATGACACAGTGCTGGGCCAAGAAGAATTTTGACAGTGCAAAAGAGCTATTTGCTTTTCAACACTTGTTCCATTCCTGATGCTTGAAAACCTTAGATAGATCTTAAGTCTTTGGCATACTTTATTTTAGCGACAGACTACTGCCTACCAGAGTCATTTCAAATTCTCTTATTTCTTCTCTTAAGGTATTAACCTCTACAACCTCTGTTAAAAGGCTATTTCTTCCTACCTGTAAAATACCTTTTCAGTACATTTATCTAGAACCTACTAACAGCCAGCTTCAATGTGACCTCTTGTTCTAATACTTCTTATATTTAAAATACTGAGTGGTTCCCCTATTACCTTCTTCAGAAAAAAAATTATATAACCAATTTCCTCTACTAAATTTGATCCACCAAACTCATGCAAACACCTGCCCTATTTGTAGTATAAGCTGAGTATGTTTTCAGTAGTTTTCCTTTAATTTGTCAAATATTTCAAAGTCATTATGGATCTTTTCATGTTTTTTAGCAAGTCTTTTAAAGTCTTTTACAAGTCTTAGTTTTATACTAATGCCGCGTACACACGACCGTTTTTCGGGTTGTAAAAAATGACGTTTTTAATGGTCTAGAAAAAACAAAGTTTTTTTCAACCCGATCATTAAAACGGCCTTGCCTACACACGATCGTGAAAAGAAAATGCTCTAGCAAAGCGCGGTGACGTACAACACGTACGACGGCACTATAAAGAGGAAGTTCCATGCGGATGGTGCCACCCTTGGGGCTGCTTTTGCTGATTTTGTGTTAGTAAAAGTTTGGTGAGAGACGATTCGCACTTTTCAGTCTGTTACAGCATGATGAATGTGCTATCTCCATTACAAACGCTAGTTTTACCAGAATGAGCGCTCCCGTCTCATAACTTGCTTCTGAGCATGCGCGGTATTTTCACATCGTTAAAGCCCACACGCGACAATTTTTTAGGACGTTAAAAACATGCTGAAAAATTAGAGCATGTTCGAAATTTTTAATGCCCATTTTTTACATCGTGAAAAATGCTCTGGAGCCCACAAACGATCGTTTTTAATGACATAAAAAAAACGTAATTTTTTACAACCCGAAAACCGGCGTGTGTACGCGGCATTAGTTTTTTAGGCAATAAAGTGTTCTATTGTGCATCTTAAATTTTTAAAAACAGTATCGCTATGGCTATTTTATAAATATATATATATATATAGATATATATAGATATATATAGATATATATATATATATATCATAGGATGCCAAGGATAGGTCATGGTCCGCAGATACATTTCCCTACTGTTTGGGTTGTGGTACCTTTAAGGAAGACATTTTTAGTACTCTGGGATTATCACCTATGCAGGGTGAAAGATTCCGGTAGAACAGAAGAGGGCTGATTTCAGTATTCTCTGAGTTGGTAAGTCTTTATTTGGGACCTGGAATTTGGCAGTTTGGAGACACATTGGGTAGAGCTTCCAAACTCTCATTATCGGGCTTTTGGCCCCAGGTTAATACCTTGGGTAAGCCAGGGTTTACACAGAAACATACGGGAACCTTAAACCTAAGTGTAAGACCAGGATACTGGTGGTAAGCCATTTGTTTTGGTCTTAATTAGGGTTGTCCCGATACCACTTTTTTAAGACCGAGTACAAGTACCGATACTTTTTTTCAAGTACTCGCCGATACCGATTACCGATACTTTTTTTAATGTCATGTGACAGTTTAACTAATAGGCACTGATAGGTGGCACTGACTGATGGGCACTGGTAGATGACACTGACTGATGGGCACTGATAGGTAGCACTTATAGGTGGCACTTATGGGCACTGATAGATGGGTACTGACTGATATTTGGCACTGATAGACAGCACTTATGGGCACTGATAGATGGCACTGATAAGCGAAACTTATGGGCACTGATAAATGGCACTGATAGGCAGCACTTATGGGCACTGATAGATGGCACTGATAGGCAGCACTGATGGGCACTTGATAGGTGGCACTTATGGGCACTGATAGGCAGCACTTATGGGCACTGATAGGTGGCACTTATGGGCAGGCACTGAAATGCAGTACTGATTGGCAATTGCATAATAAATTACATGAATGATGAGAGGAGAGGAACGATTTTGCAATGCTATACAGCATATAGCATTGCAAAAGCCTTCCTTGCCTCTTATCATTCATGTCATTTAACATCTAGTAAGTATACTGCGATGCCCATATTGGTACACCTTGCACTTGGCTGCAGTAAGCCACTAGCGGACATCTTGTTACACCCAGCCCAAACTATATGGGCTGGGTGTAACAAGATGTTTGCTGCTGGCTTACTGCAGTCGAGTGCAGGGTGTACCAAGATGGGCGTCGTGATGTTTACCCTCTGGTGAAGACACGGAACGTCACTTCCTGTACCGAATGCGATGGCTCCGGTCACCATTTTGGACGGAATATGTGGTGGCGCCCTGCACCCCTGCCCCAGCCAGCCCCTGTTCCATTGCTGCAAGACCGATCTCCGCGCAACCCTCTCCGCCCGCCAACTTCCAGTTCCAGGTATCGGATCTGGCATCGGGAGCATTTGTGCGAGTACATATTACTATATATATATATATAGTACATATATACTGTATATAAAACTGTTGCATCATTGTTGAGGTACCTATGCCATTACAGCTATGGGCCACCCTTTAGACTAGGATGTGGTGTCTAACTCTAGAACTAATTCCAGGAGGTCCTAAAAGTTTTCTTTTTGAGTAAGGTATACTTTTGTAGGTTCTTGTAGGTATTTGGATAGAGACTTTTTTACTGCCTTTAGTCACAATCCATTTCAACAGTGGACAGCCACTTGTAAAATAGCTAATGCCCAGTCTGGAATCTTCACTTGGTTGGGCACTGTGGTCAGAGGCCATGTGCTTAAGTTGGCTGCCCGAGTGCATTTATTCACTGGGGAGTATCAGAATGAACATCAGTTTTTTTTCCTCTAATATCATTACCCAATTATTAAAGGAGAGTCTTGCCTTAGGATTTTGCCACAGGGGACAGCATAAAGGAAGGTCAAATCCATCATCTGCCACCTAAACTACCCTCACTAATACAGAAACTGATGAAAGTTATGGATGGATGATGTTCATCTCTGCACCGTTGTTATAATATTTATAATAACACAACGGCGAAGACATCATAAAGGAGCAGGATGTATAAGACAACATGACACTGACAGAAGCCTGTCACTGGCACCAGATTACAGTATATGCTCATGGCAATAACATTAAGGATTTGGTCTGCCATACTCAAAAATGTGGGCAAGAGATGGAAAGTGTTTAAGTTTGGCATGTACACCTACATGTATTGGTTACAATCATAATAATTCATATTTCTTCAAGATTAAGTACTATTTTTGTGGCTTTAAAGAGCTTGCCTCTGCTGCAGCACCAGTGGCTTTCTACCAGCCCGAGGCTCATAATTTAGGCTTAGATGTTGTGCTCTTGCCAGCACCACCTGATGATTGAAAAATAAACTGTAGTAATCTCATAAAGGGCATTACTGCTTGTTCTGTCACACAGGAAAGTCATTATATCTGTATGTACAGTGTGTACTATGATAACTTCTAAAATAAGTGCAAAATCAGTGGTTTTGTTATTTTCGGGGACTTAATTTAACAAAAGTACTACTTTAATTATGTTTAGTCACCTATTTTCCATTCACTTTGCAGACACAGTGACATACAAAGACAGAGCCAAAAGTAATCTATATGGACCGCTGCTGCCCTCTACTGTCTGTTTAGAATACATTGTATGCTGTACCTGCAGCCTATTATAAAGTTCAGATATTTTTTCTGAAGTTGTTAAAAAAATAAACATTCCACCAAAAATAAGATCAACAAATATACAAAGCTACAACAGTATTATTTTAATAAATTACCGCTTCAAAATAATAATAATAATAATAATAATAATAATAATAATAATAATGTAGGTTTTATAAGAAATAGGTTGGGAACCTTATTGAAAACATTTGTAATTTGGTAACCCAATATTGGGGGCTAAATGGCTTTAAGTATCTGTAAATGGGATGAGAATATGCTGTGTAAACATGTTTCCTTGGGGAGTTTAAGTCCTTCATGTTTTTCTGCATACAATATACTATACAATAATAATCCATCTTGTATCTTGGGAAAAGTGTACGCTGCCCTAGGTTATGTATGTTTTTATTAATCACTATACATGGATCCCAATGACTGACATGTTTAATAGAGAGCAAGAACAATGTATGGTGATTGGAGAAAAGAAAACACGAAGCCCTATATATCCCAAGGTATAGAAATTAAGGCAGTTTAACCACTTGAGCTCTCACACCTGTATGGACCAGCGAAATTGTTACACTTCAGCTATAGGCCTATTGATTAGGTAATACATTTGTCATATTTAAGATAACAAAGTCATAGATATTTGTATATTAGGGCTGATTTACTAAAACCGGAGAGTGAAAGCTTTGGTGCAGCTCTGCATAGAACCAATCAGTTTCTAACTTCAGTTTGTTCAATTAAAGGGTAAGTTCACCTTTGTACACTTTTTTTTTTCTAAATTCCAGCTCCCCTATGCACCAATATAGCATTCGTGTACTTTTTTTGCAAAAATATCAACGATTTCCGTTAAATCTACAGTCACTTACTTTTCTTGTCCAAATCTGTTTCCAGACGTTTCCATTAGTAATGTCTTCTTCCTTATAGACTGGAGGTCATGACACAGGAAAAAGTTGACCAGCTGACCTCATTAGCACACACCCTGCATCATCCACCCTCCTATTCCCAGATGCACATTTTTTTAAATTAAATCAATCAGTGATCACCCTTCTCACTAAATACACAATCAGATTGCATAGTGTATGGCCATCTTTATAGAAGTAAATAGAAGGGAGTGGACAGAAAAACTCAGCTGCCAAGCCCCATTCACAACTCTGCATAGCGGAAACTCGCATTCCTACATGCGTTTTTTTTTAGCGAGGGGTGGAGGTGTTTTAGAGCATTTTCACGTATCACACATAGGGCATCCTATCCATATGAATGGGCTGCCCTATACACAGCATTCTTCTTGTGTCACCGCACCAATTTCACTTTCAGGCCCCATTCACATCTAACATAGTGGGAGCGCACATTCCGTGTCTCATTTTTCCTGTGACACGCATAGGGAAGACAGTTGATTTCAATTGGCTGCACTACATGTGGTTAATGGGACATTTTGGTGTTTTGTGGGTTGCTTGTTTTTTATTGTGCATTTTGCAGCATTTGTCCCTAATTTTTTCACATGGAAAAATGTATGTTTGCTTCTGTGTTTGGTGTGCCATTAACAATTAATGGCACTGAAAGCGCAACTAGTAATTTTAAGTATATAAACACAGCCAAACACTATGCAATCTGATTGTATATTGTGTATTTAGTGAGAAGGGTGATCCCTGATTGATTGCATTTCATTTAAAAAATGTGCACCTGGGAATGGGAGGGTGGATGATGCAGGGTGTGTGCTAATGAGGTCAGCCGGTCAACTCCTTACAGTGTCATGATCTACAGTCTGTAAGGAAGAAAGACATTACTAATGGAAATGCCAGGAAACATGGATTAGGACAAGAAAAGTAAGTGACTGTAGATTTAATGGAAAGCTTTGATATTTTTGCAAAAAAAAAGTACACAAATGCTATGTTGGTGCATAGGGGAGCTGGAATTTAGAAAAAAAAAGTGTACAAAAGGTAACCTTACCCTTTAACCACTAAAGGACCATCGCACGACGATATACGTCAACAGAATGTCAAGGCTGGGCACAAGGGCGTCGATGTACGTCCTGTTTAAGAACCCAGCCGCGGGTCGCAAGCGCACCAACGGCGGCGCACTCGCGACTCAGTCCAATTGCCGCCATTACTAGTAAAAAAAATATTAATAAAAATGCAATAAAACTATCCCCTATTTTGCAAACGCTATAACTTTTGTGCAAACCAATCAATAAACGCTTATTGCGATTTTTTTTTACCAAAATATGTAGAAGAATAAGTATCGGCCTAAACTGAGGAAAAAAAAATGTTATATATTTTTTGGGGATATTTATTATAGCAAAAAGTAAAAAATATTGAATTTTTTTTAAATTGACGCTGTATTTTTGTTTATAGCGCAAGAAATAAAAACCGCAGAGGTGATCAAATACCACCAAAAGAGAGCTCTACTTGTGGGAAAAAAGGATGCCAATTTTGTTTGGGAGCCACGTCGCACGACCGCGCAATTGTCAGTTAAAACGATGCAGTGCCGAATTGCAAAAAGGGGCAAGGTCCTTTTACCTGCATAATGGTCCGGGTCTTAAGTGGTTAAGTTTTGATAATAAAACCTGGAAGCTGATTGGATTCTATGGAGAGCTGCACCAGATTTTGCACTTTTAGAAACTCAACCCCATTGTGTTTTTTTTAGTACAAATAAGGCTTTCTCTTGACAATTTTGTCTTTAATTTTTTATCTATGCAATCTACAGACAAAATACATAACCAAACAAAAATAAATATGCTTTATTGTAGTTTGACCAGTGTCAGTGTCAATAAAAGGTGCACATCTTGTTCTATTAAGGAACAAACAAATTTATATATACTGTAGTGATCATATTTTATACGTGATCAGCTACATAATGAACACAGAGGGCTGGGTTAGGAAAAACAGCAGCACAATGGTCTTCCCAATAAATGGCGTGGTGTGTGGAGGGGGGGGGGGTGTCAGGACAAGTCTGAACATTGAAGAAGAGCGGGATGAATTCTCAGCACAGCAAAAGAACTGAGCACGCCATGCTTTCATGCCTAGTGTCGTCAGTTATTAATAGGAAAGCAGAGAGACTGACAGGAACACCAGGGATTTCACACAAATGAAGCAATAGAAAGAGAACAGGATCCTTTTTTCATATAAGTACATGTTGCTTTTACATATTCTTTAACTAAAGGTTATTGAGGCATTAAATAAGAACAAAGGAGTTACAATGAAGCAGTACAAACTTTGATACTTCATAACTTTTCTTGACACTGCAGGCACTGTTCTGCGGGTGTCAATTTATACAAAAGCAAGATCTTAAGGAATCATGCACACTGGGGGCCAGATTGACGTAGGAGAGCGTATCTTTATGCGGGTGTAGCGTATCCTATTTACGCTACGCCTCTGCAACTTAGACAGGTAAGTGCAGTATTCACAAAGCACTTGCTCTGTAAGTTGCGGCGGCGTACCGTAAATGGGCCGGCGTAAGCCCGCGTAATTCAAATTTGGAAGAGGTGGGCATGTTGCATTCAAATGAGCCGTGACCCCATGTAAATGAAGCGCCGATCGTACGGTGCATGCACGCGCATGCTCAGTATCACGTCGAATTTACTCCCTAAGATACGCCAGCTCAATGCCTGTGACGTGAACGTAACCTACGCACATCCCCATTCATGTACGACTTACGTAAACGACGTAAAAAGATACGCTTGTTCCGACGTCCATACTTTGCATTGGCTGCGCCTCATATAGAAGGGGTAACTTTACGCCGGACGTAAGCCTAACGTAAACGGCGTAGCGGGCGCAAGTACGTTCGTGAATCGGCGTATCTAGCTAATTTACATATTCGACGTGTAAATCTACGGAAGCGCCCCTTGCGGCCAGCGTAAATATGCACCCAAGATACGACGGCGTAGGAGACTTACCCCGCTCGTATCTTGGCCAAATTCATGCCTAACTGATTCTAAGAATCAGGCGCATTGATACGACGGCTCGCATTCGGACTTACGACGGCGTACGTGGAGATACGCTGTCGTAAGTCCTTTGAGAATCTGGCCCTGGATGTTTATCTCCAGTGCATGAGATTCCGTAATTTAGGTGCAGGTGGAAGGAAATGCACCCTGCTGTCAGCAGCCTGTTAAGCTCTATGATAGGCTGACAGGTACTGTGGCTGAATGGTGCACTTAGTGGTGCCAACATATAGGGCATTATGCACCCAGGGACAAAAGCATACTGCAGCCATCCAGTCATCTAGGCCACAGTAGCTGCCAGTCTCTCATCGCAGCAGGGCTGGTTGGTGTGTCTGTACTTTCCACCCGCACCTAAATGCTGGAGTTTCATGCACAAGGCTAAATGTCCAGGGTGCGTGAGGCCTAAAACAAGTCTCCGCTGTGTGGGAGGAAGAGGGGCTGGGCATACTGCACATGCCCAAACTACTAACACAAGGTTTATTTGGCCGTGTAGAGCACTCCCAATGTACATTACTGGTTAAGGAAGTCAAAAGGCACGATGAAGCATATAGCGTAAGAGACAATACAAAGCTCAGGAAATGCAATAAATGGGAAACAAACTGGACAGCACTGAAATATGATGGTAAAGCATCACCTATAATCAACAGTAAATTCAAATATTCACAAAATATGCTGTACCCTTTAGCTGCTAATAGCAGAGTTACCATTCCTTTACATAAGCAGTGTTCCCCATGGGCTCTTTTCCTTGATATGTTGCAATTTCTGAGGGAAAGAGCAAGCACATTGGGCCAGATTCACATAGAATTGCAGCCGTGTAACATAACCCGTTTACGTTACACCGCCGCAAGTTTTCAGTGTTAGTGCCCGATCCACAAAGCACTTACCTGGAAACTTGCGGCGGTGTATCGTAAACACGTCCGGCGCAAGCCCGCCCAATTCAAATGGGGCGTGTACCATTTAAATTAGGCGCGCTCCCGCGCCGGACGTACTGCGCATGCTCCGTTCGCAATTTTCCCGACGTGCTTTGACCGAAATTACGGCGGCGCGACGTGTTTGTGAATTGCGACGTGCGTAACGTACTTACGTCGAAAAAATTTTTTTAAAAGCTCGCGGGAACGACGGGCATACTTTAACATGGTGGAGTAATTTTACACCATGTTAATAGCAGCCCTAACTTTGCGACGGGAAACTAAGGCCCCATACTCACGAGCAAACATGTCTGCTGAAACTGGCCCGCAGGCCAGTTTCAGCAGACATGTTTGGTCGTGTGTGGGCGCGAGCGGGCCGAATTCCAGCAAACATTTGCCCGCCGGGCCTTTTCCCAGCAGACAAATATTCCTGGACTTGTTTTAAAACAGCCCGCTGGAATTCAGCCCGCTCGGACATGTACGGTCGTCAGTACAGACCTACCGTACATGTCCAGGCGCCCGCCGTCCCTCGCATGCGTCGAATGACTTCGACGCATGCGTGGAAGCATTTTAAAGGCGGGCCGCCCACGTCGCCGCGTCATTGTCGCGGCGACACCGCGTCATCGACGCGGCGACACCGCGGACACGCCCCGCGTATTGTTTACGCGCGGACTTCTGTACGATGGTGTGTACAACCATCGTACAGAAGCCCTCTGGCAGACATGTATGGTGAAAACGGTCCGACGGACCGCTTTCACCATACATGTTTGGTCGTGAGTACCCGGCCTAAGACTTGCGGCGACGTAACGATGGGAAAAACCTTTGTGGATCGCCGTAACTGCTAATTTGCATACCTGACGCTGGAATACGACGCAAACTACACCCAGCGGCGGCCGAGGTACTGCATCCTAAGATCCGATGGTGTACCGTATTTATCAGCGTATATCGCGCACTATTTTCCCCTTAAAATAAGGGGAAAATCGTGGGTGCGCGATATACGCCGATAGCCGCTTCCCGCACTCAGTTTGAAATCCTGCGCCGACATATACCGAGTGCAGTACACTCGGGTACATTCGGCTAGTCTCCCAATGTACATTACTGGTTAAGGAAGTCAAAAGGCACGATGAAGCATATAGCGTAAGAGACAATACAAAGCTCAGGAAATGCAATAAATGGGAAACAAACTGGACAGCACTGAAATATGATGGTAAAGCATCACCTATAATCAACAGTAAATTCAAATATTCACAAAATATGCTGTACCCTTTAGCTGCTAATAGCAGAGTTACCATTCCTTTACATAAGCAGTGTTCCCCATGGGCTCTTTTCCTTGATATGTTGCAATTTCTGAGGGAAAGAGCAAGCACATTGGGCCAGATTCACGTAGAATTGCAGCCGTGTAACATAACCCGTTTACGTTACACCGCCGCAAGTTTTCAGTGTTAGTGCCCAATCCACAAAGCACTTACCTGGAAACTTGCGGCGGTGTATCGTAAACACGTCCGGCGCAAGCCCGCCCAATTCAAATGGGGCGGGTACCATTTAAATTAGGCGCGCTCCCGCGCCGGACGTACTGCGCATGCTCCGTTCGCAATTTCCCCGAAGTGCTTTGCGCGAAATTACGGCGGCGCGACGTGTTTGTGAATCGCGACGTGCGTAACATACTTACGCCGGAAAAAAAATTCAAAAGCTCGCGGGAACGACGGGCATACTTTAACATGGTGGAGTAATTTTACACCATGTTAATAGCAGCCCTAACTTTGCGACGGGAAACTAAGACTTGCGCCGACGTAACGACGGGAAAAAACTTTGTGGATCGCCGTAACTGCTAATTTGCATACCCGACGCTGGAATACGACGCGAACTCCACCCAGCGGCGGCCGAGGTACTGCATCCTAAGATCTGATGGTGTACCGTATTTATCGGCGTATATCGCGCACTATTTTAAGTAAGGGGAAAATCGTGGGTGCGCGATATTCGCCGATAGCCGCTTCACGCACTCAGTTTGAAATCCTGCGCCGACATATACCGAGTGCAGTACACTCGGGTACATTCGGCTAGTCTCGGCTTCGCTCGTGCTCACGCATAAACGTCACAGAGCGTGAGCGCGAGCGAAGCCGAGCCTTGCCGAATGTACCCGAGTGTACTGCACTCGGTATATGTCGGCGGAGGCGTTCGAACTGAGCGCGGGAAGCGGGGACTAGACTTGAGGCGCGCGCTGGAGAAGCCGGGAGGACACCATTGAGGCTGCAGACGGACGCCGGACCGGACGATGGACGCTGGGAAGACACCAAAACTGTAAGTAATAAAATCATATAATTTTTTTTTTACAGGAATTTCGGGGGCAACTTTAGGGGTGCGCGGTATACGCGGGAGCGCGTTATACCGCGATAAATACGGTAAGTCAATTACACCTGTCGAATCTTAGGGCTATCTATGCGGAAATGATTCTATGAATCAGCCGCATAGATAGAACAACAGATACGACGGTGTATCAGGAGATACGCCGTCGTATCTGTTCTGTGAATCTGGCCCATTGTAACTAGAAATAAAAAATGTTATCAACGCAATGAATGTATTTTTAAGAGACTGAAGATGAAAAATGCTACATATTTGCACTGCAGATGTTATGGCTGTATGGACAGGCTTCAATTTCAGGGCACATGAGCGTGCATATTACATGATAAAAAATGTCAGAGACTGTCAAGGCCAACATTTTACACTTTAGAATGACAAATATTAAGCCTGTATGACAGGCTGTAATTTCTGAGTGACTGAGTGGGTATATTGCGCCTGCCTGGAAATAAATATTTGTTAGAATGAGAAATTAAAAATGTAGTTTAGCATTGGGGCAGACTGCTATCTTTGAGTGACTGAGGGCAATATTGCATCTATTAATAAAACTGGAAATGTTGTTGTGCAAAAATATCATAACCCAACAGATATATTCATGCATAGCAAAGAATGTTACATGGCCAACACTGGAAAATTCTATGCAATGGTGAAATAGCTGCACAAAAAATGAGTGTGGCAAATTAAAAGTGATGAATAACAGCAATCGGCCCACATATGTAAATGGTGTTTGCACAACACATGTGAGATATTGCTGCAAATGTCTGAGTGAGAGCAATAATTCTAGCACTAGACCATCTCTATAACTCTAAACTGGTAACCTGTAGAACATTTTAAATCTCCTATGGAAGTTTTAAGTACCATAGATTGGCACTATTCCACGAGCGTGCAGCAATTTTAAAGCATGACATGTTGGATATCTATTTACTCTGCATAACATCATCTTTCACATCATGCAAAACAATTGGGGTATATATTATGTTTTTTTTTTTCATTAAAGTGTATTTTTTCCAACAAAATTGCGTTTGAAAAACCACTGCGCAAAAAACATGTGACATAAAAACTTTTATTCTCTAGGGTCTCTGCTTAAAAAAAAATATATATATATATATATATATATATATATATATATATATATATATATTTTTTTTTTTTTTTTTTTTTTTTTTTGCTTGTAAACAACAAATGTTAGAAAAAGGCTGGGTCAAAGTCAGGTGGTCAGTTGTAACCAAGAACAGACCGACTATTTTGTCTGTCACAATGCCCCCACAGCACTAAAAGTAGATTCATAGAGGAAAGCAGCTCAGTAAATACTAGGGAAACTCTAGCCATTGGTCCATCCTCTTTACCCAATAATTAGGGGGGTCATACATTGGAGGGGTGGCAACATCCATCTTTTGCCCTATGCCTTGTCTACAATGCTACACAGTTTCTTCTCCAGTAGGAACACGATGAAAAAAGTGACAATGTCACAGCTTACCATTCTGGTGTCCTCCTTAAAGTGGAGGTTCACCCTGTAAAAAATTCCTAACACTACATCCAGCCCAGTCCTGCATATAAAATGACACTGGCCTTTTTTTTTTCTTTGCCGTAGATATCGTTTAGCCGTGGAATTCACCGTGGCTTCCAGGTTGGGAATCCCGCAGGAGTGGGCATTCCTATTGACATGCCAATTGATTGACATGCTAAACGACGGCGCACACAGCGCGTCACGACTTCCCGAAAGAAGCTCGGGTCGGCTCGGCTCTATTCGGCGCCGGTGCGCAGGCGCCGAATAGAGCCGAGCCGACCCGAGCTTTCTTCGGGAAGTCGTGACGCACTGTGTGCGCCGTCGTTTAGCATGTCAATCAATTGGCATGTCAATAGGAATGCCCACTCCCGCGGGATTCCCTACCCGGAAGCCGCGGTGAATTCCACGGCTAAACGTTATCTACGGCAAAGAAAAAAAAAAGGTCAGTGTCATTTTATATGCAGGACTGGGCTGGATGTAGTGTTAGAAATTTTTTATAGGGTGAACCTCCACTTTAAGTGATGACAGCATGGTGCATGCATTCTGTGTGAGGATCCACTGAAGTGGGGAGAAGAACCCCCTAGCTTCCCTGAACCTGACATACATAGGTACTCATTTATACCCGCTGATGCATGTGCAGCCAATGCAGCATGACCACTGGGTGTGCATGTCCCTTTAGGCAGTGTGTGGGCAGATGGGTATCCCACTGAATTTCATCCACCTGCATAATGACTGGGTATGACTGCCTGAAATGGCTACAAACTTGAGGCCTGCCTCTGAAGATGTTGTACTTATTAATGAAGAACTGCACCACCAGGTTAAGGATGTGTAAACGTTTCCTGCTGAAGGGCAGACAGCAGGTTAGTGCCACTGTAGCACACAATCTTACCTGGGACAAGAGTGTATTGGGTTAACCAGCACTGGGCCTGCTTCTGAAGAGTCCACAGAATCTCTGCCCCTGTGTGGGGTCAGACTGGACTGCTGCTATATTAAACCAAATAATAATATAAAAATTGTAAAAAGTGTATAGCACATGCAAATTGTGTGTCATACCAGCATGCAGCATTGTTGGCACTGTCCATGAAAACCACAATGTCCCACCATACCCAGGCCCGGATTTACTCCCTTTGCCGCCCCAAAGCCGGGTCCTTCAATGCCGCCCCCCCCCCCACACACCATCACATAGGGGGCCCTCATCCAGACCGGCCCAGGGCACAACACATCAGGGTACAGTGCACAGCAGGGCACGGTACAGAGCTCAGCACATCAGGGCACAGCACATCAGGGTACAGGGCACAGCACATCAGGGTACAGAGCCCAGCACATCAAGGCACGGGTCACATCAGGGCACAACATGTACAGGGCACATCAGGGCACGTTACATCAGGGTACAGGGCACAGCACATCAGGGCCCATCACAGCACATCAGGACAAACAACACATTAAGGCACAACAAATCGGGGCAAATCAGGGCACAGGGCACATCAGGGCACGGGGCACAGGGCACATCAGGGAACATATCACATCAGGGCAAGGGGCACATCAGGGCAGGGGCACATCAGATCACATCAGGGCACATAGCACATCAGGGCACATAGCACATCAGGGCACGGGGCACATCAGGGCATGGGGGACATAGCACATCAGGGCACTTAGCACATCAGGACACAGGGCACATCAGGACACGGGGCACAGGGCACATCAGGGTACATAGCAAATCAGGGCACATGGAACATCAGGGCACATTGCACATTATGGGGCACATTGTTTAGCAGCCAGCATGCAGAGTAGCGCAGGAAGTGTGTGTAATAAGTTTTCTCTCATGTCACTCTGCTCCCCAGCGGCCTCTCCTCTTTTCTCGTACATCCCAGATGATCTCACAATCAAATGGGGATGGACGAGAAGAGAGGAGGGGCCGCCGGAGAGCAGAGTCACATGAGAGAGAACTTATTACACACGCTTCCTGCGCTACTCTGCGTGCTGGCTAAATCTCGATCTACCCGTCAGGCGCCAGCTGTCGGCGACTGACGGGTAGATTGCAGCGGACCTCCGATGCAGGAGGTCCCCATCCCGGTAGTCCCAATGGCCAGTCCATTCCGGGCCTGATCATACCCCATATCTCCTAAGCATGCAATTAAAAGCATATAGCCCTCAATGTCACATATAAAGAAGGAACTTCTCCCCACTAAATTTTATTCTTAAAACGGCATTATACTCACCTTCAGTGCAGCATTGCTGCATCTCAGAGCTTTCTGCCAGCCGCTGACATCTGCCGGTGGCTGGCTTTTGGGTCTCCATTGCTTTCATTGGCTAGGTCAGGTTCAGTATTGCCGAAATTGTACAATGAGCTGTGAGTGGCAGACAGGAAGGTAAGTAATTTTAATGCGGAAGTTTAAAACATTTAACACTTTTTTTTCCAACAAATCATAATGGAGGCTTAGAAAATAAAAACAGATCATGTTCTCTCTCACTTGCACAGTGTTCTTGGTTTCTCTAATACATTTTGCCATCTGACCTTCTGTTCACTTGTTTCTATGCATGTATGGCTTACTTTTATTTCACACTTTATTTTACAATTGCCACTCTGCAACATAATAGAGGAATTATTACAAATGACAACTTTACACTGTCAAAGGTTGTTAAGGACACCAGTCCCTAACAAACGGTGATGTCACTGGCCCCATTCAATTACATGGCTTTGAATCAACAACTGTCCTGGAAATTTTAAGCTTCTACTATAAGGAAATAATTTCTTTGCACTTAAAAGCACAAATACAGCTCTTGTATAATGCTTGGAAAAGCATGCTTGTATATCTCCAAGTAACACAGACACAGATGCTGGTATCACAGTGAGCTTAGCAGAATCCTCCCTAGGATAGGCAGCTCTGTTTATTTATACTGTAAACATGAATAACAAAGGAAGGTGGTGGCATCAGAATCAGCCAATCAGACACTTGTATTCTTTCAAAGAACCAATCACACACATGTATATATTCAAATAGAATTCCAGTAGTGATGTGTGCAGACGGTCATGTGCAGAACTATGCAACAAGCGTCCTGTGAGACACAAAGGGGGTTATTTACGGACTGCAAATCCACTTTGCACTACAAGTGCAAACTACAAGTGCAAAGTGCACTTGGAAGTGCAGTCGCTGTAAATCTGAGGGGTAGATCTGAAATGAGGGGAAGCTCTGCTGATATCATCCAATCATGTGCAAGCTAAAATGCTGTTTTCTACAGCGACTGCACTTCCAAGTACAATTTCAAGTACACAGCCTTAAAGTACTGAATTTGTTTGGGAAGGTGTTCGTTTTTTAATAAAGCACTTGTCAAAGACATGTGTGTGTTTATTTACAAATGACCTTTTTTGTGAATAGGGTATTATTCCAGCAACCCGCACCCCCACAACCACACGAGCCAGGGTTATGGGGAAGAGGCCCTAGTCTTCATCAATATGGACCCCTTTTCCTGGCATGCCAGGCTGCATGCTTGGATTAAGGGCCTGGCATGTAGTTGGGGGAAGGGGACCTCATATTATTATTTTTTTTTGCCATCTATGGTTGTTAATGACTGGATGGTGGCTGCACCCACTGGCATCCTTAACCACTTACCCCCCTGACCATATTGCTGCCCAAAGACCAGAGACCTTTTTGCGATTCGGGACTGCGTCGCTTTAACAGACAATTGCACGGTCGTGCGACGTGGCTCCCAAACAAAATTGGCGTCCTTTTTTTCCCACAAATAGAGCTTTCTTTTGGTGGTATTTGATCACCTCTGCGGTTTTTATTTTTTGCGCTATAAACAAAAATATAGCGACAATTTTGAAAAAAATAAATATTTTTTACTTTTTGCCATAATAAATATCCCCCAAAAATATATAAAAAAACATTTTTTTTCCTCAGTTTAGGCCGATACGTATTCTTCTATATATTTTTCGTTAAAAAAAATCGCAATAAGCGTTAATTGATTGGTTTGCGCAAAAGTTATAGCGTTTACAAAATAGGGGGTATTTTTATGGCATTTTTATTAATATTTTTTTTTACTAGTAATGGCGGCGATCAGCGATTTTTTTTTCGGTACTGCGACATTATGGCGGACACTTCGGACACTTTTGACACATTTTTGGGACCATTGGCATTTTTATAGCGATCAGTGCTATAAAAATGCATTGGATTACTATAAAAATGCCACTGGCAGTGAAGGGGTTAACACTAGGGGGCGGGGAAGGGGTTAAGTATGCCTGGGTGTGTTCTTACTGTGGGGGGGGGTGGACTCACTAGGGGAAACACTCATCCTTTGTTCATACATTGTATGAACAGAAGATCAGCATTTCCCCCGCTGACAGGACCGAGAGCTGTGTGTTTACACACACAGCTCCTGGTCCCCGCTCTGTAACGAGCGATTGCATGTGCCCGGCGGCGTTCGCGCCCGCCGGGCACACGCACGGGAGTCGGGGGCGAGCGCGGGGCCGACGTAGAGCTACGGGCTCTTGCCCAGGAGAGCCGACCTGCCGCCGTAGAATGACGGCGGCTGGTCGGCAAGCAGTTAACAACCATTGAAAGCAGGAAGCTGGCATGTATAGTATAAATAATAATTCTGCTATTATGCATAATGTTTGGCTCCCGCTTGTAAATGTTTGGGTGCTTGTACAAAGGCCTGAGCAGCCAAGGTTTAGTCTGAACTTGTGTCAAGGCTGGGTTCACACCTGTGCAAATTGGATGCAGGTTCTCCGAATCCAATTTGCAGTAGCAGAAGATTGTGACCAGCTTTCTATGGAGCAGGTTCACAAATCTCCGCTGCAGCTCCGGGGGAAAATTTGCACCAGGTCTGGTGCGTCTTTTGGTCCATTTCAGGCTAGAATTCAGGCAAACATTCGGTCTGAAATCGGACCTGAAAGGGTGAACCAGGATGCATCGGACCCTTGCTATGAGCCGCATGTGGCTTAGATGTGAACCCAGCCTCAGACTAAACCTTAAGTATATCCATTGGATAGGTCTGAGATTGATTTTAGGAGGGACCCCATGTAATTGTTTTCCTTTTGCTTTACATGTATAACAAAAAATCACTTCTCCCTGTAAACTTAATTTTTTTGTGAATAATGAAACAAGGATCCCCGAAAACACATACCAGACCCTCATCCTCATTGATGATAGTATGGCATGTATTTGGGGGGGCCCCCTTTGCATTATTTACAAAATAAAGGAAGCTTGCAGGGAAATTAACATTTTTAAATGGCTTGTTTTCCTTTTTAAATGTCATTTTTGCTATACCACTTTGCAAGATAGGCAGGTTTAAAAAAACTCCCCAGGCAGGTTTTTAAAGAATAGTGAATGTTGTACTTTCTGCATTACTAAGTTAACTGCTTCCAGCAAAACAGTATTTATTTAATTTTTCTGCATTGGTATATATCTCCTGCGGCAGGATACTTATCCTGTCTCAAGGAGCCCAAAATAATTAAAAACTGGATCACTGTAACACATATTCCTTTTCTTCAGTACCTCATAATGCACAAGGTCAAGCATGCATACTGGAAAAAGTGCAGGGGTAAGGACTGTGTAACACTCAAGGTGCAGAGGTCAGGAGTGCCTATGCACTGACTGCAGGCGTAAGGAGTGAGTAATAAGCAAACAGCAAGGGTCAGGAGTAAGTATAACACGGAGAGCAGGTGTCAGGAATAAATAAGGCACAAATTTCAAAGGTCAAGAGTAAGTATGCTAGAATAAGTGTATTTGGTGTTATATGTTTAGTGCAAAATAAAAAAAATCTTTATATTTTTACTGCCATTTTTGCTGCAGAGATTAGATCCCAGAATTGGCAATAGCATCTAATCAATTTACAGTACAGCTTTTCTGTTTTCCTAGTTCAGGTTGGAAAACTGAAGATCCGCATATGGTTAAAGAGTGAGCATATGCTGGTTTTCACTTTTCTACCTGAACTAACAAAACAGAAACATTATAAATCAATTGATTGCTACTGCCAACTCCAAGAGCTCATCTCTGCAGTAAAAAAAATATTTTTCATTTTTGTGAGCCAAGTAATACTGTAAGTAAAGTAACAAAGTCTGTGCTCACAGTAACTTGGAGTAGAGGCAGAATGTGTTTATTCAGACATTTGTTCTGCAGGACACTGGGGAGATTTACTAAAACTGGAGCACTCTGAATATGGTGCAACTCTGCACGTTAGCCAATCAGCTTCTAAATTCAGCTTGTTCAATTAAGCTTTGACAATAAAACTTGGAAGCTGATTGGTCTCTATGCAAAGCTAGCCAGATTTTGCAGCTCTGGTTTTAGTAAACCCCACACTGTTCCTGATCATTTCTCTCAGTAGTACACTGAGATCTTGTATGGCATCACCTAGTCTCAGAACTCAAGTGTCCCCGGCAAAACGCAACCCTGACTACACAGGCAGCACGATCCCCCCCTTGGATGGGGATTTTACTGATGGTGCTTTTTTTTTCCAGGGAGAGATTCCTAAAAACTGGGACTGGGAAAGAAAAAAATCGTGCTAAAAACTTGTGAGAAATATATAAACCAGTAAAAACATATACTGTAATAAATAGCAAAATTAACAATCCTTATGTGCTAGTAGTGAATAAATATTTAAAAAACATTGATTACATTCAACAAAAAAGTCCATAAATTAAGTGAATAGATGGAAAAGTGTCGCATCAATAACCAAAACAAGGGAAAAAAATCTTCCTCCACCAGTGTGAAAGTCCTTAGTTGGTGTATTCAAATTATATCACATATGAAAGTGACAACCCATCCACTGAAATCCTCCACCGACAGAGCACACAGATCTACTTACCAGATCCCAGTGGTCCCTGGAAGTGCCCCTGGAAGACGTGAATTTTCACAAAACTAGTAGGGCAGAATGAGCGGCGCGCTGACGTCACCCTCCTGGACTGCTCGGATTCCCTAGACGGACGGGTCTGTCTGCTTGTGTCCGGCCGACACAGCAGACTTAAGGCTTTCTAATCACTGCAAAATTGTGAGTGTTTAGTGTGTACGTTTTTTTATATACATTAAAGTTTTAAAGGTTTTACACGATCGAGGCATTTTTTGTCTTTTTCCATACCCATGTAACGTGGTCACCACTGCTTTGGAGTATTGGGATGAGGAAATGATCCCTATCAGGCTGTCTGAACCAAGTCAAGTCCAACAGTTTTGTATATCTACATGCTACCTGGGTTCCCTCATAATTAAGGGACCACCGAGATCTGGTAAGCAGATCTGTGTGCTCTGTCGGTGGAGGATTTCAGTGGATGGGTTGTCACTTTCATATGTGATATAATTTAAATATACCAACTAAGGACTTTCACACTGGTGGAGGAAGATTTATTTTCCCTTGTTTTGCTTATTGATGCGACACTTTTCCATCTATTCATTTAATTTATGGACTTTTTTGTTGAATGCAATCAATGTTTTTTTAAATATTTATTCACTACTAGCACATGAGGATTGTTAATTTTTCTATTTATTTCAATATATGTTTTTACTGGTTTATATATTTCTGACAAGTTTTTAGCGCAATTTTTTTTCTTTCCCATTTTCTGATCACTGTTTGATGTTACACAGCAAGTCGCAGCTTGACATTTGCTTCACTAGCAACATTTATACACCCGTGAATTTACGGGTACTTTTTGTCACATTAGCACAGTTTATTCCCCTGTTTTTCACATTTCTGAAAACTGGGACTGCCCAAATGGGGATGGATGGTACCCATAGTCTAAAAAATTCCTTTGACTGCTATTCTTCATGAAATAACCACAGGAAAGAGACAACACCTACAACATACATGTATACCCATGACAAAGGTCTCTAATCATTTATACCTGCAAACCATTCAGTAACACAGGCACATACTTTATAACTATCATCCACATTTCCTGCATCTGTGCTATTTTTCTTTTTACCATTTGTGAACAAAACCGTTTTTATTTTTTTGTGAATGCTTTTTATATACAGTATGTGCTCCTGCAATCTTTTACCGCTTTCTTAATTTATGACAGCTTATTAGAAGTCCAGTGATGTAAATACTTGTGATCATTATAAGACAGTCAATTTGAAAATATATGGATATATTTTTAATTAGGTATGATAGACTGCACAAAGTGACACTGAAATAATTTAGCGAAATTTCATCTGCTTTACTATCCTGTTGCAAAGTATTTTTTGCATGCAATTTTCCAGTTCAATTTCCAAACTTTTCGCTCCACAGAGCATGAAGAATTACCACAAATACGGCTATTCTGCAGCAGACAAAAAATAGGTTTGGACAAAATTACATGCTGTTGAATGTGGATGTCCATTAAGCCTACTCAGTGAGGCACAATGGCTGCCTGTTCATAGTATTCAGTTGATAAAAAAAAGTTGTCAATAACCACATGTAGTTCACTACTCAGCACAGATGAACACCCACTTCATTCCTCAATATGAACAAATATGTTGAAAGATAAAATATCTGATACACTGTACATTTCTACTCAACATTTTAAATTATGCTATTTGACTTTCCAATGTTCACTTCTAATAAAAAAAAGTAAAGCTTTTGTTTTGTAAACTGTTCCCTCAACTGTTAATATATAATCACTCTTCCACTAAAGACCAATGGAGCTTAAGGTAAAAACCTTTGTGAATTTCTTTATAGGGTTACATTTACACTTTACCAGCCATTTTATTAGGTACACCTGGTCAATTGCTTGGTAACACAAATTGCTAATCAGCCAATCACATGGTAGCAGCTTATGTATTTAAGACTTTTAGACAGGGTGAAGACAACTTGCTGAGTTTCAAACCAAGCATCAGAATGGGAAAGAAAAGGGATTTTAGTGACTTCAAACGTGGTATGGTTGTTGGTGCCAGACGAGCTGGTCTGAGTATTTGAAAAACTGCTTATCTACTGGGATTTTCATGCACAGCCATCTCTAGGGTTTACATAGAATGGTCCAAAAAAGAGAAAATATCCAGTGAGCGACAGTTGGGTGGATGAAAATGCCTTGGTGATGTCAGAGGTTAAAGGAGAATAGGTAGACTGGTTTGAAATGATATAAAGGCAACAGTAACTTAAAAAACACATTGTTATAACCAAGCTATGCAAAATACCATCTCTGAACGTACAGCCCATTGAACCTTGAAGCAGATGGGCTGCAGCAGTAGAAGACCACACCAGGTGCCACTCCTGTCAGCTAGGAATAGGAATAGACAATAGAAAATTGGAAAAATGTTGCCTGGTCTGATGTGTCTCGATTTCTGCTGTGACATTCAGATGGTAGAGTCAGAATTTGGTGTAAACCACATGAAAGCATAGATCCATACATTGGACACAAACAAACACACATGGATTTCTTCAGAATAACAAAAGGCGTACACCATTCACGTACTACGCACTTCCGGGTCTGCTGGTTGTCGGCACTGACACGCACACTGCATTGAGAGCTCGTCTGCTGCAGCACATCGCAACGGAGATCCTCCTTTCTACTGATCCATGCCCACAGCCTCAGTCCTGGGATTGTGGCACTCTTTCTAGTAAGGAGCCATTTGGCTAAGTTTTATGTTTAATAAAGTTTTTAATAAAAGGTATCACACTATTGTGGTCTCTCTTCCGGTATATGTATCTCCAAACTGACTGCGAGATTGGAATCTGGTTACACGGGAGAGTGGTTCCCAAAAAGCGCTTTTGACTTCTTTTTAATTAAAGAGTCAACTGGAGTTGGTAAGGAGCCATCTTTTATTCGATCACGTCAGGTGTCATATATAACAATATGGTGAAGGCTTTATGAACACGGATTTCCTTTTTCAGCAATCAAGTCATTATTGCACACATCCAGTGTTTATTTTGGAAAGCATTGAATGCATCACTTTTGGGACTTTATCATATTTATTTGCACATTTGGATTTTGATTATGCATGGACTGTATATTGATATACATGGATGCACATTTATATATGTAAATTTTATTTTTGTTATTAGGGTATAACTTATTTGTATTTGCACGTAGCGCCCCCTACCCTACCAATTTCACATTATAGATCCATCCAGCCTTGTATCAACAGTTCAGTCTGGTAGTGTAATGGTGGGGGGATATTTTCTTGGCACACGTTGAGCATAGTTTAACCACTTGCTTACTGTGCACATAAACCCCCTTCGTTCCCAGGCGAAATTTCAGCTTCCGGCACTGCGTCACTTTAACTAACATTTGCGCGGTCGTGCGACGTGGCTCCCAAACAAAATTGACGTCCTTTTTTCCCCACAAATAGAGCTTTATTTTGGTGGTATTTGATCACCTCTGCGGTTTTTATTTTTTGCGCTATAAACAAAAAAAGAGCGACAATTTAAAAAAATATATATTTTTTTTACTTGTTGCTATAATAAATCTCCCATTTAAAAAAAAAAAAAAAATGTTTTTTCTCAGTTAAGGCCGATACGTATTTTTCGACGTATTTTTGTAAAAAAAAAAAAATCGCAATAAGCGACTGGTTTGCGCAAAAGTTATAGCACCTACAAAATGGGGAACAGAATTATGATTTTTTTTTCATTATTTTTTTTTTACTAGTAATGGCTGCGATCTGCGATTTTTATTGGGACTGCAATATTGCGACGGACGTATCAGACACTTTCGACACAAATTTGGGACCATTCACATTTATACAGCGATCAGTGCTATAAAAATACAGTAATTACTGTATAAATGTGACTGGCAGGGAAGGGGTTAACACTAGGGGGTGAGGAAGGGGTTAACTGTGTAGCCTGGGTGTTTTCTAACTGTGTGGGGGGAGGGGGGTGACTGGGGGAGGTGACCGATGCTGTGTCTCTATGTACAAGAGACACAGATCGGTCTCCTCTCCTCTAACAGCACGTGGAGCTCTGTGTTTACACACAGAGCTCCACGTCCCTGCTGTTACCGGCTGTGTTCCCGACGATCGCGTGTACCCGGCGGACATCGCGGTGCCAGGTACACGCATCGGGTCCCCAGCGATGCGGCGGCACAGTGGTTACCTGCCGCGCGCCCCCCAGTAGCGCGCGCGGGTAATGCATTTCAAATGACGTCCAAAGACGTCCACTTGGCACCTGAGAACCGCGCTGTTGACGTCTTTTGTCAATAGCGCGGGGCTCAAGTGGTTAAACGCTGCGGCCTACCTGAATATTGTTGCTGACCATGTTCATTAATTTATGACTACAGTGTACCCATCTTCTGATGGCTACTTCGAGCAGGATAATGCATAATGTCACAAAGCTTAAAATACCTCAAACTGGTTTCTTGAACATGACAATGAGTTCACTGTACTCCAATGACCTCCACAATCACTAGATCTCAATCCAATAGAGCACCTTTGGAATGTGGTGGACAAAAATCTTTGAGGAATGTTTCCAACACCTTGTTAAATCTATGCTACAAATAAATAAGACAGTTCTGAAGGGAAAAGGGAGTCCAACCCAGTACTAGCAAGTTGTATCTAATAAAGTGGCCGGTGAGTGCAGATTGTTAAGAAAAAAACAACATCCTTGTTTAATTTTTCTCACCATGTCCTCATAGTGAACTTTTCAGAACAGGAGGATAGAAGATCCCATTGTGGAACCGTTTTTAAATTTTCTTCTGTAACACCCTGTGTATAAAAAGGGGTTAAAGTCGTTTTGGATATTCCATTCCCGACCACAAAAGCAGCTACCAACACTCCAACCAGCCGAACAAGAAACCGATACGAATGATTTTCCCCCAAACCCTGTCTTGAGGGTCAAACAGGAATATCAATGTTTATTGAAAGACTACAAGCTTATATACAGTAAAAGAGGAGGTGCATGCACATCCTGCTCATATTACTCTGAAAATACACCTGTGACCAGACCTAATTAACATGAGCTACTTAACTAATCCCTCTAAGCAGCCAAGATGACTCAGAGGCATGATCTTTAGGCTAGACTTGCCATCTTGTAGCTCAGAAGACACAATCAACATTATCACCAATCAACACAGAACTTCTTCACACAATTACAGGGTCAATTAGCACAAGCCACAATGAAAGACCCTTAGAAGTTATCCTAGACTCATTTACATTATAACAGACAACAGGCATGTGGCTGGAGGTGATGACATTATCATATTCTTACAATATATGTCCCAACAGTATGAATGAGTCGCTCTTTCTAATATGGAATATATCCTGGGAGATATTGTGGATAAATATTACTGTCCCATTTTAAGTAATCCAAGACATTTCTTAATGTCCATTATTTTTTTGCTCACCCTGTGCCCCTAATAGACACAGGGTGGTTTAGACATAAGAGGTGCATGGGGAGCTGAATCAAGGGTATCCCATACTTTCAGGGTTCCACGGGCCCTCTGGGTTCCACGGGCTCTGGGTTCCACGGGCCCTCCCGTTACAGCTTCCTCCACAGATGTCATCATTACCCTTTCTGCGCATCTGATTGTTGCAGGTCAATAAACCACCAACTAGAAGAAGAATATTACAGCACTGGAACATGTACCTTTAAAATAAGTAATCAGCAACAGCTAATATATTTCTATTAGAACAGGTGACCTTCAAAGAATGCTTAGATTAACCACTTGCCGACGGCGCACCGTCATTATACGTCCACAAGGTGGCTCTGCTGGGCGAGAGCACGTAATATGACGTCCTCTCTCCCAGCCGCCACTAGGGGCCCGTGCGCCCCCGACTCCCGTGCGTGTGCCCGGCGGGCGCGATCGCCGCCGGGCACACGCGATTGCTCGGTACAGAGCTTGGCCCGGGAGCTGTGTGTGTAAACACACAGCTCCCGGTCCTGTCAGCAGGGGAAATGCTGATCTTCGGTTCATACAATGTATGAACCGAGGATCAGTGTTTCCCCTAGTGAGGCCCCCCCCCCCCCCCCCCACAGTAAGAACACACCCAGGCATACTTAAGCCCTTCCCCGCCCCCTAGTGTTAACCCCATTCACTGCCAGTGGCATTTTTATAGTAATCCAATGCATTTTTATGGCACTGATCGCTATAAAAATGCCAATGGTCCCAAAAATGTGTCAAAAGTGTCCGAAGTGTCCGCCATAATGTCGCAGTACCGGAAAAAAAATTGCTGATCGCCGCCTTTACTAGTAAAAAAAATATAATAAAAATTACATAAAAATACCCCCTATTTTGTAAACGCTATAACTTTTGCGCGAACCAATCAATAAACACCTATTGCGATTTTTTTTTACGAAAAATATGTAGAAGAAAACGTATCGGCCTAAACTGAGGAAAAAAAATGTTTTTTTATATATTTTTGGGGGATATTTATTATAGTAAAATGTAAAAAATATTCATTTTTTTCAAAATTGTCGCTCTATTTTTGTTTATAGCGCAAAAACTAAAAACCGCAGAGGTGATCAAATACCACCAAAAGAAAGCTCTATTTGTGGGAAAAAAAGGACGCCAATTTTATTTGGGAGCCACGTCACACGACCGCGCAATTGTCTGTTAAATCGACGCAGTCCCGAATCGCAAAAAGTACTCTGGTCTTTGGGCAGCAATATGGTCCGGGGGGTAAGTGGTTAACAATATACTGTTATTCCTAAAAAAAAATACTTTAAAATTCCATCTTTGATTATGTTTGGTATTGGTAAAACCTATGGATTAAAAAGCAAAATAAGGTCATATTAGACTTTCTCAACTGATAATTAGGCAATGTACAAGCAATCAAATTTCAAGGTCCGCAGAAACCTACTTGGATATCAAACTACTGGAATGGAAAATGTAATCATCCAAGGACCGCAAAGGTGCTTCTTGAGAGGCTTTCCTATGTCTGTGTCTATTGTGCTCCAATTTGTTGCACATTAGGCTGTCTGTTGTTGAGTTGATCAACACCCCAAATTGGAAGTATATTGTGAGCTTAACCACTTACCCCCCGGACCATATTGCTGCCCAAAGACCAGAGTACTTTTTGCGATTCGGGACTGCGTCGCTTTAACAGACAATTGCGCGGTCGTGCGACGTGGCTCCCAAACAAAATTGGCGTCCTTTTTTTCCCACAAATAGAGCTTTCTTTTGGTGGTATTTGATCACCTCTGCGGTTTTTATTTTTTGCGCTATAAACAAAAATAGAACGACAATTTTGAAAAAAATGAATATTTTTTACTTTTTGCTGTAATAAATATCCCCCAAAAATATATAAAAAAACATTTTTTTTCCTCAGTTTAGGCCGATACGTATTCTTCTACATATTTTTCGTTAAAAAAAATCGCAATAAGCGTTTATTGATTGGTTTGCGCAAAAGTTATAGCGTTTACAAAATAGGGGGTATTTTTATGGCATTTTTATTAATATTTTTTTTACTAGTAATGGCGGCGATCAGCGATTTTTTTTTTTGGTATTGCGACATTATGGCGGACACTTCGGACATTTTTGACACATTTTTGGGACCATTGGCATTTTTATAGCGATCAGTGCTATAAAAATGCATTAGATTACTATAAAAATGCCACTGGCAGTGAAGGGGTTAACACTAGGGGGCGGGGAAGGGGTTAAGTATGCCTGGGTGTGTTCTTACTGTGGGGGGGGGGGGGTGGCCTCACTAGGGGAAACACTGATCCTCGGTTCATACAGTGTATGAACCGAAGAAAAGCATTTCCCCTGCTGACAGGAACGAGAGCTGTGTGTTTACACACACAGCTCCCGTTCCCCGCTCTGTACCGAGCGATCGCGTGTGCCCGGCGGCGATCGCGCCCGCCGGGCACACGCACGGGAGTCGGGGGCGAGCGGGGGGCGCGTGCGCGCGCCTCCGGCGGCGCGCGTGCGCCCCTAGTGGCGGCTAAAAGGTAGGACGTCATAATACGTGATCTCGCCTAGGAGAGCCACCTTGTGGACGTATTATGACGGTGCGGCGACGGCAAGTGGTTAAAGTAAGCTAGTGATTTGCCCATGCTGAATAAATCAACAGGTTTGTTTTAATCCCCCATCGATACACAGCAGCATATGCTTCACCACCTTCATTCCAGCTGTGGAGAGCAGAAGAAGCCTCACCGTGTAAGCTACAAGTGGCTCAAGCCATAATTTACACAGCGCTTTTGCATGGGGTGAGTCACACGGTCCTCTTTATCTAGAAGCACTATGATGCATTAATAGTGACATCTGCATTGCTTTCAGTTACTTTTCAATATTCTATGAAGCAGCAATCCCTTACTTCTGTGAGCCCTTGAACTGCAAGGATGCATTAGAAGCCTCTACTAACATTATTATTATTATTATTTTTGCTAGCTACTAGCTAATATTATATATGCAAGATAAATGTACTCAGGCAAGAATACCAGACTGGTAAAATAACTGGACAATGGAGTATAGAATGCAAAGAATTATGATAGGCTTTCATTAAAAAAAAAAAATGAGAACAAACCACAGTGAAACCTGCTCTTTTGGACTTTTTTTTATATAATGGGAAAGTGGAAATTCAAGTGAAATATATAAAAATGTATTGGAATGAGTTGGAATTGCTTAAGATTAATTTGATTCTTATTTCTGCTATGCAAAGAAAACAACATCCAATATTTTCTAAGTAAACAAAATATTTATCTACAGAGAGCCTCGGGGTAGTTAAGTACTCGAAGACTTAAAAGGAACTTTGTATATTTCTTTATGTTCCATATTCATGGCATGTCGCATTAGGCCAGGTCTCCAAGCCAGGCTTTCTGTGCTTGTCTTTGTGATAATTAAAGGCTACTGAATTGGTGTTAGAAGACAAGGGCTTTGGGTAGTGCAAATGACAGTTTCTTGGACCTGCTAACTACATGATTTGTTCCTATCTTTAATACATCCTGTGGTGCTAGTCGCGTCCCATAATGCGAATGCCTAAAACAGCACTGAGACAGTCAGTTTAAAGGAAAAAGGCACAGCAGTTGGCTTTCACATTCACAGTTCTAGCTACAAATGTTTTATTGTACAAGTACATTTATCTAAACATTGTGGATTTAACCCTTCGATAGCTAGTACCGCACTATTTTTTTACAGCATTAAAACACCAATAAATTTGTCCATGTACTAAACCAAAGATTAGTAGTATTTGTACAATTTCACACCTCAAATAATGAATACATCTATTCTTTACATCGTTAAATGTTGATTTACTAATATTAAGCATAGACCCAGTTGCTGTACTAATCCAAATAAACTAATAGTGCAAATATGGAAAAAAAAATAGTGAGCTGCTGCAAAGTAAATATAAATGTGGAAAACAATGTGAAAAATCTAATACAAGACAGTCCATGAAGTAATCCTAAAAGGTCCTTCTATGACACATGTGAAAACAAAGATGACAATTCTTCATATGTGCTCATCACATGGACTCTGCTCCACCACCATGCTTAACATGGAGGCTTACCAGACAAACCTGATCCCTTAGCATAGAATTGTTATAAAGGGCTGTTAATTCTCTGAGATATATCTGCAACTTTAAGAATCTCCTCCAAATATTGCATGTATAAAGAGAGAAGAAACAAGTGGCATGTGCTTCCAATAGTGTACGTCAGATATTACAGTTTATTTCAAAAATAATTTAGCTTGTACCTTTTCAGCAGCAGCAGATTCTCATTCTCCCTCTTAACTGGGTGAAAAAAACATGGGATTGTGGGTAAACCTTATACCCATAAACCCAGTTTTTTTTCCCTTGTAGTTAAGAGGGCTGAGGTAGAAGGGAGCATTTGTTTTTTAGACATATGCCCCCTTCTATGACTCTGCAGTGAGAGGTGTGCCTCCACTGCAGTATTTTTATTGGACAGCTTGGGCCAATGGTGCTTTACTATTGGTTCAAGACTCCAAGCTATCCATTGAGCTCAGTGCCTCTGACAAGAAGTCAGGAGAGGCACTGTGAGCTTATCCTCTCAGTCTGAGTCAGTGTGCCAGATTGTATTTAAACTGGCTACTCTGTATGTAGCTTCTGACAGGCTGAGCAAGGAGCTCCATATCTCCAAAACAATAGATTATAGGAGCCCCAAATGTGGGGTAGGACCAGTGGTGGGGTAAGACTTCAGCTACATACCCCCCAAATGTGGGGTCTCTCTGATTCCAGGTCGCTAGGCTACGACCCTAAAGCCTCCTACACACGCTCGGTTTTCTCAGCAAAAACCAGCAAGAAAACTGCTGGCAGAGCTTTCTTGTCGAGAAAACCGTTCGTGTGTATGGTTTCTCGTCGAGAAAACTGTTGTGAATCTAGATGAGAAAAAAAGAGAACCTGCTCTCAATTTTCCCGTCGTGATTCTCGTCGGGCTGGTTTACAACGAGAAAAACATTTGTGTGTATGCTTTTCCAAGTCTTAAAAACCCACACATGGTCAGAATCAAGTATGAGATGGGAGCGCACCTTCGGTAAAACTAGCGTTCGTAATGGAGATAGCACCGACGCTGTAACAGACTGAAAAGCACGAAGACTGAAAAGCGCAAATCGTCTCTCACCAAACTTTTACTAACACGCGGTAACATGAGATTAGCAAAAGCAGCCCCAAGGGTGGCGCCAGTGGAATCGAATTTCCCCTTTATAGTGCCATTGTACGTGCTGTACGTCACGACGTTTGAGAATGACGAGATTTTGTCTCGAGAGTGTGTATGCAAACAAAGCTAGAAAAGAATCCCGTCAAGCTTGACAAGAATCCCGTTGAGAAAAACTACATTTTTTTTACGACGGGGGATTCTCGGCCATGTGTACAAGGCCTCAAAGTCACTGTTCAGACAATTTTTTTGTCCGCAGCCCCAAGGTATGACCGGTTCCAGCAACCATTGCCAGCGTCTGTTTTACATGGTGCGGGAATACCTAGGGGCAAGATCAGACTTGGACACCTTTCCCACCGAAAATCCTCTGGCTTACTGGGTCTTGAGGATGGATCACTGGCCAGAGCTTGCACAGTACGCAATTGAGCTACTGGCTTGTCCTGCATCCAGCGTTCTTTCAGAATGCACATTCAGTGCTGCTGGAGGCTTTGTAACCGATCACAGGGTGCGCCTCTCCACCGACTCGGTCGATCGACTGACCTTCATAAAAATGAATCAGGCTTGGATCACCACCAGCTACCAAGCACCTGATGCTGATGTAACTGAATAAGACAAGACTGCCTATGCTGATGCTGAGTGACTATCCTGTTATGCTGAGTGACTATCCTTTTCCTCCTCAATGATCATGCTGATAGCTTGTAAGAACATTTTTGGTTCTGGGCACCGCCACCAGTGCCTAAGGCCCAATTTTTCTGCCCCTGTTTAACAGGGGCGTGTAATTACAATTTTTGATGCAATACTTTGCAGCAGGCTCATTACTGCGCTCCAACTAGAGTATATGTGAGGAGTTGCAGTGTTGTGGCACCAGCACCACCACCACCAACAAAGGCCCAATTTTTCTGCCCCTGTTCAAGAGGGGCATGTAATTACAATTCTTGATCTAATATTTCACAGCAGGGCCCATTCCTGTGCCCACCAAGAGTTACTGTGAGGGCTTACAGAGTTATGGCACCAGCACCACCACCACCACCACCAACAAAGGCCCAATTTTTCTGCCCCTTTTCAACAGGGGCATGTAATTACAATTCTTGATCTAATATTTCACAGCAGGGCCCATTCCTGCGCCCACCAAGAGTATCTGGTAGGGGTTGCAGTGTTGTGGCACCAGCACCAGTGCCTAAGGCCCAATTTTTCTGCCCCTGTTCAACAGGGGCATGTAATTACAATTCTTGATCTAATATTTCACAGCAGGGCCCATTCCTGCACCCACCAAGAGTAACTGTGAGGACTTACAGTGTTGTGGCACCAGCGCCAGCACCAAAGGCCCAATTTTTCTACCACTGTTCATCAATGGCATGTAATTACAATTCTTGATATAATAGTTCACACAGCAGGGCGTTCCAGCGACCACCAAGACTAACTGTGAGGGCTTACAGTGTTGTGGCAACACCAACACCTAGGGCCCAAATTTCTGAAGAGTATATACGGCAGGCCCCTACTTTCAAACATCCAACTTACAAATGACTCCTACTTGCAAACGGAAGGAGACAACAGGAAGTGAGAGAAAATCTACCCCTAGGAAGGGAAATTCTCTTCTGTAAGAGGTGTCTCCTGTCCACTGATGCTTTATAACCAATCCTTGTTTCACTAAAAAAAACAAATTTTCAAAAAATCATTTGTCATTGGGACAGAAAGTGAATTAAAATCTTCTGAACAGATGCACACAGACAGCAAAACAAATGTTACAGGGGTGATAACCCTTCTCTATGTTTTCAGAAAAGCTTAAAAATAGATTTTATGGCTGGAGCTACACTTTAAAAAAAGTACCAGTTCAAAATTACAAACAGATTCTACTTAACAACAAACCTACAGTCCCTGTCTTGATTGCACCGCCTGTATACTGCTGTTCAAAGTATATAGGCCCAAAGGGGCTTGTAATGACCTGGGGGGTCCATACCCATGCTATTTTTCTCAATGATTTTAATCCATATTGCAGGGACCAGACATTACATTAAAGCCGCAAGCAGTTTTAAATTACTTTTTTATTATAGTAATTAGGGTTGTCCCGATACCGATTCCGAGTATTTGCGGGAGTACTCGTACTCCCGCAAATACCCCCAATACCGGAATAGAATACAAGCCCCCCCGCCCCGCCGTCGCCGTTATGCCGCATCCCGCCGCCGTTACGCCGCTTCCCGCCGCATCCCCGCTATCGCCGACTGTGTAATATGCGCCGGAAACATTACAGCTTTGAATAGCTGCAATGATTCGCGCCGCGCATAGACACTCCCCCATGCTCGGGTGAACTGTCCAATCCCGAGCGAGGGGGAGTGTCTATACGCAGCGCGGCGCCAATCATTACAGCTATTCAAAGCTGTAATGTTCCCGGCGCGTATTACACAGTTCGGCGGTAGCAGGGATGCAGGTAAGCGAGACATGGCTGGATACATGGGGGGGAGATATGGCTGGATACATGGGGGGGAGACATGGCTGGATACATGGGGGGGGAGACATGGCTGGATACATGGGGGGAGACATGGCTGGATACATGGGGGGAGACATGGCTGGATACATGGGGGGGGAGACATGGCTGGATACATGGGGGGGAGACATGGCTACATGGGGGGGAGACATGGCTACATATGGGGGGACATGGCTGGATAATGGGGGGGACATGGCTGCATATGGGGGGGACATGGCTGCATATGGGGGGACATGGCTGGATATGGGGAGACATGGCTGCATATGGGGGGGACATGGCTGCATATGGGGGGGACATGGCTACATATGGGGGGACATGGCTGCATATGGGGGGACATGGCTGCATCTGGGGGGGACATGGCTGCATCTGGGGGGGACATGGCTGCATCTGTGGGGGGACATGGCTGCATTTGTGGGGAGACATGGCTGCATTTGGGGACACATTTAAAAAAAGTATCGGTATTCGGTATCGGTGAGTACTTGAAAAAAAGTATCGGTACTTGTACTCAGTCCTAAAAAAGTGGTATCGGGACAACCCTAATAGTAATCTCATTTTGTGCAGGGACAGTTCTAAACATGTGCCACTTCACAGGCATACTATAGACGCCCAGCAGGTACGATATTTAAAGGAATTAAAAACAAAATGTTCACTTTAAGCATCATTAAAATCACTGCTTCCGAAAAAACAACATTTTTAAAACTTTTTTTTTACATTGATACATGTTCCCTGGGTTCTCAAACCCGTTTTACGACAATAACTTGCATATTAGGCTTTAAAATGAGCACTTTTGAATTCGAACGTTAGACTTCAATGGGGTTCTAAATGTTCGCGCGAACGTGCGGTCCGTTTGAAGGTTCTGGTGTGAATAGAACGGGGGGGTGTTCAGCTCATCGCTACTCCTGTGATGGAGAAGGTGAGCAGTGATGACTAGACCTCACTTAGCAACATTCTGGGAGTATTCCAGTAAGGCTCCATAAGTTATGTAAATGGCCTCACCTATAGCAAGGGCTTTATTCAACTTTAGTCAGAGCTGTATAGATTGTTTTTATCTGCAGATGCTCCTTATCTGCATAGGCTGTTTTGGGACAGTTTGTTGTAAAATCATTTTATAAGCAAATCAAACATTTTGTATTTTTTAGCATAGGCTAGAGGGAGAAAGCAAATATTCAAGTTGTTTCTTGAAAATCACCTCCATATTAATTTCTTCTACCGTTATAAGTGTCATTTGACATATAAAACCATACCTGTTACCTATATAGGAGAAGAAAAATACTCATTATAATTATTATCTTAAGTGTTTTTTTGTTTTTTTTTTACTTTTGTAAACCAGATGAATGGGGACTTTCCTGCTAGAATTTTTATCCTGACATCAAATATTTAGATATAATATTAATTAATTTAATGAGTAGACATTCCCATAAGAAAGCCTGATTCTTTGAAGGTATTTCATTAGAACATTGTACTATATTCCAACCTTTGAAATCTAAGAGAATTCCCGCTGGACTGAATTAATCACATGAAAAATTATTGCCATTTATAATCAAAACTTGCTCAATAATTTCCCTCTTTCCTGTATTTAATTATAGCTTCAACTCATGGGGGATCAAAGACTGCTAGTGATTATCTATCCTTTCAGAGATCTGTCTGTATCTTATATACTAAAGATGGTAGGTAAAGCATCATGGAGAAAAGCAATTTTTTGGATTAAAAACAACACGTAATAAGTGTTCAAACAAAAAAAAAGATGTTTGTTATGCAAATTGTATTTATTGCACTGCATTGATTGAACTGGTAACATTTTGTTTCCATTAATGTATATCTCTGCAATTTATTTTTTACAAACATGTTATATATACAAACATGTTAAAAGCAAGTGAATGTCATAAAGATTAAAAAACGGCAACTTTTAATGGATGCCTGTCATGAGAGAACTATGAGTGTGCCTTGGATGACTGTCGTATGGAAATGCTTGCTGCTTTTGCAGTCATGCTGACTTCTGTACTTTCTGAGCCCCAAAAGGTTTGCAGATCAGGAGTTCTGACTTCATTCTCTATATACTTGTGCCAGGTTTACCACTTGCCCACCACCCTATAGCAGTTTTACTGCTACAGGGCGAGCACTGTGCGCAGGATCAAGTATATATACGTGATCCTGCACTTCCGGATAGGAGGTGCGAATGCGCACCACCGGTGACTCGCTCCTACTGTGATTATACACAGCGGGAGCCGATCAGCGGGTACCGCAGACTCAATGTCCACCAGCACCTGCCGATTGTTTGGTACAGAGGCAGATTGTCATTCTGACAGGAGGGAAGGCATGGATCCTGTGTTCCTGCAATGCAGGCAGGGCTGGATTCCTCACAAGGCCACTGAGGCCAGGCCTCGGGGCGGCAGTGGGTGCAGGGGTGGCATGCTCCCCTCCCTCTGTCCTCTGGCGCTCAGATGTCACGGAGCTGGGTCTGTGTGTGCAAGGTCCCGTCCCCTAGACCAGCTCATGTGATAGTAGATTGAATCAGTGTTCCGCCTATCACACAAGCTATTCTAGGGGGGGTGGGACCTTGCACACAGACCCAGCTCCATGACATCCGAGCGCCAGAGGACAGAGGGAGGAGAGCGCTGCATGTTATCAATCCAGGAAATGGTGAGGCTGCCTGCATTCATGGGCACAGAGGCTTCAATCAGTGGGCACAGAGGCTGCAATCAGTGGTCACAGAAGCTGCATTCAGTAGGCACAGAGGTTGCAATCAGTGGGCACAGAAGCTGCATTCATGGGCACAGAGGCTGCAATCAGTGGGCACAGAGGCTGCATTCATGGGCACAGAGGCTGCAATTAGTGGGCACAGAAGCTGCATTCATAGGCAAAGAGGCTGCAATTAGTGGGCACAGAGGCTGCAATTAGTGGGCACAGAGGCTGCAATTAGTGGGCACAGAGGCTGCATTCATGGGCACAGAGGCTACAATTAGTGGGCACAGTTATTTTCAGTGTTCTCATGTGTGGAAATATGTTTTTAACTGATCTATTGTAGCAGTCACCGATAAAAGATGAGAATAGTGGTGTGTGTGTGGGGGGGGGGGGCATTGAAGGACCCAGCCTTGGGGAGGCAAAGGCAGTAAATCCGGGCCTGAATGCAGGGAGGTGGATCCATGTCTTCCCCTAGTAAAAGTACCTTCCACACTGTAATAAAACACTGGCTAGGCACACAGTTAACCCTTTAAACGCCCCTGATCTTAACCTCTTCCCAGCCAGTGTCATTAGTACAGTGACAATGCATATTTTTAGCACTGAGCACTGTATTAGTGTCACTGGTCTCTAAAAAAGTGTCAAAAGTGTCAGTTAATGTCCGATTGTCTGACGCAATATCACAGTTCTGCTGTAAGTCTCTGATTGTTGACATTACAAGTAAAAAAATAAATAATAATTCCATAAAAATATTTCATGGTTAGTAGACTCTATAACTTTTGCGCAAACCAATCAATATACTCCTATTGGGATTTTTTCTTACCAAAGATATGTAGCATAACATTTATAAATAAATTAGATTTTTTTAATTTTTTGATTGGATGTGTTTGAAAAGCAGAAATTAAAAAAATATATATATTTTTCCAAATTGTGGGCCTTTTTTTGCTTATAGCGCAAAAGATTAAGGCCCCATACACACGATAGAATCCATCCGCGGATAAATCCGTGCAAACGGGTTTCAGCGGATAGATTCTATGGTGTGTACACTCCAGCGGATAATTATCCGCGGATATTTTTCCGTCGAATCGCTTTTCAGCAGATCAAATATTTGCTGACATGCTTAACAAATATATCCGCTGTGAAGCTATGCGACGGATATATCTGTTGGTTAGTACACAATATCCGCGTATAAAAATCCTGCGCATGCTCAGACGAAATAAGGGGATGGGAGCACTCGTTCAGGTAAAACTCTCGTTTGTTTGTGATATGGCACATTCGTCCTGTTAAAGCTCTATAGTGTTGTTTCTTGCCTCTTTTTTTCTCTGCGTTCTCTTGCTAGAATAAACCCGTTTTCTTGCTAATGCTATCTATCCAGATGTTGTAACTTTATTTTAGTCCTCCACATGTCTATGTTTTTTTGTTTATTTTTAAATGGACATTTTTTTTTTAGGGTTTTATTTTATTAATATTTTTTGTTCAATTTCTGGCACCATTGTTTTTTCATGCCCATTTTTTTTTATTTATTTTTTTTTGTGCAATTTCTGGCACCATTGTTTTTTCATGCCCATTTTTTTTTCTTCTTTTTTTTTTGGTGAAATTTCTGGCACCATTGTTTTTTCATGCACATTTTTTTTTTTTTTTTTTGGGTGAGGTTATGTCACCATTTTTGCTATGCGTGTGTTTTTCCTTTTTGGTTTCACCAAGTTGGTACACCAAATGTCCCCCCCCCCCCACAAGGAGTTGGTGTCCTTTCTAAATGACACATATTACCAAAAATGTTTCATGCCTAATCAACACAGTGTAAAAAAACAATAGACAAGGTATTTTTGAAAATAAACTCACCATTTATTTCAAACATAATTCAACCAAAAAATAACTAGAAGGGCAGCACTTGCTGAGATAGCAACATACATGCAGACTTGTGTTCCAGACTGCACAGGCAACATAGTCAAGGACAAAATGGCAAACCTTGAGGACCGCATACTGACAACTAAAGAGAACAACCACAAAAATCAAAAACCAGGAGCAGCATCAAGCGAGCCAATGGAGCCCAGGCTGTGGTAGTCCAAAAAGCAAAAAGTTTTTGGGGGATCAAATGGAAGGCCGGGAATCATCTTCTCCTGTTCCTTGTAAGGCCCCGTACTCACGACCAAACATGTCTGCTGAAACTGGTCCGCAGACCAGTTTCAGCAGACATGTTTGGCCGTGTGTTGGCCCGAGCGGACCATTTTGGGACGGATCGGACAGGTTTCCAGCGGACAACTGTTTCCCGGACTTGTTTTAAAACAGTCCGCTGGAAACCTGTCCGCCCGGACATGTACGGTCGTCTGTACAGACCTACCGTACATGTCCTGCCGCCCGCATCCCTCGCATGCGTCGAATGACTTCGACGCATGCGTGGAAGCATATTTAAGGCGGCCCGCCCACGTCGCCGCGTCATTGTCGCGGCGACACCGCGTCATCGACGCGGCGACACCGCGGACACGCCCCGCGTAATGTTTACGCGCGGGCTTCTGTTCGATGGTGTGTATAGCCATCGAACAGAAGTCCCCGGGCAGTCCCCGGCCAGACATGTCCGATGGAAACGGTCTGCAGACCGTTTTCATCGGACATGTCCTGCCGTGAGTACAAGGCCTTACCCTCCTTGCAGCAGATCTTCCACGGATCCGGAAACGGCCTCTTGCAGATGCGGAGGATGTGGCAGCAGGAGGAGGTAAGAGATGTTGGGCAGGATGGGCCGGGTCACTGAGCTCGGTGTCATCCGTCAGCCAGCCCCTCTGCATCCATAGAATGACCTTATTAAATAGGTTCCTGGCACGCCTCTGATCTTCCTCCCCCCCTGTTGATAGTTCGTGTGCCACATAGGCACTGTAGGCCTCAGTGCGGGTCAGGGGGGCCCTCATTATGGCGCTTGCCTCCCTGATCATCTCAAGGCTCCTATCCTCCACTTCCCTCCTGCGCCTCATTAGGCCTGCTTGCCTGACCTGGGGGGGAGGGACATGCTGGCTTGTGCTAGCCCTGGGCCTGGGGCCCTCCTGACTAGTGCTTGGCCCGGCCTCCTCCTCCTGGCTGGCAATGACCCCTTCCTCCTGGCTGGCATGCATCTCGGGCTCAGTAGCCGTCAAATCCAGGCTGGTCTCTTCTTCCTGTGGCAAAAAAGGGAAATTTTTTACAATTTCACACCAGCAAATCACACACATTTTCAGGCTCTAGACTGGTTTGTTTTATCTTACTTTAATCTTTAATCTACTCTCCTTCTGATCCCTGTACTTGTCATCCAGGACCCCTATTTTTATGACCCCGAATTTTCACATCCATTTTTTCTTTTGTGCTTACAATATCAACTCAAGAATTAAACCATAATTAGCAGCCAAAAAATTTGGTGTAAAATACTCTACCTCATCAGAAGAACTGCTCTGTCGAAGATCTGGACGCATGCCAGCCAGCCCCTCACTGTTCTCCTCCTGTCTAGGGTAATCCGTGGAAGGTCTGCTGCCCTGCTGTCTGGGAGGAAGGCTTGACATTGATCGCCGGCCATCCATTTGATCCCCCAAAAACTCCAGCTCCTGGTAGTACCACAGACTTGGCTCCGTGGACTGGCTTGCTGCTGCTCCTGATCTTTGCTCCCGCAGTTGTTTTCTTTTTGAGCGGAATGCGGCCCTCAGGTTATTCATTTTGGTCTTGACTATGTGGCCTGTGCAGTCGGGAACCCATGTCTGCATATATGTTGCAATGTCAGCAAGTGCTGTCCTTCTGCGCGCCCGATTTTTATACAGAGGGTGTCTGCTATCCCAAAGTAGGGGCGTCTCCCGATACTTCGCTATAAGTCGACTGATAGCCTCTTGGCCCACAATCTGGTCCATTTCCTTTGTGAAAGTTTTTTCCCAAAAAACACAATTAACACACTGTAAAAATAAAAATTAAGAAGCATAAAAAAATGCACAGCATTCACATTGTAAGAATATGTGGCACCAGATTTCAAAACTACTATGCAAACACAGTGTCTCCTGCAGCTAAAATGCTGCCCAGCTCTGCCCCATTGTTGTGACCACAAATTATTGCAGATGCAGCCCATTTTTTCTAAAAATTGGCTAAATACGTGTCATCTCTAACCATCCTCCATTTTTGATATTTTCACCATTCCTCAAGGCACTATTTCATGTGTACCTAGCATGCCCCTCATCATTCCTGACATAGAAATACACTTCACATACTAACCTCTGGCCAACCAACACAGAACAATACTTGCATGATCACAATACACCTGTCAAAAACTACAAATACGTAGAGCATTCTTCACATCTACATTAAAGTGATGTGTGAAAGCATTGTGAGAAGGAATTACCGTTTTGGGGACACAAGAAACATAAGTAGCGTTAAAAGGGTGCAAACAACAGACCAAACCCCAATCCCATGGCTCTATATTTTTAAGGCCTCTGCTGATCCCATGTTCCAATTTTCTTACCTTACTATCTCTAGCTCCTCGTGAAGCACCTTCAATTAATCTCCGCGTAAAGTACGTAACCACGTAGGTTCCCTTTTATACACTCCGCGTATGCGTGACACCCCGACTTTGCCATGCCCCCTAATCAATGTTAATTCCAAAAATATGGCGTTAAGTGGGTAACTTCTGTCAAATGTTATAATCATCTCCGCGTAACGTACGTAACCACGTGGCTTCCCTTCTAGACACTACGCGTGTGCGTGACACCCCGCCTTCGCCACCTTTGCCATGCCCCCTAATCAATGTTAACTCCAAAAATATGGCGTGAACTATGTAACTTCTGTGAAACGAGCGAATAATCTCCGCGTAACCTACGTAATTACGTCTTATTCATTCTCTACACTCCGCGTATGCATGAACCGCCGCCCTCGTACACGCCCATGACGGGACATTTCCTGGTTTCCACGCCCCTAATCTCTGTGGGGATGAAAGATGGCGATGACAGGCGACCATGCACGGAGCTCTCAGGCCAGAAGTGAGGGGACAGAGGCAGGAACGTCCCGATCCCGTCCAAAACGGTATAAGACCACTAATATGGCTTTTAAGGAAATGATAGAGCTTGTGGATATAATGCGGAGGAAGAATTATGATGGCAAATATGGGCCATACAAGACCCCCAACCGCAGAAAGGGGAAAATAATGGAGAAGGTGGCAAGAAGAATGAAGAGAATGTTTGGGATCACCAGGTCCAAGGAGCAGCTACGGAAGCGGTGGTCCGATTTGAAACTGAGGGAGCCACATCAGTACAAGAGGATCAAAAAAATCTTAAAGAAAAGTAAGTTAATTATATTAGTTGGGGGGGGGAACCTTTTTTGATTTTGAGCTTGGTCAGGTACATTTCTACATCTGTCTCCTTGGCCTGGTTGTACTTCTGAGCTCATGTTGAAATAGAAGGTGTTGTTCTCAAACATTTTGCTTGGGCAACGACTGTTAATAGTAAACATCTTTGACATCAGCTTATTTCTACTAAATACGATGTTGGCCCAGGAACAAAACACCTGGACATGCCTCTCTGGCCAAAAACATGGTTTGTAAACATTGTGTACAAATAGAGTTGTGGAAAATGCAAATCCAAGACTGTGTAATGCCAACAGTGCTACTAAGCTGGTGTTTTCATATCTGAAATCAAGAGCACCTGTGTCTCCACCTAAATATTAAGATTGTAATTTGTATGGTGTCCGTGTTAAAATTTCAGGGGAGGACATCCATGTGTGTCACTTCGCTAAAAAGGGCCCGAATGAGAGCTTGCCATAGAAGTCATCCCAAATGTAGGAGTGGGGGGTAGAAGACCCAATTTAGCCCCAAAAAAAAGCCTCTTCCTTAATAAAGCAATGTATGCGATTTCTGCTCTACAATATCTGTGTGTTGATGAGTATACCTTTTTGTCATTGTTTATTTAGGGGAAAGAAGACGCCTGCAGTTTGAGGAGGCAGAGAGGGCCAGACAAGGCCAACATCAAACATCTAGCCATGTGGAGGAGGAGGAGGATGTGGAAGGAAGAGAGGAGGATGTGGAGGAGGAGGAGGATATGCAAGGAAGAGAGGAGGATGTGGAGGAGGAGGAGGAGGAGGAGGATATGCAAGGAAGAGAGGAAGATGGAGTCATCTTGGATCTGGTACTTGTGGATGAGGAAGGGGAATTTGATGAGGATGATTTTAGCAATTTAGAAGATGGTGGATTGATGGAAGGAGGAGTCGTGGAGGATGATGGGGAAGTGGTGCAAGAAGGAGGAGTGATTCAAGATGTCGAAGATGTGGAGGCTGGAAGGAGCACACCATCAGGTCAGTGTCACACCAGCTTGATATGGAAAAACAGATGTAGATAGGCTTGCCACCTCATCCCTTTATTCCCAAACACATATGGATTACACATGTTCTGTGGCTAGTGTAAAATGCTGATATGGCACCAGATGAGTTTAATGACCACCTTAATAAGCCACAGAACCTGTTAAATTAATATGTGTTGTGGTTTAAAGGGATGAGGTGGCAACCCTATATAGATCTAGACAGGCTTTTTCTCACATAGTATTTTTTTGGCTTCATTTTGTAGGGGATGAAGATGTTGGTCATCATTTTTCGGCCGCCAGTGCTGGAATCATTATACAGCAAGTGATGGAGTGCAGCAGTGAGATGGACAACATGCGCCAAAGACTGCATCTCATGGAACAAAATGTTAAATCATACTTTTTAGAGTGCTGCACCGAGCTGGAAACTATGCGCCAACAAATGAGTGCCATAGAACTGAAATATAAAAACATCATTGACATGATGGGCCGGGTCAAAGACTGACCACCCCCCCCCCCCCACCCGCCCATCCCCCAACCAGTTTTATTTTGTTAGTCAGCAATACGCCAAAATTTGAAGATGCACACACAGTGTGGCAACATGTGCTATCTGCCATCACAGAATCTTGATTATCTGTGCTTTGTGGGTACAACCCCCTCCTCGATTCTCAAGTAGTTTTGGAGGAAGGGTTTGCTCCCACATAACACAGACATTGATCACTCATGATGGCAGATAGCACATGTCGCCCTTTGTCGGTGTTTAGATGTTGTAGAACTGACATTTGTCCATTGGTGTGTGCATCTTCAAATTTTGGCGTGTTCAGGTGTGAACTCACACCATGACTGGGATGTACAAGTGAAACATTTTTGTCTTTTAGAGGTTTTACACATTTTATATGTTTTCTAAAAAATAAAGGCTTCAATCAAAAAGCAGGAAAAAAAGTTAAAAAAAAAATTAATATTAAAATAAACTTAAAAATGAAAAAAAAAATTTTATTATTAAAATTAAAGTAAAATTTTCAGAAATTTTTTTTTTAGAAGATTTTAATTATTTTTCTAAAAAAAAAAAAAAAATAAATAAAGGAAACCAAATAAAAAGGTTCAATATAATATTTTTGAGAATAAACCTTTCCAAATATTCACAAAGTTTAACTAAAAATGTTGGGTGTGAAATATGTTGAAAAACTTGGACCAAGATTTGAGCAATAATACCAAAAAAAAAAAAAAAAAAATTATTCCTAAAAAAAAAAATTAAAAAATTTGGGATTAAAAAATTCACACACAAAAATTGTGTTAAGTTTACATTTGTGAAATATTCGAGTTGTGTGAAAAATGTAAATTTTAAATACATTGTTGGTGAACTCCAAAAATATAGGAGAATAATGATTGTTAAAAATACGAGAATTTGATAACTAAAAAATATAAAAAGTAAAAAAAACCTTGCAAAAAATCAAAGTTGACATGTTTGTTAATAAAAATTTGAGTAAGCAAGGAAAATGAAAAAGCTGAAAATAAAAAAAGCTTGTCCAAAAAAAAAACAAGGAGTGGCTTTCTTCTTTTATATGCTGGATACCCAGTTTGTAGATGAGTGAATAATGTGCAATTGTGTTTATTTACTAAAACCTGAACCCTACATTTGGCACTAGAAGTGCACTATTTTTGGTGCAAACCAGGAAGTCAGATAAAAAGCAACTAAGCAGTAATGACAAACAACTGTATAAAGTCCAATGGTCTAATTATTTATTAGTTCTGTGAATATTCCTTTCTTTTGGGGGCCGAATTAGAAAGTAATATCATCTGGCATAGCAATGGCCCCCCGACCCATGAAGTACTCAACCTATTTGTCGCGTACCTCACGAGCAGATTGGGTGCCAATGCCAGCGCGACCAGTGACCAGCCCAGGGAGAGGATCTGAGAGTAGTCTTGCCTCAGAAACGCTGTCGGGTAGGTACGTCTGGGAATGCCTGCATAAAAAGTTGTGCAAAATGCAGCAGGCCAATACAACGGTGTTCAATTTATATTCCGCCAGATGTATAGCTGTCAGGAACAGGCGGAACCGGTTGGAGAGAATCCCAAAGGCATTCTCGACTACCCTCCGAGCTCTGGCCAACCGATAATTGAACACCCTCCTCTCGTAGGTGAGAGTCCTCAGGGGAAAAGGCTGCATTAGGTGAGGTCCAAGCCCGAAAGCTTCGTCCGCTAGGAACACAAACGGAAGTCCTTCTACATTATCTTCATCTGGTGGCAATGCCAGATCACCAGTTTGGAGACGATCGTAGAATTCAGTCCGTGAGAACACTCCCCCATCTGACAGCCGGCCGTTCTTCCCCACGTCCACATAGAGAAACTCATACTGTGCCGACACCACCGCCATCAACACGATACTATGAAAACCCTTGTAGTTAAAATAGTCGGACCCCGAGTGGGGTGGGGGCACAATGCGGACGTGCTTCCCATCTATTGCTCCACCGCAGTTTGGAAAATCACAACACTGGGCAAATTGGGAAGCCACAGACTGCCATTCCTGTGGTGTGGAGGGTAGCTGTGGGGACAAACAAAAAAAAATGTTTACTAATTTATCAGATAAACATTGCAATCACAATACAAAAACCATCATTGTGCAACTTCAACAACAGGATTCTAATTTCATACCATCATTGTGAAGTGAGTATTTAGTTAAAACAATATAGGCACACTTAATTATCAGACTCCACATCCCTCTGATGATAGAGCAATAAACTAATTTCGGGGGGGAGGAGGGGGGGGCAGAGCTACAATTGATTAGCCAAAAATGCAAAAATTGGCTAGGTGGGTTTGGGCCTAGCAAAGCATGCTGGACAGGTTTATGGTTGGTAAGGACAAAATATGCAGGTAGGCCCAAAAAAACAAAATTAAAGGTTAACAACATGCATGGGGAGAAAAGGGAACATCCCACACACAGCAGATTCCAATCTCATGGTTATTATGGAAGAAAAAAATATTAGACTTTATCACACATTTAAAAAAAAAACATTGTGATGTTAAAATTAGGGAACTTACCTTAATATACTCCTCCTGCAGAACATGTATGATGGCAGTACACGTCTCCGGTATGATGACCCCAAGCGCCTGGGGAGAGATGCCTGTCGAGAACTTGAGGTCCTGCAGGCTCCTCCCAGTCGCCAGGTACCGCAACGTGGCAATAAGCCTCTGCTCGGCCGTGATGGATTCCCGCATCACAGTGTCCTGCCTCGTGATATAGGGGGACAGAAGTTCCAGCAGACGGTTGAATACGGGGTCCGTCATGCGGAGAAAATTCCGAAAATCATCAGGATTATTCTCCTGGAGTTCCCTAAGCAGAGGCATATGAGAAAAATGGTCACGCTGGCGCAACCAATTCTTGGTCCAGAAACGCCTCCTCCCAGTGTTCCTGCCCAAACAACTGATTCGCTGAGCCTGTCCATAAGCAAACCCATAAACACCACCAATTCGCGAGAATCGACGATGCTGCTCCATCATGGATTCAAACCGACAGGCTGGTCAGTCAAGAACACACTCCAACAGAAAGCACCCCCAAATCCAGCACAACCTGCTAAGCCCGCACGACACACAGATACGAGCGCACAGTACGCGGAAACGTGCTGAAAGCCTGTGCCCGAATGCCAACTGCAAACCCCCAAGCACACGCACTGAACCCAAGAATACCACCTGTCAAACCGCGGAGACTGAAAAGCACGAATCGGCTCTAACCAAACCTTAACTAGCACGCGGTCACACGGAACTAGCAAAAGCGGAACATAGGGCGGCGCCGTTGACTTTGGTCTTCCCCTTTATAGTGACGTCTTACGTGGTTTACGTTGCATACGTTCTGGTTCGCAGAGATTTTTATACGCTAGTGTGTACGTGACAGCGGATCAACAGATAAATCCGCCGATCCGCTGAAACCGATCCGCGGATAAATTCAAGCGCATGGATTCTATCGTGTGTATGGGGCCTTAAGGACACAAAATGTATTTGAGTACAGCGTCATGGAATTGTCAGTTAAAGTAACACAGTGCCGTATCGCAAAAAATGGCCTAGTCATGAAGGGAGGTAAATCTTCCGGAGCTGAAGTGGTTAAACTAATGAGAGCATTTCTATTAACAAACTGGCCAGGGATCCTGACCATGTTTGCTAAAAGATGTCACCCGGATTTCCAGGCCGGTCCAGATCTGTTAAGCCATACACACTGCATATTTTTGTCTTCAGATTTACCAAAACCATGTAGTACAAGGGCCTGCCTGATTGCATACAAATTTAAACTCTTATGCCGCGTACAGACGGTCATTTTTTGTGATAAAAAAAAAACGACATTTTTAAAAACGTCATTTAAAATGACCGTGTGTGGGGAAAACGTTGTTTTATGTCTTCTGAAAAACAACAAAAAAAGAATTCGAACATGCTTCAATTTTTTATGTCGTTTTTCAAAACGTCGTTTTTTGTGTCATAAAAAATGATTGTGTGTGGGCTAAAACGACGTTTAAAATGACGTTTTTAAATCCGCGCATGCTCAGAAGCAAGTTATGACGGGAGCTTGAATGGAACAGAGTGCCGTCATACGTGCTGAACGTAACCGCGCTTTGCTAGAGCACTTTGAAAAAACGATGGTGTGTAGGCAACGTCGTTTTTTAAAATTAAGTTTGAAAAACTTCGTTTTTTTACAAGCCGAAAAACGACCGTGTGTACGTGGCATTAAGGTTTGACCTCATATTATATGTTTTTGGTAACTGAAGACAAAAATCTGCAGAAAATCTAATAGTGTGTATGGGGGTCTATCAAACATAAATTAGCAATGGATCTATCATTTAGACTAATTCTGCCTCTAAATAACAGACCCCCTAGCTGGTTTAGCAACAGAAGTCAGTCAGGGATCTGTTATTTAGTGGGGGCAGGGATGGACTGGCCATTGGGACTACAGGGAGTTTCCCGGTGGGCCGATGGCTCAGTGGGCCGGCTTCAGTGACAGAGGACCGCCGCCCCCCCCCCCCTCTGCTCCTCTGTCTCTCCCGTCCTGCAGCGCTCACCTCCTCTCCCTCCCTGCAGCGCTCACCTGGGGGTAACAGAGAAGCGGGGGGGAGCAGGGGGGAGGGGACAGACAGCTGACTTAACAGCTATGGTCTGGGAGTTTCTCACTTCTGCCTAATCTTGTCCCATAAGGGGGGGCACCGAACTGATTCTTTTCCCTGGGTGAAATAATGTCTAGCTTCCCCACTGGTACTGCCTACTGTATAAGAATACCAGTACCAGACGTTCTACTCTAATAAAGTAGAATGGCTAGTGGCTAGTGAAGGGGGAGAGGGGGCTTGGGTGGCCGGGGGGGGGGGTGCGGGAGTTGTTCCGGCCACCATGGGAGAGACCTGTCAAAGTGGGCCAGTCTGGATGAAGTCCAGGGCCAAATTTTTGTCCCAGTCCAGCCCTGAGTGGGGGTATTGCTACCAGCGGCGGTTGTTGTTTTTCTTGGGGGGGCAGCGAGCAAACATTTAATTTTATATATCACATATACATGCCATATATATATATATATATATATATATATATATATATATATATATATATATATATATACAGAGCTTTTTTCTCAGAAAATAGGTGCAGGAACTCAACCACGACCCCATTCAGATTTCACAAACAGTAGAAGGGTCTTAAAGGGGCATTAAATACCAGAATTGCATTACATACAGAGAGCAGAGTTCAGGGGGGTTACAAAGCTGTCACTTGTAAACACAGAAACCAGACTTCTGTGTTTACAAGTGATTGTGGTGAGCAGGCACCAAAGGGTCTGAGCCAGAGGTGGTGGAACTCAGTTCCCCCAAGTTCCCCCTGAAAAAAAGCCCTGTGTATATATATATATATATATATATATATATATATATATATATATATATATATATTTATATATATATTTACACATATATGTTTCACTCATTTTAATTCCTATTTCACTGGATATCTCTTATATATATTGATGCACATTTTGGATATTTTGATTTAATCCCTTATTCAGGGTCTGAAAGGGTTTTTTCACCACATATTTGCATCTTTTATTAGGTGGCTTATTAATCAATTATGAGCTAATTATCCACACCCTTGGGTTCTGGTCATTTGACTCATCAAGAGTGGTATATAATAGAAATGTTTTTTTGTGTTCAGTAGCTATGATTAAACACTAAGTATAGTGTGAAACGCGTCAACTCTGCCGGTGTGCTGTGACATGTAGTGCTGTTTTTCTATTTGGATTTACAATAAAGGCAATTTTTATTCAGAGTGCAGCTGTCCAGAAGAATCCATTCTTTTGTTTTGCAATCCCTTTAAGATCCCAGCCGTGGGTTACGCGCGCGTCGCCGGCGGTGCACTTGCAACCTGGTCCTGAGCTCCAGGACCGCGCCCGCGGACCCGATCGCCGCCGGTCTCCCGCGATCGGGTCACAGAGCTGAAGAACGGGGAGAGGTAAGTGTAAACAAACCTCTCCCCATGTTTCCTAGTGTGAGTGTCACTGATCATCTGTTCCCTGTCATAGGTAACGGCGATCAGTGATGTCACACGCCAAGCCACGCCCCCACACAGTAAGAATCACACATTATGTCACACTTAACCCCTTCAGCGCCCCCTACAGGTTAACCCCTTCACTGCCAATGTCATTTTCACAATAATCAGTGCATTTTTATAGCACTGTTTGCTGTAAAAATTTAAATGGTCCCAAAATAGTGTCAAAAGTGTCCAATGTGTCCGCCATAATGTTGCAGTCATGATAAAAATCACTGATCGCCGCCATTACTAATAAAAAAAAATAATAATAAAAATGCCATAAACTATCCCCTATTCTGTAGACGCTATAACCTTTGCGCAAAACAATCAATAAACGCTTATTGCGTTTTATTTTTACCTAAAATATGTAGAAGAATACATATCGACCTAAACTGAGGAAAAAAAATATATTTTTTGGGGATATTTATTATAGCAAAAAATATTGCATTTTTTTCAAAATTGACGCTCTATTGTTGTTTATAGTGCAAACATTGAAATCCGCAGAGGAGATCAAATACCACCAAAAGAAAGGTCTATTTATGGGAAAAAAAAGGACGCAAATTTTGTTTGGGAGCCACGTTGCACGACCGCGCAATTGTCAGTTAAAGTGACGCAGTGCCGAATCGCAAAAAGGGGCCTGGTCCTTTAGCAACAAAATGGTCTGGGGCTTAAGTAGGTTAAAAAAGGACACAATTGTACTGCTCCCTAACTTCATGTGCAGGGTTATTTCCCTGCAAAGGTAAAGCATAATGGGCTACTATGCATTGCATATTAGTCCATTATGTGTCACTTACCTGAAACCAAAGACTGCGATTTCACCGCTATCCCCACTAACTGGAAGCATCCATCTTTACCCCTCTTCCTTCCTGGGCCGCGAACTTTGGCTCTGTGACTGTCCGGAGTCACGCGTCGTCACTTTCGGCATGACGCCAGTCACGGCATGACCCCTTTAGAAAGGGCATCGGCGTGCGGCTTTGTTGTAAATAGGGTTGTCCCGATACCGATACTAGTATCGGTATCGGGACCGATTCCGAGTATTTGCGGGAGTACTCGTACTCCCGCAAATACCCCCGATACCGGAATAGAATACTCCCCCCCGCCCCGCCGGCGTCCTTAAGCCGCATCCCGCCGCCGTTACGCCGCTTCCCGCCGCATCCCCGCTACCGCCAACTGTGTAATACGCGCCGGGAACATTACAGCTTTGAATAGCTGCAATGATTTGCGCCGCGCATAGACACTCCCCCTTGCTCGGGTGAACTGTCCAATCCCGAGCGAGGGGGAGTGTCTATACGCAGCGCGGCGCCAATCATTAAAGCTATTCAAAGCTGTAATGTTTCCGGCGCGTATTACACAGTCGGCGGTAGCGGGGATGCAGGTAAGCGAGACATGGCTGGATACATGGGGGGGAGACATGGCTGGATACATGGGGGGGAGACATGGCTGGATACATGGGGGGGGGAGACATGGCTGGATACATGGGGGGGAGACATGGCTGGATACATAAGGGGGAGACATGGCTGGATACATAAGGGGGAGACATGGCTGGATACATGGGGGGGAGACATGGCTACATGGGGGGGAGACATGGCTACATATGGGGGGACATGGCTGGATAATGGGGGGGACATGGCTGCATATGGGGGGGACATGGCTGCATATGGAGGGACATGGCTGGATATGGGGAGACATGGCTGCATATGGGGGGGGGCATGGCTGGATATGGGGGGGACATGGCTACATATGGGGGGACATGGCTACATATGGGGGGACATGGCTGCATATGGGGGGGACATGGCTGCATCTGGGGGGGACATGGCTGCATCTGGGGGGGACATGGCTGCATCTGTGGGGGGACATGGCTGCATCTGTGGGGGGACATGGCTGCATTTGGGGACACATTTTAAAAAAGTATCGGTATTCGGTATTGGTGAGTACTTGAAAAAAAGTATCGGTACTTCTACTCAGTCATAAAAAAGTGGTATCGGGACAACCCTAGTTGTAAATATCTCTTAGGCCGCGTACACACCATCGGTCCAAACCGATGAAAACGGACCGAAGTTCAGTTTCATCGGTCCAAACCGCCCGAGTGTATGCCCCATCGGTCTTTTGTCCTTTGGACAAAAATTAGATAACTTGCTTTAAAATCGAACCAATGGGCCGCTGACCGATAGGTTAGTACACAAAAGCATTGGTTCAAAACCCGCGCATGCTCAGAATCAAGTCGACGCATGCTTGGAAGCATTGAACTTCGTTTTTTTCAGCACGTCATGTGTTTTACGTCACCGCGTTCTGACACGATCGGATTTTGAACTGATGGTGTGTACGCACATCAGACCGTCAGTCTGCTTCAGCGGTGAACCGATGAAAACAGTCCGTCGGACCATTCTCATCGGATGGATCGACCGTGTGTACGCAGCCGTAGTAAACCTGCTGACTTTTTTTCTTTTTCTTTACATTTGTAAGGGAAAAGGCATAATGAGCTAGCATGCACCGCATACTAGCTCATTATGAATGAATGAATGAATGAATGAATGAAAAACTTATATAGCGCGGCACATGCGAACTGAATCGCCTCTGGGCGCTTGTTGTTAGTGTCTCATGCCTTTCAGAAAAGCAGGGTTTTGATCTGCCTTCTGAAAGACAGGTGGTTTTGCTCCAACCGAATGCTGGTTGGTAAAGCATTCCAAAGCCTGGGGCCCTGGAAAGCAAACCTTCTTTCTCCTTTGGACTTGTATTTGGTTATAGGAACCTTGACCAGATTTTGGTCGGTGGAACGCAGAATGCGGCTGCAATTGTGCGGTTTGATCTTGTCGCATAGATATCTAGGAGCCTTCCCATGGATGCACTTATGTGTCAGGCAGAGTGCTTTAAATGCAATTCTGTCTTTCACTGGCAGCCAGTGAAGGGATCTCAGTGAAGGTGAGATTGATTCCCAAGATTTTTTCCCAGTCACCAGTCTAGCGGCCGTATTCTGTACGACTTGGAGACGAGCGATTTGGTACTTGGGTAGCCCGAGGTAAAGGGCATTTGCATAGTCCAGTCTGGAATTCACGATAGATCCCACCACGACTGCTACGTCTTCTTTGGGAATAAATGGAATCAGTCTGCGTAGTAGGCGCATCAAATGGTGCGCCCCGCTGACTACTGACCCTATTTGTGCGTCCATTGTCATGAAGGTGTCAAACGTGACTCCCAGACTTTTGACTTTGGAGCTAGGGGCGATGATTTGTCCCAGGATGGGAGATGGTGTCCAGTTTGTTGTCGGTGATTTCTTCCGACTGGCATCGAAGATAAAGAGTTCTGTTTTAGCACTATTGAGTTTGAGATAACTCTTAGTCATCCAGTTTTCTATTGAAGAGAGACAGTTCTCTAAACTTAGATGATGATCCTTTTTGTGGCAGATGCGAAAATACAACTGCGTGTCGTCTGCATAAGAGTGATAAAGTAGTTCATGGCTACTGATAATATCAAAGAGAGGACGAAGATAGATATTAAACAGCACTGGTGATAAGGGGGATCCTTGGGGGACCCCACATGTCACCGTGCGTTTTTCTGACGTGAAGGATCCCAGTTTCACTGTTTGTGATCGGTTTCCTAGAAAAGAGGAGAACCATGGTAAGGCATCTTCTGAGACTCCGGCGACTTCTGTTAGTCGTCTCAGTAGCAGTCCATGGTCTACTGTGTCAAAAGCAGCGCTTAGGTCCAGCAGAACCAGGAGAGATGATTCTCCTTCGTCTGCGGCCTCGAGCGCATCGTCCCATATTTTCAGTAAGGCCGTTTCTGTCCCGTGTCCGGGACGGAACCCGGATTGAAATGGATCGAGTAGGTTGTGGGTGTCCAGATGCTGTTGCAGCTGATTTACCACCACTTTCTCCATTATCTTGGACAGAGCATTTAGACTTGTTATGGGACGGCGGTGAGTTGGGTCCATAGGATCCAAATTAGGTTTTTTCAAGATCGGCAGGATTGTGCCCTCTTTCAGCAGGGAAGGCACTATGCCTTCCTTAAATGACTGATTTATAAGCTGCGTGATCGGAGGCGCCAGGATGTCGGCACATTCCTTCAGTAGCTTGGTGGGAATGATGTCATTCGGTGCTGTGCTGTCGCGCAGCAGGCCAATGAATTTTTTTGTTGTATCGATGGAGATGGGTTCCAAAGTGAACTTAGTTGATTGTAGAGGCGTTCGGTCGTTGTTTTGATTGAAGACGGGGCTGAGTGGAGTATTGTTTTGCCGAATACTTACCCGAATTTTCTCAATTTTGTCGATGAAGAAATCCGATAGTTCATTGCAGAACTCCTGTGTGTCTGAAGTGGGGACTTCTAGACATCCAGGATTCATGGTCTGGGTGACCATCCTGAAGAGTTCGCGAGGGCGATTCAGTGCGCTGTTAATCACCCTGGAGAAGTGAAGTTTTTTGGCTTTGAAAATTTCCTTGTGATACCGCGTAGTTACTGCTTTGTAGATGTTGAGGTGGTCTTCTGACGGACTTCTTTTCCAGGAGGCTTCCGCCCTTCTGCGCTCTTGCTTCAATAGCGACAGTTGGTTATTGAACCAGCTGGACTTATTTTCCCGGCTGCGAAGTTTGCGCTTTGGTGCTGCTAAGTCGGCTGACTGTAGCAGAGCTGCATTAATGGCATCCAAAGTATCTGAGGCTGCTAACTGAGGAGGAATAGCCCCAATTCGGTTTCCCAGGGTAGATCTGAAGAGTTCCGAGTGGAGCTTCCTCTGAGATCTAGCCCAGTGTATTGTCACCGGCTTGGGTACTTTCATGACTAATGGAGTTCTGGGGATTATGAAGCTGATTGCATGGTGGTCTGTCCATGGCAAAGGTTCATTTCCCACAATATTAATTTTCAGATTTTGTCTGAAAATTAGGTCGAGTGTGTGACCTGAAGCATGCGTTGGTCCGCGTATAAGTTGTTGAAGTCCAAATCCTTCCAGGTGGTTGATGCAGGCATCCGCGATGGGATCCTGTGAGGAGTTAGCCCACAAATTGAAATCCCCGAGCAGCAAAAGATGATTACCGCTAAGGGTGTAGGTGGAGATGAACTCCGTTAATGCTGATATCAACTGCTATTATGAAATACTTACCTTAGAATGAGGCGTAGGTGTCCCTCCTGGTCCACGCGGAGGTAGCTGACATTTCGCCTTGGCGTGTCTTCCGGATATCTCGGCTCCATCGCTGTGAGTGGCTGGAGCCGCAATGTCGTCACTCCCGCACATGTGCGGGAGACTTCTTTCCGGCAAGGTCCGACGGCTGCATTTAGCGGCTCATTGCGAGGGGAATATCTCCTAGACCGTAAAGGTTTAGGAGATTTTTCTTACCTATAGGTAAGCCTTATTATAAGCTTACCTGTAGGTAAAAGTAAAAATCCACTTTAAACCGTGGAGGTTTAGGAGATATTTCCAACACCTATAGGTAAGACTTAATACAGGCTTACCTGTAGGTAAAAGTGGTTGTACAGAGTTTACAACCCCTTTAAGTCATTCCAAAACAGGTTACTTAAAAGATTTGTGTATTTTTAATGTTGCCCTTCAAGCCATTCATTTTTATATTGTTTCAGTTTTGTCAATCAAGCTCTTAGTATTTTGCTGTTTCCTAAATATTTTCCAGATATATTCTGTGTGCCACTGTTGCTTGGTCTGTTAAAGGTAGTTAAAAAGAAACAGACTTACTGGCCAGATCAATAAGGTGAAAATAAAGGAAAAAGGCCTAAAAAAGAAAACAAATGCAGTCACCACATCTAAGAATTTGTAGACTGCAATATAATTATTGAGTTTAAAGGGTCACTAAAGGAAATTAGTTTTTTAGCTAAATAGCTTCCTTTACCTTACTGCAGTCCTGGTTTCATGTCCTCATTGTTCGTTTTTTGCTCTGATGTTGCTGTAATCCTTCTCTGTTCTGAACAGTCTGTTTCCTGATGAAAAAAGTCATGGGAGCTTTCTCTCTGTGGTCACTAATCAAGGAGGTGTGATTACTGTGTGTCTAAAACCCCTCAACACCAATCAGTTTCGTTTTACAAACCATCACTGCCCTGTATTGGCTCTGAGTCTCTGTACATCACAGGAGCATGAAACAGCATGCAAAAACGAAACTGAAACTGTAGGCACATTATATGATTGATTTTTATCTATTTTTAATCCTTTTTAAAAGGAATCAGTTAACTATTATGTCTCTATACCCTGTAAACAGTCATTTCAGCAAAAAAAATAAAAATTCCTTTACAACTCCTTTAATCACACTTTTACAATGGAGGGGGGTTACTAAAACTGTTGCGCTCAGGATACTGGTGCAGCTGTGCATGGTAGCCAATCATCTTCTAACTTCAGTTGCTTGTTCAATTAAAGTGATTCCTATGGATGCCGCGCATCCATAGGAATCCATTGGGGGCGGCGAGCAGGAGGAGCGACATAGCTCAGCGCTGGCTCCAGCGACGGGGATCATGGATGTCAATCTTGCCGCTAGCAGAGGCGAGATTGACGCAATATCGGCGGCAGGTACTGTAGGCAGGGCCGGACTTACCATTGGACTTGACTGGACTCAAGCCAATGGGCCCCGCCCAATAGGAGGCCCTGGGGCCAATCGCGGCAACCTCCTCCCGCAATTTTGCGGCAATCCCCTCCCGCAATTTTGCGACAATCGCAGCAATGCCCTCCCGCAATTTTGCAGCAATCCCCAGTTCGCGGCAACTCCCTCCCGCAATTTCGCGGCAACCCCCTCCCGCAATATCACAGCAATCCCCCGTTCGCGGCAATCTTGGCACCCCCCCTCAACAACTTTGATTCTCCTTCAGTGCAGCTGTGTAAGGGGCCCCAAATTTACTGAAGGCGGCCCTGGAAAGAGGTAAGAAGTCTGTCCAGCGGCTGCCCCCCCCTCAACAAGTTCGGTCGGCCACTGAATCCCCACCCCGCTCAACAAGTATGATCGGTCGGCACACTGCCCCCCGCTCAACAACTTTGATCGGTCAGCGGTAACAACCCCCCTTCCATTATTAAGCCCAGGGGCCCCACCACCCTAAGTCCTGCCCTGACTGTAGGTACATTTTTGTTTTACATACATGCTCTGATCCCATTGTGTACTTAAAAGTAGGGTATGCCTGTATCTATTGATCATCATTCAGTACAGAAACATGGGCAGCTCCAACCTTACTATTCTATAAACTGTCAGCTAGCATACATAGGGCAGGACATCCTGTAAAATCAGAAACTTGTCTAGCTGTTTCCTAGGGCTTTATAAAAACTTTATAATAAAAAAAGTTATAAAAATTATTTTTAAATCCTAAATAATCCTTTTAATTAAGAATTCTTTGTGTTGCATCTGAAAGCAAACAATCCAATGTGGGTAAATAGTTTCACACATTGCATACTTATTACTTGTGTTTGTCTCGACTCTTCCTTCAAATACTATTTAAGTTGAAGCTTCATTATTCCACCTGGGATAGTATAAAGGCTGTAAATAATTCAGACCTCTACATTAATGAAAAGATCACTGCCTTCCATGGTACGTTTGTATCTATACGCACAAACATCTGTGAGATGATCTGTAGACAAAGTGTACTTGTACATAACTGTTTGACATGGGCCAGATGAACAAAACCAATTTACAGGCAGCTAGAAGAGCCGAGACGCTGCCTGACTGAGCAGAGACTTACCAGCTCTCATTTTTAAATCCCGCACTCCTGAGTGAGAAAGATAAATAAAGAGATGCTGTGGTTGCTAAGCTACCAAGAAACTTGGCACTTTAGCATGCATCCCAAACACATGTTACCAAGATGCAGTATTTAACTGTTTGTGTGCCTTTCTGCCAGACTGCTTTACAGATAAACAAAATCCTGCGCCTTCCTTCTACATGTACAGGATCCAAAGCCAAAGTCATTCCGACTGCTGATAAAAAAGGCTTGTCAGTATTTTATTATCACTTGGGTGCTTCTAGTTGCATCGATATTTTCTAAACCATGTAGTTAACATTGCCCTTTAGCTACAACAAAGAGCAGCCTGAATAAAAAAAAGGTGATAAGCAAAATAAAAAAAAGTTCAAGAATTCATAGCAACCAAACCCTATTTAGGCTGCATTCACACTATAACGCGGCGTACGCGGTGTATTTTGCCGCGATTTGTAAACTTTTTTTTTTTTTTTTACAACACATTTTACATTGATGTCTACGGCGAACGCCGAAAGCCGCCTGAAAAAAAGGGTCCGGGACTTGTTTTCAGGCGGCAGGCGTACGGCGTTTCAACGTTTGGCGTGAGATGTGAACCATCTCATAGACATCAATGTAAATTCGCCCCTCCAGCGGCACGAGCGTCGTGCTTCAGGCGTATGTACGCCTAGGTGTGAATGGGCTCTTAAAGTGTACTCTTTTCACTGTACTGAATGAAAGTGAAATGTTATTGGTTGATACTGGTTACTAAACTGGAAGAAGTGGCCACACACCCAGGCCCGGATTTCCCACAAGGCCACTGAGGCCAGGCCTTAGGGCGGCAGGGCTCCAAGGGGTGGCAGTGGCATGGAGTCCACCGATGCCCGGAACATACAGTTAAGGGCGGTAAGTTATGGGGGAATTCGCTCACTCGTTAACAAGTGATTGCGGCAATGTCGTCAAAATCACTTGTAAAATATGTGCTCCCGTCCGTTCTCCCCTCTCCCCCCCACCCCACATGCCTCTCTCTGCTGGCTCTGTCTTCGGGACTCCGTCTTCCCCTCGGTCACCGAGTCTGTCTCCTGTCCCTGCTGCCGATGTACACAGTGAGAGGGGTGAGCTGTGCTCTTCCTATCTCAGCTGTGACAGGAGTTCTAGCACAGTGCTAGGACTCCTGTTTTGGAGGTGACAGGATCAATAAAGAGAACATGTCACCTCCAATTGCTATCACACAGGAAGTTGTTTTCTCCTGTGTAATGCCGCATACACACCATCACTTTATGTGATGAAAAAAAAACGACATTTTCTGTGAAGTAAAAAACTACGTTTTTGAAACTTCAATTTTCAAAGACGAAGTTGCCTACACACCATAGTTTTTCTCAAAATGCTCTAGCAAAGCGAGGTTACGTTCACCACGTTTTTCCATTGAAGCTCGCTTCATAACTAGCTTCTGGGCATGCGCGGGTGTAAAAACGTCATTTTAAACGACGTTTTTTGCTACACACGGTCAATTTCTGTGAAGTAAAAAACAACGTTTTGAAAAACGACACATAAAATTGAAGCATGCTTCAATTTTTTTTGGTCGTTTTTCAAAAGGCATAAAACGACGTTTTCCCCCACACACGGTCATTTAAAGTGACGTTTTTAAAAACGTCGTTTTTTTTCATCACATAAAGTGATGGTGTGTACGCGGCATGATAGCAAAAAAGTTAAGTGAAAAAAAATTGATAAAACATGAATAAATAATAAGAAATAATAATTAAATGAATAAAATAAAGTAAAGAATAAGAAAAATAATAAGAAAATTATACTGAAATTAAAAAAAGTAAGCGTCAAGCTACAAATAAATAAAAATAAAAGAAGTGATAAAAAAGTAAAAAGACAAACAAAACATATTTGAACTAACCGTGCCGCACTTTCTCCGTTGATTGGGGGGGGTTTCAGTTGGCGGGGAGGGGGTGCATTGTGGAACCTGGCCTTGGGGCGGCAGGGAGAGCAAATCCGGCTCTGCACACACCGCAGGAAGATGCCAATGGTTGCAATGATTTATACTATAATAAAGCTGATGGTGTTTTTGTCCATAGTGATGGTGTTTGGTGTTCAACTTTTTTAGAGAATAGCTCATTGCAACTAATGGCATCTTCCTGCGGTGTGCAGCCACTTCTTTCACTTTATGTTCATTCGGTGGCGAGCCAGATGGCTACTTACATGAGAGAGCCGGACGGGCACCTACATGAGAGAGCCGCACAGGCACCTACATGAGAGAGCCAGACGGGCACCTACATGAGAGAGCCAGACAGGCACCTACATGAGAGAGCCAGACAGGCACCTACATGAGAGAGCCGGAGGGGCACCTACATGAGAGAGCCGGGGGGGCACCTACATGAGAGAGCCGGAGGGGCACCTACATGAGAGAGCCGGAGGGGCACCTCCATGAGAGAGCCAGATGGGCACCTACATGAGAGCGCCAGACAGGCACCTACATGAGAGAGCCGGAGGGGCACCTACATGAGAGAGCCGGAGGGGCACCTACATGAGAGAGCCGGAGGGGCACCTACATGAGAAAGCCGGACGGGCACCTACATGAGAGAGCTGGACGGGCACCTACATGAGAGAGCTGGACGGGCACCTACATGAGAAAGCCGGACGGTCACCTACATGAGAGAGCCAGATGGGCACCTACATGTGAGAGCCGGACAGGCACCTACATGTGAAAGCTGGGCTAAATCTCATCTGTCACTTGCCTGGAGCAGCGGCATCTCTTTTATTAATCAAACAAATATAGTGTGGTGCTATATATATATATATACACAAATATTTAAATATAAATAAAGTGTCATAGTGATACACAATAAAAAAAATCTAATCCATGCAATGTAAATTGATATTAAAATAAATATATTTTTTACTTTTAAAACATGTTCTTATTAACCACTTAAGCCCCGGACCATTTGGCTGGCCAAAGACCAGGTCACTTTTTGCGATTCGGCACTACATTGCTTTAATTGACAATTGCGCGGTCGAGCTCCCAAACAAAATTGACGTCCCTTTTTTCCCATAAATAGAGCTTTCTTTTGGTGGTATTATTCTTCTCTGATCTCCACACTTCCTGGTTGTCTGTTTCCTGATGATCACAGTACTGGGAGCTTTCTCTCTGTGGTCACTAATCAAGGAGGTGTAATTACTGTGTGTCTAAAACCCCTCAGCACCAATCAGTTTCGTTTTCCAAACCATCACTGCCCTGTATTGGCTCTGTGGCTCTGTACATCACAGAAGCAGGAAACAACATGAAAAAACGAAACTAGAATCTACAGGCACATTATATGATTGATTTTTATCAATTTTTGATCGTTTTTAAAAGGAATCAGTTAACTATTATGGGCCAGATCCACAGAAGAATTACGCCAGCGTATTTATTGATATGCCGCGTAATTTCAAAGTTCCCGCGTCATATCTTTGTTTTGTATCTACAAAACAAGATACGACTGCATCTGGGCTCGATCCGACAGGCGTACGTCTTAGTACGCCGTCGGATCTTAGGTGAATTTTTCCGGCGGCCGCTAGGTGGCGTTTCCGTCGAATTCCGCATCGAGTATGCAAATTAGCTAGATACGGCGATCCACGAACGACTTTCTCAAGGGTTTCTTTCATTGCTTTCGGTTACTATACTGCTTTCTTTACACTGCTTTTCTTTGAGTGGAACTAATTCCCTCCTATTATTTTACATTTAATGAAGCTGCTGGGGTGTTGTACATGTGATCAGTTATGAATGATGAGAGTCATTTGAAAGCTTTACTGTTTGGTTGAGTATACGGGTAACCCCTCTGGGAAACAGGCCACGTTCACACCATATGTGCATAAAAACTGATAGAAAAAACATAAACGGTTCTCTATGTGCCATGTTCAAAACACATTCTGTAGTTTTTTTTTGCGCAGGATTCTGCAACGTGTATGCAGTTTTCTGCACAGGAAAAAAAAATAACATAATAACATTTGTGTGAACAGGGCACATAACTGAGGCGCATGAAAACTGATGTGAAACTGATGTCTCTGCAAGTGAAATCTGTGCGGTTTTCTCTTCAGTTCCCATCAGTTTTCATGCACATATGGTGTGAGCAAGCCCTAAAAGCAGAACTAAACCCATCAATTTAACAGTTTCAAAAAACTGTTACATTACAGCTTGTGATGGGATTGTAACTGTCCCATTTGCTTGCGCTCTCAACCAAACTGTCAAACCATCAAATGGCTAGCGTCATAACTGATTACATGTGCAGATTTATGGCAGCTGAAGAGCAAGAGGATAAATAAAATGAAGTAGACATCCCATAGTGATGGGAAAATAAAAGGAGGGATTAATTCCACTTTAAATAGTTTGATTGGGCCAATCTGTCAAATGACCGATTTTCATAACTAAGGTATTCGTCCACTGTATTATATAGCAGTAGCATTAGCTACATCCAGTACACAATGTTATGTTTAACCACTTCCCTACCCGCCCATAGTCATATGGCGTCCACAGATGGGATCTCCCATCCTGGTAGGATGTCATATGGATGTCCTGGGCTTCCCGGCCATCTAGAGGTGGCGTGCGCCGCCGTTGGTGCACGCCCACGGCATTGCACGCGCCGCGATGTCCGCCGGGCACCCACGATTGCCCGCAATCACGGCAGGACCGTGGATCTGTGTGTGTAGATCCACAGATCCACGTCCTGTCAGAGGTGAGGAGACCGATGTTGTGTTCCCAGTACAGAGAAACACACATCGGTCTCCTCCCCTTGTGAGTCCCCTACAGTTAGAATCACACACTAGTGCCCCCTAGTGTTAACCCCTTCCCTGCCAGTCACATTTATACAGTAATCCGTACAGTTTTATAGCACTAATCGCTGTATAAATGTGAATGGTCCCAAAAATGTATCAAAAGTGTCCATCGCAATGTCACAGTCACAATAAAAATCGCAGATCGCCACCATTATTAGTAAAAAAAAATAGATTAAATAAAAATGCAATAAAACTATCCCCTATTTTGTAGGTGCTTTGACTTTTGCGCAAACCAATCAATATACGCTTATGCGATTTTTTTACCAAAAATATGTAGAAGAATACATATCGGCCTAAACTGAGGAAAACATTTTTTTTTTATAGATTTTTTGGGTATATTTATTATAGCAAAAAGTAAAAAATATTGAATTTGTTTCTACATTTTCACTCTATTTTTGTTTATAGCGCAAAAAATTAAAACCGCAGAGGTGATCAAATACCACCAAAAGAAAGCTCTATTTGTGGGAAAAAGGACGTCAATTTTGTTTGGGAGCCACGTCGCACTTGTCAGTTAAAGCGACGCATTGCCGAATCGCAAAAAGTGCTCTGGTAAGGAAGGGGGTAAATTCTTCTGGGGCTGAAGTGGTTAAAGCGGAGGTTCACCCAAAAAATAAAGTTTTAACATTACATTCAGCTGAGTTATCATAATGACAATCGGCTGTTCACGAGTTGCCGAAAGAAGCCGAACGTCGGTGCGCAGGCGCAGTATAGAGCCGCACCGACGTTCGGCTTCTTTCGGCAACTCATGACGCACTGTATGCGACGGTCGGAAGCCTGTCAATCAATAAGGAACGCCCAGTCCCGCAGAAGACATACCCGGAATCGGCGGTGAAAATACGGTATGTACGGGGATAAAATTTAAAAAAACAGCCGATTGTCATTATCACAACTCGGCTAAATGTAATGTTAAAACATTTTTTTGGGGTGAACCCCCGCTTTAAGCAGCATAACTGGCAACAAAATCAAGTCAGGTTGAGTGCTTCACAGCCATTCAGAGGAAGCCGTGTTTTTTTAGGAATGCCTCCCTTTGATTGGCAGAGATATCGCAGCAGGCCGATGATGTTATGATTTCCACCCCAGCCAAACAGAGGAAGCCTTGTATTCATTGATAAAAACACAAGTCTTCCTCTGAATAGCCAAGAAACACTTGGCCCAACTTGATTTAGTACTGGCATCAGACGGAAAGTCACCTGTGATACTGCCGGAACACAGAGATACATACTGTATGTAGATGATGCTGCTTCAGTAAGATACAGTGCTGGCACCAGCAGAATAGCTTATTTACACAAATAGTTCCTTTGGGCAAAGCAATATTTCAAGTGGAAGGAAACAGACTTGGAAGTTTTAAATCGTTGGGTTTAGATCCGCTTTAAGTGAGAATGTGTTGATAAAGCAGCCTTGATAAATTTTAAACTGCAGCTCTTTGAGCAAGTGGGAGGTAAATGGTTAACACATTCATCCTCATGACAAGACTGTTACAAAATATAAGCCATACAATTATACATATTTATTGCTTTAGAATTGTTTCCATGGTAACCAAATAATTTGGAATTCTTTGCAGAGGAAGAATTCTGCTCTGCAAGTAAAACACAAATGTATAATAATACAATAATGTCATGAGCTAGACCAGCAAGAATTATTTGTACTTACGCTTTTCTCTTTCTTTTGATATACAAGCACTTACAAATGGTAATTTACACCTCAGCGTCACATTCAGCTATACAACTGTAAAGAGCATGTATTTCAATAGGGTACTATTTGTTATTAATATGCTAGTAATAAAAAAGAACTCCAGACTAATAAAAAGTAAAATATTGGTTTTAAAATGAAAAGATGGGGAAATCACTGAATGCAACCAAATAATGCACTTTTAATGGGAAAGAAACTAATTTTTAGCCAGTGCCCGATTCCCTATCATGTTATGTGTCTCTATCCAATCACTATACTACATCATATTAAGTGATGATATTGTTTAAAAAGGACTGATGTAAATGATACAATGTCCACTGTCAAGGGGGACAGCAGACACCGGGCAGAGAGCAAGAGAAATAAAGTTGAAACTCGGGGGGCATACACAGAGGAGGAGACAGGAGAGAAAGCACAAAAGAGGAGACGAATAGTTTTGTTTCTGCATGTGTGCCCGTAAAGATGATATACCCTTACTTCTTGTTCGAACGGAACTTCTCCTTAACCACTTAAGTGTTTTTACAATTTGGCACTGCGCTGCTTTAACTGGTAATTGAACGGTCATGCAATGTTGTACCCAAATGAAATTTTGTGTCCTTTTCTTCCCACAAATAGAGCTTTCTTTTGATGGTATTTGATTGCCTCTGCGATTTTTATTTTTGGCGATATAAACGGAAAAAGACAGAAAATTTTGAAAAAAAAATTATATTTTCTACTTTTTGTTATAAGGAAAAACTAATAAACTCAATTTTAGTCATACATTTAGGCCAACATTTATTCAGCCACACGTCTTTAGTAAAAAAAATGTCAATAAGCATATATTTATTGTTTTTTGCATTTATTGTTATAGCATCTACAAACTAGGGTACATTTTCTGGAATTTACACAGCTTTAAATTTATGACTGCCGTATCTCATTTCTAAAAGGTTCTAAAATGGCAGGGAAGTACAAAACCCCCCCAAATGACCCCATTTTGGAAAGTAGACACTCCAAGGAAATTGCTGAGAGGCATGTTGAGCCCATTGAATATTTTTTTTGTCCCAAGTGATTGAATAATAACAAAAAAATTTTTTTTTTTACAAAAAGTTGTCACTAAATGATACAGTCCTGATCAAAAGTTTAAGACCACTTGAAAAATGGCAAAAAATCATATTTTACATTGTTGGATCTTAACAAGGTTCCAAGTAGAGCTTCAACGTGCAACAAGAAGAAATGAGAGTGAGACAAAACATTTTTTGAGCATTCAATTATTTGAAAATAACGAATGAACTGAAACAGGCTGTTTTTCAGCCAATCAAAAGTTTAGGACCACATGCCTTTAAAAGGCCAAATCTGTGCAAAGATGTGGATTCATTGTCATTTTCTTTCAGGTAGTCACACTCACACGTTGTGATGGCAAAGGCAAAAGAACTCTCCCTTTTTGAACGTGGTCAGGTTGCTGAACTGCATAAGCAGGGTCTCTCATCAAGACACTGGACGATCCTCGACCCAAATTAAGGCCCTTACTGGTGCTGATTGCAGCCCCATAACCATCAGACGGCATCTGAGACTGAAGGGCTTCAAAAACAAAAAACGTCTTCAAAAACCTTGTCTCCTTGAACGCCACAGAACTGGACTTTGCAAGAGAGCACCAAACATGGGACATTCAAAGGTGGAAGAAAGTTTTATTCTCTGATGAGAAAACATTTAACCTTGATGGTCCTGATGGTTTGCAACGTTACTGGCATGACAAGCAGATCCCACCTGAGCTGTTTTCTACGCGCCACAGTGGAGGGGGCGCCATAATGGTCTGGGATGCTTTTTCCTTCAGTGGAACAATGGAGCTTCAGGAAGTGCAGGGGCGTCAAACGACCGCTGGCTATGTCCAGATGTTGCAGAGAGCATTCCTCATGACTGAGGGCCCTCGTCTGTGTGGTAACGACTGGGTTTTTTAACAGGACAACGCTACAGTACACAATGCCCGCAGGACAAGGGACTTCTTCCAGGAGAATAACATCACTCTTTTGGCCCATCCTGCGTGTTCCCCTGATCTAAATCCAATTGAGAACCTTTGGGGATGGATGGCAAGGGAAGTTTACAAAAATGGACAACAGTTCCAGACAGTAGATGGCCTTCGTGCGGTTGTCTTCACCACTTGGAGAAATTTTCCCACTCACCTCATGGAAACGCTTGCATCAAGCATGCCGAAACAAATTTTTGAAGTGATCAACAATAACTGTGGAGCTACTCATTACTGAGTTCATGTTTGGAAGTTGGATTTCTGTTTTGGGGGGGTTTAGGTTTTTTTGGAGGTGTGGTCCTAAACTTTTGATCAGCTGAAAAACAGTCTGTTTCAGTTTATTCGTTGTTTTCATTAAATTGAATGCTCAAAAAATGTTTTTTCTCACTCTCATTTCTTCTTGTTGCATGTTGAAGCTCTACTTGGAACCTTGTTAAGATCCAACAATGAAAAATATGATTTTTTGCCATTTTTCAAGTGGTCTTAAACTTTTGATCAGGACTGTATATTGCTTACACATGCCATGGTTATATGTGGAATTGCACCCCAAAATATATTCTGCTGCTTCTCCTGAGTACAGGGATACCACATGTGTGGGACTTTTTGGGAGCCTAGCTGTGTACGGGGCCCCGAAATCCAAGCACTGCCTTCAGCATTTCTAAGGGCGCAAATTTTTGATTTCACTCCTCACTACCTATCACAGTTTTGAAGGCCATGAAATGCCAAAATAGCGCGAAACCCCCCCAATTTACCCCATTTTGTAAAGTAGACACACCTATTTGCTGTGAGGCATGTTGAGTCCCTGGAATATTTTATATTGAGCAGGCTCTCTCCCCCAGCCTAAGACTGGAATCCACAAGACTCTGGGGTAAGCACCGACGATTAGATCGCATAGTGCCACATGCTCCAATCTGATGATCAAACAAGTGACTAAAAAGTGGCACGCTCATGTAATAATTGTCCACATACAAGTGGTACCCCTTTCCGAATAAAGGTGACACCAAGTCCCACACAATCTTGCCCGCGCTCCCTATGTAATCTGGGCAGTCCTCCGGCTCTACCTGACTATCTTTTCCCTCATAAACTCCATGTATAGCCTGTTGCCCTGTCACAGAGCTTATAGAGCTTGACCCCATATCAGGCATACTTGCAAACAGGTACTGTTTGAAAGACAAGCGGACAGAAAATTTAAGTAGGGACTCATCAACGCAGACAACTTGATGGGGAGTATACAAGGCTACAAAACGTTTGTTGAAACGCTTTATGAGGGGCCAAATTTTGTAGAGTCGGTCGTATTCAGGTCTCCACGTGGACGACAAAGTTCATTGTCGTTGAAATGCAAGAACCGCAAGATCGCCTCGTATCGTTTCCTGGCCATGGAAGCAGAGAACATGAGCATATGGTCATGTGGACGTGTGGACCAATACGTCTGCAACTTCGGAAATTTTTGTATGCCCATGTTGAGGCAAAGGCCCAGAAAGGTCCTAAATTCGGAAACCGTAAGTGGTTTCCATTCTCTGGCAAGGACGGACTGGGGATTAGCGGCGATGAAATTACCAGCATATAAATTACTCTGGTCCACAATAGATCTATAGAGATCTTCCGTGAAAAACAGTGAATAAAAATCAAGTGACGTCAAATCAGCTGTTTCCACCGGAATACAGGGTTGGCCAGTGAATGGGGGAAGTACGGGTTCTACAGAAGTGGTGGGCACCCAATCAGGATTGGCGAATTCACGACGGGCCTGTCTTTGTCTTCTTCTAGGTGGCAGCGGGACACCACTTGAGTTTGCCACCTTGCCAGCTTGAACTGTACTTATGGTACTCGCCACGTCACTACGTGATACTGCAGTGCTGGATCAACGACAAGGGTGTACTAGGCCGCTGCTGCTTGCCAGTTCACCAGAAGGAATAGCGGCACTAGTACTGGCTCTCTGCTCCATACGAGGGTCCTGCGGTCCTTGCACCTCAACAACAGCAGAATGGGGTCAGGTACGCCTGCCCTTAGCAGGGACCACAACTTCATTGACAGAGCTATCTGACATGGAGTGGCTGTCTTCTATGGGGATGTATTCTGAGCCAGAATCTGACAGATGCGTGACCTCCTCTTCACTATTTGTCAGGCTCAGAAACTCGTAGGCCTCTTTACTAGTGTACATTCGCTTTGCCATTTTGGGCTCTAAATTTAGTGGTACACTAGTAAGGATTCACAGGTAAAAAAGCACCTGACCTGTCAGCAAATGTAGAAAACGCTACCAAAAATTTTTTGGAGCGATCGCAGGGATCAGGCCTGTCTCTGCGAACGCTGCAGTTATGTGTGTTGTGTTTTGTAAGTGACAGTGATCGATCGATACTGCACTTGGGTGGGCTGGGCTGGACGGAGGGGCAAAACGCAGGTGTTAGTGGGTATCTGGGCTGATCCCGCTAACAATGCTTTTTTGGGAACCCTAAACTGCTGGGTACGCTAGTATAGATTTAAACAGATCAGATATTGATCTGTTCAGATACTATACCACTAAGTGAGGTGTATGCTTTGCGTGTGGGTGTAAGCGTTACTGGCACTAACCTGGTGCCCTGATGCTATAAACAGCAAAGTAACTAACCAGCGTCACCCGTAACACTTATACAGTGATCACTGATGAAAGGGTTAACTAGGGGCGATCAGGGGGTTAAAACCTTTATTAGAAAATATATGGGGGTACCTGACACTATACAAAAACCTGACGGGGAACCTAAATAACTAACTGGCTAACCAGCGTCACCAGTGACACTTATAAGTAAGCGTTACTGGCACTAACCTGACGCTGCCTGGGGCGACACAGATGCTGACTGATGCTAAAATGTAATTGATATCACCATAGGGGGGTTAAACCTTTATTGGGTTATATACGGCGGGTGCCCTGATGGTATAAACATCAAAGTAACTAACCAGCGTCACCCATAACACTTATACAGTGATCACCGGTGAAAGGGTTAACTCTAGGGGCAATCAGGGGGTTAAAACCTTGACGCTATAAAAAGGCAGTGAACCTAAAAAAATAACTGGCTACCTAGCGGCACCAGCGACACTAATACAGCGATCAGAAAAACGATTGCTTAGTGACACTGGCGATAGGGAGTGAAAGGATTTACTGGGGGGGGGGGCAATCAAGGGGGCCGAAGGCTAATGTCCCTAACACTTTTTACAGTCACAAATGACACTAAATGCAGTGATCAGTAAATAAACGATCACTGCAATCAGTGACACTGTGACTGGGGGTACTGGGGATGACTCAAGGGTGAAAGTGTGCCTATGTTTGCTGTGTCAGTGTGCTGTTGGTGCAACTCACTTGTGATGTCATTTCCTCCTGCCTGTGTTTACATTACACAGGCAGGGGAAGCAGATGGGAGCGATCGCGAGGGAGTTGCCAGAAACCAATGGCCGCCCCCTCATCCTGGATCGCTTCCACAGCCGAACGGACCGCCGCCAGTACCAGTGGGGGGGTCCGATCGGACCCCCCACTTGCAGAAATGCCTGTACGTGCCATTCTGCCGACATATATCTACTGGCGGCGGTCCTTAAGTGGTTAAAGCATAGCTTTCACTTCTCCTTACGACAGGCCTTTACATTTATAAACAATTTGTCTTACCGTGGACTGATGAACAGCAAGGCTTTTGGAGATACTTTAATAATGCTTTACAGCATTATGCAAGTCAACAATTTAATAATCGTAGGTCTTCTGAGAGCTCTTTTGTGCGAGGCATCATTCATATCAGGCAATGCTTCTTGTGAAAAGCAAACCCAGAAATGGTGTGTGTTTTTTATAGGACAGGGCAGCTGTAACCAACACCTCTAATCTCATCTCATTGATTGGACTCCAGTTGGCTGACACCTCACTCCAATTAGCTCTTGGAGATGTCATTAGTCTAGGGGTTCACATACTTTTTCCACTTGCACTGTGAATGTTTACATGGTGTGTTCAATAAAAACATGGTAACATTTAATTATTTGTGTGTTATTAGTTTAAGCAGACTGTGATTGTCTATTTAGATGAAGATCAGATCACATTTTATGACCAATTTGTGCAGAAATCCATATCATTCCAAAAGGGTTCACATACTTTTTATTGCAACTGTATATTCAACAATGAGATTGGGCGGTAGCTCCCGCAATCCGACGGGTCTTTCCCTTCTTTCGGGATAACCGAAATATGTGCCGTGAGTGCATCCTGCGGAAATGCGGTAGACCGACCAATCTCGTTGAACACTTTCTTCATATGTACCCCCAATATCGGAAAAATTTGTTTATAATATTGGATGGTAAATCCGTCTGGGCCTGGGGCCTTCCCCAGTTTGACTTATTTCATTACTTCTTCTAACTCTTATATTGTAATAGGTCTTTCCATATTGTCCCGTTCTAATGATGACATCCTATAGAGATGTGTTGAGGAGAGATATTCTTCTAACTTAACCCGAGGTGCCAGTAAAGTTGCCAGATTATAAAGGGAGGAGTAGTATTCTCTGAATCTTTGTGCTATATCTCCAGGGAGTAAAATAATTTGTCCCTTTTCCCCCTTTATGTGGGGTACATTTACTGTCCTCCCCTTCTCCTTAAGCTTCCCTGACAGTACTTTACTACATTTATCCCCTAGTTCATAGGTTACTTTCCTTCCTGCCTGTAGTGCTGCTTTCGCTTTATACCTAAGTAGATCTGTTAATTGTCTCCTCTGATATACTAGTTCTTTCCCTATTAGTGGTGTCTGTGCTCTCTTATGTTGGACCTCAAGTGTCTGGATTTCTTCTATTAATTTGACTACCTGAGCTTCTCTTGCTTTCTTTAGTCGAGAACCGTGTTTTATCAGCACCCCTCTCATTACTACCTTGTGCGCTTCCCATACCATGCCCGGGTCACTCCCCGGGGGGGGGGCGTTCGTCTGGTAGTATGCATCCATTATTTTTGCTACATCCTCCCCAATTTCGGGGATCTGCAGCAAGCTTTCGTTTAGATGCCAACGGCGCCCTGTGGAGGGAGCCAAGCCTAATATTGAAATGTAAAGTGTCACCGGCGCATGATCCAACCATGTTATATTCCCAATAATCACATCATGGACCGCTGTCACTAAATAGTGCAGGACCAGAAACAGATCTATGCAGGAGTACAGTTGGATGCGGATTGGAAAAAAATGTATAATGTTTCTCACCTCCATGTGGTAATCTCCAAGCATCCACCAACTGCATCTCCTGCAACTTCTGCACGATTCCCCTCCTGGTGCCCACTGATATAGAGGAAGACCCGGATGATGTATCCAATTTGGGATCCAACGGTATGCTAAAGTCTCCTCCTAGTATCAATTTCCCTTCCGCAAATTTAGTCAATTTGGACAGAATTTTACTTAAAAAGGTATCTTGGTGCATATTTGGTGCATATACGGTGGCCAGTGTCACCTTCACGCCCCCGATGCATCCCTTTAAAAATAGAAAGCCTCCCTCTCCATCTATTCTTTTGTCCAGTAGGGACCATGCGATTTGAATAGAAATTAAAATGGACACCCCTTTAGATTTTGATATTGGATTATATGCATCATAAGTAGAAGGGAAGAATCTATTCTGCAAATATGGAAGTCCGCCTGTCTTAAAAAGAGTCTCCTGTACAAATGCTAAATGTTCGTTTAAGCTCATTCAGTAGCATTTTCCTTTTTTTCCGGGACATTAAGTCCTTTGGCATTTATAGTCGTTACCCTTATTCCCTCCATCTTGGGAGGAGGGACCTGGGGAAGGAGAATGAAAAAAAAAAAAGAGGAAACTCCCCCTCCCCTTAAATCACCCTTCCCCCTATATTACAACTAACCCCCACCCCCACTTCCCCAACCCCTAAAGAGAGGCACCCTCCACCGGACCTCACAACTTGCGGTCCCCGTGGGTGCAGGCCTACTTGGGGATTTAGCTTGAGATGACCGTAGTGCTCTCCTCCAGTTTCCCTCCACCCCACTTCCCCCCCAAGCTCTCCCTTCCTCAACCCCATATTTCCAGCTCCCTCCCTTTCATGGGAGAATATTGATTCCCAGAGTACCCCCTCCACTCCTAGAATCCCCTATTTCCGCCAATCTACCAATCAGCTACATTACATTCCCTAGTGTCCTACACGCTTCTTCTACTATAGTGGGGTGCTGGCCTGGATACTAAGTGGTCCCGGGTCACATATCCTTCAACTGTTTGCAAATTACCCCATAATGGAACTTCTTATATTCCTACCCTCAGGTGGTTAAATTATCTTAACATTTCTAGATTATAAAGCTTTCGGTACCTGAACCTATTTATTATTCTCCAATTCCTTCCAATTAAAGGGGGGGATACTAACCACCCACAATTCCCCCCTCCACAACCTCCTTTTCTAAATCCCTGGGGTTCGTCCTCATATATCCAGAATATGTGTGCGCCTTTAGCCCAAAATTACCACAAAAAAAAAAAAAGGGGAGTGCCGTAGCTTCCCCCTACCCTCCCTCTTCCCCTCCAATCCCCCTCCCGCCCCTTCCTTACCCCCCCAAAACTATCTCCCTCTACCCATGTCTCCCTATTTACTTAACCTTACCTCTTCTCCCGGTGTCCTATATAGGGAGTCCCTACCTCCGTCTTCCTAGTGTTTTTCTTGTTTATAACAATATGTAAATGTGTCCTCGTGCCCCCCTATTTCCCCCTCTTATGCTGTGGCTAGGGCTAGAATTATTGCTCTCACTCTACCAATCGCAGCGATACCTCACATGTTTGGTTTGAACACTGTATACATATGCAGGCGCTACTCACGTATGCGTTCGCTTCTGCGCATGAGCTCAGCGGGACGGGGCGCGTTTTCTGGCTCCTAACTTTTTTAGCTGGCTCCTAGATTCCAAGCAAATTTGTCAAACCCTGATTGTAAGCTCCTTGGGGGGAGGGACAGATGCGAATGTACAAAATATATACTGTATGTAAAACACTGTATAGATTTTTGTCACTGTAATAAATAATAAAAATGATCCAAATTTGAGGGGTCACCTGGATAAATTAGCCTGGCATACCCAAAAAGACCAATGAAGTGTAAAAAATAAAAAGCTTATAAACAAGTGAGATTGACTCAATATGCAATAATGTTCTCATTTTAAGTGTAGTACAGTAAAACCTTGGTTTGCGAGCATAATTTGTTCCAGGAACATGCTTGTAATCCAAAGCACTTGCATATCAAAGCATTTTTTACAGAGTATAAAAGAGGAGAGGCACCTCTAAGTGTACCAATAAGTTGCTAAATGTTGTACCTTCATTAACTGTAACCATATTGCTACACTTAGAGGCTCCTCTCCTTTTTTTATACTCAGTTGTGACATGACGCTACTCTTATATCAAGACATTGCTTGTTTATCAAGGCGACATTTTTTAAAACATTTTGCTTGTCTTGCAAAATGCTCTCAAACCAAGTTACTCTCAAACCAAGGTTTTACTGTAGTTATTTATTACACTAGAGTGCTCAGAGCATAGAAGTGTGTTGAAGAGCAATGGCCCGTGTCATAAGGCAAAATCATAATGTGTCCTAGCATGTCCTGAATGTCCTGGGGCTTGTAACACTTCAGCAGCTGGAGTGAGAGGTGGAGCACCCTTTGGTATGTTACTCATTTTTCTTCCCTCTCTGTGATAGATGACATTGTGAGATATGTGACATAAATTGCAGCTCATCCTCTAACAGGAATGTCCCTCTTGGTAGCGTGTAAGACTTCATACAGTGACAATGTCATTTATGTGCTCCAGAATATTTAGTGGAATAAGTTACACCCAGAAGAACTGGAGCAATGTATCGTATAATGAAATAAGGACTAATACACGTCTGTGAAGATTCATTCTTCTTCTTGGTGTTTCATCTGTTTTCTTAGCATGTCACAAAACTTAATATTCTCTGTAAAAATCCCCCAACGTTTGGAAAAAATACTTAGGTAATTTTTGTGGATTGCCAGAACGCATATTAATTTGCACATGTTCCTACGATACACAAATGTGACACTAACCTTAAAGACAACCCAAATATAACAGCTTCTGCTGTGTCTCATTTTTTTCTGAAAAGGGGTACCTAAACTTTAATACAGGGTTTCTAAACCTTGGTTCCATGAAACCCTAGGGTTCAGAGGTTACTTGGGGTTCCTTGAGCAATGAGTAATTTCTGCCTCTCAGATAAGTTCCCACTGACATCGTTAATCTTTTTTATATATCTGTAAGGGGGGTAATACTTCCCAATGTTCATAAGTGTAAGGAGCGTTCTTCCCACTGACCTTTACACAAATGTAGAGTTGTAGCTATAGAAATGTTTAGCAGTGGTTCCGTGAGATAGAAAAGTCATTTTAAGGGTTCTTCTGAGTGGAAAAGGTTGGGCAAGGCTGCTTTGATAGCACATTCTGTCCTGCAGAAAAATATGGAGCTAGCAGTAGAGAAGGAAGAAATGCACCAGCATCAGCGTGAGGAAAAAATAAATGTGTCCATGGCATCATTGAAAGGAAAAAATGGCTCTGCGTCCATGGCATCACTGGAAGGAAAAAAATGTCTCCGGATCCACGGCATCACTGGAAGGAAAAAAATGTCTCCGGATCTATGGCATCACTGGAAGGAAAAAATGGCTCCACATCCATGAAAGGAAAAAATGCCTCTGCGTCCATGACATCACTGGAAGGAAAACATTTCTCCAGATCTATAGCATCACTGAAAGGAAAAAAAACGCCTCTGCGTCCATGGCATCACCGGAAGGAAAAAATGCCTCTGCATCCATGGCATCACTGGAAGGAAAAAATGTCTCTGCATCCATGGCATCACTGGAAGGAAAACATGGCTCTGCATCCATGGCATCACTGGAAGGAAAAAGTGCCTCCGCGTCCATGGCATCACTAGAAGGAAAAAAACGCTTCTGCGTCCATGGCATCACTGGAAGGATGAAAATGCCTCTGCATCCATGGGGTCACTGAAAGGGGAAAAAAAACACCTGCACTGATGGCATCACTAAAATGAGAAATGTTGCAGCATCAGTGTGGGTGGGGAAAAATGCCTTTGCATCAGTGGTGTCAGTCTGAGGAATACTCATTTGATATATGTGTCAATGAGATGTTTAAGAGGGGGGAGTTGGGGGGCATTCTGTGGGTGCATTTAACTAAACAAACCCTTTTTTTGACAGTTTGCCTCCATTAGGCCCCGTACACACGATAGAATCCATCCGCTGAAAAATCTCAGCGGATCGGTTTCAGCGGATAGATTCTATGGTGTGTACATTCCTGCGGATATTTATCCGCGGAAATTTCCCAATTCCAGCAGATAAAAATTTGTAGACATGTCTACAAATCTATCCGCTTGAATTGGCTCCCGCGGATCGATCCGGTGGTCTGTACAGACTCACCGGATCGATCCGTCCGAAGGGATCCCCCGCATGCGTCGTAATGATTCGACGCATGCGTGGAATTCCTTTTATGACAGCGTCGCGCACGTCGCCGCGTCATCGCGGCGACACGTCATCGCGAGGGGGTTTCGGCGCGGATTTCGATCCGATGGTGAGTACACTCTATCGGATCCAAATCCGTGGAAATCCTCGAGAGGATTTATCCGCGGATACGGTCCGGTGGACCGTACCTGCGGATAAATCCTCTCGTGTGTACTAGGCCTTAGCCTTGTCTGACCTGACCTGAAGACTACACAGACTCCATACAGCATTAAACCCATGCTGCCTGCTACAGAGCGCTTACCAGGCTGGCTGTCTTATGTGTCCTGGAGGGACAGCTGTTTTCTCTCCTGGACAGTTTCAATTGCTGCAGACAGTAAAAGGGGTGGAGGGGTTACAGTGCAGCATGGCTGTGTGTGTAGCGGAGTAGCTGTATTGGAGAGTGAAGTTCACATCTGAGTGGGAAACATAACAACATTGCACCCACAGCACGTTCCTCTTCTGCCCCGCCCCAGAAGAGGCAGTATGAAAGGGAGCATAGCTTGCATGTCTATGATGTACCCATGCAGGGGAGACAGGACACATTGGGGTTAATTCACTAAAACTGGAGAGTGAAAAATTCTGGTTCAGTTGTGCATGGTAGCCAATCAGCTTCTAACTTCAGCTTGTTCACTTAAGGATAAGTTCACTTTTACCAAAAAAAAAAAAAAATAAATGCACATTTTGTGCAGGTAAAAAAATATGCATGTATTATTTTTTTTTCTTAGGGACCTGTAAGCATTGCATCCACAATCAGCAGATTGTGGGTGTAATGCCATGGTCCTGCAGACTATCTGTGTATCTGTCAGTCCGTATCTCCTAGGCAGGCAGTTACACTCTTAGGCCTTGTACACACGAGAGGATTTCCGCTGGAAACGGTCCGCCGGAGCGTTTCCAGCGGATAAATCCTCTGGCGGATTTTGATCTGATGGCTGTACCCACCATCAGATCAAAATCCCTGCGGAATACATCCGCGGTGACGTGGCCGCGAAGATGACGCGGCGACGTGCGCGACCCTGGAAGGTTAATACTTCCACGCATGCGTCGAATCATTACGACGCATGCGAGGGATGGGATCGGACGGACTTTTCCGGTGAGTCTGTACAGACGACCGGATAAGTCCGCTGGACAGGTTTCAAGCGGATAGATTTCTTAGCATGCTAAGAAATTTTTATCTGCTTGAAAACCGTCGGCTGGACAAATGTCCGCCTGAAAATGTCTGCTAGGCCGTACACACGACCAGATCTATCTGCTGGAACTGATCCGCGGATCAATCCCAGCGGATCGATCCGGTCGTGTGTACAGGGCCTTAGGCCTCTTTCACACGAGGTGGACTCCGTCGCTACAGCGTCCGCCAGCTCAGCAGGAGATCTCTCCGCTGTGCCGGCGGATGACAAGTCCCTCTCTGCTCACTGAGCGGGGAGGGGCTTGTGCAGTGCCGCTGTCTCCTATGGAGAGATCTGATGAAAACAGACAACATGTTAGTTTTCATCAGCTCTCATCCGATCCGCCATGGCCGGATGGGGACGTATCGCCATATGTCTGATTTTGGCGGATCGGGTCGGATGTCAGCGGACATGTCTCCGCTGACATCCGACATTCCATAGGCATGCATGGAGCGGCTGTTCAGGTCCGCAGATAAAACTGACAGGCGGACCTGAACGGTCCGACCATGTGAAAGGGACCTAATAGGAAGCTCAATTAACTATCTATAGCAGTCAACAGTGCTCTGGTAGTTCATTGAGAACTATAAGCCGATAGCTGCAAAGGCTTAACAAAAGACCGTGAATGGATTACATGGCCAGCCCCACACGGCCGCTTCTTTTTTTAGTGTGTGACAGCTAGTGGGGAGAAGAGATCCCTGTTAGCTGTCAAAATGGGGGGGGGCCTGATGCATTTGTAACATGTTAAACGTTCCTGAAAACCGATTGCCTTCTATGCAAAGCTCTGCCAGATTTTGCCAGTTTTAGTAAATCAACCCTATTGTTATATACATGGAGGTGCTGTTACAGTTGTCAAGTCCTCCAAATTTAGCCCCCCCAAACTCAACAGCATATGAGGTTGGTATACTTAACATTTAATCAGTTGCTTAATATTTCCTACCCTTTCATAAATAAAGGAATTTCTGGAATTAGTCTAATAACAGTAATAGGCTAAACACATATGGATTAATCCTGAGGGCAATGGTGGATAGTTTCTCTTGGGCCAATGCTGAGGGCTTCAAACCTTCATGCCGCGTACACACGATCGTTTTTCGGCATGAAAAAAACCGTCGTTTTTAAAAACGTCATTTAAAATGATCGTGTGTGGGCTTCACATCGTTTTTCAAAATTCGAACATGCTGCATTTTTTAACGTCGTTTTTTAAAATGTCGTTTTTCGGGTTGTAAAAAATCATCGTGTGTGGGCAAAAACGACGTTTTAAACCCGCGCATGCCCAGAAGCAAGTTATGAGACGGGAGCGCTCGTTCAGGTAAAACTACCATTCATAATGGAGTATACACATTCATCAAGCTGTAACAGACAAAAAAGCGTGAATCCTCTTTTACTAACAAGGAATCAGCTAAAAGCAGCCCAAAGGCAAATTAGAACTTCCCCTTTAGAGTGCCGTCGTATGTGTTGTACGTCACCACGCTTTGTTCATCATTTTTCAAAAACGATGGTGTGTGGGCAACATCGTTTTTAACCACTTGCTTACTGGGCACATATACCCCCTTCCTGCCCAGGTGAAATTTCAGCTTCTGGCACTGCGTAGCTTTAACTGACAATTGCGCGGTCGTGCGACGTGGCTCCAAAACAAAATTGACGTCCTTTTTTTCCCCACAAATAGAGCTTTCTTTTGGTGGTATTTGATCACCTCTCCTTTTTTTTTTGCGCTAAAAACAAAAAAAGAGCGCCAATTTTGAAAAAAAAAAAATATTTTTTACTTGTTGCTATAATAAATATCCCAGCTTTTTTTTTTCTTTTTTTATTCTGGCCGATATGTATTCTACATATGTTTGGTAAAAAAAAAAAAATCGCAATAAGCGACTGGTTTGCGCAAAAGTTATAGCGCCTACAAAATAGGGGACAGAATTATTATTATTTTTTTACTAGTAATGGCGGTGATCTGCGATTTTTATTGGGACTGCGACATTATGGCGGACACATCGGACACTTTTGACACATTTTTGGCACCATTCACATTTATACTGCGATCAGTGCTATAAATATGCACTAATTACTGTATAAATGTGACTGGCATTGAAGGGGTTAACACTAGGGGGTGACGGAGGGGTTAAATGTGTACCCAGCATAGTGTTCTAACTGTGTGTGGAATGGGACTGACTGGGGGAGGTGACCGATCTGTGTCCCTATGTACAAGGGACACAGATCGGTCTTCTCTCTCCCTGGCAGGACATGGATCTGGGTGTTTACACACACAGATCCATGTCCTTCTCTCTGTAACCAGCCGATCGCGGGTGCCTAGCGGACATCGCGGCCGCCAGGCATGCGCATCGGCATCTCAGTGATGCGGTGGGTGCGCGCGCGCGCCCCCCAGTGGCCAGGAGGAGCGGAGGCCGTATAAAGACGGCCACTCAGAGAAGTAGAGCCACCCTGCGGCCGTACAAAGTCGTACGGCCGTCGGGAAGTAGTTAATGATGAAGTTGGAAAAACTTCATTTTTTGGACATGCTGAAAAACTACTTTTTTTTTAATGCCAAAAAACTATTGTGTGTACGCGGCATAAGAAGCTTTTTATTCTACACAGAGATTTTTCAGCTAGTGAAATGCTGGTTGTCCTCTTTTCTAGGGAATAAAGTGTTAACATCATGCACACTGAATATATCCATCAGCTGAGCAGCAGAAAAGATCACAAGAGGTCAAAGGATGGGTATATGTCTTCTGGCCTCCTGTCCTGGAACAGACATCTGCCTGTCTCTGGGCATCTGTACAAGACAGATAGGTAAATGGTCACTGGGCATAAACGGCAGTCTAGAATTGAGGTGTTAGAATCAGAGTGGCGCTCAATTCATCTTAAAGTAAATAATGGCTTGTCTTCAAGGGGACAGCAGACAGACCATTTATTTTTATTTTTTTGTCTTGTCTCAAACAATATAGATTGGATAAAACCTCTGTAATAATGTGCCTTTGGAGAAAAAAAAGAGCCATATATCTCTCCCGTAATATACTATACTAAACAGAGAAGAGAATACAGCAGCACTATGTCTTAATGATAAAATAAAACTAAATACTGCACAATCCAACCCTGGATTACTTCCCCGAGAACATTTGCACAAGTCAATGCACAAGTGACTTAAGTAAAGTTGTCTTTGTTCACACACCATAGGAGTAAAGAGAGAGAGTGGTCATTAGTCAGACAAATGGCAAGAAAACCAGTGAAGTGTCACTTCTATAGCAAACCCTTTTTTTACTCCAAACAACAAATTTATCATGGTTATATCAGTTCTTATGGGAAATGGAGCACAGATGCCGAACTGTATCATACTGGCACCTTCTCTTTACTGGAGGAGAGGAGCATTTAGTAAAACTCAGAAGATGAGCCTCACATTAATAATAGAAGATATCAGACGGCAGGATGTCCTTCCCCTGCAGCCTTTGTGTGATAGGATTTATACACTGATATAACAATACACCGCATACATCATCCTTATACAGTTTAGGATTCTGAAAAAAATAAATACATTTGCTATGAAGCAAGTTCTACACGGGTCATTTTAATGAGCGATTCAACCACATGTTGACTGTGTTCTCATTAACTGCGCATTGATTTTACCATGCTGCAAATGGGGTGACTACTAATGAGTGGTTAATCAACCCGTTGGGTCGCATGCAAGGTGTTTAGCCCTGATGAATGAGATCCCTGCACGCAGGCGGAAGTCACAGGTGTACCGTCCACCCCTGCTGCTGGCAACCTGTTAAACTCTATTGCCCTGTACACACGATCGGAATTTCCGATGGGATAAAATCCGATGAAATTTTCCGTTGGAATTCCTTTCAAGCTGTCTTGCATACACACTGTCAGACCAAATTTTGACAGTCCAAAACGCGGTGACATAAAACACCACGACGAGCCGAGAAAAAATAAGTTCAATGCTTCCAAGCAGGCGTCGACTTGATTCTGAGCATGCGTGGTTTTTTCTCCGTCAGAGTTCCACACAGACGATCGGAATTTCCGAATTTTTTTCCAATTTTTTTCCATTTTTTTCTGTGTCTAAACTCCAATGGAAAAAAGTCCGATGGGGCCCACACACGGTCGGAATATCCGATGAAAAAAGTCATACGGAATTTTTTCATCGGATATTCCGACCGTGTGTGGGCCCCATCGGACTTTTTTCCATTGGAATTTAGAAACAGAAAAAAATGGAAAAAAATTGGAAAAAAATTCTATCGGAAATTCCGATCGTTTGTACAAGGCATATGGCTATGCACTTGCACTTGCAGTTGAGCAGTTTTTACCAGCCACTTTCCCTTAACCACTTGCTTACTGGGCATTTAAACACCCTTCCTGCCCAGACGAATTTTCAGCGCTGTCACACTCTGAACGACAATTGCACGGCCATGCTACACTGTACCCATATTACATTTTTATATTTTTTTTCACACAAATAGAGCTTTCTTTTGGTGAAATGTAATCTCTACTGGGGTTTAATTTTTTGTTAAACATTAATGGGCACTGATGAGCACTGATGAGGCTGCACAGATGGGCACTGATATAGGTGGCATTAATGATCACTGATAGGTGGCACTTATTGGCACTGATAGATGGCACTGATGGGCACTGGTAGGTGACACTGATGATGAGGCAATGATGGGCCCTGCTTAGCAGTACTTATGCGTACTGGTGAGCACTGATGAGACAGCAGTGTGTGGGACCGTTGTCCCGTTTAAGAAGCCGGTAATCAGCTTTTTTTTTCTCCTCACAAGCTGCAAAAGCAGTGGATGGGTGTATACACATACTGTGGGCACAATGCTTTGCACATCAAAATACTATTCTCTTGGCACGCTTAGCAGGCAGTAACACCTACCAAACTCAACCCATTCAACTAAATGGACCTGTGCCGCAGCTGCCCTGCAATCGCAGGCAATAGGTTTTTAGAAGTTAAAATAGGTGGTGACCTCCTCACTGCCTGTCAAATGCCCTCTGAAAAGCAATCCACCACTCTGAATGTTCTTTAGAGGGTGTCATGGACCTTGAAATGCTGAAGTGTTTCTACTTGAAATCTGTTACACAGTGGGGGGTCTTCTGCCCTGTCTTAAGGGTACCCCCCCCCCCCCCATTCCAGACGGCTCCATGGTCTGGAGGAAAAGCATTGTCCTGTGTTTGGCTGTTTGTGTACTGTGATTGCCCCCTGGGGCTTCTGTCTCATTACACATATCAGTCCTCCTATTCAAGCTATCAGACCAATCCCTGCTGACCCTGTTTCAAGTCCTCATTTGCATGGCCAAGAGGACCTACTTGAGAACTACAATGTACTTTACAATTGACCAATAGGAAAGTGGTTGTTGGGGGCAGGGTGTTCAAACTGCTGTAAAAAAATGTGTGTGTATCCAATAAAAGAGGCTCCTGTTTGAACTTACATACAGCCTGCCTGGTGTTTGTTCTGAGCTATCACAACTGGATTCGAACGGCACATAGCTGTAGTTCGAATCCCAGAGCATCGGATGGCCGAACCATCAGACGTTGCGATCTGCAATCTGATCCAAAAGTAGCAGAGGAGTGTCGGGAGAGTGGAACCGAGCGAGCAAGGGTCTCATTACAGAGGGCAAATCTTGTGTAAACAAGCCCTTATAGGGACTGACAGCAGTTGCAGATAGGCAGGCCTGGGTCTGTTCTCTGGGCATTAGTCCCTAGGTGCATACTGCCCTAAACATTGGTACCATTCCTTGCATGATCCAGCAGCTTTCAGCCTCTCATAGAGGTATACAGGCTGCCAGCAGCAGGGCTGGACAGTGAGTCTGTGCCAAAGCCACGTACACATGGGCCGAATGTCGGGAGACATTGGCTGGTTACATAAAAAGTTGTTTAGACGGCTTCTGTCTAATAAGCATGCTGGAAACCCAGCAGCTTAATCGACTCATGATTAGCACTCTCAGCCAATGGTAGAGAGCACTGATTGGAGTGTTCTGGCGGCGGGAGCCGTCCCCCTGTCAGAACACAACAGCTCAGCAGAGGAGATCGCTGTACTAACGTTGCATGGTTAGTACAGCAGCTTCGTCTGGAGCTGACAGTTTTTTTTCCATTCAACCCCACTGGGTTGAATGGAAAAAAAACTCCTAGTGTGTCCCAGGCTTAATTCTCATACCAAAATGCTGGGGCTAGTGTGCATGACGCCTTAGTGGCAAGAGAGTTAGGCCTCTTTCACACGGGGCAGATCAGTAATGATCCGCCCTGTGCACCTCCGCTTGCTCAGCGGGGATCGCTCTGTTGATCCCCGCTGAGCCGGCGGATTACAGGGCGGTCCCCGCACACTGTGCAAAGACCGCCCTGTCTTTTCTCCGCTCCCCCCTTTGGGGAGATCGGATGAACACAGACCGTATGTCTGTGTTCACCTGATCTGATCCGCCAGACAGATGGAAAAGTAGGTTTTTCCTCCGTCACACTTTGGCGGATCGGAGTGGGTCGGATGTCAGCGGGCATGTCACCGCTGACATCCGCGGCTCCATAGAGGAGCACGGAGCGCCCGTACAGGTCCGCAAAAAAAACTGGCAGGCGGACCTGTATGGACGCTCAATGTAAAAGAGCCCTAAAGGTGCACACAATGCAATCTGATTAGACAGTTTCAACAACCACAAAGTTCAAATACCTGCCAGATGGAAAATTGATTAAAGGGGTTGTAAAGGAAAACATTTTTTTTCATAATAAGCATCCTTTACCTGCAGACATTCCTCTTTTCACTTCCTCATTGTTCATTTTTGCTCAGAAGTTGCTCTATTTCTTCTCTGTTCTGTTCACTTCCTGCTTGTCTGATTTTACTGACCACCGTGAAGGGAGGCTTTACTGCGGTGGTCAGTAACGTGCTCACCCCTCCTGGGAACTACATCTGTGTGGCAGGACGCTCTCTACGTGTTAGAGACTTCAAGGAGGTGTGAATTATTGGGCGTGCCGCAATTCATACTGGGAAATGTAGTTCTTACATTAAACGGGCGATGCAAACCAGGAAGTGAATGAGAGAACAGAAACTAGAATGCCGGAGGTGATATAGATGAAGGAATTTAATAGGTATTTACTCGTTTTTTGACAGAATCATTACACTATTCTGTCTGTCTACCTTGCAGACATTATTTTTTTTCCTTTAGTGACCCTTTAAGGCTAACTTTACACATGCAGCAGCCCTAGCCACCCTCTAAAAAGCAATCCAATGGCTTTTCAGAGGTGTTTGACAGGTAGTGAGAGGGGATATGTCACCCTGCCATCTTGAAGGGTGACACCACTATCTCTGTTAGAGTTAAGGTACAAAGTGGTGTCGCTTCCCTACCCCAAGCCTGCTCTTTAGATCAGGGGTCTCTAAAACTTCTAAACAAAGGGCAAGTTTACTGTCTCTCGGACTTTAAGGGGGCCCAGACTGTGGCCATTGGGAGTAAAAAAAGGTCCTGATGTCAGTGGGAAAAAATAATGCCTCATCGTTGGCTTCATTGGTGTCAGTGAGAGAAATTGTGCCCCATCATTTGTATCACAGAGGAATTGTGTCCCTTCATTGGTGTCAGTGGGGAAAATGATGCCCCATTGTATCAGTGGATACAAGGGCCGGATAAAAGCAAGCATTTGGCTGCAGTTGGAAACCGCTGCTTTAGATGATGAAGGGGTTGCAACACATTGATAAGTCATCAGTAGTGTTCACACTGATCTCTCATGCAGCCAGCATGTTCCCTGTTAGCACGTGTGCATGCAGCAAAGTCTGACTGGTTGCTAGTGTTGGCCCTTCCTCTCCAGGGTGGGCGCTGTGTGCAGGTGATGGCAGGGAGCTGATATCAGGACATATTTTGGTATTTATACTTACTGCCCTAGTAACACGTATGTGTGGCAATAAAAAAGATGGGTTTTAACACCCACACATGTGTCCGTGAAATGTAGAACTTTCTGGGCTAAGAGTGCGCTGTCAAGGAGAGCAGACTTTACTAATGATCAGGAATCAGCAGAGCTCCCCCTTACATCAGGTGTGCCTCCTTACATCAGGTGTATCCATCAGATCTCCCCTTTACATCAGGTGTGCCCAACAGAGCACCTTCTAACATCAGCTGTGTCCACCAGAGCTCCGTCTTGCATCAGATGTGCCAGCAGAGCCCCCTTACATCAGGTGTGATCACAAGAGCTCCCTCTTACATCAGATGTGCCCACCAGAGTTTCCCTTTACATCAGGTATGCTCACCAGAGCACCCTCTTACACCAGATGTGCCCATCAAAGCTCCCTCTTGCATCAAATGTGCCCACCAGAGCTCCCCCTTACATCAGATGTGCCCACCAGACCTCTAGCTTACATTAGGTGTGCTCACAAGAGCTTGCTCTTACATCAGGTATGGCTGCCAGAGCTCCCTCTTACACCAGATGTGCCCATCAGAGCTCCCTCTTACCTCAGATGTTCCCACCAGAGCTCCCTCTTACATCAGATGTGCCCACCAGAGCTCCCTCTTGCATCAGGTGTGCCTAACAAAGCACCCCCTTGCATCAGATGTGCCCACCAGAGATTCCTCTTGCATCAGATATGCCCAACAGAGCTCCCCCTTACACCAGATGTGCCCACCAGACCTCCACCTTACATCAGGTGTGCTCAAAAGAGCTCCCTCTTAGATCTGATGTACCCACCAGAGTTTGCATTTACATCAGGTGTGCACACAAGAGCACCCCACTTACATCTGGTGTGCCCACCAGAGCACGCCCTTATATTGGATGTACCCATCAGAGCTCCTGCTTACATCAGGTGAGCCCACCAGAGCTCTCCCTTACATCTGGTGTGACCTCTAGAGCTCCCTTTTACATCAGATGTATCCATCAGAGCTCCCATTTACATCAGATGTGCCCACCAGAGCTCCCTCTTACATCAGTTGTGCCCATCAGACCCCCACCTTACATCAGATGTGCCCAAAAGAGCTCCCCCTTACATCAGGTGTGCTCACAAAAGCTCCCTCTTACATCAGATGTGCCAGAAGAAAAGTATACCGCTCTAAAAACAATCAATCCCCATTGCTTCCGTCCCAACAAACCAAGAGGGTGCTGGCTGTGCTCAATTACCATGAGATGAAAGAAAAATCCTGGATCGCCAGACACTCCTCAAAAAACAATGTCTTTATTCAAAACATGAAAAAACAACAAAAATTCTAATGGAGAAAACAGCCAAAATGCATGCAGTCAAACAAGAAGTGGATTAGGAAAAAAGAGCTGACATGCTTTGCATCATGTGATGCTTACTCGTAGCTCACCAGAGTGCCCACCAGAGTTTCCCTTTACATCAGGAGTACCCAGCAGAGCTCCCTCTTACATCATATGTGCCCACCAGAGCTCCCTCTTGCATCAGGTGAGCCTACCTGAGCACCCTGTACTTCAGGTGTGCCCACCAGACCCCCACCTTACATCAGATGTGCCTACCAGACCACCTCACATCCGGTTTGCTCACAATAGCTCCCTCTTACATCATATATGTGCACCAGAGAACCCCCTTACATTAGATGTGTCCATGAGATCTCCCGCTTACATCAGGTTAGCCTACCAGAGCTCTCCCTTACATCTGCTGTACCCACCAAAGCTCCCTTTTACATCAGGTGTATCCATCAGAGCTCCCCTTTACATCAGGTGTGCCCAAAAGAGCACCCTCTAACATCAGCTGTGTCCACCAGAGCTCCGTCTTGCATCAGATGTGCCCAGCAGAGCCCCCTTACATCAGGTGTGCTCACAAGAGCTCCCTCTTTTATCAGATGTGCCCACCAGAGATTCCCTTTACATCAGGGGTGCCCAGCAGAGCTCCCTCTTACATCATCTTACATCAGATGTGCCCACCAGATCTCCCTCTTGTATCAGGTGAGCCTACCTGAGCACCCTGTACTTCAGGTGTGCCCACCAGACCTCCCTTTTACATCAGGTGTACCCATCAGAGCTCCCCTTCACATCAATTGTGCCCATCGGAGTTCCCCCTTATTTTAGATTTGCCCACTAGAGCTCCCTTTTATATCAGATGTGCCCACCAGATCTCTCATTTACACCAGGCTTACCCCTGGCTTACCCCTAAGAGCTATATCTTACATCAGATGTTTTCCCCAGAGCTCCCCCTTACATTGGATTTTCCCACTAGAGCTCCTCCTTACATCAGATGTGCCCAAAACATGTATTAGTCTACAAACATTTGATCAGGGCCAGTCACTGTTTACAAACATGTGATCACCGTTTACAAACATGTGCTCACCCTTTACAAACATGTGCTCACCCTTTACAAACATGTGCTCACCCTTTACAAACATGTGCTCACCCTTTACAAACATGTGCTCACCCTATACAAACATATGCTCACCCTATACAAACATATGCTCACCCTATACAAACATATGCTCACCGTTTACAAAAATGTGCTCACTGTTTACAAACATGTGCTCACTGTTTACAAACATGTGCTCACTGTTTACAAACATGTGGGAGGGGCCAGTCACTGTTTACAAACATGTGCATATTGTTTACAGACGTGTGGGTGGGGCCAGTCACTGTTTGTAAACAGTAAGAACATAGTAGTAAACAGTGACTGGCTCCGCCCACATGTTTGTAAACAATAAGCACATGTTGGTAAACAATGACTGGCCCGCCCACTTTTTTTATAAACAGTAAGCACATGTTTGTAAGCAGTTACTGGCCCTGATCGAATGTTTGTAAACTAATATACATTTTGGGCACATCTGATGTAAGAGGAGCTCTGGTGGGCACATATGATGTAAGAGGGAGCATTTTTGGGCACATCTGATGTAAGAGGGAGCATTTTTAGGCACATCTAATGTAAAAGGGAGCTTTGGTTGACACATCTGACGTAAAAGGGAGCTCTGTTGGGTACACCTGATGTATAAGGGAAGTCTGGTGGTCACACCTTATGTAAGGGGGTGCTCTGCTGGGTACATCCAATGTAAAGGGGAGCTCGGGTGGGAATATCTGATGTAAGGCGGAACTTGGGTGGGCACATCTGATGTAAGTGGGAGCTCGGGTGGGTACACCTGATGTAAGTGGATGCTCTGGTGGGCACAACTGATGTAGGGGGAGCTCTGGTGGTCACATCTGATGTAAGGGGGAGCTTGGGTGGGCACATCTGATGTAAGAGGGTGCTCTGCTGGGCAAATCTGATGTAATGGGGATCTCGGGTGGGCACAGTTGATGTAAGGGGGTGCTCAGGCTCTGATGTAGGGGGAGCTCTGGTAGGCATATCTGATGTAAAGTGGAGCTCTGGTAGGCACGTCTGATGTAAGGGGGAGTTCTGGTGGGCACATCTGATGTAAAAACTGAGCTCTGGTAGGGACATCTAATGTAGGAGGGAGCTTGGGTGGACACATCTGATGTAAGAGGAAACTCGGGTGGGCACACCTGATGTAAGAGGGTGCTCAGGTGGGCACATCTGATTTAGGGGGAGCTCTGGAGGGCACATCGAATGTAAAACGGAGCTCTGGTGGGCACATCTGATGTAAGCCTAAGGGGGAGCTTGGGTTGTCACATGTGATATAAGGGGGAGGTCGGTGGGTACATCTGATGTAAGAGGGTGCGCTGGTGGGTATATCTGAAGTAAAGGGGAGCTCTGGTAGGGCATTAGGGGGCTGTTATATTGTCCTTGTGTATTTTTAATTAGCTTGTCCCACGTTCTTAAGTCTTCTAGCGTAATCGGAGCCGCTTCCTCCAAGGGATCTCTGAACTGCCTTGGAATCCAAATAATCTGTCCTAACTCAGAGTTACAGATTTTTACCTCCAACTCTGCCCATTTTTTCTGCCGAGGGGCACGGGCCCAGTCCATAACCCCATGCAGAATTGCTGCTTCATGATATTTTTTGAGGTCCGGGAGGAATACCCCTCCCTTCTCTTTAGATCTAGTTAATGTCCAAAAGGCGATGCGATTGCTTTTATTATTCCATATAAATTTCTGTACTACCGATCTCAATGTTTCAAAGAATGCCCTGGGAATATTTATCGGCAAACTTGGAAATATATACAAAGCTTTTGGAAAGATCATCATTTTGACCACGCTCATCTTGCCAAACCATGACAGTCTATGGGCAGGATATCTTTTCGATTCATTTTTAATTTTATTCAACAAAGGCATGTAGTTATCTTGATATAAGTCTACAGTTGATCTTGACAGAAGTACTCCCAAATATTTTAGACCTTTTTGTTTCCATCTGAAGGGATATCATTTTCGGAGGTCTCTACTCTCACTTGTTGGAACCGAAATGTTTATTATTTCTGTTTTTTCCATATTTACCTTTAAGTTTGGTACATGCCCATACTTTCCCAGTTCTTCCATGATTTTTGGAAGGGTTTGCGTAGGGTTTGTTATATACACCATGATGTCATCTGCAAAAGAGAGTTAAACGTGTAACACATGCTTTGCTACAAAACTGAGGTACACTCCATTTGGGAGGGGCTAATAGGGGAGGAACTCAATTTTAATTGGGTTTGCCAGTGTCCAATCACCTGTGGTGACTACATAACCCATTAACCGCTTCCCGACCGCCGCATGTAGATATACGTCGGCAGAATGGCACGTACAGGCACATTGGCGTACCTGTACGTCCCTGCCTTTCCGCGGGTCGGGGGTCCGATCGGGACCCCCCCCCGCTACATGCGGCGGTCGGATTCCCTCGGGGAGCGATCCGGGACGATGGCGCGGCTATTTGTTTATAGCCGCTCAGTCGCGATCGCTCCCCGGAGCTGAAGAACGGGGAGAGCCGTATGTAAACACGGCTTCCCCATGCTTCACTGTGGCGGCGTATCGATCGAGTCATCCCTTTTATAGGGAGACTCGATCGATGACGTCAGTCCTACAGCCACACCCCCCTACAGTTGTAAACACACACTAGGTGAACACTAAATCCTACAGCGCCACCTGTGGTTAACTCCCAAACTGCAACTGTCATTTTCACAATAAACAATGCAATTTAAATGCATTTTTTGCTGTGAAAATGACAATGGTCCCAAAAATGTGTCAAAATTGTCTGAAGTGTCTGCCATAATGTCGCAGTCACGAAAAAAAAACGCTGATCGCCGCAATTAGTAGTAAAAAATAATAAAAATGCAATAAAACTATCCCCTATTTTGTAAACGCTATAAATTTTGCGCAAACCAACCGATAAACGATTATTGCGATTTTTTTTTACCAAAAATAGGTAGAAGAATACGTATCGGCCTAAACTGAGGGAAAAAAATATTATATATGTTTTTGGGGGATATTTATTATAGCAAAAGAAAGCTCTATTTGTGGGGAAAAAAGGATGCCAATTTTGTTTGGAAGCCACGTCGCACGACCGCGCAATTGTCTGTTAAAGCGACGCAGTGCCGAATTGTAAAAACCCCTTGGGTCATTTAGTAGCATATTGGTCCGATCCTTAAGTGGTTAAGTAATTAAGGCTCTGTGTCCTGTGATGCATTTCAAAGAAAAGGATTTTTACAGGTAAGCTGTATTAAAAAATCCTATTATTTACAATTCTAGTACTAGAGGCTGCTACATGTAATTTTGCAAAAGGGTCAGGGACTTGCACATTTCTCACATGTAGTGCAGCCCATTGAAATGAAGGGGGCTTCCCTAGTCACAATGCAAAGAAAAGCATGTGTGCTGGAGCCTAAAACTAGTGAGGGAATTTTTTCAACAATTTTAAATCAAGAGAGCTTCTTTGCAGTAAAATTACCTAAAAATGATCCTGCCTTTCTGCAGTCATCTCGTCTCTAATATTGTTTTAGGTATATATTGGTGCATTGTACAGACTGTCTATGACTGACAGTAGTGTACATAGTTAGTCAGGTTGAAAAGCAACACACGTCCATCTAGTTCAACCAATAGACCTTACCTGTATGCTTTTTTTTTTGTTTTGTTTCTTAAATGGATGTCTAACCTAGAAGGTATAAAAGGAACCAAAACGCCTCCACAGGACTATTACATAGCACAATGCAGTCTTCTTATAGCAAAGCAATGTCTCATTCCGTCACAAATCCTAAGAATAGGAAAATTAATCCTCATTTACAACAGGCAGCAAAGCCATGCAAATCATTCCTTTACACCCCACTGGTCAAAGCCCATCCAGAAACACTGGTGTATAGTACAGAATTAGCATAATATTTTACAGCCATTAATTCCAGCTGGTGTATAGTAGAGATATAGCCTAATATTATAAAGCCATTTGTTCCAAAGTGCATGCAGCTTTTCCAAGCAGTGGCGGCCGGTGCTCAAATTTTTTTTGGGGGGGCGCAAACGAAAAAAAAAAAAAAATTGCAGCCTCACTGTGCCCATCAAATGCAGCCACTGTGCCATCAATTGTCACCACTGTGCCATGCCATCAAATGCAGCCACTGTGCCATCAATTGTCATTGCTGTGCCATGCCATCAAATGCAATCACTGTGCCATGCCATAAAACACAGCCACTGTGCCATCAATTGTCACCACTGTGCCATGCCATCAAACGCAGCCACTGTGCCATCAATTGTCACCACTGTGCCATGCCATCAAACGCAGCCACTGTGGCATCAATTGTCACCACTGTGCCATGCCATCAAACTTAGCCACTGTGCCATCAATTGTCACCACTGTGCCATGCCATCAAATGCAGTCACTGTGCCATGCCATCAAACGCAGCCACTGATGCCATCAAACGCAGCCACTGTGCCATGCCATCAAACGCAGCCCGTGTCATCAATTGTCACCACTGTGCCATGTCATCAAACGCAGCCACTGTGCCATCAATTGTCACCACTGTGCCATCAAACGCAGTCACTATGCCATCAATTCGCACTACTGTGCCATGCCATCAAATGCAGTCAATGTGCCATGCCATCAAACGCAGCCACTGTGCCATGCCATCAAACACAGCCACTGTGCCATCAATTGTCACCACTGTGCCATGCCATCAAACGCAGCCACTGTGCCCCTCAATTGTCGCCACTGTGCCAATTGTCACCACTGTGCCCCTTAATTGTCGCCACTGTGCCCATTGTTGCCACTGTGCCCCTTTAATTGTTGCTACTGTGCCCATTGTCACCACTGTGCCCTTTGTCAGCACTGTGCCCTTTGTCGCCACTGTACCCATTGATGCCACTGTGCCCTTTATCACCACTGTACCCATTGTCGCCTCTGTACATCTCAGTGAATACTGCATGCATATGGTGGAAGCAAGGGTTCAATGTCCAAACCAGTGCAGCCATTTTATCTTAAAATAGTAAATAAGGCACATTTCTAGAAATCCTTTTCCATTACTAGTGTGATCTACCTTTAATATGATTACTCTAAAGCAGTTTTTTTTATTTCACACCAGTGGCATCGCTATGGAGGGTGCAGACCGCACCCTGGTGACACCCGCCAGAGGGGTGACACAATCAAGTAGAAAGTGATATCCGACCACGTAGGGGGCTATTGAAGCTGCCGCTCCAGGTCCTACCTTAATATAGGCCCAGCTTCCCAAAAACGTCCTCCTAGCACCACCACTGGCCGCCGCTGCCTACCACTGCCCAGTGTCCGCTGCTGTGAAAATTATTGGTGGTTAAAACTGCCTAGCATCCTAGCAACCAATCAAGTGCAAGCACAGGGCCCAGTAGAGGTGGAGGATGGCTTTCAGAAGATTTGTGGATCTCCACAGTTTTTATAACTGCTCCATGGTTTTGACACTTCCATTGACCTTACCTCGAGTTGACGTCTTCTGGAAACCAGGGAGGTACACCCCACTTCTTTTTGGATCCTTGTTGACAGTCCCGTTGCACAGCTGGTTTGATACCTTAGGCTCGATTGACCTGTTGTCGTACGACAGTCTTAATTACATTTGTCATCCGAAGATTATCGTTGGGATGATTTATTCAATCTCATGACATCTTTAATATCACACACGATGGACAATTTATCACATTGAATTTCTACATGGACTGATTGTTTTCATGTGGACTGAACATTATGTTATACTCTGTTAAGTATACATCATTTGGTGTTTTTTTCATATTTCACCTACACGTAGCGCTACACATTCACCCGTACCCTATATTGAAGCCTGAGACAGATTTTATCTGGTTTTTAGTTCTACGACTATTTTTCCCTATATTGAAGCCTATTAGAGCCTCAGGAATCCATGAGCCGGTGTCCTGAAAGGAGCTGGACGCATGGATAGGGGAGGCGGCGATGGACAGATGGTGGGGATGTCGCCCGTGCGCCCACTAACGGGCATGCCGCCCCTGGTACTAGGTACTCACTGCTCAGGCACCCAGCACTGTGACATGGGTCAGAGAGAGGATCGTCAGCCCTGTGTAAGCTCCAAGTTGTGATTTTTTCTCTTAATTTCTGGCAGCCAAGAGGAGCAGTAGGGGAATGAAAAGAAGGAAAATAAATTGGTAAGGCCGCCATTAAAATTAACATATTGCATGAACAAATTCCATATTTACTGTAGGCCAGGGGTGTTAAACTCAATTTCATTGTGGGCCGCATCCGCATTATGATTGCCCTCAAAAGGGCCGGTTGTATCTGTAAGATTAGATGTCCAGTGCATCCCCTACCCTTTACATTAGATGTCAAGAGCCACCCCACCTTTAGAATTGAGTACCCCACCCTCCCTTACATCACAGTGCACCCCCTTTCCTTATGCTGCTGCTGGGAAGAAGCTGGGTGCATTGCTTGAAAGCAGAACGTAAGGGTCAGGGGGAGGACCAGAGGTGGGCTTGAGCTCTCCTGCAGCTGCAGGAGAGGTGCGAGGGCCACATAAAATAGCCTGGAGGGCTGGATTTGACACCTGTGCTGTAAGCCATCACAGCCATCCATCTGATTAGGATGCAGCTTTTACTACTACAGTATACATATAAAGTATACTTCACAATAGCTGTCATAGTATTAAATTAAAAGTACTAATTGGGTGCCCATTGTCTTCTCATCATAAAAGAGCACTAATTAGATAAGCACACCTAATACATTTAAAAAAAAACTCTATTAGAAGCGTCTGTGTTCAGAACATAATGCTATGAAGTAAAATCAAGCTCGTTTTATACCTATTTGAATGGTACAGAAGAGCTGTACATGAAATAAGTGCTCTCATTTTACCATTATTTGTGTGACCTTTATTTAAACTTCGTAAATAGTCATATGAAAATTTGAAAGTAAAAAATGTAGTTCAAAAATCAAATACCTTTTTTGCTAATACAGAACAGCCAATTCAGAAAATGGATTCTAGTTTTAAAATCCAGAAAAGCCATACGAAGTCCAGTTTATTTTTTACTTTGTAAAGGCTGCCATCTAGTGGATTATTCCTATAATTCGCTTTTTTTTTAGATGGCTATTAAGGTAACAAACCAATACAAAAAAAAAAGAATTAGAGAGAAAAAATAAAGAAATGTATGTCTTTCGATTCGTTTGCCTAATTCTTCTAAATTATTGAGTCTAAAAAACGAATTGGGTAGAGCTATTAATGTGACTTACAGTGTGATCTTTTATACTCAAGAACAAGAATTCTGCATTCCAGCACTAGCTTATGTTTTACTATGGAAATGAAAAAGGAATAATAAATTATAAAAGCTATTGTGAGATCTCAAGACAGAGAAAACTACACTTAAAGCAGAACTCTAGGAATTTAAAGTGTATCTGCATATAATAGGTTAAGTTCAACGAGGTGTATGCCACCTCATGCACTTATCTCTTTTATTTACAATTGTATTGAGCATCAGGAGTATCGCTATCATTATACTCCTACTGCTTTGACAGGAGATACTGCTTTCTCACACAACCACTCCTCCTCTCCTCTACTGTCCATTCACAGAAGGCTTTGTAATTTGTGAATGGGTAACATAATACATAGTGTTCTGTGATTGGGTGGGAGGAGAGGAAGGATGAGCAGAACAGTTGCATACGATTCTGCAGCAGCAGGATCAGAGACCCTAAGGGCCAGCGTCACAATATCAGAAATATAGAAATAGTTTTACTCCTGTGGCTCAGTATAGGTGTAAATTGTTAACCAAAAAGATAAGTGCAGGGGGTGGTAAATATCACTTTAAACTTAACCCATTAACCCATTAAATTTTTAAAAAGTGACCGATTTCCTTGAGTTCTTTAAATGTCTCTTTAGTTCAGATACATTTTTTCCATAGTGGAGGTTCTTCATGACACTTGTCAGTTTAGTTGCCCTTTTCTGCAATTTCTGCAGTTCCCAACATCATAAATGGGCACCCAAAACCGACCTGCATATTTCAGGCCTTACTAAAGTTTTGTAAAAGGCAAAATGACGTCTCTCGGGAACCTGTCAGGACCGTCTTTAATACTGATTGGACCCTGGGCAAACATTTTCTTTGGCCCTCCCGAATTCATTTATCAACTATTTTCTGGCAGTGTAGGCTCTGGGCCCGGGGCAGCTGCTCCTTTTGCACTGCGGTAAAAAAAGGCGCTGGAACCTGTACCTCTTATCAAAATAAAGTTTTCTGTTTGCTTTAGAAACTGCAGCTTGGCATTGCATGCTATTATTAGCAAAGGGAAAGTGATACCAACTGTGAATTTAGGTGCTGCACACCCCTGATTAAACCTGGAGAACGGAAAGACCCCTAGAGGCTTTGAATTGCAGCAATGAGTATAAATTAATTAAATATAAAAAAATAAAAAATAAAGTTTATTGAATCAAAAAACATATAGTAGAGTAGAAAAAAACATCTGATAGGAATCAGGACACAAGGTCCAAAAACATCAATAAAAACGTATACATATATGGATACAACCAGTGGCGGCCCGTCCAGATAACCGGACATTGGGCGCCGATTACCTGAATAACGGCAGCTGGTTGGCTGAGCGGAACTGCCTATCAGAGCAAGCTGCTCTGATAGGCTTTCCGAGTACAGCCCTCCGGCTCTCGGATGTCTATCCTCGGACCGCAGCCTCCCTGCGTTCCTCGGATAAGACTGACAGCCGTTTCAGCCAATCAGGTTCCCGGATTCTGGTTATCAGGAACCTGATTGGCTGAAGCGTCACCAAGGCGGAAGAAGACATCAAGGGAGGACATGGAAGCTTCAGGTAAGTGCATTTTACAGGGAACAGTGGCGAAAATTGATGGGCACATTGGCTACAATTAATGGGCACAGTGGCGACAATTGATGGCATGGCACAGTGGGAACAAGTGATGGCACAATGGGGACAATTGATGGCATGGCACAGTGGTGACAATTGATGGCCCAGTGGCTGCATTTGATGGCCCAGTGGCTGCATTTGATGGGCACAGTGGCGACAATTGATGGCACAGTCAGGGCCGTCTTTAATATGGTTTGGGCCCTGGGCAAACATTTTTTTTGGGCCCCCCTCCAGCTTATTTTGGGCCTGGCTGGTTCACACGTATGTTTTGGCGGTCCTCATTTGTGCAGGCACAGCAGCCCATTGATTTGAATGGGCTGCCATGCCTTCGTTTCCTGCAGAAAAAAGGTGCATTCAGCATTTTAAAAATACAGTTGCCTTGAAATCCATTCTGCTTTTGCACCATGCTACTTACCTGCAGTTCTTGCACACACAAACGCACTGTGTTTTTAAAAGCGTGACCTAAACGTCTAAAAATGCAGCAAGTTTGACAGTGCGGGAACTGCAGATAAGTCACAGCAGACAGCAGAATGGACAGACAGTGCTGTATTTCAGTGCTTGATGGGCATAGGCGTGCCTATTAAATGAGGCATGCGTTTTCTTTGCAGGAAACGCAGGCATGGCGGCCCATTCAAATGAATGAGCTGCTATGCCTGCGCAAATGTGGGCCACCAAAACACATACATGTGAACCAGCCAGGCCCAAAATAAGCCCATCAAGCAGTTGAATACAGACAGTAATGCCATGTGCTCGGAGGCCTTACTCAGCCTGGACTGCAGGTCTGGTCTGTGATTTAAAGAGTTCCTCTATTTTACACATGGCATGGCATGGGGTCCCATGGTGCTAAAGCAGAATGGACAGACGGTGCTGTGACCCCATGCCATGCCATGTGTAAAATAGAGGAACTTTTTAAAACACTGACCAGACCTGCAGTGAATCATCAAATATTATAAAGACTTTGGGCACACTCTACAGAAAACTTCTATTTACAATATAGATTAGCAAACAGTGACATACCTTGAGGAGCAGGACATGAAGAAGTCAGCCTCGGGAAGAGCAAACTGGGGATGTTATAAAATCACATTCTAATTCACTTTTATATACAAGCAGCACCCAGTGGCAGGAAGGGAGAAGTGCACATCTAAAGGGAAGCCAGGGGTGCTGTACATTTTAAAACACTGGGAAGGGAAGCAGTACTGTCACTGGCTGCGTGCCGCTGATGATTTTCAGCCTGATTTGTGGGCAGCACAGGGGCTTAACGGGCGGCAGGGCCGCCATCAGGAATTATGGGGCCACTTACACATCTTCAGGCATGGGCCCCCTGGAGCAGAGAACCGGGATGGGGGGGTGCTGCCGCCTGAAATTGAGAAGCAGGGGGGGGCTGCCGCGAATTTAGAAGCGGGGGCCCTTTACAAAAAAAGAAAAAAGAAATAAAAAAATATATATATAAAAAAAGGGGTGTAGCCATCCTCTGGGCCCTTTAATAAAAAGAAAAAAAGAAATAAAAAATATATATAAAAAATATATTTTAAAAGGGGGTTGCAATCTGGGGCCATGGGGACCTCTGGGCCCTTTAATAATTTCTTTTAATAAAAATAAATTACAAAAAAGGGGGTTGCCATCCGGGACCTCTGGGCCCTTTAATAAAAAATAATTAAAAAAATATATAAAAAAGAAACATTTATAAAAAAAATTTAAAAAAAGGGGTGGTTGCCATCCAGGGCCCTGGGGACCTCTGGGCCCTTCAATAAAAAAAAATATATAAACAAAAATAAAAAAATAAACATTTATAAAAAAATAAAGGGTGTTTGCCACATGGGGCCCTGGGGACCTCTGAGCCCTTTAATAAAAAAGATATATATATATATATATATATGTATATATAAAAGAAATAAAAAGAAATACAAATTAAAAAAAAAGTTTTTTATAAAAAAAAAAGGGGGGGTTGCCATCCGGGGGCCCTGGGGACCACTAGGTCCTTTAATAATAATAATAACATTTATATTATATTATAATATATATATATATATATATATATATATATATATATATATATATATATATGAAATAAAGAAATATATAAAAAAGATTTTTTTTATAAAAAAAGGGGGGGGTTGTCATCCTGGGGGCCTGGGGAACTACGGGCCCCTGGGGACCCCCAGACCTCTAAAAAAAAATGGCCCTTTAATAAAAAATAAAATAAAAATATATTAAAAATATATATATTTTTTTTATTTAAAAATAAATTAAAAAAGGGGCGTTGCCATCTGGGGGCCTCCGGGCCCCTGGGGACCCCTAAAAATTGTCCCTTTAATAAAAAATAAAAATATATTAAAATATATATTAAAAATATATTTTTTTTATTTAAAAATAAATAAAAAATCGGGGGGTTGCCATCTGGGGCCCTGGGGGGCTCCGGGCCCCTGGGGGCCTCCGGACCCCTAATTTGTATTTGATGGCATGATGTATTTGTATTTGATGGCATGACACAGTGGCTGTGCTTGATGGCACAGTGGTGACAATTGATGGGCACAGTGGTGACAATTGATGGCACAGTTGCGACAATTGATGGCACAGTGGTGACATTGGACACAGTGGCGACAATTGATGGCACAGTGGCGACAATTGATGGCACAGTGGCGACAATTGATGGCACAGTGACGACAATTGATGGCACAGTGGCTGTGTTTGATGGGCACAGTGAGGCTGCAATTGTTTTTTTGTTTTGTTTTTCGTTTATTTGCGCCCCCCCCCCAAAAATCTTGAGCACCAGCCGCCACTGGATACAACCAGTATGAATTCATACGACATTGTGATGTTTGATGTATGCGCAAAACGCTGACGCGTTTCGACCTTTATAGCCATGGAGGTTTTTTTCAGGGATAAAAAAAGGTTTGCAAGCATAGATTCTATAATGAAATATATATATATATATATACATAAATGAAACTTGTTAAAGAAAGAACACACAACAAAAAGGCATATGTGTATAATTTTTATGTATATACAGTCATTGTTAGTGACATTGCTAAGATACATACCAAGGTGGATGTCGAGAGCTAGGACTAGTTGTCGGCCACCGACACCGCCGCCAGGAGCAAGCTCTCCCAAAGGACCATACAGGAGAGAGGGGAGGTCAGATTGACAAAAGGACCAAGCAGTGAAGCAAGCGTATCATCCCTAGGCCTACAAGAGGTCGCAACCAGCGACCCCGCACTGAACAAGAGGGGGAGGGGGGCCAGTGAGAGGCGCGCAGAGTGGGGAGGGACGGAGGGAAGCCGGGCCAGCCGAAACGAGACTGCTATTATTAAAACCTAATACTAGGTACACAGGGGATAAAAATCTGACAAAAATGGTCACTTTGGCAGTTACCGAATGACTTTTAGCCCATGTGTATGCTTCATTTTCCAAGAGAAGCCAGTTGGCATACGATCAGCGCTTGCAGCCAATGGCTGTAAGAGCTGCCCAGTGTGTTCTTGTGTGTACCAGGCTTTACTCCAGGAAACTATTAAATTATTACATGCAGAGGTGCTGGGCCTGCACTGCAAGGGTTAAAGAATTATACCCCAACATTTATTTTTCATATGATATGTGCCTGTGACTCCATGTACGTTGTATTGCTTTCCTTTGTGTTAAATCGCTGGTGTTTCTGCAAGTCCCTCTGCTTTCCTAATTCAAACTGAACACACTAGGCATGAGAGCACATCTATCCCCACATGGTCATTTTTTTTGCTGTGCTGGGAGTGCAATGGCCAAAACTTGTGCCGATATCTCCCCACGCAAAGCCATTCACTGGGAAGATCAGTGTACTGCTGATTCCCCACCACCAGCTCTCTAAGCCTCTTATGCAGCTGACAACTAAGGCTATGTGATCACTTATTTAAAAAAACAAAACTATTTATTTATGTTTTTTTATATACATACACAAAGTTCTGCCTTTTATTTCTAATTTAAACTGCATGGGTTATTTTACAAGGTGAGGGTTCACACATACTTAAATTGCTCAGTTAGGGGGGGCACACAAAAGCAGAATTACTTAACCTCCCCACTGCTAGACTGATCCGTGCTACATCTTCTCCCCTATGTTCCACTGGTCTAAGGTCCTTCTAGACCAGTGCAAGCTTCTTAGCCCTGCACTGAATATAAGTGTAGCACCCTCTAGTTGTGCTAGGTGTTAGTGTAGGAAAATGTATTTTAGCTCAGGGCTAAGCATGAGCTATGAATCTGGGTCAGGGGCGTACCTAGAGCATTTGGCACCCAGGGCGGATCCAATATCTGGCACCCCCCCCCACGTTAAAATGTAAAAACACCCCACTGTGCCCCCTGCATACCTCTGCATCCTTCAATATCTTTTTGTTACTACTGTGTACCCCTCTCCACAACTGCACCTCTGGACCACTTTACATTGCACAGCACCCCACACCTCTGGACCACTTTACATTGCACAGCACCCTGCATCACTGGACCCCTTTACATTACACAGCACCCTGCACCTCTTTACATTACACAGCCCCCTGCATCACTGGACCCCTTTAAAATTACACAGTACCCTGCATCACTGGACCCCTTTGAAATTACACAGCACCCTGCATCACTGGGCCCCCTTCACCTCTGGACCCTTTTACATTACACAGCACCCTGCACCTCTGGGCCCCTTTACATTACACAACACCCTGCACCTCTGGACCCCTTTACATTACACAGCACCCTGCATCACTGGACCCCTTTACATTACACAGCACCCTGCATCACTGGACCCCTTTACATCTCATAGCACCCTGCATCTCTGGACCCTTTTACATTGCACATCACTGCATCCATTTTACATTTACTCTGCACCTCTGCCGGCCCCCCCCCCCCCACATGTCAGCTAAAAAAAAAAAAACCCGGGGCGGACCGCACCCCCCTAGGAACGCCTCTGGTCAGGGTGTCTCATCCTAGTAGCTTCTCTGGTGCCTCCCCCTGTTTTCTGGGAAATTGGAGAATGTTCTGAACATAGTGGGTGGAGGCTAGGAGGAGCTGCTTGGGATTTGTATGAGGGCCTCGGCCAATCCCCAGTAAAAGGCTGGCAGGGGGCAGGCTACCTCATAAATTGGCATGAGTCATGCCAGAAGGGGAGTCGGGTGGAAGATGGAGATGGGAGCCCCCTAGTCTGGGGGGGGGTGGCCATGGGCCCAGGGCTCAGGTGCTGGAAGGATTCTGCCATAACACATGGAAGCACAGCAGCAAGTTGAGAAGACAGCAGGAGCAGGTCAGCACAACTGGGAGATCTGAGAGTCAGCCGGGTGGGCTGGTGGGTGTTAATCTGGAGGACTGTAGGAAGAAGTTAGCCTGGAGAGTTAGTAAAGAGGCAGCTGCAGCCAGGTGGGTTGGCAGTGCCTGAAGAGGTGGTGCTGTGATCAGTAGCCACAGGTTTTTGCCCTCTAATCAAAAAACAAAACAAAGCCACAAACTGTTCTCTGTCTCAAGAGTCTGTGAAGATTCGGTGTGCCTGCCTGTGCAGGGTGGGGGATCCCAGATCATCTCTGGCCTTTAAGGGGGTGCGCTACATGAGGATGCTAAAGGACAGTCAACAAATGGAGCATAAGGGAGTGCCATATTCTGAAGGAGCAGAGAATCAGGTAAATAAGGACATTTCTCCTCCCCCTAGACAAAATGAACAGTAAACCCTTGCAGTACAGGCACAACCCGATAATTTGATAGTTTCTCAGAGTTGGGCTTTAAACCCCTTTCACACTGAGCCAGGCATCGTTGGCGGTAAAGCGTCGCTAGTTTTAGCGCCACTTTACTGTAGTTTTTGTGGCGCTATTCGGCCACTAGCGGGGTGCTTTTAACCCCCGGTAGTGGCCAAAGAAAGGGTTAAATGCACCCGTGTAGTGCCATTCATTTCAATGGGCAGTGGTGTATTCACCGCTCCAAAGATGCTGCCTGCATGACTTTTTTTTTTTTTTTTTTTTAACATCCTGCACTCAGGCTTTCACACTGGGGCTGCAGGGTAGGCATTTTTTAGGCGCTATTTATAGCCCTTTAGTGTCTGAAAAACGCCACCAGTGTAAAAGAGGTCTTAAGTCTACAATCTACCTGAACACCCAGATTCTTCTTGATTGACTCATCCTAGAATGTAAAATGTACATTTTATCAACACTAATCTTCATTTGCCATATAGCTGCCCAATCAGTGTTTTTCATTCAGGTTGGCTTTTACAAGAGATATATCTTGTTAGAACTTTATTCCACTACATAGTTTGGAGTCATCTGCAAACACTGAAATGGTACTTTATTACCAAACTCTATATTATTTTTAAATATATTAAAAAGTAAGGGTCCCGACATTGAATCTTGGGGTACACCACTAACAAACTCTATACCATTCAGATTATGAATCATTAACCACTAATCTCTGAATATGGGCCAGTTCTCTAATAATTTACAAACTGAATTTTACAAAGCCAGAACTGTGTAAAACGCTTTTGCAAAGAAAGTCACTTGTTTTGTAGCAAAAACTCTTCTGTGACCATAAGTACTTGGCGGTGCCGCTCCAGGCTGGGGTATAGACCCACATTTGCTCTTTTAAAAACTATACTCTTGATAATAGACTTTTTTTTTTATCTTAGGTCATCTTAAATTAACCTGGTTAACTTCGTTTTATCCCTTCTTATACAATGTATGACGTAATCTTTTGAGTAGTTAGATCAGTGCTAAAATTGCCAGATAGTATGCAGAAGGCAATAATTATAGTACAATAAAAGCCGGGAAAAGATAGGCTCTTGTTGGACTCGAATCAGCTGATCTACCTATTAAATGCTGATATTAAGCCCCTGGCTAAAATTCTGGCCACGAGGTTATCGCAGGTAATTAACAAACTGGTCCATACAGACCAGTCTGGTTTTATACCCAATCGTTCTATGGTGGATAATATTAGCCGATTATATATGAATATACAGGTGCCGGTGAACAACCCGGGAGGTAGGGCCATTCTGTCACTGGATGCCGCGAAGGCGTTAGATAGTGTGGAGTGGCCCTACCTCCTACAGATAATGGCAAGATTTGGACTAGGGAGTAAGTTTATAGAATGGGTAAAGGTACCTCTACTCCAAACCCAGAGCCAGACTTCGTATAAATAATAAACTCTCGCCTGTATTTGACTTACATAGAGGGACCCGGCAAGGGTGCCCGTTGTCCCCGTTGCTGCTCGCACTGGCGGTCGTGCCTTTGGCCATACTGATCCGCACCGCCACTGAGGTGGTTGGGTTCCGTAGAGGACAGAGGGAAGATAAAATATCGTTGTACGCGGATGACGTGCTTATTTATCTAGGTGACTCGGCTGCTTCATTGCAGGCAGTGATGGGGATAATAAGGGACTTCGGAGGCTTCTCAGGTTTTGTTATTAATTGGTCTAAATCAATTTTAATGCATACAGACAAATTAAGGGAACCCCTACCAGTTGGAGCAGAACAGAATATGATAACCAACAGTTTTAAGTATTTAGGAGTGGTGGTATCCCCAGACCCGGCCGAGTATCTCCGGCTGAACTTGGGCCCTCTGCTGGATAGACAGAAGGAGAAATGTAACAGTTGGTGCAAACTCCCATTGTCAGTGGTAGGACGGGCAAACCTAATAAAAATGGTATGGGCCCCACAGCTCCTATACGTCTTCCACAATTCACCCATATGGATTACAAATAAATGGTTTAAATAAATTCATACATTGATGAGGGATCCAATTTGGAAGAAGAAGGTAGCCAGGATAAGTTTAGCTACCCTTCAGTACAGAAAAGACAGAGGAGGTCTGGCAGTCCCTCACCCTAAAATTTATTTTTGGGCTTCTCAGCTCCAGCAGCTGGCAGGATGGGGGCGGGAAATGAGTGAGGATCCCATATGTAAGCTGATGACTACATCTGTTCCGGCATTAGAGGCAGCATTACACCTGGAAATGGATCTGCCTAGTTTACCATACTCTGCCCCGATTTGTACTCTTTTTAAAAGGGTATGGAGTGAGATTCGGAAAATTTTGGGGATAACAGGGGTGCTGCCTTTCACGCCGATATGGCACAAACCAAGATACCCAGAGCCACAGAAACTAAGGGAAGTTACTTCATGGAAAGAGAAAGGGATTTATTTTTTTGCACAACTATATGCGGGGGAGGTATTAAAAACATACGAATAATTGTGTTCAGGAATTTCAGTTAAGCCCAAGGGGTTTTATCAATATCTCCAAATTCGACAAGCTCTGCAGGCACAACAAAAAACACAATCATTAGTAATAGGGTTACCACCCCTGATAAAGGAAGTCCTTGGAACGGATGACCAGAGAGGACTAATATCAAAAATCGATATGAAACTGCTAGCGACGGTGCAGGATCATACCTCCCTGAGATGCCATAGCAAATGGGTAGAAGGTATAGGGGATATAGATCAAAACCAGTGGGATAGAGCCTTAGAATCCATTCCGATAGTATCGGTATCTGCGTCACATAGATTATCACAACTATTTATTTTGCACAGAGCATATAGAACACCACTACAAATGTATAGGGGGGGAGGACGAGATTCCCCCCAATGCCCAAAATGTAAAATACACCAGCGGGATTTTATACATCTAATATGGAGATGTCCAAAATTACACCGGTACTGGGAAGAAATCTCCCAGTGTATAAATAGATTGGCTCAGGTACCAGTCCCTTTTGAGCCCCTGGTGTACCTACTAGGGGCTATAGACATTGAGCTATTCTCAAAAGGAAAATATCTTATAACTAGATTACTGTACCTGGCGAGAAAACTCATTGCACGACATTGGATGGCACCAGGGAGGCAGTGGACCCAATATGTAAACTCCCTACTCTTAAGAGAAAGATCGTCACATAGCCGTAGGGGGGAAGCGAGTAAATTTGAACTTATTTGGCAACCATGGCTAGAGGATGCCAGTCTCGCATTATCCCAATGGGTAATGGACAGACTCCAGAGATAGGAAATCTAGAGGGGTTAAGAGGGGGAAGGTGGAAATTAGAGAAGGGGGAAAAAAAGAAGGGGAAAGTATAAGCACTAGACCCTGGAGAAGCCTGTGGGCAGAAGAAATATTAAAGCTAGTCATAAGAGGAAATAAATAAAGGTGATGGCGGGGGAGGGTAAAAGGAAAAAGAAAAACAGAAATAATACCCAGGCGACACGGTTGATAGTAAAAATAAGGTTTTATGGAAAGGAAATTGTCTTTTTTTATGTACATCTTTGTATATGATTGTAAACACAGTGTGTACCACAAGAGCAAAATTTCTAAATAATAAAAAAAAAAAGACTCAGAAAAAGCAAAACAAAATAGTTTTGGGTTATGTTGGAACTACAACTGAATATTGTTAACATACATGTGATCTTTTCTTTTGCTGCCACCATATGTATTTATGTATGCCAATTGTTAAAATTCAATAAACTAATTTTTTTAAATTCATTCCCTTATGGTGTTTTCTATTTTTTTACTTTGGAACTATTTCACTAGTCAAGTTAGTATTTGTTCAGGTTTTTTTTCCTCGTTCTCGGGCACTTCTCATTCTCAAAAAAAAAAAAAAAATGTATTACTTTACATTTTTCATCACTTCTATTTTTCACCTAGTATATTTTAGGGCGTCAGCTGGGATATTTATATATTTTTAGAAAAGAAGCCTGTTTTTGGTGCCTGAGCCTTGGTTCCTCTGCCTCTCATTTGTTCCTACGGGTTTGTCTGCAGGCCATTCCCCTGTCTCCACAGTCCTCGGTTTAGATTTCCTTGATATTTGGGTTTCTTTGATGTTAATTTTGACATGTAATTTTTGGAGAACAATTACCACTACTATGTGTAAACGTTGTTTATTAGGTTCGGTCACAGCTTGACATACAGTTTCAGTATAGAGGTGAGACACATTTTGTCATTACAGTAGTAAAACAATAAGAAAAGGCAACATGTAGGAACAGAAATAGATACAACATGGGGGTATCTGCTTCTACATAGAGGGGTACATGTCCCCTGTGTTTCCATCAGCCTATTATCTTATGGTAGGCACAGGTTTCCAACCGCCAACTAGATAATGGCCGGCAGGTCAGGCTACCCTTCACAGGACCAGCCACCCTTTTCACAACGGCCTCGGAGGGGGGTCTGGGTTGGCTCCCCGACGTCGCCCCAGCCCTCACACCGGGAGATTGGGGTAACCAGGACCTCCAACTAGCCTCTTCCAGTGCTCTGTCCAAGTCAGAGCCGCATCCGAGCCCCTCCAGATCCTCAGTGAGAGACAGACCATCTTTTGTGAGTTTGATTACAGTGGCGTCACTAGGGTTGTTATCTGGTGCGGTAAAACATGTTGTCTTCCACCCCCCCCCCCGCCCAATATATTTTTACCCTAATGTTTTCTCTCGGTTATCCTTCTTTCTCCTTTTCTCCCTTTCTGTCTTTTTTGTTTCCCCCACACCCTATCTCTTCTTTTTCTCCCTGCCTTTCTCCAGGGCCATTGCAGGAGCATATAGGCACTGAACTCTGAAGCTGCAAAGAAACACCAACATAACAGAATATTACCATGCTTTCCTGTAGGAATGGTGTTATTTGGATGGTGAGCTGTATTGGGTTTCCGCCAGACATCAATTTTAGTTTTATCTGATCACCTTAAAAACACACCTTAAAGATTCTGAGGCCACATGGAAAAAGGTGTTCTGGTCATATATGGGACTAAAATTGATTTGGCCTCGACACCAAATAATATGTCTGCCAGAAATGCAATACAGCTCACCATCCAAATAACACCATTTCTACAGTAAAGCATGGAGGTGGTAATAGCCTGTTATGGGGCCGTTTCTCTGCAGCAGGGACTGGAGCACTTGTTAGGATAAAAGAAATGGAGGGGGCAAAATACCAAATTCTTGAGGGAAATGTGCTGCCCTCTGCCAGGAAGTTGTCAACGGGATAAAGGTTTACCTTTCAACACGACAATGACCCAAAGCACACAGCAAAAATTACCATGGTCATTGAAGGAGGAAAAAGGTGAATGTCCTTTGAAAAGGGAAAAATACCTCTAGGGGCTTTGAGTTGCATCAATGAGTAAATGTGAATGTCCTTGCATGGCTTAGTCAGAGGCCAGACCTAAACCCCATTGAAAATCTGGGGAATGACTTGAAGACTGTAGTCCACAAATGGTCATCATCAAATTTAACTGAACTCGAACAGTTCTGCAAAGAAGAGTGGGCAAATATTGCAAAGTTTAGATGTGCAAAATTAGAAGAAACATACTCCAGACTAAGGCTGGGTTCACACGTCTAGCTGCGGTTTGCAGTGCAGTTTTTTACACCGGTTCAGGTGCAAATTTCTTTGTTTAATTTGCACAAACCAGACCCAAAATTGCACTGGACCCTTTTTTTTTTAAATGGACTGCAGCCACCCGGACATGTGTGATTCGGCTCCATTGAAATCCAATCCAATTCCCACGTTATGCCAATCGGATTCAGTAAAAAAACGAATTTTCATATATGTAAACCGAGCCTAAGGGCTATAATTAAAAGCAAAAGGTGGTTTAGAAAATACTGACATACGAGAGGGCGATCCATTTTACAATTATGACATGTTGGTGTTTCACACACACACACACACACACATATATATATATATATCTACATACATACAAAATTATATATATATATATATATATATATATATATATATATATATGTGTATATATCACATGCATACATACACACACACACACACACACACACACACACACACACACACACACAGTGGATATAAAAAGTCAAGCCCTGTTAAAATGTCGTTTGTTATTTCTTTGCCTCTTTTTTTTTTTTTTTTTTACCTAATTTCAGAACTTTTTGTCAGCTTTAATGTGACCTATAAACTGTACAACTCAATTAAAAAACAAACTGAAATATTTTAGGAAGGGTAAAGTTAAAATAAAACCCAATGTGGTTGCAAAATGTTGAACACCATCTTATAGCTGGGGTTGTAGCTGTGTTCACAATTAAGCAATCACATTCAAACTCATGTTAAATAGGAGTCAGTACACACATAGCATCAGTTAGAGCAGTGGTCCCCAACCTTTTTGGCATCAAGGACCGGTTTGTGGAAGAATATTTTTCCAAGGCCCGGTAGGAGGAATCGCGATGTGTTGCATTAGCGGTTAGTGCGGGAACCCTGCAAATTCATTGCGGGTTCCCGCATCACATGTTTTGCGGCAGTTCACATTGCCCTATGCGAACTGCTGGGAGTGTCATTTAAAAGTTAACACCCCCAAATCAGTTTGCATATCGCAGTGCGATCTGCAAACTCGGACAGGAATCGGATCGCATGGGTGTTCACACCCATGCGATCCGTTTCTGCTACGAAAAAAAAGGGTCCTGTGCGAGTTTGATGTGAATTCAGCCATACAATTTTTATGGCTGAAATCGCATCGCACAGAGATCGCATGTGATGTGCACTGCAGTGCGGTGCAAATCACATCCGAACTCTGACATTGGTGCAGTGTGAACCGGCCCTAAATGTCCCAGTGTAAAAAAAATGATTAAATGTCCCAGTATACAAAAAAATATTAAATGTCCCAGTATTCAAAAAAATATTAAATGTCCCAGTATAAAAACGATTAAATGTCCCAGTATAAAAAAACGATTAAATGTCCCAGTATAAAAAACATAATAAATGTCCCAGTATAAAACAATATGCATGTCCCTCCGCAGTGCCCACTGTACTTACAGTCTCAGGGCGGGAATGTGAGGGGAGCCGTTCACTTGCGGGAATGCATAGAGGGGGAGGGCGGAGAGATGATGTAATTCTCTCTGCTCTCATTGGGCGGCTGCGACGCTGTGTAGCGTAGCCTTGCAGCCATGTATGTTAGGGCGGGACAGCGGCGCTGATTGGCCAGGAGGATCACACAATGGGCGGGCTCAGGAGTGTAATGCTCTGCACCTCAGCCGCCACAGAGAAATGATTTAAAGTTCTTCGGGCGGCCCGGTACCATTCAAACCACGGACCGGTACCGGTCCGCGGCCCGGGGGTTGGGGAACACTGAGTTAGAGTGCCTGCCTCAAGTAGGTCTTTCCTGACTTTTTCCTTAGTCATATCCTAAAGACAAAAGCCATGGTCCACAGAGAGCTTCCAGAGCATCAGAGAGATCTCATTGTTAAAAGGTATCAGGGGAAGGGTACAAAAAAAAAAATTGCCAAGGGGCCTACAGCAACATTAAAAAAAGCTGCAGAAATATCTGGCAAGTATTGGCTGTGTGGTACATGTGACAACAATCTCCCATATTCTTCATATGTCTGGGCTATGGGGTAGAGTGGCAAGATGGAAGCCTTTTCTTAAGAAAAACATCAAAGTCCAGCTAAATTTTGCAAAAACACATATGAAGTCTCCCAAAAGCATGTGGGAAAATATGTTATGGTCTGAACTTGAACTTTTTTGGCTACAATTCCAAAAGATGGGTTTGGAGCAAAAACACTGCACATCACCAAAACAACATACCCACAGCGAAGCATGGTGGTGGCAGCATCATGTTTTGAGGCTATTTTTCTTCAGCTGGAACAGGGGCCTTAGTCCAAATACCAGCCAATATTGGCACATAACCTTCAGGCTTCTGCTAGAAAGCTGAACATGAAGGGGAACTTCACCTTTCAGCATTAGAACGACCCAAAGCATACATCCAAATCAACAGAGGCATGGCTTCTCCAGAAGAAGATTCAAGTTTTGGAACGGCCCAGCTAGAGCCCAGACCTGAACCTGATTGAAAATCTGTGGGGTGATCTTAAGAGTTGTGCACAGGAGATGCCCTTGCAATCTGACCTAAAAGATTTGGAGTTTGTTGTTCAACTGAGTTGCACAGTTTATAGGTCACATTAAAAGCGGTGGGCATATATCTCTATATATACACACATACACACACGAGAGAGAGAGAGAGAGAATATATATATACATACATACACACATATACGTATCTCCCCATCTATCTCTCTCTCTCCATCTCTATATATCCTAAAAAGAAAAAGAAAAGAAAAACGAAATATTTCATTGAAATGAGATTTTAATTTTTTTTTATACAAGACTGGTTTTGTTAAACAAAGATTTTTCTTTAAAAATGTACATGGCTAGTTCATTTAGTTACAAGTTGTATTAGATATATTTATACACAACTTCAAAAAAATAGACTTTCAGACCTTAGACATAGAAATTGTAACATCGTTCTAATGCAGCCTTGGTACAAGAAATAATCACCGCCCAAATTTACAGTTTAGTAAAAACTAGCATCTCTATACATAGCAGACACGTGTCAAAAATATATACAATTCATTTTTGTAGTTTCAAGGAGGAAAAATCAGGTCTACAATGGCAGATTTTTTTTTACAATGAAATCCAGACAGAAACATGTACTATCATAAATGGGACCCATATGTATGCAGCAGGTGACTCAACAGCACGTGTATAAATGGCTTCTCCAACCTGCTGCAGTTTTTTTACAGCCTCCAGCCACAATAATTCCTTAAAATGCAGCTCATCTCTGCATTACGGTTTTGCAATTAGATGTTAATTGCCATAATGCAACTAGTCAGTTTAAAATAATTTCTGAAAACTGCACTGCAACAGCGGTCAAAAGAAAAAAGTGCACCCATTTCAAGAAACTTGGCTGGAAACAAAGTTTGCAGCTGACTGGAGTAACCCAATAAGAAATGCACCAGGTTTTAAAATGGGAATAGGACCAGCAACCAAAACATACTCCAGAGCTCAATTAAAGAGAAAGCAATGATTTGGCTAGTATGCCAACATATATTGGCCTGCTATAACTGGATGGAAAACTGTTGTCAAATACTTCTGAAGCTATCCATAGTGTAACATGAGGTTTAATGGGCATCTACCCAACTTTATCTCTACAGTATAAAATAAAAGCTTTGAAAAAAAAAATACTTTATAGTATATAAGTTTCCTAATATAATTTTATTGTTTTAACTTTGGTTGATGAGCTATAGCAAGTTATTTAAGCAATAAAGAATAGGAACAACCTTTTTTAAAATGGTTTAAAAGGTCAAGTATTTAGAGAAAAACTGAAGTATAGACGAATCCCTGGTGGCACAGTATGCTGCAAACCTGTGGCATCCAAGGGCCTTAACAAGCTGGCAGTGCATTTGGAATTTTCAAAAGATAAACGGGCTAGGATATGCCAAATCATTGTGAAATGGTAAGTCATGGCCTTAACTGATGTTATGCTAAGTGCATTGCTATTAGTGGGCAGAGCTGAACAAAATGGAGCCACTACTTGAATGCCTAGGACTCTAGTCATTGCAGGTTAGGTGGTTTCAACTGACATTTATACTCATACCCCCCCCCCCCCCCCAGGTACTGGCAAATACTTTTACTACTCACTGTATATTGCATCCAGAAATAATTCTGACCTAACTTACTTTTTAGCCTTAAAACATCAAATGTTAAACACAAATGTAATGATCAATGTCCCGTCTATCAGTTTATGAAACCATATCTTCCAGTTTAACCACTTGTCCACCGGGCCTATTCTGGCACTTCTCTCCTTCATGTAAAAAATCTCAATTTTCTTGCTAGAAAATTAATCAGAACCCCCAAACATTATATATTGTTTTTTTTAGCAGACAACCTAAGGAATAAAATGGCGGTCACTGCAACTTTTTTTCTTGCACGGTATTTGCGCAATAATTTTTCAAACACCTTTTTTGGGGGGAAAACGGTTTCACGAATTAAAAAATAACAAAAAACATTAAAGTTGGCCCATGTTTTTTGTATAATGTGAAAGATGTTACGCCAAGTAAATAGATGCCTAACATGTCACGCTTTAAAATTGCGCACACATGGAATGGCGCCAAACTTTGGTACTTAAAAAAATCCATAGGCGAGGTCTTTTTTTACAGGTTACTATTTTCGAGTTAGAGGAGGTCTAGTGCTAGAATTGTTGCGCACACACTCTAACGCACGCGGCGAAACCTCACATGTGGGGTTTGAATGGCGTTTACATATGTGGGCGGGACTTACATGCATGTTCGCTTCTGAGTGCGAGCTACCGGGGACAGGGGCATTAAAAAAAAATAATATGTTTTAATTTTAATTTATTTTTACACTTTTCTTTATAATTTTGTTGATCACTTTTATTCCTATTACAAGGAATGTAAACATCCCTTGTAATAGGAATCACTGTGACAGGTCCTCTTTATGGAGAGATGTGGGGTCAATAAGACTCCACATCTCTCCTCTAGAGTTGAAAGCATGAGGTTGTGAAAAAAATTCACCGATCTCATGCCGACAGCCGCGACTTTGTTTACTTCAAGGTACCCGGGCGTGATGTCACAATGTCGCGTACGGGCCTCTGACAGAATCGCCGGCATAAGACGGCGATATCTGAATGATGCCTGTAGCTGCAGGCATCATTCAGATATCACTGCACAAATTCGAGGATGTGATATGACGTCCTTGGGGGACAAGTGGTTAAAAAAAAAAAAAATAATGAAAGTATAATTTGTATGGAATCTCGATAGCTAGTAATTAGGATATATACAGCAAAACCTTCCACAATCCAGTCGCCTAAGCGCATTGTTTAATAATCCAAACATTGGCCAAGACAAAAGGAAAGTGCTTTTGGTGCTACAATAATCAAATGTGTGTATACAAAATTGAAAAATTCCCTCTACATTGACCAGATGAAATATCAACTATACAGCAACATGACCGTCAAACCAATTTGTAAACAAAATGGGGTCTATTCATAAAAGGCAAAAAAGACCGCCTTCTTTACACTGGGCCCCTTTTACCAACTCTTCCCCTGATTATAATGTATTTCTCCAAGTTTAAGTTGGCAGTTTTTGGAGGAAAGTGTGTTTCAAGTATTCCTGAAAATAATCTCACGTTAATGTAAAAGAAGAGACAGCAAACAAGCTTTTTAAAAGCTGTAAAACCCAGCCCAAAATATTGGTGTGGATTTTGAGCTGTAACCCAAAAGCATTTCAACTGTGGACAGTTGTTCAGCAGAAAAAAAAATGACTTTTGAAGGCCCAGAATTTATTTTTGCCTGAAACCTAGTGGACAGAGAGGTAGGGGCAGAGCAGCAAGTATATTTTACATACTGCATGGAAAACTGAAGCTCCACTAATGCACGTTTAATAACCTGGTTCTTAAAGTGGAAGTAAAGTCCAATTTTGACCTTGTACAGGTAGGCCTATAATAAGACTTACCTGTAGGTACAGGGAACATCTCCTAAACTTGCACTGTTTAGGAGATATTTACACAGCATGCAGCCAGTGACCTGACCGTCGCATGCACTCTGAAGGGACGGCATACCCATCCCGTACCTTCAAAGCTTTATGCCAGAGCTCCCACATGCATAGGTGGGAGTGTTGTCATCTTGGCCCCAGCCATTAATAAAGCTGGAGTCCACGAACCTAAAAGAAAGACCGGGTGAAGATGTAAGCGCCGGGGGCCGAGACAACACAACGCAGGGGGCCTCGGTGTCCAGAGAAGTCTGTCACAATGTGCTAGTACATTATGACTTAAACCTGCAGGGGGACAGTTTACTACCGCTTTAAAGACTTGGAAAGCTTGATAGTGCCAAAATCTGGGCAGATGCAATTATAAAGCGCCAACTAAACAGGTATTTAGTTACTAAATGAGAAGTGCTCTCATTCTTATAGTTCAACCCCTCTCGCTGGCTGGCAGCTTTGTAAGCATTTAGAATATCATGAAAGGAAGGGGAGCAGAGACAGGTCGCTTGTAGTTCCCTCTGTTCTGTGAAAGATGGCATCTCTAGCACACCCAATTCAATGTGCCCATTTACTTTTGTCATGGGCTGAGCACTGGTAATAAAGTACATAGTATAAGGATGCTCGCCAATATAACTGAGTATACAGAAGTCCTGGGCTGGTGTATATTAAGATAGTTTTAATGACCATCAAATAGAAAATCTGAATGGAGCGCTGAGGTGGGTTATCCAGCAGACAGTAGGAGAAAGGAAGAGAATAAGAATTTAAATCTGTAAACATATATGTTAAAGGACCATGTCACGCTGGTCACACTAATGGAGTCACTACTGCTAAAATGCAGAAGAATCTTGATCATTAGCAAGGCTGCAGCAATGGAATGCCATCTAGTAGAATTGCACAATTCTGTCTAAAATGGGAATCACGATTCTTTTGCTTTTTTTTTGATAGATCACGATTCTTTGACGATTCTCGTGGCGCAACATCATATTTCACATTAAAACAAAAAAATTGGGCTAAGTTTACTGTTTTTTTTTTTTTTTTTATTCATTGAAGTGTATTTTTTTTCCCAAAAAATTGCATTTGAAAGACCACTGGGCAAATACAGTGTGACATAAAATATTAGAGCCATTGCCATTTTATTCCCTAGGGTCTCTGCTAAAAAAAATATATAATGTTTAGGGGTTCCAAGTAATTTTCTAGCAAAAAATATTGATTTTAACTTAACAAGTGTCAGAAAAAGATTTGGACTTTATGTGGTTAAACTTCATTTACACACAAAGCTCCAAGAAGGAAGTTAGTTACAATGTTTCATGTTATTACAAACTTGGCAGATTGCCTGATTTTTTCTTTACACAAAGAAGTTTATCCCTTTGATCTAAAAAGGAAGCATTAGTTACAATGTTACCTGTTAAGAACTTGGCAAGCTGCCCAGATATTTTCTTTTGACAGCTGAGTAAGCAGATAAAGCCTCTCCACTTGTTATATTGAAAGAATCGGCAAACTCTGCAATGGAGATCGTCAGGGGGGGTTGAATCGAGATCACGATTTTTTTTAACAATTGTGCAGCTCTACTATCTAGTATCAGCCAATGAGCGAGGGACACCATAGGACATGGTCAGGGGACTCTAATCAATATATTCTTATTACCAACTTCAGACTCACCAGTGTAACATAGAAGTTAATTATGATTATTTGGTAGTTTTATACACCACAGAGCAGTATTAGGAATCCTTTTGTGGGACAAGTCCAAGCATTCCCTAACAGCTGCTGACTGGAGGGCATGCAGGAAAATATAAAACCCTAGAATTTACAGAGAGTAGTTTACCCCAATACAGAGTGCACATACAGTATACATATATATCCAGCAGCTAAAGTATAAAGAACAGAACAACATAGTAGCACATACAAAGTAGGCCGTTTTCATCTTCCCTTATCCGGGAACTCCAACATGCCAGTACAACTGTAAACAAACATGCTACAACTAAACTATACAGTAAGAAGAAATCACTTAAAAAAATAAGCAACAAAATGCAATATAAACAAAATGTACATTTCACAGTTAAAAGTCAGCACTGCAAAACATAACACACGTTAGTTCTCTGTATTGCAATCTCAACACAAAACTAAAGTAAATCCAGCGTTCTGTAACAATTGGTCGTACTGAAGTTTTTCATTTTCATTACAAGTTATAAAACACTAAAGTTGTTCAACACTGAGCGCAGATATAATTCACAATGTTCTTAATTCTGCAGCCCACAAAAAAAGTACCAATTAATTTACATTAAAAAAAGAACCCTTTATTTATGTAAAAAACAAAAAAACTTTGTTACATCCATTGAGTAGCGTGCCAGGTAGAAAGTCAGAAACACAGAAATAATGGACTATCCACAGAAAGAACTAAGGTAAGCAGAGTAATACTTCAAAGTCTTCCCAGTGAACTGTTACCCTGAACACAACACAACACGTGGCCATGTAGACCTAGAAGTATAGTGCAAAATGGTAATACTATATATCGTGCAACTAGACACAATATATCATGATCAGCCCTACACCCTTCATAAAACCTTTCAATACATGTAAAAGCAAGGTCATTTAGACACCAATGGTGGCCATTTTGTGGTCAGGAAGTAGAGCAAAAATAGTCACTGCACTCAGAGCATCACAAATATTGTCACAACGTGCCTACGTTTTCTCATTTACTTCTTCAAACCACAAAATGGATGGCCATGATAACCAAATACCCCACTTTGTACTTTAGGACAGCATAGGTTTCATATGCAATACAACTCAAATAAATACATATTTCTGTATAGGGGAGGTCAGTGACAGATGCCTGTAAAATCGTATGCTTACAGACTATTTATTATGAGAAATCCAAACAAGACTACATTGCTGGTGCAAAATGTAAAAGAAAAACAATGAACATTAAGAAAGCTTAATGTGTGCAGTGAAAATGAAACATCACCAACTGGATCTGGATCCATCCTTACAATGGTATTTATTGCACATATTATTGTGCCTGTTCTAAAATGTGGGAGTGAACAAACATATCCATCACCATGCAAGACCTAGAATCTGCACAATTTGTTGGTCAAGTATTCTGCTTTTTAGAATCTTGGCTATATGACATTCAAATACACAAAATGTTCTACTGGGAACCACTACTTCTGGGGCCTTAGAAGAGTGGTGAATTGATATTTATGGTGCTCGCTAAAAGAATGGCGGAGGACAGATTACTGTAACCTGTGCGTGAATAAAAACCAGTGTAAATTATAAGTGCCATAATATTAACTGTAATCAGGAAACTCATTTATGTCACAATTCTCTCACTTTTGAATTGTGTCCATATAATGTAGACTTGCATAAAGGCATATTCAGAAGTACACCACCTGACAACAACCAATCAGAACTCATACATCACTGATCTGACTGCAGTAACCTCATTTCTGTTTGGTTGGTATATGCCACTGAACTTTACAAAACATCACGACTGCTCTGTTGTCATAAGATTGAAGTTCTGGCGCACAAAGAATCAGTGTCCAGCCTGCATATAACACTCTAAAAGCACTTGTAAAAATATCCATAGGATTTTAACAGTCCATAACAAGATTATGTTTCAGTCGTATGAAAAACATTACCACACCAATCTGTTACAGCAGAATTTATGGCTCGCATGGAGATGCACAGAATTTTCTAGAATCAAGTAGTTCCAGGTTTTGGAACCTATAGATATTAAATTGGCCTCTCTTCTTAGGCTGTATGAAAGTTGATAGATCGAGACGTAGAAGCACTATGTTCAACCATCAGTCCTGTACACTCAGTCCAAGAATTTCACAGCTGGGTGTGGGTTTATATTTTGTGCTGCGTTCATAATGAATGTCACCACAGTGCACTATATTAGACATGCATGTTAGTGCAATGCAACAGGTCAGCATTTTGATTATAACACACATATGTGCATTAGCTGTGTGTTGTGGTGTGCTAGGAAAACAAAATGCATGGGTACATCATGGTGTGTTTTAAACCTACTCAGAATCCATGGGCTGCTTTACTGCAACACATGTTAAAGTGATATTAAAGTCTTGTGTTTTTTTGTTTTTTTTTTAGTTTAAAACAAGTTATACTGTCCCGCTCGGTGTAATAGTTTTGCACAGAGCAGGCCCAATTCTCTTCTCTGGTCCCTCGCTGGCGCTCCTGGCCCCTCCCTCTTGCCAAGTGCCCTCACAGCAAACAGCTTGCTATGGGGGCACCGGAGACAAGCCGCTGCTGTGTGCCCATTGAGACACGGAGCTGCGGCTCTCTCTCCCTCATTGGCCGTCTGGTTGACAACAGTAAGAATCAATTGCGCACTGCTGCTGTCTCAGCCAATGAGGGGAGTCCCGGACAGTCTAAACTCTCGTGGAATGTCGCTGGATCGAGATGGGGCTCAGGTAAATATCAGGGGGCTGCTGCAGACAGAAGGTTGTTTATCTTAATGCATAGAATGCATGAAGAAAAATAACCTTCTGACCTTAGAACCACTTTAACGTTCATTCAATAACACACCTCAGAATATATGTACCTGGACTAGCAGATGCAGGCTGGAAATCCTGTTAGAAGCCTAAAAACTATAGATTTTTACTGACAAATAAGCAGCTATGTACTGCTGTAGGTTTGTTTCATATCTGTGTTTTATTTACAATGTCAGTTACATTTTAGGTGAAATAACTTAAAGTGTACCACCTTTGGTAAATTTCCACCCTCATACTGACCTATCCCCAGTCCACTGAGATAAAGCATACAGTTGCTTGCCAGAATCTTTCCCAGCAAGACTCACACATTCGCTCAGCACGCCGGTGGAACGACACAGTCCAAGCTCATACTCTGAAACTCTACAGGAATGAATGGGAGCATAAAGCATGTACAAAGGCCTGGCTGTGTGATCTGGCAAGCGACTGTGCAGTCTAGTCAGAACCAAAAAGTACAGGAACACTTTAAAAAAAAAATCCATCATGACAACGACCCAAAACACACAGTCAAGTCAATAAAAGGAGTGGCACAAGAAGAATCTCATTAAGGTTCTGGAATGGCCTAGCCAGTCTCCAGACCTTAATCCCTTAGAAAATATGTGGAGGGAGCTGAAGGTTCATGTTACCAAAAATAAGCCTTGAAACCTTAATGCCTTGGCGAGGATCTGCAAAGGAGTGGAACAAAATTTCCCCCGAGATGTGTGAAAATCTGGTGGCCAACTACAAGAAACAACTGACCTCTTTGACCGGCAAGGGTTTTGCCCCAAAGTACCAAGTCAGGTTTTGTGAAGGGTTCAAATACTTATTTCACGTATTAATTGCAAATCAATTTATAACTTTTTTGAAATGCGTTTTTCTGGATTTTTTTTGTTATTCCGTCTCCCACTGTTAAAAAAAAAAAAAGAAAACCTACCATTAAAATTATAGACTAATCCTTTCTTTGTCGGTAGGCAAACGTACAAAATCAACAGGGGATCAAATACCTTATTTACCTCAATGTAATTCCATGTAGGATAGAATATATATATATATAGAAATATTATATATATATATATATATATATATATATATATATATATATATATATATATATATATATATATATATATATATAATTTTCTTGCTATTCTTCACCCAATACAAAGAGAATTGCATTATGTACTGGCATAACAAAGTAACTTTAATGAAATGAAAAGATCTAACCGATTACATTAGTGGTCTTATGAAATGCTAAGCCATATAAAACTTTCCCTAATCCGTATACGAGTCAGAAGTATGAGATTGGCATTATCTTGGTTATTAACTGTATAGGTGTTTTTCTTTTTTTTTTTTACACTTTAACACCATATTTCTGGAACTATAGCAAAACAAATTTAACATCTACCTGCAGATTCCTTAGCTTTTGAATATCATTCTTTACTATAAAAAAATATGTAAAAAATAATAGAAGATTTATAGGCAAAGGTGTAAACTCAGGTCTCTAAAAACCTTCAAAAACAAAAGCCATCTGCCTATCAATTATAACTTAATGCTGCTGAAATGCAGTGCGAATTCAACCATTTGTCATCTGAAAGTCTTCTTACCAACGTAATTGTGGGTCTATTGCTGTGGTCCCAGGACAAATATGTGAAATAAAAGGTCTGTACTGGCTTAGTTTAGCACACTTCAATCCGATGACAGTAATAATGTGAACTTCATATTTTATGATTTTAACAAGAACTGGGATGAAGAAGTCTATTTTCATGTCTGATGTAACTTGTTAGAGTATTTGTAGCCCTTCAAAATTCAGTGGCAGTTCATAAACGCCTACTGGCATAAGAAAATGTGGACAAAGGTAGCTGGCTTAAGCCAACAATAGGGCAGTACAGGAAGCTTCATTTTCCAAGTGAACATTGGGCCTATGCACATCTACCCTAAGGTTCCATCAGAGAACATGCGGTTTTTCCGTAAGAAGGATGAAAGAGGGGCATGAGCTTACTGAAAACACAGACTTCTATGAATTAAGACACTACAATACCAATGCAGAAAAGGTTGCTTATCCATCGCATCAGGAGTGCATTGACATAAAAATCCATACTTTCCACACAAACCTTCATCTCTAAAAGAAGCAGCCAAAAAACTAGGGCATGGCGCTGGCCTTACACCTCAGTAAACAGACACTTAGACAATAGTTTACATGGAGCAACTAGACTTTGAGAAACATACACACAGCACAGATGAGAAAACTGCAGACTTTTTTTGTATATAGAATGATTTCCCTATTTTTTCAACATCAATCGTTACTACAAATACTGGAAATAAAGCACTGGACCTAGGTTATGAGCAAACGTAGGTTTCCTGCCATACTGCTTGAAAAACACCCACTCTTTAATTGGACAGTCTAAAACCAGGCAGTATAAAAGTGTTATTTGAAGGTTGAGGATTTTTGGGACTGAGAAATGGTAGATTTTTAGTCTACTTCCTAACCAACTCTAGCCCTCAATAATCATTTCAGGAAAAAAAATATCCTGTCTAAAACAGCCAGATCTAGTTATTATTAAACACAATATATATATATATAAAAATAAATATATGAAACAAGGACACAGTTGGATTCACAACAATGAATCTCTTTCCTGTTTTTTTTACATTTTTTTTAAAAAAATGGGAGGATTGATGCTTTAAAACAAGAAAAATTCATGTATACAAAACATAAAACACTCACTCTCTGTAACAGAAAATATAACCTATTCAGTAAAGTTATTGCAAAAAAAGTCAAAGTAATGGAAGGCAAAATGAAGTCTGTAAAGCTAGGACGACGAAGATGGATCCTAGGTGTCATTGTTTGCTACTGTGGATGTAATCTTGACATACTGGTTGAAGAGGGTTTCAAATGCTTCATCTCGGTGTACCATGGCACCAAACACTAGTGGCTAAAGATAAAAAAATAAATAAAAAATAAAAGATATTATTCAACCTGTAAATGAAAAGCAATCATACAAAAACCAAATCAGAATTGTTCTTGTACTAGAAAGGCTTTATCAAAATGAATACTGGATTCGTTGTTATACATTAACCAATGAAGCTCCGAAAGGTTTTACCCCCTTTTCGAACAGGGCCTTTTTTTGCTATTCAGCACTGTGCTACCTTAATTGGGAATTGAGTTGTCATGCAACATTTTTCACAAATGAAATTTTTTTAAAAAAAAATTCACACACAAAGAGCTTTCTTTTTGTGATATGCGATCACTGCTGGGTTTATTTTTTTGCAATATAAAATGAAGACTAAATTTTTTTTGGAGGGGGCAGGAGATATTTTCTACTCAGTCATAAAACATGTCCAATAAAATAAGATTTCACCATAAATTTAGGCTAAAATTTATTCTGCAACGTGGTCTGTGGTAAATAAAAATCTCAATAGGTATATATTATTTTGTCTGTAGGAAAGGTATAGCATCCACAATATATATATATATATATATATATATATATATATTATATATAATATATATATATATATATATATATATATATATATATATATATATATATATATATATATATATATATATATATATATATATATATATATATATATATATATATATATATATATTTATTTGCAAATAAATTCCTTCCAAATCAGACAATGTGATAGCCTGGATTTGTTTCCACATTTTGTCTCTCATAGTTGAGGTATACCTATGATGACAATTACAGGCCTCTCTAATCTTTTTAAGTGGAATAACTTGTACAATTGGTGGCTGATTAAATATTTTTTTTGCCCCACTGTATTCCTTGAGGCTCTTAAAATGTTAGGACAGTACAAATAACCCCAAATTACCCCTTTTTGGAAAGTAGACATTTAGAAACATGGCAAGATTTTTTAAATTGCCATTTTTTTTCCTTTACATACCAGCATTAGTGCAGTACAGCATCACGATATGACTTTTGTGGCAGTGATCAGGGAAACTGACTGATGAAATAAGAATATAAAAAAAAAAAAGTTATAACTGCCTAGTGGCCACCCCACGTACATTTACGTTGGCAGGGTGGCCGCTCTGTGCCAGATCCCATACCTTGCACGCAATCTGAAACTTCTGGGTCAACTGGCTGTGATTGGACCTGCCGATCATTAAGGCAAGAAGCAGAACAGCGATGCAGATCTCTGCATTCCCATACAAAAAAAGGACATACATTTTATTTGGGTACACTGTTGCAATTGTCAGTTAAAGGCAGAGCAGGATCACAATAAATGGCCCGGTCATTAAGGGGGATAAACCTTCCGAGCTGAAGTAGTTAAACAATTCTTGATTCAATATTTTAAATATATATTTTTTCTTAATAATTTTAATCAGAGTATCTCAATATTACCATCGTAACATTGTACTACTATGGGGGGGGGGGGGGGATTTTAACCTGGATTGGGTGTCCCCGAAGAAAGGCAGACCAGTGCTGCAGAAACATATTTATCGCTCTGAGCAACAAAGTGGCTTGGGTGACCATGTTCTGAGAGAAAGGCCGACACCGCTTTTGGCAAAAAGGATGGAACAGGTCATAACGTGACCCTGTCGTGGTGGAGTATTAAATACGGTTTCCCTGCATGACAGGGCCGCCAACCTTGATACCCTCCTAGCCGAGGTGATAGACATCAGGAAGGCTAGCTCGCGTAACAGCAAGACTAATGGAATTTCCCTGATAGGTTCAAATGGCTGTTTCTGTAATACAGACAACACCAAGTTCAAGTCCCAAGGACACATAGCGAGTTGACCCTGCAATAAAGGTGCAGATCAGTGAATGGGAGGCTAAAGTCAGGAAGAATACTGATAGGGCCAAAACTTGACCTCTGATTGTACTCAAATCCAAATTGATTTCTACAGCTGACTGTAGAAATAAGAATTCTCCCAATCACGTATTTCAGAGGATGCCATCTTTTGGCTTAACACCAAGCAATACAAGTCTTCCAGACCTTGCGATAGATCATCCTAGTGACAGCTTTTCTAGGGTAGACACTACTGGTCCAGAGATGCCGCGGTCGTTTAACACCCTGGTTTCAATAGCCATGCTGTCAAATTTAGAAACTGTAAATTGGGGTGGAATATAGGACCTTGAGACAGTGGATCAGGGCACTGTGGAAGCGTTTATGGCCCGTCCATTGTTGGTCTCACAATCTCCGGGAACCAGGGCCTTCTGGGCCAGGCTGGTGCCACCAGAATGACTGCAACTCCCTCTTTCCGAATCCTGCGCAAAAAAAATGTGGAAGGAGAGGGATCAGAGGGAAAGCATAAACCAGGTATTGGCTCCATGGAATTAACAGAGCATCTGCTCTGATTGCCAGAGGATCCCTTGTTCCCTTGAAACTGGATGCCAGTTGGTCGACCTCTAGCCATCCCCAACATTGGCAAATTTCCTGGAACACCCCTGGGTGTAGGGACCATTCCCCCAGGCAGATCTGCTGGTGGCTGAGATAATTGCCTTCCAGTTCTCTATTCCCAGGATATGGACTGCCAATATAATTGGTACATGTCCCTCTGCCCAGGCTAGTATGCGGTTCACGTCTTTCAGAGCTGAACGACGCCTGGTACCGCCTTGGTGGTTTATAAAGGCCACTGAAGTGGCATCGTCAAACTGAATCCTGATAGGGTAGTCCTGAAGCTCCATCATCCAGGACCGTAGTGCCAGACGTACTGCCCGTAATTCCAGGATGTTGATGGTCAGGATTCGTTCATGTTATGCTCTGCTCTATAGCTTGTAGTGAGTGGTCTCTGAGCAGGAGGTCGTCCAGATACCCAAACACCATAATCCCTTGGGCCCCTAAAAGACCCAGTACTTATGCTAGTACCTTTGTCAACACCCATATCACAATGCAAAAACAGTATCATGGCAACTGGACACCATCAATGCTGGCACGAAGTACTAATGCAATTCTGCAGCAAACCACTTTGAACCCTGTTGAAATCATGCAAAATGTCAGAAACATTATGCATATAAAACTCATTATAGTCATTAAAAGTTAATTTGATATTTCCCAGGATCCCCATGATATATCGTCATCCTGAAATTATATCTGTGTTCAGTCTGAAGGGGTAAATCATACTCAAAACTTTTGAAATTGTTTTCTTCCGTATCAGTGTAACACAAGTAACAGATGTTATGTCTTACACTTGCTAAGGGGCTACACTAATGGTCCAACAAAAAAGGTGGCCCTGTCTTTCCTGTCAATGACACTGGTCCCTCTAGAACAGTGGCTCTTAAAGACCTTCTAGTGCCGTGACCCCTTGATAAAATTTTCCAAGTGGTGGGGACCCCTAACAGTAAAATAATTTTTGTAGCGTGGGTTGTCAGCACCCAAGGCAAGACAAGTAATTTGCACCGCTAACCCACGGATACTTAGCGCTCCCTGAGTCCCTTCCTCTCGTACGGTATTAAAACCCCTTATGGTACTCACTGTGTCTCCGCAGCAGTGACACCTATGCCAAAATCAGGAGATAGGGTCTTCTCCAGCCCCTCCCACTTTACATTTCTCACCAGCTAGCTGACATCTAGTCTGTGCCCCCCAGTCACGCCGTGAACTGAATGGGCGGCTGCGAAGAGGCTGAGAGGGCCACCGCATTCTCCAGGGACAGCCCTGATGGGTATCCATGAAAAGGCTGGGAGAGCGGTGCGGGATTCAGGAACAGCCCAGGATTTGGTGACCCCTGGCAAATTGTCATTCGAACCCCAAGGGGGTCCCGACCCCCAGGTTGAGAACCACTTCTCTAGAAGATTGAGGCTTCGCCCATCACAGTTGGCATACGCCTGAAGGGGTCTTCAAGGTCTGTGTATCATAGGGTTCCACAGCCCTGGACCTGTATAGCATCTGGTGGCCATCTACATGTGTTGCACCAAGCCCCAAGATGAATGCCCATGCAGGATCTATGGTATGGGGTCCAGGTACAACTCTAAACTTACTGAGGTTGCACCAATTTGGATGCACAGCTTCTATTGTTGCATTAGAAGACTGAAGCGTTAAATTTAAAAAAGGTGATGTAAAATAAAATTTAAGGCTAGCGTGATTTCTTCGTAAGGGAGAAGAGATCCCTCACTTTAGGACAATCGAAAAGTAGGGTAGGGTAAAAGGAGGAACGCCCAAGGGGCATATTCTCAAAAGCTTTTTCCAGCGTCGAAATCATCTGAAGGTACCTGTAATCCAAAGTCTATAAATACCAAGTCAATACAATTAAAAATATTTTTTAATCCACCATGGGAACCAGTGTATATTGCACTTTGACCCATTCAAATCTGTGCAGTGGTTGCGAAGCAGTGTGCGGTCAGATAGCTTAAGTACTTGGATGTCAGCAGAGGCGGTACAGGGCTGCAAGCGTACATGGAGGGATGCAGAATAAAAAGGGGGAAGACGACTGCAGTGCTGAATGTAGCTACCCTCTAAAGAAATGCCCATTAGTTGAGCCTAAGCCTGGGGTGGAGCTGCAGCACAGCACCGACAGAAAATTAAATGTGTTTTTTTTTTTTCTAAACCACTGCGCAGATTTGAATTGGTGTGATGCGCACTGTGTCTTGGGTCTTCAGGGTATTTAACAAACATTTGCAACTTCTGGCGATACCACTTATTTGAAAATATTTTTAAATGCAAGCTGTACAAGTACATGCATCTAAATTGGGACTGATCTCCAAATCACTGTAGACTGGAGCTCAGACAGAGCTAGGAAGGGAAAAACAGAACAAGTAGTCAATAGATTGTGTCAATCTTAGAAATGAGCAAGCTGATGGCAGATGAGATAAGAGAGATATGAGCTCAACAGTGTGCTGCTTCTCCTTTCACTGTACAATCATAGACTGGGAAATGAACAAGATCTGTAAGAGTTACTGAGCTGCAGCACAGAAAACGCAGGTCTCCTTAGGACTGGATGGACAGGAATTCAAGTCCTTTAGCAGTTAAAAAAAAGCCTCTACATATGAATTTCACATGTGGATTTTACTGGACTACTGCTTAGCCATTCACAGCAATCGCTAACAAAATGCAAGTTACAATTTTTGTACAATTATCAGACAAGTACACACAAACACACAGCACTGCTTTTGTAACCCCACAACAGCAGCACGGTTACAAAAATGTAAAACAGTTTAGTTGGCCCTTTGAATAGATTATAAATATACTGTACATTGTTAAATAATACGTAATGGTAGTGTGGCTTTATGAAAAGGTAAATGCAAGTAAACCTTTCATTAAGAATATCGTTAGGAGGAACTTTGAGCTGTAGCAAACTGCCATGCTTTTTTTTTTTTTTTTTAAACCTGCAAGGCAACGTTATAATGTGCATCGCATACTAGCACGTTATGTGAAACTTGCCTTAAAAACAAAGCCCTCCAGCGACGACACAGGATCACCGCTGACAGGGCTTCCATCTTCACCTAGTCTTGCTTCTGGGTTTGCATCCTCCAGTCTGATTGACTGCGTGGCAATGACATCATTGCCGCACATGTGCGCTGGAGCCGCTGTTTACGTCACAGAACTCTGAAGGAACGGCACAGACATGCCGGTACTTCAGGGCACATTCGCCAGTGACATCACTGGCCCATTCACAAGTAAATATATTCTAAATGGTACACAGAGGTTTTGTTTTTAGAGTACTGGGGTTACGAATGCAGATTTGAGCATAGAAGGAAAAAAGCCAGTGATAAAGAGGTTACAAATTTTTTACAGGAAAGGACAAAGAAAGATGGAAGGAATTAAGAAATAAATTAATGAGGGCAAGAGGACATATACTAAGCTACAATCTGGGAAAACAAGGAAAAAGCTTTTAATAAGCCAAGAGAGTGAGTGAGAGACTTGTAAAGCGCAACACATGCGAACTGAATTGCCTCTGGGCGCTGTATCCATTTAATGGGTAAGGAACCCCTTGACCTCAGAAGAGATGGGTTTTAATCTTTCTCCTGAAGGCCAAGTGGTCCGACTCCAGTCGGATGGTGGTTGGTAATGCATTCCACAGGCGAGGTCCCTGGACTGCAAATCTTCGATCTCCTTTGGACTTGTATCTGGCTTTGGGTATCTGGAGGAGGTTTTGATTGGTGGATTGCAGAATGCGATTGGGGTTATGGGCTTTTATTTTTTCGCATAGATATTGGGGGGCGTTTCCTTGAATACACTTATATATTAGGCAGAGTGCCTTGAAAGTGATTCTGTCTTTTACTATCAACCAATGAAGGGATCTCAGCGAAGGTGAGATTGATTCCCATGTTTTTTTTCCAGTCACTAGTCGAGCGGCCGTATTTTGAATGACTTGCAGACGAGTGATTTGGTATCTGGGGAGTCCTAGATAGAGAGCATTTGCGTAGTCGAGTCTGGAATTGATGATTGTTCCCACCACGACTGCAATGTCCTCTTTCGGGATAAAGGGCGTGAGTCTGCATAGTAGGCGCAGCAGATGGTGGGATCCGCTGACTACTGCCCCTATTTGTGCATCCATTGTCATGTAGGTATCGAAAATGACTCTGAGTCTTTTGACTTTGGTGCTAGGGGAGATAGTTTTACCTAGAATGGGTGGGGGAGTCCGTGTTGACGCGGGGTGATTTTTCCGGTTAACGTGAAACAGGAGAAGTTCTGTTTTCGAACCATTGAGTTTAAGATAACTGGATGTCATCCAATTATCTATCAGAGTAAGGCATTTCTCTAGTCCAAGAGAATGATCCTTTTTGTTGCAGATGCGGAAATACAGTTGTGCGTCGTCTGCATAGGAGTGGTAAAGTAACTTCTGGTTACTGATGATTTCAAAGAGAGGGCGAAGATAGATATTAAACAATACGGGCGATAAGGGAGATCCCTGAGGAACTCCGCATGACACCGTACGTTTTTTAGAAGTGAAAGACCCCAGTTTCACTATTTGTGATCGGTTTTCCAAGAAGGAGGAGAACCAGGGTAAAACACCTTCAGCGACTCCGGCTACTTCAGCTAGCCTAGCCAGTAGTAGTCCGTGGTCTACAGTGTCAAAAGCCGCGCTTAGGTCCAGCAGTATCAGTGCAAGGTGTTACACGATAAAGTCAGAGGAGGGGCTGACAGAATGGATTGCAGCATCTAATGTCATTTTGTCCTTTAAAAGGGGGAGGAGGAAATGGAGAACACATCAAGAAATAGGCAATGAAAAAAAAAAGATTCGCAGTGACAGGGTTGTCAGCTGGTACAACAGGGGCAGGCACTGGTAGGAGGATACGTTAGCCAAAGGTGAGGGTTACTGTGTTGAAAAAAAGGAGTGGCTGCTGAGATGAGAACAAATTCAGAAGGTTGATCAATCACTGAGATTTTAAAGTAAAAGAAAAATGGAGGAGGATAAAAATAACATCAGTTAGTGAGAGCAGCATTAAAGTTATTGAACAGCATGATTTACAAAGATGTTAAAAGTGAGAAATGTAATAAATACCTTTTGAGTAGAGGGGGTAGAAACTGCAATTCCCATTCCTGATCCTGGGAGCACTGAAAGAACTTTATACTGAAAAAACATATATATTATTTAACAAACAAGTACGAGTACAACAAAAGCAAGGAAATATAACAACCTATAGACTGTGTAAATTCTGAATTTAAGTATGCACTATTCTTATATAAACTTGACACTCACTACATTACCCTATTACACTTTTATAAAAACTACATACAATTCTCACAAAAAAAATAACCCCATATATAAAGAACTATTTTTTTCTTTTTGGGCCCCACCCCAATCTTGCAACACAACAAGAAGTAGGCACTATACCACGACGACATCATACCGACTAAACTAGTTGGGCAGAGCCACGCAGACATCATATCTGGGTGTGCAATTTCTGGCTGCTGGAGTGCATGGACACTTTCCCTGGGACCTGGAGGTGCTATTGATTCCCAATGCTTATCAGCCTGCAAGTTCATTTTAACAAAGGTAATTCCTTTGCAAGGAGGTGGGGAAGAGCTGGAGAAGGTGCCATATGGAGCCAAACTGGGGGAAATGAAGGGCGATGTTAACTCGCTGCGGACCCGTTTATATACCAGGTCATAAGGATCGGGTGACCGGAGGTAGAGAGCACTTTTGGCATGGTGGAAAAGCACTGTATTTGGACTGGGTATACATTGGGCATTGAGAAGTCTTACACAGCACAAGCTGGGGGAGTTGGTGTATAAACACTGCACGGATTCACATATATTATCATTTTAAGCCAATATACATTCATGGTTTAGGTTGGAATTCATGTTTTCCAAGGCAACAGCAGATTACCTATTGTGTGCCTATAGCACCAACAGCAGATCACTAGTTCCATGCAAATAGCACCAGCAAGGTTTCTACCATTTTTTAGGTTTTGTTTCACACATTGCACTGAATTTAACAGTCCAACGTTTTACAAGGTAATAGCTAGCACAAATACTGCAGCTGCTGACTTTTAAAATAATGACACTTGCCTGTCCAGGGCGCCTGCTATGTCGGCACCCGAAGCTGATCTATCCCTCGGTTCTCGTGTTCTGCCGCCATCTTCAGCGTCTTCACTTCCTGGTTCGCTACTGCGCATGTGCAACTTGCGCGGTGCGATCCCACTGGTCCCTGCTGTCTTCTGGGATCTGTGTGTCTCCCAGAAGACCGTGGGGGGGGGGCAGAGAAGGTTCCGGAAGTGGCGTAGATACCCGTGGGTGGCTCGGGTATCTATGCCCGGAAGCGGGAGCAAAATACCTGTATCTGCTCCACCCTCCCTCTGAAAGGGAGGCGATCCGAAAACCGGAAGTTCCATTTTTGGAACTCTGCTTTAATATACAACTGCCCTGGCATCTTTCAAGTGCCCAAATTAGCTCCAGAATAATATTATATTAGATATAGAATATATATATATAATATATATATATATATATATATATATATATATATATATATATATATATATATATATATATATATATATATATATATATATATATATATCTCTATCACACACACACACACACACCTAGTGAAACATCCATCAAGGAAATTTTTGCAGTGACAAAATTATATATTTTTTCTTATTTACATTATATCCATATAGCTCCAATAGAGTGTTCAGAGCGCAAAATTATTATTTTCTGGTTTGGCTGCATCAACCCCTTTATATATACACAGTATCTCACATAAGTGAGTACACCCCTCATGTTTTTGTAAATGTGTTATTCTATCTTTTCATGTGACAACACTGAAGAAATTACACTTTGCTACAATGTAAAGTAGTAAGTGTACAGTTTAACAGTGTAAATTTGCTGTCCATTCAAAATAACTCAACATACAACCATTAACGTCTAAACCGCTGGCAACAAAAGCGAGTAAACCCCCGAGTGAAAATGTCCAAATTGGACCCAATTAGCCATTTTCTCTCCCCGGTGTCATGTGACTCGTTAGTGTTACAAGGTCTCAGGTGTTGCTCTACATAAAGATGGCCTAGGCTATAAGAAGATTGCCAAGACCCTGAAACTGAGCTGCAGCACGGTGGCCAAAACAGTGCTTTTAACAGGACAGGTTCCACTCAGAACAGGCCTCGCCATGGTCGACCAAAGAAGCTGAGTGCACGTGCTCAGTGTCATATCCAGAGGTTGTCTTTGAGAAATAGACGTACGAGTGCTGCCAGCATTGCCACAGAGGTTGAAGGGGTGGGGGGGGTCAGCCTGTCAGTGCTCAGACCATACGCCACACACTGCATCAAATTGGTCTGCATGGCTGTCGTTCCAGAAGGAAGTCTCTTCAAAAGTTGCACAAAAAAGCCCACAAACATTTTGCTGAAGACAAGCAGACTAAGGACATGGATTACTGCAACCATGTCCTGTGGTCTGGTGAGACCAAGATGAACTTATTTGGTGCAGATGGTGTCAAGCGCGTGTGGCGGCAACTCGGTGAGGAGTACAAAGACAAGTGTGTCTTGCTACAATCAAGCATGGTGGTGGGAGTGTCATGGTCTGGGTTGCATGAGTGCTGCCATCACTGGGGAGCTACAGTTCATTAAGGGAACCATGAATGCCAACATGTACTGCTACATACTGAAGCAGAGCATGATCCCCCCTCCCTTTGGAGACTGGGCAGCATGGCATTATTCCAACATGACAACGATCCCAAATACACACCCAAGATGACCACTGGCTTGCTAAAGAAGCTGAGGGTAAAGGTGATAGAATGGCCAAGCATGTCTCCAGATCTAAACCCCATTACCGTATATACTCGAGTATAAGCCAAGTTTTTCAGGAAATTTGTTTGTGCTGAAAATGCCCCCCTCGGCTTATACTCGAGTCACCTTTTTGCGCCTGATCTCCCGGACTTTGGGGACCCGGTACCGGCCGGAGGTCCCCTGGACCCCAAACACATGTAGCCCCACTCTTTCTCTACAAGTATGCAAAGTTTGTTGTCCAGGGGACCACCAATTTTTCAAAGCCGGGCACCCCTTCTATAGCCTCCAATGTTAAACGGTAATTTCTCTGGTAAATTTGGGGACCCGGTACTGGCTGCTCATAGGTCCTCTGGACCCGGAACTTGGCACACCTGTAGCCCCATTTCTCATCTACAAGTGTGCAAAGTTTGTTGTCTAGGGGACCTACGGCAGAAGAGCACCAATTTTTCAAATCCAGGCACCCCTTCCTTATACTCCCATGTTAAACTTCAGTCGAGGCATGGGCATAGTGAGGCATGGGCACCGTGAGGCATACAGATGGACACCCTAGGCTTATACTCGAGTCAATAAATGTTCCCTTTTTTTGTGGTAAAATTAGGTGCCTCGGCTTATATTCAGGTCGGCTTATACTCGAGTATTTATACGGTAAGCATCTGTGGGGCATCCTCAAACGGAAGGTGGAGGAGCGCAAGATCTCCAACATCCACCAGCTTCTTGATGTTGCCATTGAGGAGTGAAAGAGGACTCCAGTGGCAACCTGTGAAGCTCTGGTAAACTCCATGGAAAATAATGGTGGCCACACAAAATATTAATACTTTGGGCCCAATTTGGACATGTTTTCTTAGGTGTGTACCAATTTTTGTTGCCAGCAGTTTAGACATTAATGGCATCGTATCAAAGTGTAATTTCTTCAGTGTTGTTACATAAAAAGATATAATAAAATATTTACAAAAATGGGAGGGGTGTACTCACTTTTGTGCGATACTGTAACCACTGCATGATAGACAATTCCGATAATCTTATATGTATGCACATGTATTATCTTTTAGGGGCCCATTTGTCAAACCATTAAAAATATTTGTCAATCCACCAACCCAGTACATGCCAGGTTCAGAATGGAATTCTGAACTGTTTAGTTGGTTACTGAGACATGTTTTTTTTAAATCACATTCACTTATGTAAATGTTTTTATACTTTTCCTAGTCTTTTTTTCATGAATGATTTGTAATGAATAAATACAGGCGGTCCCCGGATCTGTGGGTTTGTTCCCAAGTTGAACCTGTTCATAAGCCGGAACAAGTACATTTTTAAAGTGTAGCTCCAGCCCAAAAAAACATTTTTTAAGCTTTTTAGATAGCATATGGAAGAGTTAACACCCCTGTAACGTTTATTTTGCTGTCTGTGCCCCTGTTCAGAGGATTTAACCTCAATTTCTGTCCCAATGACAATTGGATTTTGAAAATGTTGGGTTGTTGTGGAAACCAGCCTTGGTGATAAACCATCAGTGGTGACACCTTTCCCCCCATGATAACTCTTACAGGAGTGAATTTCTCTTCCTAGGGGTAGATTTCCTCTCACTTCCTGTTGTCTCCCTCCGTTTGTAAGTCAGATGTTTGTAACTAGGGGACCACCTGTAGTTATTTTTAAAAACAAATAGTACAATATGCTTGAAAAGTACCTATATATACCTATTCTAGGACGTGGCATAGTATACCAGTAAGTGTGCTGTCGACAGTGCCACCCTGTGGTGACAACACTCATATACTTATATAATAAATAGGCAAGATAATTTTGAGTTCAGTTAAAGGGTTTGTTTCAACATTTCATATTCCTGGTGTACCATGTACTTGTATGAAAGAGCATCCTGTTCTCTTTGTATTGCTTCCTGTGTGTGAAATCCCTGGTGTTCCTGCCAGTCCCTCTGCTATCCTATTAAAAAAACTAACCACACTAAGCAGGCAAGCACACCGTGGTCAGTTCTCTAGTACTGCCTACTTTCCTCCCAAGATCAGACTTGTCCTGACACACACACCCTGCACAGCCTGTCAATGTGAGGATCAGTGTACTGTTGCTTCTCCCACCCCCCGCTCTTCTGTAGCTGAGAACAGAGGGAACTTATGGTATTTATAATGTTTATAATCTATACAAAAATGTTTTAAACCACTTGCTGACCGATGCACAACGATGTACATCGGCAGAATGGCGAATAGGCGTACCCCTATGTCCCTCCGTCATCGCAGGCTAGTGTGCATATCGCCAGAGGCTTGTGCACGCACCGCGGGTCCTGCAGACTATGTCCACCGGTGGCCCACGATTGTGAGATGGAGAGGCAGAGTGGGGAGATGCCCATGTAAACAAGGCAGTTCCCTGTTCTGCCTAGTGATATGACAGGAATCTACTGCTCCTAGTGATCAGGAGCAGTGATCGGTCATGTTCTAGTGAGCCCATCCCCCTTACGGTTAGAACACAGTGGGGGAACACACTTAAACCCTTGATCGCCCCCTAGTGTTAACCCCTTCCCTGCCAGTGACATTTATACAGTAATCGGTGGCTATTGTTAGCTCTGATTGCTGTATAAAATGTTAATAGTCCCAAAATAGCGTCAAAAGTGTCCGATCTGCCCGCGGCAATCATGATAAAAAATAAATAAATCATAGATTGCTGTCATTACTAATAAAAACAAATAAAAATGCCATAAATCTATCCCCTATTTTGTATACTCTATAATTTTTGCGCAAACCAATCAATATATGCTTATTGTGATTTTTTACCAAAAATATGTAGAAGAATACATATATATATTTTGGGGATATTATAGCAAAAATGAAAAAATATATACATTTTTGAAATTGTCAGTCTATTTTTGTTTTTAGCGCAAAAAAAAAAAAAAAATTGCAGAGGTGATCAAATACCACCAAAAGAAATCTCTATTTGTGAGGAAAAAAGGGACATCAATTCTGTTTGGGTGCAATGTTGCAAGACCGCACAATTGTCAGTTAAAGCGATGCAGTGCCGTATCGCAAAAAATGCTCTGGTCATTAAGGGGGTAAATTCTTCCGAGGTTGAAGTGGTTAAGCTCAAAGGGGGAACACAAAAGGAGAATTACCTTCCAAAGTTAAGGGACTTTAAAGGCATTGTATCAAAACTGATAATTCAAGTAGATAAAACATTTATTCAATCCCATAAATAAATAAATTGTAATGATGCATAAACACCACATAAATTGCACATTATCATGACCTCATCTCATCCATTAGAGTTAGCGGGACCTGTTGATAACATTCCTTATTCTGCAAGATATTCTGGCAAATGTTAACATATTGGTCCCTATTTATGATGACATTGCCTCCCTTGTTGGAGGGCTTCACTAAAACCTGAGTGTTTTCCTTAAGTGTGCAGAGAGAAAGAAAATAGCCCCTAATTGGGATTTTAACGACAACACCACTAGGTATCAAAAGAAAAAGTTTATTGGTGCATGTAAAATGGATCAATCACACATGCGATGGTGTTAAAAAAGAGCAGAAAAACAGAAATGAGTGTGCAGTGGGCCCTTTGATGAGAAAACATCAGAATAAATGGGAAGCAACCATCCAAGAAAAATTGTTCTCCTTCAAGGTGTGCCCAAGACATGCCCATTTTGAAGGATTAAACAGTAGTTGCGTAAATATTTTCTTGATTTTGCCTTGAAATTATAGAAGGTTTTGGGCTAGATTTTTACCCTCAGAGGAGGATTCTTTCTCGCTCTCAGGCTTAGAAAATAAACCACCTTCTTCCAATTTAATTAAGGTTTTCAAGTTCTGGAAATTCTGTACTGTGAAATATTTCCAGCATTTTCCTCAGCATTACTATAGGTACAAGATCTACATTCCTGATCATAAAGGAGCTTAAACCAAGCCTGAGAACATGGGCCGCCTCCTCAGAGTAAGAAAAAAAAGATTAATAAGGCGAACTGTTTTTTTTTATCATATATTAGTCCAGAGAGATTAACTTATTTTCCACCATTGGTGTCTGAACTAAAAAAAGATGCCAATCTAGAGTAGGTGTAGACGTTATGGGGGGGGGGGGGTATAGTTAGTCCTGCGGGAACTGATGTGCCACTTGTTGAGGCATCACCGCTGGGTGCTCCCCCAACGGCCCTTTCCTTAAACATGGTTTTGCGTATAGAAACCATCACCTGGTCACCACTTGCTTCCTGGGAGGAAGGCAATGATTTCCCTTCTGCTACATTGCAAAACTGGATGAAACATTACGTTTTTTTGTTACGGTTACAGTGTGACTCATATCCAGGATGCCTTTAAAGTCCCTTAACTTTGGAAAATAATTCTCCTTTTGTTGGTCTGGAAGTATCTGGAATTTGGCATTGTATGCTCACACCCCAAGATGTGGTAACTCTTTTTACGGGCTCATAAGACTGTGAAACAAAGACAGGAACCTCAATTTGGGACTAAAACAAGATAGTCAAGTAGAATTCCATATATACCACCAGTGTTGTAAGTAACAGCGTTTAAATAAACGCCATTACGCAACGATTGCCCTTCAAGGGGTAACTAGTAATCTACCTGATTACTATTACCCCATCGGCAACGCCGTTGCCATTACATTGGCGGCGTTACCGAGTTACTATGAGCGCGCGGGGGGGGGGGGGGGGCAGTCCGGGCAGACTCTCACTCTGTCAGGGGCAGGGCGGGATGGAGCTGGCCTGTGATTGGGTCACAGGCCAGCTCTGGGTCATGTATCGACGTTGTGACGCTGGCACATGAACGCGCCTGAAGTCTCGCCCGCAGCAGTGTAGTGTGATGGGTCGGGAGGGAGTGAGTCTGGCTCACCTCCCCACCGTCACCTCAGCCGCCGACATTGCGACATCTCCCAGTCCCCCGGCCGCCGCGGAGGCTCCACTCCACCCCACCACCAACGGTCCGGACTCCGGGGACACTCACTGTGCCAGCAGTGCACTGACCGACCGTGGCCCTGCGCAGGTGAGGAGGCGAGGCGAGCTGCATCGGATATAGTGAATCTATATTGTACAGTATTGCAGGGCAGGTGGAGTGTGATGATGATAATAATTGAACACAGTATTGCATTTGCTGGGCCTGCCATATACTGTACTGTACACTATACTGTATAACTGCACTACAAAATTCCTTTACAAATAATGCATATTTTAAAATGTTATTAGTAATAACTTATTAGTAATAACATTTTAAAATATGCATTATTTGTAAAGGAATTTTGTAGTGCAGTTATACAGTATAGTGTACAGTACAGTATATGGCAGGCCCAGCAAATGCAATACTGTGTACAATTATCATCATCACACTCCACCTGCCCTGCAATACTGTACAATATAGATTCAGTGTGCACTGCAGAAGTGTCACTCACACTGCACACAATCTATATTGTACAGTATTTCTGCCGCCTGGGCAGGTGGAGTGTGATGATAATAATTGTACACAGTACGAAATGTTCTAAAATACTGTATATAATGTTGTTATTCTTCAATCAGTTAATATAAACATCTTTGATATTAAAGGGTCACTAAAGGAAATTTTTTTTTTTGCTGAAATGACTGTTTACAGGGCATAGAGACATAATAGTTAACTGATTCCTTTTAAAAATGATTAAAAATAGATAAAAAAACAATCATATAATGTGCCTGCAGTGTAGTTTCGTTTTTGTTGTTGTTTCCTGGTTCTCTGATGTACAGAGAGCCACTAGAGGGCAGTCAGCCAATAGAGAGCAGTGATACTTTGTCTAAAACTCCTCAGCACCAATCCAGTTTCGTTTTACTCACACCTCCTTGATTAGTGACCACCGTGAGAAATCTCCCAGTACTGTGGTCATCAGGAAACAGGCAACCAGGAAGTGTCCAGAACAGAGGAGGATTTACAGCAACATGAATGCAAAAACGAACAATGAGGACATGAAACCAGGACTGCAGCAAGGTAAAGGAAGCTATTTAGCTAAAAAAAAAAATTCCTTTAGTGACCCTTTAAAGATGTTATAGAACGTATTTGCATTGTAGAATATAAAAAAAAAAAATCTCAGTTACTTTTCTGAGTAACTAGTTACTTTGCCAATAAAGTAACTGAGTCACTAACTCACTTACTTTTTCGGACAAGTAACTTGTAATTGTAACTAGTTACTTTTTTAAAGGAAGATGAACAACACTGTATACCACTGTATGGAGAACAGTAATAAATACCTTCTGAATGTCCGTAATGTCTGTTAGTTTTATGATTTTGTTCTTCTTTGATGATCCAGATCTGGAACTTTCAAAGCATAAGTAGCTAAAATAAATAAATATATGTTAAACACCCATGGATAGTTAAAGTAAGTTACTTGGTCAAAAAGCAGCAATTCTAAAAAGCTAGAATAATGCAGTTAGAACTTCTACTAATTAGATGTCCATAGTAGAACTGCCTAGCTAAATTGCCACCAGAAATAAGTGGCTTTTTATGGCAAATAAGGTGAGTAAAAGTGTAATTATTTTGGCATAAACTTGAGCTGTGTATATTTAGAAGTAACCCAATGCACCAGCTATGTTTTATATAAAAACACAAAAGTTCACTATCTGTCCCTACTAGATCTGAGAGTGGAGATGAAGCAGCACTTACTTTTCAGTGACATAAAGGACACCATTTCTGATGTAGTCAGTAGGCATTTTTTTGTCTCTGTTAATCAAGCAACAACGCCAGCCATTTTCACAAGCTGAGTAAAAAATTGAATTACAGAAAAAGTTACAGCAGTTTATCGATTAAATGCAGGGGTTTAACTTATCTATGCTAAGCACTTAGAATATTGTAATCCACTAGAATCCACTAGAACTTTTAGTTATAGATGCTTTAATCAATTTAGTACTATTTTGTAATACTCCTTCAATACCAGGACATTTTTCAGTGTTGTGATCGTTTGACTGAAACCTACTTTGTCGCACAACACTGTACCTAAATTAATATATAAATAAATAAATAAAAAGACAAAAAGGGCTTTATTTTTGTGGTATTTAATAACCCCTGGTTCTGTACTGCTTTTACAATGAAAAACTAAACAAAAAGACCAGAAAATTTGGAAAAACCTTTTCCTTTACTTTTGATTATAAAATGTACTGCATCAAAGAAAATGCCAGAACAGAATGGCCTGTTTTAGAAAGTAGACACCAAAAGGTTTTTACATTTTTTGCTACAGTTTTTTTAAACTGAAACATGCTGGTATTCAAGGGGTTAAAACAAAGAGTATGGTTATGGTGCACTAGATACATTAACGGTACGTGAACACTGAATGCAGGTTAATTAATACTGATGCATTTAATGACTAAATGGTTCTTACTAATTCTTTATGTGCCACCCATTTGATCTAATGAGGTGTCTACTTTCAGAAAATGACGCTAATAATTGTATTTGTTGCTCTTATAAGGAGAGGATGGGGGAGGCCACAGCATGATGCAGGAAGCATGCCAACACTTCACTATCTGTTGGATGCTGAGGATTCCTCCACGGGTTCTGGCTCTGCAATTGAGAAAAATTTGACTCGTGTCTTTTACACTGCTGTGTTTGCTTATTATCTGTAACGTGATGACAGGTCCTTCTTAAGCACTGCACAAAGTAGATGCAGTAGTCACCATTTTGCTGTATATTAAGCCCCATATATTTCTAATTGCATGAGACCTGCTGGAAAGTAACATGCATCTTGTAGTTTTACCTACAGCATCTGCAGTGAATCGCTCAGGGCCAGTTCACACTAGATGAAGTTCTGTGTGCTTTTTTTCTGCACTAAAAATGCATGCACAGTGTTTTCAATGTATTCCAATGGCTCTAGTTCACACCATGCAGTCAGTTTCCGGTGCAGGAGCTGACCAGAAACTGACTGCATTGGTGCAGATAAAAACGGAACTGCATCTGGTGTGAACTGGCCCTAAATGTGAAAAAATAAAAAGTAAAAATTATTTTTTAAAAACATCTTTTATAAAATGAGCCTTGACAAAAAGGTCCATCTGTACTGTATCTATCTATTTTTGCTGCTTGTCTGCTAACTGCACAATATTTTGTATATTCTGTTGCTCACCTCATCACAACCACCATACATGACACCTGTATGCATTTTCTGTACCCGATTTTGCAAACCATTTTATTGCTAGATAATTTTACCATTATACTAGTCTGATGAGTACTTCCTTAAGCTTCTGCATGTACAAAACAAAAAAACACACCATACACACTTTAATGCATTACCTGGCAATGGTCGCTCTGTTTCAGCTAAACTGAAGATCTCATGAAAACTGCTCTTTTTTGTACTATGATATCGCCCTCCCTCTTCATCGCGGCTTACTCCCTGTGGAGCTCCTGTGGCTACATTACTTCTTGAAGACACGGTTTGTATCTGAAAGTAAGCACAAGATATTTATCTTTGTTTTATACTTTATCTACATTCAGGGCCAGTTCACAACACGTGCAGTCCAGTGCGTTTATGATCTGCATCAAAAGCACACAGACAAAAGTTAAAATGGATTCCAAAAACATAGTTTACACCAGTGTAGGGTGTTTTAGTGCAGTCAAAAAAAGAACATGCTGCATTTTTTCCTGCATGGAATGCATCTGGAATGTGACAAAATGCATCAAAAACTTACTGGAACACATTAAAGCAAAGCAAAAAAACAAACAAAAAATAAATAAAAAAAGGAAAAATACAGGAAACTTTGTGCTTTCAGAATAGCATCTGGATTGCAAAATTATGATGTGAACAGGCCCTTAAATTTAAACACAATTTGAAAATTACAGATCAGCAGGCTTGAGTACTGATTAGCAAAACCAAGGCTTCTAATGTAGAATTGATCAAAGAATTCTGTAAATTTTCATACTAACTAAATCTGTTGGAGATTTTTAAATACAGCTCGACGTACAGCAGAGGGACCCCACCCAGAATGCAGGATCACCTCCATCGGAGTGAATCCGATGAATCACTAGCAAAATTTTGTTTCAGGTCATACAATCGATTAGGTGGTCTTCAGAATCAGTTCTGTAAAGCTCTTCGGAATGATGCAAGGTGCCATGCATTAATTATCCGGTACTCAAACATTTGCTTTATAAAATATATTCTGCATGTGAGATAGTGTGTCTTAGCTTCTTAAAGGCAAGGACCGATGTGAATATACAGTATAAAGAGAGCGGTATAAAATTGTTAACACTATAAAAATGCCTAGTTAATAAATTTGCTGCAGACTTACTACTGATAACATCTATACCATCTAGGCATAACACTCTTCATACCCTCTGATGCAGCTTTATCAAAAGAAAAATGTGACAAATCAAACTAATAAGCATTTTCTCAAGATTCACTACTTTAAAGATGCTGGTAACTATCTCACTCACTCACTCTATCTCAGACATATAGCATAATAACCCCAATAACCAGTGTTTGGTAACCTCTTCACCTCAATGTCACAACTACGCAAGACTGAATGCCAGCGGGGGAAGAAGAGGAGGATCAGGCTGCTCCAAGCAAAAATCACTGCACAGAGCAGTTTAAGGGTTTGTAAAGCTTTGTGTTTTTTCACCTGAGCCCTGAACTTCCTTGGGCGCGATCCCACGTCGTTCTCCCTGTGGCTTCTTGGCTCTTCATTGGACAAATTGATAGCAGCACAGCCATTGGCTCCCGCTGCTGTCAATCAAATCCAATGACTTTGGGCCGAGTCATACACTCGGCGGCTATGTACGCCGAGTGTATGACACGGTAGCAGGCCTGCAAGGTAACCCCCTTGCTTCCCAGCGAGGTTAGCTATTGTGAGGAGGAGCCACGAGAGCTGCCATGGGACCTCAGAAGTGGACGATTGGGCCACTCTGTGCAAAACGAACTGCACAGTGGAGGCAAGTATAATATGTTTGTTTGTTTTTTAAACCTGAACCTTTAGTATCACTTTAAGCATAACATGTTTTTTTTTTAAAGCCAAGCCTTTAATATCACTTTAGGAGAGACAGATTAGGTTGTGACATCACATGCCAGCCACATAAAAAAAAAAAAAAAAAAAAAAAAAAAGAAGGTTAAAAAAAAATTCTATGATAATATAGGTGAATGAAATCATGCAATTCTATAGGGTGCATTACAATATGTTCAAAAATACTTTAAGCTTTACTTAACACTACTGCTCCCCTCTACATTGAATTTTAAAACTTTTCTTTGCTTTGGTACAAGTTCATGAGGACAATACACCGACCACCACCATCATGTTTGGCATTCACTTGATTATTACCCTAGAAAATTGCCATTTCTGCCCCCCCCCCCCCCCCCCCATTATTTGGCTCCCATTCATTTTAATAGGGTTTGGATTTGTCACCAGAATTATAGCAATGTTCTCCAAACCCTGCTCAAACCGGTCTCGGGTATGGAAAACATGAGGTAAAGCCATCCATAACTCCTCTCTTGGTCTATGAAGAGTGGTTGGTTTTAGTTGAGGTCTAGAGTTACCCCAAATGAACAAGGCAATTAATTGCTTAAGACTGTATAGGCATTAATGCGAGAACAAACATTTTAATTTGGAAGTAAACCCTGTTTTTGAACTTGTACCTACAGGTAAGCCGATAAGGCTTACCTGTAAGTACATATATAGAATACATTGATATTTGGGGGACCTTACAAAATAAATGTTAAACTAAGTATTTTAAAAATACATTTTATTGAAGATTACACACATTGTTTTAAAAAAAGAAAGAAAGAAGAGGAATCGAGATAATTAAAATCAAGGTTACAAGCTAGTTGTCCAGGGTATAGTCATCCTGGTTAAGAGATCGGGTTGAATTGGCTGACTGATTTTGCGGGCTAACCTGCTTCGTCAGGGCCTCAGAAGTTCTCAAAAATATACTGTAGGCCGTTATCAGCTTGATGGCAAGTGAGCCTGGGTAGCCCGTGGGAATAGTCTCTAACCAACTCCGGTGGGAGGAAATCTCCACATATGTATATGGACGGAATTTTATTAAGGCTTTAACAGTCACTGCTAACATGTACCTGAAAGTTCTTTTGAATATGATAAGGAAGCCCCAAAATTGAGGGGAAGAGAAAATATCAGATGCACCCTAGGGCGCCCTGATAGACATTTTGAATTGGATGGATTCTTCCAAACGATCTTCCTTCCAACTGTTAATATTAAACTTCCAAATGCAAGTATATCTCCGTGTTGATGGCTAGCCATGGTACCTGTAAGCACAGTGAATATCTCCTAAATCTGCACGCTTTGACACTGCATGTCAGCGATTAAAGGGTGGCACTGGAGAGCTTTGTTCTAAAGTAAGCATTTCATGATGTGCTAGTATGCAGTGCATACTAGCACATTATACCTCTACCTTTACTACAGCTTTAAAATGGTTCTAAAAGGCTGAAGGTTTTTTACCTTCATGCATTCTATGCATGTACAAAAAAAACTGTGCAGCTCCTCCCCCATACTTACCCAAGCCCGATCCCGATCTCAGTTCAGCGATGTGCAGGAGAGCAGCAGCTCTCCCATCTCACTGGCTGAGATGCAGAGCCATTAGCTCTTGGTGCGGTCAATCACAGCCAATGAGAACAGAGCGAGGGGGGGGGGCGGAGACATGCTCTCTGTGTCTTATGGACACAGAGTCGGCTTGGGAGCGAGCACGCATTAGTTCCCCAATAGCAAGTGACTTGCTATGGGAGCACTCAGCAAGAGGGAGGAGCACACAGAGCAGCGGCTCAGCTCAGGTATCCTCATAGCAAGCGGTTTGCTGCGAGGGCACTTGGCAAGAGGGATCCGAGAAGAGGAGGATCGGGGCTGCTCTGTGCAAAACCACTGCACAGAGCAGGTAAGTATGACATGTTTGACAGTTAAAAAAATAAATAATTGCTTTCCTTTACACTTTAACCTCTCTAGTTATATTTTCGACACCTTCATGCACCTACTTACACAGCTGTGTTCTTTAAACAAAGCAAAACACAGTAACAATTTTTATTTACGCAGCAGGGATCTGGAAAACTTGACTCTTATGCCCTCCAATAGGATCTTCTTGGAACGCATATAGTTTAATTCACAAGCAGCTCTTTCTGGTGTTGTTTCTGGCAGCCCCTTAGTCTAAATTTAACAACTCTACTTAAAAGTGGTTCTAAAGTCAGAAGGTGAAGCAACCCCCCTCATACTTACCCAAGACCTCATCTGGATCCAGCAATGTTACATAAGAGTCTTGGCTGCCCGGGTCTCTACCTCCTCATTGGCTGAGACAGCAGAGGGGCACCATTGGCTCTCGTTGCTGTCAAAGTCAGTGAGCCAATGAGCAGAGGAGGGGGTGGGGCCTAGACACAGCTCCTCCTCTGAATAGACACACAGCACCAGCTCGACTCGGGTGACCCCATAGAAAGCTGCTTGCTGTGGGGGCACTTGGCAGGAGAGAGGGGCCAGGAGTGATGGCAGGGGACCAGAGAAGAGGAGAATTGGGGCTGCTCTGTGCAAAACCACTTTAACTTGTTTGTTATTTTAAAAAGAAGATAGACTTTAGTATCACTTTAAAGTGGTAATAACCCTTACATTAAACTGTCTAAGTGATTAGCCTCAGGCGACAGTGTGGAAGCAAATCCTCCTACATAAGCTGTACCTGTTTATCTGCAGCCTCTCTCCTCCATAGCCTTCCAAAGTACACAGATTATATAATATTTCTCAGATTCCAGAAAGTGGGGAATCTGATGTCACACATTCCGAGTGTATTCTGACACCTGAATGATGAGAATGGACAGCCCCCCCTCTTTTTCAAATCTTATGGGGAAAAGATGCACATTTGCGGCTGTAAATCACCTCCTTTGCGCTGGAGGTGGCTGGCTACCACAATGGATTGTCTAGTGTCGGAAAAACTTAAAGAAGTAGCATATACAGATAGCAAAGGCAGGGCAGCCAGAACCCACATTAGGTGCCATGGATTGAGGCTAGTACACACTATTTAAGAATATGCATTGTTCATTTTAAAGGTTTACAACCACTTTAATACCGGCTGCAACATATCTATTGATTACCCAGGAATCGACTGCATCTTACCCAGTTTACAAATATGAATTAGTGGGTGGTATTTTGCTTGAACTAGGTGTAGGTTAGCAACACTTATATTATGTTACGCACATGCTCAAAAAAAATGTGGGACTTATGGTTCAGGCTTCCTAATCTAAAAGAAATCTGAATTGTGAAGGTGGTCTCATACAAAGGTCTGTGGCAGGTCTAAATAAATTTCCTTTATCGGGAGTAGGGTAACTTATCTCAAGGCAACAGCAATCAAAAGTCTTAGTAAGCCATTTATAGCGAAATGCTGCTATAAAACAGAAAAGAAAAAAAAAACTTTATAGTGTAAAACAAGTTAGTAAGCTTGCAGCAAACCCATTCAGAATTTTAGCAGAAGTGCAAGTAAAAATGCACAGATCACCAAACAGGCTCATTGGTGCAAATCTAGTTTAACTGTTAGTTATACACAAGATGCCAAAGTAAAAATAGTTCCACTCTAGGATCCATACCTTGTCATGCCCTGACAGCTAGCAGGAAAGGAAACAAACACATATGTGACAGTGACAAAAGAAAAGGTGACGGCTTGTTTACATTATTATGCACACATTACACACAGAAATTGAGTGAAAATGTACACAACACAACAAAATGAACAGTTGCAATGAACAGTCTACTGCTATTTTCTAAGTCACGATAAACTATGGGAACTAATAAATAAATAAAATTGTAAAGCCCAGTGTCAAGGTACCTGCATTGCCATTTCCATGTCTGATTTTACATTTATACTTCTATACCACAATGAATATACTCTATCTAGTGTAGGAAGCAAGGCTGCAATTCTAAGATTGTACACTTAGGGGAAACTTCTGTTTTTATATTGTTTGCTGTATTTGACAGGGCCAAGTATGCATCATAACAGCATGAAAAAAAAAAAAAAAAAAAATACATACATACATATGCACAAACACCCACTTATCTTTTCAAGGCATCTTTCTGATAGTGGCCGAGAAAGGGTTAAAAACCGACGCAAAGCACCTCTGCAGAGGCACATTGCCAGTGATATAGCCACGGTGTCCCATTGATTTCAGTGGGCAGGAGAGGTGGAGGAGCGGTATATACACACCTCTCCAAAGATGCGGCTAGCAGGACTTTTTTTTACCGTCCTGCTAGCGCACCGCTCCAGTGTGAAAGCCCTCGGACTTTCACACTGGAGACACAGCAGCGGCTGTTTATGGTCGATTTGCAAACCGCTCCAGTGTGAAAGGGATCTTATAGTGTACTGACAATATTCTACCTTTTTTTCTAGGCCTTCTGCAAAAGTATATACCTGACATATAAAGCGATTTCCTCTCAAACGTAACTTTCCCCAGGGACCCTACACATCATCCAGCATTGACAGTAAAAAAAAAAAAGATCCAAATCATGCCTCCAGTGTGCAAAGCTTTTAGGATGGTATACTTATCCTTTCCAAATCAGGATACGCCTCAATTTTGGACATCAGGACACCGCAGAAGAATACCATCTTTCTGAACATTTTGCACACCAGAGGCAATATCTGTATGTTTTTGCCACCTAAGCTGCACAATGTGTGGATCAGTCTTATGCTATTATTGCACGTTGCTCTGAATGCTGATCTATTACTTGCCTTTCTAAAGAATCACACAATAAAGATGTCTAGCTCTATAAATAGGTTCTACCTGCATTTAGATTTTTGAAAATGCCATGTTTGGACACAACTTGCATCTTTGGATTTGTCTTCTACATAGAGGACTCATTGCTCTGTGGTTGAGATGTTTTGCAGTTTACAGAATTTTACCAAAAGGCTATGCGCCTATATGATTTTCTCATGCTATATTTGGAGATGTAGTGAATATAAAAAGTCTACGCACCACTGTAAAAATGTCAGGTTTTTGAGATTTAAAAAAAATAAATCAAACCAAGAAAAATCACTTCGGAATGTTCTCATCTTTAATGTGACCTATAATCCGTGCAATTCAAAAAAAAATAAAAAATTAAATCTTTAAAAGGGGGGGAAAAAAAATCTTATATATGCACAGCCTTGAACAAATACTTTGTTGAAGGTCAGGCCTCTGGCTGAGCCATTCAAAACTTTAATCTTCTAGTAAGCCATTTTCTTTTTAGGTATGCTTTGGGTAATTTTTATTTCCATTGCATCTTGTGGGTGGATTGGGTGGTGTCATTTGGCTGCTCTGTGCTGGGAGTGGGACCTAAATGCTTGTGTTTGCAGCCATCTCTTGATTAATGTTGTGAGATATTCCTTACTTCATCAATGAGACAGATGTTATCATTTATAATACAGATCATACCATTTCCAATTTTTAGCATCTGCTGCACAAAACCATATACTACACAAGTGATTTGGGATATATTAACTGCTTCCTTTCCAGCGTACGTATATTTATTCTCATTGGTGATGGAAGCAGTTACCAGGATCATAAACTTGGTATTGTTTTTCAGAGCAGGTTAATCGGTTGGGCCGGCAACCCACAAGGGAGATGAAGCAACATCCATGCCCCAGTCTCCTCTGTGACAAATGAGGCCATAAGTGATGAGGATTTCAACACTTCTAGTCTTGGTGCGGTTAGACCCCTGATCTCTTCATAAAAGGAGTACCTTTTATTGCCCAAGCTATCACATGGGGTGTTGTAAAGTTGAATTAAAAAAACAAATTAATACATTTAAAGCCATCTTGATCCACGCATGGTGCTACTGGGGTATTATGAATGACATCATAGCCCTTGACATATAAAGTTATGTTTATCCTTTGCACTTTACTATGCCCAAAGAGAGATTCTACTTAGATGGAAGCAACCCAATCCACCCACAATCACTGGATGGGTGTCTGTGGTAAATGCGGTCTTACAAAATAACTTAGGAGAGTAGAAATTATCCCAAGAAGTTTGACAAGGTGTGGTCCACCTGGATTGATCCCCGTGGTCCAACTGAACCTGCAGATGGGTAAACTCTTTTCTTCTTGAAGTTGGAACCTAAAAAGTGATTTGCGTTATTCTCCTTCTCTGCGCCACTTTCTCTCTGGTCTTCTCTCCTCCTCTTCTCCCCAATCTCCCCTTCTTTTTTTCCTCCCATATTCATCCCCCCCTCCCCTTCTCTTCCCTTTTCCTGAGAGGAGTTAGGGTTTTATAAAACCGTGGAGAAGGCCTTGAATGACTAGGAGACATTTGTTTCCTCTAAATGCCTTTTGGGAATGCTACTATGACGTATTGTGTACTTTAAACCCTTCTGTGTTGGATCTGGATTGTGAAAACCTTTATTATTATTATTTGTCCCCATATTTAATATGTACATTTTAATAAACCTTTACCTGTTAAACTGCTATGCCTGCACTGCACGGGCCAACAGCTCATTTTGTCTAGGGGTGGGCAGAAAGCATATACTCACCCAATCCTCCAGACAAGGGCACTCAGCCACGGGCCAGCGGTGGACTGTTCCTGGTCTTTGGAGCCTGCTCTAGGCGTGATGACGTCAGGAACAGTCCACTATTCAGAATTGCTGATGCGTCTTGGGGTGCCAGACCAAACTTGTGCGGGAAGGATCAGAGGATCAGGTGAGTATATCTCCTCTTTTTTGGGACTTTAAATAAAATTAAGAAAAAATAAACATTTAACGCCCACCTACACAAATGGAAATGAACACATAGGTCCCGTGTGCATATATAAACAGTCAATGCACCACACGTGAGGCATCATTGCAAACTTCAGAGAGCAATAATTCCAGTGCCAGAGCTCACATTTAAAAAAGTAATTCCACGTTTGATCAGGAAAAAATAAAAATAAAAAAACACATTCCCTTCTGGGTGATCTATATACATTACAAGGATTTCAACAAATTTTGTTGCAGGTTCCTACCTTTTGTTATTTTGATGAAATCCCTGTGTTTGACTGTGTTCATGTGGTAAGTGAATCGAATGGGTGTGGTTTTGTAATTATCTATCGGCTGCTGCACCTGCAGGGCTCTAATGAGGAAAATTGCAGGATCTGCATTCCTATAGAAGTGATTTCCTATTGGGAGTATCTCACCAAAGATGACAATTGTCGCAGGGGATGGCTGAAATCTGACTTGCATCTTAGTGCAGACTTCTAAGAAAATCAGTAAGCCAGTCACACAAGCAGGAAATTATGTTTCTGGGGGGAATCCTGTGTACAGAACACCTTCAGGTGGCCATATTGCATTTTACAGGAAATTACAGAGCTGCACATTGAAAAGGAAAGGCAATTTTAATAACATTTAATTACAATAGGACTTAAAGGGGTGTTCCAGACAATATTTATGTTTATTAAGTCAGCAGCTACAAAAAGTGTAGCTGCTGGCTTTTAATAAACAGACACTTACCTGTTCCAGCGACGCGCCGGCCGGGGCTCCTCTCCCCCCTCCCCGGCCGGCATCTTCATTGTCACTGTGGGCACCTGGCCGTGACAGCTTTCGGCTTCACGGCCGGGCACCCACTGCGCATGCGCGAGCGGCACTGCGCATGCGCGCGCTGTTTGATTGGACAGGCGATCGCTTAGGACCTGTCACGTGTCCTAGGCGATCGCCTACAGGGAGGGGCTGCAATAAGGCGATTAAGCTTAATCGCCTTACCAGGCCCTCGGCGGAAGGAGGAAGTGGGACAGGAAGTCCCACTCCTCCTGAAGCCCCCACTCCCCCCCCAAAAAAATGACATGCCAAATGTGGCATGTAAGGGGGTGAGGAGTGGGATAAGCGGAAGTTCAATTTTTGGGTGGAACTCCGCTTTAAGTCGTAATTATGCTATATATCCCCCCCCCCCCCCATTTGAAAGTGGGGTTACCCTTTAACTCTAAATTGATAACATGTAAACGGCTTTCAAAGCGTTGCCCGTGGATAATTGGGTTTTATATTTTATTTTGTTTGTGTGCACTAAAAATTTATTTAAGTGTATTCTTGTGGAAAACAGGCATTTGATTTATGGCTGTGCAAATATTAAGCGACATGAAGGTTTGCAACAATCACAATTTTCATCTGCAGTGCCTCTGCTTTCAGAAAAAACATACAATTTTTTGGGGATCTAAGTCAGGGATCTTCAAACTACGGCCCTCCAGCTGTTGCAGAACTACACATCCCAGAGACATGACTAGGCATGATGGGAATTGTAGTTCAACAACTGGAGGGCCATAGTTTGAAGACCCATGATCCAAGTAGTTTGTTCTAGCAAAAAATGTTTTCGTGGTTTGTCATTAAATGAATTATTTGTTAAATGGGATTGTTGGGTCCAAAATTCAGGTTTTGTTTTTTGGTGTAGATATTGGCTTGCATAGCTGTGCAACACCAAACCTGTATTTTCAGACCTATAGCGTGCAGATTTTAAACTTTACCCTTTGTCCCCCCCCCCCCCCTTTTATTTGATATCCCTGTTCTTTTGTCCTAGATTGACAATGTTCACCATATTTTATCTAATGAGGAGAAGCGTGGTTACCCTGTGCTGCTCACCTGAGACTAAATTAATTCTCCTACCCATACACCTGGGGAAGAAGGTGTCCTGAAAATCACAAAAGGGAACCAGGAAGGCTTTTATCATCTGAGATATCTGTTCAGTATACAGAAAATTACAATGACACTGGAATTCTTGCAGGATCAACAAGTATTTTCTAGCACTGACAGAAAATATACTTCACCCAATAAAAAATAAAATGAATGCAACCACCTCATCCAAGAACTGATGAGCACATTTTGTTCTTGGTTTTATATATACACTTTAAACTTTAATTTGTTTTAATTTTTCTAAATATTTAAGTTTTTTTTTTTTTTTTTTTTAAGACTAAAAAAAAATATTTTGTTGGCTATAGATTCAGTAGTCGGGAAAGATTAACAAAAAAAAGTATCCAAAAGCCAATAGATGCCATTCTGTGGAGATCGTTTTACAAAAAGGACGGACATGTATGGCCTAATATTCTTATATAATGGTAAATCCCAACCTCAAAGTAAACTATCAAGTACCCCCCCCCCCCCCCATAAGCATATTATACAATTATGCAGCATGAAAATAAGCATAGGAGCAGCGAAACTAAAGATGTAAGCACAAATAATGCCATGCTTGTGAGCAGAGGAGAATATGGGCTAGACAGTGCATGCACTATTTTCCAAGTCACATGCAAAATGTATTTGTGCACACTAAATGAATGCCTTTTTCCCCCAGAATTCTGTGTGAAATGTTACTTGTCCCAATTAATTTAATTGACTTATGTGGCTCAAATTAGAAACTTTCAAAATGGTTTTAGTAAGCATGACAAAATTCTTTGACTATGCCAATTTTTTTTTTCCTACTAAAATTGAGAAAATGGTTTTGGATTTTAGAATCGTGAATACTTTTAGAGATTTAAGAGCACTGGCATCTTATGCTTGTAAGAGTAAGTATACAGGAAGAATTAAACAACATTTAGCCTTTAACACAAGGCTTACCCTTCTTGATACAGTTGCATTTGTTCGTTCTTTAAGCTGTGGGTCAGTGGGTAGATTTGTCCAGATAATGTAAGGAGTGTCATATTTGTCTCGAAGTCGTGGGCAACGTTTGAAAACAAAGTCTATGAGAAAAAACTTAATACCAGCATAAAGTCCTGTATAGAAACACAATAAGATGTGGGTAAGTAATGGTATTGAATATGTAAACGTACAAACAATTCATGTTAATGTATAAAACTAAACAGGGGGTGAGTGAGAGCAGTTGGCTCAGGCTCTCAGCCGTGCGCTGAGAGGCTGAGACACAGCGGTCTTGCAAATACAATTGTTTTGGAAAAAATATACTTTTTTGAATAAAAAAAAATAGTAAAAAACTGTAAAGTTATCCCAATTTTTTTTTATATTGTGAAAGATAATGTTTTGCTGAGTAAATTGATATCCCACATGTCATGCTTCAAAATTGTGCCCGCTCGTGGAATGGTGACAAACTGACACTTAAAAATTGCCATAGGCGACGTTTAAAAATTTCTACAGGTTACCAGTCTTGAGTTATAGAGGAGGTATTCTGTTAGAATTATTGCTCTCGCTTCAATGATCGTGGCGATCTGAACACCGTTTACATATGCGGGCGTGACTTGCGTATGCGTTCGCTTCTGCGGACGAGCACGGAGTGGCCGGAGCGCTTTACAATTTATTTATTTTTTGCACTGTCACTTTAAAACATTTTTTTTTTTTATGGATCACTTTTACTCCTATTACAAGGGATGTAAACATCCCTTGCAATAAAAACAACGCATGACAGGACCTCTTTAACCACTTTAGCCCCGGGCCTGTTTTTCGGTGTTTACGAGACAAAACCATTTTTTTTTGCTAGAAAATTACTTAAAACCCCCAAATATTATATATATTTTTTTCTAACACCCTAGAGAATAAAATGGCAGTCATTGCAATACTTTTTGTCACACCGTATTTGCGCAGCGGTCTTACAAGCGCACTTTTTTTGGAAAAAATTCACTTTTTTAAATAAAAAAATAAGACATCAATAAATTTGGCCCAATTTTTTTATATATTGTGAAAGATAATGTTACGCCGAGTAAAATGATACCCAACATGTCACGCTTAAAAATTGCGCCCGCTCGTGGCATGGCGTCAAACTTTTACCCTTAAAAATCTTGATAGGCGACGTTTAAAAAATTCTACAGGTTGCATTTTTTGAGTTACAGAGGAGGTCTAGGGCTAGAATTATTGCTCTCGCTCTACCAATCGCGGCGATACCTCACATGTGTGGTTTGAATACCGTTTTCATATGTCGGCGCTACTCGCGTATACGTTCGCTTCTATGCGCGAGCTCGTTGGGACGGGGCGCTTTAAAAAAATTTTTTTTTTTGCTTTTCGCATTTATTTTTATTTATTTTAGAATTTTTAACACTGTAAAAAAAAAAAAAAAAAAAAATGATCACTTTTATTCCTATTACAAGGAATGTAAACATCCCTTGTAATAGAAAAAAGCATGACAGGTCCTTTTAAATATGAGATCTGGGGTCAAAAAGACCTCAGATCTCATATTTGGGTTTAAATGCAAAAAAAAAAAAAAAAAAAAAAATTGGAAATGTCATTTTTTCAAATGACAAAAAAAAAAAAAAATGTTTCTTTAAGACGCTGGGCGGGACTGACGTTTTGACGTCACTTCCGCCCAGCAGAGCTCTGGGGACGGGCGAAGGAGATTTTTCCTTCAGTCTCGTCCCCGCTCAGCTGCAGGATGGTCGCGATCTCCTCCGCCGCTACCGACGGCTACGGTAAGCGGCGGAGGGCGCGGGAGCCCTCTCCCGCCACCGATAACGGCGATCTCGCGGCGAATCCGCCGCGGAGACCACCATTATCGTTAACACGGCCGCCCACAGAAGAGATGAATATCTCGATTGTGGCAGCAGCTGCTGCCGTTACCGAGATATTCATCTCTAAAGTGAGGACGTATAACGACGGTGGGCGGTCGGCAAGTAGTTAACCACTAGCTGACGGCCGTACGACTTTGTACGGCCGCAGCGCGGCTCCCAATCTCTAACAGGCCGTCTTTTTACGGCCGCCCCTTTGCTCGTTCCCCGCGCGCACAGCGGGGAACTGCTGTGCTGGCCGTGTCCCTTGGACACAGCCAGTCACAGATCGCCGTGAACGGCCAATCGGAGCCGCCGTTTCCTAGGCGATCTGTGCGGCCAATGAGAGATGATCGCATATGTTTACATATGAGATCATCTCTCATTCCCGGCTCTCGCAGACAGCGGTGCTGTCAGGGGAGAGAGGAGACGGATCTGTGTCTCTTGTACATAGAGACACAGATCGGTCACCCCCCCCCAGTCACCCCCCCTTCCCCCACAGTTAGAAAACTAATATTAGGGTACACATTTAACCCCTTCCTCACCCCCTAGTGTTAAAGCGGGAGTTCACCCATTTAAAAAAAAAAAAAAAATCTCCCCTTAGCTTCCTGCTCGTTCGGTCTAGGGGAATCGGCTATTTATATTAAAATAGGTGCAGTACTTACCCGTTTTCGAGCTGCATCTTCTTCCGTCGCTTCCGGGTATGGGTCTTCGGGAGCGGGCGTTCCTTCTTGAGTGACAGCCTTCCGAGAGGCTTCCGACGGTCGCATCCATCGCGTCACTCGTAGCCGAAAGAAGCCGAACGTCGGTGCGGCTCTATACTGCGCCTGCGCACCGACGTTCGGCTTCTTTCGGAAAATCGTGACGCGATGGATGCGACCGTCGGAAGCCTCTCGGAAACCTGTCAATCAAGAAGGACCGCCCATTCCCGAAGCCCATACCCGGAAGCGACGGAGAGGATGCGTCTCGTAAACGGGTAAGTACTGCACATATTTTAAAATAAATTGCCGATTCCCCTAGTAATAACGAGCAGGAAGCGAAGGGGGAAAAGTGCCCTCTAAGGGTGAACCCCCGCTTTAACCCCTTCCCTGCCAGTCACATTTATACAGTAATTAGTGCATATTTATAGCACTGATTGCAGTATAAATGTGAATGGCGCCAAAAATGTGTCAAAAGTGTCCGCCATAATGTCGCAGTCGCAATAAAAATCGCAGATCGCCATTACTAGCAAAAAAAAAAAAATTGTCCCTTATTTTGTAGGCGCTATAACTTTTGCGCAAACCAGTCGCTTATTGCGATTTTTTTTTTTTTTTTTTACTAAAAATATGTAGAATACGTATCGGCCTAGACTGAGGATAAAATAAAAAAAACGTAAAAAAAAAATTGAGCTATTTATTATAGCAACAAGTAAAACATTTTTTTTTTTTTTTCAAAATTGTCGCTCTATTTTTGTTTATAGCGCAAAAAATTAAAACCGCAGAGGTGATCAAATACCACCAAAAGAAAGCTATATTTGTGGGGAAAAAAGTACGTCAATTTTGTTTGGGAGCCACGTCGCACGACCGCACAATTGTCAGTTAAAGTGACGCAGTGCCGAATCGCAAAAAGTCCTCTGGTCAGGAAGGGGGTTTAAGTGCCCAGTAAGGAAGTGGTTAAATGTGAGATCTGGGGTCAAAAAGACATAATTTACACTTAAGGTTAGGTTCACACCATCACCGCATCCATCTCACAGCAGGGGTCAGGTGCGCCCTGGTTCACCGTTTCAGTCCAAAGTAAAAAAAATGTTTTTTCCCTTTAAGGCCGTTGGGTGTAAGTGACATTTGACATCACTTCCATCATCCAATGTCATTGAGTCGAGTGTGGGGCATCATTCTCCCATTCTACTTCAGGGGACAACATTGGATCGTCTCCGCTGCTACCGATGGATCAAGTAAGTGGCAGAGACAACCTAGGAAGCGAATCAGCTGGAGACCACTTTTATCCCAAAGCGGACCACCCACCGTTGAAGAAAATCCCAGGGTTATCGCAGCCATCTGCTGTCATAATGGTATTTAACGTCAAAGTAGCAACGTAAATTCACAGTGGGCGGTCCAGAAGTGGTAAAGCCAAAGTCCAGCTGTCACTTTTAAAAAGGTCCAAACAAATTATCTTTACTAACAAATGTGCCCAGTGAGTGCTGTACTCAGGTGCATACAGTATTGCGCCATATTCCAGTAGTGGGACAGAAACTTTACATCCCACACCCCAAAAAACGTTTTGAGTCGGGCTGAGAGCTGTTTAGCCATTTACAGGAAGCTTTGTATTTTCTGAATGAATACAAGGCTTCCTCTTGTTGGCTGAGGTGGAGAGGTGGGCAGATTCTACACTCTCCACCTCAGCCAATCAAAAGAATCCTTGTACTCATTTAAAAAAAACACAAAGCTTCCTGTGAATGACTGAGCAGTGCTCCCCCAATGATATTTTGTTCCAGAACTGGGACGGGAAGTCCCCATCCGCTACAGGAAGACAGCGCTGTATATTTCAAGCAGTTTCGTTTACACAGAGCTCACAGTGGGTATATCTGTTTGTGAAGGTAATAGGTTGGGACCATCTTAATAAAGCAAACCATTTTAAATTTGGTTTATATTTTGCTTTAATATAAAATTGATAGGCGTGTGTCCGTTTCAATGTATATTCGTTTACTTGTTCACTTCTCAAATGTCAGCATATCATTAGCAATCCAGAATTTAGAAAGACACCAAGTAATTGTATACCATTGTTACACAAGTCCATATATAATTTATGCTAACGTGCTAAGCAATTAGTGTCACACTTAGGTTTCTTATCAGACGAATGGCTTAGGGGAAAAAGCCAAAACAACAAGCGAGTAGACATAATTAGCTGCGAGAGCCGGCAGCCTCTTATATTTTTCAGTGGGGTTGCATACTTGATAAGCTGCAAGAGTATAAAAGGATGACTCCATAGGATGCTGCAAAGGAAAGGAGCCACCCTGAAATAGGAAACCTGTTATAATGGTCACTGAACCAGCTTAACCACTTAAGCCCCTGACCATATTGCTGGTCAAAGACCAGAGCACTTTTGCGATTCGGCACTGCGTCGCTTTAACGGACAATTGCGCAGTCGTGCGACGTGGCTCCAAAACAAAATTGGCGTCCTTTTTGTCCCACAAATAGAGCTTTCTTTTGGTGGTATTTGATTACCTCTACAGTTTTTAGTTTTTGCGCTATAAACAAAAATAGAGTGACAATTTTGAAAAAAAATAATATTTTTAACTTTTTACCATAAAAAAATATCCCCCAAAAAAATATAAAAAAAACTATTTTTTTCCTCAGTTCAGGCCGATACGTATTCTTCTACATATTTTTCGTAAAAAAAAAAAAAAAATCGTAATAAGCGCTTATTGATTGGTTTTCGCAAAAGTTATAGCGTTTACAAAATAGGGGGTAGTTTTATGGCATGTTTATTAATATTTTTTTTTTTTACTAGTATTGGCGGCGATCAGCGATTTTTTTTCAGTACTGCGACATTATGGCGGACACTTCGGACACTTTTGACACATTTTTTGGGACCATTGGCATTTTTATAGCGATCAGTGCTATAAAAATGCATTGATTACTAAAAAAATGCCACTGGCAGGGAAAGGGTTAACACTAGGGGGTGGGGAAGGGGTTAAGTATGTTCCCTGGGTGTGTTCTAACTGTAGGGGGGGTGGACTCACTAGGGGAAATGACTGATCGCGGTTCATACATTGTATGAACAGACGGTCAGGCATTTCTCCCGACAGGACTGGAAGCTGTGTGTTTGCACACACAGCTCCCGGTCCCCGCTCTGTAACGAGCGATCACGGGTGCCCGGCGGTAATCGCGACCGCGGGAGTCAGGAGCGAGCGGGGGCGCACGTGCCGCCTAGTGGCCGCTTTGCGAGGTAGCGTTATACTACATGCTCTTGCGCAGGGGAGCCGACCCGCCGCAGTAGAACTGCGGCGTCTGGTCGGCATGTAGTTAAACTGGAAAACAGCAAGGATTAAAGGATAAAGAAGTGATTAAATCAGATGCTGAAAGCACTTAAAGTGGTTTTAAAGTCAAAAAATTCTTTAGCTCAATGCAATCCCTGCATTAAAAAAAAAACATCCTACCACCTATTCTGTCCATCCCAACACTTACCTGTCTCCTCTCACACTCCAACGTTGTCCCAGCCTACAGCAACGCTCTCCCTGAATTCACAGGATACGCCAAGAGCAGCTGTCTGTGAAACCCTGGGAGAAGGAAGAGTGGCCAAACCCTGCTGTGTGTCTATGGTTGAACACAGCCTGGATCTGGAGTACACCCTTACAGGTGTCCCCCCATAACAAAGCTTGCTATGGGGGCACTTGGATAGATAGGACCAGCAGGGGGATCAACAATTTTAAATATCACTTCTAACGTCAAAGATTTTATCAATACTGAATATGAAATCAATCCTTAATTTAGAACACTTACCCATACAGAGTCCAATCAGTTTGTATGGACAGAAGCATGATGCTATGAAAGCTGCCCATAAGCAGATGTACAGTTTTTGCGTAATTTCTGGCTGGACCCACATAAACAAACTGCAAAAGTAAATAACAGAATTGTAGATTACTATGGAATGGTTCATATATTTCTCATGCAAAACAAAATTTAAAAAGAGAAGTAAAATATATACTTCTTAATTTTTTCCAGTATGTCTGCCATCTTGCCAAACAGGTTCTGTATGAAAAGAAACAAAAAAGTCAAAAAAGGACAAAAATCTGAGTGACTGTATGTACCAGACAGAGCATTCAAACCAAATCGGACTGTAAAAAAGTGTTTCCTAAAAGAACCACCCCCCCATTTCCTTGAAAGGATTGCTACACGTTATGTCCTCATTTTTTCTCCCCATACAATGCATACAAAAAGGTAGTAAGGCAGAAAACAAAACCGTGGAAAATATTTCAGCCAAATTAGGTGTACGCTTTTCCAATACTTGGATGTATAAACTGGAAACCCTGCCATGCTTGAAGTAGTTATCAGAACATACAAGCACATTTTTGACCCTTCCTGATGAAGGTTGTAAAGACTGGCTTTATTATTTAACCACTTCCAAACTGCCCTATAGCAGATTTACTGCTACATGACGGCCCTCCTGTGCAGCATCACATGTATATACACGCGATTTTGCTCCCGCTTAGGGGGCGTATTCCACCGCTTGGCCGCTTCTGCTGTGATCAAAGGAGCTCCTTTTTCAGATGACAAACAGGAATGGGCTGCCCCTTTGAAACACACAAAATCACTTGCTATTCGCTCAACTAAAATCTCGAGCAAGAATGCTACACGGAAGTGTGAATTCAGACTGCATCACAAAATAAATAGATTCTCAAGCAAAATGAAGCAAAGGACAAACCTGTGCTTTCTGCGCTACATCAAGAACCAACTGAAACTTCTCAGAAACCGTCAAGTCTTCTTTAGGAGGCTCCTAAAAATAAAAATATATATAAAATCGATATACAGTATGTTGCTATGCTTAGAGCATAAGATTGATTTGCCAATTAAGAGAAAAAACACCAATACCAGGTGACAAACCCTTTAATAAATCAAGAGTTCATCGACTAGTAAATCAAACAGTAGAAAGCCGATCTTTGAGTTCATGGATTTAAAAATGAGGAAATGCAAGATCATTTTACAGTTTAGCTCCACATGCTGAGACCAATGGCTGGGATGGCGCATTGATAAATTCTACTTCCCTATAGATCTACAAATGTCAGAGGAATCTGTATGATGGATAATGGCTAGTCACATGCTAGTTATGCACACAGTAATTATCAGGTATTTTCAATCAACTTTACAGAAATGATCAAAAGAATTTCCATCAGTTTTGATTGTTTCAAAGTATGAATATAAACTTTTGGTGGTACTGGGCTACCATAACCCGTCTGGTAATTTTTTCAATTGAAAGCTGGCTGACATTGTAAATACTGCCTAATATTCAGCAAAAAGGGTCAATTACATCTGTGTGAAATGATATTCCTCTTCTGGATAGCTATATAAAAAAAAAAAAAAGCACAGGGCATGAACATAGATCACCATGACACCCAATGACCACACCAGTCAGATAAATTGTTAAATATAAACTACTAAAGATGGTGCTCCTGAAACTCAGAACTACAATAACCTTGAACAATTCCTAAAAACGTAATACATTAATCATACAAGAAATACATTATATAGTTGATATAATATACAAACGCCCTGGGTAACCTCTATCATCACTGCGCCAATGGAAGAAAAAAAAGTGAAATAAACTACAGCTGCTGCCTGGTGAATGAATATTTAAAAACAGGGGAAAAAAAAAAAAAAAAACTTAGCCCAAAATAGTCCAAATGAGATAAGAAAATTGCAGCGATAATTACTATAATAATACCAACATAATACAATAATATATTAACTCAATAACACCACGTGATTAGTGATATAAAGTCCATAACATAAATGTCAAAACTGACGAAAAAAAATCCTTTTCTTCGAATCTTCCACCACACCACCGTGCTGTGATAACTCCCCTCTGAAAAACGCACTCACCAAATGGATTTGCCTTTCACTCTCGTGTTAGGCTAAATCACTTGTGTATGATCCCACAACTGGACAAACGAATCTCAGCTGTATCACCGTGATATTTTCTCAATAATGTACATGAAAACAAAAAAAGTGCTCCAATAGTGTAAAATTGTACAACCAGTTTAATTCAAAATCACAGCAACACTTCATTCGTTAAACTCACAGGTAAAACATTAAAAGTCAGCTTCAAATAAAATCACAGCAAACATCAGTGTTTAGTTGGCTCTGCAGTGCTAGGCGGTAACGGCGAACCTGAGGTGTGTGTTCAGTTGGTAAAGGCTCACCATACTCCATTCTCCCAGCTCCCAGTAGTGGCAAGTTGTTTTGCAGTGAATGCTTAGTCATGGGATTCGAATCCCATGACTAAGCATTTACTGTGAAACATGTCGGGAACGTGGCTACAGTTACATTAGCTTCACTGACTAGAGACGCCGCTGCCATTTAGACAATTTGCCGCTACTGGGAGCTGGGAGTGTGGTGAGCCTTTACCAACTGAACACACATCTCAGGTTCGGCGTGACCGCCTAGCACTGCAGAGCCAACTAAACGCTAATGTTTGCTGTGATTTTATTTGAAGCTGACTTTTAATGTTTTACATGTGAGTTTAACGAATGAAGTGTTGCTGTGATTTTGAATTAAACTGGTTGTACAATTTTACACTATTGGAGCACTTTTTTGTTTTCATGTACATTATTGAGAAAATATCACGGTGATACAGCTGAGATTCGTTTGTCCAGTTGTGTGATCATACACAAGTGATTTAGCCTTACACGAGAGTAAAAGGAAAATCCATTTGGTGAGTGCGTTTTTCAGAGGGGAGTTATCACAGCACGGTGGTGTGGTGGAAGATTTACAGAAATAAGGAATTTTTTCATCAGTTTTGACATTTATGTTATGGACTTTATATCACTCATCACGGTGTTAGAGTTTATATGTTATTGTATTTTATTATTATCGCATTTGGACTATTTTGGGTTAAGTTTTTTTATGTTTTAGACAAGAAATGCATTGCTTGCTGCCTGATCAGTATTTACCATAGAGAAAATGAATTGCTAAGCCATATGACATTTGAAATGCCAGGATGTTCAGTTGTGCTGCTACTGTACCAGTCACCAGTTGTGTTTAAAATGATAGCACAGACGTGACTTGTGTTGGCAATGACTGGGACATCTAGGAGAAATGCCAATGCTCCTCATGAAGCTGACACATTCCATCATGGAACACATGTAAACTTTCAACAAAGACTGACTCACAAGAGCAGCTTTACCATGTGTATTTGGCAATTTAGATGTATGTAGGTTCAATATGAGTGGGAAAGAAAATGAAGTCTGATCATTTAGTAGCGGTGTAATGAATACTTACAAAGTATTTTGTTGTAATACACACACCTACATACATACACAGTTGTGATCATGAGTTTACATACCCTGGCAGAATTTATGATTTCTTTAGAGATTATGAATAACAACACAAAAACGTTTCTTTCACTCATAATTAGTGTTTGGCTAAAGCCATTATCAATCAACCGTGTATACTCTTTTTAAATCATAATGGCAACAGAAACTATCCAAATGACACTGATCAAAAGTTCACATACCCTGGTGATTTGGGCCTAATAACATGCACACAAGTTGACACAAAGGGGTTTGAATGGCTATTAAAAGCTAACCATCCTCATCTGTTTGCTTGTAATTAGTGTGTGTGTGTGTGTGTGTGTGTGTGTGTGTGTGTGTGTGTGTGTGTGTGTGTGTGTGTGTGTATAAAAGGTCAACAAGTTTCTGGACACCTGACAAACCTTTGCATCTTTCATCCAGTGCAGCAATGACGTTTCTGGATTCTGAGTCACGGGGAAAGCAAAAGAATTGTCAAAGGATCTGCGGGAAAAGGTAGTTGAACTGTATAAAACAGGAAAGGGATATAAAAACATATTCAAGGAATTGAGAATGCCAATCAGCAGTGTTCACACTCTAATCAAGAAGTGGAAAACGTGGGGTTCTGTTGAAACGAAACCACGGTCAGGTAGCCCAACTAAAATTTCAGCCACAACTGCCAGGAAAATGGTTTGGGATCCAAAGAAAAACCCACAAATAACTTCAGGTGAAATACAGGACTCTGAAAACATGTGGTGTGGCTGTTTCAAGATGCACAATAAGGAGGCATGTGAAGAAAGATGGGCTGCATGGCTGAGTCGCCAGAAGAAAGCCATCCCTATGCAAATGCCACAAAGTATCCTGCTTACAATATGCCAAACAGCACAGACAAGCCTCAAACCTTCTGGCACAAAGTCATTTGGAGCGATTAGACAAAATTTAGCTTTTTGGCGGCAACAACCATAAACGATAGGAAAAACAAAAAAAACTGCGCTAATAAAAAGACACACTATAGGCAGCAGCTGGCGTGCGATACACAAATGACAAACAAAAAGCCGCGCCACAAATATTACAACATTTTGAGAAAAATCTCAGAGGATAAGGTATATTGAAGTCCATATACATGTATCTTCCACCATGAATCACTCTCAGATATGTACAAGTCCGTGGGAAAGTATGGCATAACACTTGAGTGATTAGCATAGAACTTCTACTGATTGGATCACTGCAGAAAACGTCCTAAATTTCACACCACCAAGTGACATGTATGACAATATAGGTGAACCCTCCACCGGAATAAGAGGCCGCTTACCAGAGGGCAAGCAAATCAAGCATTTGGCTATAGCCCATCCGCGGCCTTTAGCTCCTCAGGAACCCAGAATGGAAAAGGTTAATAGCAGGCACTCGATGGCAGACAGCTCCAGTTAATTCGGTTAGGACATAAAAGAGAGGTGTACCATAGCGTGACTCCGTTTAACAACAAGGGTTTATTAAAAAATAATGAGATATACTCACAAGCATAAAAGTTTAAAACAGCGTGTAAATTCAAACAAATGCCGGCCGGCATACAAGGAGCCCTCCTCCTCTGCGTGGTGACGTCACTGCGTAGCCTCCCAGATGCGTTTAGTCATCAAAGGACATTATCAATGGGGGTGAAGAAAGCCATCCCTATGCAAATGCCACAAAGTATCCTGCTTACAATACACCAAACAGCACAGACAAGCCTCAAACCTTCTAGCACAAAGTCATTTGGAGCGATTAGACAAAATTTAGCTTTTTGGCGGCCACAACCATAAACGATACATTTCGAGAGGAGTCAACAAAGCCCATGATGAAAGGTACACCGTTCTTACTGTGAAACACGAAGGTGGGTCACTGATGTTTTGGGGATGTGTGAGCTACAAAAGACACAGGGAATTTGGTCAAAATTTATGGCAAGATGAATGCAGTATGTTATCAAAAAATACTACAGAAACATTTGCATTCATCAGCCAGGAAGCTGCGCATGGGACGTACTTGGACATTCCAACATGACAATGATCCAAAACACAAGGCCAAGTCGACCTGTCATTGGCTACAGCAGAATAAAGTGAAGGTTCTGGAGTGGCCATCTCAGTCTCCTGACCTCAATATCATTGAGCCACTCTGGTGAGAGCTCAAAACGTGCAGTTCATGCAAGACAGCCCAAGAATTTACAGGAAATGGAGGCTTTTTGCCAAGAGGAATGGGCAGCTTTATCATCTCAGAAGATAAAGAGCCTCATCCACAAATACCACAAGAGACTTCAAGCTGTCATTGATGTTAAAGGGGGCAATACACAGGATTAAGAACTGGCGTAAACCATTGATCAGGGTCATTTGGGTCGTTCGCGTTATGATTTAAAAAGAGTAAACACAGTTGATAATAAATGGCTTCAGCCAAACACTAACCATTAGCGAAAGAAAAGTTTTTATGTTATTATTCATATTCTCTGAAAAATAGCCAAGAAATACTAAAATCAGCCAGGGTATGTAAAGCTATAACAAAGCAGAGTCTCAAAGGGGAGCTGTACTGCGCTAAAAATAAAAAAGTGAAATAATGTATATACTATAATGAAAATAAAGCTGCAACACCTAAAAACATGCAATATTAGGGGCAGTGTGTGGTCTGGATGTGGGGGGAGGGGGGGTGGGTAGGGAGGTCTGTATGGGGTGAGGTTGTGAGTGGGAGTGTGTGGATGTGTGTGATTGGTGGGGTACGCTCGGTTGGGTTTCTAACCGTTATTTCCACTGTTTGTCGTTTTCTTATGACCAAGGGCCAAGTTTGGCCCTATTAGGGTGCCCCGTAGGGTATTGTCCCTCCGTTGAGGGGATGGGGCGCTTAATCTCAGGGAGGGGTAAAGGTTTATTGTTTAGGACTGTTTGGACTGTGTGTCATTTTATGGCGATACTGTAACAACAATTGTGCATTATTATTTGTTGATTGTGCCTGCAGAAATCAATAAAACATTTTAAAAAAAAACATGCAATATTCATGTGGAACAAAATGAAAAATGAAAAAAAAAGGGTCGCACTAATGACTGAAAATCCTTGAGCAAAATAGTATTTATATAATGAAGACACCATCAATAATAAACAATATGGTGATAATAAACTATAAAATATAGTCCACAACAAAAGTGTTCTTGAATAAACCACTAAGTGCATAAACAAAATATAAGTCCCAGTGAAGAAAATCCCCAAAATTCTGTTAAGATAGTGAAAAAAATTGAAAGGAGGATCCACTGTCACCAGGATGAAAGGGAAAAGCCGCTCCTTAGAGATACACCAAGGGGGGTACTAAACACCCTTACCAGACATGTAGGACCTCCTATGTAAGCAAGGTCATAGAAGCTTGCAGATATAGCCCTCTGCAGGGTCTTACGAACTCCTCCGCTCGTTCTCTCCGTCCTCTGTGTCCCCTTAGAACGTATCCCTCACGCTAATGGACCATTAGATCCGTATACAGATAAAGCTTGTCAGGGGAAACGAAAAACGAAAAAAAGAGAAGGACTCGAGATAGTGTGTTAAGGTTTACCACTCCTTGGTTTTAATATAAAATACAGTATTGCAAATAAATGAAAAATGTGTTCGTGAGAACAGATAAAAAAGCCCGCAAAAAAAAAAAAAAAAAAAAAAATCACGTTCGCCCGTGCTTCCGGGTTCACGTTAAACGCGATGACGTCAGAGCGTGGCTCTGCCCTGACATGTTTTGTCGATAACGTCATTCGGCGAAACATGTCAGTGGTTTATTCAAGAACACTTTTGTTGTGGACTATTTTATTCTCACCATATTGTTTATTGATGGTGTCTTCATTAAGTAAAGTTATAAGCATTACAAATTTACACACACATACATATACACACACACACACACACACACACACACACACACACACGCACACACGCACACACGCACACACTCTCTTGAATTAAGAAGATGCTTGCTATTTAGCAAAAAAACAAAAACTTTATTAGTTTTTGTCTATGATATGTTGTGGAAGGGTTAGATCTGGTAATCTATAAGATATAGTCTACTTATGAACAACAAGTGCAATGTGGGTGGGGTTTACCGATCTGAGATGTACAGTTCAGTAAGTACCAGTGGGGGTGTTGAATTGGTACAGGAAGCAGGACTAAAAAGAACTCCTAAATTGCTGGATCGCTTGATCATGAGGTCGGTATAGTGTTGAGCCCTTAAAGTTGTCCCTTAAAATTGTGGTGCTTTTGCATTTTCTAAATTCTCTAAACTGCACACACATCAAATTATGCTCTCAGTACAACACTTGTGATGCCATTTATAAATGAAATAGTTATTCAAAAAGTTTTTTTTAGTAAAAACAATTAAATGAATAAATATAGTAAAACATTTCTAAATAGTTATCAAAAGACAAACCATATAAATAATAGCCCATTGCCTTGGTTGACACCATGGCAGTTAACCTTCAGCTTATCACTTGCTCTTGGATACAAGTAAAAATATAATAGGAAATCTAAGTGTATTCCCTTTCTACCTTTCCACTTTATTTTGCAGTATATGCTACTTTGTTTCTTCATAAAAGAACTAAAACAAGAAGTAAAATATGTGTCAATTATTTTTAATTAAATCAGGCAAAATATAAAGCCTGGTATAATCATTAGAAATATAAAAAGAACGTATGAGGACAACAAAAAAAAAAAATCGCAATGATATACGGTACTATTGAATTTTCTCTAAACTGCACGGTTACATGATTAACCACAAGGTGGCAGTACAGTACAATCAGAAAGCACAGTGCCAACATGCAACACAAATTTTCCATTATAAAAATACAACCTAAGAACATATAAAACATATGCCCTGAAATTCATAGACTGGTGCAGACAGATTTTGCGAGTGTCTAGTGTGCACTCTAAAAGTGGTGCAGCATGAGCTAGAATTCATATACCTGTCTAGAACTTCAACTTGGTACACGCTGTGCCATTTTTAGAAAACACGGAGAGACACTTTCGCAAGATATGAAGTAATTTTTTTTCTTATTTTGAACCTGGCGCATTCATATTACCACAATGTAAATGTGGCACATTTCAGAACTACCTGAATTTGGTGCGCGAGTCGCCTTCTGAACCAAAAAGTGTCGCAAATTCTTTGCGACTTTGGAGAAACACATTGACAAGAGGGATTAATGCCAGAATCTCCTTATGGACTTTTCAGGACTGTAAAGGAATTTCAACAAAAAGTAGCGCCATCAGTACAAGGGCCACATCCTATCGACATGTCCAGGTACACATCCCATACGGCTTCCCTTTTCAACAAATGTCAGGAGGATGTGCCTACACTTTTCAACAAACATTGGGATGTGTGTTTAGGATAGTGCCTCACATTCCCTGCTGCAGCTAGAGGTTTAGTCAAATCATATTTCTATATCATGTGTATTATACCCTGCATAGGTGGTCTACCATTCACTCAATGGTAGAACCCACGTGTCCCAAGTGTGGTATGGGCATTCTGGGTATGTCTGAAGGTAAGAGATTTTTGGAGAGATACAGATGGTAGGATATTTCACAACATTAACAATTAGCTAATCCTCCCGCTGTCTAAACTGTTTTTCAAACTCCTCCTTCTGACCTTAGGTGGACGTCTGAAATTATTGGAGGTGCTACCCTTCTATAAAATTACCTGCGCCAGCCAAAAGTGCCCCGAAATTTTTTTGATACAATTTGGACCAAGGACTTTGTAATGTGTTGGTCCATGCTCTATTACTGCAAGTCTCTTATTCAGGGATGTTGCACTCATGATTTTCCCTAACTCAAAGTCTTAATTATCATAGCATTTTACACATTCCTAAACACAAAATGATGAATATATTACCTTTCCCCACACTATACTAGTGTCCTCTAAATACTTCCCCCTCTTTACATTTGACTGCTGGTATAGATACCTTTAACTATTGTCTACTACCTACCACATAAAATACACTGTTGCGAAAAAACAAGAGGCAACCGTGCTAAAAAGGCCTCATTCACACAGGCATACAGAAGGGTACACCTGCACAAGGGCTGTGTTTCCACACATGGGGAAGCACAGGTGTACCATGCATCCCCCTGCAGACAGTCCACTGATATCTGCACGGACACAGCCGCTGCTCCCAATCTGACATCCGTGTGGGTGCATGTCCCTGAACGCACACAGTGTGTATGTGCAAAACCCCCTGCTGTTACCACCCTAAGTCTTACAGCTGTGGCGGTACAATGACCCCCCATTTGCACAGGAGCATTTTTTTAGCTTTAAGCTACAGCCCAAAACCCATGCTTTTAAATTGTCCCTGTTCAAATTTAAGCATTCAGGACCTGAAGTTCCAAAAAGTGCATAAGCTACCTTTGAAACAGAATGGGGAGTTTTTTTTTGAACGCACTAACTTTAAATGGGAGGGTGCGTAAAAAAAAAAAACAAAAAAAAACACATCACTCGTATTTCAGGTGCTCCTGTGAAATTCTATGAGCCAAAAAAAAAACGCACAATCCTGTCCCACAGAAGCTCCAGTATGGCAAATTACATGTAAAAACCTAACCCTGACATCTGTAGCTGCTTGTAATATGAAGTTATTCATTCTCAAGAATCACAAAAAAGACTCAAATTTCATTTCAGAGGTAGTTCATGCCCTTTTGCGGTGCAGTGAAGTTTTGACACTCCATTCACTTGAATGGGCTGCAAAACACACTGGACAGTGAAAAAAATAGTGCAAGCACTACTTTTTCAGAGCTTTCTTCTGGCGACTCAGCCATGCAGCCCATCTTTCTTCACATGCCTCCTTACCGCAGCAAAATCGCACTTTTACAGCGATTTTGAATTTGCAGCAGTGTGAACCTAGCCTTAGAGAGAAAAAAAGCTAATACTTGAGCATGTGATGCAAATTTTGAAAAATAATTTCTCTACAGAAATGAATATTGGCTAACTTTAAAGAGCCTTTCCCCCTGTTTAACACCTGATTGATTTGAAGCCATCTTCTAAAATCACCCCAACACAAGGCTTTGCATTGTATTCTCCTGTTCACATCTAAAGTGGGGAACACAGTATAAGAAAATCGGGCAAAGGTTCTTCCGATATTTCTCAATGTTTCACAGCAAATCAGAACCAATGAAAGAAAATTCTTAGGAATATTCTCGTACGACAAAGGCTTTTTTTGTTGTTTATGATCATGTGCAGGCTTTCTGTTCTGATTTTTCTTGTACAAAATAGTCCGAAAACGGTACGCATTAAAAGAAAATTTGTTCGTTCTGTTCCAGCATGAGCAACATTTTGTAGTTTGTCCATCCGGAAATTTTGGTATGAAAATTCGGAAATCGGCTGTCGGAAGTTGTGTACACGCTATACGAAAATTATTTGAACGAAAACGTTCGCCCGATTTTCTTATAGTGTAAACGCGCCTCAAGTATTGCATCACCTAAAGCTTGCTGTTTGAAAACATATATGGGCTTCTTTGTGGGAGAGTCGTACGTTTTTGGACCTGCCTCTCCTAGCAACTAGTTTTCCATCGGCTAAAACAAAAACGCTTATGCCTGAAAAACATATACATTAGAGAAGCTGAAGGGGATGAAGAAGCTCAGGCGTGAACCTAGCTTTAATGTCGGTTTAGAACATGGGTCTTCAAACTACGGCCCTCCAGTTGTTCAGGAAGTACAATTCCCATCATGCCTAGTCATGATTGTGAATGTCAGTGTGTTACAATGCCTCATGGGATGTGTAGTTCTACAACAGCTGGAGGGCTGAAGTTTGAGGATCCCTGGTTTAGAATATATAAAAATATATACAATTAGTGAGCATGATTTGGCCACAAGTTCACTTTAGGCCTATTGTACACTGATGCCTAAAAAAGGAAGCATTTTTAGGCATACTTTTTTTTTTTGTTTTTTTTTAACTATTGTAAATGCACTATGGGGCTAATCCACAAAAGGGATACGCCGTCGTATCCCTGTTTCTATCTATGGAACTGATCCACAGAATCAGTTTACCATAGATAGGCAGAAGATCCGACATGTGTAATTGAATTACACTGTCGGATCTTAAGGATGCAATTCTAGGCCGGCCGCTAGGTGGCGAGGCCATTGCGGCCGGGCTAGAATATGCAAATGAACACTTACGGCGATCCACGAACGTTCCGACGGGCCCGTCGCGCTAAATCTACGTCGTTTACGTCGAGTTACGCCGCGTAAAAATAGGGCTGAGTCCTATTTGAATAAGCCCTATTAAGTATGGCCGTCGTTCCCGCGTCGAAATTTTAAACTCTACGTCGTTTGCGTAAGACGTTCGTGAATGGCGCTGGACGCCATTTACGTTAACGTCTAAGCAAATGACGTCGGAGCGACGTCAGTTAGCGCAATGCATGCCGGGTAAGTTACCCGACGGAGCATGCGCAGTACATCCGGCGCGGGAGCGCGCCTAATTTAAATGGGACTCGCCCCATTAGATTCGGCACGCCTTGCACCGGACGGATTTGAGTTACACCGCCGCAAATTTCCAGGTAAGTGTGTTGTGGATCGATACCTAACTTAAGAAATTTGCAGCAGTGTAACTTAAATCACTTAAGTTACGTTGCGCTGCGGGGCTGTGGATTTGGCCATATGTTTATATATATATATATATATATATATATATATATATATATATATATATATATATATATATATATATATATATATATATATATGCGCGCAATGTGTATAGATCAGTAAAATAAAAAAATAAAAAAAAAATCTGTAGCCACGGATGCACACATGTCAATTTTTAAACATTAGCATTGCATTCTGGGAGCTAGAATTTTTTTCTTGCGTGTAGGCACAAATGGGTGCATTAATAAAAGTAGGGCCGAAACAACTAAATCGATTAATCGACAACTAATCGATTATGAAATTAATCGATTACAATTTTTATAATCGATTAATTGGTCAGTAACATAATGGGGTTAAAAAAACTAAAATTAGCCTTTTATAGTACAAAAAAAGTGAATCGCTCGTGTAAATATTACTTTCACTGTCCCACAGTTAAAAGAACCCCTTACAGTAGCGATTATTTGCTCTTTTTGTATTTATTTTTGTTTTTTTAACCCCATTATGTTACTAAACATCTCAGGCCTGGGTTCACACCTGTTTTTTGGTGCTTTTTGCAGAAACACACTACACTTCATTTACATGTTTTCCTATGGGACACGTTCACATCCATGATTTTTTTTTCAGCTGCTGCGTATTTGGAAAGGGCAAGGTCTTTTTAACGCAAAACGGTGCCATTTTTTTTTTTTGGTTCAATATACTTCAATGGAGAAGCTGCAGAAAAGCATGTAATGTGTTTTTGCGGCAATTTGTGTTTTGTAATCTGCCCAACAACAAATTGGCCCAAAAAAATGTAAAAATGCTAATTGTTTTTTTTTTTTAAGGCTATTATCCGATTAATCGAAACAATAATCGTCCAACTAATCGATCATGAAAATCATCATTAGTTGTAGCCCTAAATAAAAGCAAGATTTTTTGGCTAGGAGCACAACATCAGTGCTGTGTGTATGTACCATAAATGATTTGCAATTCTGTTCAGCCACTGTTTTCATCTTGCTAGGTAGTCTTGCTAGGTACTGTACCTGACCTAATTTTTCTCCACTGTAGTTAGAAGCAAAATGGCCTGGTCAGCAACTTGCCCAGACCTGTGGATCGAATAGTAAAGAAGCTGAAACTCAGGGATTAGAATAAAACCATTTCTAAACTACTCTTCTATTAGCAAAGTTTCATAAAACCGACAGCATTGTGTAATGCTGTATATCTTGATTGGCTTACAGTGCTATCTCTTCACCTTCATTAATGAATGCTGGTGTGCAGGTAATTACAGGAGGCCGACCTAAAGAAATTATGTACTGTTCTATATTTCTGTTCTACAACTACTAGTTTTCATGGCAAGCATCAATATGATAACAGTCTGTAATTTTCAAAGTGCCTGAAATAAAAACTGTGTACTGGTATTTTGAGAGTTTTTTTACAACCGGCTATGTCAAATAAAAAGTCACGTATAAATGAAGAAAAAATTAAAGGTTTCGTAATGGTTTTACAAGGTGTTTATATGGCAATATCTAAACTACAACTATGACAAAGAAAAAGTTCTGTAGGACTGAAATGTCAGACTTACTATAGGCTCTGATACTTGAGGCACAATGCTCCATTGAATTCTCCATCCCCTAAGTACAAAAAGGCAGACAAAGACAAAACATGAGAAATAAGCAACAAAATGGATACTATACTGTATGTTAAAATAACAAAACCTGCACGCAAAGTGAGGGACACAACATTACAGTAAGTGCCAAGTAACACTAAACTAAAGACAGAATTAACATGGGAATACAAAAAATGAATACAGATTACGAGATTTAAGAAACTGGTAATACTGCAGTTTTATTTTTACATTGAGAGCAACAAATATAGATACTGACCACTACTACAGGTTATGCACCCATTTCTAAGGCTTGCCATGGTTAAAATAAATAAAGTCAGGCTGCATTCACCCCTGAGCATCAAGTTTGAGAGTTTCAGGCGTTTTTGTACAGCGTTTTTCAAGCCAATCGAGAAAAAAAAAAAAAAAAAAACATTTGTTGCTAGGTTTTTCAGCTTTTCTTCCACTTTTATTTATTAGTGTTAACTTTCTTTTGTAAGAGGTTAAATGTTATGGTTATGGGCCAATTAATTTTATTTACATATATTGTTAGGTTAGGGGTTAATATTAAGGTTAGGATTAGTGTTAGGGATGAGGATTAGAATTAGGGGTTAATATGATTAGGGTTAGCACCTAGGGTTAAGTGTTATAATGGATAGGGTAATTTTATTTATATTTATTTTGCATTTATCATTTATGGTTATTCATGCATTTTATTTCATTTAATTACTGCATTTGAGCAGAAAAACACTCAGAAACACGCTAAAAACACAAAAAAAATTGTGAATCAAGGCTTTCCATTAAAACAAAAAAAAAATCTTCAAAAAACACACCAATTTGACCGATTCAAGCTACAAAAAAGCTCTACAAAATGTTTGAGCTTCAGTAGTATGGCTTCAGGCGACTTGTAGTAGAGATGTGAACCATCTACATAGTAGTTTTTTTTTTTCTCCTCCAGCATTTGAGCTTCAATGCCTCAGTAGGCTGATCGGAAAAAAATTATAGTTTCCCCCATCTGCACAAGCAAGGGGGATGGCGGCATACTCCCTGCTGTGCCACTGTACTCTGACAATGGGACTCCTCCGCTGTCAGAGTTCACTGATAAACAGCTTCAGCCACCGATTAAGAAATTTTTTCGAACATCTCTGGTTCTACAGAACTCAAACATAGTCTTTTGTCAAGTGGAAACAGCCCTAGATCGATCGATATTCGCCCAGTCCCTGCTGACTCGGCCAAAGTTAAATCCATCTATGGCCAGCTTAAGCCTGGAATTCTTGACCCCATGTATCCACTGTAAACAATTATTCAAAGGCAGGATCCCACCCTTATCCAATTCACAATATGCCAAGAAATGAGATGCAACAACAGTAATGCACTTTATTCATAAAGACATTTGCTCATTAGTCCAGAGCTTCATGGGTACACCTCAAAGTTTAAGTAATATGATCAGCTCTCTAATGCCAGCTTCACACCGAGGTGGTTTTCAGGCGTTTTAGCACTAGAAACAGCCTCTAAACACCTGAAAACCGCCTCCCATTCATTTCAGTTTGACTTTTTACACTGGGGCTTGCAGGACATTAGGAAAAGTCCTGCAAGCACATCTTTGGAACGGTTTGGGAGTACTCCCAAAACACCCTGCGCATTGAAATGAATAGACAGCATTTTCAAAGCGCCTGAAAAGGGTTTCAGAAGTGTAACCTTTTTTTCAGCCGCTAGATGGGGTTAAAAGTGCCCCGCTAATGGCTGAACAGCACTAAAGCACCTCTAGAACAAGCGGCACATTAGCGCCAACTTAGCCACGGCTCATAACTGCCACCAAGTAAAGCCAATTAGACATCAGACAGTTGGCTATGTAGATGCTCAAGGACCTTTCAAGTGTTTAAGGGTGGGATCGACTGGAAGGGTCCCTTTTTTACATCACCAGTGTTTCTGCTTTTACCAATACCATTGTCTCACTATCCCCACCCAGAAATAGCACTCTACAACTTGGCTAAGCTCTCAGAGCTTTTGTGGACTTCTGCTTCCTACTGAACATAAAAGTCTGCAGAGGGGTCCACCTAGTAAGCTATTGAAGAATAATGAAGGAAGAACAATTGAATAAAACCAGAAAATACTTATTTGGCAATATGGCTCTATGTAAGCAAACTTGATTAGTTGCTATGTGCGACCATCCTTTGCACATATATACTGTATAAAATAGTTCAGAAAGTGAAAATTTGATCTGCAGGAAAACATGTTGCACTTGCTGACCAGTTCATTGTCAGCCTTGGTGATGCTACTGTCAATTACCCAAAGGGCAGCTGTAGTGTACACAAAAACCCCTGCCATGAGTATTAAAGGCATGCACCAGCCACCTGAGGGTACCAACATTATTGTTAGATTAAAAAGCATGCACAAAAAAGCAGCCAAACCAATTGCCTGGTTGCAGCAAAAGGTTTCCATATTTGACTGGGGCATGCATCAGCAAGCTAGTAAAGCAAAAACATCACACAAAATTAAAAGGATAAGTTTACCTTCAAAAGAATAGAAATAAATGGATATTTTGTTTGCAGGTAAAAACCAAACAAAATGTGCATTTTTTTTTTCTTAGGAGCCCTTAAAGCATTTCACCCGCAATCAGCAGACCGCGGATGCAAAGTCAGACTACTGAATACTAGCAGTACAGCTTTTTTGCTCATACTGAAGTCCAGGAAGATCAATGAACTATAAGAGCGCTAACCATTGCCCTCGCAGTTCACTGAGAAATTCAAGCCGGTGGGGTTGGCTCCTCCGCTCACTGTCACAATTGGGGGGGGCGATCAGGTTGTGGTGCCAGCAGGTACTTTACCAACATGTACCAGGTAACACCCCGAATATGGGTGTAACATATTACTAAAGGTGAACTTACCCCTTTAAACCAGGGCTCTTAAAACTTTTTGAACAGGCAGTTTGCATTTTTTACACTTTAGGGGGGTTGGACTGTGGTCAGCAGGAGTAAAAAAAAATAAAAAATTACATAGTGCCCGTAGTCAGTAGGAGGAAGAATTGTGCCCTATAATAGGTATTTGTGATAGGAATCATGCCCTATCATTGGTATCACTGGGAGGACTAGTGCTTGATCATTGGTGTCAGTGGGAGGAATAGTGCCCCATTGTTGGTGTCAGTGGAAGGAAGAGTGCCCCATCATTTGTATCAGTGGAAGGAATACTGACCAATCATTGTAGCTGAAAGAAATAATGTTTCAACATTCATAGCAGTGGGATGAATAGCGCTTTATATCTGTGGGAGGAATCCCCAATTGCCACATAAAAACGCAGGCAAAGAGCTTCATCTGGCCCAAGGGCGGCAGTTTAGGGATCACTGCTTGAAACTAAAGTCTCCACACCAAGCCAATGCTATCCTGGAAACAACAATGGCTTTTAAACCATTTTTTAAAGGTTTTTATTTAGTTTGCGCAAATCAAAGTGTGTGTGTGTATATGTATATATGTGTGTGTGTGTATATGTATATATGTGTGTGTGTGTATATGTATATATATGTGTGTGTGTATATGTATATATATGTGTGTGTGTATATGTATATATATGTGTGTGTGTGTGTGTGTGTGTGTGTGTGTGTAATAATATATATATATATATATATATTAAAAAAAAAATAGGATTTTTATTACAGCTTACCTGTAAAATCCTTTTCTTGGAGTACATCATGGGACACAGAGCCTTAAGTATTTACTTAATGGGTAATAGGCCAACTTCAGGTGTTGACACTGGTAAACCCTAATTAAGGAAGTTTACTTCCTATATAACCCCTCCTTCCAGGAGCACATCAGTTTTTGTAGCAAAGCAATATGTCTATATCCCAAAAGAGGGGAGGGACCATGATGTACTCCAAGAAAAAGGATTTTACAGGTAAGCTGTAATAAAAATCCTATTTTCATTATCGTACATCATGGCATACAGAGCCTTAAATATTTACTTAACCACTTGAGATCCGCGCTATAGACGAAATACGTCCGCAGCGCGGCTCTCAAGTGCCAAGTGGCCGTTTAAACACGGCCTCTTATGTGCATTACCCGCGCGCGCCACTGGGTGGCGCGCGGCGGGTAAAAACTGTCCCGACGCATCGCCGAAGACCCGATGCGTGTACCGGGCGGCCGCGATGTCCGCCGGGTACACGCGATCGTCGGTGACACGGCGGTGACAGCAGGGACGTGGAGCTCTGTGTGTAAACACAGAGCTCCACGTCCTGTCAGGGAGAGAGGAGACCGATCTGTGTCTCTTGTACATAGAGACACAGCATCGGTCCCCTCCCCCAGTCACCCCCCTCCCCCCACACAGTTATAACACACCCAGGCTACACAGTTAACCCCTTCCTCACCCCCTAGTGTTAACCCCTTCACTGCCAGTCACATTTATACAGTAATTCGTGCATTTTTATAGCACTGATCGCTGTATAAATGTGAATGGCGCCAAATTTGTGTCAAAAGTGTCCGATACGTCCGCCGCAATATCCCAGTCCCAATAAAAATCGCAGATCGCCGCCATTACTAGTAAAAAAAAAAATAATAAAAAAAATCATAATTCTGTTCCCCATTTTGTAGGCGCTATAACTTTTGCGCAAACCAGTCGCTTATTGCGATTTTTTTTTTTTTTTTTTTTACAAAAATACGTCGAAAAATACGTATCGGCCTTAACTGAGAAAAAAAATAGTTTTTTTTAAAAAAAATTGGGATATTTATTATAGCAACAAGTAAAAAAAATATATATTTTTTTTAAATTGTTGCTCTATTTTTGTTTATAGCGCAAAAAATAAAAACCGCAGAGGTGATCAAATGCCACCAAAAGAAAGCTCTATTTGTGGGGAAAAAAGGACGCCAATTTTGTTTGGGAGCCACGTCGCACGACCGCGCAATTGTCAGTTAAAGCGACGCAGTGCCGGACGCTGAGATTTCGCCTGGGAACGAAGGGGGTTTATGTGCCCAGTAAGCAAGTGGTTAATCAGACGTCCCATAGCAATGCCACTTGAGGGGTGGGAGAAACAACCCGCAGGGTACACCCAGACTTGAGGATCTATACTGCTGCTTGCAGCACACTGCACCAAAGGAGATATCCTCATACCTCCTTACATCCACCTGATAAAATGTTGCGAATGTATGCACTGAAGACCAAGTTGCGGCCTTACAGATCTGAGCTATGGAAGCCTGATGATGCACTGCCCAATAAGCACTAACCAACCTGCTAGAATGCGCCTTAACGTGAAATAGGGGAATCTTGCCCCTTAAATCATAAGTTTGAATTATCACTTGCCGAATCCACTTAGCGACAGTGGATTTCGATGCTGCCTGTTCCTTCTTAGGACCCTCCGGCAAAATAAATAAATCATCAGTCTTACGAATCTGACCAGTTTTCTTTAAATAGATTATCACTGCTCTCACCACATCAAGACAATGTAGTGACCTTTCTTCCCTGGAACATGGTTTTGGAAAAAACAACGATGGCAGGACAATATCTTGATCCAGGTGAAAACCTGAAATTACTTTTGGCAAAAAGCCTGGACGAGGGCGCAACACCACTCTGTCTTCATAAAAAATTAAATACGGCTCTTTACAAGAAAGAGCAGCCAACTCTGAAACCCTCCTTGCTGAGGATATAGCAACCAAAAAGACCAACTTCCTTGTCAGCAGGACTAGAGGAATATGTTGTATAGGTTCAAATGGCTGTTTTTGTAACACAGACAAAACCAAGTTTAAGTCCCAAGGATTCAAGGGAGGTTTGATGGGCGGATTAAGCCGCGTTACCCCTTGTATAAAGCCTCGGACTAAAGAATGAGTAGCAAGTGGTCTTTGAAATAAGTCCAATAAAGCAGAGACTTGGCCTTTAATAGTACTTAAGGCCAACTTCATCTCTTCTCCTAATTGTAGAAAGGCAAGAATTCTGCCTATGATAAATATCCGAGGGTGCCAACCCTTGGATTCACACCAGGAAACACAAGCCTTCCAGACTCTATAGTATATAGTTCTGGAAGCTGGTTTTCTGGAATTGATCAGGGTGGAGATAACTGACCTGAAAAGCCCACCTTTCTTTAGAATGTGGGTTTCAATAGCCAAGGCGTTAAAGTTAGAGACCGTAAGGAAGGATGGAATATCGGTCCCTGAGAGAGCAGATCTGGCCGTAGTGGGAGGGACCATGGGCCCTCCACTGTCATCTTTAGGATTTCTGCATACCATGACCTTCTAGGCCATGCTGGTGCCACCAGAATTATTGGCTTTCTTTCCAGCTTGATTCTGCAAAGAAGTCGAGGCAGCAACTGAATGGGGGGGGGGATGCATATATCAGGGAGAACTGATCCCATGAGGTCACCAACGCATCCGTTCCGCATGCAAGTGGATCCCTTGTTCTGGCCACAAAGTTGACCAACTTCGTGTTGAATCTGGATGCTAGGAGATCTACGCCCGGAGTCCCCCATGTTTGGCAAACAGCCCGAAATATGTCGGGGTGAAGCGACCATTCCCCTGGGAATAACTGCTGGCAACTTAAGTAGTCCGCCTGCCAATTCTCTACTCCCAGAATTAAGAAAGGCAAGGAACTTGCCTTTCTGCCCAAGTTAGAATATGGTTCACCTCTCTGTGCTGAGAGATTCTTGGTGCCCCCTTGGTGATTGATATAGGCCACAGCTGTGGCACTGTCGTATTGAATCCTGACAGGGCAATTCCGTAGCCTGGAAGTCCAGGTCTTTAGAGCCAGACGTACTGCCCGAATCTCTAGGATATTGATAGGCAAGCTTCTTTTGGTTCTGGACAGTTGTCCCTTCTAGTACTGCTCCCCAGCCTGAGAGGCTGGCATCCTTCGTTACCACTTTCCAGATAACTGGTCTGAAGGATTTTCTGGGTTAGTAACCACCAAGTGAGGCTTTGGGCCACTCTTGGGGACATCCACATTGGCGAGTCTAAGTCTTGAATTGTGTTGTACCAAGCAGATATGATACGGTTTTTGTCTTGAATGGAACTGGGCATAAGGAACTGCTTTGAATGAAGCCACCATGGTTCCTAGTAACCTCATGCAGAGGTGAATGGAGGGATTGCCGTTTGACCTCACCCTCCGCACCAGTTCTCTTATGGAGTTGATCTTTGCTTGAGGCAAGATCACTTTTTCCTGGGCTGTGTCTATGATCAGACCCAAGTACTCGAGTCTTTTTAGCGGTATTAAGGAAGATTTCTCTAGGTTGAGAATCCAACCTAATGCTTTCAGATAGTTGGTTGTAGTACGTTTTGCTCCAAACGAGTCACTGATTGATCTACAAGTAATAAATCATCTAGGTACGTTATAATTATTATGCCCTGGGCACTTAACCTGGCTAGAGGTGGGACCAGCACTTTGGTGAACACCTGAGGCGATGTGGCTTGCTTGAAGGACAGGGCTACAAACTGGAAATGCTGTTCCAATTCGAACCGCAGAAACTTTTGATGAGCAGGAAATATAGGGACATGCAGGTATGCATCCCTGATGTCGATTGACGTGAGAAGTTTCCCTCCAAGAAGGATGGAAACTACTGATCTGATTGTCTCCATGCGAAAGGAGCCGGTCTTCAGGGATTGATTTAGCTTTCTTAGATCTAGAATGGGACTGACGTCTCCATTTGGTTTTGGTACCATGAAAAGATTTGAATAAAACCCCAGACCTTGCTCCTTTGTGGGGATCTGTATGATCACCTCTTGAGATATTAATCGGTCTAGTGCCTGAAACAGATTGTCTTTTCTCTGGATTTTTGGGCACGCTTGATCTTGGGAAACGAGACGGTGGAAAGTTCCGGAATTCCAGCTTGTATCCCAGCGTTACCGTGGAGATGACCCATGTGTCCTGAATTTCCTTTTTCCAGACTTCTGAAAAGTGCAGAAGTCTTCCCCCCACCTTGGTGAGGGGGGTTGCCTCTTCATGACGAGGCTTTAGGATTCTGTTTTGCAGATTTCCTACCCCAGGGCTTCTTTTGAGCCTGGGTCTGACCCCGAGGTCTTCCTCTAGAGTCTGGTGACGAAGGCCGTCGCCACTGCATAGAGGCGGAAGTCCTTGGTCCCGGGGAAAGAGCCTGTTTAAATGCAGGGCGTTTGTATTTTCTTTTGACGGGTAAAAGAGTGCTTTTGCCACTAGAAATTGTCTTGATATATTTATCCAAGTCTTCTCCAAAAAGTCACTCCCCATGGAAGTGGAACCCAGTTAGGAGGTTCTTACATGGGGTTTCAGCTGACCAATTTTTAAGCCACAGCATCCTGCGCATGTGTACAAGCATACGCATAAGGCGGGATGCCTGGTGAATAGAATCTTTAATGGCATCTATGGCAAAACATAATGTCTTTGGTAGTTCAGCCAAATCCCGAGCTTATTGCATAGGGAGTTCTCTAAGGGCCAATTTAAATTGGTCCTTTAGGGATTGGCAGACGCCTATCACAGCAACTGCGGGCTGAGTGACGGCACCTGCTATGGAAAAAGCAGATTTTAGCAGGGATTCCAGTTTGGGAAGCTGAAAAAAGGTTCATCTACCGCTGTCTCCTCTATTGAGGAATCATCGTTTTGTTTTTCTTCCTGATCAATTGAGGGTAACACCTCATCGTGAGTCCACTGTTCCCCTAGCAAAGCTGGAGTGGGGGAAGGGGACTTAGTACGTTTCTTATCCATCTGAATAGAGGATGCGATTAAAGCTGCTAATCTTTCTTCCAAACCCTGGAGGGAGGAGGAAAGGGCATCTTCAGTCACATATACAGGTGCTGAGATGTGAGGGGCAGGGGCAGCTGCACCATCAATTTGTTCCAATAGCTCACCCTGAGTTGCCATACTTCGTGATTCAGGCGAGGATGACAGCGTGGAAATACAGCTTGAGATCCCAATGCCTGGGTGTGAAATTTTTGCTTTCTTGGTTTTTGAGGTGTATTTTTTGGCAGGCATAGTCCTAAGTACAAAAACAGAGGCGCTATACAATTTGCACTTATTCGCTGAAATAGTCATGACCTATATCAAGTCGCTATACAATTTAGCATAGTGCTGGAAAAAGCGTGTCCTTCCTTTATCAGGAATGCTAGTGCAACCCATACGTGTCCCACAGCTCATGTGTCCCTGATGTTTCCTCCTCAGCAGCAGAGGAGAGACTGACACAGCTTCACAGCTTTCCTTTTGTTTGTTTCCAGCCTGCGTGTGTCTCGTGGACGTTTTCGCAGCACTGTGTTTCGGCCCCGCCCCCTCCGGAAAAAACCCTGCTTTTTTTTTTTTTTTTTAAGTGTTCCAGACCAGAACACGAGGGGGGGGGCAGAGACTGCAGTAAGGCACAGAGAAAAAAACAAACAGCCAGTCAATCATTGCAGCGATACATAGCGGGACCTCAGTGTCCCCCACGGTGGAGGGGGGGGGGGTGTAAAGTAAGGGGGGTGCAGCGCTGCTGTTCTCCTGGTCCCATCAGAGGGCTATTTTTACCTTGTAAGAATCTCCTCTCCACCTGCTGTACAAGCCAATGCACGGACTGAGCTCTAGTAAAGACGACAGAGTATGGCAAGTGCATAGACTCCCTCTAGTGGAAATTTTAAGGCATGACAGTCTCTTTTCCTTAAGGGAAGAAATACATAGACATTTAAAAATATCCAAGTCTCTTCCTTACCTGATCGTCACCGCAGGATTTTACTGAATTAACAATTCCAGTTTTCACCCATCACAGCGGGCTGTGTTTCGCCAAACCTTCAAGGACGGGGTTCCTGAAAAGGGTTTCACTGCCTTGGGCCATGTATAGCACCCCCTCAGGAGTTTTAGGTAATTTTACAAAGACCTAAACCCTGGATTTCTGGGGTCCAGCCCTACAAAGAGGCATTACAGGCAAAACCTTGTGCTTCGGATAAAAGGTCCCAGGTACCATCTATTTAGGCCTCAGTGGCAATGTGGTTGGATCTGGCTTCTTTTTATGGAGAAATTTAAATCCAGCATGGATCCCTCCTGGAGCGCTTCAGAGCACTTCTTCACTCGTAACCAACACTTTTAGACACTGGCGAAAAAACTGATGTGCTCCTGGAAGGAGGGGTTATATAGGGAGTAAACTTCCTTAATTAGGGTTTACCAGTGTCAACACCTGAAGGTGGCCCATTACTCATTAAGTAAATACTTAAGGCTCTGTGTCCCATGATGTATGATTATATATATATATATATATATATATATATATATATATATATATATATATATATATATATATATATATATATATATATATATATATATATATATATATATATATATATATATATATATATATATATATATATATATATATATATATATATATATATATTACTTTTATACACAAAGTAGCAATTTCCCATTAACAGTTTTTCAACAAACCTCCCATTATAAAAGTTTTTTACTACAACTCCATCGTTTTTCAACGTGGGCAGTATGGTGACAAGCTAAGACAATAGTAATGGCATTTCCGGTTCTATTCAAACATGTTCAATTCAAAAAAACGCATGAAGTCCTTGACATTCTCATTCTCTGGTTATAAATTCTAAAATATACCCAGATACGCAATCATTCATTCACACAAAAGGTTATGTATTGAGATGAATCATAGATACAGCCATCGCTCAAGCAGAGAAAAATAGTTGTCACCAACACCCAGCAGCGCACAGTCTTCTGGCTTAGCATGTAATATGCCAGCTTTAGACTGTAATTCTACTTAAGACAGGTATTTGTGGTAATCCAACCATGCTCGTGGGGCTTTCAAGACCATGCAGTGCATGTGCAAAAATTATAATTGTCTTCTCAGAAAGTCTCCAGCCCCTACTATTAGATAGATGATGTTCTCTGTATCAGAAATAGAAAAAAAAAAATATATTCACCTTGAACAAATCTTGCATTCAGAATCAGCCAATACTGGCCAATGAATTTGTCCTCGTCTTACCATTTAAAGGCAAAATGTGTCGTGCAACAGATAATATTTAATAATTATTCTCTTAAGAACCTTACTACTAGCAGATGATCTTAAAGTGTTACAAAAGTCCAAAAATTGTCTTAATTAAAATAACAGACATGTTATACTCACCTGCTCTGTACAATGGTATTTCACAGAGCGGCCTTGATCCAGAGCTGGGATAAGGGGTGGGCAGGAGAGGCGGCTGCCCTGGGCACTGTGGTATCGTGAGGTGCAGGGGCATAAGGATATGGGGGGGGCAGCAGTGGGTAAGAATTGTTCCAGGAGGGGGAAATGTGGGGAGGGTAGCTAGGAGTAGCGATTTGGGGGTAGGGGGTGGTTGTGTTGAGAGGAGGGATGGGGGGGGGAAGAGGGGGCTTTTTGCTGACACACCCATACATCATGGGGATGGGGGGGTGCAATTTAGCATGTTCGCCCTGGGCTCTAGATTAACCTTGTTCTGGCACTGCTTTGATCCTCCTCTTCTCGGGTCCCCCATCAGCGATCCTGGCTCCTCCTCTTTGTGTGTCCCCTCAGGAGGCCGCTTGCTATTGAGGCACAAAGTGCCTGCGTGCTCCCGAGTTGTGTGTCTGCACTCCATAAACTCACACAGGACTTAGCCCCGCGCCCTCACTGCACTTGATTGACAGCAGCAGGAGCCAAATGGCTCCTGCTGCTCCAATGCTGTGTGAAGAGGGGGAGGAGAGATGAACCATGCACAGCGCTTGATCTATTCTCCCCTCTTTCCCTTCACACAGGGAAGGAGGAGCCAATGTTTACCTTAACGCAAGGAATGAATTAAGGTAAAACATGTTTTTAGCTTGGTATCACTTGAATATCCCCCCTTTTTTTTTTATCAATGCTAACCTAACATGACAAAATCATGGTGGCCGTCGCAGCTGACCACCCTTTTAAAAACCCTGGATGCCGATGGTTTTAGTCCCAGGTTCACTAATGCGACCCTGCGATTTAGTGTCGGTTCCCACATCGCACACTGGTTCACACTGACATCTAAAAACCACTGGTGTCAATGTAAAGTTAATGACCCCTCCCCCCAAATCAGTTCACAGATTGCAGTGCAAACTATGAAATGGTACAGTAATCGGATTGCATGGGTGTGAACACCCATGCAATCTGATTTCAGTGCGGACCAAAAAAAAATTGGATTTTTTGTACTCGCCGTAAAATCCTTCTCTGTTGTCCATGGACAGAGAAAAGGATTTTACGGCGAGTACAAAAAAATCCCATTTACTCTTATCGTCCATGGACGGACAGAGCCTCTTCAAGTCTTGACAAGTGGGATGTCCCCAAGCAGTGTCAAAAAAGAGGGGTGGGAACACTATTGGTAAAAAAACACATAACTTCACCCCAAACAAGCAGAGCTCCTCAACGGAGGAGATGCAACTTTAAACAGCCGCTTGCAAAACCTTGCGGCCGAAGGAAGCATCCGAAAATGCAATCACATCAACCTTGTAAAATTTGGAAAAAGTGTGAACAGACAACCAAGTCGCAGCTTTGCACACCTGTGAGACAGACGCTTGATGTCGGAAAGCCCAAGAAGCACCAATTGCCCTGATCGAATGTGCCGTGACCGGAAAGTGTGGCGCCCGCCCCTTAAGAGCATAGGCCTGTGTGACAGTCTGTCTGATCCACCGAGAAATGGTAGCCGACGAGACCGCCAGGCCCTTTTGTGGACCGGACACTGACACAAAGCGAGTCAGACCTCCGAAACGGAGCCGTAGCCGACAGGTACACCCGCAGAGCGCGTACCACGTCTAAGCAATGTGGCGCAACCTCTTTAGGATGCGCCGGCCGAGGACACAAGGATGGAAGTACAATGTCTTAGTTAAGGTGAAATGCCGAAACCACCTTCGGAATAAAGGAAGATTGCGGACACAACACCGCCTTATCCTTATGGAGGACCAAGTATGGCGACTTGCAGAACAAGGCCGCCAGCTCAGAAACCCGTCTGACAGAAGTAATGGCCACCAAAAAGGCCACCTTCTGAGATAGTGTCAAGAGAGGGATCTCTCTGATGTCTTCAAAGGGAGGTTTCTGAAGAACCGAGAGCACCAGATTCAAATCCCAAGGGGGAAGAGGTGGTCTAAGAGGGGGAAGTATATGACGAACCCCCTGCACAAAGGTACCCACCAGAGAATGGGCCACCAAAGGCCGCTGAAAAGCCAGCGACTGTAAAGCAGCATGGAGTATGGGACCTTGAAACAGAAGGTCCTCCCACTTTGGCAGCCGCCAAGGCGCATCCGCCACCAGGCGCACGAGATCAGCGTACCAAGGACGCCAGGGCCAATCTGCAGACATTAGAATCCCCTCGGCCTCCACTCTGCGGAGCAGCCGAGGAAGTAGCTTCAACGGGGGAAAGGCATAAATTAGCCGATACTGACCTCACAGGGCTACCAACGCGTCTGCCCAAGGATCCCTGGACCTGGCCACGAACCTCGACCTTGCGGTTGAGACAAAAGGCCAGGAGATCCATGTCCGATGTGCCCTACCTCCTGCAAAGGAGTTGAAACACCTCTGGATGCAATGACCATTCTCCCTGGTCCAGCATCTGGTGACTCAGGTAGTCTGCCTGCCAGTTTTCTACGCCTAAAATGTAGTAGACTGCCGACACGCTTCTTTCCGCTCACCTTAGGATGTGAGCGACCTCGGATGCTGCAGCAAATTCCCCTCTGATGGTTGACATAAGCCACCGCCGTGGCATTGTCCGACTGGATCCTGATCGGGCGACCTTACAACCTCCTCGACCACGAGGAGAGGCATAGTCTGATCGCCCGAAGTTCCAGGACATTGATCGGGAGACAGGATTCCTCTACAGACCCCCCAGCCCGTGAGGCAGGCGTCCGTCGTAATCACCGTCCACTGGAAAGGAAGAAACGACTTCCCGCACTGAAGAGCCGGGGATCTCAGCCACCAATTCAGAGAGACCCTAACCAGGCGGCTGACCTGAATCTGGTGATCCAGAGACAATGGAGATTTGTTTCATTTGGACAGGATCTCCTTCTGCAACACTCGAGTGTGGAACTGGGAATACGGTACTGCCTCAAACAAGGTTACCATGAGGCCCAGAACTCGCATGCAAAAAAATCGGAGAGATGACCATTTGCGGGATGCCAACACTCTCACTGATGACTGAAGGGTCTGCAATTTCTCCAGGGGTAGAAAGACCCTTGCTTCCGAGGAGTCCAGAATCAACCCCAGATATTCCAAGCGTTGAGTCGGAACCGGGACCGACTTCCGAACTATTAATACCCACCCAAATTCTTGGAGGGTCTGGCTGGCTATAGACACATCCTCCTCCAATTCTGAGCCAGAAGCTGCTCTCAGAAGAAGATCAATAGTGCAGTGCTCCAGTGAAAATTAATTATGTCCATGAAAAATCAAATAATGCAGGGGTCAATGGCAGTCACACTTCCAACCAGATGTATAGGTAGAAAACGATTATCCACAGACAGCATCAAGGATAAGAAGCATCCAAAACTCAAGGTGTATATTGCATTCATCAGCAAGAGTGGAACCAAAAATGCAGAGAGGAAACCGCAATAGTGAAGCCCGTAGGTAGCCCTGTGCTAGCTGCTCTGTTTCAATACCATTGTTTTTAAGGTTAGCGCAGATATCAGTTCACCCCTTTTCTCAGAAGAAGATCGTCTAATTAGCCCACAATGGCAATGCCTCGCTGTCTCAGCAAAGCTAGGATCGGTGCGAGCACCTTAGTCAAAACTCTTTGTGCCAACGCCAGGCCAAAAGGAAGGGCCACAAACCGATAGTGGTCCTCCCTGATCATAAAGCGCAGAAACCTCGGGTGACTTCCGCAAATTGGGACAAAGTATGCGTCCTTGATGTCCAAGGACGCCAGAAAGTCCCCCGGATGGAGCACAGCTACCACCGAACGAATGGATTCCATGCGGAACTTCCTTACTTTCACAAAGGCATTTAGGGCCTTGAGGTCCAGGATTGGACAGACGCCGTCCTTCTTCGGGACCACAAACAGATTTGAATAAAATCCCTGAAACTTCTCGTCCTGCGGAATATTACCCCGTAACTTAGCAAATCCTGTACTGCCCCCAACAGGGCAGCCCGACGCCTTGTCATGCACCGACCCAAGTAAGGGGTCTTCTTCACAAGGAAGATCCTGATCCACATCTTCAGATAAAAACAGAATTGGGGACCTGAGCCGCAGCCAGGTCCTGGTCTGATTAATAGCATTCCCCAGGGGATAGCAGGGGGAGGGGGCGCTTTTTACCCCCCTTATGTCCGCACGCGGCTTCCACCCTGGCAACAAAAGTTTCCAGGACTGCCAACAAAGTGTCTATAGGAACCACAGCTGCAGGAGCACCAGCTGCCACCTTTGTCATGTTTGGGGAAGAAGAACCAGATGCTGACTTCATTACATAAGCTCCCCGGGCCCTAATCAGACCTGAATAAAAAAAAAACACCCTCCTGCTGCACTGACCGGGGGGTTACCCAGGGGACTCACCACCACAGGAGGAGACTGCACAGCTGCCCACCCTCAATACACAGTGTTGTGTGGGAGGAAGAAAAACTGCAAGGTAAATTTTGAGGCAATTCGTGAGGAGACCTGTGCTGCTCGCGTAGGAACCAGCACTAGAGGCTGAAGACTCAGCAATAGTAATATGCACCATAGTGCGGCCACAACAATAAAGCCACCAATGGGATTTTCAATAGTAACTGAAAATCGCCTAAAAAAATTGCGCTGGTGCTGCCAAAACACAGCATTTGAACAGGGAAAACCTAAAGAGGCTAAACAGTGGCCAAATCTCCTCTTTGAAAAAGACCCCAAGCATTAAAAAAAATGCAGGCCAGACGCACACAGTCCCCTCAGTAAGGCGCCCCCCCTGACAGCAGCAATGTAATGCAGCAGGGGGAAAAGGAGCAGGGAAGGGAGGATAGGAGGACCCCCGAATCCTAGGAACGCTCAGCTGTACCAACCCACTGAAGCAGGAGGGACTTTACTTACCCATCCATGTGAGGACTCACTGACGCATTCCAGACAGGCATACAACCGCATTGGAGGTAGCCGTCAGCCCGGTCCACTGTGAGTGAGACAACACCACAGCCCAGTCATATGTGGACCTCGGAGCAGAGCAGGAGTCATGGGGTAGTTTGTGGCAGACCCAGCCTCTTTGCAAAGGTGTGCACACGCTTGCTGGCCAGACTGAGAAGACTACAAGGATCTATATATCCAGCCTGTCGCTCAGCCGACAGTTGATAGAAGATTCTTTCAAGAAAAAAATAAAATACAATTTCCTCAGGGCGCTGGGCCCAAAGGGAGCCATACGTCCTTCTCCTTTGCTAGGCAGAATGAAACTGAGGCTGCATTCTGCAGGGAGGTGGGTTATGTCCGGAGGGACCGCCCCCTGGGCGGGGCTGTTCAACTCTGTTAAAACAACATGTATTTGAATATCTAACATGTTTCTGCCTAGTCCTCTCCTATAAACAGGAACATAACCCACTTGTCAAGACTTGAAGAGGTTGTGTCCGTCCATGGAGGATGAGAGAAAAACGCCCTGCACCATTTTGGTGTGAATTGCAATGCGATTTCAGCCAGTTTGTATGGCTGAATTTGCATCGCACAGACATCCCACATGTGATCTTCACAGCAATGTGGCGCATGTCATCGCACAAGTGTGAATCCAGCCTTAGTCCTTAAAGTCAATGACATGAAGTATGCCGATGAGGAGTAGTAAGAGAAAAAATCAAAAGTCCTGAACTGCATAATTCTTCCAAATCACTGACTTAGGACACTGAAGCCTCAATTTCAGCATAAGAGCCAAACAACAAAAAATTTCAGGAGAAGTCAGTGGTGGCCACCTTACTGTTTTTCAAAGGTAACTTGTGACAAAAAGAGGAACTGTTGTATATGCAATTATTTATTTGCAATTCTACCAAAAACATCCACTAATGGCATGATAAAAGCAGGTAAAATATGGGGTTAAGAATTCTGCCAAGAAGATGTACTAGCTCCAAAAGGAATGTGAAAAAAAAAATGAATATTGGAGAAAAATTCTCACAATTTAATGATGAAGGCCCTACAAGCTTGCAGTCCTCCATGGGTTTACCAGACAGTATGACAGCCTTGCCAAGCATCTATCATTAGGGTGCAAAGTCTCCATATTTTTTCAATGCATTTGCAAAATAAAACTGCAGATGAATAAAAAGACTGGTGAATCGGCAGCAGATTCTGCAACACACTACAACAGAAGACAGCTGAAGCAAGGAATCCCAATTCTGATGATAATTTATATTTAAATAACATTTTGGGTAAATCACAATATATAAATAGCAGCAGCAGTAAAAATGCACAAAAATAATAAATCTGAAAATAACTGATGGTAGCAATGGAAGTCATTTCTACACAAATCCCAGGATCATTGTTTACTGTGTAAATGTGTTTCGTATATTGTCTGGTACATGGCTCATTTGGTGAGGAGAAACGTAGGTATATCTCTGAGCAATCCACTCATGTTGCTACTAGAGCCATTTGCAATGTGATCACCCTTCCCTGCCAGAATACCCTGCCCTCATAAGCTTTATATGGCTGGCATGCTGCTTCTCTTTCAGTACTCGTGACTAAGCCTTTCCAATAGGATAAAAGACTTCAGGCCAATTTATATTTTATATGCCAAGCCGGTAACTGAATGCCTGTAAATTGTTTATAAGCAGGATCAGGGGGCCGTTTGTTTTTGTTTTTTTTGTTGAAGGTACAAGCTCCCAAAAGCTCACAACTTGGCAGGTCAGTGATTCAGAACAAGTATGAGCATTTCATGTATTTAAGTTTACCCTCAAAAACCAGCAAAGAACGCCAGCTTTGTTTTTTCTTTACCGACAGGTTCCCTTGAAAATATCTTAAACTCTTTAATAAACCAGAACAATGACCCATGTAGTAATATCTCTGCTTACCACCAGAAAAGTCACTTCTCTGGCATTTTACAGTTGCCCAGTTGACCGAACCAGTACCATGCATGATTCAGAAAAAGTTGTAAAATGGTGTCAAAACCCCAGATAATGAAACATTCACTTACAAGCCTGGCATAAAAATGCCTGGGTCTTACTCAATCCTAGACAAAAAGATGGTGTCAGCCCATACCCTTTGCAGAAATCTGCAGGCCCAATGATCTTAGGGAAGGAGGGTCAAAGTGTTACTAATCTTTTGTAGGGAGTGTGTAGGTATAGATACCCTGCTATACTCAAAAAGTTATACAATTGTCCCCCTAGGACTCTTTGGAATAACCAGCAAGTTTGATATAATATACACATTTTCCTGTGTATATATACACACACACACACTGATCAGCCATAACATTATGACCACCCATCATAACTAGTTGCAGCATGGCCTTTACTATAACTCTTAAGGTATGGTGTGGTATACCTGAGGTACGGTGGATGTCTACCCTATTCGACCCCTGTTACCAGACCACAATGGCCAACCTCCTGCCACCATCCTAAAAAAAAAAAAAAAAAAAAAAATGGAAAACCTTTAAATGTTTGAACCTCCGACACATTTTCCAGGGATCCCTCTGCTGCCAACGTTCATCTGCTGTTGACATTCCATTAATGATCAGCAAGCAGCCGCAGTCTCAACTTGGCTCTGTATAGATTTTTCAAGCCACAGCAGCCAGATCTGGCTACTGTGCCAATCAAGGGTAGCTCCCGAATATTTTGATGCCCGACTAATGGCTACACAGCAGATACTGAAACACTAAAAAAGGGAGGACTACTAGGTGTCCAAGATGGACCAGTGGCTAGAGCTTTCACTGGAGATACCGGCCTGGCCTGCCCTGCTGAATGTATGACTTGAGAGGGTTTTCAGCACAGTAGGAGCATTTGACAGAAAAGTGCTAAGTAACTGAGAAAAAAAGACCCGGCTTGGCTTACAGCAGATTCACAGCACTTGCTGCAGCTTCCACCATGACCTCCTACTGGAACATCTCATTTTCCTTTTGAATGCAAGAAAATTCCGCTCCTCGGTCTCTAAATTTAAGGTCTTTTCAGCCAAGCGAGTTGCAATTTTAGTGGGATTGTTACTAGCTGCAAACCTATAATTTGCATTACTAGAAAAATCTGACAAGTCCCTGAATTTGGCATCTAATCCATTTAAAAGTATGTTGTCTGTGTCGTAGTTGTACAGTTATTTTAATTGTTGGAAAAAAATGTCACACATCTCTGAATCTGAGTCCTATACAGGCCAAAAGCATTTTGCCCTGTCAAATTTAATTTTTGATTTAAGTTAGAATAAAACAAGGTTTTAATCTTTAAATAAACCAAAAAAGAAAGCACATTACCAATAATGGTTAAAGTAGAGGCCTTTTTTTTACCACTACAAAGATTTCAATACATGTCTACAAATTAACTTTGAACTATAAACTGGTTTAAGTTTATATGACTATAAAACTAGTAATATTTCTGAGCCATTCGAAAAGTAAAAAATGTTAGCATGTTCCAAGTCGGTCAATGGTATAAAAAGAAAAACACCATTATGGCCCTTTCACACAGACCATATGTCCGTATGTCATCCATCCGTTTTCGGATGAAATACGGACATACATGTATCGCTATGGGATAGCGCATCCCAATCCTATTTTTCCATCCGTCTGTGGATCGGATGAACACGGACAGACAGTCCGTGTTCATCCGATCACCCCATAGAGGGGAGCGGAGATCTGACAGGGCGGTCCCTGCACATCATCGCCCTGTCATCGGTCGGTTCAGCGGGGATCAACGGATTGATCCCCGCTGAGCAAGCAGATATTAAAGGACAGGATTCACACGAGATCCATAAGTGTGAAAGGGCCCTAACAAAATATATGCTAATCTACTTACAGACAGAAGCTTCTGCTCACAAGGGTACTGTCATCAGCAGAAAAATTTAAAAAGGCCAATGAAGGGAGAAAGTTAAGGAGGAAGGGGAAGAGTGTTGGGAGGAAAGTGGAACGGGGTTAGGCTTACTGGGGACTTTTCAAAACCTAGGCATTATCCATAGCTGGAGGGAGCACTTAGGGGACAACATGGTCTTCAGTGGCACATGTTGCCACTTTTTCCCCCTTTTAAAAGGAAAAAGTCAAATTTGGGTGTTGCTGAATGTACTTTAGAAAAGAGAAAAAAAATAATCCACAGCCAAATATGTGGCTGTCATAAACATCATACTGTTCTGTAACACTAGGTACCTGTGTAACGTATTCCCAAGCCGAATGAAAATGGCCTCTCCTGTACTTTTTTTTCCCCCCTTCAGATTTGCCATTGGTACATGTGCCTCGTGGCAATACTCTAATTTATGTGCTCATTTTGACAATAGGCATCAGCCCCAGAAAAGCAACAAATTGAATATCAGGATCCCCCCCACAGATTTTAATGGGGCTCAGAAAAACAAAAGTGTAAATTTTCTCAATTTTAAGAACACGGGCAGAGTCGCTAATCCCTTTGCTAATTATGACTTTTGCAGAGAAAAGGCCGACATCTGGGCTGCCTGTAAAGGGCACGATTACACACAATTGGCCATTACAAAAAACATGAGATATTTCCTAACCCTTTCTCTTAACTATTGTCAGAGCACAGGTAAATTGCTCTGTACAAAAACACTACGTAGCATTTAGCAATTTAAAAAAAGTAAAACTCCTTGCACTGCTACCACCAGTTTTTTTGCAGGTCGTTTTTTTTTTTTTTTCTTTTGTGCAATTTTAGTAAAAGCAGTTCTTTAGGCAAAGCAGAAAAAAGGGAATTTAAAGCAACATTTTAAACATTACCTGGCAATGAGGTAATTTAGGGATAACCTCAAAATAGCTAAAAATAAAAACATAGGAATGGCCCAGCCATGCCATACAGCATTCATGTAAATCTAAGAAAAAAAAAAAGACAAAACAAAAATTATGCAACATAAAATGTCAAGAAAGACACAGAAAATATTGACGAATATGAGCCACTGATAATGCAAATGTCCAAATATTCCATAAATGATTTAGCTGGTTAGTTCTCAGAGTAGTGCATTAGGTATATACGTACACAGCAAGTATATGCACAGATCGGGTAATAGATCAGATTTTATGAGGCAGGTCATCCATGGCTATCAACAAACAGTAGATTTAAATCATATGAAAAAGTGAAGTTTAAAAATCCACTGGAAAAAACTGAACATCGTAAACTTATACTTTTCAAAAATAATAATGGTTTGAATTGAATTGTTCAATTAAAGGAGTAGCTGCTTTATCACAGTAATACAAAATTACACAGCCTATATTACAAAGCCTATACTGCCATTTAGGAAAGATTCAAGCTCTTTGTTATGTTTCTTCCCAATGCATGTTTAAATCAGACTGGTTGCTCTGGGTCCGATGCAGACTGTCTGACAGTTTCCCTTCTGACACATAAGTCAAGCTCTGTTGAATTTATTTGAATTGTGAAATTTCAAAAATGTTTAGATGGGAACAGTAAATCTGAAATAAAATAAATGTATTTTAAGAACAAAAGCAAACCTTTGTAGAAATGCTATAGTAACCATGGTGCAGCAAGGATACCACTGCTTGTACACATTCTGACTCAGGGTGACATACAATGGGTGTCTAAAAGGCAAGATTGGGCAGAGCCCCCTAAAAAGGATATTTTTGTTTTAGGATTTACAAGGATGCAGCTAGAATAAAAAAATACTGAAGCTGCCACTGCCAACATGTTTTTGTTGGTTTAAGTTCCCGGGCCATCATCTTCACATATCTTTGTTACCTTTTAATTCACTAACCTTGTGTCAAAATATGCTAATTCTTGTTCTGGGTCAGTGACACTATGTAGTGGCGTATGAATAGGAGTGACTGCATTGGAGCATACAGCTTTAGATGCAAGTGAGCAATAGCAGCAGCCATATTTGTTTTCATTCAAACCTTTACTTTCTTTTTTAGTGCTTACAGCTGTCAATAGAACGAGCAAAATATGTTCAAATCGATGGCACAATAGAAATGTTAAACTTACAACAATTTGACAGAACTAAATTTGCATTTAAAAAATGCTACATAATGCTAGTATGATTACTTACAATAAAGGCAATAGCAGAAGTGTAGACAGAATGCCAGTCTGATAAGGCAGAAAGGTTCTTTACAAAATTTGTAACAGGTTTGGCACCTCGCTCTAGAAGAGGAAAATTGTGTTTAGCTTTTCATACATGTAAAAAAAATACTTTATTTAAAGTAAAATCATTGTAGTTCATTAAAGGGACACAGCTGGATAGCTGGGACTAGCTCAGACAGGCATACTAAAAAGCGTACACTTGTGGGAAGGGGTTGCGTTTGCTCACACAGGATGCGCAACTGTACCGTTCATCCACCTGCAGGCAGTCCCATTCGGCCGCGTCCATGCCGCTGCTGCATCCCAAATGACAGGAATAGGTCTGCCTAGATTTAGATGTATGGAACACATGTGCATCCTGTGGGGGGAGGTTGGGGCAAACCCAGCCCTTTGCACAGGTGTCTGCTTTAGTACACCTGTGTGAACAATGCCTACGAGATCAAGGGTTATACTGCTACCTACAGATGACATGAACATGAAGCACAGAAAACTGAAGGTCAACCCCCTGAATGCTATAATTATTAACACCTGTTTAGTTGTAGCAAGTAGACCAAAAAAACAGAAGGGGGGGGGGTCGGAGCAGTGTCCTTCAATAAACTCCAAGATGAGTATTTAAGCATAACAATTCTAATTTCCTCTGTTATGTAAAGGTGGCTTGGTATATCATGTTTACCATGATGCAACTCCACAGCAAGACTGAAATTTGGTTTGAAATTGCCAACCTTAATTCTGCATTTTTTTCCCCTGGGGTAAGAAGGCTGCAGCTTAAATGATATACAGAAAAATGCCCAAGTACACCAAGTAAGGTGACATCTTGGTGTCAAGGTCTGTTATTGCAGCAGATATCCAAATATTTGGAATACCTCTAAAATTAAGAAAAAAAGACCGCTGCTCACAAGTGATACAATCGGTAACACTCCAATGTTTCTTCTGTGAGGTGGGGTGCATGCCCTGCCACGGCAGCAGATACCATGGAACAGAGGATCTTCAGATTGGCAGTACACCGACCCAGAAAGTAAAGTAGAAAGTCTTTATTGAAGCATAAATATTAAAAGCACTGGATGAGTACAGGCAGGTAGACGCGTTTCACACTATGGAAGTGCTTTGTCAAAACTACCCTTGGAATGAAGAAGTCCTAGAACTGGTGTGAAGACCTTTGTCAACACTCTCGAGCCGAGGCAAGGAAGAGACAGAAATTCATAGTGACCTGCAGCACAGAAACACACTTAAGTGTAAAAAATGAATCCCTTTAATTGATGGATGCCAAAAAGTCTCTACAATGAAGGAAGGGAGACAACTGACTGAAAAAAATTCCATCTAAGGTGTTTGAAGATGACCAAAGTGTATAGAGAGCCTTTAAATCCAAAATAGGAAGAAAGTCTTTCAGAACTGTAAAAAAAAGTTTAGAGAAAAACCTTAAAATCTTTTTTTTTCCCTTTAGGGATTGAACCAAAAAAGTTAAGACATGGGGAGAGGCGAAAATAAAAAAAATGGGGGGGGCAGAGTCAAAACTTGCCTTTGGATACTACCTCCTGCATCGATTCATAAGCTCTGCCAGCTTGCCGAATCAAAACTATCAGGCGGACCCCCAACTCCAAAGAAATGAGAAGCAGATTTTCATGCCAAGGTGTATTTTTTAGCACTTCACTATGAAAAGGGAAGAGAAATAAACACTTAAGGCAAAAAGGGGAGGTTCAGAAATGGCTGCCGATGCAGGTGGTTGCTACTGGGACAAGGGAGAAATGCAAAAGGCCCAGTTCTTTACCAGTGCCGAATGAAACCTCACACTGTTCATATTAGGTGCAGAACAAAAAATGTATGCACAGCTGCAGGGTGACCGCTTCTTATGTTGGCGCCGGAACTTGTGCTTAGGTACAGCATAGCAGAAAATGGTGATCATTGAAAACAGGAAATAGCTTTTATCCATCAGGTATAATGCATGGTACACCTTCCCAAGGACTCCTTTATAACACTGGAAAAGGTTAAAGTCCTGTCTCAAGCAATGACAACTGGGAACATGCCGCATACAGCTGCCACAATCGTATAAAGTATGACATTTCACCTGCTCAGGAGCTTGCAGTCAAGTGTTAGGAGTGCATGAAAAGCAGCTATCAGGGGTTAAATGCCACCACTGAAGATTTAGTCCCACTGCTGGTAAACTCATACAGAGCTCCCTCTGAGTGGAGGAAGTTCATCGGGAAGTAGAAGGGTCCATGCCAACAAAGCTGCATCACCAGAAAAACAAAGCCAGGAATGAGACTGGAGGGAATTTTAAATGGCAGTTCTGGCTTATATTGCCCAGCCGCAAAAAAAACATAAAACCACACACAGAACCTGAGCAGTATTAAATATAATGTCTCTCCCCACGTGCAAGGATAGCAATAAGACCCTTTTTCACACTGGGGCTGCCTGTGCGTTAGCGCTAAAGCGATGCTAGTTTTAGTGGGGCTTTAGCGCTGTCAAAGCACCGCTTTTCGGCTGCTAGCGGGTCACTTTTGACTCCCACTAGCTGCCAAAGAAGGGGTTAAACACTCCCGTGTTGCGGCGATTCCAAAGAGCTTTTTCTAGAGCCAAAATGCCTGAAAACTGCCTTAGTGCGAAAGGGGTCTAAAAGTGATGCAGCATAAAAAGAACATTCTATTCTTATATATAGTGTCTCTGAAAATTTTCATAGCAAAAAATACGCATGTACAATTTTAATGAGAACCTAAAACAGCCACAGACCTTGTAAGCCACCGAGAAGACTTGGGTCAGGAAAAAGCTGCCACCCCCTTTGGTTCTGATAATTGCCCAGATGTACCGGCCAGACAGAGTGCTTTGCTAAATGGAACACAGATGACTTCAGGAAAACTAGTATACTTAACAAACCTGCACTTATTGGTTAATTTTAGAGGCCCCAAGGATTTCCACTATCTGGCCTGAATCTACCAGTAGCTGTTAAAAAAAAATAAAAAAATCTTAAAAATAAAAAAGGGAAAATGAATGCTTCTTCCCTTCTCATTTTAGGAAACTAAACATAAATGAGCAGGCGTAAGGTGGAGGGGTCTGGCCTTCAGGTTTGCATGTGCCATTCCCCCCTCCATTTCTCCAGCATTATAACCCAGATATGTTGCTATTAAGCTGCATCCCTCAATAGATCATATTTGTCAACCTGCTGACAGACACATGAATTAAAAAAATATATGTGAGAAAGACACAGACACACACAGACTGAAACAGTCTATCTAGCAAAGCAAAAAACATGTCAAACAGGTGAGAGAAGTAATTAGGTATATTTATTTGGTCTGACATTTTCGGTGGGGGACAGCTCACCATTCTCAATGCTGGGGAATGGTGATCTGCCCCTCACTAAAATGTCAGCCCAAAGGTATTCACCCAATTGCTGCTATTTTCTGTTTTAGGGCTTTTGTGGCTGGCTTTGCTTGAAAAAGATAAAATATACAGTGGGGCAAAAAAGTATTTAGTCAGCAACCAATTGTGCAAGTTCTCCCACTTAAAAAGATGGGAGGCCTGTAATTATCAGAGGTATACCTTAACTAAGAGAGACAAAATGTGGAAATAAATCCAGACAGACAATCACATTGTTTGATTTGGAAAGAATTGATTTGCCAATTATGGTGGAAAATAAGTATTTGGTCAATATCAAAAGTTCATCTCAATACTTTGTTATATATCCTTTGTTGGCAATGACAGAGGTCAAACATTTTCTGTAAGTCTTCACAAGGTTGTCACACACTGTTGCTGGTATGTTGGCCCATTCCTCCATGCAGAGAACGGGCCCGGACATGTACTGGCTTAAGCAGGGGGACAACGGCTGGCACTGCAGGATCGGTGTCCCTGGCAGCGTAGCGTGTTACTGATGGTAACCTTTGTTACGTTGGTCCCAGCTCTCTGCAGTTCATTCACTAGGTACCCCATGTGGTTCTGGGATTTTTGCTCACCGTTCTCGTGATCATTTTGACCCCACAGGGTGAGATCTTGCGTGGAGCCCCAGATCGAGGGAGATTATCAGTGGTCTTGTATGTCTTCCATTTTCTAATTATTGCTCCCACAGTTGATTTCTTCACACCAAGCTGCTTGCCTATTGCAGATTCAGTCTTCCCAGCCTGGTGCAGGTCTACAATTTTGTTTCTGGTGTCCTTCGACAGCTCTTTGGTCTCCACCATAGTGGAGTTTGGAATGTGACTGTTTGAGGTTGTGGACAGGTGTCTTTTATACTGATAACAAGTTCAAACAGGTGCCATTAATACAGGTAATGAGTGGAGGACAGAGGAGCCTCTTAAAGAAGATACAGGTCTGTGAGAGCCAGAAATCTTGCTTGTTGTAGGTGACCAAATACTTATTTTCCACCATAATTTGCAAATAAATTCTTTCCAAATCAGACAATGCGATTGTCTGGATTTGTTTCCACAGTTTGTCTCTCATAGTTGAGGTATACCTATGATGACAATTACAGGCCTCTCATCTTTTTAAGTGGGAGAACTTGCACAATTTGTGGCTGATTAAATACTTTTTTTTTTAAGTACATAAAGTCTATTAATGTTCCATGCCAAATTTAAATAAGGATCCCTGTGATATGCCGTCTTTAAAGGGGTTGTAAAGGAAAACATTTTTTTTTCATAATAAGCATCCTTTACCTGCAGACATTCCTCTTTTCACTTCCTCATTGTTCGTTTTTGCTCAAAAGTTGCTCTATTTCTTCTCTGTTCTGTTCACTTACTGCTTGTCTGATTTTACTGAAGACCGTGAAGGGAGGCTTTACTGCGGTGGTCAGCAACGTGCTCACCCCCTCCAAGGAACTACATCTGTGTGGCAGGACGCTCTCTACATGTTAGAGAGACTTCAAGGAGGTGTGAATTACTGGGCATGCCGCAATTCATACTGGGAAATGTAGTTCTTACATGAACGAGCGATGCAAACCAGGAAGTGAATGAGAGAACAAAAACTAGAATGCCGGAGGTGATATAGATGAAGGAATTTTATAGGTATTAACTCGTTTTGAAACAGAATCATTACACTATTCTATCTGTCTATGTTTTTCCTTTAACATAGAAAATGTATAAGTAAAACCTGAATTTTAGCACAATATGTTACCACCACTTTGTATTTAATGAACATTTTATTCAATATACGCAATATCAATAATACAATCCTAATAAAAACAATGTTTAAAAAACTTCACAATGCATGCTTTTTATTTAAAGTGATACTAAACGCAGGACCCTGCATTCAATATATCTGGTCTCCTACAGAACATGGAAATGCATTTCTTTTAAAAAATAAACTGCTAAATACCTTTACTCATTTACAGTATATAGCTGTCATGTGACTTCTAGCAGTGTCTGGAAAAGCTTGCCGGAGGAGCTTTTATACTGCACTGGCTGACCTATCAGGTTGCAGGACAGTGCTTATTGGCCCTGTGCTGATGACAAACTCTCCCAAGAAAAAAAAAAACACTATCAATACACACCAAATTGAGCATGTGCAGCCTGACTTAAGCAACTGTCTTACCCGGACACGGGCAATGCCGAATGACAATGCAGAAGATTAACCCCCCTAGGATCCACAGTAAGTACAACAAGCATGCTTTCCTGCATATACAGACTGATTTTACTGTTACTAGTAACACTTTAAAGCTGGAAACACACTATGCAACTGTTAAATTTCCTTTAGATTTACCTCCAACTATGGTAAGTCAGCGACAATAATAGAGAACATTACAAAGTCACCAAATATATTTTTAGGTTCCTAAACTCCATACTAAAATCACCTTCCTGATACAATAAAACCACACCAGCATAACAATTAGCACTCATCTTGTGATTTCATTATCAAGGTAAATTCCAGTACTTACTTAACCGTCTCATATTTTCTGTTAACCTATAATGAAATTAACATGTTTTAATTATATTGACACTAACATAATGCATAATTATCTTTTCTAGACCAAGCAATTAAATTAAACACCGTTAATGAAATTTCAATGTATGAAGCTCTTTACAACCATTAGTGTCAGTGTATAATATACTTTATGATAAGGAAAAAATAAAAAGGTAGCTTCTTATGTAACACTCCCAACTTTAACTACATAAATCACATTCTAAGACATTAGTACTATAAACCATGTTCTTAGCTAAAATGTGTTTAAAAAAAAAACTTTGTTTTCCTTCAGTTATTCACATATAAACTTGAGGTTTTTGTTTTTCAATAAATGTGGATCCCTAAATTAGAACAAGGAGATGTATGCCATTTACTTTTTGCTTTTCAAACATTGCCACACGCTTTGGCTCCATTTTCAACAAATTTTTAATGTTATTGGTCTTCCCAAGTAGCTAAGCTCTCAAATACATGAATTATTCCTGCAAAAAAATCTCCAAAAACACAAAAACTAATGCCGCATACACACCACCGTTTTTTGAGTTCTAAAAAAATGACGTTAAGCGTCTAGAAAAAAAACAAAGTTTTTTTCAACCAGATCAATAAAAACGGCCTTGCCTACACACGATCGTGAAAAAAAAAAATGCTCTAGCAAAGCGCGGTGACTTACAACACGTACGACGGCACTATAAAGGGGGAGTTCCATGCGGATGGCGCCACCCTTTGGGCTGCTTTAGCCGATTTTGTGTTAGTAAAAGACGACTTGCGCTTTTCAATCTGTTACGTGATGAATGTGCTTACTCCATTACGAACGCTAGTTTTACCAGAACGAGCGCTCCCGTCTCATAACTTGCTTCTGAGCATGCGCGGGTTTTTCACGTGGTTAAAGCCCACACACGATCATTTTTTACAACCTAAAAAAACGACAACGTTAAAAACATTGTGAAAAAATATAGCATGTTTGACATTTTTAATGGTCATTTTTTAGATTGTGAAAAATGCTCTGGAGCCCACACACGATCGTTATTAATGACATAAAAAAAAAAAAAAAAAGTCATTTTTTAGAACCCGAAAAACGGTCATGTGTACGTGGCATATAAGCGCTTTCACCATCACAAAAACCTTAAGAACTGTATGTATTGCTGTCTGGAATTGTACCAGCTGATTGGAGAAAAGCCAATGTAGCACCAATATGGGATAAGGGACTATATACAAATTTTAGTAATGAGAACGGTATCATTAGCAATAATCAGCATGGATTCATGAAGAATCGGTTTTGGCAAACCAAACTATTAACCTTCTATGAGGAGGTGAGTTGCCATCTAGATAAAGGAAGGCACGTAGACATGGTGTATCTGGACTAGGCAAAAGCATTTGACACAGTTTCCCATAAAACGTTTACTGTACAAAATAAGGCCCGTTGGCATGGACCATAGGGTGATTACATGGATTGACAACTGGCTACAAGAGCGAGTTCAGAGGGTGGTGATAAATGGGGAGTACTCTGAATGGTCAGGGGTGGGTAGTGGGGTCCCCCAGGGTTCTGTGCTGGGACCAATCCTATATAATTTGTTCATAAACAACCTGGAGGATGGGGTAAGAAGTGCAATCTTTGCGGACGATACGAAGTTAAGCAGGGCAATAACTTCTCTGCAGGATGTGGAAGCCTTGCAAAAACATCTGAACATAATTATTGGGTTGGGCAACTACATGGCAAATGAGATTCGATGTAGAAAAATGTAAAATAATGCATTTGGGTGTCAAAAATACAAATGCAATTTATACACTGGGGGGGGGGGGGGGGGGAGAACCTCTGTGGGAATCTAGGATGGAAGAGGACCTGGGGGTCCTAGTAGATGATAGCAGCAGCTTGGCATTGCATGCCATTGCTGAGCCTAACAAAGCAAACAGAATATTGGCATGCATTAAAAAGGGGGATTAACTCCAGAGATTAAACGATAATTCTTCTGCTTTATAAGACTCTGGTCCGGCTGCACCTAGAGTATGCTGTCCAGTTCTGGGCACCAGTCCTCAGGAAGGATGCAATGGAAATGGAGCAAGTACAAAGGGCAACAAAGCTAATAAAAGGGGTCTGCGTTATGAAGAAAGGTTGCAAGCACTGAACTTATTCTCTCTGGAGAAGAGACGCTTGAGAGGGGATACGATTTCAATTTACAAATACCCGTACTGGTGACCCCACAATAGGGATAAAACTTGTTCGCGGAAGGGAGTTTAACAAGACACGTGGCCACTCATTAAAATTAGAAGAGAGGTTAAACCTTAAACTACATGAAGGGTTCTTTACTGTAAGAGCAGCAAGGATGTGAAATTCCCTTCTACAGGCAGTGGACTCAGCGGGGGGAGGGGGGGTTCAATGGTTTCAAGAAACTATTAGATAAGCACCTGAACAACCACCACAACATACTGGGATATACAAGGTAATACTGACATATAATCACACACATAGGCTGGACTTGATGGATTTGTATCTTTTTTCAACCTCACCTACTACGTAACTATGTATTGTCACTGTATGCAGATAATACCGACATCTGTTGTCTCTCTTATAATCATGAGATGCACATCTTTAAAAAAGTACATTACACGGGTTCTGTACACCACAAACCGATTGGGCCAGTTCACACCATAGTAATGCAGTCCAGGTGCATTCCGGGTGAATTTCTGCGTGCGTTCTTTTATGATTTCCATTGCATCCCCCCCATCTTTCTTCACCTTAAATAGGGATTGTGCGTTTTATCACATTCCAGAACAGTTCAGTGCAAACATAATGCAGCACATTCTACTTTTTTTTCTGAAACTGGAATTGACCGCACTGGTGTGAACTATACCATTGGAAACCATATAACCTACAATCAATGCATTCACTGGACTGCACGTGGTGTAAACCGGTCTTAAATTTCAGCTTTAGGCTGCATTTCTATCGATCAAGTCAGGAGATTTAAAGTCTGTGCTGATGGTCCTTTATTTGCACTAGAATCGTTTTTTCACCTCATATAAATCAATGCAAAAGCAGAATGAAGCAGGTTGATGCAGCTTAAAAGGTCTATTACAGATCAAATGCACCTGTCAACAAACTGTGAATATCACCAAAGCATCTCAAATTGATGTCAATAATACAGTGGTCTACTACCTCCTCTCTCAAGTCTGTTGATTGAAAAGTGAAAAAACCTGGAATCAGAAAGAGGACGTCATCCCTCTGCTCTCTCCTATTAGCATTTACCTCATCACCACATGTGCAGGCAGTCCACACAAATAGCTACTAGCCTCTCCCTTAGAAATAAAGGATGATAAAAAAAACTTGCCGTACTCACTGTAAAAAATTCTCAAGTTCACTGAGGGATAAAGGATTTAGAGACATGTGGGTTATAATGCCACCTACAGGAGCATTTGGATGCAGACAAAAAGTTGACCAGCATGGTAAAAACCCTCCCACTTCAAGCATGCCTTTTTAAAAATGCCAAGAGCAAAGACCATAAATGGAAGAGTGAGGGGTGAGACCATGTTAGCCACAATTATCTCAAAGAAAATATATTTTTTAGACTAGTACATTGAGAGACACAGGATTCAGAGATATTTGAGATGTCCAAAAGAAGTCCAACTGAGGGGTGGGCAACACCACAAAGAAAAAAGCTGTAAGAGAATGCAGACCCAATTTAGTTTCCCTAAGCTTAGACGTTAAGGTGGAACAACTTCATACTGCATACATTTGAGACTCTCCATTAAATAGAGTCTTGGCAACTGAAAGCTCAGAGATGCCAAGGCTGCAGGCAGATCAGATAATGAATCTGAAAGAAAAGGTATTACGGAAAGCGTATGTCCTTTGTGGCCCAAGTCAGCAAATAATGCATTTGGCTCATACAATTGCAGTAAATTCCTCCTAGGTAAATCTGAGGGACCCAAACCCAATAGAGACTTAAAAGGACTCAAGCTTCCTTTTAATCTTAGATGCGGTCTTCATTAAAAAGAAAAAAAAAAGGATTTGAATTAAAGAAAAAAAAAAAAAAAAGAGTGGGCAATTGCATGCGGTCTACGTGAAGAAGTCCTCCATCCTCTTAGGACACTAGCAAAAAAAAGGAGGGAGGGGCAGCACTAAGCTAGTCATTTGTTTAGCAGTCTCAAAGCAATTCTTCTGCGCTCAAGTAGTGGGCCTGAGGATGCATAGTAACAATAGCTTCTTTCTGCGCAAATGGCCTTGCTGCCCATCTTAGGACAATGGGTATCCTATAGAACTGTAAGACAATAGCAAATACACTGACCTAGCACATGATCAACATAAATGTTATGCCAAATAAAAACAAATGGTTATACTCGCATACAAATGTATTATAAAAGGCATAACACAGCGCAAGCTGATGTGAGCAGTCAGTTTCAGTTCAGGTGTAAAGAATTGGTATTGCCGGAAGACCAGCTGGTGTTAAGACTGGCTGACGCATTTCGAGGGAGAACCCTCTTCTTCAGAGGCAAAGTGATAAATGACCGACCTCTCCTCACAACTACACACGCTCACAACCATGTTCCCAATTGTGCCTGGCCACAAAAGGGCCACACGCACACACACACACACACACACACACACACACACAAAGCAGGAAGGAAGGGAAATACCTGTGTCTCTATAGTACACGTCAAGTTCATTTTTTGGCCATTGGATATGCTTGCACATACATGGAAGCTCAGTGGCGTTTTACTATTCCCCAAATTTGTAAGTCTTCTATGCAAGTGTAAAAAAGGATTTTTATAACAGCTTACCTGTAAAATCCTTTTCTTGGAGTACATCATGGGACACAGAGCAGTCATAGTAATTACTATGTGGGTTATACGCCACCTATAGGCGAATGGACACTGGCACACCCAAAAGACAGGAAGTCTCCCTCTATATAACCCATCCCATACAGGAAGTACCTCAGTTTTGTAGCAATATATATTCCAATAAGAGGGGAGGGACCTCTGTATCCCATGATGCACTCCAAGAAAAGGTTTTTGCAGGTACGCCGTTAAAAAAATCCTATTTTCTTTATCGTGCATCACGGGACACAAAGAAGCCATAGTACTTACTATGTGGGATGTCCCAAAGCAATGACTCTGACGGGAGGGAGACCCATATCAAAGCAGGCCACAGTCAGATGCGAGGATCTATACTGCTGCCTGTAGTACACTGCGCCCAAAAGCGGCATCCTTTTGCCGCATTACATCCAACTGATAACATTTTGTACATTTATGTACAGACGACCAAGTCATGGCCTTGCAAATCCGAGTCATAGAGGTTTGGTGATGCACTGCCCATAAAGCACTAACTGCCCTGGTAGAGTGCGCGCCAACTTGAAAAGGCAGAACCCTTCTCTTTAAACCATAAGCCTGAATTATAACCTGACAAATCCACTTTGAAATAGTCCATTTCGCTGCCTGCCCTTTCCTGGGCCCTTCTGTCAGCACAAGGCATCAGTTTTCTGTATCTGAGCTGTCAAGAAATCCACCTGCCAATTCTCCACGCCTGGAATGAAGACTGCAGATAGGCAAGGTACATGGCTTCTCTGCCCAAGCCCAAACCAGAATATGGTTCACCTCCCTCTGGGCTGCATGATTTCTAGTGCCCCCTTGGTGATTGATGTAAGCCACTGCTGTGGCATTGTCAGATTGTATCCTGATGGGACAACCCCGCAACCTGAAAGTCCAGGCCATTAGAGCTAGATGTGCTGCCCGGATTTCTAGCATGTTGATGGCCAAGGCTTGTTCAGACTCTGACCACTTCCCCAGTACCACTCACCAACCCAAGAGGCTGGCATATGTTACAACCTTCCAGGTTACTGGCATGAAGAATTTCCCCTTCTGCAAATTTTTGGCTATAAACCACCAACTGAGACTCTGGCGCACCCTTGGGGCCAGATACATTGGGTAATCCAAGGCTTGGATGTTCTTGTTCCAAGCAGACAGAATACCGTTTTGCAACAATCTTGAATGAAACTGGGCATAGGTTACTGCTCTATAACCAGACCCAAGAACTCCAGCCTTTTTGACTGGCCTTACGGCTGACTTTTCTAGATTGATAATCCAATCCAGGTAATCCAAGTAATTGACCGTATTGGACACACTCTGGTCTAGCCGTGCAAACGACTGATCAGCAGCAGGTCATCTAGTTAAGCCAATACTGCTATACCCTGGACCCTTAGTCTTGCTAGTAACTTGGGCCAGAACTTTTGTAAAACACCCAGGGTGTGGTGGCTAACCCAAAGGGCAAGGCCACAAACTGAAAGTGGAGCTGTTCTAGTGAGCAGGGAAAATTGGCACATGCAGATATGCATCTTTAAGGTCTATTGATGCCAGAAATTCTTCTCCCCGCAGGGTGGATAGGACTAACCGGATTGACTGCATGAGAAAAGAGCGGATGGTTAGGAACTGATTTAGACCTGTGTAGATCTAGAGAACGTCTGACATCTCCATTCGGTTTTGGCACAGTAAAGAGATTTGAATAAAAACCATGCCCTGCTTTTCTAAGGGGATTTTTATAATTGCACCCTGAGACATCAATCGGTCAAGCGCCAGGAATAAAGACCCTCTTTTCACTGGGTCTTTGGGAACATTTGACCTTAGAAAACGAAAAGGTGGAAATTCTTGAAACTCTAGTTTGTACCCTAGAGATACGGTGAAGATGACCCATCTGTCTTGGATCTCTTCCTGCCAAGCTGCTGAAAACTGCAGAAGCCTCCCCCCCCCCCCTCAACTCAATCGAGCGGGGGTGCCCCTTCATAAGGAGGCCTTGAGGCTTACCTCTTGAACCTGACTGCGGAGGCCATCGCGACTGCCTGGAGGCTGTCGCACCTGGTACCAGGGTAGAACGTTTAAATGAAGGACGTCTACTCCTTTTAACTGGTAAAGGGGCACTCTTACCACCAGAAATTTTTGGGATATATTTATCCAAATCATCCCCGAACAACTGTTACCCATGAAAGGGAAAACCTGACAATAGTTTTTTGCATGGCAATTCAGCTGACCAAGCTGATAGGAGAGCAAGGCGTGACACCCGAATAATAGAATCTTTAAGAGTGTCAACCGCAAAACATAAGGCCCTCGGTAGCTCAGCTAACTCACAGGCCGCTTCTCCTTGAGCAGGGACACTTTTTAATAACTTGCCTAAGTTGGTCTTTTAGGGATTGACAAATGCCTATTGCTGCTACTGCAGGCTGTGCTGCTGCACCAGCTACAGCAAACGCAGCTTTAAGCAAAGATTCGAGCTTCTTATCGGCTGGATTCTTAAAACCCTGGACATTGTCCACTGGACAAGTTAGACTCCTATTCACAGAATAGATAGCAGGGTCTACTGCTGGCAAACTCCCACTTCTTGGTGAATTTTTTCTCCATAGGATAAAGAAGAGAAAATCTTCTAGGAGGAAGAAGATGGCTACCTGGGTGATCCCAGTCAGCTCCAGCAATGTGTACAGGAAAAGCATGTGGACCCTGTAGAGGCCTTTAAAGAACCCAAAAAGGGGGCCTCAGCTACCTGCGCTGGGGGCAACTTCTATCCAGAACGGACCAACTCCGTAAGGGATTGAACTAGCAATTTTTTAGATTGCGAGGCTGAGAAGGGCTCTTCTGAGACTGAATCCTCAGAGGAGTCATCTGCCTGCCCTTCTTCCCGGTCACCCAATGGCATCTCAACATCATCTGCCCATTCCGGAGGAGGAGGAGGAGGAGGAGGAGGAGGAGGAGGAGGAGGAGGACCCATCGTGTTTTTTTTCCCGGACTGGGAGGAAGTAGCGAAAATATCAGCCATTTTTCCATCCAAACCAGCTATTGCAGAGGCTGAAATGTTGGAAGTAGCTACAATACCCAAAAGCCTAAATGGCTCAGAGTGGCCACTTGCTTCTGGTCTTTCAGGGGAGGATAGTACTGTGGAAGCGTGACTAGGATCCTCTGGCCCTGACAGCAGCGCCCTTGCGCTCCTCCCTGCTGTATTCCCCCCCATCTTTCTTTCGGGAAGGCATAAAAGGCAGGAGGTACCAACAATATGCATCTACTGCCGAGCTATAGTCCAGCAATGGAAATATGCCGCCATCACTGCTCAGCCTAATGCAGAGTAGACGTGCCTTTAACCACTTAAGGACTGGCTCACGTACATATACGTTGGCACTTTAAAGATTAATATCTTGGTAACGGCAGCAGACGTCCTCCTGGCAATTGAGGGCCACCTTGTGGCTGTCTTTTGCCTATAGGCAGGATACCAAGTGGTTAAAGGCACATTTTTGTGTTATTTTTTCAAATGACAAATAATTTTTTCTTTTTTTTTATTGCATTTTAGTCTAAATATGAGACCTGAGGTCTTTTTGACCCCAGATCTCATATTTAGGAGGATGTGGCATGCTTTTTTCTATTACAAGAGATGTTTACATTCCTTGTAATAGGAATAAAAGTAACCCATTTATTTTTTTAAAACCGTGTCAAAATAAATAAAATCAAGTAAATACATTTTTTAAAGTGACGAGCTACCGCGCAGAAGCGAACGCATACATGAGTAGCGCCCGCATATGAAAATAGTGTTCGAACCACACAAGTGAGGTATCGCCGCAATGGTTAGAGCGAGAGCAATAATTCTTGCCCTAGACCCCCTCTGTATCTCAAAAGTATAAAGCAACCTATAGAATTTTTTAAATGTCGCCTATGGAGATTTTTAAGGGTAAAAGTTTGACGCCATTCCACGAGCGGGCGCAATTTTGAAGCGTGACATATTGGGTATAATTTCACTCGGCGCAACATTATCTTTCACAATATAAAAAAATTCTCAAAAATTCTCAAAAAAGTGCGGTGTGACAAAAAGTATTGCAATGACCGCCATTTTATTCTCTAGGGTGTTAGAAAAAAATATATATAATGTTTGGGGGTTCCAAGTAATTTTCTAGCAAAAAAACGGCTTTAAACTTGTAAACACATGAGTTTGCAAAACAGGCAAGGTCCTTAAGTGCTTAAAATGCCTGTATACAACACCCATACAGTGCTTACATGCCCTTGTATGCTCTGTGTCCCTCCGTCAGCCACCAGACTCTTCCCAGAGAAAAAAACTTTATAGGCAGTAAGCCTTGCACCTGCGCCGCATATTATGTGAACGTTTGTTTCCACATGCACACTGGCCGCGCCCACGTCCTAGGGTAGCTCTTTAAACCGAGCTGATTCCCGTGTGCGAACGAATGGTCCCGCAATCGGGATAGCTCGGGGGAGAGGGGCAGTGTCACCAGGTGGATGCCAATCACCTTGTTCCAGAGGCGGGCAATCCCCAAGCCCTTTCAGCGGCCAAGACAGAGCGGAGTAAGGGGGCAATGCTGTCCACAGGAGCACTGCCAGACACTGGGTATACTGCAAGGGAAGCTTGGTAATGTTACAATTACACCCTCTTGTGGTAAAAAAACAGGCAAGGCATCACGGACTCAGAAGAAGTCCATAAGTGAACTGTATGTGTTCTTTAGGATCTTCTTTCAACTTGCCATTTCCACTGCAGGATACTGGAGGAAAACACAGCCAGGCTCATCTTCGGGCCAGGTCATGATGGACCTTTTAAGGACTGAGTCCCCCTTGCATACTGGGGTCCACACCCTTGGACCCTGCCAGGACAAGCTTTGGTTTAGCTATGTAACTAAGGACCTGGATCCCAGGGTCCAGCCCTCAAAAGATTAGCATTACAGACAAGAGACCTTGCTTTTTCTTCCTCAAGGCTCAGGTACCATCCATCTTGGCCATTCTTTTTTGGCATCTTGAATGGATCCAACTGCATAGCCCCTTGATCCTGCCAAGGATTTCTCCAACGAGGCTCCTCTTTAGCATAGCACTTCAACCACCGTGACCAACACTGGCGAAAAAACGTAGGTACTTCTTGTATGAGAGGGGTTATATAGAGTGGGACTTCCTGTCTTTTGGGTGTGCCAGCGTCTATTCACCTGTAGGTGGCGTATAACCTACATAGTAATTACTTTAGCTGCTCCCGTGATGTACGATAAAGAAAAATATGCTAGGGGAACAAACGTGGTTTATTTAAAGCAGGGGTTCACCCAAAAAAAAAATGTTAACATTACATTCAGCCGAGTTGTCAGAATGACCATCGGGTGTTTTTTTATTTTATTTTATTGCCGTATTTTCACCGCCGCTTCCGGGTATGTAATCTGCGGGACTGGGCGTTCCTAACTGATTTACATCCTTCCGACCGGCGCATACAGCTCGTCATGAGTTGCCGAAAGAAGCCAGACTGCGAGTCGGCTCTATACGGCGCCTACGCACCGACGTTCGGCTTCTTTCAGCAACTCGTGACACGCTGTATGCGCCGGTCGGAAGGATGTCAATCAATTAGGAACGCCCAGTCCCGCAGACTACATACCCGGAAGCGGCGGTTAAAATATGGTATGTACGGCAATAAAATTGAAAAAAAACAGCTGATTGTCATTCTGACAACTCGGCTGAATGTAATGTTCAAAAAAATGTTTTTGGGTGAACCCTCGCTTTAATGAGGTATTTTAATCTGACCTGATATAGTGCCTTTTGTGATCCTTTAATAATCCTTCTGTAGAATGTCCCATAATTTGTGGGTGCTCCTTTTTATAAAAGGTAAACTATTTGGGGCCACAAATTATGGGACATGCTACCCCCTTACAGAAGGATTATAAAAGGTTTGCAAAAGATGTCAGGAAACCACCTTCCTAAATCAGGTCAGACTAAAATACCTCATTAAATAAACCATATTCGCTCCCCTAGAATATTCTTACACTTGCAGAGAGGACTAAAATTTTTGGAAAATAGTAAAACATCACTGAGCTTCCATGTATGTGCAAGCATTTCCGATGTTTAACAAATGAACCCAACATGTACTATAGAGACATGGTTTTTCCATTCCCCCCTGCTCTGTGTGTGTGTGGGGGGGAGGGGCACAACTGGACACATGCTTGTGTGGGCGTGTGTATGTGTAGGTTGTGAGGAGAAGTTGGTGATTCATCACTTTGGCTCTGAAGAAGAGGGTTCTCCCTCAAAATGTGTTAGCCAGTCCTACCTCCACCTGGTCTTCCAGGGATACTGGTTCTTTACACCTGACCCGAGAGCAACTGCTCACATTAGCTTGCGCTCTTCTTTTACTTTAGCAGTGTCCTAATTATCCTGCACAGGGCAGTAGAACTCAAAATGTCTATAAATCCTATGTCCTTTAATGAATGCAAAAGCAAAGAATAAATAAATGATATAAAGGTACGTTAAAATTTATAAATGTGGCTTGGTTTAAATGGAGGACAAGATTTTACCTCCTTGCACTCAATGGTTCTTCTGTTTCCACGGTGCGCTCTTCTGGTTGAAATCTGAAATCCTCAATGTATTCTCCAAATCGGTCATAAAGCCATTTTTGAACTCTGGAGCACATGGTTTTCTTTCTGGGCTTATCTGAAAGAGGAAGTGGGAACATCACGTGCCACTGTCAGCTACATCTTACTTCAAAAAACTTGAATTCCATGGTGTACCCAACTGCCAACCAATTACAAAGTTTAAATATGGGGTTATGATGCATTACCTAAAATACAAAACAAGCAGTTAGCCCCCTTTCACACTTGTACAACTTCTCCCACGATTTTGGACTGCAAAATGGCAAGACAAGTCATTCTCTATGATTTTGAATGACTACCATTCATATTGGCACAATTTAAAGTCATGCCGACTTTAAAGTAGTTCCTGCACTACTTTTTTTTCTGAAGTCGGATCAAAGTCAGATTCCAGATTAAAAGATCCGACTTTGGAATGCGACTTGTGCATAAAGGGGAACTCCGCGGCAATGTTTTTAAAAAAACAGCATGGGTTCCCCCTTCATGAGCATACCAGGCCCTTCGGTCTGGTATGGATCTTAAGGGGAACACCACGGCAAAAAAAAAAAAAAAAAAAAAAGCATGGGGTCCCCCCCAAAATCCATGGCAAACCCTTACTCGAGCACCAGCCTGCTCGGTCAGGAAAGGGGGTGGGGGCGAGTGAGCCATACCAGGCCGCATGACCTCAACATGGAGGGGTGGGTGCTTTGGGGCAGGGGGGCCCTGCGATGGGATCACGCTGGAAACACATTCTTGTGGGTGGGTACTGTATCAGGAAGAGAAAAATAATGAGTCAATCATTGCGAGATTTCTCCTCTGTACCGTACAGAGGGGAAGATCGCTCACAGTCATTTCCCGTCAGGCTGGGAATGAATAAATGGCACACTTTAGGTGCTGTTAATGAGGGGCAATACTGCGCAATCGCGGGTGACGTCATTAACACGAAAAATACGATTTTAGGTGGAAATACAGCTGTGAGTACACTTTCACAGGCAGTGATCAGCTGCCTATGTTATCTGCTATATGATAAGATTAAGTTGTCTTGAAGGGTTCACAACCACTTTAAAAGGTGGGACCGAGTTATTTTAACACAACAGACTCCATTCCCTAAGCTATAATGCTAGGTACAGTCATTGCCAAAAATATTGGCACCCCTGCATTTCTGTCAGATAATGCAAAACACAAGATGGTGGATTTAATGGAAGAGTGGGGGATAACATTTCATCTTTCTTCTATGCTTGCCATACAAGATAAATGTAATCTGCACAAATCATACAGTAAATGTGTGCCCATCTCAGTAACACACTGCCCATCCAGATCCAGTGTCATATATGGGAACTTCTACTGTAAATGAGGGATTACATTTGGATTGCTATACAGCAGGGAAAGGGCTTTACCAAGGCTCTGAACAGCATGGACTGGGATCCAGGGCCTACCCAGGCAGACAGAAAAAAAACTACATGGGGTAAGGAAACATGGGGATGCTCGCTTTTTGACATTATTTTTGGTTTGATGACCCTTATTCAACCTTTAGAGCAGCCTTTCTCAACCTTTTAACCCTAGAGGAACCCCATAAATAATTTTCAGGTCTTGAGGAACCCTTACGAAAACCAATTCATCATGTGTCAATAGGAACAATGCCCCTTATACTGGTGGCCAATGGGAAGAACGCCCCCCTTAAAGTGGTGCTCAGAATGTCACCCTTAAAGGCAGCCAAAAATATATTTGGTGTCATGCTGCTGGCTTTGCTAAGTGATGCTGAACCTTGAACTCTGTAGGCACCATCAAAAAGGTGGTTCATCAGCCACAGCTCGAGGAACCCCTAGCAACCTCTGGAGGAACCCCAAGGTTCCACGGAACCCTGGTTGAGAATGGCTGCTTTAGAGGTTAACTTTAAACCAATGCAAATACAGATAACAAATAGCTCTGGCTGTATGGTTATGATGAGCATATTATCAGCCCTCCTAGACAAAAAAAAAAAAAAAGAAGGAATATATATATATATATATATATATATATATATATATATATATATATATATATATATATATATATATATATATATATATAGTGTAAAAAAGGTTAGGATTTACAGGTTTCTAATATCTTAGCATCATCATCAGAAAATATAGTCGCTTTAAACATTGGGGTTAATTTACTAAAACTGGAGAGTGAAAAATCTGGTGTAGCTGTGCATGGCAGCCAATCAACTTCCAGGTTTTAGCCTAGGTTCACATTGCTGCAGGTTATAAATTGTGCAAGTTCAGCTGAACTCGCTCCATTTCTAACACGGCAATGCAGTCCGACTGCAGCAGTGATATGACGGACATCTGTGCGGGTTCCTGCACAGATGTCTATACAAGTCACACCCCCCCCCCCCCCCCCAAAGTCACCAAAAGTAGTACAGAACTACTTTGGGAATCGGTGTGGTCCCGCAAAGTCAGCGCCACACCAATCTGGAAGTGCCATTGCCGGCAACAGCCACCGATTAGGCATGGGATGTGACAAATCTTACCAATGTGAACCTAGGCTTATTGTAAAAGCTTAAACAAGCTGAAGTTAGCCAATTGGCATCTATCAGGCACAGCTGCACCAAATTTTGCACTCTCCAGTTTTAGTAAATCAACCCCAGCGTTAATTAAATGTTAATCACCAAAATAATGTTTTTATGCATCTCACTGCAGAAATACCTGAGCCATTGTTCTGAGACTGTCCCCTTGATAGTTGCTGTGCGGTAGATTCTTCAGTCCTAGAAATGTAAAAAAATAAAAAAAAACTTGCAGTTAGTCGAGCTGTGCACACAAAACCATGGTGGATTTTAAATAGGTGTGATAGACAAGCTGATTTTTAATCAACAATGGAAAACAGATGCCTGCATAATTTTATCAAGATTCATAAAAGTTCTGCTAAAAACAGAACTACACAAACCAAAAATGTATTTAATTTTCCATGCTTTATTTTGCTGACAAATCACTTTGAAATACACTCCCGAACATTTATGGCCGTGACCATCTTGTGCAAGGGTAGATGATTAATGTGGGATGCAAGTTTAAAACAAGTATATATGAAGTCAAATTCAGTTTTAAAGGAGAAGTCCACCTTTAGAACATGTTCGGTTTCACCTGTTTTGTAGGGGTTGGCCACAGCACGGATTCAGTGCAATGCACCTGCAGTTTATGTCCTGGTTACGCACGGGTTCTAATAGACTCCATTATGTTCCATGTTTTTTGTGAGTTTTCTGAAAGTGCACCAAAAGTCCTGCATGTTACATCTTTGGTGCACTTTTTGGAAAATGCACCAAAAACACAGGACATAATAGAATTCTATGGGAAACCCCAGGTACACTGTGGTGCACCACGTGAAACCAGTCAGTCTCCTGTGAAAGTAGGAAGAGGTGAGAGAAGAGAAAATACGTATTTAACAAGCTTTAAAAAGGTTTTACACTTACATTTTGTCACATTTCCGATGCAGTGCTATTATGCAGCTTTAATATATACTTCAAGTCCACTGCTTAAAGAGGAGCTCAAGGCTCACCCGAGCCGATTCCTCAATTGGCCATCGGGTACTGGTACCGCCATCTTCACTACGGGAAACTGGCAGTGAAGCCTTGCAGTGGCCACCTTACAGAACTAGAAAGAGGCTCTAAGGAAGAAGATACTCCTTTGAAAGCCGTCACCCAGTAGTGGTCCTGACATCCTCCCCTCTGTCATCTGCAGACTGTTGGTTTCAGGACCGATTGCCACAAATAGGTGGCTTTTACAAGCAATATTTCTCCACGTTTGCGAGTAGTTTTTACCTTTTTATCAATAAATATATGTAATTGGGATAATGCACTAGGCTGGAGCGCCCTCTTTTTTCTATCTTTTTTAGGACTACTAAGATATCCCCTATTCTGGAGAAACTATCCCTTGAGTAGTAGGCCACCCGGACATCACACTAATGCGCAGGTGTGAGTTTGCCGTTATATAGAACTAGGAAACCGGGGCCAACTTGTAGCCAATGGATGAAAAATTTTGGGCTCATACATTGGCAATATTTTGGATAAAACACAGCCACAAGGGCCATCAAGCATTCCTCCACTTACAGAAGAAGGGGCACCCCTTCATTGGGAAGAGGGTTTGCTGCCTGTCTTGGCAAGCTTGGGACTTGGGGCTGCAGGACTTTTTGCAAAAAGGATGGTTTGGGGTTTATTCCCCAAGCAATGCAAAGAATCAAAAGGAAACATTTGTTCCAGACCAAGACAACTTCTGTCACCGACTTATCCCCTGATGGTGCTTTAAAAAGTAAATACACACGAGGATTGTCCTTAGTCCACCACACATGCGCAGGAGGTTTTGAAACCTTTTATTTCCCAATCCCCTAGTGCCAAAACAAGACGCCCTTGCCAGGCCCACAAGGGGGCACAATATTCAATAATATTATCAGCACCAAGAAGGGGAGAGGAAAGCTCATCAGCATCCAACCACCTGGAGGTTACAAAGGTAGTATTATGGCCTGTGCTGGGCAAGAGCTTCAGCAATTATGTCCTGCTCGGCTAAGGTTTCAAAGCAAAAAGGACCGATTCCATGATGGAACATGCCTACCTCTGTGCCACAGAATATGCTGGAGAGGGTCAAACCTGTGCACTGGTGCTGCTGCACCTTTGCAATAGCACATGTGGGCAGGAAGGTAGCACATGTGCAGTGATGCCACCAAGCCATGCCTAAGTAGAAGAGATGAGTACTTGAAACTAAGGGCACCAAAACAGGGTAGAGCATGCCATGTACTATCAAATCAGGAAATCAACTCATTACAAACAAATCAAATCATGAAAGTGAATCCAATTTAATTCATTGCCAAAGATCCTCCCTTTTCAGAATGAGTGAATAAGGAAACTGAAAACAGAAGCCAAAACTCACGATTTGTAAAATAAGCTAGAACATGAGCAAGACAGTCTCTGAATAAATTATACAGCACACAATATTCTGTTTTGTGACATCATGGGCTGTGTGAGCAGGCAAATGCCCTGCGGTTTCGACCTGTATTTAGGGTGTCAAAAGCATTGTGCCGACACCCGCTGCAGATTGCAAGGGCAGAGAGTTGAGTGCGGTGTGGGAAACACTCACAGAACGCATGTTTCCCCGCACTGTGCACTGGTGTGAATGGACACCAAGACAGTTTTGCATATTAATACATAATTTATGTCGGATATAATTTTCAGAAGCTTTAAACTAATAGAATTATTTGAAATTTACTTTGTATTCACATAAAGTAACAGTTGACTGAAATAGGTTTTTGGGTATTTGTGTTTCTTCTCTTGACGATTTCCTATTAAAGTATGTGGGAGTGGGGGGCGTGGCCAGCGCGGCATGTGAGCAGACGCTTCTTCACAGAGCTCCCGTGCTGATCCTTCATTGATCCGGTTTCCGGCACGCTAAAAAGCCTGAATTTTCGCCATCCTGCTTTGGGAACGATCCCTCAACACCTGGCTGACGTTGTTCTACTCTCAGGGGGCATGATGACCCGCGGACAGAAAGGAGAAGGCTCACGGCGGGATTCCCAATATGGCGCCGCTCCGCCATCAGCACAGAAGGCGCGGGCAGGGGAAAAGGCTAAGGAGGGGGTGAGTAAACAACTCAAACACCCTGAAAAGAATTCCGGAGAGCCCCCTATAGACATGAGATATTACGCCCTGAAACTGGCAGGGAAGCAGGGCATGGCAGATGCACAGCCCCTAGATGATTGCACTGCTCCCAGGTACAATGACATGGAGGAGGGGGAGAGTGTGCAGGGAGCAGGCGCTATGTTTGTGCAGAGTCAGGACAGCCCAGACCTGCAGGAGGAGGATGATGATCCTGAACCTGAGGGGGAGAGCAACCAATGCTTGCTGCCATACTAAAAGCTGATGCAAAAACAAATGCACGGCCTCTGAACAGCCTGCGTACACGTTTTGGGAGCCTGGAGGAGGAGGTTTGCCTGATTAGACAAGGCATTCAGAAGATAAGGGAGAGAACCACTGCAGCGGAAAGCAGGATAAGTGACATAGAGGATAAGTTACCCCCGCTGATCAGGGATGCCCAATCCACCGCACGGCTGGCGAGGGCCGAAGATTTTGAGAACCGCCTCAGGCGCAATAATGTGCGTATAGTGGAGCTGCCAGAAAAAGTGGAGGGCTGCGACCCCACGCAGTTTGTGGAGCAATGGATGGCGGATGTGTTTGGTAAAGATGCTTTTACACAACTTTACGCAGTTGAGAGGGCTCATAAAGTGCCGACTAGGCCTCTTCCCCCCTGGAAATCCCCCCCGCCCGATGCTAGCCCGGCTGTTAAACTACAGAGACAGAAAAATGATACTGAGGCTGGCCAGGGAGAAGAGGAATGTTCAGTTTAATGGCACAAGGGTTTCGTTCTACCCAGACTTCTTTGCTGCAGTTCAGAAGAGTCGGGCACACTTCACTGACTGATTAAAAAACGCCTGCAGAAACTACAGGCGCCATATGCCATGCTATACCTGGCGAAACTCAGAATCATACTGAGGGGACAAGCCCACTTTTTTGAAAACCCTGCCGAAGCCTCGGATTGGCTGGATGCTAATGCGGGCGTGCTGCGCCAGGCCCAGAGACCTCCTGAGCTTGAAGATTGAACCATCTGAGGTATACTGGTTGTGCTGCCTTGATTTTTCCTCGGCTGAGGAACCTGCCGGAAACATACAATGATTCTTTCTACAAAAAGTGAGTGAGTTCGGAAATGTACCTATTGCTGCCAATGCTTCTAATGAAGTTGACCAGTGACTATGTTGCCATACCAGATGGCCCAGTTGAAGGTTCGTGGGACCGGTTGTTTGGAACGCCGACAGGGTTCCGTGCAGATGGAAGCCGAGCCTGCACAGGCGTTTAGTCCACTATGGATGAGTTCCATGTGTTCAGTCGGCACACTGTTGTGCGACTCAAGTTGCTGCTATGCGATGGACTGCTCCAGAGCGGTTATTTCCTCTTACCTGCTGAGTGGAGACCCAGTTCTCTCTACTACCCAGTTGACCGAACTATGCCTATTCACGCCCCAGTCTGCCATCGCGTCCTCTACCACTTGGAGGGAGGAGGGTGGGTGTGAGGGTGGTGGTTTTTCCCCTGATGGTTATGTGTTCGACCCCCCTTGATGGCAGTGGTTACGATATTTTCATGGAATGTCAGGGGGCTGCAAGACCCTCTGAAACACACTATGGTATCCACCTTGATGAGGAAAAGGCTGCCGGCCATTTGTGCCCTGCAAGAGACCCATCTCACTGCTGACTCTGAGTCCTGCTTGAACTATCGGTGGGTGGGCCGGGGGTTATCACTCCACTCACACTTCATATTCTAGGGGTGTGAATGTGCAGATTCATAGCTCCATAGAGTACGAGGAGCTTAGCTCTGAGCTTGATGCTGTGGGTAGATATGCGTTTCTGCTATGTAGGGTGTTTAATTTTAAATGTATTCTTGCTTTTGTGTACATACCACCCCCATATAATAACCAGGTACTGAGGGCATTAATGGAGTTTCAGGTGCAGTTCCCGGAGGTGCCATTGTACGCCTTTGGGGACTTCAACTGTTACACAGATCCCGTTGGACAAACACCCACTGGGGGGAGGGGGGAGGGGGGGTGCCGTACTGCCCTGAGGAAATTCATGGTGGAGGTGGGGTGGGGAGACCCTTGAAGAGCTAGGAACCCGGAAGTGAAGCAGTTTTCCTGTTTCTCCAAGAGTTACTCCTCTTTGTCTAGGATAGATTTATGTCTCTGTTCGCATGCGGCTGAGCGTTACATCTCGGAGGTGGCGTATGCTCCGAGAAGTGTGTGGTATCATTCCCCATTGGTTGCCTCCTTAGATGTCTGTCCCCCTTCTGCGGGGGCCAAGGCCCCGTGGAAGATGAACGCCTTTTGGCTGAATCTCTTCCCTTCCCATGATCATATAGAATCCTCCATTTCAGAATTTTGGCGTATTCATGCGGTCTCGGAGAACATAGGCATGACTTGGGAGGCCTTGAAGGCCGTCCTGCGAGGCCTGTTTATCACAGAGATCCAGGCCATTAAAAGGCAGACAAATGCTCAGAGGGAAGGGATAGAACCGATCGCCGGGAAGTTAGAGGACACCTTTATTGCAGATCCGTCCGAGACTAACAGGGAGGCATGGCTCTCGGCGCAGGATGCGCTGTATCGAGTCACGGCCTCGGGGGCGGAGAGGAAACGTTTTTTTCAGAGGGCGGCATTTTTTGAGGAGGGTGAACACACTGGCCGCATGCTGGCAACTATTGCTCATTCCCAGCAGATGTTCCCCCTCCATTGGGGCACTGCGCACCCACGCTGGCAAGGTGACTAGCTCCCCCAATCACATCCTGTCTGAGATTGTGGGTTTTTACTCCTTGCTCTACGAATCTAACCAAGCGTATTCGCTTGAGTCCCTGGCTGAATACTTGGACCCGGTCCAACTGTCTGTTCTGTCAGCCTCCAATAGGGAGATGCCTGACGCTGGGGGAGTTGCAGATGGCGACCAGTCTGTTCCCTAACTCGAAGGCCCCTGGGGATGAAGGACTCGCGGCGGAGGTATACAAGCAATATGGGGAAATAATACTCCCGCACCTTTTGAAGGTGTTTAATGATGCAAAGGAGACCAGCACCCTACCACAATCTATGTCTAGAGCCAATATAGTTTTAATTTTGAAGCCAGATAAGGACCCTCTTGACCCTGGTTCGTACAGACCGATTTCGCTACTACAAAATTATGTCAAGATCCTTGCCAAAGCCCTAGCAGCAAGACTGAATAATGCCATTTCCACCATAATTCACTCTGACCAATCTGGGTTCATGCCCCAAAAGTCGACGGCAATAAACCCGAGGAGACTTTTTTTAAATATCCAGTCCCGGGCGGATAACGTTGGAGACAGAGCATTGCTATCCTTGGATACCCATAAGGCATTTGATAGTGTCGAATGGGCGTTTCTTTGGGCTGTTATGTGGAGATTTGGGTTTGGAGACTGCTTTATTGCGTGGGTACAGCTTTTGTACTCGTCCCCGATGGCAGCTATACGGAAGGGAGGATTTCGCACACTTTTAACCTACACAGGGGTACGCGGCAGGGGTGCCCCCTGTCCCCTCTCCTATTTGCCCTAGCCATAGAGCCATGGCTGCCATAATCAGGACAAACCCCTTGGTACTGGGATTTCAGTATGGAGATCTTCATGGGAAGATCATGTTGTACGCAGACACCATGCTTCTCCTCGGAGATACCTCTGCCTCGCTGTCGGAGGCAATGAATGTTGTCAGGCGATAAGGAGAGTACTCGGGATTGGTTGTCAATTGGACCAAGTCCTCCCTTCTACTGCTTGACCGTGACCCTTCCCTGTCCCCGGCGACCGTGCAGGACATCCCTGTCTCCAAGTCATTTCGGTATCCAGATTACCGCACGTTTGTTGGAGTATGTCAGTCTCAACCTCACCCCCCTGATCAATCGATGTCGCGATCAGGTCAAAGTATGGAGTAGGCTGAAACTGTCCCCTGTAGGTAGAGAAAATTTGATAAAGATGATCCTTATGCCACAGTTGTATGTACTTCATAACTCCACGATGGTTATCCCCCTCAAAAAGTTTAGAATTATTAACTATTCCGTTCACTCATATGGCTTGCTAAACCCCCTAGAATCAAGCTTGAACAACTGCAACGGTCGAAGGACGTTGGTGGACTGGCATTGCCCAATCCTTGGCTTTACTATCTAGCTTCCCAAATGCAACATATTGCTAGAGTTGTAGGCCCTGGACAGGACCGGGAGCTGAATATGCGGGACTCTTCGGCCCGGCTGCTCAGCTTCACCACTGGGGGGAGGTGGCGGAAGGACTGGAGGCCCTACGTTATACCAAGTCCAACAAGCTTTTCCCCACGTATGTGCTCATGCAGAAGGTCTGGAACAAGGTTAGGATGCTTCAGGGGGTGACAGGGTTCACTAAATACAGTCCTATTTGGGATAATCAGTACTATTGGGAACTGGCTAAACTACCTTATGGCCTACAGTGGAAACAATATGGCATCTCCCTTATGACGCATGTGATTAGGGAGGGCAGACTTAGATTCTTCCAGGAGCTCAGGACAGACTTCCGATTGCCGGCCTCTATGTCATTTTATTACCTACAACTTAAACACGCTATAGACGCTCAGGGGGAGGCAGATATCTGGTCCTTGGACTTAGAGTCTGTCTTCAATAACATATTTGAGGTGGACACGTAACTGCTTTATCTCATGTTGCTATGCCATGCTCCTGAATCTCTTCATACCGAATGCCCCGTTGAGGGCGATGACCCGGTGGGAACAAGATGTGGGAGCGTTTGAGGAGGGTCAGTGGGAGGAGGCCTTGCAGGCAGTTCCTTGAATGTGTCGCACAGACTATCGCAGCTCTATGTCCTTCTGAGGGTGCACTATACGCCGGCTAGGCTGGCACGAATAGGGGTGGATCCGACCTGTGTTAGGTGCTGTAGAGATCATTGTGATCTTATTCACCTGCTGTGGCGCTGCCCGAAACTACACCTATATTGGACAAAGGTCATTGATACCCTTAATGGGGCTTTTCAGGTTCAGATACCATTAGAACCCAAAATCTGTTTGCTGGAGGTAGGGGAAAACCTGCTGGAGGAGGGTGTCTCTAGGAAAGCCATTGCTAGGGCCCTATTTCAGGCCCGATTGATGATACTGAGGCACTGGAAAGACACTGAACCACCAACGGTGCAGGAATGGATCAAACAGATAAGTGATACATTAAGGCTGGAAAAAGTTGTGTATCAGCACAGAGGTTAAATTCGAAAAATTATGGGCCCCTTGGCTGAATGTTCCGGGTCTGGCCCTGATGGATTTGGTGTATGATCGTCTATTTTAGAGTTGTGGGGAGGGGGTGAATTTCTAAGTTCGGATAAATTACAGGATGGCTAATGCAGGATGTAATATATCCAAGGTGTGGGGGCGGGGACACATATTCGGGTACTTGTACATTGAATGCTGGGGTGCTGCGCCACACTGACTGTGTAAAATGCTTATGCTCTGGAGCTCTTTGCTTGTACTGACATTTCGGTTCAATAAAAACCTTTATTTGAGAAAAAAAAAAAGTATGTGGGAGTTCAGATTTACAATTGCACATACAAAACTCCTCGGAATCCAAAGAACAAAAGTTCTCCATTGATGCATTCAGGACTGAGTGTATTAAAGCGGGGGTTCACCCGGAATTTTTTTTTTAACATTAGATTGAGGCTAATTGTGGGAAGCACAATCGGGTGTTTTTTTTTTTAAAATCAATGCAGTACATACCGTTTTGGGGATAGATGTTCTCCCGCCGCTTCCGGGTATGGTCTTCGGGACTGGGCGTTCCTATTTGATGACAGCCTTCCGACCGTCGCATACAGCGCGTCACGAGTTGCCGAAAGAAGCCGAACGTCGGTGTGGCTGTATACGGCTCTTGCGCACCGACGTTCGGCTACTTTCGGCAACTCGTGACGCGCTGTATGCGACGGTCGGAAGGCTGTCAATCAAATAGGAATGCCCAGTCCCGCAGACCATACCCGGAAGCGGCGGGAGAACATCTATCTCTAAAACGGTATGTACTGCATTGATTTAAAAAAAAAAAAAAACACCAGATTGTGCTTCCCACAATTGGCCTCAATCTAAATGTTAAAAATGTGTTTTTCGGATGAACCCCCTCTTTAAGGCAGGAGTTCATGATCCTAGCTTAGCATGGAGGAAATGAGTCGTGAGTCAAGTCAGTTATTCAAATCATTTCACTGATCTGATCTAAATGATTTGAATCACTAAAAATAATCACTTTGCCCCAAGTCTATTACACATACACAAAGCAGAATTGAAAAATCAGCTCACTATTAACCTTCTCCAGGATAAGCATACCCATTAGGGTCTTCTAGGACTGCGCTGTGCCGCAGAAGACCTCAGCCCTGTAAATTGTCCGATCAGCTAACTCACAGATGCAACCGATAGACAAAATTTAGTACAACATGTGAGACTCTGTGTCAAAAGTAGTGTACAGGCTGCGCCCATTCTTCCAACAGGGTCCAGTCCATTCACTGTGCCTGTGGGATATAAACATCCATGGGAACGACCCAGAAAACTGCCACCGCTATAAAGCATGGAGGTTCAGCAAAGAAAGGCAATTCAAGTACATATTTATACATAAAAGCTAAAAATGAACTCTCCGCAGACAGACCCATCACATACGGGCACAAGCAAAAAACAAAAGGCAATGCCAGGAGTGGGAGGGGGTTTTGCTTTGCGATTTGCCAGTGTCCAATCACCTGGATGTGGAGCCTAGTAGTCTAAGAATTTATTCACCTGTATCCTGTAATGTACGATTAGGACATTTAGAACCTTTTCAGGTTTCTACATATCCATGATGGATATGATATGCTTAAGGAAAAGGGCTATGAACAGGAGGTTTCTTTAGCAAGGTTAGTTTAACTCATTGAACTTCAAATGTTTCTGGTGTGAACTTTCTTCTAGAGCGAAAAACTGCCATTTCCTGGTGGTCATCCCTGGTCATTTTCAGAGCAATGCAACAAGGGATTAATAAAAATGAAATCTGTATATATAAAAAATAAATAAAAAAAATTAATGATGCGATGGGGTCGATTTACTAAAACTAGCATGTCAGGACAAGTCTGATCATTGGAGGAAAGCAGCACAGCTGGAGAACTGACCACGCTGTGTTATCCTGCCTACGGAGGTCAGTATTTAATAGATTAGCAGAAGGACTGGTAGGAACGCCTCGGATTTCACACAAAAAGAAGCAATACAAAGAACAGGATACATTGTCATACAAGTATATGGTACAGCAGGCACAAATCAGGAATATGAAATGCTGGGTTTACACACTCTAATTGAACAGCGGATTTGCTACCATGTAAAACTGCACCAGATTTTGTACTCTAGTTTTAGTAAATCAACCTCAAGGTGCTTTAGCAAAATTGTTATGTAGCTAAGGTTTATATATACACTAGTGAAGAAACAACAGAGAGCCAAGCTTACATAAATATTTTGTACAGATACCATAGTGCCAGCCAAAGACCTGTCTCATTAGATGAGACCGCTAGTTGGCAGTTTGCCCCAAAAGTCAGATCATATGAAAGTCTGCTAATATGACAGAATATTGTAAAATGCAAGAAAATGTGTTATGTGTAAGAACAGTTGTATACCCGCACATGTAAAAAAAAAAAAAGAAGCAAGAAAAAAAACCCTATTAAAGGCAAAGGCATTGTTGCCGTATGTGTTTATGTGAAATCTCCATTAATAGCTGTAAAATATCAGAATTATGAATATATTTCATTTAGCTTGCATCTATGAAAGCCGGGCAAAAGGGCTTCACAGAAGCGCTTGTTAAAGAGCAGACAATGCGGGGCCGAGATGTGTATATACAAACTATGGAGAGACAATTCCATTGTTTTACACCTACTCCCTTCAAAGGATCCCATGCTGGGATATGCAAGGAAGGGAGGCCAACCCGTAATCAATACCAAACTTCCTGGAACAATTCTATTAAATCTCCTGCCCAGAATAGTCCCCAGGATTTGCATTAAAGGGGGCTGACTTAGGTAGTAAGCTAGGCCAACCTATGGGGCATCAGCATGGAGGGATATACTCCGAGCAGATGTGAGAGGAAGCTCTCTTTATGGAACGGCAGCGAGGAGGATGGGACTAGGTTTATATAAGGGTATATATTGGAAAAGGTATGTTTTAATGGTAACTGAACATGTTTGCACATTAATGTTTTAGAATAATATGCTCTAGATTCCTCCATGTAAATATTGTATTTTAACCTACCATTTCCTTCTTGTTTAAGACCATAGATATTTTCTTTGTATTAGATAGACTTTGTAACGATACTTTAATAAAGGTTATTATGTTAACACTTTCACTTCCGGTCAAAAGAACTTTCATTTAACCCCCATCATATCTTTGAGATATTAAAATCTTAAATATAGATTTTAAAGGTTAACAGCATAATGAGCTAGTATGCACTGCATCATTATGTAATGCTTAACCGTACAGGTTTAGAAGATATTTATTTTACCTACAGGTAAGCCTTATTATAGGCTTACCTGTAGGTAAAACATTGCAAATAAAGGTATACAACCACTTTAAGTATAAAGAAGTCATCAAAAATGTTCCTACCAATTATACCTAAATGGATTCAGCAACATGCTAATTTTGGAACCTAAAAATACAGCTATTCCAAGCTAATATAGCTACTTGAACATACAGTATCGACAATCTAGAAATATTACAATTTTCCTGCTGTACAAATAACCTTGTTACAACAAAACAAATGTCTTCATACAAATCTTTTTACACGTATCTTGAAATGAACATAACTCTTCACAAGCCACATGCATACAACCATGCCTATGTAGTAGGGCCGAAAAAACTAATCGATAAAATCGACAACGAATCGAATATGAAAAAGCCGATTAGTCAGCCTGCATACAGAATGCATTATTTTTTTCACATATCAGGAAATACAGTGCAGCACACATACAGCTTAGAACACCATCCATACATGTCAGTAAGTGCCTGAAAACTTGTGAATGTGTGAGGAGTAGGGCTGAAACAATTAATCGATTCATTTCATCATCGATTATTTGTCGGTTAAATCGATTACTATTTTAATAAAATCGATCGGGCAGTAACATAATGGGGTTAAAAAAAAAAAAATTGGCCCTTTACAGTACAAAGAGCAAATAATCGCTACTGTAAATATTACATTCACTGTTCAACAGTAAAAAAAAAAAAATTAACCCCTTACAGTAGCGATTATTTGCTCTTTTTGTACTATAAAGGGCCAATTAGTATTTTTTTTACCTCACTATGTTACCAAACGTCTTAGGCCTGGTTCACACATATGTGTTTTTTGGTCCTTTTTGCAGAAACGCACTACAGTTAATATATCATGGTTTCCTATGGGACACGTTGCTTTTTTCAGCTGCTGCGTATTTGGAAAGGGTCAAGGACGTTTTTCAAAGCAAAAAATAGGATTTTTATAACAGCTTACCTGTAAAATCCTTTTCTTGGAGTACATCACGGGACACAGAGCTGCATATTCATTACTATGTGGGTTATAGAGTCTACCTTCAGGTGATGGACACTGGTGTAATCAATTAAACAGGAAGTTCCCTCCCTATATAACCCCTCCCCTACTGGGAGTTCCTCAGTTTTTGTAGCAAAGCAATAAGTGTCCCAATATCCCCAAACAAGAGGGGTGGGAGCTCTGTGTCCCGTGATGTACTCCAAGAAAAGGATTTTACAGGTAAGCTGTTATAAAAATCCTATTTTCTTTATCGTACATCACGGGACACAGAGCTGCATATTCATTACTATGTGGGATGTCCCAAAGCAATGCTTACTGAGGGGAGGGAGACACCAACAACGCAGACCGCCATCAGACGCGAGGACCTATAATGCTGCCTGCAGCATACTGCGCCAAAAAGCTGCATCCTCTTGCCGTCTTATGTTCACCTGATAGGAGTTAGTGAACGTAAGCACAGATGACCAAGTTGTGGCCTTGAAAATCTGCGTCATAAAGGCTTGGAAATGCATTGCGCATAAAGCGCTTACCATCCTGGTAGGGAGCACCCCCACAAAAAAACAGGGGGAATCCTACTCTAACCACAAGCCTGAATAATAACCTGATGAATCAACCTTAAAAACAGTTGATTTTAGACGCTGCCTGCCCTTTCCTGTGGCCTCCTGGTAGCGCAACATCAGTTTTCCGTATCCGAGCAGCCGCTTCAGATAGGCCTAGACCCTTCTTACTCCAACGAGAGAGAGAGTGTAACCATTTTAATAGCTGACCTGAACACTGCCTGCCCATCTAGGGTCTTCTGGCAGCCCAATAAAAACGTCAGCTTTCTATATCTGAAACCTTCAGATAGGTATTTAACTGCTCTCATCTCAATTGAGAGAAAAGCAATAACCTTTCCTTCCGTGAAACAAGGTTTTGAAAAAAGGGAAGGTAAGAATATCTAGATTCAAATGAATACTAGATCCTTCTAGTAAATAAGGTTGGGTGAGGATGAAAATCACTCTACTTGTAAGAATAATTGAGTATGGCTCTATACCAAGAAAGTTGCCAATACTGAAACTCTTGGAGGCTACCACAACCAAGAACACCAATTCCCTTGTTAAAGGATGAAGGGAAATATGGTGCATCGGCCCAAGGAGCTGACCCTGTAAGCCGACAAAACTAGAGCCAATCCTCCGAGCACAAGGGCGACCTAACTGGTGGACTTATACAAGGGGTGACGTGCATAACAGCCCGGACCAAAGAGTGTGAAGTAATCGACCTTTGGAAGCAAGGCCGAGATCGGATCCTTGATATAACTTAAGGCTAGCTCCGTCTCCTTTCCAAATGTAGGAAGGCAGGAATTTTACCTTTGACAAACTTCCACGGATGCCACCATCTGGTTTCACACCAGGAACATGGGCCTTCCAGACCGTAGGCTATCTGGTCCTGGAGGCCAGCTCTCTTGTATGAATCAAGGGAATTGACGCTGATTCTGAAAGTCCCGATCCTCGAGAATGTGGTCTATAATAGCCAGACCATTAATTCACCTGTTGCAAGGCAGAATGTAATACCCCCTGCAAAGTAGGCCTGGACAAGATGTAAGGGACTGTGGGTCCTCTACCACCCTTACTGTTCCTGCACCGAGAGGTCGTCAGGGTTATGCCAGAGTAATCAGGCCAGCTTCCGTTCTCCTCTAAATGTTGCATAGAAGCCACAAAAGTCGCGGCACTGGGGGGAGAGACACAACCAGTGACAACTGGTCCCCCCCCTCGGATTAAAAACACATCTGCCCCGCATGCGGGTGGATCCTTTATCCTTGACCCCAAGCTGTTCAATCTCTTGTTGAGCCTGGACGCCAATACATCTTATGTACAGGGTACTATTTCTGTGACATTTGGTCAGGAAAACAGTCGGGGTGTAGAGGTCATTCTCCCGGAGACACTTGTTGACGGCTCCAGCGAATCGCCTGCCAATTCTGCATTTCATGAAATGACGAATGCCAATAGGCAAGGCACAAGCTCCTCCTTGGTAAATTAAGTAAATCACTAGTATGGCATAGTCTGATTGTACTCTGACAGAACCAACCTGCCACCTGAACGTTCAGGCCCCTAAGCCAGATGCTCCATCGGTAGCTCTAGCTGACAGATAAGGCTCCCTTGGAGCTTGACTACTTCCCCTGGGCCATGGTCTCTTCCTGACCTGGCAAACCCTTTTAGTTAAGAATCACCAAGAGGAATTCCAGCATATCTCTGGGACCGGGTTCTTTGGATAATGCTAGGTCAAGATCCACTCTTTCTAGGCCGACAAAATACTGTTTATAACAGCCCTGAATAAAAGTTAGTATAGGGAACTGTCTTGAATGAAGCCAGCATCTTCCCTAGTGCCTTAATCAAAAGGCCAAAAGTAAGGAACTGTTCCTTGCCGTGACCACATAGACCAGTTTTCTTATAGCGATGGTCTTGTCTGAGGCCAAAACTCTCCTTTTTGGACTGTGCCAAACATACCCAGCTTCTTGTCAAATGAAAGAATGTATCTTTAGAGTTCCAGATACTTGACCATGCTGGACACCCTTAGGTCCAGCCATGCTACTGACTGACCCATCAGCAGGAGTTTGCTTCGGTATGCCATTACTGCTATACCCTGGGCCTACAGACCTGCTAGAGGCGGGCCCTAGCACCCTGACAACCCAGGCACGGAGGCTAACCCAAAAGGGCAAGACCACCAACTGGAGATAGTGCTGTTCCCCTGCGAAACGCAGACAACCTCTGCAGACCCAAGTAAATAAACACATATGCAACTGGCTCCCCATGTGTGTATGTGGCAAGTGTTAAAGCCATATGCCTCAATGGAAGTGTGTGTACATGGCAGCGTGTGTTCCTGGAAGCATGAATTCATATAAATATGTTTTAAGAAAAACATGCATATAGCATGTGTGCTCTGTAACAAGCATCTTGCAAGCAAGCATGCGATATAAACGTGTTATGCAACAATGTGCAACATGAACCCATGCAGACACGTATTTCTATGCAAACACAAGGAATCCTGTATTGCTTAATTAGGCCGCCATGTACAACTTTAAAGTAATCATGCATCCTTATGCGATTCAGCATCTTCCATGCGATCAACATCTTATGCATTTTAAGCACTACTGTGCGGACAAGAACCCTTGTGTGACCAAGCACCCCTGTGCGATCCAGCATCCTTATGCACTCAAGCATCTTAATGCGACTTTAGGCATTTCTGTGAAACAAGCCTCTCTATGTGATCAAGTATCCTTGGGTAATCCAGGACGCTGTTGATCCGACAACCATGTGTGATCCAGCTTATTTTTGCATTCAAGCATCTTTAAGCGATCTTTAGGCATTCTTGTAGAAACAAGCCTCTCTGTGCGACCAAAATATCCTCGAGTAATCAAGGACTTGGGTGATCGGGTAATCATGTGTGATTCAGCATTTTTATGCCTTCAAGCCTCTTTATGCGATTCTAGGCATTTCTGTGGAAACAAGCCTCTTTGTGCGACCAAATATCCTTGGGGAATCAAGGGCTTGGGTGATCAGGTAATCATGTGTGATTCCAGCATTTTTATGCCTTCGAGCCTCTTTATGCGATTCTAGGCATTTCTGTGGAAACAAGCCTCTTTGTGTGACAAAATATCCTTGGGGAATCAAGGACTTGGGTGATCAGGTAATCATGTGCGATTCCAGCATTTTTATGCATACAAGCATCTTTATGTGAACTTAGGCACTTCTGTGGAAACAAGCCTCTCTGTGTGACCAAATATCCTTGGGTAATCCAGGACGCAGATGATCAGGTAACCATGTGTGATGCAGCATCTTTTTTGCATCCAAGCAACTTTATGCGATTTTAGGCATTTCTGTGGAAACAAACCACTTCTGTGTGACCAAACATCCTTGGGTAATCAAGGATTTGGGTGATCAGGTAACCATGTGTGTGTGATCCAGCATTTTTATACATACAAACGTCTTTATGCGATTTTAGGCCTTTCTGTGGAAACAAGTCTCTCTGTGTGACCCAATATCCTTGGGTAATCCAGGACTTGAGTGATCAGGTAACTAGCATATTTATGCACTCAAGCATTTCTATGCAACTCTAACAAACATGCAACACCATACAGACAGAAACATGTATCCTTATGCGATCCACAATAAAACATGCTTTGTTACTTGTTTTTATCCCACATGCATTCCAAACTCATCTTATGCAACATGCGGACTGGTAAAAAGGAAGTTATCCTCTGTAGATGTGCGTTTCCTCAATTAAGAGACGTTAGCAATGTGTACCAGCAACTGTGCATCCCTCAGATGTGCATTTGGTTAGCCTGAAGCCGACACCAGGCTGAGGACCATATGGAGGTCTTACTAGCCACCTATAGGAAAACCTCTCTTTACACTCTAAGGAGAAGATAGAGGCTTTGGCCGAGTAGGCAGAGGGAAATTATATGCAGCATGAATCTCTGAAAAGACTGCAGGTGCAATCAGAACCTGTAGAGCTATTGATAGCTTCTCCTTGTTAGGCTGCAGCTCCTGTCTCCTGTCCTCTGACAGTGAACCTTCATCCCCAGCTCTTCTAATCCCTTTGTTTAAGGATTAAAGCAGGAAAAGGGACACACCCTGCTTTTTTTTTTTTTTGCTTCTTGTGAGGATGCTGCGAACATAGCAGTTAACCTCTTGTAGAACAACAAATGTGATGCAAAAAACAAAACACATGCAGAGTGGCTGCAATGTTGGGGGAGGCTGCATTGATTGCCTGACAGGTCTGATGGCTCAATCTGTGAGCTGTCTCTACAGGGGAGAATAAGGGGCCACCAGGTTCAGGTGGCGATTCCTTTTTATATTCCTACCCCTGACCTTATTCAATGGGGAGACCAAAGTCCTAAGCTAAAAGCAGAGGAGCTTAACCCAGGTGCATCAACAGCTGAACATAGTCTGGCAGCAACAATGCCTGCTAATCTGCACAGCTAGATGCGGAGTAGGCGTCTTAGATGAATCTGTATCCAACTCACACAAGGTGCTTGCGTTTGTGTCCCCCTAGCTTTACAGAGCTCTGACGTCTGGGCCTTTTTGAAGAGCCCTCTCTGCGACTGCACTGAGCCGGTGAGCACGTGCGACATGGTAGAGCCTGAAGCTGAGGAAGTGGGACGCACAATAGACCAGCTAACACTTAAGCTTCCGTCTTTGGAAAGCATGGTAAGCGAAAACATCAGGCATGTCTTTTACTGCCCATAGTAGTGGAAAAACAGATAAGACTTGCAGCTACTCATGGAAGACAATGCTTTGCATAGGATTAAGGGCATTTTTTTTTTTTTTTTTTTATGTACCAGCCCCTTCAAGGGGAGATATATGGGTACTACAGCCATCCTGTCTGAACAGACATAGTGGCCCAGGCTACATGCCGGCTAGGGGAGGTATATGGGTGCCCTGAGCCATCCCGTCTCAAAAGACATTGTGGTTTACATTGCCCATGCATAAAAACATAATATAGGCGAGACCCATAGTCCCCTACAGAAGACCTACTGTCGAACCAAGTCCCGTAGGTCCCTCTCTTACCTTTCCACGCTGCAGGGTATTGCCAAGCAAGAGGCCCAATCTTCCCCCTTCACCGTGGGTATAGTCCTAGACCTTCAGGGACCGGGGTCCATGGCAGGAACACCACACCCCTGGACCTATATAGCACCCTGGCAGCAGAAAAAACATTTGGTCCTTAGAAGGCACAAAGTTCTGGAACCCAGGATCCAGCCCTCCGCAGAGAGGCATTATAGGCTAAACCTCGTTCTTCGTACCGAGGCCCGGGTACCGTCCACTTTGGCTATGAAGCACCTTGGACGGATCCGGATTTATGGAGGCTTTTTACATCCAGCATGGATCCCTCCAGTGGAGCTCCTAAGAGCACATGTTAACTCGTGACCAACACCTTAGACACTGATGAAAAAACTGAGGAACTCCCAGTAGGGGAGGGGTTATATAGGGAGGGAACTTCCTGTTTAATTGATTACACCAGTGTCCATCACCTGAAGGTAGACTCTATAACCCACATAGTAATGAATATGCAGCTCTGTGTCCCGTGATGTACGATAAAGAAACTGTGCTTTTTTTGGTTCGATATATTTCAATGGAGGAGCTGCAGAAAAGAATGTGCGTCTTTGCAGCAATTTGTGTTTTTTTAATCTGCCCAACAATTGGCCAAAAAAAAAAAAAAGCATAAATGAAAGCAAAAAACGCAAAATCGGAGCAAAGTCACGTGCGCAAAAATCAAAAATGCACAGCAAAAAGCACTGCATAAACAGATCAAAAGCAAACTATAGGTGTGTACCGAGCCTTATGCTGGCCACACGGTTAATTTTTCAGACGAGAATATTGTATACAATACAAAAAATCTTTGTACATTCGCTGAATGAAAGAATGTTGTCTGAAATATTCACTGGCTTTTAACATTCCGTTTTAAAATCAATGTAATTTCGGAATGAAAACCATGCAATGTCTGAAAATTCCATTGACCAAGAAGTTTTCCATTTCATAAATTTTCCTGTCACTGTGGTTGAAAATGAACATCAATAAGACCCCACTAACGATTTGAAAATCTAATGCACGTTCTTAAAAATTGTTGTTTGGCCAGCATATAATATATTACAGTCCTGTTTGAAAATCTGCAAAACAGTGAAACTTTGTTTTTCTTTGAATAAAAACAATTTAATCTCCAAGTTTGATATTTACCAGATTCAACCTCAAACGGTATATACAGTACATCTCTTCTGTCTGTTATTCTCAGAGTGGATTAGAGATTTTTCTCCCTAACCATATAGTTGGTATTTATAGTTATTACTGCATATAGATATTTAAAGCGGGGGTTCACCCTTAGAGGGCACTTTTCCCCCTTAGATTCCTGCTCGTTTTTACTAGGGGAATCGGCTATTTATTTTAAAATATGTGCAGTACTTACCCGTTTACGAGATGCATCCTCTCCGTCGCTTCCGGGTATGGGCTTCGGGAATGGGCGTTCCTTCTTGATTGACAGGCTTCCGAGAGGCTTCCGACGGTCGCATCCATCGCGTCACGATTTTCCGAAAGAAGCCGAACGTCGGTGCGCAGGCGCAGTATAGAGCCGCACCGACGTTCGGCTTCTTTCGGCTACGAGTGACGCGATGGATGCGACCGTCGGAAGCCTCTCGGAAGGCTGTCAATCAAGAAGGAACCATACCCGGAAGCGACGGAAGAAGATGCAGCTCGAAAACGGGTAAGTACTGCTCATATTTTAATACAAATAGCCGATTCCCCTAGACCGAACGAGCAGGAAGCTAAGGGGAGAAATTTATTTATTTTTTTTACAAATGGGTGAACTCCCGCTTTAAGTAAGTATAAAGTTACTTTTTTTTTTTTTACTTTCCATACAAAATTATACACCACACTTTAAAGGTTATTAACCGATTAATCGAAACAATAAAATCGGCCAACAAATCGATTATGAAAAATAATCGTTAGTTGCAGCCCTAGTGAGGAGTAATGCCTCATGGGACATGCAGAGCTGGGCAGGAAGTGAGTGGTTGGTTCTAAAAGAAGAAGTTTTTTTTACCTTGCTATAGGGGCACTCTATAATATACTTGCAGCTTGCTATTGGGGCACTCTGAAGGCAGGAGGAGTCAGAAGTGTCGGTGGGGGACCCCAGAAGAGGAGAATCCGGGCTGCTCTGTGAAAAACCATTACACAAAGTAGGCAAGTATAACATGTTTGTTGTCACTTTAAAGACTGTGCAGATCAGTATCTGAACCCAGAAAAGTAGAGACTGATAGACTGGAGTTAATAAAGGCATTACAATTACATTTAAAAGTAAAAAACGTTTTCCAGTATTGTGCATTATGTATAAAATAATATACAAAAAAAAAAAAAAGAAGTCTAAGCTTTTAGTACTACTTTACTATAAACAATTTATATCTCCCTTCCACCCTTCATATGCAATGGATATAAAATGTCTACACATTCCTCTTAAAATTTCAGGTTTCTGCAGGAGGTTAAAAAAAAAAAAAAAAAAAGAAGGAGACAGTTAAATCATTTCAGAACTTTTTCCACTTTTAATGTGACCTATAAACAGTACAACTCAATTGAACAACAAACTAAAATCTTTTAACAACTTCAGATCCACGCTATGGCCGAAAGACGGCCGCAGCGCGGACCTGAACTGCCGGGTGGACGTCCATGGACGTCCGGCTGTGCTCTTCAGTGTTGGGCGCTGCAGAGGGCGCGCGCATCGTGGAAAAGCTGTGCTCGCTGTGTCTTGCGGGTGCCTGGTGGCCGCGATGTCTTCCGTGTACTCGCGATCGGCAGTCACAGAGCCAGGGACGTGGATGTCTGTGTGTAAACATGCTTTGGGTTGTTGTCATGCTTGTTCAGCTTTCTAGCAGAAGCCTGAAGGTTTTGTGCCAATATCCACTGGTATTTGGAACTGTTCATAATTCCCTCTACCTTGAGACTAAGGCCCCTTGCCAGAAAAACAGCCCCAAAGCATGATGCTGCCACCACCATGCTTGACTGTGGGTATAGTGTTCTTTTGGTGATGTGCAGTTTTTTTGCACCAAACACATCTTTTGGTATTATGGCCAAAAAGTTCAACCTTGGTTTCATCAGACCATAACACATTGTCCCACATGCTTTTGGGAGAGACTTCAGATGTGTTTTTCTTCATAAGAATAGGCTTCTGTCTTGCCAGTCTACCCCATAGCCCAGACATATGAAGAATATCAGAGATTGATATCACATGTACCGCACAGCCAGTACTTTCCAAATATTTCTGCAGCTCATTTAATGTTGCTATAGGCCTCCCTGACTAGTTTTCATCTCATCTTTTCATCACTTTTGGAGAGACCTTCAGTTCTTGGTAATGTCACTGTTGTGTCATATTTTCTTCACCTGATGACTGTCTTGACTGTGTTCCATGGTATGTCTAATGCCTTGGAAGTTCTTTTGTACCCTTCTCAATATATAAACAATGAGATCCCTCATGCTTTGAAAGCCTTCTGCAGACCATGGCTTTTGCTGTAGTATGTGACTAAGAAAATGACAGGCAAGACCTACTAGAACAGCTGAACTTTATTTGGGGTTAATCAGAGGCACTTTAAAAATGATGGCAAGAGTGTGCCGACTCCTATTTAACATGAGTTTGAATGTGATTGCTTAATTCTGAACACGGCTACATCTCCAGTTATAAAAGAGGGTGTGCACACTTATGCAACCTTTCAGTCATGGTTAGTGTTTGGCTGAAGCCAATTTTTAAATCATAATGGTAACAGAAAATACCCAAACTACCCTGATCAAAAGTTTACCTGGTGATTTTGGCCTGATAACATACACACAAAATGACACAAAGGGGTTTGAATGGCTATTACATGTAACCATCCTCACCTGTGATCCGTTTGCTTGTAAATAGTGTGTGTGTGTGTGTGTATATATAAAAAGGTCAATGAGTTTCTGGACTCCTGACAGACCCTTGCATCTTTCATCCAGTGCTGCACTGATGTTTCTAGATTCTGAGTCATGGGAAAAGCAAAGGAATTGTCAAAAGATCTGTGGGAAAAGGTAGTTGAACTGCATAAACCAGGAAAGGGATATAAAAGATATCCAGGAGCTGAGAATGCCAATCAGCAGTGTTCAAAACACTAATCAAGAAGTGGAAAATGAGGGGGTTCTGTTGAAACCAAACCACGGCAGGTAGACCAACTAAGATTTCAGCCACAAATGCCAAGAAAATTGTTCGGGATGCAAAGAAAAAAACCCCATAAATAACTTCAGGTGAAATACAGGACACTCTGAAAGCATGTGGTGTGGCCGTTTCAAGATGCACAATATGGAGGCACTTGATGAAAGATGGGCTGCATGGTCAAGTCACCAGAAGAAAGTCATTACTAAGCAAATGCCACAAAGTATCCCGCTTACAATATGCCAAACAGCACAGAGACAACCCTCAAACTTTCTGGCACAAAGTCATTTGGAGTGATGAGACCAAAATTTAGCTTTTTGGCCGCAACCATAAACGTTACATTTGGAGAGGAGTAATTTGGTCACAATTGTTGGCAAGATGAATGCAGTAAGTTATCAAAAAGTACTGGAGGAAAATTTGCATTCATTCGGCATTATTCAATATTTATTCGGTGAGTACCGCATTGCGCGCAGGAGACACCAGTCAAGGCATGACCCCAGCTTGAAACGGCGCAGTGTGCCCTTTCTGGAGTGCGCATGCGCTGAATAGACCGGCGCATGTGCGTTAGACATCGCTGTAAGGGGAATTGTTAATATCTCCTAATTTTGTAGGTTTAGGAGATATTTCAAGCACCCAAGGCGTACCTGTAGGTGAAAGTGGTCTGTAATGGTTTTACAACTACTTTAAGTAGGTAGGATTCCCATTCTTTCACAATTTTGTAGATTTGCATTCATTAGCGTACTTGGACATTACAACATGACAATGATCCAAAACACAAGGCCAAGTTGACCAATCATTGGCTACAGTAGAATAAAGTGAAGGTTCTCGAGTGGCCATTTTAGTATCCTGACGTCAATATCGTGGAGCAACTCTGGGGAGATCTCAAATGTGCAATTTATGCAAGACAGCCTAAGAACTTACAGGAACTGGAGGCTTTTTGCCAAGGGGACTGGGCAGCTTTACTATCTGAGAAGATAAAGAGCCTCGTCCACAAATACCACAAAAGACTTTAAAGCACTTGCCGACCGCTGCACACCAATATACGTCGGCAAAATGGCAGCAGTGGGCAAATAGAAGTACATGTATGTCCCCTTTAAACAGCGTGCATGCGCACGCAAGCGGCCCGCGATCGTGTCACTGAAAGACATGCAAACAAGGCATTTCCCTGTTCTGCCTAGTGACAGGACAGTGATCTACTGCTCCCTGTAACTCGTATAGCACTGATCGCTGTATTAATGACAATGGTCCCAAAATAGCGTCAAGCGTGATGTGTCCACCATGTCGTCGCAGTCACGACATAAAAAAAAATATACTAGTAAAAATATATATATACACACACACACACACACACACACACACACACACACACACACACACACATATATATATATATATATATATATACACACATACATATACACACACACATTTTTTTTTATATTATAATAAAAATGCCATAAAACTATCCCCTATATTGTAGACGCTATAACTTTTGCACAAACCAGTCAACATACGCTTACTGCGATTTTTTAGAAGATATGTAGAAGAATACATATGGGCCTAAACTGAAGACATTTTATATATTTTTTTTTAAATTGGAATATTTTAAACTTGTCACTCTTGTCAGCCCAAGAAAAAAAATGCAGAGGTGATCAAATACCACCAAAAGAAAGCTCTATTTGTGGGGAAAAATTTTGGGTAGAGTGTTGCATGACTGCGCAATTGTCATTCACGCTGAAAACTGGAAATTGGCCTGGGCAGGAAGGTGGTGAAAATGCCATGTATTGAAGTGGTTAAAAAACATCTTAAAATCGATACGCTCAGGTGTGAACGCAGCCTAAGGAGAGACAAAGCCGCAAACTATTCCTGAGGCCTTGCTAGCAAGCAATTAACAAGAAGTAGCACCTGAAAGCTGTTTAAATGGGCAGTAGGCTCCTAAGCTGATATTTTAAAGCAGAGGATCTGCAGAGCTTGAGGTGATCATCTGGGTTGCACCAGAGCAAGCTCATCGATTTGCTGTATCACCACAGCCTGAAATACAGAGCTTTAAAGTGGAGTGCTGCCAAAAAATAGGATTTTATGCTCACCGTAAAATCTTTTTCTCCGAGTTCATGGACAGACACAGCCTTAATCTTGACATGGGAAATAGCCTTTCTTTTGGAGTGACTAGGCAGAAAATGTTAACACTTCAAAGCTGTACAGCCCCGCCCAGGGTGCAGTCCTACTGACTATATTCCCTCAGCCTGCACCAAGCAGTTGCGTTAGTAGCAAGCAGTAAAAACGTAAAAAAAAAAAAAAAAAAGGAGGGGTGGGTGCTGTGTCCGTCCATGAACTCAGAAAAAGATTTTATGGTGAGCATATAATCCATTTTTCTTTCATTCATGGAAGGACACAGCCTTAATCTTGACATAGTGGGACGTCCCAAAGCAGTGCCAAAATGGGTGGGAACAGCATAAAATTAAACTTCACCCCAAAACAAAAAAACAGAGCTCCTCAACTGAGGAGTTGTAACTCTAAACAGCTGCCTGCAAAACTTTGCGGCCGAAGCATCCGAAGATGCACTCACAACTTGTAAAGTTTAGTGAAAGTGTGACCAGGTCGCCGCCTTACACACCTGGGAAATAGACACTTGATGTCAAAGCCCAAGAGGCACCATTGCTCTGGTCGAATGCATTGTGACAGGGAGGCGCCCGACCCTTTATGGCGTAAGCCTAATCAGGATCTGTCGGATCCACCTCGAAATGGCGGCCGATGAGACCGCTGGGCCCTTCTTGGGACCAGCCACCGAAACAAACAATGAGCCTGAACTCCGGAACGGAGCAGTAATAGACAAGTATACTCTCGGAGCTCGGACAACATCCAAGAAATGCCACGTTGTTTCCTTAGGATTCGACAGATAAGGACACAAGGATGGCAGTAGAATGTCTTCCTTGAGATGGAAGGTCGAAATGACCTTAGGAAGAAAAGGCTGTGGCTGCAGCACTACCTTATCCTTGTGGAAGATCAGATAGGGAGCCTTTCATGACAAGACTGCCAGCTCAGAACCTGACCTAACAGCCACCAAAAGGACCATTTTCTGAGAAAGTGTCAAGGGAACTTCCCTAATGTTCGCAAAAGGTGGTTTCTGAGGCACCTAGAGGTCATGCCGTTAAAGCCATTGACTAAAGCAGGATGACCTATGGGACCTTGCGACAGCAGGTCCTCTCGTAGCGGTAGATGCCAAGGTGCGTCTGCTATTCAAATCCACAGAGGTAGGGGAGGATGGGAGGAGGGGCCACATGCTGAACCCCCAGTACAAATGTTCTCACTAGAGGGTGAGTCGCCAGGGGTCGCTTAAAGAAAACAGCCAGGGCATATATCTGCCCCTTAATCGTGCTTAAAGCAAGCTTTTTGGTCCACCCCACGCTGCAAGAACAGCAGGACTCTGGACACTATACGAGTCCATGGATTCCACTTAATTTCCTCGCAAAGGGCCAAGTAAGCTCTATAAGTGCGATAATAAATCCTCCTAGAGGATAACTTCCTAGCTTTTCTCATGGTAGGAATCACAGAATCCGATAGGCCCCGGTCTCTTAGTACCTGGCTTTCAATAGTCATGCCGTTCAAGCCAGCGACTGTAAAGCAGGATGCAGTATGGGACCTTGTGACAGCAGGTCCTCTCTCAGCAGTAGATGCCAAGGGACGCCTGCTACTAGCCGCACTAGATCGGCGTACCAAGGACGCCAAGGCCAATCCGGAGCAATTAGGATCACAGGAATCCCCTCTGCCTCCACTTTGCGAAGCAGAAGAGGCAGGAGCTTTAGAGGAGGGAAGGCATAGATTAGCCGGTACTGACTCCACGTCGCCACTAAAGCATCTGTCGCGTCCGCCCATGGGTCTCTTGACCTGGCCACAAACCTCAATACCTTCCGATTGAGTCGAGACGCCAGGAGATCTACGTCTTGGGCAAAGGAGCCGAAACACCTCCGGGTGCAGAGACCATTCTCCTTGGTCTAGCATCTGGCGACTCAGGTAGTCCGCCAGTTTTCCACACCCGGAATGTATATGGCCGACAGAGCCGGTATGCTCCTTTCTGCCCACCTTAGGATGTGAGCGACTCCTGACGCTGCAGTCGAGCTTCTTGTTCCTCCTTGATGGTTGACATATGCCAGGGCTCGACAAAATCCGGGCGCCAGGTCGCAATTGCGACTAGAATTCGCGACCTGGCGCCTGGTAAAGGAAGGATCCATAGGCCAGAAGAAGGCCACGGCCTCAATTGCCGCTGCGGCCCAACGCGATCGCGCGGCGGGGAAGTGGGGGCGCGTTGGACCGGCTTTCCCCAATACATATCACTCCGCTGCGCTCCACTGACCACACCCACTGCTAACAACTTCGGAACTACATTTCCCTAAATGATCTCCGGCAGCGCAGCGGGAAGGAGTCTGCTGTTTAATCTCTGTGCATCACATACAAGCCATCCAGGCCTGACTGAGCGGCGACTTCTTCCGTCACCTATGCACTGCGCGTTGGAGTGTGTGGCCCACAACGGCTCAGTCCCTGCCCTCCCTCCTCCACATGCAAAACCCCTGCCTGTTCCAGTGCCTCCCCTATACAGCTGCCAGATAGTGAGACTATCCGTGTGAACGAGGAGAGCACCTGCGCAGGAGGATCTGGTTCTCTTAATGGCAAATATTGACCCGCTCGGTACTTGTCGCTTCAGTCTTGTAACCAAAGGAGGAAAATCCCAGACACGGCGGTGCCTGCACGCCAACTTTCCAGGCTCGAGGCGCCCGTGCAGTATTGTGCACCATGCATGTGGAAGGCAATGCCATGGAGCCCATGGGGACACTGTAATTAAAGAGATGTGACCCTCCATTCTTTTCCTAAGAGGTAAGTGATTTGGGAACACGGTTGCCTTCTGCAGTCGTCACTTCACGGACCTGATGTCCTATCCGTGTCTTTAGTTGCTATGACGACAACATCTTCCACATCCATAGAAGGGGGGGTTGGGGTCCTTAAAGAGGAAGTTCCACTTTTGGGTGGAACTTTGCTTTTAACATTGCACTTCTCAATGTAGTTCTCAAACAAAAATATATGCATTTTTGACACTAAGTGGCACTGCAGGGGAAAGGCTCAAGTTTAGTTTGTGGGCTCCATCTTGTACCTCATACAGTTGATTGATTGTTGGGATACAGTAGATAATTATAGGCAAGGGGGTCAATTTGACTGACAAATTATCTTTTTTAACCTTTAAAAGGAATCCCATTAAGGTTCTCCTTTACAGCATAATGTTTACCTATAGTCTGCTCAGTAAAAATTTTTTTTTTTTTTTTTTCCCTCCTCTCAGTAAAATGGCAAGACCAACATCTAGAGTTTGGAAACATTTCCACAGTGCAATTGTTGCTGGTGGCAAAGCTGTAATTTGCAAATGCTACAAGGATGACAAAAACACATCCTCGCATGCCAGAGGTGCCCTCAAGACATAATTTTTTTGATGAAATAATGAGGACCATAATGAAAGTGCATGTAGCTGTTCCCTCCAGAGTTAATTCCAGAAACACTTTCTGCTGCTTCTGGATCATCAAAGTGTTTCTTCACCAGCAACATCTTCAATTAAAGAAGTGTTCCAACCACGGCCTCCCAAAAATACACAATCTCTTCATTTATAGATAAAATTACACCTGGAAATCAGGAGAGCATTGATCAAGCTCTTGCAAGAGCAATATATGCTTCTGGATCAGTATGGTCAAGATCTGAAAATGCATATTGGAAGGAAGCTTTGTATTATGAGGGAAATGAGGGTTACCTGTTTTCATGTATAGTTTAAAGAGTAAGTAAACTTCCCCTGCAAACATTTACCTATAGGTAAACCTATAATAAAGGCTTACCCATAGGCATCACTAGCAGGTGTCTTTTGAGGCTGGAACCCCCAAATCTGGTACCCATAGCCCTGAGTCTAGGTTTGCCACCTGTCAGCAGGAGTGTGGTAAGATAGCTAGAGTGTGTATCCTTCCTCCAGCCTGCAGGGGGTGGCAGAGAGCCGACACAGCTCAGTGCGTCAGCGTAGGACTGCAGGGAAGTGATGCATGGTCAATATAGGATTATTGAGGAACCGTGAGTGATCGTAATTCTTCCCCAAGCATTGTTGTAGAAGCCCCTTGTGTGTCTGATGCTCCCTGTAGTTTGACTCTCACCACCTTCGAATTCTTCTAGTGTGATCTTCCTGCTTGTTTAACGGTCTGCTATGTGATGACTATCATACTCTCCTCTCATTACGGTTACCTCTGGAAGTGCTGAGCTGCCTCTTGACCCCAAGCCCTCCTTGCCAGACCTCTAAAAGCTGTCTCTTTTAATGCAAAGTGAACAGTCAGCCCCCACTGCAATAATCTTTTACAAGGCTTGTGTAAACACTGAAGTAACAGAGCTGTCAGATGACAGGCAGAAAATGTGCACTCTGTATTGTGTGTGTTTATAGCAGGGGTGGATATGGTGATTCTAAAGTCAGCAGAAATCAGAAAATCTCGGGGTACGTACAGCGGAATGCAAAATTAAATAATGTGTGGGATACCTGCAAAATTAAATCACACTCCACCATGATTAGCAATAACTAGGGAATAACTAGGTGCTGTGTACTGCCCTCATCCTAATCCTTTGGTCTCCTTGCTGGGTGCTGTGTTCTGCCCACATTCTAGTCCTCTGGTCTCCCTGCAGTGCTGTGCTCTGCCCAGCAAGGAGACCAGAGGATAAGGATGTGGGCAGAACTCAGCACCCAGAAAGGACACCTGAGGACTAGGATGAAGGGACACCTGATGTAATGAGGGGGGCTCGGGGAACCCAATCAATTAACAAACCATGGTATCCACACTCCGAGAGATTATACACACACACACAGACACACACACACACACACACACACACACTTTGCTGCTATGAACTTTTACTTTGCTGCTATGGGCTCTAGCCCCAGATCTTTTGTACACCTAGCAATGCCCCTTGCCTATAGGTAGTGTAAAGATCTCCCAAACATGCGCTGTTTAGGAGATATTAAAATTACATTCAGCCAGTGACCTCACTGGCACATGCGCTCTGAACGGCCATGGATGCCGAGCCTTGTGCCGTTAATAGTGGCTCCCATGCGCAGGAGTGAAGTCATCATGGCTCCAGGCCACTCATAGCACCAGAGCCCGCGAACCAGGAAAAAACTCCAGCGAAGGTCAGCCGTCTTAGCGGTGTGAGGGTGCCACTGCGGGGGCTTCATTCTAAGGCATTTCATGATGCATACAAGCTCATTATGTCTTTGCCTTACAGTTTTTTTTTTTTGTTTTTTTTTTAAAGAGTTTACCACCTCTTCAACTGTCAAAGGGGATGCAAACCCTCAAGGTTTTTCATCTTAATGCATTCTAGTCAATAGACGCAGGACACGGCAGTTCGCCCGCACGAGTGCCCCAAGGGAGAGTCGCTCTCCAACGGGGCACTTGAGAAGAGGAGAAGCCAGGAGCGCCACTGAGGGACCCCATAAGAGGTTGCAAAACCAACTGCACAGAGGTAGCAAGTATGATACGTTTGTTTTTAAAACAAACCTTTACATATCCTTTAACACATACAGTCCTTGTTATTCCATTTGTTATTCAAAAAAAATAAAAATACAATTTGAATAAAACAAGTTTATTTTATTTACTGAATAAGCTGTACTTTTATTTCAAGCCTAATCGTTACATAATACTTTTATATACACTGCATTTCCCGTTCCCATTGTAACAAAATGACTTTCAAATGTGTAAAAACGGCTCCAAACTGAATTTTTCCGTTTTTCAGATTTCCATTTTATTGGGAAAAGGGAAAAAAAAAAAAAAACACTCATGATTTCAAAATTGTCATTAATGTTTACATCTCTACTTTCGAGAACAGCCTTACTCGCAAGTAACAGCCTTAGAGGCAAATGCACCAAATCTCTAAGGTTTGCGGAGCATGGTGTGGCACTGGGCTATAAAAAGGTGCTCTTCTGCAAAGAGGACATAGAGGCAGTCCCCAAAGTTTGGGGGTCATAGCTGTTGAGCTGTAAAGGTACATGGCTGCAGTTAAAGCAGAGTTTCAACCACAATTAGCATTTTTTTAAATGTATGTCCTTTCATCCTGCGTTTTTATAATATAAATCCGGTCACTTACAATTTTACAATCCGCCGCTGATCTGCATAGATATACAAAAAAGATAGTTTATAAAACTATGTCTACACCGTTGTCATTTTGCTTGTGGGCAATGTGAAGCCTACAGGCACTTACTTCCTGGAAGTCTTGGATGGGGAGTGATAATTGGACAGCGCACTGCATCCTGGGAAATGACGACACACATTTCCCAGGAGCATTAGAGGGCGATGTCAGAATTCTAGGTGGATTCAAAGGCAGATTTTGTGGGACCGCATAGCAACAGGCATTTCCAAATGAGTAAAAAAAAAAAAAAAAAACTTTTTTTTTTCTTTTTTAAATCGTAAGCTACAGTTTAAAGCAAAATAGTTTTTTTGATGGAACCTCCACTTTAACTGTGAAATGCAGCTTCCTAGAAAAATACATTTGGCTTGAATCTGCAGGTGGTGAGCTTTTTGCAGCCTTACAATTATAGGAGTAGTACATATAAACAAGAATACACAGATTTGTATTGCTATGTAATGAAAGTAATTCGGCACCAAATATTGTAAAGCTCGAACAAACGACAAAGGCTTGTATGTAAAGCACTTGAAGAAACACAAAAGCCCTTACAAAAAAAGTACTTGATGTCTATGGGGTGCATGCGTTAGCATTACAGATTTTGTTTGCACCGTAAATTTTTAATGCAAGACAATTAAAGGCAACAATAAATGTGCACAGAAATATGAATGAAAATGTCATTTCATTTTCCAATGATCAGGTGAAATCTAGTTGAATGTGGAAAGGTGTTGTGTACAGCTGTAATTTGCAAGGCTTGTATCTTTCCTGCCCCTGTGGAAAACACAGCAGAACACAGCCAAGTTATTAGCAAGCAGGTCTATTTTTACAGCTGATGTCTGACAGGGGGAGGTCATTTGGAGAGATTACATTGACTGTGATAACACTTCGATATTCTCCTCACCCATTAGACACTGCTCCTACATACTCCATTTATCAGTCAATTCCCTGGACTGGCAAAAAAAAAAAAAAAAAATAGTACCTTGATGTATTACTTTCCATCTCTCTTTTGAGCAGCCATCTGAACCGTTACTTGGGTCTTATTCACACTGTTACAGGAGTAAAGAAAGTCAAACAGCTTGAAGCATCTACCAGGAGTCTCAAACTGCCCTCCAGCTGTTGTGAAACTAACAAGTCCCATCATGCCTCTGCCTGTGGGAGTCATGCTTGTAACGGTCAGCCTTGCAATGCCTCATGGGACTTGTAGTTTGGCAACAGCTGGAGGGCCGCCAGTTTGAGACCACGGATTAACCCAAACAATGAAAGTAATGTTTCAGACAATGTAGAGTGAAGTCTCTGCTTAGCGACAACGTGTTCCAAGTGTACCTCAGATGCCAGTAGATTACTGCTCTAATGTAGAACTGCGACACTACAAACACACAAGTGTGTTTTCGTGGAAAATTGGCACAGATGCAAGCAGTACTTCAGATAAGAGTCATATGATACCTGAAGGACCATTTGCTTGATTCTACAGTCTTTAAAATGGAAGCCAGCAGAAACCATCATTAGGCACTTACTATTTAAGCTGACCATACACAATCTCCATTAGAGCTACCAACTATGCAACATAAGGGCCTGTGCAAAAGGATAGAAATTGATCGTTTTTCCCCTCATACTAGAGTTTTGGTTAAAGGAGTTGTAAATAAAAATATATTTTTTGCAGAAATTACTGTTTACAGGGTATAGAGACATAATAGTTAACTGATTCCTTTTAAAAACGATCAAAAATAGATAATAATCAATCATATAATGTACCTGTAGTTTCTAGTTTCATTTTTGCATGTTGTTTCCTGCTTCTGTGATGTACAGAGCCACAGAGCCAAAACAGGGCAGTGATGGTTTGGAAAACGAAACTGATTGGTGCTGAGGGGTTTTAGACACACAGTAATCAAACCTCCTTTATTTAGTTACCACAGAGAGAAAGCTCCCAGTACTGTGGTTATCAGGAAACAGACAACCAGGAAGTGTGGAGATCAGAGAAGAATTACAGCAACTTGAGAGCAAAAACGAACAATGAGGACATGAAAACAGCACTGCAGTAAGGTAAAGGAAGCCATTAAGATTAAAAAAAAAAAATTCCTTTACAAACCCTTTAATTGTAAAATCAGATGGTAGTGTATGGATGTCTACCCTTGAACTTCCAACAAGCCTGCTCTGCATGACAAATTCATGTACCCGTTGTACACAAGTACATGAATAGGTGTACTGAGACTGGAATGTCCATATGGACAATTCAAATATTTAGAATTTCTAAAACCAGTCATCAAGAGGCACAATTCCAGCATAGGTAGTTGTGACCTTGCACCCATTCCACAGGTGCCCCACAGTGGGATGGTTCCCCATGGTACAGGTAAGGATGGCTCCCATCCAATTTTTAATGCACCTCATGTCACAGGATTGGATAACTTTAAGGTCAGTCAGTGAGAGTAACTCAGTAACCCACTTGCAGACTGCCTAGCTAGTAAAATACAGCATTACTTCAATGTTAAATACTGGGGTTATGGCTGGAGCTAGATGCCATAACCCTGCTTTCATTTTTTTCCCTGTGTCCCAAATGGTGGATTCACTGCTGGGTCACTTTTAGAAGTGGCAGGAGGGTCACCCCCTCCCGGCGGAAGGGGAGTGTGCACAGAGGTGAGCAAAAGGAAAGAAGGCCTTGGCACCTCAGATGTTTTGGAACTACATCTCCCATGGTACTCAACTACACTGCAGAGTGCATGAGCATCATGGGAAATAACTTCCAAAACATCTGGGGTGCCAAGGTTCACCAACGCTGCCCTAGGAGGACCAGAGTGATGTCATGACATCACTTCCGGTTCCGACCACACAAAAACAAGGCCATTTTTTTAAGCAAAGAGATACCTTTTCTTGGGTAGAGTAGAAATTTGGGGACTTTTAGACCTCAGATCTTTTCATACAGAGGACCTGTCATAGATGCTTACATTCCTTGCAATAGCAATAAAAGTGATCAAAAAAAAAAATTCAAGGGACAGTGTGGAAAAAAAAAAAAAAAAACACCCCTATCCCCTTTTATTGTTTTATTCATCAGTTACATACCTTGTTATGGATATTGACCATGATCAAAAAATGTTTTAATATTATTCACCTGTTCAATATTTAATTGGTGACAGACAGTTTTGAAAAACACATATACTGTCCTCTTTTGCTTTTGTTGCTTATTTCATACTCTGAAAACACATTGTTTTTATTTTTATGTTTGTGGGAACTTTCCGCTTTCACTTGTCGAGATTTTATCTCCATTTCAATATGTTATTGTTTTTACTTAAATTTCAGTTATTTCATTCTTATTATATATTGAATGTTGATCTTTGTCAAATATTTTTCATTGATGTTCATCAATATTCATTTGTTTAATCATATTTAATGTCAAATGATCTTAAACAACGAATGCATTGTTTTCTCACTCACTTTCTTTATTCAGATTGTTTTTTAAAAATGTACTGTCTGTATATCTTTGTTTAAAGAAATTTCCGCATGTTTTCATGACGTATTTATCTTCATCATTTTATGTAACTGTTTTTCTCTTAATAAAAACTTTTACAAAAAAAATAAAAAATAATGTTTTATGCATATTAATCTTATATATTTCAATCATATTTTTAAGTAATTTGTATTCCATCTATATGTGCAGATAATCATAATGGGTTATATCTGATTGGTTATTAGCCACCATGGAGCCTTCTTAAAAGTCTTTCTATATAACCATCCATCTCAGGGGTTTGGGTATATAACCCTTTAACACTGTGGTAGCATGGTAATGTGTATGTAAAACATCCACAGTATAAAAGGGGACAATAGCAATATGGCTGATGGATGTGTTAACATCGGGCTTCAACAAAATGGCCGCTGTATGCATCCCTATGCGAATCTCTGGGAGATTCTGGGAGCAATGTTTCTCTATAGCGAACCACGACAAAATGGCCTTGGCTATTGTATACCATTGTTATTGTATTTGGAAGCATTTTCGCACCGCACGCCTTCCCTGAGGAAGTCACGAGATCAGTGACGTAATGCAGGGGGAGGAGACAGTTGATGCAGAGTACCTATTGGCGGCCATATTGTAAAATTTAGGGCACATATACTTGGTTTTTTAATGCAAGTGCATGTCTATTATGAAAAGTTGGATTATACATGCTACACTATGGATACCCACCTGTGTTTATTTGATTGACTGGGAAAGGAGATGGAGGGTCCCCTAAAAGAGATATGAGCACACCAAACCACCAAGGAAAGTGCCCACCATAAAGGATACCAGCATTGGATAAATAATATATCCATACAACCCACTGGAGGGCCAAAGCGTATTTGACCAAACATATATGGTTAACTCTTTAAGGTGAGCGCATTGGATTGAAGGTGGTGGGAGCACTTTGTCTGCAGAGGATATGACATGACCCCATTGTCATGTACAGATTGGAGTAGGAGTCCTGGTGGAAATGCATTCTGGTATTTTTTTCAAAGAGGAGCTTTATAAACAGCCTTTCTATTGACTGTTTATATTACGGGCACCAATAGCAATTTAAAATGTTGATTGTATATTAATTATATTTGTAAAGTTTTTTGTATTCACATATTCTCATTTTTGAGCTTACACAGATATTGAGTCACATATCTCACAGAATATTGAAAGGGAGCGCTGCATTTTCTCCTATTTACAATCTTTAACCACTAGCCCACCGCGGGACGATGGGCCTCTCGTTCTGGGTGGACAACATTTGACGTCGAGCCTTCCCGAACCACTAGGGGGCACGCGCCCATCCGCCACGTCACTGGGAACCCGATGTGCATGCCCGGCGGCCGCGATGTCCACCGGGCACACGCAATTGCCCAGTAACTGAGCAAGACCGTGGATCTGTGTGTGTAAACAAACAGATCCATGTCCTGTCAGGGAGGGGAGACCGATGGTGTGTCACTTGTACATAGTCACCACCCCCCACAGTAAGAATCACTATCTAGGGAACACATTAAACCCTTGTTCGCCCCATAGTGTTAACCCCTTCCCTGCCAGTCATATTTATACAGCAATCAATGCATTTTAAATAGCATGGATCGCTGTATAAATGTGAATGGTCACAAAAATGTGTCAAAAGTGTCCGATATGTCCGCCGCAATATCGCAGTCATGATAATAAAAAAAATGGGCTTTCGTCTTATACGGTGAGTACAGGCAAAAAAAAAAAAATCTAAAAAAAAAAAAAAAAAAACTAAAATTAGGGGGTCGTCTTATACACCCGCAAATATGGTACATTTGCAAAAAAAAAAAAAAAGAAAACGCATTCCTTTGAATTTTCTCATTACTGAAGTCGAAAACAAATTTCTTTTTGACCCCACTGTTTTTTTTTTCTAAACATTCTTCCAATGTTCTGTCAAAAAAATGTTGAATAAAATTCTACTAGTGTATACCCAGCTTAAACTGGAACAGCTCAACGCATGTTAGAGTATCAATCTATATTATCTCTGTAGCCATTGGCCCAAAAAAGTCAAGTGCGTTAGAAGGAACTGCCAATGCAACCACTGCAAGTGCAGTCCAAGGCCTAAGAATACAGAGGAGGTATAAAGAGAATAAATAGTCCATGTACCCAAGTGAAAGTGCAGCTCCTGGATCCAGAAAAATCAGTGAGGTGTGGAAGGAGGGAAATGTTCATGCCATGTCAGAAGGACACAGAAAAAAAAAGGAAAAATTTGGATATTGCATGGTTACCTTGCTTTGGCCAAATCATTCACTTTTTGTTCCAGCTCTAGCCTCTTTATCCTTTCTTTTTCTAGCTCCTGCTTCATTGTTTCAACATTAGTCTCTTCCCGTAGCTTCCGGAGCTCTTCCTCTGTGCCAAAGAAAAAAAAAAAATGGCAATTAAAATCACTTTTATGGAACCACTTATGTTACCATTTATGCATCACAGCCCCTATTAAAAGACTGGTTTATGGATAGTAAATCCCTGAAGATGTTGTCCAGGACAAATTGGCACTTGCTTTAATGAAAATAGTAAAGTGTGCGTTTCATTTATAAGCATCTAACACACTTAAAAAGTTGAAATCCCAAATTCCTGTTATAACTGACCAAAAGACATTATATAAAATTCATCACCTTACCCAAGAGCTTATCAAATCAAAATTTCAATACTATATAGCGATCAAAAATAGAGCGACAATTTTGAAAAAAATTAATATTTTTTACCATAATAAATATCCCCCAAAAATATATTAAAAAAGTTTTTCCTCAGTTATATAAGCGTTTGATTGGTTTGCGCAAAAGTTATAGCGTTTACAAAATAGGGGGTAGTTTTATGGCATTTTGCGGCGATCAGCGATTTTTTTTCGGTACTGCGACATTATGGCGGACACTTCGGACACTTTTGACACATTTTTGGGACCATTGGCATGTTTATAGCGATCAGTGCTATAAAAACTGGCAGGAAAGGGGTTAACACTAGGGGGCAAGGAAGGGGTTAAGTATGTTCCCTGGGTGTGTTCTAACTGTAGGTGGGTGGCCTCACTAGGGGAAATTACTGATCGCTGTTCATACATTGTATGAACAGACGTTCAGGCATTTCTCCCCTGACAGGACCGAGAGCGGCTACCGGGCCTCGCTCTGTAACGAGCAATTGCGGGTAGTGGGAATATACACTGCTCAAAAAAATTTATGGAACACTTTGAAAACATATCAGATCTCAACGGGCAAAAATCTCATGATACGCGCAGGAACACTACAGCTATTCAAATGAAAGTTGTGATGTTCCCGCACGCCGTTTAACCAATGCGGCGGCTTTCGATGCGGCGGGGGAAGTATTCTATTTAGGTATCGGGGGTATTTGCGCGAGTACGAGTACTCCCGCAAATACTCGGTATCGGTCCCGATACAGATACTGGTATCGGTATCTGGACAACCCTACTGGATATCTATACTGATATGGACTGGGTAATGTGTTAGGAATGAAAAGGATGGCACAGAGGGCTAAATTCAAAAGACACCCTGAAAATCAAAGTGAAAAAACTATGCAGCAGGCTAGTCCATTTTGCTGAAATTTCATTGCAACAACTCAAAATGGTCCTCAGTAGTATGTATGGCCCCCCAATTGCTTGTATGCATGCCTGACAACATCAGGGCATGCTTCCAACGAGACGATGGATGGTGTCCTGGGGTATTTCCTCACAGATCTGGACCCGAGCATCACTGAGCTCCTGAACAGACTGAGGTGCAACCTGGCGGCACCTTATGGACCAAAACATAATGTCCCAGAGGTGTTCTTTTGGATTTAGGTCAGGTGAGCGTGGGGGCCATTCAATGGTATCAATTTCTTCATCCTCCAGGAACTGGCTGCATGCTCTCGCTACATGAGGCCGGGCATTATCGTGCACCAGGAGGAACCCAGGACCCACTGCACTAGCATAGGGTCTGACAATGTGTCCAAGGATTTCATCCCGATACCTAATGGCAGTCAGGGTGCCATTGTGTAGCCGGTAGAGGTCTGTGTATCCCATCCATGGATATGCCTTCCCAGACCATCATTGACCCACCACCAAACCGATCATGCTGAACGATGTTACAGGCAGCATAAAGTTCTCCGCGGCATCTCCAGACCCTTTCACGTCTGTCACATATGCTCAGGGTGAACCTGCTCTCATCTCTGAAAAGCATGGGGCACCAGTGGTGGACCTGCCAATTCTGTTCAATGGAAAATGCCAATCGAGCTCCACAGTGTCCGGCAGTGAACACAGAGCACACTAGAGGATGTGGGGCCCTCTGGCCACCCCCATGAAGTCTGTTTCTGATTGTTTGGTCAGAGACATTCACACCAGTGGCCTGCTGGAGGTCATTTTGTAGGGCTCTGAAAGTGCTCATCCTGTTCCTCCTTGCACAAAAGGAGCAGATAACGGTCCTGCTGATGGGTTAAGGACCTTCTACGGCTCTGTCCAGCTCTCCTAGAGTAACTGCCTGTCTCCTGGAATCTCCTCCATGCTCTTGAGACTGTACTGGGAGACATGGCAAACCTTCTGGCAATGATACGTAATAATGTGCCATCCTGGAGGAGTTGGACTGCCTGTGCAACCTCCATAGGGTCCAAGTATCGCCTCGTGCTACCAGTAGTGACACTGACCCTAGCCAAATGCAAAACTAGTGAAAAACAGTCAGAAAAGATGAGTAGGGGAAAAAAATGTCAGACACCTCCACCTGAAAATCCATTCCTGTTTTGGAGGTCGTCTCATTGTTGCCCATCTAGTGAACCTGTTAATTTTAATTAACAGCAAAGCAACTAAAAGTGATTAACCACTTACCCCCCGGACCATATTGCTGCCTAAAGACCAGAGTACTTTTTGCGATTCAGGACTCTGCCGCTTTAACAGACAATTGCGCGGTCGTGCGACGTGGCTCCCAAACAAAATTGGCGCCCTTTTTTTTCCCACAAATAGAGCTTTCTTTTGGTGGTATTTGATCACCTCTGCGGTTTTTAGTTTTTGCGCTATAAACAAAAATAGAGCGACAATTTTGAAAAAAATGAATATTTTTTACATTTTGCTATAATAAATATCCCCCAAAAATATATAAAAAACATTTTTTTTTCCTCAGTTTAGGCCGATACGTTTTCTTCTACATATTTTTCGTAAAAAAAAAAAAAAAAATCGCAATAAGCGTTTATTGATTGGTTTGCGCAAAAGTTATAGCGTTTACAAAATAGGGGGTAGTTTTATGTCATTTTTATTATATTTTTTTTACTAGTAATGGCGGCGATCAGCGATTTTTTTTTCGGTACTGCGACATTATGGCGGACACTTGACACTTTTGACACATTTTTGGGACCATTGGCATTTTTATAGCGATCAGTGCTATAAAAATGCATTGGATTACTATAAAAATGCCACTGGCAGTGAAGGGGTTAACACTAGGGGGCGGGGAAGGGGTTAAGTATGCCTGGGTGTGTTCTTACTGTGGGGGGGGTGGCCTCACTAGGGGAAACACTGATCCTTGGTTCATACATTGTATGAACCGAAGATCAGCATTTCCCCTGCTGACAGGACCGGGAGCTGTGCGTTTACACACACAGCTCCCGGTCCCCGCTCTGTACCGAGCGATCGCGTGTGCCCGGCGGCGATCGCGCCCCTAGTGGCGGCTGGGAGAGAGGACGTCATATTACGTGCTCTCGCCCAGCAGAGCCACCTTGTGGACGTATATCGACGGTGCGCGGTCGGCAAGTGGTTAACAACCGCCTCTGTATACACCCCTCCCCCTCTGCTACTTATCTGACCAGATCAATATCCCAGGAGTTCTGATTCAAAAGTGTTCCTTTAATTTTTTTTGAGCAGTGTACATCAAAATACACTGGTAATGTAAACCTGAATATGTGAGTTGCAAACTACATGGAGACGCACAACAACAAAAAATAAAACGTTTTTGCACAAGATTTTAAAGGACCATTACACCCCAAAACTACATGATGTAAACAACGTACCAATAACATTCCCAACTGTGAATAGGAAAGAAGAAAAAAAAAAAAAACATCTTTACCATTGTCCACCAAGGTTCATTGATACCAAGCCATGGATAGATATGGTAGTATGTCTCCAGATCAATAAAGTCTCATTTAATCCCTTGTTGGGTTTTTCTCAGTTGAATGGGGCTGTGCCTGTAATTTACTCATTGGTTTCTGTTTGTACCACTTTATTATTATGTATTTATTCTACAAATCCAGTACCATGTGGCCTAACAGTTATTTCTTATTTTTATTGGTTTTAAAATAACGGGGAGTTCTAAGCAATTATATTTGGGCCAAGTGAAGTATTTTTTGAATAAACGGTTTTGATTCCTTTGAAGGGTTTTTTTTTTGTGCAAGATGCCTGAAGCTCCTTTAAATAAATAGCAACTACAATTGCTTTATGGCAGTGATATGCAATTAGCAGACCTCCAGCTGTTGCAGAACTACAAGTCCCATGAGGCATAGCAAGACTGACAGCCACAAGCATGACACCCAGATGCATAGGCATGATGGGACCTTTAGTTTTGAAACAGCTGGAGGTCTGCAAATTGCATATCCCTGCTTTATGGCATCAGTCAGCCCTTGGGAAGTTGCTGGACCAGCCAGTCCCGGACAAATTAGCAGCGATTTGCAATCTACACTTGTAGATCATTTTCCTTACAAATTGAAGGTTTTAAAAAGGACAAGTTTTGAAGGTAGAATATGTACATTTACTATTTTTTAGTAGGAGCCTGGAAAGCATTTCACTGGCAATCAGCAGATGACAGGTGCCATGCAGGGCCCCTACAGACAGTAGGACAACAGTCAGTGTAAGCTTTTGTACATGCAGGCAGTTTCAAACTGACAGGAAGAATCAATGGACTACCAGAGCGATACCCAGCTCTGTCACAACTGGGGTTTGGGGGAGGGCAGCGCGTTGCTACAGTAATGTTGCACCCTGAATATGGGTGTAACGTGCTATGAAAGGTTAAAATAATAACCCCCTTGCCAGACTCGTGTCATCCACAAATTTTTGGAAGGCCTTAAAGAGTTCTATTGATCTTGCCATACTACACATGTCAATAGCAACGAAAACACCAGACACTAGAAGTCTGAGATTTAAATAACTGGTTCCATACACCCAAAGAAGGCTCCAACTAATGGCATGCAAGCTTGAACACCAGATTCTAATTTCATTGAAGTTGCGGCAAATTGAGGGGTGTAGTTACTTATTCCATATGACAACCCTGCCTTTTTGTCAATTTAGATCATGACAATAAATACACTGTCAGTTTTTGTCATTCGTTCATGTATATCACCTTTATCTGTAGTACTAGTTGAACCAAGATCAGATTTTTGGCTGTTCAGATACAAAGAAAAAAGTAAAAAAAAAATCCATGGGGTACATTTCATTTTTCATACAAAGACATCTCCTGCATTTCCGATATAAAACACAGTAGAATAAAGCTAAACAGCAACTGATGTAGAAATCCATCCTTGCTTTTTATAACATTTCTGGAATTTAAAGACCTACAGGTCGTGGGGATGAAAGGGTTACTGTGCGAACAAATTCTTCACACTGCTAAAGCCGGCCATAAACAAAGACTTTTTTTACTGAATGCCATGGAAAAGCCAATTTTTGGCAAACAGCCATAGCTAATGCAACTAGATCTCCTCATTTTCAGCATGCTCGTAGTGACAGATTATTTCCACTTCACAGCACTCCTCTATTAACACACACATCCGAGTCCACTTTCTATTGTGTACTAGTAATACAATTCAAGTTTACTGCAAGGGATTTCTGGCTAGTGTCCTTTAATATGCAAATTGGAATATATATCTACTTGCATTGGACTGGTCATTTAAAGCTGAAGAACTGGGCAATATGTAGCAATCCAGTAGGACCCGTTGTATTGCAAGGGTCAACTGCTCATTAAGCCTAGGGGTGCCAGAGTAAGGAGAAACCCTTACCATTTTTCCCCTGCTCCTGTAGGATGCCTTTATCCGTGCGACCTGTCCAATGCTGCCACCTAAGACACTTTCGGCCACGATCACACATCAGCCTCCTCCATGTACAATGCAGGGTTATTAGTCCTGCATTGTACATAATGACATCAAGGAACTGCCCAGAGGCTGCAGCTGCAAGCTGAGGAAGAGTGATCCCAGGATGGCATTAAAAAGCCTACACAGAAAGGATAAAAATGGAGCCCAAAAACATATTGTTTTTTCTACTGTACTGTTTCACGTGATCTCAGCTAAAGCAGAAGATCACAAGTCATTACCTTAAAGATCTAATGTGGACTGAATATTCGCAGGGAAGGCAGGGCTCAACAAATCCCAGGCACCAGGTTGCCATGACGACTAGAAATTGCATCCTGGCACCTATGCTTTTGTTGGCCCATTCACCATTGGCATAGCACCAGGAGTCTCGCCTGCGATCCCGTCCGGGTAGCCGCCGCAGGTCTAATACAGTGCTTCTGCACTTTATCTGCCGCCACTGTGTGACAGAAAGTCAGATGGGTACCACTATGAGTGCCTTGGGTAAGTGGCACCTCTTTCCGGAAGCCTTCAATCAGCACTAGCACTCTGTAGTCAATCAGGGCTTCTTATGGAACTGAATACCATTGCTACTGCTCTGCCATCCCTGCTGTGCACTCCAGGGAGCCGACAAGTCAGAAGAGGAGTCTGGGGTCAGGAATGCGAGCAGAGACAGACTGACCCACAGTTTCCTTTTAGAATGCAGGTATCTTCAGTGTGCAGCCGACAGCATCAGCTTTAACTCTTGCCAGGCTGAGCAGTAATAAATGCAACATCTCAGCCATATTTTTGTGGATAGTGGGCAAGTGCAAGAAGGCAATGTGTAGGGGGAGGGGGGTGGGAGCCAGAGTGTACATGGAGAGGGCAATGCGTGGAGGGGTGTACTAATAAAGAATAGGAGTAGGCATTGTGTCTTAAAATGTGTATAAAATTAAAATATATACATATATATTATTTTTTTTCTTTAAAAGCACCCCTTCTCTTACGTAGCCCTGATGTGCATCTTTCAAGATTTACAGCACAGGTTTACACACAGTTACACTCAGCTTTTGTCTCTTAACCGTCTTAGGAATTGAAAGTATTACATTTAAAACCAATAGCAACGGTGCACCCTCTTCTCCACTTTATCTTTGGCACTTGGGTGTCATTCCACCCTAAATTGTTCCTCTTAGGTCTTCCTCCCTCTTTTTCTAAAACATCGAAAAAACTCCTAGCCCAGGTACTAACGGCCGGGAGATGCCCGGTAGCCCTGAAATGGAAAAGGAAGGAACCTTCTCTGAGTTGCACTCCAGGATTATGGATGTTAAGCGGATGGAATATATGACAGCCTCCCTGAATAATACCCTTGATAATCACAACCAAATATGGGAATTGTGGGACAAGCTGGAAGCCCCTAATGCGGGTTGGCGCCCCCGGGCGGCGAGGAGGCCCTGGGTCAGGTGGTTGCCCTCTTTTCTTCTACCCTCTTCTGCCCTTGCCCCTCCTTATTCCTACCTTCTCTTGTCTTCTTGGCTCTTTCTAGCTTTTCTTCACTCTTTTCTCTTTTTTTGTTACGGTTATTGATATATTTCAGTACAAAGTCGAACATAGTGGTAATATTGAAGCCTTGATGCCAACTTCATTGCCCGGTTTTGACCATACTCGGCTTATTGTATATTTGTTTCCTATACATCAGCTCCGTTTCCTTTTATTTCACACTGTACCTGGATAGTTTACCTGTTGCCTACCACTTATTACAAAGTGTGCCTTTTTTTATTTAAATTTTTTTTTATGTATGCGTTTTGTTGGTCTTTTTCTTTTGGAAGATTGCCCATTAAATTGTCAGTTTTAAAAAAAAAAACTAATAGCAGTGAGGGATAGTCAGATACTAGAGACTATCGCTCATTAGTTATGATTTTAAATGTACCAAGTTCTTTGAGATCCTACGGAGGTTAATAGGCAAAAGCTGAGAGGCATAACGGTTTAATCCTGTGCCGTGAATCTGTAGAGATACACATCAGGACTACATAAGAGAAGGGGTTGTGTCATTAAAAATAAAGTTCTTTTTTTTTTTACTAACAAAAAATTGGCTTCTAACTTTTATAGCTGGCTCCTAGACTTAAAGAAGATTTGTCAAGCCTTGCAATAAAAGGTATATGAATTTTACACACTAGCCCTATTTTAAACCTTGCTCAAACATAAGACCGCTTATCAATGCCTGCTACAAGCAGACACGACAGTCTATACATACTAATGCCTTCAACTGCCAGACCTAAAAACGTATTGTACGGAACACAAGGACTTTTGTCACCAATGAGCTTTTTTGTTCCTGGCATGTTTGCTAGGATGAGGAAAGGAGTTCAAACAAACAGTAATTAATGTTTACAGGATCAGAGATGTGTGGCCTTGTATAAAGTGCCAGGAAGTACAGTACAATGTAAAATGAGTAGCTTCACTAATGCCCTATAATTTACCCAACTACGTCAATTCATTACAAAGTCCTACATTGTCAGCCAAGAGAAACCACCCCGCATGTAGACTTGTGCATCAAATACCTATGCACCTATGCGTGTTAATTTTAATTGGAATTCCAAGCCTAAAACCAGTCCTACCACCCCCTTTCTAGCTCGTATGCCAACTACCCTGTAGAAGGAAGATGCTTATGCTTTTCTAGTATCAGGGCACTTCAGTCCGGCCACAGGATCAGCTCCCAGTGGTGGCTTTAGGTGAGAATTTTTTTTGGGGGTGGGGGGTTGCAAACAAACCACCCTCTACCCCACCGGCAGTCACATCCACCACCCCCCCCTTTCGGTCGGTCATTCAAAATCTCCCCTGTCGCTCAGAAAACCCCACACTTACCCCATCTAGGTCGCGGGCCTGTGCCGCCTCCTCTTGGCCAATCAGATCTTAAAGACCTACTTCCCGATTGGAGATAGGAGAATCAGGAAGAAAAATATTGAATATTAATTTGCCATTGTCACACAACTGGGTGGGCTCAGGGTGCAGTGCCCCCGAGCACACACCTTTTTTAAGGTGTGCTTAGGAAAAAAATAATAATCAAACAAACAGAAAACCCTTGAAATCCATGCATCTGGCGTCTAATGTAGATTAGGGGCCGGGTGCATGGATTGGGGGGGGGAGGGGGGAGTGATGCCCCTGTGCCCCTAATGGCGCGGCCGTCACTGGGATTGGGACAGCTCGCAATGGATGCCCCATAGTAAGCCTACGAGTGATGTCACTACCTTGGCATTCCATCTGCTGTTGGTGCACCTCTGCTCTACCCTGAACCCAGCCACTGAGCCAGATCAGAGTTCCCTGGGGAAAAAAAGGCCAATATAAGCATCGTCCAGTCTACACAGTAATTTGTATAGGTGTCATAAGGTGGGTAGGAGCAGTTTGAGTCTTGTAGGCAGATTCAGAGCGAGTTACGCCGGCATATCAGTGGATACGCCGTGGTAACTCTGAATCTAGCCGGCGTTAATTTAAGCGTATTCTGGAAACCAGATACGCTTAAATTAGGCTAAGATACGAGCGGCGTAAGTCTCCTACGCCGTTGTATCTTAAAGTGTAATTTTTAGGCTGGCCGCTAGGTGGCGCTTCCATTGAGTTCGGCATAGAATATGTCAATGACTAGATACGCCGATTCACGAACGTACACGCGCCCGTCGCAGTAAAGATACGCCATTTCCGTAAGAGATACGCCGCGTAAAGATAAAGCTGCCCCTACGAGGCGTAGTCAATGTTAAGTATGGCCGTCGTTCCCGCGTCGAAATTTGAAGATTTTACGTCATTTGCGTAAGTCGTCCGTGAATGGGGCTGGACATAATTTACGTTCACGTCGAAACCAATACGTCCTTGCAGCGTACTTTGGAGCAATGCACACTGGGATATGTACACGGACGGCGCATGGGTCACGAGTAATTAACATAAAACACGCCCCCCCATCCTCATTTGAATTAGGCGCACTTACGCCGCCCGCATTTACGCTACGCCGCCGCAAGTTAGGAGGCAAGTACTTTGTGAATACAGTACTTGCCTCTCTGACTTAAGGCGGCATAGCGTAAATACGATACGCTACGCTACGCCGCCGAAAAAATGCACCGCCGTACCTGAATCTAGGTATTAGTTTGTTAGAGCCTGGAATTCTACTTTAAAGCGGTGCTCCACCCAAAAAGGGGAGTTGCGCTTAAAGCACTCCTCACTCTTTCCTGCCACATTTTGCATGCAATCTTTTTTTGGGAGGGGGGGTCGTTATACCTAGTTTTGACAGGTACCCGCCACCCACTTCGCTCAGATCGCCAACGCAGATGTATTTCCAAAACATCTGGGGTGCCAAGGTTCGCCATCACTGGCCCCTATGCAATGCGAGTAGAAGTCGTCTCCCCCTCCCTCCCTACAGTCTTTTGGGACATGTCACAAGAAGACTGCCAAGGCGTTCAGTTGGTGCATGCACCTGGCAGTTTTTGTAGCTGCTGACTTAAAACACAAAATCAACTGGAGCTCTTAGGCCCCTTTCAGACGTCCGCTCCGCCTGTCCGTTTTTACAAGTCCGTTAACAGACTTGTAATACATCCCTATGGGATCGCGTCCGTTAGCGGATGGAGCATCCGCTATCGTCCGTCGGGATCCGGTTTTCGGACGGAAGAAAACCCTATTTTTCTTCCGTCCGGCGGAACGGAACTGATGCAGACGGACAGACGGTCCGTCTGCATCCGGTTCCCTATAGGGCAGAGCGGAGTTGAGACAGGGCGGTCCCTGCACTGTGTGCGGGGACCGCCCTATCCGCCGACAGCTCAGCGGGGATCCCCGCTGAGCCGACGGAGACACACGGAGCGGACCCAGAAACGGTCTGCTCCGTGTGAAAGAGCCCTTACTCTTATAAAAAAAGTCTCAACTTTTCAAATACAAATCAAGATTGGCTACACCCTTCTCATGTCTAAGTTCAGTCACCGAGGCTGCCAGTCCCATCTGCGCAATGCGGAGATTGGAAATTGTGGAAGGGAGCAGAGCCAGGTGCAACACTCACAGGAGTGTTCAAATCAAAAGACTAACCAAATATCGATTCCGAGCGTGCGAAAAGTGCAAGGTAAAACATTTTTTGAATATAAGCTCACCCTAATTTTGTTTTCAATTTCTCTTTATTGATCTTTTTCTTTATACAAAATTGTACATTTTTACAAGATTCATTACAATATACATTTGCTCCCACGTTTAATATTTAAAAGCTTCTTTATCAAAAATATGCTTAAACATTCACCCCAAATTTGAATATTAGTATAAGTATACATGGCCGCAGAAACATGGCTATATCACAAAACAAACAGCCTTGATGTCCAATACCAGTACAAAGGCCCATGCACACAGCAGTAAGAGTTTATCATAAGTATCTTTCTGTTGCAGATCTGAACACAGGTGTATTGTTACGAGTCCATGCACACACCTGTGTAAAGATCAATAAAATCTGCTCTGCATTCAGATCTGTAAAAATAAAAAATACATTTAAAAATCTGCATCGGAGGTCCTGAATAAGGGGTGTTTTTCTACACTGTACACACGTAAACATTTGTACCAGCATATACATATGTACAGCGCAAATGTACCCCATCCGAGTACAAAAACTGCCTACCTCCTAGCAACCAATGGGCTGCATTAATGCTCAAATGTTACATACAGAGCACGTTTTGTGCAGGATCTTTCTGACATACAGCCATGTGTATGTATCCTAATAGAGCATAAAGAATCTAGTATCCAAGTATCCAATTGAGGTGCAATATTTCAGTAATGTAGAAACAGTAAGATTATGAAAGCACTGGAGGAATGCCACAGAACTGGATTCAAACAGGTGATACAACCAGTGTAAGAATGTTGAAAGCACTGAATTCCAGCTACAAGCAAGCATACTACAGTTCTGATATATTTACCATACAGTACTCATGAGGCAGAGGCAGATTTTTTTTTTTATTAGTAAATGTACATGTGTACCACTGTTCTAGCAGAAAACAGGCTAATGATTGGCCTCGGTCCAATGGTCTTACTGGCAAACTAGTATTCGATCAGTACTTGCAGTCGATGGCTTCAAGCACTGATCAGTGTATTTAGAGGAGGGGTACAGCGTCCTGTACAATGATAAAGGGAAAGCACAACAGTATAGCAAAAAGTAGGAGGGGGTTATTTTTGTGATGATCATAAGGTAATTTAGGTACATTAAAATTGCATACTTCTGTTTAGTGCCTGGATGATATGGACAATTCCCATTACCATTGGCCAGTCAACAGAGGGATCCCCTTTAGGATTCAGAAGTCGACAGACGTCAAGCATCAGAAATAAAAGGGACTGGTCAGTGAAAGTTAAACAAATGCACAAAAAAAAAAATGGGGGGGAGGGGGTTTGGGCTGTAGGATTAATAGGAGGAAACCGTAAATGGCTTCTTTTTAATTTGGGCTTATTGAATCTGTGTGCTAAAAGTGTCATTTCAATATACTGCTCAACAAACACAAAGGATATAAATCCATTGTGTTCACCAAAGTCCTTTGAAAACCCAGTTAATCCCTGGTAAAACATAGCTATGACATCAGTGTGCTGCACCTAACCTGAACAGAGCTGTGGGAGGGGCCCACCGGCTACAGGCTGCTTGCAGAAAACTAGAGGGGTGCATACAAGACCAGTCACATGGGGACAGCAGCAGTGACTGGTCTTTGTGCATGAGCTGCCTGTAAGAGGCAAAGTTTCACACCAAATTACTCTAAAGATCTAGGACACAATAAATAGGACACCCAAAATTCAGGCCCTGTTCAACACTCGTGTGATGCCCGACATTGCATGCGATTTGCACCACATTGCTCTACAGATCACATTAGATGTCCGTGCAATGCGATTTCAACCATACAAACAATATGGCTGAAATCGCATTAAAATGGCGCAGGACCCTTTTTTGGCCTGCACTGGATTGCACACCCATGCGATCAGATTCCTACACCATTTCACAGTTCGCACTGCGATCCGATCTGAGGGTGTCATTAACTTCATATTGACAGCCCCAGCATTTTGCAGATCTCAGTGTGAACCACTGTGTAACTCAGGTGTGATGCAGGAACCCAAACTGAATTTGCAGGGTTCCCACAACGTACCAGTTTGAACCAAGCCTTAAAGGGGTTGTAAAGGAAAACATTTTTTTCCCTAAATAGCTTCCTTTACTTACCCCATCCTTCCATTTTGCTTGTAAATGTCCTTATTTCTTCTGAGAAATCCTCACTTCCTGTTCTTCTGTCTGTAACTCCACACAGTAATGCAACACTTTCTTTCTGGTGTGGAGAAAGCCTCTTGAGGGGGGAGGGGGCGAGCAGGCAAGTCAGGACACTCTCTACTTTGCAGATGGTGAATCGGGGAGTGTGAATTCTGACACAGATCGCCAGTGAAGCTCTCAGATCACAGCTTCATAAACTGGTCGTTACTGTGTCAATCTATGAGACTTGTCTGTGTGTAGAGATAATCGGCGGGAGAACAAGTTCAAACACTTCTCCCCCTGATTATATCTGTTTCATAAACTGTTTATGGGCTGTGATCAGTGGTGATCCTTGGGATCACCGCTCTTCACTGCTTCATAAACGGACACCAGAGAAAAGAGCCGTGTGTTAGTGGGCGTCCCGACACTCCTGCTCGCCCCCTCCCCTCTCAAGTGGCTTTCTCCACACTGGGGAGAAAGTGTTGCATTACTGTGTGTAGTTACAGACAGAAGAACAGGAAGTGAGGATTTCTCAGAAGAAATGAGGACATTTAAAAGCAAAATTGAAGGATGAGGTAAGTGAAGGAGGACTGCACTAAGGTAAAGGAAGCCATTTAGGGAAAACATTTTTTTCCCTTTACAACCCCTTTAAGTAGGAATACACACCCACACCTATTGTATTTAGACAATATTTGCTTATCCAGGAGTTCAGTTTTAATGAGTGTCCCCCCCACCCCTCTTTAGGCTACTTTGACACTGGGGGCACCCATGCATTAGTGCTAAAGCGCTGCTTGTTTTAGCGGTGCATTAGCGCTTTTTAGGTGGCGCTGTTTAAAGGATGTGGGTTAAAAGTGCCTGTGTTCCAGTGCTTCGGAAGCGCTGTCAGTTTATTGCAACGGCCAGGGGCGTTTTGCAAGCGCTGTATACAGCGCTCCCAAACTACTCAAAAGATGCTGCTTGCATGACTTTCTAACATCCTGCAAGCGCACCGCCCCAGTGTGAAATCACTCAGGCTTTCAAATTTGTGCAGCATGGGAGGCAGTTTTCAGGCGCTATTTTTATAGTGATAAAAAACGCCTGAAAACTGCCTCAGTGTGAAAGGTGTCTTAAGAAAATGTGTATAGAGCCAGTAAATAACACACACACACCTTCAAGCTTTAATACAATAGAAAACATGTGTACTGCATACTACGCCTCTAAACAGCCTTGTGATGTATTTCGGGAGAAACCCGCTCTGATCTTTTGTGGATGACCTTGTTCCAACCTCTATGTTTTGCAAGACTGCACTTACAGGTGGAAATAGTCTCTAATGCCAAAGTAGCAGATTTTTGGCAGGAATCAGCCAGTGGTTGGCAGCATTTCAATCTATTCCAGCCATGGTTGTCCATTCAATAACTTAAGTGTGTATTCCCGAAACCAGACCTTCCAGGGAAACTTGCCAGAAAGCATAAGCTCTTAAAATACGGTCAATTTGCTCATACAAGCCTGCTAACAATATTAACATCTCCAAAGTCGAATTGCTGCAGATAGCAAGCATCCACCCTTGCGGCTTACGTCTAGCTTTGTTTTAGTGCACTATACCTAATCATTTGAGAAGTTTTAGGTATAGTGCACTAAAAACATTTAAAGAAAGTGACTACAAATATATTATATAGTTCTATAGTCCAAAAAAAAAAAAATGAATAAAAAAAAAAAAAAAAACCTCCATATCACCTCTAGCAAATATCTTAATTACTACAATATGCAAATCAATGTTTGTGCTTGCATATTGTACCAACATCACAAGTGTAAGTAGTGGAGCTCATGCAAGTGTTCTGTAAATCTCTTTATACATGAATGAATGAATGAATAAATAAATAAAATAAATAAATGGCATATGTCACATGACTAATCAGACTAGAACAACGAATGCATTAATAAGCACATTGCATGGTAAAACTTCATCAGTGGCGTAATCCATTATATACTCAGGATACTCCCGACAACAAATATTTATTTAAGAATAAGCTGTACTTACGCAGGAAGTGTTTTTCCAGTAAGGCAATTTCCAGATGCCCCTTAATCTCATTGAGTCGGTCAAGTTCTGTCCGGTTAAATTCGGATACTCCAGATGCCATGATGATGGTCCCTGAACCAGCCTATAAAGGAATTACACAGATAATATTAACTATTCCACATATATGAAGCAAACACTGGCAAGCAAGATGCAAAGTCAGCTTATATACCCAGTAAAAAAATTAGCATCCTCCTCCGTATGTAGTCATGCAAACCATAAAATACTAAAACAGCTGTTGTATTAAATATGCTGGTTTGTCATTTCACTTCTACAATGCTAGTAAAGAATAAAGCAGCATTAACCTTATTTCTTGATTTGTGCACAGAACACAAATCCTGTAGTATCAGATAAGACAGGGAAAGTAGAACAGCAGCATTCTGGGCAGCTATGAACTAGAGCAGAAAGCCTTTTTTAAACAGCTTGGAGAGTGAAAGAAATAGGACTCCGCGGCGCACGCAGGCGCAGCCCACTACTGTCAGCATTCCTGCAGCAGTAAGGGAATCTGCAACGTCACGGATGATCTTAAAGAAAAATATGATGTAAGGGTGGGACCCAAGTGAGAGCACTGCAGGACCTGGGAATCCTCCCAGACTGGCCAGAAATCACAGACAGATCTTCAGATATAGCAATTACCAAGACAAACACAAAGGATGACCTGTCTGCAGCACAGTACATGTTACCTTTGTGGGTTATTACACATGAATTTCTCTGCTGAGGGAGTAAATCAGCCATTATAGTATACACTAAAAACATGCATAAAGCCTCACCACGCGACACGGATATATTATTTGAAAAAGTACATTGCACACTGCAATTTCATAAAACAAATTACATGTTTAAGGAAACACAAGCTGCTTCATCATTCATGCAGCCCATAGCCTGTCATTTACTTACTACTCTGAATGTAATGTAATGTGTGCAGCAGGAAACACTTAGGAATCCAGACATTAAAAGGAGTTGTAAATAAAAATAAAATGTATGCTGAAATGACTGTTTACAGGGTATAGAGACATAATAGTTAACTGATTCCTTTTAAAAACGATAAAAATAGATAAAAATCAATCATATAATGTACCTGTAGTCTCTAGTTTTGTTTTTGCATGTTGTTTCCTGCCTCTCTGCTGTACAGAGCCACAGAGCAGTGATGGTTTGGAAAACTAAACGGATCCAAAGGGGAGGTGCTGTGGGGTTTTAGACACACAGTAATCACACCTCCTTGATTAGTGACCACAGAGAGAAATCTCCCAGCACTGTGGTCATCAGGAAACAGACAACAAGGAAATGTGGAGATCAGAAGAATTACAGCAACTTGAGCAAAAATTAACCACAGAGGACATGAAAACAGCACTGCATTAAAGGGAAGTTCCACCCACAATTTCACTTTTTTAAATATAAATACCCCTGTAATACACAAGCTTAATGTAGTCTAGTAAAGTTAGTCTGTAAACTAAGGTCCGTTTTGTTAGGTTGTTAGAGCATTTAGTTTATAATCTAGAAATAGACCGTGGCCATCTTAAGTGTGGGCATCATGAAGCCAGGCTGTATGACTTCCTGGATTTCAGCCTTGCAGATCTCGCACATGCTCAGTGCTGCACAAGCGATGTAATAGGTTTCAGTCAGGTTTCCATAGCAACGGGAGTGTCAAGAGGAAGTTGCAGCCCATTCTCTATGCAAATAGGCTATTTGCAAGGGATACATGATGCCTATCCTAGAAACCCTTGCGAATAGCCTTGTGACTTAATAGCCTAGGCTAATAAGGAGGAGGAAGTAATGGACTACAAAATAAAAAGGTATTTATACAAGCAACAAAATAAATAAAAAAATTGTCCATTCTGAACACTATGAGATTAAGGCATGCAGCACAGACAAACATAAAAAAAATGGGTGGAACTCCACTTTAAGGTAAAGGAAGCTATTAAGATAAAAAAAAAAAAAAAAAAAAATTCTTTACAAACCCTTTAGGCTCCATTCACACCTAGGCGTTTTTACGCCTGTAGCGCGACGCGCACAAACGCCAGAGGGACGAAAAGTAATGAAAGGCAATAGGGATGGTTCACATCTGAACGCCTAAACGCCTGTAGCCTGTAGCTGAAAAAGTTCCGGACCCTTTTTTGTCGCTCCTAGCGCGCGATATGCGCGTATTTGAGCGTTTTTTTTTACATTGAAGTCAATGTAAAACGCCTGATACGCGCGTATTGCGCGTAAACACGCGCTTGTACAAGCATTTTGACGCCTGTGTTGCTGAAATCCCAGGAAGAGGAATAAAAAATTCCTAGGAGAGCAACAAGTGATGTCAGGGATGATCATTTTTCTTATTGGCTAATATGGAAAAAGACAAAGTACAAAAACGTCGAACGCCACTGTGCGAAAACGCGCGCAAATGCGCATATACGCGCGACAAAAACGTCGGTAAAAATCGCCTGTAAAAACGCCTGTACGCCCTACGCCTAGGTGTGAATGGAGCCTTAGGGCCCCATGCACACAAGACGCTGGTAAACGCATGTTCAGAGGCAGTTGGACAGCTTTTTCAACTGCCCCTGAACACATTCAAGGTTATCCTATGTGACCATGTACACAGTCTTGTTTATTGCCATTTTTAGGCAGTTGCGTTTAACCTTGTTTTTTCCAGAAGCAAAAAAAATGGGTTCAGACGCAAACGTTTTCCACGTTTCAGACGCAAAATGCCGCTAAACGCGGCAAAACCGGACCTATTTTTTCACATTAGAAATCTCAATAATGATGGCAAATGATGAAAAACCATTAAAAGAAAAACATAAAAAAACTGTAATTGCGTGCATTGCATTGTGGACAATCCCCAACTTGTGGCAGGTGACGTGGCCAGTGGACAATCCACAACTTGTGGCAGGTGACGTGGCCAGGTGACGTGGCAGGTGGCGTGGCCAGGTGACGTGGCAAGTGGACAATTCACAGCTTGTGGCAGGTGACGTGGCAAGTGACACGCTAAATACACGTACACGGCTGCTCTCTCTTCTGCTATTCACTCTAGTCTCACAAAATGGAAATGGTTAAATACTGTTTTTTGAGCTTAGGGAGGGTCTTATGTTTCTTAACTAAATGCTTATAAACACAAACGCGGTAAAACACAGCGAAATTCGCAGCAAAACTGGCGTTCTTACACACCGGTTTTAGCCTTTAAAAATGTGTGTTCATCTGAGTTTACACTGGCGTCCTGTGTGCATGGGGCCTAGGTCATTCAAGCCTATACAATGATTGTGGTTCTACATCAACTGACTAAATATTTACAGAGTACAGCAGCTTCTGGCTCTACTTCACAAGGACACAAATATTACATAGTTTTCTTCCTAGACACATAAAAAGGCCCCTTTCACACAGGCCAAATCTTGTTTTTAGGGCTGTTACTGATTAAAATTTTTGTGTTCGATTAATCGATTTTTTTTTTAATCGATTAAATTGACTAATTTCGATTAATTATAACGCACATACAGATCCAACTACTTTTAGCTGATCTCCTTGCATTACAACTCTGCATTAGTCAGTAGTAAATGTGGTATACACTATATACAACCACCCGACACTAGTTAGTTTCCACAATCCATGACTTTCACACAAAAACGTTTTAAAATTCAAACTGTAGCACTGACGTAAGTATTTTTTTCTTATTAAAAACTTTAAGAAAAACGTAGAAAGTTAGTTTAACTTTGATTATAAAACATATCTAGTATATTGACTGTTAGGCCCCATGCACAAGAGAAGCAAATGCAAACTCATCTAAACACAAGTTTTCAAACGCAAAAAACTGCGTTTAAAACGCCCGTTTTTGCCGCAAATTTCGCAGCGTTTTACCGCGTTTGCGTTTATAAGCATTTGGTTAAGAAACATCATAAGACCCTCCCTAAGCTCAAAAAACGGTATTATTTAACCATTTCAGCCATTTTGTGAGACCAGAGCAGCTGAGAGAGCAGCAGTGTACGTGTATTTAGCGTGTCACTTGCCACGCCACCTGCCACAAGTTGTGGATTGACCACTGGCCACGTCACCTGCCACAAGTTGTGGATTGACCACTGGCCACGTCACCTGGCCACATCACCTGCCACAAGTTGTGGATTGTCCACTTGCCACGTCACCTGACCACTACACCTGCCACAAGTTGTGGATTGTCCACTTGTCATGTCAGCTGCCACAAGTGGATTATCCACTTGCCAAATCACCTGGCCACGTCACCTGCCACAAGTTGTGGATTGTCCACTGGCCACGTCACCTGGCCACAAGTTGTGGATCGTCCACTTGCCATGTCACCTGGCCACGTCACCTGCCACAAGTTGTGGATTGTCCACTGGCCACGTCACCTGCCAGGTCACCTGGCCACAAGTTGTGGATTGTCCACTTGCCATGTCACCTGGCCACGTCACCTGCCACGTCACCTGGCCACAAGTTGTGGATTGTCCACTGGCCACGTCACCTGCCAGGTCACCTGGCCACAAGTTGTGGATTGTCCACTGGCCACGTCACCTGCCAGGTCACCTGGCCACAAGTTGTGGATTGTCCACTTGCCATGTCACCTGGCCACGTCACCTGGCCACGTCACCTACCACAAGTTGTGGATTGTACACTTGCCACGTGACCTGGCCATGTTACCTGCCACAAGTTGGGGATTGTCCACTGGCCACATCACCTGCCACATCACCTGGCCACGTCGCCTACCACAAGTTGTGGATTGTCCACTTGCCACGTCACCTGGCCATGTCACCTGCCACAAGTTGTGGATTGTCCACTGGCCACGTCACCTGCCACAAGTTGTGGATTGTCCACAATGCAATGCAAGCAATTACATTTTTTATGTTTTTTTATGGTTTGCCATCATTTTTGAGATTTCTAATGTAAAAAGATTTCTTAGGTCTCAAAAATTCGCCTCAGAAACATTTAATCTCCACGATTTATACCTCTTTCACAGATTCAACCTCAAGGGAGACATAGTAAATCTCAAATGGGAAAACGATCTTAACATCTCCCTCTCCCATGATGAATGGGAACATGTCTTTCAGCATATCCATAAGGGCTCCTTAAATGTATTGACCCAAGAAAACAACTATAAATTATACTCTAGATGGTATAGGACTCCGGTCATCATTCACAAATATAATACAAACATTACACCTTTATGTTGGCGATGTAACTCTGCTCAAGGTACACTCTTACACATATGGTGGGAATGTGATCTGATAAAGTCCTTCTGGAAAGATGTCCATCGCTTGATTTCCCACATTACAACATTTACCCCTGATTTCACTGCTGCCCAATATCTGCTACACCATTCCTCATTACATTTATAAGAAATCATTATTGCTTCACCTTATCAATGCTGCTAAGCTTTGTATACCTATTAGATGGACACAATCTTCACCTCCTACCATCTCAGACTGGTTTAATAAAATTGAACACATAGCCGAAATGGAAGAATTAATTTCTCAATCCAGAGATTCGCCCAAATCCTTTTATGACAAGTGGGCTTGTTGGTTACACTTTAAAAATTCCACTGAGTTTCATTCGTTTAAAAATGCCTCACCGTGAAATTATTATATTTCACTCTCTCCCAACACTCCTTCTTATGTAATCTTGATAAGGTTATTATCCGTTGATAGATAGATAGATTATATATATATATATATATATATATATATATATATATATATATATATATATATATATATATATATATATATATATATATATATATATATATATATATATATATATATATATATATATATATATATATATATATATATATATATATATATATATATATATATATATATATATATATATATATATTCCCTCTTCTTTTTTCTCTTTCCCTTCCTTTTCCTCCCCTTTCCCTCTTCCTCTTTTTGTCTTTGTACTCTTTGGACATGGTATGTATCTATACAACATTCGAATTCTCCTTTTGAGAAGTATTTTGTGTAATCTACATATTATATGAATTATATGATTTATGTATATTTATTGTTATGTATCTAATTCTTAAAATTTCAATAAAATATTTGAAAAGAAAAAAAAAAATATAGGTCACCTTTAAAAACGCCTATAAACGAAATCGCGGCAAAACGCTGGTACCGCGTTTTGCGTCTGAAACGCGAAAACTGAACCCAAAATTTTGCGTCTGAAAAAACGGACATAAACCCAACTGCTTTAAAACGCCAAAAAACGTGATTGTGTGCATGGACACATAGGATAACATTAAATGTGTTCAGGGGCAGTTGAAAAAAATGCCCAAATGCCTCTGAACTCGAGTTTAGCAGCGTCTCGTGTGCATGGGGCCCAAGTCACTTTATAGTAGGCAAGAAGGCATCACTTTAGCCAGTCACGCAGACATACCAGAGTGTTTACATTTTCTGGAAGCAGACATGATCGCATTTTATTGACAATATACCCTGAAGAACTGAACAGTCTTTCGCATGGAACAGATGTTGCCGATACACAAAGAATTGTCTGCACAAAACTGCTTAGGACAGGAAAACAATGGTTATTTTTTCCCCCTTCCCCTGATGGAGCCTGATGCATCCTCCTGCTCCACAGATGCAAAGGTACCTCAATCCAATGGGTGCAGTTTGCTCGCATCCAGCAGAGTAAGTCTCACTGTCCAGGCTGTCCGATGACATCAAGAATTTTGATCGATCAAAAAAATTAAAGAGTAATCGAGGAATTAATCATTCATTACCCCAGCTCTACTTGTTTTGTTCAGCAAGGGGAGCCAAGCGGAACAGTAGATCAGGAGTGTCAAACTCCATTTGCTTGTGGGCCACATCAGCATTATGGTTGCCCTCAAAGGGTCGGTTATATCAGAACCCCACCCCTCCTTACATCAGATGTCAAGAGGCCCCCCCCCCCATCAGAAGTTGAGCATCCCCCCACTATCCCTTACATCAGTGCACCCCCTTGCCTTGTGCTGCTGCCAGGAGGCCTGGACAGAGAAGTGCAGGATCTGGTAGAGAACCTGTCCTCTCATAGGCCGACTGCAGAGATCAGGTAGGGGTGGAGACAAGGGGGGTGTGAGGGCCACATGAAATGACCTGGGGGGCCGGATTTGGCCCGCGGGCCTTGTGTTTAACACCTGTGAGCTAGATGATAGGTCTGTGTTCGCTTCACTTATAAAGAGAGGGCACGGACACTGCCTGATCTTCTCTATGGGCAGCCGGATGAAAGCGGACCGGCTGTTTTTTTACATCAAACCGCACTCTGGTCCGATTTAGCCATAGGGGGAACATATCCCCTTTAATTTATTTATTTATTTTATATATGCTGGATCAGATCGGACCCGGAGGTAGCTACATACAGGAAAATGGAGGGTCCGAACGGGACTGGTTGAAAAATAGACCCTTTGTGTGAAAGGGACCTAAAATCTGTTCCTTCGGCTCAAAATCAAAAGGTCCATTAGTATCCAAAATGTACAAAAGGTCAATCACACCGATATCAGCAATAGCATTCCATTATCTGGACTACTCTAAAGCCACCCATAGATAACCACGAGCTGCATAAAAGAAAAAAAAAAAAAAATTCCCCATCAACACAGTCAGTGTTGATGGGGGAATCCCTCCCATGGAGCCATTAGCATGGGGATGTGGGAAGCCGCTCCTGCTGGGAGAACACACATCGATTATTGCTAGTGGCCATAGCCGTTGGCAATAATTGCTAAATGCCGGCTATACTGAAGTCGATCAGCCTGCCCACATAGATGGTTCAAATCTCAGCCGGAACCTGCTGAACCAGCCGAGATTCGAACCATCTATGGCAAGCTTAAAGGGGGTTGTAAAGGTTTGTCTTTTATTTTCTAAATAGGTTCCTTTAACCACTTAACCCCCGGACCATATTGCTGGTCAAAGACCAGAGCACTTTTTGCGGCACTGCGTCGCTTTAAGCCACAATTGCGCGGTCATGCGACGTGGCTCCCAAACAAAATTGGCGTCCTTTTTTCCCCCATAAATAGAGCTTTCTTTTGGTGGTATTTGATCACCTCTGCGGTTTTTAGTTTTTGTGCTATAAACAAAAATAGAGCGACAATTTTGAAAAAAATATATATTTTTAACTTTTTGCTATAATAAATATCCCCCAAAAATATAATTTTTCCTCAGTTTAGGCCGATACGTATTCTTCTACATATTTAAAAAAAAAAAAAAATGGCAATAAGCGTTTGGTTTGCGCAAAAGTTATAGCGTTTACAAAATAGGGGGTATTTTTATGGCATTTTTATTAATATTTTTTTTTTTTACTAGTAATGGCGGCGATCAGCGATTTTTTTTCGGTACTGCGACATTATGACGGACACTTTTGACACATTTTTGGGACCATTGCCCTTTTTTATAGCGATCAGTGCTATAAAAATGCATTGGATTACTATAAAAATGGCACTGGCAGTGAAGGGGTTAACACTAGGGGGCGGGGAAGGGGTTAAGTATGTTCCCTGGGTGTGTTCTAACTGTAGGGGGGGTGGGACTGACATGGGGAAATGACTGATCTTTTATTCTTACATTGTATGAACAGAAGATCAGCATTTTTCTCCCTGACAGGACCGGGAGCTGTGTGTTTACACACAGCTCCCGCTCCTCGCTCTGTAACGAGCGATCGCGCGTGCCCGGCAGCGATCCTGCCTGCCGGGCACGGGAGTCGGGGGCGAGCGCGCCTGCGCGAGAGCCGACGTATAGCTACGGGCTCTCATGCAGGGAAGCCGACCGGCGGCTGGTCGGCAAGCAGTTAAGCTAGTGCATTGTTGGTTCACTTACCTTTTCCTTCAATTTCCCTTCTAAATGTTTTTTTTTCCCTTTGTTTGAATTTCTCACTTCCTGTTTGACAATGAAACAAAAAGAGAACAACAGTTGTATCTCGCAGGAGAGGACCATACACCACAACACCCCCCACTGCTTCAGATAATTTTGATTAAACCGGGTCCTTCAGACAGCAATAAAAAAAAAAGCCTCCTCACCGCCTGTTTTAACCCCCTAATTATCAGAAAACTGTGTTGTGCACGATTGTGGTGCAGTTGCAATGCAGCACCTTTCTCTTGAATGTGTTGTGCTTGGTGGGCGGTACTGCCTGCTGGGTGCAACAGTGTAAAATTCCTGGCGCGGCATGTGTACATCACGACCACTGCCTCAGCAGCAAGAGGGGTAAGCGGTTGAGGGGCGGTAAACATGCTGCTCAACCACGGGGTAAACAAGGCCTTAAAATAGAACTCCAGACAAAGCTCATTTTACTTTGGATAGAGGCGAAAAGGGGTAAATTTCCCTTCACTTGCTCACTTGTCTTTATGACACAAAACTAAGTGAGCAGAGAGCCTCACAAAAAAAAAAAAAAAAGACAATTCCACCTTCCACAACTGACAAGTACAAATGCATCATAATGTGTTAGTGGTTTGTAGTGATGGGTTCGGACCAGGAAGCCATCACTGCACACCGCCAATCATAGGCAGCGAGTAATTTCCTGACCGAGAGCGGCACATACACACGCATCTTATGACTGGCAGTGTGCAGTGCCGGCTTCTTGGCAGATTCGATGCGAAAACGCCCATTCTTAATGGTTGGCTATATTTCTATGGGCCAGTTCACACCTATATCGTTTGAATACACTGAAATTGTAAATCACTGCATGCATTAAAGGGGTTGTAAAGGTAAAAAATGTTTTCCCTAAATAGCTTCCTTTACCTTAGTGCAGTCCTCCTTCACTTACCTCATCCTTCCATTTTTCTTTTAAATGTCCTTATTTCTTCAGAGAAATCCTCCCTTCCTGTTTTTCTGTCTGTAACTACACACAGTAATGCAAGGCTTTCTCCCTGGTGTGGAGAAAGCCTCTTGAGGGGGCGAGCAGGAGTGTCAGGACGCCCACTAACACACAGCTCCTTTCTCTATCTGCAAAGTAGATAGCACCCTGACCCTCCTGCTCGCCCCCTCCCCCTCAAGAGGATTTCTCCACACCAGGGAGAAAGCCTCGCATTACTGTGTGGAGTTACAGACAGAAGAACAGGAAGTGAGGATTTCTCAGAAGTAATAAGGACATTTAAAAGCAAAATCGAAGGATGAGGTAAGTGAAGGAGGACTGCACTAAGGTAAAGGAAGCCATTTAGAGATTTTTTTTACCTTTACAACCCCTTTAAGTATTCAAAAAGACACTGCACCAAATACCATGGTAGTGCAGTACCACGAGTTCTCGTGTAGGCAAAATGCACTGTTTGCAACCTGCATTTGGAGCATCGATAAGCCCCCTTTCACACTGGGCACAGGAGGTGCGGTGGCAGTATAGCGGCGCGATTTTTAGAGCCGATATATCGTCGTATTTACTGTGATATTCGCCCGCTAGCAGTGCAGTTTTAACCCCGCTAGCGGCCAAAAAAGGGTTAATACCGCGGCTGTAGCCGCGCTGTCCCATTGTCTTCAATGGGAAGGAGCGGTATACACACACTGCTCCTTTACCACTCCAAAGATGCTGCTTGCAGGAGATTTATTTTCCTCCCGACAGCGCATCGCCTCAGTGTGAAAGCCCTCGGTCTTTCACATTGAGAATGCTGGGGAAGCATTATTGCAGGCGTTATTTATGCGCTATTTTTAGCGCTAAAATGCCTGAAATACACCTCAGTGTGAAAGGGGCCCAAGAATATTATGACACCCGAAGTAGATGCAGGAAACTTGCACAGAATGCGCCTAAACCACACCGCGTTCTGGTGTGAACCAGCACTGAAAACAAACTAAATTCACCAATTTATTAGCAAAAGTTCCACGTCAAAGAGTTTGTGTTATCGGTAACTCCGTTTCCAAAACAGCAACAGAGAAAAAAATAAATAAAAATGTTCACTCCACCAGAACAGGAAACACTTCAAATGAGAAGTTTTTCATTAGGATTCCACAGGGCTGCACCTCAAGTTTTTCTAGAGAAACATAAGATAGCTTAAAAAAAAAAAAAAATGTAGGGAAAGCACAGTAATACCAGTAATACACACGGTCGGACTTCCATTAGACTTTTCTGTGGATTTTGGTCCGAAGGGCATTGGCCGTGAACTTGTTCTGCATACACACGGCACAACATTTTCAGCCAACATTCACCAAACCATGTGGTTTTTCAGCTCTTTAATCGGCAACCTTTGAGCAACTTCTGCCATTTAGCATTGGTTCCGAGCATGCGTGTTTGTACTTTGGATTTTAGTTGGATGGCCTTGCGTACACACAATCAGATAATCCGAGGTAACAGATTTATTGCCAGACAGTTGGTGAGCATGAACAGCCAACATTTGTTGTCGTTAATTCAGCCAATAATTGTCGGATGGAGCATACACGCGGTAGGATTATCCGACGCAACACGTCAATCAATCAGACAATTATGCATATAAAATTGGATAGTGTGTACGGGTCTTTTCCCCAGTCTGATTCTAGGACTGCACCTGAGAGTGTAAATGAGAACTTGCCAGACTAGGGTGGGACTACAGCATGAAGGACTTGCCTCCCTAAATTAAAGTCCAGCCTGCTGAAGAGAACAGATCCAAGCAATAATGATGGATGAAAGTGGACCAACTTGGCCATAATGCAGCCTTGCAAGTTTGCTCCAGAGATGTACCAGCCCAAAAACTTCTAAAAGGTACGATTATCTTAACTTAAATAACCCCTAAATTGCATTTTTTTGCCATCTTGCTTTGGATCCCTTAGAAACTTGACCTTTACTGCATACTCCTGAATGAGAGGCAATCAATTTTCTGAATCCCTTAGTAACAGCCAGGTTGTGGCCTATGAAATAAGGAAGATAACAAAGCTTATGCTCACCCTTCCATAGCACTTTCTTCTACTTCTTTCTTCTCCATTCCACTACTCCCTCCCCCCCCACACACACACATATCCCAGGAGGCACTATACTAGAGTACCATTCAGTAAAGAAGGGGGGCAGGCCTAGTGGCGCTTGCACCCAGAAGAGCCAACAGCTGTCACAAGGCAACATGTCGGCACCAGACCCCTGCAGCGGCTGCAGAGAGGAGAATAACAGCAGGTGGAGAATCCCAGCAGGACAACGCTAGGCGAGTTTCCTTACTGTGCAGAACACAGCATGAGGTGGGGAGGAAGAAAAATTAAAAATAAAGTTGGACTGCCAGATAGCCAATTACTGCTACCGACTGTAGGCCCAAAGACACAAAAGCCTTTCTTGCCTCTGAATGGTGATCACCATAGAAAGGACATTTAAATATGTAGCTCTTTACTCCAGTAATGCCATAAAGTACTTTGCTAATAACAGTATTTAGAGACGATACTCAAAGCAATACTATATGATGAAACGGTTCCAGGGGTGAGGTTTATGATCACATGATCCTTAAATGAGCGTATTTGGACTACAAATGGGTGGGAGTAAAACCCTTGGCCTTCAACTGTAGATAGGGTTGGAATTAATAACTGCTGATCGGCAAGCTCCCACATCATAGAAAATTGGCACAAAAGTCCTTAAAAGATCGGTAAGGTTTTGGAGAGGGGAAAAAAAAAAAAAAAACCTCCTCTCATTTGAGGTTCCTTTGAGAATTCAAACTGGTACCCCATTGCCACCATCAAAAAAAAACATTTCCATCTGCCAAGATGGAAGGAACACTTCTAATCTTCTTCCCACTGGCAAAGGGAAGCCATTGTTTTTTGGGGGCTAGGTAAGTAAAGGCCTAAAAAGGACGCTGCCGTTCCCTTCAGCCTTCTAAGCCACCCAGTTTTTCTTGGTGGTGGGAGGAGCCTCCCACTCAGGTTCTGTCTTGTAAGCTGACTGGGAAAAGGGAAGGAAAAAAAACCTGAAAGCAAAAAAGAAAGTTCTTCAACCCAATAAGCAATAAAGATGATGACAGCATCAACTACATAAACTGAAATATACTTCACCCTTATATTTAAGATTCAATAATGCATGCCTTTTATAACACATCACGATTGGGCTTCTGGAAGACTATGAAAAGTTCTGCTCTGCCAACTGCCCGACTTCATGCTGTCAACACTTGCCATCTCCTGAACGTGCCAAACAGTATCACATGCCAGAGCCCTGTACAAGGCTATGTGTTTGATACTCTAATGGCTAGATAGCTGGAAAACAATGTGTATTATCAGAAGGAATTCAGGCAATTGTCAAGGCATCATTAAGGGCTCTCACCTCAATTCCACAAGCTGTTCAGTAACATAAGTAAAGCTAAAAAGGGAGAAATGTTATTCATGTCACTGTCACGCATAGAGGCCTCTCTAGAATCGACCTTGGTTTGGGCAATGACGGGATGTATCCCCTGGTATCTTCCTCACGGTATGAGGCAAGAACTGTCTCGGACCATTTCCCCTTATGTATTGTATTTCTACGTCCGGAATTTCCAAACGGTTAACTGGAAGCTCAACCCATTCTGGTTGTCGCTCCTCCCTGTCTCTGACCCCATTCGTACTAATCTAGCAATGTTTGTACATGTTAATAGACATTCAGCTGGGCTTAGGCCTAAGGGGTTAATTTATCAGATCTATTAATGCTGTAAAAACTGGGACCAGGTCTTGGGAGCAATCCGTGCTGCGGGAGGTTGAGAGGACCGAGTCTGCTTTTTATTGACTCCCCCTCTGAACAAACAGAGAGGTCATGGCATGAAGCTCAATGTATTGCTAAACATATGGTATTGCCGAAGGCTGAAAATAAAAAGGTTCCTTCTTCAGCAGAAATACTTTGGAGGAGGGGAAGGGCACAGGTCATATGTTAGCCATGATGGCGAGGTCCCAGAGGGGTTCTGCTCACATAGAGGCAAATACTAACTCTTCAGGGGCTTTGGTCTCCTCACATGCAGAAATTCTGTCTACCTTCAGGGATTTCTATGCTGATGTGTATTCGTCTAAGGCATCGCCTACTGTTGGGAGATTAACTACTTTTTGGATCGGTGCCAACTCCTGCGTCTTTTGGCCCTGGATGTGGAGCAATTGAATGCCCCTCTCACGGCTGATGAGATGCTGGAGACATTGGCGCTGTCCTCTCCTGGCAAGTCTCCCAGCACGGATGGCTTGCTGGCGAAGGTGCACAAGCGCTACTCGGATACGCTGATACCGCATTTGCGGGAAGTGTTTGTGGATACGTTGGAAGGGGGAAGCCTGCCACAGTCCATGAATGAAGCGATAATTGTCTTATTGCTAAAACCTGGTAAGGAGTCCCATTCACCAGACTCTCACAGGTCTATTTTGTTATTGACGACAGACGTGAAATTACTGGCTAGGGTGTTGGCTACCAGACTGGCTAAAGTAATACACAAATTAGTCCATAAAGACCAATCAGGGTTTATTCCTACCCGATCTACGGCCCTTAATATTAGATGTCTATTTCTTAATCTTCAGGTACCTGCCGAGAACGTGGGTCAGAGCGCAATGCTTTCATTGGACGCTGCCAAAGCTTTTGACAGTGTCGAATGGCCCTATTTGTGGGAAGTATTGAAACGCTTTGGACTAGGTGATACTTTTATCAAGCGAGTCCGGTTGTTATATGCAGCCCCACTGCTCGGATCCGTGTGAATGGGGACCTCTCTGACTTTTTCCCTCTTTTTAGAGGTACAAGGCAGGGGTGTCCATTGTCACCCGTTATTTGCGTTGGCTCTTGAACCACTCGCAGCCCTGATCCGATTGTTGCCATCGATCATTGGCTTTGAGAGGGTGGTTGGGCGCGGAGGTTTCCCTTTACGCGGATGACACGCTGCTGTATTTGGGGGATGTGGATACGTCCCTCCCCACAGCTATGGAGATGATGCAACAGTTCGGTTCCTCGTCTGGATTCTCTATCAATTGGAGTAAGCGTGTCCTTTTGCCAGTTGATGGCCAAACAATTTCATTGCCGGCTGCTGCGGGGTCCCTCAAGGTTGTCTCTTTTAAATATTTAGGTTTCCAGGTATCAGCTAGTCCACTGACGTACTTGGAAGATAATCTCCTACCTCTTTTCAAAAGACTCCAAAAAACGTGTAATACTTGGTGCAAACTCCCATTATCAGGCTAAACTGATAATGGGAGTATAAACCCAACTATTATATATTATGCATAATTCCCCTTAGTGGATAACCCGCAGATGGTTTACAAGTATAGACACCCTATTTAGGTGCCTGATTTGGAAGGGGAAAAAAAAGTAGCAAGAATCTACTTTCTACTTTACAATATGATAAAGATCAGGGAGGTGCGGCAGTCCCTAACCCTAAACTATATTTCATTGCTTCCCAGCTGCAGCACTTGGGTGGTTTGGGGCACTTGGGCGAGTCTGATTCTATTGACACTATTACAGACAGGGACGCAAAATACTTCAGTGTTGGCAAGTTTGGAGGTGGGTTTCCCTCACCTGCCACAGGCGGCAGCGACTGTAGTTCTCTTAAAAACACTCTGGTCCACAGTCAAGTCTAGCTTGCGAATCTCAGGATTTATTGCAGATACGCCTTTATGGGATAATCCCAAATTAGCAGAAGTATTCTAATTGGACGGCTTCCAGTCATGGAAGATAGCTGGCATCTGCAATGTCTCCCAGTTATACTCTCAAAACATTTTTAAATAATTTCAGGACCTGCAGACTGAATTTAATCTTCCCAGACAACAATTTTATAGGTACCTTCAAATCCGACATGCTCTACAGGCCCAGGGTCAGATTTCAGCTCTTGTACTGTCTAGTCACTCCGTGATAAGACATTTTTTTTGGTCAGGAGAAGAAGGGCCTAATCTCTCATATTTATTCTAGTCGATTATCAACAGTTCAGGATTCATTCACACTGGCGAGTAAAAAAGGTTGGACAGAAGACCTGGGGGACATAAACGGTGAAACTTGGGACATATGTCTACAAGCGAGTCCTCTCAGGTCGGTTTCGCAATCACACAGATTATCCCATCTGTTTTTGTTGCATAGGGCCTACCGCACGCCTATACAATTATTTCGTTGGGGACGGGGGGATTCTTCTCTATGCCCTAAACACTGCAGAGAGGAGGGATCGCTCATTCACCTGATGTGGCGCTGTCCCAAGTTGCACCGGTATTGGGGTAATATCACGGAAGTTGTATCCTTGGATTATCAAGTTAGGGTCCCTTTGGATCCCCTAGTATGCATACTGGGAGCGGTTGATGAAGAAATTTACCCTCACCCCACTAATATCGCAGTGATCAGACTTTAGTATTTAGCTTGAAAGCTAGTGGCAAGGTTTTGGTTATCCCCACATGTCCCAACTAAAAAACAATGGATAGAACGTAGAAAGTTAACGGTGTCCTAAAGGAGCACCTTACATATCAGCATAGAAGTGCTGCCCGGAAGTTTTATTCCATATGGCAGCCCTGGTTGGAGACCCCTGGGTTAGCACCACCGCAACAGATTTTGGTTGCTGCAGGCATAAAAAATAATTTATATTTATAGAGGAGTTCAGATTTTACTCTAGGCACATGTCTTATGTTTACAGTGGGGATTGGTTCGGAAAAAGGGATGGACTGTGGGAAGTATTTTTTAATTGAGGCCCGTTGGCCTTCTGTTTGTCTGTGTTGGGATGGTGGGAGGGGGGTCACACCTGCTCTCCCGGCCCTGCCTATCTCCCCCCCCCCTTTTTTATTTTTTTTTGTAAGCTGTGTTAGGACCCTTTCCGAAGTGCGGACCGTATGTCCGCTTTTCTTCCATCAGTTTGCGGATGAAAAAGGGACATACACTGGTCCCTATGTGATTTCCGGGTGTCAGCGGATAAACATCCGCTGACACCCGTAATCACCCGCCTCCGCAAAGATCCGATTTTGCAGACGGAAGAAGGTCCTATTTTTTCTTCCGTCTGCGGATCGGATGAACACGGACACAGGGTCCGTGTTCATCTGATCCCCCCATAGGGGAGAGCGGAGAAAAGACAGGGAGGTCCCTGCACAGTGTACATGCGTTACTGGTATTACGAATGATGTGATTTTTTGTTGTGATCTGTAACCTGTGTGTTTTTTTTTTTTATTCTGCTTTGGCCCAATAAAACATTTTCCTGATTAAAAAAAAAAAAAAAAAAAAGGGGGGGGGGGGGGGCAACTATGCATTCTCTATATGAAAGCCTGCATAATTTGTATTTAAGGATACAGTTTCAGATTCTTGCATATAACATTTTGACAGGTTCTATTGTCATAAGAATGTTTTTTTATTTTTTTATTTTAGGAACCCAAGGCCAGGTTCACACTGTTTCGAATTGGATGCGGAATCTCCACATCCAATTTGCAATAGCAGGAGCATGTGAATGGCTCTCCATAGAGCTGGTTCACATATCCCAGATACGACTCCGGTGCAAATTTGCACAGGAGTCCTGTGCATCTTTTGGTCTGAATTCAGCCCAAAATTTGGGCTGAATTCGGACCTGAAACTGAACCAGGGCGCACCGGACTCCTGCTGGAAGCCGCATCGACTTTCAGTCTAAACGGAGCGGACCGTTTCTGGGTCCGCTCCGTATGTCCGCCAAAGCTCAGTGGGGATCCCCGCTGAGCTGTCGGCGGATGAGCGGTCCCCGCACACAGTGCAGAGACCGCCCTGTCTGTGCTCCGCTCTCCCCTATGGGGGATCGGATGCAGACGGACCGTCTGTCCGTCTGCATCCGTTCCGCCGAACTAAAGAAAAATAGGGTTTCTTCCGTTCAGAAAACCGGATCCCGATTGACGCGGATGCTCCATCCGCTAACGGACGCGATCCCATAGGGATTCATTACAAGTCCGTTAACGGACTTGTAATGAGCGGACGAACGGTCCGCTAGTGTGAAAGGACCCTTAGTCTTTGGTCGTGAATGAAAAAGCACATGAGTGCAGGGCGGCAATCGCCCCATACAGCATGCCTACAAACATCTTATACAAGACCAGCTGAAAATATTGTTACCTAGAATAAATGAGCCCTTGCTTTAACACCTTACGAGTTAATATTTGCATTTAAACTTGGACAGTGCTTGAATACAAATATACAAAACAAAAAAAAACAAAAAAAAACACACAACAGCATAAATCATGAAAAAATATTGGAATACTTACAGGGTCCTTTAGCTCTTCATTCTCTTTCGAAGTTCGAGGTATTTTTAGAAGGAAATCATCTCCACATTCTGTATCGGAAGCATTTGGAGACTCGGCCAAGTCGGGAAACTCTTCTCGCTTCTGACCTCTGAACCGTATCTTGTCCAGTCTCCTTAACATGTTCAGTACAGCAGTTTTCTGCTTTACTTTAACATGACTGTTCAGTTCCCTGAAATGTACGAAGAAAGAAGACATTGAGCAAACAAGCAAATCTGCAGCATTTCAGACACAGTCTAAGCAGTACATCCTTAAATCTCCAAGCTGATCCACACCCATTTAAAGCATGTGACAGATTAACGCTCCATAGTCTTTACACTGCCCACATTATTCATCACCAGAACACTGCTAAATGCTGCTCACCATGGCACCTCAAACCACAATTTCTACCATCACTTGTGAAGCAATTGACAGGACCCATCATTTTGGCTTTTACATGACATTGATATGATTATTTAAATGCATACAAGTACTTTGAGTTGATCAGAAGTCAATATGCAAAAGAATTTATGTGCAAGCCAAAATTCTGGGCATGCAGAGGAATGCACCGGCACTGTACATATAAACCATTTCATGATGTATATTTCGTGACTAAAGCCATTTCAAAAAACGTTATACAAAATGCTATTCTTAAAAAGCAAAACTGAACAATCTTACACAAATGCTATAAATCAGGGATGCAAGACTACCTTGCAATCTGAGATCTTCGGGTATAAGGAATACATGACACTCCCAAAAAAGTAGCTTGTAGTGCCTGAACTCATTAGGACCAAGCACCATCACACGGGCGTTGTATGCTTAGCCCCAAAAACATTCAGAAATTTGTTACATGCATATAAAAAAAAAACAGAGTGGTCCTGAGCCAGACCATAGCAAAGGAGTGCGCCCGATTTACAGATATTTTTCAGACTGTAAACATTACAATTACTATGAAATGCATGCTACAAAATATCCAGGTAAAACGTAGTGTTCTTTTTGCCAACTGTCTGACATTAAAAGAACAACTTTGAAGAAAAAAAAAATATTGTCCGGTACCACATCCTTAGGCTTCATTTCCACTGGCGTTTTTACAGCCACTTTTCTGAGCGTTTTTTACAGCTTAAAAACGCCTGTCCATGTTATTCTATGGCATCATGCCTACATAGACGTTTTTGAGCTGCAAATGGCATAGGCGTTTTTGAGCTGTAAAAAAAACGCAGGACCAGGGCGTTCTGAAGCTCCAGAGTAGAGCTGTAAAAACGCCAGACGTTAAAAAACGCTCAAAAACGCGACCGCGGCATTTTTAAAGCTGCAGCTCACAAAAAAAAAAAATTTTTCTTCTTTTTTTTACAAAATAAACATGGACAGGCGTTTTTAAGCTGTAAAAAAGCCTAACAGTGGCTGTAAAAACGCCAGTGGAAATGAAGCCTAACAAACATGTATCTACAAAACGATCCAACTAAATGTGAATGCAGACTTTTAAAAAGGTACCATATCTTTATATAAAAAGTCAATAGTTTATTCTACAATCCATCACGCATCATCAAATTGCTCACTGTGACGTGTTTCACAGGTCCATGCCCACTTCATCAGGACGATAGCAACAGTCAAGCTCTATAATAGTAAACAATATAAGCGCCAAGATAAAAATAGATGAGCACCATTTATAATAATTCCAAATAAATATAATTGGTGGCCCACATTTTCCAACATACACCCCTACCCCCTCGTGGGGAGTAGGGGTGTAGTTTGTAATATTTGTGCCCCCAATGATATTATTAATATGGATTATAAAATGGTGCTCATCTATTTAGGAGCACCATACACATATTGCTACCACAACAAGAAGATGGAGCAATGCCCTCTCTTTTTAGCAGGCATACCATCATATTACTCTTTCTTTTTATTTATAGTACCTTTATATGGTGACTGAATGTTAGTCCCATTGAGGACTTCTACTTGGGTTCCTGGACTCGGAGTGGAATAACCTTGAATGGAGGTGACCAGAAAGTTTATAGTTGGTGGTGGTGTGCATTACGTTATGCTTTGGATGCAAAGTACAGGTATGTAATTGTACCGTACTGTCTTCCCTGATGTAAAGCGCTGCGCAAACTGTTGGCGCTATATGTATTATAATAATATCTTTTGCTCCCCAATAGGGAGGACAAACCTGCATGGATTAATCTTTACTACATTGTTATTTTGACAATTATATGGTTTACTAGTCTAGAGCTTGACTGTTGCCATCTTCCCGATGAAGCGGGTATGGACCCGTGAAATGTATCAAAGTAACAGTGAGCAATTCATCGTTCAAGTCTCATGAGGATGATGAGTGATGACATTTTATAGTCTCTTACGTAATTGCTGCATTTATGTTGTATTTCGCCAACGCCATATAGGTTTTTTAACAATTGTAGAATAAACAATTTATTTTTAAAATTACAAACATATGATACCTTTGACATCCTCAATCGCATTAGTTATGTAGTTTTGTATGAACAACATTGAAGGCTCATTCACTTCATAAAGTTTGTACGAGCACTGGCGTTTGATGCATTTATTAATTTCAACGAGAGCCCTACAGTCGAGACATGCAAAATATAGTGCAGGCATGATCTTTAGAATCGCATGGTGCAATGCATTTCGGCAGTTAAACACAAGAGCGTTTGCCAGATATGTGAGGGAGCCATTAAGAATCAATGAACCCCCCCAGCAGCTGCCCCTGCAAGAATGCATCAAGCCTAATGTGGAATAATTAAAGCTGCTTCTACATTACAAAGATAAAAGAAAAAAATTATGTTGGGATATGTTCTAGAGCAGGGGTGTCAAACTCAATTTCATTGTGGGCCGCATCAAGATTAATGCCCCTCAAACGGGCCGGTTGTATCTGTAAGATTAGATGTCCAGCGCATCCCCTCCCCTTTACATTAGATGTCAAGAGCCACCCCACCATCAGAAGTTGAGTCCCCTACATCACAGTGTACCCCCCCCTTTTGTTATGCTGCTGCTGGGAAAAAGCTGGATGCATTGGTTGAATGCAGAAAGTAAGGGTCTGGAGGAGGACCAGAGCTCTTCTGCAGCTGCAGGAGAGGTGCAAGGGCAATAAGAAATGGCCTTGAGGGCCAAATCCGGCCCGCGGGCCTTGTGTTTGACTCCTGTGTTCTAGAGGGTGACATGGAGGTTTGAGGTAATACCTGGACATACACTTTAAACCTGAAGAAGACCAGGCAAACAACTAAACAAATGAGTACATAAGAAATTTAGCACCTGTCAAAGGATTTGCAAGTCTGTTCTGTCAGTCTTGCCATTGACTAGCACAAGGCCAGCTTGCACTTATCCATTTACCCAACTTCTGTTACCCATTAGTTCAGATAAGAACACAGCGGAAAAGCACCACATGTTCAAAAATCTTAAAAGCAGAACTTCTCCTCTACCACATTTGGCACCTAAAGCGGGGGTTCACCCGAAAAAAAAAAAAAATTAACATTAGATTGAGGCTAATTGTGGGAAGCACAATCGGGTGTTTTATTTAAAATCAATGCAGTACTTACCGTTTTAGAGGTAGATGTTCTCCGCGGCTTCCGGGTATGGTCTTCGGGACTGGGCGTTCCTATTTGATTGACAGCCTTCCAACCGTCGCATACAGCGCGTCACGAGTTGCCGAACGTTGGTGCAGCTCTATACGGCGCCTGCGCACCGACGATCGTCTACTTTCGGCAATTCGTGACGCACTGTATGCGACGGTCGGAAGGCTGTCAATCAAATAGGAACGCCCAGTCCCGCAGACCATACCCGGAAGCCGCGGAGAACATCCATCTCTAAAACGGTATGTACTGCATTGATTTAAAAAAAAAAAAAAAAAAAAAAAAAACACCCGATTGTGCTTCCCACAATTAGCCTCAATCTAATGTTAAAAATGTGTTTTTCGGGTGAACCCCCGCTTTAAATCTTTGTGAGATTGGGTACTTGGCTTTGATAGATACCTGCTCCCATATCAGCTTGGATCGCCTCTAGGGCCCCCTTTTTTGCCCAAAGCCTTCTGGGACGCCTCAAGCCCCAGAAGACTGTGGGACCATTCCCATGATCCAGCATGGCTGACGTATTTGCAATGGGAGAAACCACAAGGAGTCACAGCTGGCTGCCCACAGTAAACATGGCAGGGCTGGGGACCCAAAAACCAGCGAAGAACCGACCTGGGTGTGGACAGCGCTGGATCCCTAAACAGGCAAGAGTCCTTTTTTTAAAGTCAGCAGCTACAGTATTTGGGGGAGTCAGGGGCACTTTATAAAAAAACAAAAAAAAAAAAAACACACTTGTTTATTTCATTTAAAATGTATTCATTTTTTTTTTTTTTCTTATGAACACTTTATGGCCATCAAAAAGGGATAAAAAAAAAAAAAAAAAAAAAAAAAAACATTCTTTGTGATAGCATGGTAATTGCAGGTCTTCTTTATAGAGATCTGGGGTCTTTTAGATCCCAGATCTCTCCTCTGGCTTCCAAAGCATCTGCTGAAACAGATCTGCAGTGGCACATGGACTTCCTGCCTCCTGTCAGAGTAAAAAAAAATTAAATCAAATTGAGTCGAGTACTTCTTAAACCTTCTCATCAATTAATACAACCATAATTGGTTGAGGTGGAGAGGCGCACAGATGATGTCATGATCTCCACTTCAGTCACAGGAAGCCCTATATTCATTGATGAAATCCAAAGCTTCCTAGGAATGGCCAAGCAGCACTTTTCTTCTAGCAGCAGATTTTTCTGGGGATAGAGTACCTTTCCTCCCATTGTCTTCCTTGATAATTGTATGAAGGTATTCCCCAAATAGACACTCGTCATCAAAAAGGCATGCATATATATGATGCTTTTTTTTTACTAGTGGGTCCAAGCAGATCAAGCTTTCAGCTACAAAATCCTGTACCTTTGCACCGAGATAAGGGACATTCCAGAGACTTGGTGAATTACATTCTATAGTGTCAACACAAACAAAACGAGGTCCCAAGTACAATGTGCAGGGATATGGAAAGTGGTAGTGACACACACACACACACCCCCCTTTCTGGTTTGACTGGTGTCTTTAATAAACCTTACCAGCTATGTAACTACATGCAATGCGAAAAGGAATGTATCCAAGAGGGGTGAAAGGAACGTGTGAAATCTTTCTTCAATTACTGGCCTGCACCACCACTGTCTCCCTTTTAGGATCAGGTGCAGGGCCAAAAAGGGAACGGTTCACGCTTCGTATTTCAAAACAAAGAAACAGGCAACGCCCACTGATGTCATCACAATCGGCTAAAAAAAAAAAAAAAAAAAAAAAAAATAACTTTAGTCTGCAAAGCCCCAAATTCTTGCCATGGGAATGCCCATTCTAACATGTTCCACCAATCAGGGCATAGTCATAGAGATGGGGAGGAGCTGGAAAGCAGATTCCTTATAAACACTGAAGGAGCTAGAACATTAAAAAAAAAAAAAAAAAACTTTCAGGTGTCTCAAAGAAATGCACCCAATACATATTAAATTCACAAAAATTTGAATTTAAAACTTATTAAAACTAATGCAATAACATAATACAAATGGTACAACTTCCCCAGGTAAGCTGATATTTTACAAGATACCATGAAGAAAAAAAAAAAAATGGTAGGTATACCTCAACAATCACAACATTATATACGTATATAAAACCTAAATAAATTAAAGTGGAGGTTCACCCAAAAACTCAATTTTTAACCTTAGATTGATGCTCATTTTGTCAAGGGGAATCGGGTGTTTTTTTTTTAAATCGAAGCAGGCGTTCCTATTTGATTGACAGGCTTCCGACGGTCGCATACAGCGCGTCACGATTTTCCGAAAGTAGCCGAACGTCGGTGCGCAGGCGCCATATAGAGCCACACCGACGTTCGGCTTCTTTCGGCTACTCGTGACGCGATGTATGCGACCGTCAGAAGCCTGTCAATCAAATAGGAACACCCAGTCCCGAAGACCATACCCGGAAGCGGCGGAGAAGATCGCTCTCTAAAACGGTAAGTACTGCTTCGATTTTAAAAAAATCACCCGATTCCCCTTGACAAAATGAGCCTCAATCTAATGTTAAAAATTGTTTTTCGGGTGAACTCCCGCTTTAAGCAGTACATTTCATTGACCCAAATACTTTGCCTATGAAACTGCATAATGTGCTACTCACTGCAGGTTGTGTTAATAGTTGTTGCCTGTCCTGTAAGATACACTTTTTACCTAAACTTCTTTATTTGCCTTAAAGTGGTGATAAAATCATTTTTTTCCCTCCTTTATGCATTCCCTGTAAAAAGAAAAAGAAAATTCCCCACCAACTGTACCCCTCCAACAGTTCCCTCTTGATCCGGTCCTTTATCCAGCTGCAGGTCTTCGCCCTTTACGTCCTCTTCTCACATTGGCTCCTGCTGCTGTCTATCAAATTCTGTAAGGGAGAGGATGGTGTGGCCGAGACATGCTGTGTCTCTTTGGATGCACACAGCCCGGCTTGGGAGCGCATCTCATGAGAGCTCCCAAAGCACACGGCTTGCTATAGGAGCACTCGGGAGAGTAGGAGGAACAGAGAGCACCGGCGAGGGATCCCAGAAGAGGAGGTAAGGGACTGGTCTATGCAATACCATTGCACAAAGCAGGTAAGCAAAACAATTTATTTTTATTTTAGAGAAAAAACAAAAGGCTTTACAACAACTTTTAGTTAAATCTTCAAATACCTAGTGACTCCGTAGTTTACAATAAAAGCTACATTAAAGCGGACCTTGTGCTAAAAATACAAGGGCTACTTACGTGGCAGCCTCCAGCACTGGTTTGCACAGTATTACTGCATCATTCCACAAGAATTAGGCTTGTTTATGAGATTTTGCAAGATCTGAATCCAAGGCCAAGTGAAGGAAGAAGCTAGGCAAGCGTTTTTTTACGCCGCTTTGAAAATATATAAAAAAAAAAAAAAAGTCATGTCATGTAGAAAAGGTGATGAGGGATGCCACCATGCAAGGTGTTCACATTCACACTTCCTTGAACAATTTGAAAACTATAGTTTTATTTTAAGAAGCAGTGTAATCAAAGTAAAATCTTTCAAGTCTACAAAAATGTCTTTCTGCATTGCAAGCAACTATATTGCCCATGAACTTTGCCTGAGAAAACACTTTGTAAAAACATACCAGATTGAGAAACAGGAAAGTAAAATTACAGGGATTCCTGGATCTCAACATGACCACCGACATGAATTCTGTGGTCCTACGCAAAAGAAAAACCAAAATATTTAGTTCTGTAGTTCCCTTTACCACAAAATTAGATGTGAAACAATGCCAATGCTTGCTAGGCCAAAGGCGGTTTCTGTTCCTTATTCCGAGTCTCTTCAGGGCAAAAGTCATGAAAACACAACATAGGAAATGAAGAATGCACAATAAATTATCTAAAAATTGTCACAGTGCTTTCCGGGTCTTTACCTAAAAAACACATGCAGCATTATAAAAGGTTGTATGTCCGTAAAATGGATGGTAGAGAAGTCACACAATAGCCCCAAGTTTTAAAATGACATTCTGCTAGCATCAGTAAAACAGGAAAGAAATGGAAGGGCTCTTTCATCAAGCTAAGGACACCCACACTAAATTTAGAAACACGTGGTCCTGCTGGATACACTACAGAGACTCCTTGGTGGCTGGTGCCGCGAGAGTGGCGTCCGTGCCCCCAGTGGGCATGGACGCGACTGTTGTCCATCAAGTTACTTGAAACCTCCGTCACCCCTGTACGTCTCCCCCCTTCCCCCTCTTTTACCCACCCTTAGTTGTTCACTTGGCCACAGGTTCATGTTCTGTGGTTGATATACTATTCTGGTAACACTTTGTTTATTAACTCCGTGCAGATTAACACGCTGGACAGCCAATCAAGTGTGTATAACTACCATTGACACTGGTGAAATGCTCGACTGTCCATGGGACATTTCATACTCATAGCTGAACCTAACCTAAAATTGCAATCAGTTTTGTTTAGGGTGCCCTCCCGCTCACAGTTAGATCCCTTTAGGGGTGACCAGGTGTTGGGTAGGCCCGTTCTGGTTTATCGTTTCATTTCTCTTGTACCCCTTGTCCCTTACACAACAATTTTTAATCCATAATTTTTTAGTGGTTTCACATAGATTAGACACTCGATAAGACTACCTAATTCGTGAATAATAAGTTCACACTTATTACTCTTGTTTGACTTTCCCACGCTGATGTCTGTGGATTACCCTTCAATCTCACATTTTAATATGTTTTTTTGCGTCTTTGTAATGATGTTATCATTTACTCTTTTGTAATACCTCTGTATATGTCATAAAAAAAATAAAAAAATTATATATATATATATATATATATATATATATATATATATATATATATATATATATCTCTCTCTCAATGAAAATGTTTGGGGGGAAAAAAAAAACAAAAAAAACACACACACACACACACACACACACACACACACACACACACACACACACACACACACACACACACACACACACACACACACACACACACACACACACACACACACACACACACACACACAGGAAAGGTGCAACTCCAATTACTCCATTTTGTGACGTGTTAGAATAAAAACAAAAATCAAAAAAAGTGTGGCAGATTCTGAATGCTAGAATTCAATATGTACACAGCAGATTTAGCGTTGCAAAAACCCTTTGCATTTTGCTGATCCTGCCCCAAGTGTGGGCTGCCAGTACCAGTTAATGGCCGAGAGATCATTTTTCCTGAGCAAATTAAAGCTCGCTCAGTTTTCATTTCGCCCAAAACATTTAGCAAGTGTAAGATTGAACAGCGTTCGGTCTGAAAAATGTACCCCCTCTGGGCTTCAGTTATTGTAGCCGGTATAAGCAGGCAGGGGGACAGCAAATCAGTTAGATAAAAAGGAGAACAGCACAGCCTGGATGAAATTAAAGTACTGGGAATAGCCAAGGACAGGAGAGAACATGAGCCAACTGCAGCAGGAGAAGAAATTGCCATTTTCCACCAAGTCAAACTAGTAAAAAATAAATAAAAATCAAGGACATACTAAGGTGAATTGTAATTTTAGATACAAAAGGGGAAAAAAAAAAAAAAAATTCTGTCCACTTCAAAAAGAAAAACTACAGTGTGAGCACCACAAATCAAAATTGCTAATCAAAGGCATTTTTAATATTCAAATTACAGTAAAACCTTGGTTTGCAAGCTACATGCTTGTAATCCAAAGCACTTGTAAATCAAAGCATTTTTTTTTACAGGGTATAAAAAGAGAAGAGAGGCACCTCTAAGTGTAGCAATAAGTTACCAAATGTTGTACCTTCATTAAAAGTAGCCATATTGCTACACTTGGAAGCTCTTTTTTTATACGCAGTTGTGATATGACGCTACTCATATCAAGACATCGTTTGTATATCAAGACAAAATTGATAAACATTTTGCTTGCCTTGCAATTTGTATAAAAAAAAAAAGGAGTTTATAAAACATGCAAATATGATAAACTTTCCTATTTACTAATGCTAGCAGAATAAGGATTTAAAGTAGTGAGTCAATGTTGATTGAGAGAGTGAAGCTCAGCATAAACCGTAATGCCCACCTATTCCATGGAGAATTGGAAAGAAACTGTGCTAAAATAACATAAACGGGAAAGAGTGAAAAAAAAAAAGGAAAAAAAGACCTGCAACCCAGTGACAGTCTATTTACTCCGAGAGCTGAGATTAGCATGTAAACAAATTAACACCCGTCCACTGGAAAAAGTAATATTTTACGAAACGGGCGTAGGGCGGAGCAGTGCGCTGTTGTCACCCAAGAAGCTCCAAACGTTCCCCCAGTGGACGGGTGTTTGAGAATTTGTGTACCGGCCGGCACATCAGATTCAAGGCGATCTTTTAACTGCATTCTTGTAAGTGCATTACTACTTTTTAATAAACCTTTTTTACTCATTTAATACACTATGTGGAGCTATTCTTATTATTTTTACATGGTGGGCATTGATGGCGGTGAAATCACTTGTGATGGAGACTGAAATTGGACCGTATATGTCTGAACTACGAGACTAGGAGTGACTACCCATTACATGCAGTTTATGACCCCCTGTAATAAGGGATCATGGAGATTTGGTAAGGAGCCAATCCATAGTCTGGTGGAGGATACATCACTGTTTTCTTTGGACACATTTGCAACTTAAATGAAATTTGGCCAAACCACGGGTGTTTGATAATTCATTTGTTGAAAACGTATGGACTTTATTGCCACAATTTAAAAATGTTCATATTTTTTATTATTTCACTTTAATTTTATTTTTGATTATATATGTTTTTTTTTTAAATGTATATAATTCATTCTTCTGTTGGTACTATCATATCACTGTTTTACTAACACTGAGGGGTTCTGAGATTGCCACATAGCGCCTTCTAGTGGCTATCAAACTCCATGGTCTTTGATTTATTAGTGAGAAATTTATATATATATATATATATATATATATATATATATATATATATATATATATATATATATATAAATAATCACTCACCATTTAAAATCATAATTTTACGCTTTCAAAAAGTTTTTATGTTTAGAGTTAGCGCAATTTATTTAATTTCCCACCTATTCCATGCTCCACTAGTGTCAGAACTTTTTTTACTTCACAGGCTCTTCTACAATGCAAAACTGGATGTCTGAGCTGCCAACTTCAAGAGGCAAAGGGTCCTAATTATTTGAAACAAACCTATGAAAGCATCGTTTGTGGCTGCAGCCATGTTGGTGATACCATTTTCTTCAGCAGGTCATTAGCTTCCCCGTAAAAGAGAAAAAGCTTTTAAACCACTGTAGGTTTTCCCGCCATTTACATAGAAACAGCGCACCTACACTATCAAAGTGACAGATCAGCCTTACAGTCACCTGATCACATTTACAGCACTTAGATGGAGCAAGGTGGACTTATTTTAACATATGAAAAATTAAAGTGCCCCCAGTAGGCAAGCGGTTAAAGCAGCGATTCTCAATTCCAGGCCTTAATGTGCTTCAACAGGTCATGTTTTCAGGATTTCCTTCAAATGAAAGGGCTGTGGTAATTACTAAGGCAGTGAAACTGATCGAATCACCTGTGCAAGATAACGGAAAGCCTGAAAATATGACCTGTTGGTGTGGCTTAAAGAGGAAGTAAACCCTATTGTAAAAAATAAAAACTGCAACCTGCAAGACAAAAATGCATAATGAGCTAGTATGCATAGCATACTAACTCATTATGAATTACTTACCTGAGATCGAAACCCCCGTAGCAGCTCCCTGTTCGCCTCCTCCGACGCCACCAAGATACCCGGAGTGCTCCAGGGCTGTGACTGGCCGGATCAGCGATGAAGTCACTTCTGCACATGCATGCGGGAGCCGCCACTAACGGCATGATGTTGTTGGTAGCGGTACGCTCAGTGCGCCTGCGCCCGATGTCTAGAGTGCTGCAATTTTTGGCAAATATCTCCTAAACCTTTTAGGTAAACCTTAATCTAGGCTTACCTGTAGGTTAAAGTGGTTGTAAAGGGTTTACAACCACTTTAATGTCATTTTAGTTCTGGCCTGATTGGCATCAGGTTAGATACGCAAATACCTCCTGCACTGAAAAAAATAGGGCTGGTCACCTCTCTGTATGCTTCAGCCACATCTCTAGTTGTACATGTTGATACATTTAATCAGATCAACAGGCAAAGCAATTCTCACTACCAACTTGCAGTCACACAAGAGTTATGATGGCAATACTCCCAAAGGAACTCAGCAATTTACATGGGGCAGCCTAGGGCAAAGTTGGGTGCCTGTCAAAAAAATTCAATCAATTCACTGTATTCTGAGTTCTCAGTAATCCCCAGCAGCCATAACCAAGTACTGGCACTATAAATGGTCAGTACTGAAATACTAAGCAGGTAAGCTGTATCCCATTTCTTTTTAAATAGGGTACTTTTACATGAGCATAGAAAACCCAATTGCACAATGACCACAAATGTCTGCAGAAACATTTAGTTAGTGTACTGGTATGCTCATCATTCCATGTTTAGTGTAATTTGGAAAGGGCAGCTTAATACCAAATAAAAGTTCCCTTTCCCTGAAAGATTTTGTTGCAACTCAGAAGATACAAAGTGAAAAACGGATTTTAATGACCAAGGTCATAGACAAAACAAAAGAACAAAAGGGAACCTATGCAAATAAAAAAAAAAAGGTAAAAAAAATAAAATACACTGGCATTACGAAGGCCCCATGCACACGAGACGCTATTACAAACGCCTCTAATCTCAGCTTTTCAAAGGCAAAAACCGGCATTTAAAACGCCCGTTTTTGCCGCGAATTGCGCGGTGTTTTGCCGCGATTTGCGTCATTTTACCGCGATTTGCAGCTGTCAGCGTTTATCCCCAAAACACTGTAGACCCCCCCCAAGCTCAGAATCAAACTATTTGTGCCGCATTTTGCCACGATTTGCGTCTAAAACGCAAAAGCTGAAAGCTTCTGAACCCAAAATTTTGGGTTTGGAAAAACGGCCCTAAACCCAACTGCTTTGAAACGCCAAAAAACGTGATCGTGTGCATGGACACATAGGATAACATTAAATGTGTTCAGGGGCAGTTGAAAAAAATGCCCAAATGCCTCTGAACTCGAGTTTAGCAGCGTCTCGTGTGCATAGGGCCTAAGAAAACAAAAAGCATAGCAATGTTATCAATTGCGGGGCTCAAGACATACGGTATACAAAACACAGGGCCAATGCACTTGTGTGCCCCCTTAAAAGGGTTTGTAAAGGAACATTTTTTTTTAGAACAAACATGTTCTACTAATTTCCACTGTGCAGTTCGTTTTGCACAGAGTGCCCCCGATGCATGTCTTCTGGGGTCCCTTGGCGGCTGTCTCTGGTCCTCCCCACAATTAGTCACCACAGTCATGCGAATGCTCGCACGGTGGTCACCAATTGCGTGCACGCTCCCGTGATACAGCGAGCGGCCATAGCCGCTCACTGTATCACTCGGCTCCGCCCCTCGGCGTGCCGCGCCACTGGATGCGATTGACAGCAGCGCCAGCCAATGGCTGCGCTGCTCTCAATCCATCCGCGCTAGCCAATCAGGTAAGTATAAACGGGGCTCGGGGGGGGGGGGGGCGGCAACATCAGATGTTTTTTCACCTAAATGCATAGATTGCTTTAAGGTGAAAAAACATTTTTCTTTACAACTCCTTTAAGTACTACAAGTTCCTCTGCAACAGTGGCAGATGGGATTTGGAGTTTTTCCATTCACAGATTCCTGTGAACAAATGACGCAAATGTGCAGGTAGAGCCATGCACAGCTGCGTCAAATTCAAAAATTGACAAGAACAGGCAGGGAGAAGGGCCTCCGTATCCTCAAAGGAGTGGTGGGTTTGGTGGCCGCTGCAGATTGTGACCATCTTTTGTGCGACATCCTAAATATAGGTTTAACATAAAACATGGTCATAGTGCGTGGGGGGGGGGGGGGGGTTGGGTCTGTGCATATAGGATCTTACAGCCTTTTTACACAATGCAGAGGGTTAACCCCTTAGGTTTCACAGTGAGTACAACAGGCATACTTTACTGCAGGGGTGCCCAACCTTTTGAAGAGCGAGGGCCACTTAAGCAACTAGGTAACCAGTTTCGGGCCCCAATGAGCGGAGCGGACGGATGACAGGTCACGGCTACTCTATAGGCCCTCTGATCCACCCAGATGGAAGGGGACAAATGTTTTATTTTTTTTATTGGAGGTAGGCGGGAGTAAACAAACATCTTTTGCTCTGTAGAGGTGAATTGAGGCTCCCATTTGGTGGGGCTGATCGTGTGAAAAGGGCCCAAGACTGCTTTCACACTGACGTGTCTATCCTGCGGGTTAGCTGAACTTTGCCATAGACTCCGCCTATGGCAAAAGCCAGCACTGTAGAGGAGGCATCGACTTATGGGGCTCTGCTCCGAAGCCGCTTTCTTCCTCTACCACCAGCATCCTACCGCAACACTGATGCTGTGGTATGGCGGGTCGGCAACCTGCGATCTTTGCTTGCCAACTATTCCAGAGCAGGAGGTCGTGGGCCACATCAGAGGGCTCCGCAGGCCACACCTGCTTTACTGCATATACAGACTGATTTTACGGTTGTGGGTTTAGCAACACCCTTTAAGGGAGGGGACAGTGCTGGACCTTTTCAGGCTGGCAAGTATCCACTTCTTAAAATTAGGAAATTTCTGTACAACTGTATATCAAAGTATATGGTACAAACTGTTCTATGGTATGTGGAAACTAAAAAACAAGTTAATACAATTTGTCAGTTTTAGTCTAAAGCAGTGATGTGCAATTAGCGGACCTCCAGCTGTTGCAAAACTACAAATCCCATCATGCCTCTGTCCCTGGGTGTCATGCTTGTGGCTGTCAGAGTCTTGCTATGCATCATGGGACTTGTAGTTCTGCAACAGCTGGAGGTCAGCTAATTGAATATCCCTGGTCTAAAGCATTTATGTGGGTAAATGTATGTGAAAGTTCATACATGCAAGAAAAAGAGTTCACCGTCCACAGATCCAGATAATATTAAAAAAAAAGTGTGTCAAAAACCCTTTCAAATGACATCTGTGCTCATAATAAAGTAATGGCACTATGCTAGCAGTAGCATGAAAATGTGTAAACAACCATGTGGGTGGAGCAGGTATGGACTCATAGTTACATAAAATGCCATCTGATGGGATTGTGTATTTAGACTCAGCACTTGAAAATCAGTGATTGGCAGAAAGCACTATCAGCTGGCATGTGTCCAGTATGAAGTGTTACATGAGATTCCGCAGACACTATTTTTGCTTTACCTTCCAGAACTGAAAGCCATTGGCAGGCATGATGAAGACAGAGAGATGTTTCTCCAATTCTGCAACAGCAACTAAAGAACTACTGGCTCCTTCGGTTTCACAGGTTTTCAACAATAGTTGACAAATTGCCACATTTAAATGCATTACTAATATACATTGCCAGGCAGTGGGATTTTATTAGTTCAGAAGAGCCAAAGCCATGGCAGTTTAATCACAGCATCCTGCAAGTTCCCAGTAGTCACATGGCAATGCTCCATTATACTTCTAAGGCCCCTTTCACATTAGCGGACCGTTCGTCCGTTTACGGACTTGTAATGCATCCCTATGGGATCGCGTCCGTTAGCGGATGAGCATCCGCTAACGTCCGCAACCATCCGCGTCCGTCAGGATCCGTTTTTTCGGACAAAAGAAAACCCTATTTTTCTTCCGTCCGGCGGAACGGATGGGATGAAGACGGACAGACGGTCCGTCTTCATCCAATTCCCCATAGGGGAGAGCGGAGGAAACACAGGGCGGTCTCTGCACAGTGTGCGGGGACCGCCCTGTCTGCCGACAGCTCAGCGGGGATTACGGAGGATCCCCGCTGAGCCGACGGACACACATGGAGTGGACACAAAAACGGTCCGCTCCGTGTGAAAGAGGCCTAAAGCCATTAACCAAGTACCCAGGCACAAGCAGAAAAGGGGGAAACCTTAAAGCGGAGGTCCGCCTAACAAAAACAAAAAATTATATAAAATATATACTGCGCATTAGCGAGTCGCACTGTACCTTTTAACTGGTCCCCTCTGTCTTCTGGGACCTGTGCGTTTCCCAGAAGACAGCAGGGGGGGCAAGGTATGTGACCCCGGCGGGAGTCTATGCCCGGAAGTGGGTGCAAATACCTGTATTATACAGGTATCTGCACACCGCTCACCCCTGAAAGGTGCCAACTGGGACGATGCGCTTGCGGGACGTTAGAAAAGACCTCCAAGCAGCATCTTTGGGGCGGTTTGCAAGCACTGTTTACGCCCCTGCCCATTGCAATGAATGGGCAGCACTTTGGAAGTGCCTGAAAAGCGTGTTGGAAGCGGCGCAACATGGGAGTTTTGAACCCTTTTTTGGGGTTAAACGTGCCCCGCTATTGGCCAAAAAGTGGTGCAAAAATCACAGTGAAACTGTGGCAAAGCATTGCTGAAATGAGCGGCGCTTTACTGCGAATGCACGGGCGGCCCCAGTGTGAAAGAGGTCTTTGTAAAATTCTTAGAGGAAATCAGTTTTGAAAATACTGGTTCCCTGGCTAGCAAGCCGATCCATGACTCATTCATGAGTCACTCATCCAAAAAAGTATGTGGATTAAAGGTCAATTTCATCCTTCAGACTGTTTCATATTGCATTTAAATGTCAGTCATTTTTATATTTCAGAGTCTGCAGAAGCAGTAGCACAGATACCGTGTTAGACCAAGATTCCTTCCTATAAATAAAGCCTGAAAAAGGGATCTAATGGGTCCAAAAAAACTTGCATTTTTACTTCTAAAGGGGTTGTAAATGTTTTTTTATTTTCTAAATAGGTTCCTTTAACCACTTGCTTACTGGGCATATATACCCCCTTCCTGCCCAGGCAAAATTTTAGCTTCCGGCACTGCGCCGCTTTAACTGACAACTGCGCAATCGTGCGACGTGGTTCCCAAACAAAATTGACGTCCTCTTTACCCCACAAATAGAGCTTTCTTTTAGTGGTATTTGATCACCTCTGCGGTTTTAATTTTTTGCGCTTTTAACAAAGAAAGCGACAATTTTGAAAAAAAATAAAATAAGCGACTGGTTTGCGCAAAAGTTATAGCGCCTACAAAAGAGGGGACAGGCATGCGCATTGGGAACTGCAGTGATGCGGCGGGCACGCCCCACAGTGGTTGGAGGAGACGAGGACGTCTATAGACATCCTACCGGCAATTGAGAGCCACCTTGTGTCCGTCTTTTCACTATAGCAGGGATACCAAGTGGTTAAGCTAGTGCATTGTTGGTTCATTTACCTTTTCTTTCAATTTCCCTTCTAAATGTTTTTTTTCCCTGGAATTTCTCACTTCCTGTTTCTCCTTAGTAAGCTTGCCCCCATCATCCAAGCTGTTCTGGCTGGGGGTTAGTCAGCCAGAACAGCTTACTGAGGAGGAACAGGAAGTGAGAAATTCAGACAAAAAAAAAAACAACATTTACAAGGGAAATCGAAGGAAAAAGGTAAGTGAACCAACGATGCACTAGCTTAAAGGAACCCATTTAGAAAATAAAAAACCTTTACAACCCTTTTAAAGTGCATCATCTATGGTCAAAATGTAAAATTATATATTCATCTCCACATTGTATTTCAAATATTTCTAGCCTACTCCTATTAATCTGAATGATCTTGAAGTATGTAAACTTACTCTGAAAAACCCCACCACATTTACTTGCTGGAATTCTGTGACGCATTATAACCCTGTGAATAGGCACTGCTGTGTCACACAATTCACAAAGCCGGTGTTCCGGTAGAAATGGCGACTCGTCCGATTAGGCAACAGAAGTGATGTTCCGACAGCTGCACATGAGTCCACCACTACCAGGTTTGTTAATCTGACAGAACGACACTTCCGTTACCTAATCTGACGTGTCACAGATTCTGACAGAACACCTGCCTTTTGAACTACAGAGGGACGGAGAGGAGATGAGTCAAAAGTCAGTACAGGAACCACTGCTTTTAAGCAGCAAGGTACCATGGGATATGTAGTCCTTAGAAAAGTAAACAGTAGAGGAGAAGTGGCAAGGCATGCAGGAAATCCAGGAGGTTGTGGTAAGAGATGGTCAGCACTCATTGTGCATTATTGGATTGCGAAGTATAACAATTGTATTGTGATTACAGTGATGTTCTAAAACAAAAAAGTTAATTGTGACTGTAGAATGGCAGAAAAAAAAAAAACTATACACTTTCTCCAAAAAGAATTCATGTACTGTACATCAAGGAAACACCCGCATGAAGCGCTACACCATAAGGACGGTAAACCACAGTGTTGTCAGTGGTTAAAGAAGTTTCACTAAAACACAATCCGTGCAGCTGTCAACCACTAAGGAGACATGGGCAAAAAGCAAAAGAACAAAAACATACAGCGCACAAGGGTTAAGTGAATGTCACTTTATAGTCTGTAATGTGTGGAAAAACATATATGCATGAAAAATTGAAAAGTTGAAAAAATTTAAAAAATTGAAGTAGCCACAAATAGCACACAGGAAAATAGCACATTAAAATTTTTTAAAATATTTTTAAAAAAAACTAATAACAATAGTCCGCATAACATAAGCAGTCGTTCACGTGGAGATGGTAGAGTGAAAACACATACACTTCGGGGGAGATGTTAGGAATGAATCCAAGTAGTGTGCATACACTTGTATGCAGAGGTAAAACAATACCTCAACAAAAGCAGCCGCTTCTACGTCTCAATGCAGGGAGATGGAATCCGTTGGTGGGATGATGACAGCCACACTGGGAGCAGATGTAGAAGTTATATCCATGCAGAGATGGATACTGCCGTTTAAAGACCACTAGCTCAGGGGCTGATGGAAAGGAAACCTTCCTCGCAAACAGAGATCTCCAGCGGCAGGGGAAGTCCTGGAGGGGAGCCACCAAGCCGGTTCAGTGACGCAGCCGCGTCACACGGGAGCGAGGAAAGGGGGATGGTAGCCTGATGGAGTCACACAGAGAGCAGGAGGTGTCCGGACACCTTCGATCCAGCGTCAGGTGACTCAAAGCACCAATCAGTGTGGGCAGAAAACGAGCAGTAGAGATGCTGGCGCTAGTGTCACTGAGAGGATTTCCCGAGTGTCGGCACTACACATCAGCTGCAGTGTGCTTGCTGCAAACATATAGGGGCATCAAAGATTGTACTGGTGATGTACTGTACATCCACTACCTAATGGCCCTGTGTAATATATTTTTCATTAAAATTGTTTGCACATTCTCTTTGGGCTGCTGAACCTCTTTTCCTCCTCACTTTTTTTATTTGGAATAAGTAGTGCTGGTTTGCTGCGGTCGTGTGCCCATCCCAAAGTCCACAGTCCATCTTGGGAGCAAGCAAAACAGGGTGGCTACATTCCTACATATACCGTGTTTCCCCGAAAATAAGCCCGGGTCTTATATTAATTTTGTCACCCAAAAACACACTAGGGCTTATTTTCGGGGTAGGTCTTATCATGCCGTGTGCTGTCTTCTCTTCCCCCATGCCTGTCATAAATCCCATGTGGAACCGTGTAAAGTGATTGTAAAATCCTAGAATCCACTACATATTGCAAAATGTGTATGTCTCTGCAATCCATTAGTGCCACATACCTTATAGTGCTTGGCACATCTGTAACCCACCAAAGCTCTCTTCCCCTTCTTCGAGCACTGCAGAGGCAGGGGGGCCTGACATCCCCCGCTGACAGCTTGCAGAAGAGCAGAGTGACATCAGCTGAGCGCCGCTCGCCGCTTCCATGGCCAGCCGGGGCCCTCATCCCAGCTCTGAGCACTGCAGAGGAAGGGGGGCCCCAACATCTCCTGCTGACAGCTTGCAAATACCGTAAGCAGAGCGGAGTGACATCAGAAGTGCGCCGCTCGGCGCTTCTATGCTCCGTCGGAAGCCTCTTCCAAGCTCCGAGAATTGCAGAGAAAGGGGGGCCCAACATCCCCCGCTGACAGCTTGCAAATAAGCAGAGCAGAGTAACATCAGTTGTGCGCCGCTCGGCGCTTCTGTGCTCTGTCGGAAGCCTCTTCCAAGCTCCAAGAACTGCAGAGGGAGGGGAGCTTGAGATCCCCCACTGACATCTGAGAGGAGAGGAAAGCAGCGTGAGATCAGCTGAGAGCAGCGGAAGGTCAGCGATATGCCGATGGTATTTGGCACAACTAGATCGCATAAACACCCACACACACACTCTCTACACTTAATAACACTGTAATAGAGTGGACAGCACTGTAAACTAGGTCTTATTTTCGGGGTAGGGCTTATATTGCAGCCCTTCCCGAAAATCACACTAGGTCTTATTTTCGGGGTAGGTCTTATTTTCGGGGAAACACGGTAAGTAAATAAATGATTAGCGCTAATCATGGAGAATGAACGAAGCCACCCTCTAACAGGAAGTGGGATCATAAGCAGAAAAATACAGAGTTATTACATACTTTAAAATCGCTCTCCGACTGCCTAACGTACCAATATGGTGGCAAAGCAGCCTCTCTGCACTGGATCATGTACCTACCACTTCAACCCATCTGTGCTGTGGTCCATTACAATCTGATCACCAGGTCTCGGCCAATGGAGAAAGAAAAAAAAAAAATATATATTTTTTTTTTGTGCAAATCCAATGCGAGTTCAGACATAAAAAAAAAAAAACACTGTATGGCTGAACTCGCATTGCACAGACATCGCATGTGATCGCGGATGCGAATCGCATTAAATTTCTATGTTCGCTACAGTGTGAACCCAGGCTTACAATCACACGCCATTCGTCCGTTTTCAGTGGATTTTGACGGATCGGATGCCAGGCAGGCTTCAGCGGACACAGGCCCGCTGACATCTGCCTGCCCATAGAGGATAAAGTGTAGTCCGATCGGGTCTGCCTGGAAATTAGACTGGCTCGGCCCAATCACGTGAAAGGAGCCTCAGACATAACTTATCATACAAATAAACAAAAACCATTTCAAAACAGGAAGGAACTTACAAGAAAAATTTAAACTAATAACAGGTTCTGTTTTTTCTAGAAATAGAACATAACATCTTGCTACATTCGTAAAAGCAGGACAAATTTTGAATTACCTGCCTGAAACATTTAAATTTTAAAGATAAAAAAGAAGAAGTGCACATAATGACTGTCATTAGGCTGTCTAACCTGACGTCGAAGATCAGCTAAAATGTACAGATTGCGAATGGACCGAAAGGAATGGTGCTCTGACATAAATCATATGAAATTGCAGATGCAATCATAAAAACACAGATACAGGCATACCCCAAAGTGGGGTTCCACCCTGAAAAAAAAAAATAAAAATAAAAAAAATATATATATATATAATTTTTTTTTTTTTTTTTTTTTTTTCAGGGTGGAACCCCACTTTGGGGTATGCCTGTATCTGTGTTTTTATGATTGCATCTGCAATTTCATATGATTTATGTCAGAGCACCATTCCTTTCGGTCCATTCGCATATATATATATACTAAAAATCCTAATAGAAACTCCCCCCGAACTCCGTAATCTGCCTCTTCCTTATCCATGGTGGGTCTTCTTCCGCATCCTCTTCTAGTGAATGTGGTGCGTTGCTTTTTGGAACTGTGTGTAATCCCAGAGAGCAGCCGCCCATTCACAAATCGGATCGAGACTCGTGCATGCGCAGTAGGAAACGAGCAGTGAAGCCGTACGGCATCAGGGTGGCCCACAGCGCGGGCGAGCAGGACAGGAAAGTTTCCTTATTAAAAGTCAGCAGCTACAGTGTTTGTAGCTGCTGACTTTTTTTTTTTTTTTTTTTTTTTTTTTTTAAATTTAAAAAATCGCTTTAAAGTGGAGGTTCCATCAAAAAAACGATTTTGCTTTAAACTGTAGCTTACAACTAAAAAATACATTTTTTTTTTACTCATCTGGAAATGCCTGTTGCTATGCGGTCCCACGAAATCTGCCTTTGAAATCACCTAGGATCCTGACATCATCTCCCTCTAATGCTCCTGGGAAATGTGTTTCATCATTTCCCAGGATGCAGTGCGCAGTCCAATTATCACTCCCCATCCAAGACTTCCAGGAAGTAAGTGCCTGTAGGCTTCACAATGCCCACAAGCAAAATGACAACGGTGTAGATATAGTTTTATAAACTATCTTTTTTTAATATCTATGCGGATCGGCGGCGGATTGTAAAATAGTAAGTGACCGGATCTATATTATAAAAACGCATGATGAAAGGACATACATTTAAAAAATGCTAATTGTGGTTGGAACTCCGCTTTAAGTGCACATTGGGGTTTAATTACTATCGCTGGATAGTGCAAAATCAGGCTCACTTCTGCATTGAAACCAATGAGCTTCTAGGTTTTATTACCAGGCTTAATTGAACAAGCCAGGGTTAGAAGCTCATTGGTTTCTATGCAGAAATTTGCCTGATTTTGCACTCTCCAGCGATAGTAAATAAACCCCATTGTGTACTTAAAAGTGGGGTATGCTGTATATCAGTTGAAACTAGTTAGGCCACATGAGAAAGTTCACTTGTCTTAGGGCATTCCAACATGCCAATTTACCCACTTCCTTTGAAGTGGAGTGGCTTGCACCCAGTTCACATCTTCCTATAGGGGCCAGCAAAGACCACCCATCACAGCGATGGGCCTACACTGAGGTACAAGAAATTAAATTGGGGAAGGGACTCAGGCTTTAGCATTACAGTACATCACAATATTAAAGTGTGTATAAAGAGCCTAACCACAGTCTACATTTTATAGCTGTAGGTGGAGAGACTCAGACAAGCCAACTGCTAGTGGAATAGGCCAACACTGATGTCAGACAGACAATGGCTTGTGTAATAGGAAGGGTGTGGACAAAGAATATCAATGGCGTGCCACCTGTGCAATGTTCCGTTTGTTACATTGGGCATGTATCAGCAATGTGCAAGCAAAATAGAATATACTTGCTTAACTCTTGTTTGTACTGCCATTGATTAGAGTTGGGCGGGACATTAAAAATCAGCGCAGCCATCACATATATTTGCAGATGTATAAAGCCAAGAGCCATTCTGAAATGAGACCACGATTTGACAAGTCTTCTTCGTTGAATAATAGGACATGTGCTGGGAATTTCTTGTATAAGCAACTATTGATTGATTAGGTCTACAATGACCAGACGATTGACCCACATGCAGGCCTCTTTTGGGGGTACCAACTATTACTAGACTTCAGTGTTAGTGGGGTTGAAAGACTTTCAGAGATGTACTACCACATTTCTCAGCTAGGCTAAAATGTTAGCACGTTAGCCCGTAGAAGGGCTGTCCTAGGACCTGGAAGCGGTTGTAAACCCAAATTTGTATTTATTTATAATAAAAACCTGCAAGACAAAAGGCATAATGAGCTAGTATGACTAGCATACTAGCTCATTATATATTACTTACCTTAGATCGAAGCCCCCAAAGCCGTCCTCGTCTTCCCCTCCAGCCATCGCTCCCAGGAGGTTACTTCCGGGTATCGCCGCTCCGGCGCTGTGATTGGCCAGAGCGCCGATGACGTCACTCCCGCGCGGAACCTGCATGATTCCCGCACATGCCGATGTAGTGTCACAGTCTGCTGCCCATCGTAGAATGCTGCGGAAGTCACGTGGCGGCCAACTGCGCATGCGCAATGCGTTCCAAACGCAAGTGCGATGCGTTCCAATAGATTTACTACAGTACACACCAGCGAACCCGGCATTCAGGGCGACGTGGATTTAGAGGAAAGTGGCCAGTCGGCTTCACTTCGCTCGGACGGCTCGCTCCGCCTCCTGGCTCTTTTTTTAACATCCTCCAATCCACAGGGATGTTAAGGAAAGAGCCTGGATGCCGACCAAGGTTTCACTGGTGTGTACTGTCGTGAATCCATTGGAACGCATCGCACTTGCGTTTGGAACGTATCGCACATGCGCAGTTGGCCGCCACGTGACTTCCGCAGCATTCTAAGATAGGCAGCAGAATGTGACAATACACCGGCACTTTCCAACAGATTTCTATTCAAGACCCGGCGCGCTCATTGTGCCTGCGCCGTTGTCTATGGCACGCATGCGCCGTAGACATCGGTGCCCAATTTACTGCAAATATCTCCTTAACTATGTAGGTTAAGGAGATATTACAAGCACCTACAGGTAAGCCTTAATGTAGGCTTACCTGTAGGTGAAAAGTATGATCAGAGGGTTTACAACCACTTGAAAACCAGGCAGAGACTGTTAGCATATCTGCACACATGCCATAACAAAAATGGCAGTACCAAGGCCCTCTTTTTTATTAAGATGGGCGTCTCCACAACGATGGTGGGACAATGTATGATAAATCATTTAGTAGGGAGGGGTGGGGGGGGAAATCGGCAGCAGGAGTCTATGTAATAGTGGTAACTAATCCAGTTTCCTCTTCTTGATACTTCCACAGTACAAGTCCTCTTCGGGGGCAGAGGTCTTCAGTTACTGAAAGCAGCAATAGACGGCACGTTACAGTAAATGGAAGATTACAGCTCTAGTATGGTGATCAGTAGAAGCACTAAAGTGCCTTATCTATAGCAGATGAACCATGTGTGCCCCTAACTCAATGGTTCACGCTACTACATTCACAAGGGAAAGGATGATTTAAAAAGAATTTCCACTGATGCTTTTCTTCCGTGGTGCAGTCATATAGCACACAAATATCAGTTTGTGGTCAACATTTGAAGGTCTTCCTTCCTGGAGGCAATTAGGAAGGTAATCATATGATACCCTTAACAGATATCAGCCTAAAATACTGGCATTCATGCCAGAGTGCACCAAATGACGGGCAGTTTTCAGAACGTAAGCGGGGTTATCTTCCCTACCAGCGACTACAAATACAGAAGCAAAACCATAAAGAACCTTCATACAAATCACTAAATCAAGAAACAATGAGAGCCCACTATCTCATACTAAAAACAGAATGACATTTAGCAACAGGAAACATCTTAAAGGGTTTGTGGTTTACATTTACATGTTCCATGCAGACAAAAAAAAAAAACACGCACCACACAGGAGTTCAATAATGCTTTTGCAGTATAAATGGTTCGTTTACATGAGTGAAACTCTACTGCTCCCATGAAAAGCAATTCACAGTGGGATGCTTTTCAGGGGGTGATGGAGCAGCAACTGCTAGACATTTGGGGGCAATACTGCCAACTACTAAATGATTTTTATTTTATTTTTTGTTCCACTTTTAGCCAAATGGGAACGTTCTATTGAAATACCATACCACAAACCAAGTGCCTGCTAACAGTTGCAGCGCTGCCATATTCACTTGAAAAGGTGGTGTTAGCTGGCGATACCCTCTTCCACACACATACACTCATGGCAGGGTCTACTAAAATGGGCAATGTTAATTTGAAGATTGGCAGTTGGGGGGGGGGGGGGGGGAATTATCTCAACCCCCTATTTTTTAATCCCTTCTTGTAAACATGGCCATTGCCCAAGTTAAATCGCAGCTTAGCCATTGGTGGGCCGTATAACTGCAATACTGCAATTTAAATGCCTGTTACAGTCCTCCAGCCGCCTGTGTGAAATATATTTTTTTACTAAACCAACGCTGCTCTTTAACCACTTCATGGTCATGGGTCATTAATGCTTAATCGTCCAGGCCAAATATAGCTATCTCAGCATGCACTGGGTAACTTGACAACTCAAAGTGGTTGTAAAGGCAGAAGCATACACCCCCACCCAATACTCCACTGAGCCCCCTCTCTATCCAGAAATATGCACAGGAACCTTAGCTGTCCCTAGTCTCTCTTCATTGGCTGAGACACAGCAGCAGGAGCCATTGGCTACCTCTGCTGTCAATCACAGCCAGTGAGCCAATAAGGAGAGAGCCTGGGGTGGGACTAAGCCACGGCTCTATATGCCCTATGGACGCAGAGTGGGGCTCAGAAGCGAGCACTTATCTGTGCACCCATAGCAAGCAGCTTGCTATTGGGCGCATGCGCAGTAGGGAACCGGGCAGTGAAGCCACAACACTTCACTTCCTGGTTCCATCACCATGGATGGCGGTGGGGGCAGCCGAGAGATCGCTCGTCTTCGGCTGCCGACATCACGGGCACCCTGGACAGGTAAGTGTCCATTTATTAAAAGTCAGGAGCTGCAGTATTTGTAGCTGCTGGCTTTTAAAGCGGATGTGCCATGGGAACAAAATATTAAAAGTCAGCAGCTACAAATACTGCAGCTGCTGACTTTTAATATTAGGACACTTACCTGTCCTGGAGTCCAGCGCCGATCGCAGCAGAGCACGAGCGATCGCTCGTCACTCTGCTGCTCCCCCCGCCATCCACGCTGAGGGAACCAGGAAGTGAAGCGCTGCGGCTTCACTGCCCGGTTCCCTACGGCGCATGCGCGAGTCGCGCTGCGCCCGCCGATTGGCTCACACGCTGTGTGCTGGGAGCCGAGTGTTCCCAGCACACAACGGGCGACAGACGGGATGTGACGGAATGCCCGTCTTTCGCCCGTATCGTGTGGCCGGAAGTGGGTGCAAATACCTGTCTTTAGACAGGTGTCTGCACCCCCCTCCCCCCTGAAAGGTGTCAAATGTGACACCGGAGGGGGGGAGGGTTCCGATCAGCGGGACTCCACTTTAGGGTGGAGGACCGCTTTAATATTTTTTGTTTAGGTGGACCTCCGCTTTAAAAAAAAAACCTTGACACCCTCCTGACGGGAGTAGTTTTTTGCTCCTAAGGATGGCCGAAGATGATCATTATTTTTTACAAGACATCAGGAGTTATGCTATGGGCGATAGCCATTGGGCCGACTCAAGTTACGTGTCTGATCACGACTGTCACTTTTATGTACCATTGATTATCGTTTCCTTTTATATTTTTCTTTTTCTCTTTGTGTATTGTTTATTACGCTACCAATAAATAAATTTTCAACTCTAAAAAAAAAACCTTCTGACTTTTCAAGCACTTTAGTTCTCACTGACTTGCATAGGAGAGAAAAAAAAAATGTTTTTACGCAACAAAATGCCAGTGTACATAAGCACTAAAAACGCACTAAAAACGCCCAAACAAGTGGCAGGATGTTCGTAGGAAGAAATTACATATAGGTAAATCCACTATTCTGTCATGTCTGAGACACTAACCTTGATTTTTGTTACTTACCATAAAATCTCCTTTTGCAAGTTCATTGGCAGACACAGCTTCTTCTCATTCTTGACCATAGAGTTTACAGCACCACTTACAGGAGCAGGACACGGGGCAGAAGAGACCACAGCACCGCCTATGGGCAATCCTAGCTGATATACACCCCTCCCCTGCTATAGGCAGGACAGTTGATCAAAACAGTACAAGTGAAAAATAGCCAAGGAATGGGTGCCGTGTCTGCCAAGGACCACAGAGAAAGGGATTTTACAATGATAAAATACAAATAACAATCTAGTTCTCTCTTAGATTCATTGATGGACACAGCTTCTCATTCTTGACTATATGGACGTACCAAAGCAGTGCCTCAAAAAAGGGGTCGATAAAGACAGAAGCGAACGTGCAACCAACGGAAAAACGAAGAACATGGCCTGTAAAACCTAGCAGCCAAAGATGCAATCACATCAGCTTTTTGGTAAAGGTAAGCACAAGAAAACCCAAGGAGCTGACTTGCAAACCTGAGACACAGATGCCTGAAGTCAATTGCCCTGGTGGAGGAAATCGTCCGGACCGTAATGGCATACGCCTGAACAATCGTCTGCCTGATCCATCGAGAAATAGTGGCAGAGGAGGCACTTTCATGGTCCTTCCACAATCGTAGAGCAAATTCGACCCCTGTAAGGAAGCCGAGCAGACCGGTACACACAACCATCTTATCCTTGTGCAAGAACAAAATTAGGAGACTTACAGGATAAGGCCACTAGCTCAGACCCCCAACATGCGGAAATGATGGCAACATTATGAGAGAGTATAAAAGGGGAAATATCCCCAATACTCTCAAAGGGAGGCTTCTAGAGGATCTAAAATGACCAGGTTCAAGTCCCACGGTGGAAAAGGAGAGTGCATAGAAGGTGCTACATAATGGTTCCCTTGGAAAAAAAAAAAAACACACACACACACGTACAGTGCGTGGCCAAAAGTCATTGAAAAAAGAAACCTGGCCCTTAAGGTACTCAGGCCTGGCTCAATGCCCTGTGGGAAGAATGCCAATACCCAAGCCACTGAAAAAAAAAGTGTGGATGGACACCCACAACCTCGCTGCAGGTCATATAGGCCTTCAAGGTGCTAAGGAAGAAGTAGGCAGTAAAAACTTTGTCAAGGAAAAGCTAGCTTAGAAGGAAACATTTGGGGGTCGTTTAAGCAGACCTTCACCAAAAAGTGACACATTATATTTGTACCTGGTATTTACAGGCACCCGTTTCAGGCTTTCAGCCCAGATAATCACAGCCAGACATTCAGCATCCCTCCTTCCCCCACAGTCTTCTGGGACACATCACAGGTCCCAGAAGACTACAGGACCATTCACAAGGCGCAGCGCAACATGTGCAGTAGGAAACAGGCTGTGAAGCCACAAGGCTTAACTTCCTGTTTCCCTTACTAGAGACAATGAAGCCTGCAGCCGCTTGAACAACAAACTCGGGTGAGGACATTGCTGGATCTCTGGACAGGTATATGTTTAAAGTCAGCAGCTGCAGTATTTGTAGCTGCCGACTTAATTTTTTTTTGAGGGGGGGGGGGTTTGTGCCTGGAGTTCCTCTTTAGATAAACATACATACTCACCTCCATGGTGCAGCTCTTTTCCTGCCACACATGGATCACTCAGTTGTCTCTGGAACTTGCATGGCTATCACTGCTCTCTGCTCTGCCCCCTTTAGCGCTCACTGGATCACCAGGCGGGAACAACTGGCTTCAGCTCTCAGCCGCACACCGAGAGGCAGAGTGGGGTCTCATGCAGCTGGGAGGATCCTGTCAATATGATCGGGATGCTTCCAGAGCCTGGAGCAGCTCTGTGACATCAGGCCACCTGGCTCACAGGAGTGCAAAACTAAGAGCACCTTCTCTTTCAAGTCTTTGGTGGTAGGGACACAATTCAATAACTTACAGTAGCAATAATGATATACAGACTATTGATATTTTAGGTTCAAATGAACACTGGCCATACACATTGATTTTCATTCAAAATGAACCACTTTAAGAATGTTCAATCGATTCTCTAATCGTCAGTGAGGTCAAATCAATGTTCATTTTTTACAACAGTCACAAGAAGATTTGAAGGAGCAGGATGGAACTTTTCTTGTACAGTGCATGTAGTTTTCATTGAAGAATTACGTTCTCAAGTGAAATTTTTAATAAACATTAGTCAAATCGAATGTGCAAAGAATTTCCATATGAATATGCTTATCCGAAAATCTACTAGTGTATGTCCAGAATTATACCAAATTGTTTGCTCAAACCACCAAAAGGAAGTTGCAACATCCTTACTTTACACAAGAATCACATTATCTGCCCATCAGCATAGAATATGAAGTCTGTGTTGTGTTTATTCCAACGCCAAGTTTACTGATTCGTATGAAAAGGAAATTAAAGTACTGTGAACACAGCATTTCTCATGGTGTGGCACACCTGACACTCTGCCTATTTTTAGTGCTTAAACAACGTTGATCTCATTGGTCTTCACAAAAATACGCTATAAAAGTAAGCAGTAATGACTATTCCAATTATAAAAAAAAAAAAAAAAATTAAAGCAGAGGTTCACCCTAAAAAAAAAAAAACTTTCTACCATGCCATCCAGCATACTAGCGTCAGCTACAGTATGCCTTTATTTATTTTTGCGCTGTACTCCGTTTTTAATCCATTCGTTTTGTTTCAGACTCCTGCGGGGAAAGGCGTTCCTATGAAGAGGGGAACATGATTGACGGCCGGCTATGGCGCGTCACGCGTTCCGAAAATAGCCGAAGTAGGACTCGGCGCCTGCGCACAGACTAGGAGCTGACTGCGCAGGCGCCGTGAAGAGCCGAGTCCTATTTTGGCTATTTTCGGAACGCGCGACGCGCCATAGCCGGCCGTCAATCATGTTTCCCTCTTCATAGGAACGCCTTTCCCCGCGGGAGTCTGAAACTAAACTAATAGATTAAACCGAGTACAGCGAAAAAATAAAAAAAAATAAAAGGCATACTGTAGCTGACGCTAGTATTCTGGATGGCATGGTAGACAAAGAACATTTTTTTTTTTTAGGGTGAACCCCCGCTTTAAGTGAGTGTATACACTCATTCCATTGCAGAGCATCACAAACACTCTGTTAGCAGGACGGCCCACCACCAGAACACTCTGATCGGCATTCTATCACTGGCTAAGAGATTTGTTTGGCTGCTGGTTTTCCAGCATGCACATCCGACATACACTCCAAATGTTTCCCTGACATTCTGCCAGTGTGTTCGAGGCTTAAGCGCAGTGACACCACAGTATTATTGAGGGTTGAGTAGGTCTAATCTGTAAAACTTATTGTAAAAAAGGATAAATTCACTATATATATATATATATATATATATATATATATATATATATATATATATATATATATATATATATATATATATATATATATATATATATATATATATATATATATATATATATATATATATATAATCAATTACTGAATTTCAGGAAGATCAAGGAACTACAAGAGCGCTCATCTGTGCCCTTGCATATCATTGAGAACTAAAAACCATCTGCTGCAGTGGCACACAGTACTTGTTGTTTCACAGAACTCTGAGAATGAATATGGAGGATGTGTGGGAGCCCCGCAAAGCCATGACGTTTTTGAATTGTGATAGCAGGTGCGAAGAGGATCCCTTGTCCGCCGTCACAAAGGGGGATCGGGTCGGGATACAGACAGAAGCTTTAGTAACATGTTAAATCCTGAATAGATCACAATCCTTTAACATTTAAAAGCAATCGTTTTCCTTCCTGGGAGTCCAGGAAAGGGATTGTGATTTAATAATCCTAATATTGACCACATTGAAAGAAATGCTTTAGAACAGTGATGGGCGAACCTTGGCACCCCCAGATGTTTTGCAACAACATTTCCCATGATGCTCATCCACACTGCAAAGATCACGAGAAATATAGATGCAAAACATGTGGGGTGCCAAGGTTCGCCCATCACTGCTTTAGAAGACGGACCGAGGGGAGGTTAACTGGAATAAGTAATATTATACAACAGACTTCAAGATTTTAGATTCTGGAATTTTATTGTGAGTTGGGAGGTTTGGCCTTGAATGGAACAAAACAAGGATGGTGGATTAAATATGGAGACACATTTCCAATTGCTTCTAGATACTAGAAGAGGGTTCTTTAGTGATCTTGGTTTCATGAGTGTAAGCCTTATTATACGCATGTAGATTTCATATGAATATATAATAATAAAAAAAAAAAAAAAAAACACCAACACACTCTACGCCACACATTTACTCCAAGTTGTGAAACCTATGAGTCAGACTCTACAAACACTGTGGAATGAAGATACTGAACAGAATGTACAGCTCATGTAAGTCGAAAGAATTAACACAAGATCTGCTACAGTTTTCTTATGAACAGTAGTCTATCAACAGCAAGTAGAATATACAGAGAACATCTAGGACAACCTGTTACCAAACCGGCACAAACTGGGGTGTATTTCACTAGTTGGAAATGCCATCTCAGCAGGTGGTACACTGCAGAGGGTGATGAACAGCCATCCAGAGCACCAAAATCTTGTAGTAACATCTGTGTTTCTGCCAGTTATGGGCTCACTCGCTGTTACGAGGAAGGCAGCATCTTGAGAACATAATATATAAACCTACAGGAGGACCTAAAAAATTAGGAGGTCATGGCAACCAAAAACTATTAACCCAGGGTTTGACAAATTTGCTTGGAATCTAGGAGCCAGCTAAAAAAGTTAGGAGCCAGAAAACGCACCCCGTCCCGACGAGCTTGCGCGCAGAAGCGAACACATTCTGAGCCCGCATATGTAAACGGTGTTCAAACCACACATGTGAGGTATCGCCACGATTGGTAGAGCGAGAGCAATAATTCTAGCCCTAGACCTTCTCTGTAACTTAAAACATGCAACCTGTAGATTTTTTTTAAACGTCGCCTATGAAGATTTTAAAGGGTAAAAGTTTGTCGGCATACCACGAGCGGACGCAATTTTGAAGCGTGACATGTTGGGTATGAATTTACTCGGCGTAACATTAACTTTCATAATATAAAAAAAAAAATGGGGATAACTTTACTGTTGTCTTATTTTTTTATTAAAAAAAAAGTGTATTTTTTTCCCCAAAAAAGCGCGCTTGTAAGACCGCTGTGCAAATACGGCGTGACAGAAAGTATTGCAACGATCGCCATTTTATTCTCTAGGGTGTTAGAATAAAAAATATATATATATAATGTTTGGGGGTTCTAATTAGAGGGAAGAAGATGGCAGTGAAAATAGTGAAAATTACATTAGAATTGCTGTTTAAAGCGGGAGTTCACCCATTTGTGTTTTTTTTCCTCTTTTCCCCTTAGATGGATGCTCGTTTGGTCTAGGGGAATCGGCTAGTTGTTTTAAAATATGATCCGTACTTACCCGTTTTCGAGATGCATCCTCTCCGTCGCTTCCAGGTATGGGTCTTCGGGAGCGGGCATTCCTTCTTGATTGACAGTCTTCCGAGAGGCTTCCGACGGTCGCATCCATCGCGTCACTAGTAGCCGAAAGAAGCCGAACGTCGGTGCGGCTCTATACTGCGCCTGCGCACCGACGTTCGGCTTCTTTCGGAAAATCGTGACGCGATGGATGCGACCGTCGGAAGCCTCTCGGAAGACTGTCAATCAAGAAGGAACGCCCAGTCCTGCAGCCCATACCCGGAAGCGGCGGAGAAGATGCATCTCGTAAACGGGTAAGTACGGATCATATTTTAAAACAACTAGCCGATTCCCCTAGACAAAACGAGCATTCATCTAAGGGTGAACCTACGCTTTAAATTGTAATTCTTAACTTGTAATACCAACAGCTCACCACCAGATGGCGCCAGCTCACCTTCCAAGCCAAGTCGCCAGGACACCATTTCTCTTTGCCATGGCGACCTGGCGCCCGGGATTTGTCGAGCCCTGTATTAACCTCTATTGGTACAAGTGCTACTGAGGGACTACAAAAGGTGGTCCAAATCCAAGTAGGAGAAACACTGACTTTCTTCTTACATAAAATCTCAATTTATTGACAAATACAGGATTTATGTCTGACATATTAAAGTTGGTCCTCCTGCAGGTGCAAGTCATAACGTATTAGTGTGCACTGCATACTAGCACATTATGACAGACTTACCTGCAATTGGAGTGCTCCAGCAGCACCCTGGTGTTCCTTCCAAGTTTCCTATCTTCGACCGATTGAGTTGCCAAGCTGCGGTGACATCACTCCCACACATGCACACGAGAGATAAATAAGAGGGAGGAGATGGACAGCCGCACTCCAAGAAAGTATAAAAAATGGTGCCTTTTATTCCAGTAAAACGAAAACTAAAACAGGAAAAAAAAAAACTGCAAACAGTGGGGTAACAGAGCTGACGCGTTTCACATCGATAACCGATGCTTACTCATAGCTATGAGTAAGCATCGGTTATCGATGTGAAACGCGTCAGCTCTGTTACCCCACTGTTTGCAGGTTTTTTTTGCTGTTGTAGTTTTCATTTTACTGGAATAAAAGGCATAATTTTTCATACTTTATTGGAGTGCGGCTGTCCATCATCTCCTCCCTCTTATTTATGCTTTGTGCATTGCCTGCACCCATCGGGTTTTGAACCATACTCACCGCTGAAGTGCATTTGTCTGGAGCGGCGGTTTTCTTTCTCTACATGCACACGAGAGAGTGACATAGTGGCACACAGAACAGGTCGTAAATATGATTCGAGCATGTGCGGCTCTGATCACATTACCCGCTGACAGGCAGGGGGCACATTTTTGACAGAAGAGACCTAAACGTTTTCTGTTCAAAAAAAATAAATAAAAAAAGCCTGCCTTGAAAAATGTTATAATTGGTCCTCTAAGCTTTGGTCAAGAACCTTTGCCATCTAAAACAAACTACCGGCGTAAAGCTATATATACAGAATTTGGTAACTTTGCTCTATGACAACAAGTACAAAACAGTTCTCCGGTTAATGAGCCTAACAGTACGTCAAAATAATGCATAGCTTATAATTAAAAGCTGTGGCAAGTTGATTTATAGTTTCATGTGTTTCTTATTTTTTACTGTCCTATCTCCATTAAATGGTTTTCTAGAACTTAACAGCTAATGAGAAAAAAAAAAAAAAAAAAAAAAAAGGGAGGTCATTACTCCTCTTTAGAAGGGCACACTGAGCAAAGGCACTCAGGCAGCACACATAATATTGCTGATGAATCTGGGAGCACAGAGCATACGGAGGCGGGGTAGACTTACTACTGGGACAATAAAGTATCTAGGGCAGGGTTTGACAGGTTTTATTGGAATCTAGGAGTCAGCTAAAAAAGTTAGGAGCCAAAAAACGCACCAAATCCCGCCAAGCTCGCGCGCAGAAGCGAACGCATACGTGAGTAGCGCCTGCATATGTAAACGGTATTCAAACCACACATGTGAGGTATCGCCGCAATTGGTAGAGCAGGAGCAATAATTATATCCCTAGACCTTCTCTGTAACTCAAAACATGCAACCTGTGGAATTATTTAAACGTCGCCAATGGAGATTTTAAAAGGTAAAAGTTTGTCGCCATTCCACGAGCGGACGCAATTTTGAAGCGTGACATGTTGGGTATTAATTTACTCAAAGTAACATTATCTTTCACAATATAAAAAAAATTGGGCTAAGTTTACTGTTGTCTTATTTTTTAATTAAAAAAAGTATTTTTTCCACAAAAAAGTACGCTTGTAAGACCGCCAATACGTTGTGACAGAAAGTATTGCAACGACCGCCTATTCTCTAGGGTGTTAGAATAAAAAAATATATATAATGTTTGGGGGTTCTAATTAGAGGTAAGGAGATGGCAGTGAAAAACACATTAGAACTGCTGTTTTGCTACTTGTAATGTAACCTGTAATGCCAACGGCCACCACAAGATGGCCGGCCCGCACCAGCCAATAATTGAAGCCACGGCTTTGCGGCCTTCTGCAGGCCTCAGCTTCCTTCTGTGAATGCCGCGGCCTCAATTACCGGCAGGCGCTGGCCCGCCGCGATCACGTCCCGCGCCGGCCGGTAATTGAGGCCGCGGCTTTGCGGCCTTCTGCAGGCTTAAACTTCCCCAAGAGCCAGGTCACAAATTCTTGTCGCAATTGTGATCGGGCGCCCGTATTTTGTCGAGGCCTGATCTAGGGTCACAATTTTAAACCCACACTGCATTTCAGTCATTTCTGGCCTACTCCTATTACTCCAAACAATCTAGAAGTTTGTAAACTTAGTCTATTTAGATCCCCACAAATTTACCTCCTAGAATTCTGTGAATCCTTTTCACTATGTCCTATTGATAAGAGTTGCTGTGTCACACATTTCACAGAGCCTGCCTTCTGTATACATGAGGTGCCGAGAGAATTTCAGGAGTCGTCTTCAGTACAGAATTACTTATTGCAGGCAAGGTACCATGGGACATTTAGTTAGAAAATGAAAGCAACCAGCAAAACATACAGGGAACCCAGGAAGTAGTAGAAAGATTTGTTTATTTGTATTGTTGATTTCCATGTGGATGTTCTAAAATGACAAATGTATGCTGTGGCCATCAATTTCCTTTAATAAAAGTGCTTCTGGAAGTACAGTTAAGATGTTTGAAATACACCAACTACTAGGATACAATTGATGGGAAGCAGATTACAGGAAGTCACGACAATGATGGACCTAGAAACACAGCTCAATATGAGGCTTGAGTACCAACACAAAAAGGTAACAATGGGAAGCACACACTTAATATTACCAATGCTGGATCTGGGAGTACAGCGCATAGTGAGGCTGGAGTAGTCACAGCGATAGGACACTAGAGGTCGACCAATATATATATATTTTTGTGCAAATTTGGCAGATTACTGACTGCACTTGTCATTACACACACTGAGCAGTTCTGCCGCTGTGTGTGTGAAACGAACGTTTGTAACTGAATGCAGAGATAGGAGCTGTCAGAATTCAGCAGTGATGTTGGGGGTGGGCGGACACAGGGTGGGCGAGACCCAGCAGCTATCAAGAACCAGCAGCTATCAAACACCAGCCAATGGGATGGGATCTGGGGGGCCACTACGTGTATGTGGCCCCACCCCCTTAAGCAGCCCAATCATTGGCTGGTGTTTGATAGCTGCAGGGTCCTGCCCACCCCCGACATCACCGCTGAATTTTGACAGCTGGTTTCTCTCTGCATTCAGTTACATATAGTGTAACTGAGAAACTGACAAATCAGCCAAGTTTTAAACCTGCCAGTGTCATCTACCAGTGGCAACTGCCAAAAAAATATATATATATATATAACGGCATCATATATCGGGCATCAGCCAGAGAAAACGCCATATCGGTTGACCTCTATAGGACACAGGTGATGTGAAGCAGATAACAATGCGGAATAAAGCTGTACCTGAGGGAACAGCTCATACGGAGGTTGGAGACAAGACGATTATAAGATCACACAATAACAATGTTTGGTCTGGGAGCGATCCCTGGTTCACACTGGAGTGTGTCGACATGTCAAATCGACAGAAATTGTCGTCAATGGCACCGTCCTAATCGGTGCGGCGCTGCATCGATTTCAAAAAGTAAATTCTGTACTACTTTTTGCAATATCGGCCTGCAATTTACATTGGTTCTCGGTTCTGGATTGGATAGTTTGTTAGCAGTGCAGCCATTGGCTTCCGCTGCTGTCAATCAAATCCAACAACGCGGGACAGAGTCCTATATTCAGCGTTTACGGACTCGGGAGCAGGCCCGCAAAGTAACCCCCAGGAGAGCGCTTCTCCTAGGGGGTTATACCATGCGGTAGAGGAGCCGCGAGAGCGACGAGGGACACCAGAAGTGAAGGATCAGAGCCACGCTGTGGAAAAACTAACTGCACAGTGGAGGCAAGTATGACATGTTTGTTATTAAAAAAAAAAAAAAAAAAAAGTAGAAGTGGGTGTAGTCCTAGTACACAGGTGATGGGAAGCAGATCAGACAATAACAAGGCTGTATCTGGGAGTACATCTCAGTGTGGAGTTGGATTAGTCATAGTAGTAGAACCCAGGTGAGAGGAAGCAGATGACACTTAATAACAATGCCGACTCTGGACTTGCAGCTCAGTGTGGGGCTGAAGTACAGGGGATGATGAAAAGCTGATCATACAATAACAAAGTTGGATCTGGGAGTACAGCTCATAGTGGAGTAGTTCTAGTACTGGGACACAGATGATAGGAAGCAGATGACCCTTGTTAATAACAATGCTGGCTGCGGGAGGACGGCTCAGTGTGGAGTTGGAGTAGTCTCTAGCAGCTATGCTGGGAACTCAGGCCCGGATTCTCGTACGAGTTACGCCGGCGTATCTCCAGATACGCCGTCGTAACTCTGAGTTCGAGCCGTCGTATCTTGGCGCCTGATTCAAAGAATCAGATACGCCAAAATTTCACTAAGATACGACCAGCGCAAGTCTCTTATGCCGTCGTATCTTAACTGCAAATTTATGCTGGCCGCTAGGGGCGTGTACGCTGATTTACGCTTAGAAATATGTAAATCAGCTAAATCAGCTAGATACGCCAATTCACGAAAGTACGCCCGGCCAACGCAGTACAGATACGCCGTTTACGTTAGGCTTTTCCCGGCGTAAAGTTACCCCTGCTATATGAGGCGTACCAATGTTAAGTATGGACGTCGGAACAGCGTCGAATTTCACGTTTTACGTCGTTTGCATAAGTCGTTTGCGAATAGGGCTGTGCGTCATTTACGTTCACGTCGAAAGCATTGGCTTCTTGTGGGTTAATTTGGAGCATGTGCACTGGGATACTTTCACGGACGGCGCATGCACCGCTCGTAAAAAGCATCATTTACGTGGGGTCACATAAAATTTACATAACACACGCCCACATCTTCCACATTTGACTTAGGCGGGCTTACGCCGGCCTATTTACGCTACGCCGCCGCAACTTTGGTTTGAGAATACGGCACTTGCCTGTGAAAGTTGCGGAGGCGTAACGTAAATAGGATACGTTACGCCCGCACAAAGATGCGCGCTTCTATGTGAATCCGGGCCTCAGTGTGCTCTCCTCCAACGATAAGACTTTAATAATATCCCCCATTGCACAGCCCTTCACTGGGAAGCTCAGTGTGCTGCTGATTCTCCCCCCCCCCCCCCAAGCTCTTATTCAGCTGAGAATAGAGGGAATATGATCACTTAAATGAAAAAAGAATATATACACACAAAATGTTTTCTCCTTTCATTTCTACTTTAAACTGAATGGGTTGTTTCACAAGGTGATCGTTTACAATCACTTTAAATCCTTTTTACTAATCATAGCAAACTCCCCTATCCATTATTTATTCTGATGAGAAACAACTTAAAGAAAAAAAGAAAAAAAAAAGGCATTTCAGGCCATGACCATCTTGAGTAAGGACAGATGACGCATGTAGCATTTACTTCCTGGAATCCATCTGCCCTTAGCTCAAGCATACATGCAGGAAAGATCTTAGCTAGGAGATGGGAAGTAAATGATACGATAGCAATGCTGAATGTGGTGTGGGGTTGGAGTAGTCCTAGTAGTAGAACACAGGTGATCACGGTAATAGAAGATACAATAACAATGATGGACATGAAGGAGAGCAGAGTGTAGGGTTGGAGTAGTAGGACACGGTGATAATGGGAAGAAGATGATACTTTAAAGGGGAGGTTCACCCTAAAAACGACTTTCTCTTATTACACTGGCCCCCCACATTACAATACGATTATGCCTGTTAGTTTTTTTTTTGATGCTGTACATACCTTGATACAGCATATTCACCCGTGGCTTCTGGGTTGCGAGTCCCGCGGGAGTGGGCGTTCCTAACATGCTGGTGATTGACGTTTTGACATAAAACTAGTTCCCCCGTCGCGTAAGCCGCATCACGATTGCCGAAAGGAGCCGAACGGCGATGCGCAGGCGCAGTATAGCGCCGACTCGCCGTTCGGCTCCTTTCGCCAATCGTGACGCGGCTTACGCGACGGGGGGGGGGGGAGCTCGTTTTTGTCAAAACGTCAATCACCAGCATGATAGGAACGCCCACTCCCGCGGGACTCGCAACCCAGAAGCCACGGGTGAATATGCTGTATCAAGGTATGTACAGCATCAAAAAAAAACTAACAGGCATAATCGTATTGTAATGTGGGGGGCCAGTGTAATAAGAGAAAGTCGTTTTTAGGGTGAACCTCCCCTTTAATGCTGGATCTGGAGTAGTCCTAGTAGTAGAACACAGGTGAAGATGGGAAGTAGATGATACAATAATGCTGGATGTGGCGTATAGGGTTGGAGTAGTGGTAGGACACAGGAGATGGGAAGTAGATGATACGATAGCAATGCTGAATGTAGTGTGGGCTTGGAGTAGTCCTAGTAGAACACAGGAGATGGGAAGTAGAAGATACAATAACAATGATGGACATGGAGGAGAGCAGAGTGTAGGGTTGGAGTAGTAGGACACGGTGATAATGGGAAGTAGATGATACCTTAATGCTGGATCTGGAGTAGTCCTAGTAGTAGAACCCAGGTGAAGATGGGAAGTAAATGATACAATAATGCTGGATGTGGCGTATAGGGTTGGAGTAGTGGTAGGACACAGGAGATGGGAAGTAGATGATACGATAGCAATGCTGAATGTAGTGTGGGCTTGGAGTAGTCCTAGTAGAACACAGGAGATGGGAAGTAGAAGATACAATAACAATGCCGGTGTATTGTCACATTCTGCTTCCTATCGTAGAATGCTGCGGAAGTCACGCGGCGGCCAACTGCGCATGCGCGATGTGTTCCAAACGCAAGTGCAATGCGTTCCAATGGATTCACGGCAGTACACACCAGCGAAACCTCGGTCGGCATCCAGGCTCTTTCCTTAAAGTGGAGGTTCACCCTTTAAAAAAAATTCTGACATCACACGGAGTCGCGCCATCCTACCGACAGAATGCCGTTTTTTTTTTTTTTCTCAGCACATACCTTTTAGGCTTCATTCACATCTATGCGACAGCGGCGTACGGCGTACGCGGCGTATTTTGCCGCGAGTGTGTATCTTTTTTTTTTTTTTCAGATTCTTCCCATTGCTGTCAATGGGTGAACGTCAATGTCGCCTGAAAAAAAGGGTCCGGGACTTTTTTTCAGGCGACAGGCATTCGGCGTCTATGAGATGTGAACCATCTCCATAGACAGCAATGGGAATTCTCCCCTCTAGCGGCAGAAGCGTTCGGCGTCGGGCGTTTTGTCGCATAGATGTGAATGGAGCCTTAATCCCGATTTTCACCTCCCGGCAATCCCGCGGGAGTGGGCATTCCCAAGCACTGCCTGTGATTGACAGGCTTCCGAACGGCGCATACTGCGCGTCACAGGTTGCCGACAGAACCCGAACGTCGTTGCGCAGTCGCCGTATAGAGCCGCACCGACGTTCGGGTTTTTTCAGCAACCTGTGACGCGCAGTATGCGCCGTTCGGAAGCCTGTCAATTACAGGCAGTGCTTGGGAACGCCCACTCCCGCGGGATTGCCGTGAGGTGAAAATCGGGATTAAGAGGTATGTGCTGAAAAAAAAATAAAAAACACTGGCATTCTGTCGGTAGGATGGCGCGACTCTGTGTGATGTCAGAATTTTTTTTAAAGGGTGAACCTCCACTTTAACATCCCCGTGGATTGGAGGATGTTAAAAAAAGAGCCAGGAGGCCGAGTGAGCGGAGCGAGCCGTCCGAGCGAAGCGAGGACGTGAGGCCCGACTGGCCACTTTCTTCTAATTCCACGTCGCCCTGAATGCCGGGTTCGCTGGTGTGTACTGTCGTAAATCTATTGGAACGCATCGCACTTGCGTTTGGAATGCGCAGTTGGCCGCCACGTGACTTCCGCAGCATTCTACGATAGGCAGCAGACTGTGACACTACACCGGACATGGAAGAGAGCAGAGTGTAGGGTTGGAGTAGTAGGACACGGGTGATGATGGGAAGAAGATGATACCTTAATGCTGGATCTGGAGTAGTCCTAGTAGTAGAACACAGGTGAAGATGGGAAGTAGATGATACAATAATGCTGGATGTGGCGTATAGGGTTGGAGTAGTGGTAGGACACAGGAGATGGGAAGTAGATGATACGATAGCAATGCTGAATGTAGTGTGGGCTTGGAGTAGTCCTATTGGAACACAGGAGATGGGAAGTAGAAGATACAATAACAATGCCGGTGTATTGTCACATTCTGCTGCCTATCGTAGAATGCTGCGGAAGTCACGTGGCGGCCAACTGCGCATGCGCGATGCGTTCCAATGGATTCACGGCAGTACACACCAGCGAAACCTCGGTCGGCATCCAGGCTCTTTCCTTAAAGTGGAGGTTCACCCTCAAAAAAAATTCTGACATCACATGGAGTCTAGCCATCCTACCGACAGAATGCCGGTGTTTTTGTTTTTTTTTTCTCAGCACATACCTCTTAATCCTGATTTTCACCTCACGGCAATCCTGCCAGAGTGGGCATTCCCAAGCACTGCCTGTGATTGACAGGCTTCCGAACAGCGCATACTGCGCGTCACAGGTTGCCGAAAAAACCCGAAAGTCGGTGCGCAGGCGCCGTAAAGAGCCGCACCGACGTTCAGGTTTTTTCGGCAACCTGTGACGCGCAGTATGCGCCGTTCGGAAGCCTGACAATCACAGGCAGTGCTTGGGAACGCCCAGTCCCGCGGTATTGCCGGGGAGTGAAAATCGTGATAACGAGGTATGTGCTGAGAAAAAAAAAAAACACTGGCATTTTGTCGGTAGGATGGCTCGACTCCATGTGATGTCAGAAATTTTTTTGAGAGTGAACCTCCACTTTTACATCCCCGTGGATTGGAGGATGTTAAAAAAAGAGCCAGGAGGCCGAGCGAGCCGTCTCGGACTGGCCACTTAACTCTAATTCCACGTCGCCCTGAATGCCGGGTTCGCTGGTGTGTACTGTCGTAAATCCATTGGAACGAATCGCACTTGCGTTTGGAACGCATCGCGCATGCGCAGTTGGCCGCCACGTGACTTCCGCAGCATTCTACGATAGGCAGCAGACTGTGACACTACACCGGACATGGAAGAGAGCAGAATGTGGGGTTGGAGTAGTAGGACACGGGTGATGATGGGAAGAAGATGATACCTTAATGCTGGATCTGGAGTAGTCCTAGTAGTAGAACACAGGTGAAGATGGGAAGTAGATGATACTATAATGCTGGATGTGGAGTATAGGGGTGTGTGGGGTTGGAGTAGTGGTAGGACACAGGAGATGGGAAGTAGATGATACGATAGCAATGCTGAATGTAGTGTGGGGTTGGAGTAGTCCTAGTAGAACACAGGAGATGGGAAGTAGAAGATACAACAACAATGATGGACATGGAGGAGAGCAGAGTGTAGGGTTGGAGTAGTAGGACACGGGTGATGATGGAAAGAAGATGATACCTTAATGCTGGATCTGGAGTAGTCCTAGTAGTAGAACACAGGTGAAGATGGGAAGTAAATGATACAATAATGCTGGATGTGGAGTATAGGGGTGTGTGGGGTTAGCGTAGTGGTAGGACACAGGAGATGGGAAGTAGATGATACAATAGCAATGCTGGATGTGGAGTAGTGATAGTACCAGAACACAGGTGATGGGGGAGGGAATCAGATGGCACAATAACAATGAGGAGAGGTGACACCGGAGCAGACAATGTTTATGTGATGAATAATTGAGGTCATGCAGTCATACACAGGTGAGGGATGAGGATGACACACACAGGTGAGGGATGACACACACAAGATATAGATGAGGAGACTAGAATAATAATGTGTAGTCTAGCTCCTCATTAACCCCTGACACTCGGGGGAGGCAGAGAAGACGGGAACCAATGATAGGCCTTCCTTACCCTGGACCGAAATCCGAGCAAACTTTCATCCAAGCTGCTCCTTCTCCCCGGCACAGAGCACAGCCCGTCGCTTCTTCCTATACAATCCAGCGATAGAGTGAGGTGCGCTGCTCCCAGCTCTCGGCCCCCGCCTCGCACGCACAGGAGCCGCTATCCCCTTGTCCCCGCCGCCTCCCTCTTCCTACTAGACCCCTCCGCCTACTGATTGACTGAGCCGGGCACCGAACCCGCTCGCTGCTCACTGCTGGGGGTGACGTCACTACAGTACGCAAACCAGCAGCGCCAGACACTCAGGCCCGCCCATTATTGGCCCTTCGCTCTATTTTTAATGCAGCCTTCTCCCTATTGGCTGGGACTGGGCTCAGTGTGCACGTGTCCCGCTCACCTCGCTCCTCAGTCAGATATCTGAGCAGAGCTGTCCTCCCTGGTGAGGGTAGTACAAGTACACAGGTGTCACCAGCCCAGGGCTATGGCATAGGTGTGCACCCCACCTCACCCCAAAGCTCAAACACACATGGACACGCTATCTCACACAAGTGAGTACACGCACACCTCACATTTTTGTAAATATTTTATACCTTTTCATGTGACAACACTGAAGAAATTACACTTTGCTAGAATGTAAAGTAGTAAGTGTACAGCTTGTATAACAGTGTCAATTTGTTGTCCCCTCAAAATAACTCCACATACAGCTATTAAAGCGGGGGTTCGGCCGTACATGACACTTTTCCCCCTTAGATGGATGCTCATTTTGTCTAGGGGAATCGGCTAGTTGTTTTAAAATATGACCTGTACTTACCGTTTACGAGATGCATCCTCTCCGTCGCTTCCGGGAATGGGCTGCGGGAATGGGCGTTCCTATTTTGATTGACAGTCTTCCGAGAGGCTTCCGACGGTCGCATCCATCGCGTCACGATTTTCCAAAAGAGGCCGAACGTCGGTGCGAAAAGCGCAGTATAGAGCCGCACCGACGTTCGTACGTACGTACGTACTAGTGACGCGATGGATGCGACCGTCGGAAGCCTCTCGGAAGACTGTCAATCAAGAAGGAACGCCCGCTCCCAAAGACCCATACCCGGAAGCGACGGAGAAGATGCATCTCGAAAACGGTAAGTACAGCTCATATTTTAAAACAACTAGCCGATTCCCCTAGACAAAATGAGCATCCATCTAAGGCAGTGGTTCTTAACCTTTTAGTGCCGCGACCCCTTGATAAAATTTCCCAAGTTGTGGGGACCCCTAACAGTAAAATTATTTTCGTAGTGTGTGTTGTCAGCACCCAACCCACGGCAATTTAGCGCTCCCCGAGTCCCCTCCACTCGTACAGTATTAAAACCTCATATGGTACATTTTAGGATTTACTATTCTTTCTCTTTGTTCTCCTTTCTTTCCCTTTTATCTCTCGCTATCCTCATTTCTTTTTTTTCCCCACCCCTCTCTCTAGCAGTCTTTCTTGTTTTTTTATTCTTTCTCTCCCTTTTTTTTCCTTTCTTCCTCCTTTTTTTCTCTCCCTTCCATGTATTCTCTATTTTTATTCCTTTGGTGGGGGGAATGGGGATGAGTGGCAGTGCTGGCAAGGAGTTGGGATGAGTGGCAATGATGGGGGGGGGGGGAGTTCTGATTAGCCAACTTAGGTACTCTTGATCAGGGTCTGCTGCTGATCTGAGAACTGTAGTGGGGACTTTTAATGGCAACTATAATCACAGGTAGTGTTACTCGCTGTGTCTCCGACTTTGTGGTGTCTCGTAGTAGCAGTGACACTTATGCTGAAATCAGGAGATAGGGTCTCCTCCAGCCCCTCCCACCTCACAATCCTCACCAGTCAGCTGACCTCTAGTCTCTGCCCCCCAACCATGCCGTGAACTGAATAGGTGGCTGCGAAGAGGCTGAGTGGGCAGCCGTGGGCTCCAGGAACAGTCCAGCTGGGCGGCCACTGGCTCCAGAGACAGCCCTGCTGGGAAGCCGCAAGAAGGCTGGGAAAGTGGTGCGGGCTTCAGGAACAGCCCAGGATTTGGTGACCCCTGGCAAATCATCATTTGACCCCCGAGGGGGTCCCGACCCCCAGGTTGAGAACCACTGATCTAAGGGGAAAAAGTGTTTTATGGGTGAACTCCCGCTTTAATGTGTAAACCGCAGGCGACAAAAGTGAGTGCACCCCTAAGTGAAAATTTCCAAATTGGGCCCAAAGTGTCAATATTTTGTGTGGTCACCATTATTTTCCAGCACTACCTTAACCACTTCCATACCAGGCACTTACGCACCTTCCTGCCAAGCCAATTTTCAGCTTTCAGCGCTGTCGCACTTTGAATGACAATTGCGCGGTCATGCTACACTGTACACCAGGGGTGGCCCGGGGGGCCACATGTGGCCTGCGGAGCCCTCTGATGTGGCCAGCGACCTCCTGCTCTGGACTGGTGGGTTGGCAAGCCCAGATCGCAGGTTGCCGACCCGCCATACCGCACCATCAGTGTTGTGAATGAAGCTGGTGGTAGAGGAAGAACGCAGCTGCGGAGCAGAGCCCCATAAGCTGATGTGTCCTCTACAGCGCTGACTTTTGCCACAAGCGAAGTCTATGGCAAAGTTCAGCTAACCCGTAGGATAGACACAGGTGAACTACGCTTCACCCGCGGTGTGGGTAAACCGCAGCACATCAGTGTGAAAGCAGTCTTATGCCCCTTTCACACGATCAGCCTGACCAAATGGGACCCTCAATTCACCTCTATAGAGCGACAGATGTCCGTTTACGCCACCTACCTCCAATCCAAACAGAAGGGAATTCGTGCTCTTCCATATGGGTGGATCGGAGGGCCTATAGAGTAGCCGTGACCTGTCATCCGCCCGCTCCGCTCATTGTGGCCTGCGACTGGTTACCAAGTTGCTTAAGTGGCCCTCGCTCTTCAAAAGGTTGGGCACCCCTGCTGTACACAAACAATTTTTTTATCATTTTATTCCCACAAATAGAGCTTTATTTTGGTGGTCACCTCTGCGATTTAAATTTTTTGCGCAACAACAAAAAACAGACCGAAAATTTAGAAAAAAAACGTTTTTATTTTTACTGTTATTTTCTTTTGTAAATAAGTACGTTTTCTTCTTCGATTACGGGCACTGATATGGCGGCACTGATGGGCACCGATGAGGTGACACTGATGGGCACCAGTGAGGCGGCACTGATGGGCACTGATAGGCGGCGCTGGTATGCGGCACTGATGGGCACTCATAGGCGGCACTGATGGGCACTTATAGGCGGCACTGGGCACTCATAGGCGACACTGATGGGCACTCATGGGCAGCACTTATGGGTGGCACTAATGGGTACTTATGGGTGGCACAGATGGGCACTGATAGGTGGGCACTGGGCATGGATGGGCAGTGAGAGGTGGCACTGATGGACACTGAGGGGTGGCACTGATGGACACCGAGGGGTGGCAGTGAGGGCATTACTGGGCATCACTTGTTTATCCCAGTGCCTATGTTGCCAGTCAGTGCCCATTTGTGGGCATTGATTGGCATCTTTCTCATTTTTTTCACTGCCCCCTTCCCTGGTGGTCCAGTGTGGGCTTCCCTGGTGGTCCAGTGTGGGCATCCAAGGGGGGGCTGCGCTGATAAACAATCAGCGCGAAACCCCCCTGTCAGGAGAGCCGCCAATCGGCTCTCCTCTACTCGCATCTGTCAGACGAGAGTGAGGAAGAGCCATCAACGGCTCTTCCTGTTTACATCGTGATCAGCCGTGATTGGACACGGCTGATCACGTGGTAAAGAGCCTCCACCGGAGGCTCTTTACCGAGATCGGAGATGCAGGGTGTCAGACTGACACCCTGCATCACCGATCGCCACGCTACGCGCCCCCACGTGCACGCGCTGGCATCTAATCCTGCAGGACGTCAATAGACGTCCAGTCAGGATTTCACAACCACTTTCCAGACGTCAATTTACTATTGACCGGGTGGGAAGTGGTTAAGCTTAAAGCTCACCTCTAGACAAATAGAACATGATTGCCTGCAGTGGAGCTGTGCCAGCACTGTAAAGTTTCATTGCTTGTTTATGTCTAGGGGAACAACAATAAGATATAATTACCTGGTTCCTACAGCTTCTGCATCCCCCATGCCCTAGTCTAGGGTCCTGACGACATGAAGCACAGCCCTACTCTAGATGTGAGGACACCTAGGGACAGTAAACTGCTAGATCATGGGATGAGAGGAGGATCACGTAAGTAAAACTGTTTCTCCCCTCCACAAAACAAGATACAGTAAAACCTTGGATTGCGAGTATAATTAGTTCCAGAAACATGCTTGTAATCCAAAGCACTTGTATATCAAAGCACATTTCCCCATAGGAAATAATAGAAAATCAAATGATTGGTTCCAGAATCATGTATTCATAGGTCCTTCAGTTTATAGAAGCCTCCACAAGGGGATTAGAAGTTGAAGTGGGACCTTATAACTGCTCCAGTCTTGACCTATGAAGACCCAGCTAAGCCACACAAACTACATGTGGATGCCAGCCGAGAAGGGCTGGGTGGAGTGCTGTATCAAGAACATGACGGGCACCTACGGCCTTTTGGCACCTGCTGAGAAGAACTACCCCACACACAGGCCTTGAAGTGGGCAGTAGTGGATAAACTGAGGGATTACCTTTATGGAGCTGAGTTCGTAATTAAGACTGACAATAATCCCCTCACATACCTACTCACTACTGCAAAGTTGGATGCCACGGGTCACAGATGGTTGGCTGCCCCATCAGCCTTTACCTTCAGCCTGAAGTACCGGCCAGGGATCGGAAACAAGGATGCAGATGCTCTGTCGAGAAGGCTCCACTGTTCCCAAGACTCCCCAGAAGAATGGACTCAGCTGACCCTCGAGGGGGTGAAAGCCCTTTGTCAAGGAGCGGTACAGCAAGCTAGAGGTGGAGCCAGGGCTGAGAAAGTCGGAGTGTCAGCCGCTGGGGTACCCAAATGCTATTGCGACATCACTCAAGTTGTGGATGAAAGTCTGCCAAACAAGGATGCAGATGCTCTGTTGAGAAGGCTCCACTGTTTCTGAGACTCCCCAGAAGAATGGACTCAGCTGACCCCCGAGGGGATGAAAATCCTTTGTCAAGGAGCGGTACAGCAAGCTAGAGGTGGAGCCAGGGCTGAGAAAGTCGGAGTGTCAGCCGCTGGGGTACCCAGATGCTATTGCGACATCACTCAAGTTGTGGATGAAAGTCTGCCAAAACTTTCCAATAAGAAACTGTGAAGGGACCAGTTGGAAGATCCCCTCTGTAGTCTGGCATTAAAGGCCTTGGAGAACCAAACAAATATTAAGCGACTCATACGGGGGTAGCGCTACATATATTTTGTCTGATTCCTAAAGTTGGGCTTTAAGTCAAAGTCTATAGGCTTTTCTCACCTTGTAAGATGGCCCAGGTCCACAGAGCTCCAAGTACCTGCTCACATGATTGTTTAAAGCAGAGTTCCACCCAAACATGGAACTTCCGCTTTAAGCACTCCTCGCCCCCTTACATTCGGCATGTATTTTTTTTTGGGGGGGGGGCGAGTGGGTACCTGGTTTTGACAGGTACTTCCTTTCCCACTTCCTTCTTCCATTGCTTGGCAGCCTAGGTGACTCCTCCTCTCCCCCTAGATGGTCCCTCCCTCTCTGCAAACTTCTGGGACATGTCACAGGTCCCAGAAGATTGCCTGGCCACTAGGAGAGCACAGTGCGACTCGTGCATGCGCAGTGCATTCCCAGCTGTGAAGACGCAAGCTATCACAGTTGAGTCCCCACAGTAGTAATGTTGGCGCCATGGAAAGATGGGGGAGAGGAGCCAGTCTTCGAGCGGCCAACAAAACAGTGGAACTCCGCTTTAATTTCTAGATAGTCTGTGTAGCACCCTCTACCTAGTGTAGGTGCTAGAAAGAAAAAAAAAGATGGCAGACGATCTCAAGTATATATTCATCTACACAAGTCCCTTATGCTTGAAAAAGGAGCGCGCTTAGTAACCTTTGGTGCATGCTCCGAAACATCGTCGATCTGTCGCTGCCTGTGACGTCATCGCGCGCCCACGCCGCTTGTGTCTGTGTCTCAAGCCTCATTCTTGGTGCACACATCGCCCGGACTTCCTGGTTTTCCAGCTGACGAAGATCCAGGGGATAGATTAACATCACAGCCTACATCTGCAGCCGATGATCGTCACCTATGGGCCAGCAAGGACTTGTATGCCGAATTCTCCAATTTTAACCACTTAAGACCCGGACCATTATGCAGGTAAAGGACCTGGCCAGTTTTTGCGATTCGGCACTGAGTCGATTTAACTGACAAAAGTCGTGCGATGTGGCTCCCAAACAAAATTGGCGTCCTTTTTTTGCCACAAATAGAGCTTTCTTTTGGTGGTATTTGATCACCTCTGCGGTTTTTATTTTTTGCACTATAAACAAAAACTTTTTTTTCCCTCAGTTTAGGCCGATACGTATTCTTCTACATATTTTTGGTAAAAAAATCGCAATAAGCGTTTAACGATTGGTTTGCGCAAAATTTATAACGTTTACAAAATAGGGGATAGTTTTATGGCATTTTTATTAATATTATTAATATTTTTTTTTTTTACTACTAATGGCGGCGATCAGCGTTTTTTTTTTTTTCATGACTGCGACATTATGGCAGACACATCGGACAATTTTGACACATTTTTGGGACCAGAAAAAAATGCTATAAAAATGCATTGCTTACTGTGAAAATGACAATTGCAGTTTAGGAGTTAACCACTAGGGGGCGCTGTAGAGGTTATGTGTGACCTCATATGTGTTTCTAACTGTAGGGGGGCGGGGCTGGACGTGTGACGTCACTGATCGCCTTTCCCTATATCAGGGAACAGACGATCAGTGACATTGCCACTGTGAAGAACGGGGAAGGTGTGTTTACACACACCTCTCCCCGTTCTTCAGCTCCTGTGACCGATCGTGGCTAAAGGGTCCGCGGGTACCGCGGCCGTGGAGCATCGGACCGGGTCGTGGGCGCGCGCCCACGACCCATGGCTGGGCACTTAAAGGGGACATACAGGTATGTGCCTGTGCCCAGCCGTGCCATTCTGCCGACGTAAATGTGCATGAGGCGGTCCTTAAGTGGTTAAATGTAAGTGGATAATGCACCTATTTTAAAATTAAAATCACATTGTTCCTGACCTGGTGGCGCCTTCTTTCTTTTGTTTTGCATATTTGGAGCCTCCTCTCATCTTCCCCCTGGAGGCTTGCCCTGGAACATGGACTCCTCTCATCTTCCCCCTGGAGGCTTGCCCTGGAACATGGACTCTGTATTATTTTAATATACAGGACGTTTTCCCATTTCTCCATTCCCCATTCCAACTTCTCCTATTGTGTGACACACATTGTATAATACACAAAAGGACTATCATTTAACGGACATTGTCTCGCATACCTGATTACAGCGCCACTACCCCCATTGTTTTGTCTATAGATTAGGCTGGTGACAGCTAGTTTCATTGTTCGGTTACCTTCCTTCTGCTTCTAGAGGCTTCCAGAAGGAAGGGTGGTGCTGTCTTTTAGGGTGCCCTGACCAACCCCAACCTGGATTGGCAGGGGGCAGGCCACCTTAAATACCTAGAGTCAGCCCAGCTGGGGAGGAGTTGTTCGGGTGGAAGAACTGGAGATGGAGTATTAGGCTGTCGGGGCCTTGGAAGAAGCTCCCCAGTCTGGGGGGGTGATCTTGGGCCAGGGGCTTGGAGCCAGAGGGAGAGACTGTGATGTTACTGGCAGTAAAGTCAGGCCGCTGCAGCTGGGAGGGCTTTCAGGGTCTGCAGAGGGCTGACTGGGATCAGTAGCCCACCAAAGAGAACAACTAGCACTAGAACATTCTTTGCTACACCTGTAGCGCCTGTGTACTTTCAGTCCAGGTGCTCTCTTAAATTTAGAGAGGGATGAGAGAGTCACTTTGCTCACATCCAGCAAATCCATGTAAATTGGGCCTCTGCTTTAGCTGGGCTGTACTGCCAGTTCATTCTGTGTTCCAGAGGTACCTTTCCACCTCTGGGCGACAGGTGGCAGCAGTGGAATTCAGTCCGAAGCGCCTCTTGCCAGCAGCCAATCAGGAGGGGTTTTCCCTCGCGGGGCATTATGGGGGAGGGTACTTCTTGAGCGGCCGCCATTTTGGTGGGTTCGTTCTGGTTCCAGGTGTGGCACCCACCTTCAGGGTGTGCTCACATCACGGGCCCTGGCGATATGGCCTACCAGGCCGGGGCGCACGTGCAACGAGGTGTCCTTGGTTCCGGGACCATGTTGGCCCGGAGCAACTGAAGCTATGGCGGGACCCCAGTGATCTACTGGGTTCCCCCAAACTTTGAAGAAGATCCCAAGCGAGTTGTGCTGTTTGGTGAGGAGTCAGTCTGAGGAGAGCCCGGAGGCAGGCAATCCAACAGGGCCTAGACAATCCACCAGGGATCAAGGTGACCGGACATTGACAGTTTGTTTGATGGCAACCTGTCAGTTGGTAACCATTTGAGAGACTACCTGAGGGAGATTCAGGCATTACATTCACTGGGGAAGATTCTCTTCATATTTCTACGTTCGAGGGAAAGGCCTGTGGCAGAGGTTCTTTCCCGTATATCCATTTGTTTCAGGTCTGTGGCAGAGACTTGTTCTTCCCTCAGTGCTCCGAGAGATATCCTGGCTGCCAGGTCGGTGTGAGAGGCCTGTCCAGGTACACTATACCCCCTCGGCTGAGGGGCGACGAAAGTAAAGTGTTATTTGAAGCAGGACTGCTTCTTTTCTTGTTCAAGCCTGAATCTGCAATTCTCCTTCTCACCCATCTTTTACTATCTACCTCAAGTTTACTGTTTGCCGTGTTGGGCAGTAATAAAAGCTACAAAAAGACACCTGCTGCTTGGACATTCCGTCATTGCTCTCATCATCATCATTCTCATCATCATTACCCCTAGACGCTCACAAGAGGTAACACGCCATCCCTATTCTATCCAGCGGCTCTTGCGGGGGTAGCGCTACACACCATAGGGGCCTGCAGTCCCTGCCTGTAATAAGGTACATTTGCTAACGCCAGGCTGAAACCAGAGTTAGGCCAAACCATGTGATAGCTTCACCTGAAGAACTGTGCTGGAGGGAGAAGAGAGATAGTCTGCAGCAAGAGTTGTGCAGAAGGAGTATCTAAATTGTCCCAAACCATCTTTTTCCTGGGCATTCCATGAATTCCTTAACCCCATACAAGTTCTAAACCCTCAATAAAATACAAAAACAAAGCTGATGGACTTGTTCATCGTCTTGGAGTGTCTGGAATGCCAGGCTGGGAAGGGTGACAGGTGGGCCACAATCACTCACCTTACAGGGATACCGCTACATCTGGATATTCCCGAAACCTAGGTCCTCTTTTATGTAAACATCACCCACAACTTCTGTAATAAAAAAAAAAAAGTGTAGAACTACCCCCGAAGGAGCTGCTGGATATTTTCGGGCGGCATGTTACTTCTATTTCCTCGCCGTTCAGGGTAATGGATGAGAGTAGAGAAAGTTCACACTTTAGACTTCTTTTCTGAGATTTATTTGCTGAACTTGGTAAAGAAATAAAAGAAGTGATTGAAGAGGTGAAAGGGTAACAGGTAAATAGGTTTAGGTGCATTAATTCAATCGGGAAACACTCCTGCTTCCAGCAACACAGCTTTCGTCGCCACTCTAGCCAGAGTGGGTATTGCGCACCCGGATAGGTTTCTCTCACTAGTCTAGCAGCCGGAATGGCGCATGGAATATGGTACAGTCTCTGCCACAGACCTTCCCACAGATGTCCGAAATCCTCGTAGCACAGAATTCAGCACCCGGTTCTCTCCAGATTAACTTCTTGCAGAACTTAGAACTGACAGGCGATAACCATTAAGCCTTTCAGTAATGGTGCATCCTTCGATGAAGAATTGGAATTACCGCTCCAGATGGAAATGCTTGGTTAATCAATCGCCTCCTGGAGACCACGGGCGCTGGCAGTGCATATAGCAGTAAACAAAAAAGAAAATATTTGGACAGCTGCACTCCTGTAAAAGATTCCTGAATTGTCCTTTAATGGTAAAATGGAATACACTACAATCCACAGAAAAAGGTGAAAACTGAATACACAGCTGACGTTTCCCACTGCTTACTCATAGCTCTTGAGTAGGCACTGAATATCAGTGTGAAACGTCAGCTGTGCATCCCGTTTTCACCTTTTGCTGTGGATTGTAGTGTATTAAATTTTACCATTTAAGGAACAATTCAGGAATCTTTTCCCGGAGTGCGGCTGTCCAAATATTTTCTTTTTTGTTTTCTGCATCCTTCGATGAAGTTCAAGGCCTCTCCTGAGATACCAGCCTCGTGCTTGGTCCTCTCTAAGATAGGTCCTTCATCAAGCGGCTTCCTCCCTCCAAGACGGACAGCACAGGATCACCCTTGAAAGCGTAGACCCAATCTGCTTACTGGGCCTACTCAACAGATTACAACCCCAGCGCAACGTGATCCATAGCCAGGATTACAGGAACACGCACCCCCAGCCAGGAGGGTCACACACAGGGTGGTGGGAAGACAGACCAAGGTTCGACGACTTGGTCCAAAACAGGTCACAGGAGTGCAGAATGAACTGCATTCTTGTGATCCACAGGAGAAGTACAGCCAAACAAGCTTTGGCTGTACTTCTCTTTTAATCTTTATTTTGCCTACCCCCACTTTTTGCACATTCTTTTTGGCCATCAAGGCCACTCTGCATTTAAAGGCCAACAGGAAGGCACACTAGAAGGACTATAGAAGTCATGGTGCTTGCTCTATGAACCTAAAACCAACTCAAGGTAATCTGAGCTCACAGGTTTACTTCAAACACAGTTACAATGATTTCTAGACAGCATTCGTCTACTGATGTACAGTCAGGGCTCAAGTCCTGCGGGAACGCGTGGGAACGGAGTTCCTGCACTTTTTTCACAGCAGGAACGCAGTTCCCTTTGCAGGACTAGAGCAGCCGAGAGCAGCCGAGCCGCCAGAGCCAATCCTTCACTAAGCGGCGATGCCCAGCTCGAGTCACTGTCAGGGGCAGGCGAACCTTAGTAATCCTTTATGTTACTGGCCGCTTCCTGTATATGGATTCATCGGGTAGTGTGCGGGTATTCCGTCACTTCCTCGATGCCGCAATGTCTCCTGGGAGCTTTTGTCATTGTCCCCAGGAGACATTGCGGAAGTCTGCTGCAAGTTATCGCGGGATTTAGAAAGAACTCGCGGGCAGTAACATAAAGGATTACTAAGGTATAGTGGATCGGAAAAAAAAACATGCGGTTTAGTAATAATGCATATGAGCGTATCATTTTTTTTTTTTTGGGTGGGAGTTCCCGCACTTTTTTCCCCAGGACTTGACCCCTGTGTACAGTACTTGTTACCTGGAGGTGTTCTTTAATGCTTTATATATTTGTATACACTGTACATCAAGTAACATGATATAAATAAACACACACATACAGTACTGTGCAAAAGTCGTAGGCATGTGTGAAAAAATGCTTTAAATTATAAAGAATGCTTTCAGAACTAGAAATGTTAATAGTTTATTTTGAGCAATTAACAAAATGGAAAGTAAATGAATAGAGGAGAAATCCAAATTAAATCAATATTTGGTGTGACCGACCTTTGCTTTCACAACAGCATCAATTCTTCTTAGTAGACTTGCACACAGGTAGGAAGACGGCAGGTAGGTTATTCCAAACATCCTGGAGAGCTAACCACAGATCTTCTGTGGATGTAGACTGCCTCAAATGTTTCTGTCTCTTAATGTAATCCCAGACAGACTCAATGATGTTGCGATCAGGGCTCTGTGGGGGCCAAACCATCGCCTTGAGGTGATTTAGTTTGCGTTTGTAGCACTATACAAGTTACTCATTTATTCATTCATTCCTCACTTCCAGGACTCCTTGTTCTTTACACTAAAGATACCGTATTTATCTTCCTATAGCGCGCTCCAGGGTATATCGCGCACCCCTAAAGTGGACCCGACATTCCTGTAAAAAACATTTTAGTACTTACAGTTTTGGTGTCTTGCGCGGCATCCATCGGCGGCCTCGTCGGGTCCGGCGTCCATCTGCGGCTTCGGGTTTCCTCTCCGTCGGGTACGGCGTCCTCCCCACTCGATCCCCGCTTTCCCGCGCTGAGTTTGAATAGTGCGCCAGCATATACCGAGCGCAGTACACTCGTGTATAGTCGGGCAGGCTCGGCTACTCTCGCGCTCACGTCCTGTACGTCCAGGATGTGAGCGCGAGAGGAGCCGAGCCTGCCCGACTATACACGAGTGTACTGCGCTCGGTATATGCCGGCGCAGTGTTCAAACTCGGCGCGGGAAAGCGGGTATCGGCGTATATCGCGCACCCACGATTTTGCCCTGATTTTCAGGGCAAAAAAGTGTGCGGTATACGCCGATAAATACGGTAGTTCTTAATGACATTTGGCTGTATGTTTGGGGTCTTCCTGCTGTAGAATAAATTTGGGGCCAATAACACTCCTCCCTGGGTGGTATGGCATGATGGAAAAGTATCTGCCTTTATTTGTCAACATTGAGGACACCATTGATCCTGACTCTCCAACTCCATCTGCAGAAATGCAGCCCCACATTTGCAAGGGACATCCACGATGCTTTACTGGTACCTGCAGACACTCATTATTGTACCGTTCTCCAGACCTTTAGGCTGCATTCACATCTATGCGACAGCGGCGTACGGCGTACGCGGCGTATTTTGCTGCGAGTGTGTATCTTTTTTTTTTTTTTTTTTTAGATTCTTCCCATTGCTGTCAATGGGCCAATGGGCCAATGTCGCCTAAAAAAAAGGGTCCGGGACTTTTTTTCAGGCGACAGGCGTTCAGCGTCTATGAGATGTGAACCATCTCCATAGACAGCAATGGGAATTCTCCCCTCTAGCGGCAGAAGCGTCCGGCGTCGGGCGTTTTGTCGCATAGATGTGAATGGAGCCTAACAAACAAATTGCGTCCTGCTACAGCCAAATATTTAACATTTTGACTCATCAGTCCAAAGCACCTGATGCCATTTTCCTGCACCGCAGTTCCTATGTTTCCATGCATAAGACATGGAAACAAGGCTAATGCCGCGTACACACGATCTGAATTTTCGATGAAAAAAGTCAGATGGGAAAAAAAACTATAGGAAATTCCTATCATTTGTGTGCAACTCTGACGGAGAAAAAACCTACGCATGATCAGAATCAAGTCGACGCATGCTCGAAAGCATTGAACTTAATTTTTCTCGGCCCGTCATAGTGTTTTTCGTCACCGCATTTTGGATGGTCACAGTGCTGGAGTTTGCGGCCCCGGAAGGAAGAGGGGTGAAGACGGGGACATCGCGGGCTTCTCCATAGTCATGAAAATAAAGAAGACTCTTTGAATGAGAAGGTGTGTCCAAACTTTTGGTCTGTACTGTATATATATACAGAGCTTTTTTTCTCAAAAATAGGTGCAGGAACTCAACCACGACCCCGTTCAGATTTCACAAACAGTAGAAGGGTCTTAAAGGGGCATTAAATACCAGGATTGCACTACATACAGACTGCAGAGTTCAGGGGAGTTACATACAGAGTGCAGAGCTGTCACTTGTAAACACAGAAACCGGACTTCTGTGTTTACAAGTGATTGTAGTGAGCTGGCACCAAAGGGTCTGAGCCAGAGGTGGTGGAACTGAGTTCCCCCAAGTTCCCCCTGAAAAAAAGCCCTGTATATATATATAGCTTTAGCTCCACTTTTACTAAGTTGTTTTTGATTTTTAAAATGGTCTTCATTACAATACTGGCCTCCCTGATCGCCCTGGTAGTTCCCTTTTTATCTTGCTCATAGGGGGAGATTTACTAAAACTGACGCACTCATAATCTGGTGCAGCTGAGCATGGTAGCCAATCAGCTTCTAACTTCAGCTTGTTCAATTAGGCCTTGACAATAAAACCTGGAAGCTGATGGATTTCTATGCAGAGATGCACCAGATTTTGCACCATGCAGTTTTAGTAAATAACCCCCATAGTGTGCTCACAAGTTGTCTATATTAATTGAACAAGCCTACTTAAAGAGGACCTTCAGTAATGTTTTCAATTTGCCATCTGTTAAATCCTCTGCCCTTGTTGTTTTAACTTTGGATAGTAAAACATTTTTTTCTGCCAGTAAATACCTTTTACAGCCCACTTCCTGTTTCTTGTCTGGTAAAAAGCATAGGCTTATGACATCATGCACAACTCTTTCTCTCACTCTAGTAAGAGTTTGTCAGGAAGGGAGGGGGATGAGTCATAAGAGGCCTCTCACTCTAGTAAGAGTTTGTCAGGAAGGGAGGGGGATGAGTCATAAGAGGCCCAATGAAAGATGCAGGGCTGGAGAGCTGGAGGTGTGCCTCTGTGCAAATCCAGGAAGTGAACAGGCAGCAGATTCAGCTGCCCACAGTCAAAATGGTATCAGCCAGACTCAGTGGAGGGAGATATCTGCAGCATATTTGGCAAGTACAGAATCACAGTATATATAAAATAATATGTAAAGTGATTGGAGAAAAGCTTCAGAAAATACAGTAGAAAACAAAAATGCTGACAGGTATGATTTTTATGACAGAAGAGACCCTTATGCCGCGTACACACGATCATTTTTGCATTTTTTCGGGTTCTGAAAAACTGGCAATTTTTTTTTTCGAACATGCTCTATTTTTTCACAACGTTTTAAACGTTGTCGTTTTTCAGGTTGTAAAAAATGATCGTGTGTGGGCTTTAACGACATGAAAAACCTGCGCATGCTCAGAAGCAAGTTATGAAACGGGAGCGATCGTTCTGGTAAAACTACCGTTCGTAATGGAGTAAGCACATTCATAACGCTGTAACAGACAGAAAAGCGCGAATCGTCTTTTACTAACACAAATTCAGCTAAAGCAGCCCAAAGGGTGGCGTCATCCGCATGGAACTTCCCCTTTATAGTTCCGTTGTACGTGTTTTACTTCACCACGTTTTGCTAGAGCATTTTTTTTAAACGATCGTGTGTAGGCAAGGCCGTTTTAATGATGATGTTGAAAAAAACGTTGTTTTTTCTAGAGCCTGAAAAACGTATTTTTTTTACAACCCGAAAAATTATTGTGTGTACGCGGCATCATGGTCTCTTCTGTCATAACTGCTTCTCCTTGCCTCTTGGTGTTTATTTTTTACAGAGTCACGCATGCGCAACTCAGTACTGCAATGATGTGACTCCCCACATGTACGGGAATGATGTCATTGCAGCTCGGCCAGTAAAAGGCCTGAAACGAAGCCCATGAGAAGATGGAAGCAGCGATGACACCGCAGCTCTGGAGGAAAATGCTTGGCAGGTGAGTCTGCCATAATGTGCTAATATGCGATGAATGCTAGTACATTACGGTCTAAAGCTCTCAGGGCCATTTATTTATTCATTTTTATTCAGAGGTTCAATTTCTCTTTATGGCTGAACTTTTGAAAACCTAAGGCCCCATGCACACGAGAAGCAATTCCAAACACCTCTAAACTCACGTTTTCAAAGGCAAAAACCGGCGTTTAAAACGCCCGTTTTTGCCGCGAATTGCGCAGCGTTTTGCCGCGGTTAGCGGCGTTTTACTGCATTTGCGGGTTACAGCGCTTATCCCAAAGACATTGTAGACCCTCCCAAAGTTTAAAACGCAAAAATAAAACGCTTCTGAACACAAAATTTTGCGTCTGAAAAAACGGATATAAACCCAACTGCTTTAAAACGCCAAAAAACTTGATTGTGTGCATGGACACATAGGATAACATTAAATGTGTTCAGGGGCAGTTGAAAAAAATGCCCAAATGCCTCTGAACTCGAGTTTAGCAGCGTCTCGTGTGCATGGGGCCTTAAAATCCTCCTTTATAGTGTGGCTGTTCTAGCGCTGCAAGCGTTGGTTGCTTATGTCTAGGGGACTTGGTAAAGTGCTTTTATTTACTTCATCCTCCACTCCCACAGGCACCTCCGTGCTTCCTGAATGCTCCCTGCTGCAGCCTTTTCTCCCCTATGCTGCGGTGGGCTAAGGCTCCCTGATGTCATCAAGGATGATGCAAGGATCATGGCCCTGCACTGGACATGAGGACACCAAGAACAGTCCGTGGGGGCGAACCAGCTGTCAGAGAAGTAGAAGATCAGGCAAGTAAAAGTGTTTGTCTGTGCTCCAGACATAAATGAACAGTTAAAGTAGAACTTTACCCATAACAACTTGATAAAAAATAACATTCTTTAGCAAGGAACATAGGGCCAGATTCACAGAAGAGATACGATGGCATATCTCCTGATACACCGTCGTATCTCTTGTCGTATCTATGCGGCTGATTCATAGGGTCAGATTCACGTAGCTCAGCGGATCTATAGATCCGCTCGATCTACGTGAATTAAGATCCGCTCCCGCAAGTTTAGGAGGCAAGTGGCTAATTCACAAACCACTTACCTCCAAACTTGCGACGGCGGATCCTAAATCCCCCGGCGGAATTCAAATTCCACGGCTAGGGGAGTGTACTATTTAAATCAGGCGCGTTCCCGCGCCGATTTAAATGCGCATGCGCCGTCCGGGGAATTTCCCAGCGTGCATTGCTCCCACTGATGTCACTAGGACGTCAGTGGTTTCGACGTGAGCGGCACTTGCGACGCGCGTGTTCGTGAATCGGCATACGCAAACGACGTTGGAAAATTCAAATTCGACGCGGGAACGCCAGCTATACTTAACATTGGCTGCGCCTGCTAAAAACAGGGGTAAGTATACGACGGGAAAACCGCTACGGAAACGACGTAAGAACACTGCGACGGGTCCGCGTACGTTCGTGAATTTGCGTATCTCGCTGATTTACATATTATTTATCGTAAATCAGCGGGAACGCCCCCGGCGCCATTTTTAAATTGAAAAAAAGATCCGACAGTGTAACACAGTGTAACACTGTCAGATCTTAGCCCTATCTATGCGTATCTGATTCTATGAATCAGGCGCATAGATAGGACTAGTGTAAGTCAGAGATACGATGGTGTATCTGTAGATACACCGTCGTATCTCTTTGTGAATCTGGCCCATAGAATCAGTTCCACATAGATAGCCCTAAGATCCGACAGGTGTAATTGACTTACACCGTCGGATCTTAGGATGCAATACTCCGGCCGCCGCTGGGTGGAGTTTGCGTAGTTTTCTTGCGTCGGGTATGCTAATGAGCATTTACGGCGATCCACAACGGATTTCGCGTTCATTACGTCGTCGCTAGTAATTTTTTTCCCGTCGTAAAGTTAGTCATGCTTTTACATGCCTTAACTTTACACGAGCCATGTTAACGTATGGTCGTCGTTCCCGCTTCGAATTTCAATTTTTTTTTGTTTTTGCATAAGACGTCCGGGAATACGAATGGACGCTACGCACGTCGCCATTCTAAAAAATGACGTCACATCGCGCAAAGCACGGCGGGAATTTCTAAACTGAGCATGCGCAGTACGTCCGGCGCGGGAGCACGCCTAATTTAAATGGTACACGCCCCATTTGAATTGGGCGGGCTTGTGCCGGACGTGTTTACGATACACCGCCGCAAGTTTACAGGTAAGTGCTTTGTGGATCAGGCACTTACACTGAAAACTTGCGGCGGTGTAACGTAAACGGGTTACGTTGCGCCGCCGCAATTGTACGAGAATCTGGCCCATACATTCCACATTAATAATTATGCTACCAAAATTAGTGTGTGCTGTAAATTGTCTCCAGCATTGTCCCTGTTTCTTCTTGCCAGAGGCTGCCATTTTTCTGAAGCCCAGAGCCCCTAGGTAGCAGTAAATCTTTAGGCTGTCAACAGATCAGCCTCTAGTGGCTCTGATTTTCGACATAGTGCTAAAATAGAGATCATGAGCTCTGAACTGAGCATGTGTAGAAAAGAGTGAGACAGTGTATTATTGGATTTTAAACAGTATAGGCTCTTATGTTTAATGTTTTACACAGCTGTATATCTACAAAAGGGGCCAATGTGAAGTGATCTAGCAGGATTTAATTTTCTGACTAACGGTTCCACTTTAAGCCTTGCAGTGCGGCACAGCACCATTACAATAGACATTTCATTCAGATGTTTAATTTTGAAATGTTTTACATGAAAGGCCATTTATCATTTGCTTTATTCAGCAAACATCCTTAGTAGCGTAGTCTTTCAGATATCTGCAGCTTTCTACAGAGAACATGATTATCTTTTTATTGGGAGTCTTATATGTCCATTGTAAAACTAGTCATTGGTTTGGGACAATATATTTTTAGACGATCTTTGCCTGCAGGCACTTATTGTTATGTAACACAAGGATAATCAATTAGTGTTCTGCATACTAATAGATACACTGGTAATTGAAGGTTGGCAGAAGGAGGATGATATTTAGTGCATTGATAAATTAAGAACTGTAAAAAGTCAGTTTTTAAATGGCAAGAGGCTGAATTACAAATGAATATTTGCCGGTTTCCTTCAGACATCTAGGTGCATGAAAACACATTTCGGATCTGGTGGTAAATACAAAACGTTATACAGCACATGGATCATCTATCATCTAATATCTAGGTCATCTTTAATCCCAACCATTGTACCAAGGCTTTTATCTCATAACTAATGACACACTCAAATAAAGGGGGATTGATATGATCCTAGAGCTACAATGGCCATGGACATACTTTTGGAACACAAGCAAAGATATCTTGCTACTTCACTATCCAAGAAGAAGTAATTGAAACCAGGAGGTGATCTGAAAAAAAGGGCACCACTAAGCACTATTTCTCCTTACACTGGTAAAATAACATAACCCCTGGGTTATATAAACTGCATTATAATTACCATAAACACATGGTATAGTTCTGGCAAAGTGGCTGAGGCAGCAGCATGGAAGAGAAGAATCATGGTGAGAGCAAGTACTGAAGAAAGTTTCCCTTGTATTGTAATATAAAAGATTATTTAACACTTCTATTACCCAGTATAGTCATTGGATGGGCTGATATTCACAAGCCATCTGACACATTAGGCATCTATTACTGTACATCAGTAAGGTTGTGGGCAAGGTGTAGGGTGATGTGGTGGTTAGTGAACACACAGGGCTAGATTCACATAGATTAGCGGATCTTTAGATCCGCGTAATCTATGTGATTTACGATCCGCTGGTGCAATTTAGCGAGGCTAGTGCAGTATTCACAAAGCACTTACCTCGAAAATTGCACCGTCGGATCGTAACTCCCCTGGCAGAATTCAAATTCCGCGGCTAGGGGGAGTGTACAATTCAAATCAGGCGCGTTCCCGCGCCGATTTAACTGCGCATGCGCCGCCGGTGAAATTTCCCAGTGCGCATGCTCCAAATGACGTCGCTAGGACGTCATTATTTTCGGCGGCAACGTCAATTGCGGCCATCCGTATTCCAGACCGACTTACGCAAACGACGTAAAAATGTGAAACTCGGCGCGGGAACGATGGCCATACTTAACATTAGCTACCCCTCATATAGCAGGGGTAACTATCCGCCGGAAAAAGCCGAACGCAAACGACATAAAAAAAAAAGCGACAGGCGGGCGTTCGTTTCTGAATCGGCGGTTCTCCTCATTTGCATATCCGACGCGTAAAAGACCGAGGCGACACCTAGCGGCCGGCGGGAGATTGCAGCCTAAGATCCGACGGTGTAAGTCACTTACACCAGTCGGATCTAAGGGAGATCTATGCGGAACTGATTCTTATGAATCAGTCGCATAGATCCGACCGTCGGATCTCAGAGATACGACGGCGGATCAGGAGATCCGCCGTCGTATCTCTTTGTGAATCTGGCCCAATGAGTCCAAGTCCGGCACTAAAGTTAGATTATAGAAAAGTTTTAACACAACTCCTTCAGGCCCGGTGGGTAGACACACCCATCTGGAGCCACTTATGAACTGTAACAGCGCTGAACACTTGAAGATGCTAACAGCGTCTGCAACAAGGAGAGGTATGCAGGCTGACTGGTCCACACTCAAAGGGGAGGCTTCCTGAAGACAAGTTGACATAGCCCCAACACTTTCCCTACTCCTCTGGAACCTTTCCCTACCTCTAAGCGCTGTTCTTGCTAGACAGAGATCCTGCCCTACGCAAGCCACTCACATAAAGTGCGCCAAACCTGGGAGCCAGAGTCTTAAATGGAATTTAACTGATCCAAAATGGGTGCTGTAGTCACCTGGGGCGCCAGCATCCAATTTGACTGCTATCTGCTTGTGACAGAAGGAAGTCATAGAAGAACCAAGTTCCTCACAACTCCCCCCCCCCCCTTCTGCATTGCCGCTTTGACGGAACACTACCTGCAGTGGGGAGTACAGACTACACCTTCCTACAATGTAGTTTTCAGGAGAATTGCTTATTATAGAAAAGAGTTTGATCAGCAGGTTGTACAGTAAATGTCCCGTGATTGTTCATCTGACCATAGAAAAATAAAGAAGCCTTTTAAAGCACTGTATAGGAGCATCAGCCAAAGCACGTGTTAAGCCTCGTACACACGATCAGTCCATCCGATGAGAACGGTCTGAAGGACCGTTGTCATCGGTTAACCGATGAAGCTGACTGATGATCCGTTGCGCCTACACACCATCGGTTAAAAAAACGATCGTGTCAGAACGCGGTGACGTAAAATACAACGACGTGCTGAAAAAAAATGAAGTTCAATGCTTCCAAGCATGCGTCGACTTGATTCTGAGCATGCGTGGATTTTTAACCGATGGTTGTGCCTACTAACAATCGGTTTTGACCTATCGGTTAGGAATCCATCGGTTAAATTTAAAGCAAGTTGGCTTTTTTTTAACCGATGGTTAAATAACCTATGGGACCCACACATGATCGGTTTTGACCGATGAAAACAGTCCATCAGACCGTTGTCCTCTGGTTAACCTATCGTGTGTACGAGGCCTTAATTTTTAGTTAGGTCAAGTAGTATTAACAATTGGGAGTAGATTAGCTCATAATTTTTTGAGCAACGCTCAAAATCATGAATATTACCAGTTTTTGTCCTGTTTATGACCAGCCTTCAAAACTCTTCAGTGTTTCATGATAAGTATTACTTCATCCCTCAGACTACAGTCAGAAATAATTTCCTATTTTCTTTTCTTTGAATTACAGTAAAACCTTGGTTTGAGAATACCGTGGTTTGAAAGCATTTTGCAAGACAAGCTAATGTTTTTAATATATTTTGACTTGTGTGGCAGAGCGAGGCTCTGTCCCAATGAAGATGGGATTAAAGTGGACACAATGGCCCAAATTCACAGAGTGTGGGCGCACATTACGCCGCCGTAGAGTAACCAATGTACGCTATGCCAACGCAGCGCAGAGAGGCAAGCAATGCATTCAGCAAGCCAGTGCTCCCAACGCTGGGGATTTAAAGGCGTACGCCGGCGTAGGTGGAAGTGGGCGTGACCCATGCAAATGAGGCGTGACCCCATGCAAATGATGGGCCGAGCGCCAGACAGATATCATGAACTGCGCATGCGCCGTGACGTGGACGCATCCCCCTGCGACTGCTCACAACCACGTCGGAACAACTGCCTAAACTACGCAGAATCACTGCGTACGGCGTGAACTTAACCTACGCCCAGCCAGACACACGTCCAACGTAAAATACGCCGGCTTGCGTTCCCTGGTGCAGACCTTTGCATGTCTGCTGCTGGGTTGCACCTACTTTATGGGGAATAACTTTACGCCGGACGTACAACTTACACGCACCTCCCGTAGCCTGCGTCGGGCGCACGCAGGTTCGTGAATCACCGTATTTCCCTCATTTGCATGTTTGAATGGCTAATCAATGGGAGCGGCACCATGCACCCAGCCTAAATGTGCGCCCACCCTACGCTGGCGTAAGCAAGCTACGTCGGCGGGGTGTAGCCTGGTTTTTGGCGCATATCTGTTTGTGGGTCTGGCGCACAGATACGACGGCGCACATTTGCACTTACGTCGGCGTAACTTGTTATACGTTGGCGTAAGTGCTTTATGAATCTGGGCCTGAGTCTGCATATCGGCTGAGTGCAGAGCTGCAGAACTCTGGCAGTTTTCTCAGATTTTTCTATCTCTACATGGGGCTCTGTGGCTTGGAGATCCTTCACAGATATGGGTGGGACGGGATCTCCAACCCTGTGTCTGGGTTTTAAAGACAGCCTGCAAGCTGTGTGCCCAGGTGCACACAGCTCATATAATGAAGGGCTGGGGAGAGCAGAAGTGAGAGGAAGGTGGAGTTGGAGCAGTGGCTGCTAGTAAGTGTCTTTGTGTGAAGATAGATGCTGTGTGCAACAAGAAGTTCAAAGCTGTGTGGGTTGAAGGGCTTCAAAGCTGTGTGCGCCCAAGGAGCCTAAGGCCCCTTTCACACAGGGCGGATCAGTAATGATCCGCCTCAGTATGCTCCGCTTGCTCAGCGGGGATCGCTCCGTTGATCCCCGATGAGCCGACGGATGACAGGGCGGTCCCCGCACACTGTGCAGGGACCGCCCTGTCTTTTATCCGCTCTCCCCTATGGGGGGATCGGATGAACACGGACCGTATGTCCGTGTTCATCCGATCCGCTCTGCAGACGGCAGAAAAAATAGGGGTTTCTTTCATCTGCAAAATTAGATCTTTGTGGAGACGGACGATTACGGGTGTCAGCGGATGTTCATCCGCTGACACCTGCAATCTCATTGGGACCAATGTATGTTCCTTTTTCATCCGAAAACGGGTGGATGAAAAAGCGGACATACGGTCCGCACGTGTGAAAGGGGCCTAAAGCTGTGTGCATTAAGGGACTTCAAGCTGTGTGCGTTTAAGGAGCCCAAAGCTGTGTGCGTCCAAGACTGTGAGACTGGAAGATCTGGTGGTTTAAGCTACTAGTACCTATAGCAGCAGTGCCGTTGAAGAGTAGCCAGGTGGGCTTGTATTTTCAGTTATCTCTGAATGACGTTTAAACCCCTGCGTGGGATTCCTGAGTAGACTTTTGTTTTGTTTTTTTCTCATTTAATAAACGTGGGCTACCATGCCCTTAACGATACATGCCTGTTTGGTGTGGACTCACTACAAGAAAACGCATCTGCCAAGAGAGCTAACAATCCCGTATGTCACACTTGATATACAAGCAATGTCTTGATATACAAGTAGCGTCATGTCACAACTGAGTATAAAAGATAAGAGAGGCGCCTCTAAGTGTAGCAATATGGTTACATTTAATGAAAGTACAACATTTAGTAACTCACATGGTTGATAATTAAAACAGGCACATCAAAGTATGCAGGCATCTGTGGTAAAGCTGTCCACATAGACATCCTCCACACCACTATCGATTTAATTTTGTGCATGCTGTGCTCCACGTGCGATTCAAGCCTTGCTTTCAGATCGCTCTACTGCAGGGTAGCCTTCCCGGTCAAGAATACAGACTGACAGCAGTAAGAGCGGTGCCGAAGACGGTCTATGTGGACAGCTTTACCCCAGATGCCTACTTAGATGTGCCTCTTTTAATCATCAACCATGTGAGATGCTAAATGCTGTACCTTCATTAAATGTAACCATATTGCTACACTTTGAGGTGCCTCTCTTCACTTTTATACTCTGTAGCTCTGTTGGATTTTGCTTCTAATCCCCTTGTGGAGGCTTCCATTTGTGGATGGACATTTTATGATTGCACAACCTATCACATTTCTATAATCTTTTTATATGGACTATAAACTGAAAGACCTATAAATAAATGGTTGTGGAACGTATCATCAGAGTTTCCATTATTTCTTATGGGGAAATTTGCTTCGATATACAAGTGCTTTTGATTACAAGCATGTTTCCAGAATGAATTATGCTCGTAATCCAAACTTTTACTGTATCTGCAAAATGTGCTAAGCACTATGCACACCCTGCCCCAAAGAGATTACAGTGTGGAACAAAATTGATTCCATGGCAGCATACCTATGGTTGGTTGCTCCTTCCCCAAACAACCCACGGGACCACTTTAAACTCTATCAAAAAAGAGCTGGCCTCCCCATAAGGCATTCTTTTTTCTGTCCTTAAGCCTGCAGGATCACGGAATCAGCCCCTGCCACACCATCATTTGGTGTAACCATTGCAGGTTCATATTCTCCTGTAGATGGAGTCCCATCACTTGGGCTGCTAAAGGCGCCAGATAAATATAGGCGCCCCGTTTTTCTGTGGGTCTTTCTGGGGGCTTATGGGGACCTTGGAGCCTGGATGATCTCTCCTTATTTTCTTTGGCATTTAACATTACTCACCTTGTAGCCATAGGCGTGCGCACAGGGTGTGCCGGTTGTGCCCAGGCACACCCTAATCACCCCATGCACATTAGTGTTATCATTCTGTGTAGCAACAGAAACATGGGAAAGATCTCCCTCTTACCAGTTCTGCCATAAGAGAAGTGTTTTTACTCTTCTCTTTCACTGTGCCAGCAGGGAGATCAATGTACCAGGGTCATATATATGTAGATACACACACATGCATGTGTGTTTGAGCTTAAGGGTGCACACCCTAATGCATTAGGCTGCGCACACCTATACTTGTAGCTGCTGTGAGTGGGCGTCTCTACCATTAAAGGCCTCCAGCTGCGTTCTCCACGTGGTAAGAGTTATATGTGTGCTTCCTACGCTGTAACTGAGTGATTTCAGTGCTTCACGTGTGCCTCCTGAAGCCACCTTGAGGTCTCATGGGCAGAGTCACGATATGACGTCATCGGCGCATGTGCAGTAGCTGAATTAAGCGGGCAGCGATCATATTGATACACCCTAATTGGCTCAGATATATATAAGCCAAGAGCTCAGTATAGTGACAGCTGCCACAGAGGAAACAGCTTCACAAAGTGGAGAGTAGGCTCATACATAAATATATTTTTCCCCTCCCCTGCAGGACCCGCGGGCACGTGCCGCGATTTGACGTACAGGTATGCTCATTTGCCCACCCGTGCCATTCTGCCGATGTACATTGTACAGTCGGCAAGTGGTTAAGAGCAGTCTAAGACCCCTTTCACACTGAGGAGTTTTTCAGGCAATACAGCGCTAAAAATAGCGCTGCTATACCACCTGAAAAACTCCTGCCCAGCAACCTCAATGTGAAAGTTGTTTCAATCTGAATTTTATTGAATTTTAGTAGTATCTACATAGACATACATTACTATTATAATCATAGCAGTCAAGCATACATGTACATAATACATATTTTCTTATCTGTAACATATAATACCCATAGGCACATAGAAAAAAAAAAAGGAAGGAGGGACAAAAAAAAAAAAAAAAAAAAAAAAGGGGGGGGGGGGGAAAAAAAATTAAACAGTAATAATAATAATAATCTCCCCACCATGGCTACTCGTCTGTAAGGTTCCCTTTAACCCAGGTTGGGAATTCATCTGATTTCCGAAAGTCAGACCATGCAGACCAAGTATGAAAAAACTGCTCTTCCCTTCCCGTTTCCCGGGCCAATAGACTTTCCAAGTCTCTAGAACGTTCCAATTCCTTCACCCACTCCCCTAGGGAAGGCACTACCCCTGTCTTCCAATATCGAGGAATAACTACTCTAGCTGCTGAAATAAAGTATCCAATCACGTCCTCTCTTGCCTTTTTTAAAGGACCTGGGGTCATATTTAGAAGGGCCACTCTGGGTGATGCGCAAATTACTGTATCCTCCAATTTTCCATATAGATCAAAAATTTGTTTCCAAAACCTTCTTACCGGCGGGCAATCCCACCAGACATGTAACATGCTACCTTTTGCCTCATGACACCGCCAACAAATGTCCGGTATATTTTGATTGATTTGATGCATTATAGAAGGGCACCTGTACCATCTACTCACCAACTTATATGCCTTTTCTTGTGATCTTGTATCTATTGAAGTTTTGTGAGTCAAAATAAAGCTTTTTTGCCAGTCTGCTAAAGCTATATTCTCTTGGAGTTCTTTCTCCCACTTCCGCGTGAACGGGGGGAGATCTGGATGGATTGAAAGCAAAAGGATAGAGTAAATTATAGAAATTGAGTGTGATATTGGTTCTTCTTGCAGTAGCAAGGATTCAAATGCAGTCGGTTCAGCATAGAAATCTAGTTTCGATGGGATTGATCGTATATAGCAAAAGGCTTGATGTCTCTGCAGCCACTGCGCAGAGTTCTGAGGAGTCTTAGTCGATGGAAAATCTACCACTAGTAGTGAATCTGTCTGGAGGACTTGAGCAATTCTTCTATGGTCTTGTTTATACCAGGGCCCAAACGTGATTGAGTGTAGGGCTGGTAAAAAATCCGGCGTTCCAAAAAAGGGGGTCATAGGGCTCAATTGTTTTGATATTTTATATATGGGTATCAGTCTGTCCCATATATACAGTGTTTGCCTAGTAAGGTCTACTGGTATTGAAAGGCCTTTTCGAAGAATAGGCGAGGTCCATGGAAGGGCGCATAAATCTATAGGATTCATATGTCCTTCCAATTGAACCCATTGCTTCGAGGTGAAGTGGTGAAACCAGTCCGTAATACGTGCTAATATAGTCGCTTTATGGTAAATCGAAACATCTGGTACCCCCACTCCACCTCTGTTTTTTGGTAGAGATAGTGTCCCGAAACTAATTCTTGACTGGACTGAATTCCAGATAAACTTAGAAAATAGTCGGTGAATTTTACGAAAAAACACTGCCGGAAGGTGGATTGGAATTGTTTGAAACAAGTATAGAAGACGAGGGAGTATATCCATCTTAAGGGTATTAATTCTACCAAACCACGAAAGACGTTTGAGTGTATATGATGTCAGGGTCGTTTGGATTTTATTAAGCATCGGGAGAAAATTTAGAGAGTATAGTTGTGCTGGTGACGCTGAAATACTAATCCCTAAGTATCGAATCGACTCCGTACACGTCTTAAAAGGAAAGTTCTTCGATATTCGCTTCATTTTTCCTTGCGGGACAGATATATTAAGAAGTTCTGATTTGTTGCAATTAACTTTAAAATTGCTAACTTCACTAAATCTCTGGAATTCTGAAAGTATAGATGGAATAGAGGTATGGGGGTTTGTTACAAATAGTAATAAATCATCTGCAAATAGGGCCAATTTTTCATGTAGGGGACCTACCTGAATGCCCGTTATGTCTTCATTTTGTCGCAGTGCATTTGCAAGGTGTTCCATTATTATAACATACAATAATGGAGAAAGAGGACATCCCTGACGTGTTCCATTAGAGATATGGAAAGCTGGGGACAACGATCCATTCACCCTAACTCTAGCCGAGGGCGATTGATAAAGAGACATAATCCTTGCCATCATACAGGGACCCATGCCAATCTGTAGAAGAGAGGCTCGTAAAAACTTCCAACTGACCCGGTCAAACGCCTTTTCGGCATCAACTGTTAACAGACATAGAGGAATCTCTTGAGCGCGGGCATAGTCCGTCAGCAGGAGAGTTTTAAGCGTATTGTCTCTTGCCTCTCGACCACTGACAAAACCAACCTGATCTAAATGGATTAGTTGAGGCAATAGTGGTTGTAGACGGCCTGCTAAAATTTTTGAGAATATTTTAACATCTATCCCAATTAGAGATATAGGTCTGAAATTTGCGCACAGCGACAGATCTTTATCTGGTTTCGGGATAAGTGAAATATGTGCTTCCAGCGTTTGTTTCGGAAAAGTAGATCCGTTCGCTATAGAATTAAATACCCTGGTTAGAAAGGGGGTAATAAGAGAACAAAAATGTTTATAGAATTTTGGCGTAAAGCCATCGGGGCCTGGGCTTTTACCTCCCGGGGTATTGACAATAGCTTTGGTAACCTCTTCTTCAGTAATTACGTTTTCCAGTTCTTCTACTATATTTTCCGCCAAAGTAGGTATCGGAGTATCTACTATATAGGATGTTACTTTATCCTCTTCATTATCAAATGAGCTTGAAAATTGGTTTGGGGGTATATTGTATAAAGACTGGTAGAAGTCACTAAATGTTTTCCTAATTAAAGAAGGTGAGGAAATTATTTCACCATTTGAACCCTGGAGCTTTGAGATAAAAGTAGGAGTCTGGTGTGGTTTTAAAGAACTAGCCAACGACTTTCCACACTTATCGCTAAATTTATATTGGTATAACGCCATCTTACTTGAATATGTGCGGGCAGAAGACTCATATAGTTTACACAGACAAGTCCGCGCTGAAGCAACCTCTAGTAGAGTTTCTGTCGTGTTTAATCTCTTATGTTCTGTTTCTAAGGTTCTAAGCTTTTGAAACGCCTTTGTAATCTCTGTTGTCCGCTTCTTTTTCATTCGGGCGCCTAGTTGAATAAAAGTCCCTCTCAAAACTGCTTTCATAGCTTCCCATTGGGTGGGAAGTGTCGTGGAATCTGTGACATGGTCTGACAGAAAATTTGAGATAGTTTCCGCTATATGATTAGAGCACTCTGTATTCTCTAGTAATGCATCATTTAAACGCCAAGTCCATTCTCTCGGTGGAACCGAGGGGATAATGAGTTCCAAAAATAGTGGTGCATGATCTGACCAGACCATTGTACCAATATCACATATTGGTGACCAATCCAAACAGATATGGTCCACAAAAAAATAGTCGATTCGACTATAAGATTGATGGACCATTGAAAAGTATGTATAGTCTCTTGATTTAGGATGTAGTATCCTCCAAACATCTATCAAATGATAATCATAGAGAGTACGCTTCAATGTCTTCAACCTAGATACCGAAACCGCCTTTCTTAATGAGGTGGTATCAATTTGTGGGTCCATTGGGAGATTAAAATCTCCCCCCAGAATAAGTCTCCCCTCCATGAAGCCAGACAATATTTCCAAATATCTCATTGCTGTTTGGCTTTGATTAGTGTTCGGCAGGTATATGTTTGCCACTGTAAATTTAATTCCCCACAGGAAAAACTTAACAAAAACGTACCTTCCCTGAGGGTCTACCAAATTGTCAATTAATTCAATAGGCAAGGTTTTATGGAACGCGATAGAGACTCCTTTAGTCTTCTGTTCTGGATTAGTACTATGGAACCACCGGTTAAAATGTACACTAGGGCAGGTGGGGAAAAGATCAGTCTGGAAATGGGTTTCTTGAAGAAAAAGCAGATTAACTTTATGTTTATGCATTTGATATATAATTTGCCCTCTCTTAGAAGCTATGTTTAGACCTTTAACATTGTAAGAGCATATCTTTAGCACCGGTTGAGACACCATTGTAGTAGCCATGGTGGAGAGAGAGGGAAAAAAAAGGAACAAAAAAAAAGAAAAAATTTTTTAAGGGGGGGCAGAGAGAGAAAGAAAAAAAAAAAAAAAAAAAATGTGAAAGTTGGAGGGCTTTCAAACTGAGGCGATACGCTGGCAGGAGAGAAAAAAATCTAATGCCAGCAGCATCTTTGGAGCGGTGAGAGGAGCGGTATGTATACCGCTCCTTGATCGCTCCTTCCCATTTAAAACAGAGGCGCATTGTGGGCGGTATTAACCCTTTATCGGCAGCTAGCGGGGGTTAATACCGCACCGCTAGTGACCAAATCCCGCGGCAAATCCGACGGTATAGCGCCGCTATTTTTAGCGGCGCTATACCGCCACCGCGCCTCCCGCCCCAGTGTGAAAGGGGCCTTAAGGTTAAGACCTCCTAATAAGTCTCTTCACCCGAAATGTGATCTATGCCTGGTTCTCAATGCTCTAACAATTCCTCCTTTTACACTCACTGAAGAATGTGCTCTGGAAGATATCACATTAAAAACTGCCTTTTTAATTGCCATCACCTCAGGCCATCACCTCAGGTCAAAGGGTGTCAGAAATCCAAGCACTAGGGGCATACATTACCTTTTTTCCAGACAGGGTTGTTTTACAGCCTATTCCCCAGTTCCTTTCCAAGGTTCCATTCATCTACCACCTTAATCAGGAATGGGTTCCCCAGCCTTTGAGGATGATCTAACAACCTCGAAATTGTATGAACTAGATGTAACTAGGTCAGCTTGGTTAGTCAGCTTGGTTAGAGCTGACGCAGCAGTTCCGCAAGGATCAATGCCTATTAGTTTTTCCTACGGGCGTTAAAAGAGGGATGGCAGCATCCAAGACAACTTTGGCTAGCCTGATTGTTTAACTAATTCAAAAGACTTACCGGGCTAGTGGTCTTCCAGTCCCAGACACGGTCAACGCTCATTCAATACGAGGATTGGCCCCTTCTTGGGCAGCTTTGGCACTAGTCTCTCCTGAAACAATTTGCTGGGTGGCTAGTTGGGCCTCCTTTAGCACCTTGATGGCACACTATAGCTTAGATCCAGCCGTTCTTACTTCTTGTGATTTTGAGGGAAAAAAACGTACAATTGTCGGTTCTGTAACCACAATAAAATTTCCTTTTTGTGAGTGAGTTATTTACCATAGGTATGCTTCCATGTAGGCACCAGGAAAACGGAAAAATGAATACTTACCTTTCAGTAATTTTACTTTCCTGGTGCCTACCCATAGCAGCATATGCCCTCCCTGCTATAATTCTAAAGTTTTGAAGACTAGTTACAAGAATGCCTTATGGGGGGGCAGCTCTTTTTTATAGAATTTAAAGTGGTCCTGTATGTTGGTTGTGGGCGGAGCAACCAACCATAGGTATGCTGCCATGGGTAGGCACCAGGAAAAGAAAAATACGGAACAGTAAGTATTCAATGCTCCGGACTATAAATGAAAAGACCTGTTAATAAATGGTTGTCGAAAGTATCATCAGAGTTTCCATTATTTCTTATGGGGTAATTCGCTTTGATATAAAAGTGCTTTGGATTACAAGCATGTTTCCAGAATGAATTATGCTCATAATCCAAGGTTTTACTGTATCTGCAAAATCAATGTGCTAAGCACTATGCTGGCACTATGCAAGAAAACACGCCCTGCCCCAAAGAGATTACAGTGTGTCAATCGTGGAACAAAGCTAAGGCATTTGCTGCATTAACACCTAGGTTTTTTGTTTGTTTTGTTTTGTTTTTTTCTGTTCTGAAACCAGTCCTGGGCTATTTTGTTGCACCAAGACCAACCTGGGGGTAATATGCTGCATTGACACCGATATTGGCATTGTTATTGCAGTCACTGACAACAATGTGTTAGGCTCCATTCACACCAATGCGTTTTTTCATGCTTTTTGCAGAAACGCAGGACATTATTTTTTACATGGGTTCTTATGAAACACGTTCACATCAATGCATTTTTGTGCCTCTGCGTTTCTTGGAAAGGGCAATGGGCTTTTTTAAATGCAAAACTGTGTTTTTTGGGGTCAATAGACTTCCGTGTTTTTTTTTACACGTTTTTAAAAGAATTTTGCATTTTTTGCCTTTTTTCTTTTTATTTGGCCAATTTGTTGTTGGGCAGATTAAATAATGCAAAACGTGTAAAAAATGCACCAAAAACGCACTACATGCTTTTCTGCAGCGTCTCCATTGAGGTCTATTGAACCAATAAAGCAGTGTTTTGCATTTAAAAAAGTCTTCCAAAAATGCATCGGAACCCATGTTAAAAAAACATGTCCTGCGTTTCTGCAAAAAGCATGAAAAAACTAATTGGTGTGAATAGAGCCTTAGGGGATGTTAAGCTGGGTATACACGGGACAAAAATTGGTTAAAAATTGTCAATTCGGCAGGAGTCGTGATCAGTACTCAAAGCCAATGGCTGCAAGCGCTGATCAGTGTGTTCTGGTGGGGGGCAGTTCCAGCGGAGGAGATCAACGCACCAACATCGGATGATGTTTAATCCCCTGGGATCCAGCATTATTGCAGTCATTGATGCCAGTGCTGAGGGTTAATATTGCAGTTACTGTGACTGTGAATGTAAAACCATTGATCTTTGAAAGCTGTTGACTATATGTTCAAACTTAACAGTATACCCTTATTCAGGGCTTTTTTTCTCAGAGAATAGGTTTTCCCTTCTGAGTCACCCCTTGATTCCACCCCTACCCACCTCTGAGCACCGTTCCCTGGTTCCACCCCTTACCAACCTCCCAGTACCACCCATTTTAGAGAATGCAGAACCAATTATAATTTTGTGGTGCTAAGTATTTTGTATGGAAATTGTTAATGATAACGAGAAAGGCAGTAAAATAGATCTAGCAGCAAAGGACACCCCTGCGACAATAGGTCCACCCCAACAACAATGAACTCCCACAGCCAGTATCAATAGACCCTGCAGCAGCCAGCAACAATAGACCCCTCCTTCAACAGTAGATCCCTTGCAACGATTGACCTCCTGCAACATAAGACACACCCCCAGCAACAATAGATTCACCACCAGCAACAGAAGACCTCCCCAGCAACAATAGACCCCCTTCCCCCAGCAAAAATAGATTTCCTCCAGCTGCAAAAGATTCCCCAGCAGCCAGCATCAATATATCCTCCAACACACCCCATCTAATATTACATACATTCAGTTCTGGAGGTGCCGGAACTGCGTTCCCCCATGTTCCTGCTAAAAAAAAGCCCTGCCCTTATTATTTTTATTGCTATTAGTCCCCTTTCATACGGGGCAGTGGAGGTGTGGTGGCGGTATAGCGGCGCTATACAGTCGGAATTGCCGCGGGATTCGGCTGCTAGCGGTGCGGTATTAACCCCCGCTAGCGGCCGAAAAAGGGTTAATACCACCCGCAATGCGCCTCTGCAGAGGCGCATTGGGGGGCGGTATTACCGCGTTATCCCATTGTTTTAAATGGGAAGGAGCAGTGAAGGAGCGGTATACACACCACTCCAAAGATGCTGCTTGCAGGAGATTTTTTTCTCTCCTGCCAGCGCATCGCCTCAGTGTGAAAGCCCTCGGGCTTTCACATTGAGAAGACTTGGCCGGAGTTATTTAGGTGCTATTTTTAGCGCTGTCCCGCCTGAAAAACTCCTCAGTGTGAAAGGGGCCTAAGTCTAGTTTATAGCACGTCAATTTAATTACTCCATATTCCTTGTCGTAATTGAGACTATGGCCTTGTACACACGACCGAGAATTTTCCCTCATGAGATTCTTGGCAAGAAACTCTTGCCGCCGGAGTGTACAGACTTTAGTTTCAAAAGAACCGCAGTTCTCTTGAAAGGAAAGAACGCGGTGACGTCATTGTGTCACATTCGATGCCGTCGCCGCCATCTTGCTTCACCCTACCTATGCCGTGGAAGCTACCGTGCATGCGTCAAAGTCATTTCGAGCATGCGTGAGTTTCCACGGTGATAGGTAAGTATACACACTCTCGAGTTCCTCGTCTGGAAACAGGCCATCAAGAATCTCGACGAGAAAAAAGAGAGCAGGTTCTCTTTTTTTCTTGTCGAGATTCTGGCCAGATTTCCAGACGAGAAACCTGAATGCCTCATAAACACGAACAGGAATCCCGGCAAGAAACAGTTTTCTTGCTGGTTTTGGCCGAGAAACCCGGTCGTGTGTACCAGGCTTGAGAGGTATACATTTCATTTTAGATATATGCTATTCAAAACAGTATTACAGATGTAGTTTAACAGACCAGCAGACACCAGAAATAATGTTTGTTTACCAGGACAGAAATCAGATTGCCATTACAGGCACACAGATGCTTAGGTTTTGTTTAGTTTTATTTGTTACATATACTAATAATCCCTTTTGGCCTAGTGCATCAGTACAGTTCTTGTTTTATTACTGTTCCTTCTCAATGGTTCTGTGGATATTGAGTTCAGTTCCATAATATAATGCTCTGGGGTTCAGTTCCATACTTAGATTGCCTTGTTTTATGCCCCTTCTACCTGAGACCTGTGAGGTTATCTTTCTCTTATATTGTGCTTTCCTTCTCTAGCTTTAGTAATTTTTATCAATGATGTGTATAGAATAATTAATTTAAAGTGATTTTAAAGCTTTGTTTTTTTAGATAACAACTAGGGATGTTGCGAACACCCCCCGGTTCAGTTTGCACAAGAACATGCGAACAGGCAAAAAGTTCTAGCGAACATGCAAATCCTATTAAAGACTATGGGACACGGACATGAAAAATCAAAGTGCTAATTTTAAAGGCTTATATGCAAGTTATTGCCATAAAAAGTGCACGGGGACCTGGGTACTGCCATAGGGAACATGTATCAATGCAAATAAAACTGAATTTTTTTCAGGAGCAGTGATATTAATAATCCTTAAAGTGAAACAATAAAAATTAAATATTCCTTTAAATATTGTGCCGAGGGGGGTCCCCTTAGTTTGCCTGTAAAGTAATGCATTTGTGCAATTTATGTGTCAACCCGATATCCATTCACATAGGGGGGTCCAGGATCTTGGGGTCTCCTTATTAAAGTTGGCTTTCAGATTCCGATGAGCCCCCCGCCTGCAGACCCCGAAAACCAATGGCCAGGTTGACGGGAAGAGGCTCTTGCCCCATCAACATGGGACATGTATCATAAAGGGTAGCAGAAAGCAAAGTAGTTTAAGAAGAGAGGGGAGAGAAAATAAAAAGGGGGGGACGGACGGATAAAGGGAACTTATACACGGAAGGTCCCAGGGGGAAGCACTGTCAACTTTTTGACCCCTTTCACACTGAAGGCGCTTTACAGGGGTTTTCGCGCAAAAAAAGGCACCTGTAAACTGCCTCCCCAGTGTGAAAGTCTGAGTGCTATTCGATAATTCCTTTCTTGGGCATGTGATGATGTGACAGTTTAAAAGAATGTGTTTTGACCCATTCCAAATCATCAGGGAACGCATTTAGCTCCTGTTCCCATTTTGAAATGAATGGTGGTGACTCTGGATAGGAGGCCTGTAATAAAATCTGGTAAATTTGGCATAGTAAGGGTTCCGGCCTGTTCGGTTGGGATAACGACTCAAAGGCTGCTTGTGTTCTTGTCAAATCGTCAGCAGGGCAACCATCAGAAATTGTGGGGTCCCTTAAACAGCTTTAGGAAGCCCGCCCCCCCCCCCCCCCGGGCCTGACCACCAATATTCCCCAGGGCCTGCCAGGGCCTGCCCACTGGCCGTTCCCACCAAATCCGCCCCCTCACACCTGTACGCTCTTAGCCCCCTCACACTTGTACGCTCTCAACCCCCCTCACACCTTTCTTCAATTAAAACCTTTGAGCGGGCTGTTACTGCAGCACCTGGTACATCTAAGCTCTTTCCAGAAACCGGTGTGATGGGAATATTGACAGTTTTCTCCATCTGCCTATCTCCTTCATACACCTTAACACTCTTTCCTGCCCTCGCTCTCTGCTATTTTCTACCTTAGCCTAATTCCCTCCTGTCCCTTTCTATCCCCTTCTCTCTCAATTTTTTGGCACTCTAGACAGCCCTCTCCTATAACCTGGCCCATTAGTAAAATTTATCCTACATTTCTCACCCACTCATTGGCCCACCTCTGTCTCTGTGGAGATGGTAGCTTAGCCTGGCTTACACTGCTGACACTGAGATTAATGCTGGAATGTCTCTGTACCACTAGGGGATACTAAACAAGTATCATTTGTATCACAGTTACCTCTAGAATTTACAGTACACATTGTAGTGTATCCTGATATTCTTCATCCTCCTTTTAAAATAAAGAATGCATTGAACGTACTTACTATTTAAAGTGTACTTAGAGTAGAACTATTTCAAAACGTTTTTTTGAATTTGAGTAAGGAAGGGTTATAACCCCTGTCAGTTTTTGTTTATTTTGCCATTTGTGTCCCATTGCGGAGATTTCTCTTCACTTCCTGTCAGTGCTTTAAGTGGGCCAAAAGAGGTGCCGGTACTCTATTAGGCGCCGGTGCTCCCCCCCAATACTGATATATATATATATATATATATATATATATATATATATATATATATATATATATATAATGAGCTCTCATGGAGGTAACATGAAGGGAGGGAGCTAACAGAAATGAAAATTGTCCATCACCACCAATAAAATGGTATTTCCAATTGCCATCAAATTACGTTTTTTCCTGACCTACCTTGTGGCAGCAGAGCGAGGCAGGCACTGAAGTCGGCGGGCAAATGGGAGGTCTGGTCTAGCACGCGGCCTGGCTCCGCTGCTCTCACAGTAACTGACTGACTCGTCTCCACCCCCCGGGAGCAGGCTAAGCTTGACTCAAGCACGTAGCCGACGCCGCCCGCACGGCCGCGGAGACTACAACTCCCATGATAATTAGCGGCACTGTGGCGACGTCACATGACAATAACAGTCATGATTCCGTCATTCAGCGCCGCAGACGGATCGCGGACAGCCGCGGCGGCTATTGTTTCGCGGTCTGTCTGCAATACAAACAGACAACATTACTTGGGGGGGCACACAGTAAAATTGGGGGGGACGTGGCCCGCTCAGGCCCCACCCTGGAGACGCCCCTGACTACAATGCTGTAGCTAGCTCTCCGCTGCGTTCCGGTACCGGAAACCCACGTACTGGGCGCACGGAGAGGTGCTGGTACTCTCCAGGGCCATTTTTGGAAGTGGCGGTACTGAGTACCGCCGCGTTCCGGGCCCACTTAAAGCACTGCTTCCTGTCCATTAGCCAAACAGGAAGTGAGAGGAAATCCCTGCAATGTAGGGGAATCCCTTGAGCCCCTCTCCCACGTCACCAGAACTAGTGCCCCGATCGGAAGATTCCCCCTCTATCACTTTTCTGGAGCTAACCCAAAACTGAGGATATTAATGTTATTATACAGGACATATAGATTTATATATCGCCAACAGCTTGCACAACTACTTACAACATGGGATATTCTTTTATTTTCACTTTCAATGATCATGGTAAACAGGACAAATACTGTAGAGATATTGAAACTCCCTAACGGGATACAGACAGCAGTAAAAGCCGATAGGGTGTTATAATCTCTACTCTGTCCAAAGATAAAAACATTATTGCCTTTAGTTATACTTTAACCACATAAACAAAATACAGTAGCTCTTCTTATCACTTTGCTGTGACAATACTTCTTACAGAAAATAAAGGCTGGAGGAAAATCAGTATCACCAAGTAAACTTGTTTGCTCAGCTGTGTTTTGGTGAATACAGCAAACAAATTTTTACATACATTTGTTAGACAGATTTATACAAAGGAATGGTCCTTAGAATGTGAATTCAAAGAAATGTATGGTTTTGTTTATCTTTTCTCTATATTTTATGTTCAGGAGTAGTACAAAAAATATAAGTCTGGTAAATCTAGAATATTGGAATGTCTGCCATTTATAGGGGAGAAACACACTGGACAGTTGTCATTCTGCTAGTGACCTGTGACCTTGCGGCACAATGCATTGAAGATTCTGATGGAGTTCCTCATCACTTCCCCACATGGCCTACATACCGTCACTTCCTACTGGCTACCCTCCATAATTATACGGAGAATTTTGGGTGTTACTTTCTCTTATTTCTACTTCAAGTCACTACTCCGTTTGTATTTCTTACACCCCTGTTGGTCTCTTTTATACAACTTTGCGCATTTGAGCTGTTTGATGTCGATGACTTTTCCATCAAAATCAGTAATGCAACCATCAATCCCTCCCACCATGCCAGGGTACTAGGTGTAATCCTAGAATCTGACCTGTCCTTTCTGCCCCAAATCCAGTCATAGTTAAAAGCTTGTAGATTTTACCTCTGTAACATCTCTAGAATTCACCCCTTTTAACTAATGAGATCACCAAGCTACTTACTCACTCACTCCCTTGTTATCTCTTGTCTTGACTATTGCAACTTCCTTCTCAGAGGTCTACCTCTCTATAGGTTGCCAGACTCATCTACCTTACCAACCGCTCAGTGTCTGCCACCCCTCCCCGCCAATCCCTACAGTGGCTTCCCATTGCCCAGCAGATTAAATTCAAAATACTAACTACAACATACAAAGCCATTCACAACTCTGCCCAGAGCTACATCACCAATCTTGTCTCCAAATATCACCCAAACCGTCCTTTTCGCTCCTCTTTAGACCTCCTGCTCTCAAGCACCCTTATCTCCTCCTCCCATGCTCATCTCCAGGACTTCTCCAGAGTCTCTCCCATCCTCTGGAACTCTCTACCCCAATATATATTTATTATATATTATTTTATTTTATTAAAATTCTTAAAAGTACAAAAAAAACGCAGTCAGTTAACCGTAGGCCTCGATGCGCCGAGAACAACAATACAGCAACAACAAAAAAAACACACAGGCAGCGGAACAGATCAAAATTTAAAATGGTTAGCAGATCAAAGAACTATAAAAACCTATGTAATTCCATAGGCTTGACTGAAAAGCTCAGTTTTTAGAAGCTTCCTGAACTTAAAAAGATCATTCTCAAGCCTTAATTTTAGAGGCAGGGAGTTCCAAAACTGTGCTCCCTGGACCACACTCGTCCTCCCTCCGCATTTTTTCTTTCGAAATTTAGGGATCACCAAAGTTTCCGAATTAGCTGACCTTAAGGTACGGTTAGGCATATACTTGGTGAATTTTTCCTGCAGGTACACTGGCCCCTTGCCATGGGTAGCCCTGTGCACCATGCAACCAGTCTTAAACAGAACCCGTTCCTTCACGGGTAGCCAATGCAGGGCTCTCAGTGATGGCGTGATGTGGTCACGACGACCAACACCCGTGAGTAGCCTTGCAGCGGCATTCTGAATAAGCTGTAGTTTGTGCATGATGTTATTAGGTAAACCCAGGTACAAAGCGTTACAGCATGGGTCTTCAAACTACGGCCCTCCAGTTGTTCAGGAACTACAATTCCCATCATGCCTAGTCATGTCTGTGAATGTCAGTGTGTTACAATGCCTCAGGGGATGTGTAGTTCTACAACAGCTGGAGGGCCGTAGTTTGAGGATCCCTGCGTTACAGTAATCTAATCGACTTCCGATAATGGCATTAACCATAGAGATCTTGTGCGATTCTTCAATGAAGCGAAAAGTCGACCTCAGAAGTTTCAAGTGGAAGTGACAAGAACTCACCACCTGGTTTACCTGTGGTCGTAGCGTTAATCTCTCGTCCAAGATGATACCCAAATCCCTGACCTGGGTGACTGGTACTGGGACCGATGAAAACGAGTCTGGCCTAGTTGATTGCATAAAACGAGTCTGCCCATGATTGATTGCATAAAACCATGCACTCAGTTTTGGAGCCATTGAGCATAAGATAATTGGCCCCCATCCAGGCTTGAATTTCCTCTAGGCAGGTGGCCAGAGTTATCTGTGCCCCCCCCCATCCTTGGGCAGAGAAATGTAGAGCTTGGTGTAGTCAGCATAGACATGAAAAGATAGGTTGTGGCGGCGGATGATATACAGCAGAGGCCTCATGTAAATTTTAAACAGGAGCGGCGATAGGGCCGATCCTTGAGGGACTCCACAGGACAGGGGACTATCGGAAGCGGAGTGCAGTCCCAGCCTTACTCTCTGAACCCTGTCCAGCAGGAATGAGGTCATCCATGCCAATGCTGTACCATTAATGCCTGCCACAGTCCCTAAACGATCAAGTAGTCTAGAATGATCGATAGTATCGAATGCTGCCGACAGATCCAGCATTACAATCTGACAAGCCTGACAATCTGTCCTGCTATCTCCTACTCTGGCTGTCTTCAGGCAATCCATGAAAACGCATCTATTCATGGAAGCCTATTCATGGAAGCCTATCACGCCTCCAACTAATTTATCGCTTCTATCTGCTCATTTCCCATAGTTACAACCTTTTGTACCACCTGCTCCACCCTATTAGATGGTAAGCTCTTCTGAGCAGGGCCCTCTTAACCCTCTTGTATTTTTTATTGTATTGTAACTGTTTTGTCTTCCTTTTAAATTGTAAAGCGATGTGTAAACTGTTGGCCCTATACAAATCCTTTATAATAATAAAGTATTATCATGAGATTTCATTTACATGCATCTAGAGTATTATTGGACAGATATCACCTATGCACCAAATTTCATTTTTGTTGTTCATCGTAGACTGCAAGATGTTTTTTCCTATTATGATAATATTAGAATATGGGGTTGATGTACTTAAACTGGAGAGTACAAAATCTGGTGCAGCTAATCTATCCCTAAATTAATAAGGCCACTCCATTATGGCTTATGGAGTATGGGTTTCTGTTGATCTGTATTTTAAATGTTTTTATCTGAGTGTTAATTTTGAGGATTTTTATGTTTAATCTTTTATATTGTGTTTTTATTTATCTTTGTATGAACAAATATCCCCAAAAAATTAGAACAGGATCAGTATTTTACTTCTAATGTACATCTTCATACAAAAAATAGCGCAACTGCACAGTTTCAAGCATATCATTGCTATGCAGGTTGTATGAATAAATATATGTTTGTTTTCAATGGGCACATATGTGTAAAAGATCACATTTATTCATGTTATTTTATGTAGGTTTGCTTTATGACTTCTTGGCACCTCTTTTTCTGTGTTCACATATATGACCTGGTAATAATTAAGAGTACAAGCTTAAGGTGTGTATGAGCATTGATTTTGTAAGTGGTCCTTTATACTAAATAGCTACTTAAAGTGGATGTAAACACGATTCATGAAATTTGAGCTGGGCACATCTATCTGTAGTGTTTTCTTATCTCTCTCCAAAGCAATGGGTCCAGTGGCTTTCTCCTGCTTTGTAGCTTTGTTATCAGCCTTATAACTTCTGAGAAGTTCTCAGACACAGGAGATGAAAGCAGCCTGAAATTTGTGTTGTGGGAGGTTGCTATAAATAGATTAGCAGACAGCTTGCCTTCTCACAGCAGAGCTCTGCACATTTCTTCCTTCCTTTGCCAATGTAGAGGGGGGTGCCTTTCCTCCAATCAGCTGTATTGGCTGTATGCCCAGACTGGTGAACAGGAAGAGAAAAATCATTAACAAGATGTGAACTTTCTAAAGAATATATAAAACTGAAGACAACAGATATGCATGTAAAACGTATGTAGGGAGATTTGTTTAATCTCTGTGTATTATCAGAGGCTGTTTACTTTACTGGTTATAGGAGAGTGTTTACATCCACTTTAAGTATGTTTTGTATGATACATTAGTAAGAGTGCCCAATACTCATTACCATGTTACATAAATTGAATACTGCATAACCATCATATTGTTTCCTATAGGATTATTAGTGCGTAGTTACTCTATTTTTCATCACACTACAAAACAGCTATAAAGTTGAATATAACATTGTCTACCTGGGTCAACCTATAAACATTTCTTTTAAATACATGGGATATCTAGTGTACTGCATTTGCTGTTTATCAGCGTTAGTACAGCTAAGAATAATGAATACAGCAGCAATAATGAATACAGCAGTTTCCCCGTAAAGAATTTCTTTCACAGGCTCAGGTAATAGATGGTTTGATAGTTGTCTAATAGCATTACCTCTCCAACCAGATCAGACTTTATTGTGTAAAGTAGAAGATGAAACCAATAATGAGCCAGCAAATGACAGATGCATGACACAAAGACACAAGGTCAGGCTACAATTACCTTTCCATACTGAAGCTGAGAATTGAGATGAAACAAAAATATCCTTGGAAATTTCCAGCTCAAGCATGACCCATTGTTACCCCTTGCAGTTAAAAGTAGGCCTATAAAACATATATTTTATTTGTAGGGACTTTTCTCTCAGCAATTTCACAAGCTAATGCTTGATTTGTACCAGTAAATTGAGTTTGCCTCTTCTAGAATTGATGTAAAGATATACATAGACAATTATAAGTCCATGAACCTTTACAACACACTCATTATTTACCACCAACAGGGCCACAGGAAGACGAGAGGGACCTGAGAATTAGCAATTTGTAAATCTATAATTTGAAAATAAAACAAAAAAACACAGATACCTTAAAGCAGGGGTCTTCAAACTACGGCCCTCTAGTTGTTCAGAAACTACAATTCCCATCATGCCTAGTCATGTCTGTGAGGCCCCATACACACGAGAGGATTTATCCGCAGATACGGTCCAGCGGACCGTATCCGCGGATAAATCCTCTCGAGGATTTCAGAGGATTTCTATGCGATGGCGTGTACACACCATCGCATTGAAATCCGCGCTGAAATCCTCTGCCGATGACGTGTCGCGCCGTCGCCGCTATTATGACGCGGCGACGGGCGCGACGCTGTCATATAAGGAATTCCACGCATGCGTCAAATCATTACGACGCGTGCGGGGAATCCCTTTAGACGGATCGATCCGGTAAGTCTGTACAGACGAGCGGATCCATCCGTTGGAATGGATTCCAGCAGATGGATTTGTTGTGCATGTCAGCAAATATCCATCTGCTGGAAATCCATCCCAGGGGAGATTTCTCTGCGGATAAATATCCGTTGGCGTGTACACACCATAGGATCTATCCGCAGAAACCCATTTGATGGGATTTATCTGCGGATAGATTCTATGGTGTGTATGGGGCCTCAATGTCAGTGTGTTACAATGCCACATGGGATGTGTAGTTCTACAACAGCTGGAGGGCCGTAGTTTGAGGATCCCTGCCTTAGAGGAACAATTCAAAAATGAAAGTAGTATAAAACACAAAATCAAAAGAGATATATATGATGCAGTCCACTATGTTACTTCTTTTAGCTGTTGATCCTTCCAGTAAAGTTGGCCATAGAGGAATATAAATGTACTCGGTTTAGCAGGAACTGGTGAATTCAAATTGGTGTGAGGCCATCCCTATTTGACAGAAGTCGATCAATTGATCAACTTCTATCAAAAGGACAAGATGATAAACTTTGACTGCAGCCGCTGATCAGTTTATTCTGACAGCAGAGATTGCCGATTTGTCAGAATACAATGTCCTGGCAGTTGGGATTCATCCATATACCTCATTTGTGTAGATGTAAGCACATTATGACTTTAACTGCCCTGTGCCCTTTTTTTATGTTGTTTACTACGGCTTTAAAGTGATATTAAAGTGTTACTGAAACCCACAACAGTAAAATAAGTTTGTATATGCAGTAAAGCATGTTTATCATACTCACTGTTGATCCTAAGGGGTGAATCCTCTGCGTTGTGTAAAAAGTCTGTTTGATCCTACCTTCTCTGATCCTTCCCTTCTTCCACTGACTCCAGACCTTTTCCTAATAGAATAGAGCCTTAGGGGGCAAGCTTTGTCGGCGCATATTTTTCTTGGTTTCCATTGAAAATTCAGTGAAACATGATGGTGGCAGCCTTATGTTGTGGGATTGCTTTTTTCAGCAGGGACGGGGAAGCTAGTCAGAGTGGATGGGAAGATGGATGGAGCCAAATACAGGGCAATCTTAGAAGAAAACCTGTTAGAGTTTGCAAAAGACTAGAGACTAGGGCAGAGGTTCACCTTCCAGCAGGACAGTGACCCTAAATATACAGCCAGAGCTACAATGGAATGGTTTAGATCAAAGCATATTCATATGTTAGAATGGCCCAGTCAAAGTCCAGACCTAAATCATATTGAAAATCTGTGGCAAGACTTGAAAATTGCTGTTCACAGAAGCTCTCCATCCAATCTGACAGAGCTTGAGCTATTTTGCAAAGAAAAATGGACGAAGATGTCACTTTCTAGATGTGCAAAGCTGGTAGAGATATCCCCAAAAAGACTTGCAGCTGTAATTGCAATGAATGTGGAAATTGGCAGAGGTATGAATACTTTTTCAAGGCACTGTAGCATTCATTTATATTTTTAAAAAATTATGCTTATGCTGGCCATACACTATACGAAAAAACGGGCAAAAATCGGTCGTTCAGACAGTTCGTTCATTTTTCGAAAGTTCGTCCTGACGATTTTTCGTAGAGTGTATGGCCAGCATTACTTTTTACTTGTTCTTTTCTGAAAACTCAAAAATGTATATTTCCCTGTCCTGTCCAATGGAAGAGTTAGCCTTTGAGGAGAAATAAATAAATTATAGACAGATGTAAACATGAAAACATTTTTCTGAGGCAATTATGAAGTGGAAAGAGATCTGGAATGATCCCCGAAAAAAAAAAATTATGCATAATAATAATAAATACGGGTGTTTAGTAATGCTTGGAGAAGCAGTATAATTAGTTCTAGCTTACTGGGCCCTCTTGTGTTTAGTAAGGAATAGTGCAGCCTGTATTCATTGCATCTTACAACAAACAAGCTGTTCTCCTTTATTAACCAGTTCATGGTGAAGGTAAAACAAATCTTAAAGCGGTAGTAAACCCGCACACAAAAAAAAAAAAAAAGGAAAAAATAAATAAAAATGATTCCTTTGCTCATTATGCAAAGGCATACTAGCTCATTATGAAATACTTACCTCAGAACGAAGCCCCCGTATCGGAGCCCGGTCCACGCCGAGGGAGCTGACATCTTGTCCTCGGTGTGTCTTTCGGGTTCGCGGCTCCGGCGCTGTGAGAGGCTGGAGCCGCGATGCTGTCACTCCCCTGCACGCACGCAGGAGTTTTCTTCCCAGCAAGGTCCAGTAGCGTCTGCCGGACCTATAGCTGGGCATTCAAAGCGCATGCGCCGCTAATGTCAGCAGCTGCATGCAAAGGGAATATCTCCTAAACCGTACAGGTTTTGGAGATATTAATTTTACCTACAGGTAAGCCTTATTATAGGCTTACCTGTAGGTAAAAGTGTCAAATTTGGGTGTACAACCACTTTAAGGCCATCTACACTTTTGACCTGCTTTAAATGGGATTTACACTACCATAGACTTGTATGGGAATTCAAAATCTGTTTAACCACTTCAGCCCCGGACCATTTCGCTGGTCAAAGACCAGGCCACTTTTTGCAATTCGGCACTGCGTCGCTTTAATGGACAAGTGCGCGGTCGTGCGACGTGGCTCCAAAACAAAATTGACGTCCTTTTTTTTCACAAATAGAGCTTTCTTTTGGTGGTATTTGATCACCTCTGCGGTTTTTATTTTTTGCGCTATAAACAAAAATAGAGCTACAATTTTGAAAAAAATTCTATATTTTTTACTTTTTGCTAGAATAAATATCCCCAAAAAATATATAAACATTTTTTTTTCCCTCAGTTTAGGCTGATATGTATTCTTCTACATATTTATAGTTATAGCGTCTACAAAATAGGGGATAGTTTTATGTCATTTTTGTTAATATATTTGTATTACTAGTAATGGCGGCGATCAGCAATTTTTATTGTGACTGCGACATTAGGGCGGACACATCGAACACTTTTGACACATTTTTGGGACCATTGTAATTTTTACAGCGATCAGTGATATAAAAATGCACCAATTACTGTAAAAATGACACTGGCAGTGAAGGGGTTAGCCACTAGGTGGTGCTGTAGGGGTTAAGTGTTCCCTAGGGAGTGATTCTTACTGTAGGGGGGAGTGGCTTGCTGTGACACGTCACTGATCGCTGTTCCCGATGACTGGGAACACGATCAGTGATAGTGTCACTAGGCAGAACAGGGAGATGTTGTGTTTACACTCCCCGTTCTATCTCTCCGTGAGACGATCGCGGGTATCCCCGCGACGATCGAGTCCACGGGACCCGTGGTCAGACTCACAGAGAAGGCGGCAGGGTCGCGAGCGTGCGGCCTGGTATGGATTGGGGGGGCCCACACTGTTTTTTTCTTAATTTTTCATTGACTTTCCCCGCTGACAGCTGATGACTCATCGGTTGTTAAGGACGTGGTGGCCACCCGCTCCTTAACATTAATGTTATTTACTGGTTGTTATCGCATACTTATTTACCTCATTCATTTTTATTTATTTTTGTGAATTGACTTTCACTCTTGTTTAAAGCGGTTGTAAACCGCATAAACTTTTTTTTTTTTTTAAAAACCTGCAAGGCAAAAGGCATAATCAGCTAGTATGCACCGCATACTAGCTGATTATGAAATACCTCGGAACGAGGTGAAGAACACTTACCTGGTCCACGCCGAGCGAGATGTCATCTTGCTCTAGCGTGTCTTCCGGGTATCGCCGCTCCAGCGCTGTGATTGGCTGGAGCGCCGATGACGTCACTCCCGCGCGTGCGGGAGATTTAAAATCGGCAGGGTCCGGCGGATGCCGGTCCTTTCGCCGTGGATTCCCCCCTGCGCATGTGCCGCTGCAATCAGCGGCGCATTGCGAGGGGAATATCTCCTGAACCGTACAGGTTTAGGAGATATTCTTTATACCTACAGGTAAGCCTTATTATAGGCTTACCTGTAGGTAAAAGTGAAAAAGTGGGTTTACAACCACTTTAATGCGAGATTTACTGAGTGTTTTTACATTATGCTGTAAATACTGCATAAAGCAATAGTGAATTGACATTTTCATTATCGCATGCAGTATTTGGGAAAACACCTAATGAATCCCATTGTTAACAAAGGGTTATGGCACACATATTTCCATGGTCAGCCCTAGTATATTTGTCTAATCACTTTACTGGTTTAGCGCAGATACATACAGAGAACACATGCCCTCAGGGCCGTCTTTAATATTGATTGGGCCCTGGGCAAACATTTTCTCCCCCCCCCCCCCCCCCATGCAATTTGGCTCTCCACCCCAACATCCCAAAAAACAAATAAGCACGCACAAATCGACTTATCTCAAAAACTTTAATAATGTTAACATAAAGAACTGGTTCACACTCACTGAGTGGTTGCTAGAGGTTACTGCACATCCCTACTGCTCACTGATTGGTTGCTAAAGGTTACTGCACATCATTACCATCCACTGATTGGGTGCTAGAGGTTACTGCTTATCATTGCCACTCACTGGTTTCTAGAGGTTACACCACATCATTACCGCTCAGTGATTGGTTCTTGAAGGTTACAGCCTTTTATCCATTTTTATCATCTTTTTTTTTACAACACATGCCTGTGGAATAACAATAATTTCCATACTTACGCACCAAAAACATGTCAGCAGACACAAAAGAGGTACCAAATTTACACACTAGAAATATACGCCCGCAAACACCAACTCAGTTTTAGAGTCAGTACTATACTGACACATCAGAAACATTTCCACAGATATAGAGTCAGTACCATACTGACACACCAGAAACATGTCCGCATATGCAGTACAGAGCACACACCAGGGGGGGTAGGGAGAGCACATCGGGGGGGGGGGGTAGGGAGAGCACACACCACGGCGATCTTCCTACTTTTCAGCAAACACTGGGCATAGAGGTGCCTGCAAGCTAAGCCACAATGAATCATTAGGTGATTTTCCTTCAGGCACACTCGTTTGGCAGCCTCTGCTCACAGCTACTGTCACACCACCCTTCTCCAGGCAGGCACGATCTCGTAGCTCAGCTCATCCTGCCCACTCAATAGCAGAAGCCTGGAGGCTCCACCCCTGGGATGGTCCTTAGTCTTGCTAGAGAGCAGCAGGGAAACTGCTGATGAGCGAGGTAGGGGGAGGTGCAGGTGGCAGGGATGTGCGGACAGTGGACAGCACAAGCCTTAAAGGGGTTGTAAAGGTTTGTTTTTTATTTTCTAAATAGGTTCCTTTAAGCTACTGCATTGTTGGTTCACTTACCTTTCCCTTCGATTTCCCTTCTAAATGTTTTTTTTCTTTGTTTTCTTTGTCTGAATTTCTCACTTCCTGTTCCTCCTCAGTAAGCTGCTCTGGCTGACTAACCACCGCTCAGATGATGGTGGCAAGCTTACTGAGGAGAAACAGGAAGTGAGAAATTCAGACAAAGAAAAAAAACATTTAGAAGGGAAATCGAAGGAAAAGGTAAGTGAACCAACAATGCACTAGCTTAAAGGAACCTATTTAGAAAATAAGAAAACTAACCTTTACAATCCCTTTAAGCAACAAGTGAAATGGCTGTATGCTGTCCAGACCGCGGCTCTGCTTTCCGTAATGCAGCCAGGGACAAGAGCACGGCGGGACAGGCAGCAAGTATGCCCAATGCAGGCTAGGGGGGTAGCAGCTGCTTTGGGCCCCCAACAGTGACAGGGCCCAGGGCACTTGCCCCATTTGGCCTGAGGTAACGACGGCCCTGCATCCCCTTACTAGTCCTCAACATCACCTTGGGTTTAGCTTTAACTTGTGCTCCTCGACTACACAGGGTACTACACAGCAGCAAGTCTCTCTGCACAAAAAATAAATCACCCAACTAGGTTCAGTCTCACCTCATAAGGGATAGTCCCACAGTCAATCTTTTGCACATTTAAAAGGGCAACAGTCTTACCCAGGGATGGACTGGCCATTGGGACTACAGGGAGTTTCCCGGTGGGCCGATGGCTCAGTGGGCTGGCTTCAGTGACAGCGGAATGCCGCGTCCCTCCGCTCCTCTGTCTCTCCCTCCCCGCAGCGCTCACCTGGGGGGAAACAAAGATGCAGGGGGAGGACCAGAGGAGCCGGGACGACGACAGAGGAGCTGACTCAACATCTATGGCCTGGGAGTTTCTCACTTCTGCCTAATCTTGTCCCATAAGGGGGGCACCAAACTGATTCTTTGCCCCGGGTGAAATAATGTCTAGCTTCCCAACTGGTACTGCCTATAAGAGTACCAGTACCAGCCGTTCTACTCTAATAAACGGCTAGTGGCTAGTGAAGAGGGAGAGGGGGCTTGGGTGGCCGGGGGGGGGGGGGGGGGAGTTGTCCGGCCACCATGGGAGAGACCTGTCAAAGTGGGCCAGTCTGGATGAAGTCCAGGGCCAAATTTCTGTCCCAGTCCAGCCCTGGTCTCTCCCATGGGGGCCGGACAACTCCCGCACCCCCCCCCCCGGCCACCCAAGGCCCCTCTCCCCTTTCACTAGCCACTAACCGTTCTATTTATTAGAGTAGAACGGCTGGTACTCTTATAGGCAGTATCAGTGGGGAAGCTAGACATTATTTCACCCGGGGCAAAGAATCAGTTCGGTGCCCTCCCTTATGGGACAAGATTAGGCAGAAGTGAGAAACTCCCAAGCCATAGCGGTTAAGTCAGCTGTCTGTCCCCTCCCCCATGCTCCTCTGTCGTCCCCCCTGCTCCTCCCCCTGCTTCTTTGTACCCCCCAGGTGAGTGCTGTGGGGAGGGAGAGGAGGTGAGTGCTGTGGGGAGGGAGAGACAGAGGTGCGGAGGGAGGCGGTCCGCTGTCACTGAAGCTGGCCCACTGAGCCATCGGCCCACCGGGAAACTCCCTGTAGTCCCAATGGCCAGTCCATCCCTGGTCTTACCCTTTCCCATGGCAGGTGTTGTGATCTTCATTTGAGAGCAATGTCACTTCTCTGCTGCACCTTCACAGGCTAACTCACCCATGCAGCTACAGGGCAAACTGCCTTCCTGTTGGCCTGCAACACCGTGCAGGCCAACAGGTTTCCTGTTCCCAGGAGTACCAACAGACCCAAGTACTTTGTCATACCCTTTGCTGGATGCTGAGCCACCACTCCTTATTAGCTTATTAGCATGGCATGCTTTCCTCTGTTCCACAGGATTACACTCTCTCTCAGACAAAGCTTTCTGGCTTTTATGGACTGTTTAATCCCCCTCTCAATAACGCGACCTGCCATGACTCTCAGCAGGCAGGCTCCATGGGTTAGCAGTACTGGTCTCACATTTTGATGCTGCTTTGGCCAACTCATTCCACTTTTGCTGCAAGTCAGCCTCTCACGCTAATTTTAAAGCCTAATATGCAAGTTATTGTCGTAAAATGTCTTTGAGAACCCGGGTCTTGCCCCAGGGAACATGTATCAATGGAAAAAAAGTTTTAAAAACGGTAGTTTTTTCTGGAGCAGTGATTTTAATGATGCTTAAATAAAAAAAAAAAAAAAATTCCTTTAAATATTGTACCTGCTGGGTGTCTATAGTATGCCTGTGAAAACGTCTTTGAGAACCCGGGTCTTGCCCCAGGGAACATGTATCAATGGAAAAAAAAGTTTTAAAAACGCTCGTTTTTTTCTGGAGCAGTGATTTTAATGATGCTTAAATAAAAAAAATGAAAAATTCCTTTAAATATTGTACCTGCTGGGTGTCTATAGTATGTGTCTTGGATATGCAATAAAGTCTGGCAGCTTACCTGTCTCATGTGTTCATTAGAGACCTGACCCTCTTTCTGGCTGTCTTTTACCACCCTTCTCCCTGTATGGCCCCACCCAGGCCATCCCAGGAAGTCTATATTAACTGTTGCACTACAGGTCTGCAAGGCTGTTCGACCTTTGTTTGTAGCTTGTTCCTGTCTGCAGTGTGTTACGTTTACCTTCCTGTGTACCAACCTTGGCTCGTCTCTGACTTCTCCTGTTTGCCTGTTTCCCTGACCCTTGGCCTGTTCCTTGTTTACCCTTGTCTGCCTGTTGCCCCGACCTCGGCTTACCCATCACTATCGCTTGTCCTGGTTGCTGCTTCCCCCCTCTCCCTGCGGAGCGTGACCTTGGGGACCCCAGGGGTCGCGACCTGGATCCAGCTACGGCGAAGGCCATCCTCACCACCAGAGGCTCTGGTGAACACAAAGCTGGGTCTTAGACTCTGCGCCCTGGGGAATTTTGGGCTCATGCTTCCTCTCTGATCGCAGCAGTCGGCCATAGGGTTCACTACCCTGTGGTGCATCCCTGACCCCAACGGGTGCACTTGTCACCTGGCCACAGGTGACCTGACAGTATGCCTGTGAAGTGGCACGTGTTTAGAACTGTCCCTGCACAAAATGAGATTAAAAGTAAAATGAGATTACTATAAGAAAAAGGTAATTTAAAACTGCTTGCGGCTTTAATGTAATGTCTGGTCCCTGCAATATGGATGAAAATCATTGAGAAAAATAGCACAGACACAGACAGTACACACACCACGTAGCTTTAGGTGCACACTGCAGAGGACAAAGGCAATACACACACTACATAGCTTTAGGTGCAAATTGCACAGGACAAAGGCAGTACACACACTACGTAGCTTTAGGTGCAAACTGCAGAGGACACGGGCAGTACACACCAAGTAGCTTGCAAACTACAGAGGACAAACTACAAAGGACAATGGCAGTACATACACTACGTAGCTTTAGGTGTAAACTACAGAGGACAATGGCAGTACACACACTACGTAGCTTTAGGTGTAAACTGCAGAGGACACGGGCAGTACACACCACGTAGCTTTAGGTAAAAACTGCAGAGGACAGGGGCAGTACACACCACGTAGCTTTATGGTGCACACTGCAGAGGACACGGGCAATACACCACGTGAGAATACAGCAGCTATCACAATCACCTGCCTGCCAGTAAATTAGGAAGAGCTGATCTAGCTAAACTATACGGTGTATAAATATATATACAACACCTGGGATGCATATATATCCTCTACACACTGTAACTTTAACTGACTAGCCTGCCTGCCTGCCTGCCTGCTCTATCTACCTACTAAAAATGACACTCTCTCTCTCTCTCTCTCTCTCTCTCTCTCTCTCTCTCTGTCTTCTCTCTTTTAACCACCGCAACACACTACACAAGGCCGACCTGCAGGTGGCCTTTTATAGTGTGGGGCGTGTACTAAACCCCCTGAGCCATAATTGCCCAAAGCCACCCTGGCTTTAGCCAATTATGGCTCTCTCCGTTTATTGCAAGCTGTGATTGACCAAGCATGCGGATCATAGTGCATCCTTGGCCAATCATCAGCCAGAAATGCACTGCGATGCCGCAGTGAATTATGGGCTATGAAAAGTAACTCGAATTTGGCGCGAACAGCCCAAAACGTTCGTAATTCGACGAACGATCGAACATACGATGTTCGAGTCGAACATGAGTTTGACTCGAATATGAAGCTCCCTAGTGACAAGGCCTTGCACTGTCACAAAACAATATGCAAAAAAAAAAGAACACAGCATAGTATCTTTGTTACAATGGTCCTAACTGTATGAGTTTTCTGTAAACATTCATAGCTGGTCCATCTACAACAAGCTGTTCACTGGGCCATGCCACCCCTCCATTCCTCTGTTTTGGAGAGACTCCTCCACTGTCACAGTTTTATGATCAGAAGGTCCATAGGTAGGTATGCTAGTCTATACAAAAAAATCCAGCGGTGCCACAACCCCTAGGGAGTTCCACTGGGCCATAAACAGGAGTGCCTCACATTGCACTAATGGCTTACTCCTGTTACAGTTCATCCAGGGGCCTGGTCCATACTGTTTATGGTCAGCGTGCTGCCAAAGTGCTGTGTTGTGTCCTTTTGGCTAAGTTGTGTCCATACGCATGGGAGTGTGCATGTTGGCATGTGTGGTAGCATGCACTAGCATGTGCCCCTAAAGCTTGGTGTACACACAGGCATGGGTGTCCGCATGGGGAGGCAAGGGGGGGCAAGAGCCCCCCTGGAGCAAGGTGTCCGCAAGCATGCGCCCAGGCAGTAGCGTCGCTATGGAAGGGCTGGGGGTGCAGCCCACACCCGGGTGACAATCGATACCAATCTTGCTGCTACTCTGGCTCTTCTCCCTACTCAGTCCACCAGTATACACAAGCTACCGCGTTGTGACAGGAGGCGAGCTGTGGGCTATCATCGTATCTCTCCCACTCGCCCCCCACCCTTTCTCCTGTCAGCAGTGGAGAAGAGGGAGGGACACTCATCTGGTTCGACGCTCAGCTTGGTGCCCAGTTTGATTCCCTCCCCATTGGCCACAGCAGAGGGCCAATTAGAAGAGACAAGGGGAGCATCATGGGACATATAGTCCCAGGAGATTGGCAGCCCCATTGTTGTCCATGGGCAGCAGACTTCAGACCCCAGCATGCAACCTGCTAGGGGGAAAATTGAGAGCCTGGAACCCAGGAAGAAGCTGAGTAACTGCTACAGGAAAAAGAGAGGACTGTTTTGGGGATGCTAGGGGGAAAGATTGAGAGCCTGGCTGCCATCACCACCAGAGAGTGACACTGCTGCCCAGCACTACCAGACAGAGAGCCCCACTGCCCAGCACCACCAGACAGAAAGCCCCACTGCCCAGCACCACAAGAGTGACAGCCATGCTGCTGCCCAGCACCACCAGAGAGAGAGAGAGACACACTGCCCAGCAGGGCTGGACTGGGACAAAAATTTGGCCCTGGACTTCATCCAGACTGGCCCACTTTGACAGGTCTCTCCCATGGCGGCCGGACAACTCCGCACCCCCCCGGCCACCCAAGCCCCCTCTCCCCCTTCACTAGCCACTAGCCATTCTGCTTTATTAGAGTAGAATGGCTGGTACTGGTAATCTTATAGGCAGTACCAGTGGGGAAGCTAGACATTATTTCACCCGGGGCAAAGAATCAGTTTGGTGCCCCCCCTTATGGGACAAGATTAGGCAGAAGTGAGAAACTCCCAGGCCATAGCTGTTGAGTCAGCTGTCTGTTCCCTCCCCCATGCTCCTCTGTCGCCCCCATGCTCCTCTGGTCCTCCCCCTGCTTCTTTGTCCTCCCAGGTGAGTGCTGCGGGGAGGGAGAGGAGGTGAGCGCTGCGGGAAGGGAGAGACAAAGGAGCAGAGGGGGGCGGCGGTCCGCTGTCACTGAAGCCGGCCCACTGAGCCATCGGCCCACCGGGAAACTCCCTGTAGTCCCAATGGCCAGTCCATCCCTGCTGCCCAGCACCACCAGAAAGAGAGCCATGCTGCTGCCCAGAACCACCAGAGAACCACACTGCCCAGAACCACCAGAGAGAAAGCCACGCTGCTGCCTATCACCACAATGGAGAGAGCCACACTCTACCCGCACCACTACAGAGAGAGCCTTGCTGCGGCCAGCACCACCAGAGAGAGAGCCACGCTGTTGCCCAGAACCACCAGAGAGAGAGCTACGCTGCTGCCCAGCGCCACCAGAGAGAGAGCCACACTGCCCAGCACCACCAGAGAGAGCCACGCTGCTGCCCAGCACCACCAGAGAGGGAGCCACACTGCTCAGCACCATCAAAGGGAGAGCCAAGCTGCTGCCCAGCACCACCAGGGAGAGGGCCATGCTGCTGCCAGCACCACCAGAGATAGACTGAGTCAGCCTGGGCAACCCACAGTTTGGTAAGAGGGCCTGCCGGCCATTATCCATTACTGCTCCTAGGGTCTGAGCCATTGGAAAGTGCCTAATCTGCTATCCTCTAGGCCTTATTGACAACACGCGCCAACGAGCTCCAGTGCTGGGCTGCTGGTCCAAAATTAGGAGGATGGGTGACACCATGTTTTACCGCACCAGGTGGCAACACCAACAATAGTGACCACTGTGCCCAGGCACCGCAAGCTGCTGCAAAGGTGGGGCGCTGAAGCTGTGGCAGTCCCTTACTGTTACATTCAGCTGCAATGGGGCTGCCCTGACTCCCTAGACTCTCTTATTGCACCACCTGCTGGCCTCTTTGCTGCCTGCTGCACTGGTTGCTAAACTCGCCTGGCGTCTAGCAACCATAATGTCATGCCATGAGGCTGAGGCGAGGCCCCAGAATTCAGAGCAGAGGAGGAACTTCTTACTCCTTCACTCCTGGTCAATTTTGGCTCCGCCCACCTCCTCCATTTTATCCAGGCAGCATGACTCAGAGCCTGAGGGAAGGAAGGCAGCATGCCTGAAGAGCTGACTGTGAGCTATCCACCTGCACCTGCACCAGCACCTGCCGGAGGTGAGGCAGCGTGTGTACATGTTCTGGAGCTCATCTAACCGCACTACTTGTAAAATTGCAGTCAAGGTGTTAAATTCATTATTTTATAATAGATATGTAGCGATGGCGGACTATACGTGTAACATTATGTGCCTTCCCCATCATTCATCATCTATAGTTGTGTCCCTTTAATCCTGGACGCCAATGACTTTTATCATATTTTTGAGCCAACCCACAGGATTCTGGGACTAGTAGTCTTTGTGACTGGTGGTTCCATTGCATAACTATACACCAGGACTACATATCCCAGTAATCCTTGCTACCATCCAGGGGACTTCTGGGAGAGAGTATAAAAGGAGATAGGATTTCTGTCTCAGTCTCTCTTTTTGCTGGGCCTTGTTTAATGCATACCTCTCCGTGATGAGGAGTGAGAGGTGTGGCCTACCACGCGGTGTCAAGAAACTTCACCCCGGCCTCGCAGGGCCCATCTCTGCAGCTGTTCGCCAGACATCTTCACGGCACCAACACAGCAGCTTGACACCAGGTTCATTCACATTCCGCATCCGTGTGTGATCGCTGGTGGCTCCATCGACGGACGTCTCTTGCCGGGTCGCTGACTTCAAGGCCCCTAGTTTGGACCAGTCGTTGGTGAGAGGGAAACCACCCACCTTATGCATTATTTCCCTGGTTACTTTATTAAAACACTGTGTACAGACACCTTTACCTTTGGAACACTTTACTGCACTTCTATATGAACACTGTACATAGCTCCCTTTACCTACAACCACTTCGAAGAATACCATTAGCCTGTTTAAGCCAGTCTGTTCATTCATTACTGTGCCTTATTTGATATAATCTAATGAGCTCCAACTGCCGGTGAAGACTATCAGGCCTGCACCCCGGACATTGCTGTTGTTACTAATTAAAGGGCCCTACACTATGTTCATTCTGTCTGATCCTTCATTAGAATATTAAGGTTGAATAGGTCAGCCTGGGGTTCCCCTTAGAGTGTAACTACTTGCATTAAACCATTCATTGCCATTCAGGTCATGCTACAGGTGGTATACCATTGTAGATATACGTATGTATCTTCCTGTTAAACCAGTGTTTCTCAATTCCAGTCCTCAGGCCCCCCCAACAGGTCAGGTTTTCAGGATTTCCCTCAGATGAAAAGGCTGTGGTGATTACTAAGGCAGTGAAACTGATCAAATCACCTGTGCAAAATAATGGAAATCCTGAAAACATGACCTGTTGGGGGGGCCTGAGGACTGGAATTGAGAAACACTGTGTTAAACTGTTATTAAGCCGTCTTTGGGGGAATTCCTCTACTGAGTCTGTGCTGTTATTCGGAACGCAGTTGAGTTATTGCCCTCCTTTACAAACTAATACTACTTTGCTATTTTAGTAAAAGCTGAGATACCATAAATGTATTGACTTGGGTGACGTGAAAAGATGTCGGAACCCAGAGTGTCAGGTGGGTTGGTAGGTTCAAAGGGTCATGGTGATGCAGTTGAGCAAGTAAATCCAAGCAGTCCTCAATGGGACCGTGCTACAGATATGCAGTAAATATCATTGCTTACCAGAGCCTGTATGGCCATCAGAAAAGTTTAAGGAAATTCTTATCTGCATATCTCCTCCGGGTTAATAAATAGAAATATTGGAACAACAGAGCCATGATGCTGGCATTTTTTTAAAGAAAAGTCAGCAGTGAAAACCTCTGTAACATAAAAAACTGATTAGAAATTGCTAATCAGACAATGGCAGCTTCATCCTTCTATTAAAGCGGAGTTCCACCCAAAAGTGTAACTTACGCTTTAAGTACTCCTCGCCCCCTTACATGCTACATTTGGCATGTAATTTCTTTGGGGGAGAGTGGGGGCTTCGTTAAGAGTGGGACATCCTGTCCCACTTCCTACTTTCACCTACAGGCCACCTAGGCGACTCCTCCTCTGCCCCTAGGCGGCCCCTCCCTCTATGCAATCTCCTGGGACACGTGACAGGTCCCAGGAGATCACCTGTCCACTCCGAGAGCGCAGCGTGACTCGCGCATGCGCAGTGTGTGCCCGGCCGTGAAGCCGAAAGCTGTCATGGCCGGGTTGCCCAGATCGGCAAAGGAGAGGAGCAACGCTCCGGGCGGCCGCATTGCTGCACCGTGAAACAGGTAAGTGTCTGTATATTAAAAGTCAGTAGCTGCTGACTTGTAATAAACAAAAAAAGGCTGAAACTCTGCTTTAAGCTTTTGCATTTGTGCTTTATGTGATAATGACTAAGCCCCTCCCCTTCATGACATTGTCGAAAAGGGGTAGAGCATGATGCCCCTCCCCCCTGAAAAAAATGCTGCGGATGCCCGTGCACACAGGTCAAGAAGTATATTAAAATGCATTGCCTTATGGTGGCCCCATGCTGTGTCTTCTTGCCTATTTTCCTATATCGTTATCCTGTATACACAGCATAGCCATCCAAATCCTGCAGCTCCTTGGTGGGGTGATCCTGGTGGTTTTTACAGGGTGTTCTGGTGAAGACCAAGTTGTCACTTAGACTCTGACTTGGGTGAGCACACATCACCTGCCAGGGGTCTCATGCCGCGTACACACATGATTTTTCGGCATGAAAAAATCTTTGTTTTTAAAAAAATGTCATTTAAAATGGTGTGTGGGCTTCACATCATTTTTCGGGTTCTGAAAAACGACAAAAACATTTTTTTCGAACATGCTGCATTTTTTAATGACGTTTTAAACTATGTCGTTTTTCGCGTTGTAAAAAATGATCGTGTGTGGGCTAAAACTACGTTAAAAACCTGCGCATGCTCAGAAGCAAGTTATGAGACGGGAGCGCTCGTTCTGGTAAAACTATCATTCGTAATGGAGTAAGCACATTCATCACGCTGTAACAGACAGAAAACCGCAAATCGTCTTTTACTAACACTGAATCAGCTAAAGCAGCCCCAAGGGTGGCGTCATCCGCATGGAACTTCCACTTTATAGTGCCGTCGTACGTGTTGTACGTCACCGCGCTTTGCTAGAGCATTTTTTTAAAACGATGGTGTGTGGGCAACATCGTTTTAATGATAAAGTTGGAAAAAAAAATTGTTTTTTCTACATGCCGAAAAACGTCGTTTTTTTTCATGCCGAAAAATGATCGTGTGTACGCGGCATTAGTCTCAACACTTGCGCTCTATAGTAATTAATACTTTAACTTTAGTTTATTTTTACTGCACAGAAAGATCTGTTAGTGCACGAAATAAGGCTCATAGTTGCAAAATTCCTAGGTACTGTACCACAAGGATATCCTCAGTTTTCAGAACACTCAAAATCACTTTAAACTGCTTTGGTCTTGAACACTTTTAGTTTTTTCATGTCATGATTAATGCAAACATAATGAGGCCAATGTACAAGAAAATTAAAAATCAATTGTTGTCCATAGAAACCAGTCAAAATCCATGTTCTATATTTAAACCTGAACTGTGTAGCGCCTGGTTACTTCTAAGTACTGGTGCTAATTTAAATTTAGAGGGGGTCAGAGAGTTAATTAACTCTGACCCAGCTGATTCCTTCAAATTTGGGTTTCTGTCTCAGCTTGGCTGACTGTGGGCTCATTCTGTCGCTTCTGGGGTGCTGTTCCCACCCCAGGACGACAGGTGGCAGCAGTGAAGTTGAGGTTTGGGTGTTTTTTCCCGGCGGCCTATCAGAAGGGGTTTTCCTCGCTGTGCATGCTGGGGGAGGGTATTTATGAGACAGACTACATTGGTCTGGGTTCTGGAGAGACTTTTCCTCTAAGTTCCGAGTGATACTCTGGCTGCCAGGTCAGTGAGAGAGACCTGTCCAGGTACGCTATACCCACTCCGGCTGAAGAGGCAAAGAAGAATAAGTGTAGTTGGAAGCAGGACTGTTTCCCATTGTTACGTGTGAATCTGCTATTTCTCCTTCTGCCTCACCTCTACTCTTCACCACAAGTTTTATTGTTTTTAATACAGGGTAATGAAGAGCACAGAAAACAAGCACCTGTCGTGGACATTCCATTACTACATTCACCATACACCCCTAGACGGCGGAGGAGCCATTAGGTAACATGCCACCCAAAACAAACCAGCAGCTCCTTCGGGGGTAGTGCTACACGTGGGGGCTCGTCCGGGATAGGCTGTTACCTTGGACAACTACATTGAAAAGTTTATTCCGCAATTTAAAGCCAGGAATTGTTGTGGTGTTGAACTGTGCTGGTAAGGAGAGAGTTAATGTCATATAGTTAAAGTCTGGGCACACGTGTAGCATTCACGTGCAAGAAAACTAACTCTAAGAGTTCTGCATGAGACGTAGGGCGAGTTTGGCGCCAAAGGACAGAGTTATTACCTGCCCACGAGAGAGAGTCGTGCAAACATGTCTGTGTCCCGACTCCGTTTGAAAGATTGAGACCCCCCGATGTCTACGGCGGGAATCAATCCGATGCCTGCTGCCACCGGAGTCCCCCTGACTGACACTGGGATACAAATGAGGACGCAGGTGAGGTTCATACTGTTTTCCAGTGGTAGTATCGAGGCCCTTGGACTGTCTTGCCCCCGATGTGCGGAGCTGCCCATCCGGATTCTGTCCTTTGCTCGGTGCCAGGAATATTTGTTCCATGTGGAACAACCAACAGAGTCTCCCCGTGAATATCGGGTGGATTGGGTCGCTGGAACAGTGACTGCGGAAGAAGAGGTTCCATGGCCCGCACCTGCTTCCACCACTACTACTGCTGATCCCGATGCAGTGACTGTCTCTTCTACACTCACCATGCCATCGGCTGTTACCCCGATTGTGTCGTCGGAAGTAAGTGACTCTGAAAATAAAGAAAATGTGCCTGCTATAAGGGTGGATGTTGCCACCGAAACCGTATGCATGGTAGTGGTTCCTGCTTGGCTCACACTTGGAAAAATTGTCCCCGTCAAGGTCTCCCACGGCTGTGGTCGAGGCCTACCTGTGCATGGACATGACAAGGTCAGTACACTTGTTGAAGAACGTATCTGTTTGCCTGCTGAGGAATACAATACTTCTAAAACTGACACTTCTTCTGATGTGGGGGATGATCAATGGTTTGAGCCGGAGCTGCCTGAGTCACAATGGGGCAGAAACTCCCGTGCTTCCAAACCCCGCAAGTCCAAGAGACGTTCTAGGGATGCCGCGCCATGGGCGGTTGTCCCGCAGCTAACCTGGGGAGTTACGGTGCCAAGCACCAGTGTTACTAAAGAGACTGCTCTCATACAGCTGCACTACTCGTTGTAAAAAGAGCGCCTGACGCTAGTGTTATGCAGGGACCTGGACACCCCCGTACCCTGCCGAAGCTGGCTCACCTTCAACGTATTGTAATGAAGAGGGTGGCCCTGGACTACGGGTGGTAATTTCCCTACGTGCCCCCAGTTCTCATGACACTGATTGAGAAAATGAGAGAGGAGTGGTGCAAGGATGCAATCCGGGGACACTTGAATGTGCCAGAGGCTGCTTGTGACACAGACTATACTTTTGTTACACTTGGTCACCGGTTTGAAGGTTGCCTAACTGTCATAACGCATCACTGTGAATATTGTATAAAGTAATGTTTGATATTTTTTTCTATCTTTTCTATTTCTTCACTTTACTGTTAGGGCAGATTCAGGTCGGGTGTAAACACTTGACACTTGGGAGGCGATGTTTTACACCCAGAAGATACAGGCTGTTCGTTCAAGGAGCCGGCCGGCTCGATTTTTTTATGCTGTATGACAACTTTGTGTACATCTTTTTTAAACCTATTAAAAACCTTGAGGATCTTATGCTATGGGAGCTCTCTTTTCTTTTTAAATATATATCGGTACACTGCTTGAGGCCATCCAATACTGTGACCGTCCCAGTCTGGTGACATGCTGTGAGGATACCATTATTACATGCTGTCTATGATCTCCTGTAATAAGAGATCATAGAGTTACGGTAAGAGGCAGTGTGTGACTAAGGTGGAGGTGCTTCTATCATCACTTTCTTCAGGAGTTGGGAATATTTCTCTTTCACTTTGGAGACCATGATTATTTAATCTGTTATGGACTTTATGGTGGACTGTGATTAACCCATAAGGGTTTGTTCATCTTTTTTACCAAGCTCACGGTGTGATCACGGTTTGTCATTCACTTTTTGTAATATTTGCGCTGGTGTCAGTGCATCTTATTAATACGCACATTAGCGCAGCTTTTTCTTTGTATATTGTGTTTTGATGTTGTATAACATTTTTTAGTTGCAGCTTTTTTATTAGTTCATTTAGCATAAGCGCAGTATATTTTTTCTATATCTAATAAAATGTATAACTACCAAAACTATTATTGTGCACTAAAACCTTCCTCCCTCCTGTATAAAGGAAGAATCATGTGGTAGGAAATAAATATTCTGAGTTTAACCAATAATGTTTGGCATATACAGTATATTCCTAATGGTGTGCGCAAGTGAAGTTGTGTACCAAGCATATCACCCAAAGGAAATTTTCTTGAAAGTGTCCCTCTCATCTCAGAAAGTTGGGAGGTATGAATGCTACATGCAAAAAACTATATGCATTTAATTTTTTATAAGATTTAACTGTCTGGTTGAACAGTTTTTCAGCTTTAGGTTATGTTAAAAGTGTCATCTGGTAAATAGCTACAAGAAATACATAGATGACAGAATTGAATTGGGATGTAATGTTTAATTTGAGGTTATTAGCTAGTCTAAATGTTTCCAGCAGAGGGCACTAACACTGTACTTTAGTTAATAAGGTGATGAAAGGAAGACAAAAACACAAGTTACACCATGTTTGCCAGCAGAAAATGATGTTACATAAAATGTATAAATGTAATAATAATAATAATTTAAATTAAATTAAAAGTTTATAAAGTGAAATATGAAGAGGTGTTTAACTTTTAGATTTTTTCTGCTGTATAGCATTATGGAATGACCTGGTGAAACATATACTGTAGATTTGTTTATTGTGATAGACAAAAAAGAACAAAATAAACGTAGCTTACAGTAATAAGTCAGTATTAATTAATTGTTAAAAGAAAACAAAAAGACAGTGATAAGAGCACACTGTCAAAGATAGGCACTGGTAACCAAGCAGTTTAATTATGTTATTTTATTAGAAAAATATATATGGTGGATTCCATATGTGCATTATATTAAATTAGGAACAAATTAGGAACAAAGAAACAAGGCAGGAGGAGAAGAATAGGAAACTTAAAAAAACAACAATATTTAGCCAAAGTGAATTTATCAAAAATAACAGCAGATAATACAGAGCACCTAGAGAGGTTATTAACACAAGAAGAAATAAACAATGCCCTAAAAAACATACTGGTGGGGAAAAGTCCAGGCCCAGATGGCTTTACGATAAAATATTATAAAAGATTTCAGCAGCAATTAGTACCAGCATTATGTACCTATTTTAATAAAATAGGGGAAAATTAGGAAATTAGAAAAGAATCATTCTTAGCTGACATTACAATTATACCAAAAGTAGGGAAAGACAAATCCATCTGCTCTAGCTATCTCCCTATTGCGTTATTAACCACTTAAGGACCGGACCAATATGCTGCCTAAAGACCCAAGGTGTTTTTACAGTTCGGGACTGCGTCGCTTTAACAGACAATTGCGCGGTCGTGCGACGTGGCTCCCAAACAAAATTGGCATCCTTTTTTCCCCACAAATAGAGCTTTCTTTTGGTGGTATTTGATCACATCTGCGGTTTTTAGTTTTTGCGCTATAAACAAAAATAGAGCGTCAATTTTGAAAAAAATTCAATATTTTTTACTTGTTGCTATAATAAATATCCCCCAAAAACATATATAAATATTTTTGTTTTCCTCAGTTTAGGCGATATGTATTCTTCTACCTATTTTTGGTAAAAAAAAAAAACAATAATCGTTTATCGGTTGGTTTGCGCAAAATTTATAGCGTTTACAAAATAGAGGATAGTTTTATTGCATTTTTATTTTTTTTACTACTAATGGCGGCGATCAGCGATTTTTTTCGTGACTGCGACATTATGGCGGACACTTCGGACAATTTTGACACATTGGGACCATTGTCATTTTCACAGCAAAAAATGAATTTAAATTGCATTGTTTATTGTGAAAATGACAGTTGCAGTTTGGGAGTTAAACACAGGGGGCGCTGTAACATTTAGGGTTCACTGTGTGTGTGTTTACAACTGTAGGGGGGTGTGGCTGTAGGACTGACATCATCGATCGAGTCTCCCTAATAAAAGGGATCACTCGATCGATGCGCCGCCACAGTGAAGCACGGGGAAGCCGTGTTTACATACGGCTCTCCCCGTTCTTCAGCTCCGGGGAGCGATCGCGACGGGGCGGCTATAAACGAATAGCCGCGCCGTCGTCCCGGATCGCTCCCCGAGGCTTACCGACCGCCGCATGTACCGGGGGGGGGGTCCCGATCGGACCCCCGACCCACATCAAGCAGAGCACGTACAGGTACGTACATGTGCCTGTCCGTGCCATTCTGCTGACGTATATGTACATGAGGAGGTCGGCAAGTGGTTAAACGCAGACGTAAAACTGTATGCAAAAATAATGGCGGCAAGACTAAAAAACTTGATGCCAGAATGAATTAACGTAGATCAAGTACCGTATTTGCCGGCGTATAAGACGACTAGGCGTATAAGACGACCCCCTATTTTTCCAGGAAAAATTTTGGTTTTGGGATATACTCGCCATATAAGACTACCCCCTTCTTACTAGTCTTTTTGGAAGCTGAGGGGTAGCCGGAACAACCACTGACAGGAACAACCGCTGACAGAAACAGGCTTTTTTCAAATCTCACTGTGCCATTACATTACATTACATGCCTCCACTGTGCCATTGCATTGCATTACATTACATGCCTCCACTATGCCATTACATTACATGCCTCCACTGTGGCATTACATTACATGCCTCCACTGAGCCATCACTTGCCCCCACTGTGCCATCACTTGCCCCCACTGTGCCATCACTTGCCCCCACTGTGCCATCACTTGCCCCCACTGCGCCGGCCAAGATGATCTCCCTACCTTATTTTGTTGCAGATTCTGGCTTCCAGGCTGCGGGCATCCATGATTCAAAAGCCGCGCCTTCTCCTCAGACTGTTCCGTGATAGGCGGAACACAAATTTTCCCAGCAGTGCCTCTGTTCAGTGTTCCGCCTATCACGGATGTCCTCTTGTCCGAGGATGAGAAGGCATCCGTGATAGGCGGAACACTGAACAGAGGCCCTGCTGGGAAAATTAGTGTTCCGCCTATCGCAGAACTGTCTGAGGAGGAGGCACGGCTTTTAAATCATGGATGCCCGCAGCCTGACGGAGACTGTCACCGGCGTATAAGACAACCCCCAACTTTGGAGGCATTTTTTTGCATCCAAAAGGTCTTCAGAGGCCCCGTACACACGACAGAGGAACTCGACGTGCTTGGCACGTCGAGTTCCTCGTCGAGTTTTGGGATGAAGACGCCGAGGAGATCGGCGGGCCGCCTTCTCCCATAGAACAACGAGAAAATAGAGAACATGTTCTCTATTTTCTCGTCGAGCTCCTCGGCGGCTCCATCGATCCAAAACTGTACAGACGACAGAGTTTCTCGGCAGAATCCGGGTTTTGACCGAGTTTCTCGGTGAATTCTGCCGAGAAACTCTGTCGTGTGTACGGGGCCTTATATGCCGGAAAATACGGTAGGCTTTGTCCCAGGAAGAAAGGGTAGGGACAATAGTAAAAGGAAAAATGCTACTAATGCGTAGGGACCAAAAGAAAAAAAACCCAGTCTTGCTCATGTCAGTTGATGCTGAGAAAGCATTTGACAGAGTAGACTAGGGGTTTATGATGGATACGCTAAGAAGTATAGGGTTGAACCCAAGAATTATGAGATGGATTGACAACCTATATAAACAGTATAAAATATATAAAGAAAAAATTGCGCCAATTATAAGAAATGTGTGATAATAGCTGCTAAACACCACAATCTGACAACATTTGTAAACAAGCAATAAATTAAAAAGTGTAGCACTGTAGAAATGAGAAAGTTGAAATCAATCATCAAATAGCACAAAATGTGAAAGTGATGCTAAAGGTGAGCTCATAAATATATTATTACAAAAATGTCTATGCACACGAACCAGTATAATAAATGTAACTGCACATAAGCTGTGAAAACTGTGTAAAAGTGAATTTCACACAAGATAAATAATAAATGATATTATTTCAATAGAGTGATGGACCAAAGTAAATAAAAATGCCCTAAACAGCTGGAACAAATGAGACAATCAGTCCTCATGTGTACTGAAATCCAAAGCTTGTAAGCATCAAGTAGTTCTTCGGATGAATAGCCCAATGGAGGAGGTTTAGTCCACAATATACACAAGATTTGTATATGATCTTAGTAAATATGGTGTGATATTAAAGATGTCACCCGGGAGTGCCTTCACCATTGGGCAGGGGGAGAAATGAATACTCTTTACCATCCGGGGTGGACCCAACTCACCATACGGCGGTGGATCAACAGCGCTTAGTCACACCAAAAGCGATCATGACTGGAACCTTGGGACGCCACCCTTCCTTGGCGAGCAAGCTGGTATATCCGAGCACTTCAACAGTGTTGAAATCAGGTGTTGGTCCACCAGAATTATATCAAGCACGGATTCCGCCGGACTTAATAGGGCATGTAAAAAAAACAAAAAAGCCTCCACATAGTGTAATTCTGCAAAAACTGGCAAGTTTTATTAAAAAACTGTTTTTTTTTTGCTAAATTGGTGAAAAACCACAATCCAAAAAGTATATAATGGTAAAATTAAAAAACTCATTACAAAAATCAAAATTAATTGAATAAAAATATTAAAATGCCCAATAAGTAAAAAAGAGCAGAGAGGATGAATATGGCGTGGTAGGGCAGCTGATGTAATGAGTTTTTTAATACTACCATTATATACTTTTTGGATTGTGGTTTTTCACCTTGAAGTTTGTTATTTGAGGACTGATTGTCTCATTTGTTCCAGCTGTTTAGGGCATTTTTATTTACTTTGGTCCATCACTCTATTGAAATAATATAATCTATTATTTATCTTGTGTGGCTTCACTTTTACACAGTGTTCACAGCTTATGTGCAGTTACATTTATTATACTGGTTCGTGTGCATAGACATTTTTGTAATAATATATTTATGAGCTCACCTTTAGCATCACTTTCACATTTTGTGCTATTTGATGATTGATTTCAACTTTCTCATTTCTACAGCGCTACACTTTTTTTTTTAACAGAGATGACAGCGCTACACTTTTTAATTTATAACCTATATAAACATCCTACGGCAAGGGTTAAAGTGAATGGAAGTATGTCGTCCACTTTTGAGATGTTCAATGGAACACGACAAGGTTGTCCGCTTTCACCACTCCTATATGTAATCGCATTGGAGCCATTGTTGGAGAAAATTAGGAAAAATGCGGATATAGGAGGGGTTAGAATCGGAGAAGAAGAGCATAAGGTTGCTGCCTTTGCGGACGACATACTTCTATACATTACTAAGCCAAGGATATCATTACCGAATGTAATAAAAGAAGTGGAAGATTATGGTGAGCTTACAGACTTTAAAGCGGATGTGCCACTAAAAAAATATATTAAAAGCCAGCAGCTACAAATACTGCAGCTGCTGACTTTTAATATAAGGACACTTACCTGTCCTGGAGTCCAGCGCCGATCGCAGCAGATGACGAGCCGATCGCTCGTCACCCTGCTGCTCCCCCCCTCCATCCACGGTGAGGGAACCAGGAAGTGAAGCGCTCCGGCTTCACTGCCCGGTTCCCTACGGCGCATGCGCGAGTCGCGCTGCGCCCGCCGATTGACTCCCGCTGTGTGCTGGGAGCCGAGTGTTCCCAGCATACAACGGGGGACGGACGGGAAGCAAGGGAAAAACCCGTCTTTTTCCCGCATCGTAGGGCCGGAAGTGGGTGCAGATACCTGTCTGTAGACAGGTATCTGCACCCCCCTCCCCCCTGAAAGGTGTCAAATGTGACACCGGAGGGGGGGAGGGTGCCGATCAGCGGGACTCCACTTTAGAGTGGAGATCCGCTTTAAGATAAACTCACAAAAACAACAATATTAAACTTAGGAATAGAAAAGAAAGAAGAAATAGCTTTACAGCAAGAATTCCCGTTTTCCTGGGAGCCAGAAGCACCAACATATCTGGGATTAAAATGAACTCCTACTATAGGAAAAATATATCATGCCAATTATATTTCATTATTGAATGAAGTAAGGCAAGATTTAAAAAATCTACCGAGGAGACCCATTTCGTGGATGGGAAGAATAAATCTATTAAAAATGGTGATCTTACCAAAACTTCTATATAAATTCCAAATGCTCCCGATAGAGACACCCCAATGTTTCTTTAAAACTATAAAAACAGTAATTTTGAAATATATCTGGCATAATAAAAAACCTAGAGTAAGTGGTGGGCTCCTATCTAGGAATAAAAAGAAAGGAGGCTTGGCGGTGCCAGATATTAAAAGATACTATACGGCAGTAATAATTGCAAGGTTAGTGGAATGGGCAAACACAAATACAAGCAAGAGATGGATAAAAATGGAAAACATGTTGTACAAGGCACAGTTAAGGAAAAATATTTGGATACCACCTAAAAATAGAACACTTAATTCTGACACGCACAAGTTAACTAAAATCGTTTTTAAAGTATAGGATAAAATATACAGATGGGAAAACTGGGAAAAAATTCCCCATTAATCCCACTGACGGGAACACGTTTTTTTATACCAGGTAATGGGACACGGATGGGTAGAGACATGGGAAATGCACAATTGAGTGGGAGTACGTGCAACTTAAGCACTTAGTAAGCACAATCCCCCAACCAATTAGAGAGGAGAAAACCCTGAATCCAATTGAAAAACTTTGCAATATTAAAAAGCCTATGAAACATGGAATTTCTCATGTATGAAATACTAACAGAATTAGAAGGAAGGGGGGTCTAACCGTATATAAGGAAATAGGAACAAGACTTAGAAATAAAGTTAGAGGAAAAGCAAATGATAGAAGCAGTTTATAATTATGCAACTGATATTACTACTATTGAAGCCAATTACAAATGCTTGGTAAGATGGCACCTGACCCCGGGAAGAATCAATACATTTTAGCCAAGTAGATCCCCCCAGTGCTGGAGGGATTGTAATCAAATAGGAACAACAATACATATCTGGTGGGAGTGCCCAAAAATAAAAACTGGTATAGTGTCCTAGAGCACATTGAGGTGATAACCGGGGAAAAGATTCCTCAAAATGCCTGGAATGTGTAATTTCACTGGAACAACAAAACTAAGAAACAGTATCAAGAAACTTTGGTCCCTCCCCTGCTCAATGCTGCAAAGGCACTTATTCCAAAAAAATTGCTTCAAGTGGAGAAGCCATCTATAAAAGAATGGATACTGAGGGTAGATTATATATCTGAGATGGAGTACCTTTGCAGCAGAGAGCAAGGAATGGAGGAAAGACACCGACTAATATGGAAGAAATGGCGGAAGTTCAAGCAAACAGAGAATTATGCAGTGGCCATGATAGAAGTGAAAGAGATTGAAATAAGTTAAAAAAGGGCGAAAATACCGGATCTCGGGGGGGGGGGGGGGGTTGATGGGAGAGTGAATGGTAAACAGGATGTTTTGTTAGAAAAAAAATTGTATGTATTTTGTACTGTATGCGAAAATATTCTTAAAATAAAATAAAGTTTAAAAAAAAAAAAGACAGGTAACTGAGCAGGGTCAAACAAGCCAGGGTCAGGACTGGAGACAAGTAGGGCCGAAACAACTAATCGATTAATCGACAACTAATCGATTATGAAATTAATCTATTACAATTTTCATAATCGATTAATCGGCCAGTAACATAATGGGGTTAAAAAAAACTAAAATTAGCCCTTTATAGTACAAAAAAGCAAATCTCTACTGTAAATATTACTTTCACTGTCCCACAGTAAAAAAATTAACCCCTTACAGTAGCGATTATTTGCTCCTTTTGTACTTTGTTTTTTGTTTTTAACCCCATTATGTTAAACATCTCAGGCCTGGGTTCACACCATGTTTTCCTATGGGACACGTTCACATCCATGATTTTATTTCAGCTGCTGCGTATTTGGAAAGGGCAAGGACTTTAACGCAAAACGGTGCTATTTTGTTTTTTTGGGTTCAATATACTTCAATGGAGAAGCTGCACAAAAGCATGTAATGTGTTTTTTGCGGCAATTTGTGTTATGTAATCTGCCCAACAACAAATTGGCCCAAAAAATAAAATAAAATGCAAATTTATCCGATTAATCGAAACAATAATCGGCCAACTAATCGATTATGAAAATAATCGTTAGTTGCAGCCCTAGAGACAAGAGCGAGGTCAGGAAGCCAGGTCAAACATAGGAAGAAGATACAGGCACAGAACCAGGAACACAGGGAACAGAAGCAGATCAAACCGCAAGGAACTGTACCCAGTCTTTTATAGGTCGCTGAGCACCAAAGCGCGTCTAATGTGCGCAAAGTGACTCACGCATGCACATAGGCGCACACCTTCTGAAGTGGGCAGTACGTCCCCGACAGTGCCCCTTCCTTAAGGGCAGGGAAAAATTTCTTCTGGGGGTGACTATGGAAGAAGGCCTGGATTAATTCTTAGGCCGGGTACACACGAACAAACATGTACGGTTAAAGCAGTCCGTCGGACCGTTTTCACCGTACATGTCTGCCAGAGGGCTTCTGTACGATGGTTGTACACACCATCGTACAGAAGTCCGCGCGTAAACAATACGCGGGGCGTGTCCGCGTCGTCGCCGCAACGATGACGCGGCGATGACGCGGAGATGTGGGCGGGCCTGCCATTTAAAGGCTTCCACGCATGCGTCGAAGTCATTCGACGCATGCGAGGGACAGCGGGCGCCTGGACATGTACGGTAGGTCTGTACTGACGACCGTACATGTCCGAGCGGGCAGGATTCCAGCGGACGGTTTTAAAACACGTCCAGGAATATTTGTCTGCTGGGAAAAGGCCCGGCAGGCAAATGTTTGCTGGAATTCGGCCCGCTCGCGCCCACACACGACCGAACATGTATGCTGAAACTGGCCCGCGGACCAGTTTCAGCATACATGTTTGGTCGTGTGTACGGGGCCTTAGGCATAAATGTTCTGTTGAGGTTCCCAGGAGTTCTCCTCCAGACCGTACCCCTTCCACTTGATCAGGAATTAAAGTTGGTTCCCCCTTCTTCTACAGTCCAACACGGCCTCCACCTCAAACTCCTCATCCCCGTCAACCATTACAGGTTCAGGCGGTCCCGATCCCCTGTTTGGGAAGGAATCCGACACTGTAGGTTTCAGTAGTGACACGCGAAACACTGGGTGAATCAACAAATCTGGTAAGAAAAGTTTATAGGAAACTTCATTTAATTTCCGTTTCAATGGGAAGGGGCTGATGAATTTGGGTGCCAGTTTCCTTGGGGGGCAGATAATCCTAAGGGTGGTGGTAGACAGCCATACTTGATCGCCCTGTTGAAGGCATAATTCCCCTCTTCTTTCTGTCAAACATCCTTTTATTGGTTTCTTGTGCCTTGGTCAAGGCGTCCTGTAATATTTTGTTGTTACGGGTCAGGAAATCAACGGTACTATGGACTGCTGGGACTGTTGAATCAGAAATTAGATCAGGTAGGAAGGTCGGGTGGAACCCGTAGTTGGAGAAAAACGGAGACTGACCTGTAGCCGAGTGACTGGCATTATTAAAGGCAATCTCTGCCAGGGGTAGTAGCGTTACCCAGTCATCTTGAATAAAGGTGGTAAAGAATCGGAGATATTGCTCGAGCGTTTGGTTCATCCTCTTGGTTTGCCCATTGGTCTGAGGGTGATAGGCAGAAGACATGGACAGTTCAATCTTCAGGACCTTGCACAAAGCCTTCCAGAAGCGAGCGGTGAACTGCACCCCTCTATCCAAAACAATGTCTGTTGGGACCCCATGTAACCTCACTATCGCCTTTATGAAGACCTGGGCAGTTTCCATGGCAGAGGGCGTGTTCTTTAGTGGCACAACATTCCGGCCCCTGCTGGAGAAGTGGAAGGACGAATCAACCCCCTCTTTAGGTTTTCGTCAACATATTCTTTCAGTACCTCTTGCTCCCGTTCAGGGGAAAATCCGGGCAAAAGTAATTTTAGCCCCAGGGAGAAGCTCGATTGGACAATTGTATGGATGATGAGGCGGAAGGGTCTCAGCTCCCCATTTGCTGAAAATGTCCAAGAATCCATGGTATTGTTTGGGCACAGATGCGCTTACCTCTGAATCCGGTTCCAGGAATAACAGAGGACCAGAGGTGCTAGGACATGGAGGCATGCAGTGATGCTGGCAGTAAGGCTACTGGAACTTACTACTTCCGGACTCCCAATCGTTCTGCGGATTGTGGGCCTGAAGCCAGGGTAGGCCCAAGATGACTGAAAACAGAGGGAATGCAATGGCATTCAAGCTTAATAGTTCCTTATGATTTGTAGGGGTGGTTGCAAGCAAAAGAGGGGTTTCTTGAGTCACTACTCGGGACTTTATACGAGACCCATCTGCCAAAAATATGGAAAGTCTTTGGCTGGAGTGGGATGCGTTGTTGTGCTGCAAAGTTCAGATCGATGAAACAATTACATGCCCTTGAGTCAATTATCGCGGTGACTGGTATTGTTCTTCCTGGCAATTAAAATGAGATAGGTAGGGCCAGGTGAGTGGCACTGGCAGAAGGTGAACAATTTGGAGAAGAGGTAGCTAGGACCTTGCGTAGCTTAGCAGGACATGAGAAAACGTAATGGCCAGCTTCTCCACAATACAAGCAAAGATTATTCTGTCGCCGGCTAAGTCATTCGTCGGCTGACAGGGAAGGTCTCATCAGTCCAAGCTGTCTCAGCTTGATGGTAACAAAAGTCTGGTTAACAGGTAAAAAATGATCTGGAACTGGATGGACTGACCACGGCAGGAGATACCCGGGGTAGCATCCAAGCTGGGCGGAGCTGCTGGTAGTCCTCTCTGTTCTGTGCTCCTGGAGTCGTCGGTCTATCTGAATAGACAGGGTAATAAAAATCTCTAGGGCATCAGGAACACTGACACGGGCTAACTCATCTTTCACCCCTTCAGAGAGACCGAGAAGGAACTGGTGCCATAGGGCCGCATCGTTCCACTGGGCATCTGCTCTCCAGTGTCTGAAATTAGTCACATAGTCCTCGACTGCTCTGCAACCAGAGTTCAGAGTTTCATAGTGGACTTTCAGCAGATGGTGGGCCGAGGCCTGAGGTTCCCCCTGCAGAAGAGCGATAATGAACCCTACTTTATGACCTCTAATGAAAAAGTCAGAGGCAGTAAGGAAAAATTACTGTTCACATGCGTTGCGAAATGCCTGGAAATTGCTTCGGCCCCCAGAAAACTTGTCAGGAATGGGGACCCTAGGCTCAGGAGGCAGCTGAATTCCAATGGAGGAATTTGGGGCCAAAGGTGGGTCTGCAGTGGTGGCCTGGGTTTGCGTCTGTTTGTCCACTTGAACGTAACTGCCTTGTAGAGACTTCACGACCCGGGTGAGGGCTGCGAGGTGCTGACAGACGTCGTCCATAGGCGACATGGTGGTTTGATACTGTCACGTAGTGGTGGTCAGTGGTGGCAAGAGCGCGTGAGGTACGTTAGTAAGATAGAAGAAAAATCTCTGAAAAAAAAACATGGTTTCGACTGGGTTAGTGAACTTAAATACCTTGGGATATTGTTAGCCAAATCAATTAAAAAAACCTACGCGATAAATTATCCCACTGCTAAACGAAATTAAGAAAGAGACAAAAAGGGTGGAAAACAGAGCAATATCATGGATAGGACGAATCAACTATTGCAAAATGGTCATTATGCCAAAGGTCCTATATAAATTCCAGATGATCCCTATAGCCCTCCCGAGAACTCTACTTTCAGCCCTTAACAAATTAATTATGAACTTTATATGGAAGAACAAGAAACATAGGATTTCTTCTCAAACATTAATGCAACCAAAAAAAAAGGGAGGACTCGCCGTTCCGGATGTTAAGAGATACTACGACGCGGTTATATTGACAAGGGTGGTGGAGTGGGCCAGAGTCAATAAAGAAAAAAGGTGGGTAAGTTTAGAAAATGAATTATCACAGGCAAGATTAGATAAGATAATTTGGAACCCCCCCAAATTTAGGACACTGGACATAAATCTACACGAGATAACAAAAAAGGCACTGAAAACATGGGATATAGTATATAAAAAAATTGAGAAAGAATATAACTCACCTCTCATAGCATTGAAAAACAACGATTTTTTTGCACCGGGTAAGACACAAGTGGGGGGGCATTGGATTAAAAAAGATACTGCACAATTAAGAGACATAATGAGTGAGGGTCACATTAGAACACTGCAGGAGTTAAAACTTCAGGAGGTGCGGTATCAGTTTAACCGCTGTTTAAGGTGTGCTTTTGCATCGCTTTTTGGCCGCTAGCAGGGCGCTTGTACCCCCAAAAAATGGGTTAAGAACTTCCATATTGCGGCGCTTCTGAAGCACTGCCCAAAGATGCTACTTGCAGGACTTTTTCTAACGTCCCGCAAGTGCACCGCCTGGGTGTGATAGCACCCATTGCGATGAATGGAAGGCAGTTTTCACGCACTATTTCTAGCGCTAAAACACCTGAAAACTGCCTCAATGTGAAAAGGGTCCAACTAATGGAGACACTAAAAGGCTATCTTTATAAAACAGTGAGCCCAGGTTCACACTGGGCTGCGGGGATGAAGCCATGCAAGTTCAGCTGAACTCACACAATTTCACTCTTGCATGTCAGTCCCCAGTTCGGCCGCGATTTCAGAGACATATGCGCAAGTTTCTGCACAGATGTCAATGTAAATCGCAAAAAGTAGTACAGAAACTACTTTTTTGAATCTGTGCGGCGCCACAAATTTCAGCGTCGCACCGATTAGGATGGTACCATTGTCGGGAATTGCTGCCAATTTGAAATGCGATTTGACATGTCAAATCGAACCAATGTCAATCAGGGCTAAATGTAACATTCACTGCAGGTGAATGTGTTTTACATGACAGCGATGAATTCACATTAGAACACTGCAGGAGTTAAAACTCAATAAAAATTTAATGGAAATCAATGAGTGGAGGTATCAGCAGCTAAACCATTTTATCCAAGGTCTCCCTCACCCTTTGAGGTCAGGAGACCAGCTGTCAGACTTGGAAAAAATCTGCACCACGGAAAGATCCAAAGGTATTGTTTCAAAACTATATAGGATCCTACTGAAGATGGGGGAGCCGGGTATACCCCCATTCATTGAAAAATGGGAAAGGGAATTGGGCACACAGCGGGATAGGACCACAATAGAGAGAATGTTGGCTCTGACCCACTCCTCCGCGGTGGATAGCCGCACGGCGGAAATGTGCTTTAAATGCATTTCCGGTTGGTATATGACACCGGATAAATTAAAACAATTTAAAGAGGGGCAGACAGGGGACTGCTGGAGGGGTTGTAGTACACTAGGAAATATGGCACACCTTTGGTGGGGATGCCCCAAGATAAAAGAGTACTGGGAAAAAATATTGGGATGCGTGGGTCGTTTTATTTCACGGGGGAGAAGAAGGCATAAAAAGGTACAGGGAATCACTGATACCGCACCTCCTGAACGCTGCCAAGAGATTAATCCCTAGAAGGTGGCAAGACCCAGACCCCCCTCTGATTTGGGAATGGATCGACGCGGTCAAAGAAACATACAAAATGGAAGAACTGAAAGAGGGTTTAGAGGGCAATAATATTTTATTAAGCACAAAATGGGAAAACTGGAGGATTTTCAAGAAAACTTGGAGTTACGCAGAAAAGCTAAGGGAAGAATTTTAAACGCTCCCCTAGAAGAATATTAGAAAGATCTATAGGGCTGAAGAAAATGTCTAAGGTGAGACAGGGGAGGGGGGGGGGGGGAGGGTAAATATTTGAAATGGTTAATTTTTTGGTATTTTTTTTGCTCTTTGCAAACGGAGGTACATGCGGGTTTATATGGGTTGATATGTAAACGTGCATGTTACAATAGCATATGTATAATTAAAAAAAAAAAAAAAAAAAGGAAAAGAAAAAATGAAAATCAGAACAAAAAGGAAATAAAATAAATAAATAAATAAATAATAACCCATATAAAGAAAAGCGACACTAATGATGCAAAACCAAAATAGAGATGCAATGGGCTGGTACGTAGAACATGAGCATATATCCGCACTCTATGAGGTAGAGTCTGAAGTGAAAAAAAAAAAAAAAAAGAAGGAGCGCGTGAGGTAAGGGTGCCTGCTTGGTCCTCAGGAGTTTTAGCTGCCAGTGACATGCACTGACCACCAATGACATGCATTTGGCCCTGAGGGGCCAAGGTTAGAGACCTGAGTCTAGGATGAATCCCAGATCACGTACCTGGGAGGCCTGCTCCAGAGCAGGACCAAATGAGGGAGCCCAGGGCAGAATATATGGAGGGGTAGCCAAATCACTGAAGATGATCACCTCAGTTTTTCCCCCATTAAGTTTCAGAAAGTTGGCGGACATTCATGTGTTGACGGCCTCCAAGCAGCTGGCAAGGGTGGAATCAGCTGGCTGATTCCTAGGAATCTTCAGGTAAACCTGGGTGTTGTCCGCATATACATGGTACTGGACAGTGTGGGACTTTAGAAGGTCGGTAAGAGGCTTTATATAGATATTAAAAAGCAGGGGAGACAAAGCAGAACCCTGTGGCACTCCGCAGTCCAAGGAGGAGTACTTAGAGTTAAAAGGGCCTGTCTTGACTCCCTGAACTCTGCCCTCTAAAAAAGAGGCCACCCATTCCAAAGCCGACCTGCAGATGCCCAAGACTGATCTCATTCGCTCCAATTAACAATCCCCACCCATTTTATTTATAAAAAAAAAAAATCCTTTTTGTTTTGGTTACCCCATTTTTGGTGGACTTGTCCGCTCCCATTGCTTACATTAGACCCCGAGTCTTACGGCTCAGGCATTATGCATTGGTCCCTGACCTGGGTCGGTGGATCATGGTTCGTTAATAGTCTGTACTTTATGGCACATCTTTTTCTGTTTTCATGCAAATTTTGCATTATGTCTAATGTTCATATCCCCTGCGTGGGACTTTTATATCTGTTATTTCCTAATGAAAATTATTGTACCAAAAAAAATCATTGAATACATTTTTTCTCAACAAAAGTGGAGTTACACTTTAAGTTGGCCAGAGTTGGGCTTTATGGATTCCGACGTAAAAAAAAAAGAAAGAAAAAAAGAAAGCTGCTCTACAGACTACCCTTTAACAAGCTTAAGCCCATGTGAACAAGGTTACACTAAGACCCCTTTCACACTGGGGCCGCCCCTGGCGTTTGCGGGAAAGCACCACTTGTTTTAGCGGTGCTTTACCGCTGTTTAAGGTGTGCTTTTGCATCGCTTTTTGGCCGCTAGCAGGGCGCTTGTACCCCCAAAAAATGGGTTAAGAACTTCCATATTGCGGCGCTTCTGAAGCACTGCCCAAAGATGCTACTTGCAGGACTTTTTCTAACGTCCCGCAAGTGCACCGCCTGGGTGTGATAGCACCCATTGCGATGAATGGAAGGCAGTTTTCACGCACTATTTCTAGCGCTAAAACACCTGAAAACTGCCTCAATGTGAAAAGGGTCCAACTAATGGAGACACTAAAAGGCTATCTTTATAAAACAGTGAGCCCAGGTTCACACTGGGCTGCGGGGATGAAGCCATGCAAGTTCAGCTGAACTCACACAATTTCACTCTTGCATGTCAGTCCCCAGTTCGGCCGCGATTTCAGAGACATATGCGCAAGTTTCTGCACAGATGTCAATGTAAATCGCAAAAAGTAGTACAGAAACTACTTTTTTGAATCTGTGCGGCGCCACAAATTTCAGCGTCGCACCGATTAGGATGGTACCATTGTCGGGAATTGCTGCCAATTTGAAATGCGATTTGACATGTCAAATCGAACCAATGTCAATCAGGGCTAAATGTAACATTCACTGCAGGTGAATGTGTTTTACATGACAGCGATGAATTCACCTGCAGTGAATTAAGTATGTAATTTCACATCTGAACACTAGATGGTGCTAGATCACACACACCTGCTGCTCCTGTCAGCGGCAGCTGGTAATAAGCTGGGCGTAGCAGGCAGTCCCCTCCCTTGGGACGCCTGGGAGAGATCCGTTTCCATGGGGACAAGAACTCACGCTTTAGTATTCCTGCTTCTAACAATGCGCCTAACTGAAGCAGGAAAGTTTAGTTGTCATCTCGCGCCTGTCCTTTTACTGGGGCTGATCGCTGATGGTGTGCACATGGTGCTTAGGAAAAGCCAGGTTGACTTATTTTAGTACAATGTTTTACAGACGTTCTTTACCCTACCTCACCCCCCAAAAAAAAAAATCCATAACACTTATCACTGTCACAAAAAATAAATATAAATAAATAAATATATATATATATATATTTAGATTACGCCATGGAGTCCAGTCTTGTCTTGCTCTTTGCTGCACTTTTTCAGTGCCACCATCTTTAATAGACTTGCAGTGCATGCACATCCTGCGAGTCTCTGCCAGGTCTGTGGGACCTGGAGAGATCACCGTGATGTGTCTGCACATGCGGCACAATACCCTGGGTCACCGATCGTCCTCTGGCATAGAACCTGCAGCCTGTGCGCACATACGGTAAATGAGATCCAGCAAACTCCGGGGATGTGGGGTGTCTTGGGTCACACATCCCAGGTGGCAGTTTGCTAGATATCATGCACATGCGCACACAGGTTGCAGGGCCTCATGGTGGGTCTGCACATGCGCAGGGACTAATGTCACCTAGGCCTAGGCAAAAATTTGGCAAGTAAAAAAAAAAAGGATCAACAAAAAAAGTTTTACATTTTTTATTTTGCAAATGTGCAGGGTGGGGGGGGGGGGGGGTGATAAAATAGATGACGTTCTGCTTTAACTAGATCTTTAGTAGATCGATGAGAAGTTTATTAACCTTCTAAAGTGTATTCTATAAAATTAAAGATTGGGTTGGGCCGATTGTGAAGGTAAAGATGTTAATCATGAATAATAAAAATAATTTTAAAGGCCTTTCTAGTACACCTAAAGAGTGGTGACAAGGTGTGACAGGCCCCTGTGTGTATAGAAAAGTGGTAATGTTGTCAATGGCCCATGAACAGAAACTCCCTGCCCCCAGCCCTCACCCAACCTGCTCTCTAGGAATGTATGATATACAGGAAGCTCCTCTCCCCCGTTCATTCACCTCTCCATGCATGACCTAAACCCTTGTAGGATGGACAGAGCCACTCCAATGTCAGGTCATAGTGGTGGAGTGCCCCCCCCCCCCCCATAGAGAGATTTCAGGCAGAGGAACAGGTGGGGACAGCGGGGGGGGGGGGGGGTGGAAGAATGAGGCCGACATACCAAAAATAACCCTAGGAGTGACCTGGATGGAGCACAGAATGTGACACCACAGGGGACGCGTGTCATACAAGTCTAAAAATCTCCCAGTATGTGCTAAAAAATCTTGGATTTGTTCATGATGTTCTATTTACTAAGAAAAAAACTTTGCTGACAGTTATATGAGAGACTCCATGATTAAGGCTATGGAGCCTTTTCACATATCTCTGCAGTGGCTCCGGTGCGATGTGCGTCTTTTAGTCTATTTCAGGTCCGAAGTCAGCCAAAAATTGTGAATGAGGGCACACAGGACTGTGAGCCCCCATGTGTTCATATGTGAACCCAGCCTATAGGAGAAGTCCACTTATGTGTAAAGTAGAGAGGAAAACCCTGTGATCCGGCCACAGAGGCAGCTTGGCGCCATGTTACACCCCAAATATGGATGCGATTGTGACATGGTAAAAAAAAGGTGAAGTTAGCCTTTAGGTTCTTTTTGAAAGTCCTTATTGCCTGGAATAAGTTTGGAGCCAATGAGATTGGTAGAACGAAGGAGTTGAGGGCTCATTTGCCAAAGTGAACATTGACAAAGCCTCATCTTACTTCCTAAGCATGGTAAAGAGAAGTATACAGGCAGGACATGTGTATACAGCACAGTGTACAGGCATGCATCTGGGGTAGTGTTACAGGCAGGATGTGTAGTATACAGGCAGGACACATGTATCTGGGCAGTGTACAGGCAGAACACATGTATCTGGGCAGTGTACAGGCAGAACACATGTATTTGGGCAGTGTACAGGCAGGATGTGTAGTGTACAGAATGTGTAGCAGCCCACTGCTCAAAAAAATTGTAGTACAGTATACTAATTTTGGTGTGTAGTGTCAATTTGTTTTTTTTATGTTTATCAGTAGTTATCTCTAGACAACACCCCGTTATTTATAGGGTAAGCACTACTCTTTTCTACCAGTGAGATTCCCATTTTTCATGTAGTGTACAGGCAGGACACATGTATCTGAGCCGTGAACAGGCAGAATGTGTAGTGTTCAGGCAGGACACATGTATCCAGGGCAGTGTACAGGCAGGACATGTAGTGTACAGGCAGGACACATGTATCCGGGGCAATGTACAGGCAGGACATGTAGTGTACAGGCAGGACACATGTATCCGGGGCAGTGTACAGGCAGGACATGTAGTGTACAGGCAGGACACATGTATCCGGGGCAGTGTACAGGCAGGACACATGTAGTGTACAGGCAGGACACATGTATCCAGGGCAGTGTACAGGCAGGACACATGTATCCGGGGCAGTGTACAGGCAGGAGATGTAGTTTACAGGCAAAACACATGTAGCCGGGGCAGTGTACAGGCAGGACACATGTATCTGGGGCAGTGTACAGGCAGGACACATGTAGTGTACAGGCAGGACACATGTATCCGGGAAAGTGTACAGGCAGGACATGTAGTTTACAGGCAAAACACATGCTTCCGGGGCAGTGTACAGGCAGGACACATGCTTCCGGGGCAGTGTACAGGCAGGACACATGCTTCCGGGGCAGTGTACAGGCAGGACACATGCTTCCGGGGCAGTGTACAGGCAGGACACATGCTTCCGGGGCAGTGTACAGGCAGGACACATGCTTCCGGGGCAGTGTACAGGCAGGACACATGCTTCCGGGGCAGTGTACAGGCAGGACACATGCTTCCGGGGCAGTGTACAGGCAGGACACATGCTTCCGGGGCAGTGTACAGGCAGGACACATGCATCCGGGGCAGTGTACAGGCAGGACACATGCTTCCGGGGCAGTGTACAGGCAGGACACATGCATCCGGGGCAGTGTACAGGCAGGACACATGCTTCCGGGGCAGTGTACAGGCAGGACACATGCTTCCGGGGCAGTGTACAGGCAGTACATGTATATCAGGCACAGGATGGTTTCTCCTAGAACATTGTGAGAGATTCCTGTAAAGGGGAGATCTGTTCCAGTGACAACCATCCAAGAGGAGATTTTGTCTCACTTCCTGTTGCACCTACAGGACAGGAAGTAAAATCTGTTGTATAGGATACTACTGTCAGAAAAAGGAAAAACTGGCACTTTGAATTATTCCTACACCAGTGTTTCTCAACCTTTTGTCATTCAAGGGACCCTTTAAGATGATACACAATTATGAGGCACCCTATTCTACAATTCAATAAATAAATAATTAATAATAATAATAATAATAGTAATAATAATAATAATAAACATATTGCAGTAACATCCACACATGTAGGACACCCAACGTTAAAGAAGATTTAGGTTTACCAAGCAAAACCAAGTAGCCCTGTGCACACCGGGACTGACTAGTATACCAATATTTCTCTCCATCATACAACCAACCTGCCCACAATGTGGGTGAGGGTCAGTTAGAGGGGCAAACAAGGACATCCTCAGGCTCCCCATGTCCTCTTTATCACCCAATGACATCATGAGTTGGAAGGTTCCCCAGGTTGTAATGCCCCATAATAACCCCTGACCCACAAGAGTAACATAAAAAAGAGGGCTTCTGCCCAAGTTTGGGCAATTTTAATTTGCCGAGGTACCCATGAAGAGCTCAGAAGGCTCCCCACTGTGCTACTGCACCCAACCGGCTGAATAAAAACCATACAAACACGGACTTCGAGTATTCTTCCAGGCAGGGCTACAGAAGGCAGACTGAGGAGAGGTGACCGGACAGGTGGCGGGCTGAGGACACGGTGTGAGAAGTATATATACTATGTGTAGAGGGGAGTAGTGAGGGGGGGTCTTGTGAGGAGCGGCGCCCAGGCGATATATACAGGGATGGGAACAATGTCCGGGCGGTGTACACGCTGCAGGGGTAGCAGTGACCGGGCACAGTGTGAGGAGAGGTGTGGGGGGGTACGTAAGTGGTATATGAGGAGGGGTGTCCATGCAGTATATACGGGGAAGATAGTCAGGCGGTGTACAGGTAACAGTGACTGGAGCTTGTGTAACGTGTGAGGAGCGGTGTCCGGGCGGGATAAAGGTGTTGTATGAGGGTCGGTGTGAGTGGCGCGCTCCTCCCCGGCTCGGTAAAGAGGGGAGTGTGGGAAGCTCCCAGCAGGGTGTCGGACAGAGAGCAGGTTTATGTTAATGAGGTGGGCGGGTCTATGATGAGGGTGAGAGGGGGGTGGGGGGTGTTGAAGCCATTTTGGAGTGAGTTGAGTGAAGTTGCGGGTGGCGGAGGAGAGTTCGGTGTTGCCGGGATGCCGCCCCCCAGCCCGCGCTGAGGGTTCAGTGATGGAGGCGGAGATGTGGGCTCTATGTTGGTGGCTGAGTTTGCTTCTGGGGGTCCTGCCGGTCGGCGGGAGGACAGTGAAGGTGTACGGAGGATCGGAGTGGACGTACGGTTGGAGAGGTCCTTCTCCGATCGGGGATGTGGAGCGGACAGAGAGCGGGGAGCTCCGTCTACAGAGCAGGACTGGCTGTGATCGGAGGTCGGGCGATCCGGTGTTCCTCCAGCTCCGGTCCCGGACGGTGTCGGTGTGGATGAGGACGGAGGTGGACAGACACGGAGCAGATTGCTACTTTAAGTACCGGAGGAAGAGCCCTACCTGGCCGGCTGAGCCCGATGTGGATGTGATGTATGGGGATCGGTCGGGCTGTGTTCCGGGGCTCGGGATCCGTAGCCGGGATCTGTTGGGATCGGTGCTGGGACTATCAGACTGTCAGGTGCGGGGACCATCCCACTGCATCGCCCCGCTGTACCTGCTGTGCGGGGCCGGTGATGATGTTGGCTCCCGGAGCCTTGTAGTGCGGGTCAGGACTGAGCAGAGGGGCCCCAGGAGGCTCAGGAGGAACGTGAACACCAGCCCCCAGTTTCAGCTCCACAGCTACCAGGCTTCGGTTCCAGAGAACGAGCCAGCAGGGACTCGGGTGATCTCGGTGAAAGCCACCGACCAGGACTCGGGGGAAGCGGGCCGGCTGGAGTACTTCATGGAGGCTTTATTTGACAGCCGCTCCAACGATTACTTCTACATGGACTCAGAGACCGGCACTGTTACCACCAGCCAAGCCCTGGACCGGGAGACCAAGGATACCCATGTGTTTAAGGTGACGGCCACCGACTTCGGTTCCCCTCGGAGATCGGCCATCACCTACCTGACCGTCACCGTCAGCGACACCAACGACCACATTCCACAGTTTGAGCAGTCGGAGTACAGGGAAAACATCCGGGAGAACATAGAGGTGGGCTATGAGGTGATGACTATTCGGGCCACCGACGGGGATGCCCCCTCCAATGCCAATATGGTCTACCGGCTGGTCAACGCTGACGGGGGGGAGAGTTCCGTGTTCGAGATAGACTCTCGGTCAGGGGTGGTGAGGACCAGGGCCCAGGTGGATCGGGAAGCCGTCACCTCCTACATACTAATCGTGGAGGCCAATGACCAGGGCAAGGACCCTGGGCCCCGGAGTGCCACCGCCACTGTCCACATCAACGTGGAGGACGAGAACGACAACTACCCCCAGTTCACTGAGAAGCGATATGTGGTGCAGGTGCTGGAGAACGTCCAACCCAACACCAAGATCTTGAAGGTGCAGGCCACCGACCGAGACACCGGCACAAACGCCAACATTCACTATGGCATAATCAGCGGCAACATCAGGGGCCAGTTCATCATCCACACCTTCAATGGGGACATTGAAGTTAACTACCCTCTGGACTATGAGGTGGTGAGGGAGTACAACCTGAGGATCAAAGCCCAGGACGGCGGCCGACCCCCTCTCATCAACACTACCGGCATGGTGTCAGTGCAGGTGGTGGACGTCAATGACAATGCCCCCATCTTCGTCAGCACCCCATTCCAGGCCACTGTGCTGGAGAACGTCCCCATAGGGTACTCGGTGGTCCACATCCAAGCCAACGATGCTGACTCTGGGGAAAATGCCCGCATACAATACAGCCTGACCGATCTGCCCCCCAACTTTCCCTTCATCATCAACAACAATACTGGCTGGATTACTGTGGCCTCTGAGCTGGACCGGGAGACCGTGGAGTTCTTCACCTTTGGGGTGGAGGCCAGAGACAATGGAGATCCCATGATGACCTCCTCAGCCAGTGTCACCATCACCTTGCTGGATGTCAATGACAACAACCCCACCTTCACCGAGAAGGTATACCAGCTGAGGCTGAATGAGGATGCAGCGGTGGGGAGCAGTGTCCTTACAATGACCGCTGTGGACAGGGATGTCAACAGTGTGGTGACTTACCAGATCACCAGTGGCAACACCAGGAACCGTTTTGCCATCAGCAGTCAAAGTGGAGGGGGGCTCATCACCTTGGCCCTTCCCCTGGACTACAAGCAGGAGAGGCAATATGTCCTCACCGTCACTGCCTCCGATGGCACCCGCTCTGACACTGTGCAGGTCTTCATCAATGTCACTGATGCTAATACCCACAGGCCCGTCTTCCAGAGCAGCCACTACACGGTGAGTGTGAGTGAAGACAAGCCCATAGGCACCTCCATAGTCACCATAAGTGCTACTGATGAGGACACAGGAGAGAATTCCAGAATAACCTACATTTTGGAAGACAGCATTCCTCAGTTTAAGATAGATCCTGATACAGGGACTATTACATCCTTGGTAGAGCTGGACTATGAAGACAAGGCAGTTTACTCATTGGCTGTCACTGCTAAGGACAATGGTATTCCGCAGAAGTCTGACACCACCTATGTGGAGATACTGGTTTTGGATGCCAATGACAATATGCCTCAGTTTCAGAGGGACAGATATCAGGGTGTTGTCTTTGAAGATGTCCCAGAGTCCACTAGTGTCCTTCAAATATCTGCTACAGACAGGGACTCTGGGTTGAATGGTTGGGTCACCTACACATTCCAGGGAGGGGACGATGGAGATGGAGACTTTAAGATTGAACCCTCTGGCATAATCAGGACCAACAGAAGACTGGATAGAGAAAATGTACATGTGTACAACCTCAAAGCCTTTGCTGTGGACAGGGGAACCCCACCACTGAAAACTCCTGTGGACATCCAGGTGACTGTCCTAGACATCAATGACAACCCTCCAGTATTTGAAAAAGATGAGCTGGATATTTTTGTGGAGGAGAATAGCCCGGTAGGGACAGTTGTTGCCAGGATAACTGCTACTGATCCTGATGAAGGAACTAATGCCCAAATAATGTACCAAATTGTGGAAGGGAACAACCCAGAGGTTTTCCAGTTGGATCTCTTTAATGGTGACCTAACTGCATTAGTTGATCTGGATTATGAGGTGAAAACAGAATATATCATTGTGGTCCAGGCCACCTCAGCCCCCTTGGTCAGCAGGGCCACAGTCCATGTGAAATTATTGGACAAGAATGACAATTATCCAGTCCTGCAGGATTTTGAAATCCTTTTCAACAACTACGTGACCAACAAGTCCAACAGTTTTCCGTCAGGGGTCATTGGGAAAATCCCTGCTTATGATCCTGATGTCTCTGACACCTTACACTACAGCTTTGAACAGGGGAATGAGCTGAATCTGCTTCTCCTCAATCCTTCCACTGGAGAGCTCAAGTTAAGCCGAGACTTGGACAACAACCGACCTCTGGAAGCTCTCTTGAGAGTGTCTGTTTCAGGTAATTTCTTTTATTTAGTTATTTTATAGCTAACCGCATAATTATTGTGTAAACCACATGTTGTTGTTTAGAGACGGGCAAGATGAGGTGTAAAGATAATGTATTATAATTAGAATGTTGCTGAAAGTTTAGCATCCTCTCTAGTGTAGCAGATAAAGTAGGTGTGCCTGCAATAGAGCTTGGCCTGAAGAGGTCTGGACACTTATGGAAGGCTGGAGGTTACCAGTGACACAGCACAGTCTCTTAAAGCTCCAAACCTTTTCAGAGCTCTGATCTTATCTTTGTAGATGTCTTCGTTATGTGCCCTTTGTCTATGATCACCTATATTTTTGTCCAATGCTTAAATTATGGTAACCAACCTTTTAGTAAATGGAGTGCTGTTACAGTGTTTTAAAGATTGTGTTACTTGTAGTATGTTCTATAGACCCATGAGTCTTATCTGCTTAGGGTTTCCTATGGTTGAGCAAACATTGTCACTTTTCTTGGTGCTATCTGGGTTTTTGAACGTTTGGCCAATGTTTGATTGTAAATCCTTTAATCCTTTTAAAACAAGTAGTATCATTCCTATATGTGTGTGTAATCTTTTATGCTCGTAGTTACAACTTCGTATTTAGCTGTTTTCGTACTACTAGTGTAATGTGATGTGAAAAATTGTGTACAATAACTGCCAGGGAATGAGCAATCCAGGTCCAAGGTGATTGCTATGGATTACGTCTCTATCTTGATATCCAGCTTAATATGAGAATTGGACATTCATACACAATTTATGTTTTTAGATCATACTAAGAAAACCTTAAAGGGGTTGTAAAGCTTTGTGTTTTTTTACCCTTAGATTCCTGCTCATTTTGTCTAGGGGAATCGGCTATTTTTTTTAAAATCGAAGCTGTACTTTTAGAGAGCGATCTTCTCCGCCGCTTCCGGGTATGGGCTGCGGGACTGGGCGTTCCTTCTTGATTGACAGGCTTCCGGAAGGCTTCCGACGGTCACATCCATCGCGTCACGATTTTCCGAAAGTAGCCGAACGTCGGTGCGCAGGCGCAGTATAGAGCCGCACCGACGTTCGGCTTCTTTCGGCTACTCGTGACGCGATGGATGAGACCGTCGGAAGCCTGTCGGAAGACTGTCAATCAAGATGGAACGCCCAGTTCCGAAGACCCATACCCGGAAGCGGCGGAGAAGATCGCCCTCTACAACGGTAAGTACTGCTCGGATTTTAAAACAACTAGCCGATTCCCCTAGACTAAATGAGCATCCATCTAAGGGTAAAAATACATTTATGGGTGAACTCCCGCTTTAATGCATCCTATGCATTGAGGTGAATAAACCCCTTGCACTCTCGGGGCCTCCCCCTGTTTTTACTTACCTGAGCCACAAAACTCTGTGGGCGTGATCCCTGCGATGGTTTCCCCCAGCTCTTCATTGGAGATTGATAGCAGCGCAACCACTCCCGCTGCTGTCGATCAAACCAGTGACGCGGTGCGCCCGAGTGATACTGTCAGCGGCTATGACCGCCGACTGTATCACGGGAGCGCACCCGCAAGCTAATCCCCTTGAGAGAGTGCTTCCCAGAACGGGGGTTAGTTGTTGGGAGGAGCCGAGTCAGCCGCTGAGGGACCCCAGAAGATGAGGATCGGGGGCCATCACTAACACTCTATCAGAGTCTGACAGGCTCAAACTGATGACTTCTGGGTGTGCAAAATGTTGTTAAAGTAAAACTATAGCCATAACTACCCCCCCCCCCCCCCATTTTAGTTAGTTTAAAAGAGGGTAATGACCCCTGTAAAGTTTTCATTTTTGTCCCATTGGGGAGATTTTCCTTCACGTCCTGTCCTATAGCCAAAACTTGAAATGAGCGGAAACCCTGCAAATTAAGGGAACATCAGGTTGCCAGAACTAGTGTCTCCATTGGAAAATGTCTCTTCTATTTTCTGTGGACAACCTAAAATGTGGGATTGTCCTTTACTTTCACTCTTAGGCTGGGTTCACACTACCATACGGAGCGACTCTTAGCAGGGGTCCGGTCTGTCCCTGTTCATCGTTCAAGGTCCGATTTTCTTTCCAAACTTTTGGCTGAAATTCGCACTTGAAACGGACCAAAGGATGTACAATTGCTTGTGCAATTTGCTCCGGAGATGTGTAAACTGGCTCCATTGAGAGCCGCTCACAATCTCCTGACATGCAAATTGGATGCATCAAATTCGCAATGGTGTGAGCCCAATGATCATGGTAAACGGGACAAATGGTGAGAGTGAGTCTCTCTAATGGGGACACAGACAGGCTGACAGGTGTTCTAATCCCTCTCCACTCTTTTCAAAACCCCTCAAAGTTTTGCCTTTAGTTATACTTTAATCTAAAGTAAATAATGGTTTTAAGCAAACCTACTAGCCGTATTTAAAACATATTTAGGGTTTATAAATACTAGAAAACCAGTTATTTCTATATTGTTCTTATAGCATGTTTGTCTCAGGCAGACCCTGAATCAGCCCCTTCCCGTTCTAAATGAACACACTCAAGGCATTCATTCATAATTGAAACGTAGTAAACTGTTTGCTTAAATTCGTGAATGATCAGGAAGCCGCTCAGCACAGAGCACTTCCCATTTGGGGTGCACACCCTAATGCAATGGGCTGCACACACATATGTATGTTTGTGTGTTTAACCATGTTGGTTGTCTTCTCTGCCTATCTGAATACTGCTTCTGAATGCTTGTGTACAAAGCTAGAGAGATTTCTGCTCTATTCTTTTTTTTTTTTTTTTCTTTTTTTCTTTTTTTTTTTTTTTTTTTTCTGATTTCTGCTGCTTTTATGATTTTAGGTCGGTAGTCAGTTAGGCTGGCCATACATTATACAAATTTTTTTTATTTTAGATTGACCAAATTTATATAATAAGAGGTCAAACTTACACTTTCAATTTATATGCAATCAGGCAGACCATTACACTACATAGTTGAAGGCAAAAAAAAAATGAATAATAAAATTGTAGAATGTATGGCCATCTTAAGATTGTGGCATGAAACTGCAGAAGTAGTTTAACCATGGTGTGCTGAACTGGTAAAACCCATATATAAATGTTATTTAACCTGTTCCAGACCACATGAGTTTAATGGTCTAGCATTGAGTGATGTTAAGCAAGCCATAGATTATACATTGTCTTTCTTTCAACCACAGGTTGCTTGATTTTTTTTTTTTTTCACGACAAGCCAGTAATTTGTATTTTTTCTTTTTAATTTCTTAAAGTGTTACTAAACCCAGTAATAAGAAAATAGTCCACATGTCCCACAGCTTATAAATCTTCTTTTTACATTAAAATACTGCCACTATATACCTTTTTGGATGATCCCATCCCACTCTTGAAACTTTAAGTGTTTGTTAACCCAATGCCTCCGTCTTCCCCAGCCTGCTGTCCTGTATCTCCTCTGTGTCCTCCTTCCCTCCCTGCCTGTCAACTCATGACAGTGCTGCTCCCTCCGCTCCTGCTGCTCAAATAACTGTAATTTTATATGGGCCACCTGTGCTGTCTCCTTATGTAGTGTCCCCCTCAGTGTGTGATTTTCTAAATATATTTGCCTTTAAATACTTCATGTAAGAGCCGAGATCGCGATCACATGACTGGCCCGGGTCTCTCCTCCTCCCCTCCCGAGTGACGTCAGCGGGGGGATCTCGGCCCCTCCTGCTGCATCTGAGGAAAGGAGAGACCTGGCCAGTTATGCGATCATGGATATTGTCTCTTGCATAAGTTATTTTCAGCATTTATTTTTATTATATCACACACTGATGGTGGTGCATACTTGGTAGAGTGGCTGTTATTAAAGTCTGCCTGGATGCTCTTCAGCCATTCAGGTGATGCTTAGTATTCTATGAATACAAAGCTTCCTCTGGCTGAGGCAGAGATCAATGTCATCCTCCTGCCTTTCTACCTCAGGCAATCGGAGGAATCTCCCCATCTATAACACCCAGGGCTATATAAATACCCGAACTGTGACCGCATCTGACAACATGCTGTCACTGTTGGGCAAACAGCTTTTTGCCCGTCTCACTTGGTCCTAAATACACTTTTTTGTCGTGCCAGATGGCAATAAGGCCACACGCAAGAGAGAAAAACGTCCGGCGCCAGCTAAGGCGGCTGCCTAAGGGCACCAGAAGGAGGGTGCTAAAGCTGAGTGTCCCTCAAGTGTTTATGCTGGAGCTGCCCTGCTCAGCACAGCAGATCCCTGGCAAGCAGCACAGCGCTTGGCAGAGTGAACTTCAGCTGCTTCCTCCACACTAACTTTTTTACCTTCTCTCGCAGCCCATCCTCCTCCTGTATCCTTGATAAAGTGAAACGATAGCCTTTCATTTCTGCACATCGATCCCACGCTGCTTTCTCCCCTCCCATGTGGGCGGTAACAGAGTGGCCTCCATTCCAGCACACTCATCGGTTAACTGGAGGATGCCTAACTAGATGAAAATCCTTGCACCGCCCTGCTTGCACTTGATCCTTGCCCCACTGGATTTGATATAAATCAGCAGTAAAAAGGCTTGATTTATATCAACTGGTAAAATTAGTAAATCGTCCCCAGTGTATGGTTGGCTTTATTTTTCAAATTTAAATTGAATGCTGGTTGTACAATTTGCATAGCTTAGTTCAGTATCTCCCATCAATGGAAATGATTTGTCCACATCTGGGATAACAAATATGGAAAATGCCCCATCCAATATAGCTACATATGAAATTGCCTCGAATTCCCTGCATGTAGATGGAGAAGGGGCAACAGTGTTGGCCAATCAGGTTTTACTGCATTGCAGTCCAATACATTTAACAAATAATTTGTTGGTTTGAGTGGAGAGCTCCGATATAACCTTATCAGTGAGCTATGGTTCTCTCACTATCCAATCAGTCAAATTGAATTGTTTCAGTCAAGGATAGATGGATGGGAAAAATAACTAAACGCCATTCGTTTTTTTTTAGTTAAGGCCCCATGCACAGAAGACGCTGATAAACGCATGTTCAGAGGCAGTTTTTTTGGAAAATTATTTTTATTCAATTTTTGCAACACAGATACAATACTAGGCCGCAACATGCGACCAACAATTACCGGTCAGAACACAGAAACCGGCTGGGAAGGAAAAAACAAAAAAAATAAAATAAAATAAAATAAAAGATTATATATATATATATATATATATATATATATATATATATATATATATATATATAAAAATAAATAAATAGGGGGGGACAGCACTGGTACACATTAAATGTTTACAAACCTAATCAAAATCAGTGAAATCAGATTAAATCAAATCAAAAATAGATCGTAACGCGTAACCCCCCCCCCCCCCCATGACAAGTACAACCTTTTGCGCAATCTTGATCTCAATGCTGACAGAGTATAACATGTAAATCTCTGCCTAGGAAAGAAAAAGAGATGGGATACATTTCCCTTACAGAATACACCGTTGCTCTAAAATAAATAGGTCCACACTCCACCCCCACCTGACTGGACACTTTTTTTTTAACTGCCCCTGAATGCATTCAATGTTATTCTATGTGTCCATGCACACAGTCTGTTTTTTTGGCGTTTTTAGGCAGTTGCGTTTAACCTCGTTTTTCCAGAAGCAAAAAAATGGGTCGGTACCAGCGTTTTTGCCGCATTTTCGTTTATAAGCGTTTTTAAAGGTGACCTATTATTTTTTTTTTTACATTAGAAATCTCAAAAATTATGGAAAATGATGAAAAACCATAAAAAAAAAAAAAAAACACTAATTGCTTGCATTGCATTGTGGACAATCCACAACTTGTGGCAGGTGGACAATCCACAACTTGTGGCAGGTGGACAATCCACAACTTGTGGCAGGTGGACAATCCACAACTTGTGGCAGGTGGACAATCCACAACTTGTGGCAGGTGGACAATCCACAACTTGTGGCAGGTGGACAATCCACAACTTGTGGCAGGTGGACAATTCACAGCTTGTAGCAGGTGATTTGGCAAGTGATACGCTAAATACAAGTACATTGCTGCTCTCTCAGCTCACTCTGGTCTCACAAAATGGCTGAAATGGTTAAACAATACAGTTTTTTGAGCTTAGGGAGGGTCTTATGATGTTTCTTAACTAACCGCTTTTAGACGTAAACGTGGCTAAACGCGGCTGCAATCGCAGCAAAATGGGCGTTTCTATTTGCTTACATGTACACGTTGCATCTACAGGAAAAATGGGCACAATTGGAGTCTTGAATTTTTGCCAAACACTAATGCAAACTGCAACCCTTACCCTTCTCTTATAAACCAAGTGACCGCTCTGTCATGATCACTGCATACTACCTGAAAGGAGAACTTGTTTCTAGAGATTTTCTTATTTTTTTGGACTTGCAGCAACTTATGGTGAAATTGGAGGCAAATTTTTACAAACTTTCCGTGAAACCAGATTTGCTATTTTTTCAGCAAAATAAAAGTTCAGCAAATTTGCCTCCTTAGGCTGGGTTCACATATATGCGAATTGGATGCATTGTTAACCGCATCCATTTCACATAACATGTGAGTGTGCCTGGCTTTCAATGGAGCCGGTTCACACATGTCCGGGGCGGTTTGTGGTGTGGTTTTGAAAAGAGTACTGTGCATTTTTAGGTCCCGTTCAGATGCGAATTTAGGGAAAAATTCAAATCTGAGCCTAGGTTTACATTGCAGCGATTTGGCAAGTTAAATCGGCAGCTATTGGCAATGGCACCGCCCGAATCGGTGGGACGCCGACTTCGGGGTGCGTTTTTTTTTTTTTTTTTTCCTGTATATACATCTGTGCAGCAACCTACAAAGATGTCTCTGAAATCGCCCCCGAAATCGGACTGACATGCGGGAATGAGATCGTACGATTTCAATCCCACTGTCAGTGTGAACCTGGGCTGAATCGGTGAATAGAAACGCACAGGACACCGGACTGCAAACCACACCACAGATATGTGAACCCAGCCTTATGGAAAAGTCTCCTGCATGTCCAAGACTAGCATTCTTCCTTTTGGAACCTGAATTGGAATGATTTCTATTTCTATGAACTATAATGGTTGTTAAATCTATACTCGGTATGCAAATGTTGATCATGTCTAGAGCACAGATGGCGTTGTGGCAATTTGTAATGCTTAACAAACTGGCATAGGGCACTGAATATTATAAATGAGTCAGGATAAGTCTAGCATCTGTTATTTTTTTATTTTTGCATGATCCATCTGAAAGTATATTTTGGACTAGTTGGAACTTTGATGGGATATTCGGTCTCTGGTAGCCCTAATGTTTTAAAATGGTAAAAGTGCAGTGTAGTAAGTTTGTCCATTGTGCAGTGTAGTAAGTTTGTCCAGCTGATGTGTTTTTTATATATATATATATATATATATATATATATATATATATATATATATATATATATATATATATATATATATATATATATATATATATATATATATATATATATATATATATATATATTTATATATATATATATTTTTTTTTCTTTTTTAAACTGAGCAATTGGGGGGAATTTTTTTTTTTTTTTCATAAAGGCAAGTACAGTAATGATTCTTTTAGCATGGTATTGATTACATCATACCTACCCCATTCTCCCCATAAGTACCAGCTCCTTATCTTCAGACAGTGGACAAACACAGACTAAACAGAGCTTCTGTAAGATTTCTGGAGGAGGCTGAAGAGCTCTGTGAGAGCCGCGATTGACATGTTGGGACAGATCGTTTAGAACTAGTCTTTTGTATAATTGGATAAGGAAATTCTGTATCACTTTACAAACCTATCCGTCAAAACGATGTGAATCACGAAATGCAATGCCGGCAAGCTGATTTTTTTTAATTTTTTTTTTTCTCTTCACACAATTGAGCATATTTTTCATGGGAAAGGGAGCTTTTGGCAGCACATGTCTCTTTATGGTGAGGGTTTCCCATTTGTATATAAGTAAGCAGAGCTGCTGGCTGCACATTTCTATAGAGTGCGTATGAGGAGCTCTGTGATACACCTTTTTATTGATTCTTCTTTTTAAATGTAGTTAACAGTTTTTTATACACGTACTCAGAACATTAACATATTTTTTGTTTTATTAAAAATATTGTTTTGCGTACAAGAAATTTAGAGCAAAAAATGTTAACCAATAAATGTTAAGCTCATTTTTGAATCATGTTTTGTAGGTTTCTGGTCTTTGGTATTGAATGCCTAATGGTCAAGGCGGCCTTCTGTGACTGCTTTCTCTCTTTTAAAGTGTTTTTTTTTTAAAAAAAACCTGCAAGACAAAGGCATAATGAGCTATTATGCATAGCATACTAGCTCATTTATGTATTACTTGCCTCAGATCGAAGCCCCCATAGCCATCCTCAACCCCCCCTCCGCCGCGGACATCTCTCCCGAAGCTTACTTCCAGGTATCGCATGCGCGTGGGAGCCTCCGGTAACGGCGCATCTAACTGAAGCAACGGCACGACATACCATTGCTTCAGTGCGCATGTGCCGATCACTTTGGCACATGCAGACACAGGGTGATATCTCCTTAACTGTGCAGTAGATATCCAGGGTAGCTACAGGTAAGCCGTAATATAGGCTTACCTATAGCATAAAGTATAAAAAATGGGTTTACAACCACTTAAAAAAATAAAAATTGAGAAAGATAATTGTTAATATTGGTTGGCACTGTAGAAGGCCCTTCTTCCTTCTTTTTTTTTTTTTTTTTTTTAAACACATTTTGGCTGATTGCTTCCCTTTCCAGCCCTTCTATGTCCCATTTATGAATCTATGTGAATAGTTGGATGGTAGTAAAACTACTAACATCTAAGGCTTGGTTCATACCTATGCACGTGGCTTTGGGAATCGCAGCGATTCCCACACCTGCAGTGAAAACGCTGTGTTCTGAGAAAAAACACGGGGCTGCCATTCATTCTGAATGGCACCCCCCCCCACATATGTAAAATCACAACGTGGGTGCAAGAACTGCAGGCAAATCGTATGCTCAAAATGACAATGCGCTTTCCCCGTGGCTCACGTTTTAAAAAAGGTGCATGGGAATAGACACTGGGATGAAGAGTAGAAGGAAGTCAGCTTTTCTTCTTTATTTTTTGTGTGTTAAGAGCAATTGTATACTCTCTCCTCATGGTACAAGGTGGCTGTTTTCTATACTATGTTACTTTGCAACAATGTGAACTGTACCTGTCAATTATTGAATTAAGAAAAACAAATAAAAATGAATGATTAAAAAAAAAAAATAAGACCGCTATATATTGCTAATGAGAAAGGGCCCTTTCACACGGGCGGACGAACGGACCGTTTATTACAAGTCCGTTTACGGACTTGTAATGTATCCCTATGGGATTGCAGACGTTAGCGGATGATGCATCCGCTAACGTCCGCGACGATCCACGTCCGCAAAGTTCCGCTTTTTCAGACGGAAGAAAACCCTATTTTTCTTCTGTCTGGCGGAACGGATCGGATCCGTATTCATCCGATTCCCCATAGGGGAGAGCGGAGGAGAGACAGGGCGGTCTCTGCACAGTGTGCGGGTACCGCCCTGTTAGCCGACAGCTCAGCGGGGATTAACAGAGGATCCCCGCTGAGCCAAACGGGCTAACGGAGCGGATCAATACGGATCCGCTCCGTGTGAAAGAGCCCAAAAGGTATTTAGCAGTTTATATTTACTAAAACAATTGCATTTCCATATTCTGTGTACTGTGGGAGACCAGATATAGCGAATGCAGGGCCCTGGGTTTATTAACATTTTAATATTAACCTGCACTACCAATATGGCAAAAGCAACTTGGCCCAAGAAAACTGCCTGCACTTCATAATGAAGAGACCTATAGATTCGAGTTGTTTGCTTGTTTATAGAAGTCGTATGAATTCCCACGCCTTAAGCTGCACTCATCTTTTGTCCTGAGATTTTTATGCTCTAGATTCCAGTTTTACAATTAAAGTGTGTCTATTTGATGATTGGGAGGAATATGACATCTTCGATATATACATTTTTAGGGATATGTTGCAGGATATATATATATATATATCGATCTCATAAAAAAAATGTGTGTGATAAAATAACAGCTGCCTGTGATTTGTTCTAGCAATGACTTCCAGATCCCAGCAGAAATACATGTGCAGCATGTCCATGTTCTAACTCTATGTGGATGTTGGGGTACTTGTGAAGCTCTATGTACTTCTGCCAGCAACAAATAACATTTAATTTGTTTTTAAAGGCCCGACAAGTCTTGCCAGCTAGACTCAAAACATGAAAGAAGGAATAGACTTGTTCATGACTGATAGACCACGGCTTGCTTCTGATTGTAATTGGTTTTAAAGTGTCTGGCAAGCATGGTTTTTACAGTTAGGAATGTCATAAAGAATGTACGGTTGACATTTAAGCCTATATTCTTTTCTCCTGATGATTTTGTCTGTTTCTCACGTGAGCTGAGTGGATAGTTTGGTTACATTAGGATGTGTCCTTTTAGTGGTAAATGCAGCGTGGAGGTTGTCACGTTGTCACATGAGAACACCCAGAGTGTTGGGCACCTGTGGAGGCTCCACCATGCAGCTGGCGGCTTCTGAGTCAGTGTGCTGCCTTTTCTTCCTGTCTTTAGTTACTGTAAAAAAAAAAGCACATGGTGCCGTCATTGTGACATTCTAAGCTCCTCCGAGTGTGTGTTCTCACACTGCAGCTGAGTGGGTTGAGCACAAGTCAGAAGTACAGTGAGCTGAATGTCGGCTTCTACAACACCATTTACTTTGATTATTCATAAAATATAACAAGCTGCAAAAGTGCATCAAAGCACGATTAATCATGCTGTTTTGTATTCTATAATCTTCATATGTTTTGTTCATACAAAGCATTGAATCTGAGAGCTGCAGACTTTTCCAAATTTTTGCCTGAATGTTAGGTCTGTGGGAACAGCGGGATTTAGAAATCCCAGAAAAAGCGATCCTCCTGAATTCCACGATTCTCTGCAGATTGGACAAATCTACGTACATGTGTTCAGGGAAATACAAACATCTGAGACCTCGCTTGATTTGCAAATTGATCAGTTTATTAAAATCATATTTTTACCCGAAGGTATATGGCTTGATTTCAGAAGATGGGAGTGTGGTCTGACGGGGACGGTGTTGTCACCCTAATATAGGAAGTGTCTGACAAGGACCTTCATGGCAATAATTAAAATTTAAAGCTGCAGATTTTAAAATATTAAAAACAACTTCTGAAATGACATTCACATGCTAAAGCTTTTGTATGCATTCAGTGATTGGATTTATATATACTTTAAAGGGTATGTAAAGGATTTTTTATTTTATTTTTTTTAATAAATAACAAACCTGTTTTACTTGCCTCCACTGTGCAGCTCGTTTTGCACAGAGTGGCCCTGATCCACGTCTTCTAGTGTCCCTCGGTGGCTGTCTTGGCTCCCATGGTGATGAGTTCTTGCGGGTGCACTCCTGTGATACAGCCGGTGGCCATAGCCGCTTGCTGCATCACTTGGCCCCGGCGCACTGCATCATTGGATGTGATTGACAGCAGCGCCAGCCAACGGCTGCTTTCAATCAACTAATGAATGAGCCGAGAAGCCTGGCCGAGAAGCAAGCGCGTTCACGGCACAGGACTTTTGAGGGGTCAGGTAAGTAAACTGGGGGGCGCTAATCCCCCTTTAACACGCTAACCCTTTAACACAGACCTTTATAGCATAAAAGTCTCTGTAGCGTTGGAACACTCTCTTCAATGCATACTTGAAAACAATCAAATGTATTATTTTTTTTGGGTGGGGGCTTTAAATTGCCCCACCCCCGCCTCTATTCTCACCTATGCGTGAGTGACGTTGGTGCTGCCCCAACAGCCTTCTAGAATATGTGCATTGGATATCACAAAAGGCATTGGCTCCACACAGTTTCTAAAGGGGATCAGAAATCCAGCTCCTGATGATGTAGAATAAGATGGCAGCACAGGATGTCTCTGAAAAGTGATCCACTGTGAATCCCATTTCACATGGAGGCCGAGGAGCCTCTTCCATGCATTTAGTAGGCAACTGCCTTTTTGCTGTTTTTCCTTTTTTTTTTTTGTCCTGAACAGCCATTTTTATTGAAAAAATTATGCCACAAGCCAATAGTTTGACTTGTAGTTGTACGTGCCCCAATGACTTTGACAATAGGTGAGTTTGACAGCCAGTGCTGTGTTAAAGTGGTTATAAACCTTTGTATGTTTTCACCTTCATGCATTAAGGTGAAAAAACACCTTGCAGTCACCGGCCACCCCTGAGCCACCTGTTTTACTTACCTGAGCCCCAAATTTCCGTGGGCGTGATCCTGCGTTGCTTTCACCAGGTTTTTTCGGCTGATAGCAGCACAGCCATTGGCTCCCGCTGCTGTCAATCAAACCTAATAACGCTGCCTCCGGGGGGCGGGGCCGAGTCATACAATCGGCGGCTATGGACGTCGTTTGTATGGCACAGGAGCGTGCCCGCAAGCTAACCCCCCTCGGGAGAGTGCTTCCCAGAGGGGGTTAGCTCTTGCGGGAATGAGCCACGAGAGCCGCCGTGGGACCCCAGAAGAGGACGATCCGGGCCACTCTGTAAAACTAACTGCACAGTGGAGGTAAGTATAACATGTTTGTTATTTAAAAAAACAAAGCTTTAGTACCACTTGAAATCTACCTGCGTGTCTACAGGCTATGTGGTAGGTTTTAGGTGTGCAGTCGGGGGTGGTAAATTGTGGTTTAACTCCTTGTTTTTACTGCCCCCTGGCCACCTGAAAGGAGCTGAAGATCCTGCTTGTGATGCAGGACAGTTATCCCCATAGACGCCCATGGTAGACTCCTTGCCTATAGCTTAAGCTAAACCTGAGTGAATTGTCTGACTTTGACAGCCAAGCGGCTTTTCTGTATGGCACTAGTAACTCACTAAGTGGTTTCTCTTGTCTGGAATTGATCATTTTGATTCGTTTAACATGGTAAAGGAAGAGTTCAGGTTAAGATTTTGGGCTAAAGACAATCTTTAGTAGTAGTACTAAATCTGTGGAATGCAAAAAGCAAAGCACTCCTCCTCCTCCTATGTGTGCACCCTGCAATTTAGGTGACAAGATATTTGACAAGATATTTTCATGTATTAATCCCTTCAGCCATTAGCTTCTTTCACCTGTGACCTTAAACCCAGCAAGTTTCTACCAGCAAGCCAGGCAGTTCCCTCAAGGCAAAGCTACCAGAACAAGCACGTAGCCCACAATCTACCTTTCAGTGTCTCACAGTGTACGGTTAACTGATTACCCAATTCCTACATGACCTCAGACAGCTGATTTCAGCTTTCCAAGCTTCAACACATCTACATAAATTTTGCTTCTGTTTTTTTGTCAAATTAACTAATATAGTTTTGTCTTGAGCTTTGTGGATACATTTTTAAATTTTTGGTACAATGCTCTATTCCAGGCCTCAAATTTTCCACTCACATTTTGCGAGTGGAAAATGAGGTCTGGCGAGGAGCTGGCTGCCTGGGAGTGGGGGGGCAAGCACCACTGGCGATCGGGGTTAATCGCCAGCCGTTCTCGCAGTGATCGCCCCGATGGCATAAAGAAAGGGGAGAGCTGTAGGATCGCAGAGCGGTAAAGCCCGCTGTTACAACTTGCATTGAAATTTCCTCCGCTCTGCCAAGAGCCCCGCCTCCTCCTGACCCCGTGCCTGTGATAGACAGAATGCGAGTCCAATGCTGAGGTGTGTTTATCACAGGCGCGGGGTCAGGAGGAGGCGGAGCTGTCGGCAGAGCGGAGGAAATTTCAATGCAAGTTGTAAGAGCGGGCTTTACCGCTCTGCGATCCTACAGCTCTCCTCCTCCTTTATGCTCTCTGCCATCAGGGCGATCAGAATATCAGAGAAATACAATAGAAGTGCAGCCACCAATCAGCAGCCCCCCTGGTACTTGTAGTCCCCCGTGTGTATAGCTGTATGTCTCCTCCCTACAGAGCGGAGTCGCCCTCTTCTCCCAGTGTCGCCCTCTTCTCCCAGTGTCGCCCTCTTCTCCCAGTGTCGCCCTCTTCTCCCAGTGTCGCCCTCTTCTCCCAGTGTCGCCCTCTTCTCCCAGTGTCGCCCTCTTCTCCCAGTGTCGCCCTCTTCTCCCAGTGTCGCCCTCTTCTCCCAGTGTCGCCCTCTTCTCCCAGTGTCGCCCTCTTCTCCCAGTGTCGCCCTCTTCTCCCAGTGTCGCCCTCTTCTCCCAGTGTCGCCCTCTTCTCCCAGTGTCGCCCTCCTCCTCTCCCAGTGTCGCCCACCTCTCCCAGTGTCGCCCTCCTCTCCCAGTGTCGCCCTCCTCTCCCTCTAATCTCCTCCTCTAAGAATGGTCAGACTGTCAGATGCAGAGCAGGTTGTGTCTCTGACACTCAGGACTCAGAGAGGAGCGCCCCCCGGAGTCTGCCCCCATACATGGGATGTGGAGGGTGAGTTCTGCAGTCTGGGAAGGATTTGTCTAATCTCCTTAGGCTTGGCCTCGTCATTACCCACTATAAACAAACACAAGTGTCCCATTCATTGGAAAATCCACTCAGGGGGTCCTCACTGACCTGGGATAACGGGGGAGTCCACCATGGGGGCACGGTGAGGCTGCAATGGTGGGGACGGTGAGGCTGCAATGGTGGGGACGGTGAGGCTGCAATGGTGGGGACGGTGAGGCTGCAATGGTGGGGACGGTGAGGCTGCAATGGTGGGGACGGTGAGGCTGCAATGGTGGGGACGGTGAGGCTGCAATGGTGGGGACGGTGAGGCTGCAATGGTGGGGACAGGTGAGGCTGCAATGGTGGGCACAGGTGAGGATGTGCAGAGGGGGAACTGATAAAGTTGTTGTTAATATTTATTTTTGCAACTTAATTGTGCATAAAACATTTTACAAGATAATTTATGAGGGCGTGATTAGCGGGAGAATTAGGGGCAGGGTACGGGTTGGGTGGGACAACTAGTGGCTAGTAACCCTTGAGGCCTGGCTAGTGGCTCAAGACTTGAAATTTTGAGCCCTGCTCTATTCCTTGATAGTAAAGTGAAAGTAAGTTTTTTTTTTTTTTTTCAGCATCATTGGCAGTTCTGGCAGCTTTATATGCTTGTTGACAAACTGCTGTTCTATTGGCAAAGTAAAGTTCAATAGTTAACTGGCCTTTTTATCATATACAGCCACAGACATAAATGCGCTTTTAGTTGTATTTTATCTACCTGAACTGAAAAAAAAGGTAAATGTGTTATATATATATATATATATATATATATATGTGTGTGTGTGTATATGTGTGTATATATATATATATATATATATATATATATAACACTATACAATTAATACTCGTTCACTGTGTTGCCCAAAGCAGCCAGTCAGGGGTTGGCTTTAATTTTTTTTTTTTTTTTATTCAAGACAAAAATCTTTAATCATCGATCTTTAATCTGTATGAGGCTTAAGAAGTTGTGTCTGTGTTGACGGCTGCCTGTAATATAAGTTTAGCGTTTAATAGGTCCCAAACAGACTTTTGGATAAAGAACTTAAGGACATGATCTTTAAATGAGAGAAAATTTGCTGGCATAATAGTCTGATTTCCAATTTTTTTGTAATTGAGCTAGATTTTAGGGTGAAATGTTAGTAGAAATAAAAAATTGTAAATAAAAGTTTACAAGTAAAAGAATGAAGGGGGGAAACTGAAATGTTAGTAAGAGTTATGCCCAGAAAATCCAAGTTTCTATAGCTTGGAAGAAATGTGAGTGTTCCATAATCTACTTTTAACCCAGGAATGACTCCAAGAATTGACCGCTTCGCACCTCCGCTTTATGCATGACTAGACAGAATGTCACATCAAAGCTACAGTGAATTATGATGGTTTCCTTCATCTATCTTATTAAAATTTTGGCAAGTTGTAGCAGCTCTCACACGTGAAATTGCTGAATTTCTGTTTTGTTTTCCATACAAACGTGTATAATGACCTTTGTTTCCTTTCTGCAAGGCTGAAACATCAGGATAGTTGAGCTTTTCACTTTCTGAAGCAGGAAAGGCTTTTTTTTGTTGCTTTAGTGTTTGTTGATCTTTCTAATTGTTAGTTTGTCTCAATTATGTAGACCTTAGAGACGTTGTGGCAGAAACACGCTCAATGAAAATCATTTGATGTGATCAGAATGCGTCATTATTTCATTACACCATTTTATCTTATTTCATTACAAAGGAGTACAGTCAGTTTGCTAATATGAAGGATTTGTATCCATATCCCTGCAGTATGTGGTGGGAAAACATTTTTAATTTGTGAGAATTTTTAAAAATATAACTTTCCTGGTAGCAGGTTATATAGAGCTCCTCATACTAGAAAATATAATTTTTTACTACTTACCAATTCTCAGGCCGCTCTGGTCCTCTTAACATGAGCTCACCTGTGTCAGCCAATGTTGGGGGGGGGGGGGGGGGGGCAAGAGCGCTCAACAACCACTGGATTGCCTGAGCGGCATGGGTCACATGTTGGCGCTCCCTCCTCCTTCCCTTAAGTAGTTAACAGCTGACAGATGGAAGCTGGTCATGTGACTGGTCTGGAGCAACACCTACCCTGGTCTTCCACAGGGTAGGTGTTGGGAGAAAGGAGTAGTTTTAAGATTAGTCATATTCAGGAGTTCTACGTTAAGTCTCTGTGCACACCTGAACAATTTAAAGCATTTTTCCAGAGCTTCAATGTTGTTTCCATGTTGTTCTATTTTACCTGTTTACATTGGAGGAATATGTTGTCGCTCAAACTGCAGAAAAAGTATAAGACCTCCTGTGGGACATAATTCCAGTTTTTTGTCCTCGTCTCCTCCTTCCCTTAGTAACTAGCTTTCCATCGGCTAGTCAAAAATGCTTGAGTCTGAAAGATGTGCAACCCCCCCCCTCACAAAAAAACCCACAAATATGCTCGCACCCATGCGTGAATCCAGGCTAAAAAGGCATCTGCCTGGATGTCCCATCTACTTCTGCATAAGCTTGTTTGCAAATGTTGTGAGCATTGTTTAAAATCTTTCTTCTTAAGACTAGTACACACCACAACCGCTGGGTTGAATGGTAAAAAAACTTGACTCAGGTTGAAGCCGCTGTACTAACAATCCAATGTTGGTACATCAATCTCCCCTGCTGTGTTAATGTGTTCTGACAGGGGGATGCCCCCTTCCGCCAGAACACCCTGGTCAACCATTGGCTGCCATACACACAGGCAGAATGTCAGCTAGTTTCTGTTGAACAGGCTGATGTTCAGCCTGTGTGTACTAGGCTTGAGTATTCCAAATTGGTACTTTGTAATGTAAACCAATGTAAAAATGTAGGTGCCACTCAGGTTCCAAAGGGTCCTAGTCCATCACCAACTGATGGGAGTGCCAGCTGGGAACGGAGCTTGCCTCAGCTCCGAATGTCAGCATGTAGTGAAGAGAATATCCCTTGAGCCGCACATCGCTGCATATCTGCTGTGAAAGAATATGTCAGTCTCAGCCTAACTAAAGTCTCTCATACTCTTCCTTAGTGGATCTGCAGCGATGTGCTGCTCAAAGAGTGTTTTCTTCACTGCAAGTACGTTGTAATGGTTATGGAAGGTAGGGGTTCACAGAGACCTAAAGTGATTTTAATCTTCTTTTTTTTTTTTTATATATATATATAAGGATAAACTCTGACCAGGTTTAAAATTAAAGCCGAGTTCCACCCAAAAGTAGAACTTTAAGCACTCCTCACTCACCCCCTTGCATGCCACATTTTGCATATCATTTTTTTTTTTGCGGGGGAGTGGGGGCTTCGGTAGGAGTGGGACTTCCTGTCCTACTTCCGCCTAGGTGACCCCTCCTTTTGCCTTAGGCCCCTCCCCTCTAAGCGATCTCCTGGGACATGTAACGGGTCCCAGGAGATCGCCTGTCCACTCATAGAGCGCGGCTCACGCATGTGCAGTGAGTGCCTGGCCGTGAAGCCATAAGCTGTCCACAATTTGAATGGGGGTGCCAGGGGAGAGGAGCGACGCTCCGGGCGGCCGCATTGCTGGACCGTGGAGCAGGTAAGTGTCTGTTTGTTTATTAAAAGTCAGCAGCTACACTTTTTGTAGCTGCTGACCTTTAATGAACATAAAAAGGCTGGAACTCAGAACAAATCGCTTCCTTTCATTCAGTCACACATGTAGATCACCAGGCCTTCATCGTGTTTTAATTCACCGTATTATCATAACTTATTCTGGGAAGAACCTTTTTATGACCACGTGAATGTGCAGGCCACAAATTCATAAAACAGACCTACTCCTAGCCAGATAAAAGAAAAGCTGCTTGGCTTATGTGTGATGCCAAGGCTAAGGTTGTACTCCATTTTATAATACTGAGGTTAACGCACACACACGGCACAAACCGAAAATATACTGTAGGGAGAAAATATAAAGATTTCTTTAATTACTCTTGTGATATGATTAACATGAGGTTTATATGGAGTCCATACAAATTACAACATGTAATGGTATATATGTAAACTTGTATTATTAAACACACTGTTGCAAAAGAGGAAGTTTTTCCTTTTGATTGCAGCCGCATAGGGCTTAGCTTCAACAATGGCTCACTTCTCTTGTGCTAGACTGGCTTTTTGTCTACTTTCAGAGTAAAATAGTACAGTAATGATAGGTAGCAGAGTTTATTCACATTTGTTTCCCTCTTGGCACTCTTTTCTGATAATTGTGCCAAGTTTGTTACCTAATCCTACAGAGAGCACTGTCTCACAAGTACATTTTCAAGGCCACTGCCTCGGAGAAAGTCCACTCCGTCTCTACAACGTTGTCTGCATGCACTGGCTGAATGTCTGTGTGTTGTTTATTTTAAAGTGGCCCAAGCTCATCCCACCAAATATTTTCCTTATTGCCAATTTGACCTGTATTACTAAATACAGGTGCCGATATCTTGCGCTTCATATTTTTTGACCAGTTTTTCTATACATGCCAATTTGTCTGGAGACAGCCTATATTTTCTAGGAGAGACAAAATGCATGTTGGGCAGCTGTGAAAAAATCTAGAGCACCAGATACAATGTGGTTCATTTACTAAAGGCAAATGGGCTGTTCACGTTGGAAGGGAAGTTTCCCCTGGGCTTGGTGAAATTGGTGAAATTTCTCTTTTTTGTAAAGAATACATCGATCACTTGCAAGGGAAAAAAACAAGTGATTAGGATTATGGAAGTGCAACTTTCCTTTCAGGCCAGGTTCACACCTATGCGAATTGAGTGCGGTTTAAACCGCATCTAATTCGCAGGACATTTCAAAATACATTGTTTTCAATGAGGCTGGTTCACATATGTGCGATGCATACGCACTGCGTATTGCCTCCAAACCGCATGCGGTTTTTATGTCTTGCGGTGCGAATTCAGTCCCATTATCTTCTATGGGTACGCATCTAATTCGCACATGTGTTCAGTTCTCTGCAGGAGTTTCTCTCATTCAGCTCAATACAATTCTCCCCCACTCTCCTCTCACCCGGAAGTTCTCCCAGGTCTCCAAATTCGCACCTGATCTGCAGCTAAACCGCAGTTGATCTGCAGAACACCCGCTAGAGAAATCTGCAACGACAACGCAGCTCAAAAAAGCAACGCACTAGTGTGATTCCGGCCTCAAAGTAAACAGTCTGGTTACCTTTATTAAATTGACCCCCTTTACCACTGCTTCCGATTAGTCGTAGCTAGCACAACAGGGTAAGCATTAATTTGGGGTCTGTAACGAGGGACATATTTTACATCAGAATGTGTGGGGGTAGGATTTGGTTAGGGATGTCTTTTCTAAACTTTCATTGTTTTTGAGGTTAAATGAGTAAAGCTCCTTTCACACACAGCAGAGCCAAACAGTACTGGTGTTGCATCGGTGACCGATCACTTTCCATCTGGCAGACAGACTCTATGGGTGGCCAGGTGTAAACAGACTCCACTGTCCATTTACATCAGGCTACCTCCAATCTGGTCCACAAAAATAGAAAATGATGCAGGACTTTCAGTTTTTTTTTCCTCCAGGTGGATGTCTGTTGACACCACAAAAACATTCACCAGATCCATTCTGGATGTGTTTCTGCATACATTCTGCATGGATGTTTTTGATGGATTCCATATGCTTTTTTTTTTTCTTTGTGTGTGTTTGTTTTTTTGTTTTTTTTATTGCGATTTGCCATATTCCAGTACAGTGCACGGCTGTGTTTTGTAGTACGCTACTATACCCTGGGTGCATTTTATTATTGTTTAATACTATACATGTCCTTTTTAATGAATGGCAACAAATCCACAACTCACAAGTATTTATCAGCCTTTAAATACTGTTTTGTGAAGTTTCTTACCCAGCTGTATTGTGAATTCGGTATAAATACAAATTGTGTAGTGTAAGCAAAAGAAGGCTGGAATATAGAGGTCATCGGTCAGTCCTATGGTAACCTCATCTTAGAAAACATTACATTGTTGAAAGCACAAAGGAAACAAGACTACAATACAATACTCTCATGCCTTGTACACACGAGCGGAATTTCCGTCAAAAAAAGTCAAACAGAAGGTTTTCATCGGATATTCCGTCCGTGTGTATGCCCCATCCGCCTTTTTCTGTCGGAAATTCCGTCGAAATTGGATAGAGAACATGTTCTCAATTATTCCAATGAAAAAAAAACGGAATTTCCGTTCGTCTGGATGCAATTCCGACGGACTAAAAACCATGCATGCTCAAAATCAAGTCGATGCATGCTCGAAAAGAATTGAACTTAATTTTTCTCGGCTCGTCGTAGTGTTGTACGCCACCGTGTTCTTGGTGGTCGGAATTTGGTGTGATCGTGTGTATGCAAGACGACTTGAGTGGAATTCTGTCGGAAAACTTGTCAGAGTTTATTCCGACGGGAAAACCGGTCGTGTGTAGTTGTGTACAGGGCATCACTGGTCTAAACAGCTACTGCCAGGTATTTAAAGATATGCGTGTCCTAAATGCTCACAAATATGTGAACGCTCTTTGATTAATAATTCATAAGTAAGTGGTTACACATGGAGTTCTAATTTGTATGTGTTTTCATGTTTAAAATATACTACATAATCCAGTTATAACATGCATATTTATGTTTGGAGATGTGGGTTAGGTAGCATTATGAATAATACTGGAATTATAGTTTATGTTGCTAAGCATGCTTTGTTCCCTGAAGGAGAACTTTCTGGGGAAAGACTCCATAATATTATTCAGTATGTGGTCTTGGTAATTATAATTTATATAACTCTGTCTGCACGCCTTCTACTATTCTGTGATAAAGATGGATGTTTTACATTCTTTAATGGTCAACAAAGACAGAAATTCACTTTGTACAAAATAAAATAATTAGAAATGGAAAGTTTTTAGCAGTTTATGTAACAAAACATCACTTTAATGCTAAACAGATCAAGACATTCAAGTGTATAAATGTTTGTAAAGTGTAATGAGAGAGAATATATGAGAGAGATCTATAAAACCTTTTGGGTTTTCTGGTTATTTGCTGTCAATGATTATTCGTGTAATAATCTGAAAACAATCTACAGTAGTTATGTTTACCTATGTATTTGTGTTTATTAGCCTTTTATAATGGGAAGGTCTGCTATTAAATAGGAGAGACTGTTGATGTAGAATGCTAGAAATGCCAGGGTAGCAGATTCCCCTCATAGTTTAAACAGTATGAAGTCCAAGTGCTTGGAATTTGTTGCATCCAGACACCTTGTCCGTCCCATGTGTTCCTTCTGTAAAGGTCATAGACAACGTATGTGTATGTATATCATTGTTTATGAATATTCAGGCAGAAATGTTCCTGACAACAGGCAGATATGCCTTTGTTGGTTTTCAAACTAATGTCTGGGACATAGCATGCCCATTAATCCCTCAAGGTAATTTGACAGGCTGGTTTGCTTTGGGGAAAAATAGTCAATTATTAACCATCATTCGACAATTTCTTTCTTGACCATTTAACATTTTCAAGCACTTAAATGCTGATTAGAGAGATGTGCAAGAAAAAAGCGAATGGAATTCATGTGCTGCTACATACTTTATGGCAATTAAAAATAGATATTTAAAGCATGTAATTTAGAGTATAGTTAGACATTTAAACATAAATGTTTTTATGCTGGCATCTATATTGTTTAATATTTTATTGTTTTACATTTCAACCACTAAATAATAATAATAAAAAAAAAAAAAGCCTCCTATGGTCAACTGGAGTGTGCAGTAAAAGATGCTGAGCTCTGTATGAGTGCGCTCCGACACGCCTCTTACACTTTTACAGCCACAGTGCTGCAATCGGCAGGGAGTTCGAGCTTTACAACTTGTAAATCAAAGGGCCACTAAATTTACCAATTACAGAATGTCCCATTTTAAGCTAAGCTTTTATAAGGTCTAAAAGTAGTGTGTGTGTGTGTGTGTGTGTGTGTGTGTGTGTGTGTGTGTTTATATATATATATACACATACATACATACATACATACATACATACATACATACAGTACAGACCAAAAGTTTGGACACACCTTCTCATTCAAAGAGTTTTCTTTATTTTCATGACTATGAAAATTGTAGATTCACACTGAAGGCATCAAAACTATGAATTAACACATGTGGAATTATACATAACAAAACCTTTTGCAGCAGACACATCTCTAGAACTGTGTGAATCAGGCCTTCATGGTAGAATATCTGCTAGGAAACCACTGCTAAAGAAAGGCAACAAGCAGAAGAGACTTGTTTGGGCTAAAGAACACAAGGAATGGACATTAGACCAGCGGAAATCTGTGCTTTGGTCTGATGAGTCCAAACTTGAGATCTTTGGTTCCAACCCCCGTGTCTTTGTGCGACGCAGAAAAGGTGAACGGATGGACTCTACATGCCTGGTTCCCACCGTGAAGCATGGAGGAGGAGGTGTGATGGTGTGGGGTGCTTTGCTGGTGACACTGTTGGGGATTTATTCAAAATTGAAGGCATACTGAACCAGCATGGCTACCACAGCATCTTGCAGCGGCATGCTATTCCATCCGGTTTGTGTTTAGTTGGACCATCATTTATTTTATTTCAACAGGACAATGACCCCAAACACACCTCCAGGCTGTGTAAGGGCTATTTGACCAAGACGGAGAGTGATGGGGTGCTGCGCCAAGTGACTACCTCTTGAAGCTCATCAAGAGAATGCCAATAGTGTGCTAAGCAGTAATCAAAGCAAAAGGTGGCTACTTTGAAGAACCTAGAATATGAAATTTTCTGTTTCACACTTTTTTGTTATGTATAATTCCACATGTGTTAATTCATAGTTTTGATGCCTTTAGTGTGAATCTACAATTTTCATAGTCATGAAAATAAAGAAAACTCTTTGAATGAGAAGGTGTGTCCAAACTTTTGGTCTGTACTGTGTGTGTGTGTGTGTGTGTGTGTGTGTGTCTATATATTCTGAATTGTACTTATTTTGTCACTGGAGAGTGAAAAATCTGGTGCAACTGTGCATGGTAGCCAATAAGCTTCTAATTTCAACTTGTTTCATTAAGCTCTGACAAAAAAAGGGATTTGTTTCTATGCAGAGCTGCACCAGGATTTGCACTCGCCGATTTTTAGTAAACCAACCCCATAGTGTTCATAGGACAGAAAGGCACAAACCGAAAGAAAAACATTTACCCTTCATCACTATGCTAAGGTGTGTTTTTGTTTGCCTCCTTGTTTGAAGAGATTGGTCGTAAATTTCCATTTTGACCAGAAGTGAGGAGATCTTTTTCCAATCTGGGAAATGAACAGCAATAAAAACATGGCAGGGGCTCCATTTTCTTTCTGCTCTATTGCAGACGTTTTTGCTTTTAACTAAAGCTCTAAACTGAGAAGCAAAAGAAACGTTTTTGTTCAGCGTAGAGTTCTTGAATTTGAAGTTGATGATTACTAGCAAGAGGCATGTTTCTGGTGTTGGGGTTGGTTCACAGTCTACCTGATGGAGAGTACTGATATCCAGAAAGCAATTTGCTTTTGTGTTAGAGGACCTGGCACCGCATAGACCTTTTCTTCATTTCTCAAGTGCCATTCTTTGTCACGAAACATTAAACTGTGACTTGAATGCATTTTTACCTCACCTTCGATATGAGCACACAAGCCACTCCTTCAACGTTCATACAAACATTTCTAAAGATCACGATTCAACAAAGCTGCAGAATAAACAATGGCTCTTGTGGTGCAACTGCCTATTCTGTGTAAGATTAGGATGTTGTGATACTCTTTTGTGTGGCATTAATACTGCACGTCCTCTAGTGCTTTGCAAAGGTAGTGACTAATGTTGAATGTGAATGTGGCCTGTTGTGTCTGCGACTGGCATGTAAGAAATGTCACTGTGGAGTAATTCTAGCTAAATCGCATACAAGTCTGCATCCAGCTGGTTCTGGTAAGGTTTATGCTGTCATATTACAGCCATTGACTGATAAAGGACTTGGACGCTACATGTGCCTCTAAAGAAATGGTGGTTTGATGCAAAGAGGATGAATACCAAGGCCTCATACGTAAAGGATGTTTTGCCAACTCTCCTAGAAGCCTTTCCTTCTGACAGCAGCATTTTGTCAGAAAAAAACTTTTACAGGCATCAAGTGCTTGGGTGTTAATTTAGCTCATTGGCCAATAATAATTTATTATGGCCAATCGCTAAATGCGCCTTTCAGTAACACGCGTTTTACATGCATTTCAAAGCATTGAGTGCTTTTTTTCTGCCAAAATTTTGCTGCTCGTGGAGGCACTGGCAGGTTTTTTTTTTTTTTTTTTCCTGTCTCTAAACTATAAAGCTGCATTCACACTACAGCGTTTTGAATCGCAGACAGATTTGTTGCGTATCTGCACACAATTTGACAGTGCCGAGGTATGAATGACAAAACGCAGGGACTCGCATTCGAGATGCCATTCATTTGAATGACACCTCCAATCATGGTGCGGGTCTTCCGCGCAAAAACACGCACTGCAATCGCGGCGACCCGCATCACAGGAATCATGTTGTCAAAAAAAAGTTCAGGAGCTACTTTTTGGCGACATGCGCCCCACTGCGATTGCAGTGGGTTTTATTTCTCGACGATTTCAACAGGCCCTCACCGCGATTTGAGGTGTAATTCAAATGAATCTGCGGCATATCTGTCTGCGATTCAAAATGCTGTAGTGTGAATGCAGCCTAAAAGCTGAACACACAGGGCAACAAGTAGAGGGGAGGAAAAAAAATACCATATGCCTCTAGGAGCAGCTGGAAAAAAGAAGGCTTCATTTACACCTGAGCATAGTGTCTTTGAGTGTTTTCTGATGGGGTTTTTTTGCGTGACGTTGGTGTGTCTTTATGCGCACTTTGTGAGTTTTTATATGGTGTTTTTGAGCTTTGTAATTTTTTTTTATTAGCCAATTGAGAAAAATATCTGTTGGATCATTTGTTGCTATTTATTTTTTTTAGCTTTTCTGTCAGCTTTTGTTTATATATTTTTTATTATTATTCAGGGGTTAAAATTAATGTTGGAGTTATTTTGTTTAATTTTTTGTTAGGGTGTCAATACTACTACAATAAATGCACAAATAAAAAAAGAAAAATACAATAAATGAATAGTATGTAGTAATAAATAATGAACCCCCTAACCTTAACCCCTAACCCTTAAAAAAAAGAATTATGTAATAAATAAATGAACACCCTAACACAAAATAAATGATTATACAGTAAAACCTTGGTTTGAGAGCGTTTTGCAAGACAAGGAAAATGTTTTAATACATTTTGCCTTGATATACAAGCGATGTCTTGATATAAGAGTAGCGCCATGTCACAACGGAGTATAAAAAAGAAGAGAGGCGCCTCTAAGTGTAGCAAAATGGTTACATTTAATGAAGGTACAACATTTAGCAACTTTTTGCTACACTTAGAGGTGCCTCGCTTCTCTTTTATACCCTTTATAATGCTTTGGATTACAATAAAAAAAATTGTCTGGCTTCTGTCAGACCGGCTGCCATAAACATGGCCAAACTTCAGCTGATGTAACATTTGGCCCGTGTGTACTAGGCTTAAAGCAGAGCGCCACCCAAAGGCGAAAGCTTTGCTTGTTTGCTTCCCCCCCTCCGCTGCCAGGTATCCGCTTCCATGTATCTATGAAACATCCGGTCCGGCCCCCCCACTGCTTTCTGGGAGACGCACATGTCCCGGTAGACAGCGTGACCATTCAGAAAGCACAGCGCGACTCGCGCATGCGCAGTAGGAAACAGGCTGTGAAGCAGCAAACCTTCACTTCCTGTTTCCCTTAGAGAAGATCTGATAGATGGATCGGCTTGGGGTGCCGACATCGTGGGCTCCCTGGACAGGTAAGTGTCCTTATATTAAAAGTCAGCAGCTACAGTATTTTTGTAGCTGCTGACTTTTAATTATTATTTTTCCCCCCCAGGCTGGAACCCTGCTTTCAAAAGTATCATGCACTTTGTTCAATTAAATTCAATTACTGTATAAAGGCTTTGTTGTATTTTAGCATGGTAACTTCAATCATGCCTCCCATGCCATCAGTCCTGCCCCTTCAAGTTTACAATGTCACCATGGCAACTGTTAGGAGTTTAGGTTGTGGGAGGAGTAGGTAATAATCTGTAATGCTGAATAACATTGTGATTGTCTAGCTTCAAGTATAAGGCTTCATTCACACTTGGCGGACTCTGTCGCTACGGAGTCCGCCTGCTCCCGTCGGCTCAGCGGGAGATCAGTCCGCAGATCTCCGCTGAGCCGACGATAACAAGCTCCTCTCTGCTCACTGAGCGGGGAGGGGCTTGTCGGGCACCGCTGTGTCCCTATGGAGCGATCTGATGAAAACGGACAGCATGTCCGTTTTCATCAGATCTTACCCGATCTGATCCGCATGGACGCATGGGGATGTGGCCCCCATATGTCTGTTTTTAGCGGATCGGGTCGGATGTCAGCGGACATGTCTCCGCTGACATCCGACGCTCCATAGCGATGCATGGAGCGGCCGTTCAGGTCCGCCGACAGACGGACCCGAACGGCCAAGTGTGAATGAGGCCTAAGTTCACCATTTTCACAGAAAATGAAAAGGTGAATCAACGTTCAACATCTTTTGGTTGGAAAAAAAAAAAAAAGATCATTGTGTGGGCTGCTTTAGGCCTGCCAAAGGCAGAGCTGATTCTTTCCTGCAATCACAGGTTGCAGGAAAGAAAATGGCTTTTTTGGGAAAAAATACACTTTTTTAATTAAAAAATAAGACAACAGTAAAGTTAGCCCAATTTTTTTTTATATTGTGAAAGATAATGTGATGCCGAGTAAATTGATACCCAACATGTCACGCTTCAAAATTGCGTCCGTTAATGGAATGGCGACCCCCCCATCAACCCAGTTGATGGGGAAATCCTCACATGGAGCCACTGTGTTCTCCCGGTGGGGGAAGCCACCCCCGCTGGGAGAACACAGTGATTATTGCTAGTGGCTGTAGTAGCTGCTAACAGTAATCATATGTAAAATCCAACAGGCTGCTTGTATCCAAGTTAATAGATCAACTAGGGTACAATCAGCCTGCCCATACATGGTTCGAATCTCCGCCGGTTTAGCAGGAATTGGAATCGTCTAAGGGCGGCTTTAGTTTTATTTCCAGTGTGCCATGTTAACTATATAAAAATCTGATAATTAGGTTTGTGTCAGATGACTCACATTGGTGAGAAGGAAGAGGATTTAGTTTTGTACGCTCAAATAAAAGAAGTTAGCTTCTCTGTGTATTAATGAGTAATGTTTAAACTAGGTTTGTTTAGTGAGATAACACTTTCATTTCGCTCTATACTGCTGTTCCCTATCTAAACAAATCTGTTGGCTCTACTGGCATGAGAAAATACCTCACCCACTTCACTTTTGTGCAAATGGAAATTCTTAATAAATTACTACACAGAGACCTGTGGCTTATACTCTGCAGATATGTTTACCTCCGAGTGTCTTAAAGTGCACGGAACTGGTTTCAACTTGGCAGTCATTAAGCGACCGCGTAGACTGCACTGCCTGATCTATAGATACAGAAATGTACTAAACTTAGCATCTACAAAGTTTCATATACAATGTAAAGCAAGTAAAATTCTGAAACACTCCTTTCAATGCATACTAAGAGAAAATACAATTAAAATTCCTTACTGTGGAGCAAAAAACAGCTTGGACTCGTATTGCTTCTTTTTTGGGATAAGCAAAGCATGTTGTCGTCTATGGGCAGCAGAGTGGCTTGGTACTTTTACCTTGCATCACCAGGGTCCTCCAATTCAGGGCACTACCTGCATGGAGTTTCCACGTTCTCCTTGTGCGTGCATGCATGGGTTTCCTCCGGGTACTCCGGGTTTTCTCTCGCACGCCAGAGACCTGCCGGTAGAGGAATTTACTCCTGTCTAAAATGGGCCCAGTATGTGTATGTACTGTATGCATGTTGGGGATCTTGTATCGTATGCTCTCTGAAGGCAGGGAATAATGTGAGTATACAGTATGTATAGCATTGAGTAAATTGTCACTATATAAACCTGTACATTTTACAGTAAATGGCAAATACTTGGGCTGCCTTCACATCTATGAAGTTTTTACATTGCTGTCATGCGATAAACAAAGCACAGTCCATTCAGTTGAATGGGCTGCCCTACATGTGTCAAACGAGCCACAGTAGCGCATGTACCTTTTTGTTTTTGTATAAATTGCTGTGTTTTTTTTTTTTATTTTTTTTTTTTTTTTGAGCAACAAAACACATGATTGCTACTAAATGGGTTGTCATTAACCACTTAAGGACCAGAAGGATTTGCCCCCTCTATAACCAGTCCATTTTAGTAATACGGCAATGTGTCGCTTTCACTGACAATTGCGCAGTCCTGCAATGTTGTACCCAACTTTTTTTTCCCCCCACAAATCAAGCTTTCTTTTGGTGGTATTTAATAGGGCTGCAACTAACGATTATTTTCATAATCGATTAGTTGGCCGATTTATTGTTTCGATTAATCGGATAATAGCCTTAAAAAAAAAAAAATTGCATGCTTTTCTGTGGCTTCTCCATTGAAGTATATTAAACAAAATAGCACAGTTTTGTAAATTTTGAAAATTGTAATCGATTAATTTCATAATCGATTAGTTGTTTCGGCCCCAGTATTTTATCACCTCTGCAAGTTTTTTTTTCTTTTTTGCGCTATAATCCAAAACAAAAATGACAATTTTGAAATGTTTTTATTATTATTTAATTTAATTTATTTTTAGCGGGACTGTGACATTGTGGCCGACAGATTGGCCACTTTTTGAAACTTTTTTTTTGGGACCATTGACATTTAGACAGCGATCAGAGCTAAAAAATAGCCACTGATTACTGTATAAATTTCACTGGCAGGGAAAGGGTGGCAGGGAAGGGGGGTGATCAAGGGGTTAAGTGTTCCCTAGGGAGGTGTTTCTAACTGTGGGGGCAATGTACTGATTGGAGGAGGAGAGAGATCGCTGTTCCTGATCACTAGGAACAGCAGATCTCTCTCTACTCCCCTGGCAGAACAGGGATCTGTCTGTTTACATACACAAATACCCCCATCGCTCTTAAAGCGTCCGACGTACACCTACGGCGATTCGCACAGGGGCGCAAACCTGCCGCAGTATAATGACGGCGTCTGGTCGGCAAGCAGTTAATGACGCCACAAGTGCAATACACATTTTACCTAGTTTTTGCAAAAGGGGGCAGACACGCACGTATATGCCGACATTCCCAGAACGCTCTGGTGTAAATGCTACCTTCGAAATGGGATTGAGATTCTGTTGTATAACAAAGCTTTTCCCTGTACAGTGTCCACTAAGGCTGAATAGATTCATTAGAGTAATTCCCCATGACCCACTTTCCGGTGCTCTGACCACATTACATATAGTCTGCACTCATCTGTGCCTTCAATTAGGCTCTTTACATTATGACCAATAGAAACCTGATGTAAAGTGCAGTCCACATTCTATTAATAAATAATTTATTCCTTTGTCACATATGCCAGGGAAATTATAAAAGTTTTATAAAGAAGCATAAAATAACAGCTGCTTTGTAATTTTTAATTTGCTGCAGACTAATGTGCATTGTGATGTATCTGCCATGTCCTAAAATATTGTACATTTTATTTTTTTCCACTTTTCATCCCTTTTTAAAGGTTCAACATATTGCCATCTGTTCATTCTCCACAACCTTTTGTGTTGTCAAATGAGACCCGTTAGGTTATTATTATTATTGTATGTACCTAATGTACACAACAAGAATGGTGTCCATTATTTATAACATTTTATCATCTCCAGAACCTGAACATGTGATCCAAACTACATACAAAGATAGATGACGATTAGGAAGGCCCTAGATCAGGGGTGTCAAACTGGCAGTCCTCCAGCTGTTTCGCGAAACTACAAGTCCCATCATGCCTCTGCCTGTGAGAGTCATGCTTGCAACTGTTAGCCTTGCAATGCCTCATGGGACTTGTAGTTTTGCAACAGCTGGAGGGCCGCCAGTTTGACACCCCTGCCCTAGATGATGCAATTTTATTTCCTGCGTGGGCTGCTGTAAAGAAAATCGCTCATTTACCCAATCAACACAGGGAATCCACTTCTGGAAGAACACTATTGGTATTTCCTACTTTTCTGTATTGAAAGCAATCTGAAATCTAGAAGTTGGAGTCTATGACACCTGCTTAATGGAAGCATGTAGATCCCATCAAGCACTATAAACCTGCCTCTGTCTGTAGGTTTTAGGATCTGGTAAATTGAGATTCACACCATGAAATGGCACATTGTGTGTTTGTGTTTTTTTTTAAATGTCTGCAGCTAATAACTGCAAAACTCAGGTACTGACAGCCTGGTGCACACCACTAACCTGCTGGGTCTAAAAAAAAATAACCTGACCTCTCTGGTCTGAACCAATGTACTAATGATCTTGCGTAGGTACAATGATCTCCTCTGCTGTTCTTTTGTGTTCTGATGGGCATGTCCCCCGCCAGAACACTCCGGTCCGCGCACTTAGCCATTGGCTAAGAGTGCTGATCTGGAGCCGACCGGCTGCTGGTTTTCCAGAATGCTTGTCCAAACGTCTGGTTTCTGTTGGACAATGTTTCCGAATGTCAGCCGGTTTGTACTAGGTTTAACAATGGCTGGAGTTCAGAGCTGTCTCCTTGTAGCCAGTTCTCCTTACCACTGCGGGTCCCATATCGCTGGCATCTTGGATATAGGAGCCAGCTGTGGCTTCCTGAGAAACCAGAGCTGGCTCCCCACTGTGCATGTGCAAGCTCACACAACACTCTGGTCATGCAGGTTCTTTTGACATGTCCCAGGGGGCTGTGGGAGGGTGTGGGGCAGGCAGTGTCATCCTTGCATGGCAAGAACTGTGGAAGTGGTGACTGGTACTGATAAAATTCCATACTCGCCCCCTAGAAAAAGGTATGAGGCCCCGTACACACGTCCGACGAACTCGACGTGCCAAACGCATAGAGTTCCTCTTCGAGTTCTGTGTTGAAGCCGCCAAGAATCTCGGCGAGCCAACTTTCCTCATTGAACAACGAGGAAATAGAGAACATGTTCTCTATTGTTTCTCGGCAGAATCCAGCCATGATCGAGTTTCTGGCTGAATTCTGCCGAGAAACTCGGTCGTGTGTACGGGGCCTGACTCATGCTTCGTTTCCACTGAGCGGAACGTTTCGGTCGGTACAGTTTGGAACAGTGAGAATGGTCCGGTCTATTCTGGTGAGCGTTTCCACTGCAAGTGGGACCGTCAGGGGCCATACAGGGTTTAGAAAAAAATGCCTAGTGTGTCCACCAATCAGTGCAATGTATTGTAGCTCCACCCTAACCGAACCGTACCATTTTCTATGGCCCCACATCTGAAGCAGGACCCAAAATGGTTCGGTTGTATGGGCCGCTTTCATAATGGAAACGCCCAAAATAACGTACCGTATCGAACCTTACCGATCCGCTCAGTGGAAACAAGGGGGGGGGGGGCGAGCGAACCAGCAATACTTCACTTTTTGAGTCTCCTTTTGAGTTATTCATTTAGTTGCAGAATATATATGTTCATCTAGCCTAAGGAGTATCCATGACCTGTTTACAGGATGACTTGGGCCCCGTTCACAACTGAGCTTGTAAAACGCTCGGCTCTGAAGCTCTAAAACGCCCAACAAGCAAAATTCCATTAATTTCAATGGCCCCTCTTCACATATGAGTTTTCTGTCGCTTGAAGCAAAGCGCCTGAAGCCCAAAAAAGTAAATGAGCTTCTCTTTATCAGATTACAAGCGTTTTTGGCCCCATAGACTTCAATGGAAATTCCTGACTTGAGCAGAGATTTTTTTGTAAAACGCTCAAATCGCAACACTCCACCCCTAATTTGTTCTCCCTCTCCTCCCCCTAGTGCTTTCTATTGGCTAAAGAAAAATGCCTCAAGCTGGAAAAAAGCTTGCATTACACTTGTAAAATGCTTTAAAAAAGCTGCAAAAAAGAAAAGCCATTAAATCGATACGCTTAGGTGTGAATGGAGCCTTAACAATATTTATTTGTAGTATGGTAATGCTGCACTTGCTAATTGCACCCCAAATGTGCCCAGCAAAGCGTGTTTTTAATGCACACTAAAATGCGTGGTAAAAATGGCGCCAAGCTCTACGATTGAAAAGGAGGGTGCAGGAGCTTCTTTAGGCTGCTTTCACATTGGGCAGTGGAGGTGCGTTGACGGTATAGCCGCGCTATTTGTAGCGCCGCTATACCGTCGTATTTACCACGATATTCGGGCGCTAGCAGTGCGGTTTTAACCCCCGCTAGCGCCTGAAAAAGGGTTAATGCAGAGGTGCATTGCGGGCGGTATTACCGCGGTTTCCCATTGATTTCAATGGGAAGGCGCGGTATAGGATCGATAAACACCCCGCTCCTATACCGCTCCAAAGATGCGGCTAGCAGGACTTCTGGAGCGGTCCTGCTACTGCACCGCTTCAGTGTTAAAGCCTTCGGGCTTTCACATTGAAGCCTGCAGGCACGATTTTTTTCATGCGGTATAGCAGCGCTATTTTTAGTGCTGTACTGCATGAAAAACGCCTCAATGTGAAAGGGGCCTTAGAACACGCAAAAATGCACAAACGCTAGATATAAATGCCGTCTAAGGCATTTTAGAGGCTTTCTGCATTCTCACCATTGTCAGGAGTAATGTTATCAGTAGAATTAGGATCTGACAAATTTGTGCTCCAGAAAAATGTCACAGTAATTTATTGTTTCTTTTAAAAGTAATCTATCTGGTTGAGTTTTCATTTGGCTTTCATGTCAGTTGATAACCTATAATAAATCATAACCTGTGGAAGTACATGCCCTGAAAACGATGAGGCCGCATTTCAAATAGATTGGCTTCAGGTGCGAGTTTGGTAGATATGAGTCAGAGCACGTTAAGCTGGAAAATTTATAGATTGGAAAGTAAACTTCTGTCAGAAGTGATGCTTTAAAGTTCAGAACAAAGACCGTATCTGTTACGGTTTCCAATTTTAATGGTGTGTTGCTTTAAAGCGAACAAATGGTAGCAAGCAGGATTGCCGATGGCCACAAACCTTGAGGTGTAAAATACTGCTGTAAGCCATGTCGGTATGGAAAGCGGCATATTTTATTGTTTTTCATTATTATAGCTCACACTTGGGGTTGATGTACTTTAAAAGCTGTTCACTATGCATAGGAATTTTCCCCAGAGCTTGGGGGGGAAAAGGTGAAGCTCTGCTTGGTTTATTTTCCTAGAACTTGATTGGGTATTCTGTGAAAAGTGAAATTTCACCACGTTCTGGGGAAAATTCCCTTGCAAAGTGTAATGTCTACATCAAAGTGAACAGCCTATTTGCATTTACTGAATCAACCTGTTAGGAGGCCCATCACATGCTCTCATATGCTAAACACGTTAGACCCTCTCAAGATAAGGAGGCTTTCCTGGAGAAATGCTGGAACACTGGCATAGTAACAGCTTATGTAAAATCTGACCTCCCTTAACTTGAAGAGAACCAGTCAAGATTGGGTAATGGTGAAAAAAGAGAAGTGCTACCTCAGTGCAGCATAAAACAGATGGGATTTCTTTTAAACAGGATTAACAGGGGGGGTGGATGGTATTCATGGTGTTTGTCTCCTGGTGGGGGGGGGGGGCAGTGTTGGGTTTGCCCACTGACAAAGAAATGATCAGTCTATATTTTTAATGGTAAGTTTATTTTAACAGTGAGGGGCAGAATAACAACAAAAATACCCAGAAAATGCATTTAAATAAAGTTCTAGATTGATTTGCATTTTAATGAGTGAAATAAGTGTTTGAACCCCTATCAATCGGCTAGATTGTTTTACATTGGGGAAATTGTGGGGGCACGCTATTGAGTCCTTTGATTGACAGCGGCAGGAGCAAATGCTCCTGCTGCCATCAATCCAGCCAATGAGGACCCAAGACAGTGGCTGGAGCTGCTCTGCTTGTCCCCTCCACTGGAATGATCAGGTTTAGGTAAGTAAAAGGGGGGCTCCTGCACTACAAAAGGTTTTTGAACCCCTTTTAAAGACTAAACCTTTTTCAGACACTTGTTGCTTACAAGTTAAAAAAAAAATATATATATTTTTTTCTGCTAGAAAATGTACTTAAAAACCCCCAAATAAGTGTGTGTGTGTGTGTGTGTGTGTGTGTGTGTGTGTATATGTATATGTGTGTGTGTGTGTGTATGTATGTATATATATATATATATATATATATATATATATATATATATATATATATATATATATATATATATATATATATATATATATATATATATATATATATATATATATATATATATATATATATATATATTTATTTATTTTGCAAAATCAATTCATAAAAAATGCAACAGTAAAGTTAGCCCAATTTTTTTGTGTAACGTAAAACATGTTAAGCCGCGAGAATCGTCATCTGTAATATAAGGAAACAATTGGTGATTCTCATTTTGGCCAGTATCGTGGAGCCCAAGGTTCAGGTAAGAAAAGGGGGGGGGGGCTGCTTTGAAAGTGCCTGGTGTTGGCAGTAAATGTTTTAGTAATTTACAGTTGTTTTTAATGGTGCTTTTCGGCAGCTAGTGCAGCGCTTTTAACTCCCTCTAGCAGCCGAAAAAAGGGTTAAACACGCCTGTGTTACAGCGCTGCCGAAGTGCTTTGCAGGCACTTCAGCAGCGCTGCACATTCATTTCAATAGGCAGGGCGTTTTGGGAGTAATGTATACACCACTACCAAACTGCCCCAAAGATTCTGCTTGCGGGACTTTTTTCCTGTCCTGCAAGCGCACCCCCCAATGTGAAAGCACTCAGGCTTTCACACTTTGGAGGCATGAGGGGTGCTTTACAGGCGCTATTTTTAGCTCTAAAATGCCTAAAAAACGCCTCAGTGTGAAAGGGGTCTAATGCATATAATTTATTAAGGTAAAAACCTGGAGGGTTTACAACTCCTTTAACCACTTCAGCTCTGGAAGGATTTACCCCCTTCCTGACCAGGCCATTTTTATGCCATACGGCACTGCGTCGCTGTAACTGACAATTGCGTGGTCGTGTCACATTGTACACAAGCAAAATTGATGGACTTTTTTCTCTCACAAATAACAATTTTTTTTTTTGGTGGCATTTGATCACCTCCTGTGGCTTTTATTTTTTTTTCGCTATAAACGAAGAGCGACAATTTTGAACAATAAAACATGTTTTACCTTCTGCTAGAATACATATCCCAATTTTTTTTTTTTTCAAAGTCATATTTCTTCATCAGTTTAGGCCAATATGTATTCTGCTACATATTCTTGGTAAAATAAAATCTCAATAGGCGTATATTGATTGGTTTGCGCAAAAGTTATTAGCGTCTACAAAATTGTGGATAGATTTAGGGACTTTTTTTTATTGTTTTTACTGGTAGTGGCGGTTTTTAGTGGGACTGCAACATTGTGGCGGACAAATCTGACCCTAAGTGACACTTTTTTGGGACCAGTGACAATACAGTGATCAGTTCTAAAAAAAAATATGCACTGATCAATCTATAAATGGCACTGGCAGGGAAGGGGTTAACACAAGGGTCGGTCAAGGGGTTAACTGTGTTCCCTGGGTGTCTTCTAACTGTGTGGGGGATGGGCTCACTGAGACAACACAGAGATCGCTGTTCCTGATCACTAGGAACAGCAGATCTCCATGTTGTCTGTCAGAATGGTGGATCTGCCTTGTTTACATGAGCAGATCCCCGTTCTGCCTCTCTGTACACAGACTGACATACAGGTACGTTGGTTTACGCAGCCGAGCTGCAGTATATATGTGGAAGGTGGTCGGCAAGTGGTTAATGTGATCTTGCGAGCAGGAGCCCACTATTGGCTGTCCAAGTCTGCTGAGTATCTTGTGGCTATTGTGATTCTTTTTATATTCTGATGTATAATGCACAGCACAGAGCCTGGTGAAATGGCAGCCAACATTGAACCTTCTAGTATATAGGGTGCAGTTTGCCGAACCCGTAACCCCGTCTATTATCTTTTGGTCACTAATGCCTTTAAGTTGAGTTTTGCCAGAATTTTGAAACATGCCCTTTGATAAGACAATGGTTGTCTGGGTTAGGAAAGTGTTGGCAGTATAATAGGATCACTATGGTGACTGAAATCTTCACAAAAGCATTTCACAGTGAAAGCAGACTGCAGGATTTACCTTTGTTGTCCCTTTCTGAGCAACGGACCCTTTAAATGGACGAGCCTGTGGCATTGTGTTAATGCAGATTTCTGTCACCAGTAAATCCATGGTACTCAGGAGCTGTTTGTGTTTGAAAGGCTGTTTTAATTACACTTAACATGAAGGACCTCGGGAGAAATGGAGGTCCAAGTTATTTTCTGAGGTGCGAGGGATGGCACCTACCATATAGGTTTAATCTGTCTAGTGATGGCTGGATTTACCGGACTCTTCCACTGGACTTGGTATATTTAGTAATAAGTAATTTAATCATTTATTTTTCAAATGTTAAAGCGGTGTTCCGGCCATGACATTTTTTTTTTAAAAGCCAGCATCTACACATACTGCAGCTGCTGGCTTTTAATACATGAACACTTACCTGTCCTGGAGTCCAGCGATGTCGGCATCCACAGCTGATGTTCCCATCAGCTGTTGGGTGTGACGCCACCATTGCGGGTAAGGTAACCCAGCAGTGTAGCCTTTCGGCTTCACGCCAAGAACCCTACTGCGCATGCGCGAGGCCCCGCTCCTCTCTCCTATTGGCCCGGCAGCCGGGGGAGGAGGGAGCCCCAAGGTGATGTCCCAGCTCCGCGGCAGCGACTCCCGGAAGTGGGAAAGAATACCTGTCAAAGACAGGTATCCTGTCCCCTCCCCCCCCGCCCCGAAAGGTGCCAATTGTGGCACCGGAGGGAGGTGGAATAAGATGGGCGTAAGTTCCACTTTTGGGTGGAACTCGGCTTTAAGGAAATTGGCTGTCTTCACTCGTATTTGGAATATTCCATTTAGAGTGAAAATATGCAATGCCACTTAACAGCCAATCTGACATAAGATAGAAGAAGATCCTGGACTGCCGCACTCCTTAAAACAAGGTTTTTATTGTAAAAATGAAATCCAAAAAACAACCAAAGCGATGCAGTCAAAATGAAGTCAACACCAGGAAAAAGGTGGCTGACACGCTTCACATCATGTGATGCTTACTTATAGCTATAAGGAGTGCGGCAGTCCAGGATCTTCTTCTATCCAATGCACCTGTGCAAAGCCAGCACTCTTTTGGTTTAGTGGGATGGAAGCAAAGCCAAGGGATCAGCAGTTTTTAGAGCGGTATCATCTCTCACTTCAATCTGACATAACTTTGCAACTGACTGCAGTTAGCTGAATACTGACTTGGGTAGGTTCACCCTGTTGATTTTTTAAAACTGGAGAGTCTGGTGCAGCTCTGCATAGAAACCAATCTGCTTCAGCCTAGGTTCACATTGGAGCGATTTGTCATGCGATTTGAGAGATCAAATTGCACGAGGAGTCTATTGGCGGCAGTGGCACTGTTCCAATCGGTGCAACACTGATTTTGCGGTGCTGCACTGATTTGCACTGCTTTTGCTGACTTCAGGTGCGACTTCAATAGACATTTGTGTGTGAAGCCACACAGATGTCTATCAAGGAGCACCTGAAATCGCACTGACCTTGCTACTTTGAAATCGCACTGACCTTGCTACAAAGTAGCATCAATGTAAACCAGGCGCAACGTTTTTTTTTTTTTTTTGTCCAAAGCTTGGAAGCTGATTGGCTATCATGCACATCTGCACCAGATTTTGCACTCTCTAGTTTTAGTAAATCAACCCCAATGCATATGCTTCTCACTATTATATATGTACTGTATATGTTTATAATTGCTTTTGTATTTTTAGCTATATGTTCAGTCGTTTGTAGTGTTTGTGTGTGTGTGTGTATGTATGCCTGCAAATTCCAACTTTACTATGACTGTAAATCATTTGTTTGGATCAGACTGGCCCAAATGAACTGTATCCTTTTACCTAGTTATACGGCCTCTGTGCACTAATATACTGCTTTTATCATTCGCTACATACAGTTTGCAGCGCTTTATTCAGTAGCAGTGCTGGAGGTTTCTGTCTGCTTCTGAAACTAAATATAGTTAGCTTTAATGCGATTCATGAGAAGCGCTGTATTTTTATCAGTGAATACAGGGCTTCCTCTGAATTGCCAAGGTGGAAATCTTTCTTCCACCCCACTCTATACCTCAGCCTATCGGAGGAAGGCTTGTATTCAATGATAAAAATACAAGGCTTTTCCTGAGTGGCAGAGATTTATTCAGGCTGACTATTTAGTTCTGGCAGAAGACATGAAGCCACTGGTGAAACACACTTTCATACATTCTATATAGCCAACACTAAGGCCCCATGTACGCGGGACGCTGCTAAACGTCCGTTCAGAGGCAGTTGGACGCTTTTTTTCAACTGCCCCTGAACTCATTGAATGTTATCCTATGTGACCATGTACAAAGTCTCGTTTTATTGTGGTTTTCAGGCAGTTGCATTTAACAGCGTTTCTTTGAAAGCAAAAAAAATGGGTTCAGACACAGAAGATTTCCACGTTTCAGACGTCACATGCGACTAAACGCAGTAACCCGCGTTTTGCAGCATTTAGTTTATAGGTGTCTCATTTTTGGCCATAATTTTTTTTTCTTTTCTTTTTTTTTATTGAAATACTTCTAAACGCAAATGCGGCATGTAAACGTGGCAAAGCGGACGTTTTAAACGTGGGTTACTATCTGTCAAGTTTAATCATTTAGGAGCAGTTGTAAAAGCGTCCCGTGTACATGGAGCCTAATGCAGAATATTACAGCAGTTATGTAAAGGAAATGGTTTGTTTGAGCCAAACTTTAGTCATAAGAAAGCTGGAAATTGCAGAGACTGCACCAAAGAAAATAGATGGCTGAAGGTCTCGCTCACCTGTATGAGGGCCATGTTTCCCTTGGTGTTCCATGTATCCACAGGCTAGCAGTCCCATTTATGTCAATTGCCATACAGTGTCTGCCCAGACACAGCCTCTATTCCCTATTCTCCAGTAGCTAACAGCAATTTTAATACCAGTCTTGGGTGAACTGACCCTTTTTAATAGCGTTCTGTAAGACTGTTAAGCAATAGTGGTGTTAAAAAAAATAAAATCCAGAGCATTTACAAGCTCCAGTTTTCTGACATGAAGCTTTTGAGGTGACATGAGGAGTTACAGCGAATATGTTTTATTAAACCAGTTTCCATATTACCTTATCAGAGATATCAGTGGTGTAATGTTGGGTAAACATAATTCTCTTCTCAATCTTGTTTGGGGTTACCTAGAGGTATGGGGACAGTCCTCCATTCTGGCTGATTATAGGTCAACCACCCGCCATTACTAGGAATAGTTTACTGATCAGGTTGGACCACATGTACCCATCACAAAAAAAAATGTAGGGGATTATTTATAAATGTATTCACACGAGATTCACACAGTTTTTTAATCCACGATTTATACGTTTTTCTAATTCACTAAAAAAAAGTGTGACTCCTGTATGAATCTTGTGTGAAAACCCTATAAATAGACCTCCTTAAATTGGTGAGGTTGACTAGGTTGCGCTTCATTATTCTTTTAGCAGACCTCTTGTATGTATTGTCCTCTATCTCCTCCCACTATTTAATTGGTATGCATGGTGTGTCATGTGCAATTGTTTAAGCACCACTAAGATTAAAGTTGGCCTTAAAAGTAGCCTGAACAGGGTCCTTTTTATAAAAGAGGTGCTAATCTCACAAAGGACACCAGTTGTGTTCCAACGCCTTCAGCTTTCTCAGGAGTTTAAGTATTAGACGTTACACACTTTCTTTACCACAATAAAACTATAATAGATAATTGCCTTTATCTTGTTACTCAATATTCCTCATTGCCTATTGTGGAAGTCGAGGTGCTCAAAAATGTATTGGGGAATCTTAATTGTGTGTAATAATGGAGTCACTTTATGGACCTACATGGTGACCTTTCAGCTATGGATCATGTTACTGGGCCTGGCAAACCTACAAAAATACCTCATGGATAGTCTGATATTTTCATTGTTTAGTTATTGTTTTCAGACTCCTAATTCCACTGACATTAATGTTGGCTGAACTACCTGCCTGCATTTCTGTGTATGGGTTATATTACAGGGTTTGTTGGCAGTCTGAGAAATTCACTTCATCCTTTAATTTTAAACAAAGACAACCTGATAATGGTGAGCAGGGAGGCAAGGGCCTGAGCCAGAGTTGGTGGACCCGAGTTCCATCAAGTTTCAGTTGAAAAGAATATTTTTTATATATTTATACACATATATACACACACACACACAATAATATATATTTGTGTGTGTGTGTGTGTGTGTGTGTATATATATATATATATATATGTGTGTATGTATGTGTATATATATATATATATATATATATATATATATATATATATATATATATATATATAAAAATTAAATATTCTTTTCAACTGAAACTTGATGGAACTCGGGTCCACCACCTTTCCTCCCTGCTCACCATTATCACGTTTTTCTTACTTTTTTTTTTTTTTTAACAAAGGATCAATTGAATTTTATTTTTATGTGTGTGTATGTAGGTATATGTTTTGTGATCACATAATTATTCTCAGCTGCAAGAAGAGCAAGGAATGGAGAAACGGCCATACACTGATGTTCCCAGTGAATGGCTGGCTGTATAAATGGGCATGTCAGCACAAATCTGACAATTGGAGGACAGGCAGGCTGTTTTTCTAGCACAGCCAGAAAAAAATCTTTAAACTGTAGTCTTCGTATCTGCAGGACACGGCAAGAAAGTAGACAGATGGAAAACAAAGTATAAACAAGGTTCCATTAGTGACTCTGGTTAACTCAAGAGAAATGTAGAAAAAGACAAATGGTCAGACCACTGCTACTCTATTGGTGAGATTCTGTTATAGTGGGCATTTGTGGGTGGCTTCCTGCATAAAAAAAGACAATGGGGTGTTATGGATCCTATAAACCAGTGATGATGAACCTTGGCACCCCAGATGTTTTGGAACTACATTTCCCACAATGCTCACCTACACTGCAGAGTGCATGAGCATCATGGGAAATGTAGTTCCAAAACATCTGTGGGGCCCAGGTTCACCATCACCGCTATAGTCTTCATCTCCTGTTTTTACTATATGTATTCAAAAACTACCCTGCACACCCAACCTGCTGACCTGGTAAACCAAGAGTCAGGTGCACAGTAAATTGGTTATGTAAAAATATAAGCGCCTGTATTTATGGAATTGATTCTGTGAATAATTGTGACTTTTTTTCCTTCTCCCTGCCTCGTTACCCTAATCAAACTACATTTTCGCAGAATGAACACTTTGTAAAAGCTGCGTGTGCCCATACATGGTTTCTTGCTAGCATTATAATCAAAATAGTGTTGACTCCACAGTCGCAGTAACCACAGTGTTGCACTATGTCTACTATGTATGTCCCGAGGCCATGTAATAAGGAAGGCACCATATGCAGAAATCAAACCAGACTGTTTACTTTTCATACCACACAGAGTAATGACAGCTTTTTCAGGATCAACTACTGATCTTTGCTTTTTCACAAATGTGATTTTAAATGCAATTCGGTATTCATTTAAACACTCAATAAATCGTGTGAATATTGAACTTGTCTTATTAGTCTCTTGTGATCCTCTAAACATCGCAGTACTAGGAGCCAGACGGCGACATCCTGATTGTCCAGTTAACAGACTGAGGACACTTTATCCAAGATGTTCTTACTTTGTAACAAAGCTCAATGTTCTGGTCATGTTGTCTGGCAGGGGTCCTTGTCCACTTTATAGACATTGGTTTTCTTTTTTTCATAAAAGTTTTCTGTGCATCATCGATTAGAAATCCACAATGATTTAGTGCTTTAGTAATCGGTGCTATTTTCCACTAAACGATAAAAACTTTTCGTGCCCGTTCACATCACAGAAACCTCCTCCAGATCTGCTCTGCAGATGTTTCTTCATGCAAGTTTTTGACAAATTTTACCGCATCCCAGTACAGTTCCGTGCAGGAAAAAAGCAACATGTTATACTTTTTTTTCTGTAACTGAAATGCACTAGTACACACTGCATTGGTGTCAACTATGCAATTGTAACTCGTATAATCTACTGTCGTTTTTGATGCAGAAAAAAAACTGCACTGCATGTAGTGTGAACTGCCCATTATTCATTACATAAGGCAGGGGTGCCCAACCTTTTAAAGAGTGAGGGCTACTTGAGCAACTTGGTAACCGGTCGCGGACCTCAATGAGCGGAACGGGTGGATGGCATGTCCGTGTCTGCTTTGGATATGCAGAGCGGACATGGACACAGCCCACGATACTTTTTATCGGATTGTATTGGAGGTAGAACGCAAGTTGGTTTACGTCTTCCGCTACTTGGAGGGTCCAATTGATCAGACTGTCGGACTGATAATGTAAAATGGGTCCAAGGCTGCTTTCACACTGATGCGCTGCGATTTACCCACACCATGGGTGCAACACGGTGTACCTTTTTGGCTTTCCTGCACTTTGCAATAGACTTCTATTATATTCTGCAGGTTTGGTGCACTTTCAGAAAGCTCACCAATCTCGCAGGTAATAACAGAAGTCTATGGCTCAGTGCAGGTACCCCGCAGGTAAACTGCTCTGCACCTGCGGATCAGTGTGAAAGCAGCCCAATAACCACTGGGGAAAAGATATGTCCATATATACAATGTGATTTTTAGTAATAAGCTGACCTTTAATAACTATTCTATTCTATTCCATCCCAGAGCAGGAGGTCGCGGGCCACATCAGAGGGCTCCGTGGGCCACTGGTTGGGCACCCTTGACATAAGGCATACATGGCGTTTGAAGCAACCGATTGGATCCTCTCCTTCATGTTGTTACATGTTCTAAACACATTAAAGGGAGGCGTTAATATTGGATAACAAGCTTTTCTTGTATCACATACACACTTGCATGAGGTCTATAGCTGGTTAGTTGTACAAATAGACATAGCTCAGCTGTAATGATAAACTGTTATTTTGCAGCAGTGGATAGTGACTGTCACACGAGCCACAAATGAGAGGACAGGATTGAGTGTGCAATGGGCATTTTGCTGCCTGTAGTACACTCTGAGTTATTGTAGGTATTGTGCTCTTAGCTCCTGGCCCTTGCCGGTAGTATTGATTAAACCAGCCTGACTGGTTTAGACATCTGAACATATCTTTGTGGTAATGTACACAGCCCTGGCCTCCTGCTGAGCTTACTTACAGAAAAGCATTTAAAGAATTCACAGCCTAATGTCTGTATAACATTCATTCTAGTATCTTTGCACAGCTGGGTATTTTTCATAATTGTCCGCATTAAATCCAGCGTTGGTTTTGATGAGTAGTCTTGTCCGATTAATTTCTGTGATGTATTCAAAATCTCCACTCATGCCATTTGGAAGTAGATCAGAGACTTCAACAAGTTTCTGTCATTTCTGACGTACCAAAACTCTGACAACCCGCGTTACTTTACAGATTGTTTTATGAAGGGCCAAATGACCCAGCTAACTACACACTGTATGTCTATGAATCAGAAATGAATGCGGGAAAAGTCACTGGTTTGACTAACGGCTCTCATATTTGTGGTGAGAAGTCATTCTCCAAATGGAAGCAGTTGTAGCAGATTGGGTGACGCATGAAAAACGTATCTGCATAATGTAGCCAGGTGTCATTCAGTAAAGCACTTCAAATGGGTATGACGCTATGTAACCAATGAGATCACCTTTGTGTTACAGCAAAAGATTAGTCTGGCTTGGTTGCTGTTAAATAATGTACTTGCAAATTACTCTTTGCATTATTAAAAGTGAACTTGTAGGCTACTCATGTGAAGGAAAATAACAAAATGGCAACAATGTTTATTCCATAACCTTTCCAATTCTCATTAGTTACAATCTGTCTTATCCTGACTGAAAAGTAACACCTGTTACTATATGTAAATGTGGGCTTCTTGCTGAGTGGGCCTTCTGTCCTCCAGATGCCCCCTTTCCTGAGTGTAATGTTGGAGAATCTCTATGTACAGCAGTGCGATTCTCTCACAATCTTTACATGCGTGACCATATGAACCTTGCACTCTGCCACAGCATGCCACACAAGGGCTACTGAACTTTTCCCATTGCTATCCTTTTATATATCATTTTTTTTTTTTTAAAGAACTACTCTAAACACTGATGCATTATGGTAATGCCAAGATAAAACACATTTTACCATGTGTTATTGCAATGATTGATAATGAACAAACTGCAGTGTGGTGTGCTATTAGTTTTGTACTACCACAATGGCAGGCGACACACTACATCACAGCACAACACAATGCACATGGCATGAGATGCAATAAAAGGGAAGTGGCATGTCCTTATTTTGTGAATTAAGATACGGTACTTTTTCAGCCTTTTTGTTTTAAATTATAGATATATTATGTAATATATATTATACTGTCTGCAGCGATCCCCAAAACATTTTTATATATATCTATACAGATAGAGGTGTGTGTGTGTGTGTGTGTGTGTGTGTATGTATGTGTGTGTGTGTGTGTATGATATATATATATATATATATATATATAAACGCAGTGTACCTTTTGGCTTTCCTGCACTTTACAATAGACTTCTATTATGTGAGAGAGATAGAGATGTACTCCCTGTCCCATAGCCAAAGTAGGTGTGTGTATGTATGTATGTATGTATGTATGTATGTTCCAGCATCACGTCCAAACGGCTAAAGATATTAACATGAAACTTGGCACACATGTTACTTATATGTCAGCAACAAACATAGGATAGGTGGTTTAACCCTTACCCACCCCCATTTGCCATGGTCGGGGTTTGCCTTTAAAGTCCCATTCAACTCTATGGGAAATACATGTTACTTCATAACTTCCAAACGGCTGTACATATTTCGATAACACTTGGTCACATGTTACTTATATGTCCACTTAAACTATAGGATAGTTAATTTATCCCTTAACTACCCCCATTTGTGAGGGTTGGGGTTTTTGTTTAAAGTCCCATGCAAATCAATGGGAAATATATGTTCCCACATAACTTCTGTACGCCTGGAGATATTTCAATAATACCTGGTACACATATTACTTATATGCTAAATAAAAATATATGACAGTTAAATTAACCCTTACCTACACCCTTATATAAAAGATGGGTATATTTATATTACTATGATTTTCCTCCCCAAAAGGTTAAGATAGGAAGACGGGGCAACGCCGGGTATTCAGCTAGTATATAATATATATTAAAATAAAAAAAAATATTATTTATCTTATCGTCCATGGACGGACACAGCTCCTTAAATCCTGTAAACAGGGAACATAACCCACTTGTCAAGATTTAGAGCCCTTTCACACTGGTGTGTTTTTGTCGCGTTTTCGTGGTAAAAATAGCCCTATTAAAACGCTCATAAAACGCTCCCCATGCATCTCATTGGACCCTTTCACACTGAGGCGTTGCACTGGAGGAGCGTTGAGAGAAGTCCTGCAAGCAGCATCTTTGGAGCAGTTTTTGAGCGCTGAAAAAAAAACCTCCAAAAACGCCCCTCTCTATTGAAATTAATTGAAAACTGTGTAAAAACGTGGTAAAATAGCGGTGTTTTACTGCTATTTTAACGCTCCGTTATAGGCGTTTCCAGTGTGAAAGGTCTCTTAAAGCGGATATGCCACTAAACAAATATATTAAAAGCCAGCAGCTACAAATACTGCAGCTGCTGACTTTTAATATAAGGACACTTACCTGTCCTGGAGTCCAGCGGTGATCGCAGCAGATGACGAGCCGATCGCTCGTCACCCTGCTGCTCCCCCCTCCATCCACGGTGAGGGAACCAGGAAGTGAAGCGCTCCGGCTTCACTGCCCGGTTCCCTACGGCGCATGCGCGAGTCGCGCTGTGCCCGCCGATTGGCTCCCGCTGTGTGCTGGGAGCCGAGTGTTCCCAGCATACAACGGGGGACGGACGGGAAGGGGAAAAAAAACCCGTCCTTTGCCCGTATCGTAGGGCCGGAAGTGGGTGCAGATCTGCACCCCCCTGAAAGGTGTCAAATGTGACACCGGAGGGGGGGAGGGTTCCGATCAGCGGGAATCCACTTTAGAGTGGAGATCCGCTTTAAGGTGCTGTGTCCGTCCATGGACTCAGAAAAAGATTGTACGGTGAGTACAAAAAATCCTATTTTCTCTTATCGTCCATGGACAGACACAGCTCCTTAAATCTTGACAAGTGGGTTATGTTCCATGTTTATAGGATTTAAGGAGCTGTGTCCGTCCATGGACTCGGAGAAAAGGATTTTACGGTGAGTACAAAAAATTCTATTTTTTTTTAACCAAATTTGGCAATTTACATTTGCTTGTTGGAAAATTATAATGTGGCTGCCAACCAGTAGCACATACACCAATTCTTAATTTTAGATCTATTGAATGCCAATGCAAATTCTAGATCTTGGTTTACCTGTATAGTCATTCAGCACTGCTGTTTATTGTGCTTTGTAAACCTTTTGAGCTCACTTCCTTCTACAACTGTTCACATCATACAGTTGGGTAACAAATTATTAAGCAAACACACACAAATTTTGTACAGTTGATATTCAGAACTACATATTTTCACAAACAGAACCCATCCCAGTAAATCCCCTAAGTAACACTAAACGCTCTCCTTATTCTCCAACAATAATCCACACACGCCCACTACTTAATGGCTCTGAAATGTATTTTTCACTAAATCGTTTCTTGCTGTTTTTTTGTCTTTACATCCTCCATGAGATTTGATCCTTTCCTTTACATACTCCTTTCTGAATGTGGGGAACCAGCGGTGCATGTTGGTTGCAGTCATGTGCACTGCTTTATGCACAATACAAATTCCATAGTCCCTAGTCCAGGAGTGCCCAACCCTTTGAAGAGCGAGGGCTACTTACGCGACTTGGTAACGGGTCGCGGGCCACAATGAGCGGAACGGGTGGATGGCATGTCCGTGTCCGCTTTGCATATGCAGAGCGGACATGGACACAGCCCCCGATACTTTTTAGCGGATTGTATTGGAGGTAGAACGCAAGTTGGTTTATGTCTACCACTACTTGAAGGCCAATGGAGGGTCCAATTGGTCAGACTGACCATGTAAAAGGGGCCCAAGGCTACTTTCACACTGATGAGCTGCCGTTTACCCACACCACGAGTGCAACACGGTGTACCTTTTGGCTTTCCTGCACTTTGCAATAGACTTCTATTATATTCTGCAGGTTTGGTGCACTTTCAGAAAGCTCACCAAACTCGCAGGTAATAACAGAAGTCTGTGGCTCAGTGCAGGTACCCCGCAGGTAAACTGCTCTGCACCAATAACCACTGCTGCAAAGATATGTCCATATATACAATGTGATTTTAGTAATAAGCTGACCTTTAATAACTATTCTATTCCACCCCAGAGCAGGAGGTCGCGGGCCACATCAGAGGGTTTTGTAGGCCACATGTGGCCCCCGGGCCACTGGTTGGGCACCCTTGCCCTAGTCCAATTTTAGGAATGAGCAAGAGAGGGTGGCTACTTTCTTACATACAATGGGACCATGGAAAATGTAGTCACCTTCTTGCAGGACAACACATTAAAAGCCACATTTTAGATTTTTTTTTTACACTTTGTGGGCGATCAGGTCAACTGGGGTATCCGCAACTGCCTGAGAGTTAAGACTGGACGGTACTTCAAACAGGTGTCATGGGTTCTTCATGATTCAGTGTAATACTTTTTCCTTTTTATATGCTATTCCACACCAACTGATTTCCGAGCAAGAGGCGAGTTTCTTAGATCTAAAATGGCATTGTTAGATGGGCTACTCCCAAGTCCTGATTTTCCTCAGAAGGGTGGGAGGCGAGAGGAGTCATTTATGTGTGTGTGTGTGTGTGTGTGTATGTATGTATGTATGTATGTATGTATATATAATGTTTATTGGCAATTTTCTTCTTTATATCGTTCTTTCTGAATCATGCATTAGATGTTTATATTGTAAATGGCGATGTATGTTTGATGACAGTATGTACTCCTAACTGTCGCAAAGATTTATACCCTGGTTTAAAGCCAATGACTGTTTTATTGTCTCAATGGCTATTACTGACTGTATGGTTTAACCGCTTGCCGACCAGCCGTCATCATTATTCTGCGGCAGGTCGGCTCATTCCTGCGGACCGTCGTAGCTATACGTCGGTCAATTTAAGTGGGATAGCGGGCACGTGCGCACAGTGGGGGTGCCGATGCTCGTGACCGATCGCGGGCACGAGAGGCAGAACAGGGACTGTTCTATGAGGAGATGCAGCTTGTGAGTTCCTACAAGTTGGGATCCACTTTCTGTCATCTCCAATAGTGAATCCCCCCCCCCCCCCGAAAGATGGAACACACACTAGGGAACACAGTTAACCCCCAGATCGCCCCCCAGTGTTAACCCCTTCCCTGCCAGTGACATATACACAGTAATCGGTGCATTTTTATAGCACTAATCGCTGTGTAAATGCCAATGGTCCCAAAAAATGTTTTAAAACTGTCCAATATGTCCGCCATAATGTTGCAGTCCCAATAAAAAATCGCAGATCTCGGCCATTACTAGTAAAAAAATAAAAATAATAAAAATTCCATAAATCTATCCCCTATTTTGTAGACGCTCTAACTTTTGCGCAAACCGATCAATACATGCTTTTTTCTGTTTGTGTGTGTGTTTGTTTTTTTTTTTGTTTTTTTACCAAAATTATGTAGAAGATTACATATCAGCCTAAACGGAGGGAAAAAAAATCGCCTTAAAAAAAAAATATATTAAAATTATATTAAAAATATTGGGGCTATTTATTAAAGCAAAATGTACAAAATATTGTGTTTTTTTTTTTTTTTTTTCAAAACTGTCGCTCCCTTTTTTGTTTGGCGCAAAAAATAAAAACTGCAGAGGTGACCAAAAGAAAGCTCTATTTGCGGGGGGGAGAAGGATGTCAATTTTTGTTTGGGTGCAGCATCGCACGACTGCGCAATTGTCAGTTAAAGCGACACAGTGCCGTATCGCAAAAAATGGCCTGGCCATTGAGCAGCCAATTCTGGAAAAAAAAAAACATTGAAAACTGAAACGTTTTCAGTTGTTGAGCCCAGGTTCATACTGGGTACGATTTGGTACGATTTGAGATGCGATTTCACATGTCAAATCGCATCTCAAATCGGCGGCATTTGCCGGCAATTGTCGGCAATGGCACCGTCCTAATCGGTGCGATGCCGCATCTGCGGCGCTGCAGCGATTTCAAAAAGTAGTTCCTGTACTTCTTTTTGCGATTTCGGGCCGTGATTTACATTGAACCCTGCACAGATGTCTCTTAAATCGCGGCCGAAATCGCAGCAGTGTAAACCTAGCCTTAAGGCTGTTTCTTTCTTTTAAAAAAAAGCAAACTTAAAGATATTGGGAACTGACTGAAAATTGTGAGGGGATAAAATACCCCTAAGATTTCATATAGAAGTCTGTGCTGGAAAACGGGTCAAAAGGATCTGTGAGTTTTCAAAGTCTGCTTTTAATGGAATACTAATATTTTAGGACTGTACAATCACATCACCTCTCATGTAATGTAATCACATATATATTTAAACTGTACCATTCACAAGAATGGCGGTACACTGAGCTACGTTGCTGGCATGTAAACGTACCTGAACCCTGCATAGACGCCGTTTTAGGAACCGTTGCGCAACAATCTCATTTGATGTTCAAACAAAAATGATCGAGCGCCTGAGAAGACAAACATTTTCAAGTATGAGGTTAGGAATTTGAAACCAATGACCTATACCTGTGCCACATTACGTTGGAGGAGAACTTGCCAGGAGTTTGAGGCTTTGACCTCTCAGTACATTCCCCTCCTGTATGAGCAGTTTGGTCATTCAAGTGTTTGACCGCAATTTGTGCGTGGGGCTGGTTTTGGGCATTTTGTGTCAAGTTTTCAGAATGAGCTACTTGATTGAAATGAAACCTTTTCTAGCTGCTCTAAATGAAGTCAGTCACCCAAAGGAGGGGCTGTATACAATTTCATGTGTTTATAATGTTTTCATATCTTTGTTGGTAAAAGATTATCTGCTGTGGACTGTGGAGATAAAGGAAGGTGACAATATTTACCCAGCCAGCATACTGGATGAGGAAGTGGAACACTGTGAACTACCGCAAAGTCATTCACACAGCAGGTGTGCAGTATCCTAGACGTGTTCTCACAGCTACCTGTATAGATGTAGAGATAACATGACTTCTACAAGGCTCTGCCTCTTAGCAGCGAGACACATTATATCGAATTTGTTCAGTAAAATGAAGTCTATTGCCTAGTACACATGATGAGAAAATCGGATGAAAAAGACCACTTTCAAAGCGATTGTGCAATAGTCTGACTGTTGGTACACAACTTTTGAGAGCTGATCACGACCGTTTATGCAAAATTATCTGAAGGAACAAGCATGGAAAAATGTTATCGTCTGATACCAGCACAACCACTTTTTTAGTTTAACTACTAGCCGACCAGCTCACGCAGATATACTGCAGCAGGTTGGCAGCGCTGCGCAAATCACCCTACTTGTATAATGGCCTGCACAGTTGCGGGTGGGCGTGCGCCGCCAGCTCTAGCTCCTGCCATTTGCTGCGGGAGCATGCCCGCAGGTTGGATGGACTCTGTCCGCCGGTGACCCAGGATCCAGGAGAGGCAGAATGGGCAACTGCCCATGTAAACAAGGCGATTCCCCATTCTGCCAGATGACATGACCGAGATCTACTGTTCCCAGTGATCGGGAACAGTGATTTCTGTCATGCCCCAGGCAGCCTATCCCCCCTACGGTTAGAACACACCTAGGGAACACAGTTAACACCTTGATTGCCCCCCTAGTGTTAACCCCTTCCCTGCCAGTGTCATTTTTACATTGATCGGTGCATTTTTAAAATAAGTCCCTAAATCAATCCCATAGTTTGTAGACGTGAAAACTTTTGCGCGAACCAATCAATATACACCTATTGCTATTTTTAATTGACCAAAAATATGTAGAAGAATCCTATACTAAACTGTTTATACACAGAGCTCCACGTCCTTGCTCTGTCACTGCTGATCGCGGGTACCTGATCACATAAAGTGAGAATAAAGGAGACCTCTCATAAAATGTGCTTATAAAGGCTTGCAGTGTTTTCATGTTTTATCAAGTGGATTTACTTATTTTCCTTTTTTTTTTTTTTTTTGTTAGAATTACATTTTTATGGCAATTTGGGAGTTTTCCCCCATTGGCAATTTCCTTTGGCGTGTTTTAATTGGCAACATGCATGGCCAGGTTGCCTTATTTACCCAAGCTCCTTATCTTTCTTGTTTCTGCGATAACAATAGGGCGGGATTTACATAAAAGTAAAGAAAATGCTTAATTGGCAACACTTTGCATTCTTAACAAAACTGTTTGTTCCAAATACCTGTGTGTAATTTATTACATGAGGAGCCATAGCTAATGATTCTGGGGCCAATTTGTGCTCTTATTTGTAGCAGACGCGAGTTTGGCATTAACATCAAGTAATTGATGATTAGCTAAGATGCTGTTAAAATTCCAACACAGTTGCCAATAGGGGCAATACACACATGCATTATTATGGAGATGTCTACCATTGAGTGAATTGATTGTAGGAATAATATGGGATGAAAATTGCACCTCACTGAGTCGCATAGGAATTGCACAAGAACGTGGAACGCGTGTTTTCATGATCTATATACGTTTTATACGTGCTGGTTCTGACATCTTTCTGGTAACTAGGAATACTTTTGTGGCATTAATGTAGTTGACCTTGAAATACTGCTCTGAAAGTGGTTGTACTGACTCAAACTAAGCCTAGAGAATAAACATACAATTGGAGAACATACAAACTTGTGTATCGCATTGGTAGACTGCTCGGCAATTATGCGTTTTTTTTTGTTTTTTTTTTTGTTCAGAGATATAGTTCCATCTGGATATTGAAGTATAAAATGATTTAATTCTAAGAATATGTGGGAGGATCCACTTTTGATATAAATGCACGATTTCTGCAAATTTAGGGGCCGCTGTGCAGAGGGTAATGTGATTCTCTGTTTAGTGTCCTGAAATGGGTCAGGTATCGCTAGAATGTCCATGAAAGGCATTTGAGGAGCAGTTTTAACGCTCGTCAAATGCTTCAAAACTGCCCACAGGGCACTTGAGGAGCATTTTTCACTCATTAATGCTTGTAAAACGTCTGTCTAATGCCCATACTATAGGGTGACCAGACATCCCGAGTTTCAGGGGACAGTCCCCTGATTGAGGACACTGTCCCCGGACCAATTCTGCCCCTGGTTTTGTCCCCAGATTGGATTTAGTAGGGGGCAGGGGCAATTTCAAATACAGTCAGTGCAGAATTAAAATAAAAAAAATAGAATTACACCCCCCCCCCCTGGGAGGGTGGGAGGTGAGCGGCGACAGGCAGAGAGTCGCTGTTTGCCGCCATTACTAGTAAAGAAAAAATATGTCCCCGGGTTTCATTTTATAAATTTGGTCACCTTACCATACTAAGCTCATTGATGCCATCTTGCTCCGGCGTGTCTTCCGGGTATCGCCGCTCCAGCGCTGTGATTGGCTGGAGCGGCGTTGACGTCACTCCCGCGCGTGGGAGATTTAAAATCGGCAAGGTCCGGCGGCTGCCGGGTCTTTCGCCGTGGATCCCCCCTGCGCATGCGCCGCCTGCATTGCAAGGGGAATATCTCCTAAACCGTACAGGTTTAGGAGATATTCTTTTTACCTACAGGTAAGCCTTGTTATAGGCTTACCTGTAGGTAAAAGTGAAAAATTAAGGTTTACAACCGCTTTAACAAGCCTTAAATATACCATTGGAAGCATTTTATTATATCTGCTTGATAAGTAGCGATGAGCTCCGGTGTGTTCGCACACTCCACGACACGTGCAGAGCCCACCAGGAAGTCTGCACGGCGCTGCGCTAATCACAGGCAGGGAGATATTTCCTGATCTTTGCAGCCGAGAATCGGTACAATGTCTCCCTGCCTGTGGTTAGCGCAGCGCCCTGCGGACTTCCTGGTGGGCTCTGCACGTGGAGCGTGCGAACACGCCGGAGCTCATCCCTATTGATAAGTGTGATAATTGTTTTTTTTTTTCAGAAAATCAAAGATGTCCTGTGTCATTTACTCACTTTCTGCGTTATCCTGAAGAGCTCTTCTAGTTTTTATCTTGGACTACAGAGACTTGATAAAAAAACTAAAAAAGACAGAAAATGTCAAAATTCTTGCTTCCATTATAACATTTTCTAAATGAATTGTTCTTTCACTGATGTGCGCTAATGAGGCTTCACTGATGACACGGCAATGAAGGTCACTGATGAGGCACTAATATGTACCACTGATGGGCATGGATAGGCGGCACTGAAAGGCAGCACTGACTGGCATCACTGCTGATCACTGGCTGGCATCACTACTGGGCACTGTTGGGTCTGCACTGATAATCAGTGCCTTGATTATTTGTGCAGATGTCCCCTGTAAGGAAATGCTACTGATCAGCTCTCCTCACACTCTGTCGGTGTGAGGAAAGGAATGTCGATAACCTGCATTTCCTTGTTTACATGTGATCAGCTGTGATTGGACACAGCTGAACACATGGGTAAAGAGCCTCGGCAATTGGCTCATTACTGAGATCGATGAGATGCCCTGTCCCAGGGACAAAGCGCACCACAAACCTCGGTGAGTGTGGGACGACGTCACATGACTTCCCAGAACGAGAGAGCCGCCGCCTGTCAATTGACAATACGGCGGCCCGGGAGGTGGTTAATATAAGCTTTAAGATGGATAAAGCTTAAGATTACGCTTTACGCTTTAAATCCACAGTATTTTTATTTGGTTTCTGGGCTACAGTAATTTATAGAATAATCTACCGTATTTTCCGGCGTATAAGACGACCCGGCGTATAAGACGACCCCCTAATTTTCCAGGAAAAAATTTGATTTTGGGATATACTCACTGTATAAGACTACCCCCTTCTTACTGTCTTTCTGGAAGCTGAGGGGGAGCCAGAACCGCTGACAGGAACAGGCTTTTTCAAATCTCACTGTGCCATTACATTCCTCACTGTGCCATTACATTACATGCCCAGACTGTGCCATTACATTACTCACTGTGCCATTACATTACATGCCCAGACTGTGCCATTACATTACATGCCCAGACTTTGCCACTGTGCCATTACATGCCCCCACATTGCCATCACTTGCCCCTCACATTGCCATTGTGCCATTACATGCCCCCACATTGCCATTACATGCCCCCGCATTGCCATCACTTGCCCCCACTGTGCCTGAACTTGTTGCCCCCCCATTGCAATAACACTCACTTTTTTTCTCAGCGCTGACAGTCTCCCATGCTGCGATCGTGAAGGATTTCAAAGCCGCGCCTTTACTGCAGAGTGTTCTGTGATAGGAGGAAGAAAAATCTTCCCAGCAGCGCCTCTGTTCTGTTTTCCGCCTATCACGGACGTCTTCTCATCTCATCCGAGGATGAGAAGGCATCTGTGATAGGAGGAACAAAGAACAGAGGCGCTGCTGGGAAGATTTTTCTTCCTCCTATCACAGAACACTCTGCAGTGAAGGCGCAGCTTTGAAATCCTTCACGATCGCGATCGGAGCATGGGAGACTGTCAGCGCTGGGGAAAAAAAGTGAGTCCTGAGACCGTACCCGGCGTATAAGACGACCCCCGACTTTGGATGCATGTTTTTGCATCCAGAAAGTCGTCTTATACGCCGGAAAATACGGTAAACATTTTAGATGACTTTGCCCAGTTGCCTTAGCCTCTAGGCCAGGGGTTGCCAAACTTTATAAACAAAGGGCCAGTTTAATGTCCTTTTAAACTTGGGGGGGGGGGGGGGGGGGGGGGGAATTGTGGCCAGTAGGAGAAGAAAATGTCCTGGTGTGAATGGGAGTAAACACTGCCCCATCATTGGTGTCAATGGAAGGAATAGTGTCCCATCTTTGGTGTCAGTGGAAGGAATAGTGTCCCATCTTTGGTGTCAGTGGAAGGAATAGTGCCCCATCATTGGTGTCAGTGGAAGGATCAACCCCTTTGTGTAGTAAAATGGTAAATTGTATGCAGAGATGTACACATCAGACCAAAAAGAGGGACAACTGAAGCTACACAAGGGCAAAATGGATTTGGTGTCGAGGGCCAGCCCCAATGAGGGACAGTTGAGCTATGCATCGGGGTGGAAAGTTGTGTCTTTTACACAGTAGATTCTTCCATAACTATTTTCAGACAATGGATGCAGCTGTAAAAGCAGCTGTATTGGAGATCATTGATCTATATAGAATACGAATTCCTCCGGAAACACCCCACATTTTGTTTTGATGTGTCTTCAAGCCTCGGTGATCTCGGAGCATGCATTTATCTTAGATCAACAGAACAGGTGTAACGCAACAATTGACACCTTTGCTTTCAAATGAACCCTCATGATTGGCAATGGGTAAAGATTTTTCATCCAGTGACATATATTTAGATATTTGGCTGTTGATCTAATCATCAGATGTTTATATTTAAAGTATACAATCTGTGTGTTCTGCTGGGGAGATTCCCTTTGACTTCATGTTTTAAAAATGCAACAGGAAGGGCGAGGAAATCTCCCCAATGTGAGGGGAAGCTCCATCTTACAAACGCACATGCTCAGAAGCAATGCTCACCATAACACATTCTTAGCAGAAGTTGCCCAAAGGGTGGCGCTAAAGAGCTGAAAAACCATGTAGTTTCGTGTTTGTTGGCCCACAATTCTTTGCCGTTTGTATGCAATACAAGTTCACGGGCCAACGCCCTTGGGACAAAAGTCCTACGCTTTGTCTGCAGAAAATCTGATCGTGTGTATGAGGCTTGAAACGTTTTTGTTACAGACTTTTCAGATCTTTTGGAATTATTACTTGTAATGTCTGCAGCAATAGAAAATGTTCCGTAGCTTGATTCCCCAAAATGTATTTCTGAGAAGTCAATCAATGGGATATGACAACCATTGCTGCCATTTATTTGTCTGCCTAATCCATCCACTGTTTAATTCCAATTCTTTATCAAAGCGCGGTTACGTTCATCACGTACGACAGCACTCTGTTCCATTCAAGCTCGCGTCATAACTTGCTTTTTGAAAAAACGATGGTCTGTAGGCAACACCGTTTACAAGACAAAAAACTACCGTGTGTACGCGGCATAAGAGTAGTATCACTATCCACTACAGATACCCTCACGTCTTATTCAATTTACTAGTCTTCTCAACTATTGATCAATGCATCTATTATCAGATCTATAGTGTACACCTGTTCTTATCATATAGCAAAGTCGGTGCATATAAATCAAGAGGTAGTTAAAGTGATTCTAAAGTAAAGATATATATATTTTTTTTTAAACAAACATGTTCCACTTGCCTGCTCTGTCCAATGGTTTTGAACAGAGCGGGCCTGATCCTCTTCTTTGAGTCCCCCCCCCCCCCCCCGCACCAGGGCCGACACTAGAGAGGGAGGCAGTGGGGATGTGCCCCAGGTGCCACTGCAACTTCTGCTCCTTGACATGCCAGTTATATTTGTCAGCTTCTGATCTGCACTATACACGGCACACTCCTGATCTCTGCACTCTGTATACTATGCACTCCTGATCTCTGCACACTGTGCAATCCTGATCTCTGTACACTCTTTAGCCTTATGCCCTGTAGGGAGTGCACTCCTGAACTCTGCTCTCAGAACATGGCGCACTCCTGAACTCTGCTCTCAGAACATGGCGCACTCCTGAACTCTGCTCTCAGAACATGGCGCACTCCTGAACTCTGCTCTCAGAACATGGCGCACTCCTGAACTCTGCTCTCAGAACATGGGGCACTCCTGAACTCTGCTCTCCTGAACTCTGCTCTGGTGTAAAGGGTGGCTCTTGATGTAAGGGGCTGGCATCCTGATGTATAGGGGGAACTCTTGATAAGAGGGGACTCCTGATGTAAAGGGGAATCTGATGTGAAGTTGGAGTCTTCCTTCATTTGAACAGGGGACTCCGATGTGAAGGAACCCCTCATATGACGTGGGAGGTTTTCTGATGTAGAGGAGGAACTACTGATTTTAAGGGGGGGGGGGGCACCTGATGTGAAATTGATATAAAGGGAGACTTATGCCTCATTTCCACTGAGCGGAACGGTTCGGGTCGGTACAGTTTGGAACAGTGAGAATGGTCCGGTCTATTCTGGTGAGCATTTCCACTGCAAGTTGGACCGTCAGGGGCCATACAGGGTTTAGAAAAATTGCCTAGCGTGTCCACCAATCGGTGGAATGTATTGTATCTCCGCCCTAACCGAACCGTTCCATTTTCTTTGGCCCCACATCTGAAGCAGGACCCAGAATGGTGCGGTACGGTTCGGTTTTATGACACACTTTCATAATGGAAACACCCAAAATAGCGTACCGTACCGAACCAATCTGCTCAGTGGAAACGAGGCATAAGTATACCTAAGCCCCTGACTGTATACATAGTGAACCTCTCACTCCTAGCATTAAACTCAGCCTGAGCCACCTCAATATGTAGTGCATTCTTGTCCTGGGTGCTGGGGTGGCGGTGAACTGAGTCTTTGCCCCGGGTGGAGGAATGTCTAGCTTTGCCACTGCCCCCACTGGTGGTCCTGACTCCTCAGTCCCTGCTGAGTGCCCCCAATCTCAAGCCTCTTGCTATGGGGGCACTCGAGCAGGCTCACTCCTAAGCTACACACAGAGCAGCTTGGCCCCACTCTCTCCTCATTGGCTCAGTGGCTGTAATTGCAGCACCAGGAGCCAATAGCCGCTGCACTTGTGTACATTGCTGGATTGATATGTATAAAGGGGGCTGGGGGGAAACTTCACCCAGATTTTATTAAAAAAAAAAAAAATTGTTACCCAAATGCATTAAGATGAAAAACCTTGAGCCTTTAATCACTTTAATTGTATGTACAGACAACATTTTTTCTTTTTTAATAGAGTTCTCTGCTGGAGAAATTTTCTTTCACTTTAGCTGGCCGTACGTTTTGTATGACAATTCTCATTAGAACATTCCAAAGAATGCGCTTGCTTATCAGCACTGAGTCGGATTTAGTTCATCATGACCTGATTTTTACCAGGCATGAAGTGTGGGAAAATAAAAATATGAAGAGGCTGCGTTTTTGTCAGGTGACCTTTAAAAAAAATCGCACTCCTAGCACCTGAAAAGCCCCCCCAAAGGTTCCTGATGTTTTATGGGCAGTTTTTTTAAGAGTCTTATGCCGCACACACACGATCGGAAATTCCGGCGACAAAACTGGATTTTTTCCCGGCGGAGTGTTGGCTCAAACTTGTCTTGCATACACACGGTCACACACATGTTGTCGGAAATTCCAAACGTCAAGCACGCGGTCACATACAAGACTACGACGGGCCAAGAAAAATTTAAGTTCAATGATTCTGAGCATGCGTAGGATTTTTTTGCCTCGGAATTGCATACAGACGATTGGAATTTCCAACAAGAACTTTTGCTGTCGGAAAAATTGAGAACCAGCTCTCAAATTTTTCTTGTCGGAAATTCCGACAGCAAATGTCTGATGGAGCCTACACACAGTCGGAATATCTGACCAAAAGCTCACATCTTACATTTGTTGTCGGAAATTCCGACTGTGTGTACGCAGTGTTTTTTAGTGTTTTTTACTTGCCTGTTTGCACGCGCAGCTCAGTGTTTCATAAATGTTGAGTTTAATTGATTGAACTCCTGCACATACGTGGGAGCAGGGCTTGACAAATTTGCTTGGAATCTAGGAGCCAGCTAAAAAAGTTAGGAGACAGGTTTTTTTGCACCCACTTCCGGCCACGCAGTCTGCGGGTAGACTGTGGGCTGGACGCCAGAATCCCCCTCCCCCCGTTGTGTTCTGGGAAACACACAGCTCCCAGAACACAGCAGGGACCAGTGAGCACGACAATTAAAGGGCACACTGGCAACAATTGGCACAGTGGCTGCGTTTGATGGCATGGCACAGTGGTGACAATTGATAGCACAGTGGCTGCGTTTGATGGCATGGCACAGTGGCTGCGTTTGATGGCATGGCACAGTGGCTGCGTTTGATGGCATGGCACAGTGGTGACAATTGATGGCACAGTGGCTGCGTTTGATGCCATGGCACAGTGGTGACAATTGATGGCACAGTGGCTGCGTTTGGCATGGCACAGTGGCTGCGTTTGATGGCATGGCACAGTGGTGACAATTGATGGCACAGTGGCTGCGTTTGATGGCATGGCACAGTGACTGCATTTGATGGGATGGCACAGTGGTGACAATTGATGGCACAGTGGCTGCGTTTGATGGCATGGCACAGTGGTGACAATTGATGGCACAGTGGTGACAATTGATGGCACAGTGGTGACAATTGATGGCACAGTGGTGACAATTGATGGGCACAGTGGCTGCAAAGTGAACAATATCAATATGCCTGTGCTGTGCCCTAACTCAGTGTTGCTAGTGTGAACCATAAGTGCAAAAATCCTATATAGTTATGGTTTTAAAAGTATTGTCTTTTTTGCTTCTTACCTTTTTAACCTTGATCTCACAGAGCGCGAAAAGCATGTGCAGCCTCCAGCCAGCTCCTTTCCTGTGACTCCCCGTGGCACCGCCCCATCAGAGAAAATCCCCGGGGCGAGAGGCGGCCGGAGGTGGAGCGCCCGCAGCCTCTGCTTGTATCATCGGCTACATCCATACCACCCGGTGCATAGGCCGCAAAGCCGCGGCCTCAATTAGCGGCAGAACCCGATCGCGAGATCGCGGGTGTGGGGGGGGGGGATGCGTGGCGACGCTCTCAGGATACCCCAGCTCTGCTGCCATTGGCGCCAGGTAGATTTCTCATTTTTAGCAGGGGTTCCCTGAGACCAGAGAAATATTTCAAGGGTTCCTCTGTGTTGAAAAGGTTGAGAGAGGCTGTCCTATGATGTTTGCATGTAGTGGATGATCCCGATAGAGCATGGGTGCTCAACCTGTGGCTCTCCAGCTGTTGCGGAACTACAATTCCCATGAGGCATTGCAAGCCGCTGACAGGTACAAGCATGTCTCCCCTAAAGGCTGAGGCATTATGGGAATTGTAGTTTTGCAACAGCTGGAGAGCCACAGGTTGAGCACCCATGCGATAGAGGAAGATCTGGGACACATTTTAGGAAGTATCTCTCAGTGACCCGGAAAAATTAATCGGGGTCACTGGTGACCTTAGCGCAGTGTTTGCTGGATGCTCATTCATGTCTCATCCATTGTTTTCACCTGTTGCCTGAAACGCTGGACTTGTATATATAGAGACTGCGCCTGTACTGGCGTGTTCTCTCTGACCCGCATCCCTCACGGTGAATTACTCGGCATTGTGACTATGATGCCGGTCTGCAGGTGCTGGTGACTTTTCTACAGGTTTTTCTTCCTGGAGGCCCATAGTTTAGTTGAAGTGACGGTTAGAAGCACAGGGCGTGCCACGCTCCAATCTGATTTTGAATATAAACTGAACACGTCAGAGGATCATTTTGTGTACGGCTGATCTTAAATATCTCCTTGCCTGCGGTGCCTTTCTTTTTTCTACAGGTGACTTTGACATTTTCTTAGGTTTCTTTTGCTTTGCCTGCCGTTTACCTGTCTTATCAGGTGAAACTGATCTTTGTGTTACATTCATACCCCGGTATACAGTCTCCATGGATACAAACAAGTCACATTTTATTGTTGCTCATCCCTAGGCACAGTGACAGTACATTCCAGGTAGAAATCTGGCACCTTATAACCTCCCTTCCTTTATCCTGTATAGTGATATGCTTGTACAGAGAAGTAGATTTATATTTGTGCTGGGTGCTAAATAAAGTCTTCTATTGAGGAGAGGAGAGCTGTGGGTGATAGAGGGGCTGGCAGCAATTTATCATTTTACATTAACCAACACTATAGGGTTAGCCATACACAGTTAGAAAATCATTCGATACTCTCAATCGCTCGACTTTTGAAATGTTAGTGGCTAATTTTGATTCTCGAAATGCAAATTTTTCTGGCAAAAAACGAACCAACCTGACACCCCTGCCCTAAACAATATCTTTAGGCCCCTTTCACATGACCAATCTGATCAGGCTCCCCGTTAGTTTTTTCAAGTGGACCTGATTGGTTGGGCTGTCCATCCCTATGGATCTGCAGGTGTAAACAGACTCGTGTCCGTTTTACACCTACCCACCTACCTCTGATTCGGTCCGCTAAAAACCAATGCAAGGGGATCTGTTTTCATAGGCTGATTAGTGTTAGTTGGGTGTACATGGACAGCAGAGTCCTTCTTACACCCGGATGACCATAGAGCAGAGTGGGCTCTGTCCATGTCTGCTCTGCATAAACTGAGCCAACACAGACCTGCCATCCACCCGCTCTGATTAGCAGGGGATCTTTGAGTGGATTCTTGGAGTCTGCCCCACCTGAAGGGGGCCTAATTCTCCAAATCAATACACATCCACTACTTGATGGCCCTGTGATCTATTTTTCAACAATTTGTTTTTATAGGGCTCATTTACACCTGCAAAAAATCAATTGCAGCCTCACTGTGCCCATCAAACGCAGCCACTGTGCCATGCCATCAATTGTCGCCACTGTGCCATGCCATCAATTGTCGCCACTGTGCCCATCAATTTCCGCCAGTTTGCCCCCTCAAAAACCGCCAGATTGCTGCCCCCCGTCCCCAAGGACTTACCTTTCTCGGGTCAGCCACCCTCCCTCGATGTCTTCTCCCGAGTCCCACCCTCGATGTCGCTTCAGCCAATCAGGTTACCAGTAACCAGACCTAATGAACCTGATTGGCTGAGACAAGTGTCAGTGTTAGGCTGGGTTCACACTACTACACTACTTTCATCCTACTTTGCTCTGCTACATTTGTCCTACATTTATCCTACATTGGTCCTACATCCATCCTACTTTCATGAACAGGATACTACTTTGGTCCGACTTCAATGATATTCAATGGGCCTGAAGTAGGATCAATGTAGGACCAAAAGTAGTACAGGGAGCATTTTCAAAGTCGGACCGACTTGTGTAGGACGCTACAAGACGCTCTCATAGGGAAACATTGAACACAGAGCAAAGTAGGATGAAAGTAGTGTAGTAGTGTGAACCCAGCCTTAACCAGGGAACGTACACCCCCTGTGTCCCCTGGTTAACTATTTGGAAGCCGATTTAGAGCCAACAGGCTGTAATCGGAAAGCCTATCAGAGCCGTTGGCTCTGATAGGCACTTCCAAACACCACCAAACTGCTGTTATTTGGATGGCCGGTACACACCAGGGGGCCGGCCATCTGAATAGTGTGCGGCAGCGGCCACAATACATGGATTCATGCAATGCATGAATCTCTATGTATTGTACACCTGAGTGACGGCGCATGGGAGAGAGGGGGCGGCGCTCCTGTGCCCACTATGGACGCTTCGCCACTGCCATAGATTCCAGTTTGTGTCAGGAATGAGCAAGAGAGGGTGGCTACGTTCTTACGTACAGTGGGACCATGAAGAACAAATGTAGCCACCCTCTTCAAAATATATAATATATATTTTACGAGTTTAGTGACACTTTGAAGAGCAACTTTACTAACCCTGCATTTTTTTTTTAAACCCCCCACATCATGCATTTACTGTAACCTGCTCGAGTGCTATACTTGGTGTCTAATATGTAGCAATTGGTAGAGAGCCATCAGAACATTTGTGAGTCTTTGTATCTGTCGTCTGGTGTTTGTATGAGGTTTGGGTCTCTGTGCTTCTACAGACATCACATAATGTTCTATTGATTGTCCTTTTATGGAATGTTCCCCTGTGTACCCTACCCAGTCATGGCAGACTGCTCCAGCTTTCACAAGGAGCAATTTGGTTGGCTGGGTTGAATTTGTCTTAGCCAATCGGAGTTCTGCCCTCCCCAGAGAGGCTGACCATCCATGTGCACTGCACAGTAGTGTGTATTATTTGAGCAGATTACACCCCAGGCTCCATATCCTATTCAGGACGGAAAGGAAGATGTGTATCTTGTATCTGCTTTCTTAGAGTAGTTTTACTTGAATTCTACACACAGATTGCACATGAAGTGTTTACTGTAGTAATGTGTAGATTGTGGCGGCTGCTAGTAGAGCTGCAGAGAGCCCAACCCATCATTTCCATGTTAATGGACTGGCTGCTTCCCCCACCTACAAATCCTTCAAGTCGGTGCTTTGTTTTCATGTATACACTGATGACGGCCATTGTGGCCACTTTCATGTTCTTTTCTTTGATCTCATCCATGCGTACCTTTTTGCAACTTATTAAACCAAGATTCTAGTGCTTGTTAATGTGAGTTTTGCCTGTAGAAAATCTATTTTGCTCTTCGCCGTATATCCATCTATATACGGCGTATATCCATCTATATACGGCGTATATCCATCTATACACGGCGTATATCCATCTATACATGGCGTATATCCATCTATACACGGCGTATATCCATCTATACACGGCGTATATCCATCTATATACGGCGTATATCCATCTATATACGGCGTATATCCATCTATATACGGCGTATATCCATCTATATACGGCGTATATCCATCTATATACGGCGTATATCCATCTATATACGGCGTATATCCATCTATATACGGCGTATTTCCATCTATATACGGCGTATTTCCATCTATATACGGCGTATATCCATCTATATACGGCGTATATCCATAATTATACGGCGTATATCCATCTATATACGGCGCATATCCATCTATATACGGCGTATATCCATCTATATACGGCGTATATCCATCTATATACGGCGTATTTCCATCTATATACGGCGTATTTCCATCTATATACGGCGTATATCCATCTATATACGGCGTATATCCATAATTATACGGCGTATATCCATAATTATACGGCGCATATCCATCTATATTACCCCCCCCCCCATATTGGCATATTACATTGGTAATTTCATATTAGGCAGGATATAGCACTGTGTGGTTCCGTTTCCTATCTCTGAAAGATGCTTCCATGTCCTGCAGTTATTCTGCTATTCAGGTTTTTATACAGTGTATCATATTCTACAAAGATATTACACTAATATTAGTCTATATTATCGCATGGTACATAACCATAACACCACTAAATACTAAAAGTGAGAGAAAGACATACAGTGTATGTAAATCCAAGAACAATATTTTTATAGTTTGTTGCTGATTCAGACATGATGACTGCGTTTCGATTTCTCTTTTATTCTCCTTTTATTTTTACTTGATCATACCAGCAACATTCTTCCTGTCCTAGAATTACAATGATCACTCACTGTACCGTACATACAGAGGAGCAACATTGTCATCCTAGCCTCCCCCCCCCCCCCAATCTTGATAACATAGGGGAAGGTGTTCTGTAGTCCATAGAAAATAACTGGGGGGATGATAACATTGTCTGAGCTTTCACTGCCGGAAGTTACAAGGGCACCGGTGTTCTGGCAGAATTAACTGGCATTTTTCTCTACTTTCAGAAAATGTGCTTAGTCTGAAAAAGATAACTGATATCGCCACTGCATCCAATGGCAATGACATTCCTCTTCTTGAGTTGAAGTTTAATTGCTCAACGCCAGATAAAAACATTTTTTCCCAATTCTATCCAAAAAAAAACACGACCTGTGTGTGTGTTTTTTTTTTTTTTTTTTTTTGCTGTCTGTCTCTGAGGAGATTCTCCTCACTTCCTTTCTAAACAAAAGGGATCAGAGAAACAGGTGGCGATGGGTTAACAGTCCAATGGAGAACCCCAAATGAAGGAGAGATCCCCAGTTCTTTATCAACCTTCCCCATTCTATTTAGCATTCAGGCTGAAGTTGTTCTTTAATTATAAGTACAGTTAAAAAAAAAAAATCTATATCTGTATTAATTTTAATGGCACCGGAAAACACGGCGCGGTGTGGTTCTGCTGTGATTGTCATGTGACAAATTGTGTTGAACCACATCACATGAAGATTTTTGCTCAAAAGTAGCTCTTTATTATTATCATAGGTGTGCACACAGGTTGTGCCAGGTGTGCCTGGGCACACGCTAATCACCCTGTGCAATGCAGATTCCCCCTGCTTAACCCCCATAGCAGCCGAGACTACAGAGAAAGGGACTGGGAAATCTCTGTCCTCCGTCCCTTTCTCTGCTATTTCACCAACCATGGGGCTCCTAACACATTGTAAAAAATAACAAAATAAAATCCCCCAAAAAAATGTTGTTACAATTTAAAAAAATATTTGTTCATAATATTTTTGTTTATGAAAAAATGATAAAAAAAAATTGTAAAAATAAAAAACGACTGACACCAATCTCATTCCTACTAACACAATCCACTGCTCTATTGCGTATGTGTGTTTGAACTTTGGGGTGCACACCCTAATGCAATGGGCTGCGCACACCTATGATGATGATTATTAATAATAATAATAATAATAATATACAGGATTTATATAGCGCCAAACGTTTGCGCAGCTCTTGAACTTTCTGCAGCCAAGACAGCTTACAATGCCGCTCTGGTGCCCGCCCCTCCTCCGCCCTGTCTCCGCCTCCGCTCGTTCTACATTGTAATCAATGCCTGCTCAGACTGGCCGCTCGCTCTGGCAAAATGAGGTGGCTGCTGTGCGGGCCACATTACAAGGTCCGGCCCACGGGCCTTGTGTTTGCCACCCCTGGTATAAAATGTCCAAAAGTTTTAATGCAATGAAAACATCATAAGGATTGCAACATTTCTAGGCCACGCAGGACCTCTTCGTCAGGCAAGTGATAAAAAAGATATCACTTGCCTGACGAAGAGGTCCTGCGTGGCCTCGAAACGTTGCAATTCTTGTGATGTTTTCATTGCATTAAAACTTTTCGAATATGTTCATATGAAGGAGAGAGCAGACTGCATGGGGCATGTCCGTTTTTTTAAATAATTAGCAGCCTGCGGGGGTTGAGTCTTGGTGCCAGTTCATACGGGCGGCTTTAAAGTTGCCCAACTCTCAAGCCGCCCCATACAGTGCAACTTCAGCGCAGCTTGTAAAGCAACTTCTGTATAGAATTTAATGCAAGCCGTTCCGAAGTCACCCCAAAGTAGTACAGGAACCTCTTTCTAGGTCGGAGCGACTTGAGCCGCTCCTGTTAGAACGGTTCCATTGCAATGCATGGAACGTGAATTGTCGGGCAGCTAAATCACCGGACAGGTCGCCCCTATGTGAACCGGCACTTAGACTATGCTAAACCACAGTCGAGAGAAATAGTTAACATCGCTGACAAGGATGAAGGAGCAGACAGATGACCCTATCAGTCTTGTTGCTGCTCTTTCACAGTCCAGTCACAAATTGGGGCTGGGAGACGTCTTGCTGCAGTAAAGTCAGGTCACTGTGCTGGCTGTCTGGACTAAGATGTCTTAAAACAATCCGATTCCTCTATCCACACAAGCAAGGGTGATCGAGGATTCCATGATCGGTGGCTGCAGCTGCTAATCAAGAAAAGTTTGCCAACATTCTAACAATCGCCTTCTGTCGAACAGGAACTGCCATACATGAATCGAAATTCAGCTGGTCCTTGCTAAATTGATGAATTTCAATCCATCTATGACCAACTTTAATCTCAGGCTGTGTGGACGGAAATACAAACCAGTTTGAAGGTAAAAGAACTCCCTTATATGGATTTCATTGGTGCATTTAGCTGCTTGCCTGGAGCTCAGCTTTGACTTCTGTTTGATCTTACTCCACCTGTCTGGATAGCTGCACTCCACTTCTGTGTCATGTGATTACATAAAAGCAGATGGTGACATTTCTAAAAAAAAATTTAATGGAAAAAGTAGAGAACACGTTTTTGTGATTTACATTATGAGTTAGTGACATGTTGTAAACATTTTTTTTGTGACATTCTAAATTTCAAGCCATGTACAAGTGGTGTAAGTGATATGTGGCCTACGTCTATCTGTATACATAATAAAGTTAAATATATTGTATATAGGAGGAAAGAGTAATTACTCAATGTATGGCCAATTATAGTTGTAATGTGTGCCTATCTCCTCATAGCATGCTGGTATGTCATAACATGGGAGGCATCACCTATCACAATGTGAGCCTGCTTGTCTACTCTGTCACAACACACACGCTAAGCATTTCCTTGGCATAGAATAGACTGTGATGTGTCTATGGTCAGAATACCACAACACTTTCTCAAAATCTGTCTGCACCGCTCTATGAATTCCAGGGAGTTGGTCTAATAATTAGCTCCACTTTTTACTTTTGGTGTATTCATTGCGACACAATGGGGGATATTTACAAAAGGCAAATCTGCTTTGCACTACAAGTGCACTTGGAAGTGCAGTCGCTGTAGATCTGAGGGGGGACATGCAAAGAAAATAAACAACATTTTAGCTTGCACATGATTGAATAATAAAACCAGCAGAGCTTCCCCTCATTTCAGATCTTCCCCTCAGATTTACAGCAACTGAACTTCCAAGTGCACTTGTAGTGCAAAGTGGATTTGCCATTCGTAAATGACCACCAATACCTAATGAATCGCTCACATGCCTGCGTGGCTCTGAAACTTTGCTATCTGCTGTAACCGTCTGATCGCTGATTAAAGCTTTGCACCCACCCTGGAGATCCTTGGTGTGCTGGCGACATATTTTGCTTTTAAAATGTAGAAGTACCACATTTTAGAACTACCTGAATTTGGTGCAGGAGTTGCTGTCGAAACCAAAACCGTCGCAAATGCGTCACAAATTTGGAATTTGGTGCAATTCATTACTGAGTGGTAATGTCAGAAAAGTGACACAGCAGCTTTATTAATCCCCCCATGTATGCTTGGCATGTCCCTGGTAGAATGCCTTTTGCCCTCAGCATGTGCCTGGTAAAATGCCCTTTGCCCTCAGCATGTACCTGGCTAAGTGTTCTATATGTCCTGAGAGCGCATGTTTCCGGCACTGTGCTCCTATTACCAAGTCCCCTGCAGAAGTGCTTTTTGTGATTTAGCATGAACTGCCTAAGAATCAATAGATGGCACTATGGAAGGAACATTGTAGACAATGGGGGTTATTTACCAAAGGCAAATCCACTTTGCACTACGAGTGCAAAGTGCACTTGAAATTGCACTTGGAAGTTTAGTCTCTGTAAATCTGAGGGGTAGATCTGAAATGAGGGGAAGTTCTGCTGATTTTATTATCCAATTATGTTTTTTTATTTTCCTTGCATGTCCCCCTCGGATCTACAATGACTGCACTTGCAAGTGCACTTTGCACTTGTAGTGCTAAAATTATGTTTTTTTATTTTCCTTGCATGTCCATGTTCCTCAAGCTTGCACCCCAAAGTGCAAAGTGGATTTGCTTTTCGTAAATAACCCCCAATATTTTTCTTTGGTGAGGAATGTATTTTGGGGTGCAAGCTTGAGGAATTGTTTCATATCTGCCTGATGGGAAATTTTAGTTTAGTTTATGAAAGCTTGCACCCCAAAAAGATATTCAGCTAGGCAGAACTTGTAAGCTGCGTGGCCTGTATTTATATCTGAGGGATTGTTATTAGAAGGGATACATTGCATTTACCAGATATTGTTCATTAGATGTTGGTGTTAGTTTGCCTTCACCTTACCAATTTATGGCAAATCCCATTCTGTAAAATAGCCGATCATCATATGGGGCCGGTTTGGAGACGGGAAATCCATGTTTTATGATGAGGTTGTTATGCACAGCTTTAATGGAAGCTTTCCAAAACTAACAATGGTTTCCCCCCACTCCTTTGTAATGTGACATGCACCTTCATGCTGATGACATAAATGTCACTAGCCAGTTCAAACAAAAGTTGTTTATGTGGTTTTTGGCCATGATAAGCAGATCTGGTGTGTGAGGCATTTCACTAATAGGTCTGAAGGCACCTGCTGAGAGGAGCAGAGCTGTTCATAGATAATGCTTGGATTGATATACAGCATAATCACCTTTTCACTAACCGAGTCGTGTAACATGATAAAAAAAACATAAATGGAATAGTTCTAAGAAAAACAGGAAAGTAATGAATACAGAGTGGAAACAAAAATATTTTGAACGTGGAAACTGTTTATTAGATTTCTGTCAACGTAATTGTTTTGTTCTCTTAGCTTAGGGCTGGATCACATCTGTGCAGTGAGTATTCCGTGTGTAGCGTTATAGGCAAGTTACTTCTAAAGATCATGTGTTTTGATTAAAGCGCATCAAAGATGCGACATGCTGGACTTTTATTTTTAAAGCCTCACATCTAAACCGCTCAGGTGTGAGCAATTTTTTGTAGAGATCATGTATATTAAGTGTTTTCACATACATGCTAGCCATGATTAAGCACTAACTGATAGTGTGAAACGCGTAGGCTGCTATCTCCATCTTTTGCTGTGTTTTGTAGTGCTATTTTTTATCTGTTTTATAATAAAGACAACCATCAAGGTTTTTTGGAGTGCGGCTGTCCATTCAATTTCTCTACTACTTGGGACTCGCAGTGACTTTGAAAAAGGTTCCTGCACCACTTTTCTGCAATTTCATTGCGACTTGCATTGACTTCTGTTAAATTAAGTCGCAAGCCACAATGAAATTTGCTGATCCAAATTGCACTGATCTGTGGCTTTGAAATCGCACTGAAGTAGCATGATTTTAAAGCCCCACTAGTGTGAACCAGGGCTTGTGTAGTAGTGTGTCCTGACACGTTTAGACTAATTCTCTCCTAACTGACAGATCTGAAATATACTTAAACGTAGTGAGCTGTGAATGTGATGCAAATGCAGTCTAAACACTGGTGTTCCTGTTTACTACTAACTACTACTAACTTTTTTTTAGCTGGCTCTTAGATTCAAAGCAAATCTGTCAAGCTCTGTTTGAATCCATCTCTATTCTATCCAAAACTAGAAAAAAAGTTTGCCTTTAGTGATACTTTAAAGCTGAGCTCCAGCCAGAAAACATGTAATCTTAGCAATCCACTTGAGAAGAGCAGTGGCATGCGTACCGTGGGCCAGTATGACTGCACGGCACCGGGCACCAGACATTATTGGCAGCTAAACAAATTGCTGTCCTACCCAGCACAACACTGTCCACCGCCCAGGTTAGGATGAAGGAAAAAAGCTGGGACAGCTGCACTCCAAAAAAACTCCTCCTTTAATTAAAAATCACAAAATACATGCCACAGCAAAAAACAGCACAACAAAAGAAAAGCTGACGTTTCGCACTCGGTCAGTGCATTCCCATGGAATAATGGGAAATGTAGCCCTCACCTTCCCATGGCAAATACTTTCAATGTAACATGTGCTGCCTGTTTACATCCTCCCATTTTGCTCCTGCACAGTAACCTTTCCTGAAGAAAGGAAAAACCTGAATTAATTAAAAAGTAATGCATTCATTTGTATCAATTTTAAAAGTGTTTTTGTTGGGCATGGGGAGCTAAGCCTCCATTCACACTTGCACATTTCAGCTTGTTTTCCGACTACTACCCTCAACATGTGGAATCTGAATTGAGTTAATTCAGGTGGCTTTTGCTTCCATAGACCTCAATGAGTGCTCCTAAATGTGCAGCATGCGTTACTTAGTAATTTTTTTTCACTTGCACAACAGTGTGATGCCTCGTACACCCGATTGGAATTTCTGATGAAAAAAGTCCATCGGAAATTCCGACCGTGTGTGAGCACATCGGAATTTTTCCATCGGATATTTCCAGGAATTCCATCGGAGTTTACATAGAGAACACGTTCTCTTTTGCTGCAATGAAATTCCGATGTGAGTTTGGTCGGGCAAAAGCCTGATCGTGTGTACGATGCATTAGTTTGATTCTCTGTTCATCCAAAGGTAAAAGGAATGTTTTGTGTGGAGATATACTTGCATGAGATATACTTGCATGAGCATACAATCTGATATGATTGTTTCACATCCAATTGGATTCATTTGACACTTTGCCGTTTTTAACTTCAGCAAATAAACATTGCCTTACTGTACGTGTTTTCTGGTAATCCAAATGCGTTGGACATAGCCGGGACTCCCTAGACCATAGTTAAGAAATAAAGGAAGATATATGGATATGATCTGCTAATGGAGGAGATGCTGAGAAGCAGCGATTACAATGATTTAATCTGGAGCCAGTAAATGGAGGAGGGCAGGATGAGCCAAGATACTTGAAGATGCCGCCAAGTGCTGCTCTCAATTGTAGAGGCTACTAACCAAATAAATCTTATTGCTGCAAAGATAGGATGACAGCTTGTTAACCATCAGTAAAATATATATAGGAATCCCAGAAACATTGATACAAAATTGTGTATATATATCTTTCATGTATGCCCCTTCTGAGCTTTACTCCCCGGAGAATTCCCCTTGTACTATGCTTTATTTAGTTTAAGCATTGTGGAGCCCGTCGCCACGAGAAATCGTAGGGACTAATATTTCGTATACAGTGACTTATCTTTTTTATAAATACAACAGTTTAATTTTAGGACTAACTAAGAAACCACAGCAGCCACCGTTAGAAATTCTTTGTTCTTTTTTTTTTTTTTTTTTTTTTTTAATTTAACGTAAACATTCTCAATGAATTCTTCACTAAAATTGCCTGAATTCATGTATGTATTCTGCTCTGTTTGTGGATTCTTAACCAGAAAATATCACCAGCAATTTGCTTCAAAGATAAAGTCCTATTAAAGAAAAATTCAGTCAGAGGGGGGGAATTTTTTTTTTATTTTTTTTTACTTTTGAATGTAAAAACAGTTTTGCTTATCTGTTGTAAAGTCTGTCTGTCCTTGAGTTGTAAGGATAAACCTAATGGGTTAGTTTCTCTTGTTGGATGTGTGTTGGAGGTGCCCTTTGTGGCGTGTCTCTGACGTGTGGAATTCTGCTGTGGGGTCTTTTTAGTCATAACATGTTATGAATTCTCGCACTAGGGGGTTGTGGAGGAGCAGCCTGGTTAGAGACACCGGAACAATTCATTTTTATTTTCTAGGATTAAGGAGAGCTTTGCCATTTGTCACTTCACTTTTCATGTTGGAATCCTGATTAGTTCTTGTTCTAATATTGGCAACTTTTATACTAGTGTATTATGTCATAGACCTAACTAAATATACATCTGAAATGGGTAAACTCTTTGTTTTTGTACTGTATATTTACAGCATTTATACAGATGCAGCGTTTGTATTCAGCACTATATTGAAAATCTGTGTCCAGTATAGTAAATTACACGTATTCAGGCCAAAATATGGATGTTGCCATATTGTAGATTATCTTATTTTTTTTTTTTTTTTTTTATTTGGAATACATTACAGGCTTTGCTGTCATTATAACATTTCCATTTGTTTTTCTTGTATTGATGTTTTAATTTTGTGGCTAAAGGTAGTATGTATACTTTTATATGGGCAGGAGGGCTGTTTTATTTATTTATTTTTTTAAGTGTATTTTTGTGCGTGTACTCGAGAGAGGAGCCGGACTGCAGGAGTTGGGAGTAGGCAGGCCTCCCCCAGAGGCAATCTGCCACCTTTCTCCATGCCCCGGGTGGCAATGGCGGGTGTGTGAGGGGGTCCTCCCACACTACCTGCTCCGCTTTGAAGCCCAACAGGGCAGAGGGACTCCCTATAAGGGAGTGAGAGGATTTGCCCCTCAACCAGCCCCGTTAGTCCTTAGCCTCTCTTTTTTTAGAGACCGCGTGGTCAAAGTGCGTGCATGTTAACCCAATTTCGAGTGCGTGTAAGTGTGGTGGTTATTGTGGGAGGGGGGTGGGCGTACTAAGCGCAGGCTTACCTCGCATAGCACACCCACCGGGAGCCGGGCTGAGACCACCAAACTCAATTCACATGTACCCGAGAACGGGATCCGAACCCCTAGCTGCAGAGGTGAATGGCTTGTCAGCGCAGTGCCAATCGCACTAAGCCTCAAATGTACAAATTGTAATAAATTCCCCTTTTCACTTATCTTTTCTCTCAATATATAAATGCATGTGGCTAAATTGCTCAAGTGTACTGTAGAGCAGAGGTCTCCAAACATTTTAAACAAAGGGCCGGTCAGACTTTAGAAGGGCCAGATGGTGGCCAGCAGGAGTAGAAGAAATTCTAGCACCAGTGGGAGTATACATCACCACATTTGATATTGTGGGGGGGGGGGGGGGGGGATAGTGCTCCACTGTTGGTATCCTAGGGGAGAATAGAGTCCTCATTATTTGTGTCCATATTTGCTCCATTTTTGGTGTCAGATGGCAAAATAGTGTATCAGTGCGAGGAATAGTGCCCCAAGGGCCAGGTAAAGGCAAGCAAAGGGCCACATCTGGCCCTTGGGCCGCAGTTTGGAGACCACTGCTGTAGAGGAAGGTGAAAAATAAGAAGGTTTTTTATAGCTCAGGAAACATAAAATGATCCCTCTTTTGGCCATTTGGTGAGCGGCATTGTTAAAGTAGTTCTGCATATAAAGAAGATGCCCTGCTGCCCCCAAAGCCCATCTTAGTAGTGGTTCTTGCCATAACGATCTTGTGACAAAGGAGGCAGCATTTGTATAAAAGGACTATCGTGATTCTGGTAGGCGTAGGGCAGCATAATGTGTAAATACAACCCTGATGGCTTGTAAGGTGCCTACAGGGCCTTTAATAAGGGGCAACTTCTCTCATGGTAATGCCTGTAAAACATCTAGCCTTTTTATTTTTCAAAATGATTTTTTAGAAGATTCATTGAGATCACGTATACAATAGGATATATTGGCTCAATAAAGGCTTTATAAGCAAGCACGTGCAATTTTGTTCCGGATGTTCCCACACAGCGGATACATTTTGTATTTGGCCTTATTACAGGAACTTCAATTGGAGTATTAGACAGTATACAAAATACAACTGTTTTACAGTGGAGGTTATAGCCACTGTTGGTTTTTATTGTTTTTTTTTTTATGTCCGTTATTTTCCTGAGCTTAAGGGAGGGAAATCTCCTTGCAGATGGCATAATAAAATGATGGTAGATTTAATTTTGCCTTTAAATTTTGATAAGTATGGGAACGGTCCGATCGACTACTGTACAATCGCTCTGTTGGAAAAACCACCTGTTGATCAGTGTTGCAGGCTATAGCCTGCAGCGCTGATCAGTGTAGTCTGATGACAGGGAAGTCTCTCTGCTGTCGGAATACAAAGAAAGAAAAAGTTTTGGCTTTAGATATATTTTAAGGTAAATAGCTAAATACTGCTCTAAAGTCACTACAGTAGGTCAGCATACAACTCTAATAAGTACTAACAATTGTGTTTGTTTTAGGCTTTTATTTTGCACTTGTGCCCTTTTTTCTTAATTTTAAGGTTTACTTTTTATTGCTTGTCATATACCCTGAAGTGTTTGTGATGTACTCATATTTTTTTTTTCCCTTCCCTCTCCAGATGGAGTTCATACCGTTACTGCTCACTGCACTCTACGTGTTACAATCATCACAGATGACATGCTGACCAATAGCATCACGGTCCGACTGGAAAATATGTCCCAGGAGAAGTTTCTGTCTCCGCTCCTATCACTATTTGTGGAAGGGGTGGCAACTGTGCTGTCCACTGCCAAGGAGGGCATTTTTGTCTTTAATATTCAGAATGATACTGATGTAAGTTCCAACATCCTAAATGTGACATTCTCTGCCCTACTTCCTGGAGGAGTCCGCAACAAGTTCTTCCATTCCGAGGATTTACAGGAACAAATTTATCTGAACAGGACCTTGCTCACCATGATTTCCACCCAGCGTGTCCTGCCATTTGATGATAATATATGTCTCAGGGAACCTTGTGAGAATTACATGAAATGTGTATCGGTGCTGAAGTTTGATAGCTCCGCCCCTTTCATAAGTTCCAATACAGTGCTTTTTCGACCTATTCACCCAATCAATGGATTACGCTGCCGTTGCCCACCTGGATTTACTGGGGACTATTGTGAAACAGAGATCGATCTCTGTTATTCCAACCCTTGTGGCAAGAACGGACTGTGTCGAAGTAGAGAAGGTGGATATTCTTGTGAGTGCAATGAAGAATACACAGGTATGTCAATGTATACTTTACACATTACCTTCTATATTTATCCATTAATAAAGCATATACAGTGAGGAAAATAAGTATTTGAACACCCTGCTATTTTGCAAGTTCTCCCACTTGGAAATCATGGAGGGGTCTGAAATTGTCATCGTAGGTGCATGTCCACTGTGAGAGACATAATCAAAAAAAAAAATTCCAGAAATCACAATTTATGATTTTTTAACTATTTATTTGTATGATACAGCTGCAAATAAGTATTTGAACACCTGTCTATCAGCTAGAATTCTGACCCTCAAAGACCTGTTAGTCTGCCTTTAAAATGTCCACCTCCACTCCATTTATTATCCTAAATTAGATGCACCTGTTTGAGGTCATTAGCTGCATAAAGACACCTGTCCACCCCATACAATCAGTAAGAATCCAACTACTAACATGGCCAAGACCAAAGAGCTGTCCAAAGACACTAGAGACAAAATTGTACACCTCCACAAGGCTGGAAAGGGCTACGGGGAAATTGTCAAGCAGCTTGGTGAAAAAAGGTCCACTGTTGGAGCAATCATTAGAAAATGGAAGAAGCTAAACATGACTGTCAATCTCCCTCGGACTGGGGCTCCATGCAAAATCTCACCTCGTGGGGTCTCAATGATCCTAAGAAAGGTGAGAAATCAGCCCAGGACTACACGGGAGGAGCTGGTCAATGACCTGAAAAGAGCTGGGACCACCGTTTCCAAGGTTACTGTTGGTAATACACTAAGATGTCATGGTTTGAAATCATGCATGGCACGGAAGGTTCCCCTGCTTAAACCAGCATATGTCAAGGCCCGTCTTAAGTTTGCCAATGACCATTTGGATGATCCAGAGGAGTCATGGGAGAAAGTCATGTGGTCAGATGAGACCAAAATAGAACTTTTTGGTCATAATTCCACTAACCGTGTTTGGAGGAAGAAGAATGATGAGTACCATCCCAAGAACACCATCCCTACTGTGAAGCATGGGGGTGGTAGCATCATGCTTTGGGGGTGTTTTTCTGCACATGGGACAGGGCGACTGCACTGTATTAAGGAGAGGATGACCGGGGCCATGTATTGCGAGATTTTGGGCAACAACCTCCTTCCCTCAGTTAGAGCTTTGAAGATAGGTCGAGGCTGGGTCTTCCAACATGACAATGACCCGAAGCACACAGCCAGGATAACCAAGGAGTGGCTCTGTAAGAAGCATATTAAGGTTCTGGCGTGGCCTAGCCAGTCTCCAGACCTAAACCCAATAGAGAATCTTTGGAGGGAGCTCAAACTCTGTGTTTCTCAGCGACAGCCCAGAAACCTGACTGATCTAGAGAAGATCTGTGTGGAGGAGTGGGCCAAAATCCCTCCTCCAGTGTGTGCAAACCTGGTGAAAAACTACAAGAAACGTTTGACCTCTGTAATTGCAAACAAAGGCTACTGTACCAAATATTAACATTGATTTTCTCAGGTGTTCAAATACTTATTTGCAGCTGTATCATACAAATAAATAGTTAAAAAAATCATACATTGTGATTTCTGGATTATTATTTTTTTGATTATGTCTCTCACAGTGGACATGCACCTACGATAACAATTTCAGACCCCTCCATGATTTCCAAGTGGGAGAACTTGCAAAATAGCAGGGTGTTCAAATACTTATTTTCATCACTGTAACATTTCTATGTAAATTTATAGATGTTTGGTCTAAAATGCCTGTTATCACATTTGTTCAGTAAAGTTGCATAAAGAGAATAGATTTTATGAAAAGTGCATTAGGAGTAGCAATCAATCAGAAATCGTCCAACTGACCTGATTGTAGTTAGTTTGAACTATAGCTAAAACTTTTTTTTTTTTTTATTTAATTTTTTTTTTTTTCATTTTGGATAGAGTATCGGAGCGTTATAGCCTTTTATCAATTTTTTTTCACCATCTGTGCCCCATTTCGGAGATTTCCCTTCACTACCTGTCCCATAGCCAAACAGGAAGTGAGAGGAAATCTCTGGAGATTAAGGCAATCCCTTGGGGACCTCCCCAGGTCACCGGAATTGGTGTCCCCATTGGAAAATTTCCACACTAATACTTTTCTGGGGACAACCCAAATTTTGGGTTTCTCTTTTACCTTCACTATAATGGTAAACCTGACAAATAGAGAAGATGAATCTCCTTAACCAGTTCGGCTCCAGAGCCGCATACAAAAAATATAGTAAATTTTAGTGCAAAACCACGCCATACAATACCTATTTTTGGTTAAAATATAGAAAATGAGGTTGCATCAAGTACCGTATTTATCGGCGTATAACACGCACAGGAATATTACACGCACGCTAACTTTAAGAGGAAAGTTTCAAGGGAGCTGCGGTGGCTCAACGCGATTTGTACTGCGCTGACAAGCCATTCACCTCTGCAGCTAGGGGTTCGGATCCCGGTCTCGGCTACATGTAGCCTGGACTATGCAAATGCCCTTTACCTCGGACTCCCAAAGTACCAAATCGCTCGTCTGCAAGTCGTTCAAAATACGGCCGCCAGACTAGTGACCGGGAAAAAGCCCTGGGAATCAATCTCACCTTCACTGAGAACCCTTCATTGGTTACCAGTAAAAGACAGAATTGCTTTTAAAGCACTCTGTCTAACCCATAGATGTATTCATGGGAATGCTCCCCATTATCTATGCAAAAAAATAAAAGCCCATAATCCCAATCGCATTCTGCGATCCACCAATCAAAATCTTCTTCAGATACCGAAAGCCAACTACAAAACCAAAGGAGATAGAAGATTCGCGGTCCAAGGTCCCAGACTATGGAACGCTTTAACAACCAGCATTCGGTTGGAGGAGAACCACTTAGCCTTCAGGAAAAAGATCAAAACTCATCTCTTTTGATATCAAAAGAGTCAGGTACATCAAGTGCCCAGAGGCGATTAAGTTCGCATGTGTCGCGCTATATAAGTTTCTCATTCATTCATGTGAATTGAGTTTGGTGGTCTCAGCCCGGCTCCCGGTGGGTGTGCTATGCGAGGTAAGCCTGCGCTTAGTACGCCCACCCCCCGCACTTTGACCACGCGGCCTCTAAAAAGAGAGGAGAAGGACTAACGGGGCTGGTTGAGCGGGCTAATCCTCTCACTCCAGGAGCAGGTAGGGCGGGCTGTGTGAGAGGACCCCCTCACACACCCGCCATTGCCACCCGGGGCATGGAGAAAGGTGGCAGATTGCCTCTGGGGGAGGCCTGCCTACTCCCAACTCCTGCAGTCCGGCTCCTCTCTCGAGTACACGCACAAAATACACTTAAAAAAAAAAAAAAAAAAGAGGAAAGTTTCAGGAAAAAAACTTTCCACAGCCCCCTGCGTATAACGCGCAGGCACAGTTTACCCTCTATTTTCAGGGTAAAAAGTGTTATACGCCAATAAATACAGTGAATGGATAGCAAACATTCCACCGCAATGTCGCCAAAAACAATGCTGTCCAAAAATCCCCATAGGTGATGCTTTTTTTTTTTTTTTTTTTTTTCATTTTTTTTTTTTTAAGTGTTTTTTGTGCGTGTACTCGAGAGAGGAGCCGGACTGCAGGAGTTGGGAGTAGGCAGGCCTCCCCCAGAGGCAATCTGCCACCTTTCTCCATGCCCCGGGTGGCAATGGCGGGTGTGTGAGGGGGTCCTCCCACACAGCCCGCCCTACCTGCTCCGCTTTGAAGCCCAACGGGGCAGAGGGACTCCCTATAAGGGAGTGAGAGGATTAGCCCGCTCAACCAGCCCCCATAGTCCTTCGCCTCTCTTTTAGAGACCGCGTGGTCAAAGTGCGTGTGTTAACCCAATTTAGAGTGCGTGTGTAGGTGTGGTGGTTTTTGTGGGAGGGGGGTGGGCGTACTAAGCACAGGCTTACCTTGCATAGCACACCCACCGGGAGCCGGGCTGAGACCACCAAACTCAATTCACATGAAGCCGAGACCGGGATCCGAACCTCTAGCTGCAGAGGTGAATGGCTTGTCAGCACAGTGCCAATCGCGTTGAGCCACCGCAGCTCCTCCCATAGGTGATGCTTTAAAAGCCTTTACAGCTCATCAGTTTAGAGTTCGCTAGTGGCTTGGGCAAGAATTATTTTTCTCACTCTGACATTTGTTGCGATATGCCACATGTGTGGTGCGACCGCGGCTTACATGCCTTGCGTATGTGTGGGGCTACATGGATTTTCTGCAAGTGACATCACTTTTGGTTTTACTGTTTGCATGTGAGATCGAAGTATGGATTTTCCTTGGTCTCAATGCAATCTTTCTACCCTAGCTGGCGGATGTGCTCCAGGGAGTGCAGGACAACCCGGAAACCAGGGTTGGAGGAGGGCACCGCGCTGCTGTGTGAAAGTGGTCGGCAGCTATGGAGCTGCTGCATCACTTTCACTTTGAAGCCGGTCGCCCGCTGAACAAAACCAAAACCGGACAGCTTGTGATTAAGTGTTCGCTATTTGGATGTACATAGTACGTCCAAGGAGCTCAACTGGTTAATAGGGAAACAGACAGCAGTAAAAACAGTCAGGTGCTTTAATCCCTCTTAAAGGAGTAGTCAAGGCAGAAGGCTTTTTATCTTAATGCATTCTATGCACTAAGAAAAAATAAATAAAAAATTGTGTAGCAGCCTCCCCAGCACCCCCCTAATACTTACCTGAGCCTCATTTCTCTCCAGCAATGTCCCTTAATGTCTAAGCCGTCCGTGACACTCCTCTTAATTGGCTGAGACACAGCTGCGGAACCATTGGCTCCCGGTGCTGTCAATCAAAGTCAGTCAGCCAATCAGGGGGGAGAGGGGGCAGGACCAGGGAGGGGCTCTGTGTGTGTGAATGGCTACACGGAGCTGTGGCTTTACTCCAATGCCCCCATAGAAAGCTGCTGACTGCGGGGGCACTCGATAGAAGGGAGGGGCCAGGAGCAGCAAAGAGGGACCAGAGAAGAGGAGGTTCCAGGCTGCTCTGCAAAACCACTGCACAGAGGAGGTAATTACAGTGGAACCTCGGATTACGAGCATAATCCGTTCCAGGAGAATGCTCGTAATCCAAAGTACTCGCATATCAAAGTGAGTTTCCCCATTAAAGTCGATGGAAACTAAAATAATTTTGTTCCACATTGACTTCAATGGCATGCAATACCACATGCGGCCAGAGGTGGGGGTGTCGGAGAGCCTTGGAAACAGCCGGAAAGGCCCGAGGACAGCTCAGCAAACCTTGGAAGGCTCGGGAACTGAGTATTTCTGTGTCTTTCCGAGCAGCTCCGAACGGCGCCAATCGTCTGGAATCGCCTCAGGCCAAACGCGGTACTGCACACCGCTTTGGCCTGAATCCTGCTCGTTTTGCGAGACAACACTCACAAACTGAGTTATGATTTTTAAAAATGCACTGCTTGTATTGTGAAACGCTTGTTAACCGCGTTCCTCTCAATCCGAGGTTACACTGCAACATGTTTGCAAAGTCTAGTTTAAAAACATTTAATAACAATCACTTTAAAGTATACTGTAACTAAAGGAAAACTTTTTTTTTTTGTTTTGAATGGAGTGGAGATGAATTGGAACACCTGTTAGTTTTTATTGCTGTCTGCGCGCACCTTTTCTATTTGTCCAGTTTACCATTATTATTGAAAGAAAATCTTAAATTTTGGGTTGTCCCCAGAAAAGTAATTGAAGAGAAATCATCCAATGGGGACACTAGTTCTAGTGAACTGGGTGTCTCCAAGAAATTCCCTTGTGTAGGGATTCCCTCTCACTTCCTGTTTGGTTATGGGACAGGAAGTGAAGAGAAATCTCTGCAATGGGACACAGATGGTGAAAAATAATCTGACCAGGGTTTTAACCCTCCCTTACTCCGTCCAAAATGGGGGGGGGGGAGTTTTGCTTATAGTTCTACTTCAAGTGCTTCTCTTTGCTCTTATTGGAAATGTCAGAGTTTTTCTTTTGCTTGGAATTTTTTTTTTTTCCATCACCAAAATAATAAGTCAGCAGCATCTCCCAGTATCTAGGTGAAAAGTGATCACAGAATAATGAAGACGTACAACGTGCGATAACCCAACCATTTATTGAGTTGCATATGTTATTCCATTTTGATTTGCATCATTTTCTCCTGAAGCTATGCTGAACAATATATTTGATTTTTTTTTTCTTTTTTTGAATTTTATTTATTTATATCGCTAGTAGATTGTTCTTTAAAAAAAATCTCCTAATTGGCTAAGAACCCCTGTCACGGCCGTCTGTTCCTTTTATTAATTAAAGCTAGTTTTCCCCGTGCCTTTCAGGCCTCTGTTCAGAATGCTGTAACAGTTGTTATCTGTAGCTGTGAGCTGCAGCCACTCGGCGCATGTTAATGTGGGCCATTGTCCATCCGGTGAATGAAGCTGAAGTTCAATCATTCTGGTTGGTGTGGTAATGCCGGATGGAATGCAGAGTCCGTCTCGGGACTCCCTCCATTTCATTTACTCTGTCAACGGGCAAGATTTTGGAAATATGGCACTGCAAAATGTTACAATCTGTCATCCTTATGATGAGGCTCACTAAGGACCGATGACGGAACATGACCGAGACGGAGTTCAGTTCACAATTCTCAGCTCCTAGCCAAACATTAAAAAATATCTGATCCATTTCCTCCCGGGGATAATCATAGCCTAATGTCACCATTCCTCCTTCCAATACTTTGAAGGTCCTTACCTGGCCCCTGCAATTATTAGTAATTTATACATGTTGAAAGTTATCCTATCTTGGCAGTCTTGTGTTACCAACACTGAGTAAACTGATCTACAACATGCATTTTTCTGTAACAAGACTACGGGGTCATCAGACTTCTGTTTTTTTTTTTTTTTTTTTACCTAAAATTAATGTCACATTTTTCAGATGTATTAAGTAAGCATTTCTGAACCCCATGACCAGAACAATTCAGCTGTGGTTATTGGCATCATTGTATTCAGCTTCATGACTTGCATCTTTTAAGGCAGGGGTGGCCCGGGGGCCACATGTGGCCCGCGAAGCCCTCTGATGTGGCCCGCGACCTCCTGCTCTGGAATGGTAGTTTGGCAAGCCCAGATCGCAGGTTGCGACCCGCCATACCACAGCATCAGTGTTGTAAATGAAACTGGTGGTAGAGGAAGAAAGCGGCTGCGGAGCAGAGCCCCATAAGCCGATGCTTCCTCTACAGCGTCGGCTTTTGCCACAGGCGGAGTCTATGGCAACGTTCAGCTAACCCGCAGGATAGACACAGGTGCACTACGTTGCACCCGCGGTGTGGGTAAACCGCAGCACATCAGTGTGAAAGCAGCCTTAGGCCCTTTTTCACACGACCAGCACAACCAAATGGGACCCTCAATTCAGCTCTATAGAGCGACAGATGTCCGTTTACCCCGCCTACCTCCAATCTGAAAAACAGAAGGCAATTCGTCTCCTTCCATCTGGGCGGATCGGAGGGCCTATAGAGTATCCGTGATCTGTCATCCGCCCGCTACGCTCATTGTGGCCCTCGACTGGTTACCAAGTTGCTTAAGTGGCCCTCGCTCTTCAAAAGGTTGGGCACCCCTGTTTTAAGGTCTCCAAAATATCCATCAGTGGGCCCTGGTTCACATTAATGCTACTTTGAAAGCGGCGTGATTTGAAAGTAGCAAGGTCAGCGCGATTTCACGTAGACATCTGTGTGGCTTCATACACAGATGTTTATCGAAGTCGCACCTGAAATCGGCAAAAGTAGTGCAGGAAGTACTTTTGCAAATCGGTGCGGTGACACAAAATCGGTGACGCACCGATTGGAACAGTGCCATTTCCGCCAATAGGTTGCGACTTGTCATGTGATTTGATCTCTCAAATTGCTCCAATGTGAACCTAGGCTAAAGGAAATAAACAGTAGTTGCCCATTCTTGGCTTTCAGTCCATGATCTAGGAGAGGTAAAGCTCAAACATTGTGACCGCTCTGCCACCACAAAGGCGCTGTTCACACCTAGGCGTATATACGCCTGAAGCGCGACGCCGCAGCAGCCCCTAAGACGCTGGAGGGATGATTTTACATTGCCCTCTATAGAGATGGTTCACATCTCCACGCCGAACGCCGTACGCCTGCCACCTGAAAACAAGTCCCGGACCTTTTTTTCAGGCGGCTTTCGGCGTTCGGCATAGGAGATGTGGACCTGGGGGTAAGCTGCATTCACAATCGCGGCATTTTGTCGCCGCAAATCGCGGTACAAAACGCCGCAATTTGTTGCCGCAATTCGCGGGACAAAACGCCACGATTCGGTACGCCAAGGTGTGAATGCAGCCTAAAGGTAAAGAACAGGTTAACATGCTACAGGAAGATATTCCCAACAATCAATAGTAATTCCTCACACCTTTTAACTCTTTTGGTGTCTTGTGACATTTATTGTATATGTAGCACCCTCCTACAAAGGAGCTATGATTGAAGGGGTTGTAAACCCCTCATGTTTTTTCACCTAAATGCATCCAATGCATTAAATGGGATCTAAAAATCGAATTTTAAATAATAATAATAAAAAAAGATTTATTTTGTTTTTTAGCCACCCTGCTTAAAGAAGTACATTCAAAGCTTGTTTGGCTATACTCCTCCTGTGGATCTCAGGAGTGCAGTTCGTTTTGCTCTCCTGTGACCCATTTTTATCAGACAGTGAGCTGAAGTCGGCTCTCTGCTGACGTCACAGAGTCGGTCCAGGCTCGGGCATCATCATGACCATAGAGTTGGGATTCGTTCAGATCCCTGGACCGGCAGCCAGCTCAGCCTCGGCTGCTCCCACCCCCTCCACAGCTCAGCGCTCCAATGAGGGGGGGGGGGGGCAGAGCAGAGAGCCGCTGGCTGATGGTCACCTGCTCCCGGAGCTGTGAGAACCAAGCGATGAACAGTGTTCAATCGCTCAGTTCTCAGTTGTAGAGGGGACGGGGGACAGATGCTGCCTCCATCTAGGTAAGTATGGTACTAAAAGAAAGGGGAAAAAAACATACATTGTTTAAAGTGAACATGTACCCCATTTTAAACTATTAAAGTTAAAATTCTTTCCTTAGCGTAAATGCCACAACATGCTTTCTGTTACCTTTATTGGCCAGAAAAGCTTCTTTGGTCCTCTGTGATTTAGTTTTACTTTGTAATGGGAGCTGGACTGTCCCTGACCTCATGGCCAATCTCCACCAACTACGGTACCCGTTTATTGAGCGTACGTTCCCTGGCCAATGAGGCGTTGTCATCAGAAAGTGTAATAGAAGATAATATACATGAAGTGAGGGAAAATCGAGTCTCCATAACAAATTAAAGTGGAATCCAAGATGGATGTAGATGTTTTTCAGCCAATGTAAGACTAGGCAGGTGGTGTCTACTGATTGGCAGGACCTTTGTTATTAGAATGTTTAAATGGAGTACAGTTTCTCTTTAGGTAAAAAGATCTTGCCGAAAAGGACAGGTTGTGTAAATGACCCCCTAACTTTTTCACTTATATAGCAATTATTTTGAAGATTGCTATGGGTCACCAAAGTGCCATCTCCATCTGTCCTATGAGTGTCCCCACAGCCCCCTTTTCCTGGTGATTCTCTGTTGGCATCTCGTCTTCTTCTGCCTAGACTCATGAGATTACACAGCTTCCAGGTAAGAGCTGTTGACTTTACGCTGCCGTGGCAACTTATAATTCATAACATGCACAGCACATGCAAGTTCAAAGAGAAAAGCTGCCGAGTCGCACATAATGAAGTAGGAGACCTTCTGAGACCCAGCGGCTCTCTTAAAGCGGAGGTTCACCCTAAAAACATGTATATAACATTACATTCTGCATACTTCCAACATTTACAGTATGCTGTTTGTTTTTTTGCTGTACATACCGTATTATTGCTATTTTCCACCCGGCTTCCGGGTACTCACTCCCACGGGAGTAGGCGTTCCTATGCAGAGGCGCAGTGTCATGTGGAACTTCGCCCAGATGATTGACGTCTTGAGAAAAACTTTGGATAAGGCGAGTCACGAGTTTCCGAAAGTAGCCGAACTGCGAGTCGACTCTATACGGCGCCTGCACAGTCAGCTCTACACGGCTCCTAGTCGGGGCCGTATAGCGCCGACTCGCAGTTCGGCTACTTTCGGAAACTCGTGACACGCCTTATCCGCCGGGGGGGGCGTTTTTCTCAAGACGTCAATCATCTGGGCAAAGTCCCACATGACACTGCGCCTCTGCATAGGAACGCCTACTCCCGCGGGAGTGAGCACCCGGAAGCCGGGGGGAAAATAGCAATAATACGGTATGTACAGCAAAAAAAAAAACAGCATACTGTAAATGTTGGAAGTATGCAGAATGTAATGTTGTATACATGTTTTTAGGGTGAACCTCCGCTTTAATGCAAGTGTCCTTCTGATGTAAGAAATGCTCGGCCGGAGCTACGCTGAGGTTTAGGCCGTGAGCAGTAAACATGGCAAAGTTTACTATACTGTATACTGTTTACATTTTTTAAATAGTTTGTTTTAATTACTACACTTTTATATGGTGCAAAGATAATTGTGTGGTATATCGGCCTTTAATGACACTGGCACTCTTTGGATGGCAGCAATTTGTGGTTTGATATGTAGTAATTAAGCTGTGTCTGCTCAGAGCGTAGACATTACCTCAGGATGTTTACTTGTGGTATACGTCTCACCTGTTAGATCTCTTTTTTTTGTGACTTAAGGGACAATGTTCCTCTGCCAGAGATTGTGGAGTTACCCAGTGACAAGGCTTTTATATGGCTGACATAAATCCTTATTTGTACTCCCAGCGACATCACAACACAAAGGTGTCAGTGACTGCGACTTCCCACAATTCATCAGTGTGCTAAATATAAAGTGCTTGAGGCAGGAGGTATTGGGAATGAGATACCTGAGCGCTCTGCTCCGAGACTGATAAGTGTTACTATAGTGAGCCGTTTTGTTTTCCTTCCTTCGCTTTGTAAAGATGACATCTTGACCAATCATCCTCCTTTATTCCTTTGCATTTGCCCAGGGACATCTTCTAGTAAAGAAATTAGTCCCTGCTCGTCAAATCCATCAGTAATTTTCTAGCTGAACTGCTGTCGTGAGCCATGTGCTCTAATGACATGTATTATCCCATGAAAGGAGCCCAAATGGTCTGTTATTGCGCCTTTCCCCACTGAGCTTTCATTATACTCATTGAATGGGCTGATGCCGGACATAGGAGAGAGGAAGACGCTAAACACGGGTAATTGCAAATACCTTGTCATTAGAGGGCACCAACAAATGCTAGCAAAGTACTATATTCACAGCCTTTATTATGTGTACATGGATATACTAGAAGGGGCAGATTACAATCATCTCTGTTAGGGAAAGCTAAAACATGCCTTCGCCTGAGTAGACAAAAATCCTTGCACCAGCTCTGGGTGGAGAAACTTGACTGGCTTGCACAGAGTCCTGACCTCAACCCGATAGAACACCTTTGGGATGAATTAGAGCGGAGACTGGGAGCCAGGCCTTCTTGTCCACATCAGTGCCTGACCTCACAAATGTGCTTTTGGAAGAATGGTCACACATACCCATAAACACACTCCTAAACCTTCCCAGAAGAGCTGAAGCTGTTATAGCTACAAAGGGTGGGCCAACTCAATATTGAACCCTGCAGACTAATGCCGCGTACACACGGTCGGAATTTCCAACAACAAATGTTCGATAGTAGCTGCCTGTTGGAAATTCCGACCGTGTGTAGGCTCCATTGGACATTTGTTGTCAGAATTTCTGACAACAAAAATTTGAGAGCTGGTTCTCAAATTTTCCGACAACAAGTTTTGTTGTCATAATTTTCGAGCATGTGTACACAATTCCAACGCACAAAATTCCACGAATGCTCGGAATCAAGCAGAAGAGCCGCACTGGCTATTGAACTTTAATTTTTCTCAGCTCGTCGTAGGGTTGTGTATAGGGCTGCAACTAACGATTATTTTCATAATCGATTAGTTGGCCGATTGTTTCGATTATTCGGATAATAGCCAGAAAATAAAAAAAAATTAATTTTTTAATTTTTTTGGCCCAATTTGTTGTTGGGCAGATTACAAAACACAAATTGCCGCAAAAACACATTACATGCTTTTCTGCAGCTTCTCCATTGAAGTATATTGAAAAAACAAAACAAAATGGCACCGTTTTGCGTAAAAAAGTCCCCGCCCATTCCAAATACGCAGCAGCTGGGAAAAAAATCATGGATGTGAACGTGTCCTATAGGAAAACATGTAAATGAAGTGTAGTGCGTTTCTGCAAAACACCAAAAAACAGAGGTGTGACCCCGGCCTGAGATGTTTAGTAACATAATGGGGTTAAAAAAACAAAAATAATTACAAAAAGAGCAAATAATCGCTACTGTAAGGGGTTCATTTTTTTTTTTACTGTGGGACAGTGAAAGTAATATTTACAGTAGCGATTTGCTTTTTTGTACTATAAAGGGAAATTTTTTTTTTTTTTTTTAACCCCATCATGTTACTGGCCGATTAATCGATTATGAAAATTGGAATCGATTAATTTCATAATCGGTTAGTTGTCTTTTAATCGATTATGAAAATTGGAATCGATTAATTTCATAATCGGTTAGTTGTCTTTTAATCGATTAGTTGTCTTTTAATCGATTAGTTGTTTCGGCCCTAGCTTGTATATGATCGCGTTCTTGACGTTCGCAGTTTTCGACAACATTTGTGTGACCGTGTGCATGCAAGACAAGTTTGAGCCAACATTCCGTCTGAAAAAAATCCACGCTTTTGTTGTCGGAATATCCGATCGTCTGTGCACGGCATAGGACTGGGATGCCAATACAGCTTGTGTGTGTGTGTAAAGGCAGGTGTCCCAATACTTTTGGTAGTGTGTGTGTATATGTATATATATATTATGTGTGTGTGTGTGTGTATATATGTGTATATATATATATATATATGTGTATATATATATATATATATATATATATATATATATATATATATATATGTATGTATGTGTGTATATATAATTACATATATAATTACATACACACACACTACTCAACTTTGTTCTAACCCAGACAATTACCTGCAGATTTTGAGGTTCTCGCTCCCTTTTCAGGAAGTCCATATTTGGAAATGAATATAGAGGTGTAGTGAGTGATTCTTGGCTCTAGCAGTGTCAAGCATTGGAAGAGGTTGGTGGATTGAGTATCTGATGTATTGGAAACTGAAAACCTGTGTCTAATTGTGTTTGACAAATTTGTCTCCAGCTCTCAGGATCACTAATTTGTGAAACAATAGGAGGGCTCTTGCATTGGCCCAGCATTCCTTTTTATCATGGAATATTCTTAGCAGCTGCTCTTAATGTAGACACAATATAGATCTCCTACCATGATCCCTGTGTAGATGACATGTCTGCACATAGATCATGTAAGTAAAGCAGAGAAGTTGCGCTCTCCCCTCCTGTTCTGTTAATATTTACATTTGTCTGAGGTAAAGTTTATATGATGCCAGCGTTGGCTATTTCTAAGGAAACTCTGTGATAATGATGGTGGTGTTGGATGCTTATTTTTCCAAGAAGCGAGGTCAGCCACGTCTGTTTTACTGTATATCCAGTCACTGATGATATGTGATCTTCTATCCTAGTCCCTAAGTAGTGCATAGTCCACAGAGAATAAATATTATATGCCGTGTATTTTCTTTGTAAAGATACAGGTTTGTGTATTTGTGGAATAGTAGATTTCATTATTTTATGTTTTTTCCATAGGGGAACACTGCGACGTGAGTTCACGTTCTGGACGCTGTGTACCAGGGATCTGCAAAAATGGCGGCACGTGCATTAACCTCCTTATTGGTGGTTTTAGGTGTAAGTGTCCCCCGGGAGAGTTTGAGAAGCCATATTGTGAAATGACCACGAGAAGCTTTCCTCCACAGTCCTTCGTTACATTCAAAGGATTAAGACAGCGTTTCCATTTCACCGTCTCTCTCATGTAAGTAGAATTATTGGATGACCACGCTGACTTTAATTTAGTTATATGTAGGCCAATTTATCGTTATTTCCTAAACTCTTACGCGCCCTGTACACACGATTGGATTTTCCGGCAAAAAAAGTTGGATGTGAGCTTTTGGTCTGACCGTGTGTATGCTCCATCTAACATTTTCTGTCAGAATTTCCCCCAGCAAAAGATTGAGAGCAGGTTCTCTATTTTTCCGACGGAAAAAGTTCTTGTCGGGGAAGGCCGCTCGTCTGTATGCAATTCCGAGACGCAAAAAAACACGCGTTCTCAGAATCAAACAGAAGAGCCGAACTGCCTATTGAACTTCATTAATCTCGGCTCGTTGTACGTCTTGCCGATCGGAATTTCAGACGAGATTTGTGTGACCGTGTGTATGTAACACAAGTTTGAGCCAACATTCCGTCAGAAAAAATCCAAGGTTTTCCTTCCGATCGTGTGTACGGGATATTAGTCTAGATTCAGAGCTTTGCATTGCATGACTGCACACGTGGTGGCCCTTTTATTTTTATTAGGCTGCCAGTGTACCACAACAGGCTTAATGCACCTGCAGTAAGCAAAAAGAAAATGTTAGCTTGTTTAGTTAGTGTGAGGTTGAGGGAAGACAAAGACCTTGTGCGCATGGGGAATAAAAATTCAACTTTTAAGGACATTTGACACTTTTTTTTTTTTTTTTAACGCTTCTAAATCAGGGCTTTCTAAACAAAGGGCCAGCAGCATACTATCCTTAAAGGGGTTGTAAAGACAAAAATATTTTCCTCTTAAATTAAAGTCTGACAGTAGCTGATAAAGTAAAAAGTAATGTTTTGCATTATAACTAGTTTGATACCTGTTGAAATCGAGCTGTTTTTTTCACCTCCGTCACTCCTGTATCATTATTCTCACTGACTTCCTGGTTTGCGGTGCGCATTCATTCTTCCTACATCACGGCCTAATAGGAACTACAGTTCCCATTAGGCTTAGCCTCCATGCCTGTGAGGGATAAGAGAGCATCTTCACGCAGAGCTGTAGTCATAGGGAGGGGGTGAGCACATTCTGCTTTCCACCATGCAAAACAGCTCAGATGCTGGTGGAAAGCAAGAAGAGGAGAGACAGGAAATGGCATTTTCAAATCTGGATTACTGTATTTTGGAGGTCAAAAGGAAAAACGAGGCAAGTCATATTTAAATGCTCTAGCTTACAGCAATCAAGTGATCTAATAAAAAACAAACCTTTAGTGTTCCTTTAAGACTTTAGGGGGGGGGGGGCAGACTGTGGCCAATGGGAGTAGAAAATATCCTGGCATCATTTGGAGTAAACAATACATCTTTGGTATTACGGGGGAAATAGTGCCCCTTTGTTGGTGTCGGTGGAAGAAATGGTGCCCCATCGTTGGTGTCAGTGGAAGGAACAGTGACCCATCATTGGTGTCTGTGAAATTAATAGTGCCCCATTATTGGTGTCAGTGGAAGGGATCGTACCCCTTTATTGGTGTCAATGGGAGGAATAGTGCTCCATTGTTGATGTCGGTGGGAATAATAGTGCCCCATTTTAGGTGTCAATTTAAGGAATAGCGCCCCATCGTTGGTGTCAATGATAGAAATAGTGCCCCATTGTTGATATACGTAGCTGGAATATCACCCAATTGTTGATTTTGTTGGTGTCTTGAATCAGTGGAAGGAAAAGTGCCCCAACGGCCACAGTTTGGAGACCTCTGCTCTAAATTCTCCTGTTTGTTCTGAGGAGCTGGGCAAACACCTAGTGTGCATGAGGTCAAAGGGTTATGAGGAAGTAATACTACAAAATAGAAATACTGTTTACAGTCTACAAGTGACCACAATCTGAATATTATAATATTGCCTAAAGTAATATAATAAATTATATTACAAAAATAAAAAATCAGTCTGTTCCCCTCAAGATCGTTAAGACTGTATTCACACAGCAGCGAGGAGCTACCACGGCAATTCACCACTCCAGCAGCTGTTCATTGCCAGCTTCGGTAAGGGGCAGTGTGGTGCTCAAATCATATGGTGTTGTACTAACTTTATTTGAAGTGTACAAAATGTACACTTCGTTTGCGACATGTTGTGCTGCGATAAAATGCAGCGCGTGTGTGCATTTTATTGCAGCAGGCTGTGTTGCAGTGCGAATTAATGGGACACACACAGGTAATTATTGGTGCGGAGGAGCATGGTGGGGGACCGGAGGAGGATATGGGCACAGTCAGGGGTGATCTGTGAGGAGTTACAATCACCAATCTCCCTGTATACATTTCAATAAAGCAACTGACAGCCGCTTCTCCTCCTTTCCCTCCCACCTTTTTCAGCTTCTTTATTGAAATCTATACAGGGAGATCGGTTATTGTAACTTCTCCTCAGCACCACACCGATCACTCCTGACTGTTCCCCATATCCTCCTCCGGCCCCCCTCCACGCTCTTCCTGTCCCTCTCCGTTCTGCTCCACATGCTCATCGGAACAGCGATCTCTCTCTACTCCCTGTCAGTACACTCCCCACACAGTTAGAAACCCCTCCCAGGTAACACATTTAACTCCTTGTTCACCCCCTAGTGTTAACCCCTTCCCTACTAGTGACATTTATACAGTAATTAGTGGGTATTTTTAGCTCTGATCGCTGTATAATTGTCAATGGTTCAAAAAGTGTCCGATCGGTCTGCCACAGTGTCACAGTCCCGCTAAAAATATATATATATATATATATATATATATATATATATATATATATATATATATATATATATATATATATATATATATATATATATATATATATATTAGGGCTGTGCGTTAAACGCGATATTAACGGCGTTAACGCAAACCCATGTTAACGCCGTCAATATTTTTGTCGCGCGATTAACGCAGGAGCCCTCGGGTGGACATGCAGAGTGTGCAGCGGCGCGGCTTACCTTTTCGCTGGATTCACAGACAAGTTACTCACCTTGTCCCTGGATCCAGCGATGCCACCCCGCTGTGTGATTGAGCGGGTCCTCCTTGCTTGGCGGGTCCTCCTTGCTTGGCGGGTCCTCCTCGCTTGGCGGGTCCTCGCTCGATTCACAGTGCCTGTGTGACGCCGAGCTCCGTTCCCTGCGACGTTACGACGCACGGGAGCGGAGAACGGCGCCAAATTTAAAAAAGTAAACAAACACAATGCATACAGTATACTGTAATCTTATAGATTACAGTACTGTATGTAAAAAATACACACCCCCCTTGTCCCTAGTGGTCTGCCCAGTGCCCTACATGTTCTTTTATAAAATAAAAACTATTCTTTCTGCCTGAAAAACTGTAGATTGTCCAAAAGTGTCCCTTTATGTCAAAAATGGTTTTAGATCAGCTAGAAAACAGCGATAATAAATTATAATCACTTGCAGAATTGTGCGATATTTGTGGGGAAATGCGTCATAAATTAGAGCGATTAATCGTGAGTTAACTGTGACATTAATGCGATTAATCGCGATTAAACATTTTAATCGTTTGACAGCACTAATATATATATAAAACTCAAGTGTGTGTATGTATGTATGTATGTATGTATGTATGTATGTATGTTCCAGCATCACGTCCAAACGGCTAAAGATATTAACATGAAACTTGGCACACATGTTACTTATATGTCAGCAACAAACATAGGATAGGTGGTTTAACCCTTACCCACCCCCATTTGCCATGGTCAGGGTTTTTCTTTAAAGTCCCATTCAACCCTACCTACACCCTTATATAAAAGATGGGTATATTTATATTACTATGATTTTCCTCCCCAAAAGGTTAAGATAGGAAGACCGGCCAAGCCGGGTATTCAGCTAGTATATGATAAAAATGCCATAAATATATCCCCTTTTTTGTAGATGCTATACCTTTTGCACAAACCAATCAAAATACACTTATTGCGATTTTTCTTTTTTCTTTTATTTCCATTTACCAAAAATATGTAGAATAATCATATAGGCCTAAACTGATGAAGAAATTGGGGGGGGGTTGGGATATTTCTCTTAGCAAAATGTAAATATTGGGTTCTTTTCAAAATTGTTGTGCTTTTTTTGTTTATAGTGCAAACAATTAAAACTGCAGCAGTGATCAAATGCCACCAAAAGAAAGCTCTATTTGTGGAAAAAACTGCGACTGCGCAATTGTCAGTTAAAGCGACGTAGTGCCGTATCACAAAAAATGGCCTAGTCAGGATATGGGTAAATCCCTCCGGGGCTGAAGTGGTTAATGTCATCTTACGGTTAAGTTGTGTTAAGGATATCATGCCCTTTAAGGCCTCATGCACACTGGGCGTTTTTACAGCAGCTGTTTTTGGCTTCAGACTTTTTTTTTTTTTACAGTTAATAAACTCCCCATCATGTTATCCTATGTGTCCATGCATGCATAGGCTGTTACCAGCAGTTTTTGTTTAAAAAAAACAAAACAAAACTAGTGGGTTCTTAAAGGAGTTTTTCAGCTGTAAAAACGCTCCAACGTCAAACGCTGATAAACGCAGATAAACACTCAAAAACATATCTCGCCAGCATTTTGTGAAAAATAAAATATATGCTAGAAACCGCTAATACGGAAAAACGCTAATACATGCTAAAAGGCTACTGCAAAAAATGTTTAAAAACTCACTGCAAAGCTACTGGCATTTTTCTAACGTTATTTTAACGTTCGGTGTGTATGAGGCCTTAAACAATGTGCAAAAATGGTGCTTTGCAGTCCTCGGCTCTTTTAGAATTCTAGAAATAGCAATGTGAAGATTTTTTTTTCCCACACCTGCCATGAAAAATGATGAGAACAGTTTTAGTCAAAATAATCTGACATTTGTGGTCCCTGGAGTGCAAGTAAAATACATGAGTAATATCAATTCCTGTGGGATTTCTGAGCAAGACTTCAGGCTGGGAAATCTGAGCCTTCTCAGAGAATCTCCTCACCAAGTAAAAGTTCTGCATGGGAGCAAATGCTACACAATGACTGCTGCTAGTTCCAAAAACCCTCTCTGGCTAAATAATGGTGCATGAAGTACATGATGTAGTTTGGCTTATAAAGTCAATAAGAGACATCTTTTGATTTCTGCTTTTAGGCATAGCTCCTAACTGTCCCTGATTTCCAGGGACTGTCCCTGATTTGGAGCAATGTCCTTCTGTCCCTCTTTCCTCCTCATTTGTCCCTCCATTTTGGACTAATCTATATAGATGTTTATAAAATGCACTTTTTATCTATCAAAAAGTGTTTTCCAACACGAAGGCCGGGTTCACACCTATGCAAATTGAATGCGCGTTTCCCCGCATTTAATTTCGCATAGCAGGAGAATATGACTGGCTCTCTATGGAGCCAGTTTGCATATCTCTGAAGCGGGTCCGGTGTGTTCCCGGAAAAACGCGTGCGTTTCAGGTATGATTTCAGCCCAAAATTCGGTCTAAAATTTGACCTGAACCAGAACGCACCGGACGAATTGTGCAAATATTAATAATAACTTCAGTGAGTTCATGAAAATCAGCTGAACAAAATCCCATCTTCAAACGTAATAAATGCCAACCACCTTCTATTTGGGAAGTATCCTTGTGTGTTCTTGGATAATCAAAACCGTGCACTTCCACCTTCTTTTTTAGTTACTGGGCATGGAGGAGGGAGGGAAGGAGGGACTGGGCTGTCATTTACATCCACATATGTGATGTCAATATCATGTGACTTGAAACTCTCAGCTCAACAAGGAAATGTTCTCTGCAGCAATAGAGATCAAACTGAGCATGTGCAGGAGGACCACCCTGTGTATTATCTGGCCTTGCCCAGAGAGACCCTTCAGAAGGGGGAGGATCTGTGCATATAGGACCAAAGAGCCTTTTTAAGTTTTACAGTGAGTATACAAGCATGCTATTCTGCATATAAAGACATATTTTACTATTGTGGGTTTAGTAGCAGATAAACACCCAGAGTAATATGGTCCTGGTCCCTTTTAAATGCATCCGCTCAGCAACCTATCCCAAATCTTGCAGCATGTGTTCAGACTCCTTATTTCACCTCAGAGAAGATGCTAGAGAGCTTGATTATCTAAGAGGATCCTTCCCAAATAGAAGAAGGTGGTTGGCATTTATCATGTTTTGAAGATTGGATTTTGTTCAACTCACTGAATTTATTATTCGTTTTTGCACAATTCATTGGATTTTTCATATGTGGAATTTATGGAATGATTTTTGCACTACTGTTTTTTTTTTTTTTTTTTTTTTTTTTTTTTATGTTTTTTTATTCACTTTAACACTGAAAACGTGTTTTGACCTTATTACTGTGAGGCAGCACAACCTCACATTTTATTATCACTTGCATTGTGGGAACACAATAGGGGCTGCAGCATCCAATGCACCCAATACCTACATGTTACAGATTGGTTTATAGCTTCCACGTATATACATTTGTTCGATCGCTTTATCCCATTCACAAGCGCAGAGGCTCACACCATTGATTTATTTTTCACTTTATTAATGGCTGTGGGATTTGTAAATCGTGTAACAAAGTATGAATATCTGTGACTCTAGCTTTCCAACTTATCACTGCCGTTGTGTGGCTGGATACATTATACGTCTTCTGTTGTAATAAAAGCTTCAAGTTTGTGAAACTGACACTTTTGTATAGTTTTCTTTTTGTTGTGGACTGTCTGACTTTTGACCCTTTACTGTGTCATTGGATGTAAAGAATGTTGTGGCCTTTGTGTTGCAGGTTTGCTACGAGGGAGCGGAATGCACTGATACTTTACAATGGCAGGTTTAATGAAAAGCACGATTTCATTGCTCTGGAAATCATTGAGGAGCAAATCCAACTAACCTTCTCAGCAGGTAAATAAACACATTTTATTCTAGCACTTTCTAGGATTTTCGGAAGGTTTGCGGCACAGGTTCTACTTCAAACTGACTTTCTGATTTTACGTAGACCTCTAGGGATCCATAACAACCAGCCAAATCCTGGCAGTTTATGGTGTACTTAAAAAACCGACAGCAAAGGTTTGCATGGTTGCTGTGGGGACATTACCATGGGATTTGCCATTTATGTAGTGAAGGACAAGAATAATACAAGTATGGGAGTGAATACCCAGAGTTTTTACAAATGGTGGAGACTAAATTTTATATTATTAGTACATAACAGAGGTTATTATTATTATTATTATTATTATTATTATTATTATTATTATTATTGTTGTTATTCAGTGTTGATCTTTCAATGAGTATGTTTGAGTTTTCTTAAGGGCCAGTTCACACCATAGAAACGCAGTAAAGGTGCCTTCCAGATGCTTTTCTGCATGTGCGTTTTTAATGCAGT